>NC_139460.1:294766666-297280000 GCF_057233095.1 Heloderma suspectum
CAAACAAAGAATGCCTTCCAGTAGAGGACTCTCCTCTGACAACCCTTCAAATAAATATTGTCCCCTGTCAAGTAAGGTAAGTAGTCATCCTATGTACAGCAGTTCTCAGCAATTGCTAGCACATTGCCTGAGAACTGTTTGGGAGCTATATTCTGAGCACACGGTTTGTGTTCCAAAGGCATGGAAATATATTTCCCCCCAGTTTGTGAGGGGTTTTTTTCCTATTTCACTGAGCACTGTGACTTAGTTCTCAACAAAGAACAAATGAGGATAGCCGTCTCCTTAACATTTCATTTCTATGTCTACTGATCTTTTTTTCTTTTTTCAAGTATGGAGGATCAGTCAATCATTAGGACTGTACATTCATTTCAGCACAAAATGAAAATTGCACTGTGGGGGCCCATTCAGTTCAATATTCATTCATGCCAATAAAATGCAGAAAGGGAAAAATGGGTACAAATGAGATTCCTATTTGTGACTCCCAGTCATACCATTCAGGGGTTGGGTGAGGACTTACTTCTGTCTAGCTCCTATAAGAACATAAGAAGAACCATGCTGGGTCAGACCAAGGGTCCATCTAGTCCAGCATTCTGTTCACACAGTAGCCAGCCAGCTGCCTATGGAAAACCCACAAGCAAGACATGAGTGCGAAAGAACCCTCCCGCCCAAGTCCCCCAGCAACTGGTGTATATAGGCATCCTGCCTCTGATACTGGAGGTAGAATATAGCCATCCAGGAGCCACTGATAGCCTTCTCCTCCAGACATCTGTCTAACCCCCTTTTAAAGCCATCCAAATTGTTGCCTTTAGAGTTATGCTTAGCCTCTCAGGTTAAACCTAGGATGTGAAATAAAGGCTTCCAAATATATGTGCATCAAAGAGGTTTGGTTAAATATACTTTGGAGTGGGGGGATAAAAAGTTTTTTTTTTTTAACCAAAACCAGAAACCTCCCAGGTCAGTGTTAATCCCACACATTGAACAGATTCCTGGGAGAACAATAAAAGAGAAGTGCAACTGTTTAAATGAAAAGGAGAGGGGAGCACCACCCTAATCAAATCTGATCTCATGAATAATTATAAGGATGCTTGTATCCAGAGCAAACTCTGTCTGTCTGTCTGTCTGTCTGTCTGTTGAAAGATAGTTGTGCAAATACTACTTTATAAATTTTTCCTCTCTGCTCTGCATCTTTATCAAAATCTGCAGCAAGAAGCTTGGCTTCTTGCATCAGCACTATGTCACACTATGGAGGAAAAGAGCCCAAATAAACTGTTTGTTTGTTTGTTTATTTATTTCATTTCTATACCGCCCAATAGCCGAAGCTCTCTGGGCGGTTCACAAAAATTAAAACCAAACAGCACACAATAAAACAATTTAAAATATATAGAACATTAAAACACAATATAACAATACAACCACAATAAAACCTAGCAGCAGTGCAGGAGCTTAAAATACAGATTTAAAAGAGCAAAGCTAAAAGTTTAGAAAGCTAAAATGCTAAAATGCCTGGGAAAATAAAAAGGTCTTCACCTGGCACTGAAATGAATACAATGTAGGTGCCAGGCGAACCTCACTAGGGAGCTCATTCCAGAGCCGGGGTGCCACAGCAGAAAAAGCCCTCCTCCTAGTAGCCACCCACCTCACTTCCTTTGGCAGGGGCTCACGGAGAAGGGCCACTGATGATGATCTCAATTCATATATTTTTGGAATCTACAGCAATTCCTTCACCAGAATTACATATTTGCCAAGCACAGTATAGTAAAATGTGTTATTTACCTTCAGTGACCAGGATGTTTGTTCTCCACCATTGTGGGGGGAAATTGTGTCAGCCACAAAAAAGGTAGCCCCCACCGGCAACTGCCAGTTTTTGGGTGGTGGTTGCCATTTTTCCCCCCACAGTGTCCCAGAACCATGTAAGAAATGGGGCATATGGCTGCTTCCAGGAGTGCCCACCAAGGACAAAAGCAAACTGAGCAGTTTTGTTTTGTTTTATTAATTTTATTTTTCTTTATTAATTTTCTTTTCATTTTCTTAGAGGAAAATCACATTATTTTGCTATAAAAACAACAACAACAACAACAAAATAATGCAATGAACTCAGTGATTAAAGGACTTCCCACATAGGAATAGAAACCAACACTGGAGCAATTAAGGCTTCAATCCTATACGTGTTCAGCTGGGAGTACTTCATTCCGAGTAGACATGCAAAGGATTGCATTGTAAGAGAGATAACTCAAGAGGCAATTAAGAGGATTTTCAACATGAATCCCATTGTCATGAACAACAGGAAGCAATAAAATGGACAGGGCCTGCAAACATGGCACTTTTAATGAAAGACACAGGAGTCCTGAAAAGCTTGTTCATTGCACAAGCTGGTGTCACAATTTTGTCTTGTGTTGCAAAAAGGGAAGAAAAGAGAGAGAGTAAAATGTCAGGTCTGAAAAAACGTGGGAGGATGGCACAAAAACCACTGGAATGCAGCAATTTTACAATAGTGTTGCTTAAATTCTCCATAAGAAGCAATTGAACAAAGAATGGCAGTTCCAGAGACAATGGCTAAGATGGAAGCAACCTTAATTACTTTCAATGAATTAAATTAAATTCATTACGATAAGGCCTGGTTTATAATTAAATTCATTATGACAATAGCCACAATACCTTTTCTTTTCTTTTTTAAAGGATTAGACAAATTCATGGAAGATATTTTATTCTCTTGCACATATCCATAGGTGGAAAGTTCATATTCAGATGCAAGATACCTCTGATTCTGGGGACAAACAATAAAGGAAGACCCTTACCTGCTTGCAGGCTTCCCCAAGGCATCTGGGTCATCACTCTCAGAATCAGAACACTGGACTAGATGTTGGACCTTGGTCTGTTCTGGCAAGATGTCTTTAATGAAATAAATTATTTTAAGAAAAAGAGGCTTCTAAGTGCAGAAGCGTATGGTATACACTGTATTTAGTGTGGCCATTCAGAGGAATAGAGGAAAGATCACACTTTTTCATTATCAATGGTGAACTTCCTAATTACTATGTTACAGAGTCCTGCGATGGGAAAGGTACTGTGGGCACTTCTTGGCAGCTTGCCTGTACATTTTGTGGGAGGGGCTACAGGATGGGTTCCATGACATCATCCTGGTATTTCTGCACTCAGCAAATATTGATTGGTGCCATCCATGCATGAGTAACAGGTATGGATGTATGGACTGTGTAACATCCGTTCTGTCTGTGTTTCGTGGATTGTCAGGCACCTTTTGTTCCACAGTCTGTCCATCAATAGAACTGGATTTTTTAGTTCCCGAATTTGTGCAAAGGCATATTTGCCCAAATGCACATTGGCACAAATTTGCATGTGTGAAAATGTGCAAATTCCCGCCAAAAGTGCAAAATCCCCCCTCCCCCAATGTGCATTTTCACACTTAGACTATGGAGAAATGTGCCTTTTTGGCCAGGGTTTTTTTTGTGTGTGCGTGCATATTTTTCAATGACAGAATTTGCACAAAACTGGGAAAGTTAGACAAAAAGGTCTACAAGTCGGTGGAATCCGCCCGACAAGGGGAAAACCCAGTCTGCTGCAGAATCTGCCAGTCGGATTCATCAAAATTCAAGCTCACTTGGTTCTGTTGTGGATTTCTCTGACATCCCTATTAACAGGGAACAACTACCAAGGCACGGTGGCTCGAGGCTGGAATCCAGCTGCTCGGGAAACTGCGGCTGGTTGATCACTGAGCCTAACCTACCTTGAAGGGTTGTTGTGAGGATAAAATATGAGGAGGGGGCCATTTATTTCAGTCTAACCCACTTTAAAGAAGGGCAGGATGTAAATATAATAAACAAACAAACAAATATCGAATGTAATTTTCACTGAATTTACAAGCCTACCCTTTCCCTTCATCACCATATCTGCTGTCAGACAGAAAGCAATGACCACATGATTGCATTCCTTCAAAATGGGCCTTTTCCAGAGTGAAGATGTACTTTGATCTATATCCTGGCTACTGACAAGCCTTGAAATCTATGTATTAGTGATTTTAGCTGGTGAAATGGCGACCACAGTGCTATTCGGCCATGACCATGATGAAGCATTCCAAGAGACCTCCTTCATACGACTGCTTCCAGGATTGGCCTTCTGTGGGCAAATGTTACAGTCAGGGCTTGATTTGTGCCAGGAAGCTCACCAGGGCTCAGGCAACCCCGGCTCCAGTTTTTAGTACTGGGGACAATCCCAAAATATACATTCAAAAGATGTGAAAATGTCCCTGAGCACGTACATGGTCTACTTCCCTCATTGCTGACCTACAACAGAGTCCTCACACATTAAGGGATATAGGGAAGGGCTTCGAGATCAGACAGACTTGAACCCCAGCATGGCTCCACCACTCTAGAAATAAATCACTGATAGAAAGATTTATAACAATGTCAGAATTGTGGAGAAATAGACTTTTCAACTCAGACACCGACATGGGTTATTGGTCAAAAGAACATAAGCATCATGCTGGATCAGGCCAAAGTCCATCTAGTCCACCATTCTGTCCACACCCAGTGATCATAAATAGGACATGAGTGCAATAGCACCTTCCCAGTCATGTTCCCCAGTGACTGGTGTAGATGGGCATACTGCCTCTGACCCTGTAGGTAGCATATGCTATTGGTAGCATAGCAATCTGGACTAGTAGCCATTGTTCTACTCCACAAATTTCTCTAATCCCCTTTTAAAGCCATCCAAATTGGTAACCATCATCGTTGGTGGTCCAGAGCTACTGCAGCCTTCCCTAACCAAATGCACGTCAACTCCCATCAGCCCCAGCCTGCATGGCTAATGGTCAGGAATGCTGGGAGATGTCATCCAAAACATCTGGGGGGCACCAGCCTGGGAAAAGCTGAGCTACAGCTTAAGAAAATCTGCATTTCCCAAGTTCCTTCCCTCAGTTCTTCCCCTGAGTGTGAGCCTCAGCCCATCCCTCATCCTGCATTACCCCTACAAGGCCACTGTCTGAGGGCCAAATGGAGAATTTTATTTGGTTGTGTCTCTTTTAACCAAAATTTACTCACATCTTCATAGACAGGATGAAAAGACCTTGACATTAGAAAGAAACTGAACATGGGAGAAAATGAAGCTGATAGATTTGTCCATCTGGGCAAAGGACTGTGAGTGCTTAGCTCTTAGGGGTCTTGGTTTGTGAACAATGTGATGTTGAATTAGGACTGATACCTCTCAGTTTCTCTCTCTCCCTCTCCCTCTCCCCCCGCCCTTTGTCTTTGACAGGTGTTCTGTTTTTACATGGGAGGTAGGTAAAACATGGTCCTCTCTTTCCTGGGAATAACTGTACCTATTGAGTTTGACAGATGAAGAAGTGTGAGTTGTTGTTGTTTTCTTCATAAACACACCAAAAAGAACCCAAGAAAGTGGGAGAAAGTGAATGTGGGAGAAAGTGGGAGAAAGTGAAACTGACAGATTCATCCATTTGTACATGTGACATTAATTGCATGCTTGTGTGCTTGTGGGTTGGTTGCTTCCCCCCCCCCAAAAAAAAACATGAGCCATGTGTGTGAGTGGGATCCAGATCAAGACCATAGCATGTGGGATGGGGGCATTATTCCTTTGCCCCCACTGTGGTTCTGAGCTGGATCATCCTGCTAAATACAGCTGCTATTTGCATTGGGAGGGAAGCTCCTATTGGTGTCCATGGCAGCTTTCCTTCTGGGGCAAATAGCAGCCAGAGGGGAGAGGGGTTCTGGATTGGAACCACAAAGGAGGCAACTGGTTTAATTCCCTCTTCCTCCCCTCATAGCACAGTGCCAATCTGGATTCCCTACCCAAAGCTACTATTTAATAAAGGAAAAAACAAGCATGAAAAGGGAAATTGCATGATTAACATCATGTCTCGTTTGGTCTGGACAGGTGCGCAGACAAGCATCTAGGTAGACCCAGAACCTCTGCTTGAGATCACTTCCAGCTTGAGGCCTTGCAGACTCAAGGATACCATCAGGCTTGCCTTCACAACTTCATCATCTGGATATTATAAACTTTAATTTGGAACACAAATCTCTCACTTTCTCTCTCTCCCCCGCCCCTTTCCTTTCTTTTCTTAGGAGGATACTCATTAATCTACTCAGCTCCTACTTGGCCTTTTTATATGATACATTATAAATATTTCATTTCACAAGTCACATTCCTTACCACTAATTTTTCTTTCATTTCAACCCCCATCCCTCAAACCCTGTATAAGGGATATTAAGGCAATATTGCAGCCTCATCTGATGAGTTTAAGAAATCTATACTGAGCTAATCCTTAAATATGAGGCCCAAGCAAATTTAAGAACTGATCTCGTTCTACTTCACAGCACAATGAAAATTAAATTTATAGTTGCAAAGAACAGAAATATATGAGAACACACATTCCCAGCTGGGCACAACCTACCATTTTTCATTTTCATGATGTGACACTGTCTAACTCATTAGGCATTTAAAAGAAATTGCTTCCTAATAATTTGTGTTGCATTGGTTTATGTATCACATCAATATAGGAAACAGAACACCTCATCCATCATAAATGCAATACTTTTCTCTTGAAATAAATCGTGTGAGTAGAATCTAAACACAGAACTTATCGACGTGGATCTAAATGACTCTGTCTATAAATATGCTTATGCATAGCTATGCATCCCAATACTTCTCCCCTTCAGGCAGCGTCTTTGTCTTAGGAAGAAGAGATATTGGCAACAATGCTTCTCACAGGCTGCTAAAAAGTCATTGTCTTCGAAGGACTTTAAGGGTGCAACCCTATGCATGTTTAGACATAACAAAGTTCTACAACTCCCAGCATTCCCCAGCCAGCTGGGGTCTGGGGAATGCTGGGAGCTGTAGGACTTTGTTCTGTCTAAACATGCATAGGATTGCATCTTGTGTCTTAAGCAGCCTAACTGTGTCACTGAGCATGGGGCTGCATCCTTAACCGATAACCAACAGATCTGCAAAGTATATTGTACATCCAGAAGCATTTTCAGCCAAACAGGCCTCCCAGCCTGTCTAGCTGACTTATTTTACTGTGAGTGTGTTGGGCAATGGAGATCCGGCAGATCCATGTCTCTCCTCTCTCCTCCCCGCCTATCACTACACCCCTTTCCCCCCCCCCTCCCCAATCCTTGTCTGAAGTCAGTGTTGTGATCTGGGAAGAGGAGCTGCTGCAGAGCTTTCAATGGTGGCTGAGAGGTTTGGTGGGGGGAAAGATCCCCATTTGAATCCCCCCCAGGTTATAGCTATGTTTACAGCCTGGGGGGGGGTGTCCATCCTATCCTATGGCCTCTCAGACACCATCGGAGGACCCATAGGATTGCTTTGTAAGTCTTTTTCCATAGTTGCACAAGAGTCTACTTAAAGCTGATTTACACGTGTACTTAGATCACTTCATTTCTCAACACTCAGTTCATTCCATGGTCCAAGACTGAATGTGAATGCATGTGTTAGAGTTTTGCCCTGTCCCCAGACTCGATGTGAGTAACATGTTGAAAAGTAAATAGAAAACATGGAACAGAAAGCTATTAAATAAAACATCAGCCAGATTGATCTGGTTGCTGGTAAATAATTTATATCAGAGATATAAACCTAGACTGGGTTATAGAAAGGACTAGAAACTGCTCTGCAATATTTCCACTTGGAAATCTGTGTCCAGCTCTCCCTGTGCCTCAGTCTGCATTGTTCAATGCAATGCAAACATTATATTATCAGAGATATACACCTAGACTGGGTTATAGAAAGGACTAGAAATTGCTCTGCAATTTTTCCACTTGGAAATCTGTGTCCAGCTCTCCCTGTGCCTCAGTCTGCATTGTTCAATGCAATGCAAACATTATATTATCAGAGATATAAACCTAGACTGGGTTATAGAAAGGACTAGAAACTGCTCTGCAATATTTCCACTTGGAAATCTGTGTCCAGCTCTCCCTGTGCCTCAGTCTGCATTGTTCAATGCAATGCAAACATTATATTATCAGAGATATAAACCTAGACTGGGTTATAGAAAGGACTAGAAACTGCTCTGCAATATTTCCACTTGGAAATCTGTGTCCAGCTCTCCCTGTGCCTCAGTCTGCATTGTTCAATGCAATGCAAACATTATATTATCAGAGATATAAACCTAGACTGGGTTATAGAAAGGACTAGAAACTGCTCTGCAATATTTCCACTTGGAAATCTGTGTCCAGCTCTCCCTGTGCCTCAGTCTGCATTGTTCAATGCAATGCAAACATTATATTATCAGAGATATAAACCTAGACTGGGTTATAGAAAGGACTAGAAATTGCTCTGCAATATTTCCACTTGGAAATCTGTGTCCAGCTCTCCCTGTGCCTCAGTCTGCATTGTTCAATGCAATGCAAACATTATATTATCAGAGATATAAACCTAGACTGGGTTATAGAAAGGACTAGAAACTGCTCTGCAATATTTCCACTTGGAAATCTGTGTCCAGCTCTCCCTGTGCCTCAGTCTGCATTGTTCAATGCAATGCAAACATTGTATAGCGTCTAATGCAAACTGTTTACTCAAGAAATTGGAGCGATTGGGTGGTATCCAACAGTGTCCTTCTGACCCCACTGGGAGACTGAATTCCTCCTCGCCTTACAGCTCCCCGTGTGACCCCCAAATCTGACCCAGAGGATTGGGGAACCCACTGGAGCAGATTCAGGGGTGTTTGGGGTGAGCTGCAGGTTGGAGGGAGGAGAAGAGGTTTCAATTTCCAAACTGAGATTTGGATTTGAGTCAGAGCAGGGGGGCCTCCAAATCTGTCTGAGCCCAATAAGGTCATTTTCCTAACCACCAAACTGGGGTCTAAACCGAATCATGTGGTCAGTGCATGCCGCTAATCAGCAGGCTTAGGGGAGCCCCAAGGTTTGCAGAAGTACAAAAAAATCTTTAGGAGAAAAAACCATGTGGGGAGGTGACAGCATCATGAGGACTGAGCATGCTCAGAGGACATAGAGTGCTGAAGAACAGGTAAGAGGGAAAAGACCAAGAACCAGGTGGGGTAACTCGAAACAGAGTAACTTGGGAAAGGGCACAGCTAGCTGGCTGGAACCCTGAACAAGAGCATTCCGTACTAGAACATTTCATTGCAGGTCTTACTAGTGTTACTCTATAAGAGGGATGTGCAAACCCACCCCCATCTGGGTTCTCTGGGCTTCCAGTCAGCCCCTGTCCCACTCACCAGTCCCTGGACCGTGCTTGAGCCCCTCCTGCATTTGGCAAGCAGCCTGCACTCATCCTGGAAGCCTCATTGAGCTCTGCAAACACCATTTTTTGAAAAGGCAAAAATGGCAATCACAAAATGTGCATATTTGCGTAAGTGTGAAAATGTGATTTGGGGGGGGAAACATGCATTTTTGCACATATGCAAATATGTGCATTTGCAAGTGCGCATTTCACATATGTGAACATACGCATTTGCAAAAATGCATATTTTCACACGTGCACAAATATGTGTATTTTTGCAATTGACTGTGAAGCTTGAGGAGGCCGCCAGGGTGAGTGCAGGCTGTTTGCAGGGTGCAGGCAGGGGGCGAGCAGAGGCAGGGGCTTGGCTTGGGGGTGTGGGCAGGGGCAGTTACGCCATATTCCCGTATGGAATTGGGCATCCCTGCCATCCCTACTCTACAACAAGGCAGCATAAATATTGATGGCATCATGATCACCACCACTACCACCACCATCATCACCACCAACACGACCATCACTACCACCATGACAATCATCATCACCATCACCACCACCACCACCATCACCATCACCATCACTACTACCATGGCAATCATCATCATCATCACCACCACCACTGCCATCATCACCACCACTGCCATCATCACCACAACCTCCAACAACAACAACATCACCACCTCCATCACCATCATCATCACCTTCTCCTCCATCACCACCTCCATCATCACCACCAGCACATCACCATCATCACCACCTCCACCATCATCATCACTATCCTCATCCTCATCATAATCACCACCACCATCATCACCACAGCAACATAAATAATGGTGATGTAGAATATTTTCCTTGTACAAGATGCTAGGGTTTATCTGGCTCTGCTCATTATGACTTTTTGAAGATCAAGTTGTTCTGTGCTATTGACAGAATTGAGTTGCCTATCTTGGTGAAATTGTTTTCCACTAAAATATCAGTCATTTTGCTCGGAGTGCCACTTCACCCACCAATCTCATTTGGATGAATTAAAAATACACCTTCTGATGCACATTATTTTATGCTTGCTTAAAATGGGTGCTTTTCCTGTTAAGTGGGAATATTAACAACAACAGCAACAGCAACAACACAGCTTGTTTCCTGTGGTCCCTGTTTTGACATTTGAAACTTTGGTGAAATGCACATATAGGTTATGGAGGGGTGGGGGGAAGCATTTCATTTCAATCTTCCTGTACCCTGTGGATTTCCTAGCATGTTACACCTTGCCCAGGCTTATGATGGAAAGACTTTATCAGAATTCTGTTTTCAGAGTTCTCCTTGTCAACCTGCCCAATGTTCTCTGCCTTTAAGGGCTGTGTACTGGACAGCCAATCCACACAACCTTGAACGTAGACTGGAAACAGATTGAGGGTGTATGGGTGAAAATATGGTGACGTCAACATAGGCTACCTTCATCACTCTCCGAAGAACTGTTGTTGTTTGTTTGTTTTTAATACTGGCCAACATGCCGAGACTAGGATCAGTTGAGAATTTTGTCCAGCACACTTTTTAATAAGGATTTACCAAAATTTGCAAATTTCTTCCTAAAAGGGGCAGAAAGAAGTTGAGATTTCAACAGATGATGATGATGATGATGATGGAGAAACCGAAACTGACAGATTCATCTACCCAGGCTGAGTGCTTCGAGTGCTTAGCTTTTGACAGTCTGGCTTTGAATTCTTGTGTATTCAGTCAGGTTTGTAGTGCCGAATTAGGGTTGCCACATCTTTTCTTTCTGACATGATCCTCATCTTTAACAGCTACACGGCGGGCAGGTACAGTATGGTCCTCTCCATGCTGGGAATAACTGAACCCTTTCAGTTTGACTTGTGCTGATGGGTGAGAATTTTGTTCAGTTCATTTTTTAAATAAGAACATTAACATTTTTCAAATTCCTTCATGAACAGGATGAAAAGAACTTGAGATTAACAAAAAGAAAGAAAGAAAAATCTAATGTGGAAGAAAGCAAAACCGACAAACTTGTCCATCTCTGCCTGTGTTTGGTCATCTTTCCAAAGAAGTTCCAGTGTCATAGAATCCTAGAATCACAGTATAGTAGAGTTGGAAGGGGCCTATAAGACCATCACGTCCAGTGTCAGAAGACTGTATGAAGTCCATATCTCAGCAGGGGGCCCACCATCAAAAGCATCTTGGTACCTGGTGCTGCTCCGCTTCCTCACCATAGCTTTTGACAAAGTGCCCCATGATATCCTGACTAGCTCAAAGTGGGCTAGATGCAACAACGATCCGGTGGATCCACAGTTGGCTACAGAATCAAACTCAAATAGGGCTCCTCAATGGGATCTTCCCAAACTGGGGAGAGGTAACAAGCGGGGTACCACAGGGCTCAGTCCTGGGCCCAGTGCTCTTCAACATTTTTATGAATGACTTGGAGGAGGAAGTGCAGGGAATGCTGATCAAATTTGCAGATGACACAAAATTGGGCAGGATAGCTAATACCCTGGAAGACAGAAACAGAATTCAAAGTGATCTTGATAGGCTGGAGTGCTGGGCAGAAAACAACAGAATGAAATTTAATTGGGATAAATGCCAAGTTCTGCACCTAGGGAAAAGAAACCAAATGCACAGTTACAAGATGTGCGATACTTGGCTCAACAATAGTACAAGTGAGAAGGATCTTGAATTCGTTGTAGAACACAAGCTGAATATTAGCCAACAATGTGATGTGGCTGCAAAAAAAGGCAAATGCTATTTTGGGCTGCATTCATAGAAGTTGAGCTTCCAAATCCCGGGAAGTACTTGTTCCCCCCTACTCAGCACTGGTTAGGCCTCATCTGGAGTACTGTATCCAGTTCTGGGCACCACACTTTAAGAAGGATGCAGACAAGCTGGAGAGGGTTCACAGGAGGTCAACAAAGATGATCAGGGGACTGGAAACAAAGCCCTATGAAGAGAGACTGAAGGAACTGGGCGTGTTTGAGAAGAGACGACTAAGGGGAGATATGATAATGCTCTTCAGGTACTTGAAGGGTTGTCACAGAGAGGAAGGCCAGGATCTCTTCTTGATCATCATCCCAGAGTGCAGAACGTGGAATAACGGGCTCAAGTTACAGGAAGCCAGATTCCACCTGAACATCAGGAAAAACTTCCTGAGTGTTAGAGCAATACGACAATGGAACCAATTCCCTAGGGAGGTGGTGGGCTCTCCCACACTGGAGGCATTCAAGATGAGGCTGGACAGCCATCTGTCAGGGATGCTCTGACTTGGATTCCTGCATTGAGCAGGGGGTTGGACTCGATGGTTTATAGGCCCCTTCCAACCCCACTATTCTATGATTCTGCTTGCTTACTTGCCTTTGGCCAAGGCAAAGGGACAAGCAAACAATGGATGCCATGAGAAAGAGCAACTGCAGCAGCAGCAGCAGCAGCTGTCATGGTCTGTTTGCTTACAGCATGTCTGCCTGTTGAGGAACGTGTGGAAAAAGAGCAGCAGCAGTTGATAACAGCAATGGTGAGGAAGTGAGCAAACTGAGTGAGGGCGGAACACACTAAGAGAGGGGCCACAGTGAGAGTGTTGGGGTGGGGGAGACCATCACCTAGATCCAGCACTACCCAAGAGGGTGTCCACTTACACATTACAAAAAAGAGACAGAGGAAATACTGTACATCACCAATATAGGGACAGAAGAGGATACAGATTGGCATAAAATTTGCATATGCTAATTTATTATGCATAGATGCAAATTTAGAAATAATTGCTATAATTTAAATAGAAATACAGTACATCTCACCATGGTTGGGAAAGACTATGACCAGGTCACCTGTATGCTTGCTCCTTAGCGTGCTGTGCAATTTCTTACCGCTGATGGGCAACTTTAATGCCTCAGCTCTCGCCTACTTATGGGTCTTTGACTTTAAACTGGACTTGGAGTGGATGGCCCATCAAATACAAGATGCCTTCAAACAGACTATTGTCTTATGATAGCCCTTCATATATTTGACTGTTCTCTGTAAAGTAGGACATTTGGCCACCGTACTCAAAAGCAGTATGGTAACACAGAACCATGGCCGCCTACAATGAAAAGAAAAAAAAAATAGAAATAGAAAAGCTATCACACAGCCCACATTCCTTCAACCAGTGCAGAAAAATCCCCAAGATTCATTCAACCCATAAGTTTTTGGGTTTTTCAGTAGGTGTGGGTTAAAACTAAGTCCTGACATGCTGAACACAGGAAACAGCTTTGAAACCTTAGGACGCATATATATAACATGGACTTTTTTCTGTCTGAATTCCTTTGCTTTTAAGAGCTTCATGAGAGACAATTCAGGAGGTAACCCGGAATATAGATAGATGGATAGATAGCAATGAACACTAACAATTTCTAAATCCTGATACTGGGAAACATTCTTCAGAATTAGACCACTCTGAAGTTTTCTAGAAGATATTTATCTAAGGGTGCAATCCAAATCATGTTTAGACAGAAAAAGGCCTACAATTCCCAGCATGCCCCAGCCAGCCATGGCTAGGGCATGGTGGGAGTTTTAGGCCTTTTCTCCTATCTAAACATGCATAGGATTGTGCCTTAATACCATCTTGTAACATGGCTATAGGTTACTGTCTGAACAGGCTTCATTTGAATTTCTCTTCCTGCTTTGTGGAATCACTCTCTAGGGAAGTTTTGGAAGTTGAAGTAAGCAATGATGTAGTGGATGTGAAAGCTGACTCCTCAGATTGATTGATTGATTGATTGATTACATTTCTATACCACCCAATAGCCAAAGCTCTCTGGGCGGTTTACAAAGATTTAAAACATTTAAAAGTACAATATCCAGATTTTAAAAGCCAATTCCATACAAAACATATGAACAGACAATATACACAAGAACATATATCTAGAACAACTTCAAACAAGCAATCTCAAAGCAAACAACCATAACCATAAGCCATTCCAGGCTCAATTAAAACTTATCCTATATTGCCAAATGCCTGGGAGAAGAGAAAGGTCTTAACCTGGCACCGAAAAGAGAACAATGTTGGTGCCAGGTGGGCCTCGTCAGGGAGATCATTCCATAATTTGAGGGCCACCACCGAGAAGGCCCTCTCCCTTGTCACCGTCTTCTGAGCTTCCCTCGGAGTAGGCAGCCAGAGGAGGGCCTTAGATGTTGAGCATAGTGTACGAGTAGGTTTGTGTAGGAAGAGGAGCTCTGTCAGATATTATGGTCCCAAGCTGTGTAAGGCCTTATAGATTAAAACCAGCACCTTGAATCAGGTTCGGAATGCTGCCAGATACCAAGACATGACATATTTATTCAGCCTGATATGCAGATAAGCGTTCTGATTTGTGCACAAGCAATTGTGGTTTTATTTCTTATTAAAAAAAAAGTTGCCTTCCCCAACTTGGTGCCCTCCAGATGTTTGTTTCATTTCTATGCTTTTCAAAGATTAAAAAAAACTCTTTAAAATGCAGTATTATGCATAAGATAAACAGTGTAACTACAAACATATAACCAGATCAGACATGCATGACCTGATTAAAAACCTATCATATGCTGCCAAATGCCTGGGAGTACAGGGAAGTCTTAACCTGGCACCCCCAAAATAACTATGTTAGCACCAGGTCGACCTTGTTGGGGAGTTCATTCCCCAGCAAGAGAATCCATGTTTTGTAGTCCATGTTTTGGACTACAGCTCCCAGGGTTCCTGACTATTGGCCATACTGGCTGGGGGGTGATGGGAGTTGAAGTTCAAAACATCCAGGGTGCACCAGGCAGCGGGAGGCTGATATACACTAATAGAAATCTCAATTCTCCAAATGCCAGTCCTTATGTAGCCAAAACATCAGCACTCCTGCACAAGAGGGAGGTTTCAGCAGGTTCAGGGAAGCCCCAAGGTTTGCAGAAGTACAACCCCCCCAACTATGGGGGGGAAATCCATAAGGCATTTAGTTGCCCAGCCCCAACTAAAAGAGCCCAATGAAGACTGAGCATGCTCAGTAAATGTGGAATGCTGATTGTCTGTTGGGGGAGGGGAAACGCAAAACTGGGTGGGAGGGGGAATGGAACAGGAGGCTCCAGGGCCCCATCTACATGAGCCTTTTACTTCGGGGCGGCTACAAGTCAAGGTCGTTCGGGATAGATGACACAATCACCACTTCGCAGCCATCCGTGGTTTTCTCCTGGAAACTGCGGATTTCCGAGGTGGTGTTTTGCTGCAATATGGGGGGTTTGCTGAGGGTTTCCCTGCAGTTGTGGGCTGTTTGTCCCTCCCCAAACTGACTTTGTATTTTGCGGTGGGTGTGTTGAAGGTGTATGTAGTGCTTGCGTCACTCTCTGTCACCCCTTTATCCCCCCCATCCCTTCACAGCTGCATAGTTACAGAGGCACAGAGAGGCATTTTCAGTTATTTTATTCATTCATTCATTCATTCATTCATTCATTTCATTTCTATATAGCCGAAGCTCTTATTTATTATATTCATTTATATTCTGCTTTCCCCCCCAGTACTGGGACTCAAGGCAGCTTTATAACGTTAAAACTTATACAATTAAAACCTATAAAGAGAAATATAAATACAAGTGTACAAAAGTTAAAAATATAATTAAATCATCAATATTAAAATTGCAAAAATATCAGAACATTAAAAGACAACCACAACAACAAAACCAATGACATGTTGGGACAACCCCATGGTTGTCATGGTGGCCATGAACTCCTGAGCCACCCCGGATACAACAGCCTCGGCATGGAAGTTGAGATCCCCCAAGACCATCATCCTAGGGGTCCTCAACACCAAATCTGAGACCACCTCCATCAGCTCAGGCAGGGAGTCTGATGGGCAGTGGGGTGGGCGGTACTCCAACAGAATCCCTAATCTGTCCCGGGTACCCAACACAAGGTACAAGCACTCAAGATTTGCACTCGAATGAGCAGGAAGCCTAGAGAGAGGGATTGAATTCCTATAGACCACGGCAAGCCCCCCTCCCTAACCCTCGAGTCAGTGTTGGTGCTGCACCAAGTACCCAGGAGGGCACAGCTGGGAGAGGGTAACCCTTCCCAGTTCCCCCACCCAGGTCTCAGTAATGCATACCAGGTCATCCCCCTCATCCACAATCAAATCATGGATGAGGGAGACTTTATTCTGGGCCAACCTGGCATTCAGCAGCAGCACCACCAGACCCGAGGACAGACTGGTAAGGCCACCAGGAACCATCAGGTTAGGGGAAGCCATAAGGTGTCTAGCCCCTCTTCTCCTTAGCTGGCTTGTTAATCCCCCAAGGCCATACCTCCCTCTACCCATGACCACAGTTTTGGTGGCACACACACCCCGACCCCCTGAGTTGCTCAATGGACTTCCCAGGCACATATTAAAATGTTAAGATGCTGTGAAAAGAAAATCCGATGCTGTAAAGAACAATATTGTTTAGGAACCTGGAATGTCAGATCAATGAATCAAGGTAAGCTGGAGGTGGTCAAACATGAGATGGCAAGATTGAACATCGACATCTTGGGAATCAGCAAACTAAAATGGACAGGCATGGGCGAATTTAATTCAGGTGACCATCATATCTACTATTGTGGGCAAGAATCCCTTAGAAGAAATGGAGTAGCACTCATAGTCAACAAAAGGGTGGGAAAAGCAGTACTGGGGTACAATCTTAAAAATGATAGAATGATCTCAGTACAAATCCAAGGCAAACCATTCAACATCACAGTAATTTAAGTCTATGCCCCAACCACTGAGGCCGAAGAAGCTGAGGTTGATCAGTTCTATGAAGACCTACAACACCTTCTAGAACAAACACCAAAAAAAGATGTCCTCTTCATCATAGGGGATTGGAATGCTAAAGTAGGAAGTCAAGAAATCACTGGGATAACAGGCAGGCATGGCCTTGGTGTACAAAATGAAGCAGGACAAAAGCTAATAGAGTTTTGCCAAGAGAACACGCTGATCATAGCAAACACTCTTTTCCAACAGCACAAGAGGCGACTCTACACATGGACGTCAACAGATAGTCAATATCGAAATCAGATTGATTATGTCCTTTGCAGCCAAAGATGGAGAAGATCCATACAGTCAGTAAAAACAAGACCTGGAGCTGACTGTGGCTCAGATCATGAGCTGCTTCTTGCAAAATTTCGGCTTAAATTGAAGAACGTCGGGAAAACCACTAAACCGTTCAGGTATGACCTAAATCATATCCCTGATGAATATACAGTGGAGGTGAGGAATAGATTTCAGGGATTAGACCTGATAGACAGAGTGCCTGAGGAACTATGGACGGAGGTCCGTAACATTGTTCAGGAGGCAGCAACTCAATCCATCCCAAAGAAAAAGAAATGCAAGAAAGCCAAGTGGCTGTCTGATGAGGCTTTACAAGTAGCTGAGGAAAGAAGGGAAGCGAAAAGCAAGGGAGAAAGGGGAAGATATACCCAACTGAATGCAGAGTTGCAGAAAATAGCAAGGAGAGACAAGAAGGCCTTCTTAAATGAACAATGCAAAGAAATCGAGGAAAACAACAGAATGGGAAAGACTAGAGATCTCTTCAAGAAAATTGGAGATCTCAAGGGAACGTTTTGTGCAAAGACGGGCATGATAAAGGACAAAGAAGGCAGGGACCTAACAGAAGCAGATGAGATTAAGAAGAGGTGGCAAGAATACACAGAAGAACTATACAGGAAAGATCTGAATGTCCCTGATAGCCATGATAGTGTGCTCACTGAACTTGAGCCGGACATCCTCGAGAGTGAAGTCAAGTGGGCCTTAGGAAGCATTAGTAACAACAAAGCTAGCGGAGATGACAGTATTCCAGCCGAGCTATTTAAAATCCTAAAAGATGATGCTGTTAAAGTGCTGCATTCAATATGCCAACAAATCTGGAACACTCAACAATGGCCACAAGACTGGAAAAGGTCAGTTTACATTCCAATTCCAAAGAAGGGCAACGCCAAAGAGTGTTCAAACTACCGCACCATTGCGCTCATTTCACATGCCAGCAAGGTGATGCTCAAAATCCTACAAGCTAGGCTTCAGCAGTATGCGAACCGAGAACTACCGGAAGTACAAGCTGGATTTAGAAGAGGCAGAGGAACTAGAGATCAAATCGCCAACATTCGCTGCATCATGGAGAAAGCAAGAGAATTCCAGAAAAACGTCTATTTCTGCTTCATTGACTACGCTAAAGCCTTTGATTGTGTGGATCACAACAAACTGTGGCAAATTCTTAAAGAGATGGGAGTACCAGACCACCTTACCTGTCTCCTGAGAAACCTGTACGAGGGTCAAGAAGCAACAGTAAGAACCAGACATGGAACAACCGATTGGTTCAAAATTGGGAAAGGAGTACGACAAGGCTGCATATTGTCACCCTGCTTATTTAACTTATATGCAGAGTACATCATGAGAAATGCTGGGTTGGATGAATCAGAGGTCGGAATTAAGATTGCTGGGAGAATTATCAACAACCTCCGATATGCAGACGATACCACCCTAATGGCAGAAAGAGAAGAGGATCTAAAGAGCCTCTTGTTGAGGGTGAAAGAGGAGAGTGCAAAAGCTGGTTTGAAACTCAACATTAAAAAAGCGAAGATCATGGCATCTGGCCCCATCACTTCCTGGCATATAGAAGGGGAAGAAATGGAAGCAGTGACAGATTTTACTTTCTTGGGCTCCAAGATCACCGCAGACGGTGACTGTAGCCATGAAATTAAAAGACGCTTGCTCCTTGGGAGGAAAGCTATGGCCAACCTAGACAGCATAGTAAGAAGCAGAGACATCACCTTGCCGACAAAGGTCCATCTAATCAAAGCTATGGTTTTCCCAGTAGTAATGTATGGCTGTGAGAGCTGGACTATAAGGAAGGCTGAGCGCCGAAGAATTGATGCTTTCGAACTGTGGTGCTGGAGAAGACTCTTACGAGTCCCCTGGACTGCAAGGAGGTCAAATCAGTCCATCCTAAAGGAAATCAACCCTGAGTGCTCATTGGAAGGACAGATACTGAAGCTGAAGCTCCAATATTTTGGCCACCTAATGCGAAGAGAAAACTCCCTGGAAAAGACCCTGATGCTGGGAAAGACTGAAGGCAAAAGGAGAAGGGGACGGCAGAGGATGAGATGGCTAGATAGCATCACGGATGCAATGAATATGAACTTGAGCACGCTCCGGGAGAGAGCGCAGGACAGGAAGGCCTGGCGTGCTATGATCCATGGGGTCACGAAGAGTCGGACACGACTGAACGACTGAACAACAACAACAACAATAAAAGAGAGCAGCAGCTAAGAAGGAGCAGATAAGTTGTGTGTTTGCCCCTTTCTTCCCGGTCTTTAAAGCTGCGTCCCTCTGCTGCTGCTATTTGCTGCTAGTAACTGGTTGCTGGTATCTCTGGAGAGGAAGTGGGTGGGTCTTCATATGCTCCTCCATGTGTCTCCAAGTGCGACGCTAAGTGTGCATTTAGCATCGCACTTGGCGCAACGCCAAGGTGCTGCTTCTGGCACCCCGCCTTATGTACCTGTTTGGCAGGGGCAGAAACAGGCTCAGGGTCCAGCTGGTGCAGCTGGTCCTCTTCCCCACAAGCTCCTATTCAATCATACTTCCCCACATTTTTGCAGCTTCGTATCTTCACAGTGGTTGCTTTTGGACTTAGTCCCCAAGGGCCGGGGCTGGGGTGTCTTAGGGGAGGACCATCTTCGCTCCGGCCACCCTTTTGGAGCAATGGGTAGGCACGTACCACTCACGCTTGTGAGTGCGAACCATCACAAGAATCTTGGGTTGGGGAACTGACAAACAGATGGTGGGGAAATGAAGGAGCACAGAACACCCACTTTTTATCTAATGAGGGAGGGAAAGACACAACAGAACCCCTAAAATACAAAACAGCCACTGAAGTGTTGCAGCCCCACGGGACTGCACAGCTGTGCATTTAAGTATGATGACCAAAAAAAGGGCACTGCGAGTCTATTAGGGAAGCCTGCAGTAAATCATGAGTGTATCGCAGGGGATACTATGTCAAAGCTGCATTGCTGCACAGTCGCGACGGGGTGGGGTGTGTGAAAGCGATGCCATGTAGATGGGGCCCAGATTGCACCATGTTGTTGCAGGTGCTTCTTGTTCATTTAGACCTCCTGCTTTCCCCATCTGTATGCCTCCAGGCAGGTTGCCTGAAAAGAAAAACACCTCAAAGAAAGAACCCAGGGCACCCATGTTGTTTCAGATGCCACAATGCAATATAGATAAAAGAGCCATGAGCATCTTGCAGAAAGAAGCAGAGATAAAAACAACTGATGGTAACAGACAGAAGAGTCTAGTTACCAATGCAGCTTCCCTTCGGAATGCAGCTCCAGAGACTGATTTGAAATGTAAAGTTTGGGAACAGAGATACATAGGAGACTCAGGATGTTTTTTCAACATTCTGCCATCAATCGGCATTAAAGTATATTCCTGACAGAACAAACCGTTTCAAATCACCAGTGGCTTGTGGTTGGGGAAAAGTGGAAAGCAGTCATGGCCATATTGTATTTCCCTGGCAAGTAGACACATCAGATCAACATACTCCTTTGATTGTATTCCTAATGTGCTGAATTGAAGTTTGCATGACAGACTTAGGGAGCAATCCTATGGCTGTTAGTCAGTGGCTAGGTGGCCATAGAATAGGGAGCATGGAATGGCCCCACGCTCCGTGCTTGGAAGAGGAGCACAGAGCAGCAAAAACGGGGTGTTCCTAGGGGCATGTCAGGGTGGGGAAGTTGGAAATGCTGGTACGACACATCCTATGTGTCATCCAGCTGCCACTTCCCGCGGTCCAAGGTCCCATGGCTAGACAGCCAAAGTGCAGAAGGGACGATCCCCTCTGCGCTCCTCCTGCCTTGCATTGGATCGGTGGTCACCTCTGAGTTCGGAGGCGGCCGCCTATCCCCATAGGATTGCGCCCTTAATTGTGTTTGTGGTAGCAGTAGATGATCTACTGTATATTACTTTAAAAACAGACTTATTAATATGTGTTTTGCACTACAAAGACCACTCGATAATGAAAACAGAATGGGTTATCTGGTTGAGAAGACTTAAGTTGGTTTCAGCCACCTCAGGTCTTGGATGCAAGCTGCTCTACATTTCTTGAGGTACCTTTCAGCCATTGGGTGTGTTCGGAAAAAAAAGGGGGTGCTTAGCAGCCAGTAATATTGAACTTTGTTTTTCCCTTGAAACTGAAAGCTAAGCTAGCATTTACCTGCTCACAAAGGCTCCCAGTTCAGCTAATTTAGTAAGTTAACACTGAATATACTGGAAAGCACTGTGTTTGTCTAGACATTAATTAACTTTACCCTGGTTGTCAAGTCAGTGAAATAGGTAGACTAGGGCTAGTGGACCATTCAGTGGGTTCAAGAGCCAAATTGAGAGTGTGAAACCCTTCTTGAAGAACAGGAAGGGGTTGGCAATGGTCAGGGGAACTCTTGCATGGGTGGGATACCTACAATTCAGTGAGGCCTTGAGTTGGTTCAATAAGGCACCTTATGGTTTAACTAGACTCAACTCCCATATATGATGTTTGGGTCTCTGGATCTTCCTACACCTGGCTTATCTCACAAATGTGCAATGGAATAATTCAATGAGGAGAAGCAGAGGTTCTTTTATCCTGACAAGGCAGAACAATAAAACACCAAATCCATGGGTTAAAATATTTTTTAAAATTAAAAAAATAATTAAATTGTAAAATTAAAAAAAAAATTAAACTCAATTAATATCAGACATGTACTCTGGAACATCACATTAAATGTTCTCTTCAAAATATTTGTTTGGAAATAACTATTTCTACAGTAATAATATATGGGGGAAAAGTTTCAACCAGATTTGTAGCGTTTCTAACAAGGACATCACCAAAGTCTCAGAAGAATAGAAATACATGTCATGTTGCCCATTGAGCTGAAAACGCTAACAAAAACAAAGACGGATTTTGCTTGAACATAGAATATTAATGTCCTCTTGGTGTCCTTGATTTTTTAAAAACACAGCTGGTGAACCCTTTAGCTACAGTTAGGTGTGAATTAATAAGACAGAAAAGGTCACTATGCTAATGAAAACTGCAATGTGTTTAATCAAAAATGTATTTTAACCCCGAGGGGAATTTGTTCCTGACTAAACCCTTCATGACCACCATAAATAATTCAGTTTAAGAACACCCACACATGAAGCCTTATCCAGACTTTTGATTTTGCATAAGTATCAGAACCAGTCCAGGTGCTATACTTTGGGGGCGACCCTCCCTCCTGCTCCAATAAGGAACTGAAGTTGAATAAAAAATCATGGTGATTTATGATCCCATCACAAGACTTTCTCTGTCAACCAATGGCTGAGTTCAAAGACCTCTTTCAGCACACGCAATGCTGTGGGGTTCATCTCGAACCTTCCTCAAGTTTTAATAATGGTAGCATGTGCTTTTGGGTGGGGGGCTTCAGTAGCCCTGCCATGTCAGCAGAGTTTGACCGCAGCAGTAGGCAAAACGTACAAACTTCTGTGTCAATGTAGTGTCATAGAACATTAGGACATTTATTTTCTGAGGAATTTAATAAATGTAATAAATCAATGAATGAATGAACAGGGGTGGGGAAACTCTTTCAGTCTGGGGGTTGAATTGAACTTTGCAGAAGCCCACAGGGGTTTGCTGAAGGCAAAGGGGATGGAGCCAAAGGTGAAAGGCATGGGTAAGGATGGACGCCTCCCCCCAACCTCTGTGTTCTTGCATATATGGGCCATTCACGGCCCCTTTTTGCATACAACTAGATGTGCGCATATTTTGTGAGTGCCATTTCTTTTTGTAAAATGGCATTTGCAGCAATCGCCAATGGCTCCAGGGTGAGCACAGGCAGCTTGGCAACCATGGGTGGGGGGAGCGCAGTTCCAGTGGCGTACGAATGGGGGCAAGGGCTTGGCAAGTGCGGCTCACGGGTGCGGGCGGGGAGGGGGGTCCACTGGACTGCCCGACCAACCGGGTACCCGCACCATCCCTAGGCATGGGGCCAAAATACAAAAAAAAAAAAAAAAAGCCAGCAGGTTTAAGCTTGCAGTTCTTACTGCTAACTCAGCCTCAGGAGAAGCATTTCAACCTTCTGGAATGGGGGGAAAAACTCCACAAAATGTGGGAAACTACCAAATGATCAGCAGTCTGGGGAAAGGGGGTGGGCCCAGGGGAAGTGGGCATGGCCATTTAGGGAACTCTGGGGGGTCAGATTGGAGCCTCAGGAGGGCTGAGTTTGATCCCTGGCCCTGTGTTCAACACCCCTGGCATAGAATAGCATGCTTTTATACCAGCGCAAGAATGATAGCCTACTGCTGCTGGCATTTCTGAGACAAACTATGGTTTCAGTACAACCCAGCTTCCAATCCCCACTGAGCTATGAAGATTGGGTAACTGTGGGCCAGTCACTCCCTCACAGCATAACCTATCTCCACAGGATTGTTGTGATGATAAAAAAAGGGGGGGGGGAGACTGTACGGTGCAGAGCCAGCGCCAGATATTTGGAATGGTGACCCGCCCGCCATTTCAGGAGCTCCATCTTACTTCAACACTGGTGATGGTGATGCACAAATTGCTAGTTTTGCCCCCTGGAGGCTAGTCCAATTTGCCCCAAAGAGGAGACTCAACTTCAGGCTGGGTCCAACTCGGTTTTATTGTTTTCAAACAGTTCGACAAAGGATCTCACACTCAAAAGCAGAGTCGACCCTGGACAACTCCTGTGCTATGGTTTTAGCTTGCATTCCTCAGCCAGCATGTTACTTTTGATTGGTTGCTAGCAGTTTGCCTAGCTACCTTATCTTAGGGTTACTGTCCGCTCATTCCAGGCATGCACAGCTCTTACAATGCTACACCTGCTTAAGGCACATACAATGGCATTAGGTTACATTTTTACCACAGTTGGGCTGTGTCTTCCTCCGCACCTGAAAGCAGCAGGGTAGCATAGGAGGTGCAGGGCAAGCTGTGTGGCACACACAGTTTTATGCTCAAACAGGGGGGAATGGCTAGAGAAGCTCAGGAGGGACAGCCAGGGGGCTGCTACTACTGCCTCCTCACCTCTCTAAGTAGATGGCGCCTGAGGCCACCTCAGTCTGCCAAATGGTAGGGCCAGCCTGAACTAGGGATGTTGGAGGAAGCTGTCTGGGGTGTGGGGGGGAACTCGCTGAGCTTTCATTAGCTTGGGCCCCTGGACTTTGGCTCGTTTCCCCACGAGCTGGCCTGACTCAATCTGAGGTGGGCCAGCTCGTGGATTTTTCTGGGTTTTTTTAGTTTATGTAAATAGAAATGTGCACAAAACGCAGGGTACAATGTGTGCGATTTACACAAATTTTGGCCGTAATTTGCATAATTTGCAGTCAATTTTGCATAAATTATGCAATTAGTGGCTGGAATTTGCATAAATGATACAAATTACATCCCGTGATTTGTGCACATTTTCTTTATGTAATTTTTTAATTAAAACAATGCAAAAAGTTCCCAGATTTCAGGAAAAGCTCTGCAGCTTGGCCTGCAAATGCGAGCGGAGTCAGGTCCTTCTGGGAATCCATCAAGCCCCCAAAACACCAGATTCCACAGTGATGGACATACCTATCCTGACATACCTAAACTCCTTGGAGAAAAGATGGGATAAAAATGGAATATATCACAAAGAATGTGCAGTATTTATTTAACAGAACCTACATCATGTTTTCAAAGAAGCGTTTATCGGTAATTCCTGCTTTTCCCTTTATGCCATAACCTTCACTGACCATATGTGCATCCATGTGTTATGTGAGAGTATGTGCATATGTGTGTGTGTGTGTGTGTGTGTGTGTGAGAGAGAGAGAGAGAGAGAGAGAGAGAGAGAGCATGTTGTTTGTAGTGGGTGTATGAAGAGGATCCAAGTCCATTCCTCTGCCTCTCTCTCTCTCCCCCGCCCCCAATTATTATGTCTTGCCATGGTTATAAATATACTAGTAAACTTGATTAGTCTTTCATACAAGCATCATCATCATCAAATTGTGCCAGGTACCAGGCATAACAATGCTAAACAACTAAGAAGGTACTAAATGGGTCTCAATCCACATGTAAATCCAGATATTTATATTTTTCAGAGCTGCTCTCAAGGATGGCTTGGGAACGCCCTTACCCTTTCATTGCAGTCTTTGGAAGAAACATTATGTTGGCTCAGGGTGATGCATATAATGGCAAGGAATCTTTACTGCAAAATCACAGAATAAACAGAGGTCACGTTTGGAGTTTGTTCCTGAATCCAATTTGCAAAACACATATCCCCTTGGAAAATATTAAGCCTATATGAAAAGTCGAATTTCTGTGTTGTGTAGAAAATGTAAGAAAATTAACACATCCCTGTGACTGTGTGTTCCAAAGGAAGATCAGTGGTGGTAGACAAGTTGACTTCCAGCTGTTTTTCCCATTACAGAGCCAGTGTCTGGCAACTAAAGAACCCTGGATTCCCTAGTAGAAAGTAATTTAAAAACAACTGGCATATTGTATTTGATAGCTGGCATGCAATAGTATTTCACACGCAGTAGTATTTGACAGCTGACATATCATAGAATCATAGAATAGTAGGGTTGGAAGGGGCCTATAAGACCATTCAGTCCAACCCCCTGCTCAATGCAGGAATCCAAGACAGAGCATCCCTGACAGATGGCTGTCCAGTCTCACCTTGAATGCCTCCAGTATGGGAGAGCCCACTACCTCCCTAGGGAATTGGTTCCATTGTCGTATTGCTCTAACAGTCAGGACATTTTTCCTGATGTTCAGCCAGAATCTGGCTTCCTGTAACTTGAGCCCATTATTCTGCATCCTGCACTCTGGGATGATGATCGAGAAGAGATCCTGGCCTTCCTCTCTGGGACAACCTTTCAAGTACTTGAAGAGCGCTATCATATCTCCGCTCAGTCGTCTCTTCTCAACGCTAAACATGCCCAATCCCTTCAGTCTCTCTTCATAGGGCTTTGTTTCCAGTCTCCTGATCATCTTTGTTGCCCTCCTCTGAACCCTCTCCAGCTTGTCTGCATCCTTCTTAAAGTGCAGTGCCCAGAACTGGACATAGTACTCCAGATGTGGCCAGACATAATCATATTTTTTTTATTATGGTGTTTGTTAGGTAACATGCAATGGTACTTAATATTCAAGAGTTGACAGCTTATGAAGCATCATATTTGAAGCTTTCCAAAATCCAAACAACAAAGGGGGCCAAGAAACTTTGAGTTAAAAAACAAATCTCACTCAAAACGGAAATTTTGCTTCAAGTTTTCTTATTCAAACTTCCGAACGGCAAATTTCATGAATTTTTGTTCCGTCTCTACCTTCATGAATATTTGTTTCAAAGTTTCAGCTCAACCTCCCTGTCAGGGACTGAGCAACTATCAAATCAGAACTATGAGGTCAAGTCATGTCAGGGGTCAGAACACACCAGAGCCAAGAAGACAACTATTGCCCAGGCAAAGGCCCAATTTAAGCGGGAAGCCTATTAAAGATGGTCAATGGGGACACCCAGTCCAGACCCTAGGAACCCTTTGCTGCCCATGGAGATGCTCCTAAGTAAAGTCCAGGGGTGGAGAACCTCGTTCAGCCCAAGGATCGACTTCAATTTGGGAGAAGCTGTCAAGGGCTGCATTTCAGTGCTGAGTGGGGCTGAAAGTAAGGCGGAGGAGCTGAAGCCAAAGGGGGAAGGGCCCAAAATACAAGAAACACCAATATATTGTAGCATAAAGCCCTTACTGCCAGTAACTAGGCCTTTTTTGTTGTTTATTCGGTCAGTCGCTTCCGACTCTTCGTGACTTCATGGATCAGCCCACGCCAGAGCTTCCTGTCAGCCATCGCCACCCCCAGCTCCCCCAAGGTCGAGTCCGTCACCTCCAGAATATCGTCCATCCATCATGCCCTTGGTCAGCCCCTCTTCCTTTTGCCTTCCACTTTCCCTAGCATCAGCATCTTCTCCAGGGTATCTTGTCTCCTCATTATGTGGCCAAAGGAGAGACATTTCAAACAGTTAGAAGGGCAGGGCTGCATAAAAGCCAGGAAACTGCCAAATGAAAGGTGGTTGGAGGAAAGGGGTTGGGGCCAGAGCAAGGGGGCTAGATTAGGATTTCAGGAGGGCCAGTTTGGCTTCTGGGACTGAGGTCCCTCACCCCTGCTATAGTCCTACTGGTTCATCCTATTGGATAATTATAGGTTCCTGGTCCTAGCTCAGTGGCTTCTGAAACTTACAGTATTTCTGGCACCTGATATTTCAGTCCCTGCATAATGTTATTGCAGGTGACTGCATATTTTCGGAATCTACTCTTTAATAAAATGAGGGATCTACTGAACTCTCATTATGACTAAATGTGGACAAAAATCTCCCCCATTTTTATGGGGCCATTCCCCCCCCCCAATATTGGGAGATTTGGGGCTGCTTTGGGGGGAGGGGAGGGCAGATTTCTTTGACTGGTTGGGATGCATGTGGAACAAATGGTGTTCCTGCTGCAACATTGACCCCAGTGTTTTATATTTCCCTCTATGAGGAGCACTCATTGCAGGCTGCAAGGCTGAAGAGAAGGAGCAACTCCAGGAGCTCTTGTTGGTGGGCCCCTGCTGAGGTGTGGGCCCTCAGATGGTCTCCAGCTATGCCTAAACTTGACGCTGGCCCTGGCATGGAGTGGGACCTGGACTTGTCTCCTGAACCTGGCAATTCTATTTTCTGAGGCAGGGGATTGGGTTTTCCCCCTGTACTGGCCTAATCCCAAACTATAAGTAATTGACTGTGTCCCACAGGACTCAAGAGGCACCGCTGAGAACTGATTATCCCCTATCTGCAGAGTTTTGGCCCATTATCAGCCATCATTCCTTGGAACCTGTTGTGTGATGTTGGAGTGTGACAGAATTCTGATCCTAGCTTTGATATACTGATTGAAGTAATTCCGGGATATAGACTTTCCAGTCTTGTCAATGTTTTACAATAATCTCTAATTAGGCTTAGACAAGCAGCAAATTCTACCTATGGTTCTTGGAAAGTGCTATACATTTTCATCTGGGAAAGATTTGTGAAACCAGAGTTTGCTAGCAGTGAATTCTCATCTTGAGCACAAAGGCAGACACACACACACACACACACACACACCCCAGGCTCACTGCAGGTGTGTGGCTGCAGGCCGGGAGATGATGGCACCGCTAATTATATCAAGAACATGGTGTCCCCACATATATTGCTTCCAATGTGTCTAATACAGCATCTTGTTCTTGTATAATTTTGAAACAGTATTGTTACAAATGTTTTGCTTTCTCAAACCATTTTCTGAAGAAGAGGCATACTCCTGGGAGAGAACTTCACCAGTAGAAATACATTTTTTAAAAAAACCATTTTTTTTCATTTATTACATTTCTAATAAACCCATTCTCCAAAGCTCTTATACATAAAAACCATTTACGTATAAGCAGGCAGCACACACACTGGAGGGAGCAATCCTATAGCCCCTAGACATCGTCCAAGGGGCCATAGGATTTTTCAGATTTGTAGATCTGAGTCTGGGGACAGCGCTCTGGCCTTGGAGCCATAGTTTTGAGTTCCCTGCCCCCTCCTCCTTGCAGCATGGAGAGCACCACCTCAGAGAAGAGGGAAAGGGGGTGGTTCTGTGGGCGGGGAGGTGACTGGGGAGCCTGGCTTATGAAGAATTCTCCGGTGGCCTCCCTGGCATCCTTCCCTACCCCCTGCTCCACAGAGCCCCAGCTAAATGGGCAAAAGTACATTCATTACATTTTAAATCCCCCCCAAGAATTGATGCTTTTGAACTGTGGTGCTGGAGAAGACTCTTACGAGTCCACTGGACTGCAAGGAGGTCAAATCAGTCAATCCTAAAGGAAATCAACCCTGAGTGCTCATTGGAAGGACAGATACTGAAGCTGAAGCTCAAATATTTTGGCCACCTAATGCAAAGAGAAAAGTCACTGGAAAAGACCCTAATGCTGGGAAAGATTGAAGGCAAAAGGAGAAGGGGACGGCAGAGGATGAGATGGCTAGATAGCATCACCGATGCAATGAATATGAACTTGAGCACATTCCTGGAGATAGCGGAGGACAGGAAGACCATGGTCCATGGGGTCACGAAGAGTCGGACATGACTTAACGACTGAACAACAACAACAACATCCCCATCCCAGGCAGAGATCCAATGTACTATTAAACTCCAAGTGGCTCTGCTGCTTAAATAAACCAACAGGCCGGAAAGAGAGAGGTTTTCCTCTTTCATCCATCTGGTCTGATGCTCCTGCTTCTGCCTCTGTCTTTGACTGAGAGAGTAGAAACTGTACACGGAGGTGGAAGGAGGGGAGCACTGAGCTGTCGCAGCTGGGCACCGTCACCAGTGGCCTTCCAACCCATCCCTTTAGGATAGATCAGGGTTGGATCCAATTGGCTGTCTGGCCCACAAAGGCTGTGCCGTTGTTTTTGTTTTTTTTAAGAACCCCCAGTTTTAGGGGAGTGAGCCCTCCAGGAAGGAAGCTATTTTCTTTCTTATACTGGGAAGGGTAGTGCGTGCACAAGCAGTTGGTAGTTAGCAGAATGACACTGAGTTCCTTCCTGTCAGGAGGTGCCCTAGCGGCCTCTTTCAGTAGACTCCAATGGCCAACTCAAGACACAGATGAAAGGATTCTTTTCAAAGCTTCAGCCCTCTTACAACTTAATGACTCTTTCAGATGCTAATCACCAGCGACTAAGCAAGGAACAGCAGAGTGGCCTATGCACCGAGTAGGCAGTTGATCCCCATTTGAAGGAGAGTCACTTGAAGACCCTGAACTTATGGGCTAGGGAGAGATCCTCCCTCTTTCCCTTGGATCCACAGGATGCGACTATTGCTTGCGCGCCAAACGGGCGCTACGCCTCCTTTCCACACACCCCATCGCTCATCGCTCCCTGCATCTGCATTGAGCGTCTAGCAGGCCCCCCTCCTGCACTTTCTCACTGCCAGGATCACTATCTGTCTTAGGGATGGACGAAAGTCCCTTACCTGATCCCGAAGCTTGCTTCGCGGTGGGGGGGAGGCGCTCCGTCCCTCCCCCTGAAATTCTGGCCAGGGGGGGAGGCGCCCCATCCCTCCCCCCTGAAATTCTGGCTGGGGGGGAGGTGCCCCATCCCTCCGGCTGCGAAACCTCCTCTCCTGTCGGGACGCAAATGGCGGTGGCCGTAGCCGCCGCTGTTTGCGTCCCTGCAGTCAGCCTTGATAGGCTACGTAAATGTTTACGTAGCCTATCATGGCTGACTTTAAAAACAAACAAACACGCATTTGCATTCCCCTTATTTTCTATTTGCTATTTGCATTCCCCATTTGCTATTTGCATTCCCCTTATTTTCGCCGTAGTCTACGTAAATGTTTACGTAGACTACACGTGCCAAAATAAGGAACGCAAATGGCGGCGCCCATGGGCGCTGCCATTTGCGTACGTGCTTTTTTTCCCCCAAAGTCAGCCGTGATAGGCTACATAAACATTTACGTAGCCTATCACGGTGTTTTTTTAAAAATCTAGCCGTGATAGGCTACGTAAATCTTTACGTAGCCTATCATGTTTGTTTGTTTGTTTTTGTTTTTTACTTGGAAATGGTGGTGGTGGCAGCCGGTCGGAAGACCGGCCGCCGCTGAACTGCCGCCACCGCTGCCAGGGACATTCGAACAAGGTAAGTCCCGTCCCGGGGGGGGGGGGCGGGGGGGCAGACCATTTCTCCACCAATTTCGGGGGGCTGGCATTCGGCCTCCCCGAGATTCATGGAGAAATTGTCTGACATCCCTAAGAATGCCGGCAGGAGGAATCTCTGCCAGCTGCTGTGCCTGTGAGGGATGAGCTGGCTCCTCTCCCACAGATTGCTGATCCTCCTCAGAAGCAGAACTGCTCTGGGGTTCTATCGGCTCAGTTTCCACCATGACACTTCCTGTCCCGCAGTCACAGCACAGCAGCTGGCTGGATAGAAGAAGTCAACACGGTACAGTGTGGACTTTCAGAGATTTACTTAAAAAAAAAAATCAGGGAGGTTGTCAGGGGCAGGGCACTGAACATCCTGCCCTCTGACCTACGCTGCCACTGTATAGAACGTCCCTGCCACTGAAATGGGTAGTGGTGAGTTTTACAGATTCCCCCTTTCCCCTGCAGCCCATTGTGCTCCCCAACCCCAGATCTGCTCCAGAAGTACCATCTGGAACAGTGTGGGGAATGGGCTTCTGGGGGAGGGGAAGATCTGAAGGGAAGCAGATCTTGTGCTGGTAGGATCCTCAGCTGGATGTCGGTCCCAACCATGAACGGAACCAGCGCTTCCATTCGTGGCAGCCTAGTAAGGTTTAGGGTGGCCAGGCATCTTCTTTCACAGGGGGCAGTCCTCTGTTTGACGGGCTGTCCTGTCCAGTTTCGGTTTAAAGATAAAGAACCAAAATAACTGTTGCCCATCAACTATTAGCCCCTGAACAACAGATTGAAAAGGCACACAGGTCACCTGGTCACAGTCATCAGCAGTATGGTGAGATGGACTGTATTCCTATTTAATTCCTATTTAAAGTAGAATAATTGGTTCTAAATTTGGATCTATAAATATAAATTAGCATATGCAAATGTCATGCAAATAAATGCCATCTTTTGTCCTCTTTTTGTTGATGCATTTCCTCTTTCTTGGAAATTCAGAAGTGGTCACCCTAGTAAGGATCTAAGCCGATATTATTGATTTTCAGATGTTTTAACATTACTTTAGGAGCTTGGCCCAAACCTAAACCCCTCATGCAAAAATTAGAAATGCAATGCTATCACTGAAACAATAGCCATTGAAAAGGCTATCACTGGCTACTAGTCTTGATGGCTATATGGGTACCTAGCAGAGGCAGTGAGCCTCAGCCTGTGTATACCAGTTGTGGGAGGGTGTTGTTGTGCTCATGCCCTGCTTGTGGGTCCCTGGTCAACAGCTGGTTGGCCATTGTGTGAACAGAATGCTGGACCAGAAAGACCCTTGGTCTGATCCAGCAGGGCTCTTCTTATGTTCTTATATTCTTAAATGAAAATGTCACTGTCGGGGTGGTTTTGACGTGGTTCTTTTTTGTCTGAAAATACTTTTTATTCTATTTTTTTATCTTTATAAATGAAATAAACAATCCCAACAACCTAATCAATAACTACAATTTCCCAACAATACAATATTTTTATAAATATAAATTTTTATCTTTGCTGTTTTAAATCTGTATTTTAAACTCCTGCACTGCTGCTAGGTTTTATTGTGGTTGTATTGTTATATTGTGGTTTCAATGTTCTGTATATTTTAAATTGTTTTATTGTGTGTTGCTTGGATTTAATTTTTGTGAACCGCCCAGAGAGCTTCGGCTATTGGGCGGTATAGAAATGAAATGAAATAAATAAAATAAATAAATATTCTTAGGAGGACACAGCAATAATGAAAGAGGAAAAGAAAAGAGAAAGAGAAAGAAAAAAACATTGGCAATATTACAATTCAATACAGTATAAATAATCAACCTTACATTTCAATATCATATCATCAGTCTTATAGCAAGGAAGCAGGCCTACAATTCATTTCCAGTAACCATATATTGCCCTTCAGCTAACATATAATATTATAGCTTAACAATTTATCCAGCCAAAAATCTTACTAACCAATAACGATAGTAATAATAATAACAATAAAGGAGATTTAAAAGGACTAATAATAATACTAACAAATCACTCATAAATTTTATAATATTATATGATAATAAATCTTAAAATCAACCTTACAACAATCACTGTTTTGACATTGTTCCAATGACGGAAGCCCATGTTTTTGAAGCAATTGTCCCTTCAAAATGGCAATAACGGACGCAAGTCCAACTGTGCTCTGTTAAGAGGAGAGTGCAGTTTAACACAACTTCAAGACGTCTTTGTTGACCTGGATGTTGGACAAGAATATACGGCAAGACAAATACAAGGAGAGGTCCTTATTTATCACTGATTTACCTAAGATGCTCTGTATTTATCAGCATCCACTTTCTGATCATGTTGACAGCACAGCTGTTGTTGCTAGTTTTTATGCAACCAGCGTAAAAGAGGGACAGGAAAGGAAGCTCACTCCTTTTCTTTATATTCAAAGCCACTACTGAAACCGAAAAGCAGGCACATCGCATGACCAGGAGACATTCGTGCCACGCTGCCTTCTGTCCATGTTGACGATGCCAGACATGGCTGTGCTGATAGTGCTGACATCACAAAGAAGGAAATGGATCATTAGAGGTTTTGTTGTTGTTAGCATCTCATTTAGATCAGCTACTATGCTGCCCATAGTTTCTGCAAGGAGAAGATTTTGTATTGATCTATTCACATTTTCTTAGCAATCCAACCCCCCCGCCACATACCCCCCCCCCACACACACACACACTGCCCTCACCCCTCACCTTCTGGCTTTATGCGTAGCCTGTACTTCACAAAAATGAACAACATTTTTTCTAATGCCCAGAGGAAGATGGATACATCTGCTTGATTGGCCTTACTATGGCTGGGTTTGGTTCCAAAGCAAGAGGAGATTAGATGCACTGGAACAGATTATTCATGCTGAGCTGTTGTGGACTGGATATTCCCAAGGACCTTATGAGCTACTACAGGCTAATGGTCAAGATATCTTCTTGGCCTCTTGTGCTTTTCTAGATTAAAATCTTGAGCAGATTTCTAGTCCTTATAGATGTGAGGAAAAATCTGAAGACATGAAGAAAATGGGTTGGATCCAGATTTAGGCATGTCCAACTTTCAGAAGTGGACTTCCCTGCACACTTCTCCCCACAGCAGCCCCTCCAGCCCTCTGAAAATGCTACCCAGAGGATGGGGTGGGGCTCTTCTGAAAGGCATGAGCTGTGGTGCAGATGGGGAACCCCAAAATCAGGTGGAGAGCCATTTGAGAGCAGAGCCCTTCCATCAATGGAAGGCAGACACTGGAACCAACCCATTATCTGAGAAATGACGGTGAGAAAAATCAGTGGTGATATGTTCAATTGCCTAGAAAGAACTTGTTTTCATTATTAACTGCATTTGTATCACACCCCTCCTTTAAGGGGCTCTGGTTGTTGTATGTGCCCCCTTTTTATTCTTTACAACAATCCTGTAAAACAGGTGAGGTTACCTGGCAAGATTTGTGGCTGCCTAGGGATTAGAACCCAGGTCTCCCAGTCTACGTTCGACACTATTAGACCAACTTTAACATAGCACATGGTCTGCTCAGACAGCTTCCAGACTAAGGCTACTATCCCATGCACATTTACCCAGAAGTAACTGCCACTGAGCATAGTGGGACTTACTTCTCAGTAAACATGTATTGCATTGCAGTGTAAAAGCACTGCTCCGTCGCAACATTGCCACATTCACTCGTTGGTTTAGTAGTGCTGTCTGTCTGCTAAGCTGTATCTCCACCTTATGGAAGGGGTTATAGCTAGTCTACATGTTGGAGAAGATCCATTTCCATAGTAGGAAATACTCTCTTTTTTGAATGGAATGGTCATGCTCCCTTGAGCACTGGAAAGAACGCTCTGAAATAAAATGAACAACAACAGCAACAAAATGGGAGGTGGTAATTCGAAAAGAACTCGATGAGACAAAATGGCCAGAAGAACTTGTGACATATCATGTGATGTCACAGAGTCACTGTTCACAACTGTAGTGCAGTTCTTTCCCACATATTGAGAGGAGAGTTGTGGTCATGATGGTTTAGAACTGCAACCGTTGTTTTTCAGAAACCTGAGCTGTCAGTTTTACTACTTGTTAACTCCCCCAAACAAGAACACTTGTTGGTGTGACATCTAGGCTGTTTCAGCTACAGTTCCACAGCATCTGGAAAGGTCTCATGGTCTCCCATATTCCACAGGCCTGCTCTTTCTCTCCAGCCACTATTTGGCTGTCCCAGGTCGGAAAAGAAATCTGAAATGTACACTATTTGAAGCCAAATATTAATTGCATGTATGTTAATTAGCATGGATGGAATTGCTGGGCATGATCCAGTGGGATGGTCTCCGGCACAAATTTCACTGAAAGGAATGGGAACAAGGCAGGTACAGCTACCATTCATTTCAATGGAGCTTAGTAGGACACCTTGCTCAAGGATCGTGCCCATGTGTTATTGTGTTATTTTAAATAATTGTGTACATAGCTGCTAATTCCTTTTGTGTGAGATTTAGGGCATGATCCAATGGTCCCGGGGAGGGGCCATACGATAGTGTAGACCTCTCTCTGCAGGCAGAGAGGGAGGCACATCTCAGAGGCCTCCTCATTGCGACAGGGGAACCCTCTGCCACCATCCCTCCTCCACTGATGGTGGTAGGGGAGAAAAGGGCATGCCAGGATGGATACAGGGAGTCTTGAAATGCCCCCAGCAAGGAAGAAGAAAATGCATCAGCCCTTGAACTGGGGAACTTGTTTTCCTTCCAGACATCGCCTCCACACTTTCTGCCTTTGCTGGCATGAGCCCGGCAGGGCTTTGAAGTGGCAGTTCCTGCACTATGCATTCTCTTGACTGCACCCCCATGAGCTTGCCCAGTCAGTTGTGTTCTTTGGTCCAATGCAGTGTGATGCAAGAAATCCACTTTTGGCTTTTTGCCAGCTGATAAAGGCGATATCCCTTCTAGGCAAGACTGTGCGTGTATCACTACTTGTGACCACATTCGCTGTTTCCTTTTGCTGGCTTTATGCTGGTTTGACTATTCAAGATTGCATGTCTATGTTTTATTTTTATATTTCACATTTTTTGACTTTTATTTGTGAAGCAGGCAGAGAATGTTTTGCTGATGGGTGGTATAGAAATGCTGTAAATAAATACAAGTAATTAAACCATACGTTTTCCTGGAGGTGACTCGAGGCAGTCCTCCAGGAAACTTATCAGGTTGCAGCAGCAACTAGGGGCATAATGAAGAATGCTCAGGGGGGAACAGAATATTTCAGCAGCAGCTGTGCTGAACAGCCAGCTTCCAAATAGAAGCTGCCCAGATGTTCTCTGCATGAGCGAACGCTTCTGCAATATAATGCAGTGCATTATATTTTGAATGAAAAGAAAGAAGTGTCAGGATTTTGCCATGGCTCAGTGGACCTTGCTGCTTCTGAACCAGTCTTCTTTTAGTAAGTGTAATTTAGAGTCCAGTACAGCCATGGGAAGGTGGCTGCCATGGAAGCACATCATTGTTAGGGATGTACGAATCCCTTACCTGGCTCCATTGCAGGGCATCCGCGGTGGGAGGGAGGCGCTCTGTCCCTCCCCCTGGAATCCTCCCTGGCTGGCTCCTGCTCAGCAGCGACTCCGCGGAGCTGCCAGCCAGGGCCAGCTGCAGCTGGATTCCGGCCGCTGCTGGGCTGCTGCGGCTGCTACGCCAGCTGCCTTTTGTGTCCCTGCCAAGCCGTGGTTGGCTACATAAGTATTTACGTAGCCTATCACGGCAAAGAGCAGGGGTGCAAATGGCGTAGTGGCCATTGCGCCCCTGCTCTTTGCCGTGATAGGCTATGGAAGTATTTACGTAGCCTATCACGGCAAAAAGCAGCCACGCAAATGGCGGCTGCTATGACAGCTGCCATTTGTGTCCCTGCCAAGCCGTGATAGGCTACATAAGTATCTACGTAGCCTATCACGGCAAAAGGCAGCCACGCAAATGGCGGCTGCTACGACGGCTGCCATTTGTGGCCACAGCAGCCTGGCAGCGGCTGGAAGAGGAGCTGGAGCCGCTGCCACATCTGCCGCCAGGTAGGCGTCATCCTGGGGGGATTCTGCGGGGTGGTGGTGGGGATTGCTACGGACTCCAGTGAGGCCGGATTCTTTAGAATATGGCCTCACTGGAGTCCATGGCGGAATTCTCCAACATCCCTAATTATTGTTCAACTTCTCAGCTAAATACAGGTGAAAGGAAGGGTACAATCCGAAAGAGTAAGTATCCCTTATCAAGCAGCTCCATTTTGGCCTTGAGTTGACTTCTGAGTTATTACTGGATAAATTTTCCATAGAAAACAAGCTAGGGGGGAGGAGGGCTGTTCAGCGGGATGTTTCAGCTCTCAGTGTCTGCCCAAGAGGGCAGAACCAAAATGCACCAGTCTGATGTGTTGATTGTTTATGGGACAGATTCATTTGTCAGAACTAAGTAATTAATCTAAGTAATTAATCATGGCCTTAGTAACCACTCCCCTTCTTATAAACGGATGCACCAGCAGAAAGGCTTTTTCTGGTGTCAACGTCTTTTCTTGCCTAGAATTCTTTGTCCTCATATGCAGTGGTCTTCCTTTGCTGAGAACTTTCTGCCTGGTCTGTTCATGCTTCCAGAGAGTTTTGTAACTAGAAAACTCCAAAATGTCAACTAATGCTACACAAGGAATTTGAGACTTTGTCTGGTCCCCTGGACAGCAGAAGTGGATACTGAGAGCACTTACAGTTTCAAAGAGACTTATACTCCAAGTTCAGAAGGAAAAACACCCATCACCTATCACTCAGTGGACTGACAATCTCATTGCTATTCCTACATTTGTGCTTATCTCCTACAACCGTCCAAATTGTATGGATGCCTATTTAGATATATGGATGTCCTATCTATCTATCTATCTATCTATCTATCTATCTATCTATCATCTATCTATCTATCTATCTATCTGAAATGGAAGTGTTTCTGCTTTTTATCTTGTTTTCTTCTCCTTCTGTCTTTCTTTAGCAAGAGTGATGTTAATGATTACTGTATATTGATATGTTTTATGATAAGATTCTTCATGTTTTTTCTTTGCTGCTGCTGCTGTCATTTTGTTGCAAATACATTTTTTTAAAAATCAGAAAGGGTTCCTGCTGTCTGGTTCCATGGCAATGCAATCCACTTATTTCAATGAAGAGTCAATGAAGAATACATTGTCTATGCAGTCCAACCCACAACTCAGTTCAGCCACAACTCAGTTCAGGGGTTAAACTCATAGGAAGCCAGTTCCTGTAGCTGGCTTGAGTCTTCAGAATATTGCAGCTAAAATGTAATGGAGCCCCTTCCTGCCTTAAAAACCCCCCTGTATAACCTGTTTAACTATATTTTTGTGAGATAGGATGGTAAAAAAAATCTGCTGTGAAATCACATCTATCACACCCTTGATATGCCATGTGGACAGGACAAATAAAGGGAGGGACCATAGCTCAATTGATAGAGCACACACTTTGCATACATAAGGTCCCTGGTCCAACCCCTGGCATCTCCAGTTTAAAAGATCAGATATATAAGCAAGTGATGTGAAAGACCTCAGCCTAAGACCTGGGGGGGGGGGCACTGCCAGCCAAAGTAGATACTACTTGGCTAGACAGACACAGAGTCTGGCTTGGTGTTCCTAAATGGTGAAGGAACATTCATGACTGTTCCTACAAAGGATGTAGAGCTGGGCTTAGAGACATGATCGCTGTGTTAATAATACTATTGGAATCCTAGAATCATGTATGTACTGCTATGTTCTCAGAACATTCGACAAGGCCAAGTCACACAATACTGAAGGCAGTTAAGGTGGCATCTTCAAATTTCTCACTCTAGAAGAGTCAACCCAGAGTCAGTGGATTTGTTGCAGAAGCAAAAGTTTGAGCAGTTGTACTTTTACTACCATTAAGCTTGCATCATTTGTCCTACTGAGCTCAGAAGACCAACATAGTCTTAAATCCTAGTGGTTAAACTTAAATTTTTGCCCATTCACATGCATTCACACAGTATATCTCAACGTGGTCAATAATAATAGGAACCCTTCAGATACTATAAGTTGTACAGAAATGCTATAAGAGCTTGACTTTAGAAATTCTTTCTAAGTTACACAATTTTTCACAAAATTACTTGAAGTCAAATGCAAGCAGAATATTCAGAGTTTGTATTGTTTTTCTGAAATGCATAATGCTCTAGAGAATGAGAAGATACATCAGATAAGGACAGAAGCATGATCAGGAGAGTCTGAATCGTATTTTTCTTGCTCCTCTTTCCTCTCCTCCATACCACAAACAAGAAACAAACCAAGAAGCAGCAATTCCTGGTTTGAGCCACCAGGCAATACATCCTTTTATTATCTTTTAAGCAGCAAACAAAAGATTCAGGCAAAGGAAAATGTCAAAACTCCTCTCTAAAAAGCATTTCACCCTAAAAATCTAAAGAAAGAAGAAGGGGGGAATTGGGGAGAAGAACATTAGAAACAGTACATTCAAGTGTGTTTTAAGTTTTCTTTTCTTTCAGGATATACTACCTAGGAGTGGCTTCTCCCCTTCCAGATTGCCTTTATATAATCTAACTGAGGGCTCTCAGGCAACGAACAGAATCAAAGCTATCGACTTCTTCATCTAAATGCAAGTTATGCAACGCTCATACCTGAGGGTATGCTCTATGAACTCCAGGATGAGAAATGCTTCAGGTGGGTGGGGTCACCTTTGGGTCTGTGCACAGCACAGAGAACATTTATGCTTCTGGGATTTGCATATGGAAACTATATAAGGTATGTGTTGGAAGGTTCTATGGTTCTGGTTTGATGCTCTCAAGATTTCAAATCACTGGTGATGATTTGCTCATGTGAGGCCTGTGGTGTCCAGGATTCAGTGTTTGACCTGATCCTGGAAGATGCTGTGGCAGCACATGAATCTTGATGTCAGCCCCATGACACAAAAACTATGACACACAAATGTACACTGCCACTGATACAGCTCAGTAGTGCTGTGTCAGAGCATTTGGACATGTGGAGCTTTTGATGGTCTCCAAACTGGTGCTGAGGTCAAAACGCATCAAGTTCCATGGCCCCATTTGTAGGCTGAAAATATGAGAAGGCATTTTCAGCCATTTTTGAGGGGGTGGGGGAAGAAATTGGGGGAAGAAATTGTAGGGGTGGGGAGGGAAGGGTGCTTACCTGGAGGCAAGGGGAGGCTTTCCCACCTTCGTTTTGTTTTTAAAATTTCGTGTTCTACTGGTGTGATCAGTGATAGAGCTGCAACTGGTGGCCCTCTGGGCCACCATGCTTTCTTTCTCTACAATGCCTCAGTTTGAATGACAGTACCTTACAGTGTAATGCTGTTCTGGGAGCATTGTGTGAATGTGTGTGTGGGCGGCAAGATGGTGACCACACCTGGAACGGTGCTGCAACATGATGTAATGTTGTTCAAAGAGAGGCATTGCGGGGGACATGTTAGCCTACAAGGTAATCTATTGCATCTCCATCACCACTTTTACTGGACCAATAACTATTCTAAAAGTAGAAGAGGAGAAGCTGCTGCTGCCACCCATCTCTTGGTACACCCCCCCTTTTAAGAATGTCTTTCCTCCCACCCCTGAGAAAGCACATTATTCTTCTCGTTATTCTCCTCCACTGACCCAACATTTCAAGTATTTTGCCCCCTTAGGAACATAGGAAGATTTTTCATGCCAAGTAAGACTACTGATCCATCTAACCCAGTAATGTTGATACTGACTGGCAGCAGCTCTCCAGGGTTTCAGGCAGAGATTGTTCTATCCCTAAGGTGCTGGGGAATGAACCCGGGACCTTTGACATGCAAGGCATGTGCTCTACCACTGAGCTATGGCCCCACCCCTCTCTGGATGTTCTGGGAAAGAAGGTAAATTTCAGGTTCAGGAGTCAGAAGCACTGGGGGTGGTGTAAGCTATTTTCTGTAGGACACACAGATATGGGGAGCTCTGCGATGGGTTACAGCCCAGAGGTCTCTCCAATGGCATAGCGGCCTGTGCAAGCAGCAGTCTCTTCCATTCTAATTTAATTAGTTTATTTGACTCAGTGCATTTGTACCCAAGGTGCAAATCAGCTTGCACTTTATCTTACATCAGAAGATAAAGTGCAGAAAACCTGCACAGAAATCAATGGACCCTTCATTCACAATCCAGTAAAAATTCTGCTGTAAAAGCCAGCTATAAAATTCAAATGGGAAGACAAAGGAAAATAAAAAGTGAACAACACCTCTGAGAAAGGTGTTCCATAATGGGAATGTCACAACCGAAATGGCCCTGTCTCCTTACAGTGGGAGTAACTAGAGAAGGGTTCTGAAGATGATCTCAGCAGGCAGGGAAAACCATAGTTTATACAACCCAACTTTCCTAGCAAGTTTTACCTCCCTCTTTCTTGCTCTCTCCCTCTCCCGGCACACTCTCTCTCTCTCTCTTACTTTCTGGGGACCTGAATACTGGGCAGTTTCCAACAATCCATAAGACAATAAAATACAGCATAAAAATTTAAATATACAAAATTTAAAACAATTAGGAAACTAAAAACAGTTTCAATATGATACTAGACCTGTTAAGATGATTGGCACAAATGCCCCATCATGTGCCATTAAACGCCTGGGAGTAGAGGATAGTGTTAACCTGGTGTCGAAAAGATGACAGTGTTGGCGTCAGGCAGCCCTCAGTGGGGAGCTCATTCCAAAGTTGGGGGGCCAACACTGAGAAGGCCCTCTCTCTTGTCGCCACCCTCCAACCTTCTCTTGGAGGAGGCACTCGGAGGAAGGCCCCAGATGTTGATCATAGTGTCTGGGCAGTTTCAGGTTGGGAGAAGTGTTCTGTCAGCTATTGCAGTCCTGAGCCAAGTAAGGCTTTATAGGTTAAAAACATCACCTTGAATCAGGCTTGGAAACATACAGGCAGCCAATGCACTGTACTGCGAAATTCATGGTACTGCAAAGTTCTGCCATCTTTTCCAGTAGGTACCACCTGCGAGCTTCCAGTCTTCACCCCTGAGTAGGGTGGCCATGAGTCCTATATTAGGACAGTCCTTTATTTGAAGTGCTCTCCAAATCAAGTCTAGTTTAAAGATAAGAAATCATAAGACGGGAGAGCAGGGCCTTGAATTTGCCCATCACCAGTTAGCACCTGGACTGAACAGAAGTCTGAGCAGGCACACAAGTCACCTAGTCTGACTTCTCCACTATGGTGAGTTGTCTTGTATTTCTGTTTTAATTATAGTAATTACGTCTGAATTTGCATCTATACATAGCAAGTAGCAACTTCAATTTTGACGCAAATCTCTGTCCTCCTTGGTCCTCTTTTATAGTGATGGCCGCCCTATCCCTGAGTTTCAAAGTCTGTGCTTCAGCCCTCCTGGCAACCTTAGTGAAGGCTCTATGAAAGAACAGACATTTTTATGGCCAGGTCAGCCACATGCCATATAATTCAGAATCCCACTAATGGACCACTCAGCTAGTGCCTGCCTCTTTTTCCCTTCTGGGAAGGTCCACTTTTGCCTTTGGATTCAGAATGAAAAATATAAAACCTTATATGATGGCTCATTTAGACCCAAATCACGAATGGTATACCAGAACCACATGGAGTGCACCTGACTATTGTATTGTCTATGGCAGGAATTGAAGAACCAGTGATTAATCTAGCCCTGCACAACTTGTCACAAGCCAAATGCTTGACAAGCTGATCTTGTTTTTCAGCCCCAGGCTGGCAGAAAAATCAGTAAGTTTATCCTCTCCCGGGGGGTCACCATGCGTGGCTATTAAGCTGAGTTTAACTTGGTGGGTCACTGGTTGTAATAGTCTGGGCCAGACCGTTTACACTCTTTAAACCAGGCCAAGCCTTTGATCCATCTAACTCAGGAATGGCTACACTGACTGGCGGAAGCTCTCCAGGATTTCAGGTTGGAACCTCCCCTGACCCTGGTGCCCTCCAGATCAGTGAAGGCTGTTGGCTCCAATTTCGGTGGGGCTGTGTATCCATTCTGGATTTCAGTCAAAACCAGCCAGAACTCTAAAGGAGCTATCCAAGGTGCTGAACCCATTGTGGGGGCAGTGTTCAGCACCTTGGATAGCCTAACGGCTGGTTCTGGCTGAAACCCAGAATGGATTCACGACCCCACCGAAATCAGAGCCACCAGCCTCCACTGCTCCAAATGTTTTAGAGTACAACTCCCATCATCCCTGACCATTGGCCATGCTGGCTGGGGCTGATGGGAGTTGTAGTCCAACACATCTGGAGGGCTCCAGGTTAAGGAAGGCCATCCAGGAGGTTGCTGCCAGCGCAATGGAATACAAGAGATTGCTTACGTTCCAAGGGCTTTGCAAAGGACAGCTCTTCCGTGCAAAAATATTGTTTTCGCTGAATATTCCATACGGTTTTAAATAATCAGAAATACCATTGACTAACATCCATTGCCCGTATAAAAGGCTAATCTCGTGAGAGCTGCTGCCAGCTTTCTTTTGTGTCCAATTTCTTCCATTTAATGTGCACTAATCGCAGAGCATTCTTATGCTGAACATGGAGGGGAACTCTTGCTAAGGCTCCTTCAGCTGCATATTATATGAAGTGCCCAGCTTGGTGGCTAACGTGATCTCGCCCTGAGCAAGAGCTTTCAGAAATTCACCAGGCATTCAGATGTTAATTCAGAACAGCGACAGTAATCAACCTGGAGGAGAAACATCCCAAAATCCCTGAGAGCCACTTTTTACGCAGCAAGTAGACCTGCTGTTGCATGTACACAGCAAACTGCTATTGCAGTGGGCGCCACAAAAAGCATGAAGATGTGTACTTCCAGACCCTTGGAGTTGTCATTAATAGAATCATCATTAAAAACATCAGGCAGCAGCACTGAAACCTGCAACAAATTGTTGCAGCATGGAGTGCTTCTAATCACGGTTCCAATTCCAACCATTCCCCTGGCTAGGCTCCGATCTGTTGCCAAACCTAGTACCTTCAGTGTCCCTACTACTCACATTCAAGCAACCAAGACGGAGGTAACTATGCATGTTGAAGATGTACATCCTTCTACCAGACAGCTTCCTTCCTATCATGTTCACTGTGACCTTTATTGCATTTACTTCGTTCTCTCCCAACCTCCACCACTGCTCCTCACAGTCAATCAGTCAATGGAGATGAGCAGAAATCTGCTGCTACAAAAGCTTTAGGGTTCACTAAGGGTCTCACAGAAACTGTGAGGTCTGCAGGCAATTGATGTACCTTGTCTATTTGTTCACATTTCTGTTGTGTCCTTGCTCCTCAGCGAGAAGTGGCATTTCAGATTAACAGCCCTGTTCAGTACAATTGGCATAGAAACTGGGATTTGCCAAGGCTAGCTTGTGAAATTGTATGGAACAGCCTTTTATCATTTAAAAAAAACAAAACAAAACATACTAGTTCTATAAAGGACTAATTCAAATGTGGGCAACCTACAGCCCTCAGCCTATTTTCAGAGCTACTCATAAGTAGGAGTCTCCTTGGGAGTAAAAGATCCTTTGAGAGCAGAACTAAGTGCTTGCAGCTGGACCTGGACAGCATCCTGGAGACCAGACTATAGAAGCCCACAGTTGAGGTCTGATGGCTGTTAACAAAGGACATCTTTCATCTTTTCCAGAATCTTGCAAATAGATTTACCTGACTCTGCTCTACTTGTTCATTGATCTCATGTGCTGCTGACCTCTGAACCCTGCCTAAGACCCTGTCTTTTAGGTTCTGTGTTTTGAACACAGCTTGCCCTCTCCCTGTTCCTGAATAGTGTCATAGCTGTGTGGATTTTTCCCACCCTCTGTCTGAGGGCTGAGTTTTGACCTGGAGACCTTAGCACAGGGGTGAGCAACCTCAGGCTTAAGGGCCAAATCTGGCTCCCTGGGGTTCCCAGCCCCCTTCCCTGGTCCCACCCATTTCTACCAGTCACTGATTATTTGGTGGTTTCCTGGTTTTTGTGCCATTCTTTCCCCATTCTAAAAGTTTGATGCCTCTCCTCAGGCTTAGTTGTTTGCAATAAGAGCTTTGAGCTACAATAAGGATGATTATTTGCCAAATAAGGATGGCAAAATGATAACAGAGGACAAAGAAAAGGCAGAGGTGCTCAATTCCTACTTTGGCTCAGTCTTCTCCCAAAAGAGGGTCTATGACCCCCCTGGCAAAGGCGAAGTACAGGCTGAAGGGGCAGGATTGCAGCTTGAGATCGACAGGCATATGGTCAAGGAACACCTCATTACTTTGAATGAGTTCAAATCTCCAGGGCCAGATGAACTGCATCCTAGAGTAATAAAGGAACTGGCAGAAGAACTCTCAGAACCGCTGTCTATTCTCTTTGAGAAATCATGGAGGACCGGGGAAGTGCCAGATGACTGGAGGAGGGCTAACGTTGTCCCTATCTTCAAAAAGGGTAAAAAGGAGGAACCTGGGAACTACAGACCAGTCAGTCTGACATCAATCCCTGGGAAAATTCTGGAGCAGATCATAAAGCAATCCATCTGGAAGCACCTTGACAACAATGCCGTGATTACTCGAAGCCAACATGGATTTGTCAAAAACAAGTCCTGCCAGACAAATCTGATCTCATTTTTTGATCAAGTCACCTCCCTTGTAGACCGGGGGAATGCTGTAGACATCATATACCTCGACTTCAGCAAAGCTTTCGACAAAGTGCCCCATGATATCCTGATGAGCAAACTAGCTCGAAGTGGGCTAGATGAAACAACGATCATGTGGATCCACAGTTGGCTACAGAATCGGACTCAAAGAGTGCTTATCAATGGGACCTTCTCAAGCTGGGGAGAGGTAACGAGTGGGGTACCGCAGGGCTCAGTCCTGGGCCCAGTGCTCTTCAATATTTTTATTAATGACTTGGAGGAGGAGGTGCAGGGAATGCTGATCAAATTTGCAGATGACACAAAATTGGGAGGGATAGCTAATACTTTGGAAGACAGAAACAAAATTCAAAGTGATCTGGATAGACTGGAGTGCTGGGCAGAAAACAACAGAATGACATTTAATAGGGATAAATGCCAAGTTCTGCACCTAGGAAAAAGAAACCAAATGCACAGTTACAAGATGGGGGATACGTGGCTCAACCACACTACGAGCGAGAAGGATCTTGGAATTGTCGTCGATCACAAGCTGAATATGAGCCAACAATGTGATGTGGCTGCAAAAAAGGCAAATGCTATTTTGGGCTGCATTCATAGAAGCATCGCTTCCAAATCCCGGGAAGTACTAGTTCCCCTCTACTCAGCACTGGTTAGGCCTCATCTGGAGTACTGTGTCCAGTTCTGGGCACCACACTTTAAGAAGGATGCAGACAAGCTGGAGAGGGTTCAAAGGAGGGCAACAAAGATGATCAGGGGACTGGAAACAAAGCCCTATGAAGAGAGACTGAAAGAACTGGGCATGTTTAGCCTTGAGAAGAGAAGACTGAGGGGAGATATGATAGCGCTCTTCAAGTACTTGAAAGGTTGTCACAGAGAAGAAGGCCAGGATCTCTTCTTGATCATCCCAGAGTGCAGGACACGGAATAATGGGCTCAAGTTACAGGAAGCCAGATTCCGACTGAACATCAGGAAAAACTTCCTGAGTGTCAGAGCAATACGGCAATGGAACCAATTACCTGGGGAGGTGGTGGGCTCTCCCACACTGGAGGCCTTCAAGACGAGGCTGGACAGCCATTTGTCAGGGATGCTCTGACTTGGATTCCTGCATTGAGCAGGGGGTTGGACTCGATGGCCTTGTAGGCCCCTTCCAACCCTACTATTCTATGATTCTATGATTCTATGAATATACTGGTGTTTTTCTAGTTTTTGTGTTTTCATCTCTACCATGTTTGCCTTCAGCCCTGCCATTTAGCTGGAATGTGGCCCCTGAGAGCTCCTCTGAACTTGAATTGAACCCTTGGACTGAAAGTGGTTCCCTGCTCCAGCCTTAGCAAGGTAGTTTCCCATTATTGTAATCCCCAAATCCCATTGGCAAATTAGCATTAGCCCTTAGGAAAGAGACAAAACATAGGAAGCTCCCTCTTCAGGACAGAGAGTAAGGGAATTTGGTCAGATGGAGGCAAAAATATTCAAGGGACTGAAGTGTTCTTGCTTAATTGATCAGGGCGGGGTGGGAATTTAATATGATTTGCCATCCCACAATAACTTCACCACCATGTAGGTGCAGGGCAGGGGGCAGGGGGCAGGCGGGCGGGGGGGGGGAGCTATAGCCCTTAAAGTGGCCCTCTGCCTGATTTCATACAAGTGGAGAAAACTCAGAGGAAAGATGGAAGAAAAAGCTGAAATGGATGGAGTGATCAAAGGGGGCGAGAGAGTAGGGTAGCCACTTGTGAATCATCAAAAGAGAGGACCTGCATCACCCAAAAAGAGAGAGAGAGCGAGAGAGAGAGAGAGAGCGCGAGCGCAAAAAGAGGACACGTATTTGCATAACATGTGCATGTGCTAATTTATATGTCTAAATGCAAATTTGGAAATAATTTTAATTGCTCAGTCTGCTGTCCAGGTGCTATTGATGGGCAGTTTCGAGGCTCAGCTTTTTCTTCTGATGGACCTGGACTAGACAGACCTTCAAAGAAATAGACAGACTTTCAAAATATGGGACAGTCCTCTGTAAAAGAAGACACATGGCCACCCTAGGCCTGAGGAAGTCCTCTGCAAGTGATAGTTCAGACCTCTAGTGTGATGACTTATCAGGGATCGCCGAGGCATGCCCTGCCCTAGGAGACCCCACTGCAGCTGTTTCACTCCCAAGGCCACTCGCCTCTCCGCCAAAGCAGCAAGGGGAACAGTCAATAGGCTGTTTGGGAGTAGCAGCAGGTGGGGGAGGCCAGGCAAGCTGTTGTTGCTACTATGCAGCATGTCCCAGAAGTAGCAGGGAGATGCATGCTCAGCTGGCCAGAGTCCTGGGGGGTGGGCCTGCACCAGGAGAGCGTACTACTTAATGGGGCAGCCTTTAGGCAAAGGCAGGCGGGCAGAGAGAAGATGGAGGAAGCAAGTCAGAGACAAACATTGACTGAAGGCCGACCAGACGCTGATGTTTTGGAGGAGGAAGAGAAAGCAAAACAACTTGGAGGACAAAGGGCAATTCTACACCAGACTAAAATCCTGAATTTAAAACGGGGCTTTCTGCTTCCATTTTAAAGGCAGGATCACCACTGGCTCTCTTTACATGCGCTTCCTCCACACCTGGATTTCCTCCAATGTAGCCTTCAGCAGAAAAAAGTTCCCCCACACCTGGATTTAGCAAAGAGAGAAATGTTAGTGGTCAAAAGCATCTTCAGGCATTTTCTCATTGGTTGAAGGAACTTGTATGTTCCTGAGCCATAAGCATATCAGGTGAGCACCCCCTGCCTCCCAAAGAAGTTCGTTTGGGAGAGGGGATGCAAGATTTCCATACCTGCATCTCTTGACAACCTGTTTAGTAGCAAATAGCTATTTCTCTTCTTGGGAGATGTTACTATCACATTTTTCGGTATCTCTTGGCAAGTTGTCATCCTAGCATATAATGCCATTTGAAATCATGTTCAAATGCAGTCTACTTGGGAACGATCACTCCCAACGACATAATGGTTTGAGAGCTCAAAGTACATGCCACTAGCCACATGCTGTGTTGCTTGTGTGAGCTTCTCTCAGTTCCAGCTTATGAATATTTGATCCCTCAAAATCACTGGAAAATTTAGGAAGGCATTGCAGAAATCCAGTTGGAACAATTAGCCTCCTCTGCAAAGTGTTGCTCTTAAATCTTTTAAACCGCTCATTGTAATGAGCTGTGAATGGCAGAAAAAGCACTTAAAACTCTGTATCCAGGCTCTAAGCTCTTAGGATGTCTGGGTAAGCAACTAGGCTTATTCTCCAGAGACAGCAACTATCATCCCAAGAAGCATGGAGTGCTAAATTCACAAGGGACCTCTAGCTTAGCTCCCACTGAAGCTGCACTTCAACTTTTGAGAATCCTCCTGACTCAAAGTATGTGAGAATTTTTCCATGAATGCCAAAAGGAACATATAAAAAAGAACTGATACAAGGGAGGAACATTATTGTGGTGTACTTGTTCAAAGAGAGGCATGGAGGCAGGGGAAGATCTTAGCCAACAGGATTACCTATGCCCGGCCCCCCACCACCACTTGCAGAGGTGGACCAATAATTATTTTAAAAGTAGAAGGGGAGAAGCTGCTGCTGCCACCATCTCTTGGTAACCCCCACCCCATTTTAAGAATTTCTTCCCTCCCACCCCTGAGAAAACATATTATTCTTCTCGTTACTCTCCCCCACCCCCGCTATACTCCAAACATAGTATTCTATAGACTCTTAAAACCAAATGGAGTTACCCTTGAAACCCAGTGGCCATAAAGTCACTGCAACAGCTGATGATGACATGTACGTTCTGACCCAAAGCAGATTAATAAATTTTATAAATAAATATGACCCAAAGCAGCTTTCATGAGTGGAGATCCATACACATGAAGGGATTTTTCCCCCATTACCAAGCAGCTTTATCAAGCAGCTTTTCCCACTGAAATGTAGTGTACATGTTTATTTTGCCAGATTAGATAATGTGCACACTTTGCTCCCACTCAGAGCTGCTAATTTCAAAATCCAAGAAATAACGTGGTGGTTAGTTGGTCCAGCTTAGATAGCACAAAAATGTACTATTGCAGATTTTTAAGAGTCTGCATCAAATATTGTGTAGCCAGTCGAGAAAACGTTTCTCCCAAGAAAGTGAATGAACAGTACAGTTTTGAGAAAATATCACAAATGTCTAGACAGCTGCATCCATTTTTTTTCTAGCCTGCGCATTCAAGCACATAAGATCTTTCTAGTGTTGCACCCCACATTCCAAGAAGATGTTTGTTTAATTTATTTAGGGAGAAATCCTGTGGCCCCTAGACATTGTCTCAGGGGCCATAGGATAGTGGGAATTCCCCCTCCAAGTTCGGAGACAGTGCTCTGACCTTGGAAGGGAGAGTCGGAGATGACCCCCTTGTCCCACCCCCTTGCAGCTGGTGTGGAAAGAACCGTGCTGGCAGGCCTCTGAGGTCAGAAAATCAACCTCAGAGAGGGGAAAAGGGGGCATTCCAGTGGGTAGCAAGAAGAGGAGAGCAGAGAGGCCAGGATATGAGCTATCCTGAGCCTCTTCCTGCCTCTTCCAGCCTCATTCCCTCCCTGTTCAAAGCATTGATGATGGGCAAAAAAGCCCATGTAGTGAAAAACATAATCCTACTCTGCTGGCTTCAGCCCAGCAGGGCCTTGGATACATGGAAGCTTCCCATTTTAACCCATTTTTACATCTGAACTTACCAAAACTCACACATTTCTTTGTGAACAGGATGAAGGGAGTGTGAGATTTTAAAATTTCAAATGTGGGAAAAAGTAATCCTGATATATTCCTTCATACCTAATATGAATACAAAATGTCACATAAGGAGCATTCCTCAGATATGATTCAAGGAACGCTTCCCCAGATGTGCTCTTCTGGGGATTATGCTGCTTTAGAATCATGGAAGTCGCAGTCCAAAAGATCTGGAGGGCACCAGGTTGGGGAAAGCTGATTTAAACTCTACCATTCCTGTCAGGGCTGTTTTGCGACAAGAGGAAGAAAAGGGAGAATTTGTGAACACATTGAGCTTGGAGTATGTATGCCAAAAAGAGGCACCCGTGGTAGAAAAGCTTTTAATTTCTTTTTCTGGGCCAGATCAAGTTTCCTTGCCTTCCAGATTGTTTAGTATGAATATGATCAAGCTAAGTGAGAAATTCTACCCTGACGTTTCCATAGTTCAAGACAATGTAATTTAGGCTGATTGTAAATAGGAAATGGGACATTTCATTGTCTAGAAACTGAATCTGGCAATTTAAATGTCACCCTAAAAGGCTTCACCACCACATATGTTTAATGGCATGCATATTAATAAGCACGTGTAATCTATCCCTATAATGAGATACAAATTATAAGTACTACATAATAACAAAAATTCTAATCACCCTCCAATCCTAAACCAGCCTGATAAATTTGAAAAATGTCTTAGGTTGACCCTAGGGGACAATTCATTAGCTCCTGAAAATTACACCACAGTAATAAACCTACATATATGAGAATAAAATTGTCTTAATTCCCTTCTTAATTTATTTCACATCAACTATACAAGGTGGATTTATTACATACACAATATATGGACCCTTGATGCACTGATCGTGATACATAGCCTAGCCATGGTTAACTGTACATTTCTGAGCTTGCAATGTAATCCACACAACAGCAACCATGTGTTTGAAAACTGGGTACATTTGAAAAATGTGCATGCAGAAATGCATACATTTGAAAAATACGTGCAAACACATTTTAGTCTGCTGGAGAAAATGTGTACACTTCAAAAATATGCACAGTTCATGCATACATTTGGGAAAATACACATGGAAATGCACACATTTTTTTTTGTGAACCCCCCCCCCCCACACACACACACACACAGCTCACAATCTGATATGGACACAAGTTAGAAGAAGCTTTAAGGTGGAACTCATAGAACCTCAACAAATTCAAATTTTGCTGATTCACACATTCCTACAAGAGGCAATGCCACTCGGCAACGGCAAGAGAGTGCACTTGCTCTCTAGGATACCATGAAGTCTTGCAAAGAGTGTTGAAGGGCCACTTTGGGCTACAGCACAATTAGTCATGCAAGTCATCACCTTCCCTGCATATTGGAGGAATTCTGGGCAAGGCAGTAAGTTTTAAGATTGTCCCAGGGATGAGGAAACCCTGGTTGATCTTCAGATACAACACTGTGATGAGGCGAGAAGGGCATATGGATGATGCAGTTGAAAGGCTCTTTTTCAAAGAGCCAGGAAGTGGAAGATAGGGGTCAGATCATGGATGACAGGAAGTCAGCAAAGAAAAATGAATAAGACAAGATCAGAGAAGAAAGTAGGAGGCTGAAGGTAAAGAGGAGCCCATATGTTACAGTGAAGAGGAAGAGGTAACAGCAAGAGGAAGAGGTAACAGCAAGTCAGGGAGAGCAGATTAGAGCAAAACAGTGACAATACATTTCATCCATCAGGAAAGATAGATGATTTCATAGCAGTGTTTGTTTCATTTCTGTACTGCCCAATAGCCAAAGCTCTCTGTTGATTCACTCTTGTGAGTCATCTGCATATTTCAATAAAATATGACAAATTAAATAGTTTTTTTAAAACAAACAAAGCCCATGCCCATGTTCCAGTGGTGCTTCTGCAAAATATACTTAGCTGGGCATTACAAGTAATACTTGACCTTATTGGTGCTTATTATGAAGCAGATCAGAGAGAAGATGTGGCTGCATGCTGGAGCTCACGCTTTGCATTCAGAAGGTGCCAGCGTCAGTCACCAGCATCTTCAGGTAGGGCTGGGAAAGACTCCTGCACATTGACCCCTTTCTCACTGCACACTGCACAGCATGGAAACCCCATTATCACCGATCAGCTCTGCTGTTAACGCTGATTGGCTGCTGATCCATTCGTCACACCGCAGCATGGAAAGGGAGCAAACTGCTCATATTGGAAGAGAGTGATGTCTCCACGGGCTGGGCAGTCCACTGCCTTTGTGGTGTGTGTACAAATGGGGCGAACGTGTGTGTGTGTGTGTGTGTGTGTGTGTATGGACAGGCAAGCACGCCAGGGGCCACATGCAGCAGTGGGGATAGCCCCGCCCACTACTGTCATTTAGCCTCAAACATGCTTGCCCAGAGCCAATGTGGCCTTCAGGTTGAAAGAGTTCCCCACCCAAAGGAGGCTGGTGGCTCCAATGTCAGTGGGGTAGTGGGGAATCTGCTCCAGGTTTCAGTCAGAACCAGTCAGAACTCTAAAGGAGCTATTCCAGGTGCCACCAGCCTCCACTGTCTCTACCCATGACCTTGAAAACCACTGTCAATCACTGTAGACAATACTGAACTAGATGGACGAATGGTCTGACCTGATATAAGGCAGCTTCCTATGTTCATATGTTAAATGTTCCAGCATACCATATGCCCTTGAGATCTGGGTCCATAGTCTATCAGTGTTCCTCCATTTTATCTGGAAGATGATACAGGTTAGTTTGCACTAGAAGAATAGCTAGGGGGTGTTTGAAAGGCACCAGACATGTGCCCACCCAGTACAAATGATATGTATGCCTCCTTTTGGATGAAAATGTAATAAACAAGAAACAGCCAACAATGGTCCCATAGAAGGTGAAAGTGAGATTCCTAGAAGCATGGGACTGGTATACCTATGGGTAAAAGAAAAGTATCGCTACATAATTAATGTAACATATAGTTTGACCCACAGATACCTAGGTCTCAAGCTTTTTAGTGTTTAGCCTTGAGCAGACAAGACTGAGGGGAGATAGGATAGCACTCTTCAAGCACTTGAAAGGTTGTCACAGAGAAGAAGGCCAGGATCTCTTCTTGATCATCCCAGAGTGCAGGACACGGAATAATGGGCTCAAGTTACAGGAAGCCAGATTCCGGCTGAACACCAGGAAAAACTTCCTGACTGTAAGAGCAATACGACAATGGAACCAATTACTTGGGGTGGTGGTGGGCTCTCCCACACTGGAGGCATTCAAGATGAAGCTGGGCAGCCATCTGTCAGGGATGCTTTGACTTAGATTCCTGCATTGAGCAGGGGGTTGGACTCGATGGCCTTATAGGCCCCTTCCAACCCTACTATTTTATGATTCTATGATTCACCAGCACTTTAAATTAAGCCCAGAAGCAGATCATGAGCTGGTGAAGATTTTTCAGGTCCAATGGTCCCACCTCCCACACCCACTTAACAATCCAGTAGCCATATTCTGGACTAGCTGAAGCTATCAATCTGTATTCAAAGGCAACCCCATGTAGACCACATTACAGTAATCCAACCTGGAGGTTACCAGTGCTTGGACAACTGAGGCAAGGCTATCTCTGTCAGAAACCACCTCTTTAAGCAAGTGAACCACTCACCAACATAAGCCACCTCTTTATGCAGAAACCACTTCTTTATGCCCTTTACTGTTGTGACTGAGCTTCAATTTAATTCAGGTTCTGCTGGCTTCTGATGTTCTGCCATATGCAGAACCTTGCTTCAGTGGACTAGCATGATCATGATGATACCATTGTACTGCACCGGCACAGGAAGCGTTTGAACACAGTGGAGAAGCCTGCTGTGTCACTGAATATTTCTGGAGACCTACTGACACCCGTCAGATCTGGTTAACCCCAGGTTCCATTGAATACCCGTAGCAGAACTGCAAATCCACAGCCAAATTCTATATGGAAGAATATTCAGCAATGTCTTCTCTACTCATCAGGCCCTCCAGAGGCAATGGTAACATGATGTGTTGTTAAGTGCTAAGACCAGGTTGCACAGAGAAATGGAAACACACCAACATGTATCTTGTGTAAATGAACCACTGGAAGATGGTTGTCTGTAGTCATGGTCTGGACACTTAGACCTTATCTAAGTGTCCAACTGTTCTAATAAAAATGACTGACTTTCCCTCCCTCTAACATCTGAAACAGTTCGGCAGAGACAGGACAGGATACAATTTCCAACAAGCTTTGCAGTGACAGTTAACACAATACTAAGATGTCTACAGAAAACTAGCCAAACATTCAAAAACCATTTGGTATTGCAAATTGTGATTAATGGCATGTTAGCGTGTCACCCAAAAAATCCAGAGTAGAACAACTGGTTATTAAGTTGTCAGGGAAATGTTTATTGTGCCAATCACATCCAGTAAGGAATGTTCTGGGTGATGTACTTTCAATATTAAATGTACAATTTCACATTAAAATCATGCCAAATCTGTCCTTGCCCAGGGATTCTACAAGATGGAATTCCAGTATTTAGCGGGGGCCAGGTAGCCACTCTCACTCAAATTTACCTCATGCATGGTGTCACCAGAGTATGCAGGTTTTTACTAGGGCTGTGCAGAGCTTTGGCCTGAAGCCCAAGCTCCTACCTGAAGCGAGTCAAAGCGGAGGGGACATGAAGTGGCCTGAAGCGACTTGGGTTGCTATGAAGCACTTTGGTGCACTTTGGACCAATCCAGAGACCAAGCCACCATGTCACCACCACTGCCCAGCCCCCCGCTCTTTACCTGCGTCCTCTGGACATGCGCCGGCAGCCATCTTGTTTTTCCGGAGGGGAGGATCCATTTTTAAAATGGCGACTCCCTGTATTTCCAGAAATACAGAGAGTCACCATTTTAAAGATGGCTCCCCCCATTCCCCAGATCAACAAGATGGCTGCTAGCACGTGTCCAGAGGGCCTAGGAGCTGGCGGTGGCGGCAGCTCCCCTGGAGGCACTCGTTGTGAGCTGCCACCACTGGTCTCACTCAAACCTCCACTGGATCCTTGCAAGCAAGGAGACCATGAAGGCTTGAGCGGAGGCAGGAGTCATCCTCCAACTGTGCGCCCTCCCCTCCTAGTAAGGAAGGGAGACAGAACAGTTGGTGGGCGACTCCTGCCCTTGTGCCTGTCAAATCTGCATGGTCTCCTTCCGTGCAAGGAAGGAAGCTATGCAGGCTTGACAGGTGGCCGGTGCCTCCCACCAATTGCCTGTTCTTCCCTCCTTGCAAAGAGGGCAGAACAGGCAGTTGGTGGGCTGCGATTAGCAGTGCTGGCAGTGGCAGCTCCCCTGGGAGTGGCTTCCCCAGCGGCTTCCCTGGCAGCAGCAGCAGCAGCTCTTCTGGCAGCATTGGCCTCCGCCCCCTGCATGGAACAAGGGCCCAGGTAAGGAGCTGGGGCTGGGCAGCATGCTAGGGCCCCCAAAACAGGATTCGGATGTCTGAATCCCACTTCGACTTCGTAGGCTGAAGCAAGTTGCCCTCCCCACCGAACCAGCCTGAGCTGAATGGGCCTGCCTTGGAAGCCCCGAAGCGGCCTCCGAGTCAGATTGGGGGGGTCCATGCACAGCCCTCATTTTTACTGACTTCTGGTATTAGACAAACTTTTAGTTCAGTAACAACTCTCAGAGGCCCCAAGCTTTTGCTTTTTTTCTTTTACTTACTTCAAGTTGATCCCTGGAATAAACACTAAGTACACAGTGCTGGCACAAACAAAACAAAAGTCAAAACAACTTCAGGATAGATTTCTAGAAACAAAGCAAAGCATCATAGTAAATAACAGAGCAGCCCTATGGCTGCTAGACAGTGTCTAAATGGCCATAGGATTTTTTGGTTTCTGGGAACCGAGCTCGGAGTCCTGCCTCCAAGCTCGGTTCCCAGAAACAGCACTCCCCACCCCCTCCCCGCCATGTCAGAGGCGGCACGGTTCTTCCCCATTTCCGTGCTCATAACCGCAGTGCAGAGCGGGTGAAAAGGGGGTGTTCCCAGCAGCAGAGAGGGGAGGAGACCTCGGAAGCATCGTTAAGTAGCATCCTATGTGCCACCTGGCCTCGCCCTTGCTCCAACGTCCCCAGCTAGACAGCCAAAATTGGCAGTCTACTCACGAATGCAGGGTGGCCCGAACATGGAGGAGAGTTCCCTTCTGTGTTTCACCCATGCTGCATTGGATAGTCGGCCACCTCCAAGTTCGGGGGTGGCCAACTGTCCTGAGAGGATTGCACCCTAAGGCATCTTACCAGCCTTCCCAAATCAAGCAAAGAAGTGAGTTCTCCCATGGAGAACTGAAATCTGTGATCACTGGACTGCCTTTTATTCACATTTGCCATTTTTATACACGTTCATCTGCTTATGTACATTCAGATTTCATGTTTCCTCTTAATATAATGGAAATATCAACACATTACTAAATCTACTCTGGAAATCGTTATCTCCTGATCTCTAGCTACAAAAACATGTCTGGAGACAGCATCCATGTTCATCATAATATGCAACTGATATGTCAGTGGCCAATAAATGCACTGTCTCAAAATAGTCATATTTGTGTTTTTTAGCCTGGGAGACCCTTTTCAAGCATCCCTTCCTGGTGGATAACATTTCTAATGTATGGCTGCAATTGCTCATTGTCAATCATTGTGATCCCTTTGATTGACATTATCCTATTTTGACACTAGAACCTCCAGTCCATTGCCAGCTATTCACCACTCTGCATCCTAGCACAGATGTTTCCCATAATATTAAGTATCACAACAAGATTTGCATGGGACTCTACTTAAAAAAAACAACACTTTACTCTCAGCCTAAGAAGCCCAGTTGCATGGGATTGGGTGCTGGGATAAAATCATGAAATCTGAATGCAGAATATCCTTTGGTGCATTTCATCATGGACTCTCCTAACTGTTTTAGCTAGGTCAGCTTGGGCAATATAGGTTGAAATATTTGCCACAACATGCTATGATATCAATAGTAAATATGGACTCATGGGTTCTCTTCGAGGTGCATACTATAAAAGATTTGACTGTTGAACTACAATATACAGGCTCTTGCCAGATTTATTAATTAATATGTGGATAATGCAATAGAGATGAAGGTACTAATTTCCAGTTAATTGAATTTTGGCAGCACAAGGGGAGATACAAATGCAAACAAATGTACACTGTATGCCATTGCAGTTTTCCAACAAAATTTAGGTTTGAACCAGCAAGGGACTTGCTCAAAAAGAATATTGCTGTTAGGCTCCTCCCATGCCCACCACAATAACTGCAGGATAATTTCAGGGCCATTTTCTCTGAAAAATTATATTCTGCTATGGAAACTATTGCCATACTACACTTCGATCGAAGGGGGTGTATAGTGCTAGAACACATACATAAATAATTCTTCACTGTCCATTGAGCATTGACAGAAAAGGGTCTACATTTTTTTAAATGGAGGAATCTGAAGGCACTGATCTTAACCCACATACTGATTCAGCTAGGTTTACATCCGCCTTTCCCAAGCTGGTGCCCACCCAATCTGTTGGAATACAACCCCCATCATACCCAACCAGCATGGCCAATGGGGTGATAGGAACTGTAGTCCAACATACCCAGAAGGCACCAGCTTTGGGAAGATTGGCTTAGATTATACTTCACAGTTAGATTATGAAATGTTTCCATTCATTGTTCTGAAAAAGAAAGTACAGTGAAGATATCCACTTGTTCTATGTGTTAAAAACAAGTGCACTTCAAAGAGAACATTGCCCCTGGCCCAGGCCCACCCATTGTAAATGCGGTATAATTGACCTTGGCACTACCTCTCTATTCCTATGATGACCCTATTAACTCTCCCTGAAGCCTGGCACGGGAAAAGGGAGTGCAACAAATGCAGTGTCATGATTACTAAACAACTGTAGGAATTGTTCACAAACCGTCTCTCGGTCCGTGAGATTAAGAAATGCAACATCACATTCAAACCCCACCTTTCTCTATGGCTGGAATAATGGTTCAGTTAGGCTGCTGGATGTGACAGTTGCCAGAGGGCAGTGAGGAAGAGTGGGAAGTGGGAATACAACCACAAACAGGAGATGGAGAGAAATGAGTAAGAGGTATATCTAGATTGGCCTGCTATTGTTGTTGTTGTTGTTCAGTCGTTCAGTCGTGTCCGACTCTTCGTGACCCCAAGGACCATAGCACGCCAGGCCTTCCTGTCCTGCGCTCTCTCCCGGAGCGTGCTCAAGTTCATATTCATTGCATCCGTGATGCTATCTAGCCATCTCATCCTCTGTCGTCCCCTTCTCCTTTTGCCTTCAGTCTTTCCCAGCATCAGGGTCTTTTCCAGGGAGTTTTCTCTTCGCATTAGGTGGCCAAAATATTGGAGCTTCAGCTTCATTATCTGTCCTTCCAATGAGCACTCAGGGTTGATTTCCTTTAGGATGGACTGATTTGACCTCCTTGCAGTCCAGGGCACCCGTAAGAGTCTTCTCCAGCACCACAGTTCGAAAGCATCAATTCTTCGGCGCTCAGCCTTCCTTATAGTCCAGCTCTCACAGCCATACATTACTACTGGGAAAACCATAGCTTTGATTAGACGGACCTTTGTCGGCAGGAATGCCCAGTGGTAGGGCACAAGCCAGATTGGCTTCTGATGGATCTTTCCCCATTCCTGATGGCCCAACAAAAAATTAATCAAGGTGTGATCAAACACTTTGATCATCGTTACAAATATAAGATAAAGAGGCACCTTGGCTAAGAACAGCAGGTTCAAAATACATCTATAGTTTGTAACTTTAGGGATCAAGAGATTTGTTCTATTAATCAGTACATTAATGGAAAAATAAGCATGACCTCCTTTAACCCAGATGACATTGCTCTCACATGTATGGTGGTGCTATCATGACAAGAACCCAGGCCACCAAAGTTTCCTGGCTTGCCAAAACCAACTAAAGGCCAAATTAAACATCCCGTCTAGCATGCATGGTACAGCCATGCATGATAGCTTTCTTTGCCTCCATATAAGTGCACATGGCCCCGATTTGGCTTGGGACCATGGCATTCTGAGAGGGAGGTGTTAACCCTTTCCTCCCACACTTGTTTTTTCCAGAAAACTTATACAGACACACCAGTGGCGTGGGGCGGGGGTGTTAAAATAAGAAAAAAACACTCCATTGACAGAATGCTTCATTTGACCCTAAGAAGGGCAGAGGTTGAATGAACAGGTTGTGCTACAAACAGTTTCCTGTCAGATGTCAATAGAAACTCACCCAAACCTAACCGGAAGACATCCTGGCAACCTTCTACTGATCACCAAAGGTCAGAATTGATGTGACAGATTTTAATGGCAAAGAACTTCACAAAAATGTCATGCACATATGGCAGATGCCGATCAGAAATAAGTGAGATTAAATTATGGTGCTCTGCATCAAGTAGCCTTACTTAAAAAGAAAAAAAAATAACTACACGAAGATGTTCCTTTGTGCTGTCTCTAAAAGTATTCCATATTATACTTGAATCTGAACTGCAGGGAACTTGCTATGGAAACTGCCATGCTATTATGCAGCCCTGAGATAACATGAGTCAAAAAACATAATGTGACTGAAAAATTATCATTCTGTCCTTTAAAAGTTGCTTTATTATAAAATCCTACCCCAGGGGGTCTGGGCCTTGATAAATGCAAAGTCTGGTTTTATTTTAAAAATTCCACTATTGAACAATTGAAAAGCATTAAGTGCTGGTTTAAAATTAAAACTTAACCACACAGATCAGATTGCTGAAGATTTTAGGCTACAATCCTATTCCTAGTTACCTGAAAGTAAGTCCCATTGGTTAAGTTGGCTTACATCTGAATAGATAGACAGATAGATAATTGTACTGTTAGAAACTGATGTTAAAAATAAAGCAACAATTTGGCCTTTTATTTTTGATTAATGTTGTTGTTGTTGTTCAGTCGTTCAGTCGTGTCCGACTCTTCGTGACCCCATGGACCATAGCACGCCAGGCCTTCCTGTCCTGCGCTCTCTCGCGGAGTGTGCTCAGGTTCATATTCATTGCATCGGTGATGCTATCTAGCCATCTCATCCTCTGTCGTCCCCTTCTCCTTTTGCCTTCAGTCTTTCCCAGCATCAGGGTCTTTTCCAGAGAGTTTTCTCTTTGCATTAGGTGGCCAAAATATTTGAGCTTCATCTTCAGTATCTGTCCTTCCAATGAGCACTCAGGGTTGATTTCCTTTAGGATTTGATTAATACTATGTAGTAATACATAGTATGGCGAAAATTGATTGGGCTTTATTAGGGATAGATGAATCTGTCAATTTTGAGTTTCTCATTTTTCCAGTCATATGTTTGCTTTTTAAAAATTTATTACATCTATATCCCACCTTTCTTCCATTGTGGAACTCAAGGTGGCTACATGGGGTTCCCAGGTGGTTCCCCCTCCAAGCACTAACCAGACCCAGACCTGCTTAGCTTCAGAAAGGTGTCTATTTCATGTGCCTTCAGAGCACGTCCTGGGATGTTTGTTTTGTCCCATTTCTACATCAGTTACAGTTCTTTTAGAAAATGTCTGCACAAAAATCATATGATCAGCAGTATGGAGACAAGCCCTATGAGGAAAGGTTGAAGTAATTGGAGAAGACTGAGTGGGGGACACGATAACACCCTTCAAATATCTGAAGGGCTGTCACATTTAGGAAGCCAAAGAACTGAAGTAAGGATCTTAAGAGGATAGATTTTGTTGAACATTACTTCTTGATGGTAAAGCAGTCCAACAGTAGAACCAATTCCCTAGAAGGCTGGTGGACTCTCCATCCTTGGATATGTTCAGACAGAGGCTGAACAGCCATCTCCTGGAAATGCCATCTCTTGCACAGGCACTTTTGGAAATGAAAGTTGTGGTGAACGCATGGGGCTGCAGCCAACTCACCGATGCTTTGCTGAACAGTGTGTCTGCTACTGCTGAACTGTTTGTTTGGGAGGTGGGGCGGGGGGTTAACACAAGAGAAGACAATGTAACCCTTTCCCATTCCAAATGCCACCTGGTAAGCAGGGGCTGTGATGGGAGAAGAACAGGGTGACCAGGGACACATCTAGCCTTCAGCCTACCCTCCCTCTCCTTAGATTACCAGGCAGCATCATGACAGGAAGGGGGTCCCTTTTTCTTCATTTAAACAAACAGTTGCACAGCGGCAGATGTGCGGTTTTGCCAAGCACTGGCTGAACTAGTACCACACAATTGTGTTTTAGAAAGTAGAAAAAGAAACCTATTCCCATCCCGATGCCAGCTGGGAAGTTGGGCAGGGGTGTCGGGCATAACTAGGGCGGCCCTGGCACTTGCCTTCCCCCTCCCCTGCCCTTACCAAGCAGCATCCGGAAAGGGGGGGGGGTCCATTCTTCCTGTTTTTTTCTTTAACAAAACAAAACAGTTGCAGAGTGGCAGGCATCCTGCTCTGTAAAGCCTGCCCAGCTGGCTCCACTTGCTCCCAGGGCATGGCTGAGCTGTGTGCATGACTGCCATCATGCAACGGTTTTGTTTGTTTGTTTGAAGGGAATAAAGAGGAGAACTGAACCCCCTTCCCAAAGCCCCTGGTATGTTTAGGGGGGGCAGGGGAGGAGGAAGAGAAGCGACCAGAGTGGTGAGGCTGGACCTGAGATGCAACCTGGCTGCACAATGGGGGGGGGGGCAGCTGCAGTGGGACAGGGTGGTATGGTGCGGGGGGGGGCAGAGGGCACCTTGTCAATGGTCCCCTCAAACCTAGCAGCTCCACTGCAAGGGCCCCTCCAGCTCTATGATGCTATTTATTTCTGAGCCAGGAAACACAAAACTCTCCGACTTGTCTAATCATAATACAGCAGAATAAAAAGAACACTTCCTTGCCTTATTTCTGTTGTGGTGAAACAAGCATCAGAAGCCATTTTAGTTTATCACTTTCAGAAATTTTATGTGAAATGAAGACCTGAAAAGTATTTCACAAGGTCATTGGGTTTTTTAGGACTCTCCTTTAATCAGGAGAGACTTTTGTCTTTTATTTATTTTCCAAGTACAGTCTGTTGCTTATGTTCTAAAAAGATGTTAAGCGACAGAACTTCAACAGGCTGATGGTACAAAGATCTAGTAGATGAAAGGATATGACATGATATTTGATAGCACAAGCAATTCCCTTCTACTCAGCACTGGTTAGGCCTCATCTGGAGTACTGTGTCCAGTTCTGGGCACCACACTTTAAGAAGGATGCAGACAAATTGGAGAGGGTTCAGAGGAGGGAAACAAAGATGATTAGGGGACTGGAAACAAAACCCTATGAGGAGAGACTGAAAGAATTGGGTATGTTTAGCCCTGAGAAGAGAAGACTGAGGGGAGACATGATAGCACTCTTCAAGTACTTGAAAGCCTGTCACATAGAGGAAGGCCATTGATCATCCCAGAGTGCAGGACATGGAATAATGGGCTCAAGTTACAGGAATACACATTCTGGCTGGACATCAGGAAAAACTTCCTGACTTTTAGAGCAATACAACAATGGAACCAATGACCTAGGGAAGGGGTGGGCTCTCCCACACTGGAGGCATTCAAGATGAAGCTGGACAGCCACCTGTCAGGGATGCTCTGACTTGGATTGCTGCATTGAACAGGGGGTTGGACTCAATGGTCTTATAGGCCCCTTCCAACCCTACTATTCTATGGTTCTATGATTCTATGAATTTGGATGCATCCCATCCTAAATCCTCAATCCTAAATGCTTCAGCAAGGTGAGTCACATCCCTCAGATGGCAGATGATGGGGGCTCTCCTGCCTGTTCCTCTCTGAGCTGTGGTAACTAGGGATGTCCGGCATGGGGAAATCCAGCCCTCTCAGGGCTTGACAGATTTACCTGGGAGGGGCAGAAGGAGCTATTTGGCACAGTGGCTGTGCTGACAGTGGTGGGCAGTGAGCAGCAGGTGATGGCGGCAGGGACTCCCACCGCTGCCACCCGCTGCCACCGGCACTGCCACTGCCACCTTTGCCAACACTGGGAGGGGGTGAAGGAGCCATTTGCACGCAGTGGCAGAGCTGGGAGGAGCCGGGGCTGCGAGGGAGAAGGAAAGACTTGCACACAGCAGCCCACTGCTCTGTGCAAATGGCTCCTTCTTCCTCCTGGGCCCCAGGAGGAGGAAAAATACACTTGTGCCACTCCCCTCTCATCCTCCTGCCCCCACTGCCATGCCACCATGCAAATGCAGAAAACATGCTACCTGGCCCAACTCAGTGTGGGCCAACTTGGGCCAGCTGGCGCATGTCGGATCGGAGTCTGGGGGTTCAAGCTGGCGAAAGCTCGCTGAGTTCCACCCCCCAAATGAATTCCTTCGATATTCCCAGTGGTAACTGATGGTTTCCTGGGAAAGGCCCATTTTTCCTCTCACAGATGGATGGTTCATGCAATAGGGGATGATCCTGGCTAGAGAAAGCATGGAGGCTTTTTGCCTACCACAAAGAAATGGCCCTAGCCTATCAGCCTCATTGGATGAGGAAGAGAACTGGAGCTCTTAGTGACAGCTCAATGAAAATATTGACACTGCTATGAAAAAAAAGGCAAATTCCATGTTAGATATCATTAATACAGGAATTCAAAATAAAACTGCCAAAATCACACTGCCCTTGTACAAATCAATGGTGTGACCACACTTGGAATATTGTGTACGGTTCTGGTCCCTGCATCAAAAAAGGATAGTGTAGAGTTGGAAAAAGTGCATAAAAGGGCAATTAAAATGATCAAGGGGCTGGAGCAACTCCCCTATGAGGAAAAGTTACAACATCTGGGACTGTTTAGCTTAGAAAAGATGTGAGTAAGGTGAGACATGATACAGGTGTACAAAATTATGCATGGGGTGGAGAAGGTGGAGAGGGAGATGTTTTTCTTAGTCTCTCATAATACTAGAATCCGGAGTCATCCTGTGAAGCTGAATAGTAGGTGATTCAGGACAGCTAAAAGGAAGTATTTCTTCACACAGCACATATCAAAACTATGGAATTTGTGACCACGAGATGTAGTGATGGCCACCAATTTGGATGGCTGTAAAACGGAGATTGAACAAATTCATGGAGGATAATGCTAGCAATGGCCTCTAGTCCTGATGGCTATATGCTACCTCCAGTATCAGAGGCAGTATGCCTACGTACACCTAGGGATGGCAGAGAATTCCACCATGGATTTCAGTGAGGGTGAATGCACTGGCATTCGGCCCCCCGAAATCCATGGTGGAACGGCCTGCCCCCCGCCCCTCCCCACGGATCCCCCCCAGGACGAGACTTACCTGGGGCGGATGTTCCGGACGACGGCGGCGGCTCCAGCGGCTCCAGTGGCAGCTGGTCTTTCGACCATTTGCAATCTGGTCTTTTCTTTTTTTTTACCCAGACGTGATAGGCTACATAAAGACTTACGTAGCCTATCACGTCTGGGTAAAAAAAAACAAAAAAAAGGCATACGCAAATGGCAGCGGCTACGGCGGCCGCCATTTGCGTTCCTTATTTTTCACTGTTTTAGTCTACGTAAATATTTACGTAACTAAAACAGCGAATAAAAAAGGAACGCAAATAGCGCCCACTATGCTATTTGCGTTTCCCTTTTTTTTTTTGCTGTAATAGTCTACGTAAATATTTACGTAGACTAAAACGGCGAAAAATAAGGAATGTAAATGGCGGCAGCTGGAGCCGCCGCCATTTGCATACACCGTTGTGTTTTTTTTCCCAGACATGATAGGGTACGTAAAGACTTACTTAACCTATCATGGCTCCCTGGCTGGATGCAAATGGCGGCCGCTACGGCGGCCGCCATTTGCATCTGCACCAGCCAGTCCGTGGCCGAAAATCCGGCTGCAGACGGCCCTGGCCTGGCCGGCTGCTCCGCGGAGCCGCCGTGGAGCAGAGCTGGCTGTCGAGGATTCAGGGGGGGAAGACCAGATCGCCTCCCCCCCCGTCGAGGATTCTGGGGGGAGGGACGGAGCGCCTCCCCCCCCGAACAGAATCCGCGAAAAGGTAAGTGACTTTCGTACATCCCTACATATACCAGTTGCTGGGGAACATGGGCGGGAAGGTGCCATTGCACTCATATCCTTCTTGTGCATTTTCCACAAGCAGCTGGTTGGCCACTGTGTGAACAGAATGCTGGACTAGATGGACCTTGGTCTGATCCAGCACGGGTCTTCTTATGTTCTTCGTTTAAACAAACTATCAGAGCTGCAGGGCAGGGAGGAGAGAAAGAATCATAGAATAGTAGTAGGGTTGGAAGGGGCCTACAAGGCCATCGAGTCCAACCCCCATGTTCTTCCAAGCAGGGGTAAAATTTACTGTGTTTTATGTTTATGGAGCTATCTACATGAGCCCTTTACTCCAGGGGTGGGGGGGCGAGTTGAGGTCCTTTTGATTAGATGTTGCAGTCACCACTGTGCAGCCATCTGTGGTTTTCTCCCAGAAAATGCAGATTTCCAAGGAGGCGTTTTGCTGCAATGTTTTTGGTTTGCTGCGGGTTTCCCGTGGTTCTGAGCCGTCTGTCCCTTCTCCAAACTGACTTCACATTTTGCGGTCGGCGTGTTGTAGGCATGGATAGTGCTTGTGTTGGTCTGTGGCGCCCCTTTACTCCCCCCATCCCTTCACAGCTGTGCAGTTACAGAGGCTCAGAGAGGTGTTTTCATCTATTTAATCACACTTCTGCACATTTTTGCAGCTTCGTATCTTCCCAATGGCTGTTTTTGGACTCAGTGCCCAAGGGCCGGGGCCGGGGACACTGGGGGAGGACCAACATCACTCCAGCCACCATTTCAGGGCAATAAGCAGGCACGTACCTCTCACGCTTGTGCATGTGAACCATTGCGAGAGTCTCAGGCTGGGGAACTGGCAAACAGATGGTGTGGAAATGAAGGAGCACAGAACGCTCACTTCTTACCTCACGAGGGACAGAAAGACACCGCAGAGCCCCTAAAATGCAAAACAGCCACTGAAGTGTTGCACCCTCATACTCACGGGACTGCACACCTGCACATTTAAGTATAATGGCAAAAAAAAAAAAATGGGTACAGCAGAGTCTGTCAGCGTGCAGTAAATTGTGAGTGTATACCACAATTCAAAGATACTTTGAATCTGCAATGCTGCACAGTTGCGACAGCGTGGAGGGTGAAAGCGGTGCCATGTAGATGGGGCCCAGGTAGGGCTAGTTATGGTCAACCACACTGAGGCTGAGAAAGTGCATTTGAACTTTTCAAGGTGGTAAATACAGTCACCCGGTAGAGGTTTTTAAAGCACTGTACAAGGTACTCTTTGCTGCTAATATTGCTGATCTCATTCTTTTTTCTCAGCTTAGCTCTTGTTTCATTTCATTTTATAACACAAGCATGCAAAATCAGGCAGGAGAGAGAGAGAGAGAGATTTGCAGGCAATGGCATGTTTAGTGACTGCACGTGGGCGCTCCAAAAAGACACATGCATAAACATTCCTGACAGATTGTGGGGAAGAATGTGGGGGGTGGGGGAGAGCAGGCAGCAAACAGCTGAAGAGTTCAGCAGCTCTTGGCTGTACAAGCAACTGCAGAAGATGAGTCAATCCCAAGTCAAAAGGGGGCTCTTTCTTTTGTCCTCTCCTATTTTCTACCAGGCACTCTCACCTACTTGCAACCAGCTCTGTGCATGTTCAGGGGTTTCATGCACCTTGACTTGGGGGGATGAGTTGGCTTTTGTTCTTCTGCCTCAGAGAGCAAAATGTCTTGAGCCAGCCCTATAAGAACTCGTGCAGCACAATCTCAATCATGGGGGATAAATAGTCAAGATGTGTGTGTATTACACCAAGTATCATAGGCAGTATGCCTCTGTATACCAGTTGGTTCCAAACAGTACGGTGCTATTGCATTCATGTCCTGCTTGTGGGTTTCCCATGAGCATCTGGTTGGCCACTGTGGGAACACAGTGCTGGGCTAGATAGAGCCTTGGTCTGAACCAAAAGGGCTCTTCTTTTGTTCTTATATTAGCATCTTTATGCAGCCCCATTAAGTTCAATGGTACTTGCTTTTTTTTTAGGTACTAGTTTAGGTTTCAGGATTGCAGTCTTAGTTGGCCATCAGATCCACTAGATCCACCATGATTTACTTTTAAATATTATTTATTTATTACATTTATATCTTGCTTTTTTCCTCCGTAAGGAACCCAAGATGGCATACATAATCCTCCCCCTCTCCATTTTATCCTCACAACAACCCTGTGAGGTCAGCTGAGCTGAGAGTCTATGACTGGCCCAAAAGACATCCAGTGAGCTTCCATAGCAGAGTGGGGACTAGAACCCAGATCTCCCAACTCCCAGTCCAACATTCTAGCCACTATACCACACTGGCTCTCAATAAATCCATTTAGGATCAGGGTGCCAATTCCATTGACTTCGATGTGCCCAAAGTGGCTTAAATGTATCTTTTTCATTATAAGTGTATTGTGGATTGGGATGCTTGCCACTAGGAACCATATTTTATGTTCAGGAATAACAACAATACAGTTAGCTTTGTTTCCCTTCCAACCATCAAAGGCACACAAAATATTTTGAATGGTATCTGGAAAGTTATATGCTCAAGAAGTGGTTTTCCGTCAAATGAAGGGTCTTTTACAGCACTTATTTATTTATTCATGGTATTTATATACTGCTGAATATAATAAAATCTCTCAGCAGTTCACACTATTAAAATGGAACATTAGCATTGTCGTTCAGTTTTTAAGTAGGAAAAACTAGGTTTAAACAGCCAAAAAGAATTAAGGACTTAGGTGTAAGCAAAAAAAGAAAGAAATCAATTCTCTCTAAAAGAATAATGACTCACTAAAGCTTTTACAAAGAGTGACAAACAAATGAAAATCCATAAAATAATAAATGTGAACTTTATCAATGTTGGAGGTGTAACTAAGGAGTTAGATTTGCTCTCCGGCAATTTAAATGTGCAGATAAACCCCTGTTTAATATACACATACTTTAAACATTTCAGGAAAAATGTAGAAGGCTTTTGCATTTTCTGCTAATATATTCAAGAATTGATTTCACCCATAAATAGGCGAGACATTACAACATAACCCAGACAGCTACAATAAATTTATCAGAGATCATTCTTAACAGTGTGTCCAATTAATGCTTGATTTCCATAAGTGATCTTACCAACCCACAGTTTGTTTGCCAAAGTCTTATAGCACATTGCTAGACATTCCTGCAGTATGAAGATAAATGATTAATTAACACATTAACACTTTTAAAAATTTAAAACTACAGTACAAAACCAAAGTAAAAACCAGCAGCAGTGTAAAAATATAATAATTTTAATAACAGGTTTAGGAAGCAATTCTATGGCTGCTAGTCAGTGGCTAGACGGCCATAGCATATCTGATTTTCCAGGAACAAACCTTGGAGCCCACACTCCGAGGTCAGTTCCCAGAGAACCGACCTTCCACCACTTATACATTGCCTCGCAGGCAGCATGGAACAGACCCGTGCTCTGCGCTCAGAAGAGGAGTGTGGAGCGGCCAAAACAGTGCGTTCCCTGGGAGCGTTCTGGGGCAGGGAAGGCGGAAATGCCGGTATGACACATCCTACATGTCGACCGGCAGCCTCCTCCCCCGCTCCGCCTTCCCACGGCTAGACAGCTGAAATTGTCTGTCTAGCCACAAATGCAGGGCAGGAGAAACACGGAGGGAATGATCCCCTCCGTGCTTCTCCTGCCCTGCATTGGATAGGTGGTCGCCTCCAAGTTCGGAGGTGGCCACCTATCCCCATAGGTTGTTGTTGTTCAGTCGTTAAGTCGTGTCCAACTCTTCGTGACCCCATGGACCATAGCACGCCAGGCCTTCCTGTCCTCTGCTCTCTTCCGGAGTGTGCTCAAGTTCATATTCATTGCATCGGTGATGCTATCTAGCCATCTCATCCTCTGCCGTCCCCTTCTCCTTTTGCCTTCAGTCTTTCCCAGCATCAGGGTCTTTTCCAGTGACTTTTCTCTTTGCATTAGGTGGCCAAAATATTTGAGCTTCAGCTTCAGTATCTGTCCTTCCAATGAGCAGTCAGGGTTGATTTCCTTTAGGATGGACTGATTTGACCTCCTTGCAGTCCAGGGGACTCGTAAGAGTCTTCTCCAGCACCACAGTTCGAAAGCATCAATTCTTCGGCACTCAGCCTTCCTTATAGTCCAGCTCTCACAGCCATACGATGCTACTGGGAAAACCATAGCTTTGATTATACAGACCTTTGTCGGCAAGGTGATGTCTCTGCTTCTTACTATGCTGTCTAGGTGTGCCATAGCTTTCTTCCCAAGGAGCAAGCGTCTTTTAATTTCATGGCTACAGTCACCGTCTGTGGTGATCTTGGAGCCCAAGAAAATAAAATCTGTCACTGCTTCCATTCCTTCCCCTTCTATATGCCTGGAAGTGATGGGGCCACATGCCATGATTTTAGTCCATAGGATTGTGCCCTAAAAACAATAAAAATGAAGAACTAAAATGCCTGGGCATATAAAAAAGTCTTAACTGGCACTGAAAAGACCACAGCATAAGTTCCAAGCAAGAAATCTCTCAAGAGGGCCTTTCACAACTGGGATGCCACCACTGAAACGGGTATAGGGGAATAATAGAGAGTGCAGAGGAATTATAGAGAGTAAATATGAAGAAACATCCTTCAAGTGAAGTTGGAATGATTGGCCATGTGCATTCCTGGAACATATAGAAAAATAGTGCATTGGCTGTTTTGACTGGAAGAGAAAACAGATAAGTGAACAATTCAGTGAAATGGGAAATCAGTACTTGATTAACATAAATGCAATGAGGACTAAGAAATAGGACGTTAAGGTCATGAACTGAGGTCATGAGAGCAGAATGTAAACAATGGCTGACACTGCAAAATGTGTTTATTTACGCTTTGGGAACAGGCATATCCCAACTGGGCAAGTTTCAGGAAGCCGCAGGTGTTATTCCTTTGCAGAAGTATACAGCGGCCTATGAAGAACACAGAGCAGGGGTCCCCAATGTTGTTGGGTCAGTGGGCTCATTTGGAATTTTGAAAGAGTGTCACGGGTGTTCTCACAAAATGGCTGCCATGCTTGTCATAGAATTATAGAATAGTAGGGTTGGAAGGGGCCTATGAGACCATCGAGCCCAATCCCCGTGACCATGTGACCATGGCTGGTCACAAAACATTAATTTCCCAGAAGGCAAACTAGTAAGACTAAAAGAAAAATAACTGAGCCAAGAACCTAATTACAACACAGTGATGGCTTCTGAGCAAACATGTAAGAACAAAACAGAACAGGTACCATTTAAAACACACATATTTAATTCAGCAAGCCCTGTGAGAAATACATAATCAAGCAAATAACGTAATATTTCAGAGCTGCTGCTGCATTGTGTTGGCGTGCTACCAGAAAAGAGTTAATATCTATAATCAATTCGGATCTTATGCTACAATAACTTCAGAGCATGTCCTAAATAATCAATCTCCCATAAAAATGCCATTAACACATGGCTTGTTAAGCCAGTCTATTGCTTTAATTGCTATGGAATATATTAACACGGATTAGTACCAAGTACAGGGAGAAAAAGAAAAAAAACAACTGTAACATTTGATTTGGCTACAGTCGTGTCAGAACTGCTTACTGCAGGTACTCTTGCCTCTTCCCCTTATGATTGCAAAGGGGAGTTTAGATTAAATGAGTATAGATTAAGGAACACACAAGGGGAAGTATCCAGTGGTGACCATCTGCAAGCAGGGCCTGCTGCCATTTCTGCTCTGCAAGCGGCCAGCCCTGCTAATTCCGTTGTGCAAGTGGGGCCCACCATTTGTGTAACGGAGATTTAGCGCTTCCAGAGGCACGCCCCAAAATGAGCGGAAACACTCATTTCCAGAACAGCAGAGCTCCCTTATGCACTAACTCTCCATTGTGGAATAGGCAGGCCCCCCTTTTGCGATGAAATTAGTGGGGCTGGTCGCTTCCAGACGGTCACCGTCGGATACTGCCCAAGGGTTGAAATTATAAGAAAATGGTGATGAGCTCTTTCAAATGGAATTAAAACCACAAGTACAACATAAAACAATATACAATAGAAATGCTTAAATCTACAATATAAAAGTACAACCAGAATAAAACCTAGCAGCAATGCGGAGATTTGAAATATGGATTTAAAACAGCAGAGCTAAAAGACTTAGAAAGCTAAAATGCTAAATTGCCTGGGAAAATGGCCCCAAAAGGAGTAAAATGTAGGTGCCACTGCAGGTGAACCTCTCTAGGGAGCTCATTCCACAACTGGGGTGCCACAGCAGAAAAGGCCCTCTTCCCTGATAGCCACCCACCTCACTTCTTTTGGCAGGGGCTCCCAGAAAATGCACTTTCCTGCTCTAATGAAAAGAAAAACAGGTCACAAATGAAAACAGGAGTGAGGCAAACTGAGCTTCAAAGCAGTGTTTGGAAAATTTCGACAAGCTAAGGCATTCCTGGTTCTCCCCTCCCTAGGCTCAATATTCCCACAGGGTCCAGCTGGGAAAAAGAGAGGTCCTTGTTCAAGAGAGAGAGACAAGAAACCAGAGATAGTCTGTTCCCTCTGAACTATGGGTACACCTCACGTTATGTCATAGGAATTCATTTCTATGAGGAATAGTCAACTTCTGTCTTCTCAGGGCTAGTCTTCTGTGCAGGCAGTGGTGTCCAGAGGTATATCTTGCCAAACAAGCTGACCCTGGGCCTTAACCAGTGGTTTATCTTGATAACACCATTGCTACCATCTAGAAGTAACTGGGCTTCCCAGTTAAGGAGCACAAACATCAAAAAGAGAAATGCAGTATTAATGTATGAAAAGTCTATTTCTTATGAACCGTATCCTATGGTGTCATTCTGCAAACTGAAATAATGCTAGCAGAGCTCTGCAGAATCTTTCTGTTGCACACTTGGTTGCCTGTTACCCTTGCACAACTGGTTGTGCAAGCCATTGTGCAACCAGTCACACAAGGGCTTGCACGACAGGGGCAAAGCAGTCGCACAACCAATTGCACAACAGGTTGTACAGTGGGTCGCACAATGGGTGCAAGCAGTTGTCCATCTGGTTGCACAACAGGAATGCACAACCAGTTGCACAAGAGTTATGTGCAGTTGGTTGCAAAACCACTTGCACAACCACACTTGTGCAAACCTAACTTTAGGGCACAATCCTATGGATGTTTAGACAGAAAAAAGTCCTACAAGTCCTAAACAACTCCTACAACTCCAAGTCCTAAGTATGCATAGAATTGTACCCTTAGTTGGATTCCTCATTTGCACATAGTTCAGAACCTAGTTTCCACTAGTGCGACATCACTGGCACTAAATAAATGAGACATTTGGATACTGCCCACAGACTCAGTATTATCCTTATAAATGAAACAGTGTGCAAACTTTTTTTTTTTTTACCATAACTTGGTAAATAATGGCTGTCTTCCATATAAAAATTGCTGGGGGAGGGGCAGACCTTGACCAAGGCCCCCACTTGGTTATCTTTACTTTATATAATAAGTGGCAGAAAAGAAGAACAGTGAGATAGACAGCAGAATATATGATAATCCAAGCTGCTTTTATTCATAGCACATGCTTCACCACATGCCCAAGCCTGTTCTTTGATATTTAATTTACACTTGTTCTGCTTATCCAGTGGATGCCAAATTGTGTCCAAATTAAGGCCATTTATTTATAGCCTACTGAAAAGACTTCTTTCAGAATTGATTTATGAGGATCTAGGGTTATGTCTCTAGGTAGATCTCACCAATTGTGTCATATCGCATACTTTAAATGTGTTTTTAAAAACCAGCCATCATGATGATGTGTTATATCTGGTCCTCCTGCATTACATATCACACGAACAAACAATACTGCATCAAGGGAAAGCCAACAGAAAGGTGAAAAAGCGAGATCTAACGTTCTGTCTTAACTCAATCTCTGTGTTAAGTTCTACATTTAGTGTTTATATACTCTCTCTCTCTCTCTCTCTCTCTCTCTCTCTCTCTTTCTCTCTCTCTCTCTCTCTCTCTTTCTCTCTCTCTCTCTATATATATATATATATATACACACATAGTAAATAAACAGACAGTGGAGGACTGGCAGTGGAAGACTGGCATGGCAAGTTTAAATATTTCAGTAATCTCTGCTTTGAAGCATTTTGCTAAAAGAAGTAATTTGAGAAGCATCTTCCAGTATTTGTTGAGAAAGGTTGAACTTAAATATGTATGAACCACCTTCAAGGTGCATTTCTTGCTATCGTCCACCCTGGTGTGCAGCATTTTCTTGCATTTACTTGCTTTGCACTGGCCTCTGTTTATCCTGATTTCAAGGCAGACTCACTGGGGCCCCAGTCTTGTAATATGATCTGCCTCCATCTGCATCATTTTACCCATTACAGAGGCAAACTCTTATGGCCAAAGCAGACGTGACTTTAAGTAGCACTGTGCCGAAGTTTTGGAACTATTTAGTTTTGACTATTGGTTGGGGCGGGGGGGGGGATGAAAAGGAACAGCACCCAAAAATTGTGGGAAGGGGTGAGAATTTCAGAGAAATTTCTCTGAGTTCAGGGCTTCCGTGGTTACCTTACTGGAAGGAAGTGGCTAAGGGTTGTGTGTCTGTATGCTCTCTTTTTTTACCATTTCCCCCATTCCATCCTCACAGCTTCTCAAACTAGGGATGGACAGACTTGCTCGGGCACTCGCTGAGCCTCTGCCTCCATTCCCCCCCCCCCGGGAGGCACTCGATGAGCCTCTGCGCTCACCTGGACCCGTTCGCTGAGCAACCCTGTGCTTGGCAAGCAGGTTTGGTGCTGCTCTTGAGACCTGTCAAAAAACCTGACAGGTCTCAAAAGCAAGGCAGAGAGAGGAATCCCTATGGGGAGCTGGGAAAGTGCTCCATTTCTTTTGAGGAAGTGAGGGTGCCAGGCACGGTGAGGGGTGGGAAGGGGTGCCAGGCACCCCTTCCTACCCCTCCCCATGCCGGGCACCCTCGCTTCCTCAGGAGAAATGGAGCACAGCAATTTTTTTAAATGTCTTTGTTCTGTTCTTGCACTAGAATGGTAAAAAAATATGGAAAGCAGGGGGCCATGGTGGAATGCGCTTGGCGGACACCCAAATTTATTTATTTATTATATGTATCTAGGGATGTACAAAACACTTACCTGGTTTCATCCAGGTACATCCGCAGTGGGGGGGAGGTGCTCCATCCCTCCCCCCGAAATTCTCCCTGGCTGGAGTCGCCGGCCAGGGCCACCTGCAGCCAGACATCCAGCCACTGGGCTGCGCAGGGACACAAATGGCAGCCGCTGTAGCCACCACCATTTGCATCCCTGTCTTTCGCCGTGATAGGCTACGTATATATTTACGTAGCCTATCATGGCAAAAAAAAAAAAAAGGTAACGCAAATGGCGGTGGCTCCGGCGACCGCCATTTATGTTCCTGTTTTTTTGCCATGGTAGGCTATGTAAATATTTACGTAGCCTATCACGGCAAAAGACAAGGGTGCAAATGGTGTAGCGGCTGCCAGTTGCACCCCTGTCTTTTGCCATGATAGGCTATGTATTTACATAGCCTATCACAGCAATAATGAAGACGCGAATAGTGTCTTCACTATGCAGCCGCCATTCGCAAAGCAGCGCGAATGGCACCAGGTAGGTGCTCCCTTTCGTGCGCCTGTCACGGGGGGAGTCATTCTGCCATGGATTTTGGGGGGCCATCCGTGGCGGAATTCTCCAACATCCCTACATTTATCTCCCTCCTTTTTTCCTCATTAAGGAACCCAAGGTGGCGTACATAGACCTCCTCCTCTCCCTTTTATCCTCACAACAATAACCCTGTGAGGTAGGTTGGGCTGAGAGTCTGTGACTGACCCAAAGCCACCCAGTGAGCTTCCATGGCACAGTGGGGACTAGAAGCCAGATCTCCCGACTCCCAGTCCAACATTCTAGCCACTACACCATTGGCACACTCCCCCACTGCCACATACCACCTTCTATCCAAAAAAGGATTTACCCCCCATGCCTGACTGAAAGATCCCTCACACAGCTTGTGTTTTAAAATTCAATCTGTAAAAAGGGGTGTTTCAGCCGGGCAGAGGAAAAAATGCCTTGGGGCGGGGAGAAGGCAGTGTGTGGCAGTGGGAGCATGCCCTAGTGTTGGGGAACTCCTCTGGGTGTCCTCCAATGAATGCATGATGTGGCACCCTGCTGGGAACCTGGTCTTTCAAAGCAGGGTGGGGGAAAGCAGAGGGGATCTTAACTCCATCCCACTTTGAAAGACCTATTTCCGAGCAGGATTACATATCATGCCGGGCTGGGGGGGGGGGAGACCCAAAGGTGTTTCCCAACACTAGGGCATCCCCTCCCCCACCACACACCCATCGACTTTGCCCCTAAATGGCATTTTCCCCCAGCTGGGGTAGAGGATCCTTCTAGCCTCTTGCCTTTAAAACGCAAGTATAGAGAGGGATCTTTCAGCCTGGCGGGGGGGAAATGCACTTTGGGGGGGAAATCCGGCCCCCATACCAAGGACTTGCTTGTCCCCACAGTCCTTGGGCATGTATGGATTTCACCCACACACACAATATTTTCAAGGAGCGCTCTGAAAATAAAATGCAAGTGAATGAACTAAGAAGCTCCATTCACTTACATTCGACTTTCAAAGTGCTTCTTGCAAAAATCGGGGGGGGGGATCCCACCCCTGCTGCGGGTCCTATGGCCCCAAGGTCCCATGGTTGGGGGGGTTGATTCCCCTCTCCCAGATTTTTGCAAGGAGCACTTTGAAAGTCTAATGTAAGTGAACGGAGCTCTTTGGTTCATTCACTTACATTCAATTTTCAAAGTGCTCCTTGCAAAAATCAGGGGTGGGAGGAATCCCCACCACCACCATGGGACCTGTGGCCACGAGAACCCATGGCCGGGGGTGGGATTCCACCCACCATCCCCGATTTTTGCAAGGAGCACTTTGAAAATTTGATGTAAGTGAATGAACCAAGGAGCTCCGTTCACTTACATTAGACTTTCAAAGTGCTTCTCGTGATTGGGGGTGGGGGGCAAAATCCATCCCCACCCCTGCCAAGGAGAGGAGAGCAGTAGCCAGGATGGGAGGAGGAGATGGGAAGCCCCTCTTGTCATCCTTCTGCCTGCAGTTTTGTAGAAATGGCGTCTTTACGGCCACCGTTTCCGCATGTTTATTGTTGATGTTCAGTCGTGCAGTCGTGTCCGACTCTTCGTGACCCCATGGACCATACCATGCCAGGCCTTCCTGTCCTGCGCTGTCTCCCGGAGTGTGCTCAAGACCATATTCATTGCATCAGTGATGCTATGTAGCCATCTCATCCTCTGCCGTCCCCTTCTCCGTTTGCCTTCAGTCTTTTCCAGCATCAGGGTCTTTTCCAGAGAGTTTTCTCTTCGTATTAGGTGGCCAAAATATTTGAGCTTCAGCTTCAGTATCTGTCCTTCCAATGAGCAGTCAGGGTTGATTTCCTTTAGGATGGACTGATTTGACCTCCTTGCAGTCCAGGGGACTCATAAGAGCCTTCTCCAGCACCACAGTTCGAAAGCATCAATTCTTCGGTGCTCTCAGCCTTCCTTATAGTCCAGCTCTCACAGCCATACATTGCTACTGGGAAAACCATAGCTTTGATTATTATATGAATCTTTGTTGGCAAGGTGATGTCTCTGCTTCTTACTATGCTGTCTAGGCTTGCCATAGCTTTCCTCCCAAAGAGCAAGCATCTTTTAATTTCATGGCTACAGTCACCGTCTGTGGTGATCTTGCAGCCCAAGAAAATAAAATCTGTCACTGCTTCCATTTCTTCCCCTTCCATATGCCAGGAAGGGATGGGGCCAGATGCCATGATCTTCATTTTTTTAATGTTGAGTTTCAAACCAGCTTTTGCACTCTCCTCTTTCACCCTCAACAAGAGGCTCTTGAGATCCTCTTCGCTTTCTGCCATTAGGATGGTATCATCTGCGTATCTGAGGTTGTTGATAATTCTCCCGGCAATCTCAATTCTGACCTGTGATTCATCCAAACTGGCGTTTCTCATGATGTACACTGCAAATAAGTTAAATAAGCAGGGTGACAATATACAGCCTTGTCATACCCCTTTTCCAATTTTGAACCAATCAGTTGTTACAGAAAAACCTGAGCTGGGCTAGGGATGGCGGAGAATTTCTCCCCGAATCTTCGGGGAGCCGAGTGCCAACGCATTCGGCCCCCCGAAATCGGTGGTGAAATTCTCCGCCACCCCCCCGGGATGGGACTTACCTTTGGCGAATGTCCCTCCCGGCGGGTCCCGGTGGCGGTTCGTCGGCCTTTCGTCGGGGGCGGGGGCGGCAGCCAGTCTTCCGACCGGCTGCCGCCGCTGCCATTACAAAGTGTAAAAAAACAAACAAACCCCGTGATAGGCTACGTAACGATTAACGTAGGCTATCACAGCTAGATTTCCAAAGTCAGCCGTGATAGGCTACGTAAATCGTTACGTAGCCTATCACGGGTGACTTTGGGGAAAGAAAAAAAAAAGCGCGTACGCAAATGGCGGCGCTGTATGGGCGCCGCCATTTGCGTTCCTTATTTGGTCCCGGTAGTCTACGTAAAGATTTACATAGACTACGCTGTAGTCTACATAAATCTTTACATAGACTACCGGGAACAAATAAGGAATGCAAATGGCGGCGCCCATACAGTGCCGCCATTTGCGTACGTGCTTTTTTTTTTTTCCAAAGTCACCCGTGATAGGCTACGTATTGATTTATGTAGCTTATCACGGCTGACTTTGGAAATCTAGGCATGATAGGCTACGTTAATCGTTACATAGCCTATCACAGGGTTTTGTGTTTTTTTTACACTTTGTTTCGCGGCCGGGGAGACGGGGCGCTTCTCCCCGGCCTGAATTTCGGCCAGGCGAGGCGGGACGGCTCCCCCCCCTCGCCTTAACTTTGGGGGGAGAAGCGAAGCGCCTCCCCCCCACCGCGAAGCACCCCTGCGAAAAGGTAAGTGACTTTCGTACATCCCTAAGCTGGGCTGCCAGGCACTTGTGGAGGGGTCAGTAAGTCACGGGGGCTCGCACACCTCGGCGGGTGGGGGCAGCAGCTCAGTGAGGCAAGTCCAGGGGGCCAAGCAGGTGGGAGTCTATCAGACTCCACCCCAATCTCAGGTGCTCGTTACATCCCTATCTCCGATTGCTTGAGCTTCTTGGAAATCCCCTAGAGCGCTGGTATCCAAACTTTTTAGATTGCGCACCCCTACAAGTAAAGATTTTTTGAGCACCCCCCAATATATGTCTATTTATTTATAAATGATATACATGTTCTTCTTTACTAATATATTATGTACATTATAAAACATACACAAAAATAGAAATAAAAAAGAATGAGATAAGGACAAAATAAACAATATTTCAAAAGTAATTTATTTTATTAACAGTATAAAAATCATTTTGCTCTCATTTAAAAAAATATTTTAAAGATTTTTTAGTGAGAGCAATGTGATTGAATATGCTTCATTATTTTTTAAAAATCTTGGTTTAACACTTTGTGATACAGCGATTCTAAGGTCTGGTTCTAAGTTCAGTTTATTTTGATACTTGGTTTCAATGGCTGTCATAGCAGAAAAAGACACCTCCCAAAGGTATGCAGAGCCACATGGAAGATGTGCATCACTGGCTGTGTGCTTACTAAATCATGATATTCATTTTTCAATCCCATCCACCAATTATGCAAATATTTTTGTTGAAATTCAGCTAGTAAACTTCCATCTTCCCTGATGTGATTCGCTTGTTCTCGCAAACTATTCGGAAGGCGTTGCATTTTTATATTTTAAACAAATGGGTTCAAAATTCACTGAAAATCTTCATTTGGAAGATTTTTAAACAGGTTAGAAAATCCATTCCCAAGTTTTTTAAGTGTGCAGATATAAGAGTTTTTATATGGGACACACTTGCATCGTTTTCGACAACAAAATCACATACCGATGGAAACATTTCCAAATACCCATTTCCTAAATGCTCTCTCGATAGCACGAGTTTCTTTCAAAAAGCAGTTACTTCTCACTCGTTGTTAAAATGTCACCTTTACCTTGAAGGGACAGATTAAGTGTGTTTATTTTTTTCAACAAGTTCTGCTGGGCAGCATACTACTGGCAGCCGCTGGTCATCACAGAAAAGGTCGGCAAATGTGGAAGACATTTGCTCTCCTTCGGCAGGATGGCAGCTGCTCCAGTGCTGCGGCCGAGCAAGCAGCTGCACCTTCCTCTGCCGTGCCTGGCAGAGACTGGTGCAGTGGCTCTCCGTGGCCGCGGCAGAGGCGGGATAGGGCTGGAGCCAAGAGAGAAATGCCACGGAGCTTCCCACTCGGCTCCCATCCCATCCTGCTGCCTCCACCATCATTGCACACAGTGGCAGCTCATTGGGGCAGCAGGGGGCTGCTCAATTATCAGTCGGCTTGTGCACCCCAGTGGATCACCTTACGCACCCCTTTGGGTGCATGCACCCCACTTTGGAGACCGCTGCCCTAGAAGATTAAGCCAGACTTCCTCCCTTGAGGTGTCCCTGTGCTGCAGCCTCCTGAGTGCCTGAAAGCTGAGAGAGGAGTCATTGTTGTTGTTGTTGCTGCTGCTGCTGCTGCTGTTAAAATGACTTTTAATAACAGCAAAGCAAAACCAAAATGCCTCTCCCAGCTTTCAGGCACTGAGCAGGCAGCCATACAAGGAAGCCCCAAGGGAGGAAGTCCTGGCTAAGAAGCTTGAGCAGCTGGAGAGACTGCGAGGTCAAAACAGCGGAAATGGTAAGATAAAGAGTGCACATACCCCTCAGCCACCTCCTTACAATGATGTAAGCACTGAAGCCCTGCACCCTGAGAAATGTCTCCGAACTTCTCAACATCCCAACGAAAGTAGGGATGTTAGAGAATTCCGCCACAGTTCCCAGGGGGGCCGAATTCCAGTGAATTCAGCCCCCCAGAATCCATGGCGGAAAGGAGCAATCCGCCCCACCACCCCATGAAAGCCCCCCGGAACGGAGCCTACCTGGCGGCGGCGGCTCCGGCTGTGGCTTCGGCTCCAGCAGTGGCTCCAGCAGTGGCGGCTCCAGCCACTGCCGGGCTGCTGCTGACGCAAATGGCATCCTGAGTAGGGGACGCCATTTGCATCCCTATGGTAGCCCGTGATAGGCTACGTAAATATTTACGTAGCCTATGACAGCTAAAGCAGGGATGCAAATGGCGTCCCCTACACCATTTGCGTTCCCATTTTAGCCGTCATAGGCTTCGTAAATATTTATTTAGCCTATCACGGAGAAACAGCAGCCTGGCAGCGGCTGGAGGCCCCGCTGCGGGTTGGCCTGGCCAGCAGCTCCGCAGCCTGGCTGCGGAGCAGAGCTGGCCAGGCAGAATTCCAGGGGGGAGGAACGGATCTCCCCCCCCATCGAGGATTTTAGGGGGAGGGACAGAGTGCCTCCACCCCACCGCGGATGTCCCTGGACGAAACCAGGTAAGTGTTTCATACATCCCTAAATGAAAGAGGCAGAACAGTGACTGCCTAGGGATGTACGGATTCCCCACCGTCGTTCCAGTGGAGAATCTGTGGGGGGGAGGCGATCCGTTCCTCCCCCCTGGAGTGATTCCACTCCGCGAGGATTCTGCAGAGCTGAGGGCCGCCCCATCTGCCATCCACATGCCCCGGATTACCCCGTGGTTTTTTTCGGCTCCCCAAATGTACGTAAATAATTCTGTAAGTACCGCTGAAAAATCCTTTCCGCGCACCTGCCATCGGTCTCCGTAAGCCTCAGGTCATAGGGAAAATGCATATTTATTTTTGTAAGAAGGGTAAAGCCCTTCATGGGGATTCCCCACGTAACGTCCAGTCACCTGACCTCACCTGACCTCACCAGACCTGTCCTGACCTCACCTCACCGGACCTCACTGGACCTGTCCTGACCTCACCTGACCTCATCTCCACAGACAATAAACAGAAAAGATGGAGGATTTCCATGGAGTTCAAGACCCAGCCCCAGCGAAAGAAAGCCTTGGATCACAGAGAAAATGCCTCATAAAAAGGGTGAAGCTGGTCACGTTCTTCTTCCTCCATTTCCGATTTACGGATTTCTTTTCAGAATTATTTTCATAAAATCTGCCGTTCGGCGGACAAAAAAAAAAAGGGGTCCATGTGAGCTCCAGTCTGGGTCGACCGGGCCGCTCCGTTCCGAGGAGGATTCCGCAGACCGGATTTGTCAGAATTCGATCCCATTTAAAATTCGTGCGGAATTCTCTGACATCCCTACGACTGCCTCATTCGTAGGGAAACAAAGAGGTTGTGAAAAGGCAGGTAAGGTTTCGGCACAGCACTAACTTTAAAGATGTAGCAAGCAGCAATGTGTTTATTTTTAAAAACAATATTCTTGAGTAGGTACAGGGGCCCGGATCTGGATTGGGACCCTAGCATGGGGAGTAGTGGGCTTTAACCCTTCCCCCTTTCTTGCACCTGAAGTTTCTTTTGCAAAATTCAATTTGCTTTGTCATTATTTCTCAATAGAAATGGCAGATGCAGGATGCCTGATCTGGAACAGGCCTATAGTGGGAGAGAAAGGGTTAAAAGTCCCACTACCCTTCCTACACACTAAGGTCCCAATCTGGATCAGGCCCCTATGCCTACACTAGAGTAAAAATGGGGGGAAATACATAGCTGCTAGCAATATCTTTGAAGTAATGGCTTTTTGGCCCTTACTTGCCACCAAAGAAAGTAAGGGACAAAGCAGGGAGTTGCAACCAGTCACAGAATGTTGAGGCATATACTAGTATAATACTTTCTTGTAAGCACATCTTTGACATATTCACATATTGAGGAGTACCCCTAAAACTGTAGTGTGTGAAGCTGCTGTCATATCAGCCTTGAACATGTCATTCTCACCATCCACTCTCTGACAGTTCCTAAATCTTAAAGCCTCATATCAAATCACATTTTTGGATTGTATTACTTTATCTGCCAACTTCAATCATGCAATATGAAATGTCTTCAAGCTAATAACCAGCAATTATACACACATAAATACCACGTCCTTCCTGATTTTAAGCTCAACTCCAGTGATTTCTTTTAAACCATTCAGTGCATCGTTTTGCTTGTTACTCATTACGCTGGAGGCAATAAAAAAAAGATTAAACAGCCCCACAGTTTCCACCCATTATTCTGCATTACCTTATAGTTCCAGAAAATCTTTTGTTGGACTTGAATAGATTCCATTACAATTTGTGGCAATTGCATGGATCCCATACAGATTTGAAGCAAATTAGTGATGTATACACACATCTGGGAAATAGGAGGAAAAATCTCCAAGGCTGAAATATTCTGGCCTACATAAAGAACAGCCCAGACTCCTCCTTTAGAAAATATTAAGTAATCTCCAAGGAATTAAATGCACAGCAACTAGAAAATTACTGTTGTTCATTATTATACTACTAATCACTGAAACCTTAATAACTGTCCTAAATTTTCACATGTGGATTAACCAGGCATTTAGTACATTGTCTTTCAAGATCTCAGAACACCAGTAATAAATGAATAATTTAGGTCCCAACTCAGTGGATGACATTATTTTTGGAAAGCTTTCCTGTCTCCTGAATAGCACCACATGATGCTATTTATAGTACATACAGAACTGCAAGTGCGTGCGTGCGTGCCTGTGTGTGTGTGCGCGTGGCGCGCGTGCGTGCGCGTGTGTGTATATATATATATATATTTAAAAAATCAAAAATTAAAAAACCTGCCAGTTTAAAAGACCAGACAATAAGGCTATCTCATGTTGGCCCAAACTCCATAAAGCCAGGAAACTGGAAACTAAAGCTGATGCCTTATCTGACATGGCCTATGATCAGTCATGATGTTGTGCAATATCACAAATTGTGCTTGCTTACAACTTACCCTCCATGCACCCACACTTTTCCTGGGTCTTTCAGTCCCAAATCCAGATTGGGATGATGGAGTGCCCGGGACCAGCAAAGATGCTCCACGTTGTCCTGGTCCTGTATTGCCTTATGAAGCATCTGAGCCTTACTGTATCATCACCACATCTCACCACTACTGGCAACATCATCAGTCATACTGTTGCTAGGAAATACATCTACATGTACCACACACGATTATTAGCACTAGTACTGCTCTCAGCCCAGCTACACTAAAGGAGCCACCCATCTCTCACTATAAACTCACCTAGTAAAGACATTGGTCAACTCACAAAATAAAGGTGTGAATCACCTCATAGTAGGATTCCTCTAGCAATACAGGACGTGAGTGCAACAGCACCCTTCTGCCCATGTTCCCTAGCAACTGGTGTAAATAGTCATACTGATTCTGATACTGGAGAAAGCTATAGCCATCATGATTAGTAGCCCTTGATACCCTTACCCTTCATGTATTTGTCCAATGTCCCTTTAGAGCCATCCAAATTAGTGGCCAATGGCCATCACTACATCTTGTGGCAGCGAATTCCATAGTTTAACTACATGCTGTATGAAGAAGTACTTCCTTTTACATGTCCTGAATCTCCCACCAATCAGCTTCATGGGATGACCCTGGGTTCTAATATTATGAGAAAGGGAGAAAAATGTCTGCCTATCTACTTTCTCTAACCATGCATGGTTTTAAACTCCACTATCATACAATGGAGACCAGTGGCCAGTCTGAATGGTGGGACAGAGGGCAAGGCAGCAGAGGGGTTATGAGAGGCAGAGCCAAGAGCTCATGAGAGGCAGAGCCAAGGGGGATCAGTGGATGAGGAGCAGTCTTCGAATCCCTGACCCATACCACAGAAGGAGAAAACTGAGGCACAAAACATGCGAGGGGGGGATCACATAACCACACTTCTTTGCATCCACATTGTCCTGTTCTAGCAATAACTCCCATTTCACAGAGAGTCAGGTGACTTTAAGATGATGAATGGGAGCAGAGAGTCCATACAGCCATAATATCAATGATAATAATTAAAATAAGATGTGATACTCTCAGAGCCAAATAGAAAAGCAGCCTTTGGAACATAGGAAAAAGTTCTGAAAGCCTCCCAACATCCATGCTTTTGTTCTGAAAACATCCAAAAATCCATCACAAAGCATCTACCAGAGGAGGCCTACCCAGAAGCAGCACAGTACAAAATGTATGTATGTATGTATGTATGTATGTATGTATGTATTTCTGGGCAGATCACTTATGGGATGGGTAGATCACTTACCCCGTTCCGGGGGCGGGGTCTGTGGGGGGGGGAGGCAATCCACCCCTCCCCCCAGAACCTGTCCAGGCTGGCTGTGCTCTGTGGTGATGCTGCGGAGCCGGCCACCAGCTCCACGGTGCTGGCGATATGGCCGGCCGCCATTGCCGTTCCATATCGCTGTGCTAAGTCCAGACGCAAATGGTGTCTGCTATGCCATTTGTGTCCCTGTTTTTTCATGCGATAGGCTATGCAAATATCTATGAATACATAATTTGCGTAGCCTATCGTGTGAAAACAGGGATGCAAATGGCGTAGTGGATGCCATTTGTGTCCGGACTTAGCACAGTGATACAGCACAATGGTGGAGGCTGGCCATATCACCAGTGCTGCAGAACCAGCGGCCAGCTCTGCAGCATCACCACGTGGAAGAGCTGGCCTGGATGGATTCTGGAGGGGCACGAAGGTGAGTGCTCCATTCCACCACAGACCCCAATGGGGCCGGATTCTTGGGACCTCATTGGGGTCCGTGGCGGAATTCTCTGACATCCCTATGAAAAAGTGACTGGCAGTGTGGAAGCTTCTGTGATAAAAATTAATTAAAATTTCTGAGTGCATGATACAGCATACTTCTGACTCTCTTGTACAAAGAATCCTGTGTAACTTGGAAGTTTTCTTTTTGTTTGAATCTGCAGAAATTGGCCTGAGAACATGTGAAATTACTGTCCTTATACAGTATTTGCCTGACTTGAACCAGAAAGTCATTGATCGGGGGGGATGGCAACGACTTTAAGAGTGTGTTGAAACATCAGTGCCTTGAAGCATTTTCCCATCCCCTCAGCCAAGTCGATTCCTTTCCTAATTATGCCTTGGATAATTAGGCATGGAATGTGCCTTTTTTCATAGCAGCTGCACACTGGTTGACATTGTCACCAAAGTGTCAACCATAAGCCCAAGATCTCTGTCTTGGTCAGTCACGAACATACAAGTGAAGTTGGGATTTTCCCCCACAATGTGCATCACTTTACCCTTGCTTACATAGAACTGCATTTGCCATTTTGATGTCCATTTTTCCAATATGGAGTGATCCTTTCAGAGCTCTTCGCAATCCCTCCTTGTTTTAACTGCTCTAAATAATTTGGTGTAATCAGCAAACTTGGTCACCTTGCTGCTTAGTCCTAGTTCCAGATCATTTTATTATTATTATTATTATTATTACTACTAGTAGTAGTAGTACATTTGTTATTATTATTATTATTATTACTACTAGTAGTAGTACATTTGTTATTATTATTACTACTACTAGTAGTAGTAGTACATTTGTTATTATTATTATTATTATTACTAGTAGTAGTAGTAGTAGTACATTTGTTATTATTACATCTATATCCTGCCCTTTTTCCTCTTGCAGGTAAGCCAAGTCAGCTTCCATGGGTATCCTCGTCCTCCATTTCATCCTCAGAACAATCGTGCGAGGTAGGTGTGGCTCAGAGTCAGTGAGTGGCCCAAAGCCACCCAGTGAACTCCACGGCCAAGTGGGGACTGCAGCCCCGATCTCCCAGGGTCCAGTCCAATACTCTTACCACTACACCACACTGTCTTTATAAACAAGTTGAAAAGCATCGGTCCTAATATAGATCCCTGCTATCTAAAAAGCTATCTAAAAGTTCAATTTGTTTGAAAACATATTTTAAAACTTAAGCAGGAAAACAGTGAAACACTTTTAAGTTGCTAAACAAATAAAATCATGCCACATGAGAAGTCTTCAGATATGAATGGTTCATAAAGAAAACTCAGTGTGGAAGAACTTCATTGTTGTTGTTGTTCAGTCTTTCAGTCGTGTTCAACTCTTCATGACCCCATGGACCATAGCATGCCAGGCCTTCCTGTCCTGCTGCGCTCTCTCCCAGAGTGTGCTCAAGTTCATATTCATTGCATCGGTGATGCTATCTAGCCATCTCATCCTCTGCCGTCCCCTTCTCCTTTGGCCTTCAATCTTTCCCAGCATCAGGGTCTTTTCCAGAGAGTTTTCTCTTCGCATTGGATGGCCAAAATATTTGAGCTTCAGCTTCAGTATCTGTCCTTCCAATGAGCAGTCAGGGTTGATTTCCTTTAAGATGGACTGATTTGACCTCCTTGCAGTCCAGGGGACTCATAAGAGTCTTCTCCAGCACCACAGTTCGAAAGCATCAATTCTTCGGCACTCAGCCTTCCTTAGTCCAGCTCTCACAGCCATACATTACTACTGGGAAAACCATAGCTTTGATTATACGAACCTTTGTCGGCAAGGTGATGTCTCTGCTTCTTACTATGCTGTCTAGGTTTGCCATAGCTTTCCTCCTAAGGAGCAAGCATCTTTTAATTTCATGGCTACAGTCACCATCTGCGGTGATCTTGGAGCCCAAGAAAATAAAATCTGTCACTGCTTCCATTTCTTCCCCTTCTATATGCATGCCAGGAAGTCATGGGGCCACATGCCATGATTTTAGTTTTTTTAATGTTGAGTTTCAAACCAGCTTTTGCACAGTCCACTTTCACCCTCAACAATAGGTTCTTTAGATCCTCTTCACTTTCTGCCATTAGGGTGGTATCGTCTGCGTATCTGAGGTTGTTGATAATTCTCCCGGCATTCTTAATTTCAACCTGTGATTCATCGAACCTGGCGTTTCTCATGAAGAACTCTGCATATAAGTTAAATAAGCAGGGCGACAGTATACAGCCTTGTCGTACTCCTTTCCCAATTTTGAACCAATCGGTTGTTCCATGTCCGGTTCTTAATGTTGCTTCTTGACCCTCGTACAGGTTTCTCAGGAGACAGGTAAGGTGGTCTAGTACGCCCATCTAGGGATGTCAGAGAATTTCGCCATGAATCCCCCCAAAATGGGTGGCAAAACGGTCTGCCAACCCCCCGCCCCCCCCGGGACGGGACTTACCTTGTCCGAATGTCCCTGGTGGTGGCAGCTTTTCCGACCAACTCTTTGGTGGAGTTTCGGCAGCAGTGGCTGCGGCGGCCAGTCTTCCAACCAGCTGCCGCCACCACCATTTCCAATTAAAAAAAAAAAAACCCAAAAAACGTGATAGGCTACGTAAACATTTACGTAGCCTATCACGGCTAGATTTTAAAAAAATACTGTGATAGGCTACATAAATGTTTATGTAGCCTATCATGGCTGAGTGAAAAAAAAAAATTGCGCGTACGCAAATGGCGGCGCCCATGGGCATCGCCATTTGCGTTCCTTATTTTGGCACGTGTAGTCTACGTAAACATTTACATAGGCTACAGCGAAAATAAGGGGAACGCAAATAGCATTCCCCTTATTTTCTCCATAGTCTACATAAATGTTTACGTAGACTACACGTGCCAAAATAAGGAACGCAAATGGCGGCGCCCATGGGCGCCGCCATTTGCATATGCGCGGTTTTGTTTTGTTTTTTTCACTCAGCCGTGATAGGCCACGTAAACATTTACGTGGCCTATCACGGTTGACTGCAGGGACGCAAACGGCGGTGGCTATGGCCGCCGCCATTTGCGTACCCGGCTGGCAGGATTCGCGGCGGGAAGGACGGGGCGCCTCCCCCCTGGCCAGAATTTCGGGGGGGAGGGACGGGGCACCTCCCCCCGGCCAGAATTTCAGGGTGAGGGATGGGGCACCTCCCCCCCGGCCAGAATTTCAGGGGGAGGGACGGAGCGCCTCCCCCCCACCGCGAATCAGATTTCGGGCAAGATAAGGGAATTTCGTACATCCCTACTCCCATCTCTTTAAGAATATGCCACAGTTTGTTGTGATCCACACAATCAAAGACTTTAGCATAGTCAATGAAACAGAAATAGATGTTTTTCTTGAATTCTCTTGTTTTCTCCATGATCTAGCGCATGTTGGCGATTTGATCTCTAGTTCCAATCCTCTTCCTCTCGAAACCCAGCTTGTACTTCTGGTAGTTCTCAGTTCACGTACTGCTGAAGCCTAGCTTGTAGGATTTTGAGCATAACTTTGCTGGCATGTGAAATGAGCGCAATCATACGGTAGTTTGAACACTCTTTGGCATTGCCCTTCTTTGGAATTGGGGTGTAAACTGACCTTTTCCAGTCTTGTGGCCATTGTTGAGTGTTCCAAATGTGTTGGCATATTGAGTGCAGCACTTTAACAGTATCATCTTTTAGGATTTTAAATAGCTCAGCTGGGATACTGTCCTCTCCACTAGCCTTGTTGTTAGTAATGCTTCCTAAGGCCCACTTGACTTCACTCTCTAGGATGTCCGGCTCAAGTTCAGTGACCGCACTATCATGGCTATTAGGGACATTAAGATCTTTCCTGTATCATTCTTCTGTGTATTCTTTCCATCTCTTCTTAATCTCATCTGCGTCTGTTAGGTCCCTGCCTTCTTTGTCCTTTATCATGCCTGTAGCCTATCAGCCGTGATAGGCTACGTAAACATTTACGTAGCCTATCACGGTATTTTTTGAAAATCTAGCCGTGATAGGCTACCTAAATCTTTACATAGCCTATCACTTTTTTGTGTTTTTTTTTACCTGGAAATGGCGGCGGTGGCAGCCGGTCTGAAGACCGGCCGCCGCTGCCGAACCGCCGCCGGAGCCGCCGCCGCCGCCAGGGAGATTCGCCAAAGGTAAGTCCCGTCCCAGGGGGGCGGGGGGGTAGCAGACCATTTCGCCACCGATTTCAGGGGGCCGAATGCACTGTCATTCGGCCTCCCCGAGATTCATGGCAAAATTCTCTGACATCCCTACTTCAGTTTAAGCCGAAATTTTGTGATAAGAAGCTCATGATCTGAGCCACAGTCAGCTCCAGGTCTTGTTTTTACTGATTGTATAGAGCTTCTCCATCTTTGGCTGCAAAGGACATAATCAATCTGATTTCGATATTGACCATCTGGTGATGTCCATGTGCAGAGTCGCCTCTTGTGCTGTTGGAAAAGAGTGTTTGCTATGATCAGCATGTTCTCTTGGCAAAACTCTATTAGCTTTTGTCCTGCTTCATTTTGTACACCAAGGCCATGCTTGCCTGTTATCCCAGTGATTTCTTGACTACCTACTTTAGCATTCCAATCCCCTATGATGAAGAGGACATCTTTTTTTGGTGTTAGTTCTAGAAGGTGTTGTAGGTCTTCATAGAACCGATCAAACTCAGCTTCTTCAGCATCAGTGGTTGGGGCATAGACTTGAATTACTGTGATGTTGAATGGTTTGCCTTGGATTTGTACTGAGATCATTCTATCATTTTTGAGATTGTACCCCAGTACTGCTTTTCCCACCCTTTTGTTGACTATGAGTGCTACTCCATTTCTTCTAAGGGATTCTTGCCCACAGTAGTAGATATAATGGTCACCTGAATTAAATTCGCCCATGCTTGTCCATTTGAGTTCACTGATTCCCAAGATGTCGATGTTCAATCTTGCCATCTCATGTTTGACCACCTCCAGCTTACCTTGATTCATTGATCTTACATTCCAGGTTCCTAAATAATATTGTTCTTTACAGCATCGGACTTTCTTTTCACCACTAGACACATCCACAGCTGAGTGTCCTTTCGGCTTTGGCCCAGCTGCTTCACTCTTTCTGGCGCTACTTGGAAATTCCCTCTGCTCTTCCCCAGTAGTATATTGGACACCTTCCGACCTGAGGGGCTCATCTTCCGGCGTCATCTCTTTTAGCCTTGTGATACGTTCCATGGGGTTTTCTTGGCAAGAATACTGGAGTGGGTTGCCATTTTGTTCTCCAGTGGACCACATTTGTCAGAACTCTCCGCCATGACCTGTCCATCTTGGGTGGCCCTGCATGGCATAGCTTATGGCTTCACTGCATTATGCAAGCCCCTTCGCCACAACAAGGCAGTGATCCATGAAGGGGAAGAACTTCATACACAGAAGTAAAATGTGAAACATGCAATGATTACAAAGAAAATACATGTGTACACTATGCAAAATACACTACAGTTTAACTCTTGCTAAGGCCTATTTAAAAAAAGAACAAGCAAACATTAGTAGGCCCAGTAGGCCCAATATTATTAGGCCCCAAACATTGTTAGTAGGCGCAAGTAAGTCCAGCAGCAGTTTCAACTGTACTTAGCTGTACTTAAACTTCCACCAATCCAAACTAGTTAAATGCAGTGTTTGAAGCTTTCAGCTATAGAGCAGTATGGTCCAAACTTTTAGAGAAAAAGAAGAGAGTGTGGGTGGTGGCAGCAGCAGCAGGGTGAGGGGGATTACAAGGAACCTATAGCTACCTATCCCAAGCAGAGATCTGAAGAACAGGCTTTCGTGGACCCAGATGAAGGTTGAAAGAGACCTCTCCTAGAATCCAGAGTGTAGAACTCAGCAGACCCCAGGTAGGGTGCATCTTTGCTGGTCCCAGGCACTCCTTCGTCCCAATCTGGATTTGGAACTGAAAGACCCAGGAAAAGTGTGGGTGCATGGAGGGTAAGTTGTAAGCAAGCACAATTTGTGACATTGTGCAACATCACGACTGATCACGGGGCATGTCAGGTAAGGTGTGAAAAGCAAATGTCTCCCCAAGGTGTCTATGGCTTAGCCAAGGCCTACCACAGCAGTGGGGAGAAGAGCACATATACAACCCCCACCTTCAACATCCCCATGCTACCCCTGCCCTTCCTGTTCCTGTCCTTGCCACGTTGAGCAACAAGGTGTGAGAGGAGCATCTATTTGCATGATAAAGCAGGGTTCCCCATCTCACAGACAGTTCGCCTTACATTCAAGCAAACGAAAGTAGAAGCACCCTTCGTACTTTGCTGCTCAGTGCAGAAAGTTCAGGAACAGAGAGGATGGGGACACTGGGGGGGGGGAATTGTGAGTGCACCCTCCCCCCTTTTAGCCTTCATGTGTGCAGGCTGAATGCCTGCATAGGGCTGTTGTTCAAAGTGGGATGCACCTTATTTTGGGATGAATTCAATAATATATTTCAGACGGAAGTGATCAAGACCTAGGAGCTTCAAATGCAGTATAAATGTGCTATTCAAAACGTTAAAGCTTTTCCCTGAAGAAATATCCCAGAAGACAGTGTTCTGATTTATTATGTTCTGAATGAAACAATTCCATTCAACGTCAAAATTGGATTTGTCTCTTCTTAGCTTTGTGCAACTGAATTGCCAGGAATTGTTCTTTTCACCAACCTACAAGTTTCCAAAGCTTTTTATATCATTCAGGGGAATTTTGTATTCATTCACAGTGGTGAACAAATAAGCTGAACATTACTCTGTCAATACTGGCCATAATGCCATGTGCATAGGTACATGATGGAGAGTGGAGAGTCATCCCTCTTCGGGGATTGTCTGTGAAATTTGTCATAATTTAAGAGAAGGAGGTTGTAGCAAAATTGTGATGAGGAGGAAGGAGTTATTAGTTGAAATACATTGTCATATTTATGCACACATATAATCTGCAACCTGGCATCCTCCAGGTGTGTTGGACACCACAACTCCCATCATCCTGGTTCAGGATGGTGGGGATTGTAGTATGACACATCTTGATGGCACCACATTGGCACCAAGAAAAGATACTGTGAGGGGGGCAATTTGGAATAGAATAGCAGTGTATAAGGGGAGTGCTTAACCCAGGGGTGTTTATTCATTTTCTCATTTAAAATGATATTAAGTCACTCATCTAAAAGCTTTATTATAGTTGGTCCATGCCTTAGTTTGTCCTGATTAGCTTACTTAAAAGAAGATCTTTGTTACTATTTATCTGCATTATTTTATTAGGAAATTTTGGCACTGTACTTATGTGCATGCACAGATATGGACACACTGATGTGTTTTGCAGTATATAGTGCTGAACAGTGCACAGATTATAAGAGGAAAGGTAAAGGGGCCTTAATGAAACCCATAAGACCCACCCTCTGACTCCACCCAATTTTAGACAAAACATGCCCCCACCTATAGTCTTAAAAAAAACCGTGGCTAAGGTGAGCTATGTGCAATCTGCCTCCAAATAATTCAAGCACAGGTGTTAATCACATTGGATGAGGAAGAAGTCTTCTTCTTCTTCTTCTTCTTCTTCTTCTTCTTCTTCTTCTTCTTCTTCCTCCTCCTCCTCCTCCTCCTCCTCCTCCTCCTCCTCCTCCTCCAGATTTTTGCATATAGCCCTGTGCAAGTGAATGCTTATTTATATTTATTTTGTAAATAAATTCTATTTCCAAAAATTTACTGCTCAGATTATGTACGATGGTAGTTCTAGAACAGAATCTCCTTCACATCACAGGAAGAAGTAACATTTTCACCCAAAGGCCTTGAGTAAATAAATAGAAACAAATAAATGATCTGTGGAACTGGTGTGTTCACTCATTTGTTTCAGTAGACTGGCTGTCCTCCTGCTATCAACAATTTTAATAACACAGAATAGTGAATAACAGATGTCATTATTCTGCTCTTCAGGCTGAATGAATAAGCAAATACTTTGATTTAATGATGTGCTTTCAGTCATTTCATTTGAGAAAAAAAATACTCTTGAATCCTCATTTTCTGAGCCTTACACCCTGCTTTGAAATTAACTGTGTTTCCCTACCCCCTCACATATTCGATGTCATTTGTACTGTATGTTAACAACTATCATATTTTGTCTGATTATTTTTTTAAATGTACTAAATTGAAAAACAAATTAGGGGATGATGTTCTTGGAGTACCACAAATATATAGATATTTGCATATTCATAATGTGCCCAGTTTATATGGAGTCCCACTATTCTTCACCAAGAGCTATTATGGGGGAAATCTAAGACTTGGCTCCACTGATGAAGTGTAAGAAGTGAAGAGGATTACAGCAGCTCAGTAGCGGAGCACATACTTTCCATGAAGACGGTCCCGGATTCAGTCCTTGGCATTTCCTGGTAGGCCTGGGCAAAACACATCTCTGACACCCTGGAGAGCCACTGCCAGTCAGTGTAATCAGTAATGTCCACATTACAGAACCTCTACCAGTCAATACTGAGCTAGACAGACCAATGCTCTGACTCCATATAAGATACCTTCCTAAGATTATCCTGAGGGCCACAAACTTAATTCACAGGTCTTCTCCCATCCCATCAGCTCCCAGCTCTTCTTACCAATGGTACAATGGCCAACAGGCAAATAATATTTGAGTAGATAATGCAGTCCAACCCAAACTCAGAGGTCCTTCGGCTTTATCTTCCTTCATGAGGATTACACAGAGTTCAAGAAACAGGATTTATTTAGTAGAAGTGAAAATGGTGGGGAAAATCCAGATAAAGAGCTGTAGAATGCAAAGGGAAGACTGATAACCAGAAGGTGTTGAATCCAGTAGAATACCTACTTTAGAATACCTACACACTGTCAAGCTACCTACGCACTGGTGATATGGTTCTCAGAATCTCTGTGTGGCCTGCAATGACCTTGGTTGGATGTAAACATTTATTCCCTGGCTAAGAGTAGTATCCAGTGGTAGGGCAGAGCTAGCACTAATGTCATTGTGCTAGCATAAAACAACACTAGTGCAACGTCATTGGTGCTAATGTTGAACCACCAATGGATACTACCCTAAATGTTTACTGCCACTGAGGAAAGTGTCAGAAGAGAAGACTGCCGTTGCATCCTTCACCATCCCTTCTTGGACCTCCTCTCAGATGTTTTTCTTTCTCCCACGTGTTAATCCAGGTCTCATTTCTCCTGCTCATTTTTCACTCTTCAAAATCTCCCTCAGTCTCATCTCTCCTCAGAGTCCTATGGCTCCTTAACTATTATTGTTTAAACATGGAACCATCTGGCACTACACATATAGAATGACAATGCAAAAAAATGTCACTCAGATTCCTGGATTCAAATGTGTATTCAACATAGAGGTCACAGGTAGGGCAGTGCAAACCCATATCTGTCTGAGTTCTCCAAGTGCCTAACCAGCCACTGCCCCTGCTCGCTGGGTCCCCAGACTGTGCTTGAGCCTCTCCTGTGCTCGGCGAGCAGCCTGCACTCACCCCAGTGGCCTCGTCGAGTTCAATTTTTATTGAAAAATAAAGTGGCAATCACAAGATACGAATATTTGCATATGCGCAAAAATGCACATTTTTGCGAATGCGCATATTTGTGAATGTATGTGTGAAATGCTCATTTTTGGGGAAAAAATGCTGAGCGTGGGCAGAGGTGACCAGGGACAGTGGCTCAGTGAGTGGGGCTCAGTACAGGCAGGAGCAGTTCTGGCACATTCCCAGACGGAATTGGGTGCCCATGCCACCCCTAGCCATAGAACACATGGATCTTTGTTCCTGTCTAGGGACAGATGAAAAGTCCTCTATTGGTCAGCCTCCCGCTCCCAGTAGTGTCCTGACACTTCACAGGCATTTCAAGAGCAGGGGATATAAATAAATAAGGATAACCCCAAATCCACTGTAATTCATCCCTTCTCCATATAATGACAGTGCTATCTGGCCTTTGGTAGTACTTTTCTTACATCTGTAGCTCTATCTTCCTCCCAGGAGCTCAGAGAGGACACTTTTTAGCTTCACAACGAAAAGCACTAGGGATGGACGAAAGGGACTTACCTGGTCCCGCAGCTTGCTTCGCGGTGGGGGAGAGGCGCTTCGGTTCTCCCCCCGAAGTTCAGGCGAGGGGGGGGAGGCACCCCGCCTCGCTCGGCCGAAATTCAGGCTGGGGGGGAGGCGCCCTATCCCTCGCCGCCGAAATTCAGGCCGGGGAGGAGCGCCCTGTCTACCCGGCCGCAAAAAAAAAGTAAAAAAAACAAAACACACACCCGTGATAGGCTACGTAACGATTTACGTAGCCTATCACGGCTAGATTTCCAAAGTCAGCCGTGATAGGCTATGTAAATCGTCACGTAGCCTATCACGGGTGACTTTGAAAAAAAAAAAGCGCGTACGCAAATGGCGGCGCCCATGGGTGCCGCCATTTGCGTTCCTTAGTTTGGTACATCTAGTCTATGTAAAGATTTACGTAGACTACGGCAAAAATAAGCGAACGCTATTTGCGTTGCCCTTATTTTCGCTGTAGTGTACGTAAATCTTTACGTAGACTAGACGTGACAAACTAAGGAACGCAAATGGCGGCGCCCCATGGGCACCGCCATTTGCGTACGCGCTTTTTTTTTTTTTCCAAAGTCACCCGTGATAGGCTACGTGACGATTTATGTAGCCTATCACGGCTGACTTTGGAAATCTAGCCGTGATAGGCTACATAAATCATTACGTAGCCTATCACGGGTGTGTTTTGTTTTGTTTTTTACTTTTCTTTTTTATTTTGCAATGGTGGTGGCGGCAGCTGATCAGAAGACCGTCCGCCGCCGCCGCCCCCGCCAAACTGCCGCTGAACCGCCGCCGGGACCCGCCACCGAGAGGGACATTCGCACGAGGTAAGTCCCATCCCGGGGGGGGGGGCTGGGGGGCCGGCCGAGAATTTCACCACCAATTTCGGGGGGCCAAATGCGTTGGCATTCGGCCTCCCGGAGATTCGTGGAGAAATTCTCCGCCATCCCTAAAAAGCACCCATGCCACAGCAAGGACATGAATCGGGGTTTCCAGTATCGAAACCACTGCTTTAGCCATTTTAGCACAGTGGTTCCAGATTGATATGGCAACATTCTAATGAGATGGCTGGGGAATGCTAGGATTTGTAGGACATGCATAGGATTGCTTCCTAAGATGCAGACAGTGCTAAATAGGGATGTTAGACAATTCCGCCACAGACTCCAATGAGGCTGGATTCTAAAGAATCCAACCCCTCGGAGTCTGTGGCGGAACGGACCATCCACCTCCGCCACCCCACGAAGTTGCTGCGGAACAGATCCTACCTGCCCCAGCCAGTCTGGTCCATCTGCTGCCGTCCTGCAGAAGAAAATGGCATCCAGCATAGTGGAAGCCATTTGCGTCCCTGTTCTTTGCAGTAATAGGCTACGTAAATCTTTACGTAGCCTATCATGGCAAAGAGAAGGGACGCAAATGGCGTCCACTACACCGGGCGCCATTTGTGTCCCAGCGGCCGGAAGTCTGCCAGTGGCCAGAGCTGGCCGGCAGCTCTGCGGACTCGCCGCAGAGCGGAGCCGGCCGGCGAAGATTCCGGGGGGGAGGGACGGATCGCCTCCTCCCCCACCCGCGGACCCCCACAGACTCCGCGGACCCCCACAGACATCCCTAGCGCTAAGTGCATCCTTAGAAAACTGGGGAGATGGATTGCCTTTGATTACAAGGAACAGTAGAATGAGGCAATAGCACATGAAGGTCAATACTGACCCTTTTTTTTGGCTTATACAGTGTCGCGCACCAATGTTTCCATGAAGACATGCTATAAAAGAGCCAAGAACAATTTCTTTTTTTTTAAAAAAAATATCATCTTTACCAATATTTGCTCAGTTTCTGTCCTGGTTAGAATCCAATGCACAGTGTACTTTTATAGCAGGCACCATGAGCACACAATGACTGAATCACAACAGTCCCAATCCTTGAATTTCAAGGAGCTCATCTAGATTTTGCTCCATTCACCTCCAGAGGATGCCATTTGATTATGAGAGATTTGGATGCCCAGCCTTGCATGAAGAGTGGCTGTAATCTTCCATTACCTTTTCTGGTGGTCATTTGAATGTTTCCTGCTGTTAAAAGCCTTGGAGCTTGACCCTGAAAAAGCAGCAGTTGTTGGCAGAGCAATCTACAATGTCCACTTGCCCACTACGTTCCAGTCTTACACTGATTTTCCAAGGATATCCAGAGTTCAGTCTTTTCGCCATGTGAATCAATGCAATTGTCACTGCCCATTCAAGAGTTGCTAGAGGCAACACAAGGACTCGTGCCAGGATTAGAGCCTCTTCCTATGGGATCTGAGTGAGATGGATCCCATGGATGTGTGTGTGTATGTGTGTGCGTGTGTGTGTGTATTGTATATATGACACACACATTTATTATAAATTATAAATATATTATTTATATATTAATTTCCCTGTTATTTGCATCTCTTTAAAAGTATAGCCAGTGCAAAAGGTTTTACTGTTTATACTAGAGGTGGACAACTTCTGGGGTCAGGGGGCCACATTACCCCTCCGACCCCACTGGGGGCTGCACCCCTGGTCCAGCTACTGAATATGCCATCAGAATTGGCCAGCAAGGCAGTGGGGAAAAAGCAGCAAAATATCCTCTTTTTGCTGCTGCAGCTGCTGCGCCACCAGGTTTGGGATGCAAATTACCACTATATTCTTTTTCAAGGGGGCTATTTTGCTGCTTTTTTCCTACTGCACTGCCAAATTTTGGTGATAGCAGTGGTGGGGCAGTAACTTGGGGGGGGGGCTGCAAAAATGGCCAGAGTTGTCCACCCCTGATTTAGATAAAGCAGTGGGAGAACATTCCAGCCTCCCAATATACAATGCTGGTGCCTTGGAAAGAGCCATTCTTCAGCAACGAAACTTCAAAGGGAGACTCCAGCATGAAATTGCTGAATTACAGCATCTCAAGAAGTTCTGTGAGATCAGTGTGGTGTAGTGGCAAGAGTGTTGGATCGGGAGTCGGGAGATCCGGGTTCTAGTCTCCACTTGGCCATCAAAACTCACTGGGTGACTTTGGCCCAGTCACAGACTCTCAGCCCAACCCACCTCACAGGGTTGTTGTTGTGAGGATAAAATGGAGGAGGGCAAGGATCATGTTTGCCGCCTTGGTTCCTTAAGGAGGAAAAATGGTGAGATGTAAATGTAGTGAATGAATGAATGAATGAATGAATGAATGACAGTTGGGGCTTCAACAAAGACAATGGTTTTCTAGCCCACTACAGGTGTTAATTATCATAGCTAGGGATGCTGGAGAAATTTGAGATGGACTAAAATGAGCTGCAGAATCCGCTGTTGCCTAACCTCCTCAGGCTGCACGGAGTCCTTGGACTTTCTGATTTATTTTTTTTTACTTTCCTGAAATTTATGCATATTTATTTGTAGGAAAATATGCAAGTGTCTGCTGTGTAAATATATGGTAAATATACATGGGAAAAAGTTGAATGGAATGGGGGACAATATGCTAAATGTTATGTACTAAGGTCATGTAAATTGTTGTGAACCTTCTTAAAGAATTATTTGCGTATTTTTCCATATAACAGGGGAAAAAAAATCCATCTGTGAATGGATGATTGAACAAAAGGTGCCTGACAATCCGGGAAACACAAATGGAGAGGATTTGAGACAATCCATACATCCCTAATCACAGAAAAGCTAAGATGCCTGTGCATATCACCCATTAGTGCTGTTGTGAATTCTCACTTTGATTATTTTGCATACATTAATTGGCTGTGCTTTTTTTCATTCCATTACTATTTGACCCCATGGTTTATAATATTTTTCCCCCTCTCTAAATCCATGAAGGTAACCCTTCATGCAGCGCTCGAAGTGGACTCTAGTCCACAAAAGCTTATGCCATAGTCAGTCTATTACTTTGTTGTATTTGCTGCTACATACTTACAGTGCAATCCTACGTATGACTTTTCAGAAGCAGGTCCAAACTGCAATCCTATGCACACTTACCTGAGACAAGTCCCACTGAACTCAATGAGACTTACTTCAGAATAGGGATGTAGTAGGTTTGCACGGTAACCCAACTATTTCTCTGGATATTTTTTTACTATTTTGATACTTTATATGGATCCTAGTAGCTCTCCAAAAGTATTAATATAACTTATGAGAAAAATTCTTCCCAATAGTATTTTAAATACTAAGAAGAGCTCATATTGTCTAGCTATGGCTAGAATGGGATCATGTAATGAAATTCATAGTTTGCTGAATCTAGACATGGCCATGAATTGCTTTCAACCAGTATTTAACAAAATAAACCCAATTTTGAGCCGTGTTCAGGTGTTTTTCCCTGACACAATGCCCATCATGTGAAGTGGGAGGGTGAGGATGCTGTCACTGGTCCCACCTCTGTCACCTTCTGGAAGGCCAAGCCCCCTCCATGTTTTATGAAACTTGCTTTACTCCTAGGAGTTCCCGCCACGATTTAGAACCCTGATCACCCAACGTTCTAAACTGTGCAATCCATTTCTCAGTTTTCTAAGAATGCATCTAGCACTGTCACCATATTAATATCATGCCATTTTGGCACTAAGCAAAGACCTTTCTTTTCTCCTAGGTATTTTAGAGGCCTAGTTCTAGGTTATTATGACTTTTTAATCAGTTCCTGTGCTGTTTATTGTTTTGCATTATATTGTATTTTATTCTTTTAAATGTTTGTATTGCATTTCATATTTTTAACTGGTATATGACATTTTAGTTTTTTAGCTGTTTGTAACCCACCCAGAGAATATTATTTATTGGGTGGGTTGTTGTTGTTGTTCAGTCGTTCAGTCGTGTCCGACTCTTCGTGACCCCATGGACCATAGCACGCCAGGCCTTCCTGTCCTGCGCTCTCTCCCGGAGCGTGCTCAAGTTCATATTCATTGCATCCGTGATGCTATCTAGCCATCTCATCCTCTGCCGTCCCCTTCTCCTTTTGCCTTCAGTCTTTCCCAGCATCAGGGTCTTTTCCAAGGCGTTTTCTCTTCGCATTAGGTGGCCAAAATATTGGAGCTTCAGCTTCAGTATCTGTCCTTCCAATGAGCACTCAGGGTTGATTTCCTTTAGGATGGACTGATTTGACCTCCTTGCAGTCCAGGGGACTCGTAAGAGTCTTCTCCAGCACCACAGTTCGAAAGCATCAATTCTTCGGCGCTCAGCCTTCCTTATAGTCCAGCTCTCACAGCCATACATTACTACTGGGAAAACCATAGCTTTGATTAGACGGACCTTTGTCGGCAAGGTGATGTCTCTGCTTCTTACTATGCTGTCTAGGTTGGCCATAGCTTTCCTCCCAAGGAGCAAGCGTCTTTTAATTTCATGGCTACAGTCACCGTCTGCGGTGATCTTGGAGCCCAAGAAAGTAAAATCTGTCACTGCTTCCATTTCTTCCCCTTCTATATGCCAGGAAGTGATGGGGCCAGATGCCATGATCTTCGTTTTTTTAATGTTGAGTTTCAAACCAGCTTTTGCACTCTCCTCTTTCACCCTCAACAAGAGGCTCTTGAGATCCTCTTCGCTTTCTGCCATTAGGGTGGTATCATCTGCATATCTGAGGTTGTTGATAATTCTCCCAGCAATCTTAATTCCGACCTCTGATTCATCCAACCCGGCATTTCTCATGATGTACTCTGCATATAAGTTAAATAAGCAGGGTGACAATATGCAGCCTTGTCGTACTCCTTTCCCAATTTTGAACCAATCGGTTGTTCCATGTCTGGTTCTTACTGTTGCTTCTTGACCCTCGTACAGGTTTCTCAGGAGACAGGTAAGGTGGTCTGGTACTCCCATCACTTGAAGAATTTGCCACAGTTTGTTGTGATCCACACAATCAAAGGCTTTAGCGTAGTCAATGAAGCAGAAATAGACGTTTTTCTGGAATTCTCTTGCTTTCTCCATGATGCAGCGAATGTTGGCGATTTGATCTCTAGTTCCTCTGCCTCTTCGAAACCCAGCTTGTACTTCCGGTAGTTCTCGGTTCGCATACTGCTGAAGCCTAGCTTGTAGGATTTTGAGCATCACCTTGCTGGCATGTGAAATGAGCGCAATTGTGCGGTAGTTTGAACACTCTTTGGCGTTGCCCTTCTTTGGAATTGGAATGTAAACTGACCTTTTCCAGTCTTGTGGCCACTGTTGAGTGTTCCAGATTTGTTGGCATATTGAATGCAGCACTTGAACAGCATCATCTTTTAGGATTTTAAATAGCTCGGCTGGAATACTGTCATCTCCGCTAGCTTTGTTGTTACTAATGCTTCCTAAGGCCCACTTGACTTCACTCTCGAGGATGTCCGGCTCAAGTTCAGTGACCGCACTATCATGGCTATCAGGGACATTCAGATTTTTTCTGTATAGTTCTTCTGTGTATTCTTGCCACCTCTTCTTAATCTCATCTGCTTCTGTTAGGTCCCTGCCTTCTTTGTCCTTTATCATGCCCGTCTTTGCACAAAACGTTCCCTTGAGATCTCCAATTTTCTTGAAGAGATCTCTAGTCTTTCCCATTCTGTTGTTTTCCTCGATTTCTTTGCATTGTTCATTTAAGAAGGCCTTCTTGTCTCTCCTTGCTATTCTCTGGAACTCTGCATTCAGTTGGGTATATCTTCCCCTTTCTCCCTTGCTTTTCGCTTCCCTTCTTTCGTGAGCTACTTGTAAAGCCTCATCAGACAACCACTTGGCTTTCTTGCATTTCTTTTTCTTTGGGATGGATTTCGTTGCTGCCTCCTGAACAATGTTACGGACCTCCGTCCATAGTTCCTCAGGCACTCTGTCTATCAGGTCTAATCCCTGAAATCTATTCCTCACCTCCACTGTATATTCATCAGGGATATGATTTAGGTCATACCTGAACGGTTTAGTGGTTTTCCCGACGTTCTTCAATTTAAGCCGAAATTTTGCAAGAAGCAGCTCATGATCTGAGCCACAGTCAGCTCCAGGTCTTGTTTTTACTGACTGTATGGAGCTTCTCCATCTTTGGCTGCAAAGGACATAATCAATCTGATTTCGATATTGACCATCTGGTGACGTCCATGTGTAGAGTCGCCTCTTGTGCTGTTGGAAAAGAGTGTTTGCTATGATCAGCATGTTCTCTTGGCAAAACTCTATTAGCTTTTGTCCTGCTTCATTTTGTACACCAAGGCCATGCCTGCCTGTTATCCCAGTGATTTCTTGACTTCCTACTTTAGCATTCCAATCCCCTATGATGAAGAGGACATCTTTTTTTGGTGTTAGTTCTAGAAGGTGTTGTAGGTCTTCATAGAACCGATCAACCTCAGCTTCTTCGGCCTCAGTGGTTGGGGCATAGACTTGAATTACTGTGATGTTGAATGGTTTGCCTTGGATTCGTACTGAGATCATTCTATCATTTTTGAGATTGTACCCCAGTACTGCTTTTCCCACCCTTTTGTTGACTATGAGTGCTACTCCATTTCTTCTAAGGGATTCTTGCCCACAATAGTAGATATGATGGTCACCTGAATTAAATTCGCCCATGCCTGTCCATTTTAGTTCGCTGATTCCCAAGATGTCGATGTTCAATCTTGCCATCTCATGTTTGACCACCTCCAGCTTACCTTGATTCATTGATCTGACATTCCAGGTTCCTAAACAATATTGTTCTTTACAGCATCGGATTTTCTTTTCACCACCAGACACATCCACAGCTGAGTGTCCTTTCGGGTTTGGCCCAGCCGCTTCACTCTTTCTGGTGCTACTTGGAAATACCCTCTGCTCTTCCCCAGTAGCGTATTGGACACCTTCCGACCTGAGGGGCTCATCTTCCGGCGTCATATCTTTTAGCCTTGTGATACGTTCCATGGGGTTTTCTTGGCAAGAATACTGGAGTGGGTTGCCATTTCCTTCTCCAGTGAACCACATTTTGTCAGAACTCTCTGCCATGACCTGTCCGTCTTGGGTGGCCCTGCACGGCATAGCTTATGGCTTCACTGAGTTACGCAAGCCCCTTCGCCACAACAAGGCAGTGATCCATGAAGGGGTTGGGTGGGTTACAAATGTACTAAATAAATAAATAAATAAATAAATACATTTTTTTTTTAAAGCGGTATCGTGTGGCAGCAATGTGGGAAGGGGGTCATTTTGAGATACAGATGGGTTAGAGATTGGGATATCAGTTTCTCTTTCTCCCATGTTCCAATTTTTAAAATCCCAAGTTCATGCTCTCCCAGATATGATATTTGCGAATTTTGGAAAATTGTTATCAAAATGAACCGAACTGAAATTCTCACCTATCTGCACCAGCCCAGCGCAACAGGCGCAGCTGCTCCCAGCATGAAAGGGACCATGATGCACCTGCCTGTGGTGCTTGTCAGAAAAAAGAGGAGGCATCACAAACACGGTTGAATACACAGGGATTTGAACTAGGGATGCTGGAGAAATTCGAGACAGACTAAAATGAGCTTGTAATTCTAAGAATCCGACCTGCAGAATCTGCTGCGGAGCGACCCCCTCAGGTCGCGCGGAGTCCATGGACTTTCGGGTTTTTTTTTACTTTCCTGGAATTTACATATATAAATCTATAGAAAAATATGTACGTTTCTGCTGAGGAAACATTTAATGCAATGGGAGACAATACACTAAATGTTATGTACTGAGGTAAATTATGTAAATACTTATGTAAACATTTATGTAAATATTTACATAAATATTTCCGTATTTTTTCACATGACCAAAAAAAAAAATATTTGCATCCATCTGTGGGTGGATGAGGGAATGAAAGGTGCCTGACAATCCGTGAAACACAGATGGAGCGGATTTTACACAGTCTGGACATCCCTAATTCGAACCCAAACTTTTAAGAGCAAAGTACTCAAAGCCCTCATCCTGGGTGGACTAATCAGTCAGTTTTCATTTCTCCCACATTCAATGTCTTGAAATCTCAAGTTCTTTTTGTTTCAAATATGGAGAACCTGTAAATTTTTATCAAAACCAAACCGAAATGGAATTCTCACTCATGTCTATTTCGAGATGCAAACACTGAACCACAGCTTTTTCTGGATCATGCACAGTTCTAAATTGTGTTAGGAACCTCCACAAATACATCCGGCTCCCCACTGCAGGCATTCAGCCTCAACACACAGAGCATGGTGGGGCTGGGCTATCAGGAATGCAACACAGGAGACAGGGTTGACCTTGTTCTCCCCCCACCCTCCTGCAATGGGCAATGTGTGTGGGGAAATGCCAGAACAGGGGTCTAGTTGACACAGAACAGTGTTCTCCAATGTAGTGCCCTCCGGATGAGTTGGACTACAACTCCCAGCATGCCCCAAACAGGGGGCATGGCTGGCTGGGGTATGCTGGGAGTTGTAGTCCAACACATCTGGTGAGCACCACATTGGGGAAGGCTAACATAGATTGTGTACCAGGTCCTAGTTGAAGTATAACTTCAGATGTATTGATTTCAAAGCAAGAAAAATTAAGTTTGAACTTAACTCTTGAAATCAATGGGATTTAAAATAATTTAACATCGGCTATTGTCCACCTCACAGTGGTGACCATATAACTCACACAATCAAGTGGTAAAGCTTTTCCTGAATTGTACTTCTTCAGGATATAGTGGGGAAAATCCATGTAGGAAAGGATGGAAAGGAAAGGAAAGGAAAGGAAAGGAAAGGAAAGGAAAGGAAAGGAAAGGAAAAAAGTAAAGGGCCTCCTCCCTGCAGACAGAAAAAATTCATCCAAACCTGCTCCTGCCGTGATGCAATATTTTTCTATATGCCCACAGTTTTCCCATGACGGTGTGTGTGCATTCAAACATACAGGCCCTCCACCTGTAGCCTAAATCAGTCCAGTCCCAGAAAATCTTTACTACTACTGATTGTATAAAGTGTCCCTTATGCACCGGATTATAGTTTAAGAGCCATGGGAAGCTGCCTAATCAGACTATTTATTTTTATCACGCCCAGTATTGTCTACTTTGGCAGTTGCTCTCCAGAAAAAGCCCCTTTGCATCATCTGCTACCATATCTATCTATTTATGTATCTATCTATCTGGAAATACTAGGGCTTGAAACTATTACCATTGGCATGCAAAGTATGTGCTCTACTGCTGAGTGACAGTCCCACTCCTAAACTATTCTGATATGAGAGTTTCATGATAAGATATCCTGACAATTTTTTTCCTTTGGTGAAAGGCAACCATGAGCACAGAGGGCAATGGATTATTCTCTGTCTTCTCACCAGTACAGCCCTGATCCAACTCCCATAATTCCTGATCATTGGCCATGCTGGCTAGGACTTGTGGGAGTTGCAGTACAAACATGGGGGGGCAGCAGGTCGCGTACCTTGCCCTAACCCAACTTTACCCTGCCCTACCCCCTCTCCCACAACTGTTCTTAACCAACGAAAATGGCATTGCCGGAAGATCTGATCATGAATTTCCCATGTCACATCTAGTGTGGCCCTGCATTTTAATGATGCAACTGGTTTCCTCTCTTCCATTTGCTTTCAGTTTATTTCGTTTCCTCCCAAGTATGGTAGTTTGTTCCTCACGTCTCCTGTCTGTGCACTTTAGTTTTGCTGGCAGTAAGAATTCAAGCTTGTTATTGAACAGAGATCCAGAACAAATGGCTGCCAGCTACCTGCTGTAGATTATTTTATTATGCCATAAATGAAAGCAGGTGCAGGAGCCATATTTCACAGTGAGTGCTAAAAGTAATCAAATCTGCAGTTTTCAAAAAAGAGAAAATGTTAAAACCTATAGTTTTCCTTCACTATCCCAGCATTTAACAAAGCTGCTTTGAAATTGCTTTCCACCCCCTTCCCCATCTCAATATGTATCTTTTTCATAGAACTGTCTTCCAAGAACTAAACAAACAGGAATGAATCTTTCACAACAGCCCATGAACAAGATAATTGTTTTTGCTTTGAATAAAGAATATTTATACAGTGTTCGTTCAGGGGAAAAAGCCAGTACTTCTCTTTACTGTACCCACAGTTCTGGGCAGAAACAGTCCAACTGGCATAGGTGTTACGGATGGAGCTGTGGCCATGGAATTGGGATGCATGATATATGAAGGTTAAGATACAAAGCTAAGTAAATACTTTATTTATTGAAAGTATTTTTATCCACTCCTCAGCTAAAAAAGGCTCCCGGGGGGTGGGGGTGGGGCAGCTTACAGTCAACCAACGAACAGGACAGTCCCTTCCTGCAGGCTTACAATCTGAAAAGACATGACACACAAGGGAAAGTAATATGGAGGTAAGAGGAAGAGATTAAGTAGGCTGGCAGCAGGGCTGGTGGAAAGGTCCTCATCTCTGGGGCTGGGGCGGAGTCTGACTGGAGCAGGCCCTGATGTTCCCTTTGCCTACTGTTGTCTCACTCCAGGCCGATGTACACTTACGGAGGGTTTTGCTTCCAATGAGGTTTCACTGCCCATCTTTCACGCTACACAGTAGCCGCCTCGAATTGGAACCAGAATTTCCCACTTCCGTGCTCCTGCTTTCAATACCCTAATATCCTGGTATTTCCCCTTAATGTCCTCTGATTTTCCACCTTTGCTACTGTATCGGTTTGTAGTCCCCTCTCCCGTCTGTCCATATACAGCAGTGTTTGTATTCCCCTCCTGTCCAATCAGCTCTCGATGGCCCCATGTCGTCTTCCGGCTACTGATCACTAGGGATGTACGAAAATCACTTACCGGTTTGCGGATTATGTTTATGGTGGGGGGGAGGCATTCCATCCCTCCCCCCAGAATCCTGGAAGGGGGGGAGGCGCTCCGTTCCTCCCCCCGGAATCCTGGATGGGGGGGAGGTGCTCCATTCCTCCCCCCCCCGGAATCATCCGCGGCCGGCTGTGCTCTGCGGCAGCTCCGCGGAGCAGCCAGCCAGGCCCAGCCAGGCCAGAGCCATCCGCAGCCAGATTTCTGGCCGCGGAGGGCTCTGGGGGGGGGAAAAACGCATATGCAAATGGCGGCGGCTACAGCCGCCACCATTTGCATTCCTTATTTTTGATGTCTTAATCTACGTAAATAATTACGTAGACTAAGACGGCAAAAATAAGGGGAACGCAAATAGCGTAGTGGACGCTATTTGCGTTCCCCTTATTTTCGCCTTCTTAGTCTACGTAATTATTTACGTAGACTAAGACGGCCCAAAATAAGGAAGGCAAATGGCGGCGGCCATAGCCGCCACCATTTGCGTACGCTTTTTTTTTTTTTTTAACCCAGTCCTTTTAGGCTACTTTTTTTTTAACCCAGTCCTTTTAGGCTACTTTTAAAAACTTTTTAAAAAAACTTTTTTAGGCTGTAGCCGCCGCCATTTGCATACGCTTTTTTTTTTTTTTTACCCAGACATTTTAGGCTATGTAAAAACTTATGTAGCCTATCATGTGTGTGTAAAAAAAAACAAAAAACCTGCAAATGGCAGCAGCGGCAGCCAGTCAGAAGACCAGTCACTGCAGCCGCCGCCGCCGAAGCCGCCGTCGGAGCTGCTGCCGCCCGGAAGATCCACCCCAGGTAAGTCTTGTCCTGGGGGGATCCGTGGGGGGGTGGGGGGCAGGCCGTTCCACCACAGATTTCGGGGGGCCGAATGCACTGGCATTCGGCCCCCCGAAATCTGTGGTGGAACGGCCTGCCCCCCGAGATCCGTGCCAAGAATTCTCTGCCATCCCTACTGATCGCACAGCTTCCTCAGCAGTCCCCATTTCCTCAGCAACAAGCAAAGGGCTGGATGTGCGTGTGCTTGTCTGATCTCGGAAGCTAAGCAGGGTTGGCCCCAGTCAGTAGTTGGATGGGCGACCGCCTGGGAATCAGGGTTCCTGCGCTGGGGGTTGTTCTATCCCTTCAAATGAGACTAACTTTTACCCGCTCATATTCCACTCCAGATTTTTTTTTTTAAATAAGGCATTATCTTCGAAGAATTGTGGCTTCTCTGCAATGTTTTTTTTTTTTCTAATTCAGGCATGCATGATCTTCGAAGATTCGAAGCTTCACATCTTCAAAGATCATGCCTGAATTAGAAAAAAAAATACATTGCAGAGGAGCCACGATTCTTCGAAGATAATGCCTTAATTAAAAAAAAAAATCCGGATTGGGGGATAGGAGGGGGTAAAACTTAGTCTCATTTGAAGGGATAGAACAACCCCCTGCTTAGTGCAGGAAGCCTGATTCGCAGGCGGTCACCCATCCAACTACTGACCAGGGCTGACTCTGCTTAGCTTCTGAGATCAGACAAGCGTGCGCAGGAAAACAGAAAAACAGCACAGCACTCAAGTGTGAACCAAGCTCATGCATTCAATGAAGCACCGCAACAGGGAAAATGGGCGAGTGTGGCTAATCATGTTTTAATGCAAGAGCGTTTAACCTGACGGGACACCGAATTCATTGCGATGGCGGGCACAATGTAGATCGGCCTTCCGTCACTTGCTCCTTCTTATTTCCACAGGTCTGTTGATAATTGAGGGTGAGCCTGAAACTGTACCCATGATTGATGTGGATGACCATTTGGCTACTGCCTGTAATGTTGCCATAGACCAGCCAATGGTGCTCCCTGAGAGGAACCAGAAACTAGTTAAGAGCCACACCCATGATCCTGAAACACTTCTGGGCAAATATGCTGGCTCTGTTCCAAAAGGAAACATACAATTGTCTGAACTGTATGTTCTTCAGACATAAAATAGAACAAAGGAGTGAGAAGAAAATCATCTTTGTTGTATTAAATCTCAGAACCGGCATCAAGAGTTGGCATTGTTGGGCACCGGCCAAGGCACCTGCCTCATTACAGGAAGGGAGAAGGAGAGGGAAAACACACTGCCAGTTCCTGGAGACTCCTGGGCCAACTGCTCCTTCTCCTTGCTGTTGCTACTGTTTACCTGCTGTCTCCAAGTGAGCAAGGAATGAAAGGAGTGGGGAGGAGCAGTAACCTCTCTCCCTGGGAGGTGCTGCTGATTAGGCCTAGAAGAAGAAGGAACTAGCGGCACAGTGAGGAAGTGTGCCCAAGGGGGTGGGGAGCATCTTAGCAAGAGCCAACACACATGGAGAGCATCTTAGCAAGAGCTTCCAAAAACCTGGAACAAGCACTGTTAACTCGAATAACATGAAGGCAATCTCAACAGTTAAGTACCCACATTTTATGTGGAAATTGAGCAAAATCAAATATTTTGCAGTTCAGGTCCACCTATTGCAGTAGGGGAGGTTGTGTAATGGACGTTGCATGGCTGAGGGTGGCGTTAGGGCTCCCTGCTGGCTGTGGTGGGGTCGCTATGCGTGAGTCATTCCTTCTCCCTCCCCGGTCCTGCACACAGTGGCGGGTCCCAGGAGGGAGAAGGAGAGACTTGCATACAGCGCAGCCAGCACAATGGTGGCAGTGGAAGTCCACGAGGTGGTCCAACTTGATCTATGTCAAGCCGGGCAAGCAAGCTGGAGTCCAAGGGACCAAGCCAGTGAAAACCCGCCGCACTCCACCCCCAAACGGATTCCTCTGACATCCCTACTCTACAACAGCCTTTTTTTAGATTGGGTGACCAGAACTGTACACAGTATTCTATGTGTGGTCGCACCACAGATTCGTATAAGGGGAGTATGATCTTGGCAGTTTTATTTTTGATTCCTTTCCTAATTATGCCTGACATGGAATTTGCCTTTTTCACAGCAGCCGCACACTGGTTCGACACTGGGGATTCTTCTCCCCTCCACCTCCCCAAGCCCCCAGTATCCCCCAGGCTTCAGGGAGAGGCTCTGTGGGATGAATGCTCTGGGCTAGCAGGCCAAACTGGCTGACAGACCAGAGGCTCCCCATCCGTGCTCATAAGGCATTGTGCAGAACATCTGAATTTTCGGCCTCAACCATTTTTTTCTGTTAAGAATAAAGATGGAAGAAGTGGCAGGAAAACACAGGGGGGTTATAAGTGGAATGTGATGTCATCTAGAACATCCCCCCCCCCGCAAAAATTCTGTGAGTGAGGCAGGGTGATTGTGTAACCTACTCGTATATTTTTCTTTAAGAATTCTGAGTGGGAATATTCCTGCACATGCTCAGTAAAGGAGAGAGATAGGGAATGGCCACCATTTTAGGCAGTTACCAAAATGCAGTGTGGAAGAAGCTTGCTTTCTCCTCTCTGTAAGACCCTGAGCCCTTGAGACAGGTTAGTAGGGAGGTTTCATTTTTAAAAAAATTTAAGGAGTCTTTTTTTTTTTTTTACAAACACAATAAGTTCCTTGTTTGTTTATGTTCTTTTATATTGTATAAAGGGCTGCTTACAAAATTGTTCCTGTGTTGCTGGATCCTGGTCCATTTTGAGAAGATTGCCACAGAGCTGGAGTGAACTGAGTACTGTTTTCTTTCTTTGGCCAGCAGAAAGATCAAGCTTCTGAGATAAGTTTTATTTATATTTTTGTTGTGGACTCAAGGTGAAAGTCAGAACTTGGAGAAGTGTGTGCTCTGTTTGATTGTTTTTGGTGATAAGCGTATTGTTATGCATGTAGAATTATTACATGTGCATTATTATTGTGTTTAAGAAAGTAAAATGATATATGTTAATTGTACCTGTACAAGGCCTGGAGAAAAGTGTTACAATTGCACAATAAAAGCCTCATTTGGAAACACCCATGTAGTCCAGCTACAGTTGCTGGAGTGATGAGATGCTTTTTGGACTGGGCATGTTATGTTTCTCTGGGACTGAATTGTGGTGTACCGAAGTGAGATTTAGCCAGTGTTCAGGTGCTTAATAATAAAGATTCTTAGAATAGCAGTTTGTGCCCAGAATAGTATAATTAATGGTAATATGTATACATGTAACACCTGCAAAACATTTATCTTTAGGAATAACACCATCATTACAGCAAGGGAAGAGTTGTCTGTCTACTCATTAGGCAGATGTTTAATCAAGCCCACCTTTCCTTTAGTAAAAGCTCCAAGCTACAGGTGCAAGAAATACTGAATATTGTTTAATACTGCTCAAAACAAAGTGCTATCACATTCACACTTAGTTCTGAACTCATCTGAAAATAATAGTTTGGGGGTATAATCCTATGCATGTTTGGACGGAAAAAAGTCTTACAACTCCCAGTTTTCCCCAGCCAGCATTGGTGGCTGGGGAATGCTGGGAGTTGTAGGACCTTTTTCTGTCTAAACATGCATAGGGTTGTGCCCTTGTATGTCTTTCAGTATCATTCATTCATACTGTATCCCAAAAAGTTGACTTCCTGTTGATAAATTTAAGAAGTATCATCAACCTAGTAAAGATAATACAAATAATCAAAGCGAGGCAATCAAAATCTCTTTAACCAGCCTTTCTACCTTACTGCTATGTGCAAAAACACCAGTGTGTTTAATCAATTACATTCACACATGCAACACTGCTACTGTGGATTCCCAAGCATGCATTAACTTCCTCTGACACCCCCCCCCCCATGCTGCTATTTGTGTTCTTTCTTTTTAATGTTGGAAATCCAGTCATAGATCTCCTGCACTTTTCACAGTTTACATGGACAGCTTTGCACTGATAAACATCAAAAGCGCTGAAAGGGAGTTTCATGTTTGGAAACGGGTGCTACGGACCCCCAGGTGGCCAGGGTTCCTTGTCATGTATAATGTCCTTGTTCATTCTTTTGACATTTTAGAGTGTTTACTTCTAAAACCCCCCACTGATCTCTAGGTAGTATGGCTGTCTCTTGAAAGGCAAAATTCAAGGTGGGGGCCTTGAGATGGAACCTGGGGTGGGTCAGGGGCACAGTGCATGGTTGGATAAAGAGGTGGAGCCTAGATATTGGAGGATGGAGCCTTAGTACTGGAGGGTGGAACCAATGCTAAAAGCCAGAGCCCACAGGAAATGCTCCACCTGAAGTGGAGCTGTACACTTCAACTTTGTCTGAAGTGTACAGCTATTACATATAATTACAAGTCACCTGCCACAAAGCAATACCATCCAATGGAACCAAATTCCTAGGGAGGTGGTGGGCTCTCCCACACTGGAGGCATTCAAGATGAGGCTGGACAGCCATCTGTCAGGGATGCTCTGACTTGGATTCCTGCACTGAGCAGATGGTTGGACTCGATGTTCTTGTAGGCCCCTTCCAACCTTACTATTCTATGATTCTATGATCCACATACAATACCAGGCTACTACATACACATGACATAAATGCCATTTCACACTCACCCTTGCCCTATACGGGCACTACCCAGGGTTGATGTCAAGGTAGGCATGGTTGGTCACCTGCCAAGGGCCCACACCCAAGCAGGGGCCCACTGACAAGAGCTCCTTAGAGTTGCTGCTTGCCTTCACCATTGCAATGTGCTCATTCATCTGCCTCTCACTCTGGCCCAGGCAAAGGTGATGGAGAGAAGAAGGAAGAACAGATGCCACTGCCTACTTGGTCACTGGGTCTGCTTGTCAAGAAAGCAAGTGGCAGAAATGATGGAAAAGAGGAGCAGCAGCAATAGCAGCTGGTGACAATGGCAGTGAGAAGGTAGACACAGTAAGGAGGGGGCCCATGGAGGGTATCTTGCCTAAGCCCCCCCCAAAACCTGCAACTGGCACTGGCACTACCCATTTACCTGAACACATGATTGGGGCTATGTCCCCAGTGGGGCCATACCACATATGCCCCGACATCGCATATGGCGTGTCACCCCCCCATCCCTGGCATCTGCCCATGCAGTGCAAGGTGGCATGCATATACAAGAGTGTTCATCATTTTTATCCTTCAATACATTTATTTAGGCAAGGAAACTAGGCAGGAATACTGGCCTTGCTCTCTCTTCCAGCCATGGGAGGGTTGCAGCCAGTCAGTTGGCAGCCCTACTGGGCAGGAAACATACTTGCTACCTAAAATGTCAGTTCATCCTCGCAGTCATAGTATGGTGGCTGGGCCATCGCTGACATAAGCGGAGAGGACGTAATAATGGAACGGTGATGTTCGGGCAGGTGAGGATCAAGTGGTAGCTGAAAATGCAGTCAGGGCGGGACTGTGGGCCAGAGAGGGCTGTATTCACACATTACATCGATGGTCTGCATTGTGATGTGACTGAATTGTGCTCCAGCAGTTATTCCCCAAACATACTTGTTTTGAATGTCACGTAATAAGCTCAGTTCTCCTCCTCCCAAGAGTTACCTTGCTTTCGAACAGTGCAATCCCATACTTACTTACTGGGAGTAAGCCCCATTGAGTTCAATGGGACTTACTTCTGAGTAGAGTGGTGTGGTATGGGATTGTGCTGTAAAACTGCTCAGCAAATGGTGTATTTACATTATGCTTTTAATATCGTTTTCTTTTTAAAAGATGGTTTAAAATTGCCTTTATGCCTTTGTTGAGCCAGTGCTTGAGGTATCTTTTAGATAAATAGCAGGTGGGGTAGGACAGGGGTCCCCAACCCCCAGGCTGTGATCCGTCCCTCCCTCCCAGAATCCTTGCCGGCCCTGGCCAAGTCCGCGGAGCTGCCGGCCAGCTCCAGCCATTGGGACGCAAATGGCGTCCGCATAGTGGACGCCATTTGAATCCCTGTTCTTCAAGTAATAGGCTACGTAAATCTTTATGTAGCCTATTACTGAAAAGAACAGGGACACAAATGGCGTAGTGGGCGCCATTTGCATCCATGTTCTTTGCAGTAATAGGCTATGTAAAGATTTATGTAGCCTATTACTTGAAGAACAGGGATGCAAATGGCGTCGGCTATGCCGGATGCCATTTGCGTCCGCACTCCGGGTGCAGCTACCCCCCCCAAATCCCCCTGGGATGGATCCGGACCAGCCACCACCAGGTAGGTTCCATCCTGGGGGGATTTCGGGGGGTGGCTGGGTGGGGGTAGTCCACGAAACTGGTCCCTGGTGCCAAAAAGGTTGGGGACCGCTGGGGTAGGAGGCTGAGCTAGACCAGAGAGCAAGGCTTAACCTTTTACCTTCACTGTGGGATTGACTGGAATACCCCCCATGCAGTGGAAGCTTCCTTCCCATCAGGAATAGCATGAGAGTTCTGATCTGGACCATGACCAGGACAAAGGGTCAAATGCCATTGTTCCTATGAGGTTCCGGGAGGGCTGCACTCATTATTTCTTTAAAAAAGAAAGAAAGCTCTGCAAAGGCCAACCACACAATAAACGTAACGTCTAGTTTCGCCCCGAGTCATTATATTGGAAGCCATTTCCAGGTTCCAAGCCCCCTTCCCTGGAATCATTGTTTCTGCCACAACACGGCTTAATGAAGTCTGTGGGCTATTCCAAGGTTAATTCAAATTCCGTGCATTTGATGTCTTCCATCCGATGTTCCCGGTGAAAAAAAGCACCGACAAGCAGAGACAGCGAAATCAGTTTTCATTAGACATACTGAGTGAAGAGGAGGGGGTCTGTCAAGGGTAGCTGCTGGATGGCGGACAGCCTGACGATAACAAGGGAACACCGCAGACAGCTGGCTCACTGGAGAACTGGGGCAGTGCAGCCTTTTGTGGCACAGATGCTTGCTGGATGTACTGTACTATTATCTCTGGCAGTGAGCCTACGTGTGAGCGTGCATGCAAAGCAGCTGCTTACACAGAACGCCCCTTCTCTCATGCATTCAGTGCAATATAAGAAGCCACTTCGAGGGAAAGAGAGTAGGAGATGCCAGTTACTCTTTGAAAGTGCATGGAATATTTATTTTGTTATTTATTTTAGAAGATTTCCACCCTGCTTTTCATTTCCCAAAAGGGCCCACAAGGCAGCTGCCAGAACAATAACAAATCAAACCAACAGTGCAATACAATAAGATCAGTAAAACTTATACACAAACACAATCCAGCAATAAATAATTAAAACAGAAGCAAGGGAGGTGCATCAAACGGCAGGGTCAGTTTAAAAAGGAGAACCAGACAGAGAAGACTCTGGTGCTGAGTGATGGTAGAAACCTTTAATGTTTCAGAGTAAAACTCCTTCAGGAACTTGGAAGGAAAGTGCAGAAATTCCAGAAGTACTTGCTTGCTAGGTATAGCAAATCTTAGAAAAACAAAGGAGCAAATGTCCACATTTAGAAAGGCACATTGTAGCCATTAGACACCATGGTCCCAGGCAGTTTAGGGCTTCATAGGAAATAACCAGCATTTTGAAACAAATCAGAAGCTGATGCAAATGAGAAAGGACCTGGTAATCTACTGTGTTGTTTTATTGTTGAATTAAAAAAAAGTTTTAATTCAGAGTTGGTTTTAGATATATGTTGTCTGTATATATTGTCCGTATGCTTTTATGTAAATAGTTTTTATTTATTTATTTATTTATTTCTATACTGCCCAATAGCCGAAGCTCTCTGGGCAGTTCACAAAAATTAAAACCAAACAACACACAATAAAACAATTTAAAATATATAGAACATTAAAACCACAATATAACAATACAACCACAATAAAACCTAGCAGCAGTGCAAGAGTTTAAAATACAGATTTAAAACAGCAAAGATAAAAATTTAGAAAGCTAAAATGCTAAAATGCCTGGGAAAATAAAAAGGTCTTCACCTGGCACCGAAAGGAATACAATGTAGGCGCCAGGCGAACATCACTACGGAGCTCATTCCAGAGCTGGGGTGCCACAGCAGAAAAAGCCCTCCTCCTAGTAGCCACCCGCCTCACTTCCTTTGGCAGGGGCTCATGGAGAAGGGCCGCTGATGATGATCTTAAAGTCCGGGCAGGCACATATGGGAGGAGGCGATCCTTCAGGTAATCTGGCCCCAAGCCGTTAAGGGCTTTGAATGTTAACACCAGCACTTTGAATCGGGCCTGGAAATGGACTGGCAGCCAGTGCAGCTGGAAAAGTACTGGCGTAACATGAGCTCGCAGGCCAGTCCCTGTTAACAATCTTGCTGCCCTATTTTGGACCAGCTGAAGTTTCCGGACCGTTTTCAAAGGCAGCCCCACGTAAACTGGGGCTTTTTAAACTTTGTAAACTGTATTTTAATGTTTTAACTTTTCTAAACTGCCCAAACTTATCTAAACTTTTCTAAACTGTTAACTGTTTTAACAGAGAGCTTTGGCTATGGGGCGGTATATAAATGTAATTAGTAACAACAACAGCAACAGCAACAACAACTGGTGTGATAGGTTCTGGTGGGGGAAAACAAACACTGTGGCCGCTGCATTTTGGATTAGCTGGAGTTCTCGAATACTCTTCAAGGAGTTTCCAAACGCTCTTCAAGGACAGCCCCATATAGAGTGCATTGTGACAGTCCAATCTGGATGTGACTAGTGCATGAGTAACAATAACCAGCTCTGCATGATCCAAGAAAGGGCAAAGCTGGTGAACAAGGCAAACCTCAGCAAAGGCTCTCTTGGGCCTTCAGGAGTAAAGCACTTTGGGCTTTTGAGAAAACTTTAGACTCAGACATTTAGCACATGATCATCTATACTGAACTTGTTTTCTTTTTCATTAAAGAAGCAGTAGACATGTGTTTGTGTGTGCGCACGTGTGTGCGTGCATGTGTGTGCATGTGCAATTCAGATCAGGACTTCAGCATGTGGGGCGGAGGGGTCCAATTTTACCTCTGTACCATTTTCTTGATGAAAATTTCCCCCAGCTGCTATGTATCCCTGAAGGTGCCTTTGCCACCAGGATCAGGGCAGATAAGCCTCACCTGTCCCTTGATCTTAATTCTTAAAAGAAAAAGAAAGAAAGAAAGAAAGAAAGAAAGAAAGCGAGTGAGCGAGCAGTGGAGGCTGTTGGCTCCAATTTTGGTGGGGCCAAAATCCAAAGGAGCTATCCATGGTGCTGAACCCCATCACCAAAATAGGTTCAGGCTCTGGCTGGATTTGACTGAAACCCAGAATGATGTTACAGCCCCACAGAAATTGGAGGCACCATCCTCCACTGGAAAAAAGTGATACAGGCATACATATTTTATTTATTTATTTAAAACATTTCTTGGCTGCCTTTCAGGGCAGAAGCCCTCCCAAGGCAACTTACAGCAATAAAATACATAAAAACAGTTCATATTAAAAATGATAAAAACATAAAAACAATAAAAGCCAATAATAAAACTAGCAACAATGATGATGGCAGGATAATGTACTCTATTCTGGGTCTTAGTTATAATTAGGGATGTCAGAGAATTCCGCCACAGATCTCGGTGAGGCCGAATGCCAGCGCATTCGGCCCCCTGAAATTCGTGGCTGAACAAAGCCCCCACACACACAAAAGCCACGCAAAATGGGACACTTACCTCGTGCCGTTCGTGCTGCTTTGCGAATGGTGGCCGCTTCTGCGGCCACCATTCTCTTCTTCATTATTGCCGTGATAAGCTACGTAAATATCTATGTAGCCTATCACGGCTAATGCAGGGATGCCATTTGCGTCCCTGCGGAGGCTGTGATAGGCTGCATAAATATTTACATAGCCTATCACGGCAAAAAAAAGGGAACACAGATGGTAGTTTCTTAGAACTCCAAGCTCATTTTAATCCATCTCGAATTTCTCCAGCATCCCTAGCTGGGGCTGGGGGAGTGTAAGCTGCTGTGCACCGCAGCTGGGAGGGATGCGGGGGAGTGGGGAAGTGTACACCCCACACTGCTGCCAGGAGTGTGTGGGGGGTAATGCAAGCTGCCACCAAGCACCACTGCTGGCGGGGGGGGGGGGGAGTGTGAGCCAGCATTGCATGCCACAGCAGCTGCCTCCTCCCACCTTCCCCTCAATACCTGAGGGGTCCTTTTCCAGATCGAGACATTGGCGGTGGCGGGGCGGTGGCCAAAGAGATTGCCTGTTGCACAGCAGCACAGATGATCTCCAGGGTCCTCTCCCAGCCAATGTCATGATCTGAAAAAGGACCCCTCAGAGTGAGGTATTTGGCTGGGCAGGGTTTGTGGAGAGCCACAGTGGGTGCCCTCTTCCTGTGGCCTTTGCTGCAGGGATGTGGCCATCTGGCTAAGCCTTACTCAGAGTGAGGCAAGGGTGGGCAGTGGTAGTGATGGTGGCAGCTGCAGCTGCTGCTGCTGCTCTGGACAGCAACAACAGCTGCATTCTCTCTGGAGTGACCACCTGCCCCATAGCTCACCTTGAGTGCCATAGGTCAGTGCCAGAAGCAGGACTCCTGGTGGCAGACACACGGGATCCATCGCCTTTAACGATTGCCACCTGGTCCTGAGGTGAGGGCTTCATCCCACCTCATGGGAGGGCCAGCCCTGTTTCTGAGTTCTCTCCATTAATATTTCATCAACTGACAGCTCTTAAGGAAATATTCTGTTTAGAATGTTCAATCTTCTGTTTTGAAATTTCACTCCAAGGTGGTTTCTTGAATACCAGTTGTATAAGAAGTCTCTTCCCATGGGTACCTACATGAACCCTCAGTTCTTCATCTGAGGCCCTTCTTCAAATGCCCCCACCAAATGAGGAAGGGCAGTGGTTACAAGTGAAATTCCCTTTTCAGTGGTGGCCCCTGATTGCAGAATGCCCTCGCTAGAGAGGTCTGCCTAGTGCCTACTCTGATGTCCTCTAGCACCTGGCAAAGACCTTTTTATATTCCCAAGCTTCTAAAACCTTGAACCTTTTTACCCTGTTTTAGTGTTTCCACTGTCTATTCTCTGTTCTTGGTTTTCTTGGATTTGTACCTGATTTAATCTGATGTTGTTTTAATTCTAGATTTTATCATATTACATTGTTATTGTATTGTGTTGTATATTTAAAATGTACTGTTTGGTTTCATATACTCAGGAAAACTCTGTACGTTCTTAGTGAAAAGTTTGTGTTTTTGTTGTTTACTTGAGCTTAGAATGAGCCTCATAGCTAAAACAGAAGGTGCTGTTTGAGTAATGGAAAAAGAAAGAGTTTTGTCAGCTAACTCTCATTAGCACTACACAGGCATCCATAATGGTTTCTGATTTCTATAAAACATCGCTCACTGGGTATTTTGGATTATTATTATTTGACACTTCTTTCATGATAGTGCCTTAAGTTATCAGGAAGTTAGCAATTGCCTATTGCCACAGAGGAGAAAAATAAGCTTGTTAAGCCTATTTTTTAACGCTGATGGGGAAAAAAAAAAATCCATTTGCAGAGGGAAAATGCTTTCCCCTGAGGGACAAGGAGGATGTCGTTGTGGAAACTTCATTGTGTTGTTGTTTTCTGCTGCTGTTTTCATTTTAAGTTCAGACATAAAGTTCAGTGTGAGTGCTTTGCTGACTTTGCTTGATAGTAGCTATTAGTCCTGGCTCGGGGGGGGGGGGGCTTTTGGGAGGTGGAGGGGGGGCTTGGGCAAGATGCCTTCCCTGAATGGTGTCACCTCCACCTTGCTGCTGCTAGCTCCACTGCCCATTCCAGGACAAAGCACAGGTTACTTTGGTATATCTATATCTTTATCTTTATATCTACTGTATATCTATATCTGTCTGTCTGTCTGTCTGTCTGTCTGTCTGTCTATCTATCTATCTATCATCTATCTATCTATCTATCATTTTACTCTAGAGTCAGGGCAGGATGCCTGGTCTGAATTGGGAGAGGGCAGGGTGAACAGAGGTAGCTGCTCCTTGGTCTTCTCAGTGCTCCCTTGCTTAGAAGGCTCGGGTGAACAGGAAGTGACATCTAGGAGGAGGAAGAGGAGGAGCAGGGGCAGGGCAGAGGCCATACAGGTTGCCAGTGGGTAGGGTCAGGGCCCAAGTCAAGGGTAGGCATGGTTGGGCATCTGCCAAGGGCCAATATCCCAGCAGGGGCCCACTGACAACAGCCCCTTGGACTTGCTTCTTCTCTTCACCTTTGCAACCTGCTTGTTCACCTGTCTCTCATTCTGGAACAGACAGTGGTGGTGGTGAGAAGGAGGAGCAGCAGAGGCCCCCGCCTGCTTGCTCACTGGTTCTCCCCAAGCGGTAGCAGTTATGAGAAAGAGGGGGACTGAAGGAAGGAGGGCATTGCGAGTGACTTACCCAAGGGCCCTCAAAAACCTAGAGCCAGAACTGGTTAGAGTGGCCATGGGAAGTATCTTATATCCTGCCTCCATGCTAGCAGAATGGATCACTAGCACAACAAAAACAAGTGGTTCCTGAAATGAGTGGAAATGAGTGGAAACAAGTCAGCAGAACAGGGCAGGGCAGCAGAGCTTTCAGAAACTAGCATTTCAGCTCATTTCTGGGCTTGTTTCAAGGACTGCTAGTTTCTGTTTAGTTATTTATTATTACATTTCTATACACAAAATAAAAAATCAGCCAAAAATGCACATTTCCTCCATAGGCTAAAGCATAAAAATGTGCATGGGGGGGATTTGTGCATTTTGGGTGGATTTGCACATTTTTTGCAAGTGCAAACTTGCACAAATTCAGGAAATTGGGGGGGGGGACTGATTTCATCAATGAGAGAACAAAAGGCGCCTAACAATCTGCGAAATGCAGATGGAACAGATTTTACAAAATTCATACGTCCCTATGGCAGAGGACATACTTTGCAAGCAGAAAGTCTTAGGTTCAATCCCTGGCATTTCCAGTTTGGGCTGGGAAAGTCTCCTATCTGTAACTAGGGATTCTGGAGAAATTTGAGATGGATTAAAATGAGCTTGGATTTCTAAGAATCCGATCTGCGGAATCGACTGCGGAGGGGCCCCCAGGCTGTGTGGAGTCCGTGGACTTTCAGATGATTTTTTTACTTTCCCGAAATTTACACATATAAATCCATAGAAAAATACATATGTTTCTGCTAAGGAAACATTGAATAGAATGAGGGACAACAATACACTGTTACGTACTGAGGTAAATTATGTAAGTAATTACGTAAATACTTACATAATTATGTACATAATTATTTCCGTATTTTTCCACATGACAGGAAAAAATTTGCATCCGTCTGTGGGCGGATGACGGAACGAAAGGTGCCTGACCATCTGCGTAACACAGACGGAGTGGATTTTACACAGTCCATAAATCCCTGTCTGTAACCCTGGAGAGAGCCATAGCTTACCTTTGTAGATACTGGGCTGAGGGCGCCAGTGGTCTGACTGAGTATCAGGCAGCTTCATAACTTACATTATGCATATGAACTGTCATATGCATAATATAAGTTGACTTGAGTATTGGTATGCATAGAGCATCCATTTCATATATAAGGTAGGGAAGGGAGAACCACAGTCACCTTGAAGCTTGGTTCATCTCATGTTTGTGTTCTATCATGAGCTTTTGTGTGTGTTTGTCAGGCAGAAAAAGTGCACATTTTGGTGCACATTTCTTGAAGTGCTCACCCAAGTGTGCACTTTTCCACCATTGACTAACACGTGAAAATGAGTTTGTTTCCAACATGTGCATTTTTTAAAAATAGGCTTAAAAACAACAACAACAACAACAACAACAAGAATGCAAGCTTAGGAACCTGTGAGCTTTTCCTGAAAAAAATCCACTCATGTCTGCGTTAGCGTTCAGAGCCAAATGGGCCAAATCTGCTTAAAAGATGAATTAGTTCTCATACATCCCTAACATGAGTCATCAGAGTGGTGAAAAAGACAGATCTGTGTTCCTGTTTCTCTACCACACAAAGAGGATCACTGTCATCATTAGGGACGGTGGAGAATTCCGCCACGGACCTCAGTGAGGCCGAATACCAGTGCATTCAGCCCCCCGAAATCCATGGCAGAACGAAGCCCCTCTGCCCCCCACCCCACGAAATGGGCCCAGAACGGAGCCCCCAACCCCCTACATGCGTGGAAAATGGAGGACTTACCTGCTGCTTCTGCGGCTGCCATTCGCTTCATCTTCATAGGCGTGATAGGCTATGTAAATACTTACGTAGCCTATCACGGCTAACGCAGGGACGCCTTTTGCGTCCCTGCGGAGGCCGTGATAGGCTACGTAAGTATTAACGTAGCCTATCATGGCAAGGTAAAAAAAAAACCACATACGCAAATGGCGGCAGCTACGGCGGCCGCCATTTGCGTTCCTTTTTTTCGCCGTTTTAGCCTACGTAAATATTTACGTAAGCTATTATGGCAAAAAAAAAGGGAACGCAAATAGTGTCCACTATGCTATTTGCATTCCCCTTTTTTTCCCTCTAATAGCTTATATAAATATTTATGTAGGCTAAAACAGCGAAAAAAAAGGAACGCAAATGGCAGCGGCCATAGCCACTGCCATTTGCGTATGTGTTTATATTTTTACTTTGCCGTGATAGGCTATGTAAATATTTACGTAGCTTATCACGGTTAAATACAGGGATGCAAACGGCAGCAGCTATGGCAGCCACCATTTGCGTCCCTGCTGCCCAGCAGCCGGATGTCCGGCTGCAGGCGGAGCTGGCCGGCGGCTCCGTGGAATCCGCGTGGAGTGGAGCCGGCCAGGCAGGACTCCGGGGGGCGGGGACGGAGCACCTCCCCCCCATTGAGGATTCCGGGGAGAGGGATGGAGTGCCTCCCCCCCCATTGTGAAGTAGATCTGCGAAACGGTAAGTGACTTTCGTACATCCCTAGTCATCATCAGTAATTTATGAAGTAGGGTTAGAAATGAATGTATATTTCCTATTGTCATATGCACTACTCTTTGAATGTTCAACCATTAGAGGGTTAATATGTTGGATAGAGAATGTGCCTTCCATCGATGGAAGGGTTCTGCTGATGGAAGGTGACTCCACTTAGAGATTCTCCCTCCCACACTGCACCACAGCTCATCCCATTCAGCAGGGTCTCCTGATCCTGCATGTAGAATTTTGAGGGGGTTGGAGAAGGTGCCATGGGGAAGAGGAGACATAGAAATTCCTTCCACCTCCTCAGTTGCACCTGCATAAATCTGGATCCATTCCTATGTTTACAAATAGCTATAACTTCCTGAATAGATTACAGTTTGTTTTCCTATCTATCTTAGGGATGTCAGAGAATTCTGCCACAGATCTCGGTGAGGCCGAATGCCAGTGCATTCAGCCCCCCCAAAATCCATGGTGGAACAAAGCCCCCCTGCCCCCCGCGAAAGGTGTGTGAAATGGGACACCCACCTGCTGCCGTTCGTGCTGCTTTGCGAATGGTGGCCACGTCTGTGGCCACCATTCGCTTCCTCATTATAGCCGTGATAGGCTACGTAAATACTTACGCATCCTATCACGGCAAAAAAAAGGCAACGCAAATGCCGGTGGTTATGGCGGCCGCCATTTGCGTTCCTTTTTTTTTTGCCGTGATAGGCTATGTAAATATTTACACAGTCTATTACAGCAAAAGAGAGGGGTGCAAATGGCGTAGTGGCCACCATTTGTGCCCATCTCTTTTGCTGTAATAGGCTACGTAAATATTTATGTAGCCTATCGCAGCCACACAAAAAAAGGGAACACAAATGGTGGCTGCCATAGCTGGGTTTTTTTGCCGTGATAGGCTACGTAAATATTTACATAGCCTATCACGGCAAAATACAGGCTGCCCAGCGGCTGGATGTCCAGCTGCGGGTGGCCCCGGCCGGTGGCTCCGCAGAATCGCTGCAGAGTGGAGCCGGCCAGAAAGAATTTCGGGGGGAGGGGCAGAGCACCTCCCCCCCACCATGAATGTCACCCTTCAAAAAGATAAGGGACTTTCGTACATCCCTAATCTATCTAACCTTAGAAAATCAAGCTCTCTCTTACACTGTACATCTTCTTGCTACCCAGCATCATCCCATTCTCTGAGTTGCCATGGACACCATGATCGAAGGCTGTCAGAAGCAAGTGAGACCACAAGAGAAGAGAGGCATAGACAATCAACACAATGAAAAATGGGACATGACTGGTATCATATATACTGTGTCAACTTTCCACATTTTAATAACGGCAGCAGATTCTTTGTCTCTGCTGTGCAGTTCCATGAAACATAAATCCAATCACTCCTGTGGACGGCCTGAACTGATGACGAATCCAGTGACTAAAACAAACTCCAAGCTCTTCATTGCTGCTTCCTAGCAGCATCTAGAAATCTGAAATGAAGGAAGAACAAGGTCATGATCACACAGGAAATGAGAAATGGGCCACTCCAGGGACCAGAATGATCTCAATGTGTGAAAGAAGAATAGGTCAAGACATGGATCACTTTGTAGTCTTCATGTATTGATTTTGGATATATTGGGGGTTTAAAAAAAAATCCAGTGAAATGCCCATCATGAAAACACATATTACTCTGTTTGGGGGATACATTTGTTTGGTTCACATTTTAATTTTACACCTTTGAACAAACAGATGAACAGAAATTCACTTATCCTTCAAAATTCACACATCTCCAGATTTGCAATAGAGTTCCCCGATTTTAAAAAAATGCATCAAAAAGTGTATATTAGAAAAACATGCTCTCAAAAATGCATATATTCAGGAAAATAACATTCAGAAATGCCTTCTCAGTGGTTGCTTTGCCATGAACCATTTCAGCATAATAATGTACACACATAAAGCAACCATTTCTATGGTGGAAACCTCAGCAAACACTGCTCCTCTTGAGGTCCTAGAGTTGTAGGGAGACCTGAAAAGACCTGTCCAATCTGAAGTTTTTACACAATTCCTGTGGTAAATGTGGGAGAATTCCAAGGGAGACGATATATTGACTTTCCATACAATAAAGTTTCCACACTCTCTGGGTGTTGTTGTTGTTCAGTCATTAAGTCGTGTCCGACTCTTCATGATCCCATGAACCATAGCACGCCAGGCCTTCCTGTCCTCCACTCTCTCCCGGAGTGTGCTCAAGTTCATATTCATTGCATCGGTGATGCTATCTAGCCATCTCATCCTCTGCCGTACCCTTCTTCTTTTGCCTTCAGTCTTTCCCAGCATCAGGGTCTTTTCCAGGGAGTTTTCTCTTTGCATTAGGTGGCCAAAATATTTGAGCTTCAGCTTCAGTATCTGTCCTTCCATTGAGCAGTCACGGTTGATTTCCTTTAGGATTGACTGATTTGACCTCCTTGCAGTCCAGGGGACTCGTAAGAGTCTTCTCCAGAACCACAGTTCGAAAGCATCGATTCTTCGGCGCTCAGCCTTCCTTATAGTCCAGCTCTCACAGCCATACATTACTACTGGGAAAACCATAGCTTTGATTAGATGGACCTTTGTCGGTAAGGTGATGTCTCTGCTTCTTACTATGCTATCTAGGTTTGCCATAGCTTTCCTCCCAAGGAGCAAGTGTCTTTTAATTTCATGGCTACAGTCATTGTCTGCAGTGATCTTGGAGCCCAAGAAATACAATCTGTCACTGCTTCCATTTCTTCCCCTTCTATATGCATGCCAGGAAGTGATGGGGCCACATGCCATGATTTTAGTTTTTTTAATGTTGAGTTTCAAACCAGCTTTTGCACTCTCCTCTTTCACCCTCAACAAGACACTCTTTAGTTCCTCCTTGCTTTCTGCCATTAGGGTGGTATCGTCTGCGTATCTGAGGTTGTTGATAATTCTCCCGACAATCTTAATTCTGAGCTGTGATTCATCCAACCCAGTGTTTCTCATGATGTAATCTGCATATAAGTTAAATAAGCAAGGTGACAGTATACAGCCTTGTCATATTCCTTTCCCAATTTTGAACCAATCAGTTGTTCCATGTCCGGTTCTTACTGTTGCTTTTTGACCGTCGTACAGGTTTCTCAGGAGACAGGTAAGGTGGTCTGGTACTCCATCTCTTTAAGGATTTGCCACAGTTTGTTGTGATCCACACAATCAAAGACTTTAGTGTAGTCAATGAAGCAGAAATAGAGGTTTTTCTGGAATTCTCTTGCTTTCTCCATGATCCAGCGAATGTTGGTGATTTGATCTGTAGTTCCTCTGCCTCTTCGAAACCCAGCTTGTACTTCCGGTAGTTCTCAGTTCACATACTGCTGAAGCCTAGCTTGTAGGATTTTGAACACTTTAACAGCATCATCTTTTAGGATTTTAAATAGCTCAGCTGGAATATTGTCATCTCTGCTAGTTTTGTTGTTAGGAATGCTTCCTATTTTATAGGGATGGCAGAGAATTTCTCCCCGAATCTTCGGGGGGCTGAGCGCCAACGCATTCAGCCCCCCGAAATGCGGTGAAATTCTGCTCCACCCCCCCGGGATGGGACTTACCTTTGGCGAATGTCCCTCCTGGCGGCGGGTCCCGGCGGCAGTTCTTCGGCCTTTCGTCGGGGGCGGAGGGTGGCAGCAGGTCTTCCGACCGGCTGCCGCCGCCACCATTACAAAGTGTAAAAAAAACCAAAAAAACCCATGATAGGCTACGTAACGATTAACGTAGCCTATCACGGCTAGATTTCCAAAGTCAGCCATGATAGGCTATGTAAATCGTTATGTAGCCTATCATGGGTGACTTTGGAAAAAAGAAAAGAAAAGCGCGTACACAAATGGCAGCGCCCTATGGGCACCGCCATTTGCGTTCCTTATTTGGTCCCGGTAGTCTACGTAAAGATTTACGTAGTCTACGTAAATCTTTATGTAGACTACCGGGACCAAATAAGGAACACAAATGGCAGCGCCCATAGGGCGCCGCCATTTGTGTACTCGCTTTTTTTTTTTCAAAGTCACCCGTGATAGGCTACGTAACGATTTACATAGCCTATCACGGCTGACTTTGGAAATCTAGCCGTGATAGACTACGTTAATTGTTACGTAGCCTATCACGGTTTTTTTTGTTTTTTTTTACACTTTGTTTTGTGGCCGGGCGAGGCGGGACTGAACTTCGGGGGGAGAAGCGAAGCGCATCCCCCCCACCGCGAAGCCAAGCTGCGAAAAGGTAAGTGACTTTCGTACATCCCTACTTCCTAAGTCCCACTTGACTTCACTCTCTAAGATGTTCAGCTCAAGTTCAGCACTAGCTATCAGGGATTATGATCTTTCCTGTATAGTTCTTCTGTGTATTCTTGCCACCTCTTCTTAATCTCATCTGCTTCTGTTAGGTCCCTGCCTTCTTTGTCCTTTATCATGCCTGTCTTTGCACAAAACGTTCCCTTGATATCTCCGATTTTCTTGAAGAGATCTCTAGTCTTTCCCATTCTGTTGTTTTCTTCGATTTCTTTGCATTGTTCATTTAAGAAGGCCTTCTTGTCTCCCCTTGCTATTCTCTGAAAATCTGCATTCAGTTGGATATATCTTCCCCTTTTTCCCTTGCTTTTCACTTCCCTTCTTTCCTCAGCTACTCATAAAACCTCATCAGATAGCCACTTTGCTTTCTTGCATTTCTTTTTCTTTGGGATGGATTTTGTTGCTGCCTCCCAAACAATGTTACGGACCTCCGTCCATAGTTCCTCAGGCACTCTGTCTATCAGGTCTAATCCCTTAAATCTATTCCTCACCTCCACTGTATATTCATAAGGGATATGATTTAGGTCATACCTGAATGGGTTAGTGGTTTTCCTTATGTTCTTCAATTTAAGCCGAAATTTTGCAACAAGAAGCTCATGATCTGAGCCACAGTCAGCTCCAGGTCTTGTTTTTACTGACTGTATAGAGCTTCTCCATCTTTGGCTGCAAAGGACATAATCAATCTGATTTCGATATTGACCATCTGGTGATGTTCATGTGTAGAGTCGCCTCTTGTGCTGTTGGAAAAGAGTGTTTGCTATGATCAGTGTGTTCTCTTGGCAAAACTCTATTAGCCTTTGTCCTGCTTCATTTTGTACACCAAGGCCATGCCTGCCTGTTATCCCGGTGATTTCTTGACTTCCTACTTTAGCATTTCAATCCCCTATGATGAAGAGGACATCTTTTTTTGGTGTTAGTTCTAGAAGGTGTTGTAGATCTTCATAGAACCGATCAAGCTCAGCTTCTTCGGCCTCAGTGGTTGAGGCATAGACTTGAATTACTGTGATTTTGAATGGTTTGCCTTGGATTCGTACTGAGATCATTTCATCGTTTTTGAGATTGTACCCCAGTACTGCTTTTCCCACCCTTTTGTTGACTATGAGTGCTACTCCATTTCTTCTAAGGGATTCTTGCCCACATTAGTAGATATAATGGTCACCTGAATTAGATTTGCCCATGCTTGTCCATTTTAGTTCGCTGATTCCCAAGATGTCGATGTTCAATCTTGCCATCTCATGTTTGACCACCTCCAGCTTACCTTGATTCATTGATCTGACATTCCAGGTTCCTAAACAATATTGTTCTTTACAGCATCGGATTTTCTTTTCACCACCAGACACATCCACAGCTGAGTGTCCTTTCGGCTTTGGCCCAGCCGCTTCACTCTTTGTGGCGCTACTTGGAAATACCCTCTGCTCTTCCCCAGTAGTATATTGGACACCTTCCAACCTGAGGGGCTCATCTTCCGGCATCATCTCTTTTAGCCTTGTGATACGTTCCATGGGGTTTTCTTGGCAAGAATACTGGAGTGGGTTGCCATTTCCTTCTCCAGTGGGGCCACATTTTGTCAAAACCAACATTACTTTATATCTGTGTCTAGCGGCTCCATCTTTTAATTTTTTTAAAACTCTACAGTAGGCACACGAAGCTTGATTCAGATTGGGACCTAGCATGGTACTGAGTGGGTAAGGCAGTTTTTAAAATCTGTATCCCCCCCTGCACCTACTCTAAATATGAACAAAAGATGTACTTGCTGGACACAGATTTAACATAATTTCTTCTAGGGCCTAAAGATGCCAGCCATTACAGTGGAGGGGGGGGACCATTTGTGACAGCCCCCATAACTGCCATTTGAGAAGCCTCTAAGGAGGAGGCATGATTTTGCTAAAAGTGGTGAGAATCCAAACTTGGGTGGGATTTGTCAATTCCATTCAGGCCTGTTCTACCTTTAACCCCCCCAACACAAGTCACAACTGAGTTCAGTTTACTTCTTGAAATTCCTTACCTGCTTTCTCAAAAGGCCCTCTGCTGCATACAATGTGCTATACTCACGATATTTTCTCCAGACCAAAGGGCAAGAGCAGTTCCTTAACTGGTGGAGGAAAGAGACCGAGAATGAATGGCTAATTTTTTATTTTTTTTAATGGGTCACAAAGTTAGTACTGGCATTTTCAGGGCATAATTCGCATAGATAGTTCTCTATCTATGGGGTTTGGCAGATAAGAGCTTCTCTGAATCAGATTCCATAATGACACATGATAATAAAATTGCCCTCATCAATGTCTTTACCAGTGCATCTGTACTTGCTCTGATTGCTCGCTGTCAGTGACAGGTAGAGAGTGAGCCTATAATTTGATAATTAAGATGTCAGATCAAATGTGGTGTGTTCAGAGCAAAGTGCTAGCTAATGTGTCTTCCATGCCATCAAGGTTTTAAAGCCACTGGGTTCATATAGAACTCTGGGCTGACCTTGTGACTGGAGTTCAGAATTAGCAGGCAGAAAGTGCAGGAGTGTACGGTGCACCTTCTGACACCCTTTCTTTTTTTTTTCTGCCACCCTCTTCTCTTTCTCTTTTTCTCTCTCTGTTTCTGACACCCTCTTTCTCACCCCCTCTCCTTTCTGACACCCCCTTTATCTTTCTTTTCCCCCGCCACCCTCTTTTATCTCTCTCTTTGTGACACCCCCTATTATCTTTATTTTTATGCCACCCTCTTTCTCTCTCTCTCTTTCTGACACCCTCTTTCTCTCTCACCCTCTCTCTCTCCCCTTTCTGACACCCCCTTTATCTGTCTTTTTTTCTGCCACCCACTTTTATCTCTCTCTTTCTGACACCCTCTTTCTCTCTCACCCTCTCTCTCTCCCCTTTCTGACACCCCCTTTATCTGTCTTTTTTTCTGCCACCCACTTTTATCTCTCTATTTCTGCCACCCTTTCGCTCACACACCCTCTCTCTCTCTCTCTCTCTCTCTCCCCCTTCTGACAGCCTGTCTTTCTCTCTTTCCGATTTCCCTGTCCCCACCACAGTGGGCTGCCAGGGAAGGGACAGATTGCCCTTGCCAGAGGTCTGAACTTGTTTGCAGAAGGCTTTTGAAATTAGGCCAAGGGCTGCATGGCACCCTAGGGCTGCAGGTTGCCCACCCTCCTTGCCTTAATGCCATTTCCTAACAGTGGCACAGGTTGTATGCTCAGTCTCTCTCCTCAATCCCCTGCCACAGTACAGAAACGAAATCCAGCACTGCACAATACATGTAGGGATTGAGGAACACCAAATACGTTGTTTGTCATGATAGCTCCTCTTCACTCAGGGGATATGATGACCTGGTCAACTTACTAGCAGACACTGTTCTCTTCCATTGAGCTCAACAGACAGTCTGGTTGCAAGGTCACAAAATAAACATTTTTTAAAAAGAAAACACATTCTGTCACACTGTGCAGCAAAGCACCTTGTTTTCTTTGCTTTTTTCCATATTGATTCCCATTTCAGACCCAGGTTTCTCAAGGACATTTTCTGTGCAAAGTGTTTGATGAGGTTCTTTTGCTTCTGTAGCCAACTTTATTAACATATGGGGGAGGGGGTTTCCTGCCCTATTGCTAAAAATAATCCAGAAATAAGGTGCAAAAGTAATACTGAACCACTTGTTACAGTGGACAGCAACTATATAAAAGTGTGACAACATTGGTGGTTTTATTGTGACAATACGAGAGATAGCCATACTTGCCTGGAATTGTGCTTAGTACACAAGACCGGGAACAGTCAATGCTATAATATTTATCAGGTGCCACCTTGGTTAAGATTCTGTGTTCTGTAGCATGGTGCTTATTCACCCAGGCAATTTAAAGTATTATGCTGGGTAATATTCACTATGTATTTATTCGTCCTCATTTATTCGTCCTTATTCACCCAGGCAATTTAAAGTGTTATATTGTTTAAAGTGCAATTTTAAAGTGTTAAACATTAACATGTAAATATTAAAGTGTTTTAGGGTGCAATTCTAACTAGATAGGTGGCCGCCTCTGAACTCGGAGGTGGCTGCCTATCCAAAGCAGGGCAGGAGAAGCACAGAGGGGGTTGCCCCCTCCGCTCTTCTCCTGCCCTGCTTTTTGGCTAGACAGCCGATTGTGGCTGTCTAGCTGTGGGTGCACGGAGCGGGGAAGGAGGCTGCTGTACGACACATTGGATGTGTTGTACACGCAGCTACACTCTCCCTGCCCCAGAACACCCCCAGCCGCGCCCCTTTCTTCTCAGCATGGAGAACAGGGCTGTTCCGTGCTGCCTCCAAGGCAGCACAGAAGTGAGGGGAGGTTGTTTCTCTGGGAACCGACCTCAGAGCGCAGCCTTCAAGGTCGGTTCCCAGAAAACAGCATATCCTATGGCCGTCTAGCCACTGTCTAGCGTCCATTGGATTGCTCCCTCTAACATTTAAAGTGTTTTAAACATTTAAAGTGTTAGGCTATTTAAAGTGCAATTTAAAGTGTTAGGTTATTTAAAGTGCAATTTTTAATTATCCATACTTATTTATTTGTCCTTATTCGCCCAGGCAATTTAAAGTGTTATGCTGGCTAATGTTCACTATTTATTTGTTTGTTTGTTTGTTTATTTTACAAATGCATATATTGCTTTCCATCAAGATATCAAAATGGTGAACATGCCGTGTCATTGCCACTAAAAGGTCACAATATAACACATCATAAAACAAAGCAATGACAAATAATTACTAATTAACAATAAAACTATACAGTTTGCGGCACACTGCAGACCAGAACTGGCTGGGGCCCACCTCAGGGAAAGCCTGGGTGAAGAGATGGGTCTCAAGAATACACCTAAACATCAAGGTGGCGGTGCCTGTCTAATGACAACTGGGATGCATTTCAGAGGGTAGATGCTGCAGCACTAAATGCTCTGCTGTGAGTGCTCCTGAGGCAATCCTCCAGACCATGTGGCACCATCAGAAGCACTCCCTTAGAGTCCTTCTAAAGATTGCAAAGACTGGGCAAGGGGTGAGGCCAGGATTGGCATCAAGGATAGGCATGGCTGGGCACCTTTCAAGGGCCCACACCCCAGCAGAGGCCCACTACCAAGAGCCTCCTGGGATTGCATCTCCTTTTGACCTTTGCAACCCGCTTCTTCGCCTGCCTCTTTCTTTGGCCCAAACAACAGCAATGGTGAGGAGGAGGAACAGTAGATGCCACTGCCTACCTGCACACTGCCTCCCTGCCTGCCAAGCAAGCAAGCGGTAGCAATGATGAGAAAGAGGATGAGGAGCAACAGCAGCTGGTAACAATGGTGGTGAGAAGGCAGACTCGCTGAGGGAGGGGGCCCATGGAGGGTGTATTGCCCAAGGGCCTTCAAAAACCTGGAGCCTGTGCTGAGTGAGGCAATCCCTAAGGAAACTTGGTCCCAAGTTATTTAAGGCTTTATATGTTAACCACAACACCTTAAACTTGGCTTGGTAGCTTACTGGCAGCCAGTGTGGTTCTTTTAGCAAAGTTGTAACATGCTATAGAAAAGAGGCCCTGTTAACAGCCTCTGCATCAGCTGCAGCTTCCAGACCAAAACCAAGGGCAGCCCCACACAGACCACATTTCAGTAATCCAGCCTTGAGGTTACCAAGATGGTGTCCACTCCCATTCCATGTAGAAAAGCCAGCTGGTCCTGCAGTTGAACCTTACTTCAGTACTGAGGACTGCAACCTCTACCTGAAGCGGGTGTAAGACAGGCCACATGGTACACAGATCTCTCCTTTAACACCTTCCGGCCGCCTCTTAGTATCTGCCAGCTGAGGTGACTGCCTCACTTGGCCTAAAGTTAGGGCTGACCCTGCTTTGAGTTGTAGTCTGGGCTCAGTTAGGCAGAACATTTTCTGGGTCCTCTGCTTCATGACCCACTGAACTCCACTCCCATTTGGGCTGGTATGACAATATTGCCCAGGCCTCTACAAATCCATCTATCCACCCCTGCCCTGCTCATTTTATCATCACTGCAACCTTGCAAAGTAAGTTAGGCTGAAAGAGAGTGAATGGCTCAAAGTCACTCAGCAAGCTTCAGGAAATTTGACTGAAATTTGACCCTTCATTCCTAGTCTGACATTTTAACAACTATGCCACACTGACTCATGTGCCTAAATAGGTGTTGTCCACACCAGAATAAAGAATTCACCCTTTTTCCCTCCGCCCTTCCCAAACAGATGCTTATTTACCATTCTATGTCCACATACATTGTCCACATACTGCTTAGCAACATCAAAAGAAATCTAAAGAAAGAAAGGTTAAGAGGTCCTTGTAGAAGGGGTAATTTTGTGTTTTTGTTATTCTGTGCTACTTTTTTTGAAAATACTTCTTATTCTATTTTTTATCTTTATAAATGAAATAAACAGTACCAACAACTTAGTCATTATCTACAGTTTCCAACAATACAGTATTCTTAGGAGGACACAGCAATAACAAAAAAGAAAAAAAGAACAGAAGAAGGAAAAGGAAGAAGAAAGCAAGAAAAAAAAGAAAAAATATAAAAAAGTCACTTAAAAGGATTAAATTTAAACTGCACTACACACAAACTTCAAGTATCATTCTACTTAAAAGTTATACCTATAACATTGCCAATATTACAATTCAGTACAGCATAGATAATCAACCTTACATTTCAATATCATATCTTCAGTCTTATAGCAAGGGAGCAAGCCTACAATTCATTTCCAATAACCATATATTGCCCTTCAGTTAACATATAATAGTAAAGCTTCACAATTTAACCAGCCAAAAATATTACTAATCAAAGTCTCATAATAATGATAGTAATAATAATAAATAGGGAAGGAAATTAAAAAGGATAAGTAATAATAATAACTTTATGCTATCTATATTTTAGATAGTGTCATTTCTAAATCTATATATGAATGTATACATATCTATACACACACAAACAGGAATTTTATTATACAGTATATCATGTCTAATGTAAAAAAAGAGGAAGTAAGAAAAAGACAGGGAAAAAAGGGGATATATGTAAACAGTCCTCTGGACTGGCATACTGCCCGGACCTTATAACCCAAATAAATCTGAAGAAGAAGAATAAGAATTGAAAAGCTCCCAGCTCATGAGGCTGGGGAAAATGTCTCCCATGCCTTACTTTGAACACCAGCTAGCCAAGCCTCTGCCATTTCATGATTTAAAAACTTTTTCATCTGGCCTTCAAAAAGAATGCAAAATACAGCAGGGTATTTGATATGATATTGCAGATTCATTTGTCTTGCCTGATTTCTTGCCTTGGTAAATTGCCTTCTTTTGTCAGCGATTTCTTTAGTGTAATCCAGAAATAACATAACTTTGTCTCATGTTGGCCCCCAAAAAAGTTCTCCCACTTTCCTTGCCAAGCACAAAATATGATTTTTTGTGGAAACTCTTGCAAATTGAATTATAACAGTATAGGCAGTCCCTTTGGTGCCACAAACTGGACCTGGAACATGGTATGCATGCTCAATATGAAGTAAATAATCAGATGGCAGAGTGAGTAGCTCATGCAGAAATTTATTCAAGAATTTAAACAGACTTATATCAGCAGGCAGATCTTTGATACCAAGGATACGCAGATTTGCTCTATGAGTACATACCTCCAGTAAGTTGGGAAATTCTCGCAAACTGGATATTATGGGAGGCATGCATAGCCGTCTCTTGCATAGACACCTGGTCTTAGAGAGCATTAACCTTCAATTCCATCTTTTGCAAATAACTATTAATTAAATCCACAGCCCCTTGAAGGTTAGTAATAGAACCTTGGATTGTATCTAGCATCTTAGCCTGTTCTGCTAATTGAAAAGACGAAGTTTTTATCAGAGTCAGCAACTCCTTTACATTTCTGGCATCTCTAGAAACCTTTGCCAAGGGAGTGGTTGGGGGTAGGGATGTCAGAGAATTCCGCCACGGATCTTGGTGAGGATGAATGCCAGTGCATTCGGCCCCCCAAAATCTGTGGCGGAATGGCCAGCCCCCCCGCCCCCCCGCGGATCCCCCCTGGGACGAGACTTACCTGAGGTGGATGTTCCGGGTGGCGGTGGCTCCGGCGGCAGCGGCTGCGGCGGCTCCGGCGGCTGCGGCGGCTGGTCTTCCGACTGGTTGCCACCGCCGCCATTTGCAGTCTTGTCTTTTTTTCTTTCTTTTTTTACAAAGACGTGATAGGCTACATAAAAACTTTTTCGCCGTCTTAGTCTACGTAAATCTTGATGTAGACTAAGACGTGCCAAAATAAGGAATGCAAATGGCGGCAGCCGTGGCCGCCGCCATTTGCGTACGCGCGTTGTTGTTTTTTTTTAAGTCAGCCGTGATAGGCTAAGTAAACATTTACGTAGCCTATCACATTTTTTTTTAAAACTTAGCCGTGATAGGCTACGTAAATCTTTACATAGCCTATCACTTTTTTTGTGTGTTTTTTTAACTGGAAATGGCGGCTGCGGCAGCCAGTCAGAAGACCGGCCACCACTGCCACTGCACCATCGCCGGTTCCGCCACCGGAGCCACCGCTGCCAGGAAGATCCGCCCCAGGTAAGTCTTGTCCCGGGAGGGGCGGGGGGGCAGACCATTCCACCACTGATTTCGGGGGGCCGAATGCGCTGGCATTCAGCCTCCCCGAGATCCGTGGCGGAATTCTCTGACATCCCTACGTAGCCACCACCGCCATTAGTGTACGCATTTGTTTGTTTTTTTACCCAGACGTGATAGGCTACGTAAGTTTTTATGTAGCCTAAAATGTCTGGGTAAAAAAAAAAAAAAAGGCATACACAAATGGCGGTGGCTACGGCCACCGCCATTTGCATTCCTTATTTTTCTTCGTCTTAGTCTACGTAAATATTTACGTAGCCTAAGACGAAGAAAAATAAGGAACACAAATGGCGGCAGCAATAGCTGCCGCCATTTGTGTATGTGTTTGTTTGTCTTTCCTTACCCAGAGCCCTCTGCGGATGGAAATCTGGCTGCGGACGGCCCTGGCCTGGGCCTGGCTGGCTGCTCCGTGGAGCCGCCGCGGAGCACAGCCAGCTTTCCAGGATTCCGGGGGGAAGGACCGGATCGCCTCCCCCCCGTCAAGGATTCCGGGGGGCGGGACGGAACGCCTCCCCCCCCATGAACATAATCCGTGGAAAGGTAAGTGACTTTCGTACATCCCTAGTTGGGGGAGTTGGCAGTGGTCCCGTGGCTTTTTTCCTTCCCCTTTTTTCCTCCTCTTCCATAAAGGAAACAAGTAAGTATAATTACAAACAAACAGTCACTTCAACAGATTTTGCAGGTCCTCAGATATTGTTGGCATTTTTAATTCATAAATACTTTTGGAACTTGTCAGCCCTGAAGTCTCCTAATTACATAGGAGTTTCAAGACAGCTTTGAGTAGATGAGGCTCTGGAAAACTGACTTTAGAGTCCAGCTCTTCTGCTGCTCCACAAAAGGAGTTGTTCTTCCAAGATCTTATCCAGATGCTACCCCTTTTAATTCCAGGGGAAGATGAAAAGGATTTTCAACCTTTTAAAAGCTGTTTGAGGAGGCAACCTGCAGAGCTTCCACAAGACGCTTGCCAGGGCGACATGGCTCCTACCGGAAGTCTTGTGCTACTTTTATTTTATTTATTTTAAATAAATTCAAAATGAGGATTTTTGGTGTTCAAAGAAAAGTTCAGCTATAGCATTCCAAATGAATTTAACATGCATACTAGAGAGGTACGCCCTGTATATTCAATAACTCTGAGCATTTAAGAGTTTGTTGTTGTTTAGTCGGTCAGTCGCTTCCGACTCTTTGTGACTTCATGGACCAGCCCATGCCAGAGCTTCCTGTCGGCCGTCGCCACCCCCAGCTCCCCCAAGGTCAAGTCCGTCACCTCCAGAATATCATCCATCCACCTTGCCCTTGGTCGGCCCCTCTTCCTTTTGCCTTCCATTTTCCCTAGCATCAGCATCTTCTCCAGGGTATCCTGCCTTCTCATGATGTGGCCAAGTACTTCAGTTTTGCCTTTAATATCATTCCCTCAAGTGAGCAGTCTGGCTTTATTTCCTGGAGTATGGGCTGGTTTGATCTTCTTGCAGTCCAAGGCACTCCCAGAATTTTCCTTCAGCACCACAGTTCAAAAGCATCTATCTTCCTTTGCTCAGCCTCCCTTATGGTCCAGCTCTTGCAGCCATAGGTTACTACGAGGAATACCATTGCTTTAACTATGTGGGCCTTTGTTGTCAGTGTGATGTCTCTGCTCTTCCCTATTTTATCAAGATTTGTCATTGCTCTCCTCCCAAGAAGTAAACGTCTTCTGATTTCCTGGCTGCAGTCAGCGTCTACAGTAATATTTGCGCCTAGAAAGACAAAGTCTGTCACTGCCTCCACGTTTTCTCCCTGTATTTGCCAGTTATCAATCAAGCTGGTTGCCATAATCTTGATTTTTTTTAGGTTTAACCGCAGCCCAGCTTTTGCACATTCTTCTCTCACCTTCATCATGAGGTTCCTCAGCTCCTCCTCCCTTTCAGCCACCAAAGTGGAAAGTGCAAAGACATCTGCATATCTGCATATGATATCTGCATATCTGAAAAGATATCTGAAAAGATATCTGCATATCTGAGATTGTTAATTTTTCTTCCAGCGATTTTAACTCCAGCCTTGGCTTCATCAAGCCCAGGCTGCCCAGCACGTCGCATGATGTGTTCTGCGTACAGGTTGAATAGGTAGGGTGAGAGTATACAACCCTGCCGTACTCCTTTCCCAATCTTAAACCAGTCTGTTGTTCCATGGTCTGTTGTTACCATTGCTACTTGGTCGTTATACAGATTCCTCAGGAGGCAGACAAGATGACTTGGTATCCCCATACCACCAAGAACTTGCCACAATTTGTTATGATCCACACAGTTAAAGGCTTTAGAATAGTCAATGAAACAGAAATAGATGTTTTTCTGAAACTCCCTGGCTTTCTCCATTATCCAGCGGATATTGGCAATTTGGTCTCTAGTTCCTCTGCCTTTTCTAAACCCAGCTTGTACATCTGGCAATTCTCGTTCTATGAATTACCGGAGTCTACCTTGCAAGATCTTGAGCTTGACCTTACTGGCATGTGAAATAAGTGCCACTGTTCGATAGTTTGAACATTCTTTGGCGCTTCCCTTTTTTGGTATGGGGATATAAGTTGATTTTTTCCAATCTGTTGGCCATTCTTGTGTTTTCGAAATTTGCTGGCATATGGCATGCATCACCTTGACAGCATCATCTTGCAAGATTTTAAACAGTTCAGCTGGGATACCATCATCTCCTGCTGCCTTGTTATAAGCAATGCTTCTTAAGGCCCATTCAACCTCACTCTTCAGGATGTCTGGCTCTAGCTCACTGACCACACCGTCAAATCTATCCCCGATATTATTATCCTTCCTATACAGATCTTCCATATATTCTTGCCACCTTTTCTTGCTCTCTTCTGCTTCTGTTAGGTCCTTGCCATCTTTGTTTTTGATCATACCCATTTTTGCCTGGAATTTACCTCCGATGTTTCTAATTTTCTGGAAGAGGTCTCTTGTCCTTCCTAGTCGATTATCTTCTTCTGCTTCCGTGCATTGCTTGTTTAAAAATAATTCCTTATCTCTTCTGACTAACCTCGGGAATTTTGCATTTAATTGGGCATATCTCCCCCTATCACTGTTGCCTTTTGCTTTCCTTCTTTCTTGGGCTGCTTCCAGTGTCTCAGCAGACAGCCATCTTGCCTTCTTGGTTTTCTTTTTTTTGGGGACATTTTTTGTTGCCGCCTCCTGAACAATGTTGCGAATTTCTGTCCATAGTTCTTCTGGGACCCTATCTACTAAATCTAGTCCCTTAAATCTATTCTTCACCTCCACTGCATATTCATGAGGAATATTTGTGAGCTCATATCTAACTGATCTGTGGGTCTTCCCTATTCTCTTTAGTCTAATTCTAAATTGTGCAATAAGAAGTTCATGATCTGAACTACAATCAGCTCCAGGTCTTGTTTTTACTGACCGCATAGATGTCCGCCACCTTTGGTTACAAAGGATGTAGTCAATCTGATTTTGGTGTCGACCATCTGGTGAAGTCCATGTATAAAGTCGTCTCTTAGGTTGTTGGAAGAGAGTGTTTGTTATGCACAGTGAGTTGTCTTGGCAAAATTCTATCAGCCTATGTCCTGCTTCATTTTGTTCTCCCAGACCATGCTTGCCTGTAATTCCAGGTGTCGTTTGACTACTCACCTTAGCATTCCAGTCTCCTGTAATGAAAATAACATCTTTGTTTGGAGTACTATCCAGTATTTGCTGCAGATCCTCATAGAACTGATCTACTTCTGCTTCTTCAGCATCTGTGGTTGGGGTGTATATTTGGATCACTGTGAGGTTAAATGGCTTACCCTGAATTCAAATTGAGAACATTCTGTCATTTGCTGGATTGTATCCAAGCAAGATGGAGAAGCTCTATACAGTCAGTCAAAACAAGACCTGGAGCTGACTGTGGCTCAGATCATGAGCTTCTTGTTGCAAAATTTCAGCTTAAATTGAAGAACGTAGGGAAAACCACTAAACCATTCAGGTATGACCTAAATCATATCCCTTATGAATATACAGTGGAGTTGAGGAATAGATTTCAGGGATTAGACCTGATAGACAGAGTGCCTGAGGAACTATGGACGGAGGTCCGTAACATTGTTCAGGAGGCAGCAACGAAATCCATCCCAAAGAAAAAGAAATGCAAGAAAGCCAAGTGGCTGTCTGAGTAGGCTTTACAAGTAGCTGAAGAAAGAAGGGAAGCGAAAAGCAAGGAAGAAAGGGGAAGATATATCCAACTGAATGCAGAGTTCCAGAGAATAGCAAGGAGAGACAAGAAGGCCTTCTTAAATGAACAATGCAAAGAAATCGAGGAAAACAACAGAATGGGAAAGACTAGAGATCTCTTCAAGAAAATTGGAGATCTCAAGGGAACGTTTTGTGCAAAGACGGGCATGATAAAGGACAAAGAAGGCAGGGACCTAACACATGCAGATGAGATTAAGAAGAGGTGGAAAGAATACACAGAAGAACTATACAGGAAAGATCTGAATGTCCCTGATAGCCATGATAGTGCGGTCACTGAACTTGAGCTGGACATCCTCGAGAGTGAAGTCAAGTGGGCCTTAGGAAGCATTAGTAACAACAAAGCTAGTGGAGATGACAGTATTCCAGCTGAGCTATTTAAAATCCTAAAAGTTGATGCTGTTAAAGTGCTGCATTCAATATGCCACCAAATTTGGAACACTCAACAATGGCTGCAAGACTGGAAAAGGTCAGTTTACATTCCAATTCCAAAGAAGGGCAATGCCAGAGAGTGTTCAAACTACCGCACAATTGTGCTCATTTCACATGCCAGCAAGGTGATGCTCAAAATCCTACAAGCTAGGCTTCAGCAGTATGCGAACTGAGAACTACCGGAAGTACAAGCAGGGTTTCGAAGAGGTGGAGGAACTAGAGATCAAATCGCCAACATTTGCTGCATCATGGAGAAAGCAAGAGAATTCCAGAAAAACATATGTTTCTGCTTCATTGACTACGCTAAAGCCTTTGATTGTGTGGATCACAACAAACTGTGGCAAATTCTTAAAGTGATGGGAGTACCAGACCGCCTTACCTGTCTCCTGAGAAACCTGTACGAGGGTCAAGAAGCAACAGTAAGAACCAGACATGGAACAACTGAGTGGTTCAAAATTGGGAAAGGAGTACGACAAGGCTGCATATTGTCACCCTGCTTATTTAACTTATATGCAGAGTACATCATGAGAAACGCTGGGTTGGATGAATCAGAGGTCGGAATTAAGATTGCTGGGAGAATTATCAACAACCTCCGATATGCAGACGATACCACCCTAATGGCAGAAAGCGAAGAGGATCTCAAGAGCCTCTTGTTGAGGGTGAAAGAGGAGAGTGCAGAAGCTGGTCTGAAACTCAACATTAAAAAAACGAAGATCATGGCATCTGGCCCCATCACTTCCTGGCATATAGAAGGGGAAGAAATGGAAGCAGTGACAGATTTTACTTTCTTGGGCTCCAAGATCACCGCAGACGGTGACTGTAGCCATGAAATTAAAAGACGCTTGCTCCTTGGGAGGAAAGCTATGGCAAACCTAGACAGCATAGTAAGAAGCAGAGACATCACCTTGCTGACAAAGGTCCGTCTAATCAAAGCTATGGTTTTCCCAGTAGTAATGTATGGCTGTGAGAGCTGGACTATAAGGAAGGCTGAGTGCCGAAGAATTGATGCTTTCGAACTGTGGTGCTGGAGAAGACTCTTACGAGTCCCCTGGACTGCAAGGAGGTCAAATCAGTCCATCCTAAAGGAAATCAACCCTGAGTGCTCATTGGAAGGACAGATACTGAAGCTGAAGCTCAAATATTTTGGCCACCTAATGCAAAGAGAAAACTCTCTGGAAAAGACCCTGATGCTGGGAAAGACTGAAGGCAAAAGGAGAAGGGGGCGGCAGAGGATGAGATGGCTAGATAGCATCACCGATGCAATAAATATGAACTTGAGCACGCTCCGGGAGAGAGTGCAGGACAGGAAGGCCTGGCGTGCTATGGTCCATGGAGTCATGAAGAGTCGGACACGACTGAACGACTGAACAGCAACAATCCAAGCACTGCTTTAGCCACTTTATTATTAATTATGAAGGCTTCTCCATTTCTTCTGTGGTCCTCTTGTCCACAGTTGTAGATCTGGTGGTCATTTGATGTGAAGTGGCCCATTCCAGTCCATTTCAGTTCACTGACACCCAAAATGTCTATATTTAATCTTGACATCTCCCCAATAACCACATCCAATTTGCCCTGGCTCATAAATCTTACATTCCAGGTTCCTATGGTGTGTTGATCTTTAGAACATCGGATTCGTCGTTCACCAGCAGCACCATCGGCTGCTAGCCGTCCTTTCGGCTTTGAGCTAGCTGCGTCATCACATCTGGGACTAGTTGAACTTATCCTCTGTTCCTCCCCAGTAGCATTTTGACCATCTGCCGACCTGGGAGTCCCATCTTCCTATGGTATACCGACATATCTCTGGTTGCACTGATCCATTTAGTTGTCATGGCAAGAATACTGGGGTGGGTTGCCGTTTCCTTCCCCAGGGATCGTATTTAGTCTGACCTCTCTGCCATGACCTTCCCGTCTTGTGTGTCCCTTCAAGGTTTAGCTCATGACGTCATTGAGGTGCTCAAGCTCCAGCACCACAACAAGGTAATGATCTCCACTTTGTGTTTATTCTAGTGCTGGGCACAAATGGCCTCTCAAAACTCTCCAGCCTATTTGTGGGCAAAGAAATTGGGGTGGGGGGACAATTTCACTGAATTTCTCCTAGGGGAGGAGAAATTCTCCAACAGCTTCTCACAGATAGGGCTCGCTATTGGCAGGGGTTGTCACACAGATTCTTTCTTTTTCTGAAGGGCTTTTGGTTTATTGCACTGCTTTTGTGGGTGGTGTGGTGAGGCTTCCACTGTGGTGAAGCTTTCACTTTTTTTGAGGCAGGATTTTGAATTTATTTTGGTGGTATTTTTGAGCTTACCTAATCACTGTGAGGTGGCCAAGGGTGCTGTGTGTGTTTTCTCTCTCTGTTACACATCTTTCCATTGCTCTGCATCCTTCCAGGCCACCTGCACTTTCTGAACTGAAAAAGCCCCATGGGAGGAATCACTTCATGATGTCTTCCTCATGGCTTTAACTGAAGTGAGGGAAGCTGAGGATGCTACAGGCTGCCACAGAGATTACTATACAATGACAGACAGGACACTCATGCACACTCCTTAGTCACCTCATAAGTAAAGTAAGCACAAGAACCCCAAGCCCAACCTGTGATAATTTATCCGAAATTTCTCCTCCTTTGAATTTCTTTTTGAAAACAATTTCTTTTCTATCAAATTGAATGAGAATGGTAAAAAAAAAAAAAGTGGGATAAATTTTTAGCACAGCACTAGTTTATACAGATGGAAGGAAGCTAGTATACATTTTTTAAACAATAGAAAAAAGAACTGTGGGTGGTGCAAATATCCTTTTAATTGTACATTCATAGCCTCCTACTACCACTGATGATTTTGCACTAAGACTGTAATCCTAGACACACTTAAAGTGTGGCCCCATTGAACCCAGTGAGATTTACTGCCATGTAAATATGAATACACCTAGGCTGCGTCAGTTACCCATAGTTCGGATACAGCATAATGCAGTGATGGTCAGACCTCAGACTTGTGGGATCTACTTTGTTTTTTTGCTAGAACCTTGAAGTCCACCAACTGGAGCCAGGTACAAAATAGTGGGAAAGGAGCGAGGAGGAGACACTCTGAAAATTAAGGAATGGGGTATGTCTGAGTACATGCTCAGCCAAGGAATTTGAGTTCAGTACCAGAACTGAGCTCACAGTACTGTCACATAAGAAATGCCCCTAGTTTTCCCCCCAAGCATTCTTCCATCTCAGCAGTCTAATTTATAGGAGGGAAGGGGAAGCCTTTTTGTTGTTGCTGTTGTTAAACAATTGGGAGTCAGAAACTCTTGGTGATCTATAGCAGATCACCCAGAGATCTACCAGTAGATCCCAATCTACCATCTGCCCACCTCTTGCATAATAGGCCTATCATTGGCACGCATGGCTAACTGGTTCATAAGAAGACCTAGCATCTTGTCCCACCACCCCACCCCAATGGCCAGCCATTTTCCTGGGAAGCTCACAAGCAGAGCATGATGGTGTCCCATTGACTTCAGCAGCTGGTATTCAGTGGTATACAGCCTTGGAATATGGAGGTTTCTTTTAGGTATCATGACTCAATGAAGCTGTTGATAGACCAATCACTTTCCATGATTTTGTCTAAGCCCACTTTAAAGCCATATAACCCAGCAGCCATCACACCACACCTAATTGCAGTACATTCCATACATTGTTTAGGTATTATATGAAGAAGAACAACATGGGGAGCTGCCTTATACCAGGCAGGTCAGATGACCTATCCCTATCTAGCCCAGTATTTTCACTGGCAATGACTTTCCAAGGTTGCTGGCAGAGGTCTGTCCTGCTACCTTCTCTTTTCACCTGGAGATGCCAGAGGTTGGGGTCTTCCGCACGCAAAGCACAGGCTCTGCCACTGAGCTATGAGCCTTCCCTAAGGCAGATGCTAGGGATGAGGCTCAAAGTGGTTCCCAATGTTATAGCTAGAGCACAAAACCCGGTGGGTTTTGCAGGTTCCATAAGCAAAGCCCAACACACAAATGGTCTATTCCCCTAAAACAGGAGTGTTGAACCTCTGGCTTGTGGGGCCCTCCTGGGTCCTGATCCAGCAATCTGGGGGCTCCCAGGAGCCCCCATCCCCTGATCCCACTGGCTTTCCCCTAACTGCTGATTGTTTATTGGTTTCCTGCCTTTCCCCCCTTTCTAAAAGGCTGAAATGTTTCTCCTTAGGCTTAGTGGCAGTAAGAGCTTTAAGCTACAATATGCAGGTATGTTTGGTCTTTGGGGTATTTGGGGCCCTGCCCCCTTTTCCCTTTGACCCTACTCCACCACTGGAATGCACCCCCCAAGAGATTCTCCAAACTTGTGTTCAGCTCTTGGGCTGAAAGAGGTTCAACACCCCTGACTGGGTATGGCATGGCCCTGCTCCTTGCTTCTCTAGTCTGTTTCAGTTTTCCCCAGTCAGTTGGCAGCCCTTCCCCACGGTTGGTTCTGCCATGCTAGCATTTCATCCCCAGCCCCTTATGCATTGTACCATTCCTGTCCCACACATGCATATTTACCACAGGCCTTTGGGGACCACAGAAGTCACAAAGCCATGACGGAGACAAAGCTGTGCCAGGTGTAAATGGAAAGAAGGAAGCAGAGACAGGGAGTGGAACAGGGTGAGGGGCTGAGGGCCAAATGAGGCCACACATTAGGAGCTGGCTGAGACGCCACAAGAAGTGTTGATCTGCCGGCAGAAATGGAGGCATCCCGGCAGAATGATACTTAGCCACAGAAGCGGCTCTGGGATTTTGAGGGCCCTTGGGCAATGGGCCTCCTCCCTCAAGGACTGTACCTTGGCACTGTCATTGTCACCACCTGCTGATGCTCCTCATCCTCTTTCTCATCACTGCTACTACTTGGTTGCTTAAGAGAAAGAGAGCCAGTGAGCAAGAAAGCAATGGCATCTACTGCACCTCCTTCTCACCACCACTGTTGCCTGGGCCAGAGCAAGAGGCAAGGGAACAAGCAGGATGCAATGGTGGAGGAGAAAATCCAGGGGGGCTCTTGTCAGTGGCCACCTTCAGGAGTGTGGGCCCTTGGCAGGTGCCCAACCATGCCTATCCTTGATGCCTTCCTTGCTTAGCCATCAGAAGCCCCCTGGACCATCTGCAGAAAGCTCCACTGGTGAAGGCATCCAACCAGTATTGTTCTGCCACATCCTAGCCCTCTTTGTTTCCCCAACATGCCCCATATCATCTAGTTTGTTCATATTGGTGTAGCTGGACTTCAGGGCCCAGTTTCAGGGCCCCCAAAGCTGGGGGGCCCAAATGTGCCTCCAGAGAGTGGCAAACGGGCCCTGAGTCAGCACCTGGGGTGGCCTCAGGGTGCTGCTGGGGCCCTCTAGGGCTGATGCTAGCATCACCACAGCATCCTTTCTTCTTGTTTTGCAACATTTTAGACTTAGGGGGTAGCTGGCTGGTCATGTAAATGTTCATGGATGTGCAATTAATTATTTTTACTTTAAAATGTATTATCCTTTTCTACATCCAAATGGTGCTTATTCACAAGTAAATCTGTTCAGCAGAAGCAAGCTGTTTCATTCTTGCAGTGCTGTGACTTAAGTGAGTTTAAAATGCAAGCTGTACATGCTCAGAGTATTTCTTGTTGTTTGGGGTTTTTTGCTCTGACATTGTGAAAACCAGTTGTGAAGCATGAAATGATAGGGAAGGGAAAAGAGAAATGTTACTTGGGCACTTCACAACTGAAATAATACACTTAGCCATCTAACACCCCCCCCCCCATTAATTGCTTAGTGGCACCACTATTTCCTGAGACCTCTGTTCACTGTTCCCCGGGAAGATCATATTCATGTTGACTTAGAAGGAAATCCCACTGCTTTCAGTGTAACTCACAACCAAGTGGAGGATTGCTGCCTGGGGGAACCAAGCTGTGCTTAATTGAGTCATCAATAGAACAATCACGCTCTTCCTGGATCTTCCCAAGGAACATTTTCTACTCAGAGGGAAAAGTTAAGTGCTTCTTGGCACCAGAGGGAGCTATTTCCACACTGTAATATCTCAGACACCACCAAGAAGGAAACCTGACAATGGCAACCCTTGTACAGGAAGTCTAAGAGGATGACAGACAGACAGCAAAATTATGTTTTACTGACTGAATTCTATTGGTGTAAAAGTTAGACATCTTTTGTATTATACAGCATTATTCGTCATAATGCAAAAACTGTCATGATGAAGAGTTGGAAGGAATGAGAACTTGAAGACAATTCTAAATCCAGACATGAAACTCTCAGTTTTGGCATTCAAATTTCAAACTCAAGTCCTAATTTGAAGTTCTCATGTTGGGTTTTGGTTTAAACAGGGTGGCTATGTGGAAATATTCCAATTTCAGAGGCAAAGCAGACCTTCTAACACCCAAATCGGCAGTTCACAACAGAAGAGTGTTAAAACAAAGCAGAATTTCTCAGTTATTATTTTTTCGTTTCAGTTCAGGTTAAAAAAAACCTTTTGAATCTGAGTTCAGTGAGTTCAGAATATTTACGTAACTTAGAGTTGCCATTCCAAGTGTAGCCTTTTCAGGTATTCTTTAGTGTTGTTGCCAAAATAGCGAAAATTGTCTAATGCTAGCTTTATCCCATCTGATGCCCTCCAAATGTTTTGGATTACAACTCCCATCATCCCTGATCATTGGCCATGCTGACTTGGGCTGATGGGAGTTGTAATCCAAAACTCTTCGAGGGCACCAGGTGGGGGAAGGCTGATATAAGCAATAACTACGATTGCGCAGCTCACCCAAGTGGCATTTGGGTATGACTACAGTGACTTGTATGAATAAAGAATACCATGTCTGATCAGACCATGGCTGGGGATTAGAAGTTGGCATTGTTAGGCTTCTGCTTGGGTCCCACATCCCAGAAGGAGGCCCACTGCCAATCCCTGAGACTACTTGACCTCCTATTGATCCTCCTCGCTATTTCTATTAGTTCACCTGCCCTCTCTGAGGGTCAAAGTACACATTATGTTTACTATGTAGCATGCAGTACCCCCCACACCTTAATTTAAAAGTGTGGAGCCCAATCTACTGATTGGGCCACAGCACATTGGAAGGAGTGTTTTAAACCTTCACTGTACAGCAGCAGTTGCAGCACCCATGAAAACTGAATGCCACACATGGCAGCTAGGGAGACCAAGAGCCTTTCTACACAAGGTTTTTATTGTGTGCTCATCATAGTTGGCAGGTCCTTTACATGATGTTGTCGTCATCCTCCAGGGCCTCTCCCGTGCTTTGCAACCATTATCACAGGGTTTTTTTCCTAACAAGGAAGGCTAGCATTTTTCTCAATTATGTTCTATGAGCCTCGTGTAATTGTGCAATTCTGCGATACCACAGTGCCATCTAGTGGTTGTGTAATGGAACATATAGAAAGTCAGGGAAAGAAAAAACCTGGAAAAAAACATGCGTAAAGGAGGTGATTATAATTCTGCAAAATATCTGGAAGCAGAAGCCTTGGTAAAGGTGCAGGTTAAAAAGCCTCATGTAGAAAACCCCTAAGAAAACTCCCAGTGGCACCAATGAGAAGGTGAGAGGGTTCTGTTTGTTTGTATTTACTCTTGCTGCTGTGTGAGGAGGATTTGGGGGGAAGGGTCATGGCTAGTGAGGGAAGAATAGAATCACAGAATCATAGAACAGTAGGGTTGGAAGGAGGCTATAAGACCATTGAGTCCAAACTCCTGCTCAACGCAGGAATCCAAGTCAAAGCATCCCTAACAGATGGCTGCCCAGTTTCATCTTGCATGCCTCCAGTGTGGGAAAGTGTACTACCTCCCTATGTTAATTGGTTCCATTGTCATATTGTTCTAACAGTCAGGACGTTTTTCCTGATGTTCAGCCAGAATCTGGCTTAACTTGATTCTTGAGTTAACTTGAGCCCATTATTCTGTGCCCTGCACTCTGGGATGATCGAGAAGAGATCCTGGCCTTCCTCTCTTTGACAACCTTTCAAGTACTTGAAGAGCACTGTCATATTTCCCCTCAGTCTTCTTTTCTCAAGGCCACATCACATTGTTGGCTCATATTCAGCTTGTGATCTACAACAAATCCAAGATCCTTCTCACTTGTAGTATTGTTGAGCTAAGTATGCCCCATCTTGTAACTGCATTTGGTTTCTTTTTCCTAGGTGCAGAACTTGGCATTTATAGGAATGGCAGAGAATTCCGCCACGGATTCCAGTGAAGCTGGATTCTTTAGAATCCAGCCCCCAGGAATCCGTGGCGGAATGGCCTCCTGCCCCCCCCGCCCCCCCGCGGAATCCCCCAGGATGGCACTTACCTGGGAAGGATGTGGCGGATGCAGCGGCGGCGGCTCCGGCAGTGGCAGCGGCTGGTCTCCTGGCTGGCCGCAGCTAGTCTGCTATGGCTGCCATTGGCATCTTTGCAGCCGTGATAGACTACGTAAGAATTTACATAGCCTATCACGGGTAACCCCCCCAAAAAAACAAAAACAAACAGCGTACGCAAATGGCGGTGGCTACGGGGGCCACCATTTGCGTTCCCTATTTTTCGCCATTCTAGCCTACATAAATATTTACGTAGGCAATTACAGCAAAAAAAAAAAAAAAGGGGGGACCACAAATAGCGTAGTGGGTGCTGTTTGCATTCTTTTTTTCCCGCCGTTTTATCCTACATAAATATTTACGTAGGCTTTTACGGTGAAAAAAAAAATGAAACGCAAATAGCACCCACTATGCTATTTGCGATTCCCTTTTTTTTCGCCATAATTGCCTATGTAAATATATACATGGGCTAGAACGGTGAAAAATAGGGAACGCAAATGGCGGCCGCCGTAGCCAGCACCATTTGCATACGCCGTTGTTTTTTGGGGGGTTAGCCATGATAGGCTATGTAAATTCTTACGTAGCCTATCACAGCTGACTGGCTGGATGCAAATGGTGGCCGCTACAGCGGCCGCCATTTGCGTCCGCACCAGCCAGTCCACGGCCGGAAATCCAGCTGCGGATGGCCCTGGCTGGCCGGCTGCTCCACGGAGCCGCCGTGGAGCAGAGCTGGCCGGGCAGGATTCCGGGGGGGAGGACCGGATCGCCTCCCCCCCATTGAGGATTCCAGGGTGAGGGACGGAGCGCCTCCCCACCACCATGAACACAATCCGTGAAAAGGTAAGTGACTTTCGTACATCCCTAGGCATTTATCCCTATTGAATTTCATTCTGTTGTTTTCAGCCCAGCACTCCAGCATATCAAGATCAGTTACACTTTTGTTTCTGTCTTCCAGGTAGGGCTGCACGAAAGTCACTTACCTGTCCTCGAAGCTTTTCGCGGTGGGGGGGAGGTGCTTCGCTGCTCCCCCCGCGAAGTTCAGGCCAGGGGGGGAGGCTTCCCGCCTCGCCCGGCCGAAATTCAGGCCAGGGGGGAGGCTTCCCGCCTCGCCCGGCCGAAATTCAGGCCGGGGAGGAGGCGCCTCGCCTCACCTGGCCTCGAACTAAAAAGTTAAAAAAAAAACAAACGCCCCTGTGATAGGCTACATGACGATTAACGTAGCCTATCACGGCTAGATCTGCAAAGTCAGCCGTGATAGGCTACGTAAATCGTCACGTAGCCTATCACGGGTGACTTAAAAAAAAAAAAAAAAGCGCGTACGGCTAATGGCAGCCCCCATAGGGAGCCGCCATTCGCGTTCCTCATTTGGTCACTGTAGTCTACGTAAATCTTTACGTAGACTACGGCGAAAATAAGGGCAACGCTATTTGCCTGCACCTCCTCATCCAAGTCATGAATAAAAATGTTGAAGAGGACTGAACTCTGCAGTACCCTGCTTGTTACCTCTTCCCCGTTTGGGAAGATCCCATTGATAAGCACTCTTCGAGTCCAGTTCTGTAGCCAACTGTGGATCCACCTGAGCGTTGTTTCATCTAGCCCACTTTGAGCTAATTCGCTCCTCAGGATATCATGGGGCACTTTGTCGAAAGCTTTGCTGACGTCAAGATATATTATGTCCACAGTATTCCCACAGTACACAAGGGAGGTTACCTGATCAAAAGATGAGATCAGATTCATCTGGAAGGATTTGTTCTTGACAAATCCATGTTGGCTTCGAGTAATCACTGCATTGTTTTCAAGGTGCTTACTCACTGATCACTTTATAATCTGTTCCAGAATCTTCTAGGGATGGCGGAGAAATATGCCACAGCATCCAATGAGCTTTCATATATTTTATACCTCGACTTCAGCAAAGCTTTCGACAAAGTGCCCCATGTTATCCTGATGAGCAAACTAGCTCAAAGTGGGCTAGATGAAACAACGATCCGGTGGATCCACAGTTGGCTACAGAATCGGACTCAAAGAGTGCTTATCAATGGGACCTTCTCAAACTGGGGAGAGGTAACGAGTGGGGTACTGCAGGGCTCAGTCCTGGGCCCAGTGCTCTTCACCATTTTTATTAATGACTTGGAGGAGGAAGTGCAGGGAATCCTGATCAAATTTGCAGATGACACAAAATTGGGTGGGATAGCTAATACTTTGGAAGACAGAAACAAAATTCAAAGTGATCTGGATAGGCTGGAGCACTGGGCAGAAAACAACAGAATGACATTAATAGGGATAAATGCCAAGTTCTGCACTTAGGGAAAAGAAACCAAATGCACAGTTACAAGATGGGGGATACGTGGCTCAAGAACACTACAAGCGAGAAAGATCTTGGAATTGTTGTCGAACACAAGTGGAATATGAGCCAACAATGTGATGCGGCTGCAAAAAAGGCAAATGCTATTTGGGCTGCATTCATAGAAGCATAGCTTCCAAATCCTGGGAAGTACTAGTTCCCCTCTACTCAGCACTGGTTAGGCCTCATCTGGAGTACTGTGTCCAGTTCTGGGCACCACACTTTAAGAAGGATGCAGACAAACTGGAGAGGGTTCAGAGGAGGGCAACAAAGATGATCAGAGGACTGGAAACAAAACCCTATGAAGAAAGACTGAAAGAACTGGGCATGTTTAGCCTTGAGAAGAGAAGACTGAGGGGAGATATGATAGCATTCTTCAAGTACTTGAAAGGTTGTCACAGAGAGGAAGGCCAGGATCTCTTCTTGATCATCCCAGAGTGCAGGACACGGAATAATGAGCTCAAGTTACAGGAAGCCAGATTCCGGCTGAACATCAGGAAAAACGTCCTGACTGTTAGAGCAATATGACAACGGAACCAATTCCCTAGGGAGGTGGTGGGCTCTCCCACACTGGAGGCATTCAAGATGAGGCTGGACAGCCATCTGTCAGGGATGCTCTGATTTGGATTCCTGCATTGAGCAGGGGGTTGGACTCGATGGCCTTGTAGGCCCCTTCCAACCCTACTATTCTATGATTCTATGAGACCCTCAGAGTCCATGGAAGAATGGACTGCTCCCCCCCCCCCGCCACCTCATGAAGTCCGGTCGGGACAGACCCTACCTGGCACCGGCTGGTCCAGGTCAGTTGTCTTCAGTCCGCAGCCATCCACTGCCGGGCTGCGGATGCAAATGGCGTCCAGCGTAGCGGACACCATTTGCGTCCCTGCCCTTGGTCATGATAGGCTACGTAAATATTTACGTAGCCTATCATGGCAAAGAGCAGGGACGCAAATGGCATCTGCTACGCCAGACGTTATGCCGGATGCCATTTGCGTGGCAGTGGACAGAAATCCAGCTGCAGACAGGCTGGGCTGGTAGCTCTGCGGACTTGCCGCGGAGCGGAGCTGGCCGGAATGGATTCCAGGGGGAGAGACAGATTGACTCCCCCCCCAGTAGACCCCTTCAGCGGACTGGTAAGTGGGTTTCATACACCCCTAGAATTGTCCCAGCGATTCATGGCAGACTGACTGGTCTGTAGTTCCCAGGTTCCTCCTTTTTACCCTTTTTGAAGATAGGGACAACATTAGCCCTCCTCCAGTCATCTGGCACTTCTCCCATCCCCTATGATTCCTCAAAGAGTATAGACAATGGTTCTGAGAGCTCTTCTGCCAGCTCCTTTATTACTCTAGGATGAAGTTCATCTGGCCCTTGAGATTTGAACTCATTCAAAGTAATTAGGTGTTCCTTGACCATATGCCTATCAATCTCAAGCTGCAGTCCTGCCCCTTCAGCCTGTACTTCACCTTTGCCAGGGGGATTATAGTCCCTCTTTCAGTAGAAGACTGAGCCAAAGTAGGAATTGATCACTTCTGCCTTTTCTTTGTCATCTGTTATCATTTTCCCATCCTTAGGGAATTTCTATACCAGCCTAAAATCCTGCATTTAAAATGCGGCTTTCTGCTTCTGTTTTAAATGCAGGATCACCACTGACTCCTTTTACATGCACTTCCTTTCCGGCCCCATCTTCTCCCCATATCTGAGTCTTGCTGCTTTAAGTCTTTTCATGGAGGAAACTGAAGCGTAACACAACAGGGTAATTTGATAGCGCATTATCTGAGATCTACTTAAAAATGGAACAAAGGGCATTTACTGCAGGTGGGTCTCGGCAGGGTCACGGTGTCATGTAAAGAGCCTGCAAACTTCTGTGAAGGAGCAATCTCAGTTACAGGATAAAAGCTCGGTGTGATGAAGCCCTTATTTAATAGTTGAACCACCATTTCTTTAGGGATGTTAGAGAATTCCGCCATGGACTCCAGTGAGGCCAGATTCTAAAGAATCCAGCCCCCCGTAGTCCATGGCGGAACGGAGCAATCCCCTCCACCACCCCGCAAAATTTCCCTGGGACTAGGGATGTCAGAGAATTCCACGATGGATCTCAGTGAGGCCGAATACCAGTGCATTCAGCCCACCGAAATCCATCATGAAACGAAGCCCCTGCTCCCCCAACCCACAAAAGGCGCGCGAAACGGAGCACTTGCCTGCTCCCGTCCGCGCTGCTTTGCGAATGGCGGCCGTCCTGTGGCCACCATTCACTTCCTCTTCTCTTCATAGCCGTGATAGGCTACGTAAATACTTATGTAGCCTATCACGGCTAATGCAGGGATGTCATTTGCGTCCCTGCGGAGGCCGTGATAGGCTACGTAAGTATTTACGTAGCCTATCACGGCAGGGGGAAAAAACCCAGTGTACGCAAATGGTGGCGGCTACCTATAACCCAGCCTACCAAATGGCAGTGGCTAAATACAGGCACGCAAATGGCAGCAGCTACGACAGCCACCACTTGCGTACCTGCAGGGCTGCGCAGCAGCGGGATGTTAGAGTGGCTTATCATGGGACCTTACTTATCATTGTTCTGAGTTTATTAAAATCAGCTTTCCTAAGGATACACGTTTGGCTACACTCAGCTTTTATTCCTTTAGAACCAGGAACTCAAGTATAACATGGTCACTTTCCCCCAGAGTTCCCGTAACTGCTTCTTTATCCACTAAGTCATCTCTGTTGGTTAGGATCAAGTCAAGGTTAGCTGATCCTCTAGTTCCTTCCTCCACTTTCTGTAGGAGGAAGTTATCAACAACACAAGTCAGGAATTTCTAAGGATGGGGGAGAATTTCTCCCCGAAACTTCGGGGGGCCGAGTGCCAACGTATTCGGCCCCCCGAAGTAGTTTCGGGGATAAATTCTCTGCACCCCCCCCCCGGATGGGACTTACCTTTCCCGAATGTCCCTCCTGGTGGCGGGTCCTGGCGGCGGTTCGGCAGGTCTTCGTCAGGGGCGGGAGCGGCAGCCGGTCTTTTGACCGGCTGCCGCCGCCGCCATTCCAAGAAAAGTAAAAAAAAACAACGCCCCCGTGATAGGCTATGTGACGATTAACGTAGCCTATCACGGCTAGATTTGCAAAGTCAGCCGTGATAGGCTACGTAAATCGTCACGTAGCCTATCACGGGTGACTTAAAAAAAAAAAAAGCGCGTACGGCTAATGGCAGCCCCCATAGGGAGCCGCCATTCGCGTTCCTTATTTGGTCGCTGTAGTCTACGTAAAGATTACGGAGACTACGGCGAAAATAAGGGCAACGCTATTTGCGTTGCCCTTATTTTCGCCGTAGTCTACGTAAAGATTTACGTAGACTACAGCGACCAAATAAGGAACACGAATGGCGGCTCCCTATGGGGGCCGCCATTTGCGTATGCACTTTTTTTTTTTAAAGTCACCTGTGATAGGCTACGTGATAATTAACGTAGCCTATCATGGCTGACTTTGCAGATCTAGCCGTGATAGGCTACGTAAATCGTCACGTAGCCTATCACAGGGGCGTTTTTTTTTGTTTTACTTTTTATTTCGCGGTCGGGCGAGGCCCCTCCTCCCCGGCCTGAATTTCAGCCGGGTGAGGCGGGAAGCCTCCCCCCCAGCCTGAATTTCGGCCGGGCGAGGAGGGAAGCCTCCCCCCCCCGGCCTGAACTTCGGGCGAGCAGCAAAGCGCCTCCCCCCCACCATGGAGCAAGCTGCGAGACCAGGTAAGTGGCTTTCGTGCACCCCTAGGAATTTCTAGAGATGTCTGAGAATTCCTCCATGGACTCCATTGAGGCCAGATTCTTTTGAATCCAGCCTCCGGATTCTAATGGCGGAACAGGTCCATCTACCTCCGCCTCCTGCCTGACCTGCACGGAGCCGGATCCTCCTCGCTGGCCGGCTCCATACAACAAGCGATACGGCCGCCATTGCCATGCTATATCGCTGAGCACTCACTGCAGGAAGGGATCCGGATGCAAATGGCATCCGCTACACCATTTGCGGCTGTAAAGGTTTTAGATTAAGCTAAATGCAGCTGTAAAAGGCTGCATTTAGGTCAATCTAACAGTTTTATGGCCGCAAATGGCGTCCACTATGCCATTTGCATCCTGTTTTTCCATGTGATAGGCTATGCATTTATATTTACGTAGATATTTGTGTAGCCTATCGCGTGAAAAAACAGGGATGCAAATGGCATAGCAGACGCCATTTGCATCTGGATCCCTTCCTGCAGTGAGTGCTCAGTGGTACAGCACGGCAATGGCGGCCATATCGCTTGCTGTATGGAGCCAGCCAGCATCTCTGCAGAGACGCCGTGGAGCGGAGCCAGCTGGTGAGGATTCCGGGGGGAGGAATGGATCACCTCCCCCCCCGCAGACCCCCCCCCAGAATGGCAGGTATGGGATTTGTACATCCCTGGAATTTCTTGGAGGGGCCATGTTTTGCAGAATTTTTCTCCCAACAGATATATGGTAAACTGAAGTCCCCCATGATGACTACATCATGCTTCCTTGAAACACTGACAATTTCCTTTTCAAAAGTTTCATCCTCATCTTCTCCTTGATTGGGTGGTCAGTAGTAGACTCCAACCACCATGTTCCTTTTATTCTTTGCTCCATTTATTTTAACCCAGATGCTCTCGATGGGGGTACCAAGTTCATCTTCCTGTGTTTCTGTGCAGAGATATGTATTTTTAACATATAGTGCGACTCCATCTTCCTTTATGTTCCTTCTTTTTGAACAAGTTATATCCTTCAATTGCTGTATTCCAGTTATGGGAGTCATCCCACCAAGTTTCAGTTACACCTGTCAAGTTGTAATTTCCCTTCTGTATTAAGAGTAGGGATGTTGGAGAAATCCGCCACGGACTCCAGTGAGGCCGGATTCTTTGGAATCTGGTCCCCTGGAGTCCGTGATGGTACAGCCTCCCCCCCGCCACCCCCGAAATCCCCCTCGGGACGGACCTGGCGGTAGATGCGGTGGCGGCAGTGGCAGCAGATGCGGCGGCGAATGCGGTGGCGGCGGTGGATCCGGCTTGTCTTCCGGCTGCTGCCGGGCTGCTGCAGCTGCAAATGGTGGCCATCGTAGCAGCTGCCATTTGCATACCTGCATTAAGCTGTGATAGGCTACGTAAATACTTATGTAGCCTTAGCCTATCATTTCTTGATAGGGACGCAAATGATGACCAGCGTAGCGGCCGCAGCAGCCCGGCAGTGGCCGGAAGTCTGGCTCCGGCTGGCTCCGGCCCACAGCTCCACGGAGTTGCCGCAGAGCGGAGCTGGCCGGGGAGGATTCCAGGGAGAGGGACAGAGCGCCTCCCCCCCACCCTGGAAGCCCCACAACGGACAGAGGTAAGTGATTTGTACACCCCTAATTAAGAGTTCAAGTTCATTCTGTTTGTTTCCCATACTCTGGGCATTAGTATATAGACATCGAAGACGATGTGCTTTATAGTCTGGCTTTCTTCCTCTATTTTTTTTTTAAAAGACTATTATTGGGTACTATTAAAGCTGTTCTCTCTGTTGTGGTACGTAAGCTTTCACCCATTGTTCCCCCGAACTTTATATCTCACTCTCCCATAGGATTCAGTGTAAAGCCCTCCTAATGAAGTTCTTCATGCTGTGGCCAAACACATTCTTCCCAGCACTTGTGAGGTGCACCCATCCCTTGCCAGCAATCCATCTTCCAGGAAGTATAGCCCATGGTCCCAGAATCCAAATCTTTCACGTCGGCACCACCTTCATAGCCAGTCATTCACCTGGAGTATTTTTCTTTCCTTTTCTATCCCTCTTCTAAGTACTGGAAGGATGGATGAGAAAACTATCTGGGCCCCAAAGTTCTTGAGTTTCCTTCCCAAAGCTTCAAAGTCTGACATGATTTTTTTTTCATAGCTCCGCTTGGCGGTATCATTTGTTCCCACATGGAAGAGAAGAAAGGGATACCTGTCAGTGGGCTTTATGTGTGCAGGCAACTCTTGAGTCACATCTCTAATCCATCCTCCTGGGAGACAGCATACCTGGTAAGCCCATGGCTCTTTGTGACATATTTGGGTTTCAATCCCACACAGCAAGGATTTTTCCACAACTACTACTCTTCTTGTTGTTGCTGTAGGCCTTGGTTTCCTTGCCTCTGCTTGACTGACTTTCAGCCTCTTGTTCGCTCTCATGCGGGGTCCCCTGTAATTCTTCCTGTGCAGGCTGTCCTCCAGTCTCATCCTCATGTACCTGGAAATGGTTCCATAGCTCCACTGCTTCCACTGGTGCAAAGTGGCTTCTTCTACTCCTGTCACCCTTTTCCAAGGAGTATCCTCTACTTCATTTTTCCTCACCTCAGCATATTCCTCTTCTGCCTCAGCTTGCTGTTTCTCTTCTAGCTTCTGTACTTCGCTTTGCTGCTGTAGTTCCATCGTTCTGTCTAAGAACTCTTCATCTTATCTTATTCCCCGGAGGGTCGCCACTCGCCACTCCAGGCCTCTCACCTTTTCTTCCAACAATGTAATCAACTTGCACTTGTTGCACATGTAGGCCATGTTGCTCTCTGGCAAGAAAACAAACATTGCACATATCTTGCAGGTCACCACCACTGCAGAGTCATTTCCTTCCATAGTCTCTATTCCCTTTTTTGTTTCTAGCTTTCTGATTGTACTGGAATAGCCTCTTCTTTGTCCTCTACTTACTGGAGGTTGACAACAGAGTCCCACGGGTATAGAGGTGTGTGAAAAAGAAATTAAAGCAACAAAAATTGTTAGGGACCTCCCCTGCCCAACAACCCTGCCAAACTCCTGTTTGCTCTCCCTGTTCCCTCGCTCTGATCACTCCCTCTCTGGGAGCTTAAAGTTCCCTTCCCTGCATGTTGCAGTCCTAAACCAGATCGGCCCTGTCTGTGCTTACTACATAAAGAGAACATTCATGCAGAACTGTGTGCTACATATTAAAAGTACTGTTTGACCCTGAGTGAGCAAGCAGAGGAGAAAGAAAAAAGAGGCAATAACCTATTCAGGCATTCTCCTCATGTGTAAGCTCTACATGTGAGGAGGAGGAGTGAGGATGAGCGCTAGCTTGCCGCTCTTGCCTAGGCTTCTAAAATGTCAGGGAGAGCCTCCATGAACAGAGTTTATGTCCAAGGAAACTCCTGAACAGGGCTCCTCTCTCTGGTGGATGGCGCCAATTTGGCCCGGAGAGAAGGGGGAGGGAAGCGAGTGGGTAGTCAATGGGCAACAGCAACAATGGTGAGGAAGAGAGGAAGCCACTGAGAGCATCATGCCCAGGGGTCCTGTCCCCCTGGGGGCGGGGGAATGGAACCAGTACTGGATAAATCCCTAACCAACCTTCCCTAGCCTGGTGCCCTCCAGATATTTTAGACTTCAACTCCCATTAGCCCCAGCCAGCATGGGCCAATCAATGTTCAGGAATGCTGGGACTTGTAGACCAAAATATCTGGAAAGCACCAGATTGGGGAAGGCAGCCCTAACTATACTTCCCCTCCCACCCACCTGCCATCCAGAATGTATCCAGTCTGCTGAGAGTTTCAGGAGAATAAGCAGCAAGACAAAGATTAAAGAATGAGTGGGTAGTGAAGAATTAATCCCAGGATAACTGGTGTGAGGTTTCTCAGTCTGCTGCTATATTTGCTGAGCATTTAGTAACTACAAGAGGCATTAAATTGGCTCCATGGCAGCCTTAAGGTGGGTTAATTTCAGTCAAGTGAAAAACTACATGGATTCCAGGAAGGTGGAACATTTCGTCCCAGGGGCTTGTACAATGTATGTTAAAAGAAATAAAAGTTTTGTCATACTCATACTATTCTAATGGAATTGCTATGAAGTGGTGAAACAACTAACACGGGTGCCCCTTGTATGCTGGCATAATCCAATATAGTCAAGCAGTTAATGTAGGGAAGCGGGAGAGCAATGCTCAAATTCTTGGCCAGCCATGAACTCAGTGGGTGACTAACTCACAGGGCTGTTTTAAAGATTGACTGTACACAGATAGTGCCACTGCAATCCTATATACACTTACTTGGGGGTAAGTCCCATTGAGAGCCAGTGTGGTGTAGTGGCTAGAGTGTTGGACTGGGAGACAGGGGATCTGGGTTCTAGTCCCCACTCGGCCATGGAAGCTCACTGGGTGACTTTGGGCCAGTCACTGACTCTCAGCCCAACCTACCTCACAGGGTTGTTGTTGTGAGGCTAAAATGGAGAGGAGGAGGAGGATGTAAGCTACCTTGGGTTCCTTGCAAGAGGAAAAAAAGGTGGGATATAAATGTAATAAATAAATAAAATATAAATAATGCTTTTCAGTAGTCATGTCTAGGATTGCATTGTAAAGCAGCTTACACATTTGCACCTCCTCAGTCAGAAACATCTTTTAAACTCTGTGATTGGAGATAACTACGGATGTCAGAGAAATCCATCGGGGGGGGGGGCGGTGTATGGAGCTCAACAAGCTTCCATTGATTTGGCCCCCTGGACTTTGGTCTGTTTTCATCCTGTGGATCCCAAGTCACTCTGTAGCATGTTGGGCAAGTTTGTTTTTTTATTTGCACAAATTACAGCCACAATTTGTGCAAATTGCGTGAATTTGCACACACATCACAGCTGCAAATCTTTAGTTGCACAAGTTATGGTTGGCTTGACAAAGTTCAGGGAAAAAGGTGCTGCTTGGCCTGCAAATGTCAGCCGAGCCAGGCACCCCTCAGAACTCCGTCGAGCCAAAAGCAAGGTGGAGTTCCAAGCAATGCACATCCCTAGAGATAACAAGGGAGATAACACCCCTTTGTGCTGCTTGCCCTCCCATCGGGAGAGGGAACAGCACATAGGGGAATCCTATTGTTATCTCTGATTACAGATTGGAGATAACAAAGAGATCCCTCCTCCTGTCTCCTCTCCAAGCTCCAGTGGAGGCTCGTGGCTCCAATGTCAGTGGGGTGGCGAATCTGCTCCAGGTTTTAGTCAGAACCAGTCAGAACTCTAAAGGAGCTATCCAAGGTGCAGAAGCACCTTATATAGCTGTCTTAGAGTTCTGACTGGTTCTGACTGAAACCCGGAGCGGATTCACCGCCCCACTGACATCAGAGCCACCAGCCTCCACTGCCAAGCTCCTGGTAGACTCCAGGGGCATATTGGGGAAGGGAGTGGGTAGTCCCATGGATTGAGTCCAAGCCTCAGTGGGCTGCATCAGGCCAGATTAGGCCGATGAGTCAGATGTTCCCCACCTCTATTTCAGAGGAGAAAGTTCTTCTTAAATATGGAGTACAAGTTTGGATTTTGCTAGTGCAGCAAGAGGTGTACAGCGCTATTACACAAATGCATCAAAGTGAGCAATTAAAAATCAGATGAAATGACATCTTTTCACTTCATGTTTCCCTTTTTCATCCATCCTTTGACCTACCTGATTTCTTTCTTCTGACATTGTGGACACTTTTGACTTTTCATTACATACGGAGACCAAAGAAAGATTACAGCATCAGAGTTTCTTTTTTTAAAAAAAGTCCAATATTGAGATGCAGCGTTTGATGCCACTAAAGCTCAGATGTAATAAAGATGATAACACAGTTTGAGCCTTGCAAATCTATAGGCTATTGCTTTATTAGAAGTATCATGGCTGCTGCTTGAGGCTTGTAGATGTATGACAGAAATACCATTTCCAAGCACACAATTATGTTAGAAGGAAAGAAAAAAAAAAACACTGTGTGTGTATGTGTGTGTGTGTGTGTGTCAAAGTTTCTCATTCTAGCTTTTATCATGGTGCTCTTTCCCTCATATAAAGACAACTTACTTCTGCAATATCAGAGACTTGAAATTTACTTTAGGAAGGTACTGATATAATAGCCACAAAGCCTGTCTTCCCAATGTGCACTCTCTGTTGCAACTGTACAGAATTTGTACCTAATTCCAGAACTTGTACTCCACACAAGGGGAAAATATTAGATAACTGGGGCAGTTCTGCTTAACCGCATACTTGGCGTGGCATTTAATCCAGCCCTGCTTCTATGGACAAGGTGCAGGATTCCTTTTCTCAGCAACCTTCCAATTCAATCTCTCAACCTTCCGTGGTTTTTGATAACTTGTCAAGACATTCCTGTTGCCCCAGTCGTGATGGGTTCAGTCTGGCCCAGGCTGAGGAATCCAACTCACTGGAGGAAGCCAACATATTGTGGCCCAATCCAAACCCTTCAGAATATGTGGGAAAAAATCTTTGATTGGACTATGGGTCAATCTGGTCTTGAGCAGTGGTTAGATTATCCTTCCCCAACCAGTTGCCTTCCAGATGTGTTGGACTGCAATTCCCACAATTCCTGGCCTTTCTGATGGTTACAGCACAATTGAGAGCTAAACATGGGGAAGAACTAACAGATCTGTCAATTGAAACAAGATATAACTATGTTTGGAACTTTGTCTTAGCCAAGCACCAAGATGACAGAAGGAGACAGACACATTTATTGAAACGTGGTTCCAGCTTATTGACTTTAGGGACCTCCACTGAGGAATCATGGAGAACTGTGGAAAGATACACGCAAATGATATTGAAGAACTAAATGCCCCTGATGCAATTTTCAAACTGAATTTACTGATTCTATGACATCTAATCCCCAGTGGTGTAGTGGCAGCTGTGTTAATCCATATCAACAAACCAGTTTTAGGGGATCTCTACACCTCAAGTTTATTGCGCATTCATGGTTGCTCAGTCACTGAATCGTGTGGTTCCAATACATGACATTATCATTGTCCAGTCATTATTCCACTATTTCCTCCCCTCTATCCCATGTTTTCCTCAAATGGAAAAAAATGGATATTTTTCCAGATATGCGCAAATGGAGTGCCATGTCCTCCATGGTGACGAAGTTCTGATGGGTGTTCAGCCTTCCCGCTCTTGCACCATTTTGGCTCCTCCTCATTTTCAGCCTGCCTGTTAAAAACAGAGTGGCAGAGCGGCAGCGAGGAGGGCAGCAGAGGGGCTGAGCATCAGGGAGTGGCCAAAAGCATGGAAGAGGGAGGTGGGCCCCAGCGGGGGGGGGGGCTGTCCACGTGTCAGACCCATCCACCAGTAATGTGCAAGGGGAAGGAAAGGGGCAGGAACCCAGGAGCAAGTATTGCTGAACCTGGAGCATATGTAAAGCCTCTTCACGGAAACATAACGCTATGGGAATGGCCATCTACAGAGAAGGAAGCGCGTGTGAAGGGCATCAGTTGTGATCTTGCATTTAAAATGGAAGTGGAAAGCCCCATTTTAAATGCAGGATTTTAGGCTGGTGTAGAAATCCCTTAGTGTTCACCTCTAGAGCAGGTCTTTTTTAAAGGTAATAGAACTTAGGGCACAATCCTATGCATGTTTAGACAGGAAAAAGTCCTACAACTCCCAGCATTCCCCAGCCAGCTATGCTGGGGGTTGTAGGGCTTTCCCTGTCTAAATATGCATAGGATTTAGTGAATTCAGTCCATAGTTACCTAAATCCATGGGTCTGGTGGCACGGCAGAAAGAGGGAAGTGGAGCAGCAGCAGGAACAAAAAGCACCACACCGGAGCTCCCATTCCCTGGGCTTTTATACCCCTGCTCTGGTCAAAGGTGGGACCTAAGGAGCAATGAGACAATCAGCCAGACTAACAGATTTCACCCTTAATTGCCCATTCCAGACCAAGCCACTGCAGAATACTTTGCATTACAACAGGGAACAGTATATAGTTGCAGGGAAAATTCATTCCCCACCCCCACCCCCCATGCGCACACACACACACACACACACACACACACACAGCTAAGCTCAGAGGGAACAGGGAATTCTGAGGGGGCTGGGAGACGACATCAGATCCCCACTAATAAAAAGGTGTCAGTGCTGCATCCCTGAAAACCCTGACTCCGTTAAACTACTGCTTTTAAAGCCCTCCAAGTCAGTGACCACCACCATGTTTTCTGGCGGCAAACTCTGGTCAAGCTTATACCACAATAAATGTGTTCGTCTTCAAGATGCCACAAGACCCTTCGTTGGTTTTGCTGCAACAGACTAACATGATTTCACCTTCTGTCCATAAATTCTGAGTGGTGTGACGTAGGAATCGCTTTTGTCGGGTGGTCTGAGAACCCACTGCAATTTCATTTCATTAGGCGACACCAAGTTCCATATTGCAAGAGCAGGAAAAAGTTTCCTTCTGCTGAGATTTAGTCCTTGCAGCTTTATGTATTGAGCTTCCAACCTGTTCGGATTCACATTAATTGACTGCATCAGAATCCTTCCCTGCCTTGCCCCCACCCCTCCACCGTAGAGAATAGATTTGAGCAAGTGTTACAACAATCTGTGGAATGCAAATGGAAAAGGTCAGCTCCTCTCAGTTAAACCAACTGTTTTCACAGAAGAACCTGAGGAGAAATGTTGATTGAATAACTCCCTTCTCTTTTTCCAGGCCTGCTCATCTGACCCGTTCAGCAAAGCAAATATAGAGCTAATGTACCAGCAAACGTCACTGCAAAGAAATCTCTCTGTGTGGTTTTAACAACCAGACCAGGAAGATTCACTGAACAGCTTGATAATGGCTGGAGCCAATATTCACTCACATGTGATGAATTACAGCTATCCCTTAATGATGTCCCAGGACTACTTCTTCACCTCAGGCAAATTCACATTCAGATGTTTCCCTGTATTTACTGTGCAGTTCTAAGCATATTTACTCAGATATAAGTCCTGTTGAGGTCAAGAAGGTTTACTACCTAGTACGGAGGCATAGCATTGTAGCCTTAATTAGACTGGGTTTCTACTACAGGCGTGCAGAACCTCTGGTGTGGGGACCAGATCTGGCCCTCCTGGGGTCCCAACCCAGCCCAGATGGCCACACCCCCTTCTCCTGAACCCACCCATTTCCTCCAGCCAGCAATCCTTTAGTGGTTTCCCGGTTTCCCCAGCCACCAATCCTTTAGTGGTTTCCCAGGATATCCCCCTCCCCACCATTCTTAAGGGTTGAAATGCCTCTCCTGAGGGTTAGTTACTGGTTGAAAGAGGTTTAAGCTACAGTATTCTGGTATTTTTGGCCTACAAGGAGTCTACTAGGTTTCAGGGTGCACCTAGGGCTTCTGGGACAAAGGAACATACAATGGTTGATGCCCCCTCTTTGAAAATATAAAATCCACCTGTTACTAGCCATGTGTGTACAAGCAAAATGTGAACTTGTTGAAGTTCTCCAGATTCCAGCTTGAAGCTTGTTCCATCTTGTATCAGTATCAGATTGCAATCTTTGTTTTTTTTCTTTTTGCATGAAAAATTATGTATATTTCTGTTAGGGATGTCAGAGAATTCCGCGACGGATCTTGGTGAGGCCGAATGTCAGTGCATTCAGCCCCCCTGAAATCCGTCGCGGAATGAAGCCCCCAACCCCACCCCATGAAAGGCATGCAGGACGAAGTCCCCGCCGCCCCCACCCCACAAAAGGCGCACGAAACGGAGCACTTACCTGCTCCCGTCCGCGCTGCTTTGTGAATGGCGGCCGTCCTGGCCACCATTTGCTTCCTCCTCTTCCAGCCGTGATAGGCTACATAAATACTTACGTAGCCTATCACGGCTAACGCAGGGACACCATTTGCGTCCCTGCGGAGGCCGTGATAGGCTATGTAAGTATTTACGTAGCCTATCACGGCGGGGGGGGGGGGACCCAGCCTATGCAAATGACGGCTACTGCCATTTGCGTACACTGGGTTTTTTCTCCCTGCCGTGATAGGCTACGTAAATATTTATGTAGCCTATCATGGCTCAATACAGGGACGCAAATGGCAGTGGCTATGAAAGCCGCCATTTGCATCCCTTCAGGGCTGCCCAGCAGCCGGATGTCCAGCTGCGGGCGGCTGGAGCCGGCTGGTGGCTCCGCGGCTCGGCCGTGGAGTGAAGCCGGCTGGGCAGGATTCCGGGGGGAGGGACGGAGCGCCTCCCCCCCCGTCGAGGATTCTTGGGGGAGGGACAGAGTGCCTCCCCCCCACCGCGGATGCCCCTGCATGGAGCCAGGTAAGGGATTTATACATCCCTAATTTCTGTGCATATTTTTCAAAATGCAGGCATCAATTGTGCACATCTTTGAAATGTACGCATTCTTCTCCCATTGCTTGAAGTGTGTTTGTACACATTTTTCTTTCTTTTTTTTTTCTTTTTTTTTTTTGCTAAATGTGCAAGCTGATGTGGAAATGGGCTGAAATCAACTTACAGTTGGGAAAATCAGGAACTGGGAAAAACCAGAATTGACAGTGTCACCTGTCCTTGCTAGGAGAAAAACAGAAGTAAAGAAAAACTAGGCATTTTTTGTTTATCTTAACAAAACTGCAGATTAATATTAGGTGGTATATGATGTAAAAAACACATACAAGCCAAATTGGATCATATTACTTAGTAATGAGAAGGTCACACAAACTTCTCTATTGTCTGCATTAGGAGGGTTGTGCACTGAAACTAGCTTGAAGTAATTAGCAGTAGGGCTTAGGACAAACCAGAGAGGTCAAGGCTAGTTAAAATGTATCAAATGAGTGGGCATGTAAATTCACCATCTCCCATTTCCTGGAAGGCTAGAGAACCATACAGTTAGCAAGTCTAAAACCAACTCCCTAAATCATTTCTCCATAAAGGCATTTTGCCGATTTGATAACGAGCTCACTGCTAAATATAGGTGGCTATACAATTGTCCTACATCATATTAGCCTCGTCCAACCTTGGCCAACCTGGCACCTCCCAGATGTGCTGGACTACAACTCCCATCACCCACAGCCAGCATGGTCAAAGTCCTGGCTATGGAAAATAGGAGTTATAGTCTAAGACAACTGGAGAGGGGCCAGTTGGGGAAGGTTGCACTGGTCCCTCATCTGAAGCGCTTAGGAACGAGTGATGTGGGGGCTCGCAGAGGAAGCATCAAATGAAGCAGTGGAGAAAAAGGGTGATTGAAGGAGGGGCAAATGGCAGAACGGATCTTTCCCCCTTGATATGCTATCTGGCAAAGACCTTGAAAAGCAGGCAGCAAGCATGGATACATAAGAACATTTCTACATGTCGTAAAGCAACTGAATGATTTGTGAATATAGTATAGAATTGTTTTATGGGCAGGTTTTTCTGAGATTGACCAGGGTTTTCCCCTCCATATTTGCCAGCCTCCATTTCCCCTGCATATTTGCCAGCCTGCTGAGTTAACTTCATTGGCAGGGCATTTATTATGCTCTACACAGGGGAGGGGAGCCTCCAACACAGGCGCTGGTGGCAACCACCCACTTAATTTCATCTCCTCTCCTGGGTATATTTGCGTTGCCCAACGCTATTTGCGTTGCCCTTATTTTCACCGTAGTCTGCGTAAAGATTTACGTAGACTACAGCGACCAAATAAGGAACGCGAATGGCGGCTCCCTATGGGGGCCGCCATTTGCGTATGCGCTTTTTTTTTTTTTTAAAGTCACCCGTGATAGGCTACGTGACGATTTACGTAGCCTATCATGGCTGACTTTGCAAATCTAGCCATGATAGGCTACGTAAATCGTCACGTAGCCTATCACGGGGGCGTTTTTTTTTTTTTACTTTTTATTTCGCGGCCGGGCGAGGCGAGGCGCCTCCCCCCCGGCCTGAATTTCGGCCGGGCGAGGCGAAGCGCCTCCCCCCCCGGCCTGAATTTCGGGGGGAGAAGCGAAGCGCTTCCCCCCCACCGCGAAGCAAGCTGCAAGACGAGGTAAGTGACTTTCGAGCACTCCTACCCCCAAGCCCTTTGATTATGGGCAGATCTTCTTGGATGTAAAAAAAGGTAAAGGTGTCCGACTCTAGGGTGTGGTGCTCATCTCCATTTCTAAGCCGAAAAGCCGGCGCTGTCCGAAGATGCTTCCGTGGTCATGTGGCCAGCATGACTGAACACCAAGGTGCACGGAACGCTGCTACCTTTCCCGCCGAAGCGGTGCCTATTTATCTACTTGCAATTCCTTGCTTTTGAACTGCTAGGTTGGCAGGAGCTGGGACTGAAGACGGGAGCTCACTCCGTCACGCGGCACTCAGGTCTCGAACTGCTGTCCTGCTGACCTTCCGGTCTGCAGTTCAGGGTCTTAACCACTAAGCTACCGTGAAAAGTTGTGTTTTTCTACCTCTCCTGCACTGCCTGGGTAATTATTAGTGATCCAACTTTAGAACCCCTTTTATTTCATTAGAGTAAACAAGCTACAGTTAGTAGTCTGAATCTTATTTACCTTTGCTGGATATTTGAATTTCGTGATTTGCACTTCAATGGCATTTCAGAGTTGCTGTCAAGACCAATGGTTCTCTTTTTCACTTCTTTACATAAGCCGTGGGGCGGTTTCAAGTGGACAAATTCAGGGTAAATTTACTTAATTATCTGCTTGTGGCAACAATTGCTGATTGACTGACAACATGATTTCAATCCCATATCGCATTACAAGCATCACTACTGTATGAGAGACTGATCAACTAAGATAGATGCATCAGGAAGGTAAGACTGCAACACAGAGTAATCAGAAGGCAAGGGGATGTGTGAATGAACATTTAACAGTGGAAGGGCGGGAATGTAGGGTTGCCAGCTTTTTTCACTGGTTCTGCTCCTTCGACTTTAACAGAAGCCTGACATGCAGAAATTAAGCAGGTGAGATTTTTCCTAGCATGAGGATAAAGTGACAAGGAAAGTTTCCGCTGCTGAATTTCTACATGTCAGGGGGCTATTAAAGTCAAAGAAGCAGGCGCAGATGATTAAAAGTTTGCAACCACGGCTCCAGAAAGGCTATGTGTGCAGCCCAATCCTATGCATAGAATTATAGAATCAAGGAATTGGAGGCCATCTGGTAGGCCATCTAGTCCAACCCCTTGCTTGATGCATGTTTACTCAGGGTGAGTCCCACTGATTTCCATGGGCCACATTCCCAAACAAGTATGCGGGGGATTTTAACTTTAGGAGCATAAGAACTAAAAAAAAAACAACTCACAGGCCTGGCTGGATCACACTAAGGTCTATCTCATGGGTGGGCATCTTTGGGGAAGGGGTCCAAGGGCCACTTCTCCCCTCCTGGACCCCCCCTTTCAGTCCACGTTCCTGCTGCCAACAAAAATCAGCAATTTTGTCAGTGGCAACCCTCTACAGAAGGCCCAAACAGCCAAATTCAGCTTGAAAACAAGCTTAATAGAAACCTAACACTATATGCACCATGTTAATATGGTGTCAAAAGATAACACCATAGGCCCAAGGGTACCCTGTAGACTAGTTAATAGGCCAAGGCAAATAAATAAGTCTTTAGGGCCCCCTTGAAGAGCTGTAATGATGGGGGCTGGTGGAATGAAGGGATTATGGGAGTTGTAGTCCACAGGTTCCCCACTCCTGCATAAAGATCAGAACAACCCTCTGTTTCTGTCACTGCATCTGATGCTCTGAATATTGCCTCTGAGCGTTGGGATTGCATTTAACCTGCCATGATAGTTCCGTCCTCCATGGACACCCAAAGAGCATATCCAAAAGGTTACTAAGGCTGGAGTCTCATGCACACTGTCCGGTGGATAAGCCACACCAGATGCCAAGGGACTGACTTCTGACTTAGCACGTCTCAGATTTCTCTGTAACTTTCTGAGATAATTCTAAGCTTCAATGAGCAGGAAAGGACTCATGCAGTAGCAGTTCTCTTGGCAGTAGGGAGTCCACTTAGGCATCACTCCAAAAGAGGAAGTGCATTACCCAAAGAGGAGGCAAAAGAGGTCACCTATTTGCGTAACATCTGCATTTGCAAGTGTATATGTATAGCTACCAATTTAGAAATAATAAGTGTTATTTAAACAGAAATACGAGACATCTCACCATAGTGGAGAAGACTGACTAGGGGACTGGTGTGTCTGCTCGGTCTGCTGTCCAGGGGCTAACTGTGGGTGGGAAACTTCAAGGCCCCTCCTGCTCTCCCCTTCTTATGGTTCTTTATCTTTAAACCAGGCTTGGACTGGACAGCCTATCAAATAGAGGACACCTTCAAATAGAGGACTGTCCTCCACCAGCTCTCCAAAATGGAGGACTGTCATCTGAAAAGTAGGGCACCTGGCCACCTTCCTTGGAAGGACCTAAAGAGGGTTCACCTGTCCTTGGCAGCACATGCATTGGGTTCTGCCCCTCTCCCCAGTGTACGGGTATCACTGGAAATAAATCCCAGATGCATTTTGGCTATCTTGCTCACCTGCAGGTGTCCATTCTGTCTCACAATACCATTCGGACAGGGACTTTCTGTGGCCTATTCTCACTATCAGCACTGGTGAGTGCTGATAGGATAGTGGCTAAAGAAGGGAAACTGATAAACAAGAAGGAACATGCTTACAGGAATGAGGGATGCTGCAGAAATTCGAGCCAGACTAAAATGAGTTCGGATTTCTAAAAATCCAACCTGTGGAACCTGATGCAGACTGGCCTCCTCGTGGAGTCCATTGACTTCCAGATAGGTGGTTTTTTTTTAACTTTCCCAAAATTTACACACATTTATTCAAAGGGAATTGCAAAGTTTCTCCTGAGACTGGAAAAGCTGAATGGAATGGGGGACAATGCGCTAAATATTATGTACTAATATAAATTACGTACATTGTTGCAAACTCTCATACAGAATTATTTGCGTACCTTCTGTATAACAACAACAAAATTAATCTGTTTGTGAAGAGATGCTGGAACAAATGACACCACACAATCCACGAAGCACACACGGAAGAGGTTTCACAAAATCTGGACATCCCTAGCGGGAACCCCAAGTTTTGCAGAAATACAACAAATCCTTAGGATGGGACCAGGGTGTGGGGGGACTTAAGGGAGTAAAAAACAAAACCATAATTTATTATTGTTATTATTATTTATTACATGTCTATATCACCCGATATTTAGGACTCAACATGCTCAGTGACCACAGAATTTGGAGTATTTGATGGTTGGGGGCTGGGGGATGAAACCCTGTGTGGGTGGGATGGAATACAGTATCCCGAAAGAGAGCCTGGCTGGCTGGCTGGCTGGCTGGCTGGCACAATGAGTACAAAAAGGGCCATAGTTGTAAAAACCAATAAGAAATAAGCGAACAAGCACACAACTGTAAATAGGTCAGGTAATAATAGTATAATGTTATAACAATATAAACACACGATGAACATAGTGGGTGTTAGTGATCTATTTGCCTTGTTGTGGCGAAGGGGCTTGCGTAACTCAGTGAAGCCATAAGCTATGCCGTGCAGGGCCACCCAAGACGGACAGGTCATGGCAGAGAGTTCTGACAAAATGTGGTCCACTGGAGAAGGAAATGGCAACCCACTCCAGTATTCTTGCCAAGAAAACCCCATGGAACATATCACAAGGCTAAAAGATATGACGCCGGAAGATGAGACCCTCAGGTCAGAAGGTGTCCAATATACTACTGGGGAAGAGCAGAGGGTATTTCCAAGTAGCGCCACAAAGAGTGAAGCGGCTGGGCCAAAGCCAAAAGGACACTCAGCTGTGGATGTGTCTGGTGGTGAAAAGAAAATCCGATGCTGTAAAGAACAATATTGTTTAGGAACCTGGAATGTAAGATCAATGAATCAAGGTAAGCTGGAGGTGGTCAACATGAAATGCCAAGACTGAACATCGACATCTTGGGAATCAGCGAACAAAAATGGACAGGCATGGGCGAATTTAATTCAGGTGACCATCATATCTACTACTGTGGGCAAGAATCCCTTAGAAGAAATGGAGTAGCACTCATAGTCAACAAAAGGGTGGGAAAAGCAGTACTGGGGTACAATCTTAAAAATGATAGAATGATCTCAGTACGAATCCAAGGCAAACCATTCAACATCACAGTAATTCAGGTCTATGCCCCAACCACTGATGCCAAAAAAGCTGAGTTTGATCGGTTCTATGAAGACCTACAACACCTTCTAGAACTAACACCAAAAAAAGATGTCCTCTTCATCATAGGGGATTGGAATGCTAAAGTAGGAAGTCAAGAAATCACCAGGATAACAGGCAGGCATGGCCTTGGTGTACAAAATGAAGCAGGACAAAAGCTAATAGAGTTTTGCCAAGAGAACACGCTGATCATAGCAAACTCTCTTTTCCAACAGCACAAGAGGCGACTCTACACATGGACATCACCAGATGGTCAATATCGAAATCAGATTGATTATGTCCTTTGCAGCCAAAGCTGGAGAAGCTCTATACAGTCAGTAAAAACAAGACCTGGAGCTGACTGTGGCTCAGATCATGAGCTTCTTGTTGCAAAATTTCAGCTTAAATTTTGAACCAATAAACCATTCAGGTATGGCCTAAATCATATCCCTTATGAATATACAGTGGAGGTGAGGAATAGATTTAAGGGATTAGACCTGATAGAGTGCCTGAGGAACTATGGACGGAGGTCCGTAACATTGTTCAGGAGGCAGCAACGAAATCCATCCCAAAGAAAAAGAAATGCAAGAAAGCCAAGTGGCTGTCGGATGAGGCTTTACAAGTGGCTGAAGAAAGAAGGGAAGCGAAAAGCAAGGGAGAAAGGGGAAGATATATCCAACTGAATGCAGAGTTCCAGAGAACAGCAAGGAGAGACAAGAAGGCCTTCTTAAATGAACAATGCAAAGAAATCGAGGAAAACAACAGAATGGGAAAAACTAGAGATCTCTTCAAGAAAATCGGAGATCTCAAGGGAATGTTTTGTGCAAAGACGGGCATGATAAAGGACAAAGAAGGCAGGGACCTAACAGAAGCAGATGAGATTAAGAAGAGGTGGAAAGAATACACAGAAGAACTATACAGGAAAGATCTGAATGTCCCTGATAGCCATGATAGTGCGGTCACTGAACTTGAGCCGGACATCCTAGAGAGTGAAGTCAAGTGGGCCTTAGGAAGCATTAGTAACAACAAAGCTAGCGGAGATGACAGTATTCCAGCTGAGCTATTTAAAATCCTAAAAGTTGATGCTGTTAAAGTGCTGCATTCAATATGCCAACAAATCTGGAACACTCAACAGTGGCCACAAGACTGGAAAAGGTCAGTTTACATTCCAATTCCAAAGAAGGGCAACGCCAAAGAGTGTTCAAACTACCGCACAATTGCGCTCATTTCACATGCCAGCAAGGTGATGCTCAAAATCCTACTAGCTAGGCAGCAATATGCGAACCAAGAACTACCGGAAGTACAAGCGGGGTTTCGAAGAGGCAGAGGAACTACAGATCAAATTGCCAACATTCGCTGGATCATGGAGAAAGCAAGAGAATTCCAGAAAAACGTCTATTTCTGCTTCATTGACTACGCTAAAGCCTTTGATTGTGTGGATCACAACAAACTGTGGCAAATTCTTAAAGTGATGGGAGTACCAGACTGCCTTACCTGTCTCCTGAGAAACCTGTACGAGGGTCAAGAAGCAACAGTAAGAACCAGACATGGAACAACCGAGTGGTTCAAAATTGGGAAAGGAGTACGACAAGGCTGCATATTGTCACCCTGCTTATTTAACTTATATGCAAAGTACATCATGAGAAACGCCAGGTTGGATGAATCACAGGTCGGAATTAAGATTGCCGGGAGAATTATCAACAACCTCCGATATGCAGACGATACCACCCTAACGGCAGGAAGTGAAGAGGATCTAAAGAGCCTCTTGTTGAGGGTGAAAGAGGAGAGTGCAAAAGCTGGGTTGAAACTCAACATTAAAAAAACTAAGATCATGGCATCTGGCCCCATCACTTCCTGGCATATAGAAGGGGAAGAAATGGAAGCAGTGACAGATTTTACTTTCTTGGGCTCCAAGATCACTGCAGATGGTGACTGTAGCCATGAAATTAAAAGACGCTTGCTCCTTGGGAGGAAAGCTATGGCAAACCTAGACAGCATAGTAAGAAGCAGAGACATCACCTTGCCGACAAAGGTCCGTCTAATCAAAGCTATGGTTTTCCCAGTAGTAATGTATGGCTGTGAGAGCTGGACTATAAGGAAGGCTGAGTGCCAAAGAATTGATGCTTTCGAACTGTGGTGCTGGAGAAGACTCTTACGAGTGCCCTGGACTGCAAGGAGGTCAAATCAGTCCATCCTAAAGGAAATCAACCCTGAGTGCTCATTGGAAGGACAGATACTGAAGCTGAAGCTCAAATATTTTGGCCACCTAATGAAAAGAGAAAACCCTCTGGAAAAGACCCTGATGCTGGGAAAGACTGAAGGCAAAAGGAGAAGGGGACGACAGAGGATGAGATGGCTAGATAGCATCACCGATGCAATGAATATGAACTTGAGCACACTCCAGGAGAGAGCGCAGGACAGGAAGGCCTGGCGTGCTATGGTCCATGGGGTCACAAAGAGTTGGACACGACTGAACGACTGAACAACAACAACAACAATTGTTGGAACAATATAATTATACATATGAAAACAATATGAATACAATTGTACATATATTGGAAGATAACAGAAGCATCTGTACCACAGGTATATACATATAAATATTATAATTTGTTCAAAGGATCTCAAAGTCCATCCAAAAAGTCTTACAGGAATCCGGTGTAATCCTGTTTTGCATATGAGTTGCTTCTTCAGATAAATAATAATTGTAAAGATATTAAGATATTAAAATCTATAAACACATATATATGCACACATATGCACACACAGGCACACACATGTGTGTGCATGCATATGCACATACGTACACACACAGTAGTTATTATATTTATATTCACATTAGTTGTCAGTTATTATCATAATGTGTATTTTAGGATGGATACAGATTACAGGAACACGTATAAGGATTTACAACAAATCCTTAGGATGAGACCAGGGTGTGGGGGGACTTAAGGGAGTAAAAAACAAAACCATAATTTATTATTGTTATTATTATTTATTACGTGTCTATACCACCTGATATTTAGGACTGAACATGCTCAGTGACCACAGAGTTCTGAGTGTTTGATGGCTGGGGGATGAAACCCTGTGTGGGGGGGATGGAATAGAGTATCCTGAAAAAGAGCATGGCTGGCTGGCTGGCTGGCTGGCACACAGCAGGATCACTCCACACTGCAACATATTGTTCTAGGCTAGGGGTGTGCAGAAAGTATATCTCTAGATCTGTTAGACTTTAACTCCCAGCATTCCTGGCCATGCTGGCAGGGGCTCCTGGGAGTTGAAGTCCAAAACATCTGGAAATCTACCTTCTGCCCACCCCTATTCTAGGTTCTGCTTGTCTTCTTCTATCAAAACTAAATATTTTAATTGTTGTGCCATAAACATACCACCTGTCAGGTCAAACAACACAGGGCTCATATTAGGACAATTTTTGCCCCCCAAAAGGTAGAGGCTTAAATAGAAGAAGAAGAAGAAGAAGAAGAAGAAGAAGAAGAAGAAGAAGAAGAAGAAGAAGAAGAAGAAGAAGAAGAAGAAGCAGCAGCAGCAGCAGCAGCAAAAAGCAATGGTATGATAAAGGAAAGTACAAGCAAAATGATCAGAGCAAGGCTGGGCAGAGGATGCATTCATTTTTAACTGCACACACTATCAAAGTATTTCCTGATTACTAAGGAAAAACGGAGGAGGGGTCAGGGAGATTTGGGGGAAAATGGGGAAAGGGACGTTCAGAGCAGGGAGGGGGAGGTAAGGATCGCTTAAAACTGTGGGAGAGGAAAGAGAACAAGAATGTGTCAGAGTGTGAAGATGGAAAGATGAGAAGGGGAGAAGATAGTGGAAAACTGCCAGGCAGCAAGCAGAAAATAAATTCCAGGATTCAGATGGCAGACACTGCCTGCTGAATCACTGGGCTTAAGAGGTCTTAGTGGGAAAGGTCAGCTAGGGACGCAGCCTCCTGGGTCTTATCCTGCCTGCCTGGTGTTGCATGCAGTTGGCCCTAGGGGAGTTGTGGCTTGAAATCATGGGGCCTGCAGGGCTCCAGTTCTTCCTAGTAATATATGGTCTAAGCTGGGGTGGCCAAGGTTTTTAGAAAGCATGCCAGAAGTCCAGAGAATCAAATGATGGCCCTCTGATGCAAACTAGAGCACATCTATGCAGCTCTCCGCGTCTTGGGGTGGGTGGGGGGTTGCCTCAAGCCTACAGAGCTGCGGAGAAGGCAGCAACATTGCGTGGGAGAGGAAGGCAGGAATGTTCAGACTGCTCTCTGTGCCAAAACGAGGGCAATGGGTGGGGTGGCCACCTACGCTTCTCCCCAAAAGAGGAAATAAATCCGCAAAAAAGAGGACTAAAGAGAGCACCCATTTGCATGACATAGTGGAGAAGACTGACCACATGGCCTGTATGCCTTCTCAGTCTGCTATTGTCCAGGGGCTAACTGTGGATGGGCCACTTCAAGGCCCCTCCTGCTCTCCCCATCTTATGGTCCTTTGACTATAAAACTGACCTGGGCTGGACAGCCCTTCAAACAGAGGACACCTTCAATTAGAGGACTGTTGTCTGCCAGCTCTCCAAAATAGAGACCTGTCTGTCTTCTGTAAAATAGGACAGCCATCCACCCTAGCAATGACCCTTCCTGCTGATGTCCAAAACCCTCTATGCCTGTGACACTTCTGGCACCCACAGCATAGGTTTGATCAGTTTTAGGGCCAAGCTACGCATGAAGCGAGGCACTGTTGGCTCCAGGTTTATGAGAGCCCTTGAGGAAGACACCCTCGATGGGCTCCCTCCCATCTTCCCACCACCATTGCCACCAGCTCCTGTTGCTCTTCTTCATCATCGCTACTCCCTGCTTGCTTGACAGGCAGAGAGCCAGCAAGCAAGAAGGCGGGGCATCTGTGGTTCATCCTTCTCACCATCACGTTTGTCTGGGCCAGAATGAGAGGCAGATGAATAAGCAAGCTGCAAAGTCCAGGGAGGTTTTGTCAGTGGACCCCTCCTGGGATGCGGGCTCTCAGCAGGAGCCTAAACATGCTTACACTTGACTCTGGCCCTGATGGTAAACATGACATTTTAGATTCTGTGAATGTGCTTACGGTTACAAATAGCCACGGGGAGGCACAACTAGGATTGAGACTGCAACACACAGGGGGAGGGGGTGTCAGTTTTTTCTCCTACACCATGACCCCAACAAAAAGATCCCCCCCAAGCTCTCTGATCATCTCCAATGGGGCTCAGCCCTTGGCCAATCTTAGGGGAAACTCTAGCCCCCTTTCCCCCCTCTTCTGGGGTCTTTGCACAGGGACAATGCACAAGATCCCCTGTTGCAGGTGCCTTGGAGGCACTCAGCCAGTGGAAGCACAACATGCCTTCACTTGTGTTTCAGTTCCACACAAAGCAGCCCTTAGATTCCCCTGTATCTGAAGTATGGAGAGAGACATTTTGGCCTATTGCCTCACCCTAGGAAGAAACAATTCCCCCTGTCTTCTCTGGATGGTTTTTGTTTCCTATTTAATTTCAGACTTTGGTCATTCATTCATTCACCTATCACCTTCAGAATTCTTACTGAACCAGCTTCTGTCTCTCTTTTCATCTGCATCCAAGATGTTCCTTGCGAAAAGGTGGGAAGAGGCATTTGACAGGCCAGCTTCTAGTATGATGGAGAAAATTGTCTCTGTCTGTTTACAGAATAACTTAAGTGTTGCATTACGATACCCCCAGGGATAGTTAGAACTACCAAGCTGTGTTAAAAAATCTCGTGTTCCTTTCCTGGGCATCTGATAATAATATTTAATAATGCCATGGTGTTCCAGTCTGGGGCTAAATATTTGGGCCTATCCGGTTTTCTGTTCAGCACTAGCATTGTGCAAGTATTAAGCCCCAACAGGAGGGACATGGGACTGCACATGATGGCCCTGCAATTATGTTGCCATAAGGTCCAGGCACACCCCCTCAGTCCCCAACCTTGCTGTGTTGACCAGCACAGTCTGAAGAGGACTTCCACTCATGTTCACTTAAACACACGTAGAACTCTCCATGCGATCAGGGAAAACAGTGTCCCTGATCATGCAGAGACTTCTACTCACATTGAAGTGACTGCAAATAGAACTCCTCTTCATGCTCAACATGGGGAGGTTAAGAATTGTGGAGTTGAGGCCGGTGCATGCAGGGACATTGCACATAACCCCCTGGACCTTGCTTATGTACACTGTTGGGCTTAATGCCTGAACAGAGCTACTATCACCCATTGGAATTCTCCTGTGGAAATCTGCCTAAAACAGTTTACACAGAGGTACGTATATCTCTTGACTTATTCATTAACCACTTAGAGATTTTATTATATTGAGTGGTATTTTATTATATTGAGTGGTATTTTATTATATTAATAGGTGTATAAAATTATGCATGGTTGGAGAAAGTGGATAGGGAGACATTTTTCTCCCTCGCTTATAATACTAGAACCTGGAGTCATCCCATGAAGCTGATTGGTGGGAGATTTAGGACAGATAAAAGGAAGTACTTCTTAACACACTGCATACTTAAACTGTGGAATTCACTTCCACAAGATGTAGTGATGGCCACCAATTTGGACAGCTTTAAAAGGGGGTTGGACAAATTCATGGAGGATAAAGCCATCAATGGCTACTAGTCCTGATGGCTATATTCTACCTCCGGTATTAGAGACAGTATGCCTATGTACACCAGTTGCCAGGGAACATGGGTGGGAGGGTGCTCTTGCACTCATGGGTTTCCTGTGGGCAGCTGGTTGGCCACTGTGTGAACAGAATGCTGGATTAGATGGACCCTTGGTCTGATCCAGTGCAGCTCTTCTTATGATCTTACATAAGTTTTACTAATAAAATAAATAAAATAAATTTAGGCTTGGTTACTGTATGTACTGTAGTGTACATAACTGAATGTACGTAGAGAGCATCTGGATCAAAATAAATGGAGCAAAGAATAAAAGGAACCTGGTGGTCGGAGTCTACTACTGGCCACCCAACCAAGGAGAAGACGAGGATGAAACTTTTGAAAAGCAAATTGCCAATGTTTCAAGGAAACATGATGTAGTAGTAATGGGGGACTTCAATTTCCCCGATATTTGTTGGGAGACAAATTCTGCAAAACATGGCCCCTCCAGGAAATTCCTGACTTGTGTGGCGGATCACTTCCTCCCACAGAAAGTAGAGGAAGGAACTAGAGGATCGGCTATCCTTGACTTGATCCTAACCAACAGAGATGACTTAGTGGATAAAGTAGCAGTTACAGGAACTCTGAGGGAAAGCGACCATGTTACACTTGAGTTCTTGGTTCTAAGGGAAGCAAAAGCCGAGTGTAGTCAAACGCGTACCCTGGATTTAAGGAAAGCTGATTTTAATAAACTCAGAACAATGATCAGTAAGGTCCCATGGCAAGTGATTCTAACGAGAAAAGGAGTCCAAGATGGGTGGGAGCTTTTAAAAAAGGAAATTCTTAAGGGACAATCACAAACAATTCCAACAAAAAGAAAAGGTGGAAGACAACAGAAGAAGCCAACGTGGCTTCACAAAAAGCTTAGGGATGACCTGAAAACAAAAAAGGACACATATAGGAAGTGGAAAGAAGGCCAAGTAACAAAGGAAGAGTACAGGCAGGTAGCACAGAATTGCAGGGATGGCATCAGGAAGGCTAAAGCTGAGAATGAGCTGAAGTTAGCGAGGGATGCTAAAAACAACAAAAAGGCTTTCTTCAGCTACGTGCATAGTAAAAGGCAGAGGAAAGAAATGGTTGTTCAGCTATTAAATAAGGATGGCAAAATGATAACAGATGACAAAGAAAAGGCAGAGGTGCTTAATTCCTACTTTGGCTCAGTCTTCTCCCAAAAGAGGGTCTATGACCCCCCTGGCAAAGGCAAAGTGCAGGCTGAAGGGGCAGGATTGCAGCTTGAGATCGATAGGCATATGGTCAAGGAACACCGAATTACTTTGAATGAGTTCAAATCTCCAGGGCCAGATGAACTCTACCCTAGAGTAATACAGGAACTGGCAGAAGAACTCTCAGAACCGCTGTCTATTCTCTTTGAGAAATCATGGAGGACGGGGGAAGTGCCAGATGACTGGAGGAGGGCTAATGTTGTCCCTATCTTCAAAAAGGGTAAAAAGGAGGAACCTGGGAGCTACAGACCAGTCAGTCTGACATCAATCCCAGGGAAAATTCTGGAGCAGATGATAAAGCAATCCATCTGGAAGCAACTTGACAACAATGCCGTGATTACTCAAAGCCAACATAGATTTGTCAAAAACAAGTCCTGCCAGACAAATCTGATCTCATTTTTTGATCAAGTAACGTCCCTTGTAGACTGTGGGAATGCTGTAGACATCATATACCTCGACTTCAGCAAAGCTTTCGACAAAGTGCCCCATGATATCCTGATGAGCAAACTAGCTCAAAGTGGGCTAGATGAAACAACGATCTGGTGGATCCACAGTTGGCTACAGAATCGGACTCAAAGAGTGCTTCTCAATGGGACCTTCTCAAACTGGGAAAAGGTAACTAGTGGGGTACCGCAGGGCTCAGTCCTGGGCCCAGTGCTCTTCAACATTTTTATTAATGACTGGGAGGAGGAGGTGCAGGGAATGCTGATCAGATTTGCAGATGACACGACATTGGGCAGGATAGCTAATACTTTGGAAGACAGAAACAAAATTCAAAGTGATCTTGATAGACGGAGCGCTGGGCAGAAAACAACAGAATGACATTTAATAGGGATAAATGCCAACTTCTGCACCTAGGAAAAAGAAACCAAATGCACAGTTACAAGATGGGGGATACGTGGCTCAACAACACTACAAGTGAGAAAGATCTTGGAATTGTTGTCAATCACAAGCTGAATATGAGCCAACAATGTGATATGGCTGCAAAAAAGACCAATGCTATTTTGGGCTGCATTCATAGAAGCATCGCTTCCAAATCCCGGGAAGTACTAGTTCCTCTCTACTCAGCACTGGTTAGGCCTCATCTGGAGTACTGTGTCCAGTTCTGGGCACCACACTTTAAGAAGGATGCAGACAAACTGGAGAGGGTTCAGAGGAGGGCAACAAAGATGATCAGAGGACTGGAAACAAAGCCCTATGAAGAGAGACTGAAAGAAATGGGCATGTTTAGCCTTGAGAAGACTGAGGGGAGATATGATAGCACTCTTCAAGTACTTGAAAGGTTGTCACAGAGAAGGCAGCCAGGATCTCTTCTTGATCATCCCAGAGTGCAGGACATGGAATAATGGGCTCAAGTTACAGGAAGCCAGATTCCGGCTGAACATCAGGAAAAACTTCCTGACTGTTAGAGCAATACAACAATGGAACCAATTACCTAGGGAGGTAGTAGGCTCTCCCACACTGGAGGCGTTCAAGACGAGGCTGGACAGCCATCTGTCAGGGATGCTCTGATTTGGATTCCTGCATTGAGCAGGGGGTTGGACTCGATGGCCTTGTAGGCCCCTTCCAACCCTACTATTCTATGATTCTATGATTCTATGTGTGAGCATCCATTGAAAAATAATTGTGTTTGAAGTGATTTGGAGCAATATGAAAGTTCTGTCTGCGGTGTTCTCTCTCTGTGATGGGGCATCCACACACACTCATCACTTGATGTTGCAGTGACAGACAGACATGTGTGAACCAGGATTGTGTGAAAAGCAAGAACAGAGTGATAGTCCTGACAATTTTAGCACTCACATGACTCATAATTATATTGCTACCTGCTATCTTTGATTCAAGTGGAAAAGCAACTATTCTGAGAATTTTTCAAGAAGTCCAAGCTTGAAGTCTCATGTTTTTGACTAATCAACACGAATATATTCACCCTTTCACAGTTGTTTGATTCATTTACTTTCCTTTAAACATGGGAGGGGGTGGGGAAGTGTGTGTGTGTGTGTGTATTGAATGGGCTTAGAGGAAAGTGAAATTTCTAAGGCTGATCAAGCATCGCCTCCTTACCCTAGAACACCAAATTTTCCATTTTGTTACACATACATTTTTAGAGTGATATCTTCAAAAGTCCCCTTGACTCCAATGCTGGCATTCTCACCTAGCTCCATGTATACTATGCCATCTCAGAAATACACTCACCTGCTTATACATTGGGTGCTAGTGTCTTATTGGGCAAAATGAGGCTGTAGCCATAACGGAGACGAGAAATGCACTGAGGTTGCCCTCGTTGAAAAATAAAGAGGGCTCAGTGTTCACAAAAAATTGGGAGCATGATTTGTAACGGATCTTGGCACAATAGCCTCAAAATGAGAAAGATGTTCTTTTGTGTGTTGTAACGTTGTCTGTTGCAACTGGAGACTCGAGTGTGGTTATCCTGTGCGATTCCCATTGGTCCTTCTGTGATAGTGTTTTATACTCTTACAAAATCATACAAAAGAATACACTCAATCTGGTGTAGAACAAAGGCATCCTGTGCCTGCTCCAAGACATCCCATGACTGGGAGTTCAGAAGACCGTCACCCACATCTGATTCCTGAATGGCCCATTTCAGTGACCCATTAAATATGAGATGTTTGTATCCCATGAGGAGTCTCACATTTTCCGACTCACCTCATTCTGGCACATGCTTTCTAGTTTGAGCTTATTGTGCTGTATAGTTTCAATTGGGTAGCTGGGAAGAATGCTGAATGACAAAAGGTTCAGCTCACCTAAATGCTAGGGGAAAAGACTTGAAATGTCTACTGGTTACAGCTTATGTGAAGTGATAGGCTTGAACTGAATGAATTAATGTTGTTGTTGTTGTTGTTGTTATGTTGAAGTGTTAGGCCTGAACGGAATGAATTCATGGATTTGTTTGTTTGTTTGTTTCCTTTCTATGCCACCCAATAGCCAAAGCTCTCTAGGCAGTTTACAACAATTCATAAAACAATATGAATCACAGATTGTTGGTTTTTGTTTTGTTTTTAAAAAAACATTTAGAGTATAATCTGAGTGATGGGGGACACACACACTGACTAATTATTGCATTTGTGGACAATCTGATTGATTCAGGGCAATAAGAACTTTTTTTCAAATGCCTCTTTTATGTCACTAAGGCTATAACCTTATACACACAGTGCATAGTTGAACTATGGAAATCACTTGCACAAGATGTAGTGATGACCACCAATTTGGATGGCTTTAAAAAGGGATTGGACAAATTCATGGAGGAGAAGGCAATCGATGGCTATATGCTACCTCCAGTATCAGAGACAGTATGCCTATATTCACCAGTTGCTGGGGAACATGGTTGGGAGGGTGCTGTTGTGCTCATGCCCTGCTTGTGGGTTCCTGGTTGACAGCTGGTTGGCCATTGTGTGAACAGAATGCTGGACTAGATGGACCCTTGGTCTGATCCAGCATGGTTCTTCTTATGTTCTTATAACCAATCCCTCCCCTATCAGAGCCTTACAAAACCTACAAATTTCCTCATCTTCAGCCTGAGTTAAAGATGTGCACTCAGATTAAAAATGTGGATCACAGAAAGCTGCTTTACACCACATTTGACTATTGGTTCATTGAGCCCAGTATTGTCTATTTGGACTGACAGCAGCTCTTCAGGCTCTCAGGCAGATGTCTTTCACCTCATCTGTTTCTTAATCCTTCTAAACTGGGGATGACAGGGGCTAAACCAGGCCCAGAGATGTTGAAACTCTTCCAGTCCGAGGGCTGAATTGCATTTCACAGAAGCTCTTGGAGGCTGCATTCCAGAGTGGGCAGGGCCAAAGGCAAAAGAGGCAGGTCCAAAAAATACCGGCACATCATAGCTTAAAGCTCTTACTGCCAGTAATGTGCATTAGGAGAGGCATTTCAACCTTTTAGAATGAGGGAAAATGGAATAAAACCAGGAAACCACCAAATGACTGGTGGTTGGGGAAAAGGGAGTGAGACCAGGGGTAAGGGGTATAGCCATCTGGGGAACTGCGGAGTACTGGAGTGGGGCTTCAGGCAGGCCAGATTTCATTCCCAGGCCTGAGGTTCTGCCCTTTGACCTACAACTTCCACAACACAAAGCATGTGCTCTACCCAGAGAGCAGAATACACTGAAGGTGATGCTGGATGTCACATCCATGGAATCATACTGGAGACAAACAATACCTGAAGGTAGCGATTTCTAGGTAGACCTAGAAGATAGGTCTATTCTCTTTGAGAAATCATGGAGGACGGGGGAAGTGCCAGATGACTGGAGGAGGGCTAACGTTGTCCCTATCTTCAAAAAGGGTAAAAAGGAGGAACCCTGGGAACTACAGACCAGTCAGTCTGATATCAATCCCTGGGAAACTTCTGGAGCAGATGATAAAGCAATCCATCTGGAAGCATCTTGAAAACAATGCAGTGATTACTCAAAGCCAACATGGATTTGTCGAGAACAAGTCTTGCCAGATGAATCTGGGCTCATTTTTTGATCAAGTAACCTCCCTTGTGGACCGTGGGAATGCTGTAGACATCATATACCTCAACTTCAGCAAAGCTTTGGACAAAGTGCCCCATGATATCCTGATGAGCAAACTAGCTCAAAGTGGGCTAGATGAAACAATGATCCGGTGGATCCACAGTTGGCTACAGAATCGGACTCAAAGAGTGCTTATCAATGGGACCTTCTCAAACTGGGGAGAGGCAATGAGCGGGGTACTGCAGGGCTCAGTCCTAGGCCCAGTGCTCTTCAACATTTTTATTAATGACTTGGAGGAGGAGGTGCAGGGAATGCTGATCAGATTTGCAGATGACACAATATTGGGCGGGATAGCTAATACTTTGGAAGACAGAAACAAAATTCAGAGTGATCTTGATAGACTGGAGCGCTGGGCAGAAAACAACAGAATGACATTTAATAGGGATAAATGCCAACTTCTGTACCTAGGGAAAAGAAACCAAATGCACAGTTACAAGATGGGGGATACATGGCTCAACAACACTACAAGCGAGAAGGATCTTGGAATTGTTGTCGATCACAAGCTGAATATGAACCAAAAATGTGATGTGGCTGCAAAAAAGACCAATGCTATTTTGGGCTGCATTCATAAAAGCATAGCTTCCAAATCCTGAGAAGTACTAGTTCCTGTCTACTCAGCACTGGTTAGGCCTCATCTGGAGTACTGTGTCCAGTTCTGGGCACCACATTTTAAGAAGGATGCAGACAAACTGGAGAGGGTTCAGAGGAGGGCAACAGAGATGATTAGGGGACTGGAAACAAAGCCCTATGAAGAGAGACTGAAAGAACTAGGCATGTTTAGCCTTGAGAAGACAAGACTGAGGGGAGATATGATAGCGCTCTTCAAGTACTTGAAAGGTTGTCAAAGAGGGGAAGGCCAGGATCTCTTCTCGATCATCCCAGAGTGCAGGACACGGAATAATGGGCTCAAGTTACAGGAAGCCAGATTCCAGCTGAACATCAGGAAAAACTTCCTGACTGTTAGAGCAATATGACAATGGAACCAATTCCCTAGGGAGGTGGTGGGCTCTCCCACACTGGAGGCATTCAAGATGAGGCTGGACAGCCATCTCTCAGGGATGCTCTGACCTGGATTCCTGCATTGAGCAGGGGGTTGGACTCGATGGCCTTGTAGGCCCCTTCCATCCCTAATATTCTATGCTTCTATGTAGTGGTGCAGTTTCGTAAACTTAGTCCGAAATGAGCTTCAAGATGGAATTTGAAGAAGTTCGGTGAGGTCAAGTTTTTCTGATTCACACATCCCTACCTGAAACTGCCGTTATTGAGACATTTATTTTTTAACGGTAACACATTTTAATATTCCCAACATCCAATAAAAAGCATTTCTGCCTTCTAGACTGCCTGCCTTAGTGTCTACCACTGATGCATACCTTGATGACCCTGCTGGTTGAAGGTGGTATAACAAAGGACTCACTTGCAGCTAGGATGCTGGAGAAATTCGAGACTGATTAAAATGAGCTCGGATTTCTGCAGAATCTACTGTGGAGTGGCCCCCTCAGGCTGTGCGGAGTCGATGGACTTTCAGATGATTTTTTTACTTTCCTGAAATTTACACATATAAATCTGTAGAAAAATACATATGTTTCTGCTGAGAAAACGTTGAATGGAATGGGGGACAATACACTAAATGTTATGTACTGAGGTAAATTATGTAAATAATTACATAAATACTTACGTAATTATGTACGTAATTATTTCTGTATTTTTCCACATGATGGGGGAAAAAATTTGCATCCATCTGTGGATGGATGACAAAACAAAATGCATCTGACAATCCGCGTAACGCAGATGGAGCGGATTTTACACAGTCCGTACATCCCTACTTGTGGCATCATTACTTGTGGTGCACACACTTGCTTCTTTTCTTCTTTTCTTTTGGCCCTCATGTTGTCCCTGGTCAAACAAAAACCTGACATGTATGAGAACAGAGGTGGTAGTGGGATGAGTATACATGAGTATTCCAGGTTTTTCATGTTTTTGAAGCAGTACAAAAGCCTGACATGTATGAGAACAGAGATGGTAGTGGGATGTGTATTCCAGCTATCTGAAGTATTCCTGAGTATTCCAGGTATTCCAGGTATACATGAGTATTTCAAGTTTTGCATATTTTTGAAGCAGTACAAAAGCCTGACATGTATGAGAACAGAGATGGTAGTGGGATGTGTATTCCAGCTATCCGAAGTATTCCTGAGTATTCCAGGTATTCCAGGTATACATGAGTATTTCAGGTTTTGCATATTTTTGAAGCAGTACAAAAGCCTGACATGTATGAGAACAGAGATGGTAGTGGGATGTGTATTCCAGCTATCCGAAGTATTCCTGAGTATTCCAGGTATTCCAGGTATACATGAGTATTTCAGGTTTTGCATATTTTTGAAGCAGTACAAAAGCCTGACATGTATGAGAACAGAGATGGTAGTGGGATGAGTTTGCACCCCAGTGGGAATTGAGCCTCTATTCTACCATCTTCAACTCTTGTGGCAAGGCCAGGGTGGGGGTGGGTGGGTGGGGGTACTCTTTTCTGCCTGGCATGATGAATTCTCACATTTGAGCTGAAAGCATCTCCCTATTTTTCAAGATCTGAAGACCCCTTTGTTCTGCTACTTGAGTTGCAGACATAACATTTCCCATGCCAGGCAAAGCTACTATTCATTGTCCAGCCACACCTCACCAAACAGCCAATTGAAACATTTTTTTTGTAGTCAATCTCATAGTAGAGATCAGGATGGAAATGGGGATCCGATAGAGCTGCTCTGGAATGAATGAGAGGCTTGTGAATAAAGGTATTATAGCAAAATTACTCACAGCAGGGCTGGAGCTAAGCTGTCAACCCTTGGGGAGGGAGAACCCTACTCCACTAGGAAGGCAGTTGGGCTTGCTTTCAAAAATGAACGTACTAATTTTGCCAGAAGCATCCACAGAGCACAACACAGCCAAAGTTAAGCACTTCTTGAATTCCACTGATTTCATTTCGGTAAACTGGATTTAAAACTGTATATGCAATTGGGCATATGTTGTTGGTTGCTTATTCATTCAGTCGCTTCCAACTCTTCATGACTTCATGGACCAGCCCACACCAGAGCTTCCTGCCAGCCATTGCCACCCCCAGCTCCCCCAAGTTCGAGTCCGTCACCTCCAGAATATCATCCATCTATCTTGCCCTTGGTCACCCCCTCTTCCTCATGCCTTCCACTTTCCCTGAGCGTATACAATGGAACGTATTTAACTATTCAAAAATATATATATATCAAAGCTTCAGTAATGTGACCATATAAAGAAAGTCCAGAGCTGGTTGTCCTTACCAGATATATATTTTTAAATTTCTTATTATATCATGGCTTTTTTTCAATCCTGGTTTGCTTTCAAAATTGTTCTCACCCTGAACTCTTCTTTTAGGTTCCCACCCACTTTTTGAGCCAAGAGGTTTAAACCAGAGGTTTAATATTTAATCCAAATAATTTTGTCCTCAAATATGTACATATACATCAGGAAGAAATTCCAGAAGTGTTAAGAGAGCGATGATTGTTTGAAGCATGGGCAAATTAACAATCAAAGTACTTAGAATATCTTTATTAAGTGTAAGAATCACTAATGAATAATGGTGGACTATATCTATCTCATGAAACATGAAAGAATATGTCTTTCCTGACTAGGGATGTACAGATTTCTAAAATCAGTTCTGTCAGTGTATCTGTGTGACATGGGAAAAGTGCAACTCGGGAAAATCCATTTGACTCAGGAAAAGCCGGTCCACTGCGGAATCTGCGGTTCGGATTCATCAAAATCTGAACTCGTCTAATTCCATTGCGGATTTCTCTGACATCCCTTTTCCTGACAGCTATAACGAAAAGTGTAACAAAAAAGATGACAGGTGTGAACAAAAGGATTAGTTTCGGTGAAAGCTGGGCACTTTGGTTTGAACAGGCTGTTGGACAAAGAGCACATGTAACTCATATCCTCTATCTATAGTCCAAATAAAAGTAGAGTAAATGCTAATGTGACAGTCCCAACCACATCATTCAAGATTGGCCCATAGTTGCTTCTGCTGTATAGCATACTGTACAGAAAGTCATTTAGCAAGAGACCTGTTCAAGCATCTGAGAAAGGCGTTCTATAAACTTGCAAGAAGAGAGAGCAAGGATGAGAACATTAGCTCCACTTTCCTCCATCACCCTCTCCATGTTGAGGTTGAGCAGTGGTGCAGCTAGGACTGGACCTCGGGGCTGAAGTCCAGGGCCCCCACAGCCCCCCCAACACCCCCGCCCTGACCATCCAGGGAGTGGCAAATAGGCCCTGGGCTAGCCTGGCCCACCAGGGCTGACGCTGCTCAGTGCAACATCCTTTCTTCTTATTTTGAAACATTTTAGAGTTACGGAGCAGCTGTCTGGGCATGTACATGTATACAGATGCTCATGTTATTATTTCTACTTTAAAAATATATTTTCCTTTTCTACATCAAAATAGTGCTTAAACGCATCTAGCGGAAGCAAGCTCCGTTTCATTCCTGCAGTTCTGTGATTCGAGTGAGTTTAAAATTCAAAACTGCACGTGCTTAGAGTGTTTCTTTTTTGGCAAACAGTGGCTCCCCGCCCCTGTTTCCTTTCCTTTCCTTTCCTTTCCTTTCCTTTCCTTTCCTTTCCTTTCCTTTCCTTTCCTTTCCTTTCCTTTCCTTTCCTTTCCTTTCCTTGCTCTGACATATCAGGAATGTAAATGTAAAACCAGTTGTGAAGCATGGAATGATGGGGAGGGAAGAAGAGAAATGTTAATTGTGTGCTTCACAACTTAAGTAATACACCTGGCCATCTAAAGGACTCCCCCCCCAACACACACACACACACACACACACACGGTGCAATCCTATGCATGTTTAGACAGAGAAAAGGCCTACAACTCCCAGCATACCCCAGCCAGCAATGCATAGGATTGCGCCCTAAGATCATTAAGTCCATGGTCTAAAACTACCTAGCTGTAGCACCGAGGGTGACTGTCTGCAGCAGAGAGCTTTTTGTACCAATGGAGGCTCCTCACACAGTTTAGAAGTCTGATATTCCAAGGTTCAAAATCATGCAGAGAACCTCCATGAATAGAGCCTGCAGACAAGTTGCACTCCACAGATAGTAATGCCAAGGAGGGTGACGGTGGGTGAATCTACCGCGATCATCCTCATTCTCCCTCCTTGGATGTCCACAGCTGTTGATCAGCTGTTAATCCAGCATATCTACTTTCGGTTTTGTTGCAGAACTGAGATCCAAGCACTACACGAACAGTGTTTCCTTTCCTGCTTTTCCACTATATAACCGCTAGGTGACACTGTGGTAGAGTGAAGTAGCACAAATACACAAATGAGAAAAATGGTTTCTTTTGCTGTGTCATGGTTAAATGCCACATATTCCCTACGCGCACGTGCACACGCGCGCGCACACGCACACACACACACCAAAAGTGCTTGTTAGACACAAAAGCAAAACTGGAGGCCCATGTCATCTAAAGAACCTATAAACAACTGTGAGTAGGAAATGATGAGCACACGATAAAAGCCTCATTTTGAAAAGCCCCTAGACCAGCAGGGTAGGCAACCTGGTGCCCTCCACAACTTTTGGGCTACAGTAAGCCCCAGCCAGCATGGCCAATGGGCAGAGATTATGAACCTCTTAGTCCAAAACATGCAGAGGGCCCTAGATTACCTATCCATCTAGCCTAGTGTTATTCACTGTAAGGCCTGGGGGCCACCGGGGGCTCCTAGTCATCTCAAGTGGGGCCCTCTGCCTCTCTCTGTTTCTGTAGCGGCTGCTCAGTCTCAGCAGGGGCTCTCTAGCTTTGCTTTGTTGTTTTGCTCTGAGCTACTGGAAGAGGCTTCAGGTGACCTGCTGCTCACCTGCTGCAAGGCGGCGGGGGCGGGGAGGAGAACGCAGGTGCAATCAGCCAGTTGGGTGTGCTGGGGAGGAGCCCCAGAGACAAAGAGCAACATGAGAGCCAGCGTGGTGTAGTGGCGAGAGTGTTGGACTGGGAGCTGGGAGATCCGGGTTCTAGTCCCCACTCGGCCATGGAAGCTCACTGGGTGGCTTTGGGCCAGTCACAGACTCTCAGCCCAACCTACCCCACAGAGTTGTTGTGAGGATGAAATGGAGAGGAGGAGGAGGATAATGTAAGCCTCCTTGGGTTCCTTGCAAGAGGAAAAAGGGTGGGATATAAATTAATTACTAAATAAATAAATAAGTGATTGGCTAGCTGCAGTGATGGCTGTGCAGCTGATGAAGGGTGGGGAATTGTGTGCGTGTGTGTGTGTGTGAGAGAGAGAGAGAGAGAGAGAGAGAGAGAGAGAGAGCAGTGTGTGGACCTGCACATGGTGTGGCCCCAGCAGCATTGTCTGGAGCCGAAGTGGCTCTTGCTTGAAAAATAGTGAAGACCACTGCTCTAGCCACTACAACTAGATGGGTCTTTATGTGAGCGACAGCGCATGTCAGCTATTTTGAAGTCATAAATTGGCCCCAAACTATTGACCCCAACATATCATCCCCCTTTTGCTTGCTCCGAACAGCTTCAACTGTGTACAGTGAGTTGGCTAGAGTTTTGTTCTGAAAATATTGTTTGATGTGCTTGGGATCACCAGCTAGTGTGTATTTGCTTTAGGCTTTTTACCAGTTATGTTTACAGGAAAATGTCCTTGTATCTTAGCAAGAAAAGGTTCAATCTCTTTGTAGCCGATTAATACGTAAATGCTTCATCGCTCAGAATAGGTCTGGATTAGCACCTAACATGCAGAAGTCCATGAGTTTTGAATGCATGTTGCCCCTGCCAAAAGAAAAGCTAGAATGTCATGGAAAGGGGGAGTTCTTGCTTAGCCTGCTCCCTAGCAAGTAGTTTTCTATGTGGAAGGAATTTCTGTATGGTAGAACAGTTATGCATGTGAAGCCTCATCCGGAGCCTGAAATGATACAGGTTTATCATCTCAGTGAGAACTAAGTCATGGCTCTTACATAAGAACATAAAGCTTTTTCAGCATTGAGATATGTGCAGAATATAACATGTTTGTTATATTTGTTAAAAAGACTTGAGCTAGATCTACACTACTGTTTTATACTGGTATTGAGGTGCACTGATAACTGTTGGGGCACATCACACATTCGATATATTTTGTAGTGTTATTTCCTGCTTTTTATTCCACATTATTCAACATACCACAACAATTGTCATTGTGTGTCCTATGAGGTATAAATGCGCAAGAGGGATATAGTGTTACCACGATGGGATCATAACGGTATGACACAAGGTGTAGATCTGGCCCCAGACAACCTTGCATTTCTTCTTGGCTTGTTTGAGCAACCATTCCCTGTGCTACATGGCAACCTTTCAAACACACACACGCTCGCTACACTGGATCCTGGCTATAGTTTCTGTCTGGAAAAATGGAGTAATGTGCCCAGGTCAAATTTCTGCTTCTTTTATCAAGGCAAGGGACTAAAATTTCCAGAGATTATGATATCTACCCAGAACAGTAAAGGATGTAGTAAGGAGGTATCTCAAGTTGACAATCTCAAGTTCTTTCTCTCCTGAATATGAAGGACTTTGCACATTTTTGGTAAATTCTTATCAAAACCGAAACTGAACTGAAATTCTCACCCATCTGCACCAGCCAAATTTAATAGGTACAGCTATTCCAAGCATGGAGAGGGCCATGCTGTGCCTTCCAGCCATATAGCTGTTAAAGATGAAGAACCTGGCAGAAAAAAAAAGAGTCGCCAACCTTAATTAAGGACTACCAGGGTTGGATACTCAGGGATTCGATTATGACTTATAAGAGCAAAGCACTCACTGCCCTGGGCCTGGATGGCTGGGTCTGCTAGTTTCACTTTCTCCCGTATTTGTTTTTTTGTTTGTTTTACATCTCAAGTTATTTTTGTCCCAAATATGAGAATTTCACAAATATTGGTAAATTCTTATCAAAACCCAACCGAAACTAAATTGTCACCCATTGCTGCTACTAACAAAAGCAGATTTCAGACATGGCCTTTGTTATCTAGGAAGTTTACACTTCCTGCTTTACATTGACTTCTTATACCACTACTATGGAGGTTCTGAGTTGGTGTTTGGAGTCAGTGATGGATTAGATGAGACTATTTATTTATTTGTTGTTTGGGGTGCAATCCTATACATGTTTAGACAGAAAAAAGACAGCATTTTCCATGCTGGTTGGGGAATGCTGGGAGCTGTAGGACTTTTTTTCAGGGGGGGGGGAGGGTTGATAAGTTTTTTGTGAATTTTTTACAAAACAAAACAAACTGAAAACATTACAAAACCTAAAAAGAAAAAAAGAAGAAAAAGTGAAATAAAAAATACCAACAACTTATTCAATATCCTCAGTTTCTAACATTACAATATTTGGGGGTGGGGGGGTGGGAAGAAAAAAAAAAAAAGGTTACAAATAAACTTCAGTAAAAGCAGACCAAATATCCACATATAAGTCCATTTTCTAGTTATACCTATATACCACTCCTTCAAATGTTGCTAGTGTTGTTACATCTTCAGTCCACTGTGTTATAGGCGGTGAGCTTTTACCTTTCCAATATCATATTATCAGTCTTTTTGCAACCCAAAGGCACAAAAAATCAATTTACATTGACCATGTGTTACATTCCAAGAAGCAGGTAAGTAATTTAAGAGAACATTTACATCAGTAAATATTAATGAGCTTTCCAATACAAAATTTATCCATACAATGACTTCCTCCCAAAAGGAGGTGGCCATTGGGCATTTCCAAAACATGTGAATAAAAGAAGCATTGGCTGCATTACACCTCCAACAATTAGCTGAATTTGACAAGCCTTTACTAAAAAGACATTGTGGCATCCAATAGACCCGAAACAAAAGATTTTGCTGAATAAGGCGTAACTGAAGATGCATTGAAGTGTCCGACACAGACCCCAAAACAGCAGTCCATTGATTAAGCAAAATAGGTCATTCCAATTCCCTGTTCCATCCCTGTTGTAAACTAGGGATGTACGAAAGTGACTTACCTTTCGTGGATTATGTTGATGGGGGGGGGAGGCGTTCCGTCCCTCCCCCCGGAATCCTGGCTGGGGGGGAGGCGCCTCCCCCTGGAATCCTCGAATGGCTGGCTGTGCTCCGCGGCAGCTCCGTGGAGCAGCCGGCCAGGTCTGACCCAGCCAGGCCAGAGCCGTCTGCAGCCAGATTTCTGGCCGCGGAGGGCTCTGGGTAAAACAAAACAAAACAAAAACCCGTGTACGCAAATGGCAGCGGCTACGGCCGCCGCCATTTGCGTTCCTTCTTTTTGGCCGTCTTAATCTACGTAAATATTTACGTAGACTATGACGGCGAAAATCAAGGGGAATGCAAATAGCGTAGCGGGCACTATTTGCGTCCCTTTTTGATTCCCCGTTTTAGCCTACATAAATGTTTACTTAGGCTAGAATGGTGAATCAAAGGGGGACGCAAATAGCGCCCGCTACGCTATTTGCGTTCCCCTTGATTTTCACTGTCATAGTCTACGTAAATATTTATGTAGATTAAGACGGTAAAAAGAAGGAATGCAAATGGCAGCGGCCATAGCCGCTGTCATTTGCATACACGTTGTTGTTTTTTTATTACCCACCCAGCCGTGATAGGCTACGTAAAGATTTACATAGCCTATCACATCTTCTTCTTTTTTTAAACCTACCCATGATAGGCTACGTAAATCTTTGTGTAGCCTATCACGTCTTTTTTTTTTTTTACACAAGGCAAGCCTGGAAATGGTGGCAGCGGCAGCCAGTCAGAAGACCAGCTGCCGCCGCCACCGCCGCCACCACTGCCGAAGCCGCCGCCAGAGCCGCCGCTGGAGCCGCCACCACCGCCGCCTGGAAGATCCACCCCAGGTGAGTCTCGTCCCGGGGGGGATCCGCAGGGGGCGGGGGGGCAGGCCATTCCGCCACGGAGTTCGGGGTGCCGAATGCACTGGCATTCGGCCTCACCGAGATCCATGGCGGAATTCTCTGACATCCGTACTGTAAACTACTTGTGTCATATTTATTCATTGATAATAAATCTTTATAAACATGAATTGTAGGTCAATATATCTGATCAGCTTCAATAAGTATTTCCAATAGCGAAGGAGACTATGCATTAAACATGCATAGGATTGTTCCCTTAGTTTATTATATTTTTTTAATCCACCCAATAACCACTGTTCTCTGGGTGGATCACAGATAGTTCAAAGACTAAGATGCCATACAAACTGTTAAAAATATATATAACAAAACACAAATATTTAAAAGAATAAATTAAACAAACTGAAATTGAATCCAGACAAGAAAGAGGTGCTGTTGGTTGAAAAGATGTCAGCCACTCTGGATGGGGTTGCACTTTTAAAAGATCAGGTCCTTAGCTTGGGAGCTATTCCAGCCTTGATCCTGTTATTAGATGACCAGGCATCAGCTACAGCCAAATAATGTTTTGCCCAGTTTTGGCTGGGGCACCAGCTGTATCCATTCCTAGTACAGTCAGACCTGGCCATGATCCTGCATGCATTAGTTATGTCTTGACTAGGTTACTGTAACACACTTTGCATGGGTCTGTCCTTGAAACCCACTTGGAAATGTTAATTAGTGCAAAATGCTGCTGTTAGAATGTTGATCGGGGCAATGGTCTGCAGGCACATGAGGCAGCCACCTTGCTGAAGTTAAGCAGGTCTGGATCTGGCCAGGTCTTAGAGGGGAGACCACCTGGGAACCACATGTAGCCACCTTGATTTCCACAAATGGAAGAAAGGTGGGATATAAATGTAATAAATAAAGTGCTGGGATCATGTGACCCATTTATTGTATTAACAGCACTGGCTGCCAGTCCATTTCTGAATGCAATTCAAGGTGCTGGTTATCACCTTAAAGCCCCAAAAGGCTTGGGACCTGGCTGCTTGAAGGACCATCTTCTCCTGCGTGAACCGATCAGTTCGTGAAGATCACCTGCATGTGCTGTTGCCTTCCAGAGGCATGGCTGGAGGTGACACACGAGAGGGCTTTTTCAGCAGCAGCACCCCATATCTAAGGCTCCCTGTCCCCAAAAGATTAGGTCACTTTCCTCTTTACTTGGGTTCCACCAGCAATTGAGGACATTTCTATTTATATAAGAATTTGACTCTGTTGCTTAATTTTATTCATTGATTGTTAGCTTGTGTGGATCATCGTGTTTTTGTCATTGCTGCTGTTTTAGGCTTGTTATAAATGTGTTTTAATGATTATTGTTTTTAAGGGTGTTATATATTTTGTAAGCCACTTTGCACTACCCCTGTTTTAGAGCAGAAAAACCAGGGTATCATTAATTATCATCTTCTGATCTCAGGACAGGAGTGGTCGCAGCTCCTCCTGTAAAAACATCAGAATACAGCAAACCAGAGACAGGTACATATGTTTTTGTGCCTTTGAAATGTCATAACTAATCATTTTATTCTTAACAATTGTCCTGCTGGCTGACCTATTTTGCTTGCTCTTTGCTCTCCATTGAATAACATGTGTTCATTATGGTTGCTAGAAATCCCCCAATGAAATCCTGTCGTGGTTTAATTTCCAAATGTCAGCTAGTGTTCTGAGTAGCAGCTAATATTTACATTAGTAGACGGAATAAGAGATGACAAGGGGAAGAAAGGAAAAGGAAGGAACATAAGGAGAAAAACTGAATGATGAGTTCAAGCCCCTGGATTGTATCCAGTGGCAGACACTCTGCTGTCAGAAGATGCCTGCTAGTGCCAGGGCATGGTCTGAAGGCACATGAGGCAGCCACCTTGCTGAAGCTAAGCAGGTCTAGGTCTGGTTAGTGGAAGCCAGATTCTGGCTGAACATCAGGAAAGAATTCCTGACTGTTACAGCAATACGACAATGGAACGAATTACCTAGGCAGGTGGTGGGCTCTCCCACACTGCATGTAAGATGAGGCTGGACAGACATCTGTCAGGGATGCTTTGACTTGGATTCCTGAGATGAGCAGGGGGTTGGACTTGATGGTCTTGTAGGCCCCTTCCAACCCTACAGTTCTTCTATTCTATGATTCTATGACCACCTGGGAACCACATGTAGCCACCTTGAGTTCCAAGATGGAAGAAAGGTGGGATATAAATGTAATAAATAAATAAATAAAATGGAATGGAATGGAATGGAAAGGGAAGAGATTTTGAGCAATTCTTGTCCCCCTTGTGGTCCTCTGTGCACTGCCCACATCTGCTCTAGACCTTTCCTCAAAAAGATTTGGGGGATGTGTGATCGGTTGCAAGGGGAATCGCCAAAAATAACCTTTCTTCCATTTTGCTGGTGGATGTCTTCTGTCAGCAGTCTGATCTTTATTGGATACAACCCTTTGGCTTTATATCTTCATTTAAGAAGACTTTGTTTCAGATAGTAGGAGTCAAGGGATGTCAGAGAATTCCACCACAGATCTCGGTGAGGCCAAATGCCAATGCATTCGGGCCCCCGAACTCCGTGGCGGAATGGCCTGCCACCTCCCCCTGCCCCCTGCGGATCCCCCCTGGGACGAGACTTACCCGGGGCGGATGTTCTGGGTGGCGGCGGCTCCAGCTGCAGCTTCGGAGGAGGCGGCAGCTGGTCTTCCGACCGGCTGCCGCCGCTGCCGCCATTTACAGTCTGTTTCCCCCCCCATTCATGATAGGCTAGGTAAAGACTTACGTAGCCTATCACGCCTGGGTTAAAAAAAAAAAAAGTGTATGCAAATGGCGGTGGCTACAGCCGCCGCTATTTGCGTTCCTTATTTTTGGCCATCTTAGTTTACGTAAATATTTACATAGACTAAGACGGTGAAAATAAAGGGGAACGCAAATAGTGTTGGCTACTCTATTTGCGTTCCCCCTTAGTTTCGCCGTCTTAGTCTACGTAAATATTTACGTAGACTAAGACGGCCAAAAATAAGGCACACAAATGGCGGCTGCCGTAGCCGCCGCCATTTGCGTACGCGTTGTTTTTGTTTTAACCCAGACGTGATAGGCTACGTAGGTCTTTACGTAGCTTATCATTGCTGAATACAGGTACACAAACGGCGGCGGCTACGGCTGCCGCCATTTGCGTCCCTGCTAGCCAGCAGCCGGATGTCCAGCTGCTGGCGGAGCCAGCTGGTGGCTCCGCAGAATCCCCGTGGAGCAGAGCCGGCCGGCCAGGATTCCAGGGAGAGGCACAGAGCGCCTCCCCCTGGTGAGGATTCCGGGGGGAGGGACAGAGCGCCTCCCCCCCGCAGTGGAACCCGGCGGAGCCAGGTAAGTGGGGTTTCGTACACCCCTAGGAGTCATTTGCTTTCCCTATGAGAATGTTTCATTCTTCTATGTAGGCATGTATCTTGTATGATTTAGTCCACAATACGGATGGCGGAGAATTCCCCCATGGACCCCAATGAGGCCGGATTCCAAGAATCCAGCCCCTTTGGGACCCATGGTGGAATGGAGCACTCACCTCCGCCTCCCCCAGCATCCGTCTGGGTTGGCTCCGCTCTGCGGGAATCCTGCGGAGCTGGCCGCTGGGTCCGCATCGCTGGCGATACGGCTGGCCGCCATTGCCATGCCATATCGCTTTGCTGGGCTAACTAACTCCGGCTGCAAATGGCGTCCACTACGCCACTAAATCTACCAGCTTTACGGCCACAAATGGCGTAATGGACGCCATTTGCATCCCTGTTTTTTCATGCGATAGGCTACGCAAATATTTGTGGCCGTAAAGCTGGTAGATTTACCTAAATGCAGCTGTAAATGGCTGTATTTAGGCTAATCTAACAGCTTTACCATTGCAAATGGCATAGTGGACACCATTTGTGGCCAGAGTTAGTTAGCCCAGCGAAGCGATATGGCACGGCAATGGCGGCCGGCCGTATCGCCAGCGATGCTGGCCCAGTGGCCAGCTCCGCAGGATCGACGCGCAGAGGGAGGCGACTTGGACGGAATCCAGGGGGGAGGGATGGATCACTTTCCCCCCCCCCTGCAGACCCCCCCAGACCGGAAAGGTAGGGGATCCATACACCCCTAGGCTACAATCCTATACCTACTTATCTCGAGGTTAAGCCCCATTGATCTCAATGAGGCTTACTTCTGAGGAGACCTATATAAGATTGCATTATCAGTGGCCTTTTAAAAATGTCACTGACATTCCAACTCAGCACTGAGATACCGATACTGCATTATGGCAAAAATCTTGATGCTGCTAACACATATCTCGTCTCACATATCTCCTGTAAAGTGTCCCTAATTCATCAATTTCTGCTTGGTCATGGGGGAACCATGAATCTGATTATGCATTTCACACCTTTTCCAGTTACATATTATTGGAAGAATGTGCAGGGCAGCAATGCGCAAATGTTTTCCTGTAATTTGTAGTTTGAATGGTGAAACCAATGTATTTCGCAATTTTGAACGTTGAAATCAAAGTCTTCTGAAATTTAAGAGAATGTTTATTTCATCAGAATTTAGTTAGCTGTAATGATAGTAGAGCTCTAATTTCAGTAACTTCCTCAACTATCAAATGGATTGTTTTGCAATGCGTTGGAATGGGTTTTGGAGCACGTCATCTCGGTTTTAACTCTGTCCTGATTCAGAGATCTGTAGGTGTCATTGTGCTTACATATCTCCTGTATGGATAGACTGCCCCAGTCACGTCATGTGAAAGAGCAGATTTTATGGGATCAATTTTCTTTGGAGAAGGGAGCAGTGAAGACTTGTGGTGTATGTAAACATAATCTGTTCTCTCACAAATCTATGGCTGGAGATGGTAATACTAGGAAAGGGCTATAGCTCCATGGTTAAGCACATGGTTTGTATAGAGACGGTCCCAGGTTCAATCCCTGACATCTTCAAGTAGGCCTGGGAAAGACCCCTGTTTGGAATTCTGAAATACTGCTGCCAGTCAGTGTAGACAATACTGAGCTAGTTGGACCAATGACATGACTTGGTATAAGGCAGCTTCCTATGTTCGTATGGCAGGGGCGGCGGAAGTGTGGTGGACATCTTATTTCCCAGTATACCTCTGTGAATGATGTCAGCATGACATGCTAGTGTCCTTCCTACCATTGTTCTGTAAGGAAAGGATGATGACGGTGGCCAAAGTGGCACTGCTGCCATTCCACCAAAGCAACTTTTGGTGTGTGTGTTTTTTAAAGTAAGACCCTCCCCCCTTGCCATCATAAGCTGAAACTGTTTTGAGGGTCAAATCACAGTCCTCAGCATGGCACAGAATCAACTGCCCCAAATTCATCACTTGCAAATAGGCTGGTGAATTGGGGGCAGCTGTTTGGGTCCGCTCCTATGCTGTACCAAGATCCATGCCAAAGCACTAGCTAGTCAAACCAAGGCAGCCAAGACCAGGTTCCCCTAAGAGCCCCCTACTCCCATACAGAACTGCCTGGGCTTTGAGATCTGGCTCAGAAGCCCTGTCTGTTGTGTCTTCATTCCAGGCCACAATGCGGATGAACATGAGAGACAAGGCCTTCTTAATGGTGGCACCACAGCTGTGGCCTACCAAATTGAAATTCATCTGGTTTCTTCACTATTTTGTGTGTAATTCTGCTGCTGTTTTTAAATGAGTGCTTATGGACTGCGCTGTGCTGTTTTAGATTGCATACACTTCTTCTCACCCCACCCCATGCACACACAGAGTTAAGGAGAGGGGTTCTGGTGCAACGGCAGGGAGGGTGTATGAAGAAACAAAACATGCAGTTTTTTTGACATGGGGAGGGGAGAGAGCTGAGAGGTTGCTTTGATGAGTGCCTGTCTCTAGAGGTCCAAGGTGAAGTACTGGGTCTGCTGCCAAAGAGGAATTACAGTGGTCTTTTATGCATCGCCAAACCCACACTTGAACTACACAGCCTAGCAAATGGAGGATGCCTTCAAATAGAGGATGGTTCTCTGGCAGCTTAAAAAATGGATTGTAGAGTAGCTACGGTAGTTCTTAGGAATGTTATTTAATTAAAGGAATCTCTGTAGATTTTACCATATGAGTTTTAAGCAATAGTTTGTTTCATTAATTAGTTGACTGAATCTATATAAATATGAATTAAAACCTGTTCTGATGGGGGGGGGTGCTTTTCCTTTATTTGGGGATGGGGCATGCCCATGTCACAGCAAGACCCCTCTTAGAAGGCAACTGTTCTTGTGGAGAGAGGGAAGGCAAAAATGCCTCTTCTAAGATTGGTTTATGTCAGGATTGGGGAGCCTTTCTTAGTTCAAGGGCTGAGTTAGTCATGGGCATGCATGCCCCGCAGTGGGCAGGGCCGAGGTCCAACGTGACCCTGCAACTTGATTTCCCACTCCACAGGAGCTTTTTAAAAGTTGGACTGCAGTGGGGAGGAGTGATTTTTTGAGGGGTTGCAGAGTTGGAGGGGGTAGCCCCCCCGGTGGGCCCCCCAAAATACTCCCTATCTGCAGTTAGGCTTTTAGAAAGCCTCCATTGGCACCAATGGAGGCTTTGGAATAGTCATCGGATGCAGTCCTATGCATGCTGGCTGGGGGCATCTACACCAGCCTAAAATCCCACATTTAAACTGGGGCTTTCTGCTTCCGTGTTAAATGCAGGATCACAACAGACTCCCTTTACACGTGCTTCCCCCTCCCCTTTCCAACTCCTTTCCCCCCTTCCATTATCTTTCATTGATGTCACTCCTCTTCTTGCCGCTTTAACTTTTTTCCCGGAGGGAACTCAAGTGGAACACAACGGGGTAATTTGATAGCTCAGTGGATGTTATCTGTGATCTATTTAAAAATGGAACAAAGGGCATTTAGTGCAGGAGACGCCCTGGAGGAACACGGTGTCATGTAAAGAGCCTGCAAACTTCCATGAAGGAGCCATCTCAATCGCAGGACAAAAGCTCTGTGTGAAGAAAGCCTGGGGCAAGCTGGGAGTTGTAGACCTTTTTTCTGTCTGAGCATGCAGAGGATTGCACCTTTAATGCAGCATTAGGGTGGAGCAGGGCAACTGTCTTATCTCCAGTCAGTGAGCTGGGTGAGCTCCAGTCAGTCAGCCCATGGGTTGGAGGTTACTCATCTCTGGTTTATGTAAATTAAAAATAGTAAGCCATTGGGGGGGGGGGATCTGCTGCTCATTTAATTGGAGGCAGCTTTTTAATTGAGCAAAAGTTATCAATTGATTTGTATAATTAAGAAACTACACTGCCTAGAGATATTTTTAATATGTTCAATGGTATATAAATCTATTAAATAAATAAATGTGAAAAGCCCTACTAATTATTCTTAACAAAGTTTTGTACATCTTAGCATGTCTTCCTCTGACAAAGTCCTGCAAAATGATTATCTTAAAGAATCCACTTACTTCAACCACAAATCTGAAACAGTGACATTGTGTTCCGCAATTCACTGCAGATACAAAAGCTGAACCACTGTCACAAAGGAACCATATGCTCCTGTGTGAGATGTGACTTTAGATAAAGGCTGTCCTTTCACCCAAATTTATAACTGGGTTGAATGAACCAAAAAGAAGAGACTTAAACATCTTGCCTTGGACCTGAGCCCAGGACCCTTTCTGTGTAAATCGGTGGTCCACAGTGCTGTGCTTTCCTTCGTGTTCTCCTCTGTTCCCCCCAAAATAAATGTTAAGCCAAAAGAAAAATGGTTAAATTTTTACTTCCACTTGTTTAATTTTTTGTTCATATGCTGCCAAAGTAATTGGAGCTTGGATAGCCTACATTTAGCTGGGATTTAATTCCAACTTCTCTCTGAATGGTAAAATATTAAAAGAAGGGAATCCAGACTATAAATAATAAAATGAGACACCCTTACTGCTAAAAAGATTCTTAATAGCATTTTCATTGCAGATATTTGTCAACACCTATGAAAGATGGTTCACTGGCTTAACACATTTAGGGGGCAATCCTATGCATGAAGAAGAAAGTCCTACACCTCCCAGCATTCTCCAGCCAGCTAGGACTTTCTTCTGTCTAAACATGCATAGGATTGCCCCTAAGTGTTCTGAAGGCAGGATTGTGAAGAAGTTGGGGACACTTCTATTAAATGACTCCAGTGAACCAGCTACACCAGAAAGCACACCTTCTGAGTATTTTATTTCTCGCTTGCATAATGCATTGTATGACATGCACGGTGCCTTCAGATGCTCCTTACCTAGTTGCAGCGAATATACTGAGCAATGAATATACATTGGTGTAGTGGCTAAGAGGATGAGCTGCGAAGTCCCTGGTTCAAATCTTACCATGACAATCCTTGGTTGCCGTAAACGAACCTCAGTCTTCCATTTGCAATATGGGAGTAATAAAGCTGACTTATATTACAGAGGTCTCATTATTGAGGCAATGATCATGGAGCGCTATGAACAGTTTATTGTATGTATTATTTTATTTATATCCCACCTTTTTCCACTTGCAGTTGCAAGAGAACCCAACATGGCTTATGTGGTACTCCTCCTCTCCATCTTATCCTCACAAGAATCCTGTGGGGTTGGTTAGACTGAGAGTCAGTGATTAGGCAAAAGTCACCCAGTAAGCTTCATGGCTGAGCAGTGGTGGCTGGAGGCTCTGATTTAGGTGGGGCTGTGTATCTCTTCTGGGAGAATTCTAAAGGAGCTATTCAAGGTGCTGAACCCTATCCCCCAAATAGGTTCAGCACCTTGGGTAGCTCTTCAGAGTTCCAGCTGGTTCTGAAACCTAAAATGGATTCACTGCCCCACCAAAATTGGAGCCACCAGCCTCCACTGTGCCTGAGTGGGGACTAGAACCAGGCTTTCCTGAGTCCAATACTCTAACCACTTCACCACACTGGCTGTCTTCAAATAAATTGAAATAACAGCTATGGATCCTACATCTTACGAACACAGGAGGAAGTTCAGTGGTATGATGTGGCCTGGATTGCGTCTTGCAACTACAAATTAATGTAAAAACAAACAAACACCCTTCACTTCTGAACATTTTGCAGATGTAAGTTCTTTTGAAGGCTTTCTTTCTGTCCCTCAACCCTATCTCCATTCACCAAATTGCCACACATTCTCTATGGGCTTTTCTACATGAGACTGTTAATCAGCTGTATCTGCTTTCAGTTTCAACACAGAATTGAGATACGAACTCTACACAAAGACATTTTCCTTTTCTGCTTTTCCACTACATAATCTCTAGGTGGTGCTGTGCTATAGTGGAATAACACAATTACACAAGTAGGAAAATACACTTTCTTTTGCCTTTACAAATAATACTCCATTTTCCCTGCTCTAAAAAACCTCTAGGAAAATGCTCTTTAAAAACAAAAGTGAAACTGGAGGGTCATGACATCATCTAAAGAACTCATAAATAACCAAAGTGCACAATAAAGGCCTCGTGTAGAAAAGCTCTTTATTCCACTGAACCTCTTCCGCCACCTGCTGTCTCCAGTTCCTTGCCAGCTTTGATGGAGAGCTTTGGAGACTTATGCTGCTTTTTCTCAAGCATTTACAGATACACAAATAGAGCCTAAATGGAGGCAAGCAGCATGTGCATGCCTACTAGGATGGCCATGCATGCTACTTTGAGGAGGATAGCACTCTGTTTGAAGGGATGTCAAGGAGCAGGGCCCTATTTGAAGGTGTCCTCTATTTCAGGGGTAGGGAACATTTTGGGGGCCAAGGGCCAAATTGGCTCTGGACAAGCATGTAATAAATAAATAAGAGTAATCGTTTCTAAATTTGTATCTATATATGTACATTAGCATAGGCACATTTTATGCTGTTCTGTGTCCTCTTTTGCCCTCTTTTGCTGCGGTGCATCTCTTCATGTTCAGAGATGCATTAGTGGCGACCCTACCGACATACACTATCCAAGTTGCATGGAGTAAAGTAATGGATATAATTCCAAAATATCTGAACTGTATGAGACTGGCTTTGAGTCAAAGAGCATGTTGGAATGCACAATTGCACTGCCTGGGTAGTCACTAGGGCCTGTTTTTTTTCTGACCACAGCTGTTTGTGCTGCATTGATGTTGTCTGCTTTTGAAAATCATCCAAGATTCAGGGGGGAAAAAAAGTGCAGGTGGTCCAGATGGATTTGGTCAGAAGGGGAAGCCTCCGGAGTCCTATTAAGTTGGTCTCTTCACATGCTGCCTTTTGGAATCAGGCTTTTGGAAATGTGTATCTCTATATGCCTGCAATTGCATCTCCCATACCTTCAGCCCAGTTCATGTCTACTGTATTTTGTTGGATCTGCTCTAAACATGCAGGGAGTAGAAGCAGTTGGCCAATTGTGCATCTATTTTTAACAGTGTTGCACTAGAATTTTATTGCCCAAATCCCATCTGAGATGTCAGAACTGGCATAGCTGTACCTCTCAGTGCATTGGTTTGAATATTTTATTCATAAATCCATAGAAGGAGATGTTGCAAAAGCAAGGCTTTTTTTTTTTCCCCGAGGCCACAGCTCAGGGAGCAGAGCCAGGTTAGCTCTTAATATCTCTTCTAGCAAGAGGGAAATAATTGGTTTTCAAATTCAATCACATTTATTTTGCAACCAAAAAGAAGAAGAAGAACCATTTATTTCAACAAATGGAGCACCAATCCATTTTTATTCTAAGAAAGGCTACCCACACAATTGCGCTTGTGGAAGTACATGCAGTCACTGGTTATAGAGAAGTTTTCGGTCGTTCTAATGTAAATTGCACCTGACTGGGTCCAGGAATCCATTGGGCTCCCCTCAATTTTCATCAGGCTGTCCACCATAGCCCCAAGGTCTGTTTCTTGGTCAGTCAACACTAGCTCAGATACCACCAGCTTATATGTGAAGTTGGGATTTTTTGCCTCAACATGCATCACTTTACACTTGCTTTCGTTGAGCCCAATTTGCCATTTTGATGCCCATTCTCCCAGTTTGGAGAGATCCTTTTGGTTTTGCAGCTCTTCACAATTCCTTTTTGTTTAAAACACCCTAAATAATTTAGTGTCATCAGCAAACTTGGACACCTCACTGCTCACCCCAAATTCCAGCTCATATATGAACCAGTTGAAAATCATTGGTACCAATACAGATCCTTGTGGGGTCCCACTGTTTACATTTATTGCTACTCTCTGCTTTCTCTTCTTTAACCAGTTATTGATCCATAAGAGGACCTCTTCTTTTATTCCATGACTGTTAAGTTTGGACAGAAATCTTTGGTGGGAGACTTTGTCAAAAACCTTTTGGAAAACCAAGTAAACAGTGTCGACTGGATCATCCCCATTAACACTTAGTTAGTTAGTTAGTTAGTTACAATATGTATATACCGCTCCACATCAAAGGTTTCGGAGTGGTGAACAACAAGATAAAAGAATAAAACCCCATAATTAAAACCATTAAAACATTTTAAAAGAACAGATTCGGAACCTAATAAACCGCAGCTGGTCACTCAGGGAAGGCCTCTCAAAATAACAATGTCTTCAGGAGGTGCCGAAAGCAACACAACACACATGAATTCTCACACAAATTTGCTTCTGTATGTGCAGCTAAGCAGATTTTGGAAATGTACAAAGACCGTACCGTCTGTAAGCAGTAATAGTTCCTCTTGCTGTTTCCCTACAGCTGAAGGCCTCTGAGGACGACTGCACTGGCAAAGCTGTTAAAAACTCTCAACATTTTTTGCCCCAACTCAGAGAAGCCAATACATATGTGGCTGCAGGGTTCTGCATGTAGATTGACGCCCCTGCTAGCCCAAAAGGCTACTCTCTGTGCATGAGTGTGGGTTGAAGTGGAACCCTCCTTCTAGCATCTGCAGTTTGGTAAGACATGCTCCTCCAACTATGAGGAAAGGACTCCCGGTAACAGTCTGGGGTGGAAATGGGCCAAAATCATCTAGTGAAAGCGCTGAGGTTCCTGGTGCTAAGGTTTGCCCTGCTGCCACTGCTGACCAAGCAGCAGTTCATCTCCAATGTCTGTCCAGAAACTGACATCAGTGGGAAGTCTATGGCAGCCCCTAGAGCAGAGCTTTCCAAACTGTGTGCCGCGACACATTAGCGTGTCGGCGGCAGTGTGTAGGTGTGTCGCGCGAAATGCAGAAAATTGTGCGGAAGGGCACCGCGGAGCTCCCTTACTCGCGTTTGCTTCCCTTGGCCCCTCCCCCGGAACCTCCTAAAGCAGCTAATGTTAAAGCAGCTAAGGCTTAGCTGCTTTAACATTAGCTGCTTTAGGATCAGGTGGCGCCTTGACGTAGGACGTATGTGATTGGCGGTGTTGGAGCAGTACGGCGAGGCAGAGGCGTGAGGCGAAGAGAGGGGAAGGGAGATGCTGCCTTGGGAGCAGAGCTTGGCCGACGCCGGCGCGGAGAAGTGGCAGCGGCCACCAGCCCTGTGAGATTTCGAGCTCGCCCTTCGCGGACTTCTGCACCATGCTCCTGTGCAGCCAGGCCAGAGTAGCGCGTGGGTGGAAACGCCGCCTGGGACTGCACCAAGCGGGCCGTCCGCCATCTTGGCCAGTCGGAACGGAGCTCAGTGGAGGCCAGAAGCCTCAGAATCAGTGTGCTCCCAAGCACCCGGGCGAGCGCAGCTGCAGGCTGTCACCCAGTGAACCCACCTGCTGCTGGCTGAAGGGAGGCCACCCTCCCAAACCCAACGTGGCAAACAGCAAGCCACCCACCACGTGGCACTTATGATTTGATTTCTGCCATTTATTTTTATTTTTACTCTGCTGTAATTGTGGATTAACTACACACCGGCAGTGTACCACCAGAGAGTGCTGGAACTGGACTCTGGACATAGGCATTGCAAATATTTACAGCAGTATAGCCTTGTAGTGAGACATATATATTTACACCATTTTTTTTTGGACGTTTGCTTCTCTACTTCATGTGTTTTTGCAGCTGAGCTCCTACCTGGGCGTATGTGTCCTAATATGTATTGTAAATACTTTAGTTAGTTTTGTTTATTTTTCACATTTTCTTGCACATACGTACATACTGTTACTCATAAATGACAACAATGTATGTTATTATCATACAAATCATATATTTTTAAAAATATAAATGAAAGGTTTTCATGAGATATGTTCTATCCCCATACATTTCGTTATTACAATTTATGTATGTGTCCGTATCTCTTATAACGGGTTAGTTTAACCTCTAGTAAAACTGAATTACCGTGTCACGAAATGATCCATGTCTAAAAAGTGTGTCACCAACATTAGTTCTTTAGTTCTGTTTCTTTAGTTCTTTAGTTCAACATTAGTTCTTTAGTTCTGCCCTAAAGAGCCACAGGGACCACAGACAATTGGTGAGGGAGTCCTGAACCAGTAGGAGACAACAGCACAAAACATTGCACAGAATCATAGAATCATAGACTAGTAGGGTTGGAAGGGACCTATAAGACCATCAAGTCCAGCCTCCTGCTAAATGCAGGAATCCTAGTCAGAGCATCAATCCAAGTCAGAGCATCAGAAGGCAGCAACCTCCTCAGAGCTGAGGTGATGAGTGTTGGAAGGCAAGGGTGAATGGAGCACCCTCCCCTACAATCTGAGGTCAGTATCTATGGCTATTAGTCATTATAACTATTCTCTGTAGAGCTGTGCGTGGACCCCCCAATCTACCTCAGAGGCCACTTCGGGGCTTCCAAGGCAGGCCTGATTTGCTTCGGGCTGATTCAGGCCCCCCACAACCCGCTTTCGCTTATGAAGCTGAAGTAGGATTCGGACCCCCCAACCTCCAATGCGCTACCCAGCCCCCGGCTCCTTACCTGGGCCCTTACACTGCCAGCCATCTTTTTTTTGGGGGGAGCCACTGTTTCTGGGGGAGCTACCACCACCAGGGGAGCCACAGCTGCCACCAGCTCCTGGGCCCCCCAGATGTGTTCCAGCAGCTGTCTTGCTGCTCCAGGGGGAGCCATTTTTAGAATGGTTCCCCCCTCCGGAACAACAAGATGGATGCCGGCATGCATCCAGAGGGCCGAGGTAAGGAGCTGGGGGCTGGGCAGCGGCAGCAATGCAGCTGGGCTGCCAGTTTGTGCCGAAGCACACCGAAGTGCTTCGGAATGATCTGACCTGCTTCATGCCACTTCGTGAGCCTTCTGCCTCACCTTGGAGGCAGCCCAAAGCTCCCCACTTCAACTCAGAGCTCGGGCTTCAGGCCAAAGCGGTGCACAGCCCTTATATTCTACCTGTAGTATTAGAGGAAATATCCCGACGTATACCAATGACGGGGGAGCACGAGCAGGAGGATGCTGTTGCACTCATGGCTGCTTGTGGGCATCCCTGTATGGACAGAATGCCAGACTAGATAGACCCTTGGTCTGATCCAGCATGGCTCTTTGTTGCATCCTATAGGCGCTTCCTTGTTTTGAGTTGTGAAAAGTTTTGTCCATAGAGGGCCCCAGTAGAGGAGGTGGAAATGCAAGGAGAGGACAGACAGAAAGAGAGGGCGGTAGAAAGAAAGGAGGAGATGAGTGGAAGGAAAAACATTGTAAATAAGAGTTTAGAAATCACGTTTCATACAAATCTTGCTTCTGGGTCCTCCTTCCTGAGAAGAAGATACAGAACTCTTATGTTCCTCTTCTGAGGTCCAGGGAAGGGTCCTGGTTGTACTTCATTACCATGAGATGATCTTACCAGGTCAGGCTTATGAGGTGAATTTTGACCATTGGTGTTTACCACATGAGCGTAAACTGTAATCGATTCGAAACATAGCTCACATTAGTTATTTAAAAGGCCTGGGTGAAAAATGTTATTCACCTGGCACTCACAGAAGACCAGCACCAGCCTAAGGTTTCTTACCACCTGAGGCAAGAACATGTGCTACTGTCACCACTGCTTCCCACCGCTGCCACTTCCACTGCCTCCGCCATATGCCCCTTCCCTCCCCACTGCCGCCACTGCCTCATGCCCCTTCCTGGCTGTGTGGCTCTCATGGCAGCTTGGCCGGCCAGCTGGACCCTTAGAGGAGAAGAGCTAAGGGGAAGGGAGGGCACACAATGTGAGGGAAACAGGGTGGGCGGCTGCTCCAGAGAGCCCCACCAGCTGCTCTGTCAGCTCTGCAAATGCCATGGCAGGAGGGTGGCTGGCTGGGCTCTCCAGAGCAAGTTTACTCCTTACTGTCTTCTGTGTGCTCTGTTCTCTAGTGTGGCTAACTGGCATTGCTTTAACTTGGGCTGAATCTACACATAGCAGTTATACCATTATCGTACCATTATCGTAACTATTGGTACACATGACACCAATTAGCACCAATGGTTATGATAACAGTATGATAGAGGTATAACTGCCATATGTAGATTCAGCCTTGGTCACAACTGGCAGATAGTACAGCCATTCCATGAAGGGGCGTATCTCCTCCCATATCCACCTGTCCAGACCCTAAGATCGGCTTCAGCGATCCTTCTCCCAGAGCCCCCAGCAAAGGAAGTGAGGCGGGTGCCTACCAAATACAGGACCTTTTCTGCTGTGGCACCCTACTCGTGGAATGAGCTTCCCAGAGAGGTTTGCCTAGTGTTTACGTTGTGCCAGGTGAAGACCTTTTCATTTTCCCAGGCATTTTGGTTTTTGAGTTTCTGTTTTAAATCTGGTACTGTATTTTAAATCTTTGTGCTGCTGCTAGCTTCTATTTGGTTAGTATTTTTTACTTTTTATACTGCAGTTTTAGACTTTTACATTATATTTTATCATCCTGTATTTTACAGTGAATATACAGTGGAGGTGAGGAATAGATTTCAGGGATTAGAGCTGATAGACAGAGTGCCTGAGGAACTATGGACGGAGGTCTGTAACATTGTTGAGGAGGCAGCAACGAAATCCATCCCAAAGAAAAAGAAATGCAAGAAAGCCAAGTGGCTGTCTGATGAGGCTTTACAAGTAGCTGAAGAAAGAAGGGAAGCAAAAAGCAAGGGAGAAAGGGGAAGATATATCCAACTGAATGCAGAGTTCCAGAGAATAGCAAAGAGAGACAAGAAGGCTCAATGAACAATGAACAATGAATGAACAATTAAATGAACAATGCAAAGAAATCGAGGAAAACAACAGAATGGGAAAGACTAGAGATCTCTTCAAGAAAATTGGAGATCTCAAGGGAACGTTTTGTGCAAAGACGGGCATGATAAAGGACAAAGAAGGCAGGGACCTAACAGAAGCAGATGAGATTAAGAAGAGGTGGAAAGAATACACAGAAGAACTATACAGGAAAGATCTGAATGTCCCTGATAGCCATGATAGTGCGGTCACTGAACTTGAGCCGGACATCCTAGAGAGTGAAGTCAAGTGGGCCTTAGGAAGCATTAGTAACAACAAAGCTAGCGGAGATGACAGTATTCCAGCTGAGCTATTTAAAATCCTAAAAGATGATGCTGTTAAAGTGCTGCATTCAATATGCCAACAAATTTGGAACACTCAACAATGGCCGCAAGACTGGAAAAGATCAGTTTACATTCCAGTTCCAAAGAAAGGCAATGCCAAAGAGTGTTCAAACTACTGCACAATTGCACTCATTTCACATGCCAGCAAGGTGATGCTCAAAATCCTACAAGCTAGGCTTCAGCAGTATGCGAACCGAGAACTACCAGAAGTACAAGCTGGGTTTCGAAGAGGCAGAGGAACTAGAGATCAAATCGCCAACTTTCGCTGCATCATGGAGAAAGCAAGAGAATTCCAGAAAAGCATCTATTTCTGCTTCATTGACTACGCTAAAGCCTTTGATTGTGTGGATCACAACAAACTGTGGCAAATTCTTAAAGTGATGGGAGTACCAGACCACCTTACCCGTCTCCTGAGAAACCTGTACGAGGGTCAAGAAGCAACAGTAAGAACCAGACATGGAACAACCGAGTGGTTCAAAATTGGGAAAGGAGGACGACAAGGCTGCATATTGCCACCCTGCTTATTTAACTTATATGCAGAGTACATCATGAGAAATGCTGGGTTGGATGAATCAGAGGTCGGAATTAAGATTGCTGGGAGAATTATCAACAACCTCCGATATGCAGATGATACCACCCTAATGGCAGAAAGCGAAGAGGATCTCAAGAGCCTCTTGTTGAGGGTGAAAGAGGAGAGTGCAAAAGCTGGTTTGAAACTCAACATTAAAAAAACTAAGATCATGGCATCTGGCCCCATCACTTCCTGGCATATAGAAGGGGAAGAAATGGAAGCAGTGACAGATTTTATTTTCTTGGGTTCCAAGATCACCGCAGACGGTGACTGTAGCCATGAAATTAAAAGACGCTTGCTCCTTGGGAGGAAAGCTATGACAAACCTAGACAGCATAGTAAGAAGCAGAGACATCACCTTGCCAACAAAGGTCCGTCTAATCAAAGCTATGGTTTTCCCAGTAGTAATGTATGGCTGTGAGAGCTGGACTATAAGGAAGGCTGCGCGCCGAAGAATTGATGCTTTCGAACTGTGGTGCTGGAGAAGACTCTTACGAGTCCCCTGGACTGCAAGGAGGTCAAATCAATCAATCCTAAAGGAAATCAACCCCGACTGCTCATTGGAAGGACAGATCTTGAAGCTGAAGCTCAAATATTTTGGCCACCTAATGCGAAGAGAAAACTGTCTGGAAAAGACCCTGATGCTGGGAAAGACTGAAGGCAAAAGGAGAAGGGTATGGCAGAGGATGAGATGGCTAGATAGCATCACCGATGCAATGAATATGAACTTGAGCACGCTCCGGGAGAGAGCGCAGGACAGGAAGGTCTGGCGTGCTATTGTCCATGGGGTCACGAAGAGTCGGACACGACTAAACAACAACAACAACAACAACATTTTACAGTTATAATTGTTGTGAACTGCCCAGAGAACTTTGGCTATTGGGCAGTGTAGAAATGTAATAATTAATAAGTAGTAAGACCCCTTATATCAGGGGGGTGGAGAGCCTCAGACCTGGGGCCAAATTTGCCCCTCTGGGAGGTCCCATAAGGCTCTCTGGGGTTCCCCATAAGGCCATGAGGTATTTTGATTCCACCTTTTTTCCTTTGCCTATTCCTCTTCTGCCTTCAGCCACACCCATCGCTGGGATGTGGGCCCCAGAAGCTTCTCTAAAATAGAATTTGGCCCTCAGGCTGAAATAGGTTCTGCACCCTTGCCTTATATATTTTTTGTGGGTTCAAACAGGTTGGCCACTGTGTGAACAGAATAGTGGTCTAGATGGACCCTTGGTCTGATCCAGCAAGGCTCTTCTTATTTTTCCCAAAGTCTATTGAGATATAAGCTGCTATATGTATCAATTGCCTTGATGTGCCAAGTGTACATGGACTTCATCTGAGACTTCCATCACCATACATTGAAAATATGTGTGTGATTAGTCTATGGGCGTCTTTGCTAGGAGGCAAGAGTAGGGATGTACAAGAAATTTATTTCAGTTCATTTTTTATCAATATTTTACCCGGTTCACATCTTCCGGATCAAACACAGACTCAAAAGCAATCTGCAGTTGACATCTGTACATTTCCAAGCTTGCAGTGTGTTTCGTGGATCCACCAAAAAATGCATTTGACAGCACGTATGCACTTCAAAAATGCATATGCTTCAAAAATGTGTACATTTCAAAATGTGTATGCTTCAAAACCCCTTCATGGATCACTGCCTTGTTGTGGCGAAGGGGCTTGCGTAACTCAGTGAAGCCATAAGCTATACCGTGCAGGGCCACCCAAGACGGACAGGTCATGGCGAAGAGTTCTGACAAAATGTGGTCCACTGGAGAACGAAATGGCAACCCACTCCAGTATTCTTACCAAGAAAGCCCCATGGAACGTATCACAAGGCTAAAAGAGATGACACCGGAAGATGAGCCCCTCAGGTCGGAAGGTGTCCAATATACTACTGGGGAGGAGCAGAGGGAATTTCCAAGTAGCGCCAGAAAGAGTGAAGGGGCTGGGTCAAAGCCGAAAGGACACTCAGCTGTGGATGTGTCTGGTGGTGAAAAGAAAGTCCGATGCTGTAAAGAACAATATTGTTTAGGAACCTGGAATGTAAGATCAATGAATCAAGGTAAATGAATATGGACTTGAGCACGCTCTGGGAGAGAGCACAGGACAGGAAGGCCTGGCGTGCTATGGACCATGGGGTCACGAAGAGTCGGACATGACTGAACGACTGAACAACAACAACAAATGCTTCAAAAATGTGCACAATTGATGTGTACATTTGGGAAAATACACTAGGAACTACACATGGATTTTCATGCAAAAAGAAAAAAAAAGTTCACAATCCGATATGGACTCCAGTCAGAACGGGTTTCAAGATGGAATTTGGAGAAATTTGGCAAGCTCGAGTTTCGCTGATTTGCACATCCCTTGGCAAGAGCTGTCACTAAGGTCCACAATACAGTGGAAGGCAGGGATAGGGATGATGTGGCCCTCCAGATGCTGTTGGACTGCAACTCCCATCATCCACCATTGGCTAAGGTGGTTTAGGATGGTGGGAGTTGAAGCCCACCAACATCTGGAAGGCCACATGATCCTCACCTCTGGTGTAAGGTATGTGAAAGTTGGAGAGTTGGTCAATGTTTCATAGATTATCATTTGCTGGGTTTAGGGCAAGTGGAAATGTCAGTTGACTCAAGTCTCCATCTGTAAAATGGGACAATAATGGCCTCCCTGCTATCTCATAGATAGTGATCATAAAGCACTAACTCTATACACCAAAGTGCTCTGCATATATAGAGAACCCAATGCAGCAGTTAGGCAAAAATCACAATCCGTACTGAGCAAAATTGGGATGCTAAGATTGCGTGGCTCATGATTTCACATACAATGTGAGTGTGGTTATTTTCCTATCAGAAGTATTGGAATGCAACTTCCCCTGGTTATGTATATCTTCATGGATTGGATCCATGCAGTGGAGGCTGGTGGCTCCAATATCTGTGGGGCAGTGAATCCACCCCAGATATCAGTCAGAACCAGTCAAAACTTTAAAGTAGCTCTCTATGGTGTGAAGCAGTGAAATGTGAAGTTCAGTCTGGTTCTGACTGAAACCTGGAGTGGATTCACCACCCCACTGTCATCAGAGCCATCAGCCTCCACTGGATCCATGATAATCATTACATATTCTACAACAGAAATGGGGAAAATGTAAATTCACCCGTGGTTTGAAATTCAAAGAACATAATCACATCTTTCCTTTACTATCTGCAGTGTAGCCCAAGGCTTAATCAGACTCAGTTGGTGCTTGACGAGAGCAAAATTATATTGCATCACTCCTGACATTAAAAGAGTCCCCATGCTTTTGTTCCATGTGTATAATAAATGACTTCCAGATGTGTTTCATTTTTAATGAGTACATCATAGGATTTCATGGTCATGAGTAATTATCTTGCTTTTATAGTGAACAGTTACAATCACTATAATTTGGGGGTGAGGGGAGAGAAAGAAGGTATGGTTAGAAAGAATACCAGACTTCAGCATTTCTTTGAGGGCTGAAACTTGGAAACCTTGAGGAAGCATTCTTCCATCACACACATGCAGAAAAATCTTCCTTTGGGGGTAATAAAATACGTGTTTTCTTGATTCACGCCCCACTAGGAAAATGCTGCCACTGGAATTTTTGGAGAAAAAAAAAAGGGAAGCAGAAGGGAGTTCCCCAATTGGCCTTGGAAGCATAAGAACATAAGAAGAGCCATGCCGAATCAGACCATAAGCCTATCTAGTCCAGCATTCTGTTCACACAGTGGCCAGCCAGCTGCCTATGCAAAGCCCAGAATTAAGATATGAGTGCAATGGCACTCCTGCAACTTTTATATGGAGGCATACTCTGATACTGCAGGTAATAAATTGGAACAGCCGCATCCTCTGTGCTCATGAGAGGAGCACGGAGCATCTGAAAAGGCTGTCGAGCCAAAAATGCAGGGTAGGAGAAGCGCAGAGGGAACAATCCCCTCCGTGCTTCTGCCCTGCTTTGGATAGGTGGTCGCCTCTGAGTTTGGAAGCGGCTGCCTATCTGGACAGGATTGTGCCCTAACTTGGATGGCTTTAAAAGGAGGTTACACATTTTCATGGAGGATAAGGCTATCAATGGCTACTAATCACGATGGTTGTATATTCCAAACTGCCTCCAAGGCAGCGCGGAAGTGGGGGGAGGTCGGTTCTCTGGGAACTGAACTTGGAGCGCCAGCTGTGAGGTCTGTTCCCAGATAACACAATATCCCATGGCTGTCTAGCCACTGTGTAGCCACTGTGTAGTGGATTTCTCCCTCCGTGCCCATCACTACATCTTGTCATAGCAAATTCCATGGTTTAACTATGTGCTATGTGAAGGAGTACTTCCATTTGTTTGTCCTGAATCTCCCACAATTCAGCTTCGTTGGATGACCCTGGGTTCTAGTATTATGGGAGAGAGAGAAATGTGTCTCCCTATCCACTTTCTCCACACCATGCATACTTTTGTACCACTCTATTATATCTGCCCCCTTCATGGATCACTGCCTTGTTGTGGCGAAGGGGCTTGCATAACTCAGCGAAGCCATAAGCTATGCTGTGCAGGGCCACCCAAGATGGACAGGTCATGGCGGAGAGTTCTGACAAAATGTGGTCCCACTGGAGAAGGAAATGGCAACCCACTCCAGTATTCTTGCCAAGAAAACCCCATGGAATGTATCACAAGGCTAAAAGAGATGATGCCGGAAGATGAGCCCCTCAGGTCGGAAGGTGTCCAATATACTACTGGGGAAGAGCAGAGGGTATTTCCAACTAGCACCAGAAAGAGTGAAGTGGCTGGGCCAAAGCCGAAAGGACACTCAGCTGTGGATGTGCCTGGTGGTGAAAAGAAAATCCGATGCTGTAAAGAACAATATTGTTTAGGAACCTGGAAAGTAAGATCAATGAATCAAGGTAAGCTGGAGGTGGTCAAACATGAGATGGCAAGATTGAACATCGACATCTTGGGAATCAGTGAACTCAAATGGACAAGCATGGGCGAATTTAATTCAGGTGACCATTATATCTACTACTGTGGGCAAGAATCCCTGAGAAGAAATGGAGTAGCACTCATAGTCAATAAAAGTGTGGGAAAAGCAGTACTGGGGTACAATCTCAAAAATGATAGAATGATCTCAGTACGAATCCAAGGCAAACCATTCAACATCACAGTAATTCAAGTCTATGCCCCAACCACTGAGGCCGAAGAAGCTGAGGTTGATCGGTTCTATGAAGACCTACAACACCTTCTAGAACTAACACCAAAAAAAGATGTCCTCTTCATCATAGGGGATTGGAATGCTAAAGTAGGAAGTCAAGAAATCACCGGGATAACAGGCAAGCATGGCCTTGGTGTACAAAATGAATCAGGACAAAGGCTAATAGAGTTTTGCCAAGAGAACACGCTGATCATAGCAAACACTCTTTTCCAACAGCACAAGAGGCGACTCTACACATGGACATCACCAGATGGTCAATATCGAAATCAGATTGATTATGTCCTTTGCAGCCAAAGATGGAGAAGCTCTATACAGTCAGTAAAAACAAGACCTGGAGCTGACTGTGGCTCAGATCTTGAGCTGCTTCTTGCAAAATTTTGGCTTAAATTGAAGAAAGTGCATTCGGCCTCCCGAAATCCATGGCGGAACAAAGCCCCCTGCCCCCCCCACAAAAGGCACACGAAACAGAGCACTTACCTGCTGCCATCCACGCTGACTTGCAAATGGCGGCCGCGTCTGCACCTGCCATTTGCTTCCTCATTATAGCCGTGATAGGATACGTAAATAATTACATAGCCTATCACGGCTAATGCAGGGACGCCATTTGTGTCCCTGCGGAGGCTGTGACAGGCTACGTAAGTATTTACGTAGCGTATCACGGCAAAAAAACACACACACAGCAGACGCAAATGGCGGCGGCTACGGTGGCCACCATTTGCGTTTTCTTTTTTTTTTCACCGTAATAGCCTACGTAAATATTTACGTAGGCTAAAACAGCAAAAAAAAGGGAACACAAATTGTCGCCACCGTAGCCGCCGCCATTTGCATCCACTGTATTTGGGGTTTTTTTGCCGTGATAGGCTACGTAAATATTTACATAGCCTATCACGGCAAAATACAGGGACGCAAATGGCGGCGGCTTCGGCCACCGCCATTTGCATCCCTGCAGGGTGCCCAGTGGCCGGATGTCCGGCTGCAGGCAGCCCCAGCTGGCGGCTGGAAAGAATTTCAGGGGGAGGGATGGAGTGTCTCCCCCCCACCGCGAATGTCACCCTTCGAAATGGTAAGTGACTTTCGTACATCCCTAGGCAAACCTAGACAGCATAGTAAGAAGCAGAGACATCACCTTGCCAACAAAGGTCCATATAATCAAAACTATGGTTTTCCCAGTAGTAATGTATGGCTGTGAGAGCTGGACTATAAGGAAGGCTGCGCGCCGAAGAATTGATGCTTTCCAACTGTGGTGCTGGAGAAGACTCTTACGATGAGTCCCCTGGATTGCAAGGAGGTCAAATCAGTCCATCCTAAAGGAAATCAACCCTGACTGCTCATTGGAAGGACAGATACTGAAGCTGAAGCTCAAATATTTCGGCCACCTAATGCGAAGAGAAAACTCCCTGGAAAAAGACCCTGATGCTGGGAAAGATTGAAGGCAAAAGGAGAAGGGGATGGCAGAGGATGAGATGGCTAGATAGCATCACCGATGCAACGAATATGAACTTGAGCATGCTCCGGGAGAGAGCGGAGGACAGCAAGGTCTGGTGTGCTATGGTCCATGGGGTCACGAACAGTCAGACACGACTTAATGACTGAACAACAACAACAACATCATATCTGCCCATACTCGCCTTTTTTCTAAGCTAAACAGTTCCAGACGTTGTGACTGCTCCTCATAGGCGATTTGCTGCAGCCCCTTGATCATTTTGGTTGCCCTTTTTTGCATGGACTTTACAGCAGTAGGCCTAAATTTAAGTTTGTGGCCTCACTGATCGCTTGACAAACTGATGTGCTCAATTATTACCATGCCCTCTGCCCTGCCTATTCCACATTTCCAAGTAAAAGTAGAGTGTTTTTTTCAGTCTAGCTCCATATAGCAAGCAATCCCCACACCACTCCCACCGCCCCTTCAGTGACTTCTTGACCCAATCCCTAAACAGTGTGCCACAAACAGAGAGCAGAGGCGCCGCTGAAGATGCCCACAGAGCAAATGGCTTTAGATTATTTTTATGAATTATTTATTCAATTTCTAGGCCACCTTACCCCCTGGTGCTCAAAGTGGTTTATAGGGAAATCAAAATAATCACAAAAACGATGAGTCAAGCGAGTTAGCTAAACCCACCCTGCAGAGAAAACAGAAAAGAAAACAGGCTCTACAGCCAATTTGACCTTTTGGACAATTCCTCCCTGACCCCAAATTCGTCCATCAAACCTGTTCCAGGCATTCTGCTAATGGTCATTTTTAAAACATTTGTTTCCCTTAGGAGATCATCAGTAAAAAATACAAATGTTAAAACACATTTTGACAGTTTCGGTGGGTTGGTTGGTATTATTCACATACCCTCTTAGATACCCTCTTACTATGCGAGATATACTGAAGGTGTCTGTTACTGACTGTCCCACAAAACAAAAACAGTTGTGTCTGAAGTGTCGAATAGACAGTGGTTTGTATGCTTGACCAACTAGAGCAGACCTTTATTATACTATGGTGTTAATTTGCTTACCAGTGCCAGCATGTCTGTGCTAATAATACCAACAACTGTTTTGTGCATGGCCACTGTTAATAATATAATTGTCACTATTTCCAGAGGGTTCATCTGTTTCAGCAAAAACAACAGAGTCTTGTGGTACCTTGAAGTGCCGCAAGAATCTTTGTTGTAATTGTCACTGACTGTACTTTCTGCATCTTATTTCCCTCTGAGCTCCCTGTTTACTTCCCACCATCAAGGCCACTCCTCATCCATGTGTAAACCCGCACCTCAGGGTAACACTTAATACATCTGATGAAATGGACTATTATCTATGAAAGTTTATGTGAAAATAAATTTGTTAGTCTTTAAGGTGCCCCAAGACAAGTTGTCGTTTTGCTACAACAGACTAACATGACTACCCCTCTGGAAAGAAATACAGAAGATGTCCACAACTGGTAAGCCACCAAGTTAAGCACAGTCCACCAGTTGTGATATGTTGTAGTCTGTCAGGCATATGACACCCTAACTAGGGATGGTGTGGGGGCCTGATTCCATCTGGGGATCCCGTGGAAACCCCCCTGTCTGCACCCCCGAGCCCCACTCACTGAGCCTTTGCCCCTGCTCGCACTCAGCGAGTGGCCCACACTCACCCCGGCGGCCACTTGGAGCTCCGTGGTCGCCATTTTTGAAAAACAAATGGTGATTGCAAAAATGTGCATATTTGCATATGTGCATATTTGCGTATGCGTGGAAATGCACATTTTTGTGCATACGCAAATATGCACATTTTTGAGATCAAAATGATCAAAATGGCGACTACGGCGCTCAACGAGGCCACCGGGGTGAGTGTGGGCTGCTCATTGAGCATGGGAGGGGCTCGAGTGCAGTCCAAGGACCAGCAATCAGGGGCAAGGGCTGAGCAGGCACCCAGAGAACCTTGGACAGGAGTGGGTTCACACATCCCTAACCCTTACTCCCTTTAAGCATCAGTTGTGTAAAGGAGCTCTACATGGTTAAAGGGAAGTGGGTTGCACCACTTACCCTGTGCCCAGTATCATACCACATAGTGCAACTGGACTTCAATATCTTTGGACGGGGGCAGTGGGGGGGCAGCTTTAGATGGCCAGGTGTATTAGTTCAGTTGTGAAGCACACAACTGGCATTTATCTTCTCTGTCCATAAACACCAGTCCAGGCTTTACAACTAACTAGGGATGTACGAAAGTCACTTACCTTTCCACGGATTATGTTTATGGTGTGGGGGGGAGGCGTTCCATCCCTCCCCCCAGGGGGGGGAGGCACTCCGTTCCTCCCCCCTGGAATCCTCGACCGGCTGGCTGTGCTCTGTGGCAGCTCCGCAGAGTAGCCGGCCAGGCCCAGGCCAAAGCCGTCCGCAGCCGGATTTCCGGCCGCGGAGGGCTCTGGGTAAAAACAACAAACACCCGCGTACGCAAATGGCACCCGCTATGCTATTTGCGTTCCCCTTTATTTTAGCCATAATAGTCTATGTAAATATTTACGTAGACTAAGACGGCCAAAAATAAGGAACGCAAATGGCGGCGGCCATAGCCACCGCCATTTGCGTACGCATGGTTTTGTGTGTGTTTTTTAGCCAGACGTGATAGGCTATGTAAGTCTTTATGTAGCCTATCATGGCTGACTACAGGGATGCAAATGGCAGTGGCTACGGCCGCCGCCATTTGCGTCCCTGCTAGCCAGTGGCCGGATGTCCAGCTGCTGGTGGAGCCAGCCGGCGGCTCCACGGAATCCCTGCAGAGCGGAGCCAGCCGGCCAGGATTCCAGGGGGAGGGATGGAGCGCCTCCCCGCCCCAGCGGAACCCGGTCGAGCCAGGTAAGGGGAGTTTCGTTCATCCCTAGCCAAGCCTGAACCGGTGCTGCAGGCCAAGCCATTATGGGGTTACATTTGCTGTTGACTCCTACCTTGCTAAGAGTATGGGGTTCCCAGTAGCTGAAGGATCATATGTGTTATGCTTTGAACCTATTGTCTTGCTTGTTCTTGCTTTATTAGCCTATTTTAGCTAAATAAACTTCTTGCCTTCACCCATTGGTGTGTTCATTGCCTCTGAATTTCCAAAAAGAACCATTGCCTAGTGACAAAACAGTTGGCCAAACTCTCCTCCCCAAGTACAGCTAGTTCCCCCTTCAGGCCTTCACTCGATGGACAGAGGTTGGGTGACAAAGTTGGGGAGTGAGGTGCATAGCCAGTGGTGCAGTCCAGCTTCAACTTAATTCTGATTAACACATGAAGGGGGAATCCTCTGATTTTATACTCCTAGGCACCAGCAAAAACAAGTGGCATATTAGCCCTCAGATGGGCCTCCATACCTGGTTGGTAGAAGGCATTTGTCTTCATGGGTAGTGTGACTTTGGGGATGAATGTTCATCAAATGTTGAAAGCATGCACCACCAGCTTCCTTTCTATAACCCATTCCATAACTGAGTATCCAGGTAGTAAAATGTTATTGGATTGAGATGAAATCATTCTATTAATGTATTTTAAAATGCAATCCTATGCATGTTTACACAAATGGGGCTTCCTCCTCAGTAAGTGTGCTTAGGATTGCAGCTTTATTGCAAGTAGGGATGGACAGACTCACCTCTGTCCAGGGCATGGGGGAGCTCATCAAGCTCCCCCCCCCCCATACAGCCTGGACCCACTCGGCATGCTATGTAAGCCACCCAGCGGCAGTCCGTGAGTTGGCCCGAGTCAACGTATGTCAAGTTGGAGCAGCTCGTGGACAAGAGAGGCAAAGTCTAAGCCCCCAAACCTCAGTGGACTTGACTCCCTGGAAGGATTCCTCCAACATCCCTATGGATGACCCCTGGGTTCTTCTTCTGTGGGAGAGATAGAAAAAAATATCTCTCTACAATCCACTTTCTCCACACTTTGCATAATTTTATAAATCCCCCTTACCTGCTTTTTATTGAAACTAAAAAGTCTCAGAAGTTATCGTCTTTTCTCAAGGGGACTTGCTCCAGACCCCTGTTCATTTCAGGTCCCTGTTTCTGCACATTCTCCAGTTCTATCATATCTTTTCTGAGATCCTTTCAAACAGCCTTGTGATTAAGGTTCCATTGGTGTCATGAAAGGATAAGAAGGCACAACAGTCAGGAAGCTACACAAGAATGTTGTTGTTATGGAATCCAAACTGGCCATGTGCTATCTGTTCATTTCAAGGTCTTTCATTTAAATTCAGGCCAGGTTTTTTATCATCCAAACATGACTGATTGCTATTCTGCCTTGCCAAATGAATATGGGCTGTGTTTAATTAAGTTCCAGTACTGAAGTGATAATAATAGCTGTCTTCGTTCATCACATGATTTATCATATCCCATTTGAGCTACATTGTCCACACACGGCCCTCAAACCATGAGGCAGTCTTGCCTAAGGAAGTACAAGCATTTTTTAGTATAGAGAGGTACGTTTTTGGCGGGTCCCTACCCAGCCAATGAAATGTCCTCTGCTTCTTCTGGGCTTCTCTTCCCACAGGAATGTTGTGTTCTTTTTGAGAGCATTCCATACACTTCTTAAAGAACACCATATTCTTGAAGAAGGAGATGTTGTCAGTTTATTGTGAGCTTTGTGTTTGGACCATTTCCCTTTTTTTATCACAGGTCTGAGAGCCAAAACAAACCATCACCAATCCGATGGGATGGATCGGTTGCTGGGCTATACTACTTCCCATTGCAGGTGTGGGATTGAATGCTTCCCCACATAACAACTCTTAGCACTTATAAAGGGAGAACCTCCAGACATTCCATCTCTCCCATCTGCAGAACAACATGGAACAGCCAAGCAATAGATACAGTTTTTCGTCATGGGTTGTGGCTGTTCGGCACTGCTTCTTTAAGAGGAAAGCCCAGAAGGCCTCAGTATTAGCAGGCCATGGGAGAGGAATAGAAGGGAATGCTTTCACTTTGGCACAGAAACCAGTCAGGAGCGGTTGAGCCTACATAACCTCTTGGGGGCCAGGACAACCCTGACAGTTGTTCAGTTAAGACATGTATGCCCCTCTTACAAATCATTACAAAGACATGGGGCGTGTGCTGCTGTTTCCCGTATACTAAACCGTGGCATGAAGGTGGGATTGTCTGATGGTAGGAAACAAACCTGAGATAACACAACAGTGGCTGTGATGAGTAATATGTTAATGCACATAATTTGATACGTCTGTGGCTTAAGTTACCCTGATTTGTGAGCTGACTCTCCTGAGATATATTGTGGCTGGGTGAGATGAGGTGCTTCTATTTATTTAATACATGTGTTAGCTGCTTTTCAGATGACTAGGCTCTTAAAGTGACTTATAAGAACAATACAAAGCACACGTAATACTCTCCTGTTAATCAACACGGGTTATAGAATATTCCTGTTTATACATGGGTTCAGAGGGTTTTCAGACTCAGGGCAGTATCCAAGACTGACTGAGGTTCCTGGGGCCAGCGTGCCTGTCCTAGTCCTGCCGGTCCTGGTGTGCATGCAGCCCCTACCGCACACAGTGGTGAAGTCATGCTTCTGGAGCAAAGCCCAGAAACACTGAGAACACCTGTTCCCAGAAGGGGCACGTTGCACCCCTTCCAGGAAGGGATGTTTTTGCTGTTTCTGGGAGGAGCCCCTGGAAGCGCGACTTCACCACCACACACACCCCAGGGCCAGCAGGGATATCGCAGGCCCACCACCACTGGGAGTGGGCTCAGCACTCCTTTTGGATACTGCCCTCAGCTCCCAGAAAGCCTTTCTCCAGAGTCAGATGCAGAGTCGGATACTTCAGGGTCCAGAAGAGCAACTTTTATTCTAACTAGAATGCGGCTGATGGAGAGAGAGTTGCGCACAGTCGGGAGAAATACACCCAAAGAGATCCAGGTGGAATGGGGGCCACCTAGCCCCAGGGAAAACAGACACATAACATCTGTGCAGGCTCAGCCGACTACCAGATGCAGAAGTGCCTGCCCGGAGGATAAGGACTCAGCACGAAGGTATACTTGTAAGGAAGACTCTACTCAGGAGCAGAAAAATAAAAAAGCAGAGGGGAGAGGAGCATCCAAAGTAGGTCACAAAGAAGAAGCAAGAGGGATCTTGGAATTGTGGTAGATCACAAGCTGAATACGAGCCAACAATGTGATGTGGCTGGAAAAAGGCAAATGCTATTTTGGGCTGCATTAATAGAGGCATAGCTTGCAAATCCCAGGACGTACTAGTTCCCCACTACTCAGCACTGGTCAGGCTTCATCTGGAGTACTGTGTCCAGTTCTGGGCACCACACTTTAAGAAGGATGCAGACAAACTGGATGGGGTTCAGAGGAGGGCAACGAGGATGATCAGGGGACTGGAAACAAAGCCCTATGAGGAGAGACTGAAAGAACGGGGCATGTTTAGCCTTGAGAAGAGAAGACTGAGGGGATATATGATAGTGATTTTGAAGTACCTGAAAGGTTGTCACAGAGAGGACGGCCAGGATCTCTTCTCGAGCATCCCAGTGTGCAGGACATGGAATAATGGGCTCAAGTTACAGGAAGCCAGATTCCAGCTGAACATCAGGAAAAACTTCCTGACTGTTAGAGCAATGCGCCAATGGAACCAATTCCATAGGGAGGTGGTGGGCTTTCCCACACTGGAGGCATTCAGGATTAAGCTGGACAGCCATCTGTCAGGGATGCTTTGCTTAGATTCCTGCATTGAGCAGGGAGTTGGATTTGATTGTCTTATAGGTCCCTTCCAACGCTACTATCCCATGATTCTAAGAAAAACAGGTTCTCAGGATGCAAAACAGGTTCTTAGCTTGGAAAAAAGGAGGGTAAGGGGAGAAATGATAGAGGTGTACAAAATTATGCATGGTGTGGAGAAGGTGGATAGGGAGGCATTTTTCTCCCTCTCTCAAAATAGTAGAACCTGGGGTCATCCCATGAAGCTGGTTGGTGGGAGATTCAGGAAAAAATAAAATGAAGTGTTTTTTTTACACAGCGCATAGTTGGACTATGGAATTTGCTGCCACAGGAAGTGGTGATGGCCACCAGTTTGGATGGCCTTAGAAGAGGGTAGACAAATTCCTGGAGGGAAAGGCTCTCAATGGCTACTAGGCTTGATGGCTACGTGCTACCTCCAGTACCAGAGGCAGTGAGCCTGTGTACACCAGCTGCTGGGGAACATGGGTGGGAGGGTGCTGTTGCGCTCATGCCCTGCTTGTGGGTCCCTGGTCAACAGCTGGTTGGCCACTGTGTGAACAGAATGCTGGACTAGATGGACCCTTGGTTTGATCCAGCAGAGCTCTTCTTATGTTTCTCTTCTTTGTGATCTACTCATGAGTAGACCATTCCTCAGGAGGCATTAATGGCCTGCAGCTGTGATCTGGAAGGGGCTCTGAAGGCTCAGGCTTAAAAGCCTTCTGTTGTAGGCACAGAAAGCTGGAACAATGTCTACACACCAGCTCCTAGATACCTACCTTACATTTTCCTATTAACCTAGCTCTTCTCTGGATTTTGGACTACCTATGCACCTTGCCTTTGGTATTGACCCTGGCTAAATCCCTGGAGCTCTGTTCCCATGCCACTGTAAGCAGCACGCTTGTCTCCTCAACAACAGCCTTCTCCAAGTAGTGTCCTCCAGTAGTGTAAGACTACAATGGCCATGTTGGCTGAGGGTGAATGGTTGTAGTACAGCACTTCTAGAAGGCACTAGGTTGGAGAAGGCCCCTCTAGAAGATGGTTGAATAGATGGAACTATATTTCGGCTCTTCAGTAGCCTCAGGAGAATGGCTGGTTATTAAATAGTCAGACAGTCCCCCCCCCCCCGATATAAGAATATGAGAACATAAGAAGAGCTATGCTGGATCAGACCAAGAGTCCATCTAGTCCAGCATTCTGTTCACACAGTGGCCAACCAGCTGTTGGCCAAGAACCCCCAAGCAGGGCATGAGCACAACAGCACCCTCCGACCCATGTTCCCCAGCAACTGGTGTACACAGGCTCACTGCCTCTGGTACTGGAGGTAGCATGTAGCCATCAAGCCTAGTAGCCGTTGATAGCCTTTTCCTCCAGGAATTTGTCCAACCCCCCTTTTAAAGCTAGCCAATTTGGTGGCCATCACTGCATCCTGTGGTAATGAATTCCATAGTTTAACTATGTACTGTGTGAAGAAGTATTTCCTTTTATCTGTCTTGAATGAAATAAAAGCTCTGTCTGTAGGGTGGCATTTGACCCGCAATGGCTGTGATTGCTTCATGCATATGCTACCTTTCCAATCTACGAGGCAGCTAACATAAATATATAAGGCAACATATTAAATTATGTTAAAACACTAGCACATTCTCCATCATCCCACACACTCAAGCTTATGTGCCAGAAAAGACCTGGCTTTGGAAAATTACTATTTTGTTGATCAGAAATACAGAAGTGGGTATCCAGGAATCCATTGCTTGATGGGAAAGCTGGAATCCTTACTGATAGCCAGAACAAAAAAAATAAAAAATGCAGAGCAGTTATTATGAAACATGATTTAGTTCAGTTGGCTCAATTCAACAGCAGCAACAACAAATAAATCCCTTTTATTTACTCTTGCTGTTCCGTGATTCTTGATTATCCCTTCTAGGAACTCAAGCGAATGGAAACAAATGCCGCACCGTCTGTTTCTTATGTGGCTTGTATAATTCATGCAGTATTTTCAAATGGGAGATGAGCAACAACAGTTGCTTTTATCAAAGCAAGTGGAGTTTAAACACAATAAAAAAAGCTTACAAGAGGAAGAACTCAATGACTCAGCAGAAAGACTCAGAAACACGGTTTTCAGCTTCATATATCCTGCATAGGCAACCCATGGAGGCAGAACTGGGATCGTTCCGACAGGCCTCAGCTGCGTGGCCCTCGGCCCTGCCCCAACCTCCTCCTAATATTTATGTATTGAAAATTCTAACCCATCTTTCAGGATATATTGCCGTTACAAGGCAGTTAAAAAAAGATTTAGAACACATACAGATATAATAAATACAGAGCAATAAGCTGTTGGGAATATTGCAACCTCGTCTGCAAGTTACTGGAAGTGGGCACTGTTGCAGTTAGTTTATCGGAATTTTGACCACAGCTAGCCTTAGGATCTCTATAGCCTACAAAGTGGTTTCCTAAGATTTCTTCCTTTTGCTTCTCCCCTTCCTTCCTTCCTTCCTTCCTTCCCTCTCTCCCTCTCTTTCTCTGACCACCATTGCTGGGAGCAAAAGCGTTTGCCCTTGCTCCTGCCTGTGTAACAGAACACAAAACAGACTGAACAAGCTCCTTTTGAAACCCTTTGCTGCACCAGCATTTTTATTCAAGAACATCTGTGAGTAAACCTGTTTTACCATTCTTCACTACAGAAGGGTGTGGTCTCCTTTATAAGATAGCCCTATGTGCATGTGGGACTGGTAAACACTCATTCTGTTTTGCCTTTCGTTTTTCTCTGCTAATTGCCTTTCTCACAGGAGGCATTATTACTAAATAATCCCATCATAAGCAAACACCATATTACAGTTTCAAAACAATTATTTAAGCCAGCAATGGCTAAAAGGTTTTTTCAAAGCACAACATATCAAAGAAATGTGGACTGGAATAAAAACATCTTCAGAGTTCCTTTAAAAACTGGCAGTACAGGAGCTGTACATACTTCCCATGGGAGGGAATTCAATGGGGGGGGGCGACATCACTAAAAAGGCCCTGTCCCCAGTATCCAGCAATCTAACAGCTCTTACTGGTTAATGGGTGGCATTACTTATCTTAGGGCCATGCTGGCTGGGATATGCTTGGAGCTGTGGGACTTTATTCTGTCCAAACATGCATAGGATTGCGCCTTTAAGTGGCTCTGGTTGAATAACTGGTTTTTAAACAGTCAGGGACACCACACTTCCTGGATCCTCAAGAAGATGGTAGAACGCGATCATTTAAAAATAATTTTCATAATATTAATTCAATTACATAATTGGAAAGTGTTTCCAAGATATGCTACCATGTGGAGTTAACTATAGATGAACACATGTGAAGTTATATGGATATTAATATAAAAAATGGGTGTTTTCTGTTGTATCAGAATTAAAGCATCCTTTAAAATACTTAATACACAGTAAGCAACAGAACTTAGAGCTTTGTATAACTATTCTCATGTCTGTTAATTTTCTCTCTCTGCAATTTTTGTCATTTTGCAAAGCAATTCTCTAATTGTAGAAGCCATTGATGGTCACCCTTTAGGGGCAAGCAACATTCTTGGTGCTCTTAAAGGATTCCAAATTTGCAGAATTAAAAATCCTTTTTAACAGAATTATCAATACACCCCAACGAGATATACAAGAAGACTGATGCTGCCTTACGGTGAAACTACTAGATATACAGTATATGTTCCTATGCCTAAATTTCCCGCAGTAACTGGAATACAGGATGGTCCTTAACTCTGCTCCTTCCTTACAAACAGTCTTACACATTGACAAGAAGACAAAAGAGGGCACAGGTTTTCATAAAATTTGCATGTGCTATTGTATATATATAGGTGCACATTTAGAAAGAATGACTACTACTTTAAATAGACATGCAATACTTCTCACCATAGTGAGGGAGACTTTGAGCAGTTGACCTATGTGTCTGCTTAATCTGCTGTGCTGTCCAGGTGCTAAGTGTAGGCAGGTAACTTCAAGGTCCCTGCTCCTCCTTCTTGAGGTTCTTTGTCTTTGGTCTGGGCAGCCCTTCAAACAGAGGAGTGACCTCTGACAGCCTTCCAACCAGAAGACCATCCTTTGTAAAGTAGGACACATGGCCACCCTAACTCCACAAGGCTAACTTCAGCCAGGCTCACTTCCTGGCCAGGCCAGGGAACAACAGTGAATTAAAAGTGGTCAGTGTGGGATTTGGAGGGGACAATTGGCAAGTTAGGGAAGGGTCTGGCAACCCTGCTTGCCTGTTGACCCTCCCTTGTTCCCCACATTGTCTCAGCATTATGACTCAAAGTGCACAAAGATGGCCTGGACCATATTGGCCTTACAAGGGAAAAAGGGAGCTGGGAATCCCACGTTTGATTGTTTATTGTTAACAAAATTAATATGCTACCCAATAGGAAGCTGAGAATCCCATGTCTATTATTTCTTTATTTGTTTGCTTGTTTGCTTGTTATTAACAATGTATGCCACCCACAAGACCTCTTAGCAACAACAAGAAACAAACCGAACAGATGTTATATTTTAAATTACAAGTTTAAAAGGCCTGGGAATGAAATCAGGTCTTCGCCTGGTGCCAAAAAGAACACAAAGCAGACTCCAGGTGAGCCTTTCTAGGGAGAATATTGCACAACCAGGGTGCCCTTACCAGAAAGGCCCTTTACCCAGGTACCACCTTCTGTACACCTCACTTGGCAGGGACACTGGAGGAACACAGATGCTTTCCTCAGAGCTGTAGCCTTGAGGTGGCAGAGTAGAAGTCCTGATGGTTCTTATGAACTTGTTCTACCCTAAGACAGTTCCAGCCTTCTGTCTTTTGGGGCTTGATATGCCTCACTCAGTTGCAAATGCATGTCTTCTTTTCAGCCACCAGAGACACCGGGCTTCTTCACACTAGTGATGTACGAAAAGGACTTACCTGGTCCCGCAGCTTGCTTCGCGGTGGGGGGAGGCGCTTCGGTTCTCCCCCCGAAGTTCATGGCGGGGGGGAGGCGTCCCGCCTCGCCCGGCTGAAATTCAGGCCGGGGAGAAGCGCCCCATCTCCCCGGCCGCGAAAGAAAAAGTGAAAAAAAAAAACGTGATAGGCTACGTAACGATTAACGTAGCCTATCACGGCTAGATTTCCAAAGTCAGCCGTGATAGGCTACATTAATCGTTATGTAGCCTATCACGGGTTTTGTGGGTTTTTTTACTTTATTTTGTAATGGCGGCGGCAGCAGCCGGTCGGAAGACCATCCGCCGCCCCCGCCCCCGACGAAACGCCGCTGGGACCCGCCGCCGGGAGGGACATTCGCAGGAGGTAAGTCCCATCCCGGGGGGGGGGGCACGGGGGGGCGGAGAATTTCACTGCCAATTTCAGGGGGCCGAATGCGTTGGCATTCAGCCTCCCCGAGATTCGGGGAGAAATTCTCTGACATCCCTACTTCACACAGAGCATTTATCCTGCTATTGAGATTGCTCACTTGTGGAATTTTGTGGGCCCTTTAGATGACGTTGTAAACCCCCAGGGCATCTCCTGCACTAAATGACCTTTATTCCATTTTTAAACAGATCAAAGATAATGTGTTATCAAAGTACCCCACTTGTGTTCCACTTGAGTTCCCTCCATGAAAAAGGAAAAGCCACAAGAAGAGGAGCAAGATCTGGAAGACTCAAATGGGGGGAGAAGGAGGGGGAAAGGGGAGGGGGGAAAGGAAGCACGTATAAAGGGAGTCCGTTGTGATCCTACATTTTATACGGAAGCAGAAAGCCCCCTTTTAAACGCAGGATTTTAGGCTGGTGTAGAGATGCTCAGTTTTATGCATGACATCTCATCACCAGTATATTATCGTACCAGTTTGTTTCCTTTCTAGTTACAGGATGGTTCTTATAAAATAGCCATGTGTTTGCTCCAGCTCAGAGCTCCTTATGCTGGAGATCACGCTAGTGAACAGGAGAAATTGAGGGCAGCTTGCACATTACACAAAAAGAGGCCAAGCGTGGGAGAGGGAGAGAGAATCACCTTGCCTCTGTAACATCCGAAGTGGGACCTTCCCTGTGGTGGGCTGCATCACTCCACCTGATGGTGGAGAGGGGAGACCTCACATTCTCTTTGGGAAGATAGCTGTGTTTATACTCTTTGCATGTTACAAAGAGGCAAAGAGTTACACAGAAATGATGGAGGCATGTCACGTTCATGCCTCCATCATTTCCATCCTCTCTCTTCATGGGAGATGCAGAAGCTCAGGCCTGGTAGCCAAATCCAGCCCGCATGGGATCCCAATCTGGGCTTCTGGGATTTCCCAGATGGCCAGTGGAGGCTGGTGGCTGCGATGTCAGTGGGGCAGTGACACCGGGTGTCAGTCACAACCTGTCAGAACTCTAAAGGAACTATCCAAGGCACTCAACGCTTTCCCCCAAATAGGTTCAGCACCTTGGAGAGCTCCTTCAGAGTTCGGACTGAAACCCAGACTGGATTCACCACCCCACTGTCATTGGAGCCACCAGCCTCTGCTGCAAATGGCCACAACCCTTTCCACCAACAACCAATTGTTTGGTGGCTCCCTGACTTTTGTGTAGCTCTGCCCCCGCCCCTCATTCTAAAAGGCTGAATGCCCTCTCCTGAAGCTTATTTACTGGCAGTAAGAACTTTGAGCTAAAATGAGTGGATATTTTTGCCAATTTGGCCCTGCCCCCTTTGCCCTTGCCCCCTCTCACCACTGGAATGGAGAGCTTCTCAGAAATGGAATTCAGCCCTCAGGCTCAAAGGGGTTTTGCGCCACTGCTCTGCACACCCATGCACCCACACCAATGTTCTATAAGACTCAAAGCCACTCTCAAAAGAATCCAGAGGTCAAAACCTATAGTCAACAAATATCTGGAATGTATCTGGCATTCATACCAATCCACATTTGCTGGTGGGGTGGGAGGGGGCATGTTGAAACATTTGCCTGGTCTGACTCAAGAGTTTCCAGGAGAGGTTTGATAGGAAAGAATTGCTTTGCATTTTGTTGTACTTAGAGCTTGCTGGACATTTGGAAAGATGGGTTGATGTTGCTGCGGAACTTGTCCTGCCTCTGCTCTTTCTGTTTCAAAAGTCTCCTGTATCTCCCCCACCTTCATTTATCTGAATGGAAGGGGAAATCTGGGCAGGCATTGCAGTACGTACTATGGGCTGCCTTTACACTTAAGAAAACCCCTGTAGTCCTCCTGCTCTGGAGCCTTTCCTCATTTATTGCGGGCTCCCAGACAGTGCCCACGTGGTTGCTGAGAGGGGAAGGTTTTATTTTTCACAGTTCCATAGAACTCAATGAAACAAGGCCATCTAGTGGCTGTTTTAATCTCATAACATTCTGACTTTAAAAGATAGTTCATTAGTTCTGAATCTTTTTGAGATGGAATAAACAGGAAATACCTCTGGATGTGCCCTGGAGGTTGACGATGTCAAGAAAAGGACCTTGAACTTCCGTGAGTGAGCAATCTCAATAGCAGGATAAAAGCTCCGTGTGAAGGAGCCCATGGTCTGGATTGAGGCATACACATTTCCAGTGTTCTTTCCTCCAAACAACACTGGTTCTGTAAAGCAGGGGTGGGAAAACTGTGGCTCCAGGGATGCACGGTGCCCTCAACCTAATCTCAAAAGCCCTTTGCAAGTGATCATTTCAACCTTTTGGCAAGAGCAATCTATCCCCCCTTCCCCAAAAACTGAATGGGGAGAGAGAGTAGGGGTGGCAGAGAGAGAGAGAGAGAAAGGGGTGGCCCCATCCAATTTTGTTTTTGGCCCCACCCACCTCTGGCTTTGGACCCACCCATCACTGGCATGTGGCCATCAACAAATTGCCACCCAAGGAATGCAGTTTCCCTACCCCTGCTGTAAAGGCTGCCCCAATCACCCCAGGTTTTGTTGGGGGAACTACACCCTAGTTTGTGATGAACTCAACGCCACTGGTTGTATCCAAAAGTAGACTGGCTTTTTCCAATAGAACAAGCTTCCACAGGAGGAAGGACTCCTTCCTGCAAAAGAACGGCATTTTTGGATTCACACCTCCATTATGATTTTAACATGGCTTCATTCAAACAGATTTGAAACGTTTAGCTTCTGTAAGATTTCTTTCTCAAACATGGGGCTATTTAGTAGTAGTAGTCGTAGTATTCGGAAAGAAACAAAGATGGAGAATAGTAAAACAAAAACACAGGCCATTTTCTATTTATTCGTGGGATCTTTACAAAGCACAAGTCAGGACAAAAACTCTGAAGGAGATAGAAGTTCTGTTTATTTTGTCCAGTTGTACTTCTTTCTTTTTCCTCCTTTCAATGCTTGAATTTATATGGCTTTGACAGGAATGTAACCAGAGACCCTGCATTTCTCTCTCCCACTGGTTGAACATAAACTGTAAATCAGAAATCCCAAGGAGGCCGCTTTGGTTTCCTCTTGTCCTCCTGTGACTTCATCTTCAATAGTACAAATCCTTTCAATGCCGCAGCAGGAATAATGAACACGGCCATCAAGTAGATCTTAAGAATCTGCAGCACTCAAGCAAATGCTCTCACAATGCAGACCTAGACATGCCCACTCAGATAGAGGTCCCACTGAGTTCAGTGTACTTACCCCCAGGTTTGTGTGTAGAGCACAGATAGGCAATTTGTGGTTGGTCTGCAACGCCCATTAGTGCTAGCCAGCAAGGGATGATGGGAGCTGCAGTTCAATGACATCTGGACAGCCACAAGTTGTTGTATAGGATTACAGCCTTAGATTGTTACTAGGCCAGTCTATTCCAGGCCTGCAACAAATTACTTATCACCCACCAAGTTGAATGCAATCCAGCTCCCATATATTATAGTCTGCCAAGAGTCTGAGAACATCCCCTTCCCATTGGAATAGTGATGGCAGGGGAACACACCAAAGAAAGATGAAGGTTAAGGGTTGATTTGTTCCTGGGGGTTTTTTCAAAGCAGTTCGTAGCTGCAGTGAAAGGAGTCACTCAAAGTACAGAGCTCTAAATGCATAATTGTGTAGAGGGTTACAGGTAGCTAGAAGCCAGGTGGAGCCAAATACGGTTCCTTTTGGCTGGGTTTCTTGTCTACAAAAAGACTAGGATGTTCACTATGTCTTGTAGTGGCAGTGGGAGCAGTGGTGGTTTCATGCTGCCAGCAGCTAGGCCTGATCTTTTATATCTCTGGCTTAGCCAGGGGACCATCTGTTCATCACTGAGGAATGGTTGCCCAGCCCTTCCTGTTCTGGATTCAGTCTGCTTATGCAGCCACTTCCACTAACACCTTCCTCTTTCTTTCAGGTAAGCAGCATAAACAGGAGGTTTACTGAGTGCCTGGCAAGCAACACTACTATCTGATAGGCTGTATTCAGCTTGGTTGTGTAGGCCTGGTCGATTCTCTAGATCAGTAAATTCAGCCTAATCCATATGCCTAAGGCTGAAAAAGCACTGCAGTATATAAATGGTTTTCTTGGAATTTGGCCCAGACTCTGTTTCTCTGCCATCCCACACTGACTTCCTATTAATTGACATCTGCCCCCTACACATGATGGGCACCACCCTGAAATAAATGGTTTCCTAATCCATGCTGTCACCACAGCTTAAAAAAAAAAGCAGATTTATAAGATCAGGCTTTAATATTGCATTCTAGCACAAAATTACCTAACTTGGAGCAGGGCTGCAACCAATGTTACACCACTCTGTATAGTTTCTATCACTAGACTTTAAATTAGAACTGCTTTGCATAAAGCATTACATTTTTAAAATAAAAGAAAAGAGATTAGAGCTACAACAGACATTTCTTCCTATCCAGTGCCTGGGAAAGGCCACAATCCATGCATTCTGGATAGGGCTTTACTCAACCACTTTTCCCCTCAACAGCATGAACCTTGGGAAGGGATTTGCAGAGAAGCAGCATCAAGTGGGGAAAGCATCATACCTTCATTATGTATGTGTTGAGTCTATTTTGCTCTCTACATTGGGTTGCCCTTGAAAAGTGTTCAGAAACTGTAGCTAGTGCAAAATGTGGTAGCTAGACTTTTACCAGGCGTGCACTTTGTAGACCATATTTCACCAGTTTTGGAACAACTTCACTGGCTTTCTGTCTACTTCAAGGTGCTGGCTTTGACCTGCAGAGCCCTAAATGGTTTGGGGCCGGCATATCTGAAGGACCAGGGTAGGGAAGTTGGAGAAATCCTCTGTGGACTTCAATGAGGCCGGATTCTTTGGAATCTGGCCTCCGGGGTCTGCGGCAGGACAGCGCCTCTTACCTCCACTCTGGGAGGATTCCTGCCGGACCAGCATGCCTGCTCCGGATCCTCCAGCGATACGGCAATGGCAGTTGCCATTGCCGTTTTGCTTTGAGAAAGAGAGCCGTAAAGCCCTGAGCTTTACGTAAATAAAGCCGTAAATGGCTGCAAGGGCTTTACGGCTGCAAGTGGTGTCCACTACACCATTTGTGGCTGTCTTTCTCAAAGCAAAGCGGCAATGGCAGCTGCCATTGCCATATCGCCAGAGGATCCGGAGTAGGCGTGCCAGTCCGTGGAACCCAGCAGATGCACAGACGCTCAAGAGGATCCTGGGGGGAGGGAGGAACGGGTCGCCTCCCCCCCTGTGGACCCCCCCCCGGAATGGAAGGTAGGGGCTTTGTACATCCCTAGACCAGGGTAAGGGTACAGGATATCCTTCCACATGAACCTGACCATAACGTGCAATCATCATGGTAGGCCTTGTTTTATGTCCCACTACCTAGAGAGGCTAGTTTGATGGAAACGTGAGACAGGGCCTTTTTGGTGGCAGCACCCCTATTGTGAAACTACCCCTCCCCCGGGAGGAGAGTTTGGCTCCTTCGTTTTGCTTTAGATGATACTGTTTTGTTCAATTCTTCCCTTAATGTTTTCTAATGTTCTGTTTCTCTTTGATTTTAATGCTACTCTTTGATTTTAGTGTGTGTGTGGTTTTGTTGCTCCTTGGCTCTTTGTGGTTCTTTTGTGTGTGTGAAATAGTAATGTTGTAATGTTTGAATTGTACATCACCCCAGGAACCTGGTAAATAAATAAATACAATCCTGTCTCCTGCTGCTTTTCAGCTCCAAATTACCTCCTCCCCAAACTGTGTTTTTTTTTTCCATTTCTTTCTTCTTTTTTAAGAGTTTTGGGATTCTTCTATTATATGCATTTTGTATGTGATTTGTAGTCAGGCCGTCAGACCCACCCAGAATGCGGGGAAATGAAGGAGAATTATAAAATAAGAGGAACAGTAAAATGAATTAAGTCTGAAAAATGTAAGATGGCATTAATTTCTTATATGGAATTGCTAGGGTGGCCAGATGTCCTACTTTACAGAGGAGAGTCCTCTATTTGAAGTTGTCCTCTATTTGCTGGACTGTCCAGTCCAAGTCTAGTTTAAAGTCAAAGGGCTTCTTCACACGGAGCTTTTATCCTGCTATTGAGTTTGCAGGCCCTTTAGATGATGTCGTGAACCTGCTGCAGGGCATCTCCTGCACTAAATGAGTTGTATTCCATTTTTAAATAGATTGGAGATAATGAGCTATCAAATTACCCCTCTTGTGTTCTGCTTGAGTTCTCTCCATGAAAAAGGAAAAGCCACAAGAAGAGGAGCAAGGTCAATGAAACATATGGAAGACTCAGATAAGGAGGAGGGGGAGGGGGTTGTTAACCTGCATTTAACACAAAAGCAAAAAGCCCCATTTTAAATGCAGGAATTTAGGCTGGTGTAGAGATGCTCAAAGAACTATAAGAAGTGGAGAGCAAGAGCCTTCTACAGGTAGCACCTGGACAGCAGACTGAACAGGCACACAGGTTACCTGATCACAGTCTTTCCCATGTGGCAAGATATGCTGTAGTTCTATTTAAATAACAATTATTTCTAAATTTGCACCTGTTTGCATAACATATTCAAATGTTATGCTAACTGGTGTCCTCTTTTGTCCTCTTTTTTGGTGACACATTTCTCATGATGTGTAAGTAGCTACCCTAAATGTCACCTACAGTGGAATCCTATGCATGTCTGCTCAGAAATAACCCCTATTGAATTCAATGGGGCTTACTCCCATGTAAGTGTGCATAGGATTGCAGCCTTCACTACCATAAAGAAAGAACCGTTATATTTCAATGGAGTGGCCATCAGTAATTCACCATATTGTGGGATTCTAAGCAGTTCAACTAATCCATCCTATGATGATTATACCTTTTGGAAGGGGTAGTTATACTCCTGCTCAATAAATCTTGTGTGTACAAGATCAGGCATAAATGCAAGCCAAAAAAAAAGAAAAAGAAAGGATGAAATACAATTGCCTGCCTTCTCAAATGACATTAATGATGCCGCTGGAATTTTCCATGCTGATTAGTCTAGCTCCAAATAAAATATTGCCTGGCATCCCTAGAACTGAGCACTCTGGAAATCTATCAACTCAGGAAGTTTTAAGGAAGCAACAAAAGTGAAAAGCTGGCTTTGGAATCACTGACAAGAGTACAGAACAAAAAATAAATGTCAGCCCCTAACACAGAAATATGCATCATATAAGGCTCATTTCTGTCTATAGATCCATAATGAGCATTCCTTAATTTAATCAAAGGCTATCAAAATAATAGTTAAGCAGGAAAGATCTTAATGAAACAGGAGAAGGAGCGTTGCTCTCATAAGCTGGCATGGGAATCCAAGAGGGCACATAAAATGTTTGGAACAAAGGCAAGCAAAAGAACTGTACACAACAGAGGTTAACAAAGGACCCAGATGGAGAATCCAACTATTGAAAGGAGCAGCTTCAGTGTAATAGGATCTGGCTGGAGATTCTAGAGAGTGAAATGCCAGATTTGTTACCAACTAGCTCATTTGTTTCCACGTTGCCTCAAATCATTTTTCTGGCACAAACCCATATTACTTCTATATATTAATGTATAGATGAAGTACATTTATGAGATATAAAAATGTTTTTTGTTATGCAATATCTAGATCTACCGTAGGGATCTAGAGTAGATGTGGATTCCTGCATTGAGCAGGGGGCTGGACTCGATGGCCTTGTAGGCCCCTTCCAACCCTACTATTCTATTATCTATGATTCTATGATAAAATGATTTTATTCCTTCATCATTGCACATTTACAGCCCAATCCTATGCAGATCTACTCAGAAGTAAATGGGGGCTTACTCCCAGGTAAGTGGGTATAGGATTGCTGTTTCAGTTGTATTTATGTTCTAGTAGAGGCAACTTTCCTCTTCATGGATCACTGCCTTGTTGTGGCAAAGGGGCTTGCGTAACTCAGTGAAACCATAACCTATGCCGTGCAGGGCCACCCAAGACGGACAGGTCATGGCACAGAGTTCTGACAAACTGTGGTCCACTGGAGAAGGAAATGGCAACCCACTCCAGTATTCTTGCCAAGAAAACCCCATGGAACGTATCACAAGGCTAAAAGAGATGACGCCGGAAGATGAGCCCCTCAGGTCGGAACGTGTCCAATATGCTACTGGGGAAGAGCAGAGGATATTTTCAAGTAGCGCCAGAAAGAGTGAAGGGGCTGGGCCAAAGCCGAAAAGACACTCAGCTGTGGATGTGTCTGGTGGTGAAAAGAAAATCCGATGCTGTAAAGAATAATATTGTTTAGGAACCTGGAATGTAAGTTCAATGAATCAAGGTAAGCTGGAGGTGGTCAAACATGAGATGGCAAGATTGAACATCGACATCTTGGGAATCAGCGAACTAAAATGGACAAGCATGGGCGAATTTAATTCAGGTGACCACTATATCTACTACTGTGGGCAACAATCCCTTAGAAGAAATGGAGTAGCACTCATAGTCAATAAAAGGGTGAGAAAAGCAGTACTGGGGTACAATCTCAAAAATGATAGAATGACCTCAGTACGAATCCAAGGCAAACCATTCAACATCACAGTAATTCTAGTAGGGATGGCGGAGAATTTCTCACCAAATCTTTGGGAGGCCAAGCGCCGACGCATTCGGCCCCCCGAAGACTTACCTTCGGCGAATGTCCCTCCCGGCGGCGGGTCCCGGCAGTGGTTCGGCGGCGGTTCGGCGCGGGTGGCGGCCGGTCTCCCGACCGGCTGCCGCCACCGCCATTGCAAAAAAAAAAAAACTAAAGTAAAAAAAAAAAAAAGAACACCCGTGATAGGCTACGTAACGATTTACGTAGCCTATCACGGCTAGATTTCCAAAGTCAGCCGTGATAGGCTACGTAAATCGTCACGTAGCCTATCACGGGTGACTTTGGAAAAAAAAAAAAGCGCGTACGGAAATGGGCAGTCCCTAAGTGCGGTCACTGAACTTGAGCCGGACATCCTAGAGAGTGAAGTCAAGTGGGCCTTAGGAAGCATTACTAACAACAAAGCTAGTGGAGATGACAGTATTCCAGGTGAGCTATTTAAAATCCTAAAAGATGATGCTGTTAAAGTGCTGCACGCAATATGCCAACACATTTGGAACACTCAACAGAGGCCACAAGACTGGAAAAGGTCAGTTTACATTCCAATTCCAAAGAAGGGCAATGCCAAAGAGTGTTGCAACTAACATAAAATTGCACTCATTTCCCATGCCAGCAAGGTGATGCTCAAAATCCTACACGCTAGGCTTCAGCAGTATGTGAACCAAAAACTACCAGAAGTACAAGCTGGGTTTCGAAGAGGCAGAGGAACTAGAGATCAAATCGCCAACGTTCTCTGGATCATGGAGAAAGCAAGAGAATTCCAGAAAAGCGTCTATTTCTGCTTCATTGACTATGCTAAAGCCTTTGATTGTGCGGATCACAATAAACTCTGGCAAATTCTTAAAGAGATGGGAGTACCAGACCGCCTTACCTGTCTCCTGAGAAACCTGTACGAGGGTCAAGAAGCAACAGTAAGAACCAGACATGGAACAACCGAGTGGCTCAAAATTGGGAAAGGAGTACGACAAGGCTGCATATTGTCGCCCAGCTTATTTAACTTATATGCAGAGTACATCATGAGAAACGCCGGGTTGGATGAATCACAGCTCAGAATTAAGATTGCCAGGAGAATTATCAACAACCTCAGATACGCAGATGATACCACCCTAATGGCAGAAAGCGAAGAGGATCTAAAGAGCCTCTTGTTGAGGGTGAAAGAGGAAAGTGCAAAAGCTGGTTTGAAACTCAACATTAAAAAAACGAAGATCATGGCATCTGGCCCCATCACTTCCTGGCATATAGAAGGGGAAGAAATGGAAGCAGTGACAGATTGTATTTTCTTGGGCTCCAAGATCACTGCAGACGGTGACTGTAGCCATGAAATTAAAAGACGCTTGCTCCTTGGGAGGAAAGCTATGGCAAACCTAGACAGCATAGTAAGAAGCAGAGACATCACCTTGCCGACAAAGGTCTGTCTAATCAAAGCTATGGTTTTCCCAGTAGTAATGTATGGCTGTGAGAGCTGGACTATAAGGAAGGCTGAGCGCCGAAGAATCGATGCTTTCGAACTGTGGTGCTAGAGAAGACTCTTACGAGTCCCCTGGACTGCAAGGAGGTCAAATCAGTCCATCCTAAAGGAAATCAACCCTGAGTGCTCATTGGAAGGACAGATACTGAAACTGATGCGCAAATATTTTGGCCACCTAATGTGAAGAGAAAACTCCCTGGAAAAGACCCTGATGCTGGGAAAGATTGAAGGCAAAAGGAGAAGGGGACGGCAGAGAATGAGATGGCTAGATAGCATCACCGATGCAATGAATATGAACTTGAGTGCACTCCGGGAGAGAGTGGAGGACAGGAAGGCCTGGCGTGCTATGGTCCATGGGGTCACGAAGAGTTGAACACGACTTAATGACTGAACAACAACAAAGAGGCACCTTTCTACCTCTGACTCTGGGCTAGCAAGCTCATATGTAAATCCCAGCACCAGACAATCATTATACCGGTCTGGATTTGTGTGGGGCTATGTTTGTGAGAGTTCAAGCCACCATGTGAATCGGTATATACACAGCTGACAAGATTCCTGAGATGAAGATGGCTTGAGAAAAATGCATGCTCCCGAAGTGTTCATATGAGGATCGTTTCTATCTCCACCAAGAAGGAAGGGTCATACCCCCTTAAAATATTACATGTATACAAAATATACAGATTTACTATACATAGCTCCTGCAAATGTTCACACTATGAATTATTCATATTAAACCCATGAAACACAACTATTTACATCAAAGAAAAAACAAAACTAAAGCTTGAATGGCATCCTACAACTTGTTCTGATATGCTACAAACAAAATCCACCATCTTATATATCCGTCATCCTCCCACTCCCCGTTTATCAAGTAATGAATAACCTTAGAAGTGATCACAATAGAGCATACCTTTACCATTCTGAAATGAGAGGAGCAAGTTTTCCCAATTTACTGACTACATCTATATATCTGTATCTCTTAGCTGCTGTTTATAAATTACAGAGCAATCCCAAATGAGACCAGGGCGGAGTGGAGTGGCAGAGATCGACCAATTGCATCCCAAGGTGGTGGTGCAGAGGGGGCTGCTTCTACTGGTAAAAAGTGGTCTGTAATTTCTTCAGTTACCATAAAAGAATAATGTGATTATTTAGTATTGATGCCTCCTGTTAAAAAGGCAGTTACGAGAGAAAAAACAAAAGGCAGAACAGAATGAGCATTTACCAGTCCCACATGCAGTATCTTAGTAAAAGAGAGAGAGAGAGAGAGAGAGAGAGACCGCACTCTTCCTTTAGTGAAGGAAAGAAAACAGCTTTACTCACAAGTATTCTTGCACATACAAATGCAGGCACAGCATAGGGTTTCAAGAGGAGTTTGTTCAGTCCATTTTGTGTTCCTTGACAGAGGCAGGAGCAAGCCATGTGCTCCCAGCAATGGAGGAAGGTCGGAGAGAAGGGGTGGGGGAAGGAACGGGAGGAGCAGGAAGCCACACTGGAGGCTATAGAGATCCTAAGGCTAGCTGTGCCCAAAATGCCCATTCATTAGCTAACTAACTGCAACACTGCCCCCTTCCTGTCACTTGCAGACAAAGTTGCAATACTCAACAGAGAAAACAGAGATACCCCTGTTTGCTTCCTGAATTCTACTTAAGCCCTGTTCAGGCATTAGGAAAACGACAACAGTAAACATGCAAGGAGGGGGAACGTGCTAGCCACACATACCCCCACCATCGCTTTTGTCACCTTCTACACCTTTTGGATCCTGTCGAGAGCCCCCATGGATATAGGAGGCTCTCCTCTTCACAAAGTCACCCTCCACATGCAGAGGGCAACGACAGAGGGGTTAGGGGCAAGGTCCCCCCCTCTTCTCACACATTTACTATCATCATTTTCTTAACGCCTGAGCAGTGTTCATCCACATCCTCTCTTTTGTCTCTTTGTAGTCCCATTCCAAGCTTTGGAATGGAATTTTCCATTCTTATGTCACCTGCTACTTTATCCTTTTTTAACAGGAGATGCCACCTTCTGCATGTAAAGCGCCATTCCTCTTCCTGTCAGGTTGCACTTTTGCCCAGAACAAGCTTCCCCTTGATGCATCAAACACATTAAATGAGAGTTCTCCCTGTCAACGTTTTCCCCTCTAGATTTCACCATAAAAATAGTTTTTCCTTGTGCTGCCTGTTATATAATAACCCTCAAATGGGTTGAAGATGCAGAGAGAGAAGCTACATCTCCCCTCTTTATGTTATGCTTGGGGTACTTTAGTATAAAAGTGAGAGAGGGAGAGAGAGAGATGTGGTTAAAGTTCCTTGTTAACTTTGCAATTGCTTTTAGTTCTCGTAATTCGAAGGGTAAATAAAGCCATTTTTCTAGGATGTGAGTAACGTAACATACGAATACTCAATAATAATATTATGAATGTTGTGTACATCGAATAATATTCACCAACTCTGTCCAAACCATTGTGTGAAGAGCAATCATTTGTACAAGAACAAATGCCAGATGACCCTGTCCCATGATAATTCTGCCTCATTGTTTCCCAGTTTCTACCTCATTTTTTCCCCAGGTTTTGATTCCTGGGCAGTTTCCTAACTTAAAATTGGAGACACACTCTATTCATCCACTCATAAAGATGTATAAAGTGCTCATAAAGATGCAAACAGCTTAGGTCCAGGTTACCTGAAGGATTGTCTCCTCCCATATGTACCCGCCCAGATCATAAAATCATCTTCTGGGGTCCTTCTCCAGGAGACCTGCCAAAGGAAGTGAGGTAGGTGGCTACCAGCAAGAGGGCCTTTTCTGCTGTGGCACCACGGTTGTGGAATGAACTCCCTAGAGAGGTTTGCTTGGTGCCTACGTTGTATTCTTTCTGGCACCAGGGCCTTTTTATTTTCCCAGGTATTTTAGCATTTTAACATTCTAGTCTTTTAGCTTTGCTGTTTTATATTTGTTACTGTATTTTAAATATCTGCATTGCTGCTAGGTTTTATGCTGGCTGTGCTTTTATGTTTTATATTGTTTTTCTGCTCTACTTGTGGTTTTAATTTTTGTGAACTGCCCAGAGAGCTTCAGCTATTGGGCTGTATAGAAATGTAATAAATAAATAAATAAATAAAGTGTGTGTGTGTGTGTGTGTGTCTGAGAGAGAGAGAGAGAGAGAGAGAGAGAGAGAGAATCTATATCTGTATGCCTTTATATATATGATTTGCCCCTTCTGTGATGTTATTGCTAGTTTGTGTCTATCACTATGATTTTGCCATAAATTGTCACCTGATTAGAGTCAGGGTTTGTACAGAAGTATTTTAATGGTGTGTGTATGTTGGGGGGGGGGTGTTTTGTTTGAAATAGCTGTGATGTCCTTGAGATCTCACACCTCTGAATTTGGCAATGCAATGTAGGCTCAAAAGGTATACTAAAACACACATATAAATGTGTATATTAGGACAAAATACATATAGAAATGTGTATTTTATGAGAATACATTCAAAATATGCATTAAACTTTAAATATGGATTTTTGTGTAGTATTTTTTTTAAACAGCTAAATGCAAAAATCAAGACAGAGTGGATTTATGAATGAACACATGCAAAATTGACATTGACCCAAAATAGACGAATTCATCTCTTCGTTGCTGTGGATGATCCCCTGAATGGGCAATTCACCAATGTGTGACATCTGAGTTGAGTGTTAAGCAGATCAGATTGTGTGTGTGAAAATGGCAGTGGGAAGTTTGGAAGACACAGAGGAAAGACACACAGAGAGAGAAACAGTTGCGGCTGATGACAATCTGGGGATGGAGGGCCCCAGTCCCACCCTGAACTCAAATGCAAGCATGGGGGTGGGGGCACAGATATGATTTTGAAATCATATTTGCAAAATGTATTTGTTAGAAAAATGTACACTTTAAAAGTGTGCATTTGGGATGAAAAATAGCGTTTTCATGCTTTAGTCAATGGGGGGAAAATACACATTTGGATGCTTTTAAAAATGTGCACTTAAATGCGCACATTTCCCGTTCAAACAACAACAAAAAGGCTCACATCTGGGAATGGGAATGAGGTGCTCCAAGCTTCAAGGTGGAACTTGAAGGATCTCAGTGAGCTTGGGTCTCACTGATTCTTCCATCCCTAGAATATTTACAGTCAAGGAATAACAATCGATGCCTTGTTTTCTTTTCAGAGGTTAAAAACAAATATTGCACTATAAACCATGGTGCAGAAATGGTATGGAAAGGTTACTGAGAAACTGCTACCATGCTAAGGATAATAATGGTTTCGGAACATAAGAACATATGTTGTATCAGTTCAGAGGTCTATCTAGTCCAGCATCCTGTTTCCCACAACCTGGTGTCAAAGCAGGACATTAGGGTAATTAATATCCCTCTTCCACTGTTGTTCCCCAGTGACTGGTATTCAGAGGCCTCTGATCATGGAAGTAGCTAATAGCCATCATGACTAGCAGCCATCCTCCATGAACCTGTCTACTCTCCTTTTCAAGCCTTCTAAGCTAGTGCTTCTAGCCATTTCCATTTTTTAACTACACACTGTGTGAAGAAGTACTTCCTTTTCTCTGTCCTGAATCTCAGTCTGTCTCACACTGTTCAGCTTCTCTGGGCAACCCCAGGTTCTAGTATTCTTAGAGAGGAAGAAAACATTCTTTCTATCCATGTGCTCCATGCCATACATATTTGTTTATACCTCTTAGCACGGCCCTCTCAACTTATTTCTAAATGTTCCAATGTTTCCTACTAAGGGAGTTGCTCCAGGCCCCTGTTCGTTTTGGCTGCCCTTTGCTGAACCTTTCCAGCTCTACAATAACCGCTTTTGAGCTGTGGCAACCAGAACTGTGCTCCACCAAGATCATTCCTCACCAGCTCTTCACATTTCAAAGATTCTGATTGTGGGGACTGAATTCCTGATGCAGTTCATGAACATGGGGAGTTGTAAAACCAACAGAATTAATTTCCCATTGCAGGGCATCTCCCCGCAAATGCTACAGCTTCTTAAGAACATGTTGGAACTGCAGCAGCTGCAACTGTATCAAAGAGAGCAACGATGAAGAAACATTTCTAAAAATGCTCAAAACTTTAGCCAAGCACTTATCAAATGTTCTTGCCAGGTCCACGTCCATACTATTTTTTAACTGGATAAAGTATGAAAGCAATTTGGCCTGCAAGGAGACATTGAGTTACCTTATAAGTCAAAGTACAATACAGACTGCAGTCCAAATGCCCCCACTCATAGCCAAATACTTCCTCACCAAACATGGGTTTAAGAATCTGTATCAAACAACAACAATTTTTGGAGATTGCAGTGAGGAAAACGTTGCAGGCGTGTTCATTTTATTAAACGGCAAAGAACCGAACTGATTAAAAACAGTGGTGTAAGTAATAGCAAATGCACTCCTGTGGCCATTCTTGCATTTTCAGATTGTATTTATCCCACCATCTACTTCCCCTTGTTATTATCTCCTTCTTCTATAAATAACAAGTATAGCAGAGCAATCCTACCTTGCATTTATGCAGGAGGAAGGAGATCAGCCGCCAGAGCAACCATTAAACCTATTGCCCTGCCATTTCACTGTGACTTGGGCAGGACGTGGGGGGCAGCTTCTTCTTCTTCCCTCCCATTGACCACAATGGAAGGGAAATAATTAAGCAAGCCCCATCGCTGGTGGAGTGCTGGGCCATTTCTGTTAGCATTTCAAGGGAACAAGGGGGCTTTGGATCTGGCAGATCCACACCCACCCCTGCTGGTGGAACTGGAGAATTCCTGTGGAATGTCATCCCATCAGCAGATTTCCCTCTCTACCAGCAGAGCAGCACTTACATAGCTTCCTAAAACCCTGTGGCCAGCCTGCCCGGAAGGTTAGGATTGTGGCTATTATTATCATTGCAATCAATAGCATATAGTCCAAGAAAACCAATTTTGCACTTTACATTCCAGCATGCTAACATCCTTCACTGATTCTCTGCTAGAATCACTGGGTGTGGGGGGGACTAACAGGCCATGACAACAAATTGAGGGATATATAATGGAGAGACAATGGTTTGGATCCTAAAATTTGCTATGTCAGTGGGAGAAACATCCATTTATGGAAGGAGAATTCTGTGTGTGCAACTCTCAGCATGAAGAACTTCATCAGGAGGGCTTTAAATTGAATCCTACGGGGAAGGGAGATGTAAAGTTGGGGGTAACAAGGGATGAAGGCTCATGCACCGCAACGGGGAGAACAGCTCTAATAGCACCCAATAGTCTTCAGATACATGTCGGAAGAAAGCCAGACTATGAAGCACATGGTCTTCGATGTCTATACACTAATGCCCAGAGTATGGGAAACAAACAGAACGAACTTGAACTCTTAATACAAGAGGGAAATTATGACTTGATAGGTATAACTGAGACTTGGTGGGATGACTCTCATGACTGGAATACAGCAATTGAAGGATATAACTTGCTCAAAAAGAAAAGGAGGAACAGAAAGGGAGGTGGGGTTGCACTGTATGTGAAAAATACATATCTCTGCACAGAAATACAGGAGGATGAGCTTGGTAGCCCTATTGAGAGCATCTGGATCAAAATAAATGGAGCAAAGAATAAAAGGAATATGGTGGTCAGAGTCTACTACCGGCCACCCAATCAAGGAGAAGACGAGGATGAAACTTTTGAAAAGCAAATAGCCAATATTTTACGGAAGCATGATGTAGTAGTAATGGGGGACTTCAATTTCCCCGATATTTGTTGGGAGACAAATTCTGCAAAACATGGCCCCTCCATGAATTCCTGACTTGTATGGTGGATAACTTTCTCCTACCGAAAGTAGAGGAAGGAACTAGAGGATCGGCTATCCTTGACTTGATCCTAAGCAACAGAGATGACTTAGTGGATAAAGTATCAGTTACAGGAACTCTGGGGGAAAGCAACCATGTTGTCCTTGAGTTCTTGGTTCTAAGGGAAGCAAAAGCTGAGTGTAGTCAAACGCATACCCTGGATTTTAGGAAAGCTGATTTTAATAAACTCAGAACAATGATCAGTAAGGCCCCATGGCAAGCGACTCTAACAAGAAAAAGAGTCCAAGATGGGTGGGAGCTTTTAAAAAAGGAAATTCTCAAGGCACAATTACAAACAATTCCAACAAGAAGAAAAGGTGGAAGACAACAGAAGAAGCCAATGTGGCTTCACAAAAAGCTTAGAGATGACCTGAAAACAAAAAAAGGACACATATAGGAAGTGGAAAGAAGGCCAATCAACAAAGGAAGAGTACAGGCAGGTAGCACAGAATTGCAGGGATGGCGTCAGGAAGGCTAAAGCTGAGAACGAGCTGAGGTTAGCGAGGGATGCTAAAAGCAGCAAAAAGGTTTTCTTCAGCTACGTGCACAGTAAAAGACAGAGGAAAGAAATGGTTGTTCAGCTATTAAATAAGGATGGCAAAATGATAACAGATGACAATGAAAAGGCAGAGGTGCTCAATTCCTATTTTGGCTCAGTCTTCTCCCAAAAGAGGGTCTATGACCCCCCTGGCAAAGGCGAAGTATTTATTTATTTATTTATTTATTTATTTATTTATTTATTACATTTATATCCCGCCTTTTTTCCTCCTTAAGGAACCCAAGGCGGCTTACACAACGATCCTCCTCCTCCATTTTATCCTCACAACAACAACCCTGTGAGGTGGGTTGGGCTGAGAGTCTGTGACTGGCCCAAAGTCACCCAGTGGGCTTCCATGGCCGAGTGGGGACTAGAACCCGGATCTCCCGACTCCTAGTCCAACACTCTCACCTGAAGGGGCAGGATTGCAGCTTGAGATCGATAGGCATATGGTCAGGAAACACCTAATTACTTTGAATGAGTTCAAATCTCCAGGGCCAGATAAACTGCATCCTAGAGTAATAAAGGAACTGGCAGAAGAACTCTCAGAACTGCTGTCTATTCTCTTTGAGAAATCATGGAGGACAGGGGAAGTGCCAGATGACTGGAGGAGGGCTAACGTCCCTATCTTCAAAAAGGGTAAAAAGGAGGAACCTGGGAACTACAGACCAGTCAGTCTGACATCAATCCCTGGGAAAATTCTGGAGCAGATGATAAAGCAATCCATCTGGAAGCATCTTGAAAACAATGCAGTGATTACTCAAAGCCAACATGGATTTGTTGAGAACAAGTCCTGCCAGATGAATCTGGTCTCATTTTTTGATCAAGTAATGAGTGGGGTACTGCAGGGCTCAATCCTGGGCCCAGTGCTCTTCAACATTTTTATTAATGACTTGGAGGAGGAGGTGCAGGGAATGCTGATCAGATTTGCAGATGACACAACATTGGGCGGGATAGCTCATACTTTGGAAGACAGAAACAAAATTCAAAGTGATCTTGATAGACTGGAGTGCTGGGCAGAAAACAACAGAATGACATTGAATAGGGATAAATGCCAAGTTCTGCACCTAGGAAAAAGAAACCAAATGCACAGCTACAAGATGGGAGATACATGGCTCAACAACGCTACAAGCGAGAAGGATCTTGGAATTGTTGTTGATCACAAGCTGAATATGAGCCAACAATGTGATGTGGCTGCAAAAAAGGCCAATGCCATTTTGGGCTGCATTAATAGAAGCATAGCTTCCAAATCCCAGGAAGTACTAGTTCCCCTCTTTTCAGCACAGGTTAGGCCTCATCTAGAGTACTGTGTCCAGTTCTGGGCACCACACTTTAAGAAGGATGCAGACAAACTGGAGCGGGTTCAGAGGAGGGCAACAAAGATGATCAGGGGACTGGAAACAAAGCCCTATGAAGAGAGACTGAAAGAATTGGGTATGTTTAGCCTTGAGAAGAGAAGAGTGAGAGGAGATATGATAGCACTCTTCAAGTACTTGAAAGGTTGTTACAGAGACGACGGCCAGGATCTCTTCTCGATCTTCCCAGAGTGCAGGACCCGGAATAATGGGCTTAAGTTACAGGAAGCCAGATTTCGGCTGAACATCAGGAAAAACTTCCTGACTGTTAGAGCAATACGACAATGCAACCAATTCCCTAGGGAGGTGATGGGCTCTCCCACACTGGAGGCCTTCAAGACGAGGCTGGACAGCCATCTGTCAGGGATGCTCTGACTTGGATTCCTGCATTGAGCAGGGGGTTGGACTCGATGGCCTTGTAGGCCCCTTCCAACCCTACTATTCTATGATTCTATGATTCTGTCTTCGTGGCAGAAACTCCATTCATAGAGTGAAAACTTAGAATCCGTACCACTGTTTGTAGAGGTACCGTTTTATTTTATATTTATTTATTTCCATCCCATCTTTCTACAGAGGTATTCAAAATGGCTTACAATTGTTGTTGTTGGATGTTTTGATTGTTGTTGGGTTTTTTTTTCAAATCTCTGTAAGCTGTTTTGCAAGGAGGGAGTTATCCTGCAAGGTGAGATATAGGAATGTGTGGAAGAAGTTCAGCTTTTTTCTGAGCCCATCGTGTACAGACTGGGAGGGGGGGGGCTCATCATTCTACCTGGATCTGCTATATTACCATGCTTGCTCAGGATTCCTGTCAGCAAATATGTCTGCATCCTAATTCTTCTTGCTGGGGGAATAAGGTTTTCTGGAACATGAGTGCTGGGTGAATTCAGTCCAAACATTGTGCTACGGGCAGTTTCTGAAGCCTCCCACACGCCCATCACCAAAGCCCCCAGAACTCCTGCCTACCACAATAGCCAGCAGCCAGCCTAACCTGCCTGCCCAGCTGCTCCCACTGCCAGCCACCAAAGCCCCCTGCCTGCCAAAGGCAGCCTCAGAGATACAGCCACCAAAGGCTGTTTGCCTGCCTTCCTGCAATTTTTAATATGGAGTAAGGGCAGCTGCTTGTCATTGGCCTCATCCTTCCCAGGTGGCCTCACTGGCAAAGCGCTGAGACATCCAACCAAGCCTCAGCTCCTGAATGCAAATTTAAAAGGTGGGGGTTTTAACTTATATTTTGAGTAGAAGTGTTCTGAACCAATCAGATTCTGCATTTGGAGAGTATTCAGCCAATAATGGTATATGGTAATGTAAGGACTGCCCTGTGCCCTCACTGACTGCATGCCCCCCCCCCAGGCAGTATCTGATTGGTTCACATTACTGCTACTCAGAAGGTGTTTAAAAAAAAAAAAAACTTTGAGTAGAGCACCATCATGGAGCCTGCAGGCTTGGCTTGTAGCTGTATCTTTCATCAGCAGGGCTGGCTGGGAGGACAAGAGGGAAGATGGCAGCAGCTGTGGCAGGCTTGGGAAGAGAGGCCTTTCTCAGCCTTTGGACCCTCTAGGGATATACGAAAGTTCCGCCATGGATCTTGGGGAGGCCGAATGCCAGCGCATTCGGCCCCCTGAAATCGGTGGCAGAACAGCCCGCCCCCCCCCCCCGGGACGGGACTTACCTTGGGCGGATCTTCCTGGCGGTGGTGGCTCTGGTGGCGGCTCCGGCGGCGGTTCGGCAGCGGCGGCTCCGACGGCCAGTCTTACAACCGGCTGCCGCCGCTGCCATTTCCAGGTTAAAAAAAACAAAACAAAAAACAAAAAAAGTGATAGGCTACGTAAAGATTTACATAGCCTATCACGGCTAGATTTTAAAAAAATACCATGATAGGCTACGTAAATGTTTACGTAGCCTATCACGGCTGACTTATAAAAAAAAAATGCACGTACACAAATGGCGGCGGCCATGGCCTTATTTTGGCACGTCTTAGTCTACATAAACATTTACGTAGACTAAGACGTGCCAAAATAAGGAACACAAATGGCGGCGGCCATGGCCGCCACCATTTGCATACGCGCGTTGTTGTTTTTTTTTTAAGTCAGCCGTGATAGGCTACGTAAACATTTACGTAGCCTATCACGGCTGACTGCAGGGATGCAAACGGCGGCAGCTACAGCTGCCGCCGTTTGCGTCCCTGTTAGCCAGCGGCCGGATGTCCGGCTGCTGGCGGAGCCGGCCGGCAGCTCCGCAGAATCGCTGTGGAGCACAGCTGGCTGGCCAGGATTCCGGGGGGGGGAGGAACGGAGCACCTCCCCACCCGGTGAGGATTCCGGGGGAGGGACGGAACGCCTCCCCCCCCCACCATCAGCAGAATCCCCGAAAGGTAAGTGATTTTCGTACATCCCTAGGACCCTCAGCACTGCTGATACTGGGCCTGGCTAGTGGAAATCACTTCCCAATGTGACTATTGGGTACAGGCTGCTGTTGGTCCATAAGCACTTAGGATCTCAGGCCCATGTGCCAAATCAAGCCCTCCGGGGTTCTCCAGGTAGCCATGCCCCCTCTCTCAACCCCACCCCTTTTTCTGCTGTCACCAGTCATTTGGTGACCATACAGGAGCCAAGCATGAGTAACATTGTGACTGCTTAGTGTGGATAGAGGGGTGCCCTTGGAAAGTACTTGGAGAGCAACAGAGACAGGTCTGAGCTTTCCCAGAAAATAGGTTTTACTGAAAGAAGGTATTAACAATTAGCAGCTCAATCCTCTGCATGTCCACTTACAAGTAAGTCCCCCTGGGTCCCCACTAACTTACTCCCTGGGAAGTGTGTATCGGATTGCACCCTAAATAGTTAAGAATGAGGGACGGGGTTAAAAGGAAGTTTTGAATTGATCCTTTGCCTGACTAATGATCGTATACCTGTAGATTTCTAGAAACGTTATTGGTGAAATCATTAGAAACATTTACTGTGAACTCTATGCAAAACCACTTGGAAATCACCTAAATCAAGGGTGGGCAGAAAGTAGATCTCCAGGTGTTTGGTCACTCCCAGCATTCCTGGCCATTGGCCATACTGGCAGTGGCTTCTGGGAGTTGAAGTCCCAAACATCTGGAGATCTACCTTCTGCCCATCCCTGAACTAAATGACTAAATTTGGCAAGATTGAAACTTTGCACAAGAACTGTAATGTCTTCTAGGAATGAAGTGTTCTCAATCCTCATATTATGCTTGTTTAATCTTTCAGGAATGGAAGAGGAGGAGATGCTGCTTGAAATGGGGGAGTGGGGGCTCAAAGCATTTTCTCTCTCAGTATGGTGAGGGGTTTTATCATGTGAGATTGACAAGATCTAGTCAATAAAACTGTGCATGTTTTAAGGTCAGAGACCAATCAGACTTGTCAGCAACTTTTAAAGAAGAATATAGCAAACTGTATTATGAAGTCTAGCTCCAGGCCCATAACTTATTGCATGTAGGTATTTGAGCTGTTTTCTTTTTCAGTTCATTTTGATGGGCTCCTCTTTCTTTAAACACCTTTGTCACCAAGGAAATTTTCATTGGAGAAACATTCTCATAGATCATCTCTTAACCCAATCCTTTTTCATAGAATAACAGCGCCCATGTCTTGCATAACCCTTCAAATGATTCTGTATTTAATCAAGGTGACTTTTTTGTTTTTAGAACAGGATGCTTTTTACTAAATTTAGCCAAAGATGGTTCACTAATGCAAATGTAAGGGTAGTTATTCTTCCTGTATTCTCCATAAATAGGGGATATGTGTACAGGGCCACATACCACAGGCCTAGACAACTTGTGACCCATCAAACCAACTACAGGCCACTAGCCAAACATGGTGGCCCACCAAAGGCTTGATAACCATACCTGGGACTGCAAAAACAGAGATGGCCTGCAACACCTGGCTGGTAGCCTGCATTTGGTTTGGCAGGTTAGAGAGCCAGTGTAGTATAGTGGTTAGAGTACTGGACTGGGACTTGGGAGACCCAGGTTCTAGTCCCCACTCGCCATGAAGCTCACTGGGTGACTTCGGGCCAGATGCTCACTCTCAGCCTGATCTACCTCACAAGGTTGTGAATCTAAAACGGAGAGGAGGAGCATCTTGTATGCTGCCTTGGGTTCCTTGAAGGAAAGGTGGGATATAAATGTAAAAAATACATAATAGAAGTTGAGTGGGCCAGTTTTATATCCTATAAGTAGGGTGGCCATAACTGGGATTTAAGCCTCACAAATGCTCTAGGAAGAGAGTTGCCAGCCTGAAACCCAGAAAATGAGCATTTACCTTTAAATGCACCTGTCAGGTAGGAGGTGAGATAGCCACACTGTCATCTGTTTCTTCCCTGGTCCTTTTGTCCTGAGGGAGGAGAAGACTGTTTGCCCCATGACACAAATGCAGGCTCCATTTCTTCTCTCCCCATGGTGGTGTTATACCTGCTACTACTGTAAAAGGTACACAGTGAGTCAAAGAGTGTATTGCATCACTACACTTTCTTCAGGGGTATAGTTCACTGATGGGCCACAGGCCTAAGTTATACATTTTGGAGAGATGTGTAGCTGCTGCTAACTCACATCTATCTAGGGATGCAGGAGAGGGCCACCTCAGTTGCCATGTCATCTAAGCAAGGGGTAGGAAAAAGGTAGATCTTCAGGTGTTTTGGACTTCAACTCTCATAAGCCCCTGCCAGCATAGCCAATGGTCAAGAAAGCTAAGTATTAAAGTCCCAGACATCTGGAGATCTACCTTCTGCCCACCCCTGATGGAAGCTTTGGATTGCCCTTACCTGATTTCCAACTGATTTCAATTGGTCTTCTCCAAGAATGACTAAGTCTGGATCCATCCAACTACTTTAAACAAGCAGGGTGCTTCTAGGTGAAGGCTTTTTTGGTACCGTTGCCCTACCTTGTTCACAGAATGTTATGGAGGAAGATTTCAGATGTTATCATTTCTCTTTTGTCACCCTCCCTTGATTACCACCTTTTCTTCAATCTGTTTTCCTTTTGCAGATAACCCATTAAGAAAAGATCGAATACGTGCACAATGACTTATCATTGGTAGCACTAGGACCCCTCTGTTCGGAAGCACTCCCAAACAAACAAAGGTACCACTGAAAAATGTGAGCGATGTTGTCATTGCATTAGCACTTTCCCTCCTGCATGAGAGGCTGCCAATGAAATGAAGATACACATGGGTCAACAGCACCCACACCTCTTCCTGTAACATGTAATATCAGCCATAGTAAATGGCTTACATCTCTACTAATCATGAAATATCATAGCTCTCCCTTCCAAGAAGCTAACTTCCCTCAACAAAGTCCATCTAGACAATTTCCCACATTAAAAAGGTGATGCTACTTAGCTAGTGTCTTCATGTTTGTTCAGTTTTTCCTTTCAGTTAAAATAATGAGGAAATACCATGTTGCTGAAGAGATTTTTCTACATGAATAACCTATATGAAGACATCACAATCTAGTTGCACATTTTGGACCATAGGAAGCTGCCTTACACAGAGTCACACCCTTGGTCCATCTAGCCCAGTATTGCCTATACTGAATGGCAGCAGCTCTCCAGGGTTTTTTCAGGCAGGATTCTTTCCTGGCCTTGCCTGGAGATGGTGGGGATTGAACCCAAGACCTTCTGCATGCAAAACAGGTGCTGTATCACTGCGCTATGGCCCTTCCCCATTTGCTTTGGTCTGTGTGCTTCTGCCTCATTAAAACATCACATTACAGATGGCTATTTAGGAAAGGGACAATTCAAAGTATTTGGGTGGTATAATCATCTCAGCATCCATGGAAAACCCTGTTTTCAATCTGTTCTGAACTTCCAAACTTTAAACATTCAAGCCCAATATTAAGGACAGAGATACTCTCTCTCAGGATTCAGAATTTAGCCCATTTCAATGTCTTCTCCCGCCTTAAGTCTCTTAAATCCAGCAAACAGTCCTTTTTCTAACATCTATGTTATCCGCTTTTGTGGTGTGATGTTATGTGAAAAAGGGGCAGTAAGAAAAGAAAGGAGCTTTATTGTATTTCTGCTCTACCTTTCAGACATCGATGCTTAAGCAGTTATGGAGTCATTACAAAAATCTACAGAAAGGCAAAATGAAACAGTGTTGAAGTAAACACCAAGAGAATATTTTTCTGCATTATGTCTCCTACTGAAAGAAGTGTTCATACATAGGGAAAAAGAAAAGGTGGGGAGAGAGAAACACAAGGAAGTTTGGAGTACAGTGTGAACTGAGCTTCAGAAACATGATCCAGTGCTAGTCCCAATAACAGAACCCAAAGCAACTCTATGCTAGGGATGGGTGAGAATTGCATTTGGTTTGTTGTTTGATAATAACAAAATTCATATATTCATAAATGGGATGGGAAAAACGTGAGATTTAAAAACATGTGGGAGACAGTGGAACTGACAGATTCATCCACCTAAGCAGAGGGCTTTGAGAGCTTAGCTCTAGCGATGGGGGAACTTACTCTGAGTCAACTCATAATTTACTTGGAAAGTAACGAATTTGCCCATGTGAGCTCAGACAACAGTACTCCTTTCAGATGAACACTTGTTCCATATATATGAGTTTTTGCACATGCACAATATCAGTGTGCATTTTGAGAGCTGTAATTTGGAATTGCATAGTGTGGCATGTGGCATGCGTCACCATGTTATGCCCCTTTCTAATTGGTTGTTTTCACACGGCCTACCTGCGTGATGATGTCATGTGATGTTTACTTGTCATAACTGATATGAAGATGAACCCTGCCAAGTCCTTCTCCTCGTGGAGTCAGAAGCTGCTAAGGAGGCTGCTTCAGGTAAGTTTGGGGGGTTCTAGGTGGTAGGATGGCTGAAAATGTGGGGAGGGGAATCTGTGTACTGCCTTAGTGTGCAGCCCCCAAAGCTCACAATCATTTCCAAACTTGATAGAGAATTCATAATACATCGATCCAAGCTCACTACAAAGGTGCATGTTACTAAGGGATGAGATTCGACCAACAAGCCGACTAATTTAATTACAAAATTCAACAGCATTTGTATTCAACCATGTTTCTGGTGCTGAATTAAGGTTGACACCTCTTTTGTCTGACAGGCTGCTCATCTTTGACAGAACTATGGCAGGCAGGTACAACATGGTTGTCTCCTTGCTATGGATAGCTGTGCCTATTTAATTTGGCCAGTGCAGGTGGGTGAGGATTTCATTTGGTTCATTTTCTGATAAGAACTTGCAGAAGTTTGCAAATTTTTTCATGAATGGGACAGAAAGAACTTGAGATTGAATGTGGAAGGAAGCAAAACAGACAGATACACCCATGCATACTCTACACTTGTAAAGCACCATGTTCAAGAGGTCTCACTTTATAACAAATTGTTGTATTAAAAATGGATGTGAGTGTTGAGTAAGAGTTCGTAAACTTTATGGATCAAATTTCACCATGCTCCCTCAGGGCTCAAGAGAGATATGTTATTACAGTGTGTTTCACATATTTTATAGTCCCCAAGAAAACAAGTATGAGGGTAGAGTTGATGACTAAACAGTAAACAGAGAATTGTGTCATAAACATAGATAGATGCCCAGTTTCATTGTAGTATCAATGCTGAAAATAGCATATTATACATCTTCCTTGAGCCCCTAAAAAACGGTGTGGGACAATCTGTACCTAGAACTTTAAACATAGAATAATCTACTGAATGTGCATACAAAGTTTCATTCTGATCTCAGTCTTCAAAAATGATACAGAATTAGAAATTTTATGGCAATTTACACACGCGCACGCGCGCGCGTCATGTTTAGATTCCTCAAGAGTTTTTAAAGTACCTCAGCAGTCTTGGTTCTTTATCCAATAATAAGTAAGCAATGAAGGAGAGGGAGGGATGAGCTTGCACAAGCATATTTGCCTGCACCCACCCGCCACTATTGAGCCATTTCCAGGTTCCTTTATGTATATTTGTACATAAACAAAACATATATACAAATAAGGAACTATATGATCATGTATTAGTAGGAATATGAGGGAGATGGTGATGCAGAAAAAGCAGTTAGGGCTTAGAATGTGCACCAGGAGTAGGCAACATGATGACCTTGGACACTTCAATGCCCCCAAGGTGCCCTACTCCTGCCACTTTAAATCAATCAATCAATCAATCAATCACATGTTATTTATTTTACTTAAAACATTTGTATCCTGCCCTATATCATTAAGATCTCATTTCTTAATGGCTGCTGGGATTGCTGTCCAATAGCAGTTGGTGCTGCTGAACACTGTGACGTTCAAAGGAGTTGTTCAGTGTGTTGGGGCTAGGGGTGTACAGACTGTGTAAAAGCCGCTCCGTCTGTGTTTTGTGGGTTGTCAGGCACCTTTTGTTCCATCATCTGTTCACAGATGGATGCAAACAATTTTTTTCATCATGCAGAAAAATATGCAAATAGTTACATAAGAGGTTTCGTAAGAATTTACATGATTTACCTTAGTATGTAACATTTAGTGTATTGTCCCCCATTTGATTCATCTTTTCCTCAGCAGAAACTTGCATATTTTCCTACAAATAAATATGCGTAAATTTCGGGAAAGTAAAAAAATAATAATCCAAAAGTCCACAGACTCTGGGGGTTGTTGTGCAGTGGATTCTGCAGGTTGGATTCTTAGAAATCTGAGCTCATTTTAGTTCTTCCCAAATTTCTCCAGCATCCCTAGTTGGGGCTCAGACACCACCTCTACTTTGTACGGCAGCCATTTGTGGTGGTGCCCAGGACAATTTCTCAAATTGCCAAACGTGCCCACAGGACAAAAGGGTTGTCTGCCTCTGATTATACTGCTTGTCTGTTAATCTCTCAAAAGAAAAGGGGGAAAATATACACCTCACCATGTAAAACAGCATGAAAACGTTTTCTGCCAGGTTGTGAGGGCTTTTTGAAGATGCGCTGATTCATACTATGAAAACATGGACAAGGCTGATAATCCAGTCACAACAGAAGGTTCATGAGGACTAACTAGTATATATTCAGAGAATCGTGCCATTTCTGAGACACAATCAGAAAAAAGGGGGTAACATCTGGGCATGTTCTGCTTTTGAACTTTATTATTCATAAAACAGCTTGTTGCACACATTTCAGTCAACTTGTTGCACACGTTTCAGTCATTTTACTCAGCAATGAGTAAAAGTCATTCTATGGTATTTGTTATCTCATCTGAGGGGTAGATCACCAAAACCCATGGTCTGATATTTTCTTGGATAATCATAGCTGCAAAGCAAAACATTATATTCCAAATAACACTTTTTAAAATAATATCATTTGCCACAGAGTGACCTTATCTTTCACGAGTGCTGATTAAAAATTTAACTCTGTTGCATTCAGCTGGGTCAGACTGATTGGCAATCATCTTGAACACTGCATGCTCACCTTTATCTTAAGATCCACAGGTGTCATGAACCCATTGCTGTGCCTCCCATGGCTTAATCATCCTTGGCTGAGCATAATGATGGTCTTTGGGGGAGGCTGAATGCTAGTGATAATAGTTTAGTACTCAGCCTATGCCTTTTAAGTTAATTACTTGTTTAGCTTGGCTGATGCAGATGTTAAATTTGTGTGTGTGGGGGGGGAACAATGATCTTTTACTGACATAAAGCAAAGCTTTCTGGGTGAAACTGAAATGACTCATTCAGACCACATGCAGCAAAAGATCCAGTTTTGCTGGGTTTGATATACTTTGCTACTTAGGCCATGTATTATTAATCAGATTTTTAAAAAATATATATAACTTTACTGACACACCTCATAGCTCTTAAACAAAAAACTTAGTATGGAACATAGGGTTTATTTCCTAAATGGATGTTTGGCGATGTTGCATGTAGGGATGCTGGAGAAATCTGCTGCCAACTCAAATGAGGCCGGATTCCAAAGAATCCGACCTCCAGAGTCTGTGGAGGACTGGCCACACTTACCTCCAGATCCCCACGAATCCCCACGAGGCAGCTCTCCGGCATCCTATAAAATGCAATATGCTAATCGTGACTGCCATTAGCCTTTCTCAGGAAAGTTGCAGCCGTAAATGGCATATTGTACGCCATTTACAGCCATAAAGCACTGACTTTGACCTAACTACAGCTGTAAAAAGCTGCAATTTAGGTAAAAGTAAGTGATTTACAGCTGCAACTGGTGTAAAAAATGCCATTTATGGCTGGAATTTTCCCACGATAGGCTAATGGCAGCCGCCATTAGCGTATCGCATTTTATAGGAAGCCGAAGAGCCACTCTGCCAATTCCGGTGGATGCAGCAGGGCCCCAAGTGGCCCAAATTGTCCCACAATGCCACGCCCCTGACTGGACAGTAGGGTGTTCGTACATCCCTAGTTGCATGATTCACAGTGCAGTCCCCCTATACATGTTTATTCAAAAGTAAGTCCCCCGGAGTTTACTGGGGCTTATTCCTAGGTGAGTGGGTGCAAGATTGCAGTCTCTGATTCACTATATGGAACACAGGAAACTGCCAGTGGTCCAACCAGCGCGGTATTATCTACACCAGCCTTCCCCAACCTGGTGCCCTCCAGATGTTTTGGACTGCAACACCCATCAGCCCTAACCAACATGGCCATTGGTCAGGAATACTGGGAATTGAAGTGCAAAACATCTGGAGGGCACCAGTTTGGTGAGCCAGAACATTCTACCAGAGAGGAGTGGCAATAAAAGGGTGCTATAGGAAGGTCTGAAGCTCAGTGGTAGAGCACCTGCTTTGCATGCAGAAGATCCCAGGTTCAATCCCCAGCATCTCCAGGTAGGGCTGGAAAGAATCCTGCCTGAAACCCTGGTGAGCCACTGCCAGTCAGTGTCGATACTGGGCTAGATGGACCAAGATCTGGCTTAGTATAAGGCAGCTTCCTGTATTCCCAAATCTGCTGGTTCTATGTGGCTTCAATTCCCATCAGCCCCAACCAACATGGCCAATGGCCAGGAATGCTGGGAGTTGAAGTCCAAAAGATCTATCTGGAAGGCATCCAGTTAGGGAAGGCTGGTTTACACTGACTAGCAATGGTGCTCCAGGGATTTAGACAGGAGTCCTTCCCAGTCATATCTTGAGATACCAGTATTTGAACATGGGAGTTTTTGTACACAAGGCATGTGCTCTAACACTCAGGTACAGCCCCTCCCTGAAATGAATGGCAGGAGGACACTATTTGCAAGAGAGAGTTATATGAGGGAGGCCAGTGTTTTGCTACAGCTATGCATCGCAGCCCTTCCTCCAAGGAGTCTGGGATTAGGATTTGAACCTGGAGCCTCTTGTGTACTGTGCCTGTACTATTCCACTGAGCTACAGCTCCTCAGTTCTCCTTACGCCTCATTCTGAAGACACCCAGTTCTCATTCAGCTTAATAAAATAGTGTACAGTACCAAAATATATGATTGTTAATCAAACCACTCTTGAAGGATAAATCTGGGCAGACCAAAAATGTTACAACAGCTAAATTTAGGTTTGTCATTCCAGCTTCTTGGGAACATGGAAACACAATGGATAACTCAAGGCCAAACTATGACTTCTTTGTCTTTACTTCAAATAGGGCTGGCCCAAGACACTTTGCTGGCTGAGGTGGAGCAGAAAATGGTGGCCCACCCCCCCAGCCAAAACCAAGGTGCATAGCTCCCAAAGCTGGCCAGGTTTAGAGAAGGTCCAGCAACTGCCAGGCCCTGGAAATAAAAATGCAATAGTAGTAAATTAAGGGTGCAATTAGGGTCGGGCGAACCATCTTGCACTACTTGCCAGACCCCTGCCACTTACCCACAATGTTGGGCTCCCTGGTTGAGCCGGTGGGTGGTCCACAGGCATCTGGCAAATGGCACATGGCCGCCCGACTCCTCAGCGAGCCACCATTTTGCATAAAAATGGCAGCTTGTTCTTTTATGTAAAAAGTTTTTTATGTAAATGGCTGCAGTAAAGTGGCCATTTACCCAAGATTACAGGTGTGAATGGTCTATTCACACCCATAACCTTGCGTTAATGGTCACTTTATAGCCACCATTTACATAAAATGTATTTTGTGTAAAACAACACACTGCCATTTTTATGAAAAAGAGCAGCTCGCTGAGGAGTCGGGCATCCACGCACTGCTCACTGGCCACCTGCAGACTGCCTCCCGGCTTGACCAAGGAGCCAAATATGGCACATAAGTGGCAAGGGTCCATGGACAGGAGTCCAGGAGGCTGAACAGTGGGGAGTCCACCAGACTCCACCCACCTCTTGGACTCCTGTGACATCCCTAGGCACAATCCTGTTGATTGCGCCTTCAGTGGTCAGAAGACCTTGAACTCGGAGGCATCCAATCATCCAATGCAGGCTGGGAGGAGAGGTGGAGCCAATCTTCCCCTACCCATCCTCCTGCCCTGCAGATTTCACTAGATAGGCTTTTTAGCCTGTCTAGCAAGGGTGCTTTGGAGGGGGAGGGAAGGAGGCTGGAGGAGATAATTCATATGCTGACCTCTCCAGTCTCCTTCCCTCCCACTGGAACGCCCCCCTTCCTCCTTCTCTGAGGTCACTTTTCTGACCTCAGAGGGCAGCTGCCATATTCTTTCTGCTCCAACTGCAAGGCGGCGGGGGAGAAGGTCTGGATCTCCAACTCCCCCTTCTAGAGCACTGTCTCCAACCTCAGAAGGGGGAATCTGAATAATCCTATTGTCCTATGGTCCCTGGAATGCTCGCCAAGGGACCATTAGATTGCTCTCAAAATATATTTTAATTTGTTGACCATTTGTAAGATATTAATACACGTGCTAGAGACAGCCGTCTCACTTTGACTATAATGATGTGCAAATCAGCACATTTGGAGTTTGTCAAGATTTTCCGAATTCCACCTTGAAGCTCATTTTGACTCGAACCAGTACTGGATTGCAAGCTTTGTTTCTTTCTGCATGGAATGTGTCCATATTTGCTTGCATATTTTTTTTCAAATGTATGCATCAAATGTGAGCACTTCTGAAATGTATCCATTTTTCTCCCATTGATTAAAGTGTGGCTGTGCACATTTTTCAGTAGTATGCATTGTTTCATATGCATTTTTCAAATGCATGCATTTTTAAACACATTTGTTTTGTTCCATGAATCACATCACACAAGCTTAGACCTATAAGGACTTCAAGTATTGATTGCATTCGGGTCCAGGTTCCGTCCTGGGAGGTTTATACTGGATAAATTCTGGCAAACACTAAGAAAATAATTTTTCAAACATCCTTACTAACGGCAGGGCCAGCCCTGAGTCACAGGGGAAATGATGTGCTAATTTGATTGGAGCAGGAACACTGAGAAAGGATGGCGTTTAACCCTTCCTGCTACTTTGTTTCCCCACAGTTGAAATGCCCCCACCCCAAAGTCACTTATTAGCCCTACAAAAAAAAATATACATACCTCCCACGGGTTAATTGCAGCTTTTGGAAGGGGTTGACATTGATGGGAAATGGCACAATAGGAGAAAGTTTTTAAGAAGTCCCCTAGTACTGCATCCCAGATAAAATTAGCAGTCCCCCATGTCTGCTTTGAATTAAAGAAAAATAAACATTCCTAAAGTTATGTTTTTGACAGGTGCCTTCAAATCCCATCATTTATTTAACTCAGGGATTATAAGTAAAGCATTCAGGAAAGCAAATTGTTATGGTTTCCAAATTGTAATTCTTCTCTTAAAACTGCAAATACAATACACTTGTTTTTAGACAATGCCCAGTGTAGACTACAAATATGTTGCCTCTTTTCACCAGGTCCCTATATCTCCTGTGTCATCACTTCCCTACATTTGAAAGGAGACAGAATTGAGAGCTCTTATTATAAACACTCACTTGGCTTCCTTCGTAGGATTACTTTCTGACTGTAAACTGAGTTGCCAGCCTTATTATGACACAAAAGCAGGAAGAATAGTTCCATAATCTACAAAGAAAACAATTCCTTTGTAAGCAAAGTGATATATTCAGATGTTTTATTTATGGTGGTCTTTGAGAATGAATTCATTTGCACTTCAACAAATCAATTTTTATAGGCCATTGTTGTGGAAGGCAATATATGGCTGATATCTTGTGCAATATAGGGTTGTAATCTAGAGGAATTAGAGTCTATTCTCATACGGCTCAATCCTAGATATGTTGATCTTACCTTTGAAATGACATTCAGCATTAAGGAAATTCACTTTTTGGAGTTTTTAGTTTAGTCTTTTTTTTTTAAAGCTGTGTATTTCTATGTATAGAAAACCTACCGCTACATTAAATTCCTCTGTTATGATAGTCCATAAGGCATAACTTGCCATATGGATATTTCATACATATTAAGAAATTGTCCCAGCTTTTCATATAAAGTGGCCATGTACGCATTGCCAAAACAAAAGAAATTGTGTATGTGTGTGTGTATATGTCTGGGGGGGGGGGAGGAGAAAGGGAGAGAGAGAGAGAAAGAGAGAGTATATGCGATAGATAGATAGATAGATAGATAGATAGATGGCAAAATCCAACAGAGCACTTACGCCCCCACTGATTCCTTTCTGCTGCCCTGCCAATTCCTTTCCACAAGCAGTGGGTCCCACCAATTCTGTTGCGCAACCAGGACCCAATGCTTATGCAAGGCAGATTCAGCGCTTCCTTGGGGAGCCCCTGGAACAATTGGAAGCGCTCATTTCTAGAAGGAGGCAGATCAGTGGAGTTCCCTTATGTAAGCTCCACCGACCTGCCTACTTCCAGAAACAGGCTCATTTCACGGCCTCCCCTAGGAAGCATTAAATCTCCCTTGCTTAAGCGTTGGGTCCCATTTGCACAATGGCAGGGTGGAAGAAAATTGCTGAGGGCTGAAGGGCCCCATTGAATTCTGCCCATCAACATATATGCAAATTCAGTGATCATTACTATAATTAAAATAGAAATACAATGCATCTCACCATATTACCAGGTATGCCTGCTGCGCAGTCTACCAGTTGCTAACTGTTGATGGGCCAGTTCAAGGCCCTTGCTTTCCCTTCTTATGGTTCTATATTTGTAAATGGCACTTGCACTGAATGGCCCTTCAAATAGAGGAAAGCTTCAGAGGCCTGTCCTCTGTTAGTCATTTAAATAGAAGACCATCCTCTGTAAAGTAGGACACATCAGCACCCTAGCTTTAGAGTTTAATAATGGCAGTGTGATAATGAGTACCAACTTGCTCAAAGGGAGCTATCCAGGTAGCACAGTGAAAATAGCACAAAAGAAAGTGATTGATTCTCAGATCTGCCATATAAAGAAAAGCAATTCTAATCTTTATATGAACAAGAACCCATGACTACTGCTTTCACTTGGCAGACTACGTTGCTATTATAAACCTACATAGTGAAACCTTTTACTAATCCTTAATGTATTTTCCACCCATAGTGCAGCATTTGTAATTTATACCATCAATGCCCCCATGTGGCAAACTACATGTAGCAAAAACAATCAGGACTCTAAATCAAAAATAACAAAAACCCTACATAACAAATGGAAAGAGAGGGACTCGAATTTGTAGGCATTTTTTTCAAATAGCATCATAAACCCAGTGAGTACATTATGGGATAATAGAAAGGCTAGATCGTAAAGATAAACAATTGATATTCGGAAAGGCAGCTGGGTGGATCATCAAGTTTTCCTGCATGGTAGCACCAAATGAGGAAGTACATTTTCTAACACTGATATAGCAATAGGAGTGTTTGTCCCATTACTCAAAAATGAAACAAGGACTGTGTAGAAATAAGCTTGGTTCACATAGTGAAAAATGGTGCTTTTCCACTACACAAATGATCTGCCTCCTATGCCCCTGCTTCCCCTTCTTTCATGCCATGAGAAGGAGATTGAATGCTCTATTTAAAAAACTAACCACATGTACCCATTATGTCCGAACTTAGGAAACTATGGTTTGTTTCAATTATGTTTTGAGAACAAGCCAGGATCTGAAACCATGGTTTGATTCTAGCCTGGTTTCACTCAAAGTTTAAGCAAGCCATAATTCCCTGTGTTTGGATGTCACAGGGAACTGTGGTTAGTTTAATATTGAAATCAGAAGCTTTCAAGTTTCCTCCTCATAACTGTGAAAGAGAGGAAGATGGAGCATGTGAGCTCAAGGCTTGCTGTGGCTCATTCTTGTAATGGAAACTGTGGTTCCCCGTTACATCTAGACCAAGCCATAGGGCAAGTTTGCACATCATGATAAGCCAAACTAAAAACAAACTGCAGTGGCTTGTTTAATCCATCGCTAACTCACGCTGCTGCCATCAGATGATCAGGCACTCTTCCTTTGCCATAGTTTCTTTCCCACCTGCTCCTGGCACATATCCCAGTGGCCTTTGCAGCATAACTTTTTTTAAAGAGTAAAACTAGGGATGTATGGATTTTGTTAAATCCATTCTATCTGTGTTTCTTGGATTGTCAGGCATCTTTTTTTTAAAAAAAAATCCAGAATTGTATGCAGATTTTATCGTACAAAAAATAAAATATGGGGCAAAAACCCAGAGACCAAAAATACAGATTCCCACCAAACCCCCACCCATAGGCTAAAGCATAAAAATATGGATTTGGAGTGGATTTGCACTTTTTAACCTTTTTTTTCACTTTGGGGGAGATTTGCACAAATTCACATTAACTAATGCCCACTAGTTAATGCGAATTTGCAAAAGTCTCCCCACAAGTGAAAAAAAGGTTAAAAAGCACAAATCTCCCCCAAATCCACTTTTTCATGCTTTAGCCTATGGGGAGGGGGGAAGTGTGTATTTTTGGTCTCTTGCTTCCCCCTGCTGCCCCCTCCCCCACCATATTTTTGTATGACTAAATTGGTATACTATTCCAGAACTTTTTAAAAAAATTGTCCCCCAATTAGGAAATTTGTGCAAATTCCATAGTCTGTCAGTGCTCAATCTGCACAACTGTCCTGTTTGCACAGAGTGAGAAGTGATTGCAACTGCAAATGAGAATCGAGTCTGACATATGCGATCAGTTGCCAGTCTGACATATGCGATCGCAAGAGAGCAAGCGAAGCGGTCAGGTTTTCTGCTGCTCTTGTCAAGAGACTCTGTAGCAAGGGGTTTACGAAATACCTACCTTGTTCCACTGGGGTCATCCGCGGTGGGGGGGGAGGCACTCCATCCCCCCCCACTACACCATTTGTGTCCTTGCGTTAGCCATGATAGGCTACGTATATATTTACATAGCCAAACACAGCAAAAGACAGGGACATAAATGGCGTCCCTGCGTTAGCCGTGATAGGCTACGTAGATACTTATGTAACCTATCATGGCTTGGCAGGGACGCAAATGGCAGCCGGCGTAGCAGCCGCCATTTGCGGCCGCAGCCTGGCAGCGGCCAGAAGACCACCCGGAGCCACCGCCGGAGCCGCTGCTGCCGGAGCTGCCGCTGGAGCCCCTGGAGCCGCTGGAGCCGCTGCCACCAGGTAGGCTCTGTCCCGGGGGAATTCCGCGGGGTGGTGGTGGGGATTGCCCCGTTCCACCACAGACTCTGGGGGGCCGGATTCTAAAGAATCCAGCCTCACTGGAGTCCATGGCAGAATTCTCCAACATCCCTATCTGTAGCCTTTTGGCACAAGCCATGGTGCCAGGTTCTGAAGTCACAACAAGCTACTCTGAAAACAAGCCACTGCCAACAACTCAACCACAACCCATTGGTTCTCAGGGTGACTTGTGTGAGGTTAACAAGCCACGCTGAATCTAGCGTGGCAGGTTTGAATGTCATGACAAGCCATTCTGAAACAAACAAGGCTGACAACCCACGGTGGGTTGTCATGTTGTGTGAAACAGATCGCTGTGTTTGGAAGTGTTCTTCTGGAGAAACTGTTTCAGCAAGAATGCTAATAAATCATTAGAATGTTCAGTAATTCTTCTGAGACGTTTTGCTAAGGTGATTATTGAGGCAGTGATTAGATAAAATATTTGTAAATTATTCTATAAAAAGGAGGGAATTTGGTGAATAACTTCTTTTGAGCTTCACAAATTAAATACCGAAGCAGATCCTTTAGCCTCACTGTAGTAACAAATTGTTTTTATAACCTTACAATCTTCCTGATATGTTTTTTTTTCAAAAAAACAAAAACAAAAAAAATCCCAAGCACATGATACATTAGTCAAGCTAGCTGGCTTGCTTCTAAACTAGTTTAATTCTATTGATTTTTGGGCCCAAAAGCATTATAAATCCAAATATTTCAAATGAATTTGTCTGATTGCTCTTGATTTGTACAAAGCCAGATGACAAATCCATAGCAAATAACAAATAAACTTTAAACAAGTAATCCAATGCATACTTTCCTGGGGGTAAGCCCCATTGATTGAACACATCATGAGACACATAGTGAGATTTTCTTAAGTCACATTGAGATAACTGAAAATGAAGTGCAGAGCTGAACGCTTTTATCCACAAATTTCCATCACTGGATTATGCGTTAAATGTCAGCTGTCTGTCATTTGTTTATTTAGATATGTTGCTTCCCCCATTCTATAGCCAGTGGAGGCTGGTGGCTCCTATTTCAGTGGAGCAGTGCATCCGCTCTGGGTTTCAGTCAGAACCAGTCAGAACTCTAAAGGAACTATCCAAAGTGCCGAAGCCAATCGCCAAATTGAGTTCATCACCTTGGATAACTCTTTTAAAGTTCTGGCTGGTTCTGACTGAAACCCAGAGCAGATGCACTGCCCCACTGGCATTGGAGCCACCAGCCTCCACTGTCCATACCTAAAGCAATGATTCGCAAACAGCATGCCATGAAACAACTGCAAGTATGCCAAGATAAACTGGTTAATCAAATAACCAAAAGTCCTTTAAAAGACAAAGCACCTACTCACAGAGGAATCTGGCCTACGTTACTCTGCGTGATTGCTGCTTTGGGTGTGCCTCTTTCCAATCAATCTCCGTCGGTGTGTGAAGTTGCTTCCCCATTCTGTACCTATAAGGCAATGATCCCCAAATATGTGTTTGTTATTACCTTTATTATTATTACATAGTATGCTGTGAAACAACTGCTCATATGCCGAGATAAATTGATTTGGAAGACCCCGAGGAAGATCGTTCTTCAGGATTCAGCACCTTCCTCAGGGTCTTCCAAACATAAAATTTCTGAGCGGTGATGGTGGATACATCTTGTCTCTATTGCTGATGCTTCTGATCCTACTCCTTCACTGAATGCCCTGAAGCAAATGTGATGGGGCAACTGTTGTCTCCAGCTCCAGGAAAGGGGTAGAGTTAATGCTGTGCTAAAATTCTGTCTTCCAATTTCCGGGGGGCGGGGGAATCCACCATGAAAGAGGCTTCCATTTTTCTGCCTCATTCTCAGGGCAGTCTATAATTTATGTTGAATTTCTTTGGGTGGTGTTTTGAGCTTACCTAACCACTGCAAGATGTCCAAGAATGCTCTGTGTGTGTGTGTGTGTGTGTGTGTGTGTGTGTGTTTCTCTTCTTTTTAGTACACATCTCTCTAGTACTACTCTGTAGCTAAGACGAGTAACTTCTTGTCACTCCATCCAACTAGCTTGTTGCCCAAACTTGAATGGGTGTATCTGAGATTCACCACCTCAAGGGAGAATGGTTTTAAGGACAGACCCCACTCAGTGATAGGTTTGCAAACTTCTACCAAGTGTTTAGGGCTTCAAGAATTAATGTATGGGTAGTGGTCCCTGAAACCTCTCTCAAGCCAAACAACACAAATATGGTATTAAGGGATATATATTTATTGCTCAAACAGTCTTAAGAGTGTTGTTGTTGTTGTTATTGTTATTATTATTTACATTTCTATATTGCCCCATAGTGGAAGCTCTCTGGGTGGTTTACAGAAATTAAAACATTAAATACAATATAAAAAGTTTAAAAGCCATTTACATAAAAACACACAGACAATATACACAAACAAAATATAACTAAAAACAACTTTGAACTGTCAATCATAAGTAAAGACACATCCAGGGCTGATCTTTAGCTAAGATGAGGCAGGTTACAAACATCCCTAAATAGACACAAGCATGATCACTAAGAGTATAATGAAAATAATAGCAAGCATGTTGTTAACATGGTCAAACCTAGGTTCCTTCAATCTAACAGTCAATATCAAAGTTTCATATTTACCTAAATGGAAGGCATGGTGGGCGAAGCGAGCTTAGGCACACATCTCCCAAGATCTCTCTCCCAAACAAATCAAACCCTGGTCTTTTATAACCCCCATGATGTCAATGACCTCATCCTTAATTTTGGGCCTGGTCATACTATCATTCCCATTGTTCTCAATGTAACCAGCCCTGCCATTGACACCAGTAACACCTAGACAAAGGTATCCCTACTAAACTAAGCAGCTTGCTGCTTCCAGTACCTAACTGACCCAGCTGTAGTAGCCTTCCTTCAATTCCTAGAATTAGGGATGGCGTAGAAATCTGCCATGGACTCCAATGAGGCCGGATTCTTTAGAATCCAGCCCCCCAGAGTCGGTGGTGGAACGGACTACCCCGCCGCCACCCCACGGAATCCCCCCTGGATGGACCCTACCACAACGGATTCCCCCAGGACGGACCCCTCCAGCTGCCCTCCACCATCCGCCGCCGCTCCTCTTCAGATGCAAATGATTACAGCAAAGAGCAGGGGCACAAATGGCGTCTGCTACGCCATTTGCATCCCTACCTTTTGCCGTGATAGGCTACGTAAAAATTTACGTAGCCTATCATGGCAAAAGGCAGGGGACGCAAATGTTGTCCGCCACGACAGACGCCATTTGCGTCTGAAGACCGGCCGTGGCCAGAAGTCAGGCAGTGGCCAGTCCTGGCTGGCAGCTCTGCAGACTTGCCACAGAGTGAAGCTGGCCAAGGAGGATTCTGGGGGGAGGGAAGGATTGCCTCCCCCCCACTACTGAGGCCCCCACCCGGAACAAGGTAAGGGATTTGTACATCTCTACTACATTCCATTACTCACAGTTATCTCATAACACACACACATGGAACAAGTCACGTCTACAAAATACAATAAATTCTTATCAATTCAATGCAGTACAATGAATGTTCTGCTACATAGCCATGCAGGCTCCCTGCACTTCTTGATCTGAAAAAGCCCTGTCAGGGGAATTACCTCATGATGTCTTCCCCAAGGTTTTAACTGAAGTGCAGGAAGCTGGGGTGGCAACAATGAAATGCAGAACACCTGGCCACCTCATAAGTAAGAAAATCACAAGAACACCAAACCCAATCCATGAGAAGTTCTCCAGAATATTCTTCTCCTTTGAATTTCGTTTTGAGACCAATTTCTTTTCTATCCAATTGAGTGAGAATGATTGGGGTGGGGGAAGGTGGAATAAATTTTCAGCACAGCTCTAGAATGTATAAGAATTCATTAAAATTCTGGTGAATCTCTCAGGCTTGGATCCTATGATAAATAACTTAAAGGAGGTCATGGAAGAAAAGCTTCCTGCCCCCATCTTTCCTCTGTAGCTACCTGTGCCCCCCAAAAGCCCCTCTGGAGGGTCAAAGCCTTGGTCCTGAATCATGTAGGGTGGGCATGGGTGTGTGGGGGGAGGGGGTGCTGTGGGAGGTGAGAATCACCTAAAATCAGGCTTTGTTCCTAAGATAAGTGAAATTAACAAATTTCATGGAAGACAAATTTGCCATCTTCTGTTCCCCCTAGCAGTCTCTCATGCCCCCTCCCATCTCACACCCCTCAAGTAGGGATGTCAGAGAATTTCGCCACGAATCTCAGGGAGGCCGAATGCCACCACATTCGGCCCCCCGAAATCGGTGGCGAAACAGTCTGCCCCCCCGCCCCCCCCAGGATGGGACTTACCTTGGGCGAATCTCTCTGGCGGCAGCAGCTCCAGTGGCGGGGCGGCAGCAGCCAGTCTTCCGACCGGCTGCCACCGCCGCCATTTCCAGTAAAAAAAAAAAATGTGATAGGCTACATAAACATTTACGTAGCCTATCACAGCTGAGTAAAAAAAAAAACACACAACCCGCGCATACGCAAATGGCAGCGCCCATGGGTGCCGCCATTTGCGTTCCTTATTTTGGCACGTCTAGTCTACGTAAACATTTACATACACTACGGCGAAAATAAGGGGAACACAAATAGTGTAGCGTCTACGCTATTTGCGTTCCTCTTATTTTCGCTGTAGTCTACGTAAATGTTTGCATAGACTAGACGTGCCAAAATAAGGAACGCAAATGGCGGCACCCATGGGCGCCTCCATTTGCGTACGCGCGGTTTTTTTGTTTTTTGTTTTACTCAGCCGTGATAGGCTATGTAAACGTTTACGTAGCCTATCACGGCTGACTGCAGGGATGCAAATGGCGGCAGCTATGGCCACCGCCATTTGCGTTCCCGGCCGGCCAGGATTCGCAGCGGGAGGGATGAGGCGCCTCCCCCCTGGCCAGAATTTCGGGGGGGAGGGACGGAGTGCCTCCCCCCCGGCCAGAATTTCGGGGGGAGGGACGGAGCGCCTCCCCCCCACTGCGAATAAAATTTCGTTAAAGGTAAGTGACTTTCATACATCCCTACCCTCAAGAGGGCCCCTGACTCTCCAGATGGGCTTTTGGGGAGTCCCAGAGTGGCAGCAGTGGGGAGCAGGGGTTAGGATAGGGATGGGCGGATTCCCTACCTGCCGATCTGTGGGGAATCCGACCGCGGGGGGAAGCGATCTGTTCCTCTCCCTGGAATCCTCTTTGGCCAGCTCTGCTCTGCAGTGATTCCGCAGAGCTGCTGGCCAGCTCCGAAGCACCAGCGATACAGCTGCTATGGCATATCGCTGGCTGAGGGGTATTGACTGTGGACACAAATGGCGTCCAGGATGCCATTTGCAGCTGTAAAGGTCTTAGTTTAAGGTAAATGCAGCTGTAAATGGAATCGCCACAGAGCGGAGCCGGCTAAAGAGGATTCCAGGGGGAAGAACAGATCGCCTCCCCCCTGTGGGTGGATTCCCCACGGACTGACAGGTAGGGAATCCGCCCATCCCTACTTATTATCTCATATTTGCTTCTAACATTATTTGATTTTGGTTTAGCTTGATATTTTATGTGATTTCTTCTGTAACATCGTGCCTTTTTGTCCCTTCCCCTCATGTCCTTTTGACGGTAACTTAGCAGATTCTTTGTTGTTATTGTTGTTATTTTGATTGTTATTTTTATTTTCATTGTACCAGTGTTATTTTATTAATATGGAGAAATTAGGATCTCTTCAAGCTGGGAGAATGGACATCTAAATGATAAATGAGGTTCAATGTAAGCATGTGTAAAGTGATGCACGTTGGGGCAAAAAATCCCAACTTCAAGTATAACTTGATGGGATCTGAGCTAGTGATGACCCACCTAAAAAGAGACCTTGGGGTTGTGGTGGACAGCTCGATGAAAATGTCAACCCAGTGTTCAGCTGCTGTAAAAAAAAAAGGCCAGCTCCATGTTAGGCACAATTAGAAAAGGAATTGAGAATAAAATTCCCAATATCATACTGCCTTTATATAAGTCTATGGTGCGACCACACTTAGAGTACTGTGTACAGTCCTGGTCACCATACCTAAAAAAAAGTATTTAGGGCTGGAAAAAGTGCAGAAAGGGGAACTAAAATGATCAAGGGGCTGGAGCATCTCCCAAATGAGGGAACGTTACAACAGCTGGGTTTGTTTAGCTTGAAAAAAAAAGGAGACTAAGGGGAGACATGATAGAAGTGTAGAAAATTATGTATGGTGTGGATAATGTGGATAGGGAGACATTTTTCTCCATCTCTCATAATATTAAAACCCAGGGTCATCTCATGAAGCTGATTGGTGGGAGATTCAGTACAGATAAAAGGAAGTACTTCTTCACCCAGCGCATAGTTAAACTATGGAAATCACTACCACAAAGTGTAGTGATGGCCATCAATTTGGATGGCTTCAAAGGGGTTTCATACATTCCTGGGGGAGAAGGCTATCAATGGTTACTAGGCCTGATGGCTATGTGCTACCTCCAGTATCAGAGGCAGTATGCCTATGTACACCAGTTGCTGGGAACATGGGCAGGAGGGTGCTGTTGCACTCATGTCCAGCTACTCTCAGAGTGTACAAATAATGTTTTGTTCTTATGAGAATCCAGAAACATAATGACATTTTGGACAGAATTAAGACAGACTTGAAAAGGGAACTAGGAGGAGAACAAAGGAGAGAATAGAATCATGTATGCCACTTTGGATGGGCTTTTGCCCTCATTGGGCTTCTAGGCCCTAAACTTTTAGGTCAATGAGGCTTTTATAGAGTGTTGGATAAAGGTTTTTTCATGGTGTGATTCATTATTATTTTCTATTATTTAAAAAAATCTAATTACTCTTTTTATTATATGTTACTTTTTTAATAAAGGCTAACAAGAGAGAAATGAACACACTCTCTTCCCATTTTTTTTGACCAGCTTAAGTGAACCGTGGTTGACCTTTAGAGAGCTTTTGGCTTCTTCAGAACAAGAGGATGTGCAACAACTAGAATATCCTCTCTTTAACAGAATATGTGCCCAAATAAACTTTGATTATACAGACACAACACCTCATTCCTTTCCACCATTTCTTTCAACGAGTTAGCAGGAGACTTTTCAACCCTAAATTCTCGGAGGTTTTAAATCTTCTAAGTTTTCTGGGATAAGTCATCAGTTTTTACTGATAAAGGTCTGTTTCATTAGGCATGTCACACTGGCACCTACTATGATGTCTTTTTGGCCCTGGGTGAAAATCATCATCGTCGTCATCATCATCATTTTTTTCAAAGACTTGTTAAGTATTTTAATTTGCAGTTCTAAAAATGCTTACCTGGGAATAAGTCCCATTTAAATCAGTAGAACTTACTTCTGAGTAGATATATATAGGATTGTGTTGTTAATCTCTGAGCAGCTAATTTTAATAATGCTGTAAGTTTGCTGTTTTATTTTGTATTTAATTGTCGTTTTCCCTTTTTGTCACAATTGTTCGTCACTGCAACCCACTGTGGTAATATTTATAGTGAAGGGTGGGGTATAAATTCTTAAAAATGACTAGATATATGGGCATATTGCAAGGGGTGACAGCAGAAGCAGAGGAAATTTATTTGCGCAGAGAGAAGAAAATAAAAAGGGGAGATCTTTGCGGCTTAGTGATGAAAGCATGATTGCAGAATAAAGAGCACATGCCCAGCCCCGTCCAAGACAGGGAGAATGAGGAATAACTTACTGTCACAGACTTAAGAGACACTCGTTGAAAGAAATGGTGGAAAGGAATGAGGTGTTGTGTCTGTATAATCAAAGTTTATTTGGGCACATATTCTGTTAAAGAGAGGATATTCTAGTTGTTGCACATCCTCTTGTTCTGAAGAAGCCAAAAGCTCTCTAAAGGTCAACCACGGTTCACTTCAAAGATATATTTGAGACAGAAATACTTATCTAAAACTAGGATTTTCAGCTTTTTCTAGCATAGGCCCAACACTTTCTTCTGCATTTTTTCAACCATTCTTATTCAGTTGGATGAAAAAGCCACATTTTTAACCATTCTTCAGAAAAACACAGGCTAATAAGCTCTTGATATTATTGTTTCTTCATTCCATGTTGATTCCACCCTTCTTCCAAGAAGCTCAAGGTAGTATACATGGTCTCATCCCCCCACCCCTGTTTGATCCTCACAGCACCCCGGTGAGATGTTAAGCTGATTCAAAGCGACTGGCCCAGTTCAAGATTCCAATGTTGTTATGCTACTAAGCCTATAATACCTACAACACAAGTGATGGGTCTCCAAACATTTTGAGTGTGCTTCCACCCAAATGGAAGCATTTAGGGTTGTATCCAATGTTAGCTTTGCCTTAGCGCAGTGGAGGCTGGTGGCTCTGATTTCAGTGGGGCAGTAAATCTACTCTGGGTTTCAATCAGAACCTGTCAGAACGCCAAAGGAGCTATCCAAGGTTCTGAGCTGAACACCCCCAAAAGGTTCAGCCCCTTGGGTAGCTCCTGTGGAGTTCTGACTGGTCTTGACTGAAACCCAGGATGGATTCGCAGCCGCACTGACATTGGAGCCACCAGCCTCCACTGCGTTAGCAGAAAGCACTTCCGTGCCCTTCCATCACTGCACCCAATTTTCACTAATCCCAGCGACCTCCTGCAGTTCTCAAAGCCATATCCCATTCTGTTTCAGAGGGCTCCTCAGCCCTTAAAGGCAGTGTTTCAGAGGGGCATAGGTCGTCACTGAGTAGGGGAATTACCCAAAATCAGGTGCCCTGACATGCGTGAGTAAAAGCACTTTCTGCTAAAGCAAATCTATGATTTAATAGCACCCTGAAGTAGCACCCTCACACACCATTTTACCTGAAATCACGCCCTCCCCTCCGCTGCACACCGATCGATGCCAACCGACTTTTTTTTCTTTTAAAACTCGTGTGTATGGGGGAGTTTCAGGAGGAAATGGTGGCGGGGAGGTTTTCCCCGCCCAGTGTGTGGTGATCTGGATCTGAATTGGGGCTGCACACACATAATAATTACTGATAAAGATCTGTTCCATCAGGCATGTCACACTGGCACCTACCTTGATGTCTTTTTGGCTCTGGGTGAAGGCTTTTAAACAAAAATTTCCCAGACCATTTAAGCATTTTAGGCTGCAGTCCTAAACACGCTTACCCGGGAATGAGTCCCATAAGCCAGTGTGGTGTAGTGGTGAGAGTGTTGGACTGGGAGCCAGGAGATCCGGGTTCTAGTCCCCACTCAGCCATGGAAGCTCACTAGGTGACTGTCAGGGTGGAAACTGAGCCCATAGAGCCCCAGAACAGTTCTGATTCTGAGGAAGAGCTACAACCCATGGGAGAGGAGCTCGCTCATCTCTCACAAGCACAGCAGCTGGCAGAGATTCCTCCTGCCAGCATTCCTGGGATAGATAGTGACACTGGCAGTGAGAGAGCGTTGGAGGGGGGCTTGCTGGACGCTCGGCGCAGATGCAGGGAGTGACGAGAGATGGAGGGCGCCGAAAGGAGGTGTACCGCTCGTTTGGCACTCAAACAACGGTCGCGTCCCGAGGACCCAAGGGAAAGAGGGAGGATCTCTCCCTAGCCCATAAGTTCAGGGTCTTCCCGTGGTTCTCCTTCAAACGGGGACCAGCTGCCTTACCTGGAGCTTAGGCTACTCTGCTATCTTTCCCTAGTGCTGTTCCTTGCTTAGTCGCTAGTGATTAACATCTGAAAGAGTCATTAAGTTGTAATGGAATAAAGCCTTGGAAAGAATCCCTTTCATCTGTGTCTTGAGTTGGCTATTGGAGGGGACTGTAAGAGGCAGCTAGGGCGCTCCTGACAGCGACCTTGGGCCTGTCACAGACTCTCAGCCCAGCCTACCTCACAGGGTTGTTGTTGTGAGGATAAAATGGAGTGGAGGATAATGTAAGCCATCTTGGGTTCTTTGCAAGAGGAAAAAAGGTGGGATATAAATGCAATAAATAAATAATGAATAAATAATTTAATTTGGTAGAACTTACTTCTGAGTAGACATGCATAAGATTGTGCTGTTAATCTCTACCCCCCCCCCCCCAGGACAGGGAGGATGAGGAGTAACCTACTGTCATGGAATTAAGATGTCTGTTGAAAGCAATTAAGGTAACAGTATAGTTTGACTCGGAGACATGCTTATCCTAACTCTGCATATGACTGGGTTCTAACTCTTCCATTGCCCCAAATTTGCCTGGCACAGTTTGCAAGCCAGCTTTTGTGTTTTGTGTCTTCTCTCTGCATGAGTCAAGAGGGTTTAAACGTTTTGGACATGGCATGCCACACTGACTTTCCACAAAATAACACAGGAATCCAAATCTATCTGGAAAGCCAGGCATGCTACCCCCACTTCCTGCAGACTCACACATGCTTCTGAGTCCCAAACTTCCCCCACAGTGGGACATCAGATTATTTTGGCTGGGAGTTAAAGTTGCACAGTTGGTGCCACCTGTTGTAGATTCTTTAGTCCTTGTTATCTCTGCAACACTCAGCAGCCCGTGGCCTTTAAAAAGCCAATTCAGTGAAGAAAGAGGAAGGGAAAAGTACATGCTTGATGTTCAAACAGAATTTAGCAACTCTTCCGATTCATAGTTGGAAGCTACATGGGGGACTTCTCAGTGAGGTGCAGTCAGCTGCTACTACTATTAAAAACATAATATGGGTCCAATTATACTTTCTATTGTTGTAGCTAAGATGACCATAATGACATTCCGGGAAAAGGGAAGCCGGCTTGGATTAGCCAAATCTGTTATATAATGGCAATGTTGAAAATCTCTGAAGTGTGCGAAGATCTGTCAAAACTCACATAAGGTGGGAGAGTTTGAAAATAAGTCAAAACAGTTTGAGTTCTGCAACATTTATAGGAGAAACAAAGTGGGTTTTGTTTTGTTTATTAATACATTATAAAGATTGGTGTAGTGTTCCTTCTGGATCTGGTGTTCTAATGGGCTGATTTGGAATTAGGGGATTCATACTTGTGCTTGATTTTGTGTCTGTTTTCTCTTATTTCATACTTTGTTTTATACTGGCTTTGAAAAGATAATGCACAGTTGCACTGTCAGTGCATATGGATCCCAAGAAACTCTCTTGCACATAAGCACACCACTGGACACCAGTGGGAGCTTTCGTCCTCCCAATGCAAATAGCAGCTTCAGAGGAGTGGTATTCTTCAGAAATGCAACAGGGGAAGAAAGGGCTAAACCAGTGCAGACTGGTCACATCTGTACCTTGGATAGCTCCTGTAGAATTATGGCTGGTTCTGACTGAAACCTGGAGCGGATTCAAAGCCCCACTGACATCAGAGCCACCCACCTCCACTAGGTTAAATGTCCCTGCCTCACTTGCTGTTATTCCAATAATTATCAGCCCCTCTTCTCCACCAACCTACCGACCGCACAGCTGCTATTTGCATTACATGATTTGTACTGCAGATTTCACATCTAGTTTGGCCATATAAGATGATTGGGCATCTGTGCCCAATTAGTGACACGAGAGCATTCATTCCATTAATGCTCTTCACAATTGAAATGCATTGCATTCACACCGTGCAGTGAGAACAGAGACTTATCGGATGTCTTGTTTGTGAATGTACATCACTACGCATCTTTAAGTCCCGAATGCAAATGCAAGCCAAATATTACAAATTGAATATAATAAATACACCCAACTGATGTCGTTATTTCACTGGCAAAAAAAACAATAACATTTCAGAAGAAGAATTGTAGGTTCACGTTGTTAATGATGTTGTTAATACAAAGTTGGTTACATAATATATATGATGATGGATAGCTGGCAAAAAAAAAAAATCAGTTTTGATTAAATCTTTGTCATTCAGTATGAAGTACCCTGAGGCTGGTCTGGAGTTTCAAAACTGTTATTGCTCTCTGTGTTATCTTTGCTAGTCTGAATTAGGGTGTTTTATATGCTACTGTCTTAAGGTTAAAAAATGTCATATGCATTTTTATTCTAACAAGAACAATCCTTTGGCCCCTGGACACTTGGGAGGGGGGCCATGGGGATTTTCACCTCCATGGTAATAGACAAAGCTATGACCTTGGAGGTAAAAATCCTCACTCAGATCCTCCCCCCGTCCCCCTTTTGGCCTCCACAGAAAGCTCTATGGCAGCTCCTCTTCCAAGACTGGTGTCATGACCTTGGAAGAGAATTGTTACTATAATGTATTAGGTCAGCGTTATTGTAACTATAGTTGACTGAGTGTGCCTGTGATCTGTTGTTCTCCCCTCCTTTTGATTATTTAGGGCTCCCTGCAAACAGATCCAGGCAAGTCCCCTTTGGTGTGCTCAGTACTTCTAGAAGTTTCAATTAAGTAAGCAGCAGAAAAAAACCCATTCTGGACTCCTGTGGCTTTCTAGCCAAAAGAAGATAGAAAGGACACAACACTTGCAGATTTGGGACTTTGCTGAGTAATCATAATATAGCTCCAGAATTTAGGAAGCCATTGGCTGCCAGTTAACTACCCATAGCTGATCAATACACTTCAAAGTTTGGAAATTGTTTTAGGTGGGTGCAATTTTGGTTTTGTACTAACAAGAATTAGTAAAGGAAAACCTTTCTGATACATTTTTTAAAAATTAGAAATATACTTCTAGCATCACATTAAAATATAACTACAGTGACATTTTTGTTGTAAAAGAGAGCATTGCTAGAGATCCTTACTTAGTTCTTAATAGCTTAAAAAGAACAGATCTCATTCTAATTACAAAGCTCAGTACTGAATAGGCTATTCAGCTGACAGGTACACAGGCCTGGTGAGCTTCTAATAAGCTCCCACATTCAAAAATCAGCACATACTTATACTTTTTTGTGTAGAAATAATTTCATATCTACTATTATCTACTCCCATAAATAAGAGCTCACAGTCTTAATTATTCTTATTAACCATCCCTAAAAAAATTAGAGCATACTTAAAAGGCTTAAACATATACCTTTCAGGCTAAATAAGATCAATTTTGAATTATACCTTTGAGAAGATAACTACTTACTCAACATTTCCCAGTTGAACCTATTCTATAAATCTTTCTAGACACCTGTATATAAAGCTTTTTGATGTGTATACCTTACATGATATTTGTTGCTCATTAACTGATAAGTGAAAACTTTAAGAACACTTTTGACCTGGAATAATACAGTCTCCTCCAGCAAAGGAGATAGTTACATTTTCGTGGTGCTGGAGCTTGAGCACCTTAATGACACCATGAGCTAAACCGTGAAGGGACACCCAAGACAGGGAGGTCATGGTAGAGAGGTCAGACTAAATACGATCCTTGGGGAAGGTAACAGCAACCCACCCCAGTATTCTTGTCATGAAAACTAAATGGAACAGTACAACCAGAGATATGTTGGTATACCATTGGAAGACGGGACTTCCAGGTTGGAAGATGGTCAAAATGCTACTGGGGAGGAACAGAGGATAAGTTCAACTAGCCCCAAATAGAATGACACAGCTAGCTCAAAGCTGAAAGGATGGCTAGCGGCCGACGGTGCTGGTGGTGAACGACGAATCCGATGTTCTAAAGATCAACACACCATAGGAACCTGGAATGTAAGATCTATGAGCCAGGGCAAATTGGATGTAGTTACTGGGGGGATGTCAAGATTAAATATAGACATTTTGGGTGTCAGTGAACTGAAATGGACTGGAATGGGCCATTTCACATCAGATGACCACCAGATCTACTACTGTGGACAAGAGGACCACAGAAGAAATGGAGAAGCCTTCATAATTAATAATAAAGTGGCTAAAGCAGTGCTTGGATACAATCCAAAAAATGATAGAATGGTCTCAATTCAAATTCAGGGTAAGCCATTTAACATCACAGTGATCCAAATATACGCCCCAACCACAGATGCTGAAGAAGCAGAAGTAGATCAGTTCTATGAGCATCTGCAGCACCTACTGGATAATACGCCAAAAAGAGAAGTTATTTTCATTACAGGAGACTGGAATGCTAAGGTGGGTAGTCAAACGACACCTGGAATTACAGGCAAGCATGGTCTGGAAGAGCAAAATGAAGCAGGACATAGGCTGATAGAATTTTGTCAAGACAACTCACTGTGCATAACAAACACTTTCTTCCAACAACCTAAAAGACGACTTTATACATGGACTTCACCAGATGGTCGACACCAAAATCAGATTGACTACACCCTTTGTAGCCAAAGGTGGCGGACATTTATACAGTCGGTAAGAACAAGACCTGGAGCTGACTGTAGTTCAGATCACAAACCTCTTATTGCACAATTTAGAATCAGACTAAAGAGAATAGGGAAGACCCACAGATCAGTTAGATATGAGCTCACTAATATTCTTCATGAATATGCAGTGGAGGTGAAGAACAGATTTAAGGGACTAGATTTAGTAGATAGGGTCCCAGAAGAACTATGGACAGAAGTTCGCAACATTGTTCGGGGGGCAGCAACAAAAAACGTCCCAAAGAAAAAGAAAACCAAGAAGGCAAGAAGGCTGTCTGCTGAGATGCTGGAAGTAGCCCAAGAAAGAAGGAAAGCAAAAAGCAACAGTGATAGGGGGAGTTATGCCCAATGAAATGCAAAATTCCAGAGGTTAGCCAGAAGAGATAAGGAATTATTTTTTAAACAAGCAACGCGCGGAAGCGGAAGAAGATAATAGTATAGGAAGGACAAGAGACCTCTTCCAGAAAATTAGAAACATCAGAGGTAAATTCCAGGCAAAAATGGGTATGATCAAAAACAAAGATGGCAAGGACCTAACAGAAGCAGAAGAGAGCAAGAAAAGGTGGCAAGAATATACGGAAGATCTGTATAGGAAGGATAATAATATCGGGGATAGATTTGACGGTGTGGTCAGTGAGCTAGAGCCAGACATCCTGAAGAGTGAGGTTGAATGGGCCTTAAGAAGCTTTGCTAATACGTATAATGCTGATACAACGGTATCCCAGCTGAACTGTTTAAAATCCTGCAAGATGATGCTGTCAAGGTGATGCATGCCATATGCCAGCAAATTTGGAAAACATGAGAATGGCCATCAGATTGGAAAAAATCAACTTATATCCCCATACCAAAAAAGGGAAACACTAAAGAATATTCAAACTATCGAACAGTGGCACTTATTTCACATGCCAGTAAAGTAATGCTCAAGATCTTGCAAGGTAGACTCCAGCAATTCATGGAATGAGAATTGCCAGAAGTACAAGCTGGGTTTAGAAAAGGCAGAGGAACTAGAGACTATATTGCCAATATCCACTGGATAATGGAGAAAGCCAGGGAGTTTCAGATAAACATCTATTTCTGTTTTATTGACTATTCTAAAGCCTTTGACTATGTGTATCATGTGGGGCCGCGGTGGCTTAGTGGTTAAGACGCTGAACTGCAGACTGGAAGGTTGGCAGGTCAGCAGTTTGAGACCCGAGTGCTGCGTGACGGAGTGAGCTCCCGTCTTCAGTCCCAGCTCCTGCCAACCTAGCAGTTCGAAAGCAAGAAATTGCAAGTAGATAAATAGGTACCGCCTCGGCGGGAAAGGTAACAGCGTTCCGTGCACCTCAGTGTTCAATCATGCCGGCCACATGACAGCGCTGGCTCTTCGGCTTAGAAACGGGGATGAGCACCGCACCCTAGAGTCGGACACGACTGGTTGGGGATACCTTTACCTTTTATGTGGATCATAACAAATTGTGGCAAGTTCTTGGTGGTATGGGGATACCAAATAATCTTGTCTGTCTCCTGGGGAATCTGTATAATGACCAAGTAGCAACAGTAAGAACAGATCATGGAACAACGGACTGGTTTAAGATTGGGAAAGGAGTACGGCAGGGTTGTATACTCTCACCCTACCTATTCAACCTGTATGCAGAACACATCATGCGATGTGCTGGGCATGATGAAGCCAAGGCTTGATTTTAAATCGCTGGGAGAAACATAAACAATCTCAGATATGCAGATGATACCACTTTGATGGCTGAAAGCGAGGAGGAGCTGAGGAACCTTATGACGAAGGTGAAAGAAGAAAGTGCAAGAGCTGGTTTGCAGTTAAACCTAAAAAAAAAAAACAAGATTATGGCAACCAGCTTGATTGATAACTGGCAAATAGAGGGAGAAAACGTGGAGGCAGTGACAGACTTTGTCTTTCTAGGCGCAAAGTTTACTGCAGACACTGACTGCAGCCAGGAAATCAGAAGATGTTTACTTCTTGGGAGGAGAGCAATGACAAATCTTGACAAAATAGTGAAGAGCAGAGACATCACACTGACAACAAAGGTCCACATAGTTAAAGCAATGGTATTCCCCGTAGTAACCTATGGCTGCGAGAGCTGGACCATAAGGAAGGATGAGCAAAGGAAGATAGATGCTTTTGAACTGTGGTGCTGAAGGAAAATTCTGAGAGTGCCTTGGACTGCAAGAAGATCAAGCCAGTCCATACTCCAGGAAATAAAGCCAGACTGCTCACTTGAGGGAATGATATTAAAGGCAAAACTGAAGTACTTTGGCCATATAATGAGAAGACAGGATACCTTGGAGAAGATGCTGATTGTAGGGAAAGTGGAAGGCAAAAGGAAGAGTGGCTGACCGAGGGCAAGATGGATGGATGATATTCTGGAGGTGACGGACTCAACCTTGGGGGAGCTGGGGGTGGCGACGGCTGACAGGAAGCTCTGGCGTGGGCTGGTCCATGAAGTCACGAAGAGTCGGAAGCGACTGAATGAATAGACAACAACAATACGGTCTCACACCTGTTCATGTCTCAGATAACATTTTGGCCCAAGTGACAGGGCTTTAAATCAGCATTTTCTCTTTGTATACCATTCAGGTCATTTTGACCATTATTTTTATGCCACTTACCCAGAATGCATTATGAACTAGGGATGGTGGAGAATTCCGCCATGGATTCCAGTGAGGCCGGATTCTATAGAATCCGCCCCCCCAGAATTCATGGCGGAACGGCCTCCTGCCCCCCGCCCCCCCACGGAATCCCCCGGGACGGCACTTACCTGGGGCAGATGCGGCGGATGCAGCGGATGCGGTGGCGGTTCCAGTGGCGGATGCGGCGGCTGGCCAGCTGCGGCCGCCATTGCCATCTCTCCAGGCTGCAGTGATAGGCTACATAAGAATTTACGTAGCCTATCATGGCTACCCCCCCAAAAAAAATGGCGTACACAAATGGCAGCAGCTACGGCGGCTGCCATTTGCATTCCCTATTTTTCGCCGTTCTAGCCTACATAAATATTTACGTAGGCAATTACAGCGAAAAAAGGGAACCACAAATAGCGCCCACTACACTATTTGTGGTTCCCTTTTTTCGCCGTAATTCCCTACGTAAATATTTACGTAGGCTAGAACGGCGAAAAATAGGGAACGCAAATGGCGGCCGCCGTAGCCACTGCCATTTGCGTACATGTTTTGGGGGGGGTGGGGGTAGCCATGATAGGCTACATAAATTCTTACATAGCGTATCACGGCAGCCTGGAAGGATGCAAATGGCGGCCGCTATGGCGGCCGCCATTTGCATCCGCAGCAGCCCATCCGTGGACGGAAGTCCAGCTGCGGACAGACCTGGCCGGCTGCTCCGCGGAGCTGCCGCGGGGCAGAGCCAGCCAGGAAGGATTCCGGGGGGGGGAGGACCGGATCGCCTCCCCCCCCAGTCAAGGATTCCGGGGGAGGGACGGAGCGCCTCCCCCCCCCAGTGGATGCCCCGACCGGAACAGGTAAGTAATTCGTATATCCCTATTATGAACCTGCTTGTGACTCTGTATCTTCCTTATCGGTACCAGTTATTTTATTATTTATTTAATTCTCTGGATTCCTCATTACCTTCTATGCAACATGCTTACAGCTCCAAGACAAGACAGTTTTTGCTTTGGTGGGCGTAGGGAATAGTCAGTAATAGTCAGTAATCATTTTGAGCACATTGAGAACTGTACCACCAACCTTTCGTGGCAGATCCATAACAGGATGGCAGAGGAAAAGGCACTTACCATGTACGAAAGGCACTTACCTTTCGCGGATTATGTTTATGGTTGGGGGGGAGGCGTTCCATCCCTCCCCCTGGAATCCTCACCGGGGGGGAGGCGCTCCGTTCCTCCCCCCCGGAATCCTGCCCGGCCGGCTGTGCTCCGCAGGGATTCTGCGGAACCGCCAGCCGGCTCCGCCAGCAGCCGGACATCCAGCCGCTGGCTAGCAGGGACGCAAATGGTGGTGGCCGTAGCCGCCTGCAGTCATCCGTGATAGGCTACATAAATGTTTACGTAGCCTATCACGGCTGACTTAAAAAAAACAACGCGCGTACGCAAATGGCGGCAGCCACGGCCGCCGCCATTTGTGTACGCGCGTTGTTGTTGTTGTTGTTGTTGTTTTAAAGTCAGACATGATAGGCTACATAAACATTTACGTAGCCTATCACATTTTTTTTTTAAACCTAGCCGTGATAGGCTACATAAATCTTTACGTAGCCTATCACGTTTTTTTTTTGTTTTTTTTTTAAACTGGAAATGACGGTGGTGGCAGCCGGTCGGAAGACCAGCTGCTGCCGCCGAACCGCCGCCGCAGCCGCCGCCGCAACCACCAGGAAGATCCGCCCAAGGTAAGTCTCATCCCGGGGGCCTCCCCCAGATCCGTGGCAGAATTTTCGTACATCCCTAGAAAAAGGGGGCCATGCTGGTGGACAGGGAGGGGAGGGAGGACAAGATGTCAGGATCCACCAGATCTTAAAGCATCTGAAGTCCTGGCCCCTTCCCCAGCAACATGACTCCACTAGATAGGCTCAGAAGCCCATCTCATGCAAACTGCTGAAAAGGAAGACCAGGAGGTGAAAATCACCTCCATCATTCCTCCTGCTCTGCTGGCAACAGCCCAGTAGGGTACCGGAGGGTACCAGATTCTCTGAGATGAGAGGTTTCCATCTAATGGGTAGCAATCCAATAGAATTGACCCTAAATTGATTTTATGTTGATTGCCTATGCTATTGCTTTAAAATGTACTCCTTTGGTTACTTTGTAGGCTACTTTGTGGAGGCCAATGGCCTAGAAAAAGGATTTAAATAAATAATATGAGAAGAAAGGGAAAAAATAGTGAAGCCCGAGGTTTGTTTAGAGCACAGTCCTATGCATGTTTAGACTGGCTGGGGAATTATAGGAGTTGTAGGACTTTTATCTGTTTAAACACGCATAGGATTGTGCCCTTAATGTTATGTATGAATGTGACCTAACAGGAGATGCTTGAGGAATTCATTCTTTGCAAATTCTGACATGAACTGATCTGATACCCAACTTCTGAGCTAATGTGTGGATCACAATGCAGTTATCCTCTGAATTTCTCATTTCTCCAGATTTTGCAATCTCCATCTCTTGGTTTAGAAAATGTACCAAAATGTGTATACCAAATATGTATTTTATATAAAATACATTTGGAAATGCGTATTTTGTGAGAAAATGCAAAACTACATATTTAAATGCAAATTTTCGCAAGGATTAAAAAAATGGAGATTCATGTGGAGAATAGGAAATAATAGGCTTATGAATGAATGGATGTGAAAATGCCATGAACCAAAAATACTATGATCTATCTGTCCCTGTGCCTAACTGAATTACATGTGCTTTAAGATGCTTCTTAAAGGTTGAAAGAGAATAAAGTGAAAGCACAGAAGATAGATATGAAGGAGCAATGGAATATGGAAAGGATGCACCCAAAAATATGTAGCCAAAAAATCTTGGACTTAATATGGAAGAGACTTGGGAGGTCATGCTAAGCCTAGCATTAGGGGCGGTTGTCCCAAAGGAGGTCTCGGGGTGTTGGTTTCTACTAAACTCCGAGCCACCCCTATCAGTTTAGATTCTTTGCCTAATATTTATTTATTTATTTTTATTTCATTTCATTTCTATACTGCCCAATAGGAGAAGCTCTCTGGGCGGTTCACAAAAATTAAAACCAAACAACACACAATAAAACAATTTAAAATATATAGAACATTAAAACCACAATATAACAATAGAACCACAATAAAACCTAGCAGCAGTACAGGAATTTAAAATACAGATTTAAAACAGCAAAGATAAAAATTTAGAAAGCTAAAAAGCCTGGGAAAATAAAAAGGTCTTCACCTGGCGCCGAAAGGAGTACAATGTAGGCGCCAGGCGAACCTCACTAGGGAGCTCATTCCAGAGCCGGGGTGCCACAGCAGAAAAAGCTCTCCTCCTAGTAGCCACCCGCCTCACTTCCTTTGGCAGGGGCTCACGGAGAAGGGCCGCTGATGATGATCTTAAGGTCCAGGCAGGCACATATGGGAGGAGGCGATCCTTCAGGTAACCTGGCCCCAAGCCGTTAAGGGCTTTGAATGTTAACACCAGCACTTTGAATCGGGCCTGGAAATGGACTGGCAGCCAGTGCAGCTGGAAAAGTACTGGCGTAATATGAGTTCGCAGGCCAGTCCCTGTTAACAATCTTGCTGCCCTATTTTGGACCAGCTGAAGTTTCCAGACCGTTTTCAAAGGCAGCCCCACGTATAACGCATTGCAGTAATCCAGACGAGAAGTTGTCAGAGCATGGATAACTGTAGCTAGGCTATCTCTGTCCAGATAAGGGCATAGTTGGTATACCAGCCTAAGCTGATAAAAAGTGCTCCATGCCACTGAGTTCACCTGTGCCTCAAGTGACAGTTCTGGATCCAAGAGCACCCCCAAACTACGAACCTGATCCTTTAGGGGGAGTGCAACCCCCTCCAGAACAGGTTGAATATCACCTAGCCGGGCAGACGAACCACCCACTAACAGTACCTCTGTCTTGTCTGGATTGAGTTTCAGTTTATTAGCCCTCATCCAGTCCATTACCGTGCCCAGGTACTGGTTCAGAACAGCCACTGCCTCACCTGGGTTTGATGAAAAAGAGAGGTAGAGCTGGGTGTCATCCGCATATTGATGGCACCTCAGCCCACACCTCTGGATAACCTCCCCCAGCGGTTTCATGTAGATGTTAAACAGCATGGGGGATAAAATAGAGCCCTGTGGAACCCCATGGCACAATTGCCATGGCACAGAGCAATAATCCCCCAGCACCACCTTCTGGAATCGGCCATCCAAGTAGGAGCGGAACCACTGTAGTGCAGTGCCTCCAACTCCCAACCCAGACAACCTATCCAGAAGGATACCATGGTCGATGGTATCGAAAGCCGCTGAGAGGTCCAGGAGAATCAACAGGGTCGCACTCCCCCTGTCCCTCTCCCGGCAGAGGTCATCCCACAGGGCGACCAAGGCAGTTTCCATTCCAAAACCAGGCCCGAAGCCCGATTGAAATGGATCTAAATAATCCGTTTCATTCAAGAGTGCCTGGAGCTGTCCTACAACCACCCGCTCAAGCACCTTACCCAGGAAGGGGATGTTGGCCACTGGCCTATAATTGTTAACATCCTCTGGGTATAGGTTAGGCTTTTTCAGGAGTGGTCTAATTACTGCCTCTTTTAAAGCAGCAGGCACCACTCCCTCTCTCAAGGAGGAATTTACAACCTCCTGGACCCAGCCGGACAACCCCTCCTTGTTTGATTTAATAAGCCATGAAGGGCAAGGGTCAAGCACACAAGTGATCGATCGGACTTGGCCAAGCACCTTGTCCACATCCTCAGGCCTCAGTAACTGAAACTCATCCAATAAAACTGGACCAGACGGTGCTCTGAATGCCTCTACCAATGGAACTGCATTAATGGTGGTGTCCAATTCATGACGAATCTGAGCGACTTTATCCTCAAAGTGCCGCGCAAACTTGTCACAGCGTGCTACCGAGGGTTCCACCATCTCTCTCCCTGGCCCAGAATGTAACAGGCCGTGAACCACTCAGAAAAGCTCCGCTGGATGACACTGAGAAGATGCAATGCTGGTGGAAAAGAACTGCCTCTTTGCCACCCTCACCGCCACAGAGTAGGCTCGATAGTGGGCTCTTACCTGTGTTCGGTCAGACTCAGCACAAGTTTTCCTCCACCTGCGTTCTAGCCGTCTCCCCTCTTGCTTCATTGCCCTCAGCTCAGGTGTATACCAAGGAGCTGGCCGGGCTCTGCTCAGAGGAGAGGGCGCTTGGGCGCGATCGTGTCAACCGCCCGAGTCATCTCTGCATTCCACAGAGCGACCTGGGCTTCGACAGGAGCACCAGCCATACCAGCAGGAAAATCCCCCAGAGCCCTCTGGAATCCATCGGAATCCATTAATCTCCGGGGGCGGACCATTTTAATAGGTCCCCCACCCTTGCAGAGGGGAAAGGCCACCAGAAGTCTAAACCTCAGCAGGAAGTGATCTGACCATGACAAAGGGACAGATGTTAATTCCTCTACTTTCAGATCACCATCCACCTGCCCAGTTGAGAAAACCAGATCAAGTGTGTGTCCTTTTATATGCGTTGGGCCGATGACATGTTGGGACAGCCCCATGGTTGTCATGGCGGCCATGAAGTCCTGAGCCGCCCCGGATACAGCGGCCTCGGCATGGAAGTTGAGATCCCCCAGGACCATCATCCTGGGGGTCCTCAACACCAAGTCCGAGACCACCTCCGTCAGCTCAGGCAGGGAGTCTGATGGGCAGCGGGGTGGGCGATACACCAACAGAATCCCTAATCTGTCCCGGGTACCCAACACAAGGTACAAACACTCAAGATCTGCACTCGAATGAGCAGGAAGCCTGGAGAGGGAGATTGAATTCCTATAGACCACGGCAACCCCCCCTCCCCGACCCTCAAGTCGGTGTTGGTGCTGCACCGAGTACCCAGGAGGGCACAGCTGGGAGAGAGTGACCCCTCCCAGTTCCCCCACCCAGGTCTCAGTAATACATGCCAGGTCAGCCCCCTCATCCACAATCAAATCATGGATGAGGGAGGTCTTATTTTGGGCAGACCTGGCATTCAGCAGCAGCACCACCAGACCCGAGGGCAGACTGGTAAGGCTGCCAGGAACCATCAGGTTGGGGGAAGAACCAGAAGAGGGGACAGCTGTAAGGTGTCTAGCCCCTCTTCTCCTCAGCTGGCCTGTTAATCCCCCAACGCCATACCTCCCCCTGCCCGTGACCACAGTTATGGTGGCACCTCCCCCACCCCCTGAGTTGCCCAATAGTCCTCCCAGGCACATATTAAAATATTAAGATATAAAATACACAACAGTTTAAAAGAATATAAAAGAGATAAAAGAGAACAGCAGCTAAGAAGGAGCAGATAGTCCACGTTTGCCCCTTCCCCTTGTCTTTAAAGCTGCTGCCCTCTGCTGCTGCTGCTATTTGCTGCTGGTATTGTGGCTGCTGATGTCTCTGGAGAGGCAGGTGGGTAGATCTTCAGGTCCTATGCGACTCCAACTGCGACGCTAAGCACGCACTTAGTGTCGCACTTGGCGCTACGCCGAGGCGCATGCTGAGGCGCTGCCTCTGGCAGCCCCGCCTTAAGTACCTGTGGGCGGGGGCAGAAGCAGGCTCAGGCTCAGGATCACCCGGTGCAGCTGCTGGCTGGTCCTCCTTCCCCAGGCTCCTTATATCCTAATATCACAGTCTCCCTAGTTATTAACTTCTGCTCTTTCTCCCTACTGTTAATAAACGTTTATTTATCCAAGTTGCGCCAAAAACAGCCAAATAAGGATAGATGGTTAAGACTGCAAGAGTTTATTGACAGAAGGATAACCTTGTATCTAGAAGCATTTGTGATACTGGCACGAAACTTCAGTGCCAGAATTGGCCAGAATGATGAAGCTCCTTACCATCACTTTGGTGAGTATCCTCCTGAAATAGAGGTGGCCCACTTAATACCTGAAAGGCAGTCCAAAGATAAGAGCTGCAATTACTCTGCGTTTTTCCTGCTACGTATGATAAATGACTTAGATTTAGTACTGCTGAATGGGGGCTTCAAAGAGGATAGAAAAGGTGAATTCACATTTTTATCAGGTTCTGGAGCATCAACAACTGATTGTTTTATTATTTCCTATAATTCACTAAATTAGCTGATCAGTTGCAGGGTGGGTACGTGCACTGAGAGTGAGCACCTCCCTTTAATTGTACTCTTAAACCCTGAGAATCAGGATATCCATGCGGATCTTAAACCCCTGTTCTATTCGAGCTTCATGTATAAGATGGTCAACCAAGTCAGAGGAAAAATTATCTTCATTGTTACACTCTGAAAGCTGTCTCAGACTGCAGAATACTTTGTTAACTGCGAGATCCCCGCAAAATGTTTTGGACTTGTATCAAGAATTGATCTTATCCTTGCAAAATTACTTGACCTATAAAACCCGTGGGGCAGCATGTTCCTCTTTGTATGCCCAAACCTTGGTTCGACCAAGAATGCGTGGACGTGAAGAAATCCCTAATAGATAAATATAGACTATACAGGAAATAGGATTTGCCAGTTATACCCCCTGAATGGTTGACTCTAAAGAAGAGTTAAAAACTTAATTAGGGAGAAAAAGAACCAGGTACAGAGAGTGAGTTGGCAGAATCTGAATGCCGCTTTGAGGGCTCATGACTCAGCCGCCTTCTGGAGAATTGCCTCTAGAGGTTGGCATAGTAAACCAGGTGGAATGGATTTCCACATTCCAGTTAAAACCTGGGAATTATATTTTAGGGATTTGTATGCAAAAAGAGAATCCAGAGCCCCACTATTACAAACTGAAATGAATGCTCTACCTGACTGGCTTATTTCTAAGCTTAAATTGGGCAAAGCACCCTGGAGCGACAACATTCCACCCGCGTTGCTTAAGGCCAACATGGAGCGGTGGGCCCTGGTCCTAGCAGTCTTATTTACCTGTATCGATCAGTCAGCATATATACCAGAGGATTCGGGCCTCGCTACCATCACTCTGATATATAAAAGCGGGAAAAGATCAGACCCTGCTAATTACAGGCCAATCAGTCTACTGAGTATTGTCAGTAAGCCGTATGCCAGTCACCTCCTTGAGAAACTTTCAAGCTGGATGGAGGAGGAAAACCTTTTGGAAGACAAGCAGGCAGGTTTCAGACCAGGGCACTCCACAGCTGACCAGGGGCTTGTGTTGCAGCACCTGGTTGAAAAATATTCTTCTGTTCCTGGGGGGGGGCACTTTACACAGCCTTTATTGACTTTAAGTCTTTTGATCTAATTCTGAGGGACAGGTTATGGCAAAAACTTGAGGCTGCTAACATCAATAGCCGATTGTTGACTCTTATTTGTAGTCTCTATGATAAAACTTGGCTGCAGGAGAGATGCAACCGCGTAAGCCATCTGACCACACCGATACCAACTTATATCGGTGTCAAACAGGGCTGTGTTTTAGCCCCTACTTTGTTCAACATTTACATGAATTCCCTGGTCAATAGTTTTTCCGAGACAAAGTCCCACCCTCCTAAATTGGCAACTAGACCTTTGTTTATCTTATTATATACAGATGATGCAGCACTTCTCTCTTTGATATGCATTGGCTTCAGGCGGTTATTAAGAACCTTGCACATTTATTGCAAAACTGAGAAACTGGTGATTAACTATGCCAAATCTAAAGTCTGAGTCTTTACTTGAAAATGGACTAAACATCACTGGCAGATAAATGGGCATCCAATCGAGCAGGTTAAATCCTACAAATATTTGGGAGTAATTTTCCAGTCATCTGGCTCTTGGAGAACTCAAATCTCTAACGCCATTGAAAATGCTCAGAGGAGTGTTAAATCGCTCATCTCTTTTTTTTTTTTTATGCCAAAGGAGGCCAGAACATGCCATCAGCCCTAACTGTTTTTTCTGTCAGGGTGTTAACACAAATGTTATATGGTGCACAGCTGTGTGTTTACAGTAACATTGCCGCTATGGAATCCACTCAAACAAAATTTCTGAGAAATATCCTTGGCCTTCCAAGTTGTATGCCCAATGTGCCCTTGCGTCTAGAGACAGGCCAAATCTCGGTTGAATCCCGGGTTTGGATGTATATGTTACATTTTTTGGTTAAAATTGATATTTGCTCCTCAAGGTTTGGCCCCTCTGACTTTGACTGACGCATTTCAGTCAAAATGGAAAAGGGCTGTGAACGAGAAACTTCATAATTTGGGTTTCTTGCAAAATGCCACCTTTGCCCTGGGCGGCTGGGCCACACAAAAGCCAAAGGGGACGTACGCCAGCATATTAGGGATAATGAGTTACAAGATCATATAAGAGTAGCTACTCCATATTCCAAATTCAGAGATAGGGGGTGGGCTTTCTTACCTGCAACCTATTTAACTACTCTAACCATTCCAAAATATAGGAGAGCGTTCACGCTGGCCAAGGTCAATGTGTTATCTTCTGCAGTTTTGGAGGGTAGATATATGGTACCTTACACTCTGAGTGCTTATGCCCCCATGAAGCTGGTGTGGTGGAGACTGTGGGCTGCAATACTGCTGCATTGTTCTGTCTATCATGATTTTCAGCATATTTTTATTACTCCTATTTTACAAGGAGTACCTGGGAGATCTGATGTGTTCTATACAGATTACCTGCTGGCTAACCAGAATTCTCAGGTAACCTCTAAGGTGGCTAGGTTCAGCGCTGCTGCAATTGTTTGTCGGTGTGGGATGATGTCAATTGTTTGATAATGTTTTAATTTGTTAAGTATTTTAATATTATGCGGGATTAGGTGCAATTCTTATTTATTTGCATTTTAACTAATTCTTATTGCTTTCATATTATTGTATTTATACTGCTACTTTACTTTGCTGGTCTTATGACCGTAATCAACTATTATTTACCAATATGGAAGGGATAAATAACTCATGAAGGGAAAGCGACGAAGGAGTGGCATGATGAAATTTACAGACTTAAAAAATAAGACAAGCAGAAGAAGGAAGACTGAAATAAGAGGCCTAGGATGAGATAAGGGTGAGCCAACAAAGGATTATAATAATCCAACCAAGATCAAAACAAAGAATGAAGTAAAGGATATAATAATCCATCTGAGATAAAAATCAAAGAATGGAGTAAAGAATGAGCAGCAAACAGAAAGAAAAACAACAACCAAATCTTGGAATGATTAAGAAGCTGAAAGTGACAGCCCTTAACAATGGAGGAAATATTAGATGAAAAAGTTCCATGTGGCACATGCCCAACTGTGGGTTTTGGATTTCCCCTCCCCCTTATGGACCAGCATGACTGCCTTTGTTTTTTCTCTATTTATTTCTTACATTTACACCCCATCCTCCTTTCAAGAAGCTCATCCCCACCACACACACGCTTTTATCATCACAGCCGGGGTCGGCATCAAGGGTAGGCATGGTCAGGCACTTGCTGAGGGCCTGCGGTCAAGCAGGGGCCCAGTGACAAGAGTCCCCTGGACTTGTTCCCCTTCACTGTTGCAACCTGCTTGTTCACCTGCCTCTCTCTCTCTGGCCCAGGCGACAGTGGTGGTAAGATGGAGGAACAAGAAATGCCGCTGCCCATTTGCTCATCAGATCTCTGCTTGTTTGTAGCAATGATGAGAAAGAGGACCTAGTCCAACACTCTAGCCCCATTACACCAGGCTTCCCCAATTCCCCAATGTTGTTCCCTCCAGCTATTTTGGACCACCACAACTCCAATGATCCCCAGCTAGTAGCCATGCCAGCTGGGGCTGATGGGAGCTATAGTTCAAAACATCTGAAGAGCATCATATTGGGGAAGGATGCGCTTATACCATGCTGGCCCTCAAGTGTTTTATGTATAGGACAAATTCACATCAAACATGAAACTGATGCCGTCTCTTGAGCATTTTGGCACCCCTGCCCCCGAACTTGCCACAGCAGTGCCCCACCCACCCAAAGCAGTGATGTTGCAAGAAAACAAGCTGCATGGGAACTGTGTGCTTGGCTGCCAAGCCCAAATCAAGCTTCCAAAAACCTCCCGCTGAAGAAGCAAATTCAGCAGCAATTTGGGTGGCAGTGGTGCAGCCCAATTCCCAGTGGTTTCCAGGAGGGGCAATGCATCCCCCGATCCGCAGAAGTAGCCCACCCCTGTTCTACACAGTCTTGTGCTAGGCCCCTTAGGTAGAACAAGTCTGGCCTTACATGTTTGGCAGATCAGAACAAAGCTCCCTGGCCCAGGCCATCTCTTTCCTAAGATCATGAAATATTGCTTAGCCAATTAATAATAACAATAATAATAATGATGATGATGAGAAAATCCTCCCCGAAAAAAAGGGGTTGGTTCAGTTGTGCTACATTCCATATGTACAAAGGTATGTGTTTATCAATGCCTTCCTGTGTAAGGATATGTTAGAAATCAGTTCTTAAGGGTCTTGGTGCCCTTACAACCTCCCTCCCTCAGAAAGCTGAGTAGGTTTGTTCATGGCTGGCTTTTGGTCATGTTTGGGTTGATTTAAACATGCTGCTGTCTTATATTACTGCTGATCATTTGATGTGATTGTTATTTATATTGATGATATCTCTTTCATGGTCTATTGTTTACAGGTTTGCTTTTAGAGCTAAACAATGAGTTTGTGTGTGTGTTTTAAATTATTTATTGTTTACAATTTAGGACCCAACCAGGTGTGTGTATGCGTTTTAAATATGCTCTCATCAGTTTGGCTTTCGAACAGGGGTGAGGGATTAACTTTTTACAGCTTCCAGGGGGAGAGGAGGAAAACCTGCCTTACCTCCGCATGCTCCCTGCTTAAGACAAGCTCTCCCTGCTAATTCACTTCCTGGAGAAGAGCTGAGCTTGGGGAAAGTATCTGAGGGTGCAATCCTATGCATATTTAGACAGAAAGACACCCCTCCAACTCTCAGCATCCCTTCAGCCAGCCATGTAGGTTGGGGCACACTGAGAATTGTAGGACTTTTTTCTGTCTAAACATGCGTAGGGTTGTGCCCTTAAAGCAGCAGAACACTGGGAAGTAAGGCAGCAGCAGAGATGGCTTTTTCTCCTTCACAGGTGTGCTTCTTTTACTGTAAAAACTTAAACCCAATCCCATTATTATATAGCCGAAATGGTGCACATCTGCTTTGTCCCTAACTGTATGTTGTTGGTGTTGTTTTAATACTATGAGACACTTTTTTTTGTTACAGTCCCAAAGGCAAGATACATATCATTTGAATAAATAAAATAAGCAGGTAGCTTGATCATTCTCTGCTCTTTGCTGTTAAAATAAAAAAGGAAAGATCCATGCAAATCAGGCCTATCCCTAAAGGATAATGTGCTAATTAATATGGGTAGATGCAAATTTACAAATGCTGCAATTTAAATAGAAATGCAATGCATCTCCCCATAGTGGTGAGCTGTGTGCCTGCTCAGTCTGCTGTCCAGGTGCTAAATGTTGATGGGTGTCAGGCCGTGCCCCCGTCTGGGGGGAGCAATAGCCTGTGACACTGATTCTAGGTCAGTGCGGGATGCTGTGGAGCAAGGCCAGCTGTGAGAAGCCAGGGAAGCTGGAGACTTCAGTTCTACCAGGCCTCGCACCTGGTTACGAGCCAGGAGGGGGTGAGACTCAGGATGCTGATACAGCCTATCTTCCATAGCTGGGAGACCTGACCTTGATGGAGGCCCCTGCTTCTTGATCAAGGGCACCTTCCATGGAACAGGGCATCATGGGGAGGACTCTGAAGGAGACGAGGCTTCTTGGGATGTCAGAGAATTTCACCACGGATCTCGGTGAGGCCGAATGCCAGTGCATTCGGCCCCCTGAACTCCATGGCAGAACAGCCTACCCCCCCACGGATCCCCCCTGGGATGAGACGTACCTGGGGCGGATGTTCCAGGCGGTGGTGGCTGCGGCGGCGGCTGCAGCAGCTGCGGCGGCTGGTCTTCCGACCGGCTGCCGCCACCACCATTTGCAGTCTTGTTGGGGGGGGGGGAGTTGTTTTTTTTTACAAGACTTGATAGGCTACGTAAAGATTTACGTAGCCTATCATGGCTGGGTTAAAAAACAAACAAACTGCATATGCAAATGGTGGCGGCTATGGCCACCACCATTTGCGTTCCTTATTTTTCGCCGTCTTAGTCTACGTAAATATTTACGTAGACGATAATGGCGAAAATAAAGGGGAACGCAAATAGCGTAGCGGGCGCTATTTGCGTCCCTTTTTGATTCGCCGTTTTAGCCTACGTAAATATTTACGTCGGATAAGACGGTGAATCAAAAAGGGACGCAAATAGCGCCCGCTACGCTATTTGTGTTCCCCTTTATTTTCGCTGTCATAGTCTACATAAATATTTACGTAGATTAAGACGGCCAAAAATAAGGAATGCAAATGGAGGTGGCCGTAGAAATCCGACTGCGGACGGCTCTGGCCTGGGCCTGGCCGGCTGCTCCATGGAGCTGCCACGGAGCACAGCCGGCCATGGAGGATTCCAGGGGGGAGGAATGGAACGCCTCCCCCCACACACACCATCAACATAATCCGCGGAAAGGTGAGTGACTTTCGTACATCCCTATTCTTGGGTGTGTCAACTCAAGAGAGTGGAACAGAGGCATCTGGTGAGGTGCAGCAGTAGGGCTGTTGGAGAAATCCGCAACGGAACCAGATGAGTTCGGATTTTATTAATCTGACCCCTGGATTCCACAGTGGACCAGTTTTTCCCTTGTCAGGTGGATTCCGCAGACTTGTGGACTGTTTTTCTAACCTTCAGGAACTTTGCACAAATTTTGTCATAGAAAACTATGCATTTTTTTTTAAAAGAGGGCCAAAATGTTCATTTACCCCATAGGCTAAAGCGTGAAAATGGGCATTTTGTGGGGATTTGCACATTTTGTGGGGATTTGCGCATTTTTGTGCATGCAAATTTGCACAAATACAAATTTGTGCAAATTCAGAAACTAAAAAACAAATCCACTTCCTTCAATGGGTGGATGATTGAATGAAAGGCACCTGACAACCTGAGAAACACAGACAGAACAGGTTTAACACAATCCATACATCTTTACGCCGCACGCATTTGCGAACTGGGTTTCCCTGCCAGGGGCGAGTGTCCGGTAGTAATCTTTAGTGGCCATTCCCTTGTATTTAAATGAGAGCAACAGGCAATAGAGTTTGCTAGATGTAACATCTTTCTAACCTGAAAAACTTCATTGTCTTGTTTCTTTGTTGGAACTATAAACTCCTTTGCACTTATTCTGTAGTCTGTTTGGATGTTTTGTTGGGAAACCCAGAAAGTGATCCTGGTTAAGGAACTACATTGTAATCTGTTCTCTGCTGATTTATATTGGGACTGTAAAGGCTGAAAGCCATTTACTAGAATTACTGCAATAAAAGCTTTACTGAAACCTGAGACTCAGTACCAAGAAGTTGGGACTGGACAATGGACAACCTCAAGGCCCCTCCTAGACTCCCTGCTTATGGTTCTTTATTTTAAAACCAGACTTGGATAGCCCTTCAAATACAGGATGCCTTCAAATAGAGGACTGTCCTCTGTAAAGTAGGACAGATGGCCACCCATGCCCCTTTATAGGTAGCTTCATATGTTCATATTCATGTAAGGAACATAAAAATGACTATGTTGGTCGCTACACTGAATAACTGGACACACTGAAACATACTACCAATACTATGAAATCCAGTGAGTAATAAGGCTTCTGAATGTTCAGCTCCAGACAAAATGGCAGCAGAAGGGGCACAACCTTTCTTCTTGGTCTGGCTCTTGATAAACTAACAAGTAAAAAAAATGCAAGTGATTTTTGAAACAGCAGTTTCAGTTTGGAGATAGATCAGATGGGGCCGTATGGGTTTGTCAACCCTTTCCAGCAAATTATGTGTTAAAGGAGTTAGGGCGCAATCCTGTGCATGTTTAGACAGAAAAAAGTAGGGATGTCATGGGAATCTGAGAGCGAGGTGCAGTCCGGTGTACTCCCCCCATGCTTGGCCTCCCAGACCCCATTTGCCGAGCGACTGCACTTACCAGATCCTGCTTGCTGATCTACCACATGGTCCATGAGCCCTTGGCAGCTGCTTGACCCCTCAGTGCGCTGCCATTTTGCAAAAGAAATGGCATCTCTTTTTTTTCCGTAAATGTAATGGTACTTAAATGGTGGCTGTGAAGGGTCCATTTACACAACCTTACATTTATGGAAAAACCAGAGCTGCCATTTTTTTTGCAAAATGACGGCTCGCTGAGGGGTTGGGAGGCTGCCAGGCTCTTGCTGGGTGCTGATGGCCCATGCAGCAGCTTGTCCAGGGAGCCGAACAGGCGTAGACAGGTGGTGGCAGCTCGGTGAGCACCCTGTGGCACAGACAGGTGAGTCTGTCCATCCCTAGAAAAAGTCCTACTACTCCCTGCATCCCTCCAGCCAGCCCTGCATAGGGTTGCACCCTAAAAGTCTTAAACAAGAAGGCTTGGGAAAACAACCTCAAAAACATTTGGGCATGATCCAGCTATATGGAAGTATTTTTAAGTCTCATTGATTTCAGCAGAAAGCTTTCATGCCATGCTTACATTTGGCTAGATTATACCCTGTGTTCCTCATCACTAATAATATTACACAAAGTCACAAACTGGTAGGACCACTGTTCAGAGTTTCTTCATCATGAGGAAATCTATGTGAAAATAAAACAACCAATATGCAAATAAAAATGTGCGCGCAGCGCAGAACAACTCACATATCTCTGTTGAATAGGTCTTGAATTTGGGCTCCTTAGATGCTACAGCATGGCATACAGCTGAAGGCAGCACAGCTGAATGTCGTAATCCAAAAAGAGAGGTCCATATGAAGAAGCAGAATTCTGTGTTAGATCAGGAACTCTGGATGCACATTGGCAATTTGTTTGTATTCTACATCATTTTGCATTTGTATTCTCTATGCTTTGACTTAGATTCCTGCATTGAGCAGGGGGTTAGACTCAATGGTCTTATAGGCCCCTTCCAACCCTAGTATTCTATGATTCTATGATTTTATTGTATTTTCTGTTTGGGGGATTAATTCATCATTATTGGGACTTGTTTCTATCATATATTCTTACACAAATGTAATTAGCCCCTTTGTTCTTTTGTTTTTGTTCACAAGAGGTCAGTCTCCTTTCCTGTATATTTCATCTGAACCCAGCCAATCATGGTTTGCCCACAAACCAGGATCGAAAGAGACAGGCGGGAGATGGTAAACTACAGTTGTTGTCTTAGCTCTGAACATCCTCTCAGTGTATTCTTGCCTAGGGATAGTGCGAGCGTCTGGTTGATGCTCGAAGCCCAGCAAGAAGTTGCCAGTTCGGCCCCCCGGACACCAGTTCGTGGACCTGAGCTCTTGCCCGACTCGGTGGCATGCTCCGTCTGGCAAGAACATGGGCACCCACTCCCTCGGTGAGCCAGTCACCTATCGCTGAAAGGAGCAGAAGGCAGCATCTCTCTCTCCTCCTTCTCCCATCCTTGCTACAGTGGCAGTGGCACAGGGCAGGCTGGTCATTTTCTGTAAATGTAAGAGCCTTATGGAAAATGATCAGCTTGTCCCTTGGTGCTGCTGCTGTAGCAGGTGGGAGCAGACAGAAGAAGGAGGCACCTATCCCCCCCCCCCGCCAACTGCTGGAGGCCAGGGTGAGATGTGGAGGGCTGGCCACCAAGACCCTTTTTCCCCGCACCAGCCCCTGACAGCCAGTGCGAGGAAGAAGGGCAATGGTGGCACCCCAGCATTCTCGCCCTGGTGTCCTCTAGAGAAGGCCAGGGTGGGAGGCTGGGGGCTGGCCACTGAGGCCATTTTTCCCCATGCCAGCCCTTGACAGCCGGTGCGAGGAAGAGGGGTGGCTCGCACAGCTCGCAGGCAGGCAGGGCGAACAGGGAAGCTCACCGAGCAGGTCCAAGCTGCACGAGCTGCGGGGGGCAGTTCATCGAGCTCCCCCCACCCCGGATGTAGATAGGCTCATCCATCCCTATTCTTGCCAGGAACTGGATGCAGCTGCCCCATGTGGAGAATCACTGAACTGCAGGTGGCAGCTTCTCAGCAAAGAATCTTCCAGGCCTGAGCTGACTCCGCCCACCCAAAGTGGCCATTGGATCATTTGGAGTATATTTCTGTGGGAGTACATTTATTGTTGCAGCTGAGCCTTGTTTGAGCAACAAGCTGTTCCTGAGCTCTGTGTCCTGTGTTTCTACTCTTGCTTTCTGGTCCTCTGTTCTGTTTACCCTCTGATCCTCATTGCTCCTTGGCCCTGACTCCTGGCTTGTTCTCCGATCCTCATTGCCCTTTTGGCAAATTCACTATCAGTCTCTTCTCCTGTTTTTGTCTTTCTTTTCCTTTTTGCCCTCCTTCTTAAAAATGACATTTATTAGCAGATAAGCTTCTTCTTCTTTTTAAGACAGGGCCATTTAAAAAATAATTTGTTACAATGCCCATTTTTATAGGTGTTTGACAAATATTATTAAGTGGAGAGCAAAGAATTAACTTGTCCTATAGCGACTGAATTCATCAATAGCTGAAGAGGACTTTGAATCCATGTGTAGAGGCATACCATTACAAACCTGTAGGAAGAGTGGCTCTGGCTGCACTCCTCTTTACTTTGGAGTAAACCCCACTGAATGCTAAGGTTCTGAACATACTGTTATGCACACTGGTTCTGAAGGACCTGTGTGAGCTTGCCCAAGCATTAAGATCAGCATCAGATGACGTTCTCTCTGGCCTAAAGACAAACAAGAGTCATTAGGGCTAGCAATAGGGCTTTCTCAGTGGTGGCTCCACACACCACTTCCTCCCTAGGCTGGCCTTTAAAAGAAAAAGAAAAAAAAACCCTGAAGACACATTTATTCCAGTCATCATTGGTGCTTAAAATTATTTGCTGCTGTTACTCCTGCTACTACTGCGTTGTGTGCATGTGCACGCTCGCGCATGCATCAAATTAAAAATTGTACAATCGGGTTTTTTTAATATTATAAGCCACCTTGTGAGGACAGTGCACCCTGAAAGGCAGGCTAAACATCTTTCAAATAAATCAATAATGTTACTTCTGCCACAAACTCAGAGGGTAGCATTAGAAAAACCACTCTTAGCCTCATTTCCCCCTCCATCAGCAATATGGGATAATATAAAACCATTCATCTTACAGGCTGTTATAAGGGCTGAGATATTATATGGGTGAAGCACTATGAAACCGTTCAGATATTTTATTATATTTAGTGGTATATAAATATCGCAAATTACTTAATTAAATTACTTATGGGACACTCTAACTGTACACAGTATTCTAAGGGTGGTCAAATACTGTGTACAGTTCTGGTCACCACATCTAAAAAAGGATAGTGTAGAGTTGGGAAACGGGCAACTGGGGGAGCAATCTTATGGCTGCCAGTCAGCGGCTAGATGGTTATAAGATATCTGGTTTTCTGGGAACCGACCTTCCCCCCTTCCTTGCAGGGAGCACAAAACAGCCTCATGCTCTGCGCTTGAAAAAGGAGTGTGGAGCGGCCAAAACAGGGCATTCCGGGGGGCATTCCGGGGCGGGGAAGGCAGAAATGCCGGTACGACACATCCAATGTGTTGCCCAGCAGCCTCTTCCCCTGCTCCGCCTTCCCATGGCTAGACAGCCGAAATCAGCTGTCTAGATTAGGGATGTACGAATGTCACTTACAGTTTCGTGGCATCCACGGTGGGGGGAGGCGCTCTATCCCTCCCCCCAAAATCCTCACCGGCTGGTTTCGCTCTGTGGCAACTCCACAGAGCCGCCAGCCAGGGCCTCCAGCCACTGACATCCAGCCACTGCTGGGCTGCGCAGGGACGCAAATGGCGGCTGCCGTAGCTGCCGCCATTTGCGTCCCTGCCTTTTGCTGTGATAAGCAATGTAAATACTTACGTAGCCTATCACAGCAAAGGGCAGGGATGCAAACAGCGGCCGCTACGCTATTTGCATCCCCACTTTTGCCATGATAGCGGCCGCCATTTGCGTTCCTGCCTTTTGCAGTGATAGGCTACGTAAGTATTTACGTAGCTTATCACGGCCTCTGCAGGGATGCAAATGGCATCCCTGCGTTATCTGTGATAGGCTACGTAAATACTTACGTAGCCTATCACGGCATTCGTGGGGAGGTGAATGGCGGCTGCAGACGTGGCCGCCATTCACAAAGCACCAGTGAACAGCAGCAGGTAAGTTCCATTCCATGCGCATTTTGCAGGGTGGGGGGCTTCGCTCTGCCACGGATTCCAGGGGGCGAATGCGCTGGCATTCGGCCTCCCTGGAATCCATGGCAAAATTCTCCGCCATCCCTAGTCTAGACAAAAATGCAGGGCAGGAGAAGTGCAGAGGGAACAATCTCCTCTGTGCTTCTCCTGCCCTGTATTAGATAGGCAGTCACCTCTGTGTTCGGAGGCAGCTGCCTATCCCCATAGGATTGTGCCCTAAAATGATCAAGGGGCTGGAGCAACTCCCCTATGAGGAAAGATTACAACATCTGGGACCGTTTAGCTTAAGAAAAGAGGGAAGTAAGGGGAGATATGACAGAGGTGTACAAAATTATGCATGGTGTGGAGAATGTGGATAGGGAGATATTTTTCTCTCTCATACCAGATCCTGAGGTTAACCCATAAAGTTGATTGTTGGGAGATTCAGGACAGTTAGAAGGAAGTACTTCTTCAAGAGGTGCATAGTTACACTATGGAATAGACTTCCACGAGGTGTGGTGATCACCACCAGTTTGGACGGCTTTAAACTAAGGGGGATTGGACATATTCATGGAGGATAAAGCTATCAATGGCTATTAGTCCTGATGGCTATATCCTACCTCCAGTATCAGAGGCAACATCCCTACGTATACCAGTTGCTGAAGAACATGGGTGGGAAGGTGCTGTTGCACTCATGTCCTGCTTGTGGGCAGCTGGTTGGCCACTGTGCAAACAGAATGCTGGACTAGATGGACCCTTGGTCGGATCCAGCACGGCTCTACTTATTTTCTTATTTTTTTCTTATTAAAATGCTGTAAGTTGGATTCAGACTTAGTCATAGAGTAGTTCCGTGACTAACTTAAGTCCCATTTATTTCAATGGATCTACTCTAACTGCTGGTTTGAAACTCAACATTAAAAAAACTAAGATCATGGCATCTCTGGCCCCATCACTTCCTGGCATATAGAAGGGGAAGAAATGGAAGCAGTGACAGATTTTACTTTCTTGGGCTCCAAGATCACCGCAGATGGTGACTGTAGCCATGAAATTAAAAGACGCTTGCTCCTTGGGAGGAAAGCTATGGCAAGCCTAGACAGCATAGTAAGAAGCAGAGACATCACCTTGCCGACAAAGGTCCGTCTAATCAAAGCTATGGTTTTCCCAGTAGTAATGTATGGCTGTGAGAGCTGGACTATAAGGAAGGCTGAGCGCCGAAGAATTGATGCTTTCGAACTGTGGTGCTGGAGAAGACTCTTACGAGTGCCCTGGACTGCAAGGAGGTCAAATCAGTCCATCCTAAAGGAAATCAACCCTGAGTGCTCATTGGAAGGACAGATCCTGAAGCTGAAGCTGAAATATTTTGGCCACCGAACACGAAGAGAAAACTCTCTGGAAAAGACCCTGATGCTGAGAAAGACTGAAGGCAAAAGGAGAAGGGGACGGCAGAGGATGAGATGGCTAGATAGCATCACCGATGCAATGAATATGAACTTGGGCACACTCCGGGAGAGAGCGCAGGACAGGAAGGCCTGGCGTGCTATGGTCCATGGGGTCACGAAGAGTCGGACACGACTGAACGACTGAACGACAACGACAACAACTCTAACTACAACTAAGTCTGGATCCAACTCTAGGTATTATTATGCACTAAGCCAACAACTCCCATAGCCAATGGTCATGCTGCCTGGGGATGACAGGAGTTATAGTCTGACACAGTTGGGCACACCGGGTTAGTGAAGGGTATACTAAGCTTGGTCCAAAACGTTGCCTAAAAGAAAACACCGGTTCTGCTTTAAATAGTGCCTTGTTCTGATTGACTTGAGCAGGACTTTGCTGGGGAAGAAATTACACATCATGAAAATCAATCCCGGCAGCACTCTGTTAGCAGAGGCTCTGTATGAAACATGTTAACACGTCTGGTGCTATTCCAGTCAACCTGCTTGTTCATTCTACGCACAAATCCAACTAGACAGGCATTGATCTCCTTGAGCTTCTGCTGACATTTATTATGAAATTTACAAGCAGCAAAATGAATTTAGATTGGCATTTGTATATTTTGCTTCAGTCTTGATTTTAAGCCCTTACAGTTGGTTTGATTCCCTGAAAGTACTTTAAAGATGACAATAAAAGAAAAAATAACAATCGTGTCTCTGTTCGTCAATGCCTGCTTTTTTGAAACGAAAAGAGAAGGTTTTTTGCTGATTTTTTGTTGCTTTTTAAAAATGTATGCCTTTGTTATAGCACTGTTCTTGGGAGAGCCCTATGGATTAAAAATGATATAAAAGCTTTCCATTAAAATATCTAAAGGCTGGAACCCTAGCAGGCTAAAACATAAAGCATTTTTGGGTGCAATTGTATACACATTTAGATAGGGAAAAGTCCTGCAAGTTCCAGTATTCCCCATCCAGCATGCTGGCTGGGGAATGCTGGGGCTTGTAGGATGTTTTCCTGTCTAACTATGCATATGATTGTACCATTAGCCTAAATATTCATGGTGCAATCCTACTCAGAAGTAAGTTCTATTGACTTCTGTTAGGTAAGAGGGTATAGGGTTGCAGCCTAAAAAATGTCTTTAACTTCCTGATTCCAACATATGACAAACTTGGTTTCATACTGAATTTCGTACTAACAATTCTATTGAAAACCCTGTACAGTTTCATGTCCTTCCAAAAATCTTCCATTACAAAATGAGGGCAAGTGGACAAGTCTGACGTCAATTTTCTAATATTCCTTCAAAAGCAAAAAAGAAAAGGTTTGCTGCTTTTTTTAAAGCAGGCGGACATGTTTGGTCTTTGCTTTACTTTTTCATATGATGTACAAATACTACCACCTGTTCCATTTATAAAGACAAATGGTTGACACAGTTTTGAGAAAGCTTTGGACCATATACTGGCTGTGTTTTTATGAATATATATATATTCATATTTTAAACCTGGCCTGCACCTTATAGAAAGATGCATATAAGATGTGTGTGTATCATAAATGCTTTCACCTGTTCACGGGAGCATCAGGAACAGCCATCATTAAACAGACGTGATATTGGTTGATAAAAGAGATTTGTGCATTTTCACATATGAGGCTTAAATTGCCTTTTGGCCACTCAGTGGCCATTTATAATTCAGAACAGAAAGCAGATTGGAAGAGAGGCATTCTGCAGTTCAGATGTGCATTCTGGCCAATGTAGGGTTTACTCATTCACAATATAGATCAATTAAAATCAGATCAGTATAGCAGAGGGGTCATAGTCAGTGGAATACCACATGCTCTGCGTACAGAAGATCCCAGTTATGGGATTATTTGGTATTGCTGCCTCCTGTTCAAAAGGCAGTTAGCAGAGAAAAACAAAAGGCAGAACAGAATGAGTATTCCACATGCACAGAAAAGCTAAAAAAAGAGGAGACCACGCCCTTCTTTAGTGAAGAAAAGGTAAATGGTTTACTCACAAATATTCTTGCATAAAAATACAGGTACAGCATATAGTTTCAGACACAGTTTGTTCAGTCTGTTTCTTTGTGTTCTATAACACTGGCAGGAGAGAGAGCAAACATGTGTGCTCCCAGCAATGGTAGAAGGTCATAGAGAGAGGGGGAAGAGAAGGAAGGGGAGAAGCAGGAAACCACACTGTAGGCTATAGAGATCCTAAGGCTAGCTATGCCTCAAATTCCCATGAACGAACAGTAACACTGCCCCTTTCCTGAAACTTGCAGATGAGGTTGCAATATTCCCAACACCCAGAAGATTTGGGCCTTGCCATTTCCATCTAAGAAAGGGTCTCAAGTTTGCAGGCTGGAAAAGAGACAAAAGCAAAGGTCTCTTTGCTTAAGAGAACTTGCTTCTAGTCAGAATATACAGCACTGGGCTAGGTAGACTAATGGTTTGGTTCAGTATAACTTCTGTAAACTGCCCAGAGAGCTTCGGCTATGGGGTGGTAAAGAAATGTTAATAATAATAATGAGGATGAGGATGAGAATGATGTTAAGATTGTTTGAGGAATAAATATATATTCCTTAATACCATACTGAAACATACTGAACGAAATCCTCGTATGTCTGCATGAACCAAATTCAATAGGTACAGCTATTCCCAGAATGGGGAGGACCATGTTGTACCTTCCTCCCTGCTAAAGATGAGGGGCCCATCCTAAAAAAGAGCTGGCAATGCCAACTCTGCACCACAAACGTGCCTGAATGTACAGGGATTCAAAACCTGACTATTAAGAGCTAAGTGCTCAAAGTCCTGGGCCTAGACAGTTTAATCTGTTCATTTCAGTTCTTCCCACATTCCATTTTTGTTTTAAACCTCACATTCTTTGCATCCAGTTTATGAAGAAATTTGCAGATTTGGGTAAGTTCTTATTAGGAAAAAAAACTGAAAAAAAATGTTCACCCATTCTAGAACTGACCAATTAGGACAGAAATGGCAGCAATATCTCTTTGTTCTTTCCTCCTATTTTGAGGTTTCTTGTTTTTTCCATATCCATTCCCCATATCCAGCCACCACCTTTACACATACCAAGATATTTTCCTCTCATTGTTTAAATCCATCTTCAAAATACAAGAAACAAAGGCTGCAAACATCATAAATTTGGACATCAGTCTTACATCATCAGAAGCTTGGTAAAGCTTCCATGTCGTCCCTTCCTCTCTTAGAACTTCATTTTTCCCTTTAAAAAATCCTAATACTCAACCCTTTCTGCTCACGTCACTTATTTGAAAAAATATCTTGGGCATTCATTGGAGATCTGTAGAGGTGGGCTCACTATGGAGAGGAAGTAATACCATGCATGGGCTCAGAAACAGCCTTGCTATCAGTAGTAGTAGTGGTAGTATTTCATATGGTTCCAGCAACACCAGACAGACTACTCAACAAGATCAGCCCCGGATGGCCTTCTCTCTGCCCCATCAGCCAGGCCAGCTAGGCTGGTGAGGATGAGGGAGAGGGCCTTCTCTGTGGTGGCCCCCACTCTGTGGAACTCCCTCCCTAGGAAATTCTGCCATGCCCCTTCTTTAATGAGCTTCTGCCACGCATTGAAAACTTGAATGTTCAGGCAGGCATTTGGGGTGGGTTAGGGTAATTTTAGAAATATGATGTTTTAATGTGAAATTTTATTGTTTTAAACTGTTTGTATTGTTGTACATCGCCCAGAGTGGCCAGGTGACCGGCCAAATGGGAGATTAAGAAAACAAACAAACAAACTGCATCCTAGAGTCTAACTGCATCCTAGAGTCATAAAGGAACTGGCAGAAGAACTCTCAGAACCGCTGTCTATTCTCTTTGAGAAATCATGGAGGACGGGGGAAGTGCCAGATGACTGGAGGAGGGCTAACATTGTCCCTATCTTCAAAAACGGTAAAAAGGAGGAACCCTGGGAACTACAGACCAGTCAGTCTGACATCAATCCCTGTGAAAATTCTGGAGCAGATGATAAAGCAATCCATCTGGAAGCACCTTGACAACAATGCCGTGATTACTTGAAGCCAACATGGATTTGTCAAAAACAAGTCCTGCCAGACAAATCTGATCTCATTTTTTGATCAAGTAACCTCCCTTGTAGACCGTGGGAATGCTGTAGACATCATATACCTTGACTTCAGCAAAGCTTTCGACAAAGTGCCCCATGATATCCTGATGAGCAAACTAGCTCAAAGTGGGCTAGATGAAACAACGATCCGGTGGATCCACAGTTGGCTACAGAATCGGACTCAAAGAGTTCTTATCAATGGGACCTTCTCAAACTGGGGAGAGGTAACGAGTGGGGTACCGCAGGGCTCAGTCCTGGGCCCAGTGCTCTTCAACATTTTTATTAATGACTTGGAGGAGGAGGTGCAGGGAATGCTGATCAAATTTGCAGATGACACAAAACTGGGAGGGATAGCTAATACTTTGGAAGACAGAAACAAAATTCAAAGTGATCTGGATAGACTGGAGCGCTGGGCAGAAAACAACAGAATGACATTTAATAGGGACAAATGCCAAGTTCTGCACCTAGGAAAAAGAAACCAAATGCACAGTTACAAGATGGGGGATACGTGGCTCAACCACACTACAAGCGAGAAGGATCTTGGAATTGTTGTCGATCACAAGCGGAATATGAGCCAACCATGTGATGTGGCTGCAAAAAAGGCAAATGCTATTTTGGGCTGCATTCATAGAAGCATCGCTTCCAACTCCCGGGAAGTACTAGTTCCCCTCTACTCAGCACTGGTTAGGCCTCATCTGGAGTACTGTGTCCAGTTCTGGGCACCACACTTTAAGAAGGATGCAGACAAACTGGAGAGGGTTCAGAGGAGGGCAACAAAGATGATCAGGGGCTGGAAACAAAGCCCTATGAAGAGAGACTCAAAGAACTGGGCATGTTTAGCCTTGAGAAGAGAAGACTGAGGGGAGATATGATAGCACTCTTCAAGTACTTGAAAGGTTGTCACAGAGAAGAAGGCCAGGATCTCTTCTTGATCATCCCAGAGTGCAGGACACGGAATAATGGGCTCAAGTTACAGGAAGCCAGATTCCGGCTGAACATCAGGAAAAACTTCCTGAGTGTCAGAGCAATACGACAATGGAACCAATTACCTGGGGAGGTGGTGGGCTCTCCCACACTGGAGGCCTTCAAGACGAGGCTGGACAGCCATTTGTCAGGGATGCTCTGACTTGGATTCCTGCATTGAGCACGGGGTTGGACTCGATGGCCTTGTAGGCCCCTTCCAACCCTACTATTCTATGATTCTATGATTCTATGAAACAAACAAAATATCTTCCAGATTTGAGCCATGTCATTGAAAATATGAACTGAGCCCCAGCTCAACTTCAGTTCATCCTCTCTTTCTCCTTGCTATTCCTTTATCAAAAGGTATCTTTCCCCTTCAGCTAATAATCCATATAAGATGTGGTCCTGGAGGTCAGAGAGAGGCACACCTCGCTCAAGTGCAATGTACAGGCTTTAAAACTTTAACTGAAAAGAACAATTAAGCCTGTAATACAAAACATGTATTTACCTGTTGTCCTAAGATAAAGAGCTATAGAAATGCTGAGGACAGATAATATGCACACCAAAAAAGAGGAAGAAAGACAGGCTTTACAGCCAGATTTATTACTTGGAAGGCCATCGAGCAGCAATTGCTGATCAGAAAAATAAATAAATCCCGAATGCATTGCATAAATTGTAATGTAAGCCTGATGCTCCTTCTGCGTTTCAGTGGAATTCCAGCATGTGCAAAGGCTTCGTTTAAATGATGGGTACAACTCTTCACATGCATTCCTAGAATGGAGACCCTCCAACGTTGACATGAATGTGGAAGCCTGCTTGCACTAGTGGTATTCTTTGTCCATTAAATCACAGCATGGCACCTGATGATCTCTGAGTCCTGGGGATGATGTTCGGATGTTTCTTTTTTAAATGGCAGGTGCTAAACATTTCAGCACCCGCATCCCTACACCTCATGTTTAGAACATAATTTGGATATTCCGCAGAGCGCTCGGACATGAATGTAAGCATAATATCTGGTTCTGGGGGCAGCAGAGAGAGTACTAATACAGAAGCCAAGCCAACCAAAGGAGGAACAAATGCTTTCTTGCCATGCCAAACATAATACATTACCCGTATCAGGACTATCTGTAACTGCACGTTATCATAGAGTATGTAAGTACTGGCAACCAGTTAATAGAAAACTAAAGAGATCTGAGAAAACAGACAGTACTTTAACAGCCCCATAAAAGATAACATAGTGAGAGAGAAAAGGACTGTGTTTGTTGCATGCAAACCAATTGCAGTTATGATGGAGTCGCAGTTAAAAATTCAAACAGAAGGCAAATGGACAAGCAGATACTAGAATTCTTACTATGGTTTATGTATGTTACAGTGTGATTTTCATGATATAAATAATGTTGCAGAAGCTCCAGGCTGGTGCAGGAGCATAGAGTGCAAATGTACACTAATAAATCGCATCCAACAAAAATAAAAATAGCCAGCTTGGTAATGCTAGATGCCTCTGTCAAATGTAAGCCACATATTGTGCAAGCTGTAAAACCACTCAGCATCCAAGTTAAACAAATATTATCCAACTAACTCTCTTCAAATTGCAGATATAATACTTTTTGCCATTGTGCACTCCATTTGGAGGTTACTTGAAAAAGCACTTCCTGTTCACTGTGAATTAATTCTAACCACAAACTCCAAGAGGCATCTTTGTTTTTCCCATCTCAAAAAGGTGATTGTGATGGGGTGCCACTCTTTCTAGCTTACACGCTGAATTATGGGCCTGGCAAATTGATATGGACATGAGTGGAAATTACAATGAGATCCAGAGAACTGCCAATGATTCTGACAAAGGACTGCTGCTTCAGTCCCTTGACAGCTTGCCTGGATTAGAAGCAGGAGCCCATAAGAGCAAGCAGCACCTCTCTAGGCAATCTGCATTTGAAGAACTGGTTAGACCTGGGTGTCAGTTGAACCACTGAAAGAAAGGAGGTGCTTGAGAATGCCACCTCCTGTATTAGAATCAACAGAATAACTTTTCAGAGTAAACACTAGATGGGTTTGCTGCATTCATTCAAGCCATTCTCCAGAAGTGTACAGGGTGTACACTTTCCCATTTCCTAAGACTCCACATCTACCCCAGAAACACCAGACCCAACAATTATTATTTTTTGACAAATAGCCTATAACAAACCACAGTGCGGATCACTGGTAAGTAAATGTCTCTTTCTGAGACATTTTTTTGATGAAAACATATGCTGTGTGGGAACTGGGTATTGCTCATTGGTTCCTCCTGTGCAAGCACCTGGTCATTATTGACCCCTAGAGGGATGCCACTTGCACTGGCATTTTCATGGCAGACTATAGCGGGGTGGTTTGCCAGATGGTCAACAGTACAAGTTGACCTTCCCCGCAAGAAAGGGGGTTGCCACACTGAAGACACTTCTCCGGGTGGACTCCAATTGGGCCATAGGTCCATGTGGAACTGCCAGGAGCAAGCCCTCCAATGACCTCAGTAAATGGGCAGGTTGGTAAGGGAGAAGGCGCTCTCTCAGGTTTCCTGGTCCCATGTTGTTTAGGTCTTTGTAAACTAGTACTAGAACCTTAAACCTGGCCCAGTAGTGAAAAGGCAGCCAGTGCAGTTCCCTCAGCAAAGGAATTACATGCTGTTGCCCGTCACCAGTTAGCACCCGGACAGCAGGCTGAACAGTCAGGCAACAGGCTGCCTAGTCACAGTCTTCCACAGTAGGGTGAGTTGTACCATATTTCTATTAAAATTATAATTTCCAAATTTGCATTATACTTATAAATTAGCATGTGCACATTTTATGCACATTGTGTCCTCTTTTTTCTGGCAATTCACATGTGGCCATTCTAATCTCCTTACCAAAAAGTTCTGACTATTCTGATAACCTCTGTGTAGAACAGGAGAGGGGGTGTCAAGTGTCAGTCTTATTTATCCAGCAGGTGCTTTCTAGGTTGGCAACAGAGGAACTGAGAGAATGCTCTCATTTTAATGCTACATTTGTTGTTGTTGTTGTTGTTCAGTCATTAAGTCGTGTCCGACTCTTCGTGACCCCATGGACCATAGCACGCCAGGCCTTCCTGTCCTCTGCTCTCTCCCAGAGCGTGCTCAAGTCCATATTCATTGCATCAGTGATGCTATCTAGCCATCTCATCCTCTGCCGTCCCCTTCTCCTTTTGCCTTCAATCTTTCCCAGCATCAGGGTCTTTTCCAGGGAGTTTTCTCTTCGCGTTAGGTGGCCAAAATATTTGAGCTTCAGCTTCAGTATCTGTCCTTCCAAATTTGAGCACTCAAGTTGATTTCCTTTAGGATGGACTGATTTGACCTCCTTGCAGTCCAGGGGACTCATAAGAGTCTTCTCCAGCACCACAGTTCGAAAGCATCGATTCTTCGGCGCTCAGCCTTCCTTATAGTCCTGCTCTCAGAGCCATACGTTGCTACGGGAAAACCATAGCTTTGATTATACGGACCTTTGTCAGCTTCTCTCTGCTTCTCTGCTTCTTACTATGTCTCTGCTTCTTACTATGCTGTCTAGCTTTGCCATAGCTTTCCTCCCAAGGAGCAAGCGTCTTTTAATTTCATGGCTACAGTCACCATCTGCGGTGATCTTGGAGCCCAAGAAAATACAATCTGTCACTGCTTCCATTTCTTCCGCTTCTATATGCCAGGAAGTGATGGGGCCAGATGCCATGATCTTCATTTTTTTAATGTTGAGTTTCAAACCAGCTTTTGCACTCTCCACTTTCACCCTCAACAAGAGGCTCTTTAGATCCTCTTTGCTTTCTGCCAATAGGGTGGTATCGTCTGCGTATCTGAGGTTGTTGATAATTCTCCCGGCAATCTTAATTCCGACCTGTGATTCATCCAACCTGGTGTTTCTCATGATGTACTCTGCATATAAATTAAATAAGCAGGGCGACAATATACAGCCTTGTCGTACTCCTTTCCCAATTTTGAACCAATCGGTTGTTCCATGTCTGGTTCTTACTGTTGCTTCTTGACCCTCGTACAGGTTTCTCAGGAGACAGGTAAGGTGGTCTGGTACTCCCATCTCTTTAAGAATTTGCCACAGTTTGTTGTGATCCACACAATCAAGGACTTTAGCGTAGTCAATGAAGCAGAAATAGACGTTTTTCTGGATTTCTCTTGCTTTCTCCATGATCCAGCGAATGTTGGTGATTTGATCTCTAGTTCCTCTGCCTCTTCGAAACCCAGCTTGTACTTCTGGTAGTTCTCAGTTCACATGCTGCTGAAGCCTAGCTTGTAGGATTTTGAGCATAACCTTGCTGGCATGTGAAATGAGCACAAGCTGCTTTGGGGATTGGAAATACGAAGTTATGTGAACTTCGTATTTCCATGGCATAGTATTATAGGCATTATTTATTTGTTTGTTTCAAAATTTATACCCTGCCTTTTCAAACTGTGCTCTCCCACTCCCTCCCACAACCACCCCCCCACACACACATAAGGCAGCTAACAAAATATTTCAAATTACAATACCTGGTTAAACACAAAACAAATAAAAGCCAATAAACACACCAGCAAAAACCAGTAAGCAGCAGCAGAATTGAGACAACAGCAATTTCGCTCAGAAATATCTTTAATGTAAGTGATTCATAAATATTGTTGAATAAAATTATCGATAAAGAGCAGCAATGTTGGTTCACTTCAGTAGCACAAATGGTCCATAAAAGCTGCCTAGAAGAGAAGTGCAGTTTCCTGATATCTTCATCTAAATAAAGATGAAAAAGTGAGAAAGACTTGCCTTGGAAGAAGAGTCACACAGAGAAAAGCAGACACAATAAACATCCAGCTCCTTAACATAAATCATTTTGGAAAGACCAGCTTTGGCTATGGGAGGATGATACTTCTTGTGTATTTTCTTTATCTGCTGATCACAGTTTTTCAGAACTGCTTCAACCACTATGTTCTATTGCGTTTAAAATACATATGTATACATTGTCTTGTATATTCTTATGTTGTGATGAACTGATAGTTTCTTACCTGAACAGAGATAACCTACTAAAAATGGAAGGTGGAAAGTAGCACATTAGATTCTTATTTTGTTTGTTATCCCCACTCTAGAAACAGGAATGGCTTGTTAGGATAGTAAGAGGCTCTTATCTGGGGATTGGCAACTTTTGGCCCTCCAGTTGTTTTGGCCTACAGTACCCATCAGCCCTAGCCAGCATAGCCAATGGTGAGGGATCATGAGAGTTCTAGGCCAAAACATCTGGAGGGCCAGAAGTTGCCCACCCCTGCGCCTAATTAGACATTGCTGAGCTCTTTCCCCATTGTCATGTTTGACAATGAAAATAAAAAATTAATATAATCTTTATCTTTGCACATAATCTCTTTTTTATCTTGGATACAGTTGGGCTCTACATAGAAATGTAACAAAACTACAGTTACCCTTTGCATTTCATGGTCTTTTGGCCCCACTATTTACAATTCTTTTCTGCATATGTACAGCTGTCAATTGGGGATGAGACTTTGTAGATTTGACAAAGCGGGCTTTACTCAACAGAAACTCATGCCACTGTATGCCTGAGGGCCTGTAAGGTGCCACAAGGCCTCATGGCTGTTTATACTATAATTATGTTGCCTATGATTATACTGTGGTTGCAGTAAGTCATATTTGTTTTGCCCCACTGATGTAATGAATGGCAGGACTATCCATAATTTGCCATGCTAAGAGGATGTCAGTTGTAAAACTTAGACACTGTCTGGGATGATACTTTATTGTTCTTCGTTCATCTGAAGTTCATGATGATTCAGTGATGTAAACTGGATTTCATATTAATTAAACTTGCAATGATAGACTAACATAGAGGGTGAATTCAAATGACCAGTTTACACTGTGGTAGGGTTTCTTTCCACGATATGGTCACTCACTGATTTCCATTCCCCCCTGCATTGAGCAGGGGGTTGGACTTGATGGCCTTGTAGGCCCCTTCCAAACCTATGATTCTATGATTCCTACACACACAGGGTTGGATCCAATCCTTGTGTGAGCAGAAATCCACTCACATGATGGGACCTCCGCCCATGTGACAGATCTTCCCCTTCCTCTCCTTTTCCCTATAACATTCTCATGCCCCAAATATTCTTTGGAGGGTCACCCAACCCTTCAGAGCAGATGTAGGGGAAGGCTGCAGGGGGGAGGGAGAAATCCATTGTGCCAGCGATTCCCTCCAGTGGTCAAAACGACACCTTGGATACAACCCATAGTGAACATTCTTTCAGCCACTCATTCTCACACTTAGCGAATTTGGAGGTATTTACCAAATGGTAAATAAGCCTTCCCCACATTTTTCATGTGGTTGTATTCAAGGCCAGTATTAGCATTCAGCATCTTTAGGCATCTGCATCCAAGAACCCCACCATCAGGGCCCATTGCAGATGTTTGACCTTGCCCCCCCATCCATGTTTGTTTGTTTGTTTTAAAGAAATCTGACCTGGTGCTCTGGTAGGGATGTACGAAAGTCACTTACCTTTTTGCGGATTCTGTTCATGGAGGGGGAGGTGCTCCATCCCTCCCCCTGGAATCCTCGACGGGGGGGGGAGGCGATCCGGTCCTCCCCCCCCCCGGAATCCTCAACGGCCGGCTCTGCTCCACGGCGGCTCCACGGCAGCTCCACGGCGGCTCCACAGAGAAGCCGGCCAGGCCAGGTCCGTCCGCAGCCAGATTTCTGGCCATGGACTGGCTGGTGCGGACGGACGCAAATGGCGGCTGCCGTAGCGGCCGCCATTTGCATCCAGCCAGGGAGCCGTGATAGGCCCACTATGCTATTTGCGTTCCCCTTTTTTTTTTCCGCTGTAATAGTCTATGTAAATATTTACGTAGACTAAAATGGCGAAAAATAAGGAACGCAAATGGCGGCCGCCGTAGCCACCTCCATTTGCGTACGCTGTTTTTGTGTTTGTTTGTTTTTACCCAGATGTGATAGGCTATGTAAAGACTTACATAGCCTATCACTGCAAAGACCAGACTGCAAATGGTGGCTGCGGCAGCCGGTCGAAAGACCAGCCGCCGCCACCACCACCGCTGGAGCCACTGCCATCCGGAACATCCACCCCAGGTAAGTCTCATCCCGGGGGGGGGATCCACGGGGTGGCGAGGGGATGGCAGGCCATTCCACCACGGATTTCGGGGGGCCGAATGCCAGTGCATTCGGCCTCACTGAAATCCGTGGCAGAATTCTCTGCCATCCCTAGCTCTGAGCAGCTCTGGATGGCTGGGTCTAGCTGCCATATTAATTTCCCACAATGCCCTTGACATAGCATTACTCTAGGGCATTGTGGAAAGCTAAAATGAAGGCTAGATTCAGCCACCCAGTGCCACTTAAAGCTCTCCAGATAATCTGCTGCCTGCTGCTGCAAGGAACATTCAAGAGGGCACACCAACAGAGTAGGGGGCTCAGCAGAGATCATTTTCCTCAGGGGCCCCTCAAACTGGGAGCCAGCCCCGGCTGTATGTACTAGTAATCCCTGGCTTGTGATATGGAGGCCTTCCCCTGAGCTATAGTTTTGTAGCCAGCATTGCCTTTTCCAACCAGCTTGTCTTCTCTGCTTTTCCCCCACAGATATGAGATTTTACAATTCCAAGTGTTCTTTCTGTACTATGTTTACATCGGCCAACCTCCCAGTTCACCTGCAGGCAGCTCCTTCTGCCCCTTCTCTTTGGAAGAATGAGCTTAAAACCTGAAATATGTCATCAACTGCTAGGGGCCAGATGATTTTCCAAATCAACAGAAGGACTTCCTCTGTGGGTTGATAGTATATCGTGGTCCTGTGTCAATAGGGATGGATGGACCTGTTCAGCTCTGTCTCAACAAGTTTGCTGGGTGGGACGGGAGGGTTAGGTCAAGCTCATTCCATCCCATTTCTGCATGAGCTTGCAATTTATTTTTTAAAAAACACCTTATGAAAATTTGTACACATTTTTTTGTAATGCACAAATTAATGTATGCAATTTTTTGTGCATTTGAAAATGTGCACATTTTTGCCACATGCACCCCATTGACTAAAGTGTATCTGTGAGCATTTTGGAAATGTATGCATTTTTGCACATTTTCCAAATGTGTGAATGTTGTCAAATGTATTTTTTTTAAAAAATAAAAATGAGGAATTTATAACAAGCTCAGAAAAGTACAGATTTCCAACTGCAAATTTGGGTCAGCATTCGGGTCCAGGAGATGTGAATTGGGTAAATCCATTTTTAAAAGCTTGAGGGAATGAATTTCTCACAATCCCTATATGTTAAGGGAGAGTCAGTCAATTGCATTGTGCCATTATAACCAGAAATCAGGGAGGCAGTAAGTTCTATGACTTATACTTAGAAAATGGCTCAGCAGATTGATCTGAAACTTGCCAGTGTAGGAGAGGTTGGTTTGAGGATGGTCTATGCCTATTTTGGTAGAATTGTAAGAAATAGTCAATTTAGAGTTCAAAGTTTGATGAGTGACTTCCAGCAGTTTGACAGGCATTGTCTGTTTTCTTTCGCATAGACTTGGCTAGGGCTAAACTCCCTTTTGTACAGCATATTTTGGACACATTGCATTGTGTCAGGTCTGGAGGAAGATCTAGTAGTAGTGTAACATGCTTGGAGTCCTTATTACAAATGTGATATATCTCCAATGGGATTTCATAAGGCCTGCCCCTAAGCATGCTCAGAACAATTCTGAGGGAGGGGGGTAGAATGCAAATACGTTTGGCAGGTTACGAGGGAAACAGAATGTAAAGGGAGGAGGTAAAGGAGGGGAGCAGGGAATTATTAAGTCAGTTACGGTTTTAGGAAGTTGAGACAGAATGAGGTTTGGGGCGGGGGGAGTAGGACATGCAAATCAAAGTCTTTTTTTCAAAGGTATACTAATTTCAAATGACTGCCCACCTGGAGACACAAAGACAAATTTCCAACATTGTGTATTGAAACCAATATGCGTATATTTGGAAACCAGTGCCAACAATGCTATTACCAGTAAGAGCTGATTTCTGACACAGCAAAAATAGAATAAACCATCTACTTCTGGGACCCAAGAACCAGACAAAAGTATCACAACACTGCAGCAATGCATGAAGGGATAACAGAACTAACACATTCACTCCATAGCAACAGAAACAAGTCAGTATCTAGGGTGAAGCAACAACAACCCAAACCAACCACAGTTATCAGTGTGCAGCACTTTAACAAACATTTAGGAAACAAGCAAATTTCCCCATATTTTCTATATGGTAAGTTGGTTCACCTGTATTCACCAAAAGTCAGGCTTATATTCAAACCTTCTTGAATGTTGGGATTTGTCCAACCCCAGTTTATATGACTAGACTATACCATTAAAGATATGCTGTAAATATTCTACTTTATATATTTGTATATTATTAAAATATAGTGCAACACACAGAGCTCAAAAATTGTTCACCGACTTTGAACAAAATGTAACAGAGCTTGCTGTGCTGTATAGACAAATTTGATCAAAACTAATTAATTGGCATATTTGCCCTAATGTTTTTCCATGGGCCGCCGCCATTTGTGTACGCGCTTTTTTTTTTTTTCAAAGTCACCCGTGATAGGCTACGTGACGATTTACGTAGCTTATCATGGCTGTCTTTGGAAATCTAGCCGTGAATCTACGAAAATCGTTACATAGCCTATCACGGGTATGTGTTGTTTTTTTTTACTTTACTTTTTTTTTTTTGCAATGGCGGCGGCGGCGGCAGCCGGTCGGGAGACCAGCCGCCGCCGCCGCCCCCGCCCCCGCCCCCAACGAAACGCCGCCGAAATGCCGCCGGGACCCGCTGCCGAGAGGGACATTCGGCCACGGTAAGTCCCATCCGCGGGGGGGCGGGGGGCCGGCGGAGAATTTCCCCACCAATTTCGGGGGGCCGAATGCGTTGGCATTCAGCCTCCCGAAGATTCGGGGAGAAATTCTCCGCCATCCCTAGTATGGGCACACCTCAGGGGTACTTCCACCCTTATACAGTTGTGGAAGGCACCCCACCCAGGGACTCTCTTTCACTATGTGAAACCTCGAAACCAGCTGTGCTGTCAACAGCTCTGCCAGCTCCCTTTATGCTGAGGCACTTAGAAGCCTACTACAGAGATTAAATCAGCAGTGTCTAATCTCTTTCAGCCCAAGGGCTGGATTCAATTTTGGAGAAGCTCACAGGGGTTGCATTCCAGCAGTGGGCAGGGCTGAAGGCAAAAGGGAGTATGCCCAAAGGCAAAAGGGCAGAACCCAAAATACCAGTACATCTTAGCTCCAGTCTCCTACGGCCAGTCGCTAAGCCTTCGGAGAGGCATTTCAAATTTATAGAATGGGGGAAAAATGCCCCAAACCTGGAAACCACCAAACAAGTGGTGTTTGGGGGAAAGGTGATGGGGCCTTCTGGGAAACCAGAGGTTCAACACCCTTGGATTAAATCAATTTATTTGTTTGTTTGTTTATTTATTTATTTCTATACCGCCCAATAGCCGAAGCTCTCTGGGCAGTTCACAAAAATCAAGGGCTTTCATATCAAAATAAACAATGTTCTGTTGCCATTTCTTGCTGCTGCTGCTTCTGTTTCTTCTTCTGTGTCTTCTGCTGCTGCTGCTGCTTTAAATGTGATATCATTCGGGGACAATACCATCCCAATACACCATTAATCATCTACAACTAAGCTAGATCTACACTAGTGCTTTTTACCTGTATTGAAACGGACTGATAGCCGTTGGGGCACATTGGGCATTCCGTACACTGCTTTTCCAGCATTATTTTCCACTGTTTATTCCGTATCATCCAAAATGCCACAACAGATGTCATTGTGTGTGCTACGAGTATAAACGCGCAAGAGGGGTATAGCGTCACCATGGTGGGATTGTATCAATATGATGTGAGGTACAGACTTGGCCTAAGTCACATGCAAAAAATTAATGGGCTACAGATGGGAATGAGTATCCCCAGCTACATGAAAAGTCACATTCACCCAATTCATTGGGAACTTCATGATCCTAGCAATGCAGGGTCAAATGTGTATCTGATTCCAATGTGCATCTACATTCACATCTGTTGTTTCCGAGCATGGATTGCCCTTGCTGGCTCAGGGGAATACTCGTTATAGAACCAACCGATCATTAGGAAGGCAATGCTTTGTGAATCGTATCACTGGCGTTATCTGACTTCCTCAATTTTTTCAGCTCTTCCCTCCTTTGTAATGGGATGGGTCTTGCAGAGGCACCTAAAAATGAGGAAGAACAAAGATTACAGCTGATGTATTGATATGCATTCTTGTTTTTGTATTCTTGTGTTTTGTGAGCTGCTTTGGGCACATTGTGTGGGAAAGCAGCATACAGATTAAAGTGCTGATGATGGAAGTGATGAAGATGAACCTCTTTGCTGGGGGACATGCGGGGAGTCATTATTGAAAGATAAGGCAAAGTGGTTTAGGTAGACACTACTGTCCGGGAGCAAGGCACATACAGTCTGGTTTAAAGATACCAGAAGAAGGAAAAGCAGGAACTCTGATGGTTGACTACCCACAGTCAGCATCTGGACAGCAGTAGGGATGGTGGAGAATTCCACCATGGACCCCAATGAGGCCGGATTCTAAAGAATATTTGCGTAGCCTATCACGTCAAAAAACATCAAATATTTGCGTAGCCTATCATGTCAAAAAACAGGGATGCAAATGGCATAGTGGACGTAAATGGCATAGAGTATTCCCACAGATAGAGATGTTTCTGTTTGGCTTTGAACCAACTGATTAACTGGCATCTGGAAAGATTCCTCTCCACTCCCCCCGTCTCCCTGCTCTGTCTCCTAAAACCTTGGTAACTCCACCCACCACTTTGCTGTCTTCCTTATCAGACTCTGAGTCAGTTCCCATGCCCTCTCGAGATGCTTCTGCAGAGGTGCTGGGCCCCTTATACCATCAGATTACCATGAATTTAATGTCTTTTATGGATATATAAGTGGAGAAGTAAGAAGTAACAGTTAGAGAAGATATGCTATCACATAGATGTGCTGTGGTAAAGTATTTGAAGTAGAATCTTAACAAGTATGTCAAAATGGACGACGTGAGTTGACTGCCGTCCCCAGACTGATCTGCCGCTAGACATTATGGCCACAATCTAGAGATCACAAGGTCTGATCCTGTCTGTGGTTACAGTATATATTTTATTATGAATGAATGGTTTATTATGGTCATAGTCCAATACAAATTTTTGTACAAAAGAAAGACAGAACTAATCAAGAGTAATTAAATTAAAACCAATAAATTTTAAAATGGGGCCAACATAATTTTTCCATTGCTTGCACTGAAATAAGAACGAACCTAGCAACCTTTCCAGTGACATAGGATGAATCATTCTATTGTGACATATAAACACAGGAAGCTGACTTATATGAGTCGAACCACTGGTACATCTAACCCAGAATTGTTGGCACAGACCGGCAGCAGCTCTCCAGGGCTTCAGGCAAGCTTCTTTCCTAGTCCTACTGAACAAAGCTGGGGACTGAACCTGGGACCTTCTATATGCAAAGCAGGTATTCTACCACTGAGCTATGGCCTTTCCCTAAACATTACTGATCATTCTCTTTATATATTTTTGTACCTGAGAGATTGATTGTGATATAACATGTTCTTATCTATCTTTGACTTTGGGTGTGGGTGTGTTTTTAAAGAGCAATGATATTTTAGATGTATTTTTTTTTTAGTCAAAAGGACATAACCAAGTTTGGTCTAGTGAAATAAATCCCGCAGATATTTAGCTTCTCCTCCAGTATCAGAGGCAGTATGCTTTTGTACACCAGTTGCTGGGAGACATGGGCAGGAGGGTGCTGTTGCGCTCATGCCCTGCTTGTGGGTTCCCAGTCAACAGCTGGTTGACCACTGTATGAACAGAATGCTTGACTGGATGGGCCCTTGGTCTGATCCAGCAGGGCTCGTCTTACGTTCTTATATATTTCCAGGAGAGAGTTTCTGCCTTTGAGTGTTCTAGGAATTTTATATTGATGTATCTCTTCCCAAACATGTCTTTTTGTCTAAAATGATACCAATCCTAGCCCTTAGGTCAATGTTTCAGAGGCATATTTTCTTTCTGATTAAAAACTGGAGGTGTTTTTCACTCTCACAGCTGAAAAATGTCAATGTTTAGTGTGCATAGGAGTTAGGATTAGCTAGGAGAAACTTGACATCTCATCGGGGGTGTTTCTAGAGAGCAATGACTCATACAGAGAAACAACAGATAGTCTCCGCCAATGGTGGGTAATTCTGCTGCATCTTAGCATCAGGACTAATAGTCACACCTGATACAGAGGTGTGGCAGAATTACTTGAATATGCACACACGCGCACACACTGGGGGAGATCGATTGGAAAGGGACATACCCAAAGCAGCAATCATGCAGAGAAACATAAGACAGATTCCTCTATGGGTAGGTAGGAGTTTTGTGTTACTTTTAAGGAAATGTTGGTTATTTGATTAATCAATTATCTTGGCATACTAGCAGGTGTTTCATGACATGCTGTTTGGGAATTGTTGCCTTGGGTATAGAATGGGGGAAGCAACACCTCTAATAAATTAATTACAGACAACTAACATTTAAAGCACAATCCAGTGATTGAAATCAGTGGATAAACGCATTGAACTCTGCATTTCACTTTCAGTGATTTCAATGTGTCTCAGTGTGTTCAATTCTGTGCATGACTCAGCCTCACTGCACTCACTGGGGCTTACTTCCAAGTAAACATGCTTAGGATTGCACTGCTAGGCATTTTATGTTTCTGAGCTGGACCCCTTGCAATGCAATCCTGTGCTTGTTAAAACAGAAGTAAGTCTCACTATTTGTTCTATGAGCCTTACTTCCAGGTAAGCATAGGATTGAATCCTTTCAATTTCTTTGTTATGGATTTGCCATGTGACTTTGTACAGATCAAGCAGTCAGACAAACTATCTGAATTTATAATGCTTTTGAGCACCAAAATGAAAATCAATAGAATTAAAACTAGTTTAAACTCAAAAAGTCATCCAGTCTGATTAGTATGTGTATCATGGTTGTTGTTGTTGTTGTTGTTGAGTCATGTCCAACTCTTCGTGACCCCATGGACCATAGCACGCCAGACCTTCCTGTCATGATGTGTATCACGCACTTGTTTAAAAAAACACACATCAGAAATACTGTAAAGTTATAAAAACATATGGATCACCATGTTGGATGGAAAGAGCTCCTGTCTTTTTTCCAATTATGCCGATAACCAGGAGAAACACTTTCAGAATACGCTGAAAATTTTCAGTGAACAAGTATATTTGAATGTAAAACATCTTGAAACATAAGCAAATATAAAATGTGTGCGTATTTTACATACACCACCATAATTGTTGGACAGTGAATGTATCCCAATTCCAGGGGACAAGCTCCAGTCATTTATTCAACTCTCTTCCTATAGATTCAGATTGATGTTCTAAAGTAACAGCAGTGGTGTAACCATGGGCATGATGGGTGTTCTGCCAACACATCTGGAGTGTACCAGATTTCCCCTAAACATTTTTAGAAGAGATACCCACCCTTTGATAAACTGTCTTCACTGTTCCATCAACAGAGCCAGGGAAAGTGGCAGAAGTCTCCAGGGTTGCCACGGGCTTTGAGGCACATGTTAAGACCGAAAGGTGCATGCCTCAGGCAGTGCACAGGTTAAGAGCCTAGCATGTAAAAACGAGCTCAGGGTAGGGAACTTGCAAAGCCAGTTTACGTAAAGAAGTTCTGATGCTCCTTTGTCTCTGGTAGAGCAGAGCTGAAATGTCTCAGAAGACTTTTTTTCTGAGAAAACGTTGGAGATTTTCTTTTCCTCACACCCTTAGGAAAAGATTACTTTGCAGAATTTCCTCTGAATAGTCTCCACCAATTGTTCGTGGCGGCTGCCATTTTCCCTCCACAATTGCCCAGAACAATGCTAGGTCCAGGGCATTGCGGATGATGCTGGGGCCCAGACTGCCAGCACAGTTGCTGTCATTGTCCCTTGCAGCGGTAGCAATGCCCGCCCCCAACGCATGCAGTCGCGCATGCACACACAAATCCAGAACAACCTTAGGGAAAAAAAGAAATAAGCTGTGATACTGCCACTGCTAATGGTGAACCCCACGCCCTGAGAAGCTGTTGGAGGGTTTCTCCTCCCCCCGGAAAAAATAGATGAAATGGTCCCTTCCCCAGTTTCTGCCCACTAATAGGGTGGAGAATTTTGAGAAGCTATTTGTGTACAGCTGTAGTCTGTGGAGTCGCTCTGTAAATTCCACTGGTTTACAATCAAAATGAAATGGGCAAACTGTTAGAACTGTTTCCCCAACGATACTCTGACTGAAGGCCAAATTAGAGGTGACACTATTTACATCTTTAGCCATTTTTTAAAAATTAACAGCCAGCATGGGGGTCCCTCAGCTGAGTCAGACCCTGGCATGGGTGGCAGGGGGCTTTAACCTTTTGCCCTGCTGTACTCCAGATTGGAACTGCGCGCACACGCACACACACCCCTGCTATTTGGAATGGGAGGGAAACCTCCATTGTGAATCGCAGGTGGGGGTGATCCAATTTTTTGTCAACTCTGGACAACTTTGCTTAATGTATATTGCAATAATGTATATTCCATGAATACATTAATGTATTAATGTATGTATTATATACATGTATAATGTTCATATATAATAAAATGGATATTAATGCATATCAAAACCAAAGCACAGAATTCCACAGTGCAGTGCACACCTAAACATCAGAAATGAGATGGGCATTGCCAATATCACAGTTGCCAGCCGTTCCAAGTACAGGAACCTATCCAGCAGAACATCAAGGCCACACAGCTTTGCACAGGTCAAAATTGCATTGTCATAGGAAAGTGTCAGCCTATTTGTTAATTTAGCTCAGTAGTGTCTTCTTTGACTGGCTGCTGCAGCTCTCCAGAGTACTGGGCAGACTTAGCCTACTGCTTTATCCCAGCCACTGGAGATGTTGGGGATTAAACCTGGGACCTTCTCCAGGCAAAGCATATGGTCTACCACTGAGGTACAGCACCTCCCCACATCCAGCCATTCCCATTCTACTCCCACCCTTAAGGTCACTAGACAGCTCACCCATATCCAATACTTCCTTTTGGCACCAGGACTTTGTGACCTTGGTCAGCTAGTCAAGAAATAAGACAGCACAATCAGGATTCCAGCTTGCAGGGAAACATCCCGAGCATAGAGGTCTACACATGCATATGTTTCTGCACTCCAGACATCCATGGTCAATGCATGGGCAGCAGGGGTGGCCCTGGGGGCTGCATGAATTGGGGGAGTGGCCCTGCTGCCCTTTGTGTTTATAACATGCAATTTAAGGGACTGAAGTCACCATTGTCTTGTGACCAGCACTATTATCCAGAGCTCACTGTGTGACATAATGTATCTGATTTTATTACTTTGGATCAAATGAATATCATGAATACAGATCTGAGTAGGTCAGTTGAGCTTCTCTCATTGTTAGCTTATGACTGATCTGTTATGCAACACGGTTTTTAAAGAAATTTGTACACAGCAGCTTTATTTTCTGTTTGGAATGGATAGTGCTAGGTTACTAAGGCAGGATCTAGCCAAAGTTAAGCACTTTTAGAGCTCTCTTCAGCAGGTGAGATATTTGCAATACTGTCCTAAGCATGTTGATGCAGAAGTCATGCTGAGGTTTATTTAACAGATTTACTGCTAGCATTTGGATGCCCCACCCTTCTGTCACTGCTACTGAAGTGGCTAAACAGTAACCCAAGGAAAATGTGCTAAATTCCAAATAACATTACAAAGAAGATTAAGAAACAGCCCAACAATTTTCTTCAAAAACAAATAAATTAAAGAGCAGTAGTCAGAACTGACTTCAACAACACTTACTCCAAAGAAAGTAGGCATATGAACAAGGTTAACTCTCTCACTGGAATTAATGGGAGGTTAAAAGTGTTTAACTTGAGCTGGATTGTCCTGCAAATTAAGCCCTGTTCAGGTGTTATGGCTGAATAGGGTACAAGTAAACCACATAAAATGGATGGGGGTGCACACAACGTCTTCCTACTTGGCAGCCCTGCCCCCATGCCCTGACCTCCCCATGTTGAATGAGGAGTGAATGCAAATAGAAACTTCCCCATTCAGCACAGGGAGACTGAAGATTCCAGTGGACAGGGCTGGCATTCACTTACCCATCACTCTTAGGTATATTGCTTGTACCCTATTCTTTATCCAGGGATGGCCACCATATGAACCAAAGCTACATCTGGGAAATTCCAGGATGTGCCTCATATACAGTGAAGGCCAGAAATATTGGAACAAGGATAACTGTTTTGGCAGTTGGCCTCTGTACACCACCACATTGAAGTTGAAAGGAATCACACCCAAATGGGAGCGAAGTCAGGACTTCCAGCTGTAATTCAAGGGGTTTGACAAAAGTGGGGCACTAACCATTCAGGAAGGACAGCCAGTGGCATACACACACCCCCATTGTTGGTGGCTCATAAGTAATGGAATGAATGGCTGACAAGCAGCTGCATGGCAAGGTGTGGCCTGTTTCCTGGGTGCCCCATGACCAGTCAAGCAGATAAAAGGCCTGGAGGTGGTTCAGAGTGTGACATTTGCATTTGGTAGCTGTTCACTGGAACTCCCAACATGAGGTCCAAAGAGGTGTCCATGCGAGTGAAGGAGGCCATCATTAGGCTGAGGAAACAAAATAAACCCATCAGAGAGATAGCAAAAACATTGGGAGTGGCCCATACAACAGTTTGGAACATCCTGAAAAAGAAGGAATTAACTGGCAAGCTCAGCAACAGCAAAACGCCTGGAAGACCACGGAAGACAACTAAAGTAGATGACCACAGAATGCTGCTCATGCTGAAGAGGAGCCCTTTCACAACATCTAACCAGGTCAAGAATGCTCTTGCAGAGGTAGGCATGTCATTGTCAACATCTACAGTCAAAAGACGGCTTTATGAATGTAAATACAGAGGCTTCACAACAAGGTGCAAACCACTGGTGACGCTCAAGAACCGAAAGGCCAGATTAGCCTTTGCCAGCAAACACCTACAAAAGCCTGCCCAGTTCTGGAATAAGATTCTTTGGACTGATGAAACCAAGATGAACTTGTACCAGAATGATGGGAAGAGAAAAGGATGGAGAAGGAAAGGAACAGCTCATGATCCAACGCATACCACATCATCTGTTAAACATGGTGGAGGCAGTGTTATGGCATGGGCATGTATAGCTGCCAATGGAACAGGGTCACTGGTGTTTATTGATGACCTGACTGCTAATAAAAGCAGCAGGATGAACTCTGAAGTGTATAGGGCTATACTTTCTGCTCAGATCCAGCCGAATGCTGACAAACTGATAGGACGCCGCTTCATATTGCAGATGGATAATGACCCAAAACTTACAGCAAAAGCTACCCAAGAGTTTCTCAAGGCAAAGAAGTGGGATGTTCTTCAATGGCCAAGTCAGTCACCTCATCGCAACCCAATAGAGCATGCTTTTCACTTACTGAAGACAAGACTGAAGGCAGAAAGACCCACAAACAAGCAGCAGCTGAAGACAGCTGCAGTAAAGGCCTGGCAAAGCATCTCAAAGGAAGAAACGCAGCATTTGGTCATGTCCATGGGTTCCAGACTTCAGGCAGTCATTGACTGCAAAGGATTTTCATCCAGGTATTGAAGGCAATCCTTAAGTTTGAAATGATGTTGGTTTGTTCCATTACTTATGAGCCACCAACGATGGGTGCGTGTGTATGCCACTGGCTGTCGTTCCTGAATGGTTAGTGCCCCACTTTTGTCAAACCTCTTAAATTACAGCTGGAAGTCCTGACTTCGCTCCCATCTGGGTGTGTTTCCTTTCAACTTCAATGTGGTGGTGTACAGAGGCCAACTGCCAAAACAGTTATCCTTGTTCCAATATTTCTGGCCTTGACTGTAATTCCATCAAAACTTCCTGCTGTCATTGAGGGGGGACCACCACTCATATGCCACACAACATGCAGGCATCTTCAGTTCAGAATGCCTGGTCCCTAAGGTATGAAGCTCTTTTCCAAGGTTCATTCTGACCAGCCCTCTTGAGAAGTCTTACCCTAGACAAGAGAGGATCTTGGCTAGCCCACATTATTCTCTGAAAAGCCTACACTGGGGTCTGATCCAGATGTTCCTACAACTATTCTACCTCTTCAGGGTGTTCTTTGTTAGGGGCTGGAGCTGGGAGTGGTAGTCTGCTCAAAGTGCCAGCATCGCCATTCTGATGGCCTGCCTTGTAAATAATCTAGTACTCGTAAACTGATAGGGTCAATGTTCAACACTGTAGTCTGGCTGCCACCATGGTGGGTATTGCTTTATTTTCCTTAAATAGTCTTAACAAAGGTTTGTAGTCAGTTACGATGATGAAAAGATTTTCATGTAGATACTGGTGAAACTTCTTTAGGTCAAATATGATAGCTAGCCTTTTTCCATCTGAGAATAACCCCTCCTTCCTTATTTAGTGTCTTAGAAGCATATCCCATAGGCTATTTTTTTTCATCAGGGTTCATTTTACAGACTATACCATCTCTGATAAAACATCACAGGAAAGGATTAACTCCTTGCTGGCATCAAAATGAAACAAAAAACACTGAGAATCTGAATAGGCTTTTAGATTATTGGAAGACTTTTTCTTGTCTGTCTCCCCAGTGTCTCAAAGTTCTTTTCCTTAGGAAGTGGTGCAAAGTTTTTAAGAGGACTCAGTGATTTGGAAGGAACACATGGTAATAATTCAACATCTCTAGATACGCGTGAAGTTCTGATATGTTTTGTGGGATGGTGCCTGTGGTGGTTTGTGGTATGGTTCAGAATTCCAAAAGAAATGGAGCCAATTTTATCGCCAGATTTCCCGTGGTCATTTTCCTTTATCCCCTTCTTTCTCCTGAAGGTGATATGCCTCTTTCTTTCTTTCTTTCTTTGTCCCAAACTGCTTCTGCCACCGGATAAGCTCCCTTGCAATTCCTTGCAAAATCTCCAGTCTTCCTGCTTTTATGGCACTGGAATTTTTCAGGCCTACAAACTGAGACTGAATGCAATGAAAAAACTTTTCCAGATCCCTAAACTTCTGTTGTGGGCTTTTCAGTTGGTTTATGGGTTCATGTTGAGTTTCTTTTTTGTTTAGCTGTAAATCCTTTAGATTTTTTTACTGCTGTTTCCATGGTAGTTGCCACCTTTACAGCTTTGTCCCAGATCAGGTTCCCCATCTACCAGTAATTTCTTTTGGATGTTAACATCCTCAGCTCCACAAATAAATCTGTCTCTAGAATGTCCTCTAGGAAAATTCCCAAAGAGAATAGTGTTCAGTGAGGGGTTTTTTATTATTATTTCAGCTATATATGTGAATATAGATTCACCTTCCTTCCTCCTCCTGTAATTTGAAGTGTTCCATAATTATAGCTGGCTTTAGAGTATAGCATTCAGACAAAATCTTTTGCATCCCTGCCAAACTTTTATTTCCTGGCTTTTGTGGCTGCAACAAACTCCTCAAAGGGACATAGGTTTTAGTGCTGCACTCACCAAGAAATATTGCTTTTGGCTTGTTCCCATCACTAATATTATCATTTTCCAGAAAATAGTAGCCCGCTCTCTCCATATATTGCTGACAGTCAGTCCACTGACTCTGGATTAAATTCCTCAGTTTTCCTATCGAATGGCATCGTAAGGTTTTCTTGTCGCCACTGTTGTTTACTCACTGTCTATCTGCCCAAATCATAAACTGCTTATTGCAGACAAGCAAACAGGAGGACTGAACAAGAAAATGAAAGTAAAAGACAAGGACAGTTTGAGGGTGAAGTCTTTACTTCTAATGCAATAATCAAGTCAAGCCAATCTTTATTTACAGTCAAATGTACAGCTATTAGTACATCATGTTAAAAACACGTATATTAATAAGAATACATATCCGTAGAAATGGAAAGATGCAAAATCTATAAAAGTACTCATCAATAAATTTAAAAGAAAAGTCAGATGATCATGAGTGGTTTGTTTGTTTGTTTATTTATTTATTTATCTATTCAATTTATAAAACCTGCCTATGTACAAATACTCTAGGCGGGGTACAAAGTTAAAAACAATTTAACAAAGAATCGAACAATAAAAACACAGCCTAAAAACATACAAGAGTCAACAAAGAGGAACGAGAGTTCTAAAAAGGGAAGGCTTGCCGGAATAATAGAGTCTTTAATTCCTGCTTAAAGCCCGTCAAAGAGGTCAGCAGGCGCATTTCAACCGGCAGGTCACTCCACAACTGAGGTGCGACAAAGGAAAAGGCCCTCTTGTATATGGCTGCTAATCTCACATTATGCAGTCACAGCAGATAGCCCACAGAGGACCTTAGGTGGCAGACAGGGATGCAGGGGAGAAGGAGCTCCCTAAGGTACCTTGGACCTAGACCATGGCCCCATCTACACTGGGCTTTTACTCCGGGGCAGGTGCAAGTCGAAGTCCCTCATGATAGATGACACAATCTTGACTTTGCAGCCATCTGTGGTTTTCACCCGGAAAATGCAGAGTTCCAAGGAGTCGTTTTACTGCAATTTGCGGGGGTTGCTACTGGTTTCCCCTTGGTTGCGGACTGTCTGCTCCTTCCCCGAACTGATTTCTCATTTTGCCGTGGGCAAATGTTGTAGGCAGCAAGAAGGCGCTCTCTTGTGTTACTACCAAATCCTCCTCTGATCGTGGCAGGACAGAGAGAAGGCCTCGTCTGGGGATCTTAAAACCTGGGCAGGTTTCCAGCCACATGAGCCTGGAGCAGGTCTCAAGGTAGCTCTGAGCCCATGCTGGATTCGTCCCAGGATTCCCACACCACCACCACACAAGCATATATTAGCAGCGGAATGCCGAAATCTGAAACTCAGCTGAAACTTGCACATGGTGAGGTTGCCTCACAGCTTTTTGCCATGAACTGAACTGGCTGTATGAATTAGTCCTGCTTCTCAATTGGTGCCTTCAAAAAAAAAGAAATACGAATCCCTCAGGTGACTACAGAAAAAGTGGTTTGCGGGAGTAAAGACCACTTATTATGGGAGCAAACATTTATGTAGCACCTTAATAAACTACGCCTGAAAGCTGGTGGGTGTGAATGGAGTAGCAGGAAATATTTGTGGGGAGCATGTGCTGCACCTCACTGGTATGGAGTCATCTCTGTAAAAGCAACATGCAGTGACCAGAACACTCTTATCTGGCAACGTCATGCATGACAGATTCTTCGCTGAATATAAGGGCTGAAATAGATATTTTAACAACATTCTGATTGCTCTTGAACTGACATGTGGTGGTGGTGGGGAATCCCCGAAAACAGGGCCAAGGCAGAAAGCCCTTCTGGAAGGGAGGTTCTGGATCCAACCCAATATTTATGAGGCCCCGAATAACATGATGCTCTGGATGGCTTATAGTAACAATAGAACACAACTATAACAAATAAAAATATAAAGCAGAGAATGAAACCTACATAACCACCACCACCTGCCAGCAACACCAAGAAATAAAAAGATTTTACACGTAAGGATTAAGAGTTGAAAAGGCTTGGGAAATTAAAAAGGTTTCCACCTGGCACTGAAAAGGCCACAAAGTGTGCTAGGTGACCCTATCTAGCATAGGCTTTCCACAGCTGGAATGCCATCACCAAAAAGGCCCTTTCCCAAGTAGCCAGCAGCTACACCTCACTCACTTCGGCTTTTAGCAGAGGCTGCTCTCTCCCGCACCCTTTTAGGGTCTCTGGCACTTTAAGCAGCAAGACTGAGGTCACCTGTAGCATCTAGGAGATGATAGAATGCTGCAGAATGGATTGTACTATTTCAGACTTCAGGTGGGGATGCCACATTTTAAATGCTTCCTCCCCCCCACCCCACCCCTTCTCTGTATATAGACATTCTACTTTCCCTGTACATAGAAAATTAGTACAGCAGGGAGCAATCTGAGCTTGAACCATTCTCCCTGATGTGTTAATTTTCTACTTGCAGGAAATTTTCACAGGGATTCAGAAATGTCATCTCCTCCCTGCAGTCTATGAACTTGCGCACACTCCGGGAAAGAGCGGAGGACAGGAAGGCCTGGCATGCTATGGTCCATGGGGTCACGAAGAGTCGGATACGACTTAACGACTGAACAACAACAACAACAACAACCTGCAATCTGCCAGGTGCAGTCCATTTTACCATCATAACTTTCTAGCAACTCATTCTGCTGCTTAATGTAGATCAGGCCCAATCTGGGTCAGATAAGGTGCAAGAAAGGGGGGGTAGTTATAAAAGTCCCAGTTTTATTTTCCAACAACAGCAGCAGCTTTTGTTAGTGCACAAATACCCGCCTCATGTCAGAAACTAGGGATCAACGAACAGAAATATCTGGGCCAAATGCTGAGACCTAATCAGTGCCCCCTGTCTGTATAGTTGCCAACCAAGAGGTAAAAGACAAGACAGAGGTACTGTGGGTTGGGAAACCAACTACTCTGGATGGAGGTTTACAACTGGTCTTAGATGGGGTTGCACTCCCCCTAAAAGACCAAGTGCGTAGTCCGGGAGTCCGAACAGGAAGCCCAAGCGGCTGCAGTGTCCAGGAGTGCATTTTAACAGCATAGGCTGGTACACCAGCTGCAGCCCTATCTGGAGAGGACAGACCTTGCCTTGATTATTCATGCACTAGTGACATCCAGGCTAGACTACTATAATGTGCTGTATATGGGACTGCCTTTGAAGATAGTCCAGAAAATTCAGCTAGTGCAAAATGTGGCCACCGAAGTGCTGGTGGGGATGAGACAATCAGATCATCTAACACCTATACTGCGCCAGCTGCATTGGTTACCACTGTGTTTCCAAGCCCAATGTAAAGTGCTAGCTTTGACCTTTAAAGCCTTAAACAGTTTGGGACCAAATTACTTAAACGGCCACTTTCACCCTTATCAGCCTGCCCACACTTTAAGATCCGCAAGAGAGGCCCTTCGCACTGGCCCACCTGTGAAGGCTGTTAGGTGGGCGAATACTTGAGATGGATGGACTCACCACCGTCCGGTTTCACTGGGTGCTCGCTAAACCGCCTTCACCACTCGTTCTTCCCCAGACCCACTCGCCAAGCAGCTGCATTCCCGGCAAGTACCCAGCAGCGACCTGTCCCCTTAGCAAGCTGACATTTTTAAAAAAACAACAGAATCTTCTCTTCTTCCTCACCCTTCTTGGCCCCAGCCACGGGTTGTAGAGGAAGAAGTTGAGCAGTGCCAGCACCAGCTCCCGCAGTGTGGTGGCCACTGCCATCTTGGACTTGAAAGAAGAGTGCCTGAGGCCAGCTGCCTCAGTCGCTATGCACCATCGGGAGTGGGAGCAGAGGAGGGCACAGCTCTGGGCCCAGCACCAATGGCACTGACCGACTGACCCATCTGTCAGTTAGTCAGCCTGCTGGTTCCTTCACAGTCTACCTATGGGCACCATCCCCCATCTTTCCCACACTTCCTCCTCTGCCATGGAAGGGAAGCGGCACCAACCCAGGCCTGCTCTGCCTGTCCGTCTTTCCATTCCCCCTCTCAGGTGAGGCCTGCTGTACCCTGTCATGTTGCATAAATGGCCCCTTTACAGCCACCATTTACGTAAATCTCAAAACATGAGTTTCATGGCAATTCCTCAGCTGCCATTTTATGCAAAATGGCAGCTTGCTGAATGGGATGGGCAGCTGCCGGGCACTTGCCAGGTGCAAAGTGTCAGGAGCGCCCTAGCGGCCTCTTTCAGTACGCTCCAATAGCCAACTCAAGACACAGACGAAAGGATTCTTTTCAAGGCTTTAATCCTTTTACAACTTAATGACTCTGTCAGATGCTAATCACCAGCGACTAAGCAAGGAACAGCAGAGTAGCCTATGCTCCGAGTAGGCAGTTCATCCCCATTTGAAGGAGAATCACTTGAAGACCCTAAACTAGGCTAGGGAGAAATCCTCCCTCTTTCCCTTGGGTCCATGGGAGGCGGCCGTTGCTTGCGCGCCAAACGGGTGCTACGCCTCCTTTCCACACCCTCCATCGCTCGTCACTCCCTGCGTCTGCGTCGAGCATCTAGCAAGCCCCCCTCCCGCACTTTCTCACTGCTAGGATCACTATCTATCTCAGGAATGCCAGCAGGAGGAATCTCTGCCAGCTGCTGTGCCTGTGAGGGATGAGCTGGCTCCTCTCCCACGGATTGCTGATCCTCCTCAGAATCAGAACTGCTCTGGGGTTCTATCGGCTCAGTTTCCACCCTGACACAAAGTTGCTCAGTGAGCAGGTTCAGGTGAGCGTGGAGGCTCAGTGAGCAGGTCTGGGGGGGGGGAGTGCGCAGGGGGAGTTTGACGGACTCCACCCTCTTCCTGGACTCTCACGACATCCCTAGAGAATACATGAGAGAGGGCCTTTTCCACAGTGGCCCAGCACTTCTGGAATAAGTTGCCATCAGGGGTCTGCCAGTCCCCATCATTGCAGGCTTTTAAGAAGGCCCTGAAAACTTAGTTGTTTACTTTGGCCTTCCCCTGGTTATGTTTTATCAAACTTGGTTATAGCTGCAATTGTGTTGTAGGTTCTGTCTTATGCTGGTGCTTGTTGTTTTGGAGAACCTTTGCTGCTTTTATTACTGCATTGGTTGTTTATTATAAATTTATTGTATGCATTTTATTGTTGTATGCCACCTTGGGAGGGCTTCTGCTCTGAAAGGCAGCCAATAAATATTTTGAATAAATAAATGAAAGTGAAGGAAGTGATGTCTGGTATAAGATCTTGCCAGCAGCCGCAGGTTGTTTAGGGGTGGGGGTGCAAGTAGTGTTTCCCTTTTTTCTGGCTAGTGAAGCCTTCCCCTGGCATGGAGAAGAGGAGGAAATATTGCCTGTGGAACATCTACACATCAGGCTACTGTTAAAGGAACAGGAGCCATGCTAAACAAAAAGAGGTGGCAACTTCCCTCTTTTGCACTTGTGTGCTATTATTTTCAGACTGAATCTAGGCAGTTGTTTTTTTTAAAAAAAACAAAAACCCCAAAGCTTTATAAATGGAATACTTTTAGACCTATGAATAGACCAAAATGGCTTTCTTCCCATTAAAGTTTTGTGACTTGGTATAATTTAGAAAGCTAAGCATGATAATGGGAGTAAGGCTTTGAGTTGATTTTAAAGTAGCATTAAAAAGGACATTAAGGTGGGCCTGTTAAGCAGATGGGTTGTTCTAATAATGGAAGTGGCAGGACTTGAAAGAATCATGTAGAAAAAGTTGAAACTGAGATAACCTGATGAATTTGGGGACTTCATTTTTTTAAGACAAGGGTATCATTACTGTTACGAGAGTTCATTTATAGTTTTATTAGTGGAAAATGAGAGATCTGTGCTCATTTGCCTTGCCTAATGGAAACATTCTGATACTCCGTTGGATGTTTTTCTCCCTTGCTGTTCAGTATATGAAAACGTTTTGTCACTCTTCACTCCATCCTTTTCAGGAACCTCCATATCAAGCTTTTCAACTTAATTACTCTCCATCCATCTTCATGTTACTGATGTCCATTCTGGCTCATTTGCTCACCCTGACAGGAATGGATTCCCCCCCCCATTTAATTTCTGAGGAAGCAAATACCTGAATTTGCTACACTGGCAATATCTTTCAGTCTATGCACAGCCCCCCGACACAAGTGCTGAAGTCACATTTTGTTCGTTTTCAGTGATGTAGTGGTAAATTTTGTAGGGCAGAAGCTCATCATGACCATGCATAGACACACACATACACACACACATGGGAAAGAGCAACAATATGTAGCATTATACCCAATTTATTAGGATTAGCATGATGGCAAGCTCACAGGAGTGAGGTTCTTGGAACTCAGGGGTGCTAACATTTGACTGGGTAGGTTCAACTTGTCAAAAACAGTAGACAGTATCCAATAAGACATGAGTGCTAACATAAATTAAGGGTGCAGCCCTATGGGGATGGCTGTAAGCCTCCGAACTCAGAGGCTTACAGCTGTCCAGTGCAGAGCTGGAGGAGCAGCGGAGGCAATCTTCACCACTGTGCTCCTGCCGCTCTGCATTTCAGCTAGACCTGCTTTTTTGCTGGTCTAGCTGAGGCAGAGGGGAGGGGAGGGGAGGGGAGGGGAAGGGAAGGGATGGAGGCCGGGGAAGCTGGAGGATGCTCTGACTTGGATTCCTGCCTTGAGCAGGGGGTTGGACTTGATGGTCTTATAGGCCCCTTCCAATCCTGCTATTCTATGATTCTACGATTCCCCATAAATTGGCCTCCCCAGTCCCCTCCCCTCCCCGCCCACAGAACTGCCACCTTTCCCTACTCTCAGAGATTGCCTTTGCGACATTGGAGAGGCAGCCATCTGCGAGGGGGAGGGGGCAGGGAGCTTGGACTCCTGGGTCCAAGATCGGAGCATTGTCCCTGACATCAGATCCAGGAATCTGAACTATTGTATGCCCCCCACCAGCCCCCTGTCTCTGTCTACGGGCCAGAGGATTGCTCTCTAATTGCAAGTTCCTTGCTAGTGTAAGGAACCCCTAGCACAATGCCAAAAGCATTAGCTGGCACACTGGGATATCCCGGGAAACCCATCACACCAGCTGAAGCTAATGCTTGTCCCTTACGCCAGCGCAGCAGCCTCATTTAAGTTAGTGCTCATGTCCTATCGGATACTGCCCAACGAGCTTTAACAGGCAGCAACTGAAACACAACCTTTCACTTGAGATTAGAGATGCAACGTATCTTGCAAAGAACTGTTCCCATCTCAATGGCTAGTAGGAAGAAGGAACTCCATCAGAGAAAAGGGGTGAAAGCATCTGTCCTCTCCTTCATTATTTTTCTCATGTGCTGACTTCCTCTATACTATGATGAATAGTATATGATGAAGATGTCCTATGATGAAGAGGACATCTTTTTTTGGTGTTAGTTCTAGAAGGTGTTGTAGGTCTTCATAGAACCGATCAACCTCAGCTTCTTCAGCCTCAGTGGTTGGGGCATAGACTTGAATTACTGTGATGTTGAATGGTTTGCCTTGGATTCGTACTGAGATCATTCTATCGTTTTTAAGATTGTACCCCAGTACTGCTTTTCCCACCCTTTTGTTGACTATGAGTGCTACTCCATTTCTTCTAAGGGATTCTTGCCCACAATAGTAGATATGATGGTCACCTGAATTAAATTCGCCCATGCCTGTCCATTTTAGTTCGCTGATTCCCAAGATGTCGATGTTCAGTCTTGGCATTTCATGTTGACCACCTCCAGCTTACCTTGATTCATTGATCTGACATTCCAGGTTCCTAAACAATATTGTTCTTTACAGCATCGGATTTTCTTTTCACGGCCAGACACATCCACAGCTGAGTGTCCTTTTGGCTTTGGCCCAGCCCCTTCACTCTTTCTGGCGCTACTTGGAAATTCCCTCTGCTCTTCCCCAGTAGTAGATTGGACACCTTCCGACCTGAGGGGCTCATCTTCCGGCATCATCTCTTTTAGCCTTGTGATACGTTCCATGGGGTTTTCTTGGCAAGAATACTGGAGTGGGTTGCCATTTCCTTCTCCAGTGGGCCACATTTTGTCAGAACTCTCCACCATGACCTGTCCATCTTGGGTGGCCCTGCACGGCATAGCTTATGGCTTCACTGAGTTACGCAAGCCCCTTCGCCACAACAAGGCAGTGATCCATGAAGGGGACCTCTCTATACTAATTGGCCACGAACAATAGTAAAACAATAAAGCCTCTTTATCACCCCATTGACTTCCCAGAGCACCGACAATCTATTCTGGCACTCCAACAGATGATGTCACCATTTCTGCTCTGAAAAATGTCCCTGACTGGTATTCCCCTTCCACTACATGACTGATCCTTTGTCCAGGAGCCTCCCTGTGCTTTTTTTTTTTTTTTTTTACTGGGCCAAGGGATGCTATCATGTAGTACAGGCCTAGAAAGGCCAAGATTTCATTTGCCAGCACCAGCACCTATTTTCAATACCAGGCATTCAGTCCTCTAACATGTGACTTTTTTTTTTAAAGAGGTGTATATGCTCCCCAAGGGGGAAAAGGTTCTAGATCAGAGGGTTGTATTTCCAGAGGGGTCTGAGACCCAGCATCTTCTGTGGATCTGTGATAGTTCCCCACTAACCCTGATATGAGCTCAAAGAAGAGAGTTTCTGCTATCTGCTCTACGGGGATCAGCCTTGCCGGTGCTTGCTCCAGCATTCGGGGATCCTTGGCAAGATACCCTAAAAGGGGCCCCTGCCTAGGTGGGTTCACTCCTCCTCTGACATCACTGTCCCTTCACTTGCTGTCTTCCTCTGGGCCCAATCTGTACGGCTGCCAAACTGGAGGGAGTAAGATGAACAGAGGCTGCCACCTTTGCCCTGTCACTGCTTCTTTGCTCATGAAGTTCAGGTGAAGAGGCATCGCAAAGAGGAGACACATCAGAAGGGCCTCAGGGCTCCAGGGATCAGCAGTGGGCTGCTCTGCTGGGTGCAGAGCTCAGCAATTGCCCCATGATGCCACTGAGCCTCACACAGGGAATCCTGACTGAGTTACTGTGAACAGCATTTTGACTGGTCTTGCCTCTCCCATGTCCCTTCAAGAGCACACCACATCTCAGACTAGTGCTGAGCCAAACGTTTTTCCCACTTTTTTTTTTTTTTTACAGTTCTCATTCAATGGGATAGAAAGAAATGGCTTTCAGAAAGAAATTCAAAGGAAGAGAAATTTCGGAGAAATTCTCATGGGTTGGGTTTGGGGTTCTTGTGCTTACCTTACTTAGGAGGTGGCTGAGTAGTGCACATGATTGTTCTGTCTTTCGTTGTACAATAATCTCTGTGGCAGCCTGTAGCCTCTTCAGTTTCCGACACAAGCCATCATGAGGAAGATATCATGAGGCAATTCCTCCCGTGGGGGGGGGTCAGTTGAGGAACGGCACATGGCCTGGGAGTCTGCAGAGCAATGGAAAGATGTGTAATAGAGAGAGAAAACACACACAGCACCCTCGGCCACCTCACAGAGATTAGGTAAGCTCAAAAATACCACCAAATGACATTCAAAATTCTGCCTCAAGAAAAGTGGAAGCCTCACCACGGTTGATGCTGTTGCCACCTACAGAAGCAGTGCAGTAAACCAAAGATCCTTAGGAAGAAAGAAGGAACCTGTGCTAACCCCTGCCAATAGTGAGCCCTATCTGTGAGAAACTGTTGGAGAAGTTGTCCTCCCCTAGGAGAAATTCAGTGCAATTGCCCCCCAATTTCTCTGCCACACAAATAGGCTGGAGAATTTTGAGAGGCCATTTCCACACAGCTCTATCTCAGACCACTTGGCATCTAGGAAGGTGCAGCTTCCACGACCTATTACAGAGTGGCCACTTGTGCATCACCCCCACCCCGAAAAGGGAAATGCATCACCGAAATAGAGGATACCAATTTGCATAACATTTGCATATGCAAAATTATATGTATAGGCACAAATTTAGGGTGTGTGTGTGTGTGTGTGTGTGTGTGTATATATATATATATATATATATATATATATATATAGAAATAGAAATAGAAATACAAGACATATCACCATAGTGGAGAAAACAGACTAGGTGAACCTTGTGCCAAACTAGGGATGGCGCGGGTGCCTGTTTCAGTCTGCAAATCTGTCAGACCACTGGTGCCCACACCCCCTGATCTGCGCCCACTGAGCCCCCCCCTCTCGCTGGTCCCCAGACCACCCTCCCATGTTCAGTAAGCAGCCCGCAACTTACCTGGGTCCATCCATCTGGATGGATGGGCCTGGGTAAGTTGCGAGCTGCTTACCGAGTGCAGAGGGAGGCTTGAGTGCAGTCTGGAGGACCAGAGAGCGGGGGCAGGCCTGCCCGGAGAACCTGGACGGGAGGGCACTTGTCCATCCCCAAGCCAAACTAGGCTGGAGATCCATGATTATTTCCATCTTTTTAGTAGGTGCAGGGCAAATTAGATTGGGACCAGGATACTGGAGGAGGAATGTTTAACCCTTTCCCTTGCGCTGCTTTCTCAATGCAAACTGCCTCATCCCATCAAAATTGTTATTTTGCCCCATTGGGGGAAAGCTTACTGGCACACAACAGGGGACAGTAAGAAAAGTTTGATTTTATTATAGAAATGTGGTGTACAGATGCCAAAATAAATGAAAATAAATAAATAAAAATACCACAAGAAGAAATAGCTGCATAGATTGGTTTTAATTCCCACATTTCAAAGTATCTTCCATCGGCAGGGGGGAGGGGTGTGGAATCTTATTTAAAAGTCTCGAATAAAAATGGCTCAGTAAACCATACTGCAGCTAACTCTGTCTGGGTTCAATGGAAGTTACACCCTAGTACTTTGGAGGAAGTAAGCCCCATTTATCTGAGTGGAACTTACAGCCCAGCAAACATGTTGACAGTGGCACTATTAACATTGTCATCCAATCCAGCTCAGCTTATAGGTAGAATCATAGAATCACAGAATTGGAAGGGGCCTACAAAACCATCAAGTCCAACCACCTGCTCAGTGCAGGAAGCCTGATTCCCAGGAGGTCTTCCATCCAAGTACTAACCAAGGCTGATCCTGCTTAGCTTCCAAGATAAGATGAGATCAGGCACATCCAGTCCTTTGCTTGTTGCAATGCCAACATTTTGATTAGTCCCAGTGGCTGAGCCATAGCAGCTTGATTTGCAGCAACTGGCAGGTGAAAAAAAAACAGAGTATGCAAATATGTGTTATATCGTCTGCTAATTGCTATAGACAGGGCTGGCCCTACCATTAGCCAGAGTGGAGTAGTCGCCTCAGGCGGTAGATGCTGGGGGGTGGCAGCAAGGTGTTGGAGGAGAGAGCTGTGGGCCATGCGGCCAGCTCTGCACCTCCTAAGTTAGCCTGCAACCTTCATGAACAGTGGAGAATGCTGTCCCACTATCGGTGTTGAAGACAGGTCCATCTACCAGTCCAGTTGGCTTTTGCACGTGGAATGAGAGGGGGCACTATCTTCTCCTTCACCTCAGGCAGCAAAAAGTCTTGGGTCACCCCTGACTGTAGATCAAGACTTGGTTCAAAGACCTGAAAAGTTGACAAGTCTAGAACAGACATGATTTTAGATCCAGGGCAGAGCAGTGATTATAGAGTCTAGGATTAGGATAAGGGAGACCGGGGCTCAAATCTCACTCATCCTTGAAACTTAGTGAGTGGCCTTGGACCAGTCATTCTCTGTCAGCCTAACCTACCTGAGGAGAAATGGGAGGAGAAATGGGAGGAGAACCATGGACTTTACCTTCAGCTCCTTGGAGGAAAGGTGACATTTAAACAAAGGAGGTCATAAAATGGGATGGAACTGGCAGGCTTCAGTGTCAAGATATGCTTGGGAAATGGCTCCACTTCCTTAACTTTACTAAATATTGTCTTCAATTGACACACAGAGATATTAGGGGAGCGATATTAACAGTGGAGCCAGGAAATGCAAGGCCAGGAAATGAAAGAGCCACCAAGCCGGTGACATGGGGCTGGATCCAGACTAAATTAGTGGAACTTAGTCCCCACTGAAATTAGTAACACTTCATTTAGCCATGACTAACTTTTCACATGGATTTCATGAGGACCCAAGTGCAAATAGGTTACTCTGGATCCAGCCCATAGAAATTTCATGGAAGTTCATGATATCCCTCTGCCACAACATTAAACCAGTTTGTCTTGAAGATGGCCACCAAAAGACGGTTAACACACACACACACCACACACAGCTGAATTTCTAAAAGAATAAATCACTACAAGAGTGGGGTGCAGGCTAACATTTGTAGTGAAGCTGCTACTGTATTGATTTGGCCGAACAATCGGACCTGGCTGAGTCTGGGTGGGAGATCCTTTGTGCTTTACCTAGGGCCGGCGCTACCATTAGGCAGTGTGAGGCGACCTCCTCAGGCAGCAGGTGCTGGGGGGGCAGCAGTAGCAGCAGCCCCTGGCTGTTCCAGCTAAGCCCCTGCTTGTTCCTCTTTGTTGGAGAGCAGAACTGTGTACGCCTCAGGGCCTGTCTTTGGGCCCCTTAACTAGATTCCTGCCTAGGTGTGGAGCGAGAACACTATCCCATCACGAGTGTTAAAATAACATTCAGCTGCCTGCGCAGTTGGCTTCTGGTCCCAGTTGGCTTCCGTTCGTGAAATGGGGAGGGGGGGGGGTCGCACCATCTTGTTCAAAATGTCTGGCAGCAAAATGTCTGGGTCTGGCTTTACTCAACACAGTCGAGTCAACGCGACCAAAACATCTTTTAAAAAATAGCTAGACAAAACAACAACAACAACAACAACAACACAACTCTTTCAAAGAAGGTGTACTTGGACGTCTGATCCCAGCTCAGCAATGCCCTTTGCGACTGCTGTGCGTGGCACTGCGCCGTATTTTGCGAGAAAACATGCGGACATCTCCACGGGGCATAGTAAGGGCAAAGCTCTGCTGAGGAATGACTCCAGTGTCCCCACCGGGTCCCTCCTTTCCTTGGAGCGGCTGACTAACGTCTCGGGGGAGGGCTTGCCACAAGCTCCCCCACCCCACCCTCAGCTGGGCTTCCCGGGGATTGGGGGGGGGGGTGTTATAAGTGTGTAGGGGGGAGACAGACAAAAAGAGATGAGGAGGCGTCCTTTTCTCCTGCCCCCATAATCGTCCGGGCACCTTCTAGGAGCCGGACAAGACAAGACTTGGAAGCCCCCGGGAGCAGCGGACAGTGGCAAGGGGGGGGGGCTTGCAACCCAGCAGCCCCGCTCCTGCCTCTCCGCCGCGGCTGCCTAGGGAGGGAAGCTCGCTCTCTCTCTCTCTCTCTCTCTCTCTCTCTCTCAATTTCTTCGCCTGGATCGGTGGCTGCCAGAGGAAGCGAGCGCCCTTGTGGGCTCGGATGGTTTGGCGATGCCTCGGCTCTTGCCAAGAGAAGCAGCCTGAGCTCAAGCGGCCCTGGAGCCGAGCGTCCGCCGCCCGCTCCGCTCCTGGCCCTCGCGCCGGCGCTTCCGTGGAGGCTGCCGCCCGGCGACTTCTTCGCTGCGCCCGGAGCGCCCCCGGGCTGCCTTCTCCGCCTTCTTTCATTGGTCGGTGATGCGTCTATTTACATCAGCCCCGAACTTCTCCCGGGAACAGCTTGGTAAGTCTAGAGACCGGGGCGGGAGGCGTGGGGGAGCTCAGAAGCGGGATCCAGGCTAGAGAAAGGCGGGAGAGGCAGGAAGGGAAGAAGAAAGGAGGATCGGGGGGGGGGGATAGAAAGGAGGGTGGGGGCAGAGATTTTAACTGTAGAGAAGGGAGGCTGGGAAAGAAAGGCGCTGGATAGGTTTGGGGATGAGCAGGGCTTCGTTTGAGCCACTCTCCGTCCCATCAATATCACTTTGCAATACCACAAATGGAGAAGAGGACCTCTGAGCATGTCCAGAGTGCATCTCTCTCTCTCTCTCTCTCTCTCTCTCTAACCGCTGGGTCATTGCAATCGCGCGCGCACACACACTCATATACCGCGAGCTGGAGCCTCTGCATCTCTCTTTTGGGGGGACTTGAAGAGAAGCTGAAAAAAATGCTTTCGTTCCTTTCTCCGACTGCTTAGTAGGGATTTTTTTTTTTTTTAATGCCTATTTTCTCAGCAAAGAGGCAGACAGGTAGAAAAGATCTTCTATTTTAAACTTTGTTTCATGTGGTGTGTGTGTTTACCCATACACATGTGGAGAGTTTTAAATTCAAACGGAGAAAGAAAGGAAAGTAAAAGTCTTCGAAAAAGAAAAGCTAAACACATTTATGTCCTTGGGGTCTTGTACTTTTGCTACAACGTTCAGAAATTAGCAACTGTGTGCATGTATTAAACTTTATCCCCAGTGTTTCAGCCACCATTCATATGAAATATCTGGTCTATTAGACTGATGCTTGCTTTATACATTATTTTGTTTCTGTAAACATTAGCTTTGGCTATCTGGTCCCTCTTGTCCTGTGACTGCATGTTGTCCAAGAGTTTTGGAAGAGTGTAACTGCTGTGTTATTCCCAAAGCATATATATAAGTTAATGAGCACTCAACTCAGCTTCCAGTGCAGGAGCTTGTAAGAGCAAATGCACATATCCAAGATCACTTGAGGCTGCAATCCTGTGCTCATTTACCTGGCAGTAAGTCCCATTGAACTCAGTGGGGCTTACTTCTGAGCAGGCAAGTATAAGATAAGCATGTTTGCTCAGAAGTACGTTCTACTGAGTTCAATGGGACTTGATGTGCATAGGATTGTAGCCTTAGAGTGTAAGCCTAGACGTGTCTACTCAGAAGTAAGTTCCATTGATTTCAGAGAAAGTTACTCCCAGGTAAGTATTTCTAGGATTGCAGCCTTAGAGTGAAATCAGATATACATTTACTCAGAAGTAAGTCTAATTAATTTCAAAGAGGCCTACTCCCAGATAAGTATCTGTAGGATTGTAGCTTAAGTTACCTTTCTAAGGAGACTCGTGTGCTTAAACTCAGTTTGGTTAAGGCATGGTAAAAGGTTAGATCGCACTCACGTGCACACGCACACACACCCATTTCAATGCCTATTTCTGTGTGAAGTGGGATGCATACTGATATATAGTGCAGAATGAGGGGCTGATAGATCCTTGGTTATTCTGGAGTCAACAACATCTGTCTAGAGTGCATAATCATTTGAAGGACCAGGTGCTGGAGGTAATTATCATATATGCTGTTTTTCTTCAATAAAAATCAAACAGTTACGACTTTATTTTTCACACTAATAAGTGTTTTTCCAAACATTAAATGTTTCACCATGATTTCAAGTTTATTGTTTAAGCAAACATGTTCTAAAGCATTTAACTAACAATTAAAAATAATGTTAAAATATGTTTAAATTTGTTTCATGAACTCAATACATTTTTATCATTATTGCTTGCAATGGCATTCATTGGCACGTATGTTGTTTAATATAACTTCAGATCTTTCAGAAAAATGTTTTGCGTATGTATTTTGGTACTTGTTGCATCTCTCCCATTGAAAACTGTTCTTGTTCATTATGATTAAGGAGCATTTTAAAGGATCACAATTGCAACCTTAACTTTGGCTTTTGTGCAAATGTGTTCAGTCACACAGCTATTTACAAAGGGAACACTGGAGTAGATTGTTGGGATTCTTGAAGTCTCTGATAAAGAGTTTCCCCTGCTTACTAGTGGGAGTTTGGAATATTTCTCTCATTTTCCTTACACTAGATGTTAACATTTGTCCTGACAGAACACAAGCTCATATTTCAAATGCCCACTCCGTATGTCCGGGAAACCTTGAAGTCATGTGCCAATCAGTATTTCTGATTGGGTACTTTCCTGTAATTTATTGTTACACCATTGGTAACTTTCTTGTTAGATATCCTGTATGAATACATGACTGTGAAAGAAGGATGCTACTGACTGAAACAGGAGCAATTGGCCCCCAGAAGTCTGACATCCTTGTACCTGGTTTAGTTAGTTATCCACTAAAGAGATAAGATCTGGAATCCAGACATAGGGAGAGTTGCAGTGAACACATTCCCTTTTCATCAGTAAATCTGTTCTGTAGAGAGTTGCATGGAATTGTGGGTGCCTGCAATTACCTTTGCTTCTTTGAAAGGTTGCCACATTTATTTATTTATTTATTACATTTATATCCTGCCTTTTTTCCTCCAAGGAACTCAAGGCGGCATACATAATACTCCTCCTTCCTCCATTTTATCCTCACAACAACCCTGCGAGGTAGGTTGGGCTGAGAGTCTGTGACTGGCCCAAAGTCACCCAGTGAGCTTCCATGGCCGAATGGGGACTAGAACCCGGATCTCCCGACTCTCAGTCCAGCACTCTAGCCACTACACACATGGCTTTATATGAAAAGGTGGTTCTTTGTTCCATAAGACCACTGATCTGTTTGAATAAATCATCATTTAAAAAAAAAACTTATAAATAACACAGACCAACAGACCAAACAAAAATAGTCTTTATTGTCTTGAAAAGAGATGTATTTCCTGAATGAATTCACTAGCTCCCTCTGCTAAGGTGTCACAGTTCACACAGGTCTCATCTCAAAGCTTGTTATGTTCATTCAGTGTTTGCACCTTAGACACAAGAAGTGCTCCCATGCATTTAAATTGGAAGGTGAGAATTAGCCTATGGTTGCCATAGCTTCCTGTTTGTCAAATCAATTAATGCCCATAAATGGCAATCTAAATCTGTTACCATTTCAGCTCTTGCTATGGATATACATACTCTTTCTCCTTGGAAGGCCACTTTGAAAGTCCTTCTTTGACAAGTGTTTGCTAAGATCCATGCCAGGGCTTTAGATCAGTTAAGAAGAAATTCAGATTGGCTTAGACAGGATTGCCTGTCAATTTTATGTCAATTTCACCTTGGAGAAACTGACACACCCAACCACCACTATGGGGTGTTTCTTTTGTCTTTCAAGGTATGTCAAGGAGTGGCCAAATGATGATCAGCTTTCTAAAATGAAAAATGTCTGAATGCACATTGCAGACACACTTTAGCAAGTCCTCCCCAACCTACTCAGCCAAATGGGATTTTCCTAGAAATATACACCACGGTTCAAGTTACAAAGTTGTGTACATTCTTATTCAATTTTTATTGCAGGCTCCTTTGCATGAGCCTTATGTATGTTTTTTTTTTGTTTTTTTTAAGTTATTGTAACACGGTTTCTCCTTGTTTGAATGATGGAAGCAGGCAGTTGTTCATGCATCCCATGCCCCAAATAAGGCTGAAGTTACTTCCAGCTTTCAGCCAGACATGGTGCTTGTAGGGAAGAGTCATCCACTGGTAAGGGTGCATTCTTTGTGATAGCCCAATGGTTATTTTGGGGGGCAGAGGTGTGTACACCTTCATCTTCTGGCTGGTTCTGCATGTCTGCCTTGAAGAAGGAACTGGAAATCAACTTTCCAGTTCCTTATTCCTGGAGGAGAAGGCTATCAATGGCTATACTCCTGATGGCAATATGCTACCTCCGGTATCAGAAGCAGTATGCCTATGTACACCAGTTGTTGGGGAACATGGGTGTCAGGGTGCTGTTGCACTCATGTCCTGCTTGTGGGTTTTTCCATGGGTATCTGGTTGGCCACTGTGTGAACAGAATGCTGGACTAGATGGACCTTTCGACTGATCCAGCATGGCTCTTCTTATGTACTTATGTTCATAGCTTCATCTACCTATGCAATGTTTGGAGTCATTGTACTTTGTGGTTTCAATTTTTGTGAACCACCCAGAGAGCTTCGGCAATTGAGTAGTATAGAAATGTAATAAATAAGTAGAATAATACATTCCTAAAGGCCACCTTCTCCAGCCTTGATGGCCTCCAGTTTCTGGCTGGGAATTCTGAGAGTTGCAGCCCAACACATCTGGAGGGCACCAGGTGAGGGAAAGCTGCCTACAGATATGCATTTCTAAATGAGTTAAAGAAATGGATACTGGTTTTCTGGCAAGCATATGTTGCCTGAGATATTTTAAGGAAGATCATGCTGTCTATGCCAAGTAGCAGAAACCAGATTTAAACATAAGGATCCAGAAATGAAAACCAAAATTCGAATGTGTTAATTCCTGCCACCTAGGTCCATAGTCAAACAAAATAATTACAATTGTCTGTTTTGTCTATGCTTTAGGGGGCAACTCGGGGAAGAACCTAGAAGCACTAGGAGAAATAGAATGGAAACATAATTCGGGAGAGCTCATATCTGCTTTAATTATTCTAAGGCCTTTGTGGTGTATGCAATTAACATACAAAGAGACCTTTGCCAGGTGGTCTATAATGCAGACTTCATTCATTTACTTAGAAAGCTACAGGTAAGAACAGATCAGTGGGACGCCTTTAAATAATAGAAACATGCCAGCAGCAAAAGAAAGACTAACTCCCTTGGGAGCAAAAAAAAAAAAAAGTTGTGCTGACTTCACAAAGCACATTTGCATGTCAAAGCAGATAATTCTTGGCATGCTAATAAATTGCAATTCAGGAGCATTAAAGCACTTGCCAAATTAAGAAACTGGGTGATTTTCTACTTTTGACTTAATGCATTTACTAAGTTTGAGGATTGTTTAATCTTTAAGAGTCAACTTTTGGCTGCTCTGGTGTATGAATGGGTATGGCTGTTTTGCAGTGCAATCCCGTCATGTATATTCAGAAGTAAATGCCATTGAGCTCAAAGGGGCAAACTCCCAGGAAAGCGTGTATAGCAGGGTTGAGGCTACCCCACTGCTGGCACGCAGCACCAACATGATTACTTCACACATGCACATGCACATTTTTGTTGCTTTAACGTTTTAGGAAGGTAGAAGCAGTTTTAATGCATGGAGTGGCAGGGGGAGGGGAAAAGAAATGTTAGTTGCGTGCTTCACAACGGAAGTAATACACGTAGCCATCTAAAGCGGGCCTCCATTAGTCCAGGTTCTAAAATTACTAGGGCTGTGCATCACTTTGGCCTGAAGCTCGAACTCCGAGCTGAAGCGGGGTGCCTCGGGTTGCTTTGGGCCACCTCCGAGTCAAGGCAGAAGGGTGACAAAGCGGTTCAGTGCACTTCTGAGCCATCTGGAGGCCCAGCCGCCACGCCGCCGCCACTGCCACCGCCCAGCCCCCAGGTCCTTACCTGGTCTTCTGGATGCGTGCCAGCAGCCATCTTGTTCCAGGGAATGGGGGGGAGCCATTTTGAAAATGGTGACTTCCTGTATTTCTGAAAATACAGGGAGTTGCCATTTTAAAAATGGCTCCCCTACTTCCCCGGAACAAGGCAGCTGCCAGTGCACATCCAGAGGGCCTAGGACCTGGCGGCGGCAACCCGCCCTCATTGCAAGCTGCCACCACTGGCCTCACTCAAGCCTTCACAGGCTACTCGCAAGCAAGGAACCCATGAAGACTTGAGCAGAAGCAGGTGCTGGCCTCCAACCGGGCGCCCTCCCCTCCTTTCAAGGAAGGCAGAGAGCGCAGTTGAAGGGTGAATCCTGCCCTTGTGCCTGTTGCAGGTTGCAACAGGCAGCAGTTTCCCCGGCAGCGCCTTCCACAGCAGCTCCCTGGAAAAGGCTCGCCCAGCAGTGGCAGCAGTGGCTCCCCTGGTGGTGGTCCCCCGCCATGGACCAATGTCCAGTTAAGGAGCTGGGGGCTGGGCGGCATGTTGGGGCCCCCGAAACAACATTCAGAATTCCGAATCCCGCTTCAACTTCGTAGGTCGAGGTGGGTCGGGGCCCCCCCGAATCACCCTGAGCCAAATCGGGACCACCACGGAAGCCCCAAAGCGACTTCTGAGTCAGATTGGGGGGGGGATCCATGCACAGCCCGAAAAATCGCCTAGCTGCACCACTGCTCATCAGAGGCTAAACTTGACCATCTTTCATAACCACTGCTTCTTCAAATAGCACAGAGTTAAACTTCGATGCCCTCCAGATGTTTTGAACTACAACCCCCAGCCTTCCTGACTATTGGCCATGCTGGCTGGAGCTAATGGGAGTTGATGTCCCAAACATCTGGAGGCCACCAGGTCGGGGAAGGCTGAACTACGCCATTCACTGCCACAAGATGTGATGGCCACCAACTTCAACTGTTTGAAAAGGGGATGAAACAAACTCATGGAGTCTACCAATGGATACTAGTCATGATGGCTATATGCTATCTCCTGGATCAAAGGCACGATGCATCTGAATACCAACTGCTAGGGTACAGCAGTGGATGAGGCCTTCAGGTGTCATGCCTTTCTTGTGTGCTTTCTAGAGGCATCTGGGTGTGGGAAACAAGACGCTAGATTAAATAGGTCATTGATATGATCTTCTTATAGGATTCTTCTTATGTTATTATTGGGGAAGGGGGTCAACTGAGCTGCAGCAACTGAAAATAAGCAAAGAATTAAAATTTCAGTATTGTTTAACTATATACACTTACTTATAGATCAACTTGTTGTTGTTCAGTCGTTCAGTCGTGTCCGACTCTTCGTGACCCCATGGACCATAGCACGCCAGGCCTTCCTGTCCTGCGCTCTCTCCTGGAGCGTGCTCAAGTTCATATTCATTGCATCCGTGATGCTATCTAGCCATCTCATCCTCTGCCGTCCCCTTCTCCTTTTGCCTTCAGTCTTTCCCAGATAGATCAACTAAATTAACATTAAAACCATCATTAAATAGCTGTAATATCCTCTGTAATGTTACTGAGAAGCTCAGTCATGATGTCTTTTGTACAGGTTGTATTTTGTTGGCATCCCCCTCTTAGCACCTCATGCAATCTGTCTTTTATTCTGGAATAAGGCTGCATGGGTCTCGTGACAACTAGGGGCAAAAGGATCCTGAGAGTAGTATGTTAAACTACCTGCACCTATTGTGTCTGAAGTTCATGACCCATATTTATCCCCTACTGTAACTTAATCAAAAGAGTTGTCCTCATGTGGGCAGGTAAACAAAGGGAACTCTGGATAATGCAACCTCAGTCAAGTGACCCACAAGAGTAACTGAAACTGGCCAGTCTCAAGCCTTGGTAGTAAACATGATCCCAGTCATGAAGTATCGTCACCTAATGGTGAATCAGTAGGTAAAGCTCCACTCGTGGTACCCTTTTGTTTGGAGAACTTCCACCGCTTCATCCCTCAGAATGCCTGGCTAAGAAGCCTGGAGTCTAAAGGAAGACTCCTATTCATGCTGCGAGCCAAATGATGGTGTCCTTTGTTCTAGCCCCATCCTGAGAATGCCTGGAATTGTTGCCCTGGTGTGGTTTGAGTTTCAGCTGAATCTGTAATTGCCCTTAAATCCAGGCACTCAGTGCTGTTTGATCGTGGGACACAATAGGCCTGTTCACATGATCATGGAGGGGGAAATAAGTGACGGTGGCTTATTTCTGCCCCCCCCTGCTGCTGCCCCACATACTTGTACCAGTCACATGCCAGGAGGGTTTGCATAATTGCCCTTGCCGGCACAGCTTGCCGTGTCATGCGAACCCAGCAAGGATGGCTTATTGCCATCTCGTGGGTTCTGGGTGGCTTGCAATCTTCTGATTCACCTGCCTCTCACTCTGGCCTAGAAAACGGTGGTGATGTCACTGACTGCTCACTGGCTCTCTGCCTGTCAAGCAAGCAAGTGGTAGCAATGATGAAAAAGAAGATGAAGAGCAACAGCAGCCAGTGACAATGGCAGTGAGAAGGTAGACTCAGTGACCTGGTTCACACAGCATAACAAGCCAGAGTACAGGTTAAGTATGGGTTGAGTATGGGTTGCCATTGAATCATGGATTGTTGTTGAATTATGGGTTGTTGTGTGAACCCAGCTATACTAATAAACCATGGTTCGTCAGCCACAAACAACCCACATTTCACAACCCAACAAACCATGGATTTTCTTTGTGGGTTGTTCACAGTTAACAACTCATGGTTGTTAGTGCAGCTGGGTTCACACAACACAACAACCAACAATTCAGCAATAATCCATACCCTAGATTTTCATATTGTGTGAACAAAAGGGGGCAACTGAGGGTATCTTGCCCAAGGGCCCTCAAAAACTTGAAGCTGCCATTGCTTCACACCCTGTGAAGCACCTGTCACTGCATTCTGACTACATTCATTTCAGTGGAGTCACCCACCCTCAGTGGAGCTTGGTTGCTTGTCATAACAGATGTATAAGGGGACCTCTATTTCACGTGTGCAGCTGCATTCATGGGGCTGTGGATCTTGGTAGCCTACTATCCTGGCTCCTCAGGGCATCTGCTTCTCACAGTGATATGACGCACTGTTGAGTTGTGGACTTTAAGCTCAAAGTTTGCCTTTTGAAGGACATGTTGGAAGCTAAGGACACTGTGCTGAAATACTTAAAACAGACTGGCAGATGTGAGATATGATAGAAAATTCTGATTATGGGTTGAATCCAGACTTAGTCATGCTTAGAAGAGACCCACTGAAATCAATGGGACAACTTAATCACCACTAACTTAAGTTCCACTGATTTCAATGGGTCTACTGTATGTACAAGTAACTATGGATCCAACTCAACAAGGGTTGACTGTGGGTTATCGTTGAACTATAGGTTGTTGTTGAAACATGGGTTATCATGTTGTCTGAACCCAGCTTCACTAACAAGCCATGGTTTGTTAACCATGAACAACCCATGAAGAGAACCCATGACATGTTGTTAGGTTGTGAACTATGGAGTTTTTTGGTTAACAAACCATGATTTGTTATCATGGCTGGGTTCAGACAATATGATAACCCACATATCAACAATAACCCATGGTTCAACAACAACCCACACTCAACCTACACTTAGCCCTTGAGTGTGGGTTATTGTGTTGTGTGAACCCAGTCTATGTATCTTTTAATTACATGATGTCTCATTTGTCTGTCTCAAAATGTGCTCATGTAATCATATGTATTTTAAATCTGTATTTTAAACTCCTGCACTGCTGCTAGGTTTTATTGTGGTTGTATTGTTATATTGTGGTTTTAATGTTCTGTATATTGTAAATTGTTTTATTGTGTGTTGTTTGGTTTTAATTTTTGTGAACCGCCCAGAGAGCTTCAGCTATTGGGCGGTATAGAAATGAAATAAATTAATAAATAAATAAATATGCTCCCAAACTACAAGCTCCTTAGTTTAGGTGAGACTGTCTGATTTGCTGAGGTTTCATACTTTCCTTATTTAAATCTTTGATTTTTTCACTTCACCAGTGGGTGAGAAGTTAGTTAAAACCGTTCCTGGAGATTTTATTTATTTATGTATTTATGTATGTATGTATGTATGTATGTATTTATTTGTGATACTTCTATAACCACTGAATATACTAAAATCCCTACACAGATATACTTTCAACTAATTGGCAGTATAGCAATGTAATAAATATAGGGGGGGTTTTGGCTTTTACTTCTGTTTTATACTGTGGTCTTAAACTTTTAAACTGTTATCGTGCACCTTATGTTGTATTTTATGGTTTAAATTGTTGTGAAACCTTTGGCTATTGAGCAGTATAGAAATGTAATAAGGAAATAAAGAAATAAAATAATAAATAAACAAACATAACAGCTTGTCTTTATGTATCAGAAAGCACTACCCACATTGGGGAAAAGCAGTCTTAATTTAGAAATTCACAGAAACAGTTTGGCCACAAAGATATTAATAATATATCGACTTAGGGCTTCATCTATGTTACAGTCTGAAGACAATGGATGTCTGTTGGTCTCAGCTCTCATTCTGTCAAGTTCAAGGGAAAGGTGAAGTCAAGGCAGGATGCAGCAGAGGTGAAGGCAGTCTGCTCCGTAGCTTCCTCTTCCTCCTCCTCCTCTTGCTTACCCCTGTTGCTTACCCCAAAATGTGTGTGTTCGTGTGCGTGTGTGTTTTAGGTCATGGCAGAAAAGTTCCAATGTGGGCCATGGTGTAATTTCAGAAATGTATACAATGCAATTTTAGGATTAAATTAGAAACATTTTCTTTCATAACTTATTCGATGGTATGTATGGGTTGGGATTATGCTTTGTGTGGAGCAGGGGGTCCATATTCTGAGTTTGTACTGCGTCCCCCCAAAATGAAGCTTGGGCCCTGTTGCCATGAGCTTCAGCTGGCCAAGCATCCTCTTTTAGAGAGGAAGGCCCTCTGTTTGAAGGTCTGTCCCATCCAATTCCAGTTTAGATAACGCACCATGAGAACAGTTACCCTTCACCATTAGCACCTGGACAGCACACCGGACAGGGAGGTATACAGATCACTTGGTCACAGTCTTCCACACTATGGTAAGATTTGCTGTATTTCTATTTAAATTATAGTAATCACCCGCATCCGTCCAGTACAGATTTGCACATGCACATTTTAGGCAAATCTGCATCCTCTTTTTTGGCGAGTCATAAGTGGCCGTCCTACATGTGCTTAGTGATGGTGTGCAAAATGAATCTCTGGTAGTCCCAGAATTAGGATTTGCTGTAACCTTAAGTCTTGACAATGCCTTATGTAGGCTTCATGAGAAAAGATAGTTAAGGCCCAATCCTATGCATGTTTAGACAGAAAAAAAAGGCTTACAACTCCCAGCATACCCCAGCCAGCAAAGCTGGGAGCTGTAGGCCTTTTCTCTGTCTAAACATGCAGAGGACTGCACCCTTAGTGTGTGTGTGTTGCGGGGGAGTCCTTTAGATGGCCAGGTGTATTACTTAAGTTGTGAAGCACACAATTAACTTTTCTTCCCTCCCCATCATTCCGTGCTTCACAGCTGGTTTTACATTTACATTCCTGATATGACAGAGCAAGAAAAGAAAAGGAAAATATTTAAATAAGGGAAGTACAAAAAGATTTCAATAAGGGAAGTACAATCCTATGCTGTCTAAACATGCATAGGATGGAACCTTAATCTTTCTGTCAGAATGAGCCCTGTCCAGGGTATAGGCCCTGCCCTTTCCATCCAGTGCAGAGTGGCCTGCCCCCCCTCCCCCCCGTTCCTCGCCTCAGTTCCTGACAAGGTCTACACAGAAGTTATGCTTGCAGGCACTTGAACGCAAGTAGGACTCTCTGCAAAGAGATGAGGAATCCCAGATTTTAGCATAACTGTGATTGGAAAGCAGCATGTCTCCACCAAACAAAAGGTAGCAGAAAAGACAGGAGTTTGTGCTCTTCCCAACTCTAATTTTGTGTAGGAAATTGTATGCAGGTGTCATAATTTTTATTTTTATTTATGTCATTTATACCCCACCCTTCCACTAAAAAAAAAAAATGGTGCTCGAGGTGGTCAATAGTAATAAAACTACAATTAAAATAAGCTTCACGAAAAAGTATAAAAACAAATAGATTTAAAATGCAATGAAAAAATAAAACAATAAAGGTTACTTTAAAAAGCACTCAGCTCAATAGAACCCATTTCAGAAACAGGCCAGCTTACATATCAGAGGCCTGCTAGAGTAAAAAATGCTTTGAAATGCTGATGGAAGGACAGCAGAGGATTTCATTTTTAAATTCCCAAAGAAAATTTCTGAAATCTATATATTTATTTAGATTTTATCTAAATTTTATACCGCTCCACATCTAAACAGATTCTGGATCAGTGAACAAGAAGAGACAAAATGAACAAAAGATAAAAAGAATGAAACATGATATTAAAATGATGCTTTAAAAAAACATAGTGCCAAGAAAACTGAGGCTGGTTAACCAAAGAAGGCTTCCTGGAAAACAGTTGTTTTCAGGAGGCATCAAAAACAACCCAGTGTTTTTATTATATAACCATCACAAAATACTGTGCAAACTTTCCAGTTCTCCAGAACTCTTCATCACGCATGATGACAGACCAAACAAAAAGTGGGAGGTGGTGTGGTGGCTGATGTTCAACCCACAGAGTCTCCATTTGGTTACAGTCTTAAGATGGAAAGTGGGAACAAATTCCAGTTAGGCTATACCAGATACTGAGATGGTTCCAGGTTGCACCTGGGACCCTCCCAAGGGTTGCTGGGAAAAAGAAAGAAATGGTTATATTTTATATATATACACACACACATATACATATACATATACATACATACATATCTGTTACTCAAAATCCATCCCCACCCTTAGGTGAAGCACACAGGGTAGTATCCTATTGTGCCTGTGCGCTCGTGGGACATACCACTTGCCCAATGGGGTGTCTGCAGTTCTAAAGGCAACCCAAAATGAGCAGGAACACTTGTGTATAGAATGTGGCAGATCAGTGGAGCTCCACTGACTGTTCCAATCTGGAAATTAATGTTTCCGCTGGTTCCCAGGGTTGTTTTTAGAAGCACAAAAGCCCCATTGCACAAGCTCTGGGTCCCATGAATGTAATGGAACTGGTGGAGGCAGAGTGGCCCCATTGGATACTTCCTGCAGGTTCCTTGGTAGGCAAAAACAGAGAAACTAGACCATTATTGACAAGGTTGAGAATAAATGTAGATGGTGTACTAGGTAAGCACACAAATATGCACCAATTCAAAGCACAGCCCATATGCACCCTAGTCAGTGGAGAAGAAATCTTTCCCTAAATAATTGAGCACCTGATTAGGTCTGGGAGTGTCCCTGAGGGGGCAATTTACTGATTTTTGCTGAAACCAGAGCGGTGTTTTGTATGGGGGATTTTGGCTGGAAGTCCAAGGCAGCCTCAGCATTATCTGTAAACTGCATTGTAGGTCTGCCCTGCACAGGGTGGCCATGTGTCCTCTTTTACAAAGGACAGTCCTCTATTTAAAGGGCTGCCAGAGGACCATCATCTATTTGAAGGGATGTCTAGTCCAAGTCTGGTATAAAGATAAAGAACCTTCAGAAGGAAGAGCTGGGTCCTGAAGTGGCCCATCAACAGCACCTGGACAGCAGACTGAGCAAGGCACGCAGGTCACCTGGTCACAGTCTTCCACACTGTGGTGAGATGTACTGTATTTCTATTTCAGTCTTAACAGTTATTTCTAAATTTGCATCTCTACCTACAAATTCCACTTTTTAACTATGTGCTGCATGAAGAAGTGCTTCCCTTGTCTCTCCTGCATTTCCAATCATATCACTTAACTGGATGACCTCAGATTCTAGTATTATGAGGCAGAAAGAAAGCCTTCTCTCTATTCCCTTTTTTCACACCATGCATAATGTTATAGCCTCTACCATGTGCCCCTTACTCACCTTTTTTTTAAAAAAAGAAAATGCCTTAAATATTGTAATCTTTCCTCATAGGGGAGTTGCTCCAGCCTTCTGACCAGCTTGGTTCCCCTTTCTCACGTTTACAGTATCATTTTCCAGCTCCACAGTATCATTTTGAGGTGTGGCAACCAGTATTCCAAGCATGATTGCACCATAGATTTATGTAAAGGCACTACAATTTCAGCAGTTTTATTTTTATCCCTTATCTAATCATCCCTTATGCGGAATTTTCCTTTTTCACAGTTACCACCCACTGGGTGAACACTTTCGTTGAGCTATCCATCACAGCTAAAGATCCCTTTCCTGCTCAGTCCCTGCTGGCTCAGACCTCACCCATAGATTAATGAAGTTGGGATTTTTTGCCCCAACATGCATCACTTTACGTTTCCTTACGATGAACTGCATTTGCCATTGTACTGCCTCTTCCCCCGGTATGGAGAGATCCCTTTGGAGTTCCTCATAATCCCTTTTCATTTTTAAAAACCTAAATAGTTTGGTTTTTGAAATCTGAAAACCTGGCCAACGCCCTGCTCAACCCTAACTCCAGATCATTTATGAACAAGTTAAAAAGTTTCAGTCCTAGTACAGATCCTTGGGGGGACTCACATCTTACATCCCTCCATTGTTAGAACTTTCTACTTCCTGTTCTTTAACTGATCCACAAGAGGCTAGGATTCATTGGCTAGGAGAATGGAAAGCAGGAGCAGCTGTGTTTCTTACTAAACAGCTGTGCAGAAAAGGTGACTGGCCAAGCAGGACAGAACTTTTCATGGACTCACAGAATTAGAAGGGACTTTGGAGAGCATGTGCTCAGTGCCGGATCTACTGCAGCACCCCTGACAAATGGCCATCCAGCCTCTGCTTAAATACCTCCATCAAGGAGCCCCTGCCACCTCCCGAGGCAGTCTGTCCCACCGCTGAACAACTCATACTATTAGGACATTTCTCCTAATGTTTAGCCAAAATCTGCTTCCATGCAATTTTCACCTATTGGTTCTAGCCCCTCTAGAACAACAGAGGACAAGGCTCCTCCATCTTCTGGGTGACACGCCTTCCAAAAAATCTGAAGACTGTGTAATTGTTTTTTCTCCAGGCTCTGTCAACCATCCCACATAGAACTATTCTCACCATCCTGGTCATGGTTTCTCTCCCTCTCTCTCTCTCTCTCTCTCTCTCTCACACACACACACACACACACCATCCTCCAGTTCATCAGTTCTTTAAAATGTCCTTAAAATGTGATGCCCAGAACTGGACATAGTATCGCAGTACATTGCTGTGGTGGTGCCACATCCATGAACCTGGCAAGATGTGGTTGGGGAGGAAGGCTGCTAAACCCCTCCACCTCCAGCTGTTGTTCTGCTCAACATTACCCAGCGTTAGGGTGGCCAGATGTCCTACTTTACAGAGGACAGTCCTCTGTTTTGGAGAGCAGTCAGAGGACAGTCCTCTATTTGAAGGTGTCCCCTATTTGATGGGATGTCCAGTCCAAGCTTGGTTGAAAGTCAAAGATCCATAAAGAAGGAGAGGAGGGGACTTGAAGTTTCCCATCAACAATTTGCACCTGGAGAACAGCAGACTGAGCGGGCACACAGGTCACCTGGTCACAGGCTTCTCCTCTATGATGAGATGAACTGCATTTCTGTTTTAATTTTAGTTATTATTTAACAATGTGTACCTATACATAGAAGTTTGAATATGCAAATGGGATGCAAATTGGTGCCCTCTTTTGTCGTCCTTTTTGGTGATGCATTTCCCCTTTCTTTGGAGATATGTATGTGGCCACCTTATTACCCTCTCGTCTCAGCTGCTTTTATGAATGCTTGTATCTTTTCCATCACAGAGCAAAAAGCAGGTGTGTGTGTGTGTGTGGGGGGGGGGTGAGTTTGATTACATCTGGCTTTGATATATCATTACTTTGATATACTGAGCTGAGTGAGATGAGCACTTGGATGGGGATTCCCCCCCCCCATTCTTCCAAGCTTTGATGTAATTTTGATCATTGCTGTAATTAACTGATGCTGATTTTGATCATTGATGTAATTAACTGATGCTGATTTTGAAGTGATGTTTCTGACATTGCTTTTATTGGCTTTATTTTTCTCTCTCTTATTCCCCCCACACACATTTGTCATTTTCAAGGTGTTTTAAAGTTGTTTGACTGTAATTTGGGCGGAGGGATGGCAATTGAGACACTTTGAGCAGCTATGTGGGTGGGAGGGCAGCATACAAACCGATTCAGACCAATGGTCCAACTAGGTTAGTACTATCTTTCTTTAGCCATTTCTGGCACTGGTTTCATGTGTAAGTCCTGATCCAATTAGAGAGAACTTCTCCCCACCACCACCTTAGGTAATATTGGAGTCTTAAACTCAAGACTTTGATCATTAATTGCTGAAATAATTTCAAAAGTGCCAGAGAAGCAAAATAAAACACTTTTGACCATTGGCAAAGGATCAAAGATTGAAAGGTTAAGTTAATCTTTATTCAAACAGTAAGGACTGCATTTCACTTGCTTGTGAACTCTTGTACCGCAGGAGTGCAATTAAAACAGATATGTTAGCAATAAAACCAAGTTGTTGGCTTGTTTTTGTTCCTTTTTTTAGCCGCTCTGCATGTGTGTAAGAACAGCATTGTTTTGCGGATTATAAGTGGCAAAATAGTATGTCAATTTACTGTCATGACTAACAGCTTTTGTCTCTTCTTTTTTAAAAACACACACTAATATTTCCTGTTCCTCGTTGGAAAAAAAGTGTTCTAGCTAGGTAGGAGGAACTTAAGAATTTCCATTCTTTTAGAATTTCAATAACCCTGCTTTCTTTCCAGACTCTAGGTTATGGGCAAGTCAGAAAGTCAGATGGATATAACTGAAATGAACTCTCCGAAACAAAAGAAAAAACTGCGATGGAGTGCACTGGAAATAGGGCTTGCTGTTGTAGCAATTCTCCTTGCTATTGTGGCCATCACCATGATCATTTTGTATGCAACCTATGATGGTAAGTAGGAGCTTACTAAACTATAATTTTACTAGTAAAAGTTCTTTCAAAAATATGTAGCTCTAGGGGAGAGTGAATGCTGGCATGAAGTATAATCACACTGAAAAGGGGTTGATTATAATACCATGGTAAAATATTGTAGTACATCTGAACTTGTTAGCTGGACCGCTGCTGAAATGTTAGCTACTGAACCAGAAAGCAGCCCCGTTTTTCTTTTGAAGCAACTTGGTTTTAATTTGCTAAAAAGTTGAATCATGCTTTTTACAATAACAATATGCATAAAACTTCCTGACTGATAGAACTCTGTTTGGGAATGGCTTCTCTTAGATACCTTATTAGGATTCCACAGTCAACAGGAATGCAAAAAAAAGGGGGGGGGAAGCATCTGCTGATTGATTTGTGATCATGGTTACGCTCACCCCATTTCTCTGAGTGGTGAAAAGTTCCAGGGGCACAGCACCTACCCCAGTTTGGTTTCCTTTGGAAGTACATCACTGGAGGCTTATTGGTGTTTTGCAGTATCAGCGTTTATTTATAAATATACTGATTGAGCTTGGGTGGAAGCACACAGCTTAAACTAGCCTTCCCCAACCTGGTACCCTCCAGTTGCTTTGGACTACAACTCCCAGAATTCCTGACTATTGTCCAAGCTGGCTGGGGCTGATGGGTGTGGAAGTCTAAGATATCTGGAAGGTTGCTAGGTTAGGGAAATCTGGCTGAAATACTCCAAATTTTACTGTCCCACATCAGATCTCCAGAGAGAAGAAGCCCACCCCCCCAGCTTGCTCTCTCCTTGTCTCTCTCTCCATATCTCACTCAATAACTGCAAACTGTCTTTCCAATTGCTTCTGCTGTTTTCCACTCACTCCTAGCTTGCCTCCTCTCTCTTGTTGGAGTGGGGTGGGGTTGGAGGAATAAGTCAGGGTCATATTTTCCAGCCATCTCCTAGCCTTGTTGTCTGACAAATTTGCCACTGGTTATTAAGAAATATTTGCAGTCATTTTGGCCCCAGTAACACTTTCCTGTCCAACTCCAACTCCCACTCCCCAAACTCACTACACCAGGGATAGGTAGAAGCTAGATCTCCTGATGTTTTGAACTTCCGAATCCTAGACGCCCTTGCCACCATGGCCAATAGACAAGAATGCTAGGATTTGAAGTCCAGAACCTACTTTTAGACCTACTTTCTGCCCACCCCTGCACTACATACCCCTCCCATTTTTTTTTTAAAGTACAGCACCTTTTCGTGTGAAAGACATACATGAACAGGTTAAAAATGTCATTACATGATCAGTGAAATCAATTAGTGAAATGAAAACACAAAGTTACATAGTAATTTCCCCTTTCTCCTGTACAAACTGTTCCCTTTTTGCAGTTTTTATCCACATCTCAGTTTTTAGGCAAGATTATAATAGTGTCAAAATACCTTCAGATTTCTATCTTCTTCTTTTGGAGTGCTCACAGACAAAAGTTAGATTTTTTTTCTCAATCCTAACAATTTACCATTAATCAAAACTAAGCAAATTATTAAGAGTATGAATTACACTATCATGGTTAAGGGAGGGGAAAAAAACAAATGAGTTTTACCTTGTGACACCAGAGCTGCATTACAGAAAGGGGTATTCATCTGTGGAATTTTCTATTCCCTTTTCTTGCAAATTGCTTCTGTTACTGCAGCACCATAAGTCATCAAACCTTTTCCCTCACCATCCCAAAACGGAGACCCAGAACAAAATCTCAGCTTTTACCATCCCATGCAAAATTGCATCTCCCTACTTATCCTAAACCTTTCTGACCCCCTTCTGTAGAGACATTTTCAGAACAATGCTTCCAAATAAGAAACACAAATCTTAGAAATCAATAAACAAAGTACCCCCTCCCCACCCATACACACACACACACACACACACACACAAAGCCTCTCTCTCTCTCTCTCTCTCTCTCTCTGAGTGGCGCTTTGTCTCAGGGGTCTATGATGATCCATACCTGGGGTGATTTCTGCTGCTGGGCAAAGGACCTCCAGCTACAAATCTGTGAAGGCCAAATGAAACTTCCAGCCACATTGCCTCTCACTGGAAAGTTGTAGAAAGGATTCCTCTTGATGCTTTGGAATGGTTTCCTCTGCCAACCCAATTTACACCCTGATCTGAACTGCATACCTAAGTTCAGCCAAAGGTCTTTTTCTCAGGGGATATTCTTCATGCTGGGCTAGCCCAGTCACTTTGGTGACAAGAAATTTCCCACCCCTATCACTACTCATCTTCCCAGTAGGATGTAGGATGGCTGTTTGCGCATCACCCAAGGAAATGTATCATCAAAAAAAGAGGGAGCCAATTTGCATAACATTTGCATATGAAGAGACAGACAGACAGACAGACAGGCAAATTTAGAAATAATAGCTATATTTTAAATAGGAATGCAATATATCTCAGCTTATTAGAGAAGACTAACTAGGTCGCCTGCATTCAGTCTGCCATCCAGGTGCTCACTGTGGGTGGATAACTTCAAGTCCTCTTCTCTCCCTTCTTGTGGTTCTCTGACTTTAAACCAGACTTAGACTTCTTCAAAGAGCTGATACTTTCAAATAGAGGACTGTCCTCTGCCAGCTTTCCAAAACAGAGAACTGTCAAGTGGGAAACCTGGCCACCCTATAACTTTCCAATTTCTCTCCCCGCACCCTCCAGCTCACAGGCTTCGGGCTTCTTTCCACAGTTCAGGCTTGCCTTTTGGGCGCACTAGCTATGGTAGCCTCAGCCCACTGACCAATGACTTCATGGAGCAAGAAGTAACTGAGGGAGTTTTCCTCCCCTGTGTGTCCAGGCAGTAGCTGCTCCTCTTCCACACACACGTCCTGCTTTTCATCCTTCACCTTTCCTTTCATGGGTGCACCTAAGTTGACGGAAACTATAAGCATTTCCTCACTGCTAGGCAGTAGCTATCTCCATGGCGTTCACCTCCATCCTGGGTTGCACTTTCTCCTGCTCCAACTTTCAGCTGGTCCAAAATAGGGCAGCAAGACTGTTAACAGGGACTGGCCAATGAGCTCACAGTACTTTTTCAGTTGCACTGGCTGCCAGTCCATTTCCGGGCCTGATTCAAAGTGCTGGTATTAACATTCAAAGCCCTTAATGGCTTGGGGCCAGGTGATCTGAAGGATTGCCTCCTCCCATATGTGCCTGCCCAGACCTTAAGATCATCTTCAGAGGCCCTTCTCTGTGAGCCCCTGCCAAAGGAAGTGAGGCGGATGGCTACTAGGAGGAGGCCTTTCTCTGCTGTGGCACCCCGGTTGTGGAATGAGCTCCCTAGTGAGGTTCGCCTGGCACCTACATTGTATTCTTTCCAGCGCCAGGTACCTTTTTATTTTCCCAGGCATTTTAACATTTTAGCTGTTTAGACTTTTAGCTTTGCTGTTTTAAATCTGTATTTTAAATCCCTGCATTGCTGCTAAGTTTTATTCTGGTTTTATTCTGGTTGTATTGTTTGCTGTGGTTTTAATATTTTATATATTTTGTATTGTTTTATTGTGTGCTCTTTGGTTTTAATTTTTGTGGACTGCCCAGAGAGCTCCAGCTATTGGGTGGTATAGAAATAAATAATAAACATGCAAACAAACTTCTGCCCATGCTTTCCCCATTCCTGGAGCTTCTCCTCTCACTCCTTTCTCTCACCAGAGCTGCCATGTGCTTGGACAGACTAACATTCCAGTCCTTAGTAAGAACACCTTTAAGTTATATGTATGTTGCTATGAACTTAAGAACAAAAGAAGAGCCCTTCTGGATCAGAACAAAGGCCTGTCTAGTCCAACATTCAGCTCCCACAGTGGCCAGCCAGATCCCATGAGTAGACCACAAGCAAGACATGAGAGCAATAGCACCTTCTTACTCTATGTTTCCCAGCAACTGGTATTCGATAGCACTCTGCTTCTGATTGTGGAAGTAACATGTGAATATAAGAACATAAGAAGAGCCATGCTGGATCAGACCACTCAGGATTCTGTTCACACAGTGGCCAACCAGCTGTCAACCAGAAACCCACAAGCAGGACATGAGTGCAACAGCACCCTCCCACCCATGATCCCCTATGGGTGCCCTACCCCTACGTACGTAGGCTTGTTGCCTGTGGTACTGGAGGTAGCACATAGCCATCAAGACTAGTAGCCACTGATAGCCCTTTCCTCCAGGAATTTGTCTAACCCCCTTTTAAAGCCATTGAAGTTAGTGGCCATCTTGTGGTAGTGACTCCCATAGTTTCAATGTGAAGAAGTACTTCCTTTTATTCATCCTGATTTTTTCACCATTCAGTTTCATTGGATGATCCCATTATGAGAGAGAGAAAGAGAGAGAGAGAGAGAGAGAGAGAGAGAGCTCTTCCTGCCCACTTTCTCCTCACCATCCATGATTGTATACATTATTTTTGTACACGTATATAATTTTGTACATTAAGGAAGCAATCCTATGGCCATTAAATGCTGTCTAGAGGGCCATAGAATATGCTCATTTCCAGGAACCAACCTCAGAGCCCACGCTCCGAGGTGGGTTCCCCGAAAACTAACCTCCCCCCTCTTCCGCGCTGCCTTAGAGGCAGCACAGAGAAGCCCTGTCCTCCACATTCAGAAGAGGAGCACAGAGCGACTGAAAAGGGGCGAGGCTGGGGGCATTCCAGGGTGGGGAGAGCGGAGCAGCCCGTATCATATGGCAGCTTTCTCTCCTGGTCGCCCCCCCCCCCTGCACAGCTAGACAGCCGAAAATGGCTGTCTAGCGAAAAATAGCAGGGCAGGAGAGGCGCGGAGGGAATGATCCCCCTGTGCCTCTCCTGCCTTGCTTTGGATAGGTGGTCACCTCCGAGTTCAGAGGTGGCCACCTATCTTGATAGGATTGCGCCCTAAATGTACAATCATATTTAGTCAGAAAAAAGTCCTGCAAGTCCCAGCATTCCCCCCCAGCACTTTTTTCTATAGGGGTTTTCTGTCTAAACATGCTTAGGGTTGTGCCCTAAAGTGATATATACTGTAACTGAAGCTCAAAATTTTAAGCACCAAGATGTAGATCTACCCTGGAAAATAATTAATAATATATACATGTCCTCTCATCTCTTTTTTTCAGATGGTGTTTGTAAAACGTCTGATTGTATAAAATCAGGTAAGGTTTATATAGCTTTTGTATAAGTATAATAAATAATATATACAATAAATTCACTATTTATTATAGTAAATAATGGTATATTATTTACTATAATATATTCATGTGGGTTTCTGGATGTAATCTATCTCAAAGACATATGCACAAAGGGGCTTTGTGTTTATATTTCTTGAACAGCATCCTTCCCCACCCTACCCCACACACCCCATTCTATATGGCAAACTGCTTTTAATATTGAGAGATACATTATTGCACTAGCAGCAGCAGATATGGGAGACAATGGATTACAAGTAACTGATGGGTACTTTTCTTCTAAGTCAGGAGTCGATGTGTTACCCACCAAGAAAAACTTTTGTAGGTGGGCTCCTTTAGATTAAAACAACAACAATGGGACTGACTCTCTGTTTTAGAATATCAATTTAGCAGGGTCTTTCTCAGGCATCTCAGGGTTTGTATGGCCCATCGTCTTAACCGATTTCTGCAAATACAGAGCCTTGTGATGAGATATTAATAGATTCCCCACAAACAGTCTGGCTCAATCCATGACATAGCTCTATATAATACCTAAAGCAACAGGAAGTGGTATTGGTGATTCAGGACCTGCACTTTTTTCCACTTCTGAGTTAGTGCTGAAACTAAGTCACATTTATAGCATGGCATGCTCACTCCACGATGTAGCAATATACCCAGACTGTGCTGTGTGAGATGTTTTGTAATACATAATATCAGTGTTTCAGTCTCCAGGTTCTTCTTCCCTTCTGAATGATTGTCAATCAGTAATTGTCTCCAGAGGGGCTCAGGGCACCGCTTGCAAGCATGTGCTGCCTGCAGCCCAGGTCTGGCCAGCCCACAATGCCATGTTCAGGAGAATCCTTCTCAAAATGACAGTGCTGATCACCCTTAGCTAAGCTTCATCCTCCATTCCCAATAGTTCTGGAAGCAATTGGGTCGCTGAGGACTGAGATAAAAGGCAGCATTATTCACCAGAGCTTTTGAAAGTCATGAATAGTGCCTGTCCTTCTGGCGATTTGTCAGGAGGTCCTGTAAAAGGGGGCAACTGTGTTTGCCCACTGTGCAGCAGCAGCCCTCACTCTGAATGGGTGTCAGAGATGATAAAAGAGAACGTGTCCACATTGCCAACACAACCTGGCCAATGCTCCAAGGGTAAGTGATGAAGTCGCTGCAAAGCAATGCAGCATGGCAGGACAGGGAGTATCAGCTGAGTTGCTTTGACAACATGAACACATTCCCTCCTCACCACCCATTCAGGGTGAGGACAATATGATTAGCTTTGTTTGGTCTCAGTGATGTAGCCAACCCTGATTGGCTATGTATGGTGTCACAATGTCATACGTTCATTACATGACTGGCTGGGATCAAGTAGTGGAGGAGAAAGAAAATGGCAGCAAAGCAGATGAGGGCCACAAACAGGTGTGAAGTTATCCACACTGACTCAAAGATGAGAGTTCCCTGAGAACTTTTGGCCCATGGCAAAAGCCTCTCTCCTGGAAAATGTTGGTATGTGGTTTGTTTTAAATGAGACCAGTCATTTCTCTTGTCACTAGTCCAGGCTGTTATGAGGTATGTGCGTGTTTTCACACTCTCATAATGGGCTATTATAAATTTGTGTAAACATCTTTAGATTCTTTTATGAAATATAACCACTTGCTCACCTGTGCAATCAATTAATTTTCTCCTGCCTCATGCTTCCTTGCATTGATTGACACAGACAAGGGAAAAAGTAGTCCAGGAGAATACACAAAACCTCCTGCAATATTTAAAAGTAAATTATACAAGGCTGTCAAAATTCATGGCATGGCACTGGGTGCACATAGCAGGAAGATTGGCAGAAGAGATCTTTCACGTCCTAAGGTGTCCAAGGCTGGCTTTCCCTCTGCTCTCATACTGAACGGGTGTTTTCTGTCCATAATTGGTCCAATAGAGCAAAAAGAAGTACAGATGATAGTGAATTCTAATTTGTGTGAACAGAGACAGCAGCAAACCTAGATCTTGAAGGTCAAAGGTTGCATCATTTGCTACCTGATTTCCATGAGTCAATGGGGAGGAGCTGTGCCCGGTAACATTCAGCATACTATTTTTTATTTTTAGTATTTTCCCTGTCAGGATAGCTAGTTTACCTGAGAAAGTTCACTACTGTTCAATGTACATTAATCTAGATGAGGGCTGTAGGCTGATTAACAGTGAAATCCTGTATGCATCAGCCCTGATGTAAGCACCATTGAGCTCAATGGAACTTACTTCCAGGTAGGGTTGCAGCCTAAAGCATTTTTTGTTGTTTAATCATCTTCCTTTTACATATTAATAAAATATCATTAAATGTTCATATTACCAAAACATCAACGCACTCTCTGATATTGAAGAAAGTGATTATTAAAATATTTATGAAATTTACAGTTTAATAAACAAAAGCTAACACTCACTGACTGCTTCAAACTAGTTACAGCTTGCAATAATGGTAATCTAGGTATCGAAAGTGAGTTCCATTCTCTTGGAACCAGCACAATTGAAGCCATTAACAATGAATTAGATAAATTAAATGCTGCCAAAACCACACAGCATTTGCTGAGTAATGATTTTTTTTTTTTTAAGCTGACCAAGGCAGTACACCAGGTATTCAGATTGGTCTCCATCTTCTGCACTTCTGCATTTATGGGGATTTAAATTGGCTTTAAAAAAAATAGCAGCTTACTTTGCAAATAGGCCCATTGAAGACTATCAGACCACAGATGTGAGCAAATGTTCCTCCAGTTAAGATTCTTAACTTTCCCACTGTAGTGAACTCAGGTGCTTGAGTGCCTATTGGGCTCAAAGCAAAACCAAAAATAAAGCAATGATTTCTACATACTTGGGGGATTCCCTAAGTATCCAAAATATATACCTTTATCAATTGAAAGAAGAAGACATAGTTTGATAAGGAAACTGTGAGTTTCCAGGACTTACAGAATGTTGAGCCTATAGAGATAAGAAAAATAGAGTAACTCACCCTATTATCTGGAGATGGAATATCCAGATTCATACTGGATGCTAGAAGACAGAAACTCCTATCTTTATTAAGCCATTTATCTGGGATGTGGAAAGACAGACTCCTGCCCAATCACAGCTATGCTGACGTCCTGGATTTCTCCATTTATTTCTGGGGGTAGCTCTCATTTCTATCCCAAGGGAAGGAAAGGGGGTTCTAACATTGTGTGCACTTGTAAAGCCCACTGAACACAGTAGGACTTTCTTCTGAGTAAGCATGCATAGGATTGGACCACAACCACTTGCAGACTCTGGGTGCTTCCTGAAGAGGCTTTTATCCTGCAATCAAAGGCTCTTTGGGACATGATGCTAATACAGGGATAGTTAGACTCTTTGGGACACTATCCTAACACATTCGCATCCAGCCCGCAAGCTGCTTCTGCTGTTATCTCCAGTCAGTGATTGGACAGAAGAGGGTATTTAAAGGCAATTACACTTTAAATGGGGCCGCGGTGGCTTAGTGGTTAAGACGCTGAACTGCAGACCGGAAGGTAGGACAGCAGTTCGAGACCCGAGTGCTGCGTGATGGAGTGAGCTCCCGTCTTCAGTCCCAGCTTCTGCCAACCTAGCAGTTAGAAAGCAAGAAATTGCAAGTAGATAAATAGGTACTGCTTCAGCGGGAAAGGTAACAGCGTTCTGTGCACCTCGGTGTTCAGTCATGCCGGCCACATGACCACGGAAGCGTCTTCGGACAGCGCTGGCTCTTCGGCTTAGAAATGGAAATGAGCACCACACCCTAGAGTCAGACACGACTGGTTGGGGACACCTTTACCTTACCTTTTACCTTTTTACACTTTAAATACCCTGCATAGAATTGATTGGTGCTTTTGCAGGGAGGAGAGCTGTTGCATCGGGCTTGCTGCTGGGGATACATGCTTAGAACTGCACTACGCTTTGCAGGCCTGAAAAGTGTTGCGCTGGGGCTTACTCCTGAGCAGACTGGCTTAGAAATGCACTGTGTTTTGTATGCTTGGTGGGGAAATACCAAGTTGCCTTGAGTGCCATTTGCTTGATGGAAAGGTGGGGTTCAAATCAAATCAATAAATAAAATGTCCAGATTTGGTAAGAAATCGCATCTGTCCTTGGCCATGCCCTAGGCACAGCCCACTGCTGGAATGTGGCCCCCTGTGATCCTTCCAAAATTGGAATTTGGCCCCTGGGCCGAAAAAATTGCCACTTCAGTGCTAAAAATTTTGGTCACAGAGTAAAGGTGTTATTTAGTAGCACTGAGAACTAGGTGGCTGAAAAGATGAAGAGGGCTGCATTCTTACCTCCCTGTTCCAGGAATGCCATTTCTCTCAATTCACGCTGGCAAGCATTGTGGAAGGAACAAGTCAGTAAACAGACCCCCAGGTCTACTAACCACACAAAGTGTGAGTCCTTGTTTTCAGGTGCACTTTTCACCTCGCTGGATGAAGCTGCTAACACTCAAAGCAACACTGGGGCCAGAAGAATTCCCAAGAGAAAGAAGAAGAAAAAACTAGACAAAGGAATTAGACATTAGGATCATCCCAGGACAATCACTGTATTTGTGGCTGTCATTCGCATGATCAGCAGTAATGGAAGGAAACTAAGACACAGGAATTGTGTAATTTTTATTGTTTACTATTTTAAAATAAGCTTAAACCAGATGTTGTGGACAGCGAGAGGAATGTTGTTCTACGCTGAGCAATCACAATATGAGAATGAGATCACTGAAGCTGTCAGGAACTCTACCTAGAAATGTGAAAGGTAGTGCGGGGGGATTAGAACTTGTTAGGGAGGCATGCTCACACAGAGAGACAGAGAGAGAGACGGGTGTTTGTTTTTCCTGATATCCATTTAGAAAAAGTGAAATTGAAAAGGAAGTATAGATGTATTCCTCAGGGCCTGCCCTGCCATTAGGAAAAGTGAGACAGCTCAGTGTCATGAAAGGGCAGCAGAGTTAGTTAGTTTAATATGCTATTATTGTACTTTTACTGCCAGGGATGGTGAGGGTTGTTTGTGTGATTTTCTGCCTCATGTGCCAAAGTAACGTCACTGGCTTTGAGTGTTGTGCACTTTGTTGTGTGTGAGTGTGTGGGGGGCATTTGCTGCTCCACCTCGGGCAGGAAAATGTTTTGGGATAGCCCTGGTACTAAGGTGGCCAGGTATCCTAGTTTATATTGGACAGTCCAGTTCTCTTTTGGAGAACTTGCCGAGGAAAGTCCTCTATTTGAAGGTGTCATCTATTTTAAGAGGTGTCCAGTCCAAGACTGATTTAGTCAAAGAACCATAAGGCGGGAGAGCAGCAAGGGCCCTGAAGTTGCCCATCAGCTGTTAGCACCTGCACAGCAGGCTGAGCAGCAGGACTAGGTCACCTAGTCCATCTTCCACACTATGAGATGTCTTGTATGTCTCCTTAAAGAAGTTATTACCTCTGAATATGCACCTATACATATAGATTGGCATGTGCAAATGTTATGAGCATTGGTGTCCTCTTTTGGCCTGTTTTTTGGTGATGCATAAGTGGCCACCCTCCTCTGCTTCTAAAGCAGCTTGCCTTCTCTCCCTTCCAGTCTTGCAACCTACTTTGTCCCTTACTTCCATCCTCTTTTGCCACTGTGTGCCTCTTGCCATCTTTCATCCCTTCACAGTCTCCAATCTGCAATCTTTCTCCTTTCTTTCTTCTTTGAAGCCCAGTCAGCTCTCCTCCTACGCCTAGGATTCCCTGGCATGATAAATTTGTGTCTGAGTTGTACCAGACTGCACAACTCATAGGAAGAGCTGCTTTCCCTCCCTCCCTCCCTCTCGTTCTCTCTCTCTCTCTCTCTCTCTCTCTCTCACACACACACACACACACACACACACATTCTTTCACATAGAAAACTAGCATGTCAGAGGAAGATGAGGCTAGAACCCATGCCTCCAAATTCTAGTTTTCTATGCAGAGGGAATTTTTTGTATGGAAGAGTATGTCATGAGCCATACAAGAGCCAGTCATGTATCTCCCACCTGCAATCTGAGGCAGTACAGTCCAGATTCAGTAAGAAGCAGGGCCGACATATTGGCCCCATCTCTCTCTCTTTAGCTCCTCCAAGCTCCTAAATCTAGTTGTCCATGGAAACAATTCTGAACTCCCAGGAGAGGCAAATGAGCAGCCATTGGTTGCTGCAGACCTCCCTCTCCTCCAGCAGAGAGGGAGGTCCACCACCAGAGGTTGAGAGGCCATTTGTCCTCTTTTTCAGAGGGCAGTCCTCTAGTTGAAGTGCTGCCAGAAGACCATCCTCTATTGGAAGGTGTCCTCTCTTTAAAGGCTGTCCTGTCCAATTCTGGTTTAAAGATAATGAACCCTAAGAACTGTTGCCCATCCACAGTTAGCACCTAAAGAGCAGATGGAACAGGCAGGCACCTGTTCACGTTCTTCCACACTATGGTCAGATGTATTGTATTTCTATTTAATTTCTAGTAATTACTTCTAAATTTGTATTTATACCTATGAATTAGCGTATGCAAATGTTATGCAAATGACTGCCCTCTGTTGACGTCTTTTTTGCTGATACGTTTCTGGTGATTTCATAGTGGCCACCCTAACCAGAGGTCACCTTGTGGTGGCCAGGAAAACTCTGCTGTTGCCACTGTTCCAGAGGTCCAGTGGCAGTGGCCCTGAAAATGGGGCATGTCAGGGGTGTGTCAGAAGAGGCTGTGGATCCGAAGGATCCTAAGCCATCTCGTTTCCGAGACGTACCACTACAGAAGGCTCTAAACCTCATGAACCTCAGAGCTGTTGTGCTCAGTTCTCTCCCACTGATCACAATGGGAGGGAAAGAAGATAAAAAAGAATGACAAAGAACGGTAAGAAAAAGCCTCTTCACACACCCCTTCTGCCCTGGCTGCAGTGATCCAATGCTTTGGATTTGGCAGTAGGTCCACCATGAAATTCCCACCGCTGCCCCATTAGGATCACTCTGTGAATCTGTAGAACCACTTTTTTGACCTCCACTTATTGTCTTGACCATCTCTGACTGGATTTTCACCCCTTACAGTTTGTTGAAACTGTTCTCACCAACCCCCTTCTCCTCCTCAGATCTAAAGGCCTTTTTGTCAGACCTCTTTCTTCTTGACCAGCCTGCCACTTCTGCCGTCGCCAAACATATATTTTCTCTCCCACCCTTTCTGAGTCAGTTGGAATAGACTGTATTTGTCCAGGATTCATGTAATGTCACGGAAACAGGAAGAAAAGAAAAAGTCCTATGCCTGCCTTAAAATGCCACCCTCAGTGTGTTTGTTGTTCTTTCACAGAACAATGTCTTGGCAATTTCAGCAATAATGCTCATAAGTCATCTGTCTGCAGCTGCCTCATCTGTATAATTCAATCACAGGGTTTATTCTTAAAACAGCAGAGGTGTGTCTAAATTGGATGACACAGGAGATCTAGTTCAGGGCAGGCAACTGTGCTATCCAGATGTTTTGGACTACAACTCCTATAATCCCTGGCCATTGGCCATGCTGGCTGGGATATATGGGAACTGTAGTCCAAAACATCTGGAGGTGATCAGATTGTCTACTCTTCATCTAGTGCATCACATGCAGATGCCAGATAACTCCTTGAAATTATAATGTCTTGACCCACTACTTAAGCTTCTAAATATGTAGTTTGCAAATGTTGTTCAGCAAAAACTCAGCTTCTGTATTAATCTGTTGGGGCACTGGTTGTATATGCTCAATCATTAAGAGACAAATTTCCTTAGATATAGTTGGCTCTGATCTTCTGAACACATTGTGTGACAATTTTATGTTTTGTGTCACTTTAGTATTTGATACGTCTTCTTCGTAATAGCTGCAAATACAGTTTGTGATTCAAGGCATTTTTTAAAAGCACATCTGCAACACCAAATCTTCCTCTCAAACCATACACAACATATCATTACCCTAATTCTTGTTTTCAGTGATAATGCAATTATTCCACCACCACCACCACCACCACACCCCCATGGATACACATTTTAAGAAAACCACTAAGGTCCTAGACAAAAAAAAAAGTTTGATATAGTAGTAGATCAGATACTGGTGCTCTGTAGTTTGGTTTCCTAGAACCTGAAGAAATTTCTTGCTCTGTGGGTGATATTCAGACTTAGGGTGCAATCCTATGGCCGCTAGTCAGTGGCTAGATGGCCATAGGATATGTAGCCCACGCTCCAAGGTCGGTTCCCTGAGAACCAGCCTTCAGCCCCTCCCGCACTACCTCGTAGGCACTGCAGAATGACCCCATGCTTTGTGCTCAGAAGAGGAGTGCGGAGCGGTGAAAACAGGGTGTTCCTGGGGATGTGCCAGCGTGGGGAAGTTGGAAATCCGGTACGACACATCCAATGTGTCGTCCAGTTGCTGCTTCCCACCCTCCGACTTCCTGTGGCTAGACAGCCAAAATCGGCTATCTAGCCACAAATGCAGGGCAGCTGAAGTGTGGAGGGGATGATCCCCTCCACACTTCTCCTGCTCTGCATTGAATAGGCGGTCGCCTCAGAGTTCGGAGGTGGCCACCTATCCCAATAGGATTTTTCCCTCCGTGAATCAACTGTGTGCTGTCTCTTTAAGTACAACCCAGACTCCAGACTCCTCCCTCCCTCTCTTCTCTTAGCCTATGAGAAACCCTGCCACAGGTCTGCATTAAGAGCACTGCTAGGGATTTTTGGTATTTTGGCCCCCACCCCTTTTGCCTTTTCTCTTGCCCACCACTGGAATGCAGCCCCAAGAGCTTTTCCGAAACGGAATTCATCTCCCTGGCTGAAAGAGGTTCAGCATCCCCCAGTGTCCCTTTCCCACTTGGACCCAAGGCTCAGAAATAATAATTTGCCCAAAACCCCTTTAGTTCCTCAGGAACTATTGTAGTCAGAAACTGAAGGATAACATGGGCTATGTGTTATGGCTTTGTAGCAGATGATGAGTTTTGTCCTGGCCTGAGAAGGCTCATCGCAGCTGCTCTTGCCCTTACAACCTGTGCCTTATGGGGGCATTTTAGGGAGGAAAGTGCAGGTTGCTGGAATGGCTCCAACAGCAGATGGTTTGTGAAAGGTCCTTTCTGTTTCTGTTAGCCCCGCTGGCCCTGACACCCAAGCTGTTCCGTGCACCACCTATGTGGAGGTATAGGAGGTGCTGGATTAGGGTGGCCACTTACACATCACCCAAAACGAGGACATGCATCAGTGAAAAAGCGGACAAAAGAGGATACCAATTGGCATAACATCTGCATATGCAAATCATGTACAGGTGCAAATTTAGAGATAACTATTATTTAAATAGAAATTGAAAACATGTCACCATAGTAGAGCAGACTGACTAGGTGACCTGTATGGCTGCTATTTCCAGGGTCAACTATTGATGAACAACAGTGGTTCTTCCCTTCTTACAGTTCTTTATCTTTAAAACAGACTTGGACTGCACAGCCCATCAAACAGAGGTCACCTTCAAATATAGCTGTCCTCTGCCAGCTCTTGAAAATAGAGGACTGTCCTATGTCTAGTAGGACACTTGGCTACCCTAGTCCACTTCCAGCATGTTTTCAAACTTCCCCACTCCCTAAGTTAGGATTTAAACCTAGAAAACAGAAGGCAGTGAGCATCCAAAGTAAATCACAAAGAAGAGAAACAGGTTCTCAGGATGCGCTCTCTCTCTCTCTCTCTCTCTTTAGGAAGCCCAACACATTTCAGCCTTTTTCTTATTTTACACCTTCTTCAGGGGATAGAGAAAAAAAGTCTGCAGAATTTTTTTGCGAAAGATTTCTCCTGTGTCAATCTACTGGCAACACAATCTACTGTGTCACATTCTACTGTGTCGTCTACTGCACACTTTTTCTGCAGAATTTTTTCTCTACCCCCTGAAGAAGGCCTAAAAATAAGAAAAAGGCCCAAAATGCATTGGGCTTCCTACAATAATAACAAAAAAAGGATCCTGAGAACCTGTTTCTCTTCTTTGGGATTTAAACCTACCTATTCCAGCTTCAAGTCGAATAAGTTTGCGACTGGAAAATGTTGTGTCTCAAACATGCATCTTCCAACACGAATTCAGAGGAGGCAAGATCAAAGACCTTTGTGGAGAGAATGCCAGGCAGATATTCTGATCTAGTATTTTAATTCTGTTGTATTCCAGTTATACAGATGGCCATCGATAGCTCCTAAGCCTCATTATGTTCTTTCCAGATGCTTTTTTTGAAATATCTTTCCATCTTCAGAGAGAAAATTACAATATAATTTAAGTCCTCTTCCATTCATTACCTCAGTGAAAGAATATAGTCCTTAACTATAATTTTAAAGAGCACTGCCATTCAAAAGGAAGATCCTCATCCTGTCAATTTGAGTGTGGGGAATGGGATTAAATAAATTAGCTTTCTATTAGGCAATGCTGTGCAGCAACCCAGAGAGGTATCATAGACTCTTTTCCTTATATTATACTAGGATTTTCCTAGAATTGGTTGATTGAATGAATGAATTATATGATACTCCCAAGGCAGCTATCAAATTAGTAAAACAATACAATTAATAAATACATGATTAAAAACAGAAATGTGAAAAATAGCTGGGCATTTTTAAAAAAAAAACACAGCAGTGGAACAAAACCTATGAGATTTCCCATGGTTTAAATGGCCTGAGAAAATAAAAGGGCCTTTGCCTGGTGTATCATGACTCATGAAACTAAGTGAAGAGCTGTGGAGGCTGGTGGCTCTGATTTCCGTGGAGCTGTAAATCTATCCTGGGTTTCAGCCAGAACCAGCCAGAATTCTAAAGGTGCTGAACTCAATCCTCCAAATAGGTTCAGCACCTTGGATAGTTCCTTTAGAGTTCTGGCTGGTTCTGGCTGAAATCCAGAGTGGATGGCCCCACCTAAATCGGAGCCACCAGCCTCCACTGGTGGAGAGATTGGGGATAGCGGTGGCTTAGTGGTTAAGACACTGAACTGTAGACCGGAAGGTTGGCAGGACAGCAGTTTGAGACCCGAGTGCCGCGTGACGGAGTGAGCTCCCGTCTTCAGTCCCAGCTCCTGCCAACCTAGCAGTTCGAAAGCAAGAAATTGCAAGTAGATAAATAGGTACCGCCTCGGCGGGAAAGGTAACAGCGTTCTGTGCACCTCGGTGTTCGGTCATGCCGTCCACATGACCATGGAAGCGTCTTCGGACAGCGCTGGCTCTTCGGCTTAGAAACGGGGACGAGCACCGCACCCTAGAGTCGGACACGACTGGTTGGGGACACCTTTACCTTTTTTTAAGGGAACAGGAAGTGCTGGGACAGGAAGTCTAGATGAGGGCTCTTCCCTCACTGCAGTTTGCTCAAGCAGATGTGTGAGAGCACACTTTGAACTGTACTAAGACCTTTCCTCTAATCTAAAGCCTGCAAATGCTTTATGTTAATGAAACTCCAGCACCAAAACAGATGTAAGAGTAGGTGTCAGGTGATGAGATGAGATGAGCCTTCAGGGGCATGGCAAAGAAAGGGAGCTACTATTTGAGGAAGACCTCCCCATGGTCACTACCTAATCACTGAAGCCATCCAGGGCCATTCCCAGAAGGGCTTCAGCCAGGTGTCCTCTGTTACAGAGAGCAGTCCTCTATTTGAAGGGCTGCCAGAAGGCTGTTCTCTGCTTGAAGGCTTCCTCTTTTTGAAGGGCTGTTCTGTCCAATTCCAGCTTAAAGATAATGCACCATTTAACCTGTTGCCCATCGACGGTCAGCACCTCAACAACAGGCTGAACAAGCAGGCACACAGGTCACGTGATCACAGTCTTCCCCACTATGGTGAGATGTGCTGTATTTCTATTTAAACTACAATAATTATTTCTGCATTTTCCTCTATAGATATAAATTAACATGTGCAAATGTTGTGCGAATCATGCTCCTCTTTTTTAGTGATGCATTTCCCTTTTTTTGGATATTTATAAGTAGCTGCCCTACTCCTGCCTGAAATGTTTCCAGCCATTAGCAGCATTCAGGGTCAAGCTTACATTTTCAGTTTGGTTCTTTCAGTTGCTCCATCTTTCAGATATGCTCGACTCTTCGCTAACTAGCCTTTACAAATTCTCCGTGTTCATTCCATGTAATGTTTAAGCGTTATTTTTTGTGAAGACAGGCACTTCGTTAAAAAATGTTTATAGATGCAATATTACAATACATACAGTTTGCTCTTGACATGACTCCCTGGTCACTTTAACTGTCAGCTGACCATCCTATGTCTGTTTAGAAATCCTATGTCTATTTTATCTCAGTATGCTGCAATATTTAAAGGTATACAGTCATCATAGTGTACAGGCAGGTTAATATGGGAGAAAGCATCCCTCCTAGTAGTAGGCTGCCACAGGCTGCAAACAGTACGTTTTCACCCTTCAGTGATTTGAGTGTCATCATGGCGTCCACTTAAAAGCAATGGTGCCTACCCCACCAGAGCCCAGAGTTGACCAGCACCCCACATGCTTAGAGGGGTCACTTCCTAAGTTTTTTAAAAGGACACACCACACAAGTAAATGGTTGTGTGATATTATCCATAGCTACACTGAAATCTGTGGCAAGAAACTGGTTTAGAAATTTAGAACTGGCAAGAAACAATAACTCAATCAAAAAATCATGAAAGTGACCCAGTAATTTGAGGAGAAATGGTTTTGTGAAATGGTGTCCCCCCCACCTCACCGATTTCACTGGATCTTCAACATATTTACATGGGAGTAAGCTCCATGCATAGAATCACACTGCTAATCTGATTTCCCCTTCCAATAGTGCTCAAATTGTAGCATGGGGTACCTGCTAAACCTTTGGGTCTGTTTTCAAATAAAGCATCTTTGGGTTTTTGCAAGACATTCTTATTTGCTTCACAACTTCGTCCCTCAAACTGATAGATTGACACAAGCCATTTTGATGTGAGTGAAACAGCTTCAAATGATCATTGTCTTAGATTAAATATTATAATAATGTCACTTATTTATTGTAATTATATACCTCCTTTCTGTCAGACAACAAATATTATAAAAGATATTTTAAAAACAAAACAAAACAATAATATCCCAAGTCATTAGTGGGCTATCCAAGTCATGAGCTACCTAGCCTTGGATAAGGAAGTACTAAGTGCTATGAAAGCTAAGTAATAGTAATTAAGAATAATAATTCTTAATTATATAATAATTATTTATTATTATTATTATTATTAATTCTTTAAGGGAGCGATCCTATGGCCGCTAGTCAGTGGCTAGATGGCCATAGGATATGTGGTTTTCCGGGTATCGTCCTCGGAGCCCATGCTCCGAGATCAGTTCCTGGAGAACCAACCTTCCCCTCCTTCCGCGTTGCCTTGTAGGCAGCGTGGAACAGCTCCGCGCTCCCCACTCAGAAGAGGAGCAAGGAGCAGCCAAAACAGGGCATTCCAGGGGGTGGGGGTGGTTCTGGGATGGGGAAAGAGGAAATGCTGGTACAACACATCCTATGTGTTGTCCGACAGCATCCTCCCCTGCTCCGCCGTCCCGCAGCTAGATAGCCATAATCGGCTGTCTAGCCACAAATGCAGGGCAGGAGAAGCATGGAGGGAATGATCACCTCCGTGCTTCTCCTACCCTGCATTCGATAGGCAGTCACCTCCGAGTTCAGAGGCGGCTGCCTATCCATAGGATTGTGCTCTAATAATATTAATTAATTAATAATAATAATAATTCTTAATTTTGTTTGCTTTTTAAAACTTTGTTTTATTTGATTATTGTGCGTAGTACAATGAGCTTATAGTCAACAATAAAGGCCGATTATTCAAACAAAATAAAAAGAAACTTGGTTCCAATTCTTGTCTGAGTTACATTAACAGTAGAATGTTCTTAGCGCACCCCTCATTTAATTAGATCCCTCCAAAATTATGCTTGGGATATCAGGGACTTATATGCCACTGTCCGATTATTGACAAATGCAATGAAGGGAAACCAGATTTCCATGAAATGGTCATGTTTGTCCAGCCCTCTCAGAGCTCTGCCATGGTGGGTTAGTCTCTCTGAAAGTGCAGTTTTCCAGATATTGGTGAACCAGCCCTGCAACATGCAGCCAGCACCTGTTTTCCAATGTTATACTATTTCTAGGCACGCTGCTTGCAACAGAAACAGGATTACCTCACAGTCTGGCAAATTGCGTCTTAGGTTATCCGTTAGACAGTGCTAAGAGGGGTCTGACACAACGATGCAACCAACAATACCTGAAATCACCCCAAATACTCCAGACCAGAAGAGTTGAACCAGGGGACAGTCCCACAATTCTGTCTGCTTTTGAACTATTTGTTAAGGGCAGCTTTGAACGTTTCAGGGAGTAGCAAAAGAGGAAGCATGAGTGACTCCCGCTTCAGGGTTTTTGTCATGTTTCCACTGTAATGCGTGAAAGCAGAACTGGTACATCACACCCCTCACTGCCATGGAGATATGCATCACTTCTTTCAACATCGGGAACTCATGTGACTCCCTATAAGAGAAGAATATCCCCTTTCTCCATGAAGATGGAAACATGAAAAGAGGAATGCTAAGTTTGTTTGCATTTGTACAGCATTGTGCCCTGATCCCTTCTTAACAATGTTGTCTTAATAATTATTCTAGAGCTAAGACAAAAATTCTTGGAAGACATTCTTTTGAGAAAATTTCTGAGATTTTTCTTTTTCTCATCCCCCTAGAAAAAGGTAGGGATGTACGGAAGTGACTTACCTGTTCGCGGATTCTGTTTGCGGGGGGGGGGCGCTCCGTCCCTTCCCCCAGAATCCTCAACGGGGGGGAGGCAATCCGGTCCTCCCCCCGGGATCCTTGATGGCCGGCTCTGCTCTGTGGCCAGGCCGCAGAGCAGCTGGCCAGGGCCATCCGCAGCCGGATTTCTGGCCGCGGACAGGCTGCTGCGGACACAAATGGCGGACGCCATAGCAGCCGCCATTTGCGTCCAGCCAGGCAGCCGTTATAGGCTACGTAAGAATTTACATAGCCTATCACGGCTAACCCCTAAAAAAAAAAACACCAGCGTACACAAATGGCGGCGGCTATGGCGGCCGCCATTTGCGTTCTCTATTTTTCGCCATTCTAGCCTATGTAAATATTTACATAGGCAATTACGGCGAAAAAAAGGGAACCGCAAATAGCGTAGTGGCTAGAACGGCGAAAAATAGAAAACGCAAATGGCAGCCGCCGTAGCCACCGCCATTTGCGTACGCTGGTTTTGGTTTTTTTTAGGGGTTAGCCGTGATAAGCTATGTAAATTCTTACGTAGCCTATCACAGCTTGATAGCAGCCAGGAGACCAGCCGCCGCCGCCGGAACCGCCGCCGCCAAATCCACCGCATCTGCCCCAGGTAAGTTCTATCTCAGGGGATTCCGCAGGGGGGCAGGGGGGCAGGAGGCCGTTCTGCCATGGATTCCAGGGGGCCGGATCTAAAGGATCCGGCCTCACTGGAATCCGTGGCGGAATTCTCTGCCATCTCTAGAAAAAGGTCACTTTGTGGAATGTTCTCTGAATATTCTCCACCATTTTTGTGGCAGTTGCCACCTCCTCCCCTCCACACATACACACACATGCCCTGTAATAATGGTAGGTTGCTGCTTGCAGCACAGCAAAAACAGAAATAAAACTTTAGGAAAAAGGAACGAAGCCATGCTATTGCTACCACTAATGATGAATCCCACTCAAGAAACTGTTGGAGAATTTCTCCTCCCCTTGGAAAAATTCAGTGAAATGGTTCCCCAATTTCCCTGACCACAAGTAGGGTTGATCATTTTGAGAGGTTATTTGTACACAGCTTTGATTCAGGGAAGCCCTTTGGAAGGTGAATTATCACATCCAGAAAATTTCAGTCTAGTTCTGTCATTTCTGTTTCGAAGGAGGGTGAACCAATATACCTCTGGAAGGAGGAGGAGGAACATAGAACTTAAGACCCTGAGACTAGTTACCTCTAATGAAAGATATAAATATTTTAGTGCTATACTAATAAATAGGAATATGGCAATCAATCACAATCTCCTGATGGTACATGCTTTCAAAAATATTGAGAACTTGTCTGAACTTACATCTCTGCTTGTTATTAAATACAACTCATCGCTCAAATGTTCATGGAACAAAAGTTAGTGGCCTTCACCTGGCTGCCGATGTATGTGTTCTTTCCTGCCCTCAGCCAAGGTTTGTGGTAGCACACCAAAGTACCTTCACCTCCATGACAAGTCCCTGCAAACACCTTGCTAACTGGAGACAGCAATCATGGTACCAGTTTATAGGTCCCCTCATATAGTTGCTGTTTCATGTGGATCAGCTGTAAAATCCACCTCTCTGTTGGTGATCTTTTTTTCTCTGAGTAGAATGGAAGAAATATTGTAACTGTTGCTGTATGTAGTGGTTGTGTTCATTATGAGAGCTACTACCCTGTGCAGCCCAATCCTATAATCTGTAAGGAAAAAAGGAAAGGTTCCTCCTGTGCAAGCACTGGGTCATTACTGATGCCTAGAGGGACGCTGCTTCCGCTGGCGTTTTCATGGCAGACTATAGCGGGGTGGTTTGCCATTGCCTTCCCCAGTCATGACTACCTTTCCCCCAGCAAGCTGGGTACTCATTTTACTGACCTCGGAAGGATGGAAGGCTGAGTCAACCTGAGCCGGCTACCTGGGACCCAGCTTCCGCTGGGATCGAACTCAGGTCGTGGGGAGAGTTTCGGTTGCAATACTGCCGCCTACCACTCTGTATTAATTAATTTATTATTTTTACATTTTTTTCCTTTTGTATCAGCAATTAAGCCTGGTTGTTTTGTTTTGCTTTCCTTTATACTATCCTCAATTTTTATTTGTTATTTTTTACATTTCTGGGCCTTTGTCTCTTATGACAGCTTCCCGAATCATTGAGAGCATGGATACTACTATAGAACCTTGCAAAAACTTTTATCAGTATGCCTGTGGAGGATGGTTGAAGAAGAACATCATTCCAGAGACAAGTTCCCGTTATAGTAACTTTGACATTTTAAGAGATGAACTAGAAGTTGTTTTGAAAGGTCAGTGGAATAAGCATTTGTGAACTAAACATTAGGATAATTTCAAGCTTCTTTTCCACTCCTCCAGCTTGTGTCAAGAAGAGCAAAAAGTGTTACATTTGATGCCACAGTTTTAATATGTGTTCTTCTGCACTCCAGTCTGTCTAAAATCAGTCCAGACCATTTGCTTGGTTATGTGAATGCAAATTTGGGAATTAATCTGTTGCATCTGGCAAAAAAGGAAACAGGGCCTGTTTTCAGGCTTGGGTAGATCTGGTCCCACTCCAAGGAATTTATTTATTTATTTATTTGTTGCATTTATATCCTGCCTTTTTTCTTCCAAGTAACTGAAAGCGGCGTACATAAATAATCCTCCTCCTCTCCATTTTATCCCCACAACAACAACCCTGTGAGGTAGGTTGGGCTGAGAGTCTGTGACTGGCCCAAAGTCACCCAGTGAGCTTCATGGCCAAGTGACTGGGGACTAGAACCCGGGTCTCCCAAGTCCCAGTCCAACACTCTAGCCACTACACCACACCGGTCAAGGAGTGATCTTGGCATTGCGTTCAGACTCTTACAGCAGCTGAAAACAGTGCCCCCATGACCCTGGATGTGTGGGCAGCTGTCCTAGGAGTGAGAAGGCAGCTTCCTTTAGGCCAGCTCAGCTGGGAATGCTGCCAAAACTGCTGTCTGCCAATGCTGGCCAACCTTACATCCTGTATCGTGCATTTAGAGACAGCCAAGTAAATGCCTTCTAAACATAGACATATCACAGCCATATCAAAGATATGTTTCTTTTGCAAACATCAGAAAACGTTGCTGCCGAATTCAGAAGAAGGTGGATGAGAATATTATGTGCACCTTAGAGCATTTACAAAAAGCCAGAACGATCCTACAGGAGGGGGTGTGTGAATCTATGGCAGAAGAACTGCCACTTCCCAGCCAGGGTGGAAGGTAGCAGGGGTTGTCTTCTTCCCTTTTGGTTTGCTTTTCTCTTGCGGGTCCTTCTTTTTATTGTATTTTCCCTTCCGTTGGCTCCAATCGCAGGGCAGAGCTAGTGTATTTTTTTGCCTGCTCCGGGGGCATGTCCAGGAACAAGAAAAGCTGTCCCTGATCCACCTCTATTACGCCTCCAGAATTCCTCCTTTTTGCCTGCACTGCTCACGTTACACCACCAGTGGGGCAGCCATGGCATCGGAAAGCTCTGTTGCCATCAAGCGAGAACCTCTATGGGTGAATCTCCCTCTCTGAAGGGAGATGTCCCCCTCCACCCATGGAGGGGGAGGTCCACAGTATCTGATTGTCCCTGGGAAGCCCTCCCAGGGACCATAAGAGGACACCCCAAGACTTTAAATGGTGCTCTCATAATCACTTATCTTTTTGGATGTTGAGGTTGTAGTAAGTCAAGTGGGCATCAAGAAGCAGCATGACACTTGTAGAACAGAACTATTTAAGAGCTGATCTTGTATATATCCCTTGTTTTCAGATGTCCTCGAGAAGGAAAAGAGTACAGATATAGAAGCTGTTAAGAAAGCAAAAACGCTCTACAGATCTTGTATAAATGAATGTAAGTTCCCCTTGGAAATTGCCACACCTAAGAGGGATATAGCATGGCACGCCATGCTGGCTGGGGGTGATGGGAGTTGTAGTCCCATACATCTGGAAAGCACCAGGTTGGGGAAGACTGCTGCACTCTGTATTCCTGAGGTGCACAGAAACACCACTCTTTTGCTAAATTCTTGTCTTAGGCCTTATGACACCCTAGCAAGATAACTTTGTTTCATACACATAAACACCAACATTTACAGTGCAATCAGTACAGTAGAACCTGTGTTAAATTAATAATAAAAAATGTATCACTGTATTTATTCTCTCCATATGTCATATTTAATTTTTTTCAGTGTGCCTATAATGTTTTACAGTTGCAAATTTAAATCTACCCAGTAGAGATTTTTTAGGTCATCACAGGAAAGGTTGGAAGACATTTAGAGTAGTTTTAAATTCTGGCACCTGGAAATAAAACGAGTGGAAAACATCAGTTAAGGACAGGACAATCATAGCAGTAATTTCATTTACAGAATCAAGACTAAATGGGGATATTGATTCTGAACTGTTATCCTGAATTAATAAGTCTTGCTTTATTCTGCCAGAGCACTGCAGTGGGTTCCAACCGTGCCTTTCTGTTCATTAGCTTGGGCCACTCATCTCAAGTAGTTTTGTCAGGCAATTAGGTTTCCCATACAGTAACTTGACTGCACAGAAAAATGCAGGAATCCACTCTAATATGTCCTTGTGGAAACAAGCCACAACAGTAAAGTAATGAGTGACAGCAACATACTTGGCAAATATTGCCATCCAGGCTGAAAAAAAGAAAAACGGGCAGATAAATGGTGCTTTGGATCATATGGAAATTAATGCTGGAGTTAATTGAGGTCTGGTTGTATCCATTTAAAATGGTTGGTGGACACATTCAAATGACATGCTAAAAACACATAGTGTCAGGCAGGAAATTGTCTTCAGGCTCAAGAAACCATTGTTATGATATTTTTAGTTTTTCTTGATACCCTTTTTTCCCTTTGAAATGACTTCAGACTGGAGAAAATTATGTCATGGAATGGGTGATGATTGTGGGAGCATCACCAGCCTATATGGGACCATTACCCTATCCCAGTGTCCTAAATGAGTGCTTTAATTAATCACAATTTTTGTGAACCACCCAGAGAGCTTCGGCTATTGGACAATATAGAAATGAAATAAATAAATAAATAAATAAATAAAAAGTTAAGACTCATGGTATTAATGCTTCCTTTCACAAGCCGCTATTGAAAGCAGAGGAGGGCAACCACTAATCAACATAATGGCAACTTTTTCTGACTGGCCTGTAGCATCGGACAGCTGGGACATTAATTATGGTAGGGGAGTTCTGGTTCTTTCTCTATTACTACTTTCAAATTATAAGGAAGGGTAGCTTGTCTTTGTCAAAATGCTGAGTGTGGGTTGCTTTTACTGCTTTAGGCGCCACATGGACAGCTGAGAAGTCTATCGCAGAGCTAAACAATCAGTATGGAAGAAGGGTCATCATTAATGTGTTTGTTGGTACAGATGATAAAAACTCCACGCAACACATACTTCATGTAAGTTCACCACTCTTGGAAAGGACTAAAATACCCTTTCCTTTTCCACCCAAGCTGCCACAATCATGGGAATGGGGGATGTTATGAATGCTCTACCAACAAAGAGGTGCTGGGCCACATAAACACCACCTCCATACAATCCCAAGGAGGCTGTGAGTCTAGCAGTGGGGCCCCACACTCCTCCTCCCAGGCAATTGTGTGGCAGTCCATGAAGAAATGTGATGCATATGTAAACGTGTCTGTTGCGTTGTGTGTTTCTTTTGTTTCCTTGTTTAGCCATACCTTTTGATCTTAAGGGAAACCTGCTTTAGTTCTACTTTTGGAACGGTTTCATACACCACTGGACTCCCTTTCCCTAGGGTTGTATCCAACACTGGTCATCTGTCAGTGGAACAGAAACCGTTGGCGGACAGATTTACTCTCACCCTGCAGTGCCGCACATTCTCCCCAGATCTGCTCCAGAGGGTTGTGGGATCCTCTGGAGCAGATCTGGGGGCACACAGCGGGCTGCAGGGATGAGCAGAAGGGAAAGTGCCATTGCATGAATAGAAGTCTGCTCACGTGGCATAGGATGTCTATTATTGTACTCAAATTATTGTGACATAAAATGCCTGGATGTACGTGAACAGAACAGGAATGCAACATAGCCTTAATGTTTTGTGGAATATGCTTGGCCAGCCTAAGCCAAGACTGTACGATCCCCTTTGAGATTCTTCACCAAGATTGGTGCTAATTACTCTTACACTGTGGGTTGGCTTTTAGGTGACCCTAAAGCAGCGGTTCTCAACCTGTGGGTCACGACCCCTTTGGGGGTCGAACGACCCTTTCACAGGGGTCACCTAAAACCATCGGAAAACACATATTTCCGATGGTCTTAGGAATTGAGACACCGCTCCTCTATCCGTCTCCAGGCGGGTCTGCCCACATGCAGATACACTAGATAGAATCTAGCACCTTTGCGAGGTTCCAGGTGAGGGAGGTGAGAGAAGGGGAGTCAAAGAGGGAAGGGAGGCCCAGAGGCTCTAGCGCCGATGGTGGCGGCTCCCCTTATGGGGGTGACTGGCTGGTGGGGTCTGGCGTGCTCCACCCTGGGGAGGCCGGACCAGGAAGCGCGTGTGGTCGGCTGGGGGGCTGCTGAAGCGGCAGCGGCCTAAGCGGTAAGAGCGCGGGGAGAGAGCCAGGCAGGGCTGGCGTGTCTGTGTCCGCCGCCTGCAAGGCCCGGCTAGGCCCGGCCACCCGCCCGCCCGCCGTGGGGTAGGCAAGGATGGCGTGTGGAGAAATCGGAGATGGCGGGAGGCAGAGCAGCCGAAGGGTCGCCGCTTATGGGCGGGCGAGGGAAGATCTCCATGATACGAGGGATGGCGGGAGGAAAGGGCGGTGTCCAGAGCTGCACGCTGAATTATTGGGGGATGTGGGGAGAGAAGGGAGCCGAGGTCTGGCTGCTGTGGGCGGAGGGTGGCCCCCGCAAGCCAGGAGAGTGAGGGGAGATGGGCCGCGATGGTCGCCGCGGGTCATGAGGACAGTGTGTGAAGCCGAGGCCTGATGCTCTGGAGTGGGCTGGGTTGCGCTGTGGGGTGAGGAGGAGACGGGGCCCCTGCGTGGGTTCGGGGATCCCTGAGGTGGGGATGAAGAGCAGCTGCAAAGCACTCCACAGGGGGCAGGCGGGCTGTGGGGTTGGGGCGTGGCGCACACAGGCCTGCCCCTGAGGAGTGGGCTGGGCTGTGGGGGGGTGTGAAGGGGGCATTTTTATATGGGCTAAGGGAGGCCTATAGGGTGTGTGGAAGAAGGGCACAGCGCAAAAGCATATGGGGTGGGTCAGAAGGCTGGGCGAGGACCTGGAGGTCGTGGGCCACAGAGGCTTGTCCTTATGGGGTGGGCTGGGCAGTGAGGGGTGAAGGGGGTATTTATGGGCAAAATGACCTGGGAGAGGAGCCCTATGTGGGGTCGTGGGAAGCAGAGGCTAGTCCCTATGGGGTGGGGTGGGCAGTGAGGGGTGAAGGGGTTGTTAATGGGCTAAAGGAGCCCTGTCTCTTCTTGGGTGGGGGTTGATTAATCACTATGCTTTAATTATGTTCAATTTGTAACAATGAAAATACATCCTGCATATCAGATATTTACATTACGATTCATAACAGTAGCAAAATTACAGTTATGAAGTAGCAACGAAAATAATTTTATGGTTGGGGGTCACCACAACATGAGGAACTGTATTAAAGGGTCGCGGCATTAGGAAGGTTGAGAACCACTGCCCTAAAGGATCAAGCAGAGTGTGTTGCCTACAGAGAATGCTGGGGGTATGTAGGTGTTATAATGGCTAGCAGTTGTATCCAGCAAGGGAAGTGCAGGGAGACTGGAGGCTGGGCTCCAGTGTGGAGGTCAAGAGGGAGGAGCCTATGCAAGCACTACAGATCTTGTTTCACTCTCAATAAAGCTTTAGTCACAGCACATAGGCAACAAGGTCTTTCCTGGGCTTCATAAAGCACTATTAAAACAGTAAGGACTAAAAAGGTGCCTGGGTCCATGTCACCTTCCCTATGTTTCCTTTCCCCCTTGTTTTAGGTTCTATGTTGCCTCCTTTCCCACTCCGAGTGGGAAAGTGTGGGAGTGTGTACTTTCAAAGGGGGAGTGTGGCATGGCATGCAGTTTCTGGATGACCACCAGAACACCATGAGGGCTTGGGATACTGTCAGCAGCCATATTTGCATGGTGGTTCTCCCCCTCCCAACCTTTGAATATGTCACATGACATCTACTAGTAAGGGTTTGGAACCGCAACTTACCCATGGTCACCACTAAGTAGCAGCAATCATAGAATCATAGAATAGTAGGGTTGGAAGGGGCCTACAAGGCCATCAAGCCCAACCCCCTGCTCAATGCAGGAATCCAAGTCAGAGCATCCCTGACAGATGGCTGTCCAGCCTCGACTTGAACGCCTCCAGTGTGGGAGAGCCCACTACCTCCCTGGGTAATTGGTTCCATTGTCGTATTGCTCTTACAGTCAGGAAGTTTTTCCTGATGTTCAGCTGGAATCTGGCTTCCTGTAACTTGAGCCCATTATTCCGTGTCCTGCACTCTGGGATGATCCAGAAGAGATCCTGGCCTTCTTCTCTGTGACAACCTTTCAAGTACTTGAAGAGCGCTATCATATCTCCCCTCAGTCTTCTCTTCTCAAGGCTAAACATGCCCAGTTCTTTCAGTCTCTCCTCATAGGGCTTTGTTTCCAGTCCCCTGATCATCTTTGTTGCCCTCCTCTGAACCCTCTCCAGTTTGTCTGCATCCTTCTTAAAGTGTGGTGCCCAATCTCTTCCTTCTGCCTCAAACTCTCACTAACCACCACCGACCCGTTCTTTTGGGGGGGTTTGGAAGTAGGGGGTGAAACATCCTCTTTTTATTCACCTGCCTTTAACCATTCCTCTCTCTTTAAATCCAGCCCCCTCCCCCTCTTTCTTTCTTTCTTTCTTTCTTTCTTTCTTTTTGCTGGAATACTATCATTCTCTATATCTTCTGTCTCCATCAGTGGACTCTGAAAAAAATTAGTCTAGCATTATTTGTTATGGTATTTATACATTTACTTCATTGTTTGGAAATGGTTTGTAAACTTTTATCTACACCCTGGATTGCCATTTTATCTGTTGACTTTACAGATTGATCAGCCTGGACTTGGACTCCCTTCCCGTGACTACTATGAATGCACTGGAGTGTACAGAGAGGTATGCCTGGGCTCACAGATTAGCAAGGAGTCCCTGTAACTCTCTGTTAAAAGGATAGGCTCCCAATTTGCCTGCTTCACAACTAATTCAGAATAGTGCTATGCTGAAAATTTTAATTCTTCTATTTTTGGCATTTTGTGGGGGGTTGGGAGAAAAACGAACACTCTGGTGAAAGAGGCTGGGAGATATGAGAATTGTGGATAATTTTCTCCTTGAGGAAGGGGACAGGTTTTTTCCACATACCTTTTTAAAGTGTAGGAAAGTCCCGAGGGGGTCTTCTTTTTATTTTTATTTTTAAAAAACACCTGCTCCTTCAATGAGCACCATTTTCCACTTCAATGGCTACTCGTTCTTTTCCGTAAGTATCCCATCTATGCAAATGGGGGCCTTAAAGGTGCAATGTCTGCAACATAAATGCCTTTAACATTGTGGACATTGCTGCTTTAAGGCCCCCATTTGCATAGATGGGATACTTACAGAAAAGAACGAGCAACCATTGGAGTGGCAAATGGTGCTCGTTGAAACAGCAGGCCCCTGCCTCCTGCAAGTGGAAGGGGTGGTTTGTTTTTTACAAAGTCCTCTCAAGAATCACCTACACTTAAAAAAGGTATGTGGAAAAACCCTGTCCCCCTCCCCAAGGAGAAAATTCTCTTAAATTCTCCCCCTCCTTACAAAAGAGGCAGAAAAAAAAATGTCTCTTTCGCAGGGAGAGAAAAAGTTTCCCAAAATACAGGTCAGGATTTGGCACAGCACTAATTCAGAAGCCTCACTGAAGATAGTGTACCTGTAGTGACTATCAGAAAGATGATAAAGAAGGAATGGTACCCCCAAAGTAGTATATGTAAACAAGTCATAAATGACATGAATACAATGTCTCTTGGATTCTTTATACTTCAATTCCAATGAGTAAGAAAAAAAAATATTTTTCTATTTGATGTGAGATTCTTCAGCATATCCTGACATTATTGTGTCCATTCTGTGCACATCATTATATGAAGGGCCCCACCATGCCGTTTTAGCACCTGACACAGAAAATCCAAATGACACTCACAAATGCTGTGGCCCCACTAATATGGGCCCCATTTCACAAGACATTATGCTGATATAAACAGGAGGTGCAGAAGAACAATCCCACTGGTTTGTGTCCTTTGTTTCCCACAAAGCAACTTTAAAATCTGCTGTTGCCTGAGGTGGCTACCTACCGTGCCTGGTGGTAGGGTACTTCTGGTCACATAGTGGGGGATTATGGTTGGCTGTAGCCTCCTAATGTGAGAGTGTACAGATTTCCTATGTGGAAGTCAATATCCATTTGGGCAATTGTCACATGTGAAGGGGGCCTGGAGATAGATGGTATATGGACATGCTAAGGGGAGGTTAGAATCTTTGAGAAGAAGCAAAACATCCATAACAGAATATCCTACAGATGTTTAGAGAAGCTGAATCATTCTTTCTCTAATGAGTATCTCATCCCAACTTACCAGTTTAATACTCTGGAAGCCTTATGTTCAGAAACCATAATTAAGTAAACTGGTTAGGAAAACTGCAATTCGGGTGTTTGCTTTTAAATACATACTAGTAAATATATAATTACACTCATAATAGAAGCCTGATACAGTATTATGATTAGAGACATATAACTGTTTGCCATAAGATAATATTTAAAACTAATTTGGGGCTCATTATTATTGTTAGTGTTATTTCGAAATGAACTGGTGTGGGTGGGAGTTTTCCAGCCAGATACAGCCAGCTATTCATTTTCTTCATCAAAAATAGTAATTTAACAAAGCTCTAACTGTTCAAAGTTGATCCTTAATGGCCAGACGAGCCTCTCGTGCAAACAGAAACGGTCCTTCAGGTTTTAGCTGATGTTGGTTATGTTATTGGTTTTATCACTAATTTTATTATGTTTGCTTTTATTATGTATGTCACCCTGACAGCTTCAGCTATAGGATGATTAATCAAACAAATAAGTACATAAATATGGATAAATAATAAACTTAGAAGGAACTGTGGTTTAGAGACAGAGAAAACTAAGAGCAGAATGGCATATATGTCCCTTAAATGTTCAGAGGAGGCTGAATTATTGGCACTTGCTAGAGGTCTTGATAGTTACCTGACTAAGGTCCTGCTATCTAAATGTCAGTTAGTGCACTGTGTGTTTGGAAAAGACTCTCTGACAGAGAGAGCATTCCTATGGTCCCTGGGCAAGCATCCCAGGGACCGTAGGTCACCTCAGAAACCCCCTTCTGAGTTCAGAGACAGCACTCCGACCTCGGAAGGGTGAGTCAGAGATCCAGCCCCTGACCCCATCCCCTTGCAGCCAGCATGGAGAGACCTACAGCAGCTGCCTCTCCGGGATCAGAAAATCAACCTCAGAGAGGGGAGAAAAGGGGCGTTCCACTGGGTGGAGAGGAGAAGAGACTGGAGATGCCAGGATATATTTATCCTGAACTTCCTCCAGCCTCCTTCCCTCTCCCTCAAAATTGCCCTTGCTAGACAGGCTGAAACGCCCCTCTAGCAAAAATATAGGCAACCAGAGGATGGGGAGGCAAAGATCATATTCCCCACCCCTCCCACCCTTCCGGATTCAGTCCACCAGGGCATGGGAATTTTGGAAGCCTCTGAGTTCAGGGGCTTCTGATCAGCGAGGGCGCAGTCCATAGGATTGCACCCTTATATGTTAAGTATTCATTCTTCTAGATCAGGGGTGGACAACTCATGACGCTCCAGATGCTGACACACTGCAACTCTCATCAGCCCTAGCCAGCATAGTCAATGATGAGGGATGTTGGGAAATGCAGTCCCACAACATCTGGAGGGCCACAAGTTGTGAAGCCCATTTGAGGTTTTCTACATTGTACCCATGTATCAAGTTAGATCATCAGAAAGACAGTTATTTGGATTTTATTAACTTAGCTTCAAGTAGGAATACTTTTACAGAATTAAGATTTAATGTTATGTCCTCTGCTTGCTTAGAAGACTGTTATAAGAAATTATCACCAGAATAGCATTGTTGCACATTTTATAAAATTGTGGCTGAGGATATTGTTATTTATTTATTTATTTATTTATTTATTTAACAATATTTCTATACCACTCCACATCAAAGATTTCAGAGCGGTGAGCAACAAGATAAAAGAATAAAACCCCATAATTAAAGCAATTAAACATTTTAAAAGAACAGATTCTGAACTTAATAAACCGCAGCAAGTCACTCAAGGAAGGCCTCACAAAATAACAATGCCTTCAGAAGACACCAAATGTAACACAATGTTGGTGTCTGCCTGACCTCCAGGGAGTTCCACAGGAAGGGGGCCACCACACTGAAGGCTCTTTTCCTGGTGGACTCCAACCAGGCCATAGGTCCATGTGGAACCGCCAGGAGCAAGCCCTCCGATGACCTGAGTGACCAGGCAGGTTGGTGTCCTTTTTATAAGGATCCCTGTGAAACAGACTTCTCATGAGTCTGTTCAGGAAGAATTTTGTTACATCTAGCACATTTGTATGATTTTTGTTGTTTGATGATGAAACATGCACAGTAATGTATTTTCCCTATTTGTGCTGGCAGCCAGGAAATTGAGGGCCTAGATTTGTTGCTCAGCTCTGAATGTTCCTTTGGTTATGTTACGGCTTATAGCTAAACAGTAAAATTAGTACTCCTACCAGAATGGCATGTAACACTCAATATGGGGTGACTAGTGCAGAGGACAGCATTCCCAGGTCAAGTTCTCTCCCCCCAACAGCAGTTGTAGGACCACTTACCCAATACTGTAACATCACCATGTTGTGCATTTCCCCACCCTGCTTCATACAATTAGCTGCCACTGTTGCAGGCAGATAAACAAACACATCTTAACGTGGAGTGAAGGGATTTCTATTAGTGCTGTGCCAAAAATTTCTCCCACATTTTTTGACCATTCTCTTTCAATTTGGTAGAAAAGAAATGGCTTTCAAAAAGAAATTCAAAGGAGAAGAAATTTCTGAGAAATTCTCATGGGTTGGGCTTGGGATTCTTGTGCTTAGTTTACTTATGAGGTGGCCATGGAGTGTTCAGAGAATCATGGTACAACAATCTCTGTGGCAGCCTGTAGCCTCCTCAGCTTCCTGCACTCCAATTAAATCCATCATGAGGAAGACATCATGAGGCAATTCCTCCCATGGGGCTTTTTCAGTTCAGGAAGTGCAGTTGGCCTGGGATGCTGCAGAGCAATGGAGAGATGTGTAATAGAGAGAGAAAACACACAGACAGCACCTTTGGCCACCTCACGGTGATTAGGTAAGCTCAAAAATACCACCAAAAGACATTCAAAATTTTGCCTCAGAAGAGAGAAAGCCTCAACACAGTTGATGCTGTTGCCACTTGCAGAAGCAGTGCAGTAAACCAAAAACCTTTAGGAAAAAAGAAAGAACCTGTGCTACAACCCCTGCCAATGGTGAGCCCTATCTGTGAGAAACTGTTGGAGAATTTCTCTTCCCCTAGAAGAAATTCAGTGAAATTGTCCCCCCCCAATTCCTTTTCCCACAAATAGGCTAGAGAATTTTGAGAGGCCATTTGCACACAATTCTAATTTCTGTACATTCCATAGAAGAGGGCAAGAACCAAATACAGACACGCTCGGTTTGGTGGCACCCCATTTCAAGTGTAGCATTATTCATTTATAAAACCTTTCTCTTCTGCCTTTTGGCTCTAAAAAGAGCTTTCAAAGCAGCATACAACTATAAAATAGCCATATAATTAAAAAGAACACCCAAAGCCAAAAAAAAAAAAAAAAGCATTACTAGATAAAATTAAAAAGCCTAGTGGAACAACATTGTCTTAACTGCCCACCTAAAGCACAACAGAGAAGGGACCAGTCTAGCTTCCCTTGGAAAAGATTTCTACAACTGGGGGGTGCTGTCACCAAAAAGGGCCCATCCCACATTACCACTATTTGACCTGCCTTGGAAGTGAATGCAGAGCAGGCCCTCAGAAGATGACTGCAACTGATAGGGAGCTCACGTGGGAAAAGGCGGTTCTGTGCATGCATCTGTCCAGTGAGCTATTTTGCACAATGCCCAATAGATATTTGCAAAACGTTTTTCCCCTTACAGGCATGTTCCGCCTATGTCGATTTCATGATTTCTGTGGCAAAGCTGATCCGCCAGGAAAGAAATCTTACCATCAATGAGACCCAAATTTCTATAGAAATGAATAGAGTAATGGCACTGGAAAAGGATATTGCAAATGTAAGTCAGCTTTCCTAATTTTATGCACAGACTAGTATGTATGGATCTCTTCCTGAAGTTACAGTTAAAATGATCAGTATAAGAATCTTAGGCAAAGATATAATGCAAACAACGGATGACCTATGAATGATGTGAGGCATCTGGTCTGTTGACATGGGTCGCTGCACACTCATGCTCATATGACGGTAAATCATTTACGGTTGCAGTCTTGTGCTCACTTACTTGTAAATAAGCTCCACTGAATTCAGTGGGACTTTCTTCTAAGTAAAGATGCAAAGGATCAAGATGCATGTCTCTTGTACTGCAACACTTCTATCTTTTCCTGCTACAAACTAATATAATTGTGTGTGTGGATTTAGAGACCTACTTTAGTTAACCAGTAACATCTGTGTTACGATTTGTGCATCACGCAGCAAATTCATATCAATGTGAGCCTATTTTTCCAGCTGGTAAGGACAGGCCACATGACCCACACCTCTGTAGGGTAAGGATGAGCTGAAAGTAGAATGGAATGTACTGGTAGATGTCTGGGTGATTTGCAGTAGATTGGCAAGGGATTCTGACACCCTATCATTTAACAACAGCAAAAATATGGCTGCCTCCCCCCAAAATTAGGTTGTTAAAATAGAGAATGCTTAGGGGAAAACCACAAGTGAATTTCTGTGTGAAAAGGCTGGAAGTTCAGTTCTAGTAGTAAAACACATTTCGGGGCTGAGAGTATGCTTAGAGGCATTCTTCCTCCTTATTCTAAGTGTATGTCCTTCACCAGCTTCCCCTGGCAACAATTTATACCTGGTGGACTTCAGGGTTGTGTTAAAATAAACCCAGTAGATCTAGCAAGCTTAAAGTCCACCCACTCCTGCTGTAGGACACACAGTTGTTGTGAGCCAGATATGTGCCCAGCCACTGCATACAGCTTGGGGATGGAACAGATTGCCAGGTGGGCTAGAAGATACGTTGCTTTGCTGTAGTTGTCTCATATCCTCTCTCAGGGCTTATGGAGACAGCATCCTCGTGCTCTTGGTTGGATGATGTAAGCTTACAACTAGGAGTCTAGGAAAGTAGACTGAGGGAAAAGCAGGTAGCTATTCCATTAGGATACTGATTTGTATCCTGTTTTTGTTTTGCGATGGTCTTTGGACTCAAGCAATAACATTTACCTATCTATCTTTTAGGATACATATGAGATCAACATAGGAGAGCCCAGTCCATATAAACATTAATGCATCACACTATAAATCCTTCAATACTTATGATGATGATAATGCATGGTTTGTTACATACAACAGTTATCATAAAAGAATAAAAGATAAGGTTGAATGTTGTCATATTTGTCATTTTGGCAGTGCACAAAATGTGCCAAATTCTCAGTGAATGTCTCTATTGCCCAGGAACATTGTCTAACTGAGAATGTTTTGTATCTAGACTTAGTCACACCTAGAGCAGACCCACTGAAATCAACAGAACTTAAGTTAGTCATGACATAACTTAATTCCCATTGATTTCAGTGTGTCTATTCTATATATAACTATGTCTGGATCCAACTCATAATTCGTTAGCTTCATGATTTCTGCTGCTTTCCATATTTTAATAAGACAGTCATTAACATCTATCTATATGACTTTAGAGATCTCCATGCCTTTTTTGTTAAGACTTTTCTGCATCTCTGCTTTTCTTCAAAGCAGCTCCTTTGTGTATTGTAAATTTGTTTTTCTAGGTTACAACCAAACCTGAAGACAGAAATGACCCACTTTTGATTTACCACAAAATGACGCTGAACGATGTCCAAAAGAATTTCTCTTTGGAAATTGATGGACGGGTAAAAGATCAATAAAATGTTGTTTTCATCTTCTTCCACTTAATGGTCACTGCAGTTAGTATAACATGGTTAAAGGAAAAAGAAAAGAAAAAGCTTAATTCTGAAGATGCACTGAACTTTTGAACTGAAAATGCTGAACTGTATTTATCAGCCAGTTGTGTACTGAACTGATGGCAGGAAAACAAAAACAAGGGCCCCAATCCCATTGAACACACATGATAGCCCTGTCAGACATTTGGCAATTATGCTAAACTGCAGACTCAAAATCAATAACAGATTGAAATGAGTTTGGATTTCTGTGAATCCGAGCTGCAGATTCTGGAGCGCACCAGCTTTTTCCAAGTCACATGGATTCTGTGGACTTGCAAACCAGTTTTTCACTTGGGGGGGGGGGGGTTGCACAAATGTGCACATTAACAAATGCGCATTAGCACTAATGTGAATTAGCACAAGTAGAATGAAATTCTTGTTAAAAGAAAACCCTGATTCTGCCAATGAGTGGACAATGGAATGAAAGATACCTGACAATCGGCAAAATACTGACGGAATGGATTTATAAAAATCCGTACATCTGTACTGCAGATCAGTGGGGAGGGGGCTGTAGTGGTACTGACAGTGCAGCCCTGTACTTGTCTACCCAAAAGTAACCCCACTGAGTTCAATAGAACTTACTCCTAGCTGAGTATGTATAGCAGGCGTGGGCAAGCTGTAGCCCTCAGTATAATTTTGAAAGCCCTCTGCATACCATCAGTTCAGACCTTTGGCAAGGGTGATCCATCCCTTTCTTTGTACCAGTTGTGCAGGAAGGAAGCGACAAAAGGGGCTGTTGCAGAGCAACCAAAGGGGGTGGCAGAAAGAGAGAGAAAAGGATTTGGCAGGAAGAGAAAGAGAAAAGGTGTGACACCACACACCTTTGGATCTGGCCCTGTGCACAGACATACAGCCCCCGATAGATTACTTGGGAGACAAGGTGGCCCTCAACAGAAAAATGGCTTCCCATTGTGATGTATAGGGTTGCAGTCAAAACCCCTGCTCTTGTTCTCCCTCCCAAACAGCTGATCAGCGCTACTGCTGGCTTTTTCAGACAGGGCTACGTGCATGGTGGAACCATGGCAGCTGGATCAGGAGAGAAACCATGCACACAGTAGCCATCTACACACCTAGTTCCTCATCCAGCTAGGAATAAAAGTGCCAAAGCTTCAGCATCCATATCGTGCCTGGCTGCATCAGGACACAAAGATTAAACCACCAGTCATGGCTGTAGATCAGACACCTGACAACTGGACAAAGTCTAAATCTGTGGGCTGTTGCTCCATCAATAACAGCTGAGGCCTGGCCTGTAATAAAGATACAATTTATCTGATATACATTAAGGGGAAAATGTGGTTTGACACTTGAGCAGGACTTGGGTCCAAAGGCTGAGTTCTTTGGCATTACCCTGTAATTTATTTATTGGGCTGTCAAGAGATGACAGAATGTGTTGCACTGACCTTCCTCTTAATCTGTGAATGAACTGATTAAATTCAAATTTGATTTGCATATCACCAACTTCTCAATGTATATGCCTTTTGGAGATATTGAAGGAAGTATGAGATTAAAATCTGAAAGAAGGGCCGTCTTTAATATTTTTATCCCGGAAAGAAACAGTATGCAACTGAATGCCGCATGCTGGGGAGACCCATGTGAATAGGGCTCTTGCCTTCATGACCCGAATACTGCGGCTCCCTAGAATAATCTGGCTGGACATGATGGAAAATGGGATGCTGGACTTTGATGGACCTTTGGTCTGATCCAGCAGGCCCTTTTGATCTTTGTATGTTTGTTTTTTTCATTCACTGTCACTGTAGCATACTGGAACAAACAAACGAAAGCCACATAAAAGGGAAATATCTCCTGTAATCCACAGAACCTTAATCCGCTGATTAAAAGTAGTCCCTACTGGATTAATCAACTAGTCATGGAGAGAGCAGCCCTGTGGCCCATACACAGCATCTGAGGGGCCGTAGGATAGTTCGGATCCCTGGATCTGAGCTCTCCACCCCCTCCCCTGCCCTTCTCAGCTGGCACGGAGAGAACCACCCTGGCTACCTCTCCAACATCACAAAAGCAATCTCAGAGGGAAGGTAATGGGGGTGTTTCTGGGGGAGGGGACTGGGAAGGCCACCTTATGAGGAATCCTCCAGCCTCCCCAGTCTCCTGACCTCCCCCTCCCCAACAAAAGGCCTGTCTAGCTGAAATGCAAAGCAGGAGGGGCACAGAGGTGAAGATTACCTCTGCCATGCCTCCCTCTCTGCATTGGAAGGCCATAAGCCTCAGAGTTCATAGGCTTATGACCATTCCCATAGGATTGTGCCCTTGATTAATGTACTGATTAAATGGACTAGTAGTTGCCAACATAAATACATCAGTAGAGCATCACATGCGTCTCAATGCAATGCAGAGTTTTTCCTATAATCATATCTTAAGAACTGCTTACTGAGCAAAGGAGCACCTAATCAGGTATTAATGTCCTGATGCAGGTACAAGGCCAGAGCAGGTGGCCTAGTGCCCCACCTGGAAAAAAGCCCAGCCCCAATGCTGACACATCAGCAACTACTAGCTGTACTGTGAAGATGGTGGCCCTTTGCCCTTTCTGTAGCTGCACAGAAGTGCTACACATAAGGGCGCTCATACAATTATGGCCAAGGTGGGCAAGGCCTCCATCAACCTCATGAACAGCAATCTATTTACCTTTTGAGGGCCATTGGAGATTGGACACTCATGCTGTGGTCTCAGCTGCCAGTCAGGGATTGGGAGAAAGAGTTTGCCTGGCAGAGACTGTAGACTAGGAAGCAAGTATAACTTCAGCTTCATTGGCAAACGTTACTTTCTGTGTCAACGCTAAGTAGATTCATAGCATCAGGTTTAGAACAAAAATGAATTCCCACTCCTCAAAGTATTCTCCAAATAGTCTCAGGATATTTAAATCTGATGCACATATTTAATGTTCAGCATCAACATTTGACATCTGTTTTCAATAGCTGTCAACACTTGACAGGATCTGGCAGGTGACATGCAACAGCAATCTGTCTCTGCCAGTATCTGACTGCTGACACACATCAGCAGTCAACATCTGACAGATAACTTGCATTAGCATTTAATAAATTTCATTCATTTATTCATTCTTTTAGCCAGTCAGGCAGCATACCTTGAACAGATGGATGGACAATCCAAACAAATTCCTATGCCAAATCAATTCTGAAATTCAAACATCAAATTTCAATGTCAGATTTCAAAATCCAAATCCAAAAAGTGACATGTATAATTGCATTCAAGTTTGAAATTTTGCCCCCGCCCTGTCAATCGTGTTGGCTCTAAGCAGGGTGCCAGTTTCTTTCATTCTGCTCCTAAACACATCTGGCACAGTCCTTAAACATGTCTACATCCCATTGAATCTGTGGCTGGATCATGTCCAATATACAGAAGTTAAGTCCTTTGATTTTAAGACTTATTGCTATGTAAGTATACTTGAGATTACAGCCTATGATTGTTTTTACAGTTCATTAAACTTAAAGTTATTTCAGCTTACTTTATTGCCTGTTGACCAAGAGTTTCCAAGACTCATGTGGAATTGCTTAACAGAGGTTTATTGTTATCTAGCAGCTGAGCATTTTTCTTTTTGCTATTTATGAGGAATTTGCTTACAACAGCCCACAGAAAATCAAAAGACTGAAGTCAAAACAAAATACCACTTTTCATAACTGAAACAGTTTTCATAGGCCTGTGATTATATTGCAAATATAGCATATAACATTCAGAAATGTACTTATGAAATTAACATATATATAATGAATCTTGTACTGGAATAGCTTACATTCATACCACTTAAAGATTGGTTCACTCACCCACTGCCTGGGAAATCAGTACATTGGATGGGGTTGTTGGGCGAACGCACATGTACATTCAGCAGCTGCCACATGTATGATGTAGTATGTAACATGAAGGACAAGAAAGGCTTTTCCCATCCTTTTTTTTTTTTAGAGTAAAGGATTGTGTGTACACATCTATGTGCTTTCTGCTTGGATCACAGACTATATTGTATACATATGGCCACAACCAAATGGTGTGTATAGCATCTCCGGCCAATGACTGAGCCCTACGACACTATTTAATTTTAAAAAATTGAAGATGATAAGGCTCAAAGGTATCTGGACATTGGTCTCTCCTGTCAGTAACCCAAATGCATGAAAACTGATCGTCGCTGCTTTGTGGCGAGAGAAGGCACTTGTCACATTGTCAAATGCATTTTCTTCTGTTATGACTTGACATGCTTTGGGTTGTCCGAGTCCTGTGTTGAAAACAGCGTTTGAAAAACCCTGGCACGAATGACGCCCAGTTTTAATAATGCAACTGCATTGTTGGCTTTTAAAAAATGGTTACTGTCTTAAAATAATGTCAGTTTTAAATTATATAGGGTGTGATCCAGACATAATCATACTTAGAGTAGGGATGGACAGACCCATCTCTGTCAAGGGCAGGGGGAGCTCGACGAGTTGTGTCCCCCCCCAGCTTGTATGGCCTGGACCCACTCAGCGAGCCTCTCTGTTTGCCCTGCCTGCCAAGCTGCCCCTCCTCTCTGCACCAAGGACTCTGGCATGTAAGCCCTTGTCCTTTGTGTGCATGCTTGACAGCCGAGTCCTCGGTGAGACCAGCCCCAGCGCTCTCACCCTGGCCTTCTTGGGTGGAGGCCAGGGCGAGAGCTCTGGGGTGCCACCGAGGCCCTTCCTCCCCACGCCAGCTGTTGAGGAAGCCCTTGACAGCAGGCAGAGGCAGGATGGGTCCCAGCGCATCCAGCCCCAAGCGTTCTCATGATGGCCTGCTCCTGAGGAGGCCAGGGTGAGGGTGCTGGGGTGCTGTGGTGCTCCAAGCTGCTTGCTGAGCTCTGTCAGTGACCCAGGGCTCAGCGAGCAGGGTCCCGGAGGCTGGATGGAGGGGACGGAGTCTGTCAGACTCCACCCCTTTTGAGGGCTCCCACACCATCCCTAACTTAGAGAAAACCCATTGAAATCAAGTAAGTCATGACTAGCTTAGGTTCCGTTGATTTCAGTCGGTCTACTCTAACCATGACTAAGTTTGGATACAACCCATAATTTTGATTTTAACTAGATTTTTTTAAAAAAAAATTGTTTTAGATTGCTGTTATAGTTGTGTGTTGTTTTTGCTTGTTTTGTTGTGAACCTCCCTTAAGGCATGTTAGATGAAGTTGGTGGGATGTAAATCTATTATATAAACAGGAGTCATAATGCAACAGACAAATATAAACAAGCCCATAAATCTTCTTAAGACATGCAAGGCATTATAAATCATAAAGGGTTAATGATCAAAAATGAAATTTCCTAGTGTTTTTGGTCACTTAAAGATAAGTTGAACATACCTAAAGTGCATTATTTCCTCCCCACAGCAATTCAATTGGTCAACACTGATAAATCATATCATGTCAACAGTGCAAATTAATATTCCAAATACGGAATCTGTGATCGTTTATGCTCCAGAATATCTAACCAAGCTAAAATCTGTCCTTAATAAATACACTGCCAGGTAGGTATCATTTACCAGATACATTTTAAAATTCCGTTGTTGTTGTTTTTTAAAAAAAGCCAAGACATTCCACAGTTCTAGAAACATCATCCCCCTTTTCTTCTTGTTTTATTATGCAGAGACATTCAAAACTACATGAGTTGGCGATACATAATGGATTTGGTAAACAGTCTAAGCCGCAACTACAAGGACACAAGGAATAATTTTCGTAAGGTGCAGAAACTCATATTTTGTTTCACGTTCAACATTTAAGATGTGTAATGAACATAAGAATAGAAGAAGAGCCATGCTGGATCAGACCAAGGGTCCATCTAGTCCAGCATTCTGTCCATACAGTGGCCAAGGCAACCAGCTGCCTGTGGGAAACCCACAAGTAGGACATTAGTGCAGTGATCATGAACTGTATGGAAGGAGCTGAGGTGCGGGGAAGCCATGAGAGATGGGGCACTGCCCTGAATGCACCTTTATGTACACTGCACCTGAATAGCTCCCCCCCACCACTCATGTTCCCCACCAACTGGTATACATAGGCATACTGAGTCTGATGCTGGAGGTATCAGCAGCAGCCTTCCCCAACCTGGTGCCCTCCAGATGTGTTGGACTACTACAGCTCCCATGATGGATATTCCCTATGATGTGAGATAAAGTCCAACACATCTGGCAGGCCCCCGGTTGAGAAATGCTGATCTGCAGAGTTAATAGCTTTCTGAGATCCAACTCTGCCAAATATTTTAGTGTTATTTAGAACTTAGCATCACAAGAACTGTCTGGTGGCATTTGGTGCCATGATTCCAGCATGCAGAAGACCATACGTTTAATGCCCAGTATCTCCAGTTAAAGGAACTCAGGTAGCAGATCTGGGAAATATTTCTGCCTCACACCCCTGGGAGCCAATGCCAATGTAGACCATACCAGGCTAGATGGATCAATGGTCTGGTTCATTATGAAGCAGCTACCTGATGTTCATAAGATGGTCCATTGACATAGGCAAGCTTCTGTGTTGATCATACCATTTGCTGGTCAGGAACGACACATGTAAATCAGATGCATTGGAATGCATAGTCACCTCTAGAGGCTGCCTCCATCTTGCATTGCTAATGAAATGGGCATTTGAGTACACATTCAGAGACATCTCCGTCCGTGCTCTGGCACACGTAAATAACTTTCTCATGTGCAGCTAAGAGCTGGATCAGGACAGATGTGTAGAATTTCTATAGGTATTCTTCATATTTAGAAAGAAGATTTGAAAATATTGCTGGGTTCCCAAGTGGTGCACGTCACTTCCATTTTTGAGAGCTACATCAGTGTCCTCCCAAACCCCCAAACTGCTCTTTCAACTCTCTTGAGGACAAAAAGCAGGTCATTATTTGTTTATCCTTCCCTTCCTCCACAAAACTATGTGTTGGCAGTCCTATACTTGGGCCAGTCCATCTCTCACAGGAAAGAAAGCAAAGTGTAGCTGGATAAACAGAGGTACAGCTGAGGACCTCTTATGCACTCTGCCTCCTGAAATGCACTGTCGTCTGATAGGGGCCATAACATAAGTTATTAGACGTTATGTAGAGCATGATGAACTCTATGGTACTACACAACCCTAAATGGCTTGGGACCCCAACATTTGCAAGAGGGCTTCTCCCTACACTATCCTGCCTGTGCTTTGAGATCATCAGGGCAGGCTCTTCTCTAAGGACCATTGGTTCATTGTGTGACAACAATTGTGAAACACACTGTGGTGGCACTGCAATTGTGGAACACATTCCCCCTGGAGGCATGACTGGCCCCAACATTATTTTCTTTTCAGGGACAGGTCAAAACCTATGTGTTTGACCAGGCATTTTAAACTGAGCTGTCTCTTTTATGTGGGCTGAATCCAGGATTATCCTTCCTTGAAAGGAAGGGCTCTGATTGCGGAAGGTCCCTCCCCCCAGTTTTGGGGTATTCCCCCTCCCCACACACACCACTGCTCACCCCATTCAGCAGCCTCTCCTGATTCTCTGTGTAGCATTTTCAGAGCAGCTGGAGGGGCTGCCGTGGGAAGGAGGGGTGGGGAAGTCCACTTCCGCCAGTGCAGTTGATCCAGCTTAAATCTGGATCCAACCCTGTATTTCCTGCCCTCGTTTTGCTGTAGCTGTGCCTGTGGTTGTTTCTTCTTCTTCTTTTGTATATCATATTGGGATTTTTAAATTACGTTTTGTATGCCACCCCACTATTGCGAGATGAAGGGTGGTATAAAATATTTTGATAAATAAATAATAAATAATACTGTTTTTCCACCCTAGCAAAAGGGAGCTTTATAGGAAATTGCATTCATGGGGGTTGGTGTGTGTCTGGGGGGCGGGGTCTGCTGTAGCCACAGATTAATTGCCCATGGTATACTGATGCTGCTTTTATTATTCATTTAATTTTATTTATAAGATTTAGATCTTTCCATTTTTTTAAGTGTTGGGAAGAGCAATCCTATGGCCCCAAGTGGGGGGGGGCATAGGATAGTTCAGATTCCTGGATCCGAGGTCGGAGACAGTGCACTGACCTTGGACCAGGAGTCCAAGCTCCCTGCCCTCTCCCCCACCCCCTCGCTGCCAGCATGGAGAGAACCACACTGGCTGCCTCTCTGAGATTGCAAGGTGATCTCGGAGAGGATAGAAAGGGGTCATTCCCATGGGTGGGGAGGGGTGAGGACTGGAGAAGCATGGGTATGCTCCCCCCCCCAATGCCTCAGCTAGATGGGCGAAACCCCCCACCTAGCTAAAATGCAGAGCAGGGGGTGCACAGAGGCGAAGATTGCCTCCACCACTCCTCCTGCTCTGCATTGGGTAGAATCATAGAATAGTAGGGTTGGAAGGGGCCTATAAGACCATCGAGTCCAACCCCCTGCTCAATCAAGAATCCAAGTCTGAGCATCCCTGACGGATGGCTGTCCAGCCTCGTCTTGAATGCCTCCAGTGTGGGAGAGCCCACCACCTCCCTGGGGAATTGGTTCATTGTCGTATTGCTCTAACAGTCAGGAAGTTTTTCCTGACGTTCAGCCGGAATCTGGCTTCCTGTCACTTGAGCCCATGATTGTGTGTCTGGAGGCTTCCAGCCATCCCCATAGGACTGCGCCCCAAGTCAGCTAATGAAACATAAAAATATCAAACCATAATAAAATATCTCAAACCCAGCATCCCTCTATGCTATACTGTGTTGTGAATACTGGGGTGCAATCCAAACAAAGCTAAGCGCTTCTTCTAAGTCCCATTGATTGCAGTGCAAGACTGTGAAGCACTGCGTGAGCTTAATATTTCAACGGATGAGAAGAGCGTAACTCGGGCTGGATTGCTGCCGATTCAGGACATGACATGACTGTATTCCTGGAGGGGCGGGGGGAAACAAATTTAGAAGTCAAAAGTTGATCCTGTTCCATTCAGATATTCCTTTGCAGCACTAAATCACAGAAATGTAAAAACAACAAAAGAGAGAGTAAAGCTGAAACACTGCAGACTTCAGGGGAGTTAGCCTAGCAGCAAGCTGTTCTTTTCGAGCTTTGCTGATAACACTTCCCCAAAGACCTTTCCTCGCTGCCTCATTCTTTATGAGCTTATTAGGGTTGAAAACAACCTGTTCCTTTCCAGTGCCTTTCATTCTGTGCAAAGGGTGGGAGTTCATAAAAGATTACTTAGAAATTTAGACACATGAGGTTAAGTGAAGTGGCAGGTATAACGACAGATCCAGAAAACTATTTCTGTGGTTTAGGAAGGGTGCAGGGAAGAACGACATCATTTCTGCATCCTTGCCGATGCTGTCCTAAATCACCACCTCAATGACCTCACACACTATGCTGTAAGGTTTAAAATGTAAAAGGCATAGATAAACAGTATACATGTAACTGAAGAATCATGAGGAGGAAACAGCATCATATATTAATTCTGTTATAAGAGCTGATGCACACACTGAACAAGTGATTCTCAGACTGTGCACCAAGGCATACAAGCCTGCTAACAGAGAACCACACAAAAGAAAGGACATAATGAAAGGGGATTGCAGCCTCCCCAAAACCTGGTGCCCTCCAGATGTGTTGGACTACAACTCTCATTATCCCCAGACTGCAGGCCTGTTGGGCATGCTGGCTGGGAATAATGGGGGGCATAGTCCAACACATCTGGAAGATTCCAGGTTTGCAGATCCAAGCACCTATCTACAAAAGTGGTTGCACATGGCATCTGTGCACAATTGGATCTGATTTGGCTTTGCCGCATGGGATGCTTTCACATGAGGCTTTCATTGTGCAATCACTCTGCCTTGAACACAGAATGTCAATTTTGGTTTCTCTCAGTTTCTCATTTTCCCTATTCTCAATTTGGTGTATTCTGAACTTTGAGAACGTTTCCAATCTTAAGTTCAGTTCATCCTCAACTTTCAGATTTTTTTTTTTAAGTGCATGAAAATTTGTGCACATTTTTCCAAATACATGCATTTTTAGGATGCGATTTTACCTAATATGAACATTTTTGGCAAGCAATTTTCCTAATATAATGCATTTTGTCCTTATCTTCCCTAAAAATATGCATTTTGGGTATGCATTTTTAAATTGGAGAACTCCATTGCAAAATTTGTAGAAGTGTGTGTCTGTTTGTGTATTGGTTCAAAAGAGTGAAATTAGGTAAGTTTGCATTAAATGTGAACTGAATGAATTTCTCTCCCTTTCCTGGTCCAGACGTTTTTTCCATTGTTAGCCCTCCAACATTTTCCCACTGCTTGTTCCATCATTTTCCTTACCACAAAAACACTGTTAAGGAGGGGACGACAGAATAGCTGCACCATACCTGTCAATGGGTAGGTAGGCGCTAGGGGTTGGTGGTCTGAAAGCACCATTTCAATTAGAGGGCATAATATACACCATGCAAAATGAAGTAGTGGTTTCAGGTGCGGAAATTCTGGGCTGTGCCACCACTGCAGTGGGCTGTGAAACTATGACCTCTGCTTGGTGGAGAAGTGATTTGATAATTTACGAAGACCGCTGAATCGCATTTCTCTGTCGCAGCCTGGTTTTTAAATCTAGGCTTCTTCTCACCTAGTGTAGCAAGGTCGTGGAAGTCTGAGCAGCCCAGGGGTCCTGTTTTACTGGCCTGCAAGGGAAACAGTACTAAATTTCATTGAGCTGTATAGGTTTGCATGCAAGAGCTGTGAAAATGACTGCTCTTTCTGCAAGAGCGAGATATGATATTAATCGGTATGACATTTCTCCCCTGCAAGCCAGCTCTTCAATGAATTTCAAAGCCCGTCAGTGCTCATTTCTGGAGTTTTGAGTTTAAGACCAAGTTCTGCTTCCTTCATATCGCACAAGTTTCCCTAAAGGATACTGAGGAGAAAGGGAGGCACTCCTGACATATAAAAAGAACAGGCCATTTGTCCTCTTTTACAGAGGGCAGTCCTCTATTTGAAGGGCTGCCAAAGGACTGTCCTCGGTTAGAAGGTGCCCTTTATTTGAAGGGCTGTCCTGTCCAGTTCCAGTTTAAAGATAAAGAACCATAAGAACTGTTGCCCATCACCAGTTAGCATGTGGACCACAAGACTGAACAGCCAGGCATAAAAGTCACCTGATCACAGTCTCTTGCATTATGGAGAGATTTACCATATTTCTATTTAAATTATAATAATTGTCTAAATTTGCATCTGTACCAAAATATTAGCATATGCAAATCACATCCTCTTTTTGTTGTCTTTTGGAGTAGTGCATGTCCTCTTTTTTTAGCGATTCATAAGTGGCCACCCTAATGCGCAGCATCAGCTGTTCATTCCGCCAAGGCCTTGAGCACTTTGATCTTTATGGGATTCATTTCCTGTCTTATAAGGACAGCTACCATTTTCCTATGTATGGTGCATCTCTGAATGTGCGCTGGTCTCATAGCAAGTCCTCTGTGTTCCCCGGAGACTGTGTGCTTAGACCAAAAAAGCGCAAATACATATCCTCACCCTGATGAGATGGATGCAGCACACATTCTCCAGGTTAATGAAACAATGAGTATTTTAGAGCTGGAAAGAGAAACAGGAGAGATACTCACATGTACTCACTTAACCAGTGTTCTTTAAATATAATTTAATTCCCATTAACACCAATCCATTAACACTAGTTAAAAGCATTCCGTAATGACATGCGTCTCTCCCAAACTCATGTGCTCTTGCTTGTAACACTACATGTGTAACTCATCTCTCAACTGTCTATGCTCAACAGGTGCTGTATGGCACAACCTCAGACACTGCCGTTTGGCGCCGTTGTGCAAACTACGTCAATGGCAACATGGAGAATGCTGTGGGAAGGCTATATGTAGCAGAAGCATTTGCTGGAGACAGTAAACACGTGGTAACAACCTCAGATCATTTGCTAGATCTGTGTTATTTGCTAGATATTTAAATTTTTAGTAGATTTAATTTCAGATGGGAATATCAGATGGCTGCTTAAACACCAAAACAGACATACTTATTGGCTCAGAAGCATCCTGCATTCTTGCTTTACCCATTAGGACGAAAAATGGGAGAACAAATGGCCCTATTGGGGAATGACATGACACAGAACAGGGGTTAGCAGCTTTTACCCTCTAGATATTTTGGCCTGCAAGTGCCATGATTCCTCACAATTGGCTATGCTGGCTAGGGCTGATGGCAGTTGTAGGTCAAAACATCTGGAGGGCCACAAGTTGCCCACACAACATAGAACAATTCCAGGCTAACATCATTCCTACCCTCTGTCCACTGAAGTTGCTTCCATTTGCGGTGCAGGTTGCCTCTACCTCCAGTGGCCTGATTATGGGCAATACCAACACTAGTTCATCTGAACAGGGGTCCATGCAGATATGCATTTAGTCAATTCGAAACCAATCTGTCTCTTGGATACTGGGGATAAATCCATTGTGTCCATCAAGAGAACAGGTTCCCCCTCCCCTCTGCAGCCGTCCACCCAAATCTGCTCTGGAGCGTTGGGGACCCTTCAGGGCAGATCTTGGTGGTCCACAGAGAGCTATGCCGAAAGAAGAGGATGGGAAAGGTCTGTTGTGAGAGTGGAAGTCCATTCACACAATATCGGCTATTAACTATTTTGGACAAGAATGAGCACTGCCTTACTGCATTAAAACAGATACATTTTGACATTCTAACAAGATATATACACATTCCTTCTACTGACTTCCTGACACCCTAATTCTACAGAGATGTGACATCAGAAAGTAGCTCCCTACAGCCGCCATCTGCAAGAGCAGCAGAGTTACTTACAGCACCAGTCTGCAAATGGAATACATCAATTCTGCTGTGCTGCCTCACTGTCACATTCCTTTTACACTGTGTTCCCAGTATATCAGGGTCCTGGGCTGCGGCTGTGGGTGTAGCTGTTTCTATGATGGCTCTTAGAAGGGAATCATTCCAAGTCCCACACTACTGTACCACTCCAATTACATCAGCCCCAGTTCAGAGAAAACAAGCTGTGTTTGTCCCATTGAAATCAATTGCACAATGACCTTAATCCCGTTGATTTCAACAGGGCTCAAGCACGGCTAGGTTTCTCTGGATCAGGGCCATCCTAGCCATCTGTGTCTCTGCCTCATAATGGAACTGGGGGCACCACACTGTAAAATTTAAACTTGACTAATAATTAAAGCATTTAGGGAGCAATTCTATGCAGGTTTAGACAGGAAAAAGTCCTACAACTCCCAGCATTCCCCAGCCAGCTGGGGAATGCTGGGAATTGTAGGACTTTCTTCTGTCTAAACGTGCATAGGATTGCACCCTAAATGTTAAAAAAATCTTGTACAACCACTAACTCACCTCTGGCAATGATAAAGACTGAGGCTGTTGCAGTGGGAACACAACACACCCACTGCAAGGGTAGTGTAGTGTCATGGGGCAGCTAACAATGCCACGAGCCATGCTCTTATCCTTAGACAAAACACTTCACACTTTCTTGCTAGAGCAGTGGCCAGTAGGAATGCATATATTGCACTATCCGTTTGGCTTTCAGTAGTGGAGAAAGGTGGGGGCCAAAAAAAGAAAGAGCTGAAGGCTTACATCTTATTTATACACTGGAGTTTTGAAAAAAAGCAGGTTTAACCGTCCAGATTGTGAACTGCCCAGACAGCTTCAGCTATTGGGTGGTACAGAAACGAAATAAATACAATAAATAAATAAAATGTAAGAACCAGGAGCCTTACAGTGTATCTAGGGGCCAAGCTATATGTGATGTTAATGACAGGAAACATGTTTTTTGTTATGCAATTATTTGCTGCAAGAAGTTTGACAAAGGGCACCAATCAGAGCTTCCCTTGTAATTCCAATTGCAGCTTTGCCAAAGCTTTTCTTTCTTTCTTTCTTTCTTTCTTTCTTTCTTTCTTTCTTTCATAACCCAGGTGGCAGGGAGAGAAAGAGTTAAACTTCCCCCTCCCACCTTCCTTGGTCCAAGACTGCCTAGGCTTCCTCATGGCTGCTATTTACATAACAAAAATCGTGCAATTTAACTTCATTCACACAATGTCACATCTAGTTTTGCATAAGCTACTGATTTGTCTTGCCTTCTTGCTGGGGAACACTAGGCTCTGTACTGTGTGAGGAGGAAACTGCATCCCAGGATTCTTTGGTGGAACCCAGTTAGACTGGTATTAAAACCAATACCAGTCTGTAGTGCAGATATACCTCCACACTAGCCCCATCATTTTCATTTGAAGGCATGGAAATATTTTAAAAAACAAAGTAATTATTTGGAATAACTGCTCTACTTGGTAAGTTTGGTTTTACAGTGAGTTAAATTTTGTCATGCTCAACCTATTTTGAAAACTAAAAAGTAATATTTCCATGAAATGCAACTGGAATATAGCATGCCAGAATATGACCTGTGGCCAAAATTGGATGATTAACAATGTAGTCGTATGCATGCCTACTCAGAAGTATGTCCCACTGAGTTCAAAGGGGCTTACTCTCAAGTAAATAGGTATAGGATTGCAGCCTACATCTTACTGTACTGTACATCTCCAGGTACAAGATATGATTACACAAATCCGTGAGGTTTTTATAAAAACACTGGAAGAGCTCAGTTGGATGGATGAACCAACCAAAAAGAAAGCAGAACAAAAGGCAAGTATTTTTTTATATTTTTTTTGTAAGAAAGATGTTGTAATTTCGAGGTAAATAAAAGGCTGTTACTTTCAGACCAGTCCCAGGGCCTGGTCTGAAGGCACATGAGACAGCTACCTTGCTGAAGCTAAGCAGGTCTGGATCTGGCCAGTGCTTAGAAGGGAGACCACCTAGGAACCCCATTTAGCTACCTTGAGTTCCACACTGGAAGAAAGGTGGGATATAAATGTAATAGTAGTAGTAGTTTATCCAAAATCTGAACAGAAGAAGAGAATAGCAGAAATTATTCATTGCAAAGGATAATTTGTGAGAAAAATAAATGCAGCATTCTTCCTGTTATATATGGGCTTATTAATGATGGTCAACTTTTTCTTTGTTGTTGTTGTTGTTCAGTCGTTCAGTAATGTCCAACTCTTCATGACCCCATGGACAATAGCACGTCAGGCCTTCCTGTCCTTCGCTCTCTCCCGGAGTGTGCTCAAGTCCATATTCATTGCATCGGTGATGCTATCTAGCCATCTCATCCTCTGCTGTCCCCTTCTCCTTTTGCCTTCAATCTTTCCCAGCATCAGGGTCTTTTCCAGTGACTTTTCTCTTCGCATTAGGTGGCCAAAATATTTGAGCTTCAGCTTCAGTATCTGTCCTTCCAATGAGCACTCAGGGTTGATTTCCTTTAGGATGGACTGATTTGACCTCCTTGCAGTCCAGGGGACTCGTAAGAGTCTTCTCCAGCACCACAGTTCGAAAGCATCAATTCTTCAACGCTCAGCCTTCCTTATAGTCCAGCTCTCACAGCCATACGTTGCTACTGGGAAAACCATAGCTTTGATTATATGAACCTTTGTCAGCAAGGTGATGTCTCTGCTTCTTACTATGCTGTCTAGGTTTGCCATAGCTTTCCTCCCAAGGAGCAAGCGTCTTTTAATTTCATGGCTACAGTCATCGTCTGTGGTAATCTTGGAGCCCAAGAAAATAAAATCTGTCACTGCTTCCATTTATTTCCCTTCTATATGCCAGGAAGTGATGGGGCCAGATGCCATGATTTTAGTCTTTTTAATGTTGAATTTCAAACCAGCTTTTGCACTCTCCTCTTTCATCCTCAACAAGAGGCTCTTGAGATCCTCTTCGCTTTCTGCCATTAGGGTGGTATCGTCTGCATATCTGAGGTTGTTGATAATTCTCCTGGCAATCTTAATTCTGACCTGTGATTCATCCAAGCCGGCATTTCTCATGATGTACTCTGCATATAAGTTAAATAAGCAGGGCAACAATATACAGCCTTGTCGTACTCCTTTCCCAATTTTGAACCAATCGGTTGTTCCAAGTCCGGTTCTTACTGTTGCTTCTTGACAGGTAAAGTGGTCTGGTACTCCCATCTCTTTAAGAATTTGCCACAGTTTGTTGTGATCCACACAATGAAAGGCTTTACTGTAGTCAATGAAGCAGAAATAGACGTTTTTCTGGAATTCTCTTGCTTTATCCATGATCCAGTGAATGTTGGCGATTTGATCTCTCGTTCCTCTGCCTCTTCGAAACCCGGCTTGTACTTCTGGTAGTTCTCAGTTCACATGCTGCTGAAGCCTAGCTTGTAGGATTTTGAACATCACCTTGCTGGCATGTGAAATGAGCGCAATTGTACGGTAGTTTGAACACTCTTTGGCATTGCCCTTCTTTGGAATTGGGATGTAAACTGACTTTTTCCAGTCTTGTGGCCATTGTTGAGTGTTCCAAATGTGTTGGCATATTGAGTGCAGCATTTTAACAGCATCATGAATAACTAATTACAGCATGCAGTTGTGTGCTTACCTTTGGCTGTCCACAGCTACTTTCCCTTGAGAACATTGTAAAATGGAATAGTCTAAGAGGGTGTTTTTGATTAAATGGATGGAGGTATCCCACAATCTGACTTGCTGAGGGACACCTGAGCTCTCTCATTTTAAAACCTTTGTGGGGAGGGCTCATAGTTCAATGATGGAGTGCATGCTTTGCATGGACTAGTTCCTAAATTCAATCCCCAGTATTTAAATTGAAGGATCTCAGTTAAGACAGCTGTGAAAGACTTACCTGAAACCTTGAAACACAGCTGCCAGTCAGGTGAGGCAGTGCTGACCTAGGTTTTAACCGTAAAGGTGGCCTAAAAATAATTTTAAATAAATAAATAGGTCAACCAATGGTCTGACTCTGTATAAGATAGCATTATATGTTCATATTAATCATGGGGGAAATAGGAGAACAGACCATTGCTTAACCTCAGCCTTGTCAACTCTAGGTCTCCATTGCTAGATTACCACTTTGTTTGGAAGCCACTAACCCTGGAACTGGAGTTTCATTGCATGAAACTCTTTCCAGGGTGGGAAAAGGAAAGACTGTTGTACGGCTTCAGTATCAGTCATATGAGCAAACACAGGAAGCTTGAGGACACCATGCTTTTAGTATTCTTTATGGTCCATGGGGTCACGAAGAGTCGGACACGACTGAACGACTGAACAACAACAACAATGCATATTATTAACATTCAAAGGGGGGACTGTCATATTGTCCCTGAATGGAGACACTGGTGTTGTCCTTGTATCCCGAGCACATACATTTCCCTTGGGGAAAGATGTTTGAGTCTCCCTTTTCAACATTAATGACATGAGTATGGGAACCAAGACTACTTAGCACTTCCTGTGTTTGTGGATGCAGTTAGCAACCAACTGTGGAGCCAATGCATTGCATGATCCTAAAGGGCTATAAAAATAATGAGCATGATCCAGCCAAAGGCAAATACTTAGACTTTCCACCCCCTTCAAATCATAGTGCTTAAGTGCTTAACTTTGCCTGGATTGTGCCAATTAAGTGTGTGTGTGTGTGTGTGTGTGTGTGTGAGAGAGAGAGGGGGGGGTGGAGAGGGAGATGTCAACTGAACTGACTGTGCTGTTAAATTTGTTGTGGCATTTATATATTGGAACTGTCAAAAAGGATTCTTAAGGAGCTTTTGAGCTTCCCATTGCTTCTAATGAAACTGGCACCTAACAGGAGGTATTAATTGCCCAAAACATCTGCCTGCTGGATGGGTCTGGTTTGTAAAATCTAAAAGAGCAGACTGAAAAGCCCTGTAAATTTGCAGGCAAGATCTGCCCGAGTCTGTGACGTTTGAATTTACAACTTGACTCTAATTCACTTTAGACCATGGTTTATTTTTAGGCTGCAGCAATCAGAGAAAGAATCGGCTACCCTGATGAGATCATGACAGACACCGCTAAGCTGAACGCGGAATACAAAGATGTAAGTACAGACGAAAACACACTATAAGCAACCGAAAGAGTTTAACATCTAAATGGGAGCAGGCACAATGTGTCTATATGGAAAACTTCATTGGGGTCCCCTGTGCCAGCCTCATTTAAAAAAACACACACACATATTATGGTGCTCTTACACAGCTCCTCTTCATTTCAGTGGGACTCATGCAAGGTAACTTCCCGGTGGATTGTGTGGGATACACAAACTTCAGCCATGATGCATCATTCTGTGCAGACACAGGACTCTTGTTTCTGGCCATAGTGCTGGGATACATACATGGACCACTTTTCTATCCCAATGCTCACAGTGGAGAAGCTTCCCCCCCTCCATAGCTGGGGCTGCCACGTGGACTGCAGCCATTGAGTCCAACTGCTTAAGAGATGTCACCTGCTGAAGTATTAGCATTGCTTCTCATAATTCATTTGTACAGGTGATCAAGTGTTACTAGGGCTATTTGTGCTTACCTGTTCTTACCCCCGAAGGCTGATTCACTCAGGCATGCGCATCAACTAGTTTCTAATCGCTGGGAGACTCACAGCTCAATGTGTGAGCTGACACCGTTCATAAGCATTGTGACTTGAAAATTAATCTGGAATGTTATCATTCTGCCATTTTTATAAGTTGGTGTTGTTGTTTCAATTGATGTGTTCTTATGGTCTGTGTGTTATGGCCAAAGAAAGTAACACTGCCGATATTTTTTTTTAAATCATCTGTGTGGTGTTTGATCTGTGGGCAGCTCATCCACACGTGCAAGTCATCATTTGATGTTGCAGTCATAGACATGAACATGTGAACTGGGCCTTTGTCTACATCCTATTTTATTTTCATAATGACCTCAACATTAGCTACTTCTGTATGCACCTTTTGAGGGTGACATACATGGGTTTCTAGGCTGTCTCTCATCCAGGCACTGACCAGACCAAAGCCTGCTTAGCTTCAGTAAAGCTGCCACATTATGTGCCACTCAGTAACCTTGAGGAATGTGCAGGGGATGTGAGCTGACATCTTCTCAGGCCACAGCCAACACTCCAGCAACTACACCACTCTGGCTCTCTTTCTCTTTAGCAATTTTATTCATATTTATTTTTATGTTATTATTACATTTGTCTCCCAACTTTTTTCTTCTAGCAAGGTACCCAAAGGAAGCTTACATAGTCCTCCCCCTCTCCATTTTATTCTCACAGCAACCCTGTGAGGTAGGTTAGGCTGAGAGTCAGTGACTGGCCCAAAGTCACTCAGGGAGCTTCATGGCTGAGTGGGTAGAAGAACCCAGATGTCCCACGTTCCAGTCCAACACTCTAACCACTACACCACACTGGTTCTCAAATGACACTGTAATTTCTCTCTCCCCCCCGCCTCTCTTTCTCTCTCCTCTCCCTCTTTTAAAGTTGATCTACAATGAAGAAGAATATTTTAAGAACATGATTGAAAACTTAAAATTTATTCAGAAGGAAAGGCTGAAGAAGCTGAGAGAAAAAGTGGATAAGGAAGAGTATGTATTTAAACTATTTAAGCTGTGAATATAATGCTGTGGGTTTTTTTAAATGCTGTGGTTGGCCATCTGCTAAAGTAGCACCTGTCTGTAGTGAGAAAGACTGCAACTTTATCATGGGGCAGGTCGTACGACACTGACCTGACTCCTCCATGTTTATTTTATCCCTACTGGATGTCTGTAAGCTGCTCAGGATTTGGCCCATTCCTGAACATTTTACTGTGGGGAAGAGTATGCTTGCACCAGCCATCAGAGGCAAAATTCTGGGACAGATATATGATTGGTCAGATCCAGTAAGTTATTTTCTTCAGATAATAAGGGATGGAGTCACTGATCTTCAAAATACTCTGGGCAGTATCCAACACTGCCTTTGGGCTAGCAGGAATTACTACGTAAGGTATTGTAACAACGTGCCAGGCAAGTTACGCATTTTAGAAATGGTGGCAAGCTGACGGTGAGCAATAGCAGCGGACCACCGAGTCCCTGTTCCAGCAAGGATATGAATAAAAGTATCTGTGGTCAAAGGACAACAATCTACGCAAGGAACAAACATTTTATGTTTCAACTATGGAGACTATTAGCAATAAATATTATTAATAGCGATGTGCACAGCCAATTGCTGCATCATAAAATAAGTCCAAAGTCTTTCTGGATAAAACTGTGAACTTTAAAATCCCCTTTCTGAAGGATCCCAAAGGCTGAAGTGTAGGATGTATGCATTCAAAGCCTGACACAATAACAAACTACTTACCAGCACAGGCAAACAGCTTTTTTCCCAGTACTTACCAAAGCCGCCCTTTTCTTTTTAACTGATGTTAGGAAGAGGTGATTCCATTCATCTGCATTAATTTTGTTTAGCAATGTTCTATGGGGGACAAGCACAACATTAATGGAGCAATCCTAAGCAAGCGTACTCAGAAATGCTCTCTAATACATGTGTTTAGGTTAGGGCAGCTTTGAGCAGTATCCTATATCTGCTCATTCTGCTTTGCTATCTTAATCATGGGGGAATTTAAGACACATGCCCTTCGAATATGTGCAGAGGAGCTTTGTCCCCAAATACAACTGTTAAGCTGAATTTTATCTAATTATGGATTCCTTTAAATATTTGCTTGATCTTATTCAGTGGTCCCAAAGGAAAAGATTATAAAGGCTATTAACTCAGGGCATGACCCCAGATTCTTCTGACCATTCTGTAATTCCATTATTTTTAAATGAGGGTCCCATCTGTAGAGTCAACACCCATCTGTAGAGACCACTATTAGCAAATACAATGCAAGGAAAGTAAATGGATTTACAACCAGCCCTGCATTTGCCAGATATATAGAAGGGTACACAGTGGCTCTATTCAGTCATGGTTTAGTGTCATGCAAAGGAGCTACAACAAACCTTGGGTACATGTATTCCTCCCCCCCTCTGGTGCAGCTCAGGGCGCAATCCTATGGCTGCTAGTCAGGAGCTAGATGGCCATAGGATTGGTCAATTCCTGGGAACCGCCCTCCACCCCCTCCTACGCTGCCTCGTAGGCAGCCCGGATCAGCCCCATGCTCTGCACTCCGAAGAACTGCATGGAGCAGGGGAAATGGGACGTTTCGGGGGGGGGGTGAGGCAGTCGGAAGTGCCAGTATAACACTTCCTATGTGTCATCTTGCCTCCTCACCATGTGCTCCGAGGTCCCACAGCTAGACAGGCAGAATCAGCTGACTAGCAGTGACAGCAGGGCAGCTGGAGCACAGTGGAGATGCACTCCTCCCCACTCCTCCTGACCTGCAGTGGATAGGCGGTTACCTCCAAGTTCGGAGGTGGCCCTCTCCCCCCAATAGGGCAAAATTGGAAGCTTCTACTTTCATTTTAGATTAACTGCATTTTAGTATGTCATCCAGATAATAAACTATGGTTAATCTTAACTATGATTAGTTAAAGCAAGCTAGTTTCATAAACCGTGGTTTGAAGTTGGCTTGTTTCAACAAACCATAGTTAAGATTAAGCAGTTTTTCCAGGTTTGGATGATATAACAAGCTGCAGTTAATCAAACACAGAAGCGAAAGTTTCCAAACTTCTCCTTGCAGCCATGCCCAAGCAGAGCCAAAGGCTTTCTGCAGCTTGTTCTGATAACACTAAAACTTGATTGAGCATTACATTTGAATGAAGCCGGCATAACATGCATCAGTTTATGCTTATGTAAAGTGTAAAGAACAGAAGATCATAAATTATTTTTAAAATGCTGCATGTGTGCTTTTATTCTAAAGGGTTCTATAAATTAAACTTTCGAAGTCAGGCAGTTTATAACAGAGATTTCATATTGTCTGCCAATATTTTGTCTCATTAAATATTTTTATAGTAAACCTTATTAATTGTTATCCAAAACATACACTGCTGGATTTCTAGCCCCTGTGGATATTGAAAATCAAAGGTATCATCCCTTGGACCTTAGAATTATCATGCCATTATACACGTCTATGGTGCAGCAGCCACGTCTAGATCAATTCTGATCACCCCTCAAAGGTAAATTGAAGAGCTGAAGAAGATGCAGAAAAGGACATGGAACTTGGGGTCATGCAATGAAACCGATTGGCAGAAGGTTCGGGACTTAAGAAAGTACCACTTCAACACAATGCATACTTAACAAATAAAAATCAGTAATACAAGAGCTAGTGATGGCCTCTTGCTTAGATAGCTGTAAAAAAGGATTAGACAGGCTTTCCCCAGCCTGAGTCCCTCCAGATGTTTTGCACTATGACTCAGCCCCAAACAGCATGGCCAATGGTCAGAGATGATGGGAGTTGTAGCCCAAACCCTTTTAGAGGGAACCAGACTGGATTAGACAAATTCATGGAGGATCTGGCTTTCAACAACTGCTAGCCATGTCAACTAACTGCAGCCTCCATGTTCTGAGGCAATGTATCTCTGACTACCAAATTCTGGGAGCAAGCAGCAGATGATGGCTCTCCTTGTGAGCTTCCCAGAGTCATCTGATTGACTCGTGTTGAAGGTACGGTGCTGGACTGGATGGACCATTGGTCTGATCTATCATACGCAGTTCTTATGATAGATCATAAGACAGGTTCTAAAATGATACATGAGGATGGTGCAGCTGTGTTGGTTGACTATAGAATGGACTTATACACATGCGCATGCGCACACATGCGCACACACGCACACATGCGCACACACACAAAACCAGGGATCACTATGTATGCTTCAACTATGTTGCCAATCTATTCTCCCAAGTGAGCTGACAGAGAAGCAGGGAATCAAATGCTGATTCAAGCTGTCCAAAGTGAAGGCCACCAATTTGGATGGCTTTAAAGGGGCTTAGACAAATCCCTGGAGGAGAAGGCTATCAATGGCTACTAGTCTTGATGGCTATGTGCTACCTCCTGTACCAGAGGAAGTATGCCCATGTACACCAGTTGCTGGGGAACATGGGCGGGAGGGTGCTGTTTGTGGATTCCTGTTGTGGATTCCATTTAAAAGGGGTTGTTGTTGTTGCTATCCAGATTCAGAGGGATTCAAAGCTCTTCAATTTTCTCCTCCCAGTCATCATTAACCCTTCCATGTGTCTCTTGACTTTCTATAGGTGGATAACTGGAGCAGCTGTAGTCAATGCCTTTTATTCACCAAACAGAAATCAAATTGGTAAGTTGGGCCTCTCTAAGAAGCACTTTCAAGTCATTTGGGGAGAAACAGGCTGTTCTCTGCCCCAACTCAGATTTTCTGTGTGTCTTGACTGGGTCAGGAAGTGGGTGATTGTTTTTTGCCTGCTCAGCATATTAATATTGCCCTGTACGATACCATACTATCTGCTCAAGTTGCCGCTGCATGTCCTGGATCCAGGGCCAGCATAAGCTCCCTTGCTGCCTGAAGCAAGAGACAACTGTGCACCCCCCACACACTGCCAGTGCTGAACGCCCCCATTCTTTCTGCTGCTGCATGTCCCCATCCCCCACCTCCTTACCTTTGTTGCTGCACCACGCGGCTGGAGGAAGCGGCTTCCTGGGTCTCATGAGACCCGGCCGGACTCCCGCAGGAGCTCATGAGACCGCTTCTTCAGGATGCACAGCTCTCACTGAGAGCAGCAGACAGCCGGCGAGTGCTCTGGGCAGCTCCGCCAGCAAACTCTACACTGGGAGAGCTGGCGGGGCTCTCTGGGGCACCCAGTGGAGGTGGCGGCAGCAGCAGTGGTGGGCCTCCCTGGATGGGGCAAGGGGGGGAGTGGCACAATTTGCCACTCCTCTGGCTCCGCCGCCTGATCTGGGCACAGGAAACCATGTAATGATAGGGCCGGCCCTGCCTGGATCTGCAGAATGAGGTCCTGCTATCCAGAATGCTATCCTTGTATGCTGTTTTAAGAGCTTCCTCTCTTTTGTGATTTCCTTTGTTTCTGAAAGAGGGGGGAAGATTTCAAAAGCAGCTTCCCATGCCATTCAAAATGGAAGTTCCATGTATCAGGCCTCGGACTACTTAGCACATATTTGATAGTATTATTTGTTTAGGCAGCTGTACTTTGAAGTGCCAGTTAAGCCAGAAGTCAACCACTTATTTCATCATCATCATAGTATTTTAGAAAGACGTATTTTTTAAAGCGCAGGGCATAATACAAAAACACAGGGTGTGACACTACGGTCCTTGCCCTAGCAAAGGAGAAATTATTTAATGCTTACACAGTAAAAGCGTGTCATACAAAATTAAGGCTGTCATAGCCCTTCATGTTCGCAAAAGTTCAATTGATTTCTTTTTGCAATTTTCTTTTTCATTTTAAGCTAAGCATTAACTCAGGGTGCAAACCAGCTTGCAACCTCTTGTGCTGAACTGTTATAGAGGTGGTGTAAAAACAAAGTCAGTTTTTTATACAAGATTGACCCCCCTCAGCAATATGTCCAGAAATGAAAGTGGCAGTTTGCAACTATTTTTGGACTATATTTTCACACTTTATTAACACATCAGAAAGTGCAGTTCACCCTGAACAAGCACATCACTGCTGAGATGGATATTGCTTACTTAGTGGTTTTCTTTTGTTTTTTACTGTTTGATCTGTTAACTTTTGTAGTCTCCCTGCTGAACAGCAGTACAAAGAATGAGGCATGACTGTCTGTGGCTGAATGTGGAAACTGGGTCTATCTTTACACTATGTACCTATGCAACTTTCATACTGGTATACCTGTCAGTCATGGCTTCCCACAGAGAATCCTGGGCATTGCAGTTAGGTAGGATTGCTGGAAGTCCTAGCTTCTCCCTTTCAGAATTACAGTTTCCAGTTTCCCTGGAGAAAGGAAGGACTGGTAAGCTAGTATAGGTCAGCAGTATGGGTTTGTTCACTGTAAAACATATTCCCAGCAGACTCAGCCAGAAGCCCAGATGTCACTTTCAAAATCAGGCATTGATCCTACTATGTATCAAGTCTAGCTGTATTGTAGACAGGACATGGGCCTCAGATTAGAGCCAGGGTCAAGGAGATAACAGAGCCTAGACAGAAAAGGATGGAAGCAGCAACAAACTCTGAGAGCACCATCATCTACATATAACCATCTTGAAACAGGGTGGGGATGGACTGCTTTCCAGTCTTGCCAGAAGAATTCATCTGGAGTACCAGTTGCCCATATTCTTCATGAAAGAGCAGTCTGAAGTTTGAGTTATCGAAACGCAGAGTGTGTTGTTTTTAAAAATCCATACTGGTTTGGGTAATTAAAAAAGGCAAACATCTTGTAATAGCACAGCTTTGAGGGCACGACCTGCTCAGTGATGTCCTGACAAAATGAATATGCATCTCAAAATGGTTGTTGAAAGTATGTAACATTGAGCCAAAAGCTGTCAGAATTACGTACAAAGTTGCTTGTGTACTAAAAGAGAATTCTGACCAGAATGGGCCAGGGCCAGAGGGTCAAACCAGCACTAGCAGAGGGGCTGAGCTAAGTATAATAATTGTACTGTATCCTTGGATTTTATTTTCTTGGGCTCCAAGATCACTGCAGACGGTGACTGTAGCCATGAAATTAAAAGACGCTTGCTCCTTGGGAGGAAAGCTATGGCAAACCTAGACAGCATAGTAAGAAGCAGAGACATCACCTTGCCAACAAAGGTTCATATAATCAAAGCTATGGTTTTCCCAGTAGTAATGTATGGACTATAAGGAAGAGCTGGACTATAAGGAAGGCTGAGCGTCGAAGAATCGATGCTTTCGAACTGTGGTGCTGGAGAAGACTCTTACGAGTCCCCTGGACTGCAAGGAGGTCAAATCAGTCCATCCTAAAGGAAATCAACCCTGAGTGCTCATTGGAAGGACAGATACCGAAGCTGAAGCTCAAATATTTTGGCCACCTAATGCGAAGAGAAAACTCCCTGGAAAAGACCCTGATGCTGGGAAAGCTTGAAGGCAAAAGGAGAAGGGGACAGCAGAGGATGAGATGGCTAGATATCACCGATGCAATGAATATGAACTTGAGCACACTCCGGGAGAGAGCGCAGGACAGGAAGGCCTGGCGTGCTCTGGTCCATGGGGTCACGAAGAGTCAGACACAACTTAACAACTGAACAACAACATCCTTGGATACTCATCAAATGCTCTTGCTACTGCCAGAGATGATCCACCACAGCTCACTGCATCTCTGAACTGCAGTAAAGTAGGGGCATTCAGATGGCAGCCCAGTGTGTTATGGTCTGGATTATTATTAATCATTTGTAGTCATCCAATGTCATAGACACAGAGCTAGAAGAGGCTGCTCTGCACCCTCTCTCTCTCTCTCTCTCTCTCTCTCTCTCTCTCTCTCTTTTTCTGTGAAGAAGCACATTGGGAAGATAAGCAGGATCTCTTGCTTGCAATCATGGCTATGGGAGGACAAGTTCAACACAGATGTGGTAAATTCATCCTGGCCACAGTCAATGTGGAGGAAGATGGGCACCTGAAGAGGAGAGCAGACCCAGTTAATTATATAACAGACCATTAATGATATAGTTTAGGTCAGAATGAGGCTGCAAACCTTTAGGCAGTTTTAAAAGATTCTGGTGGCAACAAAGTGAAATCTTGTGCTATGCCAAAGCAAGACAAAATGAAGAAACACATTAGCAGGAATGTTTATCCATCCATTAATAAAAAGGCTAATTCCACTGCCCTCACATTCAGTGCATAAACATATTATAGCAAAAGTCTTTGTCATCATGCTCAAGTTATAAGAATTCGGGAAATTTGGATTCTTTTCCTGGCAAAGTGGCAACCTTTAAATGGGCAGCCAGGAAAGGGATTACAATTCCCTTTCCACAACTGTATTTCTTTGTTGATATGGGCAAGTGTTCCTCTAGTCGGGAAGGGTCTCATAGGAATAATTCTCATCTCTCACATTGCATGAGATTGCTCAATTTTTGTAAATGTTATAAGTAAGCATCAGTTTGTTATGAAGTAGCTTAGAGTAAACATCTCATCTACTGGAGTCATATTTCTTTAACATAGTTATCATCAAAATGTTTTGGCTCTTCTAAAGTGCTGTGATGCAAAATGGAGCAATTCATCAAATTGCATAGTAGGCACAATAAACATACTTTTGGATTAATGCATTTATTTTTGGTATATACTGCTACACAATGTGTGGTGGATGTGGTATTTGATTTAACCTTGTCATTATAGTTTTATTCCCTGAGGCATTTTATTCCCTGGCTGGGCTGGGCTTGCCAATTGTAGCATATTGTTTGTGAAAACCATGAGGAATGTTATAATACAATATGGAGGCACTCGAAGAGCCTTCATGGGCAGATGTCTTTGTGTGGATGTATCACCCTTTCTTATCTAAGCAACAGACTAGGGCAGTGCTCAAATTATCAAAAGGCTGTGATGCTACAGATGGTTAATTTGACCTTAGTAAAGGATTGGACAAGCTCACTGTTGTTGGTTGCAACATCTGGAATAGTTCCTCTGAGTCTTGGGTGATTATGGAAAAACATAATGAGTCCAGTTTATCAGATCCTGAAATTTCAGCTTGAAGCTTCAGAAAAAAACTTATGGGAGGTCTGGAAGAGGAGATGTTCCAGAAAGCAGGATGGTAAAAGAAAACAGAAGGCAGTTGGCAATGGGCTGAAAAGCAAGTGAGTTTAGGAAGCAAAAATGAAGGGCAGGGATGGAAGAGGTATGGAAATAAGGAAAAAAGGGCCAAGCAGAAAGAGATAAAACTTTGCACAGCACACAGGGCACAAGGACCTTTTGTGCTCTGGAAAAGAAAGGAGTAGACTGGCAAGTGAGACCAAAATGCTCTTTGCCTGCACACCCAACAGCATGGCAACTGCTTCAGCATGATGAAATTTGGGATGGGGGAGAAATTCATTTGGTTCACATTTTAATGGCAGCTAAGCTGATTTCACACTTTCGAACCAATATGTGAAGCAAAACTCAGCTACCCTTCAGAAGCCAGTGTTCAAGAGCCAGTGTGGTGTAGTGGCAAGGGTGTTGGACTGGGAGCTGGGAGATCTGGGTTCTTGTCCCCACTCAGCCATGGAAGCTCACTGGGTGACTTTGGGCCAGTCACACACTCTCAGCCCAACCTACCTCACAGGGTTGTTGTTGTGAGGATAAAATGGAGAGGAGGAGGATAATGTAAGCCGCCTTGGGTTCTTTGCAAGAGGAAAAAAGGCGGGATATAAATGCAATAATAAATAAAAATAAAAATGCACACTTCTCCAAATTTTGCAGTGGAGATCCCCAATTTCAAAAAGCTTACAAAAAATTATATACTAGGGGAAAGTGCACACAAAAATGCATCTGTTCCTGAAAACAATGTGAAAATGTATCACGTTAGGAAAAATGCTTGTGAAAACTGTGTATGTTGGGCAAAATTGTACACAAAAATTTATGTCTTAGGAGAAATGTGCACAAAAATCAATGTGACTGTCCATGCAAACTTTTTTTTTCTCAAAGTTCAAGATGAATCATACTTAAGATGGGAAAAATCCTCAAAGTTTGGGATGAACCAAATTTATGATTGGAAAAATGAGAAATGGAGAGAAACTGAAATTGACAGATTCGCTCATCACTAGATATAATCCTTGGCTACAGGGACACATCTGTGAATAATATGACCTTGTTGTGGGCAGAGCAGATCATGTCAGTCTTTCCCACAGAACTGGCATCCTTTCTTCCAATAGGAAAGACTCACACAGTTGGCCCAGCCTACCTGGTCACATTATTCACACACGTTGCCCTGCAGCCTTGGATTGGATCATGCAAAAGTGGTATCCATGCTGCCGAATGTGCCTGTGAAGGGTACCTGACACATTGTACATTAAGGAGCAAGACAGTGGGGTGGGATGAGAGGAATAAATGGTTATATGCTGAGCTGAATTAATCAGCCAAATCTTTGGAAAAAGATCTCCAGTGTTGTTATTTTTACTGTTGTTGTTTGAGTTTTGCAAATGTACAAATTATTAAAGTGGCACCTATTGTTTCATCTCTCTTTGCAGTCTTTCCTGCAGGCATCTTGCAGCCACCTTTCTTTAGTGCATCCCAGCCTAAATCCTTGAATTATGGCGGCATTGGCATGGTCATTGGCCATGAAATCACACATGGCTTTGATGATAATGGTAAGACAAACGACCAGTATTTCACCATCAGTAGTATTACGCTTGTGCTGTAATATGCCTGTCACTTTCAGAGAGACAGTTCTGTTTTTGATATTACCAATCAAACCCTATTTTATGTGTAGGTACATGTCCTTTGCATGGGGACAAAAGTCTCTGTGATAAATATCCCACAGGCTGAGGATGGCTTTATGTGTCACTGGAAGCACCAAAAAGCATTTGCACATCATTCTGGCAGCGCAGCAGCAAATGTTCAAGTCACCACTCATGTGGTTCTTGGCAATTCTCATATTACATGAAACTTCCTCTAAATGAACAACTGCAGCATTACAACAGCAACATTAATATTTCCTCAATCACAGCCAGTTAGGGATGTCCAAGAATTCCACCACGGACTCCAATGAGGCTGAATTCCAGGGAATTCGGCCTCCGGAGTCCGTGGTGGAATGATCCCACTCACCTCCGCCTCCCGCCAGACCATCATGGAGCCGAATCCTCCTCGCCGGCAGCTCCGTTCCGCAAGTGATACGGCCTCCATTGCCACCCGTATCACTGCTGAGCAGAAACAGGAAATGATCCGGACACAAATGGCATCTGCTATGCTGTTTGCGTCCCTGTTTTTCCTTGCGATAGGCTACGTGTCTGTATTTATGTAGATATTTACGTAGCCTATCGCGTGAAAAAACAGGGACACAAACGGCATAGTGGATGGCATTTGCGTCCCTGTTTTTTCATGCAATAGGCTACGTAAATATCTATGTAAATACAGACGCATAGCCTATTGCGAGAAGAAATGGATGCAAACGGTGTAGCGGATGCCATTTGCATCCAGATCACTTCCTGTTTCTTCTCAGCAGCTATACGGATGGCAATGGTGTCCGTATCGCTTGCAGAACAGAGCCAGCCAGCAGCTCTGTGGACACACTGCGGAGCGGAGCCAGCTAGTGAGGATTCCAGAGGGGAGGAACAGATCGCCCCCCCTGCGGACCCCCCCGCAAACTCAAGGTAAGGGGACTCGTACATCCCTACAGCCAGTACCATATAAACAAAGCAGCTGCCATGGGGCCAAATATGTTTCTAGCCGCCTGTTCCCCTGCATCTTGCCAGGAGAGTTGGTATTTTGACATACTTTGGTCCTGGTCAGCCGCTGCACTAATTCCCAAGGAATGAGGAAGGCACAACTGATAATTTCCTGCCACCCACTAGATGTAAATGCCAACTATTTTTGAGTTTGGGGAATATGGATGGTGGATGCTATGTAATTGAAGTACTCCTCTAATTGAAGCCAGCAAAGCACCTGGCTGGAGATAAGAACAGCCGAGGTGAAAGTTAAATATCCTTATTGTGCAATTCTGTCCATGAGATCTACTGACTGAGCAGCCCTTGGAGGTCATAGAAGTGCTGCTTCACAAGCAAAGATGGTGGTGAAATGAGATGTCTGCCACTTGACGCACCACCAGCCCCAAACACTGGCAGAAGCCTCTGCCAGCTGGAAGGCTCTACAGGCCAAGTCCTGGGATCAGTGCAGCTGAGAATGTGGAGTGGGCATCTCAGGGGAGAACACACCTATGCTGCTTTCAATCCCCTCATTGCATGGACGTGCTCATGATCATGGTGGTGATCTGTGCCAGAAAAGATCTGGCATCAATAATTCCCCTCCTATTGACTCCAATGGGAGGGCACAGCTAATATGGGGATTGCTCCTCCCACTCTTTTTTCTGTGTTTCCTCACTCCCCTTCCAAGCTGGGGATGGCTTGGATGCAGCAGAGCTGGGGGCGAACCTTGGGCCTGCAGGATTCCCAGCCATGGGATTGCTCAGCCTATCTTGTCTGATGTCACATTATAATACAAAGGGTATTGAACGTCAGGCCCATGGGCCAAATCCAGCCCACCTGGGGCTCCAATCTGGCCTTCTGGATGGCCACCCCCCTTTCCCAGGCCCCACCACCTCCCTGACTGCCAATTATTTTGCAGTTTCTCAGCTTTTGCACATTTTCCCCAGTTCTAAAAGGTAGAAATGCCTCTCCTAAGGCTTAGTTACTGGCAGTAAGTGCTTTAAGCTAAAATATGCTGGTATTTTGGTCCTTCCCTTTTTGCATTCATCCCCATCCACCTCTGGAATGTGACCCCTGGGAGCTTCTCTGGAAATGAATTGGCCCCTTGGGCCAAAAGAGGTTCTATATCTTTGTGATATAGCATTATACAAAATGGTGCTGAAAAAGAGCAGTGCTTAAGTCAAACACCAGAGATTCTAGTGATGTATGGTTGGCTTGGAAATGCACACACTTGGTGCAAACTCTTCATACCAGCCAAAGGGGTTGCCCACTTCTTTTTTCATGTACTGAAGGCCAGAGATCAGTAGCCAAGCCCATGTTTTGCATGTATGAGGTCTCAGATTCAATACTTGGGAAAAACAGTAGCCTGAGGTGTTGGGGAGCTGTTCTCACTCTGAATAGCCAATGTGAAGACAGATGGACCACTTGCAGTATAAGGCAATTCCATGTTTTCAATGTCTTCCTGCTGATCAGCGCATATTCCTTATGTGTCTATGTTATTTTAGGCAGAAATTTCAATCAGAATGGCGACCTCATAGACTGGTGGACTCAAAACTCTGCGCAAGCATTTAAGAAACAGTCTGAGTGCATGGTGTACCAGTATGGAAACTTCACATGGGATCTGGCTGGTGGACAACATGTATGTTCTGTCCTTCTTATTGAAATGATTGTTTACATTTTTATGCACATCCTTCTACCGAGTCCCATAACGAAGTCATTGCCCTCTGAAAGTCATTGCCCATTCCACATCTTGATTGTCTCAATCCTCCATTTTGACCTTCAAGCCATGTATCGTTGCACTTCCTGGAACCAGTAATTTTTTTCTAGGAAAAAAGTCAACAACATTTTCTTTTCTTCCTTTTTCTTTGCAGCTCAGTGGAATCAATACCCTTGGGGAAAACATTGCTGATAACGGTGGCATTAGACAAGCATACAGGGTGAGAAATGTCCATTTTCTCTCTGTCTTCACACAGTTCAGATGATTATTTAGTGGAGCACATTCACTGAAAGGCAGTTAAACATAGTTTGTATGTAGCACAAGCTGGTATTACTTTTGCACAAAACTGGTGTATTAAACCTCCAATGTCTTGTTACATAATCTTCAGGGCCTAAAATGGGCTCCTCTCTTCCTTGGAGATCAGAGGCCTCTCCCCCCACCCCAAGTACTGAAAGTACATCCATTGAAGGGATATGCCCCCACCATCTGTGCATTTGGCCAGTGTGGGAAGGAACTCTGTGCACATATATATAGTACATGCATAGAGCCTTTTCTCATGATGGCCAAATGCAGGAACAGCAGGAAAACATTTCCATTCCAGGCAGCAGTGGGGAGGTGCTATGGTACAAGTTGGTCAGGGGTGGGGCTAGTTTGCCCCACAAACTCTCACATTTTTTTCAAAGCATGGGGGAGGGTTGTCTGAGCCCCCCTCATGTCTCTTCCTTTCGATATTACAAGCCTCCCCTCCTATTCTATCTCCATCACACCTCCCCTCTTCCTGTCCTTCATTCCCCATCTTCATCCTATCTTTACAAAAGGAATTAGGGAAGTTCTTAACATCTGCTGCAACTCACCCTCTTCCCTGGAAGGAAGGTCATTGGAAATAAGTCTTTTGCGGGGGTAAGCAACATCAATGGCTGGACATGAAGTAAAGGCATCCATATAGAACGTAGAAGGGCCCACTGATTGGTTGCATGCAGCCTCCTAAAAGCCAGAGTCCCTCCTGTACAATGACCTTACTGCTTCTCCACTGTCATTACCAAGAATTTCAGTGGAGTTACCCCACTTTTTAATCAAAAAGATTCTGATGTATTTTTTAACGTGTTAATTTAACATGAGATTTACACCAAAGACAACCTTGGGTGAGGGACAGATAAAAGGAAGTTCTCCACACAACACATACTTAAACGATGGAATTTGCAACCACAAGATGTAGTGATGGCCAGCAACGTGGATGGGTTTAAGAGGGGATTAGACAAATTAATAGATGATAAGGCTATTGATGGCTACTAGTCCTGATGGCTATATGCTGCCTGTTGTATCAGAGGTAGCATGTCTATGTGCGCCAGTTGCTGGGAAACATGACCGGGATGGTGCTATATGTCCCACTTGTGGGTTTCCCACAGGCAGCTGGTTAGCCACTGTGTGAACAGAATGCTAGACTAGATGGACCTTGATCTGATCCAACATGGCTCCTCTTATGTTCTTAATAATGTCCCACTTCCCACCAAATCTGCATATTAAGATCTTTGCAATTTTCCACAATACTTAAATAAAAGTACTGCAGGATGAAGATGATAAAGATAAGAGCTAAGATTAATATACCTGCCTCTTTTCTTTTTTTTTCCATGTTGATGGAATTTAGTTATAGAGTATGCTACTTAAATGTAGCATACTCTATAATACAGACTCTACATACAGACCCTCCAATCTGCTATGCATTCAATGTGCCCACCAGGAGACACACAAAAGAAAGCATACTACCTCCTCCAAGGGTGTTTTTCATGAACCAAGCAGCTATGAGATTTACATAAACACAATTCACAGCTGATACAAGAAATCTTTGTGTCTCCGGAAGAACATTTTAAGATGAGGTGGAAAAGTTACAGGGCATTTGCAGAGAAGAGTTCCTCCCAGACTTTCCCTGTGGTGTTAAGCAAGAATTGCAGTAGTCAGTAGGTAAATAAGGGCTCAGTCCTATGCATGTTTAGACAGAAAAATGCCTTACAGCTCCTAGCATTCCCCAGCCAGCATGGTTGGCTGGAGGGATGCTGAGAAATGTAGGACTTTTTTCTGTCTAAACATAGGATTACACCCTAAATCATACTAGAAAATAAGGCAGTCATTTACATATAATTTTGATGAAATGTTAACTGACGTGAAGCTTTCTCAACTGTGCTCATGGAAAAAAGCAGTTTCTGCCCTATATTTTCTTTATCTTAATTAAAAGAGTACAGAACACACAGTCAAATTAGCTGAATGTCCAGGACATAGTGCATTCCAGTAAGGATCACACTGTTTTTACTTGTCTGTACAGAGATTACAATTCTTTTATCTTTCACTTACATTTTTCAAGAATTTTCCCACCAATGTAGCCACAGCAAATCAGGATGAACTATAGCAGTCTATGAGACACCCCCCTTCCGTATGAATTATTGTGATTTTCATACCAGCACAATGGGATTCCAGTGGCTATGGAAAACCATTTTAACTAATGGGTCTTATCGCATTCTGATTCTATCCACAAGGGAATGCTGACTTGCTTTTACATTTCACTTTATGCTGTCCTAGAGGAGCTGTATGACATCCATATTCTGCAATGTGACAGGCTATGTGGCAGTGTGCTGTCTTCATGTTCACTTTGTGATCCTCTGATTGGCTGGGATCATGCAGTAAAGATGAAAGAAGCCTTAAACATACCACCGAAGCATCAGTATATTAGAGCTGTGGACAGGTGTGAAAAAAATCTGAAAGGCAGATTTGTAGGGGTGTTGCAGGGGTTTTGTGATCTGAAAATTTTGCCCTGAAAATGTAGATAAATAAAATGGATTTGGAAGTAATTCTACTCAGTAGGGTTGCACTGAGTAGAGTTGCACAGTTAGGAAACTATAACTTCTCTCCCTTTGTTCTCTTTATTTGTCAGGCCTATGAAAACTTTGTAAAAAAGAATGGAGAAGAGAGACTGCTTCCCGGGCTTGACTTCAACCATAAGCAGCTGTTCTTCCTGAACTTTGCACAGGTATTATACTCCACTTGACTGAAAGCTTTGGAAATTATTTTGAGTTACAATTTCACAGTTAACTTGGAAACAGCAGGCTGGCTTTTCTCCTTTTAATACAAACTGGCAGAATTGCTAAATCAAGCAGCCTTCGTGGCAGCAGGGCTGAGAGGGGAGCGGCCTGTCAGATTAAGTTAATCACAGCTAAGTGGGTGAACGTGTTCAGGAGGTGAGTGAAGACCGTGTGTGTGTGTGAGTGAGAGAGAAAGTATTTCATAACATGTACAAGTTAAATGTGTTCTTTCATTGTCTTGGTTTTAATTTTCATGTCATAGCCTCTCTCAGATAAGACCTCAGCAAAACTAAAGTGGCACTGCTCTCAAATAATCATTTTTGCAATCTTTTGTTGTTTTTAAAGATTTGGTGTGGAACATACAGGCCAGAATATGCTGTCAACTCTATTAAAACAGATGTCCACAGCCCAGGCAAATTCAGGTGAGTGTTTTCAAGCATCAATTTCTTAAACAGTGGTATTATTTATTTATGCCAACCTCCCCCAACCTGGAGCCCTCCAGATGTTTTGGGCTGCAACTGCCATCATCCCCAGCCAGCACTGGGAAAGCACCAAATTAGGGAAGGATGTTTTACACGCAAAAATAGACTCCTTGTAATACATGTGTTGCGAAGAGAAAACTCACTGGAAAAGACCCTGATGCTGGGAAAGATTGAGGGCAAAAGGAGAAGGGCACGGCAGAGGATGAGATGGCTAGATAGCATCACCGATGCAATGAATATGAACCTGAGCACACTCCGAGAGAGTGCGCAGGACAGGAAGGCCTGGCGTACTATGGTCCATGGGGTCACGAAGAGTCGGACACGACTGAACAACTGAACAACAACAATACATGTGTTAATCTGTAAAGTGCCATAGGGCTCTTGCCATTTTTGTCAACTTTGACATCCAGTAGTCGTTAGCTGTTCACAGATTTCAACTGTAAATCAGAAATCAATATTGACAGCAGGTGTGTGCATGAGTGTGTGTGTGTGTGTGTGTGTGTTTCTGACATTATCTGAGTGGCATAGGAGCCAGGAAAGCCAGTGTTCCACTTCAGTCACATCAGGAGGTCTAGACCATGTGAAAAGAGTCCACATGGGGCCTGTATGTGACCTGGGTCATGAGAGGAGTGACACTGATGTGGGAGGAGCTGCATTGGGGTGGTCTCCTTCCACATGGCCTAGATCTTCCACTATCACTATAATGGCCCAGGACCACACACAGCTTAGCTTCCATCCTGCTCAGATAACATGAACAGGGGCTCTGTCTTAGATGTGTTTCATAGTCATTCACACAATGCTACATGAGGCATTTTTTACAAGTTCTTTAGATCATAGAATCATAGAATCATAGAATAGTAGGGTTGGAAGGGGCCTACAAGGCCATCGAGTCCAACCCCCTGCTCAATGCAGGAATCCAAGTCAGAGCATCCCTGACAAATGGCTGTCCAGCCTCGTCTTGAAGGCCTCCAGTGTGGGAGAGCCCACCACCTCCCCAGGTAATTGGTTCCATTGCCGTATTGCTCTGACACTCAGGAAGTTTTTCCTGATGTTCAGTCGGAATCTGGCTTCCTGTAACTTGAGCCCATTATTCCGTGTCCTGCACTCTGGGATGATCGAGAAGAGATCCTGGCCTTCTTCTCTGTGACAACCTTTCAAGTACTTGAAGAGCGCTATCATATCTCCCCTCAGTCTTCTCTTCTCAAGGCTAAACATGCCCAGTTCTTTCAGTCTCTCTTCATAGGGCTTTGTTTCCAGTCCCCTGATCATCTTTGTTGCCCTCCTTTGAACCCTCTCCAGCTTGTCTGCATCCTTCTTAAAGTGTGGTGCCCAGAACTGGACACAGTACTCCAGATGAGGCCTAACCAGTGCTGAGTAGAGGGGAACTAGTACTTCCCGGGATTTGGAAGCGATGCTTCTATGAATGCAGCCCAAAATAGCATTTGCCTTTTTTGCAGCCACATCACATTGTTGGCTCATATTCAGCTTGTGATCGACGACAATTCCAAGATCCTTCTCGCTCGTAGTGTGGTTGAGCCACGTATCCCCCATCTTGTAACTGTGCATTTGGTTTCTTTTTCCTAGGTGCAGAACTTGGCATTTGTCCCTATTAAATGCCATTCTGTTGTTTTCTGCCCAGCACTCCAGTCTATCCAGATCACTTTGAATTTTGTTTCTGTCTTCCAAAGTATTAGCTATCCCTCCCAATTTTGTGTCATCTGCAAATTTGATCAGCATTCCCTGCACCTCCTCCTCCAAGTCATTAATAAAAATATTGAAGAGCACTGGGCCCAGGACTGAGCCCTGCGGTACCCCACTCGTTACCTCTCCCCAGCTTGAGAAGGTCCCATTGATAAGCACTCTTTGGGTCCGATTCTGTAGCCAACTGTGGATCCACATGATCGTTGTTTCATCTAGCCCACTTCGAGCTAGTTTGCTCATCAGGATATCAATCAGATGTCATCGTGATCCCCCAGTTTCACATCTGTTTTTTAAGAGCACTTTCTGGAGGGGGGAGTGTTTAGAGCAGCGAAAATGAGGTATTATTTCTGAAAGCAAAAGAACTACTTGTGTATTTGTGCTATTCTGCTGCAACACCGGGACACCTAGAAGTGATGTAGTGGAAAAGCAGGAAAGGAAAAGCTCTTCGTGTAGAGCTTGGATCTCAGTTCTGCAGTAAAGCCAAAAGTAAATACAGTGATTAACAGCTTTGCGTAGAAAAGTTCTTAAAATGGCAGGTAGTGTGACCAGGGGAGAAGACAGATAAATGTTTTAACTGAGGTATAAACGGTCTGAACCACTGGCTGCATTCGGAGGCATTTGTCTGCTGGACAGAGACTATGTGTTCAAATAACTTCCTCCTGGGATGTTTGTCTTCTTGTCCTTCCTGGAACAATTTGTGCTCTGTCACAGCATAGGAGAGCAGCAGCAGCCTTCTTGCTCACCCCACATATTGCCGTTGCCATTAAACTAGCTTCACAGGGTATTTCTACATGCACAGATGCCCTGACATGGCACTATCAAGTTTGCACAGTCTTCTGTCCACAGCAAAATGGATGTTTGGGGACATACAGTGAGATCCTTGTAGGAATTTTTTGTAGTTATATTGTGATGGAGGTTAATGTGGAAATTCAGCCTTATAAGAAGCCCACACCTGAACAGGTTGAAAAATAATGTTTGCAAAGTAATGTAATGCATTCAGAAGACAGTTTGCATGGGTTCTGCAATCTATTCAGTGTTCACAGGATGATCCAAATAGATAACATTTGAAAAATACAGTGTTTTGTGTTCTGTTAAATCAAAGTGGACTAATGAGGGAAAATATTTTTAAAAACCTATTGAAATGGATTTCTAAATGCCTGTGCTACGTAAAAAAAAATTGTGGATCTGTGCTTTAATAACCACCTGGCCAAATTTTGTGTTGATATACTTCATATCAGTTTTGAAAGAGCCTTTTTGGCCAGGGGTGGGGAGGTGTCAAATTCTCACTATTTCTTATATCCTACATAATTAAATATTTAATGAAAGCAGCAACTGTTCCAGGTGCTGGTATCAAAATGGTATTCTCATGTGGGTGTGTTCTTGAGGGTTTTCCCCAGGAAATCTGTGGCTTTCTCCCTGAGACAATTATATTCAAACTCCAGCACTCACCCTAATTTGTGCAACAGTGTTTGCTTTGATCAACTACAGTTCCCAGGACCTTTGCCTAATGTGCATTTTATTCATTTGCATTGCTTGTTCATTCTCTGAGTTCTTTGTATATTTGCATTTGGACATGGTTTAGACTTGCATAACAGGCACCTCATTTCATTGCTAACTAGATATCCATATATAGATTATATGTCCAATGTGGACAACTCCTATGGCCAGTAATAACATGGTAATCCGTAATGGTGAGTGATGGCCACAGAGGAAGTGGATGGAATTATCCATCACTTATCACCTTGGGGTGTCAGCATTCATCCCCCCACCCTGTGATCTATGGGAAGGGAAAGAAGGAAATGGTGCATAGCTCTGCTGGAGTGTCTTTATGCTATATGGCCCAGTTCCTAGTTGCCTTTGCATATGGTTGGTTGCCACAGAGGCAATTCCTGAGGAGAATGGGAACCAGCCATGGGAATGGAGTTTGGGATGACCATCACACTGCATCTTACTTACACCCCTCCAATAAATACACTCACCTTGATCCAGCAAAGTTGATTCAAGGAACCTGGAAACAGGTCCATTTGCACACATTGGGCTTTTCCACTTAAGTCTGATATATGGGAAAGAATGCTGCATAGAGCAAAGAATGCATGTGCCTCTTGGGCTCAGAAGCTGCCACAAAGCAATGCCTCCTGAGCTGGTTCCAGAAATGCTTCCAATCCAACCAGAAGCCATGGTTCCAGCCTGGATTTTAGCCAGGGTAGATCTCTACCCCATCCTTGGTAGCAGCAGAAGAAGGAGGAATCAAGTGCAGTTCTGACTCTGTCATAGCTAGGACACAGGCCCTCTTCTTCCACAATCCCTCCTGCCTCTGCCGCTCTTGGTATAGGGCATCCTATGTTTTGTGGAAATTATTCCTATGTGGTAACTTATAAAGTACGTGTTTTCTGGGTGAGCATTAGAAGTGTTGTTTCTGTCTTGTATCCAGGGCTTAGATTGCTGTTTGTACGAAGTGAATTACAAATAATAAGAAAAGTGAAGGTTAATCTGTTTAGAAGCCATATGCTCAAAGCCCAAGAACTGGAAGATAGGAAGATTGGCCGTTTCCCTATTTTGGTGTTGTTGTTTTTGGTGAAGTAGAACCAGTGGTACCAAAACATTATTTTATCTTGCTTTAAAGGGTCCTGGGATCACTACAGAACACTCGAGAGTTTTCTGAGGCCTTTCAGTGTGCTAATACGCAATACATGAATCCTGTGAAAAAGTGTCGTGTATGGTGATGGAGCAACAAATGGTGGAACCCAAGAAGGACAAGCTTTCCAGAAATTGGGAATGTTTTGAGTGTGTTAGGAGTGGATTTGCCGCAAAAGAATCAACCACAGGAACCTATCAAGTGCACTGAAGTAATGCATTCTCCAGAAAAGAAAAGAAAACCTCGCTAGGCAGCAGCAACTGCCAAAAATTACTGGGACTAAACTCGGGGAGGATAAATTGCTGCATACATCAGGCTTCTTCATTTTTCAACTATGTGCCAGTTTAATTCTGACTAATTTCCATTTGGCCTGCTGATTTTATTTAATGTTTTAGCCTTTTCATCAACACATTTGCTTGAAAGCGAATCCCACTAGTTTCAGTGAAACTTACTTCCATGCAAGTATGCTCACTCTAAACAACCTGCTTGTCCTGTACATGTGTTCTGATATTTATGATCAGGCAAAAGGAAGGGAGTGCCAAGTAACACAGTAGCATGGACATGAAACATAATGATGAGTCAAGAGTTTACATTGAGTGTGGGATTCTCTAACATCTTCTATTATGTTTCACATGCTTTACCAAATTGTTGTTTTGCAGAGGTGGCCTTAGGCACTGCAGCAAAGAGAAGCCTGTAGGGGCCCCAATATTAAAGTTCTCAGACATAATGCACCCAGAAACGTATTTAAATCTATACGTTCTCATACAACAACACCTATAACCCCAGTTGTAGGGGTAGACAGCTAGTCACATGTACCAATTGGTGGCTCCGGATGTAATGAATATCCCTGTTCACAACAAAAGATGTGTAAGATCTGTAGGGTACGGATGAGTCTTGCAATACGTATGGGGATGTGTCACCAAATGTGTAATGGCAGGTCACGTCTGCAAAAGTCTGCTCATATGTGCCATTTCTTGTGGGATTGGAGTGTATGTGATTGGGACTGACCCATCGCTGGTTGAAGGAAAAGCCATCAAGCAGGCCTTATTTTTTCCCTAATAAGAAATCGGTAACTAGGCAAGATGATTCTCCCATCTGCCTCCATAATATACTGCGTATGGGACTGTCTGTTCAAGATGTACGCACCCCATGGGCTCTACCTTACGGCCTCTCTGGTTTCTTTTCATTTTTATTTGAAACCATTTTCATGAGAACAATCCAAAGACAAATTTTAATCTACTTAAGGGATTAACTATTGACCAAATTTGTTGTTTGCTACTTTCCAGCCGAAACAATGCTGTAGATAATGTATTAATATTTTTAGCATATATTAATCATTGCAGTTGTAATCAAAAACTCCTTCATGTTTTTTCTAAGATTTGCTTGCTTTATCTCAAACCTTGAATTTTTTTTTTAAGAAAACAAGTATTTGTAATAATATATAAATCATACTTTTTTATATTTAATTCTGAACTATACCGGACATGAATTGCTATACATTATTACTGTGGGTGCATATCATTGGAGTGGCAGGGTACAGATTTCTGTAGATGATTAATTCTCAGCACAGACATTTCTACTGATTGTGCCTTTAGAGATAAATTCTTAAAGGCTAGTTCTACAAACACTGGGACGTACACACCTAACTCAAGTGATGTTTGTAATTCCTTTGAACCAACAGGACCTTTCACTTCAGTAATAATGTTACCTATTACGTAGGCATTTACATATCTGGACTTTTACTAGTAAAATGTCTTTTAAAATCTGCTACATTAACTTTGAAGTGCCCTCCCAGAAATGGCAAAGAAACATATTGCTTCTGGTATTGAAGCACACTGAGATTTCCAAATAAATAAATACCGGATACCTCAGATCACTTGAATGGGTCTATTTCTGAGCACTTGAAGGCTCTGAGTGCATTTTACTTTTCAACTTTGTCATCTGATGAAGCATTTTGATAATTAAATTTAAGCCACGTGTACCTTATTGTCTATAACAATTGGCAGTGTGTCTTTTCTTGGGGAAGGAGGGGTGACGCACTTGCATGAGCACACTCACTCTTTCAACACCAAGCATGGGCAACCTTCTTTCTGTGGAGGGCTGCGTTTTAGCAATGGGTGGGACCAAAGCCAGTGGTGGCCATGTCCAGAGCCAACAGTGGCAGGGTCAACCCTTACCTTGTTCTCTTTCTGCTACCTCCTTTTCTGTGTGTGTGTGTGTGTGTGTGTGTGTGCGCGCGCACGCACATGCGCCAACCACATCCTTTCTCTCTCCCTCCTCCTTCCTGCTCAGTGGGCTGCTAGGGACAAATTATTCTTGCCAGAAGTCTGAACTGACTGCATGAAGAGGGCTTTTTGAAATTGGGCCAAGGGCTGCATGTGGCCAATGCCTGTTTTACCCTCTTGAGTTGGCCATCCATTCTTCTTGGAGCATGTACAGTGACATGGCCATTGCATGAGATTACTCAGCTTCCTTCTGGTGAAAAGATGGTCTGATTCAACATCTGATGCGTCATCTGATTTGTTGCCATGAGATTCAGAAACTGAAATTTTGCATGTCATTGACAATCTCCACAAGGATTGAATTGGAAAATTTCAGTTTCTGTTTGCAGTGAAGGTATCTGGCAACCTGTTTCTATGGTTGCCTTCCCCCCCCCCCAGGTTTTGATGCAATTCCATTTTTTCAAGTTGGCCTTCCTATTGATTTGAAAAGTCGTTAATCTCCAACAACACTTACCGTGAGGTGCACCCTTAGATCTGAACTTTCCTAATCTCCAAGGGCATGTCTTGGGATAACTTGATCCTCATGCTTCTGCACAGCAACCCTGTCACATCCAAGATGGATGATCCATCTTGTAGGCCATGGTGCTTGCTGGGGCTAATGTATTCCAGTGATCTGCACATGCTCAGAAGTAGTGTGTTGCTACCTACTCAGGTGTTCAACTCCTTATCATCCCTGGGTTTCAAGCTATGAAATGGCTTGTGCTTTTCTCTGCACCATGCCGTGTTGGAGTGGCAAGAAGATATGGCAGAGATAAATGAGCTAAGGGGCAGAGCAAACTGAAACAGGTGAGTCGATGAAAGGTGGTGAGGAAGATTTAACAAATGGAGGTAAGCATGATGTATCCCTTGAGGTTTATGTCAACATTATACTGAGCTTAGATTGTCTATTGTGTATTCAAAAAAGCTGAAATAATGCTATTGTAGTGTTTTTTTAAAGGTGTATTGATTTCTAGTACAAAGACTTCACATTCTGCCTGTCTAAACACTTGGTATTTGCTATCCACTTCTTGAAATTTCTCAAAATGTTCACATTTTTTATCCCCATATTAGATGGGGGGGTGAGGGTGTTTTGTGGTAGTGCTGGTTCGTGGTTGGGGCAGGGGGCTTGAGCAATATGCCCTTAATGGGCCCACTTCCTTCTTGCAATTATCACTACTATCCATTTGCTGTTTGCCATCTTCACTTGGCCACTCGGAAGAAGGCTACAAAAGTTGATGGCAGCTGCTGCTCCTTCTTGCTCCTGTCATAGCTGACTCATTCCGAGAGGCCTGCTGAACAGAGGGTTCCAGGGGTTGGCAGTGGCAGCGAGCCTTCTTCTGAGGTATAGACTCTGGCAGGTGCCCACTGATGATGATGAGCCATGAAACTGCATTGTTCCCATTCGATCTTGAATATATCCAAGAATGGGCCTTGGCATTTCGGAAACTTGCCCACCACTGCCACCTAGGGGTGGACGAAAGTCCCTTACCTTTCGCTGAAGCTTGTTCGCGGTGGGGGGGAGGCGCTTCGCTGTTCCCCCCGTGAAGTTCAGGCCGCGGGGGGAGGCTTCCCGCCTCGCCACGGCCGAAATTCAGGCCGGGGAGGAGGCTTCCCGCCTCGCCCGGCCGCGAACGCGGAAGTTTAAAAAAAAAAAAAAAAAGCCCCCTGATAGGCTACGTGACGATTAACGTAGCCTATCACGGCTAGATTTGCAAAGTCAGCTGTGATAGGCTACGTCAATCGTCACGTAGCCTATCACGGGTGACTTAAAAAAAAAAACGCGTACGCTAATGGCGGCCCCCATAGGGAGCCGCCATTCCCGTTCCTTATTTGGTCGCTGTAGTCTACGTAAAGATTTACGTAGACTACGGAGAAAATAAGGGCAACGCAAATAGCAAATAGCGTTGCCCTTATTTTCGCCGTAGTCTACGTAAATCTTTACGTAGACTACAGCAACCAAATAAGGAATGCGAATGGCGGCTCCCTATGGGGGCCGCCATTATCCGTACACACTTTTTTTTTTTTTTTAAGTCACCCGTGATAGGCTACGTGACGATTGACGTAGCCTATCACGGCTGACTTTGCAAATCTAGCCGTGATAGGCTACGTTAATCGTCACGTAGCCTATCAGGGGGCGTTTGGTTTTTTTTTAACTTTTGCGTTCGCGGCCGGGCGAGGCGGGAAGCCTCCTCCCCAGCCTGAATTTCGGCCGGGGCGAGGCGGGAATCTAGCCGTGATAGGCTACGTGAATTTTTTTTTTTTCTAAATCAGGCATAATCTTTGAAGATTTGAAGATTCAAAGCTTCACATCTTCGAATCTTCAAATCTTCAAAGATCATGCCTGAATTAGAAAAAAAAAATTTGTGGAGAAGCCATGATTCTTCGAAGATAACGCCTTAATTAAAAAAAAAAAAAGCCGAAGTGGAGGATAGAAGGGGGTAAAACTTAGTCTCATTTGAAGAGATAGAACAACCCCCTGCTCAGTGCAGGAAGCCTGATTCCCAGGCAGTCGTCCATACAACTACTGACTGGGCCAATGTGAGGCTTCGAATCTTTGAACATACCAGCAGCCCCACCCCAAACACAAGTGCTGGGTGCTGCCACCACTGCCCCTCTTCCTCACGCCAGCTGTCAAGGGCTGGCACGGGGAAAAGAGCATTGGCAGACACCCCCCAGCCACTCTCCCTGGCTTCCAGCAGGTAGCAGGGGAGAAGAGGATAGGTGCCTCCTTCTTCCCTCCACCCCCACCTGCTACAGTGGCAGTGGCAAGGGACAAGCTGGTCATTTTCCCCAAGGCCAGGAAAACATGTGGAAAATGACAAGCCTCTCCTGCACCACTGCCATGCGGTGGGCATGTAGTCAGCAGAAACAGGAAGAGTTTCTGATCCTCCAGTGAGAGCCGCCGTCTTTAAGAGCAGGAAAACAGCACAGCGCTCGAGTGTGAACCGAGCTCGAGAATTCGATGAAGCACCACAATGGGGAAAATCTGACTATCCACACTGAGCGTGGATAATCACATTTTAATGCGAGAGCGTTTAACCCGACAGGACACCGAATTCTTTGCAATGGCGGGGGCAATGTAGATCGGCTGTTAGTAAATAGTTAAAGTACTATTTTGCGTCTGTTGGGTGATGCTCTGGGATGCTAAGCATCTGTCAATCCTTATTTTGCTTAGATACATTCAGGCTTTTGGTTCAAGCCTGAAAATGTCTGATAAAGTACTATATTAAATGAAGAGATTAATGACCTTGCTGAAATCATTTAACGTTCAAGCAATTAAAGTAACCAGAACATTTGAGTACATCTGTCGTCCTCATTTTCAGAGCACTTCAAATGGAAATGTATTCCATGAAATATGTAAACGTTATTGCAGCATAAGATGCTGTTTCCTCATTTACTCATTCTGTTTTAACCTCTCCAGACATGAGGAAATTACATTTCCCCACCCACCCACCCCATCATCTGTGGAAGGGACGTAGCTCAGAGGTGGAGCACCTGCTTTGCATGCAGAAGGCCTCAGGTCAATCCCCGACCTCTCCAGGTAGGGCTAGGAAAGAATCCTGCCTGAATCCCTGGAGAGCCACTGCTAGTCAGTGTAGACAACACTGGGCTAGTTGCACCAATGGTCTGACTCAGTATCAGTGGAGGCTGGTGGCTCCAATGTCAGTGGGGAAGTGAATCCACTCCAGGTTTCAGCCAGAACCTGTCAGAACTCTAAGGGAGCTATCCTTTAGCTCCTTTAGGTATCTTTACCTCCTTTAGCCATCCCTACATTTCTACCAACCTGTTGTCCACAGCAAACAAACAGCAGGACTTTCCCTTGATCATGGGGCCAGACACAAAGGCTCAGGGAAGTGATAGATCTCAGCAGGACTTTCATTCAGAGTGCCTTTGACTACTGTTCACACCTTCTAAAATAGAGGCACAAAAAGTTTCTCTGAGGGCAAGCAAACCTCTGAGGGGAAAACACGGAAGGAACATGATATTTTACCTCATGACATGGGCCTTTCAGCTGCTGTGTTTAAACTGACCCTCAAACTCCAAGGTTGAGGGCTGGAACAAAAGAACCGGTTCAGAGAATGAAGCCTGCTTATTTCCTCCACGTGTTCTTGCATGAGGTCACCGAATCATTTGCAGCAAAGTTCGTGTGAAGCAGATGGCATGCTACACACACTCAGTTAGCAGCCATTTTTAAAACTTCCAACTTCATTTTTCCAAGCAGTGCAATTATATCCACTTACTGTCATAAACTTTTCCCCACATCGCTGTGAACTCACCTATAAGACAGCATGAACAAACAGTGACACTTGCTTGTATGAACTGGATGAAAATTCTATTTAAATTTGAAAAGCCAAAAAATAACAATTCAGCTCTGAAATGTTGATGTTAGGTTTATTGGGCTTTTACGATCTGATGAAATATGTGCAGAGGAAAATGGTGGTGTGTCAAGTTACAGGAGGCAGCAGGCAAATACAGAAAGGGAAGTGTCAAAATATCAACTTTGTAATCAAGGAACTCAACCCTCATATAGATTGTGTTGAATATTCCATTTCAGAATTCAGAAAGACCTTAAAGTGCAACATTCATTTCACTACAATGTAACAAGCTGATCAAGAGAAGCAATTACAAAGTGGAAACTCATTAAGTCAAGTCCTGATTTTGTAACAGGCTGATTGCAGGCAGGGCCAGCCCTATCATTAGGCAGAGTGAGGCATTTGCCTCCGGTGGCAGACACTGGATGCTGTGGAAGGGGCAGAGGGGGCAGGCCCCTGGCAATTCCCCTCTTTTGGAGGACAGAGCTGTCTGTTCCAGGCAGCCTGCACTGCACCCTCTAAGCTAGTCTTCTACCCTCAGCTGTGGTAGAGGATGATGTCCCATTATCAGTTTTGAAGTAAGATTCAACAGCCATTCTGTAGGTCCTATGGGGAGCGCCATCTTGTCCTTTCCTTACGGCTGCAAAATGTCTTGGGATGGCTGTGCTGGTAGGACAATAGATGGCACAACAGCATGCAGGGTAGGCATATTGCATGATGGTGCAATTGGCAGGTTCCCCCTATGCCTTTATATCCGTTGCTGAATCATGAGACAAGGGGCAACCATAGCTTCTCCTGCCCATCTTTCCTTCCTCAGGAACAGCACAAGACATTTAGCTGCTTGAGGCAGAACAGCAAATTCCCCCACCCCTGCTCCAAGAAAGGTGCAGAGTACTGAAGGCGGACACCTAAGGCAGAAAATCCTACAACTGCCTCTCCCTGGAAGTAAAAATTCAGCAATGATAAATAACGTGCTGCCTGTTGGACACCTCACTCTACTTAATGACAAGGTACCCCTCTCTTAATGGTTCCCCTCTCTCATCCTTTTTATATCTCTCCCCTGCCTACTGTGCTGCACTACATCTGAAGTCTTGCTTGCCACAGCAGGCAGGGAGCTAGTGGACAGAAGGACCAGACATCAGGGAGTGTTACGTATGTTTGTGGCAGGAGACTCCAAGCTGCCTCATCTCATGATTCAGCAGCAAACTGAAAGGTACATTTGCCACCCAAATGGTGTATCTGCAATGGTAGTGGTGGTGGTGGGGAGTACATTCATATGTCACTTCAAATAATACAGTGTTCACTATTTTTCATACCTGGAAATTATCTGCATGTAGGAAAATATAGCAAGAATGAATGCTACTGTTATTGGATCTTGATTGGCTTTGATTTATTAGCCTATGCGTGATTTAATTTTCAGTTCAATGTTTGTAATTGGTATTTGATTAATGTCCTACAGAGCAAGCAAATTGAGTACTAATTATTGTATTTTGTAGGCAGATAGATACTGGATAGCAGACTAATTGCTAGAAGCATCTTCCTCTTGCAGCACCACAACAGGAAGTGGGAGAACAACTCTGTTCCCAACTGAAGTGGCATGTTATGACATGGGATGAGAGGGTGGCCAGTTGCACATTGCCAAAAAGAGGACACACATTGCCAAAAAGGAGGCCACCTGCTTGCCCAAAAATTGCATATGCTAATTCATGTGTATAGATACACATTTAAATTACTAGAATTTAAATAGAAATACAATCTTCTCTCATCATAATGGAGAAGGTTGTGACCAAGTAACCTGTGTTGTGTGCCTGCTCAGTCTGCTGGCCAGATGCTAACTGTAGATAGGTGGTGTCAAGACTCCTGCTGCTCTCCTTTGTTATGATTCTTTGACCCGGTTCACATGATTGCAGTGTGGTTAATAAGCCACTGTGGATTGTTAACCATCCTGCATGTGCTGGTCATGTGCTGGGGGAATTAGTCTAATTACCCTCAGCAGCGTGGCTTTCTGTGTCATGTGAACCCAGCCAGGGTGACTTGTTGGCGTGGTTAAGAAGCCACCCAGAACTCATGGGCTGTTTCAGAGTTCTCCATGGCAACAAGCCATGTTAACCTTGGCAACAAGCCACCCTGGCCAAGTTCACATGATATGGGAAGCCACACTGCTGAAGGTAATAATGCTAATCCCCCTCTGGCATGCTACTGGTACACATGGCAGGGAAAATAAACCACCGTGGCTTATTTTCCCCACTGTGATCATGCAAACAGGCCCACTATCTTTAAACATGATTTGGACTAGACAGACCTTCAAGTACAGGATGCTTCAAATATAGTAGGAGATCTGGCGACAGGCAACCCTCAGTTTGGCCATGTTCTGCCCACTTCATACAAAGAGGAGCGGCTTGAGCTGATCAGTTCCTACATCAGGCTACTGTCTCATTTCTCTTCTTTGGCACTTGATTTGTGCCACAGTGCTGCCCAAACAAAACAAGGTCGACTTACTTTGGAAAGCAGCCTAAAGCTGCAGACTAAATATGTACTGGATCCCACTGAGGTCTGTGAGACAGAGATAGCCCAAGACATTTTGAGGCCTGAAGAAGAAAATCGAATTGGCACTCTTTCCTCCTGCCCTCCCCAAGCCATGTCTGGAGAAGGGAAAGAGACGGAAGGAGGTGAAGATAACCTCAAGCCACGGCTCCAGCTGGACTGTCCCTCCTTTCTCCCACGGGGCCTTTACCACCAACTGCTCTGTGGGAAGGATCGCAGAAGACAGAGGGAGGGAGGCAGGCAAAGGCCACCTCAGGCCCCTGCTCCAGCTGGACTGTCCTTTCCATCCCCCAAAGGCTGGTCTACCATCAACTGCCCTGTGGGACGGAACCGTATGGATTATTTTTCATATTGGTTTAATGGTTTTTATTAATGTATGGTTGCTTTACTTGTAAGCCACCTTGGTAAGATATTATCCTGAAAGGCGAGACATACATAATTGTAATAAATAAATAAATGGTGGTAAAAAATATTATCATACAATTAACCATTTACTGTCCTGTAGTAGTATCCCTCACCCCCAAAATCTGCAAACCTGTGGGCCTCCAAACCCTTCCTCATGGTAGTGCCAGGCCTTTGGTGAGATTTCAGGGCATCTGCTTTCATGCAGGATTACAGCCTAAACCTTTTAGTTCTTCAAACACATCTAACATAATACATTGACCTATGGAGGGTTGTAAAGTGTTGTCATGGCTCAAGAAGATCTTCACTCAACAAGGCTATCAACTTTAATTACCAAGCACATGCTGCTGTATCTTCTTATAACATCACACAACTCTGCAAACTCCTCTAGGTCACCATTGTTTCTTGTTTGCACAAACCCTAGTCAAAAAGTCCAGGATCTACACAGCACAATTAAATGTTGATGCTACTTCAATGCTCCCTAATAACAGTAGAAGCAGTAACAGACATCGCATAATTAAAGAGAAGGGGTTGGCTTATATATGAACTGTCACTCATTGTCTGTCTATCTGTCTATCCTCTACAAATCTATCTAAGAACATAAGAAGAGCCATGCTGGATCAGGCCAAGGGTCCATCTAATTCAGCATTCTGTTCACACAATGGCCAACCAGCTGTTGACCAGGAAACACAAGCAGGACACGAGTGCAACACAACCCTCCTGCCCATGTTCCCCAGCAACTGGTATATGTAGGCTCACTGCTTCTGGTACTGGAGGTAGCACATAACCATCAAGACTAGTAGCCACTGATAGTCTTCTCCTCCAGGTATTTATCTAACCCCCTTTTAAAGCTATCCAAATTGGTGGCCATCACTACACCTTGTGGTAGAGAATTCCATAGTTTGACTATGCGCTGTGAAGAGGTATTTCCTTTTACCTGTCCTGAATCTCCCACCAATCAGGTTCATGGGATGACCTCGGGTTCTAGTATTATGAGAGAGGGAGAAAAATGTCTCCCTATCCACATTCTCCACACCATGCATCATTTTGTACACCTCTACCATGTCTCCCCTTACCCCCCTTTTTTCCAAGCTTAACAATCCCAGCTCTTGTAACCTTCTCTCATAGAGCAGATGCTCCAGCCCCTTGATCATTTTAGTTGCCCTTTTCTGCAGGTTTTCCAGCTCTACAATGTCCTTTTTTAGGTGTGGTGACCAGAACTGTACACAGTATTCCAAATGTGGTCGCACCATAGATTTGCATAAGGGCAGTATGATATTGGCAGTTTTATTCTCAATACCTTTTCCAATTATGCCTACCATGGAGCCTGCCTTTTTTTACAGCGGCTGCACACTGGGTTGACATCCTCACTGAGCTGTCCACCACAACCCCAAGATCTCTTTCTTGGTCAGTCACTGCTAGCTCAGATCCCATCAGGTTGTACTTGAAATTGGGATTTTTTTTTTTGCCCCAGTGTGCATCACTTTATACTTGCTTGCAATCTATCTATTGCCATCAGTCACTCCCTTCCCCGCAAAACTTACCATCTAAAAAATTTAAAAAAATGAGAGACAACAGAGGAATGGGAGGAGGCAGGAGTAACAGGTAAGCAATGTGTGATTGTTTCAGTAACATGTGCTTAGGTTTACTTACCAGCTGATGTACAGTGGGGCAACCTTCCCCTACCTTCTGCCCTCCCAATATATATTGGACTGCTACTCCCATGATTCCCAGTAAGCATGACCATTGGCTATGCTGCCTGGGAATGATGGAAATTGCAGTGTAATGCATCTGGCGGGTACCTGATAGGTTAAAGGCTGCAGTAGGACATGGGTACCGTGTGTGTGTGTGTGTGTGTGTGTGTGTGTGTTTGGTAACTACAGAATTTCCTTGGCGGTGGGTGGGAATTAAGTAAGAATTGCATTGATTGAACTGGACAGTGTTGGATAGAAGATGGAACTTAATATGAAAACAAATTCAGAGATGATGTTGATGATGATGATGATTTACCATTCTAATCTACTTGATAGGATGTGCAACGCCTAAGGGCTGTTTTATATGTCACAGCTACCAAGGATGCTGTTGTTGCACTGGATTTCCTGCCTCAGCTGGGGGTTGGACAAGATGACCTTTGAGGTATGCTTCCAACTCTGTGATTCTATGAAATGGAGAGCACACTAAATCACCTCAAGTAGTAGCTGTTATTATATGGTGAGCTTCCACTACCACAAACATCCAAAAATAAAAGTCCACAGTGGCTTGGCTCATCTCTGGTAGCACTCATCACATGGGACTATTTAAAGCAACCTGCACATGATGGCCACGCATATAGATTTACCCTTAGCCAAGGCAGCAAGTGACAGAGGATCCAAAAGGATCAACAAGGGAAGCATCTATGCTTTAAATACTCTTTGGATATAAGCCATGAAATTCAACAGAATCTAAAAATAGAGGACAAGCTATAGTCTCATTGCCTGTGCCAAGCATTCAGATTAGCCACTTCAGCATATTTATAGATGACTCTTCCTTAATACTGAACTTCCTAGTGTGTCGAAGTCACTCTTATTTCACTATCCTCCTCTACAGATCTCCCCTTCAATCTACATTCAGAAGACTCCCTCAAGGTGACTCCCCCTTCTCTCCAGCATATCCTTCACCTCATGGTTTCTTTGTGACAATAACATTATCACGGCAAATACAACACACACACAAAAATCATTCTGGTAATTGATCTATCACTATTCACCATCACAAGTATTAAGCATAATGTATTTAATATTGATCTTACGTTATGAAAAAGTGATAGTCTATGAAAAATACATTTTTGTTCTTCTTTAAAATCAGCAATTAATTAAAACATATTACAAAGAGACTTTAGATAAGCTGCACATTTATGGACATGTCCTGACTATTAATTAATCTCTCTATTCGCCTGTTTGGCATTGAAGCTGTGGAACCATATGGGCCTGTTTCAGCATTTGCTGGCCTAGAAAGAAAACACGAGGGAAAAAATGAGACAAAGTCTCAAGATATGTATATGTGTGTATATATATATATATATATATATATATATATATATATATATAGTTTCATTCCTTGAAGTAGTCTGGGTGACCTCAAGGAATAAAACTATATATATATATATATATATATATATATGTGTGTGTCTCTTTTTTCCATCAATTTATTATGGATGTTCTCCAGTTTTGTCTGACCTCAGAAAGAGAAAATCCACTAAGTGGCAGAAAGGAGTTATGTTCTTTGGTGATCTTCAGATGACCCCATGGATCAGCCTTCAGTAACTTGTCTAGAGGGCCCATCTGACACTTTATCCCTCACCCAATAGACCAGCCCTCTCCAATTTGGTGTCCTCCAGATGTTTTGGACTAAAAATCCCAGCATTGTCCATGCTGGCTGGGGATGATGATAGTTGAAGTCCAAAATAGTTGAAGGTCACTAGGTTGGGAAATGCTACTATATAGTGTGATAGTTTCATGGATAGTTGCAGCTGTCTTAACTTTGAGAAACATCACAGAATACATCCCTTGGGGGAAATAGCTCTTTTGGAGCAATGACTCTTACAATATAAGGCAAGCTCTACTAGGCAGCTGTGTGGTAGGCTTGCACATCACAAAAAAAGAGGAAATTCATCACCCCAAAAGGAGGACAAGGGAGGGTGGCAATTTGCATTGGATTTGCATATGCAAAATTATATGTATAGGTGCAAATTTAGAAATAATAAATATTATATAAATAGAAATGCAAGACATCTCACTATTGTGGAGAAGACTGACTAAGCGACCTGTTCTGTTGTTTCCAGGTACTAACAGTTGATGGGCAACTTCAAGGTCACTCCTGCTCTCTCCTACTTATGGTTCTTTAAATCAGAGTTGGACTGGACACCTCTTCAAACAGACTGTCCTCTGGAAAATTTCTAAAACAGAAGACTGTCCTCATTTGGCTTTCTATCTACAATATGGACCCCTCATTTTCTTAAAAGCAAGCAAATTTTAATGTATGATACAACAGACCTGCTACTTTTATTTTCTTGTAAATATGTTTATTCCCCATTCCTTCAGATGACCAACATTTTATTTACTTGAATTAAGGGCACAAATATCCAGTGCCCCACTGGGCTGCTACCAGCAGGACAGGAGAAGCAATGAAGGCAATTTTCACCTCTCCATCCTCCTTTGTCTACTTTTTCCTCCTGATGGGTCTCTGAGCCTGTCTGGTGAAGAGTGGGGCTGGGGCTGGAAAGGCCATAGAATTTGTTGTATCCTGGGCTCTCCTCTCCCCTCCCCTCCCCTCCCCTCCCCGCCCACCGTAATGCCCTCTTTCAGACCTCTCCAAGAACTTCCAAGGCCTCTTTGGAAATCTTGTAATGCAGGCATGCAGAGGGGGGACTCTGAAGAATCCTGCAGTCCCTGGGATGCTCACCAGGGTAAATGTATTAGACCTATTGAACATCTTCATAGAAGATGAAGATGGGCTGTTGGCAAAGGACGGGTTGCACCTCACAAAGGATGGGAAGAATGTGTTTGGCCAGAGCATGAAGTACTTCATCAGGAGGGCTTTAAACTGAATCCTATGGGGAAGGGAGATGTAAAGTTGGGGGTAACAGTGGACATAGGCTCATGCACTGCAATGGAGAGAACAGCTCTAATAGCGCCCAATAATAGTTTTCAGACACGTGTAGGAAGAAAGCCAGACTATGAAGCACATGGTCTTCGATGTCTATATATTAATGCCCAGAGTATGGGAAACAAACAGAGCGAACTTGAACTCTTAATACAAGAGGGAAATTAAGACTTGATAGGTATAACTGAGACTTGGTGGGATGACTCTCATGACTGGAATACAGCAATTGAAGGATATAACTTGTTCAAAAAGAACAGAAGGAACAGAAAGGGAGGTGGGGTTGCACTGTATGTGAAAAATACATATCTCTGCACAGAAATACAGGAGGATGAGCTTGGTAACCCCATTGAGAGCATTTGGATCAAAATAAATGGAGCAAAGAATAAAAGGAACCTGGTGGTCGGAGTCTACTACCGGCGGCCACCCAATCAAGGAGAAGACGAGGATGAAACTTTTGAAAAGCAAATAGCCAATGTTTTAAGGAAGCATGATGTAGTAGTAATGGGAGACTTCAATTTCCCCGATATTTGTTGGGAGACAAATTCTGCAAAACATGGCCCCTCCAGGAAATTCCTGACTTGTGTGGCGGATAACTTCCTCCTACCGAAAGTAGAGGAAGGAACTAGAGGATCGGCTATCCTTGACTTGATCCTAAGCAACAGAGATGACTTAGTGGATAAAGTATCAGTTACAGGAACTCTGGGGGAAAGTGACCATGTTGTACTTCAGTTCTTGGTTCTAAAGGAAGCAAAAGCCGGGTGTGGTCAAACGCGTACCCTGGATTTTAGGAAAGCTGATTTTAATAAACTCAGAACAATGATGAGGAAGGTCCCATGGCAAGTGACTCTAATGAGAAAAGGAGTCCAAGATGGGTGGGAGCTTTTAAAATTACAAACAATTCCAACCAGAAGAAAAGGTGGAAGACAACAGAAGAAGCCAATGTGGCTTCACAACAAGCTTAGAGATGACCTGAAAACAAAAAAGGACACATATAGGAAGTGGAAAGAAGGCCCAGCAACAAAGGAAGAGTACAGGCAGGTAGCACAGTATTGCAGGGATGGCATCAGGAAGGCTAAAGCTGAGAACGAGCTGAGGTTAGCAAGGGATGCTAAAAACAACAAAAAGGCTTTCTTCAGCTACGTGCATAGTAAAAGACAGAGGAAAGAAATGGTTGTTCAGCTATTAAATAAGGATGGCAAAATGATAACAGATGACAAAGAAAAGGCAGAGGTACTTAATTCCTACTTTGGCTCAGTCTTCTCCCAAAAGAGGGTCTATGACCCCCCTGGCAAAGGCGAAGTGCAGGCTGAAGGGGCAGGATTGCAGCTTGAGATCGATAGGCATATGGTCAAGGAACACCGAATTACTTTGAATGAGTTCAAATCTCCAGGGCCAGATGAACTCTACCCTAGAGTAATACAGGAACTGGCAGAAGAACTCTCAGAACCGCTGTCTATTCTCTTTGAGAAATCATGGAGGACGGATGAAGTGCCAGATGACTGGAGGAGGGCTAATGTTGTCCCCATCTTCAAAAAGGGTAAAAAGGAGGAACCTGGGAACTACAGACCAGTCAGTCTGACATCAATCCCTGGGAAACTTCTGGAGCACATGATAAAGCAATCCATCTGTAAGCACCTTGACAACAATGCCGTGATTACTTGAAGCCAACATGGATTTGCCAAGAACAAATCCTACCAGATGAATCTGATCTCATTTTTTGATCAAGTAACCTCCCTTGTGGATCGTGGGAATGCTGTAGACATCATATACCTCGACTTCAGCAAAGCTTTCATCAAAGTGCCCCATGATATCCTGATGAGCAAACTAGCTCAAAGTGGGCTAGATGAAACAATGATCCGGTGGATCCACAGTTGGCTACAGAATCAGACTCAAAAGAGTGCTTATCAATGGGACCTTCTCAAACTGGGGAGAAGTAACAAGCAGGATACCGCAGGGCTCAGTCCTGGGCCCAGTGCTCTTCAACATTTTTATTAATGACGTGGAGGAGGAGATGCAGGGAATGCTGATCAAATTTGCAGATGACACAAAATTGGGCGGGATAGCTAATACTTTGGAAGACAGAAACAAAATTCAAAGTGATCTGGATAGACTGGAGCGCTGGGCAGAAAACAACAGAATGACATTGAATAGGAATAAATGGCAAGTTCTGCACCTAGGAAAAAGAAACCAAATGCACAGTTACAAGATGTGCGATACTTGGCTCAACAACACTACAAGCAAGAAGGATCTTGGAATTGTTGTCGATCACAAGCTGAATATGAGCCAACAATGTGATGTGGCTGCAGAAAAGGCAAAGGCTCTTTTGGGCTGCATTCATAGAAGCATAGCTTCCAAATCCCGGGAAGTACTAGTTCCCCTCTACTCAGCACTGGTTAGGCCTCATCTGGAGTACTGTGTCCAGTTCTGGGCACCATACTTTAAGAAGGATGCAGACAAACTGGAGAGGGTTCAGAGGAGGGCAACAAAGATGATCAGGGGACTGGAAACAAAGCCCTATGAAGAGAGACTGAAAGAACTGGGCATGTTTAGCCTTGAGAAGAGAAGACTGAGGGGAGATATGGAAGCGCTCTTCAAGTACTTGAAAGGTTGTCACAGAGAGGAAGGCCAGGATCTCTTCTCAATCATCCTAGAGTGCAGGACACGGAATAATGGGCTCAAGTTACAGGAAGCCAGATTCTGGCTGAACATCAGGAAAAAATTCCTGACTGTTAGAGCAATACGACAATGGAACCAATTCCCTAGGGAGGTGGTCGGCTCTCCCACACTGGAGGCGTTCAAGACGAGGCTGGACTAGGGATGTACAAAAATCACTTACCTTTCGCGGATTATGCTGATGGTGGAGGGGGAGGCGTTCTGTCCCTCCCCCCAGAATCCTGGATGGGGGGGAGGCGCTCCGTTCCTCCCCCCTGGAATTCTCCACAGCTGGCTGTGCTCTGCAGCAGCTCCACGGAGCAGCCGGCCAGGCCCAGCCAGGTCAGAGCCGTCTGCAGCCGGATTTCCGGCTGCAGAGGGCTCTGGGTTAAAAAAAAAAAAAAAAAAAAAGGCATACGCAAATGGTGGTGGCTATGGCCGCCGCCATTTGGGTTCCTTATTTTGGGCCGTCTTAGTCTACGTAAATAATTACTTAGACTAAGACAGCGAAAATAAGGGGAACGCAAATAGCGTAGGGATGTACGAAAGTGACTTACCTTCTCACGAAATTGATTCGCGGTGGGGGGGAGGTGCTCCGTCCCTCCCCCCCGAAATTCTGGCCGGGGGGGGCGCTCCATCCCTCCCCCCTGAAATTCTGGCGGGGGGGAGGCGCTCTGTCCCTCCCCCCCCGAATCCTGGCTGGCCGGGTGCGCAAATGGCGGCGGCTGTAGCCGCCGCCGTTTGCATCCCTGCAGTCAGCCGTGATAGGCTACGTAAATGTTTACGTAGCCTATCACGGCTGAGTAAAAAAAAAAAAAAAAAAACGCGCGTACGCAAACGTAGATGCTACGCTATGTGCGTTCCCCTTATTTTCGCTGTAGTCTACGTAAATGTTTACGTAGACTACATGTACCAAAATAAGGAACGCAAATGGCGGTGCCCATGGGCGCCGCCATTTGCGTATGCGCAGTTGTTGTTGTTGTTTACTCAGCCATGATAGGCTACGTAAACATTTACGTAGCCTATCACAGTATTTTTTAAAAATCTAGCCGTGATAGGCTACGTAAATCTTTATGTAGCCTATCACGTTTTGTTGTTGTTGTTGTTTTTACTGGAAATAGCGGCGGCGGCAGCTGGTCAGAAGACCGGCCACCGCCGCCGCCGAACCGCCGCTGGAGCCGCCGCCACCGCCGCCATGAGGATTCAGCCAAGGTAAGTCCCGTCCCGGGGGGGGCGGGGAGGGCAGACCATTTCGCTACCGATTTTGGGGGGCCGAATGTGCTGGCATTCGGCCTCCCCAAGATTCATGGCGAAATTATCTGCCATCCTTAAAATAGCGTCCGCTACGCTATTTGCGTTCCCCTTATTTTTGCTGTCTTAGTCTACGTAATTATTTACGTAGACTAAGACGGCCCAAAATAAGGAACGCAAATGGCAGCGGCCATAGCCGCCGCCATTTGCGTACGCCTTTTTTTTTTTTTTTTACCCAGACGTTTTAGGCTATGTAAACACTTACGTAGCCTATCACGTCTGTGTAAAAAACAAAACTGCAAATAGCAGTGGCGGCAGCCAGTCGGAAGACCAGCCGTCGCAGCCGCCGCCACCGCAGCCAAAGCCGCCGCAGCCAGAGCCACCGCCGCCCGGAAGATCCGCCCCAGGTAAGTCTCGTCCCGGGGGGATCCGCGGGGGGGGGGGCGGGGGGGTAGCAGGCCGTTCCGCCACAGATTTCGGGAGGGCGAATGCACTGGCATTCGGCCTCCCCGAGATCTGTGGCGGAATTCTCTGCCATCCCTTGGCTGGACAGCCATTTGTCAGGGATGCTCTGACTTGGATTCCTGCATTGAGCAGGGGGTTGGACTCGATGGCATTGTAGGCCCCTTCCAACCCTACTATTCTATGATTCTATGATTCTATGATTCTAAGACAAAGCTACCAATGGCTACTAGTCATGATGGTTACATATTATCTCCAGGATCATAGGCAGTATGCCTCTCAGTACCAGTTGCTGGAGAGCATGAGCAGGATGGTGCTATTGCCCTTATGTCTTGCTTGTGGGCATTCCATAAGCTTCTAAATGAGCACTGTGGGAACAGAATGCTGAACTTGATAGGCCCTAGGTCTAATTCAACACAGTTAATGTTCTTAAAGGTCTAGGAAATCCCAGCTCGGACTCTCATGTATTGTGGGAAGTGTATTGACTCAAGTAGAATCATAGAATTGGAAGGGGTCATTTAGGCCATCACATATCCAACTCCCTGCTCTGTGGAACCCAGCCCCAGGCTAATGATAGGAGGTTACATGATAAAAGGTTCCAAGATATCAGAATACTGCAAATTAAAACCTGTAATAGAGGTCATGATAGCATCACAGCTACATTTAAGTTAGACATCACATAAATATCCTGGAGCTTTCATGTGACCCCAGAAAGCGTGTTTAAATCAGCAGCTTATCTACAAGACTGAAGCTGTTCACATTTTTGACTACCTTTTGCTCGTTTTTTTCTCTCCTCATGATATATCTGAACCATACTGAGCTTCAAAACCATACAAAATCAACACTAATTCCTATGATTGTAGCAGGTGGGGAAAATACTGACATTGTAGTGTCAGATTAGGACTGGGGAGATCCAGGTTTAAATCCCCACTTAGCCATGGAGTTCTCACTGGGTGACTTTGGGCCAGTCACAATCGTTCATTTTAAACTACCTCACAAGGCTGTTGTGATGGGAAGGACTATGAGCTCTGCAGAGAAAGGATAGGATATATATCTGAGGAGGCAGAGGATCTATCCATGTACAGCCCAGTTTACACGGCCATTTCTACACATACTCTCATACCTTAGGATGGTTGTGAGGGAGAAAACAGCACCGAAGGAGGAAAAAGATGTATGTATGTATGAACTAGCCTTGAGAGGCCAGAAAAACATGAGCCTGTAGGCATATATCCCTGTCCAGTTCTTAGCGAGGTCAGATCTGAGCATATTATTTTTAGTTTAGTTTACTGTGTGTTTAGTTTAGTTTACTGTGTGAAAGGCCATTACCACATAATTAATCACTGCCAGGATGAGACAGGGCTCAATTTTGCTTCCATTAAATTACAAAGTCCCTATTGATATTTAATGGTGCAAAATTAGGATGCTGCTCATTTGAACCGCAACAAAACCCAGACTTTGGGGGGGGGCTCAGGCAGCCAAAGTGGCCTTGAAAAACGTATCATAAGCAGATGCTGGCTGAAAGCTAATGCCAAAGCAGGTGGGGAGAGAAATGATAACGAGCCATTAGATCAAGTCCAGCCTGCTTCAGAGTGCAGGACTGGAGGCACCGGCCATTGTTTTGCTATGAATAGGAGATTTTGTGCGGGCTCTTCTGAGAATGGGGCTGGGACAAGGACTGACTGTGAAAAAGTCCCTCAGCAGTCAGGTTGGTGGGTGGCAGAACAGGAGGGACATGTTCTGTTGAAATCACTGCTGGTACCCTCCAGGTCTTCCTTAGGGTGGCCACTTCTGCATCACCAAAAAAGAGGAAACACATCACCACAGATGAGTGCAAAAAAGGATACCAATTTACATAAGCAAATTTATGTGCCTAGGTCCAGATTTCGCAATAACAATTATTTGAGTAGAAATAATTGAATATTGCCTGGGGATGGATGGATCCATCTTCGTCCAGGGTGCAGGGGAGCTCAACAAGCTGCCCCCTTGGCTTGCATGGCCCAGACTCGCTTGGCGACGCTCCCTGCTCGCCCCACCCGCCCCTCCTCTCCATGCCAAGGACTCCAGCAGTCGAACCCTTGTGCTTTATGTGTACAAGATGTTGACTGCCAGAGTCCTCAGCATGGCACACCCCTGCCCCAGGCTGTCTCAAGAGGAGGCCAGGGCGAGAGCACTGAGGTGCCACCAAGGCCCCTCCTCCCCACGCCAGCTGCCAGGGCCTTCTTTGACAGCCAGCTGAAGCACGGTCACCCCCAGTGTTATCGCCCTGGCCTCCTCTCATGGAGGCCAGGGTAAGAGCACTGGAGTGCCATGGCACTCCCAACTGCTCGCCAAGCTCCGGGGTGCCTGCCAGACGGGTCTGTCAGTGCCTCAGGGCTTGGCAAGCAGGGTCCAGGAGGCCGGAAGGGAGGGGAGTCCATTGGATTCCAGCCCCTCTTCCGACTCCCACACCATCCCTAATATTGTACATATTGATATTTCTGTTACGTATTTATCTGACAACATTATGGCTATCTGTAATTGTTTCTATTGTATTTTTTAATATTGTTATATTTACTGCTGTTTGATATGTTGTAAATTATATTTACTGCAGTTCATTTGTTATGTTGTGAGCTGCTTTGAGCACAGTTTTGTGGAAAGGTTTCATGCAAATAAATAGATGAGATGAGAAATACAAGACATCTCACCAAAGTAGAAAAGAATGACTAGATGGCCTGTGTGCCTGCTCAGTCCAGGGACTAACTGTGGATGGGCAATTTCAAGGCCTCGCCTGCTCTCCCCTTCTTATGGTTTACTGACTTTAAACCAGACTTGGAACTGGACAGTCCATTGAACAGAGGACACCTTCAAACAGAGGATTGTCCTCTGCCAGCATTCTGAAATAGAGGACTGTGCTCTGTAAAGTAGGACACCTGGACACCCTACCAACTGGATAGGAAGTCTTACAAGTAATTCCAATACATGAGGTAATTCTGTAGGCACGTGGACCTCTCTGTTGTGCCTCTTCATGAGGCACCTTGCTTGTTCTCCCTTTCTGCTTGGTACAAGCTACTACATTCAAAATGTGGGTAAATTAATGTCTATGGTGGGAGGGGGGTGCAGGCCAAAGGGCTCATCCATGCAGTGTGGTACACACAAGGAGGGATTAGAAAAACTGTAACAAATTAAGGATTTGGCCATTGGCTAAAATGGAACAAATATGAGGAAAGAGTGAAGGGTTCAGAATGTGGAAAGGGTGACATCCTTTATGAAAGCTCCTGGATGGTGGTGGTGAGGGTTTCATGAACCCTTCCCCATCCTAGTGCCCTTCAGATGTGTTGGACTACAACTCCAGCCATCCCCAGCTGGCTGTGGTGTAGTCCAACTTTTTTGGGGGGTGCCAAGTTGGGGAAGGCAGGTTTAGGCTGCAATCCTATCCACACTTCCCTGAGAGTCAGTCCTATTGATCTCAATGGACCTTACTTTTGAGTAGACGCACTTAGGATTGCTCCATTAATACAAAGAACGCTCCATCTTAGAGTGTGGAGTTGCCTTTGGGACACTTCTGGCAATAAGGTACAATGATGTTATTCGGTTTGGATTTCATTTATATCTTTTTCAGGATGGATCTGCTTTTTTCTGTGCAGTTAAATAGAACCTCAGGGAACAAAAACAAGTTCATGTCAACAAAATATTTGGCCTCTTTCCTCTCAGTTCTGTTTCAGCTTCCGTGATTTTAATTATATTCCCAAGATTCCATAAATCAAGATATATGAAACACCTCATCACATTTTGTAATTGTTGCTGTACAACAAACAGCAGCCATAAGTGCAAAGGCAATGCCATCTACTGGTTAGGCATGAAGTGTGCTGCTCTAAGGTGTCATATCAGAAACTGGCAGCCCCACCATGTGGCAGACTGTTGCCAATATGATTATAATATACAACTGAAGTCACACAAATGGCAAAATAGGATGGAAAATGGCTTCATTTGCGCTCAGCATTCATGAAACACAGTACAAAAAGTTGATTAAGATGCATAATTTCCTCTCAAGAAATATTTAGTATTTTAAACACTGTATATGTTTCAAAAGTCTGATATTTTGCACATCGGCAGTCACAGAATATGTAGAGAAGGGCTATACATTAATAAAATAGCACATTCTTTGGAAAGCTGGTGGTGCTCACCATAGACCAGCCTTCGCCAACCTGGTAGCCTCCGGACATTTGGACTTCAGCTCCCACAGAGAGTAATGGGAGTGGAAGGAACAGTGGTCTTAATGTAAGGAGAGAGCATTATGGAGAGAGACCACTGTTCAGTCGTTTGGGCTGCAGAAAGCAAGCATTCAACCTGGGACTATCTCTAGTTAAAAGATTTCACTAGATCTGTAAAATATCTGCCTGAGACCCTGGAGAGTAGACAGCATCATACAGGGGTCTCCAAAACACACAAACATTGCAGGTAGCATGTTGGTTCATAAAACAACAAAAGCCAAATCAAGGCAATACCTTCATTAGGACCAGCTAAAAATATCACAAAGTTGTGATCAAGTGCTTGAGTTCTCCAGAACTCTTCACCAGGCTGCAAAACAACAACAAAAAGTGGTGGAGAGAAAAAGCTGAAGATGGTAGAAAAACTGAAATGCCTGCAGTGTGGAGCAGTCTTAAAACTGGAGGTGTTATGAAGGCTAACAGTACAATCCTAAACATGTCTATTCAGAAGAAAGGTATCTGAATTCAGTGGGGCTTATTCCCAGATATATGTGTATAGGATTGCACCTGTAATCAGATTAGACCGGCTTTCCTCAACTGGGTGCCCTCCAGATGTTTTGGACTTCAACTCCCTCTAGCCCCAGCCAGCCTGGCCAATGGTCAGGAATGCTGAGAGTTGTAGTCCAAAACATCTGGACAGTATTAGGCTGGGGAAGGCTGGATTAGATTGTGCTAGGTGCAAAACAGATTTCAGCTTGTACTAAGAGCTATTGAGACAAAAACAAAACAATAGGGTAGTGGGAGAAGAGACAAGTGGGGCTGGTTTGAGGAGCCGTTGTCAGTAATGCCCCCTTCATTCACTGCATTGCAGCATTTAGACATTGTTCCATGGAAACACCAGAGCATAAAGCACTGTTCCCCACCAGTACAATTTGGGAGAGGAACTCCAGTCTTGTTATCCAGGTAGACTATTAAGAGCAAGGAGTTGATTGGAGGTGCGGGTGGGGGTAGAGTTATGATAATTGTTAATCAGTTTTCTATCTTGCCTATTACATGACTGTGGTTGTGTTTTTGGGTTTCCTAACCCAAGCCTAGGAATAAGGTAGAACAGCAATGGAAACAACAGCAATGATTAGCTGTTTTAACAATCTGCCTAAATGTAATGAACCTGGTTACCTTTTAAATACTGAATCCAATTAAATGTGTCCCAAATTACAAAGTCCTCTCTCATATTTTAAAGGCCAAGTTACTATCTTCTAAATAACTCCATACATTTCATGTAACTACACTTGATTAAAATTAAAACATGTTTAAAATGAGGGAGTAAGCAAATATTAGTATGGAACTGAGGGACAGTTATTTGTCAAATGTGTGTAATAACTGAATATAAATGTTCAATTGTAAGACAACTAGATATTTAGAGGCACAGAGCATAACCTGTTAAGCTTCATTTTCAAAACCATAACAAATGTAAGAGCTGAATTTGCGGGGTGTCATTGAATACATGGAACATAGAAATGCTTGTTTCCACGGATGCCAAAATAACGATGGTAGCAAGAGATGGGCAAACATTGTTCTACCACCAAACATCCAATGCAATTTTTATTCAAAATTGTTTAATTTATGAAACTGCTTTGGTTATTTCTGTATTAGAGGATTTGCAGACAGAAAGTGTGTATATATCATGATTTCACTGTAATATTATCGAAATATAGTTTGCATGGTATAATTTGAAAATAAGAAATAGACATCTTCATCCATTTTCAAAGCTCTTTTTCAAAGGCTTCTTTCCTGTATAATGGAAACAATAGTTAATAAACTATAGCAACGAAATATACAGTACATAGTGCACTCTACACTACATTGGAGGTAGCAATCACTTACCCTCTGTTAAGAGAAGACAAAGTAAACCATTAATGCACAGCCTACAATCCAGCCAATCATGAGAAGGGTGGGTACAACATACTTGGAATATGGGAATGCCTCTGAGGAGAGAGAATAAAGATGCTTTTATGTACATGGTGGAATGAGACGTAAAGAAAGGGAGGCTTAACCATGGGCAAAGTATGCAGATCTCTAGGAGGAAAATTGGGGTAAGAGAGAGAGGCAACAAGGTTTAGGAAATAACTGTCTCCCTGCCATCACTCCCCATGCACTAAAATAGCCCTGTCTGTCCCTTGGCTCCCTTCCCTTAACAAAATACCTTCAGCTCTCTTCATTTTACTAACCCTGGCCAGAAGTGGAGGCAATGCAAGCAACAGACACAGACAGAGATGGGGTTTGCATGATCATCGCAGCCCACCGTGGCTTATTTAAGCCACGGTGGGCTGCGGTGATCATGTGAACCTGGCTTATTTAAGCTATGGTGGGTTGCACTGGATGGCTTTTGAATAGTGAAGCCACAACTGCAACTTGTTGTGTTGTCCAAACCAAGCAAGGGTGGGATGTTAGTGTGGTTAAGAAACCCTCCAGAACCCATGGGCTGTTTTAGGGTTGTGGGCACTTTGTTCACCACACCAACAACCCACCCTTGCCGGGTTCAGATGACACGGCAAGCCATGGTCACGGCTTCAATATTCAAAATGGCAGCCCACACATGCAACAGTCCACTGTGGCTTAAATAAATAAGCCACAGTGAGGTGCTTGATTATACAAATGGGTTCAGAGAGAGGAGGGAGGAGATCTGGCCCTACATTGCCCCAGGCCAGCTTTCCCCAACCTAGTGCTCTTCAGGTTTTTTTAGACTACAACTTCCATAATTCCTGACCATTTGGTTATGCTGGCTGGGTCTGATGGGAGTTGAAGTCCAAAACATATAGAGGGTACCAGGTTGGGGAAGCTGCCCTAGGCTACAGTGCTGGGCAATGAAGACAGAAAGGTACAGAGCCCACTGTTTCCAGTGCTGCTCAGACTGCCAGCACTGGTGAACTTAGTAAAGGGAAGGGGTTTTTTTGTAGCAATGGTGCTGGAGGGCTAGTGATTGGGGAGAGGAGGGGTGGGGAGGGGTAGGAAGGGTGGGGAGGGAGAGCTTGTAAAATTTGCTTCTCCAGCTAAGCAGGATTTCAGAAGCCCTTGGAGGTCTTCTCTGAGCCCAACTCAGGAGAACTTCACCATCATCTTGACAAGGTTACTCATAAATACGATAATGAATTATTATGATAATAACCATAAATGAATACTGGAGTAAGGGACAGATTGCAAAATCTATTTCAGTCCATCATCCCAACATGGCATTATGCCAAAATAAAATTAAACAACATCAGAAATGTCAATTGTTCTGCATTCAAAAGCAATAAATTCAAATTTATATCATAAGGAGCTTTGCTATCAGATTTCTGTGAATAGGGCCATTACTGTGGATTGCCTCAAGGCAGGCTTTCCCAACCTGGCACCTTCCAGATGCGCTGGATTATAACTCCATCAGCCCCAGCACATCTGAAAGGCGCCAGCTTGGGAAAGCCTGCTTTAAGGCAACACGTGAGCGGAGTCTTGTAATGTTAATAATCCAGAATATTGAGGTGATGTCTGTCCACAGGAGCTAATTGTTAGGTGCTCTTCCAGAAGTCTTTGGAAAGCCTGTAAAAGAGCTGAAGTTCCTCCACCATTACTACGTAAAGATTATATTAGCTAAACCCCTGTAGGAAAAGAAACAATAGAACTGAAGTTTGGGTAAGAGATGGAAATACACAGAGGAAGAAACAGAGAGAGAGAGAGACGGGTTTGTTGGATTCTAAGTCAAGGGCAGGCAGATGTTAGGCTTGCAGGATCTGCACTGGGTTTTTTACAAGAACCCCGAGACCCACCAGCTGGAGTCAGGTGCACAGTAGTGGCTGGGGGGAAGGGAAGGACATACTCTTAGAATTAAGGAACAAGGCTCCCTCTGAGCACATGCTGAGCCCAGGAATTTCTTTTCAGTACCAAAACTTGAGTTCACAGCCCTATCACACAAAAGTCCACTCCTTTCAGCCCAAGCTTTCTTTCATCTCAGCAGCATAATCTATCATATTGGCAGGGAGGAAACCTTTTCATTGTCAAAAAAGTGGGAGTCCAAAGCCCTTGGTGATCTACTACTAATTACTTGGAGATCTCAGTCTACTGCCTACCACTGCTGTAAGCTAACAGCATGTTGGGGCACTGGCTGGAGCATGTTGGGTTGCTCGCTGGAGAACTGGTGTGGGGTTGTGGATCTGGTTTTCTTCTGGAAGTTTAAGCCAAGTGCCTCCATCTATGCTCAAGCTCAACCTATGTATTTTGTAAATAATAAACTCAAAACCAAAATGCCTCCAGTAACCTCCTTCAAAAGGAAACTAAACTAGAGTAAATGCTGCACCCCTGGAACTGCTTGGAGAAGTTGGGGTGAGTTTGAAAGCACTGATGTGTCACAGTACTAACATTTCTGCATTAACTGTGCCAGTTCTGCTACCAAAGAGATCACTTACTGGATGCTTAAACAAAATTTGAATTTTGAGTTATGAAATACCACAGCAAATGCTTTCATCATTTTCACCAAGTCTTAACCGAGCTTACTTAGAAGTGTTTCATTTTTTCGGTGGGATTTATTACAAGCGACTAAGCTTAGTATTTCAGCCTTTGCTTAGTTGATTGTTAAGTACATTTTGTAATTCATTAGGTATCTAGTAATTGTATACGGCATACTGCTAAACAGTCTCTCTCTGTGTGCATTTGTATTTTAAATTTCAAACCCAAGTTTTGTTCCAGGATCTGCCTTCTATGGTCAGAAGGGCTCCATCCACAGAAGCTCCCTCTACCTGATTTTGGGGGATCCCTCTTCCCCACTGCACCACAGCTCACCCCATTCACCTCTGTGCAGCTTGTCAGGAGGCTGGAGGGACTGCCATGGGTAGAAAGGGACAGGGAAGTCTGCTTACACCAGCCCAGTTGTAACTTGTACGTGCCTAAATCTGGATCAAACCCCAGAAAGACAAGCATAAAGTTCATGGGGCGGCAGGCGGGGAAAATACAAATAAAGAGAAAAATCCAGTACTGAGTAAGCATTTTAAAGTTCCATTGGGAAAGTTAAGCTAGAACTGCAATCACCTTTTGTCATTGTTTTGTTTAACACAATACATTTTGCTAATGGTGGGCAAGATGGTAACTTAATTTGGCAGCTGGAAGGGGTAGATGGTATACCATTACTACCTGCGGTGAACAGTTTTCTCTTTTTGTCCAGTGTAAGTACTGCCACAGGGCCACACAGTATAAACAGAAGGCATTGTACTTTATGTGTGTGTGAATACTATAAAAAATCATTCTGTACTTGGTCTGTTCCACTATAACCTCTTCCTAAGATTTTGTCACACCCTCGTGTGACCAAGATACAGAATCCAGGAGTGGGCTTGATTCTCAGTGATATCCAGGTGCAAGAATAACATTGATTCCTCACACCTGTAGTGTCCCTGGATACACCCTTTTAGTTCCTCCCATATAAAAGAGCAGTCGCCATTCATTTCCAGTGGGAAGGCAAAACACTCTGCTTTTGAGGGCACTCTTGCAGTCATAGTAAAACCTACCCTCGACCCCAATATTGGGTCACCCAACCATCACTGTCTATGGGCCGAGGGCAAAGGGATGTACTGCGCAAGTGCGCACACTCGTGCCCTGACTGCAACCCTGTGCTTTCTTCCATACATATGAATGTATGAGTAATACTATAATGCTGCTGTTGCTGACACTGTTACTATAAAGTGGGGGGCCCCAGTGCAGAACCCATGGGCACCAGTGCACCTGCCGGGATCTCCATGGGGCCCATGAAATTTCCACTCCTTGTCCCCTTGAAAAAAATTATTCTTAATAAAAATAATTTCAAAATGTTAGGACTTCAGGTTTTCCTTCCTGTCCCTGAACCTGGCGCTGATCAGTGCTCGGGCGGGCGGGCGGGCGGGCAGGCAGGCAGGCAGAGAACGAAAGAGTTGCTTCCTGGCCCTGCCCAATCGTCTTCTGCCAACCCTGACCTTTACCTTTGTTCTCTCTTTCCAGTTCCAGCCTTTCACCTCACAATTTCTCTCCCTTCTACCCTTTGCTTTGCTACTTCTCCCTCAGTCCCAGGCTCTCACCTTATGATTTCTCTCCCTCCCCCACCTCTTTAACTTGCTGGGCCGATCTACATTGCGCCCGCCATTGCAATGAATTCGGTGTCCCGTCGCGTCAAACGCTCTCACATTAAAACGTGATTATTCACACTCACCCATTTTCCCCGTTGCAGGGCTTCATCGAATGCGCAAGCTTGGTTCACATTCGAGTGCTGTGCTGTTTTCCTGCTGTTTTCCTGCACGCGCTTGTCTGATCTCGGATGCTAAGTGGGGTCGGCCCCGGTCAGTGCTTGGATGGGAGACCGCCTGGGAATCAGGCTTCCTGCACTGAGCAGGGGGTTGTTCTATCCCTTCAAATGAGACTAAGTTTTACCCCCTCCTATCCCCCGCTCCGGATGTGTGTTTTTTAATTAAGGCGTTATCCTCGCAGAATTGGGTCTTCTCTGCGATGTTTTTTTTCTAATTGAGAAAAATTAGAAAAAAATTAGAAAAAAAACATTGCAGAGAAGCCCCGATTCTGCGAGGATAACGCCTTAATTTTTTTAAAAAAACATCCAGAGCAGGGGATAGGAGGGGGTAAAACTTAAACTCATTTGAAGGGATACAACAACCCCCTGCTCAATGCAGGAAGCCTGATTCCCAGGCGGTCTCCCATCCAAGCACTGACTGGGACCGACCCTGCTTAGCTTCCGAGATCAGACAAGCATGCACACATCCAGCCCTTTCCTTGTTGCTGAGGAAATGGGGGCTGCTGAGGAAGCTATGCAATTGGTAGCTGGAAGAAGACATGGGGCTGTCAAGAGCTGTGATTGGACAGGAGGGAAATGCAAACACCACCGCATGTGGACAGGCGGGGGAGAGGACTACCACTGGATATGGTACCGAAGGAGGAAAATCAGAGCACATTAAAGGGAAATACCGGGATATTAGGGTATTGAAAGCGGGAGCACGGAAGTGGGAAATTCCGGTTCCAATTCGAGGCGGCTACTGCGTAGTGTGAAAAGCGGGCAGTGAAACCTCATTGGAAGCGAAAAAAGGCGGTAAGTGTAGATCCAGCCACTGTATGTCCCCTTCTAGCCTTGCTCTTTCTCTCACTATTTCCCCTCCCTTTCTCTCCCTCTCACTCCTTTATCTTGGTATTTCTTGCTCCTCCCATCCCCTAGCCTTGTTCTTTTTCTCTCCTTTCCCAGCCCCTTCCCTTGTTCACACACACAGAGCACCTTCCTGGGTGGGGGATCTGATGGTAGAAGAGGAAGCAGGAGCGTCAAGTGGAGAATGGTGTGGTGAGCCTGGAGTCAAGGTAAGGAAAACATTTTCTTTCCTTTGGGTGCTGGAAGCATTTTCCTTTCCTCTGGAGCTGGAGAAAGGTATATGTGTAGATAGGATTAGAAGAGCAATCTTATGTTGGTCTACCCAGAAGTAGTTCTCACCAAATTCCATATAAGCATTGCAACCTTAAATTGGTATTTTGTTGTGCTTCCATGGAGTAAAATATGTGAATTGGCTTTGGAGTTCCTCTGCTTGTACTCAGTCACTTGGGTGAATTACTTGTCCTTTGACTAGCCAGGTGCCCATGGCAGTCATTATGTCATAAGCCACATCCTCTGTGGGAGCCATTTTGTGGTGGTGTCCACAGCAGTTTCTCAAATACCCAAATGTGCCCACAGGTCCACAAAGGTTGGGACCCCTGCAATAAGGACTAAACCTGGCCTTCATTATTTGGCCCAAGCCTCACCAACAGGGATCCTGCTACATTGTGGGGAGGGGATTACAAAGGTCCTCTGAGCATAGAGCACAGAGAAGGCCCTGCACTCATGGCAATTTGTGTTTATTTCTTTGTTTTGTGATATACAAACCCAACACATACAGCCTGCCCATGATTTCTGCATTCATTTGCAAATTAAATATGGCAAACGATACGAGTACAATCACATTATTTAGCAGAACAGAAAATAGTTCTAAAAGAGTAAAGCTGTAAAACATGCTCTTTAACTGAGATACAATTTTGTGGAAGTAAGATAATGAAAAATTGAAGGGTCGGAGACACTGCCAGGCCCACCATATGTCATGAAGCAATGAGCAGGTGGCTGGGATAGATATTGTTTCAGGGGAATAATTAAAAGCATGCAGGCGAGTGATTGACACCCAAACAAATAGGGCAGAAATGAGTGCAGCTTGCCAGAATAAATATTCCAAGAAGCCACACCCTCTGGGACCTTGCCCAAAATGGGTTGGCTTGTTTCTTTATTCTAGAGATGCTATTTCTCTAGTGAAGAACCAAAGCAGTTTGTGAAACTTTAATATTTTCAGTGTTGAAACCTGCATGAATGGGGTATCTGTGGTGAAAATGACAGCGGGGTTACACATTTAGCCCTGCCTCCAAAGTTATGTGGAGGCTCCCATGTGATTTAGAATCATCATCATGGTTCTAAATCACACAAGGAGATTCTGTGAGTACAGGAGGTTCTCTGCTGCAGACTTTATGCTGAACACGGGGCTGTGAAAGCAGGGGTAGAAGTACGGATGCCGGAGAAATCCACGATGGAATCAAATGAGTTCGCATTTCTATGAATCCAACCCATTGATTCCACAGTGGACCAGCTTTTCCCAAGCCACATGGATTCCATGGACTTGTGGACCAGGGGTTTGTTTGTTTGTTTGTTTTACTTTCTGAAATTCTATGCAAATTTAATTGTAGAAAAATAAGTAAAATACAAAAAACTCAAGTCACAAATGCACATTTCCCCCATAGGCTAAAGCAGTGGTCTCCAAAAAAATTTGATCGATACCCTATCAGTAAAAACATTTTGCCCCTTCATGGATCACTGCCTGGTTGTGGCGAAGGGGCTTGCGTAACTCAGTGAAGCCATAAGCTATGCCGTGCAGGGCCACCCAAGACGGACAGGTCATGGTGGAGAGTTCTGACAAAATGTGGTCCACTGGAGAAGGAAATGGCAACCCACTCCAGTATTCTTGCCAAGAAAACCCCACGGAACATATCACAAGGCTAAAAGAGATGATGCCGGAAGATGAGCCCCTCAGGTCAGAAGGTGTCCAATATACTACTGGGGAAGAGCAGAGGGTATTTCCAAGTAGTGCCAGAAAGAGTGAAGCGGCTGGGCCAAAGCCGAAAGGACACTCAGCTGTGGATGTGTCTGGTGGTGAAAAGAAAATCTAATGCTGTAAAGAACAATATTGTGTAGGAACCTGGAATGTCAGATCAATGAATCAAGGTAAACTGGAGGTGGTCAAACATGAGATGGCAAGATTGAACATCGACATCTTGGGAATCAGCGAACTAAAATGGACAGGCATGGGCGAATTTAATTCAGGTGACCATCATATCTACTATTGTGGGCAAGAATCCCTTAGAAGAAATGGAGTAGCACTCATAGTCAACAAAAGGGTGGGAAAAGCAGTACTGGGGTACAATCTTAAAAATGATAGAATGATCTCAGTACGAATCCAAGGCAAACCATTCAACATCACAGTAATTCAAGTCTATGCCCCAACCACTGATGCCGAAGAAGCTGAGGTTGATCGGTTCTATGAAGACCTCCAACACCTTCTAGAACTAACACCAAAAAAAGATGTCCTCTTCATCATAGGGGATTGGAATGCTAAAGTAGGAAGTCAAGAAATCACTGGGATAACAGGCAGGCATGGCCTTGGTGTACAAAATGAAGTAGGACAAAAGCTAATAGAGTTTTGCCAAGAGAACACGCTGATTATAGCAAACACTCTTTTCCAACAGCACAAGAGACGACTCTACACATGGACATCACCAGATGGTCAATATCGAAATCAGATTGATTATGTCCTTTGCAGCCAAAGATGGAGAAGCTCTATACAGTCAGTCAAAACAAGACCTGGAGCTGACTGTAGCTCAGATCATGAGCTTCTTGTTGCAAAATTTCGGCTTAAACTGAAGAACATAGGGAAAACCACTAAACCATTCAGGTATGACCTCAATCATATCCCTTATGAATATACAGTGGAGGTGAGGAATAGATTTCAGGGATTAGACCTGATAGACAGAGTGCCTGAGGAACTATGGACGGAGGTCCGTAACATTGTTCAGGAGGCAGCAACGAAATCCATCCCAAAGAAAAAGGAATGCAAGAAAGCCAAGTGGCTGTCTGATGAGGCTTTACAAGTAGCTGAGGAAAGAAGGGAAGCGAAAAGCAAGGGAGAAAGGGGAAGCTATATCCAACTGAATGCACAGTTCCAGAGAATAGCAAGGAGAGACAAGAAGGCCTTCTGAAATGAACAATGCAAAGAAATCGAGGAAAACAACAGAATGGGAAAGACTAGAGATCTCTTCAAGAAAATCTGAGATCTCAAGGGAACGTTTTGTGCAAAGATGGGCATGATAAAGGACAAAGAAGGCAGGGACCTAACAGATGCAGATGAGATTAAGAAGAGGTGGCAAGAATACACAGAAGAACTATACAGAAAAGATCTTAATGTCCCTGATAGCCATGATAATGCGGTCACTGAACTTGAGCCGGACATCCTCGAGAGTGAAGTCAAGTGGGCCTTAGGAAGCATTAGTAACAACAAAGCTAGCGGAGATGACAGTATTCCAGCTGAGCTGTTTAAAATCCTAAAAGATGATGCTGTTAAAGTGCTGCATTCAATATGCCAACAAATTTGAAACACTCAGCAATGGCCGCAAGACTGGAAAAGGTCAGTTTACATTCCAATTCCAAAGAAGGGCAACGCCAAAGAGTGTTCAAACTACCGTACAATTGCGCTCATTTCACATGCCAGCAAGGTGATGCTCAAAATCCTACAAGCTAGGCTTCAGCAGTATGTGAACCGAGAACTACCGGAAGTGCAAGCTGGGTTTCGAAGAGGAACTAGAGATCAAATCACCAACATTCGCTGCATCATGGAGAATGCAAGAGAATTCCAGGAAAACGTCTATTTCTGCTTCATTGACTACGCTAAAGCCTTTGATTGTGTGGATCACAACAAACTGTGGCAAATTCTTAAAGTGATGGGAGTACCAGACCACCTGACCTGTCTCCTGAGAAACCTATACGAGGGTCAAGAAGCAACAGTGAGAACCAGACATGGAACAACCAAGTGGTTCAAAATTGGGAAAGGAGTACGACAAGGCTGCGTATTGTCCCCCTGCTTATTTAACTTATATGCAGAGTACATCATGAGAAACGCCGGGTTGGATGAATCACAGGTCGGAATTAAGATTGCCGGGAGAATTATCAACAACCTCCGATATGCAGACGATACCACCCTAATGGCAGAAAGTGAAGAGGATCTCAAGAGCCTCTTGTTGAGGGTGAAAGAGGAGAGTGCAAAAGCTGGTTTGAAACTCAACATTAAAAAAACGAAGATCATGGCATCTAGCCCTATCACTTCCTGGCATATAGAAGGGGAAGAAATGGAAGCAGTGACAGATTTTACTTTCTTGGGCTCCAAGATCACTGCAGACGGTGACTGTAGCCATGAAATTAAAAGACGCTTGCTGCTTGGGAGGAAAGCTATGGCAAACCTAGACAGCATAGTAAGAAGTAGAGACATCACCTTGCCGACAAAGGTCCATCTAATCAAAGCTATGGTTTTCCCAGTAGTAATGTATGGCTGTGAGAGCTGGACTATAAGGAAGGCTGAGCGCCGAAGAATTGATGCTTTCAAACTGTGGTGCTGGAGAAGACTCTTACGAGTCCCCTGGACTGCAAGGAGGTCAAATCAGTCCATCCTAAAGGAAATCAACCCTGAGTGCTCATTGGAAGGACAGATACTGAAGCTGAAGCTGAAATATTTTGGCCACCTAATGCGAAGAGAAAATTCCCTGGAAAAGACCCTGATGCTGGGAAAGACTGAAGGCAAAAGGAGACGGGGACGGCAGAGGATGAGAAGGCTAGATAGCATCACGGATGCAATGAATATGAACTTGAGCACGCTCCGGGAGAGAGCGCAGGACAGGAAGGCCTGGCGTGCTCTGGTCCATGGGGTCACGAAGAGTCGGACACGACTGAACAACAACAACAAAAACATTTTGAGCATGCACCCCCTATACGTATGTATATTTATGTATAAGTGATATACATATACTACTGTACTAATATATTATGTACATTATGAAACATACACAAAAAATAGAAATTTTAAAAGGATGAGATAAAGATGGGCACATATACCCCAATGGATCACCCTGTGTGCACCCCACTTTGGAGACCACTGGGCTGAACCATGAAAATGTGCAGGGGGGGGATTTGCACATTTTCACAACTGCGAGTTTGCACAAATTCAGGAAATTGGGAAAAAATGCAATTCCATCAATGGAACTGTGAACCAGCCTCTCCCTGCTTCCCTTTGCAGGGGCTGCTATAACACAGAGAATGAGATCAGAGCAGTAGTCCAAGCAGGTCCAATATTAGCCCTCTTCATCTGTCCCACAGTGTGTACTGAACCCATGGAGGGTCACAGAGCAGGATTGCTGTAGTAGGCCTTGCCCCCAACCTCCAGTTGCTCATCATATCTTCCACATGGGGCCTAAACAAATTTATTGTATGCTCCTAGGAGTTGGTTGCCAGCTCGTAATTCCTATTCTTTACCTTTTCCATTAACATCTGTCTATCTGCCGTTGTATTTCCAGACCTGCTGTTGTTCCTGTCTCTTCCCTATAACTTATTCCACATTGCCCTCTGCCTTGGATCCTCTTCTAAAAAGACTTTGAGACCAGTTCCTTGCCGAAATTGCTGCCCTTTTGTTCTTGACATTGGGTGATCTGATCTGGCATGCAAAGGCCTTATGCCTGCATTCCAAGGTCTTGTCTGTCCCAGTTTCTCTAGAGTCCACCGGCCCATTAAAGTACACTGGCTACCATATTCAATGAATTGGCTTTACAGAGGTACAACCTGCTCTGCCAATAAGCAGCTTATAGTGTTCTGTCCTAAGTGTTTGGCATTGTGTCATAGGAACAACTGCAAAGAAAACTATGGCTCATATTCAAAGGTTCCCTGCTACTACCAGGGAGCCTCTTCTGCTCATAGAAGGGCTGTTTTCCAACCGTGGAAGACTCTTGCCCAAGAATGGTGACCCCAAATACAGAGAAATTCTCCCATTTGTGCAAAGTCTTGCACAAGACTTTGCAGAAACTTTTTTTCAAGACTTTGTTATGGTCTGTCAGAGTTCATACGCTACTGGTTGTGTCTTCCCTATCTACCATTTTCTCCTAGTGTTACACGCACCACAATACATTCTGGTGCTGGTCTGTGGGACGTCTCCCATTTGCACTTGTGCAAGAGTCCAATGTACAGTCCTAATACATTTTCCTTCCTCTCAAGGTTCCTTGAATCCAAGCCCACAAAACTAATTTTTCTGTCTATTGATGTACACTGCTGAATTTTTATAGGCAAAACTTTTCTATGGAGAATTCTTCTCTGGATACACAACCACAAGAAAAGTTGCAGCTGCATTTAGAGATGGCTGCTGATTCACCACATGTACAACCTGGTTCACAACATCAACCACGTGGTTCTGTGTACCTAAGAGTATAACCATATGGTGAAATTCAGCCGTGTGAACCAGTCCTGTGTCTTGTCTTGGCAATTAACGATGGGTTTTTCTATGTCACATCTTTTCTTAAGTTTTTTTTTCTTTTAAAATATAAATGATAATGCCTATACAATTGCTAATGACTTACGGTGTCCATGTGTCCTCTTTTATAGAGGACAGTCCTCTATTTGAAGGTCTGCCACTGCACAATCCTCTGTTTGAAGGGCTGTCCAGCCTAAGTCTGGTATCATGATAAAGAACCATCAGAAGGAAGAGATGAGCCTTGAAGTGGCCCATCAACAGCACCTGGACAGGAGACTGACTAAGGCACACAGGTCACTTGGTCACAGTCTTCCACACTATGGTGAGATGTACTGCATTTCTATTTAAATTATAATGATTATTTCTAAATTTGCATCCATACCTATAAATTAGCAGATGCAAATGTTATGCAAATAGGTGTCATCTTTTCTCCTCCTTTTTGGTGATGCATGCCCTCTTTTTCAGAGATTCACAAGTGGTCAACCTATAATGACTGCAATTACCTTCATTAAGTTTATTATTCGTGACCAGTCTTCAAAAGTTTTGTACTGTTTCCTCTATAGTTAAACCAGATGATAAATCAACATTCTCCATAAACTTTACTAGCTAAATGGTGAGTCACATACTACTCAGCCAGTTATGATATAATTGAAGTCAACAGCCCTATGTTTGCTTTGCTCAAGAGTAAGTGATTTGTACATTGCAGCCAATAATTACATGAATGCACACACATGATACTTCAGAGAGCAACAGGGAGCTCCACATATATGGAGGGTTTTCTGAAGCAAAAATGACACTCCATAAGCCACTTTTCAAACTTGGGGAAACTTCAGGGCTTACTTGAGGCAAAGTACAAGATGCCCCTTAACCCATTCCACATATAAAAGCAGACTGGACTGGCAATCAAATCTTACTTCAGCACTGGCAATGCAGCGGGACAGTGTCCCCCACCATAACTGAAGCCAGCAGGCTAGCTTAGGGAGCACAGGGCAGGACAGGTGGCACACATGGTTTTGTCCTCCAACTTCTTGGCACTGCTCTCTACCACCCAGTGTCTGCTGTCTGACACAGCTGCCTCACTCTGCCTAATGTCAAGGCTGTTCCTCTAATGCCTCCAAACATGGCCAGCTCTCCCATTAGGTGGGGTGAAGCCCCCATTTCAAGCAGTGGAACAGGAGGAGCAGTGAGGTGCAATCTCCCCCAGCCTCTGCTGGGAAGGCTTGCCACAGGCTTGCCAGCCCTGCTCTGCTGCTCCTCTGTGGCAAATGCTGCAGCAGGAGAGTGCCCAGTTGAGCTCTCCAGAGTAGCCACTCACCTGATCTCTTACTCTAGTGGAACTCTCAGAGTGAAAGATCAGGGGGACAGCTTTCCAGAGCAGCTTTCTGCCAGATCTCTCACTCTGAAGACTCCCTCAGAGTGAGAGAGCAAGCGGACAGGCTCTCTGGAGAGGCGTGTTGGCCACACAAAGCTGCTGACATGGCTCTCCAGAGAGCTGTCCCCATCCCAAATGTCTCACTCTGAAGAGAGGCCCTTCCTCCAGCTTTGTGGGTGAGGTGGCCCCAGAGACTGCTTGTGCGGGCAATCTCCAGGGTCACCTCACCCACAGTGCCTTACTCCGAGGAAGGACCCATCCTCAGCACAAGGCATTTAGTACCTGGATGCCTCTCCAAAGAACCCTTCTGCTTGCTCTCTTGCTCTACGGAAGTTCTCCGAGTAAGAGATGGGCAGCAGCCATGGGGGGAGTGGCAATGGCATTAGTGGCGGAGGAACATCTCATGCCACCACTGCGTGAGGAGCAGTGTGAGGAACAGATGTCATGGAGAAAAAGCAAGTACATATGCTGTACATATGCCTACATATATCATTTGGTAGGGATGGGTATTTGAAAAATCCAAACAAAAAATAAATACAGAAGCGCTCCATTCATATCTATTTCAGAGGTAATGAATATGAATTAAAGTTAATCCAAATTAACTAATCCGGAATGAATGCCTTCTCTTCTCCAGTTTCTTTTTTGTATTTACATTCCTACGGATTTTTTTCGCTTGACTTTTAATGGCATGCCCACTTTGCATTGCAACGTTGTCAGCTGAGAAAAGGTGAAACAACGTTTCTGAAGTTCAGTGGGAGGAGGGAAAGGCAATCAGCTAGCTAGCTCTGAAAGTGACAGAGAAGTCCCAGCGCAGGGGACGAGCTGGTGGGCAGGATGCAGCTCAGTGCAATGGGATTATGTGAAATCAAATACCCTTGGATGGGCAGATTGGGAAACAATCCCACCACCCTCCAAGGACTCTTGGGGTAACAGGTTACTTGGCAGGAGGTGGCAATTTTGCCCCTCCAGCCATTTCCTGCAGGTGCCCCTTCTTCTAATGTAAGAACAGCTGTGTTACCTTTATAATTACAATCTTTAAAATAGTGGCTACGTACATTGTCTAACTTGAGCACACTCCGGGAGAGAGCGCAGGACAGGAAGGCCTGGCGTGCTATGATCCATGGGGTCATGAAGAGTCGGACACGACTGAACAACAACAACATTGTCTAAAACCAACGTTTCTTCTATAACTCCTTTGCATTCAGTGTGGTATAGAAGAGAGTCTAAAAAGAAATATCATGAGTTTTGCTGTCTGCATTACTCTGGATGGGTTTATCACTATGGTTTTGCCTAAACTATCACCTGATGATGGTCAGAGATTTGGGGGGGGGGGAAGAAAACATTAACATACCTGAGAGAGCAGTCCTACGGTCCCACTCCCTGAGGCTGCAGACACAGCTACAACCTTGAGGGGACAGGACACTGAGTGGGGATTTTCCCCCCTCTCCCCCTTCCTCACAGTTGTGGGGCAGGGGCAGGAAAGGGAGTGGTACATTGGGAGGGGAGGGGAAAGAAGAGGCATAGATCCACTGCCTCTCAGTTGGCATTGGGAGAGAAATCTGCTTTGAGTGCTATTGTTAACTGGTCACCAACACTGACATGAGTAAATAGAATCTGAAGCTCATTGTATTCTCTTGAAATGGGTACTCCATGGGTCAGATGCAGACAATTATGCTTAGAGAAGATCCACTGAAATCAATATGACTTAAATTAGTCATATTGAAGCTAGACAGCCATCTGTCAGGGATGCTCTGACTTGGATTCCTGCATTGAGCAGGGGGTTGGACTTGATAGTCTTATACGTCCCTTCCAACCCTACCATTCTAAGATTCTATGATTCTAGTCATAACTAACATAAGCCCCATTGATTGCAATGGATCTACTGTAAGTATGACTAAGTCTGAATCCAACCCCATGTATACACTGGCTTCATTTTAAAACCTTAATTTTTTTAACAGCAATTTAGTTACATTTAAATTGAGATGCAATTTAAGAATGCATTATTACATTCATTTTAGAGCTAGTGGTTGTTACTGCAGTTTAAGGGACCTTACCTGAGAAGGAAACAGGCTCTCACCTCTGCAGAAGATGTTTATAAAAATTATAAAATTACCAAAAAAAATTCAGAAGGAAGAAATATACTTTTCAGTAATCCAAAGGAAAACATATTAAATTTCTAATAGATAGGATATCTATCCTACATATTTAACAAGAATTCCTTCAGGGAGAAGGGCCCCTTTCAGCAATAGCTGCTGTTATACAGCTGATACAGTGATATGGCTGCTTTTTTATCTTCTACTAGGAGGAAGATGTCTGTTCATTGATATCACGCCATACCATTGCTTTACAAAGTTTTTGCTCTCCGGCCAAACCCCCTTACAGCTCTTTTTCTACAGAGGATGTCTATAAAATTATAAAACCATCAAAGTTGTTCAGGAGGAAGAAATATACATTTCAATAATCCAAAGGAAAACATATTAGGTTTCTAATAGATGGGATTGCTTGTGCTGTAAAAATGAAACACAAAAAACACAAAGTCAAAGCAGAAAACTATCAACACCTCCACGCAAAGCTCCTATACATGAATTGTACACACATGAATACATTTCTAAAACATGTGGCTTTTACCATACCTGTTTGTGCCATTCCTCTTGTGTGTCTAAATAGAACTGGTTTGACGTTTGAGTCTGCAGCTGCATCTCTAAGCTCTCTGAAGCTTTAAATAGAGCAATATTTGGAATGCACTGCACCTGCTTCTCCCAAGAGTGCCAGTTTTAAGTTATCTGCATTCAACAGTAGTAAAACCCAGGAATTTGGGATGTCACACTTTGCAGTTCACTCTGCCCAATACTAGTATAGAGCAATGCATTAAGACAACTTGAGTGATGTTTTCTTCTGTCAAACAATACTGGAACTCTTTAATACCGGAGCTCTGTAATATACAAACAATACAAACAGCTCTTTAATACAGCTGTGGCAGGCTTCCTGAGCAGTTTACCACTGCAAAAAGTAAACAGAACTTGTATCATTTTGGCCATTAAGATAAGATGTGAAATGGAGTTTTGCTCAAATTTAAAATGGGACAAAACAGGAGAATTCACATTTGACCATTTCAGGGTTAAGAAGATAAGAACATAAGAAGAGCCATGCTGGATCAGACCATAGGTCCATCTAGTCCAGCATTCTGTTCACACAGATGTCGACCAGGAACCCACAAGCAGGACATGAGTGCAACAGCACCCTCCTGCCCATGTTCCCCAGCAACTGGTGTACATAAACTTACTGCCTCTGGTACTACGTACTTTGGTACATAGCCATCAGGACTAGTAGCCGTTGATAGCCTTCTCCTCCAGAAATTTGTCCAATCCCCTTTTAAAGCTATCCAAATTGGTGGCCATCACTTTAGACAGCTTGAATCAGCATTTGATTCTCTGCTTCTCTGTTAGCTCAGTTGGGAGAATGGATTGGCAGCCTAGTTGAATCATGCATAGTGATCCTTGTTTTTTTCTAATCCCCTTTTAAAGTCATCCAAACTGGTGGCCATCATTACATCTGGTGGTAGCGAATTCCATAGTTTAACTATATGCTGTGTGAAGAAGTCCTTCCTTTTATCTGTCCTGAATCTCCCACCAATCAGCTTCATGGGATAATCTTGGGTTCTAATATTATGAGGGAGGGAGAAAAATGTCTCCCTATCCACCTTCTCCACACCATGCATAATTTTGTACACCTTTCAACCCTTTAGAACGGGAAGAAAACTGCACAAAAGCCAGGAAACTGCCAAACAACCAGTGGTTGGGGAAAGAGGGGGCAGGGGAAAAGCCATGTCTATTTGGGGCACCCCAGAGGGCCAGATTGGGACACCAGGCCGGCCAGATTTGGCCCCTCAGCCAGAGGTCCTCCATGCCTGATCCAGAAGGCAGGATGAGATCTAATGGGTGGAAAATGCAAGGAGGCAGATTTTGGATAAATATTACAAGAAGTTTTGTAACAGCAAGAGCTCTTTGACCATGGAACAGGCCACCTTGTAATGTAGTGGGCTCTCCTTTGCTGGAGGTATTGAAGCAAAGGCTGGACAGCCATCTGCCATGGGTACTCTAGTTGGTAGGTCCTGCACCCAACGGGTTGGGCTAGATAATCTCCGAAGTCATTTCTAACTCTATAACCCCATGATAATCCATCCATGGAAACAGGTCTCCCTGTTTGGTTTGCCCCTTTTGCACAAAAGGCTGCTGTAAGCAGAGCATATCCCCCATACCTTTAGGACTTCAACTTATTCCCGTACCAGATACAGGGATGCATGCATACAGTAGCATACTGCTGTGGTTATGGAACACTTCTTCCCCCAGAACCTACCTCCTATTTGGAGTGGAAGAAAGGCTAGTGCCTCCATTCCCTTCATCCTTCTGCTAATCATTGGTAGCTGTCACAGATCCATAGATCAGGCATTTAGAACTGTGACAAAAAAATGAGTTATGACCATCTACTCTTTTTTTTTTATGAGCAAATTTGAATTAGGTGAATTTAAGAATAATTTTCCAAAATTTGTTTCAGCTTTAGTTTGAATCTAGTTCATTTCACCCCATTCACTGTTTTATCTTCTGATGTTAAAGTAAGGCCCATTTCACAGAATCATACAGTTAGACAGTACCTTGGATGTCATCTTGTCCAACTTGCTGCTCATTGCAGAAATACTGCACTGCAGCACCCCTGACACATGGCCATCCAGCCTCTGTTTAAATAACTCCCACAAAGAAGAGTCCACCAGCTTCCAAGACACACTGTTCCACTGTCAAAGAAGTTCTAACCATCAGGAAGTTTCTCTCAATGTTTAGCCAAAATACACTTCCCTCAATGTCCAACCACTGGTTCTATTCCTGCCCTCTGGAGCAGCAGAAAACAAAGTCTGCTCCATCTTTGACATGATAGCTCTTCATATCTGAAGACAGCTCTCATGTCATCCCTTCATCTTCTCTTCTCCAGGATAATATACCCAGGTCTTTCAAGCCTTCCTCATAGGGATTGGATTCCAAATTACTCACCAGGCTGGTTGCCCTTCTTCTGGACTTGCTCTAGTTTATAGTTCATATGAGAATATTGTCAACTATTATTATGAATTAAGTACTTACAGTAGGCTAACACAGAGGTGAGAATAGGAGTCCTAACATGACAATGCTCCAAATGGGACCTGTAGAAGAACATTCATATGACTTTCGAAGATTTAAGAAGTGTAAGTTTTCACATGCTGAGTTAGGCTAATGTTCAACACTCTGTCTGACAATGGCCAACCAGATGCCCTGGGAAGCAATACATACCAGGCAAGAAAGTGATATTCATCTCCGGATGACTTTGTCTCAAAATAGTCCAGGGAAATACATGTGTTTGCGTGAGGACACAACTGACCTAGAGTAACATCAGAGGTAACCAGATTTAAAGGCATTTGATCAACAGGTCAACAGATACTTCTGAGAAAAACTTTTATCCATCTCACATATACCTTCTCCAAGATTTGATTCTGATACTGTAGCTTTAGTTCTTATGTAGTCAGGCATGAGAAGCAATGTGATGTGTCATGGCAATAATATGCAGATAGGAAAGCAAGTCCGCAAATCAGTTAATCTGGAGTATGTGTCTTAAAGCCATTTGGCAATGCAATCCTATGCATGTCTGCTCAGAGGTAAGCCCCATTAAATTCAATGGGACTACTTACTCTTAAATGTGAATAAATATGTATAGGATTGCATTGTTACAGTGCAGTCCTATACGTGTCTACTCAGAGCCTACTGAGTTCAGTGGGGCTTACTTCCATGTAAGTGGGGGACCAGATTGGTCCCAGTGACTGGATTGCTTCACAGAACCAATCTGAGGATTGGATTCCATCGGAGGTGGGACCCATGTCCAAAACCCTCACCCTCCTCAATGATCGGATTATTTAGAAATGATGCCTCTTGTTAGAAAGGCAGTTTAGCAAAGAAAAACAACAACAAAAGGAAAAATAGAATGAGTGTTTACCAGTCCCACATGCACACAAGGCTAAAAAAGAGATCATGCCTTTCTTTAGTGAAGAAAAACAGCTTACTCTCAAATATTCTTGAACATACAGAGCAGGTACAGCTTAGAGTTTCAGACAAAGTTTGTTCAATCCATTCCTTTGTGTTCTATAACACTGTCAGGAGAGAGAGCAAACATATGTGCTCCCAGCAATGGAGAAGGTCGGGGGGGGGGGGAGCAGGAACCACACTAAGGCTAGCTATGCCCCAAATTCCCATGCATTAACTAGCTAACTGAAACACTGCCCCCTTCCTGTAACTTGCAGATGAGGTTGCAATATTCCCAACGCTCCGAAAATCCCTGTCCCGCTCTGCACAAAAGACCCACCCCCTCATATCACCCAGTTACATCTTTTCCTTCTTCATCCAGAAAAAAGAAATAGCATTTGAACCGACACATGAAGTTTCTGGTAATGAATTTGGTCTTGGCAATCAATATCCTTAGCAGGATGTCTTAATCTATATTGTAAAAACATTGTTCACAATCAGGCTAAAAATAGGTTGAACAGAAGAATAATAGCTGCGTTGAATTCTGTTGGATTTACTTCTGAATAGGGTTGCACTGTAAACCACTAACATGGGTACATGGAGGAGAAGCACAAGATAAATTCTGGATGAGACAAAGAAGTGCAGGGAATAGGATACGCAAGTCAACTGCATGCCCCACTCATCTCTGCACTTTTTGTGCCATACAAAATAGCTCAGCCTCTTTGTGATCATTATTTGAGCTTAGAAGATAAGACATTTCCAGCTGTCATGTTATAAAGTTCTGTTGATAAAACAAATATCCCCATCAGCTGCCAGGTAGAGATGATTCTGACTATAAACTCAGATTCTTTGTGCAGTAGCCTTTTGCAACTTGCCAAATTCACACAAATCAATGGAGGGGGAGACCAAAAACTAACATCTTAACAGTTTCCCACAGCACCGTCAGTATTTCTTTTTCAGATACATCTTAAACTTTATCATAAAGGAAAGCCTTTATGCCTTTCTTGCTGTCATATTCTGTACCAAGATTCCTTCCCTGGTTAAACAAAACTAACATGATGGGAGGAACTTGCTTGTAGATTCCAGACCCTGGGCCAATGAAATTGCTATTCTTTACAAGAGGAGCAGTAAAGCAAACTGAGAATTCCTTTTCCTAATGTATTCTTTAAAATGCTGGTGTGATCCTATTTAGGCCTTCCTACAGTCCACAGGTAGCAAGGCCCTTTTAACCATCAACATTTATGTCTTGTCTGATTTGAACTTCAGTTTATTCATCCTCATCCAGCCCATAGACCAGGCAGTGGTACAGGGAACTGGATCTAATGTAAAGTGGAGTTTAGAATTATCAGCATATTGATGACACCGAATTCCAAACTTCCAAACGATCCTTCCCTGCTACTGCATCTTCTAAATTTTAAAAATGGTTGAAGACAAGATGGAACCTGCAAGATCATTCCCACGCAGTAAACCCTTAGGTACCAAATACAACCATGGTGCATTTGGTACCTAATGAGGGGCCGTGAGCCAGCGGTAGAGCACATACTTTGCATGCAGAAGGGCCCAGGTTCAATCCCCAGCATCTCCAGGTAGGGCTCAAAGTATTCCTGCCTGAAACCCTGGAAAGCCACTGCCAGTCAGTGTTGACAATACTGGGCTAGATGGACCAATGGACTGACTCAGTATAAAGCAGCTTCCTCCCCTTCTGGAACCAGTCAGACAGGTATGAGCAGAACCAGAAGGATCTGATGATGTGCCAACTCCAGGTTTCTGAGGGTCTTCAGGCAAGACACTTGCAATGCACCCTCTCCATCAGTGAATCTAACTTCTCACCACCAGTGTCATCAACAGCTATAGCTCCTCCTTTTTCTCATCATTGCTACCACTTCCTTGCTTGATGGGCAGAAAGCCAGTGAGCAAATAAGCAGTGGCATCTACTGCTCCTCCTTCTCACCGCCACTATTGTCAGGGCCAGAGCAAGAGGCAGGTGAACAAGCAAATTGCAATGATAGAGGAACAGCAACTCCAGGGGGCCTCGTCAGTGGGTCCCTGCTGGGATGTGTGCCCTAGGCAAGTACCCAACCGTGCCTACCCTTGATGCTACACAGATGATGATTCACAGTTCCAAAACTGCTGAGACATCCAGAAGAATCAACATGGTTACATTCACACCATATATCTCTAGATGAAGACAATCAACCAGGGTCCCATCTACACGAGCCTTTTACTGCTGGGTGGCTGCGAGTCGAGGTCCCTCAGGATAGATGACGCAGTCTCCACTTCACAGCCATCCATGGTTTTCTCCTGAAAACTGGATTTCTGAGGTGGTGTTTTGCTGCTATTTGGGGGGTTTGCTGCGGGTTTCCCCATGGTTGCAGGCTGTCTGTCCCTTCCCCGAACTGACTTTGCATTTTGCGGTGGGCATGTTGTAGTGCTTGCATCACTCTGTGATGCCCCATTATTCCCCCCACCCCTTTGCAGCTGTGTAGTTACAGAGGCACAGAGAGGTGTTTTCAGTTATTTAATCACACTTCTGCACATTTTTGCGGCTTCATATCTTTGCAACAGTTGCTTTTGGACTCAGTGCCCAAGGGTGGGGGAGAGTCTTGAGGGAGGACCACCTTTGCTCCGATCACCATTTCAGAGCAATGGATAGGCACGTATCGCTCACGCTTGTGAGTGTGAACCAGTCTCGGGCTGGGGAACTGACAAACAGATGGTGTGGAAATGAAGGAGCACAGGACAACTAATTTTTTACCAACGAGGAAGGGAAAGACACAACAAAACACCTAAAATACAAAACAGCCAATGAAGTGTTGTACCCCCACACTCACGGGACTGCACAGCTGCACATTTAAGTATGATGACCAAAAAAAAAGGGCACTGCGAGTCTATTAGGGAAGCCCGCAGTAAATCGTGAGTGTATCGCAGGGGATGCTAATTCGAAGCCGCATTGCTGCGCAGTTGCAACAGGGTGGGGAGTGAAAGCGGTGCCATGTAGATGGGGCCCAGGGCTTCATCCATCTGAACTAAAGGTCGTTTCTTAATAAATGAACAATTAGCATGTGGTACCCCTCCAGAAGGGGCAACTTTTGCAATACATGGAGAGCTTCCTCCACTACTGGGGCCTCAAATGTCCCTGTTTTTGAGAGATAGCCCAGGAGTACAAGAGCCCCTTCCCATTTCATGATGGAGAAGAGTTTCAGTCCCTAAACTCAAACGGTTAACTTTTCTCTTCATCTTAGTTTCAAATTTTGTTTTACCAGTAGCACAGCTCTCTGTTTCAATAAGGAGCTCATTCCTCCTTATTTTCACTAACCCATTTTTTATTTATAGGTCTGAATCATTAACCGATTATTGATCAGTGCATTGAACCAATTAAGATGTTGCCCACATGGAACTCTGAGTAATCTAAGTAGCCTGCAGGCATTTGATATGTTTTCCCAGAGCTTGTTTTCTCTTATTGCAACCATATTTGCATTAACCATTTTAGGGCACAATCCTATGCATGTTTAGACAGGGAAAAGGCCTACAACTCCTGTAGCTTATGGAATTCCTTATCCAGAGAGGTCTGACTGGCTAGCTCACTTCCAGTTTTTAAGAAGGTAAAGACCATTATTTTGAAGAGGGCTTTCCCCTCCAAGAACAACAACTTTCTCTTTGCCATTGTTGTATAATTCCTTGCTTTGTTTTTGTAGCCTTTATAATCTGTTCTTATGATGTAATAGGCAAGCTTTATCATTCTAATGCTGAATTTAGTGAGCCATTTCAGGAGCCTTCACTAGAGAAGCTGATATAAATCCAAGAACAGCTGCGGACCCTGACGTGGCATTTTTGCAGACTCTCATCCTCAGCTATGGGGCTATAAACTTGCTCTTTTCCAAAACTTAGGGGCACAGTCCTATCTGGATGCCCATCAGCCTCCAGCCTCGGAGGCTGGCGGGCATCCTATGCAGAGAGGGAGAAGCGCAGAGATGATCGCCACCTCTGCTTCGCCTGCTCTGCATTTTTACTAGATGGGCATTTTTGAGGAGGGAAAAAGGCTGAGGAAGGCTGGGGATAGCTCATATCCCCACTTCCCCAGTCCCCTCCCTTCCCTGCCCATGGAACTGCCCACTTTCCCTCATCTCTGAAGTTGCTTTTGCAAGCTTGGTGAAGCAGCTGGCACAGTTCTCTCTGCACCAGCCATGAGGGGGAGGGGAGCTCGGGTTCCTGGGTCCAAGCTTGGAGCACTGTCTCCGACCTCTAGGATGTTGCAGGTGCCCAACTGGGTCTGGGAGTCCATCAGGCCCCCTCCCCCCACAACCCTTTGACTGCACCTGCCGAGATGCTGTCCTTGTTCACCCCCTGCTCACACCCACTTGTGCCCTCCTGGACTCCCTGTGATCCTGTCCAGTGAGCGCCCACCATTTTCCCGCCTTTGTTTTCTATATAAAAAAGGAAGTTAAGAAATATCCCTCTAATATTGTGCATATTAAGCTTTCCTGGCCCCAAATGGTGCATATTTAAATATGTGCATTTTTAACTTCCTTTTTTAATGCAGAAAACAAAGGCAGGGAAGTGTCAGGCGCTCACCAGACAGGATTGCGGTGGCTCCAGGCAACTCTCTAAGCTCATGGGCAGTCCGAGCGTGGGTCTGGGGGGGGGGGGTTGCGAGCAGGGGGGGTGCTTCAGTGGATGCCCAGAGAGCCCGAGTTGGGGCGGGTTCTCACATCCCTACCGACGTCACAATCCAAACTATCCTATCCCCCACACACACTCGCTGTCTAGCGGCCATAGGATTGCTCTCTAAAGCTGAGATTTGAGGGAAGCATCAGATTCAGCATTGCAAACAAGACTGAAGTCTGCTATGTGATCACAGCCATGCAATGACAGTGTCCTGACTATGCCCATGTACTACTTACCATCAACATGCGGTTGGCGTCAGCCAAACATTCCCTTACAGGGGTATAATTCAAACTGAGTTCTCCTTCTGAGAAAATGGCACATAAACGAGTTTGAATACATTCAGGAAGTCCACAGAACATCTCTGAATGTGTTCTGCTTTCTCATGCTAAACATACCACCAACACTGCCTGGTGTATTATGACATGTCAGGAGACAAGGATAAAGCAGATTAAATTTGACACTGCAGATAATAGACCTTTCGGGAACAAGATCTGGGGCACTGCAGAAAGATATACGGTTCTGTTCCCTTTATAACACTGAAATATTTATTTCAAAATTCACTGGAGCAGGAACCTCCTTGGCTGGGAAGCTGGTGCCATGCCGATCCTGTCTGTTGCGCTTCTGCTAATTATACACCACACACACCTGATGTAGTGGAAATAATTTCTACCACGAACAATGTATTCCTAACAAGACATGTTGACCTTTGCAGATTGGTTCCTTTCCAGTCCTTGTTGTTTCAAGCAAGGACACAGCATCACCCTTCTCTGCAGCAGTTTGTACAAGGAAGTTCATTTAGATGAAAGCTCCAAAAAGGCTGATCAGCAAAACCAAACCTGGAATGTGCAAAGTTTAAGGACATAATAAAAATAACCTCCAGAGCTGGTCAGGGTGAGAGCACTGGGGGCTGGCCACACCGCGGCCTGCACCTGTCCTGCCTCCGCCCGCTGTCAAGGGCTTCCTTAACTGCTGATGGGGGGGGGGGCTTGGTGGCACCCCAGAGCTCTCGCCCTGCGCTCCTCAAGAGGAGGCCAGGGCAAGAACGCTGGAGGCTGGACACATCAGGACCCTTCTTCCCCATGCTGGCTGCTAAGGAATCTGTTGTCAGCCAGCGTGGGGAGGAAGGGCCTCAGCGGCAACCCAGCACCATTTAGAATGGAGGACAGCCACCCCAGGGGAAATCTGAGCGACCCAGAGGTGAGTGGGGTCAGTCTGCTGTGGACTTCACAGGTCAGATTCTTGAGAACCCAGCCTGATTTGAATCCACAGCAGATTTTTCCTCCATCCCTACCACAGGGGCAGGGAACAGAAATACTCTCCTCCTCAGAGAACTTTGGCATGCCTCTCTCATCACACCTCTAAAAGGCCTCACCTTTCCTCCATCCCGTGACAGTCCCCAGCGTGTCTTTCTAGCCTTTTTGTTAATCCTTTCCACCCAACCCTCCATAAAAGCCCTTCCTGTTGGAAGACATCCACCCACATCTACCTATGCTTATGATACAATTTGCTAGCAGGTGTTGGATGCTTTCACTGCCCCCCCCCAAAGTGACTGATCAGTGGGAAAGGGGTACAGTAAATGTCACCACTGCATACTTAACTAGCCCACACCAGCTCGGGGGGGGGGGGCAATCTACACTTACGGGGTTTTTTGCTTCCAATGAGGTTTCACCGCCCATCTTTCACACTATGCAGTACCCACCTCAAATTGGAACCGGAATTTTCCACTTCCGTGCTCCCACTTTCAATACCCTGATATCCCAGTATTTTATTTCCCCTTAATGTGCTCTGATTTTCCACCTTCGTGACCATATCTCGTCGTAGTCCCCTCCCCTGCCTGTCCATATATGCTAGTGTTTGTATTTCCCTGCTGTCCAATCACAGCTCTCAACGGCCCCGTGTCGTCTTCTGGCTACTGATCGTATAGCTTCCTCAGCACTCAATGTTTCCTCAGCAACAAGCAAAGGGCTGGATGTGCACGTGCTTGTCTGGTCTCGGAAGCTATGCAGGGTCGGCCCCGGTCAGTAGATGGATGGGCGACTGCCTGGGAATCAGGCTTCCTGAATTGAGCAGGCGGTTGTTCTATCCCTTCAAATGAGATGAAATTTTACCCCCTTCTATCCCCTGCTTTGGCTTTTAAAAAAAATTAAGGCGTTATCTTCAAAGAATCATGGCTTCTCCGCGATTTTTTTTTTTCTAATTCAGGCATGATCTTTGAAGATTTGAAGATTCAAAGATGTGAAGCTTTGAATCTTCAAAGATCATGCCTGAATTTTTTTTAAAAAAAAAAATCATGGAGAAGCCACGATTCTTCAAAGATAACTAGGGATGGCGGAGAATTTCTCCACGAATCTTCGGGAGGCCGAGCGCCGAGGCATTTGTCCCCCCAAAAGTGTTGGGGAAATTCTCCGCTGGCCCCCCCCCCCCCCCGGGATGGGACTTACCTTCAGCGAATGTCCCTCCTGGAGGTGGGTCCCGGCGGCGTTTCGGCAGGGGCGGCGGCCGGTCTCCCAACCGGCTGCCTCCACCGCCATTACAAAATAAAAAAGTAAAACACACACACGCACACACCCGTGATAGGCTACGTGACAATTTACGTAGCCTATCACGGCTAGATTTCCAAAGTCAGCTGTGATAGGCTACGTAAATCGTCATGTAGCCTATCACGGGTGACTTTGGGGGGGAAAAAAAGCGCGTACACAAATGGCGGCGGCCCATGGGCGCCGCCATTTGCGTTCCTTAGTTTGGCACGTCTAGTCTACGTAAAAATTTATGTAGACTATGGCGAAAATAAGGGCAACGCAAATAGCGTTCCCTTATTTTCGCCATAGTCTACGTAAATCTTTACATAGACTAGACGTGCCAAAATAAGGAATGCAAATGGTGGCGCCCATGGGCCGCCGCCATTTGCATACGCGCTTTTTTTTTTCCAAAGTCAGCCGTGATAGGCTATGTGACGATTAACGTAGCCTATAACGGCTGACTTTGGAAATCTAGCCGTGATAGGCTACGTTAATCGTTACGTAGCCTATCACGGGGTTTTGGGGTTTTTTTACTTTTTCTTTTGCGGCCAGGGAGATGGCGCGCTTCTCCCCGGCCTGAATTTCGGCCGGGCGAGGCAGGGTGCCTCCCCCCCGCCTGAATTTCAGCCGGGCAAGGCGGGACGCCTCCCCCCCCTCGCCTGAACTTCAGGGGGAGAAGCAAAGCGCCTCCCCCCCACCGCGAATCACCCCTGCGAAAAGGTAAGTGACTTTCGTACATCCCTAAAGATAACGCCTGAATTTGGGGGGGGGAAGCCAAAGCGGGGGATAGAAGGGGGTAAAACGTAGTCTCATTTGAAGGGATAGAACAGCCCCCTGCTCATTGCAGGAAGCCTGATTCCCAGGCGGTCGCCCATCCAACTACTGACCAGGCCGACGTGAAGCTTCGAATTTTCGATGATCCCAGCAGCCCCCCCCCCAACGCGAGCGCTGGGTGCTGCCACAACTGCTCCTCTTCCTCACACCAGCTATCAAGGGCTGGCACGGGGAAAAGAGCATTGGCAGACACCCCCCAGCCGCTTGCCCTGGCCTCCAGCAGGTGGCGGGGAGAAGAGAATAGGTGCCACCTTCTTCCCTCCACCCCCACCTGCTACAGCGGTGGCAGCAATGGATAAGCTGGTCGTTTTCCCCAAGGCCAGGAAAACATATGGAAAACGACAAGTCTCTCCCGCGCCACTGCCGCACAGTGGGCATGGAATCAGCAGAAACAGGAAGAGTTTCTGATCCTCCAATGAGAGCTGCCGTCTTTAAGAGCAAGAAAACATCACAGCGCTCGAGCGTGAACCAAGCTCGCACATTCAATGAAGCAACGCAACAGGGGAAATGGCTGAGTGCGGATAATCACGTTTTAATGAGAGAGCGTTTAACCCGACAGGACACCAAATTCGTTGCGATGGCGGGCACAATGTAGATCGGCCCTGAGACCCATCATGCCATCTATCTACACCTTTAGCGATACAAACCTCTTGCAAAGCATATAGCTTACCCTTGCTCACATATTCCTATTGGATCACTCTGCAAACCCAAATGCCTCTTCGCCTGTTCTTATCTCAGGAGGCCACCTCTGATCTGCAAATTAGCCCCCAACCTCCCAAATGAATGCCAGATAAAGAGGACTCTCTGCCCACAAAGCTTCCAAATGATCTGTTCTTCACCACCACAACCAACCTCTCCCAAGTCCCCACACACATGAACAGAAGTGAAGTGAGCACCCCACATCCTGAAAACCAACCGTAGGTTCCCCCACTCCAACACCCAGTATCATCCATCTCTACCTGAGGCTATGTTTTCAATAAAGATGAAGGCTTTGTTTCAGTGCTAAAATCTTCACTGGTTAGAACCACTGTTAGTAATAACCTGGGTCCTTAAGATATAAAATGCGGCGGGCAGGTTGTCAGAGAAACAGGGTTTAACAGGGAACAAGTGGGTTGCGGTCGTTTTAAGAGCAAACTGTGCCATTGCATCTGATGAACTGACATTTAGGGCATTTCTACATCAGCCTAAAGTCCTGCATTTAAAATGGGGCTTTCTGCTTCCACTGTAAATGCAGGATCACAACGACTCCCTTTTTCATGTGCTCCCCTTCCCCCCTCCTTCTCCCCGTATCTGAGCCTTCCATTACCTTTCATGAATCTTGTTCCTCTTCTTCCCACTTTAACTCTTTTCACAGAGGAAACTCAAGCAGAACACAAAGGGGTAATTTGATAGCTCATTATCTGTGAGCTATTTAAAAATGGCACAAAGGGCATTTAGTGCAGGAGGGTCACGGCAGGGTCACTGCATCATGTAAACTTCCCAAACTTCCGTGAAGGAGCAATCTCATTCGCAGGATAAAAGCCTGGTGTGAAGGAGCCCATAGATAGCATGCTTTTAACTAGAATGGAAGTAGGCAACCTTTGGGGGCCCATGGGCCATTTTGAGAAATTGTCCTGAGCACAACCACAAAATGGGCACTCTCAAGACGAATAAATTAGCCTGCAGCCACCCGCCATGTCATTTCTGGGTTGTAGCTGCAGTTGTGCATTGAAAGTTTTGTTTTACGCTGGTGTGTATAGGAGTGTGCGAAATACTTATCCGTTCCGGCCAGCAGTTGGCGGTGGGGGGGGAGGTGATCCGTCCCTCCCCCCTGGAATCTTCCTCAGCCAGCTCCGCTCCATGGCAAGGCCACGGAGCCGCCGGCCAGGGCTGGCTGCAGCCAGACTTCCAGCCACTGCCGGGATGTGGCCGCAAATGGCGGCCACAAATGGAAGCCGCTACGCCGGCCGCCATTTGCGTCCCTGCCTTTTATCTCTCTACATAGATACTTACGTAGCCTATCACACCTTGGCACTTCGAAATAGAAGACTGCCCTCTGTAAAGTAGGACACCTGGCCACCATAGCTGCTCTCTCTTCTTATGATCCTTCATCTTTAATAAACAGGACTGGAACTAGACAGCCTTTCAGACAGAGGACATCTTCAAACAGAGGACTGTCCTCTGACAGTCCTTGAAATACTGTCCTCTGTGAAGTAGAGCATACAGCCACCCTACCCTCTTCCCGAGGGTCCCTAGAGATGGAGATGGGGGAGAAAGAGTTCCTCAGTGGTCTCCCTCCAATATTACACCAAAATAATTGCAGAAAACCTCTCCTCCTCAAAAGGACTGCTGTGTCAAAGACCAGGTTTTCGTGGCCTACACAAATTGACAGCAGATTGTTCTGGAAAGGCAGGAGGCAGACACTGGATTCCAGCTCAGCATCAGTAGCTGGAGGAACAGGGCCGCCGTCTTCTTTCCCTCTAAAAGACCTCAACTTGCTCATCTTAAGAGTCTTGACAAAGGTTTGTTTTGGGGGGGGGGGGCTGACAGGTGACAACAGAGTTCTCAGGAACAAAGGCCAAAAAGAGTGACAACCCACCCAATCGAATAAACCACACATGTAATATAGTTGCTAGAGAACCAGAGCAATGTCATATTCATGCACCTCCACCCACAGCCCGAGATGTGGTAGGGAGTTCAATCTCTGCTATAGCTAGGCTAACTTTGAAGTGCTTTTTCTGGAAAACAATAATTAAGATGACAATTCTTGTTCATCAGCCTATTTAATATGTAATTGAGTGCAATTATAAGAGTGCTGCTGAAATCTGTTAGGGGAAATCCCTATTGCTCTCTTCTTTGGAACTGCAATGACTCATCCCTTTTTTAACAGCAGGAAAGATGCCCAATTGTTGGCTCTATTCCTAGGCAGTTCAAAACGGCCTCTCTCTTTTTCATTGTTAGAACGGGGAAATTGTCAGAAAGAAAAAAGCAAAACAGGAATGATATGGGTAGAGTGGCCATTTATGAATCTCCATAGGGGAAAAATAAAGGTGCAATGCAAGTACCCGTATATCCCCTTCCTCCAGCATATAGCAGCTGTGCAGTGGATCTAAATAATATTCTTAACAGTGCAATCCTATGCATATCTACTCAGAGGTAAGTGCCACTGAATTCAAGGGTACTTTCCCAGTGCTGCTGCTGCTGAAATCAAAATCCAAGCCCTCCAGAACTGCTTTTTTTTTTTTTTTTAAATCGGGATATCTAATCACGAACATCTCATGTCAAGATTGTTTTGGCTGTAAGGTAAGGCAAAGATACATTATGGATGGGGCAAAGGTAGAATATTGAAAAGAAAAAGAAAAACCTTTTCCAAATTGTCCTGGGTGGTCTCCTTTTATACATAGAAATTTAAAAGATTCTACAAAATATCCAAATGTACATCAAGGTATTGTTTAATAATTTTGGGGAGCAATCCTATGCATGTTTGGACAGAGAACAGGCCATTCTGGCTGGGGAATGCTGGGAGTGGTAGGCCTGTTCTCTGTCTAAACATGCATAGGATTGCTCCGTTAGTGTATTTCAAGTTGTTCTTTCCAACAACTGATATACAGTACAGACTAGGCAGGGACGGGAGGGCAGGCAAAGTATTCAGTGAAAAAGCGGGCATGCACAGAACAACATATCAACATGCAGTACACTGGAAGCTGTCTTCAGGATCACAGTTAGGTGATGGCGTAGGATGTCCAAATCTCCAGATTGCTATCTATTTGTGTGTTTTTGATAAACTGTGCTCTCAAAGTGGACTAGTTTTTCAGGCTCCCTTTCCATCAGTGCATAGAAAGAAGGCTTTTCGAGTACTGTAGGATTAGTCTCTTCACCGCTAGGAGTGATCAAGGTATATTTTTAACAGCATTTACCATTTATTATGAACAGGTGATGTGGACATATGTCTAGGGAGCAGATATGCGGCTCTTGATAAGGCCTGGATTGAGTCTCTCAAGGTGACAGCCTGCCTATTATAAAAGTGCCACACTGTTTTTCAGAAAATATGACTGTACCTCTTGAGCTTGACATGTGGAATGATGGCTGACCTATCCTGACATCTGCGAAATGAAACATGACAAAATCTCATTTACTTAAACATTTCAATCTAGTCTGTCTTTTGCTAAACTGAAAGGCAATTTGGTTTTGAGTAAAATGCGGCCAAAGACACCAGGTTACTTGACTTTTGGAGACATGTATCCATTAAGGCAATAATGAGTACCAGTGCTTGCAGAAATAGCAAATTACAAATTTACATATAATTCAGGAATATCTATTTATTTCATTTCAAAAGCCTGATAACCCATTTGGTCTTTGACTTCACCTTTCTCCCCAAAGCTGCTAAGTGTTTTTGCTCAATGAACCTGTGTTTGGATTGACATGAGCATAAGTGATCTGCATAAATCTTCCTGACAGGCAGTTTATGAACACCCACATCATGCTCAATTTCTTGGTAGTAGGCCTGAGCTCACTGGAAGGCAAATGGCATTCTAAATTGATGGCGAGTTGGGCAACATAGATATTACAAGCTGACACTTTAATTTTCATAGCCCCTGTTAGCACATTGCAGTTTTGTGTGACAAACAAGTGATATAAAGCAATCAGTGACCCAAATGTCAGGCAATTCTCAAACACAGTTGTGTGTTTTTAAGTTATTTTCCCATACTTTGTACATGGAAGCATACCAGAACTCAGTCCTGGAATCCATTTTCAATGTCAGGGTCTAGCCATGGGACATATTAAGTAACATTAATGATAAGAGCATCTCTGAACATGTGCAAAATACATTTCTCTCAGTACTAAACAACTGCAACACATCCCTACATATCTGAAATTAGGGGGACGGGTCCTAGATTTCCAGGCAGGCTAAGCTCAAGGTTTTCTTACTATACAGATATTAAGACATAGATGGCGCCAGTTGACATTAGATGAAATATTAACAACCCATTACAAGTCACAGCACAACTGCTATTACGAAACTTGTTGAAATGAGGATCAGGGAGTATTCAGGAAGCAAAACAGCAAATCCTATAGAAGCGTTTATTTGTTTTCCCAGGAGAAAAAGCAATCTGCTTGAGGCTTCATTGCACTACAGAAATGCCACCAATCTCTTTAGAGTTTGAGAATGAAGTGGTACATTTTCTTTCTAAATTGTTGTTAACATTTTCACCCATGCATCACCCATCAAGTAAGGGCGTAAATACATGATTTTAGTCATGGTAAATCACTTTAGGCTTGGTTGATCCTACTGTCAGCACTTCTGGTAGGATCACAGCAGATAAGACCTTAAGAGTGCACCGCTATGCATGTTTAAGGAAGGAAAGGTTCCTCCTGTGCAAGCACCGAGTCATTGCTGACCCCTAGAGGGACGCTGCTTTCGCTGGCGTTTTCATGGCAGACTATAGTGGGGTGGTTTGCCATTGCCTTCCCCAGTCATGTGACTACCTTTTCCCCAGCAAGCTGGGTACTCATTTTACTGACCTCGGAAGGCTGGAAGGCTGAGCTGGCTACCTGAGACCCGGCTTCCACTGGGATCGAACTCAGATCATGGGGAGAATTTCGGTTGCAATACTGCCGCCTACCACTTTGTGCCACATGAGGCTCAATGCATGTTTAGGCAGAAATAATTTCTACAACTCCCAGCATCCCCCAGCCAGTGATTCATTCTTCAGATTCAGCTTCCTCAGATTAATCTCTCATGAACCAGATTCTTTCCTGACTCAGTAGAATGCCTGCAGTCATAACTGTTGGTCTCTCCTTACTTCCTGATGAGGTAACCACCACTTTCTCCTTGAAACGATGAGTACAGAATAGATTTTCTGGCAACCAAATCACTGCCTCACACCTCCACTCAGGTACATTCTTATCTGCTGGTTATGCTCCTGACACATTTCAACAGAAAACTGAGACAGAAATGGCTTTTTAGCTTGTAATCCTAGACACGTTTGCCTGGGAGTAAGCCCAATTGACCTCAATGGAATTCATTTCTAAGTAGACCCCATGGGTTGGATCCAAATTTAGTAATACTTAGAATAGACCCATTGAAATCAATGGGACTTCGGTTAGTAACTGAAGTTGCATTGATTTCAATGGGTCTACTCTAAGTGTGACTAAATCAGGGCCCAATCCATTTATAGCATTCTGCTGGTAAAATATTTAAGAGTCTTAGGGCACAACCCTATGCACGTTCAGACAGAGAAAAGGCCTACAACTAGGGATGGTGGACAATTCTGCCATGGACTCAAATGTGGCCGGATCCTTAGAATCCCCCCCCCCAAGTCCGTGGCAGAACAGACCACTCACCTCCGCCACCCTGCGAAGTTCGCACCAGCTGGATTCTACCTGCTGCTGGCCGGATCCAGGTCCGTCTGTTAATTGTGCTGCCATCTGCTGCTGGTCTGCAGACGCAAATGGCATCCGGCATAGCGGACGCCATTTGTATCCCTGCTCTTTGCCGTGATAGGCTACGTAAATCTTTACGTAGCCTATGATGGCAAAGAGCAGGGACACAAATAGCGTCCGCTACTTTATGTAGCGTAAAAATATTTACGTAGCCTATCACGGCAAAGAGAAGGGATGTAAATGATGTCCGCTACACCGGACGTCATTTTCTTCTGCAGACCAGCAGTGGATGGCAGCGGACAGACCGGACCCAGCCAGTGGCAGATAGGGTCCGTTCCAGGGCAACTTCATGGGGTGGCGGAGGTGGGTGGTCCATTCTGCCACGGACTCCGAGGGGCCGGATTCTTTAGAATCCAGCCTCATTGGAGTCTGTGGTGGAATTATCTAACATCCCTAGTTGGTGCTGGTCCTGCTTATGGTGCCCACACACTTCCCCTTGGTTTTAGTTTTTCAGTCCCAATCATATTCCTCTGTAGGTTGGGAACAACACTGAAGCTCAGGATAGCATGGGGGCCATAACCCCCAAACTGCACACAGGCTGCAGCTTTTCCGTATGTTTTCATTTAGGTTAGAGAGAATGGCATACATGTTCACCTGATGGGTTTGCCAAAGCTGTGGCTGCTGCAGCTTTCCTCTTGCTCACTCATTCTCCCACTGTAAACAATGGCTGGGAATACCCCAGCACAGTCCTCTGTACTCCAACATCTTTGTTTAGTTTTGCTCTTATTCTCTAAGAATCTGCACCCAGGAGAGCCAGTACCTGTTGGAGGAGGAGGAGAAGCCACCATTCAGTGAAGAGGGAATGCCCCCTCCTGCTGCCGCTGCTGCCGCTGCCGCCGCCGCCGCCATTATTATCAGCACTGCTCTCACCTGTGGACTTTCTGTCTAGACAGACAACCATTCCCTCCAGGACCAGGCCCGTGGGTACTGGACCAGCTGTTGCTGACCATCTCCACCTGTCCCTTCTTGGAAGGAGCTATATAAGCTGGCTGGCTGAGGTGGTGGGCCTACCACCAATGGGGATGCCACTGAAGTGGGAGTGTCGAGGGTGAGAGCACTGCTGCCTTTCTTGCATAACTGTGTGGGTGTTTTGGGTGAGTGAGCTATCCCAGGGTGAGAGTGTGGGGTAGTTGGGGAGGCTGAATTCCAACCATCCCTTAGGTGGGAGCTGAGGGGTGGGGGCAATTGGCTAGGGTGAGAGGCTAGCCATAGCCCGGAGGACAGCCTGATGCAATTGTATAAGTGTGGTGTGCTTGAGGGGGGAGGGGAGTAAGCCTATTTCAATTTTAGGTTGATGCTACAGTTTTTACTGGCCTGGGTTCTTGTCTGGCTATACTGGCCTTTTGTTATTAGTTTTATGTCATTTTAGAGTTGTACATGTGCTTAGGTGAATCCCAGGGGAGCAGGGAGAAACAGGGTGCTCCTATTAGAGTAGTCTCAGGCAGAGGGAGGTATGGCATTGGGGGTTAGACATGTCAGGTAAGGGAAAGGTGGGACAGATATTTGAAACCTGTCCCATCTTTTGGTCCTTCCCCCATACCTCAAAATCTAGGTTGTCCTATCAGCCCACCCTCTGATCTGTTGGTGCTGCTTTTGAATGCCAGGTCAGTCCATAATAAAACAATTATTATCCATGATTTGATTGTGGATGAAGGGGCTGACCTGGCATGCATTACTGAGACCTGGCTGGATGAGCTGGGCAGGGTGGATCTGTCTCAGCTTTGTCCACCTGGGTACTTAGTGCAGCACAAACCTAGATTGGAGGGTCGGGGGGGGGGGAAGAGGAGTAGCTATCATCCATAAAGGATGGGGGAGGAGTTGCTGTCATCCATAAGGATTCCATCTCCCTCACGAGGAAACCCCTCCATCCTAGCACCAGTTTTGAGGGTCTGTACCTTGTGTTGGGCCAACAAGACAGAACAGGTATGCTGCTGATGTACCACCCACCCCGCTGCTCAGCAGTCTCCCTGCCTGAGTTGGCTGAGATGGTCTTGGATGTGGTGTTGGAGAACCCTAGGACAGTGGTTCTGGGAGACTTCAACCACGCTGAGGCTATCCTGACAGGGCCTGCTTGAGGCTTCATGGCAACCATGACAACTATGGGGCTGTTTCAGTACATCACTGACTCAACACATATGGCAGGACATACCCTGGACCTGGTTTTTGCTGTTGGGCGGATGAGGGATGATCTGGTTTTGGCGGGTGTTTCAACAACCCCATTGTCATGATCAGATCATTTCCTTGTGAAGTTTGGATTGGCAGTAGCAGATTCTCCCTGCAGTGGTGGGGGACCAATTAAGATGGTCTGCCCCCGGAGACTTTTGGAATCTGATGGATTCCTGAATGCTGTGCAGGATTTTCCAGCTGACAGGGCTGGAGATTCGGTCGAGGCTCTGGTCTCAGTATGGAATGGTGAGATGGGAAGGGCCATCAGTACAATCGCTCCCAAGCACCCACTCCAGTGCTGTGGAGCCTGTAATTCACCTTGGTTTACAGAAGATCTACGGGCAATGAAACAGGCCAGACGACAGCTGGAGTGCAGGTAGCGCAGGTCTCGGAGTGAGTATGATCAATGATTAGCAAAGACTCTTCGTTGTGCCTATTATGTAGCAGTGAGGATAGCAAAAAAATCTTACTATACATCTATTATTTCATCCTTGAAACGTTGCCCAGCAGAATTGTTCCGAGTGGTGAAGGGCCTGCTGGGATCTTGCTCAGGCTCAGAGAAACTGGGATTGGAACCCTCGGTCATGTGCTGTGATAAGTTTGCTAGGCACTTCAAGGAGAAAGTTGCCCATATTTGCTCAGAACTTGACACCACAGTTATCACAGAGCCTGGAGAGGTGTCTAGTGTTCTGTCTGGTTGTGTTTCCTGGGATCAGTTTCAGTTGTTGCAGCCTGATGATGTGGAAAAGACGCTTGAATCAGTCCAGCACATGTAAGCTTGACCCTTTCCCATCTTGGCTTATATGATCTAGCAGGGGTGGATTGGCTGGGTGGGTCCAGGGAGTAGTAAATGCTTTGCTCTTTTACTCTGTCAGCTCTGTCAGGGGATGGTTCCTGCTCCCTTGTAAGAGGCTGTCATGCACCCTCTCCTGAAGAGGCCCTCCTTGGACCCAGAGGTGTGTGAGAACTATTGCCCCATTGCCAACATCCCCTTTTGGGGCAAGGTGCTTGAGAGTGTGGTGTCTGGGCAGCTTCAGGTGTTCTTGGATGACACTGATTATCTGGACCCATTTCAGTTTGGTTTCAGGCCAGGGTACGGCTCTGACTGATGACCTACTCCGGGTGAAAGACAGGGGGACTGCTACCCTTTTGACCTTCCTGGATCTCTCAGTGGCTTTTTACACCATTGATCATGGTGTCTTACTGGATCGGCTCTGCAGGATAGGAGCTGGGGACACTGTGCTACAGTGGTTCTGCTCCTACCTGCAGAGCCAATTCCAGAGAGTGGTATTGGGGGATCCCTGTTCTACCCCATGGCTTTTAAGCTGTGGAGTGCCATAGGGTTCTATTCTATCCCCCATGCTGTTCAACATCTATATGAAGCTGTTGGGAGAGGTCATTAGGAGTTTTGGGGTGGGGTGTCACCAGTACACTGATGATACTCAGTTCTATTTCTCCTTGTCGTTGGAGTCAGCTGAGGTGGTGAAGGTGCTGGACCAGTCCCTGGAGGCTATAATGGGCTGGATGAGGGCCAATAAACTGAAGCTAGGTGGGTACTGCATAGTGTGAAAGACAGGCAGGCACTGTGTCGTGCGAAAGACAGGCGGTGAAACCTCATTGGAAGCGAAAAACACCTGTAAGTGTAGATTGTCCCCTGGCCCATGGGCAGGAGAGACAAGCGGAGCAGCTAAGCCAGACTTAGCTTGATAGAATGTAACTTGACTTAACTTGATAGAATGTACATCTGTCACGTAAACTGCAAAGCAAGGAGGCAACCAGATTAACTTAATACTACAGGGAAGAAAATGCTGTGACTTCTCTTTAAATATAAGGACTGTCCTCTCCCTTTGATTTGTGGGAAAACCCAGATTGTTAGCAAGAGACCAAACAAGTATATCAATACTACATAGTTATATTGGGTTTAGCCCAGTGTAACAGCCATGGTTTCCCCATCCAAACCTGGGAATTCTGGTAGAGCCCCTTAGTCCTCACAGAATTACAACCCCTAGAGTTCTGTGGAGTAGAGAGGTTTAACCAGTTTGTTTCTAGTGCAGATACACCCATTAACATCTCAGAAGGGTAGTGAGACATGTATGAGCATTTCATAGAAGACGACCGGTGGGGAAAGCAAACTGCCCCTGAGCAATCTTCCAGGGACGTCTGAGTTCACAGTGGGGATTATTGCAAATACAACTCACAAACATGTACCACATGAGCAAGAAAGCGTAAGATCTGGGTTTCAAAGACACTGGACAGACAGAGCTCAGCTGTTCAGGCGCACACAGATTTCACGCCGAGCTGTTTGCCCCCCTCCCGCCTCCACATCCAAAGACCAGAAGGGCTTAGAGCTTTGTCGTGTTTTGGAAGCCCTCATAATTGAAAGGGGGGAAATTGGGCAAGCATGCAGCTGTTTTTGGCAGGCGTGCAAGATGGTTGACTTCACAGGATGTGGCATCCTGCTGGTTGGTGAAGAAAACACTGTCTGGAGAATACATAGACGGGTCGTCGTCAAAATAGTTGTTGGGTCTCAAGAGGAAGCCCAGCACGTTTCCGAGCGTTGCCGTGTTGGGTATATCCTCAGCATGTGGAATATGCAGGAAGCCAGTCGTGATCCAGGCGACCAAGTCCTACCAAAGAGAGAGGCAAAGGGTTGTGTTATTTGGTTATCTAAGGGGTTCATCACGTGGAGCTTTTATCCTGCTATTGAGATGGCTCTCTCTCTTGGAACTTTGCGGGCTCTTTAGATGATGTCAATACCCTCCAGGGTGTCTCCCGCCATTTTCTCCAGCCTATCTCGTGCTTTCCCCAAATGCAAAAGATGTATTTTTTCCAGCCCACGGAACAGGAGCTCCATGACCTCTCTGTGAAATTCTCTAATAGTGGAAGAAACCACTGTGTCTGCCTGCTGTGGGCGTTTGTTTTCAGTTGTTGGGTGCGAGGTCAGGATGAGATTTGACAGGCGCAAGGGCTAGAATCGCCTGCCGATTGCATCTCCTGCCTCTGCATTTCTCAAATGGAGGGAGAAGAGCATAAAATGCCTCCCTGCAATGGAGACGCATCTGATCCCTCACCCCACCAAGCTCAGAAGCAACCTCTGTTGTTTCAGAGCACCCCAGTAAGTTCAGTGGGACTTACTCCCAAGTAAGTGTACTGAGGGTTGCAGACTTACAGGGCGATCTTATGTCTACTCAGAAGAATTCCCATTGAGTCAAATGTGGCTTACTCCCAAATAAGTGTGCCCAGGGTTGCAGATTTACAGCACAATCTTACATTTTATGTCTACTCAGAAGTAAGTTAGAGGTTTCCTGGAGGCTGTGAGAAAACAGTACAGCAGAAGTTTAGCTACGACAACAAGAATCCCCCCCCTCCTTTGCACACATGCTGGGGAGGGAGGAAGGCACTCGCTCAGTTCAAACCACGTGGCTGCCATGTAAAGGAGCCCTTTCAGTTTCCCTCAAAGAAACTGCAAACAGGAAGCTCCGGAAAGGATATGGGTTTTTTGCTTAATGTAGAAACACCCTAAGGAAAAGCCCTGGTAAGAGAAAGTGCAGGGATGACTCAGAGAAACCGATCCACTGTGGTGCAGCAGATCTTGAAAGATGGCTTAGTACAGGGGTGGGAAACCTGTGGCTCTCCAGTTGTTGCTGGACTACAACTCCCATTATCCCTTACCATGATGGCTGGGGTTGATGAGAGTTGAAGCTCAACAATATCTGGAGAGTCACAGGTTCCCCACTGCTGGTTTACTATAATCTGGTAGTTGTTAGGGGATAATCTCACAGTGCAGTTCTATGCATGTCTGTGCAGGATTAAGTCCTATTGAGTTTAACGGTGCTTACTTTCAAGAGAGTGGGTAAGGAATTGCAGCTTACGGTACACTGGCACAGCAAGAAAACTCTTTAGAGAGCAACCCTATGGTCCCTGGGCAAGCATCCCAGGGACCATCAATAGTTTGAATTCCCCCCTCCAAGGTCAGAGACAGGGCTCCAACCTCAGAAGTAGGAGATGGAGATCTGCTCACCCCCCCCCACCCCCAGTCCCTCACACCCAGTGTGAAGAGAACCATGGAGGCTGCCTCTCCAAGGTCAGAAAACAGACCTTGGAGAGGGAGAAAAGGGGGCTTTTTGGTGGGTGGGGAGGGAAAGAGACCTAAGAGGCCAGGATATGATCTATTCTGAGCCTCCTCCAGCCTCCTTCCCTCCCCCTCCGAAGCACTCTCACTAGACAGGCTTAAAAATCCATCCAGCAAAAGTGAAGGGTGAAGAGGCAGAGATCACCTCCACCGCTCCTCCTATCCTGCTGGCTTCAGCCTGGCAGGTCATACAAATCTCGAAAGCCCCTGAGTTCAGCAAAGGTACAATGGATAGGACTGCACCCTTAATCCATCTGAGGTGTGCCTGGAAGATTCACCTGTACCTGGAAGGGGTAGGAGCTGGACCTAATTTTTCTGGGCTGACAAAAGTTACCAAACTAATTTTGTTTTGAGGAATTATTTTGAGTTGGAGAGAGCTGAAGTGATGCTTGGAAGTTCACACTACCTGTGTGCTTGCTGCTGCACTCCCATAACGTCTGAATATTTTTCAATAAATACAAAGACCCCAGTAATCTCTAGTGCTCCTCCACAGGGAACAAATGCTGCACATGATGCCTTAAACTGCCATCTCCTGGGAAGGAGGAATGCAAAATATTATGCCTTCAAACAATTGCCAAAATTCAGTCTGAGGAGTTCAATAATGCTCCCTACAGGGGCCAAAGATGTGATGGAAGAGAAACATGTGTCAGGATTGATTCTGGGCATATGGAGATAGTTAGCAGTTCAGACTCAGAAGGGGAACAGCCAGAACCAGGGAAGGTCTTTTCCCCGAATGATTTCAGATATGGACAGGCACGCTTCTCAGGATGCTAGCACCCAGGTGGTTGGGCCTGAAGGCCCCCCCTCCCTCCTCCATGAGAACCCAGGAGGAGGAGAGTGCAGGGTGTGACCTGAGGGATGCTAGACTGCGGTGCAGAGCGAAGTGGGAAAAGTTAGAGGCGGAACTCAGCCAGTCGACCTGGCTGGTGATGCGTGAGGGTTGACGTAGGGGAGCATCACTGGAAGGGAGGGGCCTCCCTCCCTAAGTTATTCTAGCCAGCAAGTTCTTGTTTCAAACTGCTGGCAATGTCGTAGCTCCCATTTGGATCCCCTCTTGCCATTTGTAAATGTATGAAGCAGCTGTATTCCTTTGTATCCTGAGAGTCTTTGGGGATTTGCATCTGTAATGAACCTGTTGATAGTGAATTAAAGGCGTGAGACTGAAGCCTCTCTTCTTGTGTGTGTGCATGAGGCAGGAGGGGGCCAAAGGAACATGACATCATGAAGTATGGAAGGAAGTGCCACAAGAAAAGAGCACAGGAAGAGCCCAGAAACACTGAAAATACCAAAGGAAAGAATACATTCCAATAAGAATGTACGCTAGGGTTATATTTGCAAAGGTGGAGTAACAGAAAGCATGCATTTGGAAAGAAAAGGGAGGTGAGTTTTGGCCCACAGCTGTAGCCAGGTTTTCCAACATTATGGCAAACACTTCAGAAGGGGAACTTGCTTTGGAGGAATCATTTCCAAGAATTCTAAGCCTCTCTGTTCTGCTCATGGGCTGGTAGAACTTCCCTGTCACATCTCAAGTCCCACAGAGAAGGCAATTGCTGGGGGAGGGAGAAGAAAAGCTGCATTCAGTGGGTGTTTTGATTGCCAACAAATATTATGGACCAGAACAAGGCCTTTTTTCTATACACACACACATGTCCATATGTCCATACACACATCGTGTTTGCCATCAGTGAAACAAAACTGTACCAATTAAATGCAAGTCTAGTACATTCTCTGACAGTTATACTCTGATGTTTATGCTCAAGATTTCCTTAAAGACGGAAGGTTCTCTAGCGTGGTATATTTTAAGGAACCACCCTTTTATAAGGTGTCTGGGCTGTGGTTTAAAAACAAAGACAAAAGAGTTACATGCAGCTATGTCTGGCATTCCATTTCATAAACCAGACTTGATGCTTTATTTCTCAAGCCTATTTAAAGTGACAGAGTTGGATCTGGATGAAGTCCAGATCCAACACCCTGTCTACTGTATCTTTAAAGGGACAGTCTACCCTGTGTCATGTTGAATACTTAGTGCAGAAGTTATTTGGCCTGCCTACTTTCAGATATAAGGAAAATGATTAGAGTGAAGAGTAGGGAACCCATATAGACATGTTTCATACCTGACCATTTTGAAGAGGGGCCACTGCCTCTATTTTAAAAAGTACCATGCCACAAAAGTGCACATGGATAGAAGCCACAGTTTAAATTGTCGTCTTAGTCCATGCATGACAACAACAGGGATAACTACCAGGGATTTTTGCTGCATGTTGAACTTAGGTGTGCTCAGCACCTGCCTGGACTGCTGTACTTCAGGAATTGACCCTCAGATGCAACAAAGCACACAGCAGAAAATGGAAGGCTTACTAAAATCTTTGGCTTGGTATAGCTAGGTATCCTAGTTGAAGTACTAGCTGTATTATTTGATAAGTAGCACACTGATAATATCTTCCTTAGAACAAATTCTCCAGCCATCCCCTTTTATCAGGGCAGTCCCTATTTTCTCATCTCCCTGGTAAATGACTAATCCTATTTTCACCTTGTTAAAATTCTATTCACATAATATGCCAGCATTTTCATTTGTAAGGGTCCAGCAACCTCCCCAGGCTCTTTAGAGGTTAAATATCCAATTGGGGTAGTGGGTCCTTTTTGTGTCTAATGAGCATGCACACAACCACATTAACATGAAAGTGCCACAGAGCTTGTCATTTTACATGCTGGCAAGGTTAGTTTTGAATTGTTGATGTATTGTAGAACAATTATAGGGGCCGCGGTGGCTTAGTGGTTAAGACGCTGAACTGCAGACTGGAAGGTCAGCAGTTCAAGACCCGAGTCCTGCGTGACGGAGTGAGCTTCCGTCTTCAGTCCCAGCTCCTGCCAACCTAGCAGTTCGAAAGCAAGAAATTGCAAGTAGATAAATAAGTACCGCTTCGGCGGGAAAGGTAACAGCGTTCCGTGCACCTCAGTGTTCAGTCATGCTGGTCACATGACCACGGAAGTGTCTTCGGACAGCTCTGGCTCTTCGGCTTAGAAACGGGGATGAGCACCGCACCCTAGAGTTGGACACGACTGGTTGGGGACACCTTTACCTTTAGAACAATTACATTTTTCTAAACTTTAAACTAATACACAAACACCTTCTTGGTGTTTTAAATCACTGGAGGAAAGATGACTGCAGAGTAAGTGAATACAGCATACAGCAAGTAAAGAACAGGCTTCAGCAATCTGTAATTGTCAGGGGCGGGGAGCCAGGTTGGACAATCATCCTTGGTGTGAGACAATACCAGCTCCAGGTTTTAGAGGACCATTCAGCAAGATACCCTTAGCAGAACATGAGTGGGTTCACCTCCTCGCTACTATCACCATTGCCCGTTCACTCTTTGGCACAATCCTGAAAGCTACCCAGAGGAAGAGCACAAGCCAAGTGGAAGATGCCCCTTCATCTCTTCATTCTTGTCACCATTCACTTGCTTAGAGGAAAGAGGTGGATAAGCAGCAACAGCAGGGAGGATGGGCAGCAGGGTCAGGGAGCAACAGAGGCTGGCAGTGGGCACCCTGCTGGTGTGTGGGCCTTGGCAGGTGCCCAATAATGCCCGCCCTGGTGTGAGGAGCAGGAGAAGAGTGTTACAAGTGGCATGGCCCTATTATAATCTGTGGAATGATGCCAGGTATGGTGATGAAATGCAGTTCTGCTTCAAAGCGAAGAGCATTATGTGTAAAACTTGAATCCAGCTCACAATCTTTTGCCTTTGTGTGGTTCCCAAGGCCACATTAGCTGAGGCAACATGAATGTGGGCAGTAAGACAACATCTCGATGGGTGGATCAGCGAGCTTAAACCTGTAATTCTCCCCTGAAGCAAGTGGAGCAAGAGCGTTCCAACTAGGGATGTGCGAAACCCCCCTTACCTGGAGTCCACAGGGGGCAATCCGCCCCTCCCCCCGGAATCCTCGCTGGCCGGCTCCACTCCATGAGTCCGCAGAGCTGCTGGCTAGCTCCGGCCGCTGGCGGACTTCCGGCCACTGGGATGCAAATGGTGTCAGGCATAGCGGACACCATTTGTGTCCCTGTTCTTTGCCATGATAGGCTACGTAAAGATTTACATAGCCTATCATGGCAAAGAATAGGGACGCAAATGGCGTCCACTACGCCGGACACCATTTTCTTCTGCAGGACGGCAGCGGACGGACCATTCCGCGGCAACTTCGTGGGTGGCGGAGGTGGGGGGTCCGTTCCGCCACAGACTCCAAGGGTCTCATTGGAGTCCGCGGCGGAATTCTCTAACATCCCTAGCTCCAACTCCACAAGCTCATTTCCCATCTTGTAGTTCAGATTTGGGAGGGGTGTGTGAGAGAGAGCTGGGGGTTGGGGTCAAGTTGAAATGGCCTGGAGGCCTGGAAGACATTTACTGAGTAAAACTGGCAATGGGAAAAGATTTAAGCACTCCCTCCCACTTACTGATTCCCCCCCCCCCAAATGCCTTCCTTGTATTCATGTCAACCAGCAAACCTGAGTTTGGAGACCCCTTTTTGGCTTCATAATGTATGTTTCCACATTTAAAATCTGGAGAGGAGGTACCAATAAACTCTTTCCCTATTATATCCTGTGTGCTAAACTAATACCAACCAATAGGTGTAAGATGAACGAAGAGGGGAACAGCATCCAGTTCCTAGTATCCAGTTCCAGATTAGGTTCTTGGCTGTTGGAAACATTTGCCCAATCCCAGTGTGGGTTTGATGTGACAGTTTATAAGGTTTGTCAACACTTCATGGGGATTGCTATGACTCACCTCATTGACAATGCTCTCATTGTTTATGAAATCAGCAAAGGCAACCGAAGGTGTCCATGGGTCCATTTGATTATAGATACTGGTGCTGGATGGTTCCTTCTCCTTCCGCTTGGTGACAGCCAGTTTGTACCTGAAAAGCAGAGCAAGAGAAGCACTGGTGAGACTTCTGAGTGGGATTGATGTATTTATTTTACTTACTTACTTACTTAAAGTAAAGGCTGCATACGATGATGAGGTGAGATAGAATTAAGATATATTTGAACCATAACCATAACAATACAGTATTGTAAGGAAGAATACAGAGTCTCAACAATCAGCACCATAAAGTACTGCTAAAGAAAAGAAGACTAGAAGACAAGTGAGTTTTCAAGGCACACTTGATGGCCTAAACCACACGGGCATGCATAGTTCCATAGGAAGGGAGTTCCACAACCACACCACCAAGAAGGCTTTATCCCTCATGCCGGCCAACCTAATTGATCTCACTAGCAGACACATGAGAAGGGCATCCATCTTAATAGAATGCCAGGATCATATGGGTGAGGGAAGTCCTTTAGATAACCTGGCCCCATTTAGGATTTAAAGGTTAATACCAGTACCTCAAATTAGGCCCAGGAACACATTTTGATCATCACTGCACTTGGTGCAAAATTGGTATGTTTGGATTTCCTGGCCTCCATCAATGTTTAGGCAACCATATCTTGAACCATTTGATGTTTCTGAACCATCTTCAAAGGCAGTCCCACATAGACTGCATTACAGTAGCCAACTTTGGAAGTAACTAGTACATGGGTACCTTTAGTCAGGTCTGACAGCTTCAGATAGTGTCACAGCTGGTGTACCTGCATAAGCTGTCCACCTGCACTTCTATCAATAGTGATTAATCCAGGGGCATTCCCAAGCTGTGAACTTGGTCTTTTCCAGAGGGTGGTGGTGTGTGTGTGTGTGTGTGTGTGTGTGTGTGTGAGAGAGAGAGAGAGAGAGAGAATGTTTCAGCATGTTTACCCTCATCCATTCCAAAACTGCACCCAGGCTTCCTTTCGGGATTTCCACATCTTCCCTGGAGTTCATAGGTGGAAAGGAGTGGTGGATCCCCACTTTCCTAGGCAGGAGGTCCAGCAGTGTGTTTGCATTTGATCACAGCCAACATAAACTCTCAAGATGATGGATATTGCCCCAAAGTTAGGCCATGGTATCTGGGAAACTCTTCTAATTTCTCTTCCAACATAATTACATCTGTGCAAAGTTCCCAACCAAATTTTTGATGAAAGTTTGGCAGTAGGACCCTTGTTCCTGTCCTCCCATCTGAAGAGTTTATTTTTCATCCAAAGAGGTAGCAGGGACCAGGAAGCTCTGCCCCTTAAAAAAATATAGATCTGTAGGGGTTGGTAGAGCTTACTCAGCAGTGAGTGAAAGGCATTTTGCACAGACTGAGTGGCACTTCATTCCTTCACGTATTCCATGGTTGAGCCCTAACAGTGGGAAATTATACCTTGCCAAATATCATAGAATCATAGAATAGTAGGGTTGGAAGAGGCCTACAAGGCCATCGAGTCCAACCTCTTGCTCAATGCAGGAATCCAAGTCAGAGCATCCCTGACAGATGGCTGTCCAGCCTCATCTTGAAGGCCTCCAGTGTGGGAGAGCCCACCACCTCCCTAGGTAACTGGTTCCATTGTCGTATTGCTCTAACAGTCAGGACATTTTTCCTGATGTTCAGCTGGAATATGGCTTCCTGGAACTTGAGCCCATTATTCCGTGTCCTGCACTCTGGGATGATCGAGAAGAGATCCTGGCCTTCCCCTCTGTGACAACCTTTCAAGTACTTGAAGAGCGCTATCATATCTCCCCTCAGTCTTCTCTTCTCAAGGCTAAACATGCCCAGTTCTTTCAGTCTCTCCTCATAGGGCTTTGTTTCCAGTCCCCTTATCATCTTTGTTGCCCTCCTCTGAACCCTCTCCAGTTTGTCTGCATCCTTCTTAAAGTGTGGTGCCCAGAACTGGACACAGTACTCCAGATGAGGCCTAACCAGTGCTGAGTAGAGGGGAAGTAGTACTTCCCGGGATTTGGAAGCTATGCCTCTATGAATGCAGCCCAAAATAGCATTTCCCTTTTTTGCAGCCACATCACATTGTTGGCTCATATTCAGCTTGTGATCAACAACAATTCCAAGATCCTTCTTGCTTGTAGTGTTGTTGAGCCACGTATCCCCCATCTTGTAACTGTGCATTTGGCTTCTTTTTCCTAGGTGCAGAACTTGGCATTTATCCCTATTAAATGTCATTCTGTTGTTTTCTGCCCAGCGCTCCAGTCTATCCAGATCACTTTGAATTTTGTTTCTGTCTTCCAAAGTATTAAGTATCAAGATTGCAGCTTGAGATCGACAGGCATATGGTCAAGGAACACCTCATTACTTTGAATGAGTTCAAATCTCCAGGGCCAGATGAACTGCATCCTAGAGTCATAAAGGAACTGGCAGAAGAACTCTCAGAACCGCTGTCTATTCTCTTTGAGAAATCATGGAGGACCGGGGAAGTGCCAGATGACTGGAGGAGGGCTAACGTTGTCCCTATCTTCAAAAAGGGTAAAAAGGAGGAACCTGGGAACTACAGACCAGTCAGTCTGACATCAATCCCTGGGAAAATTCTGGAGCAGATCATAAAGCAATCCATCTGGAAGCACCTTGACAACAATGCCGTGATTACTCAAAGCCAACATGGATTTGTCAAAAACAAGTCCTGCCAGACAAATCTGATCTCATTTTTTGATCAAGTCACCTCCCTTGTAGACCGTGGGAATGCTGTAGACATCATATACCTCGACTTCAGCAAAGCTTTCGACAAAGTGCCCCATGATATCCTGATGAGCAAACTAGCTCGAAGTGGGCTAGATGAAACAACAATCATGTGGATCCACAGTTGGCTACAGAATCGGACTCAAAGAGTGCTTATCAATGGGACCTTCTCAAGCTGGGGAGAGGTAACGAGTGGGGTACCGCAGGGCTCAGTCCTGGGCCCAGTGCTCTTCAACATTTTTATTAATGACTTGGAGGAGGAGGTGCAGGGAATGCTGATCAAATTTGCAGATGACACAAAATTGGGAGGGATAGCTAATACTTTGGAAGACAGAAACAAAATTCAAAGTGATCTGGATAGACTGGAGTGCTGGGCAGAAAACAACAGAATGGCATTTAATAGGGACAAATGCCAAGTTCTGCACCTAGGAAAAAGAAACCAAATGCACAGTTACAAGATGGGGGATACGTGGCTCAACCATACTACGAGCGAGAAGGATCTTGGAATTGTCATCGATCACAAGCTGAATATGAGCCAACAATGTGATGTGGCTGCAAAAATGGCAAATGCTATTTTGGGCTGCATTCATAGAAGCATCGCTTCCAAATCCCGGGAAGTACTAGTTCCCCTCTACTCAGCACTGGTTAGGCCTCATCTGGAGTACTGTGTCCAGTTCTGGGCACCACACTTTAAGAAGGATGCAGACAAGCTGGAGAGGGTTCAAAGGAGGGCAACAAAGATGATCAGGGGACTGGAAACAAAGCCCTATGAAGAGAGACTGAAAGAACTGGGCATGTTTAGCCTTGAGAAGAGAAGACTGAGGGGAGATATGATAGCGCTCTTCAAGTACTTGAAAGGTTGTCACAGAGAAGAAGGCCAGGATCTCTTCTTGATCATCCCAGAGTGCAGGACACGGAATAATGGGCTCAAGTTACAGGAAGCCAGATTCCGACTGAACATCAGGAAAAACTTCCTGAGTGTCAGAGCAATACGGCAATGGAACCAATTACCTGGGGAGGTGGTGGGCTCTCCCACACTGGAGGCCTTCAAGACGAGGCTGGACAGCCATTTGTCAGGGATGCTCTGACTTGGATTCCTGCATTGAGCAGGGGGTTGGACTCGATGGCCTTGTAGGCCCCTTCCAACCCTACTATTCTATGATTCTATGATTCTATTAGCTATCCCGCCCAATGTTGTGTCATCTGCAAATTTGATCAGTATTCCCTGCACCTCCTCCTCCAAGTCATTAATAAAAATGTTGAAGAGCACTGGGCCCAGGACTGAGCCCTGCGGTACCCTGCTCATTACCTCTCCCCAGTTTGAGAAGCTGCCATTGATAAGCACTCTTTGAGTCTGATTCTGTAGCCAACTGTGGATCCACCGGATCGTTGTTTTATCTAGCCCACTTTGAGCTAGTTTGCTCATCAGGATATCATGGGGCACTTTGTCGAAAGCTTTGCTGAAGTTGAGGTATATGATGTCTACAGCATTCCCACGGTCCACAAGGGAGGTTACTTGATCAAAAAATGAGATCAGATTTGTCTGACAGGACTTGTTTTTGACAAATCTATGTTGGTTTCCAACAAATCCATGTTGGCTTCGAATTCAGATTCAGATTCAGCCATTATCTATTATAAAGCATTTTCTAGACTACAGGGAGCTAGTAAGAATGGGTACATCCAAGGTGGAGCCTGAAGAAAGACAGGGTGATGAGCATACAGACCAAAAAATCAGTATGAAGTTCCACCATATGTTATTTAAGATCACAACACCCCTAGGAATCCAGATTTCAGCATCAAGAAATCAGTCACTTACCTGCCCCAACTGATGGCTTGCTCCATTGGGTCTTTTTCTGGCAGGTGATCTCCAGAAAAGCTGACCATCTGGATCCGATAGCCACGTTGATGGCCCCACCTGTTTGTGCTGTTTGATGCGAAAGATATGATTCTGGGCATGTCATCGTGAAGGCGGAAAGCGGCCTTGTTCTCAGTATCCAAGACTTTTCTTACCATCCTCATTCAGTTGATCTTCTGCTCTGGGCTCCAAGGGGCCTTCACAGTCTCAAAAGCCATATCATTGGCTAGCAGAGAATTTTCCACACCTAGAAAGGAAGACAAATACAGAATGGTACTGAGAAGTTGTATCTCTATGCTGCTTAGTTGCTATATATCGCCACAGATGTAGGTTTCCCTGCCACAGAGAGGCAATTATGAGAAAAGCTTCCTCTTGGAATTTTTCAATATTGTGTAACCATTACAGGAACTCTGCAAGAACAGAAAAGGACAACACTAATGAGAACCTGGGTTTAAAGGCAAACATTTATAGGAAGAAACACTACAGAACTTAATTGGATGAGCTTTTCAAAATGATGGAGAACAGGCACCCTTTGAGGAACCTTGTGCATGGCACCCTGTTGATTATGGAAAAGCAGGTCAGATGCCACAAACTTGCCCAGACACCACTCACACGCACACACATACCATTCACACTCACCATTCATACACATGTACATCCCATTCTTACACACACACACACACACACACACACACATCCGGAGAGAGAGAGGGAGAGAGAACTGGCTTCACTTGCCCACCAACAAAGTCAACTGACCTGCCATGTCAAGAACAGCTAGAATTATAGAGTCATAGAATAGTAGGGTTGGAAGGGGCCTACAAGACCATCAAGTCCAACCCTCTGCTCAAGGCAGGAATCCAAGTCAGAGCATCCCTGACAGGTGGCTATCCAGCTATTTGAGGAAGAGTCTCAGTCAGGAGCCAGCTTCACTGTCCCTCTCCCTTTTCAGTCAGGTGAGCGAAGCCAGGTGGCAGCTCCTCTCTCCCTTCTCAGACAAGCTGGGGACTTTGGGAAGTGGGCAGGGCTTCACTGGAGGCCTCTGATAGCCTAGTGGACTGAATCCAGCTCATGGACCAGAAGTTTTCCATGCCTGCTTGAAGGCAAACACTGAGAAAAACAAATGGGTGTTCCAGGGTCCTAAGTTGGTAGATAGATCTAGAGGGGTGGGGGGGGAAGGTTCGTAGCACCAAATACAAGATTTTATATGAAGTTAGTATTCCAGAATGAATATGTACAAATCACAAGGCATTGTGAGAAAATCGTAACAATGACTAAATAGCCGCACCCTTCCTTCAAGCTCAAAGAAAGAAGACCAAGTCTTTAATCCAGTAGCGTAATACCCATAATACATGCTGAGAGGGAAAAGATGAATAAACTGAAGTTAGTGACTTAGCATAATTAATTTTAACAGTTCAGTTAATTGCCCATTGGAACAAAGTACTCAGAGCAAGAGGCCATTTGCTCATTTCTAGTAAGACATGTTTAAGCCATGTACAAATTCTGACATGTGTATCCTCTGCTCTGGGCACAATTCTGCAGCCTTACTGCATTTTGCTTCTGTTCCCTCGGAGTGATGAGGGTGTGCTCTTTTCACAAGGCAGAAGTGAAAACACTTTCCCATTGTTTGTAATGGGATGATACCATCTACTGGCTGCCCCAAACCCAGGGTTTTTTAAAGCTTATTTCTGGGTGTGTGTTTTTTGCATGATTACTGTGGGAAGGGACGGGAGATGTCCTGGAGGTTGACGACATCATGTAATGGACCTGCAAACTTCCATGAGTGGCTGATCACAAGCGCACAATAAATGCCTCATGTAGAAACTGCCTATATACCCATTCCCATAGCTTACTCTTTCACCATTAAATTGGCCACCCCAAAAGGAAAAGCTCCAGGAAAGGAAAACAACCTGATTCTTTTTGATTCTGTAACATGGTCCACAAGGTTCATAGTGTACATTGAAAGTCGTAGTCCACTGTGAACCACCTTGGGTTTTATGTAGGAATGGCTTAGTGGTTAAGACGCTGAACTGCAGACTGGATGGTCGACAGGTCAGCAGTTCGAGACCCGAGTGCTGCATGACGGAGTGAGCTCCTGTCTTCAGTCCCAGCTTCTGCCAACCTAGCAGTTCGAAAGAAAGACATTGCAAGTAGATAAATAGGTACCACCTCGGCGGGAAAGGTGACAGCATTCCGTGCACCTCGGTGTTCGGTCATGCCGGCCACATGACCACGGAAGCATCTTCGGACAGCGCTGGCTCTTCGGCTTAGAAACAGGGATGAGCACCGCACCCTAGAGTCGGACACGACTGGTTGGGGACACCTTTGCCTTTGCTTTGTCCACCATCACATTTCTGTTTTCTTACTTTGACCACTCTTAGGACTCCTGGTTGATCCTTTTTTCCTGCTGATCCATGTCAACCAAGTGTTGGCCAACACAGAATATTTTCTTCACTCTTCATTAGGGCACATAGTGGCTGCTATTCTCTACCAGGATCTCCAGCCCACTATCTTGAGTCTCAAGACTGGTCTCATTGTAATAAAACACATGGTGCATGAAGTTTGAGAAATTACATTTTAGAAAAGCCCCAGTCTGTCCAAAGTTGTTCTGAAGCACTCACTCAGTGGAAATATAGCACCTTCCTTCTGTACTGCTGCACGAAGACATCATGGAGATATTTCAGTTTTGAGAAGGGAATATTCTCCTGGGCATTTGGATCTACTTGGTTTACAAAATATAACCACAGCCAAGCCTGCTTTGTGGGACAATCAATGACCAAGTGGTTCAAAAATGTCAGCACTTCTATTTTAAAAGGAAGCTGCAGGTCAATTATAAATGGTCAGCAGAGCTGGCGCCAAGGGTCGGCGAGCTGGGCAGCAGCCAAGGGTCCATGGGCTCAGAAGGGCCCATTTTGGGTGGCAAAAGCAGGGAGGGGAGAGGGGGACTTTAGCAGCACCATGCCCGAGGACACCCAGAAGTCTGGCACCAGCCCTGAGTGCCCCACCACCACCACCACCACCACCACCACGTTGCAATGTAAGTAATTACCCATTTGGATCATATCTGCTGGACTGAGATCAGTGAAGACCTCATTATAGTTGCAATCTCTTCTGTTTTCAAGCCTTCAAAGGTGGGAGTGGGACTGGATCTCATACATTGTCTGCCCTACTCTTCTACTCTGGAAAAGCCAGCTGTAGTAATGGGAAATGATAGGTTTCAATTTTAAAGCTTCACTATATTGCATTGGAGGCTCCATCCTCAAACTGTTCTTGAGTGTTACGTCCATTTTCCTATTCAGTTCTGTTTGCCTGCTCTTCAAGGAACACTTTATGATTTGGGCCCACAAAAACTCAGTAGATTCTGCCTTCTTTAAAAGGGAGGAACATAACACCAGCCTACTGTGATCACAGCTACAAATAAAAAGTAATCTACTTTCAGGCTCATGTTCAGTATATCTGCGGATTAAGTTTCTTGACACCTGTAGGGACTTGTAAAGTGTTGATTCCAACACTATGCAGCATTTTAACATCTCAGACAGATATGATGAAGTGAGTTAAAGAGATAATAAATTAAAGAGCTTGATATTCTGCTGAGTTGCTGCTGATTTTATCTTCATGCTACTTTATTACTGTTTTACATATTCATATTCTATTGGTATTAAATTGTGTTAGTTGTCCTTTGACTATATATATATATGTGTGTGTGTGTGTGTGTGTGTGTATATATATATAAATATAAAAACATAAAATAAAGGCTTTAGCTTCAAGATAAGTTAACATAAGGAAGTTCACAGAAAGAACATTTCCCGCCCCCCTTTTTCCCCACTGCCAAATGTGACCCCTCCCCAAAAACATTTCCAGAGAGCAGAGGAGCCTTCCTGAACCATTTGGAATGGGGTGGGAGAGGCTGCTGGAAGGAGGGGACAGGACATGATAAGATAAGATAACAAGATCGAAGCATGATTGGGGGGGGTCCTCCCTCAGTAACCATCTGTATCCCAATCCACATTGTTCAGGAGAGCTTCACGGTCCTCCAGATAAGCTTTGCCAGGGAGGGTCTTCAGTGGCTGTTGAGGAGCTGAGGGGAAAGGAAATCTTCCATGAACTTCCTTAGAATCCAAGTCAAAGAGTATTACGGAAGAAGACCTGGCAAATTTAAAAGCCTTCTCTCAATTTACCATCGCCGTCAGCATTTCTCAAAGAGTGGCAGGCAGAAAAACAACAACAAGCAAGCACATTTCACTAACGACTCAACAGACAGGTTCTATATTGTTCTCATGCAGTACTCTCCACACACAGCTCCCCAAATGACTTTGCTACATGGATAAATATTAATGATGAGGTCAGGTGCTTCTCTGGGACATTGTGCAAGATTTCCTCACTTGCAAAACAAAAGCCAAGTGTTTTTGTTTGGGGGGTTTTCCCGCAATTTTGGAATCAGTTGTAGCAAGGAAGCACTGTGTACACATGTCCAAGTCCAGTCATACCCAATGGTGCAGAGAATGTCCATATTACGCTGGTGTGGGATATATATTAAAGCAGATAAAACATATAAATTCTAGGGATGGCGGAGAATTTCTCCCCGAAACTTCGGGGGGCCGAGCGCCAACGTGTTCGGCCCCCCGAACAAGTTTCGGGGAGAAATCCTCCGAACCCCCCCGCCCCCCGCACCCCCCCGGGACGGGACTTACCTTCACCGAATGTCCCTCCCGGTGGCGGGTCCGGCCGGCGGTTCGGCGGGTGTTCGAGCGGGGCGGGTGTTCGAGCTGCCGCCGCCGCCATTGCAATCAAAGAAAAAAAAAACGCCCCCTGATAGGCTACGTGACGATTGACGTAGCCTATCACGGCTAGATTTGCAAAGTCAGCCGTGATAGGCTACGTCAATCGTCACGTAGCCTATCACGGGTGACTTTAAAAAAAAAAAAAAAACGCGTACAGATAATGGTGGCCCCCATAGGGAGCCGCCATTCCCGTTCCTTATTTGGTCGCTGTAGTCTACGTAAATGTTTACGTAGACTACGGCGAAAATAAGGGTAACGCTTAAGAAAAAGAAACCACCAAAAAGGTGAGGCTCATGGAGACCTATCAGTGTTGCCTGTTGCTATGGAGATGACAGGCCTCCGCCCAGTATTGATCTGAATCCCAACCTATCAGGAAAAATACTCCATAGAAAGAGACCATTACGCTGCCTGGGATCAACGTCATTTGTCTGCACCTAGAAGTTTTTCCTTGGGCAACGGTGCTGGTGCACTTACCCTTTTTCTATCAATTCATATCTTCAAAGCTCCCTCCTTTTTAAATTAGCCTTCCCCATTTCACTAGTTAGAACTCTTTTCTCAGTCGCAACTGATTTGTCCTATTTTGATCCTATTATTATTTGGTTCCCTAAATGCCACAATGAAAATGAACCCTGCTCATTTGGGGCCATCCCATAAGAAAAGAGGTTGTCCTAACTAGAACAAGTCCTCCCAGATTCCTAGACTGCCTTTACGCTAAAGAAAAAACCCACAGTCCTCTCGATGTGAAGCCTTTCTGCCAGATGGCGACCACATGATCTGGTGAAAGGGGAAGCTTTTAATTTTCAAGGTTCCATAGAGATCAATGAAACAGCACCATCTACTGGCTGTTTTAATAGCGTAACAATCCAACTTAAATAAATAGTTCATTATTTCCAGATCTTTTTGAGATGGAATAACCAGGAAATACCTTCCAGGGATGTACCCTGGAAGTTGACAACATCATGAAAAGGACCCACAAACTTCTGTAACTGAGCAATCCCAATAGCAGGATAAAAGCTCCATGTGAAGAAGCCGCTATACCCCACAATTAGTATTAAGGGTAAAAACCAAATCAATACTTCCTCAAACTATTTTCCAATGCCATTTAGGGCAATGTTTCTGTGGCATGCTGTCCACACATTTTTAGGATGTTCTTCTAGCACACTATCATGCAGCAACCCTTTCTTCCCTTCTGGCCTAAACTCATCCAGCATGGCATGTGTCAGGGTGGAAACTGAGCCCATAGAGCCCCAGAGCAGTTCTGATTCTGAGGAAGAACAGCAATCCATGGGAGAGGAGCTTGCTCATCTTTCACAAGCACAGAAGCTGGCAGAGATTCCTCCTGCCAACATTCCTGGGATAGATAGTGACCCTGGCAGTGAGAGAGTGCTGGAGGGGGTCTTGCTGGATGCTCGGCGCAGATGCAGGAAGCAACAACAGATGGAGGGCGCCGAAAGGAGGCGTTCCACTCGTTTGGTGCTCAAACAACGGTCGCATCCCGTGGATCCAAGGGAAAGAGGGAGGATCTCTCCCTAGCCCATAAGTTCAGGTTCTTCCCGTTGTTCTCCTTCAAACGGGGACCAACTGCCTTACCTGGAGCTTAGACTACTCTGCTATCTTTCCCCAGGGCTGTTCCTTGCTTAGTCGCTAGTGATTAGTATCTGAAAGAGTCATAAAGTAATAAAGGAATAAAGCCTTGGAAAGAATCCTCGTCGTCTGTGTCCTGAGTTGGCTATTGGAGGGGACTGCAAGAGGCAGCTAGGGCGCTCCTGACAGCTTGGTCCCCATTCTTTTATTTTTCTCTGCTCCTACTGCCTCTGCAGGCTGCCATGGACTCAGCGGTGTAAGCTCTCGCACAAGAGAACCAGGCTCTTCATGATCAAATGGCTCAACTGACAACTGCCGTACAGAATCTGCAAGCTGTGGTTCAACCTCCACCACCTCCGATTCCCCCCTGCCTCAAGTTCCCGGTGGCTCTGCCAGAGAGGTTTTCTGGTGAGAAAGGACTTTTTCAGATTTTCCGTGCCCAGTCGGAGCTGTACATGTGCCTATGACCTGAGGATTTCCTGTCAGAACAGGTTCGTGTGGGCTTTATCATTAACCTACTTTCAGGCGTGGCAGCTAAATGGGCTTCAGGACTTCTTCTCGCTAATGCTGCTCTGCTCGGGGACTATCAAGGTTTCATGACAGCGATGACCAGTTTTTTCAGTGACCCCCTGTGCACACAGATGGCTTCTTGGGAGATTCACCACCTCAGGCAGGGCAAGGACTCAGTTTCCAGCTACGCGACAATTTTTCGCTTACTGATGCAGGATTTACAGTGTAATGATGCTGTGCTGGTGGCTCAGTTTTTGGATGGTTTGAACGACAAGATCTTGGATGAGTTGGCATGCACTCCTAGCCCGCCTACTTTGGAGGACCTCATCCAGACCTGCCTCCAGATAGATAGTCAGCTGGAGGGGCACCGGCAGACCCAGCGGAGTGCCGGGGGCCGAGATTTCTCTCCTCCCATTCCCCCATGTTTCCTGCCCCCTCCCCCACTCCCTTCCCCTGCGGTGGAGGCAGAGGAGACCCCAATGCAGCTGGGAGCTACCCGAGCCCCGCTGCCGCCGGAGGAACTAGATCGGCGGCGCATGGAGCACCGATACTTTTGGTGTGGAAGGCTGGAACATTTCACCAAAACCTGCAACGCCAGACCTGCAGCCCCACTGCCTCCTCCTCCTCCTCTCCTTCCTCCTCCTCCTCCTCCTCATCCCCAGGCCTGACTAGGATGCCCCCTAAGTCTGTTGCAGGTCTCCAGTGTGGGGTTGGTTCCCCACCAGGTGGGTGCCTTCCGCAACCCCCCTCCACTCTCCCATTTGCTATTGCATGTTCACCTCCACTCCTCCCAGTGGGGTGGGGTGGAGGCCCTGGCTTTAGTGGACTCCAGGGCTACAACCAGTTTCATGGATGAAACCTTCGCCCTCTTCCACAAGATTCCTACCCTGCCTCTTCCTGCCCCCTTGGCAGTGGAGACCATTGATGGGTGTCCTCTTTCTTCGGGCGTGGTGACCCGGATTACAGCTCCACTCACTCTGCACGCCCAGTCCCATGTTGAGCAGATTCAGTTTCACTTGGCCAAGGTTCCCCAATACCCAATCGTGCTGGGTGTTTCCTGGCTCTCTAAGAACAATCCCCGGGCTTCAGCAAGTGAAGTTCTCATCTCCCTACTGCCGGGAGCATTGCTTCCCGACCAAAGTGCCAGTCCCAGCCCAGGCCTTAACCCTTTCCTCCCCCTCCTCATCTGCTTCTGGCAGTTCTTCAGCTACCGTGATCCTCCCAGAGAAGTATACGGGTTTTGGGGATGTTTTCGACAAGAAGGAGGCTGACCAGCTCTCCACCACCACCACCCTTTTGACTGTGCCATTAACCTCATTCCTGGGGCGACCATCCCTGCCAGCCAGCTGTATTTGATGTCGGAGCTGGAACTTCGAGCTCTGCGGGAGTTTTTGGACACAAACCTCAGACATGGCTTCATTCGCCCCTCCTCTTCCCCTGCCTGTGCCTCTACCATGTTTGTGGGCAAAAAAATGGGAGAACTCCACCCGGTGCATGACTTCCGAGCATTGAATTCGGTCTCGATCCCCGACAAGTACCCCCTCCCCCTCATACCGGAGATGCTAGAGCACCTGGGGCGAGCCAAGATTTTCACAAAGTTGGACCTGCGTGGCGCCTACAATCTGATTTGCATCTGGGAGGGGGATGAGTGGAAGACCTGTTCCGGCACCCGGTATAGAGTGTATGAATACTTAGTGATGCCATTTGGGCTCGCCTGCTCCCCCCCACACACGTTTTCACATTTTATGAATGCCATCTTCCGGGACTATTTGGACACTTTCCTCATTGTGTATCTTGATGATTTACTTATATTTTCTGAGGACCCCCACGCCCATCAGCACCATGTCTCTGCCATCCTCCAGCGCCTCCACGAGCACCATATTTATGCCAAGCTGGAGAAATGTGTGTTTGACCTAACCTCTTTGGACTATCTCAGCTACATTATCTCAGCTGATGGTATCAGGATGGATCCTGCAAAGGTCCAGGCTGTCCCCTCCTGGCAGGCTCCATCCACCAAGAAGGACTTGCAACAGTCTCTGGGGTTTGCTAATTTTTACAGAAAGTTCCTGCCCAGCTTTGCTTGGCTGACATCTCCTCTCACAGATCTCCTTAAGGGCAGGAAAACTCCTTTTCATTGGAAGACTTCTGCCCAACAGGCTTTCAAGGAACTTAAGAAGCTTTTTAGTTCTGAGCCAATCCTGTTGCATCCCAACCAGAGGAAGCCTTTTGTAGTGCAAACTGATGCCTCTGACTTTGAGGTGGGGGCAGTGCTTTTTCAGCCAGATCGGGCGGGCGGCGAGTTGCAACCCTGTGCCTACCACTCCAGGAAGCTGAACGTGTCTGAGAGGAATTATACCATCTGGGAGAAGGAACTGTTGGCCATCAAGTCCGCTTTGGAGACCTGGCATCATCTTCTGGAGGGGGCACAGCACCCAGTCAAAGTTAGAACCGACCATCGCAACCTGGAACATCTTCAGCCAGCCCGTGGCTTAAACCAGACGCAAATTAGGTGGTCGCTTTTTTTTCTGATTCCACCTTAAGATTGCCATGTGACGGCCTCCGACAACCTACAAGCAGATGCTCTCTCTCGTAAGCTGGACCTCCAGCCAGGGGGTGGGGAAAATCCCCCCCTCTCTGATTCTTCCCCCCCAGAGCCTGGCGGCATCTGCAGTACCTCGCTCTTGGGAGGAGCTCCTTCACTCTGCAGAGGCTCAGGATGCTTTTGTCCACACAAAAGTGGAGGAATTGGGGCTAGCCTCTGTTCCCCCCCACTCTACCCCCTTCTCTTTGTGAGGTGGCCTGCTTTACCATTCTGGCCAGGTCTGTGTGCCTTCTAGACCCCTCTGCAAGAAGGCCCTCCATCAGTGCCATGACTCCCCCACTGCTGGGCATTTTAGCTTTGCAAGACCCTGCACGGAGTGATGCGGGATTTTTGGTGGCCTCATGTGTGTAGGGACATCAAGACCTATGTCGCCTCGTGCCCAACCTGCCAGCAGGCGAAGGCCCCCTCAGGCAAGCCCACAGGCTTGCTTCACCCCCTGCCTACCCCCTCAGGACCTTGGAAATTGCTCTCCCTTGACTTCATCACTGACTTGCCTCGCTCGTACAGTAAGACCACTATTCTGGTGGTGGTGGATTTGTTTTCTAAGATGGCCCATTTCATCCCCTGCTCTGGGTTGCCCACAGCCAGGGAGACAGCGGAGTTTTTTTGGCACATGTTTTCCACCTCCAGGGTTGGCCTGAGGGTCTCATTTCGGATAGGGACCCCCAATTCACTGCCCATTTCTGGAGGGAGCTGCTTGGGCTTCTCCATGTGATGCTCCGTCTTTCCTCCGCCCACCATCCACAGACAGACGGTCAGACTGAGCGCACCAATGAGACTCTGGAGCAATATTTGCGCTGTTATGTCAATTACCAGCAAGATGACTGGTTTTCCTTGCTGCATCTCCCAGAATTTGCTTATAACAATGCCTGCCATGCTTCCACCAAACTCCATTTTTTGCCAATTTTGGTTACCACCCCAAGGCTTTCCCATCCACCCTAGCTCCCTCTTCAGTGCCAGCAGCCCATGAGTTTTTAGAGGAGTTGCGAGTGGTACACCACCTCTTACGGGACTCCCTTGAGCAAGCCAAGACAGCCTACAAGGCCTCGGCAGACTGGCGGCACCAGCCAGGTCCATCTCTGCAACTGGGGGACTGGGTTTGGTTGTCTACCCAATACCTCCCTTCTCACTCGCCTGCAAAGAAGCTTGCGCCTTGCCGCACAGGGCCTTTCCAGATTACGGCCCAGATTAACCCTGTTGCTTTTCACCTGGCTCTCCCCCACTCCATGAGGTTCCATCCTGTTTTTCATTGGTCCTTGCTGTCCCCCCTGGTTTCTGGCGACCCTCATCACTCAGCCGGCTCCCCTCCACCATCAGTGCTGGTGGAGGGGGAGGAGGAGATTGAGGTCGCAGAGATTTTGGACTCCTGCCTTTCTCATGGCCACCTGCAATATCTGGTGGACTGGAAGGGGTACGGGCCAGATGAGCAATCCTGGGAACCTGCGGAAAATGTGCATGCTCCATTGCTGCTGTGGTGCTTCCACCAGCTGTATCCCCACAAACCCGGGGCCACAGGGGAGGAGCACAAGGGGGGGCTCATGGGAGCAGGGATGAGGTCAAGGTGGAAACTGAGCCCATAGAGCCCCAGAGCAGTTCTGATTCTGAGGGGGAACAGCAATCCGTGGGAGAGGAGCTCGCTCATCTCTCACAAGCACAGCAGCTGGCAGAGATTCCTCCTGCCAGCATTCCTGGGATAGATAGTGACCCTGGCAGTGAGAGAGCGCTGGAGGGGGGCTTGCTGGATGCTCGGCGCAGAGACAGGGAGTGGCGACAGATGGAGGGCGCCGAAAGGAGGCGTTCCGCTCGTTTGGCGCTCAAACAACGGTCGCATCCCGAGGACCCAAGGGAAAGAGGGAGGATCTCTCCCTAGCCCATAAGTTCAGGGTCTTCCCATGGTTCTCCTTCAAATGGGGACCAACTGCCATACCTGGAGCTTAGGCTACTCTGCTATCTTTCCCCAGTGCTGTTCCTTGCTTAGTCATTAGTGATTAGTATCTGAAAGAGTCATAAAGGAATAAAGGAATAAAGCCTTGGAAAGAATCCTCGTCATCTGTGTCCTGAGTTGGCTATTGGAGGGGACTGCAAGAGGCAGCTAGGGCGCTCCTGACAGCATGCATGCTCCTATTGCTGGGATCGCAAGTTAGAATCGAAGCACATGTTGCAAACTGTGTAGCCCACACACCTGAAGTTTGTATTACTGTTCACTTTTGGGTAAGTACATGAAGCCCGAATTCTCAGAGTCAGTGGAGGCTTTTTTCCTACCACCACCACACACACACACACACACAAGGAGAATTTGTGTGTGGGGGGGGAAATGGGTGGAGAAGGTTTAAACCTCTACTCCTGGAGCACCATAGTCCCAATATGAATCAGGGCCAGATGTACTTACATGACAGTAAAAAGTAAAACAAGCGCCAGCTAAACGCTACATAAACAGCTTAATGTGTAGTTTGGCGCTTAGACTGGGGATTCCATAAATGTATCTCTCCCAAGAAAATGTACTCACCAAAAGGTGGAGTTCACTTCAGGAGAATCCAAACCTCCTTCCTTGTACCAGGTTGCGGTAGGGACTCCAAGTGTTTGAGGGGTTGCCACTTCCAGCTCTTTCTCATACACTTAAGAGCAAAACTCACAAGACATTCCATGAATCATGGAGATAGGGATCCCTATTCCATATCTGAGGACTCAGAATAAATCCAGGCAGCTGTAAAAATGCAGCTGCAAACTACCACCAGGCACAGAAATTACTGAATACTGTGAAAGTCACACAAAAAAACCAGGCACTTACTACCAATGTCCATATCCACTTTGAAGTTTATGTTGTGCGTGTGAATTGTTCAAAGCAACCACTGTTCAACTCTGTTGCCAAATTCTGCAGCATCACCAAAGTAAAAAGCAGGTGCAATGTACCCGCTGGCATGAACCCTGACACCAACCGCTCCATTTTGGTGAAAAATAAAGTCCCAGATGTAGTCATAGTTACCAACTGAAGATATGGACCTGAAGGCCAGAGCAGAATCAACCAAGCCGCCATAAAATGGAGCCTGTGCGTTGTCATAATGGCGTCACACAGGCACCTCAGTATTCTGCTCAAAGATGCAGATGGAGTTTTTGCGGATGGCAGGTGACGAGGAATCAATGAAATAGTGACTGTCTAAATAAGTAGCCAAGTAAGGACAATCCACACCCTGCGTGAGTGTGAAGGCTGTATATCCAAGGCCAAAGCTTAAGTCCATGTATCTGGTCAGCATTGGTACTGGATTGTTGGAGCCATAGATAGCACCTGCGTCTTGCAAGCTTAACTCGTAGACTATCCTCTCCCCCTGAAACCTAATGTCAAAGACACGTGGCCCCCTGCTTCCCTCTACTCCAAAGGCAAAACTCCAGGACAGGAAGGTCACTTGGTTATTCCTGACGCTATAGCGTGGTCCACGAGGTGCATAGTGCAAAGGGCCTGGCCCCTCGTGTGGCACCCTCGGCTTCAGTGATGAGTATCCGCCATCAAGGGGAGCCTTTGTTACCTTGGCTACTTTAACATGCCCCACATTGAATTGTCTCTCAAGGTCTTCCATGTCCTCAAAGTATTGTCCATTATAGAACACGTTTACTACCTTCCACTGCGAAACATCCAGATTGCTAAGATCCACCTGCACCTCCAGTCCAACTGGATGGAGATAATAGCCAGAGAGATTTTGCAAATGAGTTACCCATATTTTGCGCTCACCTGATTTGAGTCCTGGTGGCAACCCATGGATGTATGCCAAGTTGCTTCCATTGTAATCAAGGACCTTGTGCATAAAGTTTGGAGCCTTGGGATATGCCTTCTGCTTCAAAAAAGTATGTAATTCGCCAAACTCATTACGCAAAATAAACCTTCTGGAGTAAGGCAACTTTCCTCCATACTTCTGCACTGTGACATCTTGGTGAAACGTTGGCTTTGGAAGGGGCCCCACCACAAACTCGGTGATGTTTGGGTCCTTCTGGTTTCCAAAATGAATCACAGCCAGAGCTTGTCGGGCAGGCCTGGGCCCTTGATGGTCCAGGTATTTCAAAACCTCTGCTTTGGGCGGAAGCTGAAGGGTGATAGAAAAAATGCAGTTGTCAGATGGCTGGGCTTGAGGAGGATCGACTAACAGCACTCCCAAGTTGTGTTGCAAGTACCTCTTCACTTGGAGCATCTCTGCTGGAGTTAAGTCAGCAAATACCAGGCTGCGAACATCATGGCTTCTCTCCTCCAAGCCCACCTTCTGAAGATGGTTCTCACAAACCATGGGCTTCCCTCCTCTAGGTTGGAAAACCCAGACTAAGATGAAGACTATGGCTGTGCATATAGCCAGGAGAGGATAAGCTAATTTCACGTTCATTTTCAGCAAAGTTTAAAGAGATTCCTGGAGGTTTTGTAGAACAGTCAGTTGAGTGCAGGTTGAATCAGCCAACTGTGCATTTAGAGTCCCAGATGATGGTAATAAAACCAATGTTAAAAGGAAGATGGGAGGAGACCTGTCATGAAGCTGACTTCAAAGTTGTATTATTCTCTTCTCTGAGAAAACACTGCCCATACAGTGCTTCTTAAAAGTGTTGTGCAGTGAAAGCAATGTTATATTCACTCCCTTAACTAAATATTATCAGTCAAGTCTGAACACCACCTGGTAATTAGTCATAGATTAAACAAGTTGGTAAAATCTAAATTAATCTGAATGTTAATCAGAACAGAAGTAGCCATGATGGAACCAGAATTGCTGAAGCCACTGAAATATATAATTGGAAGAAAAAAGCAAGCAGAACTTTCTGGTGATGGAGTCAGGGAGAAGGCTGTTCTCAGCTTTAGACTTCCTGATGCCATCCCTGCAATTCTGTACTACCTGCCTGTACTCTTCTATTGTAGCTTGGCCTTCCTTCCACTTCCTATATGTGTTGGTTTTTGTTCTCAGGTCACCTCTAACCTTTTTGTGAAGCCACATTGGCTTCTTCTGTTGTCTTCCACCTTTTCTTCTTGTTGGAATTGTTTGTAATTGTGCCTTGAGAATTTCCTTTTTAAAAAACACCCACCCATCTTGGACTCCTTTTCTCATTAGAGTTGCTTGCCATGGGACCATACTTACCATTGTTCTGAGTTTATTAAAATCAGCTTTCCTAAAATCCAGGGTACGCAGCTGGCTACACTTGGCTTTTGCTTCCTTTAGACCCAAGTACTCAAGTATAACATGGTCACGTTCCCCCAGACTTACCATAACTGCTACTTTATCCACTAAATCATTTCTGTTGGTTAGGATCAAGTCAAGGATAGCTGATCCTCTAGTTCCTTCCTCCACTTTCTGTAGGAGAAAGTTATCAGCAACACAAGTCAGGAATTTCCTGGAGGGGCCATGTTTTGTGGAATTTGTCCTCCAACAAGTATCGGGGAAATTGAAGTCCGCCATTACTACTACATTTTGCTTCCTTGAAACATTGGCAATTTGCTTTTCAAAAGTTTCACCCTTGTCTTCTCCTTGACTGGGTGGCCAGTAGTAGACTCCAACCACCATATTCCTTTTATTCTTTGCTCCATTTATTTTAACCCTGATGCTCTCGATGGGGCTACCAAGCTCATCTTCCTGTATTTCTGTGCAGAGATATGTATTTTTAACATATCGTGCAACTCCAACTCCTTTTCTGTTCCTCCTGTTCTTTCTGAACAAGTTATATCCTTCAATTGTTGTATTCCAGTCATGGGAGTCATCCCACCAATTTTCAGTTACACCTATCAAGACATAATTTCCCTCCTGTATTCAGAGTTCAAGTTCATTCTGTTTGTTTCCAATACTCTGGGCATTAATATATGGACATGAAAGACCATGTGCTTTATAGTCTGGCTTTCTTCCTACATGTTTTTGAAGACTATTATTGGGTGCTACTGCTATTAGAGCTGTTGTTGTATCCATTGTGATGCTTGAGCTTTCATCCATTGTTAACCCCAGCTTTATCTCTCCCTCCCCTGTAGAATTCAGTTTAAAGCCCTCCTGATAAAGTTCTTCATGCTGTGGCCAAACACATTCTTCCCAGCCTTTGTGAGGTGCAACCCGCCTCTTGCCAACAGCCCATCTTCCAGGAAGTATAGCCCGTGGTCCCAGAATCCAAAACTCTCTCGTCAGCACCACCTTCGTAGCCAGTCATTCACCCGGAGTATTTTTACTTCCCTTTCTATCCCTCTTCTAACTACTGGAAGGATGGATGAGAAAACTATTTGGGCCCCAAAGTTCTTGAGTTTCCTTCCCAAAGCTTCAAAGTCTGTCTGACGTGATCTCTTCATAGCTCCACTACAAGAGAAATTCATGGAGGCTGAGCTATCAACAGCTACTAGCCCTTATGGATATGTGCTACCTACAGGATTAGAGGCAGTATATCTCAATATTCCAATTGCTTGGAGAATGAGTGGGAAGATGCTATTGTACTCATATCCTACTTGTGGGTTTCCCACAGGCAGCTGGTTGGCCGCTGTGTGAACAGAATATTGAACTACATGGACACTTAGTCTGATCCAGTATGGCTCTTCTTATGTTCTTACATGTCATAAATACGTTGATAACTCTCTCATACTGTTACACAGTAGTGGCTGTTTTTAAATATATTAAATGCTATCACCTCTTGGGCAGCAATCCCACAAAATTCTACTGATTCTAACAGAGCAGGAGAAGTCAGCACTCCATATAAAAGTTTTCTTTTATGAAGTTCATTTATTTCCCACTGTAGGGTGGTAAACCCACTTGGGATGCAAACAGCCAGTGCATTTCAGAAAGGCTTACATACTATGCACATTTCTGGATGACCTTTCAGAAGCTGTGCATGTACTAAGGGCACTGTCCAATGAAAGGGACATGTTTTTCAGTTCTTCTGTTGTTCAGTCGTTCAGTCGTGTCCAACTCTTGCTTAATAGAATTTGAGCAAAGTGAAGAGCACCATCCCCACTGAAAACAGAGAGTTAAACCTGCCTTCATCCCCATGATAACAATACAATTTAAGCATAAGAACATAAGGAGAGCCATGCTGGATCAGACCAAGGGTCAGGGGCATTGCAAGGTTCTTAAAATATCTGGGGCACAGGCCCATAACACAAATTCACGTGTGTGTGTGTGTGTGTGTATATAGAAAGATAGATAGAGTATCTGAGTCTAAGCACACCTCTCTCTATATATATATGTGTGTGTGTGTGTGTGTATGTGTGGTGTGCATGCGGTGTGCTTGCATGTGTGTACAGATTACATACATGCAGAAGAAGTGTGCACTGACACCCCACCCCATTTCAACTCAGACCCTGATTCAGCATTTTGGAAAACATCTCGCTTCTGCTCTGGCCAATTTGTAGTCAATCCACTTCAGTTCAGCACCAAACCTGAGTCAAGGTTTGGCAAAATGAGTTCTTATGCTTTCTGTTGACTACCATGGGAAATTAGAAAAAAAAAACACCTGTAAGTTTTTTCTCTTGGTCAGAATTGGATGATAATTTCAGGCATAGTAGCCCCCTAGAAGGGGATTACACCTGCCCAATGTCAGAAAAAGAGGTGCAGGGTTTATATTTTGATTTTATTTTAAAGGGAACTGCCAATAACATTTTTATTACTTGGAAGAATTGGATAAACATTTCAGGATTCATTGCCCCATCAGAGGAGATCATGTCTGTCAAATTTCAGAATGCTAGCCACAAGGGTTTTTGTGCAAGGGTGGCCTTGACATTTTGAGGTCTCCAAAAGAGGACATATCTCCCTATTTTCCTTATGGACTATTGCTCTGAAAATTATAGACAGCCTAGAGTTGTCCCTAAGTAAGAAACCAGCAAAGTTTCAGAAGGATAGGTGTAGCAGTTCATGTGGAAGGGAAGTTCTCCAATTTGGGGGAGGGAGTGATTTGCTTTCCCTTCCCCTCACCCCTTCTCCAATAGCTTTTGGGTAAGTTTGTATGAATATGCACAGGTCATTAGAAGCATCCCCCAGGCAAGAAACCTGCAAAGTTCCTGAAAGATATACATGCATTCTAATTTAGAATTGCTAGTCACCAAAGTTAGAAGCAGGGGTACATGGGTGGGAAGGTGCTATTGCACTCATGTCCTGCTTGTGGGTTTCCCATGGGCATCTGGTTGGCCGCTGTGTGAACAGAATGCTGGACTAGATGGACCTTGGTCTGATGCAGCATGGCCCTTCTTACGTTCTTAAATAGAGAGTGCCTCTGAGCATATCCAGAATGCTTTTCTTTCACCACTGAGCACTTACATTCTCCCCGTACCAATTCGATTCCCCTCCATGCAACCATCCCTCCTCATCCTACCATCCTCCAGAAACTCTTCAGCAAAACAGATGTCTTGTTTTGTGCAACTCTCCTCTACCTCCTCCTTGTTATGCACAAGCTCTCAATGTATCTTCCTCCCCATAACTTCATTTGTGCCAAGACTTCACCAGGTTTCAGGCAATGAGACTGTTTTCAAAACTAGGACTCATTTATGGAGAAACTCTGAGCATGTCCTAAGTGCCTTTCCCTCACCACTGAAGCTAGAGTTCATGCAAAAACAAACAAACAAACAACAACAACACAAATGACAAAACATGCATAGGACTGAGCTGAAAGGGTAGTCAATTCATTAGATGGAACTGGGTAGGGACTGTATTAAGCCTGCAGTACCATGCTCACAACTCAGGGCTTATTTCTGAATAAACATGCAGAACATTAGGGTGCAAACCTCCCTGCGAAAGTAGCTTCTGCTGGAATCCTATGCATGCTTTCCTGAGGGTAAGTCTCATTAAATATGATGGGGCTTCTGAGTAGGCATACATAGGCTTGTATAAATGAACAGTATTTATCTCTCCTCCACTTAAAAAACAAACCCCAAACTCCTATTTTTATTAGAGCTTTCTATTCATAGGAACATAGGAAGCTGCCTTGTACTGAGTCGGACCCTGGGTCCATCTAGCCCAGTTAAGGATGTATGAAAGTCACTTACCTTTTCGAAGGCTGACATTGGCAGTGTGGGGGAGGTGCTCCGTCCCTCCCCCCGAAATTCTCCCCGGCCGGCTCCACTCTGCAGCGACTCCGCAGAGCCGCCAGCCGGGGCCACCCGCAGCCGAACATCCGGCCGCTGGGCTGCACAGGGACGCAAATGGCAGCCGCCGTTGCTGCCGCCATTTGTATCCCTGTATTTTGCCATGATAGGCTATGTATATATTTACGTAGCCTATCATGGCAACAACAACAAAAAAGGGAACACAAATGGCGGTGGCTATGGCAGCTGCCATTTGCGTTCCTTTTTTTTGCCGTGATAGGCTACATAAGTATTTACATAGCCTATTACGGCAAAAGACAGGGGTGCAAATGGAGGCTACTACGCCATTTGCGCCCATCTTTTGCTGTGATAGGCTACGTAAATATTTACGTAGCCTATCGCGGCAAAAAAAAGGGAACGCAAATGGCGGCAGCTACGGCGGCTGCCATTTGCGTTCCCTTTTTTTGCCGTGATAGGCTATGTAAATATTTACGTAGCCTATCACAGCCTCCACAGGGATGCAAATGGCGTCCCTGCATTAGCCATGATAGGCTACGTAATTATTTACGTAGCCTATCATGGCTATAATGAAGAAACGAATGGTGGCTGCAGACACGGCCACCATTTGCAAAGCAGCGCGAACGGCAGCAGGTAAGTGCTCCATTTTGTGTGCCTTTCGCGGGGTGGGGGGCTTTGTTCCGCCATAGATTTGGGGGGGCAGAATGCACTGGCATTCGGCCTCACCAAGCTCCATGGCGGAATTCTCTGACATCCCTGAGACATCCATTCTCTGAGACATCTCTGACATCCATTCTCTGACAAGCCCAGTACTGTTGACACTGACTAGCAGCAGCAGCTTTCCAGGGTTTCAGGCCAGATTCTTTCCTAGCCCTACCTGGAGATGCTGGGTATTGAACCTGGGAGCTTCTGCATACCAAGCATGTGCTCTACCACTGAGCTACAGCCCTTCCCATTGCTGGATTGTCATTGCAACTGACAAACAAAAAAGGCCCAGATTTGTTTCTCTACAACCACATGAATCCACTTTTCTCAAAGACTTGAGTAAGAAGGAGAAAAAATAATCCTCTTGTCTGTTTGTATAAAGTACAGTACAGTTCCGAACTTCTCCTGCCCACCAAAGAGAATTCTCTTTAAGAATTCCTGAAGATATGCTCTGGGTGGGATAAGGGAGAGAAAGAAAGAACAGGATAGGGAAGGAAGAAGAAAAGAAGAATGGTGATTGGAAATATGCAGGGGTGGGGCAGGTATCGAGAGAATTCCCTAAGCCAAGTGGCTCCTTTCAGAAAGGTAGTACTTCAAAGGGACTTAGGGGGCTGTGAAAAGTTTGTAAGGACTGCACATACTTAAATTAATTTTATGATGTGAGATCGCTGAGAGCTTTTTCTGGCTTTTTAAAACTGTAGAACCTCAGCAGTTCCTCGATCATGGCACCAAATAGTCCTAACACCCCTTTTGGAATAATTTGAGTCCTACAGCTATTTAGGAGAAATTAAAGTGGAAGGGGAGAAAGAAGTTTGTGGAGGCTGACTGGATCCTTTGCTGTACTGAAGTTACTAAACTTCTGCAGAAGACAAAGTTTCCAGTTAGGGGCAGTAAAATCAGATGCTGCGTGAAATACCAGTATTTCACATGGAGCTCTTTCTTCCCTTCTTTCTCCTTCTTCAAAATTTCATTGAAAGCAAGCTCCCAACAGTGGGCATGTAAGAGCAGAAAAGTAGCATGAGAGAGGTTTGTTGCACCTCAAAAAAATGACAACAACCCTACACCAGAGATTAGGAATAGTGACGTCCTGATGGTCACCTTAAACACCTTCTGATTAGGCTCATAGAATCATAGATCATAGAATCATAGAATAGTAGGGTTGGAAGGGGCCTACAAGGCCATCGAGTCCAACCCCCTGCTCAATGCAGGAATCCAAGTCAGAGCATCCCTGACAAATGGCTGTCCAGCCTCGTCTTAAAGGCCTCCAGTGTGGGAGAGCCCACCACCTCCCCAGGTAATTGGTTCCATTGCCGTATTGCTCTGACACTCAGGAATTTTTTCCTGATGTTCAGCCGGAATCTGGCTTCCTGTAACTTGAGCCCATTATTCCGTGTCCTGCACTCTGGGATGATCAAGAAGAGATCCTGGCCTTCTTCTCTGTGACAACCTTTCAAGTACTTGAAGAGCGCTATCATATCTCCCCTCAGTCTTCTCTTCTCAAGGCTAAACATGCCCAGTTCTTTCAGTCTCTCTTCATAGGGCTTTGTTTCCAGTCCCCTGATCATCTTTGTTGCCCTCCTTTGAACCCTCTCCAGCTTGTCTGCATCCTTCTTAAAGTGTGGTGCCCAGAACTGGACACAGTACTCCAGATGAGGCCTAACCAGTGCTGAGTAGAGGGGAACTAGTACTTCCCGGGATTTGGAAGCGATGCTTCTATTAATGCAGCCCAAAATAGCATTGGCCTTTTTTGCAGCCACATCACATTGTTGGCTCATATTCAGCTTGTGATCGACGACAATTCCAAGATCCTTCTCGCTCGTAGTGTGGTTGAGCCACGTATCCCCCATCTTGTAACTGTGCATTTGGTTTCTTTTTCCTAGGTGCAGAACTTGGCATTTGTCCCTATTAAATGCCATTCTGTTGTTTTCTGCCCAGCACTCCAGTCTATCCAGATCACTTTGAATTTTGTTTCTGTCTTCCAAAGTATTAGCTATCCCTCCCAATTTTGTGTCATCTGCAAATTTGATCAGCATTCCCTGCACCTCCTCCTCCAAGTCATTCATAAAAATGTTGAAGAGCACTGGGCCCAGGACTGAGCCCTGCGGTACCCCACTCGTTACCTCTCCCCAGCTTGAGAAGGTCCCATTGATAAGCACTCTTTGAGTCCGATTCTGTAGCCAACTGTTGACCCACATGATCGTTGTTTCATCTAGCACACTTTGAGCTAGTTTGCTCATCAGGATATCATGGGGCACTTTGTCGAAAGCTTTGCTGAAGTCGAGGTATATGATGTCTACAGCATTCCCACGGTCTACAAGGGAGGTGACTTGATCAAAAAATGAGATCAGATTTGTCTGGCAGGACTTGTTTTTGACAAATCCATGTTGGCTTCGAGTAATTACGGCACTGTTGTCAAGGTGCTTCCAGATGGATTGCTTTATGATCTGCTCCAGAATTTTCCCAGGGATTGATGTCAGACTGACTGGTCTGTAGTTCCCAGGTTCCTCCTTTTTACCCTTTTTGAAGATAGGGACAACGTTAGCCCTCCTCCAGTCATCTGGCACTTCCCCCGTCCTCCATGATTTCTCAAAGAGAATAGACAGCGGTTCTGAGAGTTCTTCTGCCAGTTCCTTTATGACTCTAGGATGCAGTTCATCTGGCCCTGGAGATTTGAACTCATTCAAAGTAATGAGGTGTTCCTTGACCATATGCCTGTCGATCTCAAGCTGCAATCCTGCCCCTTCAGCCTGTACTTCGCCTTTGCCAGGGGGGTCATAGACCCTCTTTTGGGAGAAGACTGAGCCAAAGTAGGAATTGAGCACCTCTGCCTTTTCTTTGTCATCTGTTATCATTTTGCCATCCTTATTTAATAGCTGAACCACCATTTCTTTCCTCTGCCTTTTACTATGCACGTAGCTGAAGAAAGCCTTTTTGTTGTTTTTAGCATCCCTCGCTAACCTCACCTCGTTCTCCGCTTTAGCCTTCCTGACGCCATCCCTGCAATTCTGTGCTACCTGCCTGTACTCTTCCTTTGTTACTTGGCCTTCTTTCCACTTCCTATATGTGTCCTTTTTTGTTTTCAGGTCATCCCTAAGCTTTTTGTGAAGCCACATTGGCTTCTTCTGTTGTCTTCCACCTTTTCTTCTTGTTGGAATTGTTTGTGATTGTGCCTTGAGAATTTCCTTTTTTAAAAGTTCCCACCCATCTTGGACTCCTTTTCTCGCTAGCATTGTTTGCCATGGGACCTTACTGATCATTGTTCTGAGTTTATTAAAATCAGCTTTCCTAAAATCCAGGGTACGCGTTTGAGTACACTCGGCTTTTGCTTCCCTTAGAACCAAGAACTCAAGTACAACATGGTCGCTTTCCCCCAGAGTTCCTGTAACTGCTACTTTATCCACTAAGTCATCTCTGTTGGTTAGGATCAAGTCAAGGATAGCCGATCCTCTAGTTCCTTCCTCTACTTTCTGTAGGAGGAAGTTATCCGCCACACAAGTCAGGAATTTCCTGGAGGGGCCATGTTTTGCAGAATTTGTCTCCCAACAAATATCGGGGAAATTGAAGTCCCCCATTACTACTACATCATGCTTCCTTAAAACATTGGCTATTTGCTTTTCAAAAGTTTCATCCTTGGCTTCTCCTTGATTGGGTGGCCGGTAGTAGACTCCGACCACCAGGTTCCTTTTATTCTTTGCTCCATTTATTTCAACCCAGATGCTCTTGATGGGGCTACCAAGCTCCTCCTCCTGTATTTCTGTGCAGAGATATGTATTTTTCACATACAGTGCAACCCCGCCTCCCTTTCTGTTCCTCCTGTTCTTTTTGAACAAGTTATATCCTTCAACTGCTGTATTCCAGTCATGAGAGTCATCCCACCAAGTCTCAGTTATACCTATCAAGTCATAATTTCCCTCCTGTATTAAGAGTTCAAGTTCGTTCTGTTTGTTTCCCATACTCTGGGCATTAGTATATAGACATCGAAGACCATGTGCTTCATAGTCTGGCTTTCTTCCTACATGTGTCTGAAGACTATTATTGGGCGCTATCAGCGCTGTTCTCTCCATTGCAGTGCATGCGCCTATGTCCATTGTTACCCCCAACATTACATCTCCCTTCCCCGTAGGATTCAGTTTAAAGCCCTCCTGATGAAGTTCTTCATGCTGTGGCCAAACACATTCTTCCCAGCCTTTGTGAGGTGCAACCCATCCCTAGCCAACAGCCCATCTTCCAGGAAGTATAGCCCGTGGTCCCAGAATCCAAATCTCTCTCGTCGGCACCACCTTCGTAGCCAGTCATTCACCCGGAGTATTTTTCGTTCCCTTTCTATCCCTCTTCTAACTACTGGAAGGATGGATGAGAAAACTATCTGGGCCCCAAAGTTCTTGAGTTTCCTTCCCAAAGCTTCAAAGTCTGACGTGATCTCTTCGTAGCTCCGCTTGGCGGTATCATTTGTTCCCACATGGATGAGAAGAAAGGGATACCTGTCAGTGGGCTTTATGAGTGCAGGCAACCTTTCAGTCACGTCTCTAATCTGTCCTCCCGGGAGACAACATACCTGGCGAGTCCACGGGTCTTCGCGACATACTTGGGTCTCGATCCCACGCAGCAAGGAGTCTCCCACTACTACCACTCTTCTCTTCTTCTTCTTGTAGGCCTGGGTTTCATCGCCTCTGTTTGACTGACCTTTAGCCTCTTGCTCACTCTCATGCAGGTTCCCCTGTGATTCTTCCTCTGCAGGCTGTCCTCCAGTCTCATCTGCAAGTACCTGGAATCGGTTCCACAGCTCCACCGCTTCCACTGGTGCAGAGTGGCGTCTAGTTCTTCTTCTCCTAACTGTCACCGTTTTCCAAGGAGTATCCTCTACTCCATTTTTCTTCTCCTCAGCATTTCCCACTTCTGCCTCATCTTGCTGTTGCTCTTCAAGCTTCTGGTCTGCCCTTTGCTGCTGTAGTTCCCCCATTCTGTCCAAGAACTCTTCGTGTTCTCTTATTCCCCGGAGGGTTGACAGTCGCCGCTCCAGTCCACTTACTTTTTCCTCCAGCAGCGTGATCAACTTGCACTTGTTGCAGGTGTAGGCCATGTTGTTCTCAGGCAAGAAAACAAACATGGCACACACCTTGCAGGTCACCACCACTGGAGAGTCTTGTCCTTCCATAGCCCCGTTTCCCTTTTTGTGTCTAGCTTTGTGATTGTTCTAGAATAGCCTGTGCCTGCTCCTCTACTCAGTAGAGGTTAAAAGCAGAGTCCCACTGGTGTGGAAGTGTGTGTTACAAGACAAATAAATGGGAAAAAGTTAGTTTAAAAAAAAAAAATGTTAGGGGCCTCCCCCTTGACCTCCCCTGCCGAACTCCCCTGGCCAACTCCTGTTTGCTCCCCCTGTTCACTCACTCTGTTCGCTCGCTCTCTGGGAGCTTGCCTGCTTCTGTAGTCCCTGGACCAGCTGGAGCAGCTTGCTCTGCTCTGCTCTGCTCAGCTGGGAGGCGGGACACAGCCTGAAGCTTCCCGCCCAGTCAGCTGCTGGGAGTACTCAGGCCACACCCCTCCAATTCAGTTGGAGCTCTCAGAAGCTCCTGGTGAGCTCACAGCCAGTCAGAAGGATAAAGGGCAGCACCCTGGGCTTCCTGCAACCCACTTACCTCTTAGCCTCTGTCTCCTTTGTCTCCTTTGTCTCTTCAACCACTGCAACTCCCCTGGCCAACTCCTGTTTGCTCCCCCTGTTCGCTCGCTCTGTTCGCTCGCTCTCTGGGAGCTTGCCTGCTTCTGTAGTCCCTGGACCAGCTGGAGCAGCTTGCTCTGCTCTGCTCAGCTGGGAGGCGGGAAACAGACTCTCTAAACCCTTGTGTGGTTGACAGTTTTTTACTTTTTGTTTTAGCCTTTGGGAAAAGGAAACTTTATGCATGGCTAGCTTAAAAGCCACTGGACCGAACTGTCTGAAATTTGGCAGGTTGATTCAGCTCAGTAGGGGCTGCCAGGTCCCCAACTTCCATGCACATATGTGGAAGCACAAAAAAAAAATATAGCTCTTTGCTTTGACAGATTTTCTAGAAAATAGCAGAATTTACCTGTGACTAGCACAAAAGCCAGCAAACATGACTGCCTGAAATTGGGCATATTTAGTTAGAGCCACAGGGGCTACCAGGTCTCCAAATTCCATGTATTTATCATACAAATGAAAAACATTGTGGCCATTTCTGTTTTCCAAAGCAAGTCAATAGAAAATGTAAAAAATGGCAATTAGGACAGCTCAAAAGATCCAGAGCCAGCTCAAAAAAGATCTGGGGCCCGTGCCTAGGAGGGCCCTTCAATAACAATGCCCCTAACACAGGTGGCTGACCAGCTGTCAAAACAAAACCCACAAGCAGGACATAAGTGCAATAGCACCCTCCCACCCATGTTTCTGGTGCCTGCCTCTGCCTCTGATACTGGAGGTAGCATAGAGCCATCAGGACTAGTGGCCATTGATAGCCTTTTCCTCCAGGAATTTCTCTAACTCCTTTTAAAGCCATCCAAATTGGTGGCCATCGCTACATCCTGTGGTACTGAATTCCATAGTTTGACTATGTGCTGTGTGAAGAGGTACTTCCTTTTATCTCTCCTGAATCTCCCACCAATCAGCTTCATGGGATGACCCATTGGGTTCTAGTATTCTGAGAGAGGGAGAAAAATGTCTCCCTATCCACATTCTCCACACCATGCATAATTTTATACACCTCTATCATGTCTCCTCTTCGGGCGCAATCCTAACTAGATAGGTGACCACCTCCGAACTCAGAGGCGACCACCTATCCAAAGCAAGGCAGGAGAGGCACAGGGGGGGATCGTTCCCTCTGCACCTCTACTGCCTTGATCTTTTTTGCTAGACAGCCATTTTCGGCTGTCTAGCAGTGGGAGGCCTGACTGGGAGAGGAAGCTGCCCTACGAAACATTGGATGCATCGTACGTGCAGCTCCGCTGTCCCCGCCCTGGAATGCCCCCGGAACACCCCTTTGCAGTCTAGTGGCCATAGGATTGCTCCCTTACTTGACTTTTTTCCAAGCTAAACAATCCCAGCTGTTGTAACCTTCCCTCACAGGGGAGATATTCCAGCCCCTTGATCATTTTAGTTGCCCTTTTCTGCACTTTTTCCAGCTCTAAAGTATCATATGTGCAGCATGGAGTTTGCCATTTTTACAGCAGCTGCACACTGGGTTGACATTTTCATCAAGCTGTCCACCACAACCCCAAGATCTCTCTCTTGGCCAGTCACCACTAGTTCAAATCCTATCAGGTTATATGTGAAGTATCGTGGAGATGGGAATCCCCTTTCCAGATCTGGGGACTCAGAATAACCCCACATGTCTGTAAAAACGCAGCTGCAAACTACCAGCAGGCACCACCAGGCACAGAAATTACTGAATACTGTGAAAGCCACAAAAGAAACTGGCACTTACCACCAATGTCCATATCCACTTTGAAGTTTATGTTGTGCGTGTGAATTGTTCCCAGCAACCACTGTTCAACTCTGTTGCCAAATTCTGCAGCATCACCAAAGTAAAAAGCAGGTGCAATGTACCCGCTGGCATGAACCCTGACACCAACTGCTCCATTTTGGTGAAAAATAAAGTCCCAGATGTAGTCATAGTTACCAACTGAAGATATGGACCTGAAGGCCAGAGCAGAATCAACCAAGCCGCCATAAAATGGAGCCTGTGCGTTGTCATAATGGCGTCGCACAGGCACCTCAGTATTCTGCTCAAAGATGCAGATGGAGTTTTTGCGGATGGCAGGTGACGAGGAATCAACGAAATAGTGACTGTCTAAATAAGTAGCCAAGTAAGGACAATCCACACCCTGCGTGAGTGTGAAGGCTGTATATCCAAGGCCAAAGCTTAAGTCCATGTATCTGGTCAGCATATGTGCTGGATTGTTGGAGGCATAGATAGCACCTGCGTCTTGCAAGCTTAACTCGTAGACTATCCTCTCCCCCTGAAACCTAATGTCAAAGACACGTGGCCCCCTGCTTCCCTCTACTCCAAAGGCAAAACTCCAGGACAGGAAGGTCACTTGGTTATTCCTGATGCTATAGCGTGGTCCACGAGGTGCATAGTGCAAAGGGCCTGGCCCCTCGTGTGGCACCCTCGGCTTCAGTGATGAGTATCCGCCATCAAGGGGAGCCTTTGTTACCTTGGCTACTTTAACATGCCCCACATTGAATTGTCTCTCAAGGTCTTCCATGTCCTCAAAGTATTGTCCATTATAGAACACGTTTACTACCTTCCACTGCGAAACATCCAGACTGCTAAGATCCACCTGCACCTCCAGTCCAACTGGATGGAGATAATAGCCAGAGACATTTTGCAAATGAGTTACCCATATTTTGCGCTCACCTGATTTGAGTCCTGGTGGCAACCCATGGATGTATGCCAAGTTGCTTCCATTGTAATCAAGGACCTTGTGCATAAAGTTTGGAGCCTTGGGATATGCCTTCTGCTTCAAAAAAGTATGTAATTCGCCAAACTCATTACACAAAATAAACCTTCTGGAGTAAGGCAACTTTCCTCCATACTTCTGCACTGTGACATCTTGGTGAAACGTTGGCTTTGGAAGGGGCCCCACCACAAACTCGGTGATGTTTGGGTCCTTCTGGTTTCCAAAATGAATCACAGCCAGAGCTTGTCGGGCAGGCCTGGGCCCTTGATGGTCCAGGTATTTCAAAACCTCTGCTTTGGGCGGAAGCTGAAGGGTGATAGAAAAAATGCAGTTGTCAGATGGCTGGGCTTGAGGAGGATCGACTAACAGCACTCCCAAGTTGTGTTGCAAGTACCTCTTCACTTGGAGCATCTCTGCTGGAGTTAAGTCAGCAAATACCAGGCTGCGAACATCATGGCTTCTCTCCTCCAAGCCCACCTTCTGAAGATGGTTCTCACAAACCATGGGCTTCCCTCCTCTAGGTTGGAAAACCCAGACTAAGATGAAGACTATGGCTGTGCATATAGCCAGGAGAGGATAAGCTAATTTCACGTTCATTTTCAGCAAAGTTTAAAGAGATTCCTGGAGGTTCTGTAGAACAGTCAGTTGAGTGCAGGTTGAATCAGCCAACTGTGCATTTAGAGTCCCAGATGATGGTAATAAAACCAATGTTAAAAGGGAGATGGGAGGAGACCTGTCATGAAACTAAGTTTCAAAGTTGTATTATTCTCTTCTCTGAGAAAACACCGCCCATACAGTGCTTCTTAGAAGTGTCCTGCAGTGAAAGCAATGTTACATTCACTCCCTTAACTAAATAATATTATCAGTCAAGTCTGAACACCACCTGGTAATTAGTCATAGATTAAACAAGTTGGTAAAATCTAAATTAATCTGAGTGTTAATCAGAACAGAAGTAGCCATGATGGAACCAGAATTGCTGAAGCCACTGAAATATATAATTGGAAGAAAAAAGCAAGCAGAACTTTCTGGTGATGGAGTCTTGCTGCAGACATAATGCTTAATCCCTGAATTTCCTAACCAAGATTAAGAAAGGTTTTATTTACCCCTTAGGCCATCCCCACCACTCACATGTCAATGCCTGGCTTCTCTTCCAATTGTGATGTAGATTGTAAGCCAGGAATGGACTGTCTGGCGCTTCCTCTCATACTGAGCAGGATTACTATCACAACAACACATCACCAGTACACTAATATGAACCTGTTCCATAATGGAGAACCTGTAGCCCTCCAGATGTTGTTGGACTACATTTCCCATCAGTCTTGACCATTGCCCATGCTGGCTGGGGCTGATGGGAGATGGAATCCATTATCATATGGAGTGCTGGAGGTTCCCCATCCCTGTAGATCCTGTCAGGGCAAGCACTGGGCCACTTCTTTTTAAAGGGCATCCCACATGATTGGTCCTAAATTCTAGGACTAAAACCACTACCATTATTAAGAGTGAAGATATTCACTCTTTCACTTAAAGCATGGAAAGTATAACTTAAGCTTTAATCCTCTCCTCCTGGTGTTTGCTGGGCCAGATCCTCATCAGGGCTGTGTGTACTTACTCTTGAGTAACAAATCTAGAGAAGGGACAGCTACATTCTACATCATTAATGTAATATGTAGTTTGATCCTAAGTCGTAACCATCATTCTCAACTCAAATGCTGCTTTTATTCATGCTTTTAAAATTTAATATGGGCTGGGCAAAACGTGGCCCTCCAGATGGGAGAAGTTTGTGGTAGTTTCTTTTCATACCCCATAATAACCTGAGCTGCATGTGTTCCTCAGTGATAACTGCATGTGATCTGAAGAATGGGTGGAATAGAAAGATGGCCCTGGCTCTCCTGTTTAGTTTAAAAGCCTCCCTCATGTGACCCATAGTCAATATATAGATATCATTTATCTCTTTAAGTTGTTACATTTATATCCCGTCTTTCTTCTAGGTGGGAAAACACATAGCTTTCTCAGGATAGTGCCCTTAGTAGATGCTCAACTTCTAAAGGGTCCTCCAGAAATGTGCATAGTAAGCAAGCCTTTAGGAAACACAGCACTGGCAGTTTGAATCTCAAGTGATTTGACCACCCTCTTGTGGGAAATAAATGAATTTCATAAAAGGAAACTTTTATATGGCACACTGATTTCTCCTGCTCTGATAGGCTGCATCAGTAAAATGTTACGGGATCCTAGCCCCAGAGGTAGTGGCACTTGATAGCTTTAAAAACAGCTACTACTATAAAACTAATGAGTGAGAGTTGTACATATGCATGACATGTTTGTATGTACGTATGTATTTCCCAGGGCATGTTTCAAAGGCACAGAATTGTAAGGAACTGCTGGATCTATGTGCAGCTCCTACATGTGTTGAACTTCTGACTTAAAGGTGGTACTTCTCAGTGAAGTACCGTCAGGCTCGAGTCTAAACTGACCCTGGCCACCAAGGCTGCTCACTGGATCCTCCTGGAAAGGAAGAAGTATAAGAAGACTTCCTGTTCCAGTTGAGTGCTGCTTGAGTGACAATGGCTTCTTGATCTCTGGAGTGTAGTTCTGACTTGCTTCTTGAGTCTGTCCTGTGTTTCTGGCATACTCTTCGGTCCTGACCAGGGATGTACAGACGGGTGCTTTTTGTTCTGTCATCTGCCCACAGACAGATGTGAATATTTTCTTTTCATCATGCAGAAAAATACGGAAATAATTACGTAAGTATTTACGTAAGTATTTACATAATTTACCTATTTATTTATTTATTTATTATTTTATTTACAATATTTATATACTGCTCCACATCAGAAGATTTTGGAATGGTGAACAACACAGTAAAAGAATAAAACAGCAGGTTGATAAGTTAAAACGTGTTTTAAAAGACAAACCCCAATAAAGTGGAATTTAACAAACCACGGCTGGTCATGCAAGGAAGGCCTCTTGAAATAACAATGTCTTCAGGAGGCGCCGGAAAGAACACAACGTTGGCGCCTGCCTGACCTCTAAAGGCAGGGAATTCCACAGGAAGGGGGCCACCACACTGAAGACTCTTTTCCTGGTGGACTCCAACCGAGCCATGGGTCCATGTGGAACCACCAGGAACATGCCCTCTGATGACCTCAGTGACCGGGCAGGTTGGTAAAGAAGGAGGCGCTCTCTCAGGTATCCTGGTCCCAAGTTGTTTAGGTACGTAACATTTAGCGTACTGTCCCCCATTCCATTCAACGTTTCCTCAGCAGAAACTTACCTATTTTCCTACGAATTTATAGGTGTAAATTTTGGGAAAGTAAAAAAATCATCCGCAAGTCCACGGACTGCACAGCCTGCAGGGGTCACTCCACAGCAGATTCTGCAGGTCAGATTCTTAGAAATCCAAGCTAATTTTAATTTGTCTTGAATTTTTCCAGCATTCCTAGTCCTGACTACTGGCTGGTCCCATGGCTAAAACTGCTGCCTACTGCCAAGCCCTGACAAAGATACAGCTGCTTTCTGGTGGAAGCTAAGCACATTAGCATCTGGTGAGTGAGTTTCTGGGTGGGAGACTTTGTGAAGTGCTATGTGGATAGGTGGTGCTTTAAATTAAGGGTGGGCTATTTGTGGTCCTCCAGGTATTTTGACCTAAAACTCCAACCATCCCTCACTATTAGCTATGCTGGCTAGGGCTGACAGGAGCATCAGTCCACTGCTATCTGGAGAGCCATAGGTTACCCACTCCTGTATTGAATGCTTTAAAATATATAAAATAAGCATTTGAGTTGAGATGGGTTTTTTACTTGAGCCGGACATCCTCGAGAGTGAAGTCAAGTGGGCCTTAGGAAGCATTACTAACAACAAAGCTAGCGGAGATGACAGTATTCCAGCTGAGCTATTTAAAATCCTAAAAGATGATGCTGTTAAAGTGCTGCACTCAATATGCCAACAAATTTGGAACACTCAACAGTGGCCACAAGATGGGAAAAGGTCAGTTTACATTCCAATTCCAAAGAAGGGCAACGCCAAAGAGTGTTCAAACTACCGCACAATTGCGCTCATTTCACATGCCAGCAAGGTGATGCTCAAAATCCTACAAGCTAGGCTTCAGCAGTATGCGAACCGAGAACTACCGGAAGTACAAGCGGGGTTTCAAAGAGGCAGAGGAACTAGAGATCAAATCGCCAACTTTCGCTGGATCATGGAGAAAGCAAGAGAATTCCAGAAAAATGTCTATTTCTGCTTGACTACGCTAAAACCTTTGATTGTGTGAAGCACAACAAACTGTGGCAAATTCTTAAAATGATGGGAGTACCAGACCACCTTACCTGTCTCCTGAGAAACCTGTACAAGGGACAAGAAGCAACAGTAAGAACCGGACATGGAACAACCGATTGGTTCAAAATTGGGAAAGGAGTATGACAAGGCGGCATATTGTCACCCTGCTTATTTAATTTCTACGCAGAGTACATCATGAGAAATGCCAGGCTGGATGAAACACAGGTCGGAATTAAGATTGCCGGGAGAATTATCAACAACCTCAGATACGCAGACGATACCACCCTAATGGCAGAAAGCGAAGAGGATCTAAATAGCTTCTTGTTGAGGATGAAAGTGGAGAGTGCAAAAGTTGGTTTGAAACTCAACATTAAAAAAACTAAGATCATGGCATCTGGCCCCATCATTTCCTGGCATATAGAAGGGGAAGAAAAGGAAGCAGTGACAGATTTTATTTTCTTGGGATCCAAGTTCACTGCAGACAGTGACTGTAGCCATGAAATTAAAAGACGCTTGCTCCCTGGGAGGAAAGCTATGGCAAACCTAGACAGCAGAGTAAGAAGCAGAGACATCACCTTGCTGACAAAGATTCGTATAATCAAAGGTATGGTTTTCCCAGTAGCAACGTATGGCTGTGAGAGCTGGACTATAAGGAAGGCCGAGCGCCAAAGAATTGATGCTTTCAAACTGTGGTGCTGGAGAAGACTCTTACGAGTCCCCTGGACTGCAAGGAGGTCAAATCAGTCCATCCTAAAGGAAATTAACCCTGAGTGCTCATTGGAAGGACAGATACTGAAGCTGAAGCTCAAATATTTTGGCCACCTAATGCGAAGAGAAAATTCCCTGGAAAAGACCCTGATGCTGGGAAAGATTGAAGATCAAAGGAGAAGGGGACGGCAGATGATGAGATGGCTTGATAGCATCACCGATGCAATAAATATGAATTTGAGCACACTCCGGGAGAGAGCGCAGGACAGGAAGGCCTGGCGTTCTATGGTCCATGGGGTCACGAAGAGTCGGACATGACTTAACGACTGAACGACAACAACAAATCATGTCTCCCCTTTACCCTCCTTCTTTCCAAGCTAAACAATCCTAGGTGTTGTAACCTTCCCTCATAGGGAAGATGCTCCAGCCCCTTGATCATTTCAGTTGCCCTTTTCTGCACTTTTTCCAGCTCTACAATATCTATTTTTAGGTGTGGTGACCAGAACTGTACACAGTATTACAAGTATTGCCACACCATAGGTTTGCATAGGGGCAGTATGATATTGGCAGTTTTATTCTCAATTCCTTTTCTAATTATGTCTAACATGGAGTTTGCCTTTTTTACAGCAGCCTCACACTGGGTTGACATCTTCATTTAGCTGTCCACCACAACCCCAAGTTCTCTTTCTTGGTTGGTCACTACTAGCTCAGATCCCATCAGGTTATACTTGAAGTTTGGATTTTTTGCCCCAACGTGCATCATTTTACAATTGCTTACATTGAACTGCATTTGCCATTTAGATGCCCATTCTCCCAATTTGGAGATACCCTTTTGGAGCTCCTCACAATGTTGAATAGCACAACATTGCTATGTAATCTTCAGGCCAGAGGTCATGGCGTGCAACAGAAGTCACCCAGCCCTACCTTTGGTCTCCCCAGAAACCAGTGGTTGCTGTGCCTACCAAACCCAGACTAGACAAGTGAGATAGGAGGATATGACACCTAATGGCATCAATGCTACTGAGAGGTCCAGCAGAACCAGGAGGGTTGCACTCCACCATTCAGCTCCAGACACAAGTCATTCATCAGGACAACCAAGGCTGTTTTAGTCCTGGAGCTGAGTCTGAATCCAGACTGGAATGGATCTCAATAATTAGTTTCCTCCAAAACAACTTATAGCTGAGAAGCCACCATCCTCTCCAACATCATGCCCACGTACAGAAGATGAGAGACTGGACAGTAGTTGTCTATTTTCAAAGGGACTGGAGCATCTTTCTCCAACTTGGTACCCTTCAGATGTTTGGGACCTCAACTCTCAGCATTCCTGACCATTGGCTATGCTGGCCGGGGTGGGGGGGAGTTGAAGTCTGGAGGGCACTAGGTTAGAGAAGGCCGATCTAGACCAGAGTATTCTCTTTACTAAAAGAAACATTGAATTGTATGTGTGTAGGCTGCATTGAAATGGTATGGCAGCACATGGACATCTGGAGATGTTGGCTGGGAAAGAAGAGAAGGAGCACTCTTGCTTGCCACTATGTGTATGGGTTGAGGAGACTGTCCAGACCTCTATTATCTTACGATGACATCAGAATTGTATTGAAAACTCAACAGTGAATGGCAAAAATAAGGACAATCTAGAACAATTAATATTTCTCAAAATGCACCTGTCCTATTTAGATCCTGGGGCCCCGATGCATACAGAAAGGGTACAGCAGCCTTCTCTAACCTGGTTCCCTCCAGATATTTTGGACTACAACTCCCAGCATTCCTGACCATTGGCCCTGCTGGCTGGGGCTGATGGGAGTTGAGGTCCAAAACATCTGGAGGGAACCAGGTTAGGAAAGGCTGTTGTACTGTGTGGAGAAATAAAGCTTTTGGCTTTTGTGGTTTATGCTTAACCGCTATCCATCTAAAAGCAAAGAGAAGTGCCCTCACCCCGTGCCCGGCTCGCCTGGCTGCGGGGGGGGGCTGTTGCGGGGGGGGGGAAGGACGGGACAAGGATGAAGACCATTGGCCTTCGCTCCTTGTGTCAGCCGTGGACGGGGTCGAGCCGGCCGCTACTTAGGCCGCGCCGCCCCCAGCCTCCGCTTCACTCCTCACTGTTCGAGCTCTCCTTCGAGCTCCTTGACGGCGGCAGCATCTCGGCGGCAGCAGCATCCTCTGTCCTCGACTGCGACTGGCGCGGCTGAGGAACCGAGGAGACAGCAGCGAGGAAGAAGCGGCGGCAGCTGCAGTGCCTGCAGCAGTGGCATCGTCCAGGCTGTCTTTGGCGATGGTGGTTTGCTCCCCCCCCCACGGCACGAGCATGAGGCTTCGCCCGCACCTCTCTCCTTGCACCCCTGACCCACCAAGGTTGCCTGCTTAGGAGAGGGGGGATTATTTAGTGTCTGCAGGGCGAGGCGGACTATGGCGGTTCGCTCCCCTCCCCGGCACGAGCACGGGGCTTCTCCCGCGCCTCCTTCCCCATGCCCCTGACTCTCCAGGGTTGCTGCAGTTCGCAGGCCGCCGCCTGCTTAGGGGAGGTGGGATTATCTTGTCCCACGCCGACCCCTCTGCGATCCCCTTACCCCTTGCTGCCTGAGCAAGGCAAGTGGAAGGTTGTTTGTTTGTTTGTTTTTCCTCAGGCCCTCCCGCTCTTTATTGTGCCCCCCCCCCCGACCGAATAGCTGTTCTAGTCGGCTGGCTGGGAGCTGAGCAGCCTCTCCGGTCCAGCAGGGGTTAGGCTTCAACGCCCCCTGGTGGCCCTGTGGCACCTTAGTATTAAGTCTGTGTCGACAAGAGGAAAATAAAAATAATAATTTAAAAATTATAAATGAATAAATACATAAATACAGACAGACAGACAGACAGATATACAAGAGGTGGGGAGGAGTGAAAGGAAGGCACCCGTTATTGCCCTCCGGGCCTTTTCTGGTTCCTGGACGCAGTTCACAAGCAGGGAGAGAAGAGGAAAGTGAGGTGTATGTATGTATGTATGTATAAATAAATAAATAAATATAATGATAATAATAAAATAATAATAATAATAAAAATAAATATTTGAAAAAAGAAAAGTACATAGGAGGGTAGCGCATATCCCAATACACGGTAATGCCACCCAAAAAGGGTTTTTTGAGGGGAAAGGCAAGGGCAAAGCTGCTTGCCCCCCCAGCTAAGCGCCCCTTCCATAGGACCGACTCTTCCTCATCCAAAGATGAGGATCCTGATATGGCCCTCATTCTAGCTAGGCTCAAGGCAGTGGAGAGGGTCTTAGGGATCCCTGCATTACCTATCCCTGCCAGGCAGGCTCCCCGGACCTCAGGTTCAAGGGTAACCAGAGGGCAAGCTCGCAAAGATCTATTGCTATCTATTTCAGACAGGCTGGGAGCCAACAAGGCTTCTCAGCAGGTCGTCACTGGGCGAGCTGCATCCGCAACGGCCTCAGCACCTGCGTGCTCACTTGCGGAGCAGCCCCTTCCCACACAAGGGTCGCTGGCATCTGTTTCACCAGCTCCAGCAGTTCGGGACCATAGCTGGAACCTCGACACTCCAACCAACCATGGCGCAAGTGAGGTTCCAGGACGTGGGGGGATAGCACCACCGACCGGCTGGAACCAACTCCTGCCATTTGGGTGGTTCCCCTTCTTGGCAGGGATGAGTTAGCCATTTCACACCCCAGCAGGGGGTATCCCAGGGTTCCGTTCGCCGGGTCTACCGCCCCACTGCTTTGGCCCAGGATACACGTTCCCAGCCCACAGCTCTGCCGCACCAGGTGGGGCCGCTCATGCGGCTGGCATCCCTGTGTCTGCCTAACCCCATGGGGCCTTAGGCCCTGCTATAAACCCTGCTTATGGGACCGAGGGGGGGGGAACATTCACAGCCCTCCCGGATGCTGAGCCTCATGCAGCCAGTGTCAGGGAGGCTCCTCAACATGCCCCATCCACCATGGCTGCTTGCACTGCCGTGTGTCGTGGCCCCGTGGGCGAAGGCTCTGATGAGCCTGGGGCAGGCAATAAGGACCTTTATGCCCACATAGATAAAGGGGCAATCCTGACTGGGGGGACATCTACCCCCCTGGGATACCACCTATTGCCTGCCACTAGGGAGAAAATACTACGGGGGGAATTTGTTGACGTCTTTTCCCTGCTATTCCGGGAGTCAGAAACAAAGGAAGGGGAGAAATCTGGTGACAGGGATCAGGAGAGGGTCAGGCGTAGGAAGGTGTCCCACACTTGGGCAAACTGGCTGCCCAGCTTCTTAATCTATACGGGTGTCATTCAGCAAAAGCTCCCAGAGCGTGGTTGGGTCCTCACTAAGTACTTGGATATTATATATAGGGCCTATACCAAATATGAAGGCGGAGCTTGGCTGGCCTACGACGAATCTTTTTGTATGCAGGCCACATTTGACCCCACATTGCGCTGGGACGCCAAGGATCAGGATCTTTGGCTGCAGTTTATGACTCCTGCCAGGCCGGGTTTTGGTGATCGGTCAGATAGCGGGCACATCGTAGCTAAGCTGACGCCCGCCTCAGCCCCTAAGGCTAGGGCAGGACAAGCGGTTCAACACCGCGCACTCTGCTGGGAGTTCAGCTCCAAGGGCGTCTGCTTCAAGAATCCATGCTGATTCCGCCATGCATGCTCCATCTGCGGGGGACAACATGCCTTCATTGGCTGCCCAAAGGCCAAAGGTTTGCGGGGCCCAAATAGGGAATGGCAGGGTGGCAGGAAGTCCGTTGGTGGACCACAACCTCCGCCAAAAGGGGCCCAGCCCAATTAAGTTGGGGCCCCTGTGGCACCTTTTGAAGCAATACCCGCTCCAGGATAACGCCCACTATTTGGACGAGGGATTTCCCCTGGGTTTCAGGATTCCATTTCTGGGCCAACGCCAGGCCCATATTTCCCAGAATCAGAAATCTATTGCAGGTTTCGAACAGTTGGTCATAGATAAGATCAATAAGGAGGTTGCTGCGGGGCGGGCCATTGGCCCCTTTGATTCCCCCCCTTTCCCCGACCTCAGCATCTCTCCGTTGGGCATTGTGCCAAAGAAGGCCATGGGTGAATACCAGCTGATCCACAACCTGTCCTTCCCCAGGGGTGGATCAGTGAATGACACCATCCCTGAGCACCTATGCTCAGTCCACTACATGTCATTTGACACGGCAGTATCCATGGTGAAGGCACTGCGCCCCGGTGCCCTCATGGGGAAATGTGATATTAAATCCACATTCCGCATCTTGCCAATCCACCCTGATGACTTTAACCTTCTGGGATTCAGTTTTTTCGGAAAATTTTATGTCGATCGAGCCCTACCCATGGGATGCTTGGTATCCTGTGCTATGTTTGAGAAGTTCAGTTCCTTCTTGGAATGGGCTTTGATTGATAAAACCAGGTCCCATAGTGTCGTGCACTACCTTGATGACTTCCTAGTTGCGGGCCCACCCGGCACCCCCCAGTGCGCTCGGCTAATGCAGGAATTTTCCACCCTTGCTGATGAGCTGGGTGTACCATTGGCAGAGGAAAAGTCTGAGGGCTCTTCCCCCACTATTAAGTTTTTGGGCACTGAACTGTACTCGGTGAAGCAGCTTTGTAGGCTCCTGGCCGACAAACTGCAGGCCCTAAAGGATAAGATTCTGCACATGCTGCATTCTAGGAAGGTCACGCTACTGGCCCTGCAGGAAGTAGTCGGTCACCTTAACTTCACTTGTCAGGTAATTGCCCCGGGCAGAGCATTCCTTAGACGCCTTTGTAATGCCATGCAGGGCCTGCGCTTGCCACACCATCAGATTCGGGTATCGTCTACCATGAAGGACGATCTCTCTGTTTGGCTGCATTTCCTCAACACATTCAATGGTGTTTCCTTCTGGAAGCATGAGTTATTATTAGAAGCTGAAGTGCAGATACACTCAGATGCATCAGGGGCCATGGGCTTCGGGGTTGTGTTTCGGGATAGATGGTGTCACGCACGGTGGCCGGCAGAGTGGCTAGATCTGGGTGTGGGTAAGGACCTTACCTGCTTAGAACTCTTCCCAATATATGTTGCTGCACATTTGTGGGCGGCCTAGCTTTCTAATTCCATTGTGCACTTCTGGTGCGACAATAAAGCCACCGTCCAGGTCATTAATTCCTTGTCATCTCGCAATGATAGGGTCATGGGTTTGGTCCAGGCTTTCACGTTGCAGTGCCTTCAGTGTGATATTTTATTCCATGCATGGCACATTCCCGGCATGGACAATGCCTTAGCTGATGCATTGTCACGGAACCAGGTGCAGCGTTTCCAAGAACTGGCCCCCTGGGCACGTGCCATGCTGGACACCATGCCGGCCGCCCTATGGGAGGTTGGCTGGAAGAGGCAGAACAGGCTATCCTGCAGTCCTTAGCCCCTAGCACGAGAGCTGCTTATGCCAGATCAGGTAGGGAGTTCTTTGCCTTCCGGCTGGTGGCACATCTTCCACAGTGGTGGCCAATTCCGGCAGATCACTTGCTTCAGTTTTGTGTTGACGCCCACAGGTGGGGTCTAGCAGCCCGGACCATCAGTGGAAGGCTTGCTGCACTTGCCTTCTGGTCTAAAATGAAGGGTGTGGTGGACAACACTGCAGACTTCTGGGTCCGGCGGGTGCTTCAGCACTGGTCCAAGGGGTCCCCGGTGCCACCCGACCCCAGACGCCCTCTGTCACCAGATATATTGCTGGGTTTATGGGGCCTGTGGCCTTGTTGTGCAACTCGACACATGAGGCCACTTTGTTTCACGCCGCGGCACTCACTGCATTCTTCGGAGCATTCAGGATTTCTGAGTTGGTGGTGTCAGCTAAGGGTAGCCTGTCGGGACGAGCCTTGCAGTTCAGTGACTTACAGTTTTCTCAGCAAGTGGCCCTTATTCAGCTTAGGAAGTCTAAGACCGACCAGGCGGGGGGGGGGGGGTCAGTGTGTCGCTGTTTCCAGCCCCCATGTCAGACCTTTGCTCGGTCACCACCTTGGGGGATTTTCTCAAGGTTCGGGGTAATCTGCCTGGGCCCCTTTTTTGCCATAGTGACTCCTCTCCCTTAACCAAATATCAATTTTGGGTAGTCAGAGAGAGCGCAGGACAGGAAGGCCTGGCGTGCTATGGTCCATGGGGTCACGAAGAGTCGGACACGACTGAACGACTGAACAACAACAACAACAGAGAGCTTTAAAGGCGTTATGTTTGGGCGCACTTCGTTTCAGCACACATTCCTTCCAGATTGGGGCTGCCTCCACCGCCGCATCTGTGGGGTTCACATCAGATAAAGTGCAGTCTGTGGGCAGGTGGCACTCCAAGGCATATCGGGCCTACGTGAGGCCACTGCCGGGCCTTTAAGGCTGTGAGGACTGTGAGGTTCATTCCTTCTTGCTTGTTCTTCTAGATAGCGGGAGTGTGAGTGAACCAGTGAAGGTTCTCATCTGCAGGCACAGCATGGTTTTTTGGGCTGGTTGGAGGACCTCCTCCAGCTGCGGATCCCAGTTAGGGCTCAGCTGCTACACCACCATTCAGTAGTTGGGCAGACGCGGGATGCGGTGGGAGCGCCTCCTGCCCACGTTATTCCAGCAAGGGCTGGTGAAGGTTCCCCCGCAGATTCTGGTGTTGCACTTAGGGGGGAATGTTCTAGGCCTGCTGAAAGGCAAGGCCCTGATTCTTCAAGCCTGGGAGGATTTGTGACTGATTCGGCGTTGCTGGCCTGGAATCACCATTATCTGGTCCAACCTACTACCCAGAGTGGCTTGGAGGGATGGCTTGGATCCACGAGCCATGGATAGGGCCCGTAAGAAGGTCAACAGGGAAGTCAGGAACTTTTTAATCAAACAGGGTGACCGGACCATCACCCACCCCGACATTTCTCCTGCCTGGGGGATGCTCTACAGAGCTGATGGTGTTCATCTCACCGAACTAGGCAATGATGTCTTTTTGGCCGATCTGCGAGGAGGCATTTGGGAGTGTTTATGGTGCAGGTGGGGGGAGGGCAAGTAAGCAGAGGCTTGTTGCCCTCCTGTGGTGGCTCTGGGTGGGCACTCCGCTGGGGGAGAGGACAGGTGAGCGTTCGTAGGCACTGTTTCAGGTCACTGGTAATACCCGGGGCTTCTGGCCTTGGGTTTTGTGGCCCCAGTCGGGAGATACAGCTTACCTCTGAGGCCAACCTCAGAACCCACTTGGGTTCTGTGGCTCGAGGGGGGGTGACAGGGGAAGGCCTCCCAGCCCAAAATTGGGTATGTCTGTTTGGGGGGGGCGATGGTGGACACCTCGCCCCAGATGACGAATGCCTCACTCAACACCTGTCATGTCATTCTTGTTTGCTGTGTGCCCGCCGGTGCTTCCTTCGCAGATTGTAATCTATCAATAAATATGGCCCTAATTTATCCCAAAATCTATTTGTGTCGTCTCGTCATTTCTCCCCCCTGTCCACCCGCAAGAGATAGGAAATGAGCGCACAAATAAAAGGCAGGGATATGTTTCTTTGCTACACATTTGCTCTCCAAGCTTCCTTTCCTGAAACTAACACAAACAGACGCAGACGGTATTTTTCCTGCACCTCTCTCTCCAGTGCAAGTGTGGTTGACTTCCAGGATAGCTCCGTTGTATGCCAGGAGGCTGAGCACTGGGCCATTTAATAGCTAATGGGCTGTTTAATCAACTTTAATTGTCTTGCACTGGATACTTAGAGCTCCAGGGACTATTCAGACCATCACCATATATCAACACTGAGTAGCTAAAGATACAAAATCAATCTGTCTATTCCTTTCTCTGTATTTCCAAATTCTTCTTTTTCCTTGCAGTTTTAACCAGGTAACATCAGTCAATCAATATTCATTGCCATTTTGTTCTCCCCCCTTTTTACCTCCTGAAAACATTTCTGCAGTTCTTTTTGAAGCTCCCACCCGCCTGCCCTCCATATAAGTCAGCCATTACAGAGAAGCATTTTTCCCCAATTACTATTTTAATATACGTGCTGACAAGGTCCTGTGTTCTCCTTTCAAAATTCTGTACTTTCCTTTCCAGTGGGGAGTTTCATTTTTTATTATGTTCTGCTGCTCTAACATCTTAATAATTTAGGGAGCAATCCTTTCTAGATAGGCAGCCACCTCCGAACTTGGAGGCGACCACCTATCCAAGGGGATCATTAGCTCCGCACTTCTCCTGCCCGGCTTTTTCAGCTAGACAGCCGATTGTGCCTGTTTAGCCGTGGGAGGATGGAACAGGGAAGGAGGCTGCTGTACGACACATAGGATGTACAGAGTGGCTGGGTGACCAGTCAGATGGGCGATTAATAAATTTAATAAATAATAAATAAATAAATAAATACAGGCAGTTACACTCTCCCTGCCCCACCACACCCCCAGCCAAGCCCCTTTTTGGCTGCTCCGCACTCCTCTTGCAAGTGTGGAGGATGGGGCTGTTCCATGCTGCCTTGGAGGCAGCACGGAATTGCGGGGAGGTCAGTTCTCTGGGAACCAAACTTGGAGCACAAACTCCGAGGTCGGTTCCTGGAAAACGACATATCCTATGGCTGTCTAGCCGCTGTCTAGTGGCCATAAGATTGCTCCTTCCATATCCCCTAAGTTTCCTGTAAAGATTTTGCAGGAATGAAGAAGCCAAAAGTTTGTTCAGAGACTCAACAGAATGACGTAAGACAGAAATCCTTCCATGACCTCCCTTTACCAATTAAATGGAAGTTTGCAGATCTCCTCTAGTTTCTTCCCTTCTATCTCTGTGCTGATAACTACCTTTTCCATACCTGTGGAACACCTGATTTGCATGCAAAAGGTCCCAGGTTCAATCCCTGGCATCTCCTAGTAGGATGACCACTTATGCATCACCCCCAAAAATGGACAAAAGAGGGAACGTATTTCCATAAAAATTGCATATGTTAATTCATATGTATAGATGGAACTTCAGAAGTAATTATTACAATTTAAATAGACGGAGTGAGCTCCTGTCTTCAGTCCCAGCTCCTGCCAACCTAGCAGTTTGAAAGCAAGAAATTGCAAGTAGATAAATAGGTACTGCCTCGGCGGGAAAGGTAACAGCGTTCCGTGCACCTCGGTGTTCAGTCATGCCGGCCACATGACCACGGAAGCATCTTCGGACAGCGCTGGCTCTTCGGCTTAGAAACGGGGATGAGCACCGCACCCTACAATCGGACACGACTGGTTGGGGACACCTTTACCTTTACCTTTTATAATAGATGTCATAGTGGAGCTGCTTGTGATGAGCTTCTCTACATGGGCTTATATTGTGCAATCAAGACTGGTTGTTCATGGAAGTTTGTGGGTCCTTTACACAATGTTATCAACCTCCAGGACCCCTCCCATGGTTTATGACCTTTATCCTGCTTTTTAAAAGATTGGAGATACCTCATTAAGAAACGTTAATCTGATCTATTGGCTGTGTGTAATCTAATGACACCGTTGAGCTATAATCACAGCACCATCTAGAGGCTGCAAAATGCAACATTTAGAAACATATAGAACTTCCCAAGAAAGGAAGTCCTTGATTCAAAGCACGTGCCCGCCCATGTAAAGGAGCCAATCTTAATCTAGGGGCTGCGAAATGCAACATTTAGAAACATATAGAACTTCCTGAGAAAGGAAGTCCTTGATTCAAAGCACATGCCCACCCATGTAAAGGAGCCAATCTTAATCCCGCAAAGAATCCAGAAGCAGAGAGCCCCAGTAAGGATGCGGGATTTCAACCTCATGTGATGAACCCCTCCCTGCTCAGTCTGCTATCTAGGAGCTGTTTATGGGCAACTTCAGGGCCCCTGCTCTCCCTCCTTTCTTATGGTTCTTTATCTTTAAGCTAGTCTTGGACTGGGCAGCCCTTCAAATAGATGCCTTCCTAAAAAGGACTGTTCTCTGTAAAGTAGGACACATAGCCACTCTTAAGTTTTATATATGGGCAAGACCTCAAAAAATTACAGCCAGGGTGCAAACCTGTACCCTTCCTCAGGCCTTTCCCCCAAACTCAGTTGCAAGAAACATTGAAAAGAAAGAAAAGAAAAGAAAACCACAGTATAGACATAATATGTTAAGCTGTCCCTTATCACAAGACTCCAATTCAATTTAAGCTGTCAAATCTTTGTCTGAAAGCAACCTTTGTATTTGTGCGAGACAGACTGATTTGTATGCAAAGGTTGTATGACTGAACAGATGGATTTGACAGCTAGAGCATATTATTTCACACCAAATGGCAGTATTAGGAGTGGAAATCTTGTAAACCTGGCCACTGTTATCTTAGCCCCTTCTTTAGTAATATTGGCAGCTTGTCCAGGGCTCATTACACACACATGAGATTAGCTCTGTGAGGGAGGGGCAGGAGTTCAGTTCTCAGAGCTGCACTGTTATCCGTCATGGGATGGATTTTATATGCAAGGTATCAGCAGAGGAAAAGTAAGGTCCTCCTTGTGTATCGCAGACAAAAAAAAAATGTCTAAAATGGCTGCTTGAAAAAACTGGGTTTATATGGAGAACTTTCTAAGGGCATTCCAGGTGAGGTGACCAAAACTGGAAATGTAACAGGAAGCATCATGCCAACAGACACAAGGCCAGAGCCACAGAGGGCTGGGGGTGGGAGTGGGACTGGCCCCCTCAGAGATATTGTAGACCCCTTATCTTAATTTTTAGCCTAAAAATTTAGCAGCAGTATCTGGATTCCCATTGTCTTAGACTCATTGTCAACAAGACTGTCCGCAAATGCTCCAAGACTCTTACCCTATGCACACTTACTTGGAGACACATCCCACTGAACTCAGTTGAAATGCCTTCTGAGTAAACCACACAAAGGATCAAATTGTAAATTATGCATGGAGCCTTTTAGGATTCCTTCCAGTGGCTGTGATCCACCCACGACTTACTCAGTTGCAAAGGATTTCTTGGATTCAAGTCCCTTTTGTGAACAGCAGAGCTAAACTGGCTGAAAACAAAGTAGGGTCCCAGCCAGCCGTATCCAAAGCCTTCTTGGATTTACACAATGCATAAACCACCTTAGTTACATGTGCTACTGAACCAGTAGGCGGTACTTTGCCTAGTATTTTTATGGCATCGTAACCTTTTACCTTCCTCAATAAACTGATGTGCTTTGTAAACAGAGATGTCCCCAGAGCAAATCACCATCTCTTGATGTCCTTAAGAAAATGAAGTTGAACACTCTCAAGCCCTTGAGTTCCTTCTCATTTGCTTATAATAAGAGAATTTACTGCAGTCTGCTGATAGAAGTGAAATAGCTCTATGGGATATGCTTCCCTCCAGCATCTTCCACCCTGCAATCAGTGCTGCATGATGTGGAAGTACAATTTAAAAACCCATCACTGCACAATGTCTAGAAATTCACCCCGTTCATACATTGGCTTTAGGCTTTTGAAGTCAACTATGCTTACTCTGTCAGTTGTTTGCAGTGTGCCACACTGGCCCTGGCTATTTTGTGGGTGCAGAAGTATTGCTCTCAATAGAGAGTGTGCATACAGGAAGAGGTAATTGGAGACAAACGGAGAGCAGAGCAAATGTACAGCACCGGATGCTTAGTGCAAGTTCTTATTCTTTCACAATCTCAAAAGAAAAACAAGCAACTGAGTCACAAAAGTGCCTGTTTAATGTGTGCTCGCCTGACATTTCAGAGAGCAAGTCTCCTCCTTCAGGGGTTGCTTGTAGGCCCATAGCCAGCCTAAAGGTTCTGTGGGGGGTACCAAAAAAGTAGGAGGGCAGTTCATCTGGTTAGCAGTCCTTTTAAAGACAAGATTATAAACTGTTTTTTAATAATTTAAAAAAAAAAATTAGGGGGGGGGGCAAAGAAAATTTAGAGGGGCCAGCCTCCCCAACTCCGCTACAGGCCTAGCTGCCTGGACTATCTATACCCACTTAAACAATTCATAGAATCATAGAATAGTAGGGTTGGAAGGGGCCTACAAGATCATCAAGTCAAACCCCCTGGTCAATGCAGGAATCCAAGTCAGAGCATCCCTGACAGATGGCTGTCCAGCCTCATCTTGAATGCCTTCCTCTCTGTGACAACCTTTCAAGTACTTGAAGAGCGCTTCCATATCTCCCCTCAGTCTTTTCTTCTCAAGGCTAAACATGCCCAGTTCTTTCAGTCTCTCTTCATAGGGCTTTGTTTCCAGTCCCCTAATCATCTTTGTTGCCCTCCTCTGAACCCTCTTCAGCTTGTCTGCATCCTTCTTAAAATGTGGTGCCCAGAACTGGACACAGTACATAAGATCAGGCCTAACCAGTGCTGAGTAGAGGGGAACTAGTACTTCCTGGGATTTTGAAGCTATACTTCTATGAATGCAGCCCAAAATAGCATTGGTCTTTTTTGCAGCCACATCACATTGTTGGTTCATATTCCGCTTGTGATCGACAACAATTCCAAGATCCTTCTCGCTTGTAGTGTTGTTGAGCCATGTATCCCCCATCTTGTAACTGCATTTGGTTTCTTTTTCCTAGGTGCAGAACTTGGCATTTATCCCTATTAAATTTCATTCTGTGGTTTTCTGTGCTCCAGTCTATCAAGATCACTTTGAATTTTGTTTCTGTCTTCCAAAGTATTAGCTATCCTGCCCAATTTTGTATCATCTGCAAATTTGATCTGCATTCCCTGCACCTCTCCTCCAAGTCATTAATAAAAACATTGAAGAGCACTGGGCCCAGGACTGAGCCCTCTGGTACCCTGCTTGTTACCTCTCCCCAGTTTGAGAATATCCTATTGATAAGCACTCTTTGAGTCCGATTCTGTAGCCAACTGTGGACCCACCTGAGAGTTGTTTCATCTAGCCCACTTTGAGCTAGTTTGCTCATCAGGATATCATGGGGCGCTTTGTCAAAAGCTTTGCTGACGTTGAGGTATATTATGCCCACAGCTTTCCCACAGTCCACAAGCAAGGTTACCTGATCAAAAAATGAGATCAGATTTGTCTGGCAGGATTTGTTCTTGACAAATCCATGTTGGCTTCGAGTAATCACTGCATTGTTTTCAAGGTGCTTACAGACTGATTGCTTTATCATCTGCTCCAGAATTTTCCCTGGGATTGATGTCAGACTGACTGGTCTGTAGTTCCCAGATTCCACCTTTTTACCCTTTTTGAAGATAGGGACAACATTAGCCCTCCTCCAGTCATCTGGCACATCACTCGTCCTCCATGATTTCTCAAAGAGAATAGACAGCGGTTCTGAGAGTTCCTCTGCCAGTTTCTTTATTACTCTAGGATGCAGTTCATCTGGAGATTTGAACTCAAAGTAATAAAGTGTTCCTTGACCATATGCCTATTGATCTCAAGCTGCAATCCTGCCCCTTCAGCCTGTACTTCGCCTTTGCCAGGCGGGTCATAGACCCTCTTTCAGGAGAAGACTGAGCCAAAGTAGAAATTGACCACTTCTGTCTTTTCTTTGTCATCTGTTATCATTTTGCCATCTTTATTTAATACCTGAACCACCATTTCTTTCCTCAGTCTTTTACTATGCATGGAGCTGAAGAAAGCCTTTTTGCTGCTTTTAGCATCCCTCGCTAGCCTCAGCTCGTTCTCAGCTTTAGACTTCCTGACGCCATCCCTGCAATTCTGTACTACCTGCCTGTACTCTTCCTTTGTAGCTTGGCCTTCCTTCCACTTCCTATATGTGTTGGTTTTTGTTCTCAGGTCACCTCTAAGCTTGTTGTGAATCCACATTGGCTTCTTCTGTTGTCTTCCACCTTTTTTTCTTGTTGGAATTATTTGTAATTGTGCCTTGAGAATTTCCTTTTTTAAAAACACCCACCCATCTTGGACTCCTTTTCTCATTAGAGTCGTTTGCCATGGGACCATACTTATTATTGTTCTGAGTTTATTAAAAGTGGCTTTCCTAAAATCCAGGGTACACATTTGGCTACACTCAGCTTTTGCTTCCTTTAGACCCAAAAACTCAAGTATAACATGGTCACTTTCCCCCAGAGTTACCGTAACTGCTACTTTATCCACTAAGCCCTCTCTGTTGGTTAGGATCAAGCCAAGGATAGCCTATCCTCTAGTTCCTTCCTCCACTTTCTGTAGGAGGAAGTTATCAGCAAGACAAGTCAGGAATTTCTTGTAGGGGCCATGTTTTGCAGAATTTGTCTCCCAAAAAATATCGGGGAAATTGAAGTCCCCCATTACTACTACATCATGTTTCCTTAAAACATTGGCTATTTGCTTTTCAAAAGTTTCATCCTTGTCTTCTCCTTGATTGGGTGGTCGGTAGTAGACTCTGACCACCATGTTCCTTTTATTCTTTGCTCCATTTATTTTGATCTAGATGCTCTCGATGGGACTACCAAGCTCATCCTCCTGGATTTCTGTGCAGAGATATGCATTTTTAACATATAGTGCAACCCCACCTCCCTTTCTGTTCCTCCTGTTCTTTTTGAACAAGTTATATCCTTCAATTGCTGTATTCCAGTCACTGGAGTTCAAGTTTATTCTGTTTGTTTCCCATTCTCTGGGCATTAGTGTATAGACATTGAAGACCATGTGCTTTATAGTCTGGCTTTCTGCCTACATTTTTGTGAAGACTATTATTGGGCGCTATTACAGCTGTTCTCTCCGTTGCGGTGCATGAGCCTTCGTCCATTGTTATCCCCAACTTTACATCTCCCTCCCCCGTAGCATTCAGTTTAAAGCCCTCCTGATAACGTTCTTCATGCTGTGGCCAAACACATTCTTCCCAGCCTTTGTGAGGTGTAACCCATCTCTTGCCAACAGTCCATCTTCCAGGAAGTATAGCCCATGGTCCCAGAATCCAAATCTGTCTTGTTGGCACCCCCTTCGTAGCCAGTCATTCACCCAGAGTATTTTTCTTTCCCTTTCTATCCCACTTGTGACTACTGGAAATTGACTATTAAACAATCCAGCAAAGGACATTCAGAAGTTATAGATATAGAAAACACACATGTTGGACCTGCAACAAAATGGTGCAGTGTTGAGTGCTTCTGTTCAAGGTTCCAGCCAGCCAGCCACATGCCTTTTGAGGACACTCCATTCCATTCCCCCTTACTTTCAGTTTTCCATCCCTACCCCTTCAACTGTCCACTGAGTATGATCAGCCCTCATTGGGTTGTTGTGTGCATGTGGGGGGGTCCCTCCCCTCGGATTTTTTCCCCTAATGTTTTTTTTGGGGGAGGGGTACTTCTACAAACCTTGGGGTTCCCTCTTCTCGTATGTGGATGTTGCTGTTTTGGTTCCATAAAGACAGGTGCTTAGAGAATAATTTTGCTATTAGTATATAGACTCTTCTAAGCTACTTTCATTCTTAAAAGCAGTCCACTCTTCAACTGTTTCAATAGATATATCCTCAAATGGACAGAGAGGCCTGGGCTATGAATTTGGCTATATGTATACAGCTTGCTTTGAAATAAACAATAAAAGGAATCCTGTAAAAGTCAGTTTTTCCAGAGAGGTGGTACAGAAATATTTTAAATAAAAATAAATAAATACTATTAATGCCCCTTCTGAATATCTATAATTCAACCTGAAGGAGTTGTTCAACCAAAGCTATAGTACTGATTCTAATGAATTCTAAAAAAATAAGAAGTGTACTAACAGTGCAATCCTATGTATGTCTACTCAGACATAAACCCAATGAGTTCAATGGGGTTTACTCTTGGAATTGTGTATAAGATTACAGGCTAAGAACCTAGTTCACACAAAATGGGCAATCGTGGCTTAATTAACCCAGAAATGGCCAACACTGAGTGGGAGCGAGCAAGCACACTGCCTCCAGTATGCTCATCCCTTCTGCTTTCATTTCCTCCAATAACAAATGAATGTTTAACTGGGTTGTTTAACCCCTAAACAACTCAGAGTCCAGGTTTGGATGTCACACTAAGGGTTTCTGTTTTTTTAACAGAAAGTGGAAGTGACAAGCATGACAGAGGCAGCATGCTCGATGATTCGTGTTATGAATTGCCAGAATTCAGGCCTATGATTGCCTGTTATGTGTGAACCTGGTCTATGTCTTCTTGATGCTAGTATAAGCTCACCTTGTGTGGCTCATTCAAGGCATTTTTAACTCAGATGAGTAGAAAGATCTATGGCTTATTTTGAGCTACTTCTTAAGGCTGCTCTTATTATTTCTGTTTTATTTTGTAAGCCATCATGGTGATCCTTAGAAGACCAAAATGCAGGGTATATATTGAAGAATCAATGCGTAAAAACTGTTCACTCACTCATTCGTTGTATGATACTTCCATCTTCTGTTTCAGCACTGTTGAATATCACTGGCAATATCAAACTTGATACTGCTAGAAAGGAAAGAATAGAAATGCAGTAGATGAGCACATAGATGGATGGCTGCTGGGGAAACAGGCTGCATGGAAACTCAGCTACAGAGTTAGTGATCAATAAAATACCATTTCTATTTAATGAGGAAAAAAGTGCCTGACATCAAAAGACTGAAGTCTTTTTGGTCTGTTATCTAGCCTGAAATTCTTTTGCAGTTGCTGTAATATCACCGTTTCTTGGGTTTTCTCCCATTTGGGCTTTTGTAATGCCATTATTTCTTGGCTTTCTCCCGTTTGGTTTTTGTATCACTTGCTGCATCGGGAACTGCTTGTTTGTGTCTAAGGATGATACACTATAAGCATGTGATATTGCTTTGAATGAGATTTGCATTCCAATGTGCATTCAGAAGTGCATTCTAGCCCACGTTCTCATGTGACAAATCACATGTTAACACCTTGTATATATGTGATTAGAACTGGGTCAGGGGCCTTTATCTGTGCCATGTCTGCTTCAGCTTTATTTCCAAAGAGGGATCCTGGCTACACCCCAAAAAAGTAGTACCTGAAGTTTCAGTGTCCAGTTGGCTCAGTCACATTGCTACCTCTCTTTCAAGCATCTTCCTTGCAGCTGCAATTGGCCCATTTCTCTAAATCAGGATCTGGCAACCCTTTTTTTTTTGTCAAGGGCCACATTCCATTGTGGGTTATCTCTTGCGGGGCTGCATGTTGGCGGTGAGCAGGCCTGAAGCCAATGGTGGGTAAGGCCACAATCAAATGTGGGTGAGCCACCCCATTTCTCTTTCTCTTCCTGCCACTCTCTTTTCTCTCTTCCTGCCACCCACTTTTTTCTCTCTCCTTCTTTCTTCCCATAAAGCAGGCTGTCAGGAAAGGGACAGATCACTCTTGGCAGAGGTCTGAACTGATCGCATGCAGAGGCCTTTTGAAATTAGTTCAAGGGCCACATGAAATTAGGCCAAGGGCCACAGGTTGCTCACCCCTGCTCTAAATGAAAACTAATATTTGTTAAGATTCTTTAGCTTTCACTGTGATAGAAGTGTCTGAATCTTCAGGTGTCTGCAACCAACAGTTTTCTGCTCCTACCAAACACAGATATCACCTTCTGTAAGGGAGAATGAATGTGTAAAAAAACACCCTCCTTGTTTATGACAACTGTAATCCATCCAAGTAAAGGACTATAAAAAAAGTAGCATCAAGGAGATTATAGGTGAATTGAATAAAATGCTGCTGTTTTTAACTGCTGCTGTTATCCGAAAGTTCTGCTGTTTCCCATTTGCCACTCATTAGATCTAGGTTTATCATAATCCCAATTCCTTTAGTGCTTGATATATCTACCACACACTTTTAAAAAGAAAGGTGGGGGCTGTAATCTTTTGACTGGAGTGATAAGGATGGAACATTGTTTAATACATCTTTCTATCAATCTCAATAGCATACACGCAGTGAGTTTCAGATAATGTTAAAGTATATAGTAACATGGATAGGCTTCTTCATGGATCACTGCCTTGTTGTGGCGAAGGGGCTTGCGTAACTCAGTGAAGCCATAACCTATGCCGTGCAGGGCCACCCAAGACGGACAGGTCATGGTGGAGAGTTCTGACAAAATGTGGTCCACTGGAGAAGGAAATGGCAACCCACTCCAGTATTCTTGCCAAGAAAACCCCACGGAACATATCACAAGGCTAAAAGAGATGATGCCGGAAGATGAGCCCCTCAGGTCGGAAGGTGTCCAATATACTACTGGGGAAGGGCAGAGGGGATTTCCAAGTAGCGCCAGAAAGAGTGAAGCGGCTGGGCCAAAGCCGAAAGGACACTCAGCTGTGGTTGTGTCTGGGGGTGAAAAGAAAGTCCGATGCTGTAAAGAACAATATTGTTTAGGAACCTGGAATGTCAGATCAATGAATCAAGGTAAGCTGGAGGTGGTCAAACATGAGATGGCAAGATTGAACATCGACATCTTGGGAATCAGCGAACTAAAATGGACAAGCATGGGCGAATTTAATTCAGGCGACCATCATATCTACTACTGTGGGCAAGAATCCCTTAGAAGAAATGGAGTAGCACTCACAGTCAACAAAAGGGTGGGAAAAGCAGTACTGGGGTACAATCTCAAAAACGACAGAATGATCTCAGTACGAATCCAAGGCAAACCATTCAACATCACAGTAATTCAAGTCTATGCCCCAACCACTGAGGCCAAAGAAGCTGAAGTTGATCTGTTCTATGAAGACCTACAACACCTTCTAGAACTAACACCAAAAAAGATGTCCTCTTCATCATAGGGGATTGGAATGCTAAAGTAGGAAGTCAAGAAATCACGGGGATAACAGGCAAGCATGGCCTTGGTGTACAAAATGAAGCAGGACAAAAGCTAATAGAGTTTTGCCAAGAGAACACGCTGATCATAGCAAACACTCTTTACCAACAGCACAAGAGGCAACTCTACACATGGACATCACCAGATGGTCAATATTGAAATCAGATTGATTATGTACTTTGCAGCCAAAGATGGAGAAGCTCTATACAGTCAGTCAAACAAGACCTGGAGCTGACTGTGGCTCAGACCATGAGCTTCTTGTTGCAAAATTTTGGCTTAAACTGAAGAACGTAGGGAAAACCACTAAACCATTCAGGTATGACCTCAATCATATCCCTTATGAATATACAGTGGAGGTGAGAAATAGATTTCAGGGATTAGACCTGATAGACAGAGTGCCTGAGGAACTATGGACGGAGGTCCGTAACACTGTTCAGGAGGCAGCAACTCAATCCATCCCAAAGAAAAAGAAATGCAAGAAAGCCAAGTGGCTGTCTGATGAGGACAGCTGAGGAAAAAGGGAAGCGAAAAGCAAGGGAGAAAGGGGAAGATATACCCAAATGAATGCAGATTTCCAGAGAATAGCAAGGAGAGACAAGAAGGCCTTCTTAAATGAACAATGCAAAGAAATCAAGGAAAACAATAGAATGGGAAAGACTAGAGATCTTTTCAAGAAAATCAGAGATCTCAAGGGAATGTTTTGTGCAAAGACGGGCATGATAAAGGACAAAGAAGGCAAGGACCTAACAGAAGCAGATGAGATTAAGAAGAGGTGGAAAGAATACACAGAAGAACTATACAGGAAAGATCTGAATGTCCCTGATAGCCATGATAGTGCGGTCACTGAACTTGAGCCGGACATCCTCGAGAGTGAAGTCAAGTGGGCCTTAGGAAGCATTACTAACAACAAAGTTAGCAGAGATGACAGTATTCCAGCTGAGCTATTTAAACTCCTAAAAGATGATGCTGTTAAAGTGCTGCACTCAATATGCTAACACATTTGGAACACTCAGCAGTGGCCACAAGACTAGAAAAGGTCAGTTTACATTCCAATGCCAAAGAAGGGCAATGCAAAAGACAACACAAAAGAGTGTTCAAACTACCGTACAATTGCGCTCATTTCACATGCCAGCAAGGTGATGCTCAAAATCCTACAAGCTAGGCTTCAGCAGTATGTGAACCGGGAACTACCGGAAGTACAAGCTGGGTTTTGAAGAGGCAGAGGAATTAGAGATCAAATCGCCAATATTTGCTGGACCATGGAGAAAGCAAGAGAATTCCAGAAAAACATCTATTTCTGCTTCATTGACTATGCTAAAGCCTTTGATTGTGTGAATCACAACAAACTGTGGCAAATTCTTAAAGAGATGGGAGTACCAAACCACCTTACCTGTCTCCTGAGAAACCTGTACAAGGGTCAAGAAGCAACAGTAAGAACCGGGCATGGAACAACCGATTGGTTCAAAATTGGGAAAGGAGTATGACAAGGCTGTATATTGTCACCCTGCTTATTTAATTTATATGCAGAGTACATCATGAGAAACGTCGGGTTGGATGAATCACAGGTCGGAATTAAGATTGCCGGGAGAATTATCAACAACCTCAGATATGCAGACAATACCACCCTAAGGGCAGAAAGCGAAGAGAATCTCAAGAGCCTCTTGTTGAGGGTGAAAGTGGAGAGTGCAAAAGCTGGTTTGAAACTCAACATTAAAAAAACTAAGATCATGGCATCTGGCCCCATCACTTCCTGGCATATAGAGGGGAAATAAATGGAAGCAGTGACAGATTTTATTTTCTTGGGCTCCAAGATCACCACAGACGGTGACTGTAGCCATGAAATTAAAAGACGCTTGCTCCTTGGGAGGAAAGCTATGGCACACCTAGACAGCATAGTAAGAAGCAGAGACATCACCTTGCCGACAAAGGTTCGTATAATCAAAGCTATGGTTTTCCCAGTAGCAACGTATGGCTGTGAGAGCTGGACTATAAGGAAGGCTGAGTGCCGAAGAATTGATGTTTTCGAACTGTGGCTCTGGAGAAGACTCTTATGAGTCCCCTGGACTGCAAGGAGGTCAAATCAGTCCATCCTAAAGGAAATCAACCCTGAGTGCTCATTGGAAGGACAGATACTGAAGCTGAAGCTCAACTATTTTGGCCACCTAATGGGAAGAGAAAACTCACTGGAAAAGACCCTGATGCTGGGAAAGACTGAAGGCAAAAGGAGAAGGGGACAGCAGAGGATGAGATAGCTAGATAGCATCACCGATGCAATGAATATGAACTTGAGCACACTCCAGGAGAGAGCGCAGGACAGGAAGGCCTGGCGTGCTCTGGTCCATGGGGTAACGAAGAGTCGGACACAACTTAATGACTGAACAACAACAACAAACATCAATAGGAGTTGCTACAGAAAGACAAAGACTAGCAGACAGGAAATAAATTTTAATATATTTTATAAACATGCTGGAAAAATAACTTCCATATTGTTAGTCCTTATCAACTGAATTATATTATTCTAGGGAAGAGAAATATTAGCAATACAATTCAGATAATTGCTGAAAAGCTGAGTCTACTTAATTACAGCCCATCACCCAGTTCATGTGATAATATACTGGTATAGAAGGGAGCCCCCTCCCCATCCTCCCCACCAAAATCCTCTACCCTGTTGTCCATTGTTATATCATGTCAAGGGCATATGGGAGATTTGATCATCTGTGGTTATTTTCAACGCGTGAATCTTTTCTGCACTAGCATTTCTCTGTCAGTCCAGCTAGTGATGAGAAGGGACATTGTGAACAAGGTGTCTCCATGTGATGGTACTATCCATATGATATGGGGTGATGTAAAAGCCAAATACAGGAAGAGGCTCCTGTTTTTATACTGAGTTGTTTTCATATTACTGTTTCACCCAAAATATTCTTATCCTATTGACTGTAAAGTAAACCCAATTAATGTTTTTGAGAAGAATTCTGTTAGCTAGACAGAACTCATGTTGGTAGGGTTTGAACCCCCCACCTACCCACCCATCCACCCACCACCCTGGCCTGGAAATATTATATTTTACATACATTTCAAACAAAGAAGAAAAATAAGCAACATTGCTGACTGTTAGACTTTCCAAGTGTCCTTTGAGCTCTGGCTACAAAACAAAACAAAAAAAGCTCAGTTATGAGAAGATATTTTCAAAAGGCATAGTTCAGAGGGATTTCTAGCATCTCCCAATATCCAGCACATTGACTCCCCATTTTCTGCCTCTGTAGTAATCTGTGTGAGAGAACAGGTCTAACCTGAGGCAGTCTCAGGGCATGGTGGTTCTTTGTATCCTGTGCTATTACTATATTGATTGTTTGTTCCTAGTTTTTCTGCTGGCTCTCAGGCGGCCTTGTCTCAGTTAGCAGTTTGTCCACATGACTTATGTATTGGCTGCTGGAGTGAGGATGTGAGTGTGTATCCATGCATTTTATTATCCTTTGTTGTTTACTGACATGTTGATGAGTTTTGCATTATTAACTGAACTAGTATTTTCTTAAGTATCGGACTAAAAGTTGATTTATACATTTATTGTAGCATTTTTATCATCAGATAATTTTTCGTATTGCCTTTCGAAATTATTGTGTTCATCTTAGTGTGATGTTGTCAGCTGCTTTGGGCTTCTTTTTGGAGGGAAAAGTCAGGTATTGATAAAGGGTGGTATTCCAAGCTACATTAGCAGAAAAGTAAAAGAGGGAGCATTGTTCCACTAGTGGAAGATATGGTGTGAAAACGTTAACATGAACCAAAGGTTTGGAACCAGACGTAGAGCGGTCCCATTGAAATCAATGGGCCTTAAGTAATGACTAGGTCTGGATCCAGCCCAAAGTTATTAACACACATTGAGCATGCCTCTAATATTCAGTACTTCTTGGCCTTATCACATTTACTCTGCTCATGGGGAATGAAAAGCAAATATTAGATTAGAGTTATTCTGAAACTCTGATGGAGAGAAATCCTTCTTGTCCAATAAGTTATTGTCACTGACATTTCTGATTTCTAATTTGTTTTTGCATCAGCAAAACGACATAAAGGATAATCCCTTAAAGAAATTCAATTTATTGTTTCTTCCAGCTTTTGCACATCAGAGCAGAATGGTAATCAGTAAAATCAGTCACTCTGTAGTCTTATACATAGATAATGAAGACCAAAAAGGATTTCCTAACACATCATTAGTACACATGAAACTCCTTTATCAAAATAGATTCAATGGTCCACATCCAAATTGCACATAAAATCAAGGATGCTGCTCTTTTTACCAGTGGAGTGTGTGTGTGTGTGTGTATACATACATGGCTTAAGAAATATTGCACATCTGAATTAAGAAATATTGGAAGGTTAGTTTACAGTAATGGAGAGAAGAAGAAAAGAACAAGGGGAAAGAGTGATTGAGAGATGCAGTGAACAGTCCAGGTGATTTAAATAAGTTTTAGGGAGCAATCCTATGGCCACTAGACGCTGTCTAGAGGGCCACAGGATATGCTCTATTCCGGGAACTGACCTCAGAGCCTGCGCCAGGAGGTCAGTTCCTGGGAATCCGACCCCCCCCCCCCCCCGTCCACACTGCCTCAGAGGCAGCACTGAGAAGCCCCATCCTCCGTGCTCGTAAGAGGAGCGTGGAGCGACTGAAAAGGCTGGGTGGCGTTCCAGGGCAAGGACAGCACAGCTGTGTGCACAACATATCCTATGTGTTGTACCAGCAGCTTCCTCTCCCAGTTGCTTCCTCCCCCCCGCTAGACAGCCAGAAATGGCTGTCTAGCGAAAAAAAGCAAGGCAGGAGAGGCGTGGAGGGAACGATCCACCCCCTCCATGCCTCTCCTGCCTTGCTTTGGATAGGTGGTCACCTCCGAGGTCAGAGGCAGCCACCTATCTACTTAGGATTGCACCCTTACTAGCCTGGAAGCTTAGAAATGGTAGAATAATCAAGAGGCAAAGGCTATCTGAAGTATAAAGTTAAGCAAATGGCCAAATGTACAGGTAAGTATCTTTGTCCTGTCTCTAGGGCCAAACAACACATCTATCTGTCTGTCTGTCTGTATTATCTATTTTTAAAAATATATATATTATTTTTTTAAAAAATTATACTACCATTCAGCATAACTTCCAGGGCAGTTCACAAGAACAAGATAATATAAGAATAAAACATAAACAATGTATTAAAAATGCATGCCAGACCTTAAAATACATTAAAAGGTCTGAGAAAGTAAGACATCTTTACCTGGCATTGAGTGAAAAGATCATATTGGCACCAAGCGAGCATCTCTGGGGAGGGAATTCCACAAATGGGACACCACCACTGAGAAGACTCCTCTCTATAGCCACCACCAGCATTACCTCAGATGGCAATGGGGCATGGAGGAGAGAGCCTCTGAAGAAGATGACCTCAGTGCAGAGGCAGGTTGGTTTCTAAGAAAATGCATGTAGCAGTTCCCCATAAAAAGTATTTCCCGACCCTAGAATTTCACAAGTGTATAGGTGTATACATATGGACATGTGGTTTAAGGTATACTGGATGGTGAAGTTAACAAGGTGAGAACTGAAGTTAATCGGAGGCGTGATCACAGAGTAGAAGGAAGTGATGGATTGCACCTGGAGGTCCTGATTTTGTTTAGTTCTCCTCCTTTTCAGTTACTATACAGTTGGTGCCTTGAAAGAGGTCCAAGACTTTGATGAGGCTGAAGAGTGAAGGGCAAGGGCCAAAGGGCTCTTGCCATGTGGCTCTTAGCCTGTGAAACTGCCCTAGAGACAGAGACTGGGGGCTGCTGTTAGCTTCTCCTGCTTTCAAGTTGGGAGCTGTTACCCCTGAACTGTAAAAAGAAAACTAAAAAAACTCCTGCCAGAGGAACCAGGTTGATGTAGTCCAATTTATAATTTCCAATCATGTTTGGACTTTGTTTTTAGTCCACTGATTTTGCTGGAACCAGAGAGCGCAGGACAGGAAGGCCTGGCGTGCTATGGTCCATGGGGTCACCAGGAGTCGGACACGACTGAACGACTGAACAACAACAAGGTTAAATTATCTGTAGAAATTGTTCTCTTGTATGTGGAAGGTGATCTTTTAATGTATTAGTATCTTGTCAAACACACATGATGAATCAATATTCTGATTTCTTTGGGTTGACCAAATAAAAGACACATACCATGGTGGTTGAGGGAGAGAGTGGGTAATTAATATTGTGCCAGTTTTATCATGTATCAATTGCAGTAAGTCATGGGCTCCTAACGGTTATATTAGGAGGCTAGTGTGAATCAGAATGTACTTCAAGCTGTGTAAAGAATGTATTTAAATGAACAACAGCTCTATTTATTACCTTTTGACTTCTTTCCCCTCATACACTTTCCGATGGGAAACTGCATAATGTCAACCCACTCATGTGAATCAACACATTTTTCTAAGTACAGAAATTAGCATTACAGAAATGTTCTTTGTTGGTTCTGATCCTCAAGAGTTAAACTTCAGGAAATCATTGGTAGGGAAGGAACTGATTTTCCTTAATTTTGTAAAATAATTCTACTCTTCCTCCAAGGACCCGAGGGCAACATATCCCATTTTACACTCCAACAACCCTGCAGGTTAGGTTAAGCAAAGAGGTAATGGTGCAAGCTCATGCATCCTCAAGAGGAAGTACCATATGTGACTGAAATCTCCTCTTGTCCCTTGTGGGCGGGGTGGGGTGGGGTTGTCAGACGTGCTAATCAATATTACACGTGGTTTTGAAAAGAATCTCTTCTTCCTCACTCAGCGGGCTGCTAGAGGAGAGGCAGAGCACTTTTGTCAGGAGGTCTGAACCAGTGGAGTCTGGTGGCTCCGATTTCGGTGGGACTGTGAATCCATTCTGGGTGTCAACTGAATTTCCAAAATTGGAGCAGGAGCATCTAGTAAAATTATGGGTATAAGCCCTCCTTGGGAAGGGATCGTCATAGTGTATAGACATTACATCTAATGAGAAGGGTGTCCATGCTGGCCACATGTAGATTCAGTACTCCCTGGAGGAGAAAGACCTTTAGGGCACAATCCTATGGGGATAGGCGGCTGCCTCCGAACTTGGAGGTGACTGCCTATCCAATGCAGGGCAGGAGAAGCATGGAGGGGATCATTCCCTCTGCGCTTCTCCTGCCCTGCATTTGCAGCTAGACAGCCGATTTTGGTTGTCTAGCCGCAGGAAGGCAGACCGGGGGAGTAGGCTGCCGGACAACACATAGGATGTGTCGTACCAGGATTTCCGCCTTCCCTGCCCCGGAATGCCCTCTGGAACACCCCGTTTTCACCGCTTCACGCTCCTCTTCCAAGCATGGAGCCATTCCATGCTGCCTGTGAGGGAGCACGGAATGGGGGGAAGGTTGGTTCTCTGGGAACCGACCTTGGAGCGTGGGCTCCGAGGTCGGTTCCTGGAAACCCACATATCCTATGGCCGTCTAGCCGCTGACTAGCAGCCATAGGATTGCTCCCTTAGAGCTACTTGAAAGGAGTTGAGGGATCCCCCATTGGAAGTAATAGCTGTAGATACTGCATTGCACTCAATATGAACCACACCCAGTCATGGTCTAGAGGGGGAGGGGAAGAGAGAGGAAAGGGCTCCATTATGCCCTATGCCAGTGATGGGCAGCTAGTGCCTGCTGGGCCGCAAGCAGCCCCCAGCCTCTTCCAGTGCAACCCCAACACCCCCTTAGCATCGCCAGCTGTTGTGCGTTGCCCACCTTTGAAAACACAAATCCCACTGGTTCCTTGCTTTCAAAAGGTGTCCTTGACTGAACAGGGAGAGCAGCCCTTTAAAATCACAGATCCTGTCAGATATGTACTTTCCAAGGTCTTCCCTGCTCAGGCAGGGACAGTCAGTTTTTATATATACATATATTCTATGACCATTATTTTTTTTAATAAAAAGGAAATTCTAATACTTTTGCAATACTGATACTCCCATGCCATTGTTGTTCATTGTTCTGTACAGAGTTGCTAAGTTGGTGGGTAATGCCGTGCTGAATTTATATAGTCTCTCCGAGAGCGCCAACAAATTAATTTAGACGTGCTTGCGCGGCATTGCAAAATGCTATTCTTCATCGAGATGGAGTAATTGCCTATTCCACACTCTGATTTTTAGCCACCAGGCAACAAACTTATCTATTAAGTGAGACACAGGACCAACATGACATTTGGCATTCTTTTCACATCTCTCCTGTAAATATCCTTTGCAGGATGAATGAGAAAGTCAGAGGTCCTCTAAAATGGCAGAACATGCTGTTCAGCATGATCTATATCAATTTATCTCGAGGAAGGAAAGAAAGTGACTGAGAAGGGTTCAGTGGTAGTGGAGTGATAGACTTCTTTTCATTTGCTATTAGTGGTACATCCAGCACATGACATGCTCCATCTATCTGTGTAAAGGAGATAGGAAGCTGCATTGGCCCCCGGAGTGTAGCCAAGTCATTTGTAGTGTTAGAGGGGCCTAGAGATCCATAATGCTTGCTTAAATTCATTATTGGTGCAATTCCCTTGCTAGCAAGCCTCTGAGCATGTGAAAATGATTCAAAGGGCCAATAACAGCCCTCTCAGCACATTCCTTAGAAAGCTTTATCAGGCTGTGCCTGAGAAGTGAAGCTATGTATTTATGCCGAGCTGCAGGTGGCTGTGCTTGAGAACCAAACACTTCTGGCCTATGCTGGGAATTAACACGAGGGGTGCTTGCTAGTGTTGTGCTGCCTCACTGCTGACATGTATGATATAAAACCCATTGGACCCAATGGCTTGGGGTTCAGAGAAGCTGTCTGATCCAACCATTGGGTACGCCTGCGTGCTGTAAGTTACCCAATAAAGTATTCCTTGTAAGTAAACCTGTGGATCTGATTTATCACTATCCTGGCACCTCTAAATTACGAGTTCAGAGCCTACAGCCGGGGCAATACAGGAGCTTTGGCACCACACTGGGTTTCTTTCAAGACTGAAAGACCTTTAAGGGAATTGCATCTTTGTCCAAGTTTTGTTTACTTCAGCAGGATAGCAAAGATTCTGACAACAAAGTATTCAATAGGCACAGGATCTACTTTATCACCTTTGGTCCTCCAGTTTCTCGTTCTCATAAAGGCCATTCATTCCTCTATAGTTACAGGTAAATATCACACCTTTAAAGATACATAAAGAAGTCCCAAGCCTAACCTTTAACAAGGTAAATGTTCTTGTGTAAGAGGGAGTACACCAGACATATAGCATATTTTTAAAATATTTTTTCAAAGGTACAAGCTGAGCATAAGGGAACTGGCAAGAACCCAGATGGATAATGCTATACTTTAAAGTAGTGTCAGTTCCCCCAAAAGCAAGCAGCCTGCATTTGCAGACCTCTGCTTTCTCCAGGTTTCCTGTTGCCAGCCTGTTGGGAGAAAAAAATCAGACTTTAGTCTCACTGTAAGCGCCCAAACTGTTTCTCTCTAACCCTACCCAAGCAGGTGCAATGTATCCTTTAGTTAGTAGCTGGGGTTCAAGCCAGGTTTTGGCACAGAAACTGCCTTGGTCACCCTGTATGATGACCTATATCAGGAGAAAGATGGAGGAGTGTGACCCTGTTGATTCTCTCGGCAGCTTTCGATACCATCGACCATGGTATCCTTCTGGGATGGCTGTCTGAGTTGGGAGTGAGAGGCACTGCATTGCAGTGGTTTCACTCCTACCTGGAGGGTCGGCTCCAGAAGGTGGTGCTTGGGGAACACTGCTCGGCCCCATGGATTCTCCAATATGGGGTTCCACAGGGGTCAGTTTTGTCCCCCACGCTGTTCAACATCTTCATGAAACCGTTGAGCGTGGGCATCCGGAGTTTTGCAGTGTGCTGTCATCAGTATGCAGATGACATGCAGCTCTATTTCTCCTTTTTCATCTTCTTCAGGTAAGGCTGTGGATGTGTTGAATCACTGCCTGGCTGTGACAATGGACTGGATGAGGGCTAATAAACTGAAGCTCAATCCAGACAAGATTGAGATGCTGTTGGTGGGTGGTTTTGCTGACCGGATGGAGGGTGTTCAACCTGTTCTGGATGGGGTTGCCCTCCCTCTGAAGGAGCAGGTCCATAGCTTGGGGGTCGTCCTGGAACCATCCTTGTCACTTGAGGCTCAGGTGGTTTCAGAGGCATGGAGTGCCTTCTACCAACTTCGGTTGGTGGCCCAGCTATGCCCCTATCTGGACAAGGATAGCCTGGCTTCAGTTGTCTATGTTCTGATAACCTCCAAGTTGGATTACCGCAATGCACTCTATGTGGGGCTGCCTTTGAAGACAGTTTGGAAGCTGCAGCTCATGCAAAATGCAGCGGCCAGATGGATAACTGGAGCTAGAAGGTCCACTCATATAAGACTGACTCTGGCCTGATTCCACTGGCTGCCTATATGCTTCCAAGCTCATTCAAGGTGCTGGTTTTAAACCATAAAGCCCTGCACAGCTTGGGACTGCAATACCTGATGGCACGCCTCTCCCAAAATGAACCTACCCGTACTCTACATTCAACATCTAAGGTCCTCCTCCCTGTGCCTCCTCCAAGGGAAGTTCAGAAGGCAGCAATGAGGGAGAGTGGTGGCCCCCCATCTGTGGAATGAGTTCCCCAATGAGGTCTGCCTGGCGCCAGCATTGTTATCTTTTCAGAGCCAGGTTAAGACCTATCTCTTTTCCCAGGCATTTGGCAGCACATTATGAGTTTTAATCAGTCCTGGATGTGTCTTTAGTTATGACTGACTGTTCAAAGTTGTTTTTATAGCTATATGTTGTTTGTGTATATTGTCTGTGTGCTTTCATATAAATGGCTTTTAAACTTTCTATATTGTATTTAATGTTTTAACTTCTGTAAACCACTCAGAGAGCTTTGGCTATGAGGCGGTATAGAAATGTTAATAAAATAATAATAATAATAATAATAATAATAATAATAATAATAAGCCTTCAGCTAACAGAAGACATAATTTAGCTATTTAGAGCATGTTCCTATACATGTTTAGAAAGGAAAAAAGTCTGACAGCTCCCATGCTGGCTGGGGAATGCTGGGAGTTGTAGGACTTTTTTTTCTGTCTGGACATGCATAGGATTGCAGCCTTAGCATGATGAAAGTGAAGAGAGATCAAATCCCATATAATCTCCCATATTCAAAGCTCTAGCAAAGGGAGTTTAAATTCCTGTTAAATTTTAAGTTTTAAATAGATTTTCCAACCCAAGCTCAACTGAAGCAAGAAGGTGCTCCTTTCCCACTTGCACAATTGTACATAAGATATCATCCTCGCATTTATAAGCCTTCCAATTTTTTTTTTTTTTAATTTCCAGGGTGGAGCCGAATAGGATGGAATGTCACAGCACCACACAAGAGAACAGCCTGGTCCATTCCCTACATCCTTTACAGAAGAGTCAGGGACTGCTTTACTCATTTTTAAGAACCCAAGTAGAATGAATATGTTGTGAAGTCATTCTGTTTCCAGTGAATGTACTTTTCTGAAAGTACATAATGTCCCATCAAAATACAGGTAAAAATTCAACAGAATACTTAATTGCTCAAATGTGTTCAATATGAATGCCCACTTTTATGTCATTTGCATCCCCTTTCTTCCCTGTTACAGATACCCAATAAAATATATGCTCTCTGTGCTGGCTGTGTCATCATTTTGTTCTTGAACTGCGATTCAATTTCACATTCCACTCCCATTATGAGAAAATATATTACCTTCAGATTTGATTTCTTATGTGGTTGTGTAATTCTGACTGTTTCCATCAGATTGTGTTGCTGCCAGTTCCAAGACCAGCTTTGCTTTCTCACCCCTCTGTGCTTTTACACACATCAGCAGAGGAGGGAGGAAATGTCCTGTGTCCACTCAACCTCCCACCCACCACAGAGGCAAGACCCCAATGGGAAATGGAAAACACTTTAATGACTTCTTTGTATATAAAAAGGATCTGCAATGGATTAAATTCTAGGTACTGAAATCCCTCCCTACAATCCAATGCAGGTCCCTTTGGTTTAAGGCATTGGGAGTATTCCTCCTTACACCTTATGCCTTTTGGAGGGTGTGCAAGGGGGTCTCCCTATTCATAGCCTCTCCCTCATAGCTAACACTTCACTGTGCCAAGGGAGGGGTCTGTCCATGCCACCACCACCCCAGGCCTTGTGGCTTTGTGTGGGTGAACTGGTCAGGCCACAAGCAGAGCATCTTCGCACAGCATACACTTAAACTATGGAATTCACTACTATCACATGTAGTGACGGCCATCAGCTTGTATGGCTTTAAAAGGGGATTAGACACATTTTTGGTGGATAAGGCAATCTGTGGCTACTAGTCATGATGGCTATATATTACCTCCAGTGTCAGAAGCAGTATGCCTCTGTATGCCATTTGCTGGGAATATGAGCAGGGGAGTGCTGCTGCACTCATGTGCTGCTTGTGGGCTTCCCATGGGTATCTGGTTGGCCAGTATGAACAGAATGGTGAACTATTTAGTCCTGTGGTCTGATGCAGCATGGCTCTTCTTACGTTCTCTTGTAGAGATCCTGTCCCTATCCCCTTGAGCCTTACAGTTTACCTGAGGCTGCCTCATTTAATCTCAAAAGTTGCCCCAAGGGGGCTTATCAGATTGATCTTGTTCTCTCTTTAACTCTTAAGCAACACTGCACCTGCCACAAGAAATGACTAGCCTTTGTTTCCCTCACCGCACCAAACATGAGTGATGTAACAATTGGGCTGAATACTTAATAGCAAAAAAGTGTGTTCAACTGAGCATCCTGTTTTTGTTCCAAGAGGTCTTTCGTTTCTGTCTGTTACTGATACCCAGTAAAAATACGCTCTCCAAACTGGCTTTATAATTATCTTGTTCTTAAAGTGTTCTTCAGTTTCACATCCCAGTCTCATTACAGCAAAGTGTATTATTTTCATATTTGATTTAGCCAGAGGTTTTCTAATTATGATTGGTTTTTGCCATAGTGTGTTCCTGCCAAATTCAAGCAACAGCCATGTGCATTAGCAGAGGGAGGGAGAACATACCCTTTCCACCAGTCTGCTCCACACACCACCTGGTCCCTCCTCCCTTCGCCTCCAGAAATAACCAACCATGTTTTTCTGTGGGATAAAGGAAGAGACCTTTCCATTTTGACAGCTGTTCCCCAGTTGATTCTCCTTCCTAATGTGTCATGTCTTTACCTTTAGATCAGGGGTTCAGAAGCTTGGGCCCGGGGCCAAATCTGGCCCTCCTGAGCTCCCAATCCAGCTGTCACATTCCTTTGTCCTCCCCTTTTGCAATCAACACACTCCAGGAAACAAAGCTTCAGGCCAACACTACTTTATTAGTAAATGACTAGCTTCTTTATAAATGCAGATTCTAGGAAACTCTCAGACCGTGTAGAGCCAGCTAATCCACACATCTACGAGTATCAGTAGAGGAGATTAAGTGGAAGTTAGAGAAGATGCCAACAGTCTGGGCATGACTAGCTTCACAGGGATGCCCCCTCCTTAGGGGTGGCTCCCTCCTATGTTGGCTTCCACGAGTGGCCAACCTGGCAGAGCGTCTGAGCCCTGCCCCTAACTTTTCCAGCTTCGCTCTGCAATGGACCCTAGCGTCCCTCAAGTCATGCCCCTCGCCCTCCTCCTCCTCCTATGAAACTTGAGTTCTCATGGGGGAGCCGTTCAGGCTGGGCCATCTGTGCGTCAAGGTATTGGGAAGAAAGTCTTGCCATATCTGGGCTAACTAGGGAGGGTGCCTCCCTCTGTTCTGATTCCAAATCTGAGCTGCCAGACATCTCCACCCAGATTCATTCCTGACACTGGCCCTCTAGGGTTACTTAGATGCCCACACCCCTTCCACACTCAGATGTTCCACCCCTCTTCCCCCAGCTACCAATTGTTTGGTGGTTTCCCGTCTTTTGTGAAGTTTTTTTTTTTTTTTAAATGCTCTAAAAAGTGCAATGTCTCTCCTAAGACTTAGCAAGTGCAGTAAGACCAGCAAGCTACAATATGCTCATATTTTTCGTATTTTAGCCCACCCCTTTTGCCTTCAGCCCCACCCACCCCTGAAATGCAGCCTCTGAAAGTGTCTCTAAAATGGAATTCAGCCCTGGGGCTGAAAGAGGTTCTCCACCTCTGCTTTAGGCTGTAAGCCGGTCCGGAGTAGGGCCTGTGTTATTTTGGCACAGTGCCTAGCCATTTTGGGTGCATAACAACAATAATAATGCATCACATTTCACTTACACCTAGGAAGCTAGAGGCGATTTGCTAGAGTTTGTGATTTGTTAGTGTTTCTGCAAGGAAGTGATTGCAGCCTCTCACTAACAGAAGCACAAAGTGACCCAATTAAAATGACCCCAAAACATAAGTGTGCTAACATGGGCTGCACACAGACGCCCTGCTTTGCTTCAGAGGCTGATGCAGACCTTCCAAAGCAGCCCCACTTTGCTTCGGACCAATTCAGACCCAATCTACTTCACTTGGGATCTGAAGCAAGATTCGGATATCCGAATTATTCGGATTTGACATTTTCCCATTGACTTGCATTGGAAAACAGAAATGGCCAGAACTTTTTTAGTTTTCATGATAAATATATGAAATCTGGGGACCTGGCAGCCCCCATGGAGCTGATTCCACCTGCCAAATTTTAGACAGTTTGACCCAGTAGTTCTTGTGCTAGGCACAGGTAAAATGTGCTGTTCTCAGAAACTCAAACCAAAGGTAAACTAAAGAGATCAGAGATGTTAGGTGTTTAAGAGGTGATTAGGAGGAGGTCACTATCCCTGATCTCTGGTGCAGGTTTTAAGTGCAAAATAAAAATAATATAACCCGTCTCCCCTAGTACTACAGCTTCACACTGGATGACCTCAGGCTCTCTTCGGCTGAATGAGAAAACAGGCTGGCAGGCAGGCTGGCAGAGGAGGGGGAGAGGCAGCTATGGGCAAGGGCACTGCCACATGGCTGGCAGAGAGAGACAGCCATGGGTGCAGCAGGATGCAAATATGCAACAGGCCCATGACGTCAAAGCCACCAAGCCCAGCTATTTCACCCAAGCACCAGGCATGGGGCGGGCAGGCAGGCGAGCAGGCAGGCAGGCAGGGCCTGGTGGATAGAGACCCCTGTGAGTGCAGGTATGCAATAGGCCTATAAATTGGAGGCATGTAGGGATGGCGGAGAATTCCACCACGGATTTCAGTGAGGCCAAATGCACTGGCATTCAGCCCCCCAAAACCCGTGGCAGAACAGCCTCCCACCCCCTGCCCCCCCACGGAATCCCCCCCGGGACGAAAGCTTACCTGGGGTGGATGTTCTGGTGGCAGCAGCTCTGGCGGCAGCGGCAGCTGGTCTCTCGGCCGGCTTCTGCGGACTCAAATGGCGGCCACCACGCCATTTGCGTAGCTGCCTTTGCTGTGATAGGCTACGTAAATACTTACGTAGCCTATCACGGCAAGCAAAAAACCAAACAAACTGCATACGCAAATAGCGGCGGCTACGGCGGCCGCCATTTGCATTTGCTTTTTTTCGCTGTTTTAGCCTACGTAAATATTTACATAGGTTAAAACGGCAGGGAAAAAAGGAACGCAAATGGCGCCCACTACGCTATTTGCATTCCCCTTTTTTTTCGCTGTAATAGCTGACGTAAATATTTACATAGGCTAAAACAGCGAAAAAAAGCGAATGCAAATGGCGGCTGCTGTAGCCACCGCCATTTGCGTACGTGGTTTTTTTCCGGAAGGCTGCCCAGAGGATGTCCGGCTGCTGGGCGGCCCTGGCTGGCGGCTCTGCGGAATCTCCGCCGAGCAGAGCCTGCTGGATCAGGATTTCAGGGAGAGGGGCGGAGCACCTCCCCCCCACCGCAAATCACCCCGTCGGAAAGGTAAGTGACTTTTGCACATCCCTAGAGGCATGGGGGGCCTGATCCAGATCGGAACCACAGTGAAGCGTTGTGTGTGTGTGTGTGTGGCGGGGGGCTTTAATTTTCTTTGTAGATAATATGTTGATTCAGTATGAGGACGGAAATGTACATAAGTGCATCTTCTCATGTGACATTGAATGCCAGCCCCGAATTTCACATGTCTTCTGGAGAAGCTTCTTGGGAAATATGGGAACTGTATTTGGAATGGGCACCCACTAACCTACACTGGAGTCAACAAGCCTTATGGCATCAAAAGCCAGGACTGATACATTAAACATTTCTTGCAGTCATTTTTTCCCTGTTAAGATTAGATGATCCTACTAGTGGATATGGATGGACAGATCAATTTATGGTCAATGTCAGTTCTGCATGTGTTCCATCATAACTTCGTTTCACCCTCAATTCTGCTTTTTTAAAAGTACAAAAATTCATACTGAAATTGTACGCATTTCCCTTTAAAATGCACATATTGGTGTGCATTTCCCCCTTAAATATGTATTTTGTATGTGTTTCCCCCTAAAACACAGTGTGTCCTCTTGTAATGGCTTGGAAGTGGGCCTTCCAAGTAGTGGCATCCACCCTCTGGAACTCTCTCTCACCTGTTGTCTGAGAGGCAGAAACTGTGCTGAACTCTTGAAGACACACATGCTTACTCAGGCATTCCCTGACTTATAATCACACTTCTTAGTTTTACTGTCTTCGTAATGGTTTTAATGTATTTACTCTATTTTATGTCTTTTTTATGTAAACTGCTTAAGAGATATTACGATATCAATTGCTATATAAGCAGTTTAAATACATACATACATACATAAAATACACATTTTGTGTGCCTTTCTTCAGCTAAGAACTACATTGCAAAATTCAGAGGTGTGTGCAATTTGAAGGATAATTGTATTCCGACCCATCTACATGGCACGGCTTTCACCCATCACTCTGTCGCAACTGCACAGCATTGCAGCTTCGAATTAGCTTCTGCTGCAACGCACTCGCAATTTTCTGTGGGCTTCCCCAACAGACTCCGCTGAGCCCCTTTCTTTGTTGCCATTATATTGTAATGCGCATCTCTGCAGGCCCGTGAGCATGGGGGTGTGACACTTCAGTGGCTGTTTTGTATTTTAGGGGTTCTGTTGTGTCTGTCCGTCTCTCATTAGGTAAAAAAGTGGGTTATCTGTGCTCCTTCATTTCCACACCAACTGTTTGGCAGTTCCCTAGCCTGAGACTCTTGCAATAGTTCGCACCCACTCAAGGCATGAGCAGTACGTGCCTACCCATTGCTCCGAAATGGTGGCCAGGGAAAACTTGGTCCTCCCCCAAGAACACCCCCCCCCCGCCCTTGGGCAATGAGTCCAAAAGCAACCATTGCGAAGATACGAAGCTGCAAAAATGTGTGAAAGTGTGATTAAATAATGGAAAACGCCTTTTCGTGCCTCTGTAACTGCACAGCTGTGAAGGGACAGGGAGAGTAAAGGTGACGCAAGCACTATGCACACCTACAACACGCCCACTGCAAAATGCCAAGTCGGTTTGGGGAAGGGACAGACAGCTCACAACTACGGGAAACCCGCAGCAAACCAAAAACATTGCAGCAAAACACCTCCTTGGAAATCCACATTTTCTGGGAGAAAACTACAGATGGCTGTGAAGTGGCGACTGTGTTGTATGTCCCGAAGGACCTCGACTCACAGCTGCCCCGGAGTAAAGGCTAGTGTAGATGGCGCCCCAGGTCATTCCACTTAAAAATGAGGACAGAACAAAATTCCCCAACATTCCTACTTTGGATAGAGGGATTTAGCTGAAAACATCCAAAATGCAGCTATTAAACCAAAATATTCCTTGCTTCAATCACTATACAGTGTTTGAAGGCTTTGTGAGTGGCTGTGCAGTTTGTTTCACATAGAAGTCAAAACCTGTCAGGCCACAGGGTTTGCAAACCCCTACTGAGAAAAGACAAGTTTTTCACTGATTCATAGTTCTAAACAGACATTGTACCTTCTAGCATAAAATCCATTTAAAGGCCAAACCCAGTTTCTTAAGCCATAATCCTTTCAAGACTGAGTTGTTAAAGATCTCAAATCCTGGTTCTTAATCAAGATTTTAATCAAGATGACAAACTTTTTTTTTCTTGTCAGTTTTCCCAAGCAAAGCCCAGAGCCACCTCCAATAGTATATAAAAGTAGAACCATACTTTTTTATGCCATTGCCCGCTTCCCATTAGGCATCTATGGTCACACAGTAATTTTATAATAGTAGATTTTACCAGACGGCATTGGTACCAAAACAGGGATGATGCATGTGAACCATTGCATCATCCCGCGTGACTGACTCAAATACCGACTGGTCTCCTATTTACTAATAGAACAGTTTCATTAGCCAAATATGTGACTTAGGGCACAATTCTATGCATACTGGCTGGGGAATGCTGGGAATTGTAGGAATTTTTCCTGTCTAAATATGCACAGGAGTGGATCTGTAAGGGCAAAAATTAGTTACGTAAATGTGAGGAAAGACTGAAAACAATGGGTGTTCTGCACCCTCTCCATTGTCCTCCTTGAGTTGGAAGGCCAATGTCTGCAGTGGGAGTCTGCTCTATTTGTGTAGACTCACTGTGTGATGTAGAGTTCTGATCTTCCAGGGCTCTAAATTTTATGGCAGCCCACATGGGAGAAGGGCCTCCCTGCTGCAGAATTTGCCCTCCCAACCTGTGGAGGGCAACAGGAGCAGAGCTAGTGCACTCCACCCCACTCTCCCTCACAATTCTAATAGTGTTGGGCAAGGGTCCCCAGAACGGCACCCATGGGGACCTCCAAGGTACCCATGAAGCTTTACACTCCCTACCCCCTTCCCCAAAATTATTTTTTAATTAAAAACAAGAAAAATGTTAGGATGCCAGGTTCTCCTTCCTGTTCTTGAACCTGCTGCCTATCAGCAGTTGGGCAGGCAGGGAGAGAAGGAAAGAAATGCTTCTTAGTCCTGCCCAAACTTCTTCTGTCCATACAGACCTTTCCCCTTTGCTCTGTCTCCCCACTCCCAGGCTCTCACCTTGCTATTTCTCTCTCTCTCTCTCTCTCTCTCTCTCACACACACACACACCTCTTTAACTTGCTGTCTGTTTCCCTATTAACCTTGCTCTTTCTCTCATGATTTCCCCTTCTCTCTCAGCCCTTAGCCTTGCTCCTTCTCTCCCTCTCCCTCATCTTGCTATTTCTTTCTCCTCACAGCCCCTGGCCTTGCTCTTTTTCTCTCCCTTCCCAGCCCCTTCTCTCGATCACTGTCTCACACACCCTGCACCTTTCCAGGCAGGGGCTCTGATGGGAGAGGAGGAAGGAGGAGCATCAGGTGGGGAATGGTGTGTTGAGCCTGGGGTCAAGGTAGGGAAAACATATTCTTTCCTTTTGTGGCTGGAAGCAGGGATGTGTGAGCACATGGGGAGATGGGGATAGAATGAGAAGAGCAATGTAGGTCTACTCAGAAGAAATTCTCACCAAGTTCAATGTAAGCATGCACAGGATTGCAACTTTAAGAGGGTATTTTGTTGTGCTTCTGTGTGGTCAAATATATGGATTGGCTTTGGGGTTCTTCTGCTTCTACTCAGTTACTTGAGTAAAGGAGAGCACGATCCTACGGGTATAGTCAGCCACGTCAACTCAGAGGCGACCGACTATCCAATGCAGGGCGGGCAGAGCATGGTGGGGATCTTCTCCTCCATGCTCTGTCCACACTGCATTAGTGGCTAGACAGCTGATTTCGGCTGTCTAGCTGGAGCGAGGTGGGGGGAGGCCATACGGCGCATAGGAAGTGTTGTAACAAAGCTTCTGCTGTCCCTTCCCCCAAGAACGCCCCCTTTCCCCTGCTCCGCCCTGCTCTTACGAGGCAGAGCTGGGAACAAACTGCGCCTCTTATGAGGGGCCGAGAGGCAGTTTTCTGGGAACTGAATAATCCTATGGCTGTCTAGCTGCTGTCTAGTGCCCATAGGATTGCACCCTAAGTTGTCTTTTGACTAGCCAGGCCCCCATGGCAGCCATTATGTGACTAGACACATCCTCTCAGGAGCCATTTTGTGGTGGTACCCACAGCAGTTTCCCAAATATGCCCATGGATCCAAAAAGTTTGGGGACTCCTGGTGTTGGGGATTACAACAACTGAATTGGGCTAGTGTCTCTCAAGGAACGTATATGTGCAGTTTCAAGCTATAGGATAAGGGTTGCTTATATTCAAGGTGATAAACTATTCAATGACACATTGCAGTTACAGACAGACTGTGTACATTCCTTGATTCTACCAAAACAAAGGGCCAAATTAATGCTATCTTAAAATGTATGGCTGCCACCACCTCATATTCTTAAGCAGGCACTTTCTACATAAACTACTTTAATTAAATGTTAATAGTTGCTAGGAGGAGATGTGGATTAGTGTAGCCATGAATTTAAGATGATTTACTCCACATAAGAGCTGCAGATGTGATATTGGCTAGTTAAGAATTTTGCTAAGAATTTCAGTTGTTGTCGTCTTTTCTTTAAAAAGGAAAAGAAGTTATAAACTCCAAGTTTCTAGCTCTTACGGTTGTGAAGTTATGTTTGGGCAATGCATGGCAAAGTTGATTCATATGATTTTTCAGTGGCCAGAGTGCTTCAAAGCCCTCTTCAGTTCCTCGTCCTTCCCCATGAATAGCAGAAGCAGAATGATGTAAAAAATGAAAATCATGCAAATTTTCCAAAGTTATCCAGTTGTAGAACACAGTTTTTTAAAACAACAACAGCGATAGAATTTGTTGACCATGGAGCTGAAAGGTAACTTGTTTAGTATAGAGTATACTATACTAAATGTATAGTATATACATGTATATACTATACATTTAGTATAGTATACATTTAGTATGAGTCTCATGTATGGATGTAGCACTGAAGCAAATCCCAATGGAACAGGAGATCTTGCAAGGGGAATATGTGCCATTTATTTTCCCATATGTAAAACTACTTATTCAAAGGAAATTTTAAAAAATGTTGTGTGGGTATTGTCATATAAGACATAAGAGTCCTGGTTATTGTTAGTTATCCAAACTTCCTGCCCAGGGATGCTTAAAACTAACTGCAGCATAGTCCATTCTGCTACAGAAGTACATGTTAAGTCCAGAAATATAATGCCTGTGCAGGTTGATTTCAATACTAAATACTTCCACAGCCTCCATTGTGGAACACCCCCCCTGCCCCACCCACATCTGTTAGGGTGCAAAGAGTTATACACAATCACTGTCCATCATGTTAATTGGGAAGGGTCTTTTCCCTGAAAAGAGTGAATGTGAATGACAAGACACAACAACTGTAATTACAAACTGCCACTCACTCAGTGTTGCTTCATTTTCAGAAACATGCACTTGGGTGCTTACAAATGTATTTTAATGTTTCCCTTCCACAAATACTGTATTACAAAAGGAAAGAGGTATTTATTAGGTACCTGTTACACAGAACGAAAAATACGTCATCACACAATGAAAACAAAGCCCCTAAAATACAGTTGTGTTATTTTAATCTACAGTGAAGAGTTTGGCCAGAGTTGTTTTTTTTGTTTTTACAATGATTCTTCCCCACCCCACCACCAACATCAAATAGAAAAAGCCCTTGTCTTAAAACCACAGGATGATGGAAAGCCTAGCTGCTTTTTCTGTTGTGTGTTAAGTGCAGCTTCATTGTGTACTGCTTTGATACTGTATTTCAATTACATCCATAGTCAAATATATACAGAACAAAAACATGGAAAGCAAGATTTGCTTCAAACTCCCTTTATGTCCATTAGAGATGGATATAAGGTCCCAGAGAAATGTAAAACCTTCTACAGAAGAAAAAAAAGATGGGAAGACATACTTGTTTCATGACTGTTGGGTGAGGAAACAGAGCTAATATTCTGGCTTGCGTGCTCCCTTCCTCTTCTCCCTCTTTTCCTCTTCTCTTAAAGACCCTTCCTTCTCTCCCACACTCCTTATAATGTTGATTAAAGCAAAATTATATAGTGTTACATCAATGCAAGCCATAGTTAACATTAAACTGATTCCTTAAAAATCAGGTTTGGAAAAACCCATGTCAAATTCTGATTCTAAACACTGGTTACATGGGAAATCCTGGTTTGCGTTTACTATGGTTACCTCTGATATAGATGCAATACTACACCAGAGCCAAGGGCAGGTATTGAAGGGATGGAGAAAAATCACACAGAGTGTCAGCAAAAGAGAGGAAGCCTGTAGCTCACCACTGGTAGGAGATTAGGAACGTTGCATCTGCAGTGGGCCTTTGTGGCTGGATTGCCTGAGTTAGCGTGAAGACACCTGTATGTTTTTAAAAATGAGCTTTTCCTGTAGATAGGAAGAAATATGTGAGTACTTTGTTGGTTTTGTCTTCCCCCCCCCTTTGATATTTCAGTGTTCGATTTCTGTCACTAGATGCTGCTGCAGTACTACTTAGAGTCACAAAATACATGCACCATCTTTTTAGAACAAGGAAATATTCTTAGAAAACTGCTAGTCTTTAATTCATTATCTATGCTATGGCAGGATTAAACTCTCTGGGCAGTACCCAACAGTGTGCTTATGACTCCACCAATTCTTTTGCGCCATGCTAATTCCCTTCTGCAAGCAGGAAGAGAGATTTACCACTTTCAGGGGCAACGCAGAAACACTTGTTTCTCAAATGGGGGCGGGTCAGCGGAGCTCACATAAGGAAGCTCAGCCAACCTGTCCCAATCCAGAAATGAGTGTTTCTGCTCATTTTAGGGCTTCCTGTAGGAAATGCTAGATCTCTGTTGCGTAAGCAGTGGGACCTGCTTGTGCAATGGAATCAGTGGGACCCACTGCTTATGGAAGAGTATCGGCGGGGCAGAAAAGAATTGGCAGGGGCCCATCGGATATTGTCTCCAGCTCCATGGAATGATATTCCAATGAGTGGACACAACTAGGCAATGAATGGGAGGAACAAGAAGCTATATATCGCCTCAGAGGATATTAATTCCAACAAGGATGCCTCTAAAGTGTGGTAAGAAGTTTTATGAACTATATTGGTTGAAATGAACCATATACTCCACATTGGAATGCACGTAACATGAAACAAATCCACATGCGTCTTTGATCATGTAAAGTCACACTTACATACTGCAAATCAGCAATTGTGAGCAGATCTGGACTTAGGAAATACAGTAAAAAACTGAAATAGAGCACAATTCAAAGCCCCAATGGAAGCCCATATGCACTGTAGAACTTTTCATGAATAATGGATGTTCCATTCTCTTCAGTGTCAGGGAGACATTGTATCCCTGGATACATATCAGATACCTCATGTGTGCACAAAAAATTCAGGGACTAAGGCAATTTCTCCCCCCAGCCCTCACTGACATTTGAGCTCTATGTCCTATGCCCATGAACTAAGGCTTTAGGTTTGCTACAGATTGCTTTATTATTATTTTTAAACAAAATTTGAAGTTTGTACTTAAAAATTCAAAATCTTAGTTCTAACGTCAGGAGTTGAAAATTTGCACCCTCAAAATCTTTTCAGGTTCTTTTATAGATTGCAGAAAGGACCCTATTTCTGGTTTTATTACTGTACAAGAACTAGTTACCTTTGGGTGCTTACCATTATCATCATCATCATCCAATAAATATAGGTGCACATATTTAATTTTTAGGACATCTTATTTTTTCCTGTAATTTTTTTCCCCAGTGGTAAAGGCATCAATTAAAAAGTAATGTGATTATGTTTGGATGGATGCCCATAAGATGATAATTACTTTAAAATTCCCTAATTGCAGTAAAAAGGAAAAAAAATATTGCATTGAGTGCAGCATTTTGAGGTGAATGACAGCTGGATCAAATTCTTTTGAACATGCATCGCAAATACAAGACATCAGGACCTATTGCATATATTTCATGCAAACAATAAATGTGTATAGTTTCTAAAAAAAAGAAAAGATACATACATGAAGTGTTAAGTAATCTTTTTACATAAACTTTGATCAAGACGACAAGACTCAAACAGTAGCAAAAGATAAATTTGAGTAATTTAAATGCTAATGGCTGCATTGCTTACTGATAATCCTTCATTCAGTGAGAAAACTTGTAAACAATGAAGATGTACATTTATACAATTTACAGTCTCAAGAGAAAATAAATTTCTGGCTTATCATCTTCGCTTGGTTTGGTCTCCAAGAGAGAGTCATCGGTATAAAACCGGTCACTGTGCCCAAAGCGCAAAGATGTACATGAACCTTCCGGGACACCTCGGCTTTCTAGATCATCTGTACTGAAGTTATCCAGATAGCTTGCGATATAAGAGCCAGTGGAATGTCTGTTGATAATGTGAGGAGGCACAGGGGGCTTATTTCTAAGGACTACCCTGGTTACATTACTGCTAGCATTAGAAAGTTTTTGTTTGTTGGCTTCCTGTCGCTCTTTGGCACGGCTAGCAATGTTTCGCACTCGACTTTGACTCCTGGATGATAGTTTTCTGACCAGCATTTTAGGGCATTCTTCATTCTGCTTGGAACAAAATGATTGGCAACCATCCTCCTGATCAAAAGACACAAGCTTTCGCAGCTGTTCTGTCAGAGAATCTGTAGCCTGTGGTTTCTTAGCCTTCAGAGTAGCCACCATCTTGTCTCTCATACCCGATGTAATAAAACCTCTACTAATGTACTTGTACTTGCTTTCAAAATTGCAAGTGATATCTTCTGAAGTCAAGTCTCCAAGACTTTTGGATTTACAAGGGCTTGGCTGTTTCTGAGCTGTGGGAGAAGGAGAAGGCAAAGCATTCTTGGGCAAAGACGGAGAGTCCATGTTGGCTGTCTGAGTGATGTTTAACCATTCATTTTGTGTGTCTGAAATTTGAAAATAATTATTGTACAAAAGATCAGCACTTTGATTTTCTGTGTAAGGAAGATATTGATTATTCTCACTCCTAAACTGAAAATCCTCAACTAGGTTGGCACTATGGAGGTCCATGCTGTTTAGATGTTCACAGACTGTTTTGTTACAGTACAGAGTGTCCTGATTATGCTTAAGTTTCAAAGGAGAAGCAAGTTGGCTCATATCTTCTCTCTTGTATTCATAGGCAGTGATCAAAAGGTCTTGCAACTCTCCACCAACTTCCATTAGGCTGCTGCCTGTAGAATTTACACAACTGAAAGGGACAACTATTGTATGCTCCACCTCTGAGCTGTGAGAAATGCAAGAGTTGCTAATGCGAAGAGATTCCCAGTTTGTTCCACACTTCCTTTCGGGGTTTCCTTTCCGCACAGTGGTAGGTGAAACAGAAGTTGACACGGCACACCTGGCTTCTGCACCATGGCTTGTGTCCTTGCAAGCAAGTTTGCTCATTGATTCATGGCGAGAGGCTGGGGAAAGAGAGGCCTCGTGGGTAATTGTGTACCGAGAATACTCTGTTGTCTCAGGAGTTGAGATCATAGTAATTTCTGGAGTTGAATATGATGCTGGTCCAATTGGCGTTACTCTAAATGACCGGTGGTCAAAAGTTTTATTCTGATCATATGGCAATATATGCGGTGGATGTGTAGACTTCATATTACTGATCTGTTTGCTAATTCCAGGAGGACTTGAAGCAACAGTCAAATCAGCTTGATCATTTGTGACATCAAACTGTTCTATCAGTGCTGAGACAGAACTACCCATATCACTCTCATCAGTTAAAGAGACCTCATTAATAAGGTGAGAAATGTCACTATCTTGTAAGGCTGGTGTGGAATGAAAGTTACGGGCATTGTAACAGGTTGGAGAAGATGTGTCAGCTAATGCTAAATTAGTTATACTGCTGTTTACAACTGTGTGAGTTTTGATACCAGTTTCTTGATCTCCTTGAGGAAGAGAAATCCCCATTACTGTCTTTTTTCTTTCTTCTTTGCACAATGTATTATCCTCTGGGGTCTTTTGACCCATATGACATATACCTTCATTCTGTTCTCTTTCAAATTCCTCCTTCAGATGAACAGAGTCATTGGAAAGATTACTTTTCCAATACTCCGTGGAGAAATAGGTTTCAGCTATCCCAACTGCAAAGTTGAGGCCTTCTGGTTTTTCATATGCAGGTAAAGTTTCATAACTGCCAGTCTTGGGAAGATCACTTTTAAATGGAGATGCAAACTTTGTAAAAGATGAATCTTTCTCAGAAGAGGAGGAGACCAGTTCTTCCAAATTCTCTTGGTTCTCATTTGTCTCATGTTTACCTTCTGCTAAATTAAAAACAACAACAACACTGGTTACGAATACTCTCTCACCTGTTTATGACTATTTTGTCTAGGAACATACAAATGAAGAATGTAAAATTGATCAAAATTGTGAGAGGACTTAATTATGGGGTTGTGCAAGTTTAGTACAAATTATCCATGTGATATGAAGAAATGAGAAAATAGAGAGTTGAAGGCACGTCATTGAAGCTTTTCTTTAATGTTTTATTACATCATCATCAACATGATGTAATATTTGTTGTAAAGAATGTCAATGAGGTTCCATAGTCTGGACATGTGGCATTACCTTCAGCTGTGTTCCTATTCAGATTTGTACTATAAAGAAGCATGGCAAACAAAGAACAAAACAATTCTGTTAAAATACCATTGGCAAACAAGAGGCATGCTTATCAGAACTCTTGAATTACACATCCAATACCTGGACTCCATGCATTGTGGCCTCAGCAAAGTAAAGCGCCTAGGTTTATAATACTATACTTTCATTAAAAGAATGGGATTTTTTCAGTTCCACTGGGTACATTTTGTTTCTCTCTATATCTGCATATGCACATTTCTAGGACCTAAAAGAATGACTTCAAATTAAATGGTTCAACAATTGCTGTGAAACAGGCCAATCTTTATAACTCTTTACTAAGACAAGATTGCTGTCAACCTTAAACAGTAGAATCTCAGAAATACAAACTTCAAAGGCAGGCCTATTACACCCTGTGTAAGTATATATAGGGGCCTTTTTAGCTCCCTATATATGGCTATTCTTTGAAAGGCATTTGACTGTTCAGAAAGCAATAAAGGAAGGATGGGGTGGAGAGTTTGAGAACACTTAGGACAGTGTCAAAGATCACCAGTGTCAAAGCCTCCTTACAGGAGGTCAGGTAAACCAATTAGAAAAAGTAAAATAGCTTTGTCCCTTGGCCATGATGGCTAAGGCTGATGGCAGCTGTAGTCCAACACATTCAGTGGGCACCAGGTTGAGGAAGGCTCTCCTAGATGTACAAAAGTGAAGGAACTTTGAAGGTTCATTGAGTCATGATTATGTAATATAGTAACAAACAAGGGCTTCAATTGCCAGTCTTTCTGGAAACAACCAAACATACCAGGAAATCAGGTGATCTTTAAGATCAACCAAGTGCCCTCACTTAATCACTGCATTTGCATGCAGGTCCTGATGACAAGTCCACAAAGAAGTTTTTTTAGTGGCTGCCATGTAAATTAAAGAGTTCCCTACCCTTAGAGACCAGCTAAAATCTAATACTGAAAGCTTCTGGAAGTGCAGGAATGCACCCATCTCACCCACACCAAGCAGTACAATGGTGTGTGTGTGTGTGTGTGTGTGTGTGTGTAAAAGAGAGTGTGTGTGTGCATGTGTGAGGGAGCGTGTGTGAGTGAGAGGCTGTGAGTGTGTGTGTGTGTGTGTGTGTGTGTCTGAGAGAGAGACAGCATGCCTGAGAATGACGCAAGCACATAGGTATGCTCCTCTAATTCTATTGGTACCCAGCTGATTGAGTGGAAAACACCCACACAACTAAGCATGTAGTCAACTTTTTTTGTACTGCCTGGTATGCCCCACAATATTCTGAAGTTCTAGTATCCCAGTCCAAAATATCTGCATTGCCACCACCCCTGCAATGCTGATGCAATATCATGATTTGTATCACAGCAGAGTGACAGGGAGAACACCCTCTTCAGAAACCTACTTCTTAGTGAATGGAGCAGAGAGATGCCCAGTATCTGGACCACTGGATGACTCCAAGTAGGGATAACATCTGAGTGATATTTGCTGTACAGCCCAATTCCACGCATGTTTACTTGGCAGTACGTCCCACAGAGTTCAGTGGGACTAAGTCCCAAGTAAATATGCCAGGAGTGCAGCTTCAGGGGTGGAGAATTGAGCTGATTCAAAATGTCTTAAAACAAATCCCTTGAAAGTCTCTTTTCAAGGAACTTACCAGAGGTATTTCCATTTTTGGTAGCATCAGCAACTGTGGTAGCATCCTGATCTGGTGCTGGCAAGCCTACCAGAAGATATTTGTCAACTGGCATGGAGATAGGACGTGCTTGCAAACTCCTGCTTGTACGTCTCAGAACTCCTTCCTTGTCTTTCAAGTTTGTGGCCTCTGATGTACCCTCCTTAAGCTCAGTGGCTTCCTGGAAGCCCATTTTGCTTTTCTTCCTGCCCTTTGCTGGAGCACTGGCTGTGCGTCGGAGAATTCGCTCCCCAATTGACCTCTTCCGAACATAATGACCACCATTTTCCGCAGTATTATGTTTGGGGTTCTTGTTAAAAAGCCCTCGGAGTCCTATGAGTTGCTTGTTCTAAAAACAGAAAAAGGAAAAAAAATACTACAGGTTTGGGGAAATGTGGCCTATTTTACAGAAAAGCATTTCTAAACTGCCACATTTGTACACATTAGCTGGACAATGAATGAAAAGAAACCCCAAGCAAAAAACAACAAAAGCTATCAAACCAAACAAATCCACACTGAGAAGAAAAGAGGCACAGCTCACCATGAGTTCATGCATGTATGAGAGAATTTCCCTCCATTAGGAAGGTAGCCTGCTATGGAGGCAAAGGACCTTTACAAGTGGCTTCCTAATTACACATGACAAGTTTGCAAGAAATGCCTTGGGGTGAGAGGCAGGGAGTTTTATGACATGGGCCACTCCAAAGCAGCACTACAAGGTTTCAGACACTAGATGGGAAATGAAGTGACACAGCAGCTACAGATCATGCGGTTCAGAAGGGCTCCATAAAAGAAAACAAGTACCCATCAAGTGCAGAAGTGCATGCTAAATAAAGGCTACCTTTGTGGCTCCTAGAAAGTGCATGATAGTATAACTGGGGTTGAGTATTAAGGGACTCCACTGAAAGGCAAAGAAAGGCAGGCATGATGTACTAATTTCTACAACTGGGACACAAGAAAACACTGTGAAACCTCAGGCGTTGGTTAGAGATAAATCTTCAAATCATAGGGCTGGTTCTGACATTTCACTGCTTCCTTTGTGTTGAGTAGCCCCAAAATCCTGGGGCAGAAAGTAACATCTGACCTGGTGCATCCCCAATTACAGCCACCACTTTCTGGTGGAAATGCGTTTCAGTGCGATTGTTGAAAAATGTGATGTCACATCTGTGTGCACACGTGCATGCACGCGAGTCATGGTCAGAAAGTAGAGGCTGTAATGGAGGATGCACCAGGTCAGAGGATAGTTTCTTTGTGTGGCTACATCTCCAGGAATGGTCAATATGTTCAGCCTGATAGAATAATTAAGGGTGCAATCCTATGCATGTTTGGACAAAAAAAAAGCCCCACATGGCTGGCTGGGGCATGCTGGATGATGTAAGCCCTGTTTTTCTTGCTATACATGCATAGGATAGTGCCCTAAATGACTGAAATGATGCACAAAGATATGAGGGGCAAGCATAATTGTCTAGTCAACCTCTGTACCCAACACACTCTAAAGAACAGTCAGTACAAACTGTCAGTTCCTTTAAAAACCTCCAAGGAAGAATATTTTATAGCATCGCTCTAGGCACCTTGTTACATTTCTGAATTGTTTTACAGTTAGGGAAGTCCTATCTTCTTCTAATTTAAATGCTTTTCTCCTGCTGCAAGACAGAAAAGATGATGGTCTTTACAGAAACAACAAAAAATCATATATCCTGTTCTCTAGTAGCTGGTCATTAATTTTTCTTCATCGCTATAGTTTATGTTGGCACTCTCCCTTAATCCAAAATTGGGAGATGCCCATGACTTTTAAATACCCATTTATCCAGCTCATGTTTTAGAACCGAATAAACAGTAAAAGTTCTATGTCCATGCAGCAATAATAGAGGAATCTGCACCAAGCAAGAAAGAGCCAAGGAGAAGAAAGTTACTCAAATGCCAGAGAAAGCAACAAGCCACAGCAAGAAATAAAAAGCAGAGGCCCCAGCCTCTAGTAGACATGGGATAAACATTAAGGGGAAGGAGGGTTATGCCTATTAACAGCAGCATTCAATTCACTCCAACCAAGCATTATTTTCTTTGACAACTAACCATCTCTACCAAGCAGAGTGGATAAATGGGTCTGCCCTAGAACTTCCATTGTGCAAAACTTGGTTTAGTCATACCGCAGAGGAGCTAACTTGCACAATGGAGTCCTGAAGAGCATAAAGGAATTCCCAATAGATTTTTTTTGTTCAGTAAACCTATAATTGATGCAGTAGTCTTAAAACTAGGGAAACACATGCCACAGTATACCAGACAACCTCTACACTTTTTCCCTTTTTGATCAGTGAAAGTGACACTGCCCAAAACAAAGGCAAAATTAGTTCAGATTCTGAAGTTGGGTGGGAGAGGGATCTGTTGAACCTGATTGGCTGCATTTGGATGTAATGATAAACTATGTTTTATCATTATGGGAATGAATCTAGATCAGTCTTGTGTTTGCACACTCTCCTTTTCTTCCTGCATGGCCACAATGAGGTGTTTCTGCTTGCGTTTTCAATTAACCAGAGCTAGAATTACATCCAAACCCTAAACTGTGGTTAATTTTAACTATGGTTTATTGAAACAAGCCATGTTCATAAGTCATGTTTTGAAGTTGGCTTGTTTCAGTTCAGCTAAACCATAGTTAAAACTAACCACAATTTGTCCAGGTTTGGACAAAATGACAAACTCAGGTTAGTCAACAACAGAAGCAAAAGCTTCTGATCTCCTTGTGGCTGTACCAGAGGGGATGGGGAGCACATAAACCTGAGGTGTTCTGAGGCTTGTTCCCATAATGATAAGGATAATCCATGGTTTATTGTTACGACCGAATGCAGCCATCAGAAGAAAGTCGGTGGTCTATATTGCAGTCTAAAGCAAAGGTACTTGCCTGGTGCTGCTTCAAAATGATAGCAGCTCAGGAGTCTGTCCTCTAATGTTGTAGTTAGGCAACACGGGGAAATTTAGAAAGAAATTCCAGCCCCTGCTTCCAAGCATCTCTTACATCTGTGTCCCCTCTTCTAAGATGAGCAAACACTGTCAACAAGTTTGATCGCCACTGCTCACCAAAATGCATTCAGTATAGACTACATTAAAATCTATGAGCTGGGCATAAAATATGCACATCCGCCTTCTGTCCTAAAATGCACATGGATGCTGCTATGGCCAATGGCTACAATCAGAACCACTGAAACATTAGGCTAAGCTAGCAGATTATAGGCACCAATGAGATTTAAGATACTGATGCCTGCCTCTGAGCAGGAAAAATAGTCGGAGAAAGCCACAACAATCCCAACTCCGTCATTGACATAAAGTCCCCTTTTAACCCTTGTATTTGTTCGAAATCATTTTAACGCATTCTGTCATATTTCTCATGCTGCCTTTATCTGGCTCTGTTATGAATATGACCCTATACTACTTCTCAAATCACTAGTAGGAAGCAGCCTAACACCACGCCATCTAGTTCAGCGTTGTCTCCAAGTGGCTCTGCCGGGGCCTCCAGCCCTTCCTGGAGATGCCAGTGATTGAACCTGGGACTTTCTGTGTGCAAAGCATGGGCTCTACCACTGAGTTATGGCTCCTGAGCTAGTAAAATATTCATCCAAGGCAGAAATTAAGAAAAAGCAGTTCCACAAAAATGACCTTTTTTGCCATTTTAAAACTTGGAGCAAGTTTTAACAGTTCCCATCTTATAAAACACAAGGGAACTGCAGCCGCTTTGCATTAAAGTGAATCCAAACTGAGCTCAAAAGAAAAGCAATTACCTTTAAAAGACAAAAACAAACAGCAATCTCAGTTAAGACTGTTGTCATGTATTTTCAGCAATTATATAAGAAAGGAATGCTATGCAATGCAGTTCTCTCAGAAAGTGCGAGTGCCTGCCTAGGGCCACTCCCCAGGCAGGGTGTACCTGGCTCCCCCACTTAACACGCTACTCAAAAATGGAGAAAAGGACAGTTGGAGAAGGCAGGGCGGTGCAAGGAAGATTAAGAGGAAAGGAAGGATGGCCAGTTAGCCTTTGGAGCATTGTAACCTGCTGAGCATGGAAAGCCACATCAGAAATAAGCAATCGCGCTGCTTCGCATGTTACTGTTTATAGATTTTCAATGTCACTTACTTGCATGCCATTTTTATGAGCATGGCAGCTACCGAGCTGCAGATTCCTACATTGAAACTGGAGCTCAAGTGTAAAAACCTGGGTTGGCAGAAGGATTAGACATCTGAGCTCTGAAACCATGAGAGCCAAAGATGTGGCTGTGGTCTGTGATAAGAGAGGAGTGTAGTTTCACACTCGTAAGTGATCAAGCCATAATGGTATTACCATGGACTCAGTCCCAATTGTTCTTGCCTGGGACATAGGGTGCAAAGGGGCTCTATCAGAGGCCAAGATATCCCCCATTAGGCTACCTTGGCATTCAGCCAGCACCACTATTCTCCATTCACGCTACATTTGAGTTCATTCCTAGGGAGCCTTCCCAATGTCTCATGTTGACGCATTCAGAAACCCACTTCCTCCTGTACTCCCAGGCTTCTGTCAAGTGTAATGATCTGGGGAGGAATGGGTTGCAGCATTCTTTCATCAACACGAGATGTGAAACAGCCTCTTTTGAAGGGAATGCTCTGATGTTTTAAAGGTGATGATGATGAGCAAGAACTTACCTGTGCTGTATCTAATTTAATCCAGGTTGCTTTGCCTATCATGTTAGCACACCAGGGATCCATTGCCCAACTGGACACTGTGCGGGTGTGCTAATAAAGTATGCAGTTCAGATGAAAGGCTAGGTGTGTACAGCACCACAGGTGAATTCCTTTTGCTCTCTGTGCACCACATTTAAATTGTCCAGGCTGCGATGTAGTGCCCATGAAGAGCAGTGGTGGCTAGGCACCAGTGGTCTATACTGGCTTCCATTGTGTGCACATCGAGTAGGGATGTACGAGAATTTCATTTCTGTTCACAAATCATGCGAACGTGTCCTGTTCATAATCCCAAACGCAAGCAGGAGTGCTTCCTTTTTCAGGAAATGTTTGCAAATCTCCAAATCTGCGTTAGTGTTCAAAAATGTTTTTTTAATGTGCATTTTGAAATGTGCATTTTAAAAAAATACACACTTTCATGCTTTAGTCAATAAGGGAAAAGTGTGCACTTTTGAAAATGCACACTTTTCCCATTTGATTGAGCTGAAAAACTGGTCAGAACGAAAATGGGAGCAAGCCAAAATGAGCTTCAAAGGGATTTTTGGAGAATTTAGTCAAACTCTGAAATCACTGATTCTCCCACCCCTAACATGGAGTAACCAGGATTTGACTTATATGAACCAAATCACTTCCTCAGCTGTTCAAGAGGGCATAATGTTCATTTAACACAGAAAACGGTTGCTTTATGATCAAATGTGATGCTGCTACTTCTGTTACTTTGATGCTGTACTCCTCCAATATACTGCCTTTCTTCTACCACTTGCGTCATTATGGGGAATGATTTTGGAGGCTGCTCTGGAGTGATTTGGAGAAAAGCTATAGCATACGTTCTTTCCCAATTTGGGATGCAAATTTGTTATAATAGTTCAAAAACATGTCCTTCACATATTAAAAAATCTCTTCCGATAAAAATAAATCACAGAATAAAGTAAACAACTATAGAGACACTGTAGGCAGCAAAAGACTACAGCTCCCATCTTACCTTTCCATAAATTTCATTGATTGTTACATGAACAAATATAGAGGCTTCAGTCAGGCCCTCCAAATAAACATGACGGTAGCCTAGTGAAAGCAAAAACCAGCAATTAGTATTTTATGTAATCAAGGCGCTACCCACACCAAGCTATACATGAGGTGTTAATAAACAACATAAAAGCCTGGTTTAGGTGATCAGGAATGAGCCAGAGTAAGCTTTGGGCTCGCATGCTCCCTCTTCCCCTCTCCGTCACACATGAGGAGTGAAAGCTTCTGCTTTCTCTTTAGAACAAACCACGGTTCTGCATTACATACATACTGAGAGAACAAGGTTCTTAAGAAACCAGGTTCTGATATTATGATTTGATCCTGCTTTGTTTAAACTAAAGTTGGCTGGAATGAACGCTGGTTTTCCCAATCTAGATGTAACATGGAACAATGGTTTCTTCTAAAGAGAAAGGGGAAGCTTTCATTCTCATGCTTTGGTGTGGAGAGGAAGAAGGTGGAGGGGAGGGACGTGTGAGCCTGAGGCTTGCAGTGCTCATTCCTATCAACCAAGGTTTAGGGGGCTGTCTGAGCTGGGCTATGCAGCTGGTCATGAGAATTCCAGCTGGGAAAGCTTATGTGCTGACTTTACAAATCCTTCCCAGCAGACGGTGAAGTGCGTTATTATTTATTGTTAATTAAATGTTATTTATTGGATGCAGTTTTCAGTGGAGGAATGGAGACAACTGCAGAGCAATCTTAGCCACTACAACAGCCTGAATATGCAGGAATAGCAATAGATCTGAAACCCCCAAGCCTTTAGGACAATAAGAGTCTATCACACATCATTCCTTCAGTCTTGTCTGGATAGCTTCCAGCCCTAATGAGGATTGTTGTTTCCCATGGTTTGCCTATGCACGCCCTCTTTACTCCCAAGTTTACATCTCAAGCGCTTGAGATGTGAACAAGTGTAGCTTGGCACCTCCCAAACCCACAGCAGCAGCACAGGTGTTTTACCTGTTAGTGCCAGCCCTGCTACTGGGCTCTGCTGAACAGAGAAAGCTAAGCACATGCACTAACCAGGCATAAGGGTGCTGAAGGCCACAGTTCTTTGTCCAACAAAATCTCGGCCAATAGGATCGTGATCCCAAACAAGGAACCGAACCAATGCTATTTCGGGCATGTGGATGGTGAAAGTGAGAGTTTCTTCCCAAACAGGATTAAACCCTGTGAGGAGTAGAAAATACAAAAAGTCAAAGAGAGGAAGAAACAAACACGCCATCTGCAGAAGCTGTTATCACGAGAGCATCTATAAAAGCGATTCAGATGTCCAGTTAACAAACCACCCGAGGGGTCTGTGCGGAGACCCCAAGGGGTATCTTACTCTGCGAGAGGTTCGACAGACAAATGGGTGGAGAACATGGCATCCTGCACAAATGTAGAAATTGGCCATTCCTGTTTTGAATTATTTTGTCTTCCCATTAAAAAATAAGAAGTAATTTAACCACTTACTAAAAGCAGACGGAATCTATCTGCTGCAACTCTTAAGTTTGTGCATTATTGTATATTAATAATTTTATTAAAATATTTTATATGCAAAAAATACATTTTTACAATTTTGTTTTGCAAAATACAAAAAAGAAGAAGAAAAAAGTTCCTAAGCACGTTCCTCAACTATAGTGCACAGCCAAACTAATGTCAGGATCTGTGCCTGCAGCAGCAGCCTGAGTTCCAACTCTGGCAAGGATGGGTTGCCTGGATCCATTAGGATAGCTTCACTGGAGGCAGATGTCAAGACTATTGCCTGGAGCAGGAATCTGGTTCCACCTCTGACTTAGAGGGGCTGTGTCCTGTGGCACTAGAGGATAACCCAGCCCAGCTGATCAGGGGTTCCTGAGCCTGAGATCGATGAGTTAGAACCTATGGAGCCCATGCCTCCACCCAAGGAACTAGCTCCCCTCATGCCAGGCCTCCAATGTCAACCTGCCAATGCAAGCAATGGCTGGATGTGTCCGATCTCGTCTGATCTCGGAAGCTAAGCAGGGTCAGCCCTAGTTAGTACTTGGACGGGAGACTGCCTGGGAATCAGGCTTCCTGAGATGAGCGGTGGGTTGGACTTGATGGTCTTGTAGGCCTCTTCCAACCCTATGACTCTATGATTTCCCAAAGTGACTTATAAGAAATGAGGAGCAAGTCTAGGCTCCAAGCCAGAGGCCTGCCCCTTAAGCCTTCTATTCTTCAAGGAAGTGGGTGGAGCTTAGGAAGGGTCGAGTAGAGGCAGAGGCTCATAAGGCCTCAGTTCACCTCTAGCCTTTGCTGGAGCAAGTTGCTCAGTTGGAGTTATCCTTGGGGCTGCAACTACTGGCCTGGCTTGCTCCATTGTGCCCTGTGGACTCCTGGCCAAGACCAGGACAGGTCAGCTGAGACTAGTGAAGCAGCTGCAATGCACAATGAAGAACTAAAAGCCAATTCACAAATTACAGTATTCACAGATTACATTATTCATATTACTATGTAAAAATATGTAAAATAGTATCACCCAGTAAGTGTTAGCGTGAAACACGTCTCTGGCCAATTTCAGCAAGAGGAGCCATTGCTGACAGGTCAGGTTGTGCCAGCCCCACAACTCATGTTTGCTGTCGCTCAAAAGTACCCTGTCTAACAGGAAGTGGCTAAGCGCAGAGTGTCAGCATACGTGAAAGGAGCAGCTTTAGCCTCCACCCCCTCCCACCACCAATACAAGCAGGGGATTGCTCTAGACAACAGGATGGGCAGCACAGTGTGACAGGAAGCGCTGTAGATCGAATCTCCGAGAGAATAATGCCATCCACAGGTGTCTCAGTCTTGACACAGATGCTATGGACTACTCCAAAAGAACACCCCCTGTGATGCTTTTTTAGATGGTGCCCAAATGGATAAGAAGGAAAGAAATACAGAGACAAAGTACGGTGCTAAGAAGGAGGCAGCTTTTACTTGCCATTCCAACATGTTTTGCCCAGAAAACAGAATATTAAAATTCAAGACTGAAAACAATGTCATCCCCCAGAAAAGAGCTGCAAAGCCTGATAGAGCAGGGGGACAAGCAATTACTTCTTAGCCTGACGTTGGTGGGGAGAAAAATCAATAGCCGTTTGACAAATAAGATGACATTTTTGTTAGCCTTTCTGAATTGTTGGTCATGCGGCTGAGTATCATGCTACCAAACTGAAATGTTGAGTGTCTTCTCTTTCTAACTCTTGTGATGGAAACTCCATAATTGCCTGGCACTGTCCTTTTTCCATAACTTTTGTAAAAAAAACCCACCAAGACAAACAAACAAACCAAAACACCCTACCCGTTACCTGAACTTCTCATTATTTATAGAACTTGAACCTGCCCTGCATTAGAATGACTGTGGCTTAAGTCAATCACATGAACTTGAGCACACTCTGGGAGAGAGCGGAGGACAGGAAGGCCTGGTGTGCTATGGTCCATGGGGTCACGAAGAGTCGGACACGACTGAACGACTGAACAACAACAAGTCAATCATACAGATCCTATCTGCTTAAATGAACATCAGTTTCCGTTTACATTACTTATAGCTGTCTTCAAATATCTGAAGGGCTGGCATGCAGGAGACGGAGCAGACTTGTTTTCTGTTGCTCCAGACATCAGGACTTGAACTAATGGGTGAAAATGGCAAGGAAGCATATTTCGGCTAAACTTTAGGAGGAACTTCCTAATGGTAAGAGCTCCTGGAATAGACTGTATTCCTTCGCTGGAGGTATTTAAACAGAGGCCGGATGGCTATCTGTCACAGATATGTTTAGCAATAACGTATCCTTTGCAAAGTCCCTGTGGGGGACCTCTGGAATCTTTACCAGAGAATGCATTCCATGTTTAATATTGCTTGATAGTGAAGTGTCTGGATGCTGCTCAGTGAGGATGACAAAATCATTACATATCCAGAGCTCCATGTGTAGTCCCTGTTACATGTATTGAGCTCCACACTAATTTCAGTGGAGAACTAATTCCACTGAAGTTGCTGGGGAAGCATAGTGGTGCAGGAATGTCTGGAACCAGATGGAACAACTGCACTGGCTGCCTATTAACTACTACACCATGTTCAAGGTTATGATGTTGACATACAAAGCCATGAACAACTTGCAATTAATCATATGCTGCTCATCTTACTGTTCCTTGAATTGTTCTGTGCTTTTATTGTAGTTTGAAATTGTCTTTAATAGTGTAGTTTGTATGTATTTGTATTATTATAACTGAAATTGTTTTTAATATTATTTTAATAGTGTATTTAAATGTGATTTTTAATATTTACATGTGAATCATTTAGAGATCTTTACACAATATTCCCCCTTCATGGATCACTGCCTTGTTGTGGCGAAGGGGCTTGTGTAACTCAGTGAAGCCATAAGCTATGCCGTGCAGGGCCACCCAAGACGGACAGGTCATGGTGGAGAGTTCTGACAAAATGTGGTCCACTGGAGAAGGAAATGGCAACCCACTCCAGTATTCTTGCCAAGAAAACCCCATGGAACGTATCACAAGGCTAAAAGATATGACGCCGGAAGATGAGCCCCTCAGGTTGGAAGGTGTCCAATATACTACTGGGGAAGAGCAGAGGGAATTTCCAAGTAGCGCCAGAAAGAGTGAAGCAGCTGGGCCAAAGCCGAAAGGACACTCAGCTGTGGATGTGTCTGGTGGTGAAAAGAAAATCTGATGCTGTAAAGAACAATATTGTTTAGGAACCTGGAATGTCAGATCAATGAATCAAGGTAAGCTGGAGGTGGTCAAACATGAGATGGCAAGATTGAACATTGACATCTTGGGAATCAGCGAACTAAAATGGACAGGCATGGGCGAATTTAATTCAGGTGACCATCATATCTACTATTGTGGGCAAGAATCCCTTAGAAGAAATGGAGTAGCACTCAAAGTCAACAAGAGGGTGGGAAAAGCAGTACTGGGGTACAATCTTAAAAATGATAGAATGATCTCAGTACAAATCCAAGGCAAACCATTCAACATCACAGTAATTCAAGTCTATGCCCCAACCACTGAGGCCGAAGAAGCTGAGGCTGATCGGTTCTATGAAGACCTACAACACCTTCTAGAACTAACACCAAAAAAAGATGTCCTCTTCATCATAGGGGATTGGAATGCTAAAGTAGGAAGTCAAGAAATCACTGGGATAACAGGCAGGCATGGCCTTGGTGTACAAAATGAAGCAGGACAAAGGCTAATAGAGTTTTGCCAAGAGAACACGCTGATCATAGCAAACACTCTTTTCCAACAGCACAAGAGACGACTCTACACATGGACATCAACAGATGGTCAATATCGAAATCAGATTGATTATGTACTTTGCAGCCAAAGATGGAGAAGCTCCATACAGTCAGTAAAAACAAGACCTGGAGCTGACTGTGGCTCAGATCATGAGCTGCTTCTTGCAAAATTTTGGCTTAAACTGAAGAACGTAGGGAAAACCACTAAACCATTCAGATATGACCTAAATCATATTCCTTATGAATATACAGTGGAGGTGAGGAATAGATTTCAGGGATTAGACCTGATAGACAGAGTGCCTGAGGAACTATGGACGGAGGTCCGTAACATTGTTCAGGAGGCAGCAACTAAATCCATCCCAAAGAAAAAGCAATGCAAGAAAGCCAAGTGGCTGTCTGATGAGGCTTTATAAGTCGCTGAGGAAAGAAGGGAAGCGAAAAGCAAGGGAGAAAGGGGAAGATATATCCAACTGAATGCAGAGTTCCAGAGAATAGCAAGGAGAGACAAGAAGGCCTTCTTAAATGAACAATGCAAAGAAATCGAGGAAAACAACAGAATGGGAAAGACTAGAGATCTCTTCAAGAAAATCAGAGATCTCAAGGGAACGTTTTGTGCAAAGACGGGCATGATAAAAGACAAAGAAGGCAGGGACCTAACAGAAGCAGATGAGATTAAGAAGAGGTGGAAAGAATACACAGAAGAACTATACAGGAAAGATCTTAATGTCCTTGATAGCCATGATAGTGCGGTCACTGAACTTGAGCCGGACATCCTTGAGAGTGAAGTCAAGTGGGCCTTAGGAAGCATTAGTAACAACAAAGCTAGCGGAGATGACAGTATTCAGTATTTATGCTGCCTCCATCGCGTCTGCAGAGTGCTGTCCCAGGAGGCTGTTCCAAGTGGTCCGGAGCCTGGTCGGTCCTGTGGCTCCGGAACCACTGGAGCATTCTAAGGCCTCCTGTGAGGCTTTGGCAAGGCACTTTGCAGATAAAATTGATCAGATTAGGTGTGTTACTCTGCACACTGTGGATACAGTTAGTGAGCAAGAGGCGGCCTGTGGCAAACCGGTTTTGTGGGATCGGTTCCAGCTTCTTCCTCCTGATGAAGTGGACAAGGTGCTTTCATCTGTAAGGCCGACCACCTGCTTACTTGATCCTTGCCCATCTTGGCTCATTATGAGCTGCAGAGAGAGACTGGGTGAGGGGATCAAGGCGGTGGTGAATGCCTCCCTTGAGGAGGGAGTGATGCCATCAGCCCTCAAGGAGGCAGTGATAAGACCGCTCTTAAAGAAGCCCTCCTTGGATCCTCAAGTTCTGAACAACTTTCGCCCAGTCTCAAATCTGCCATTTTGGGGCAAGGTGATTGAGCGGGTGGTGGCGGTGCAGTTGAAGGCACACTTGGAAGACATTGATTATCTAGACCCATTTCAATCGGGCTTCAGGCCTGTGCATGGGACAGAAACGGCCTTGGTCGCCTTGGTGGATGATATGAGGAGGGCTCTGGATAGGGGTGAATGCTCCTTCCTTGTTCTCCTCGACCTCTCAGTGGCTTTTGATACCGTTGACCACGGTATCCTCCTGGACCGCCTGGAGGGGTTGGGCATTGGAGACACTGTATTGCGGTGGTTCCGGTCCTTCCTCTCCGGCAGGTACCAGAGGGTAGCACTGGGAGAGGAGGTTTCGGACCCGTGGCTGCTCACTTGTGGGGTGCCACAGGGTTCCATCCTCTCCCCGATGCTATTTAACATCTATGTGAAGCCGCTGGGGGCTATCATCAGGAGGTTTGGGGTGCAGTGTCATCAATATGCGGATGACACGCAGCTCTACCTCTCATTCAAATCTTCACCAAGGTTGGCCGTAGAATCCCTGTCCAAATGTCTGGAGACGGTGAGTGGATGGATGGGGAGGAATAAGCTGAAGCTGAACCCTGACAAGACCGAGGTACTTTTGGTGGGAGACGAGAGGAGGCTGGGGGATGTTGACCTGGTGTTGAATGGGGTACGGCTACCCTTGAAAGACCAGGTCCGCAGCCTGGGGGTCATTTTGGACTCCTAGCTGTCCATGGAGGCTCAGGTGTCAGCTGTGAGCCGGACAGCGCTGTATCAACTCCATCTGATATGGCGGCTGCGCCCCTTCCTTCCCGACCATCTGCTCCCATCGGTAGTACATGCCCTGGTCTCCTCTCGTTTAGACTACTGTAATGCGCTCTACGTGGGGTTACCCTTGAAGATGGTTCGGAAGCTGCAGCTGGTACAGAACGCGGTGGCTCGCCTGATTAAAGGCAGCCGCCGGCGAGATCACATCACTCCAGTGCTGAAGGAGTTGCACTGGTTACCAGTTGTTTTCCAGGCCAAATTCAAGGTGTTGGTTTTGACCTTTAAAACCCTATATGGTTCCGGCCCAGCCTATCTTAAGGAGCGCCTCCAGCAACACCAGACAGGCCGCTTAACAAGATCAGCCTCGGATGGCCTTCTCTCTGTCCCATCAGCCAGGACAGCTAGACTGGTGGGGACGAGGGAGAGGGCCTTTTCTGTGGTGGCCCCCACTCTGTGGAACTCCCTCCCTAGGGAACTCCGTCATGCCCCCTCTTTAATGAGCTTCCGTCGTGCATTAAAAACGTGGCTGTTCAGGCAGGCATTTGGGGGTGGGTTAGGGTATTTTAAAAAAAAAATTATGGTAGGATTTTATTGTTTTAAATTGTTTTATGGTATGTTGTACATCGCCCAGAGTGGCTGGGTGACCAGCCAGATGGGCGATTAATAAATTTAATAATAAATAAATAAATAAATATTCCAGCTGAGCTATTTAAAATCCTAAAAGATGATGCTGTTAAAGTGCTGCATTCAATATGCCAACAAATTTGGAACACTCAACAATGGCCGCAAGACTGGAAAAGGTCAGTTTACATTCCAATTCCAAAGAAGGGCAACGCCAAAGAGTGTTCAAACTACCGCACAATTGCGCTCATTTCACATGCCAGCAAGGTGATGCTCAAAATCCTACAAGCTAGGCTTCAGCAGTATGCGAATCGAGAACTACTGGAAGTACAAGCTGGGTTTCGAAGAGGCAGAGGAACTAGAGATCAAATCGCCAACATTCGCTGGATCATGGAGAAAGCAAGAGAATTCCAGAAAAACGTCTATTTCTGCTTCATTGACTATGCTAAAGCCTTTGATTGTGTGGATCACAACAAACTGTGGCAAATTCTTAAAGTGATGGGAGTACCAGACCACCTTACCTGTCTCCTGAGAAACCTGTACGAGGGTCAAGAAGCAACAGTAAGAACCAGACATGGAACAACCGATTGGTTCAAAATTGGGAAAGGAGTATGACAAGGCTGCATATTGTCACCCTGCTTATTTAACTTATATGCAGAGTACATCATGAGAAACGCTGGGTTGGATGAATCAGAGATAGGAATTAAGATTGCTGGGAGAATTATCAACAACCTCCGATATGCAGACGATACCACCCTAATGGCAGAAAGCGAAGAGGATCTCAAGAGCCTCTTGTTGAGGGTGAAAGAGGAGAGTGCAAAAGCTGGTTTGAAACTCAACATTAAAAAAACTAAGATCATGGGATCTGGCCCTATCACTTCCTGGCATATAGAAGGGGAAGAAATGGAAGCAGTGACAGATTTTACTTTCTTGGACTCCAAGATCACCGCAGACGGTGACTGTAGCCATGAAATTAAAAGACGCTTGCTCCTTGGGAGGAAAGCTACGGCAAACCTAGACAGCATAGTAAGAAGCAGAGACATCACCTTGCCAACAAAGGTCCGTCTAATCAAAGCTATGGTTTTCGCAGTAGTAATGTATGGCTGTGAGAGCTGGACTATAAGGAAGGCTGAGCGCCGAAGAATTGATGCTTTTGAACTGTGGTGCTGGAGAAGACTCTTACGAGTCCCCTGGACTGCAAGGAGGTCAGATCAGTCCATCCTAAAGGAAATCAACCCTGAGTGCTCATTGGAAGGACAGATACTGAAGCTGAAGCTCAAATATTTTGGCCATCTAATGCGAAGAGAAAACTCTCTGGAAAAGACCCTGATGCTGGGAAAGACTGAAGGCAAAAGGAGAAGGGGACGGCAGAGGATGAGATGGCTAGATAGCATCACGGATGCAATGAATATGAACTTGAGCACGCTCCAGGAGAGAGCGCAGGACAGGAAGGCCTGGCGTGCTATGGTCCATGGGGTCACGAAGAGTCGGACACGACTGAACAACACAATATTAGGCAGTATATAAGTATTACTAATAAATATAATTTAATAATCAACCCAATCAGGGCATTTGGCTACAAGTATGTAGCTCCAATGAATATTATGTAACTGCATAATCAGATAGCAGTGGGAGCACCCTCCCTTAAACCTAGACTATTCCATGCTCTACTCAGCTCTTCTATGGCTACCAATCACATCTTAGTACTACTGGTTTCAACAGCATTTAGATCTAGTTCATATGTTAGCATGCACCTCAACTGTCCTGGAAGGCATTCACAAGAATTGCGGTATTTCATCTGAAACCCTCACAGCTCATTTACAGCGAGCTCATGATTACTGAGTGAACATTTCAGCCAACGGCATCATGGGAATCTCCAGCAAGAGACAGCAGCTGTATCTGAGGAGTGCTCATTTCACATGCTGTGGTTCTCTGCATAAATGCATCACTGAGAACGCTGTGTGAAGCTCTTCTGTAATGGGTGATCTGCCCCAAAGCATGTCTGACCTAGCATCACATTGTTCGGCAAGGCAGAAGAGACAAAAAGGATGAATTGAAAATAAGCCCTTAAGAACACTCTTCCACATACCTAATATTGAGCTTCTTCTCATTGCGGAATCTAAGTCTGAATAACGCCCTCACCTGAGGGAAGCAGCCATATTACAGTGGTAATAAAAGTGTAAGAGCTAGAATGCTGCTTTATCTTACCCTGCAAACTGGGAAGACTCCAAAAATACATCAGCACACTTTGGGCTCAAATTATGGAGCATTCTCTAGAACTTTAGTCACTCAATAACACTTACAAACACACCCTACAAAAGAGACTGGCAGCGGTATCTCTTACCATTGTCATCTACCACTCTAGTCTGGTCTTTGCAGCAGTCAGCTGGTAAGCCAATAATTTCCACCTCAACAAACGGATCAATTATCTGCTTGAGACATGTGTGGGAACAGAAAAAAATAACTGAATATTTCAAATAATTATTTCAGCTCTCCTAAATATGCACATAAGATTACCATTTTATAATCCTACCAGGATACTATATTAAATTACAATTATATTACTGTGAGATTACAACTGGGAAGTCAAAAGTAAAACTTGAAGTTCAAATTTTGTCAGAAGCCAAAATGCGGACCCATCTCTTGCAGTTTTGCTAACTGAGTGTCTTTCACAGTGAGGGACTGAGTGAGATCAACAGGATTCTGGAAGTAAGCAAGGGCTACATCCATGCAGCTGTGGTTCAAGTCTTCCACTCCCTGATGGTGAAAGTGCTGTGGTAGCACAAGTTTTACATCAGGGGTGGGGAAGCTATAGCCCCTCCAGTATTGTTCAACTCCAGCTTCCATCAGCCCCAGCCAGCATGACCAATGGTCAGGGATGATGGATGTTGGAGTCCAACAACACTGGAATGCCACAGGTTCTCTGCCCCAGCTTTACATCTCTAGCATCTCCAGTTAAAGAATCTCAGGTTAGACTGGGAAAGATCGCTTCCTGAGACTTTCAGAGTCCCTGGCAGTCACACTCATCAATACTGGGGCTAAGTCAGCAATATCTGAGTGAACATAAGGAAGTTCTTTACATTGGCATTGTTACTGGCATTGTTGGACTATTTTGCATAGCACCTGAAGAGACAGAAATATTTGTTAATAAATTTTGCTGTTCTGACAACTTGGGGCAATTAAGCAGTTCTTTACCCTTCACTCAGAAAAATGTACAAGAGTTATACATGGTAGACTTAAGTAAAGCTTAAAAAAAATCCTAGTCCAGTCCAGTACATAGTAGATGATGCTCTGTCTGGTCATAATTCCAAGTTCTTCTTTTTAAAAATCCTCCTGCCTTTTTCTGTACGCAATTTGTTCCACTTGTTTGACAGACTGTTCTTAATAACAGATTTTTAAAAAATAAATATTTGCTTAAATGTACCTTATATAAAATCCTGTTCTCATGCATATTCCAGAGTAAAGGGTTAAATAGCTGCTTAATTGCATCACATTGTCAAGGAAGGGAATTTTGTTAACAGATTTTCTCATCCCTTCAGGGTACTATCCAAAGCGTTATGAAGGTTGAAAAGAAATTGCAGTAATGAGATCAAGTGTTTGGTATACAGAGAATAATGTTTTAAGAACAAGGTATTTTTTTCTAGCAGCAATAACTCTAGAGAGATGACGTACACCTGCTCATAGACCAAATCATTTATTTTTGTATTCTGAAAATTATGAAACCATGAAAATCAGAAATTACTGAGGCTTGCAAACACCCAAGCCAGAAACTATTAAGGAATAGGCCCCTAAACAATTAAGGAGTAAGTCCCTAAAAAGTTAATATGGAATGTAGGTTTTGGTGCAATTATAAATTAGTAAAACGTTTATTCTAAACTAAGGTAGCAGCTGTGATTGAATGAAATTCAGATGTGTGGTATGCATATCATTAAAGTACTATAGCCGATGTGCATATTTATATGCAGGAGATTGGAAATTCATACACACTTGTCTATGTCATTTCTAGACATCAGTGTACTAGTTCTGCATTGGAGAGCTGCATCACAAATGTCTTTTACCTCTCCTCTGTCTCCTAACATGGAATCTGGAGGCTTTGGTAGCTGCTGTCCACTGATGATTTTGAGTATAAGTTGCTTCTTAGGGAGAGCAGGAAGTGGATCTGCAGAATAGGGATTGAATGTGCCTAGAGAGTGCAATAGTGTGGAAAGGTACAATCATTTAGATAAAGAATGCTACATGTCTTATGCACCTCTAAATCAAAGCATACACATCAAACAACGAATGGGGCTGAAGTAACATAGGAATTTAACTATGCAATCGACTCCACATCCAATATCCCCCCCCCCCAAATTTATTTCACTTCAGAGCATTCCAGGGTATTTAAGCATCTGCCTGCCAATTTGCAAGTCCTGCACACATACCATTCATTATGTCAGATTCACATAATGCATTAATTCGCAAATGCAATAGTTTCAAAAAACATCCTAATCCTGCTGCTTAGTTCATCAACTTTGCTCTGGTTATTGGTTTCTGGATGTTTTATATTTATTTTAAGTATTTATAGCCTGCCCTTCAATACATTCCCAGGGCAGCTTCTTCAGTTCTATCAGTTTTGCCCTGAAAATCTATCAAAGAACTGATATTATTACATTAACATTTTGTAGTATGACTATCTAAAATAACAAAAGTATAGCAGCAGCAGGATACTAAATACATTGCACAGCACTACCTTTGCACATCTGCTGAGGTTTCAGGATATATCCACAGTTGCCATTCATCCTGAACTTTGCTTGATTTAACTGCATCACACGCCCATCAGACTGGTAGTTTAATGCCACTGTGGAATTAGCAGATTTTTGTATTATTCACAAACTTGACTTGGATTTATACATAAAGTTGTATGTCTTTATGCTCATAAGGCTGGATCAAGACGATGTTAGCTGCACTTAGTTTTTGATGAAATCAGTGGGACTCAAGTCACAACTAGTCCCCGTTTAGTTCAACTAAGGTAGTTTTGGCTCCAACCCATAGTGTTTTTTCTATCCTTTCCCCCTTTGTAATGACCTTTGGTTTTAAACAAATAATGAAATAGAACAAAACATATAGCAGAAGCTGCAACAGTCTCCATGTCCCAGCTATTTTGCCCCAGGTCTAGAGTGCATTGCCTGCAATCACACTTGTGCATGCAATAAGGATGGGCTTGCTTGAGTTCTCAATAGGGTCATCATAGAAATGAAGGATTGGCTTAATGATACCCCAAGGAGTCAGGATACTTGGCCCAAGAATGGGCCTGTTATAGAAGCATGCATATTCTATTAAAAATCCCATCCCCCAGAAGGGTAGCCATGCATATTGGGGGAATATTTGCCTACTACCCATGGTAAAGACTTTATAATCTAGTAAAAAAAATAAAATAGAGAAGACGACGACATGGGAACTAATCTCCTCTCCATGCATCCCCAATGGCCTAACAAGCCCATGCAGGCCAGCTTCAAGTTGCCAGGACTCTCCAGGCAGCTGAGGAAAACAGACATGTGTTCACTGATGGCCTGGATCAGGAAGAAGGGGTGGATGGAGTGGGCCACCTATGTCTCCTTCATCCTCACAATTCACCTGTGGCCACCTTCTCTACACAGGAAGGAGCCACACAAAACACTCTGCCCCAGAAACTCCCAGTGCTGATCTCACTGATTGCAGAACCTTTTGATTACCACAGTTTAAGGGAGACAGTGGGTTACTTAGCTTTGCTACTCCAATGCCCCAGTGTGGCAGTGATATCCGCAGCCACCAAGTACTTCTGCTTACAGGAGCTAGCGGTCTACTTCTGTTCCTCTGCCCCACCCTATCCACTAAATGCACATCATCACAGGTCTACATGTTTTTAATAGTACTCTGCAAACAGCAGTAGACAGGTGGCAATGCAACACCTGACAGCCCCTGTCAGAGTGCCCTATGGACGTCATGCTAAAACGTGGAGTGAAAATAGGTAAACAAAACCCCCTCAGGAAAGAGAAACAAGGTAGTCCACAGGTTAACCCGGGGGTAGGCAACTTGTGGCCCTCCAGATGTTTTGGCCTACAACTCCCCTCACCCCTCACCATTGGCTATGCTGATGGTAGCTGTAGGCCAAAACAACTGGAGGCCAACAAGTTGCCCATCCCTGGGTTAAAAGAAAGGCAGAATATGTGCCTATAAGTCTCTCATATACATTGCAGCACTCGCCTAGCTGGCAGCCAACATTCCAATATGGTAAAGGGTTGAAGTTGCTGGAATCAATCCGGTATGCAGATGGATAGATTCTGGTGAGCTGCTTCTGGTTATAAAGCATAAACTGCTCTGCCTTCTGTTGCACCACCTGGTGTGCTCTTGTCTCACTGAAGGATAACACATTCCCCGTAGATCCTGCGCGTTTAAAAGAAAACCACTTGTAGGAAAAGAATTTTACCATATACATCACACTTTTAGATTTCACACACAAGTGTGGTTTAAAATGAAAAGCCAATCATATACCACACACAGGTTTGCGCCCTCAAAACCACATGGCATATAAAAACTGAAATAAATTATACCAACGCCTTACTTCCAGTTTAAAATGGGAAAATTTAAAGTGATATAAAAACTGGTGGTGCATCAAATTTTCATCTGGGTACAATTTTGGAATGAAATGCGATTTTGAGGGGCCAAAAGAGTCACCTCCAAAGTTTACCTTCCACTCTAACCTGCAATTTTTTTCACAGCTATTTTGTCCTCCAATCTGCTGCTTCAGCACCACATTTAATTTGAAAAGTGTTTTAATTTATTTATTTATTACATTTCCTGGACGCCTTTCAGGGCAGAAGCCCTCCCAAGGCAGCTTGCAGCAATAAAATACATAAAAACAGTTAAAATATTAAAAATGATAAAAACATAAAAGCAATAAAAAAACAATAAAACCAGCAACAACAATAACAGCAGTAACAGCAACAATAGCAGTCATATCAAGAAAAGGCCAGGGTAAAATAATATGTTTTCAAGGCCTTCTTAAAAGCCTGCAATGATGGAGCATGGTGGACCTCTGATGGCAACTTGTTCCAAAGGTGTGGGGCCACTGCAGAAAAGGCCCTTTCATGTGTGGTCACCCACCTAACTGCTGTCATGGGTGGGCAAATGAGAAAGGCCTCTCTTTCTGATCTTAAACTGTGGGCAGGCTGATATGGATGAAGGCAGTCCTTCAAGTGACTTGGTCTCAACCCGTTTAAGGCTTTAAAGGTCAAAACCAGCACTTTGAATTGGACCCAGAAACACTCCGGTACCCAGTGCAGCTGCTGCAGTATAGACGTTACGTGATCGAATCGCCTTGCCCCCACCAATACTCGGGCTGCCGCATTGTGCACAAGCTGGAGTTTCTGAACCGTCCTCAAAGGCAGTCCCACGTATAGTGCATTACAATAGTCCAGCCTGGACATCAGTAGTGTGTGGATGACTGAGGTAAGGTCCATCCCTTCCAGATAGGGCCGCAGCTGGCATACCCGCCTAAGCTGGTAAAAAGCACTCCTGGATACCGCAGCCACCTGGGCTTTCCCAGTTAGCTCAGAGTCCAAGAGGATTCCCAGACTGTGCACTTGGTCTTTCAGGAGGAGAGCAACCACATCTAAGACCAGTTGTAAACCTCCATCTGAAGTAGTTGGTTTCCCAACCTAAGTACCTCCGTCTTGTCTGGATTAAGTTTCAGCTTGTTCACCCTCATCCATCCTAAAACAGCCTCCAGACACTGGTTCAAGAGTTCCACAGCCTCCCTGGCCTGAGCAGATGGAATCGAGAGGTATAGCTGAATATCATCTGCATACTGATGACATTTCAGCCCAAATCCCCTGGTTACTTCCCCCAGTGGTTTCATGTAGATGTTAAAAAGCATGGGGGACAAGATAGAATCTTGCAGCACCCCACAGGCTAACGGCCATGGGTGGAACAGAAGCCCCCCCAGCACCACCTTCTGAGACTGCTCCTCCAGAAAGGACTGGAACCACTTTAAAACCATGCATCCCAGGCCCAATCCAGATAAACAATCCAGAAGGATACCATGGTCGATGGTATCGAAAGTTGCTGAGAGGTCCAGAAGAACCAACAGGGTTGCACTTCCCCCATCCATTCTCTAGTGTAAGTCATCAACCAGGATGGCCATGGCTATTTCTGTCCCATAACCAGGCCTGAAACCTGATTGGAATGGATCTAAATAATCAGTTTCATCCAAAATGGCTTGGAGTTGCGAGGCCACCACATTCTTCAGCAGCTTGCCCAAGAATGGCAAATCTGACACAGGGCGGTAATTATCTGGAACCATGGGATCTAAATTTGGTTTCTTCACCAAGGGCCTCATCACAGTTTCTTTCAAAGCTGCAAGAACCTCGCCATCTCTCAAGGAGGCATTTACCACCTCCGAGATCCAGATATCCAGCCCAGCTCTGGCGGATTTCATGGGCAAGATTCTGAAGGGCAAGTAGTAGTCCTCAGTCCTCCAAGCAGTTTGTCTACGTCCTCAGGTTGCACAAGCCAAAAGGTATCCATAACATGACTAGATGGTGCACCAGCCCTGTCCATATCAGACTCTGTCAAAACAATGGCATCCAAGTCGGCACGAATATGAGCAATTTTATTTGGCAAATTGTTCAAGAAGGCCTTTGAGAGTTTGAGTTGTGTTCCAAGGCCTACACCCAAGAGGCCTTTAACCACGCGAAAGAGCTCCGCTGGACGGCACTGAGCAGATGCAATGGTGATGGAGAAGTAGGATTTGCTGCCACCACCACCACAGAATAAGATTGCAAGTGGATTCTTACCTGTGTTCGATCGTATTCATTCCGAGTCTTCCACTATTTGTGCTCTAATACTCAACACAGTTGTTTAACCGCCATCAGCTCCTCAGAATACCAAGAGGCTGACACAGTTCTAGGACTAGGTCAAGGACATTTGGGAGCAATCATATCAATAGCCCAGGTCATCTCCTCATTCCAAGTGGTGACCAGGACCTCAGCAGGATGGCCGGCTAAGCCTGAAGGAAAATCCCTAAGAGCCTTCAAAAGACCATCTGGATTCATCAGTCTCTGGGGGTGGACCATGAAATGTGGTCCCCCACCCCAGCAGAGATTACAGGTGGCCTGTCCATGCTAAAGGAGTCACTACTGGCTCCCTCACCCGCAGATCATTTTTTCCCAATCCAGCACAGAAAACCAGGTCCAAAGTGTGTCCTGCCACATGTATTGAGCAAGACGTTATTTGAGACAGGCCCATGATTGACATGGTGGCCATGAAGTCCTGAGCCGCTCCTGTCAAAGTAGCCTCAGCATGAATATTAAAGTCCTCCAAGTCCATAAGCTTTGGAGTCCTCAACATCACGCTCAAGACCACCTCAGTCAGCTCAGGCAGGGAGACTGTTGGGGTGGTGGTGGTAGTACAGCAACAGAATCCCTCTCTTGTCTTGGGTGCCCAACACCAGGTACAGACACTCAAATTGGCTGACTGTTGGACAGGCAATCTGACCAGAGGGACAGAATCCCTACAGGCCAAGGCTACCCCCCTCCCTGCCCCTCTAGTTGAGCTTGGTGGTACACAAGAAAGCCTGGTGGACACATCTGGGAAAGACTGACTTCATGATCTGATCTCAGGCAGTCAGGGATCACATTGCGAAAGCAATGATGCCATAATGTGGCTATGCTATGCTATCAGTGAGGGTAAATGAAGCCTATTTTTTGTCTTTACTGAATGGGAGACATGGGGGAGTGCATCAGCCTTGTGTCAAGGCAACAGGACAACCTTCCTAATTTCACTACTTGGTAGTGCTTTGCTGTAACTCAATACAGCAAAACAGAGAGCATTGGATGCACCCCAAAGTGATGTGTTTTGAAATAAGTTTAACTTCCAAAACATAAATATTCATGTTCACGGTTTAAAAACGTACCTACAATTGCATATCAAGAACAACACATGTTCAGCATAATTACTACTTCCTCTTCGATGTTAAAATACTGCCCCCCTCTAAATGGAGAATGCCTGTAATATTCAGATGATGAGCAGATCAGAAAAAAAAGTGCTATTCTTTGCAGAGCATTCATTTCAAATGGGTTCTCTGGGTGTCAATAATATTAAGAACATGTAGAGAATACAGAATGGATGTGAGCAAATTTCTCAAGGCACATTCAGCAAGGCAGATGACCTCAATCCCAAAGCTGTGTGAAGCTTACATTTTAACAAGTTTTATCATTTTTAAACAAGATAACCCAATTCTGCACTATCCACCAAAACTGTAGATTCTGTGACCTGTTCAAATAATTCTACAATTTAAGCACATTTGTATACATCAGCTTAGGTAAGGGAGGAAGGGTTCCAGAGCACAGAAACCTCACCCCTTGTGCTTTTCCATATTTCTGAGAGTTTACTAGTTGTCACAAAGTGAGTTTCAAGCCTATCTTTGCAATGATAAGAACTAAAAACCCTGGCCATGATCCAGCACTTTTGTCATGGGTTTCATTCTCTAGCTGAAATCAGTGGCTTAATTGGGACTGGATCATGCTTCTTATTCTGGGGAGCTGGGGGGTGGGGGGACACAATGAAAGGCAAGGATCCTGAATTTTTTGTCTAGTAACAGTTCTGACACTTTCTACAGAAACTGCAGAATACACATCACCCGGATTATAGATTCAAGAGCTTCATGCTGTGTAATTCCAACTCAGTTCCACTAGATGTGATTGTTACGTAGAGGTGCTGTCAGAATGTTTCCAGATAGGTTTTGACTGCTGCTCTGAAGATACTCATTAAGGACATAAGATGATCCCCTCCCCTGACCCCTATCTGCATTTGACAGCACAACCTTGACTAAAACAGGTTTGAATCCAAACAGGAAATGCTTTGATCCACCACTCAGCTCACAAATGCTCACCAAATCAGGGGCGCCATGGGGATCCATCGAGCCAAAAGAGAACAGGATTTCCCTGTGATGGCCATCCCTAATCTCTAGGGCTACAGAAAAATCACATCATAGGAAGTGATTTCTGGATAGTCGCCCCTGGGGACAGACCACCAGAAACATCTCCTGTTCAAGCCAAAACTGCGTGCATGAATGAATGAATCTTGTGTAACAGCATCGCTAAATGCCATACAGCTCATACTCATCTCAATATTGCTTGCCTTAGGAGAAATTCCCAGGGGTGTGTGCTCATTGCTTATACAAGGATGGATATATAACTCACATCAGGAAGAGGTGTGCCTACATATTTACCCATAACCTTACCATCATCAACTATGTCTTGAGCTGCCACAGAATTTGTGTACATCACTAAATCAGAAAGATCACGGCACAGCTTCATCGTTTTTCTCCGCCGACCCAACCTGCTGAAAAGTATTAAGAAAAGAGAGGATTTTTCTAAAAGTAGATGGACTTGTAAGCTTCTCTCTCTGTCATGCTATGCTTTCTCCCATTAAACCCAGAAAAATACACTGACAAGCATATGGACCTTTTCTTAAACAAGAGTTATTACTTGACTAGGTGGCATTCAAAGGACAAGGATATAGGGAAAAGGAATAGGCTTGCTAGGAAATTGAACAGTTTCAAAGACTCCTGTTCATTTTTTAATCCTGCATTCCCCCCACCCCACTCTCTCTTTCATACATACATGCATTCACATACATACACTCACATCTATCTAACAAAAATGGAAGAGTCTAGACAGAAATCACTTAAGTAAAGGCAAGGTGCACAAGAACATTTTTAAAACAACATTTGTATCTGCAACAGTTGTATGCTTTATTTATGTATTATATTCACTCGCATAGTGAATTCATACAGGAAGTATTATTTGTCTGGCCTGTTTTTATCTAAAATGTGCCCTCATCACCCACCCACAGTGCATTTCAGTCTTGTTATTCATTCTTAAAAAACAATTGCTGCTTACATTCTGGAAAGAAAAAAAAAGTACAGTAATGGATTTTTCAGTTTAGCAGTAAAATGGCTGGAAAAAGTGATATTACTAACCTGTATAACTGTCCAGATTCCTTTGCAGAGCAATTTTGTTGAGAATCATCATCATCAGATGTGCTATGAGATTTGGCCCTTGGTTTAGCTGCCTTCTGTTTGAAAAGCCAAAGTCTGATTTAACAGTGCTGTGGACAATACTAAGCTGCCCATCTATGCCATTATGGTCTACTTTGACTAGCAGTGACTTCCTCAGGAAGGAAGTGTTTCCCAGCCCTACTCGCTCAGACCATCTTACCTGCAGATGACAGGGATTGAACCTGGGATGTTTGGCATGTCAAAGTCATGTGTCTTATCACTGAGCTACTGCTTGGTGCACCATGTTCTAAACAGCACCACCAATGTTATATCCAAGTTACTAACAAAAGGTTTAATCCAGCGAAAGTTAATTGCTTCGAATGGGAGAGAATTTAGCATATGCTCAACTTAGGAATCCGATGACACGTAAAACAATTTTCAAATTTGCTGGAATCATACCCAAAGTTAAGATAACTGAATAAAATTTCAAAGGCAACAGTGATTATTGACTAGTTGTCAAAGAGAAACCTGTTTACAGAAAAATGGATTTCTACAAAGCCTTCAACTGTCTCCATATATATTTTTATGCTAAGGTTTCCATTTTCTATGTTGGAGCATGCTACCTCACCCTGGAACAGTAGCAATGCATTTAATCTGGTCCTTAGCATTCTATAAACTCATGCTTAATTTTTTCTTGATCCAATAGGATGGGTTTGCCCTGTTTCCTTGGACCTCGGTGAGCACCGCCAGTTCCTGGCGCACGCGCAGCCGGCCCCTATTGCCAGCAGTGGTGATATAATGCTTCCAGGGGCAAGACCCCAAACTATCAACAATGCAAATTTCTGTAAGGGGCAGGTGGCGGGAACTGGTCCTACCCTTAGTGTCCTGAGCAGCAGGGGAATCCCTGATCTGAATGTAATTCTCTACACTGTCACTTTAACTCCCACTACTCTTGCAGAAGTCCAGCCTATGTACTAACAGTGAAGTCATTCTCCGAGTGCAGATCCTTATATAGCTAAAACAGCACCATTCACACAAGAGAGGGAGATATTAGCACTGGGGATTTGTAGACATATCAAAAATCCTTAGGGAAAAAGTCTTAAGGTTGGGGAGAAAACCAAAATAGCTCAGTGAAGACTGAGCATCCTTTGTGGGCATAGAATGCTGATTGACTGTGGGAAAACACCCCCCCGCCCTGCTGCCATCACCTAGAATGGAGTATCCTGGAAAACAGCATGACTGGTTAACTAGAAACTTGAACAGGAGCACCCCATGCTGCAACGTTTTGATACAGATCCCACTTAATATGCATTCGTGGTCTTCTGTATTACCAACAACTCCATCAAATGGTTGAAAGAAACCACTATGAAAGGCTAGGTATACTCTCTAATTAAATATAAAAGTTGTGGAAAGCTTGATTCTGAAACCTATATTGATTACTGGGCCCAGGGAATGAATTTGGGGCACCTGATGCTGCAGCACTCTGGAAACTAAGCAGGTGTAGAGAAGGGGGTGGGAAAGTGCTGAGAGCCTCAGGTAAGCCACCACCTATTCCAACAAATAGGAATTGAATAAAAAGCCAAATAAGGGTGCAATCCTATGGAGACAGTCATCAGCCTCTGAACTTGGAGGCTGATGGCTATCCAACGCAGGGTATAGAGGATCGTCACCTCCATGAGGATCCTCATGGCTATCCAATGCAGGGCATGGAGGGTATCCAATGCAGGGCATGGAGGGTATCCAATGCAGGGCATGGAGGGTATCCAATGCAGGGCATGGGGGATCCTCGCCTCCATGCCCCAGCCACCCTGTATTTCTGGCTAGAGAGGTGATTTCACCTGTCTAACTGGGAAGTTTCAGACCAGAAGGGGGGAGGCCGCACAGCACATGGGAAGCTGTGTAATGAGGCTTCCACGGTCTCCTCCCCTCCCCTAGGACCACCCCCTTTCCCCCACCTTCACACTCCATTTCAGAGCACAGAGATGTAGCTGGTGCGGAGAGAACCAGGCTGTCTATGAGGGGGCAGGCGAGGGGACAGGAAATGCAGTTCCCAGAAACTGAACAATCCTATGGCTCTCTGGATAATGTCTAGTGGCCATAGGATTGCTCCCTAAAATACACAAAATAAGCAAGAAGGTGCATCTTTTGTAAAATTTAATTTTGCTGGTGCTAGTCATAGGGAGCAGCAAAATGTTATGTGGGGTGTTGAAACCCAGTACCATGAGCGCTAGAAATCCTGGTCAACCTCCCCTGCCCTCAAATTTTATCAGGGATTGCCTACACGTTTGTGCCTATTTTTGCACAACTTACTTTAAAAGAAAAGAGGGGGGGAGTGAGAGAAAGAAACAGATGAAGAAACAAACACACAACCAAGACATTGTGTGTTTTTTCTCCACATCCCTTTTCTGCAGCTTAGAAAAATCATCATCATATATCATCCTCTATTATCATCATCTTCTTCAAGATTTTACTGAATGGAGCAGCATGGCAGGATCAAGGGAAAGTTGTAACTCTGGTGCAAGAAGATCTAGATTGCCACTGAGAAAGTCCAGTGAAATGCAGCATTTGAACCATGCCAGCATCTGTAAGGGAATGTGCCAAAAAACCCTTCAACATACGTAACTACATTTATTTTAAAGAAACAATTTTAGGTTGAAGGGGTTCTCTTGCCATTTTGTGAAATTAATTCAAAGTTGCAGCAACTCCCCCTCACCCCCCACCCAACACACAAACAAACAAAATCAAGGGGAGGAATGTGTACACACAGTTTCCAGTACAGCATCACTAAATATCTCTATTGCCAGAAGCTAACAAAATCAAAGTATGCTAAAGCTTAGATTGTCATTAAAGTCTCTTCAATCACTTCAATGGAAGGGTCATTAAGGAAAATATTCATTCTATTTTTCATAGAGATACGAAGAAAATGAGGTGTCTAATTAGGCTAATTTGCTGAAATTATTACATTATTGAAATGTTTTGCAGTTTTCAAAATAGTCAATAATTGTAAGTTGTTCAGAGACTTATTTTTCTAATAAGCAATCTACTATATAGCATTTCTTCTCTCATCAGTGTGCTGGAAATATCAATTGTTATTTGTGCTCATTAGCAAATACTAGGGGTATTTGCTTGTGGAATTCATCCGTGGATTGAATGGACAACAGAACTCATTTATCTTTCCTTTTTAGTCCCTTGAAAGCCAAATAATTTTACATATGTGGCTGTGTGCATGCAAGTATGTGCCTGCAGCTGAAGCTTAAAAAGAGGGAGGAGTTTATGGCAAAACATGAAGGTAAATATTCTCCATTCCACAGCCCTAATTTAGAGGACAGGAAGGCCTGGCGTGCTATGGTCCATGGGGTCACGAAGAGTCGGATACGACTTAACGACTGAACAACAAATGCAGTGAAGAGCACCAATGTTTCCATGGAGCTCTATGTAAAATATATAATCATGCCTGGGAAACCACTTTCGAAGTAACAATTTCCTGGACATGGTTATAATCAGCTCGAACCATGTTCATTCAAGCAGATAACTGTAGCACTACAGAGAGGTATGAGTGGCTCAACTGCATGCATATAGAGGTGTAGGGGGTGGATGTGCACACAAAACTATCTCTAATGCTGGAAGGGTGGGCCTGCCCCCATCTGACCCTGTGCAGTTTGGCATTACATTTTTATTGACATTTATTTCTTTGAAATATATCCCAGTCTTGATTTTAGGAAGCTCAGAGAGGCTTACTTAGGATTCCCTATGGCAGGGGAGCAGAACCTCAGACCCAGGGGATAAATGTCAAATACTTCTTTACACAGCGCATAGTTAAACTATGGCATTTGCTATCACAGGATGTGGTGATGGCCACCAATTTGGATGGCTTTAAAGGGGGGTTGGACAAATTCCTGGAAGAAAAGGCTATCAACAGTTAATAGTCCTAATGGCTATGTGCTACTTCCGGTATCAGAGGCAGTAAGCTTATGTGTACCAGTTGATGGGCAACATGGGTGGGAGGGTGCTGTTGCGCTCGTGCCCTGCTTATGGGTTAGGTGGTCGACAGCTGGTTGGCCACTGTGTGAACAGAATGCTGGACTGGATGGACCCTTGGTCTGATCTAGCATGGCTCTTCTTATGTTCTTAAACCCAGGGGATAAGAGGTTCCCCAGAACACCTCCTACTCCTGGCCCAATTCCCCCAACTTCTGATTGTTTGGTGGCTTCCAAGGTTTTGTGCAATTTTCCCCCATTCTAAAAGGTTGAAATGGCTTAGTTACCAGCAGTAAGCACTTTAAGCTAAAACATGTTGGTTTTTTGGCACTACCTACCCTCCACTGGAATGTGCCCCAAGAGCTTCTCCAAAATGGCTAAAAGAGGTCAGGCTGAAAAGAAGTTCAACTCTCCTGGCTTAGGCTGTGTTAATGGAAGCACAGTATTCAGATCATGAGAAGTAATAGTTGTGCTCTATTCTGCACTGGTCAGGCTGCATCTGAAGTACTGTGTCCAGTTCTGGACACCACATTTTATGGAGGACATTGACAAACCAGAGAATGTCCAGGGGACCTGCCATCCATGTACCAATCAGGTCCATGCACAATAATGGTACGTATTTCGTTGATCTGAACAATGGGCATAGGAAAGGTCTTTACATAAAATGGTGTTTGGCCAATTCAAACACACTGCTAAATTCCTCAGTATTTTAATATGCAGGTACTCCGCCACATGGAAAAAGCCAAGGGTTTGATCATACACAGCCTAGGCATTTGGGTTATACATGCAGCAGGACATCGGGGTGAGCTTTGCATTCATGTGCTTTCCCCCACCACAGAATCTTTAAAAAAAAATAGGCCTACTTGCTTAAATACCTACATGACTATGCCCTACCCAGGCAATCCATTTGCACTTTTCTTCACAGCAGGCAGAATGCATGAGCAAGGCCTACCTGTGTGGGAATGTATGTACATGGGCCCTGATTCACATTCAAGATTATGCACTGGAAGGGGACACTCAAGTATGAGGCTCCTTGTGGGTACTGGCTGTTAGTGGCAACCAGTGTGCTTGGAAAGAGTAACCCTGCATTTTTAAGTAATGTTGCCAGTTCCAACCTACTGGTGTTCTCTTCTGACATCGACAACAGGCACATGCTTCTATTGGTTTCCCCCCATCTTGTGTTAGCCTGGATTAGTACCAAGCAGTGCTTGAAATGAGAGGGAGCGGGGGGAGGAAGTGGGATAGTTAGCCCAGGGCCAATTATATCTGCTGAAAATAATTGGGGTGATTTTAAATCTGCTTGAAAGAAGTGGGCTGGCACCTCACTCAAGAACGGGTGCCGACAGCTAGCAGCTGGCCTGCAAAGTCTAGGCCAGAAAACAAAAAAATTGGGTACAGGTGTAAGTGCCACCAGGAGCTGCTCTTACACATTTCAAGCTGCATTAAAGAGGGACAAATGCTCCAGCTAAATTTTAAGGTACAAAATTGTGTCAGCCCCACATAAGGGCAAGGGAAGTGTGAAACAAGTTCCTTCATATTTTTGTCTCTCCACTTTCCAGTATGCTGACACCACATGGTCATGACACTTATGTGCAAAAAGCAGATATGCTGCTCTTGCAATGCAGTTCTGAATCACTATTATGCACTGCATGTGTATTATCATTTACAATAAGCTTAAATAATACCCCCACTTTGGGATTACTTTGTAATGGAAACATTTTATAACTAGCTAATTAAATAAAAATAAATAAACTGCACATCATGCTCTCCATTCAAAAGCACAATATATTTTCGAAATGAATTAGAGCTGTGTGTGCATTGTCTTGGATCAGCATTTTTTGTCTCTTACAATTTTGAAAAATGTTTGCCCAAGAAGCCTTTGAATCTTGCAAGACTCCTGCATCAACCTACGTAATAGGCTGCCTTGCAAATATTTATCCACCATAAAGAGTCTTCCAAGTTTCTCTCAAAAATTACAACACTTTCCTAAGCTACAACTTTTATAAAGATATAAAAAAAATATTAAAATATGCTCCTGTATTAAATCTGAAACAGTTTAATTCTAACAGAGGCATTCTAATAGAAGCATTTGTGCGGACATGCTACAACTTTTCACTGACCTCTAAGCCTGCTAAGGAAAAGGCAACATTTCCTCAGCTGAACTCAGAAAAGGAATAGCATGTGCTTCAGATAAGAAAATTGGGAGGAAGGTAACTAAACATAGTCCTATTGTCCATATGTTCAGCTTATAAACGCAAAGGAGTAAAAACTACATAAAATATTGTGAGAAGTAGACAAGGCCTTCAAAAGAAATGCAGAGGTTATCCTGTTTGGGGAACTTAAGGAAATGCCCTCAGTAGTAGTGACAGAAGATGAAGTAAATCTCCAAATTATAGCTGGAAAGTTTTGAAAAAATAATACCTTATTGTAATGAGCTGAATTGCATAAAGTAGCATTAATAAGAAATCATTTAAAAATGAAAGTCAAAGCACAGGGACTTGAGAACATTCTATTCATCCTCACAGAACCAAACCCTGGTTCTCAACAGGACATCCCACCTGTCCTCAGAGAACATATCACCTCTTCTGTCCTTGGCTTCTCAACACCTTTTTGCTACAAGCTCAGAAATGTCATTGGGTAAGAAACTTTAATCTTTACAATAAAAGGCAATGCTCCTGGAACTAAATTCGAAATGCTTTTAAAATGTGTATTGTTTGTAACAAGGATACATTTTTTATTTCATGGATGGTCTTGTATCATAAAATCTAAAGTCCACTTAAGATTTTAAAGTAAAAGATAAAAAGACATGCCTAACCTCAGAGTCCTCTACCTAAAAACTATGTGTATTAATACCAGGAATTTTGTAAATTTACGATTCTCTTGGTGACACTTTGTTCTAGAATATGGCATGGGATACGTTACCTGCTGATCCATGTTCTAGCTAAACACAGAAACCCCATATCATAAAATTCCTAGGCAAGAACAAATCTGTCACACAATAATGTTCTCAAATCTGCTGCCTATTGGGGAAAATTATCTGCAACTTATGTGTTTTCCACTGGGAGTGGGAAATCGCAGATATTCATAGAATCCTTAATAGGCACAGTAGAAAAATTATTTACTGGGGCAATAAACTTTTACACCTAGTTCACATTCCAATTTATTAAATTAGTCTTCAGACCATATTGATATACATAGTTCTGATATGTTGTTATCTAATACCATGGACCCAAAGCTGAAACAAACATCTGTTGACGCTGCAGTTTTCTGCACTTTCTGCCTGTGGTTGGGCTGCTTATGTATTAAAAAATATTCAAACAATATATATAGTTAAAAGTTTTACCTTATGTTTACCAAAGTTGCTCATTAGTCTACTGTGCGATTTCTTGCTGGTATCTTTCAGGTCTGAGTTCTGTGGAAACAAAACTAGCCATGAATCCACCTCAGGAACAGCTTTTAGTAAAAGCATTTATTGCACTTGCCTCCACATGGACCTGCCCATCTGTGAAGAGCATTATCAGAGAACTTTTTCCCACCTCCAGAAGTCAGGCAGCAACCAGGGGAAGAGCCTTCTGTGGTGGTGGCCCCAGCCTTTGGAATATTCTCCCCAGGTTTGCTTGCCCAGAGACCAATTTGATGAGCTTTTGATGCCAAAGACCTTAATTTGCCCAGCTTTTTAATGATAAACTATACAAATTGCTAGCACAAGATGTAGTGATGGCCACCAACATGTATGGCTTTAAAAAGCGATTAGACATTCATGAAGGATAAGGCTATAAATGGCTCCTAGTCATGGTGGCTATAGGAAGTCCCCAGGATCAGAGGCAGACTGTCTCTGAACAACAGTTGTTGGGGAAACAGTGGGAAAGGGCTACTGCCGCCACATTCTGCTTCCTAAGAGGCATCTGGTTGGCTACTTTGGGAAACATAATGTTGGACTAGTTAAGCCTTTGGTCTTACACACCAGGACTCTTATGTTCTTGGTTGGTATTCTGATGCCGCTATTTCTATGTATTATTTTATTGCTATTTTGCCATAGGTTTCGTGGACTTTTTAAAATGTTGGTGATATGTTCGGGTTGGTTACTAAAGCCAGCCCAAATTTGCAGACTGGTGATGTAATTTCTCCACCCACTGGAATTACTGTAACACGTGGATCATTTGAGTAGATCCACTGAAACCAACGGGACTCATGACTAGACTTAAATCTCACTGATTTTCAATGGGTCTGCTCAAAGTATGACTAAGTCTGGATGGAATCCAGAAGGTCTCAGGTTCAATCCCCAGCATCTCTGGGTAGGGCTAGGAAGCAATCCTGCTTGAAACTCTGGGGAGTGGCTGCCAGTCAGTACTGCCAGATAATACTGGGCTAGATGGACCAATGGTCTGTCTCCATATAAGGCAGCATCCTATGTTCCTAATCCATTATTTCTACTTTTTTTGCACACAGCCACCACTAATATCAACAACTGCAAAAGATTTAGAGCTGGAAATTATGAAGCATGGTAAAATTAGTACTTATTCCTATAGAAAGTTATTGCTTTAAGGTATCATTATAGTACGTATTAGATTACACTAAGTTTCCGGATGTCTACCTGTTGTGCATTCTTAAGATTTTGAAGGACAAAGTGAGGGGGAAAAGCCAGAACAAGGCAGGGTGAACACAGTGGGAGGGTGTGTGTCACATCTGGTACAATCACTTCTTCAGTTCTTACTACTTAACTGAGCATATGTCACACTACAATATCTAGCAGTAAAGGCCTCTTGTGTGTGAGGTCCAAGTAATTAAGTTATTTGGATATCATAGTTATATATTGCTAATGAAATACCAGCAGATATATGCTGCTTCAATAAGCAGGAGAGTGAACTCAGAAGTGGCGTGCTATCCAAATAGGCAAACATATCAGCCCTCACAGTTCTGAAACTCTTAAACTGGGAATTAAAAAATGAAACACCAGAGTCACAGAGACAGATGCAAGGTTTTCTGGGCCACCTGAGATTCACTGTAAGAGCGATCCCCGGGGTCATCAGTTTGATGATCTGTGGCAGGATCCAGTGTTGCTGTCAGAACATCACATCCCTTCATCTCTCTGAAGAGTTGAAAAAGGCACTGAAATACATTCCCTCAGCTATCCACAGTGCAAATCCTTCCAGTTATATAATACATGGCCTGTGGCAGAAATGTATTTTCCATTAGCTTTTTGTGAAGAACAAGAAATGAACCCCACCCCCCTCTTTCTTTCTAGGCTTAGTCAAGCCTGACAAACTCCAGCCAGTATCTCCAGAAATTTATTTCCAGTTCTGGATGCAAGTTATACAATGGGGAATCTCTTTGGTGATGGGTGCTTTCCATGGGGAAAGGGGAGGCTTTGATCCACCTCGGCTACCACTTGTCCAGTTATTTTGGATTCTTTTCAGCCTTTGGAACTTGAAAATGTGGACAGGGTATCTAGAGTGGAAAGGGCCACTGCCTGTGTACTTGACCCTTGCCCTTCTTGGCTGATTAAGTCAGCCAAGGTGGGACTGATGTCACAGCTAAGGGAAGTGATTAATGCCACTTTCCAGGAAGGGGTTGTTCTTTCTTGCTTAAAAGAGGCAGTAATAAGAACTTTATTTAAAAAAAAAATTCCCTTGACCTAGAATATCTGTTTATCTATAGGCCAGTCTCAAAAGAAACATTTGAGAAAGGTAATCAAGAAGGTGGTGACATTGCAACTTCAGATAGATCTGGATGAAACTGATTATCTGGACCCATTTCAATTGGGCTTTCGATTGGAATAGGGACTGAGACGGCTTTAGTCACCGTGGTGGATGACCTATGTTGGACGCTGAATGTGGGGAGCTTGACCCTATTAGTTGTCTTGGACCTCTGGGCGGCTTTTGATTCCATCAACCACCGTACCTTTCTGGACTGCCTGGCAGGGCTATGCCTTGGGGGGGGGGTGCTATGCAGTAGTTCCAGCCCTTTCTGTCAGGCCGTGTCCAGAAGGTAGTGCTGGGATTGACTTCACGACCATTGGGTCATGATGTCCCACAAGGTTCTATCTTGTCCCCCATGGTGTTTAGTATTTACATGAAACCACTGGAAGAGGTCATTTGGAGCTTTGGAGTAAGGTGCCAGCAATTTGTCACCTAAAACCAAGGCAGCAGATGAAATCCTTGAACGTTGCCTGGGTTCAATATTAGGCTGAATGAGGGTGACTGAGTTGAGGCTAAACCCAGACAAGATGGAAGTGTTGTTGGTCACTTCACTTGGGAACTGGGGTTCAACCTGTTCTGGAAGGGGCTGCACTCCCCCAAAGAAGCTGGGGAGTGCTCCTTGATCCTATGCTGTCCGTGGATCTTCAGGTGGTGGCGGTGGCAAAGAATGCAAATGCACAATTACACTTCATCACCAGCTGCAACCCTTTGAGTCAGTCTGACTTGGCAATAGTTATCCACACCTTGGTTACATCACGTTTAGGCTACTGCTATGCACTCTACATGGGGCTACCCCTGAAGAGTGTCCTGAAGCTTCAGCTGGTGCAAAACATGGCAGCTAGGCTACTAATTGGTGCACGGTATCGGGATCATATTACACCTGTCCTGAAAGACTTGCACGGGTTACCAATTGCTTTCAAGGCCCAATTCAAGGTGTTGGTTTTAACCTTTAAAGCCCTAAATGGCTTAGGATCTGGCTATCTAAGGGACTGCCTGTCTAGCTATGAACCTGCCCGAGTACTAAGATCTACAGGAGAGGTCCTTTTGAGGCCACCATTACCCTTAGAGGCCTCTCTATCAGGTACACATGAAAGGGTTTTCTATTGTGTTGCCCTCAAACTATGGAATGTGCTCCCTCAAGAACTACAATTGGCCCCCACTCTCTTGGCCTTTAGAAGGGGCGTAAAGTCTCATTCGGCGTTCCAAAATGTGTAGTTTTAATGCGTCGATGTCTATTGTTTTAATGCTCTGTTTTATTGTTTTAAGGTTTGATTGTTTAAGATTGTTGTACACTGCCTTGATGGCTTTTAAGAGATAAGGTGATACATAAATGTCAATAATAAATAAATTGGAGGAGGAGACCAAGGATGCTATTACACAAGCCCTCGTCTGGAAGAAGCATGGGGAAAGTGCATGTCACTCACACTTCCTCTCTCATGCACCACTTCTTTGGAACGTCTAACGTGGTTCTAAGTGTCTGAATTCAAGAGTATTATGTGGAAAGGGATTGGTCATCGTTACACATAAGTACTTGTCAAAGAGGGATGCAGTCACAAGAAAGCAACAATATCCTGGGTGAATAAGTGACTGCACATGTACAGATGTTGCATACACAGGAGAAATGTCAGTCCCATCTTGAGTACTGATGCCTCCCTCTCCACAGATGCCTCTACAGAAAAGCTCCATTTTTTCTTGTCCCAGGAGCTGTATTTCAGCTTTGATCAGATATTGTTTTTTGTCATACATTGAAGGAACCTACCCATTCCTTGAGATCATTCTCTAAAGCCCTCCACCAGGCACTGCTGTGGTCAACGGCAAAGGAGGTGGTGATTAGGTATAGGGGCTTTGATTATTGATAGTTGAAAACCTATCAATAATCAAATGCTTTGGCAAATAAAACTGTTTTCACTTGGTGCTGGACAGATAATAATGTTAGTTCCATAAAACCTCTCTTGGGAGAGTATTCCACAATTGGTGGTGGCTCCCCAATTGTGGAATACTCTCCCAAGAGAGGTTTTATGGAACTAACATTATTATCTGTCCAGCACCAAGTGAAAACAGTTTTATTTGCCAAAGCATTTGATTATTGATAGGTTTTCAACTATTTCTCCTCTCTTTCATTGCTTATATTTATTAGAAAGGGGTTTCATTTGTTTAAGGCAAGATTTTAGATCTTATGTTTAATTGTTTTGAATTATTCGAACTGCCCTGAAGGCTCAATTGTGTAGAAAGGTGGGCTACAAGTATTTTAAATTTTAAAAAAAATAAGAAGAGGGGAATTCAAGACTTGAGACTTTTACTAGATTAAGATCTAACCCTGATCAGCAATGTCTGAACAGACTCTCTATTTTCGTGTAGCTTAACAGCCAATTAAAAGTGTCAATGAGGTGCCCATACAGAAGAAAAAATGGCTCTGTACTCCCTGACTTGCATGTATTTCTTTAATCTAAAATGTATATGGTAGCCAATGATGGCTCTTGTGGTAGCTAAAAAACCAAAATATTAAAAACATCAAAACATCAAAACAGCTTTAGTCAGCTGGTTAAGTCATAGCTGGAGCTTCCAAAAAATACAGACAGATACAGTTTCAGTTTCTAAGCGAAGTGCCACCGTTACACTACATCATCCTTCAACTTGCCTGCCATCTAACTGAATACCTGGATGTTGTCCCAGACCACTCTGCATTCCTTGACCCCAGAGGTTAGCAAAGCAACACCATGCATGCTGCCACTCACTCACTGGCTACCTTTGACTAATGGGTGAACTGAGCCAAGGACTTGGCTACTTGGAAAACATTAGGCATCTCTTAGATCTAGAGTTCATGCAGCACATTCCGGCCTTTTCATGCGAATCTTGGAGGCAATCTCTTCTCCTTTACAATTCTTTATACATGGCTGAGGCACCCGCCAAGCTATTTCTACTTCCCATATAAGCCTATTGAGCAATCCCTCATAGGCTTCTATGGGGAGTGAAAAAGTGCCCCTGCTGAAAAACGGCTGGAGCAGAGATTAAGTCCATCCCCCCACCAAAGACACTTGGGGCAACAGGGTCCTGGGGGGGGGGCCTTTTTTGGCAGGGGGCTTTTTCTCAGCCAACACAAATGAATGGAGAAATTGTTCAGTACCATGGGAATGGGGAAAGAGGGGGAAAAGAGAAAGAGTAAAAAGATTTGGAAGGGGGAGAGAAAGAGGAGGGGGGAGGAAGGAAGGAAGGAAGGAAGGAAGGAAGGAAGGAAGGGCCAGATAGAGACAGGAACTATAAAGCGGGAGGGAGGGAGGCCAGAGAGTCAGAAGCAAGCAAGCAAGCAAGCAAGCAAGCAAGCAAGCAAGCAAGCAAAGAAAGAAAGAAAGAAAGAAAGAAAGAAAGAAAGAAAGAAAGAAAGAAGTCAAAGAGAGAGAAGGAAGGAAGGAAGGAAGGAAGGAAGGAAGGAAGGAAGGAAGGAAAGAAAGAAAGAAAGAAAGAAAGAAAGAAAGAAGAGAGGAGAGAAAGAGGATGTAGAGAGAGGGAGAGAGAGATAAAGAGAAAAAGGAGACAGAGAGAGTAAAAGGAAGGAAGAATAGTGAGAGGAAGGAAGGAAGGAAGGAAGGAAGGAAGGAAGGAAGGGAGCCTGACAGAGAGAGGAACTATAAAGCAGGAGGGAAGGAGGGAGGCCAAAGAGTCAGAAGCGAGCAAGCAAAGAAAGAAAGAGATGTCAAAGAGAGAAAAGGAATGAAAGAAGAGAAAGAGGATGTAGAGAGAAAGGGAAAGAGAGATAAAGAGAAAAAGGAGACAGAGTAAAAGGAAGAAAGGAAGGAAAGAAGGAGAGAGAGAGAGAAGAGCCAGAGGAAGAGAGAGATCAGAGTGGGCAGCACACACATAGGTGGTTGAATTGAATATTAGCCCTACTTAGAATATTAGTCTAATATTCTAACACTGGATTCAACCCAGTGAGCACATTCATGCACGCACACACAAATACAAATAAGGGGGCACGCCTAACATTTTTGTGATTGGCCCCCCCATCCTACAGCGGTCAATTAGTGGTGGTGCCCAGGGCACTTTTCCAAAAGGCTAAACGTTCCTATGGGCCTAAAAAGGTTGGAAACCTCTGGAATAATGCATCGCGAAGCATATTAGGAACGTAAGAAGAGTTGTGTTGGATCCAACCAAAGGCCTATAGATAAATAGATTGATTTGTGCCACTTCCTGATTCAAGGGAGGGTTGGGGAGGCAGCTTAAAAAACCGGCTCTTTTAAAAGGCCTTTTGAACATTTCACCCAATGGGTATAAAATGAAGTATGGCTATTTCTTTAGCATGGCAGGTTTGTAATAAATGTTAATTCCATCTCAACAATGCTAGAGAGAGAAGTACCCGGTGGGGATTCTTACCTGTTTGAAGTTTACATTTAAACCCTCGTGTGTTGCTTTTAAAAGTGCCCTCACGGTGAAGCAGTCGGGGTCTTCTTTGTCCCTGATCTGAGACTCTTTTAACAAGGATTCAAGTTTCTTCCTTATAAAGGATTCCATCTGGTGCTCTGTCGTGCCATTACTCTGAAAGAGATTGGCAAACCCCAGTGCAATTTGTTGAGCAGCTTTTAAAAAAGCAAATAGAGCCAGACAGACTTTTCCACCCAAGTAAGCTGATTCTCCCTACAGGCTCAGTTACTCTTCTTCTGAAGTATAAGTGGGTTAGTGTAAGAAACCACCTCTTCAAGAAGAGTTTTTATTCTATATTTTGTCCCTTAGGACTCCTGAGAGAGCAACAAAAGCCAGTAATACTTTCCTTGAAAGACTCAAGCCTCCCCTAACATTTCCCTGGCAACTACCTCAGGAAATGGACTGTATTAAGGTCTACCATAGCTCTCCATCTCATATTATGCACTGAAGCCACCAGGGGTTAAACAGATGGATGTGAGGATTCCACACACATGACCCACATACATCAACAGCCCAGTTGATACCACTGTTTGGAGAAAGCGAAGATGTGGATCAACCATATGTGTGGCTGGAGGACTGGTCATGGTAACATGGTCATAGAATGGCTTCACTCCACAGATACAGAAGGGAAGCATAAGAGAGGATCCATAAGGCCTCTCCTTAGCTGCAGATGATGTACAAAGCACCATTTCTTGTTGGGGATCATGGAGCTGAACTAAAAATGTCACAAGGAACATGCAAGGCACAGATGCATCCAGCATGCAGGGGTTTTGTGTACATTGGCCTCCCCCAACCTGGTGTCCTCCAGATGAGTTGGACTACAACTCCCATCATGCCCCAGGCAGCCCAGCCCCTGGTCATGCTAGCTGGGGCATGCTCAGAATTGTAGTCCAACACTTCTGGAAGGCACCAGGCCATGGAAGACTGTGATAGGATGAACTAAAATGTGACATAATGTTAGCCTGCAACATGAAGTGGCATTCTATTCTATTTACCTTCTATGAAGGTTAGTAAGCTGTTCAGTCCCCACGGCCCGAGTCTGGGAGCATGAAAGTGGAATGGGATGTAATGGAGAGGGGAGCTACAAAGTGTGAGTTCTCATGCCCGTGCTTGCTTCCATCTCCCACTGTGGGTTTCACTACAGAAAATAAAATGCTTTCATACAGAGAAAGCACTGGGGGGAAATAACTTCCATCAGTCACTGCATGCATGCTCTTCATTTGCCTTGCGCTTCAAGCACCAAAAGCCAAACCATCTCCCTTCTTGTAACAACTTTGCAGTGCGCAAAGGATTCACCAGTGTTTTGCACTATTCTGATCTTTATCATTCGGGGGAGGAAATTGTGTGTGTGTCCCCCTCCCCTGACACAAATAAACAGAAGACATGAATACATTTGACTTCAATGAAGGAACAAGTTTGGTCCCTTTCTGCATAAACACTAGACAAAACTGAGAGAAGTGTCTGATATTTTGAGGTACACTGTGATAAGAATCTTAAAAAGAGAGAGAGAGAGAGAGAGAGAGAGAGAGAGAGAGAGAATTATGAGCATCTGCTCTCTCAAAACCAAATCTGACGGAACCCTGTAAAATCTAAGCAACAAAGCAATTCCCAAGCCTGCCTGCAAAATGTTTATGTCCCAACAGATCATGCAAATAAGGAAGTAGGAAAACAAAGAGATCATTTTGCAAATGTACCACTAAACATAATGGCTTCACTGTGGGCAAGATAGACAGTTAAATACCCAATTCACATGGTTACATGCTGACCTACACTCACTGGACTTGCCTCTGGTCTTGCCAACTCCTAGGCTGATTAACTTTGTACCAGACTATATATATTTGACTGGTGTGGAAATATTCTGAACCAGTCAAGTATGACTTCCTCTGGGCTAGAACAGAACATCTGTTCATAATGGATCAGCCATGCTGCTTTGCCACTGAGCACAAGAAATTATAAATACAAATGGAAACAAGAAAATCTGAAGAGGAGAAAATAGAGAAGTGGGGAAGACTATGTTCAATGTGCAGAAAACAGAAAGTAATAAATACAGAACTTGGTGGGAAAAAGTAAGTAAATCCTTAAGAAGTAGCTATAGAATAATAATTTTAAAAGTTTTAATCTTGTATTATTATTATTGGGTTGCATCCACAGTTGCCCTCCTGTTCATGGAAGGGAGTGAGATCCAGTAGTGGTTCCTGGTGGAGGGAAGGAGGAGGTGATTTTTACGAGTTCCTTCTTGCCCCTGCACCCTCCTTTGCTACTACCCACACTGTTCTGGAGGGTCCCCAACCCTCCTGAGTATTTTCAGGACATAGAGAAGGCTGCAAAGGGATGAAGGAATAAGTAAAAAAAACTTATTTCCTCCACTTCCTCCAGCAGAAGTGTCCTGTGAGCAGAACCTTGGATCCAACATCATGATGATGATGCATTATCACAAGTCATTCTACAGTTTCATGAAAGGTCCCTGCTTCAATGAACTTACAAACTAAATTTTCCTAGTAGGAAAGTCCACATATGGAGCTGCAACAGCGATCTACATGACTGGCCTCGTTCGCTGCCCTGATATCTCTTGATAAAGAGCGGTTTATTAATATCCAAATAAATAAATAAATGAGGGTCTTGGAACGCAGAAGCTTACTGCAGTAGCGTGGGATCTCACCACTGGGACGCATTTCCCATGCCATCTTAAGGTAAGTGGGAACAGGGTAATTCTAATTTTAGGCTGGGCTTTGAACTCAAATGTAATATGCAAGCATGGCCTACCACCTCAATTTAAGCTGTGTGAGAAATATAGGTTTATGCCACTGTTGGAAAAGAAGCTATGAGGAAATAATTATGCACACTTACATAAGAGAGTTTTAACTTGCAATCATCTTCAATTTCATCAGCACTGTCTTCATCAGAAACCTCCCCTTCTTCAGCATCTGCACCAAGACTATAGGGGAGCTTTTTACCCTGGATATAGGCAGAACAATATTGCTATAATGATTTAAAATTCAAGTGAAAACAAACTTTATTGCATAGCAAAAAATATTCCCTTACAGTAAATATACAGTAAATCTCCAAAGAGATCCAATGATTCTATACGATATAAAGTTATAATGATTGCAAAAATTACTAACTGCAGAAGTATGATGGAACAATTAATAGATATGCGTTTCCTGTTTTCATTCCAGCATCCTTTAAATATGTGAAACATACAGTCTTCTGTTATCTGGGCCAGACATCCCCAACCTGGTGCCCTCCAGATGTGTTGGCCTGCAACTCCCATAATTCCAAAGGCCATGCTGGCTGGGAACTATGGAGTGGCAGTCCAACACATCTGGAGAGCACCTGGTTGGGGAAGGCTGATGTAGGCTAAACATAACCAGATCCTCATATTATGCACCAAACACATACTTTATCAACCTTGAAGCTCTCCTTAGAAACATCACTGTCATTATTAAAATATAACACCATTAATGTAAATAGTGCTTTACAAAAAGATAGCTATTTGGGCACAAAAACAGCTTTTGGGGCAAGCACAGCTTGCAATATTGTGAATTTATCAAAATACTACTTAACCTCTGGTGCCTAGGACTGAACACATGAGGTCTCAGTGGTGCTGAATAGGTCAGTACCTTTAATTTCTGAGCTTGGGAAAAGATGATTCTGTAAACACGACAATGCAGATTTCTTTGACCTGAAATATCACATGGTTGATGAGGGCCAGTCCAAGATGTTTTGCAAATAGCACCCCCCTCCCTAAGTCAAGGTGCAGTGTAGGCTGGCCAAGTTATTCTGGTGTCCGAGACAGAAAATCTCACAGTCATCTTTCCCTCAGAGTAAAAATCTACCATAAATTAAATAACTATTTGCTCCCCTTTCATGGTGCCCAGAAATACAGCTATCTCAGTATGGCTGGCAAAGTGGTTGACTGATGATTTAGCCTTAAATTCACAACTTTAAAACTTTCTGAGAAGTGCTGCTTCCTAACCAATTTTCCTCCATCTTAGAGCAAGCTACACATTCTGAGATGGCATGTGGAGCAGCTCTTTCCAAGACTGTAATGACTTCTGACCATTTGTGGAAAATTGCACGTTTCAATGCTTCCCCTAGAGAAACCACCTCCCTATAGAATTCGTGTGTTGGTGAGAGGACTAGGTTACCATCCTTCCACCATGGGCAAACTGTTTTTCACATTGGAAGCAAATATGTGAAGGATCCCATAGTCAAATATGTGGCCCTTCACTTCACCCTGTAGTGCAATCCTGGAAGGCTGAACAGTTCTAAACATTTAAATTGTCTTATATACTTGCTAGTTTACTCTTTCTTCTACATAATACTTTGTTAAATTTCATTACTATCCATTTGGCTCTACAGTTTATTGACACAGGTTGCAAAATATTTTGTTAAGAATCTTCTAAATGGTTTGCAGTCCCTCCCAGTTTTGCATGGGCCATCCCATTATTTTATATATATATACACACACACACACACACACACACACTGCTCTTACAATGTGGGCTGCAGAATCCTGCTGGATGTATCTTTCTAATCTGGTGTCAATCCAGGAAGGTACTGTGTTTTCAACCTGAAGCTCCGGAGAAAAACCTAGCATTCCTTGCTTTTTGAATCTGAGGTTTGAGCTGTATAGTAAGTGTGCCATTCATATTACCAAAACATGAGGATTTTCTTCAAAGCACAAAATAAGCAGATTTGCCTGTGTTCTTGATTATGACAAATGTACACTAAGGATTGCTGACATTTTTGTAAATGAGTATCTTAAATCTTTTAGACACTAATGGGTCAGAACAGGCCTGCAAGCTCAACAGCAGAGAAACACGCTGGTTCCATTTAGAGTTGTATGAGATCACTTTATTTAATACTGTACGTGCTTTGGGAGTATTTTAGTACCAGCTTGTTATTAACTCATAATGATGACAAATAGAATGGCCCCCAAACACACATTTTGCATGTCTTCGTTGTCTATATTCTTTCAGTTCCTTTGACCAAGGTTGAAAATACTTGACTGCACTACCTCTGGCCCTAATACAGACATCATGCTTAACCATGGTTTATTTTTATTAAACATTGTTAAGCATTACATCTGAATACCTAAACTATTGTTAAGGACTGGCTGCAAGTCAGGATGTAAAAACAAATAAGTGGTTTTGTTTTTATCATGATTGTGCACCAACCATGGGTTGCTCAGTGCAGAGTTATAGTACAATCCTATGCATGTTTAACCAGAAACAGGGACACGGCTTGGTGGTACAGCACATGCTTTGTGCGTGCACAGCAGAAGGTCCCATATTCAATCCCTGGCATCTCCAGAGAAGGCTGGGAAAGATCTGTCTGAAACCCAGCTGTTGCCAGTCAGTGTAGTCACTGACCAATGGTCAGAGTTGCTACAAAGAAGTGTCCTATCTTCCTAAATTCCACTGAGTCCAACAGGATTTAAAAAGTGTGTTTTGCATTGCAGCCTCTCCAGGCAATTTTTCCACCTCTTCCTTATCTCTGTTAGAAGCAGATCTGTTGGTGTCTGCCTATACATGCTCTCCAGGTAAATATGGTTTCACTATACTTTTGAGATCATAACCACGGTTAAGGCAACACAACATGGTTAAGCATTACATCTCCGCCGGTCCTTTGTACTTAACTTTAGACTTCTGTAATTTCATTATAAACTGGCAACACTATGAACATTGGGGTTGATGAGGGTGTACAAAGGCACACGGGGACATCTGAAGGATACAATCATAAAAATACTATACAGCTGCGGGTTAAAATTTCAGGGTCCTCATATTTCTCAAGTACAGCATGACAGGGACAATTTTGTAAAAAAAAAAAAGCCAGGACTTGAGAGCCTATTTAACATGAATAACAAAAACTTCAGGAAGACAAATGCTTTGACAGCGAAAGCTCATGGAGAGATGGGCTCTTCAGAGGGCCCTCTCCTCCTCCCAATCCTCCCTGGGCAGGTTTTCAAATGCTCCTGACTGAGCAGTGCATTTTATCAGCATGTCTTTGTGTAAGAGGATATGTGGCTGTTTCATGCTCACCTTTGTCAGGCTATTCTGTTCTATAATATGAGAAGGTTAATTCTGACCTGTTGCAGCTTCTGAATTGGAACCAGAAGCAACAAAGAGACAAGAACAAGTGATCACCTCTGACAGTCCACATGGGCAAAGAAGAAAAGAGGCCCATTAAAGATCGCATGGAGCATACAACTCATTGCAGATTGACACTTTTTTACTAGGAGGAGTTTTGCTATTATAATAATCAATTTGTACATCAGTTACAAATATTAAATTTGTATCCTGCCCATTCCTCCAAGGAACTCAAAGCAGCTTTTTAGTGACACAACAACCTTTGAGGTAGGTCAGATTAAGTGATCTGCCTAAGGTCACCCTATCAGCTTTACAGATGACGAGAACTCTGGTTTCCTGTGCCCAAAGAAACTCTCTAGTTCAGTGTCTCCTGCACTTCTGATAGCGGATGAACACTTGTTCTAAATTAAAAATTAGAGGAACACATCTGAAACGTGTTCACACACTTAAGAGTGGGTGACAGTAAGAATGACCTCCCACGAGAGGAGCCTTCCTCCATGTGTCTCTGCATGAGTCACCGCTCTAGGTTTGATTGGAAGCTCGGAGCAGTTACTTAGGCAGCTGGCAGCCTCTTCTGCTGTATCTCTGCGTGGGGTAACTGAATGATTACACCAGGTGCAAAATTCCTCATCCCCAGCAGAAGGTTACTATAACATGTAGGTGCGGCTGCCTATAAAAACAGTCCAGAAACCTCAGCTAGTCTGGAGCAGCAAAGCTTGTTAATTGAGACTGGATATTTCAATCATTTGCCATCTCCACGGGTTTCCAGTTCATTTCTGGGCCCAGTCTGAAGTGCTGGTTTTAACCTTTAAGCTATAGCTTTAAATGGCTTGGGGCCAGATTGCCTCCCCCCAGGTATATCTAACTGTACCTTGAAGTCATCATTGGAGAACTCTCTCCAAGTGCCCTTGCTTAGTGAGATTTGGCTAGTGGTAGCACCCTGGTTGTCAAATGCCAGAGAGTTTTGCCTGGTTCCTACTTTGTATTCCTTATGGTGCCAGCAGAATACATTTTTAGTCTCCCAGGCAAATAAAGTAAAATAAAATAAAGTAAAGTAAAATAGAATAAAATAAAATAAAATAAAATAAAACACAGCAAGGGAAAAGCTACCAAATTACCACCCTATCCACTCATACATAGCAATGAATAATTTGCAAGATCACACAGAGGTTTTCGTCAAGGAAGTGGGCAACTGCATGACTGCTGTACAATGTACTTATAAACTATCTTATCCTTTATGTATCTAGCATTTATCTTTATACTTGTCTGGTGCTCTACTTCAGCAGGGCTCTCCCTTGAAGAAACAGCTCTTGGTCACTTTTAATAGGAGGGTACAGCACTGACTTGCTGGATCCATAACATTACTCAGAATGACAAAATCTTCCTTGCAAGAGCAGATCAAATGTGATATTTGGAGCATGTTATTAAGAAAAGGTCTGGCTGAGATTGATGATCGGGAAATTACATGTGCATGTTACAAAGCGTGCTCGCCTGTATCTCCTGGTTTTTATTACTACCAAATACCGATAAGAACAGCGCTGTTCTACGGACGATGCTCTCCTTGCATCTTTTGGAATCATTTGATCTCTACTGCAATGCTACTTGTTTATAACAGAATCAGGAGGAAATAAAAATGTACCAGGCCAACCCAGTGCCACACCCAGGAAGTATGGGGAAAGCTTGAGACTAAGTATTAAAAAGAGTTGACAACATTAAGCCCCACTCTTTCAGCTTCCTCTCAGGCTCTATATAACTTGTATTTTCATTCTTTCACTGGATGGTACGTTTCTGGTTAGGCTGTTTGATGAGTTTCTTTGTTCCTTTAGTGATCGTGTTATATTGTTATGTATGCTGTTCTTTTTTGTTGTCTTTATTTTTTAATTTTATTTCAAAATAACATTTCAATGGTGTGTGTGTGTATGGGGGGAGAAATTCCATTCTATAAGCTACTGTCTCCAAAAATTGACATCTAATCAATGTAACTAAGGGAGCAATCCTATGGCTGCTAGACAGTGGCTAGAAGGCCATAGGATATCTGGTTTTCCAGGAACCAACCTTGGTGCCGGTGCTCCGAGGTTGGTTCCCAGAGAACTAACCTCCCCCAACTTCTGCGCTTATGCTCTGCGCTTGCAAGAGGAGCGTGGAGCGGCTGAAAAGGGGTGTTCCGGGGTGGGCGGAAATGCCTGTATGACACATCCAATGTGTTGTATAGCAGGCTCCTCCCTTGCTCAGCCCTCCCGTGGCTAGACAGCCACAATCGGTTGTCTAGCCAAAAACACAGGGCAGGAGAAGCGCGGAGGGAATGATCCCCTCTGTGCTTCTCCTGCCCTGCACTGGATAGGCGGTTGCCTCCAAGTTTTGAGGTGGCCGCCTATCTGAATAAGATTGGTCCCTAATATATTTTAAAAAATGAAATAAAATGACACTAAGTCTGGGTGGCATACTCCCAGAAGAAGTTAAAGAAGTGAAGTGTCAAATTGCACTCTTCTAAGGAAAAATATGGGGTGGGGGGAGAGATGGCTGTGTTCCCAGGGCAGATCTCAGCAGCTACAATGAGGCTCCACTGTATGAAAGGCAGAGCCAGAAACCAGAATACTTCTCCTATTCAGAAGGGCCAACATGTTTGCTAGCTCTGCCTTCTATAAGAGGGTGTTATACCTTCATGCCTTGCTCTCCTGCCAGATGAACAAGAATCCTACAAGTGGCCCAGCATATGTAACCAATGCATAGACGTCTACTTCAACATGTGCATGTGTGATACCAATTATGGATTCATACAGCATGTACACACACTGAATTAGATACATGTGTATTCAGGTACAAAACTATACTCGATTCATCTTATGTGAAACTGTAGGCCCTACTATGGCCCAAATGGCCCAAAGATGGGTTTTCCTTTATTTCTGATCAAATGATATAGATATAAATTTTAGCCAATATCCAATGGTGTCTTTCCATGAACTAAACAGAACTAGCGGAGCTCTGTTAAACCTTTCTGTTGTCCAAGAAGTTGCCCATTACACTTGCGCAACCAGTTGCACAAACCATTGCACAAACCGTTGCATAACACGTTGCACAAGGGTTATGCACAATTGGTTGCACAAGCATTATGCACAACCATTTGTGCAACTGCCCTTGCCTAAATGTAACTTTAGTTGGATTGTTCTTTTGCGCATAGTTCAGAACCTAGTTTCCGCTAACACAACATCATTTGCACTAACAGAATGACACATTTGGATACTGCCCATAGATATAAACCTATATAAACCTTTTAATACTGCTAAATGGGAGGGTGGTTGTATGTCTGGTGCACTGGCAAACTCACTTTATCACCCCTGAGAAAAACACATATTAGCTTGAGGAAGAGAAGATTAAGGGGAAATAATGATTGCCAGCTTCCAACATCTGAAGGGCTGTCACATGGATAAGGGCAAATATTTGTTATCTGATACTCTGAGGGAAAGACTAGAACTAATAGGTGGAAATTGCAAGGAAGCAGATGTTGAGTAAATGTTAGGAGAAACTTCCTAACATTATGAACTGTTCGACAGTAGAACAGACTACTCGGGGAGGCTCTTCCTCACTGCAGACATTTAAGTAGAGGCTGAAAGGCATTTCTCAGGGATTGTAGGTGTAAGATTCCTTCATGGAGCATGGGGTTGGAGTAGGTGACCCCCCCAAGGTCCCTTCCCATTTTAACATTCTATGGTTCTATTATTATAGTTCTGATAATATATTTTACACTTCAGCACATCTGCAGGTGAAAGACACCTTGTCTTTCAAAAGGAACATGACTGAGAGGAAAGGTGTTAGGGTAAAAGTAACAATTTGGCAACTAATCAAATGCCACTTTTGCAGCCATTTACCTTGATCAGGATTTTGCCTTTCAAACTCTGAGGACTTGGAAGCTGGTTGGAATCCCCAGCACTCACAGAACTCAAGTCCAGCTTGTCACTGAAAATCTCCTTGAGGTACTGAGCAATTTTCTTTTGCTGTTGAATACTACAGTGATTTTCAATAGACAATATAATTGGAAATCTGAAAGAAGAAGAAAAACACAAGGTCTCAACTATTGATCTTGGCAAATACCTAACCCACTTCAGTGCAACATTAGAACAATTTTGTGTGTTGGTTTTATGTCTCTTTATGTACTTTGTCTCTTCATCATTTTATGACGGCTTTGATATCTCCTACTGTCACACCAGCCCTCCTGTCACAAAAGAGGAGGAGAAGAAATAAAAACAACAACCCACTAATTCACATAGGTTGGAGATATCAAAAGAAGTGCGGGTTGTCTCTCACAGTTTTCTGTGGGAGTAGCCATGTTAGCAATGGGGGCAGCCAGTGAAGAAAGCAAGGAAAACCCATCTGCCTGTTCATTCAAAAGCTACCATTGCCATTCAATCCCTGAACTTAAAAGTGGAGCAAAGAAAATAAAATCCAGTTTAAATTGATGATTACTGTCATAATCTCCCTGTTAAGTCCTTAGAGTTGCATTCCTATCCATCCCTGGAAGTAAGTTAGAACAGATTTCAGCAATATATAAATATGTCCAACTTCTTCTGACTGTTCCCTATGGCTGCAATTCTAATCACATTTACAAGGACTAAATCCCACTGAATGCAATGTAACTTACTTCTAGTAAAAATACACAGGCTTCTCCTACAAGCCTTGAAACACAGTAAATAATAAAATAGTAAACATTTATGCTAGCCACAGAAAAGAAATGTGATTTTATCAGTGAGACACAATTTGCTTTAGCCTGGAAAGGATTTGTTAACAGCCAAAAAGATCTCATATTTAAAATGTTGCCTGACAATATATAAACACAGCCATGAGAAGAGATTCACATGATTCTCTGTGTTTTTAATAGATGGTGATAGTGCATAAAACTCATGTACTGCTTATGTAACATCCAAAGTTAAGGTTCTACTTACTCATTTTTAGCAAAGGCATTTTTATTGATTGCTTCCACTACATCTTTAAAAAGTATTTTGGAAGTAAGAGTATAACCATGATGCACAACAGGCTCCCCATCTGGACCATCCCAGCAGTCAACTGTCAAGACAGGAAAGTTATACATCAAATGAATATTATTCTGAGGAACAGATTGCCCTTTTTTTCTTTGCTGGAAAGGGTGTGGGAGACTTGATGCCTGTATTGCTCTTAGTGGACACACAGATCTGGCATGTGCAAATCCTGCTCAACAAACTGGCAACCTCTCATTACACACATCAAGTCTTGTCTTCCACAGTCTACAAAGCTCATGCTGGCAGATGATTAAAGCTGACTGTTATGCTATTATCATCATCAAGCACAATTAGCAAGAGTTTTCCAGGCAGGAAAACTACAACAGAAGTTTCAGTAAAAACACTAACTAGCCTTTCACTCAACTAGAGCAGATTTGGGATTGTATGCATTAAGAATGCAGATATTTGTACTGCAAGACTGATTATTTATCCACCAGCTGATAAACTGTCTTGGCTGCTGAACATACATGACACAAAACTGGTTCTCTGGGACAGTCGGGTACCCTGGGACAATCCAAGGAGATCTGAATCGTAGAAAAATACCTTTAAGCATTTTTAAAATTCTAAAATAGGGCAGCATGAGGGACCTCCTTAACAACGATCCAATTCAGATGTCATGACAGCAATTCCTGGGTTGTTCAACTGAGGATTTGGGGGTGGGGTGGGTGGGTGAGCAGAGCGCATGAGCTGTGCACTCATCATCTCCACTTTTAATCAACTACCCAGGAACATGAACTCTGGGTTGTTTATGAGTTAAACAACCCAGACTTAGCCAAACAACAAACCATGGACAATTGTTGGGTTAACTCTTATTGCTTTATCCATAAACAACCCAGGGTCTCCAGATTCACATGTCATGAAACAACCGAGGAATGGGGCGTTCCTAAGTTGATTAAAACTTGAAATTATGAGTGCATTCACGCATTCTGCTCATCCCTGCAATTCCTGGCTTAAACAACCTAGGAATTGCCACCGTGACATCTGAACCCAGTCAATGACTGATTCCACCCAAGTAAGACTGCCTTACCATCTAGCTGCTGCGGGTGCAAAAACAACAAAGAAAACCACGAAAAACTAAGAAGCTGTGCCACAGCTAACAGTGAGCCCCACCCTTGAGAAATTGTGGGAGAATTTCTCCTCCCCGCTAGTGAATTTTGATGAAATAGTTCCCTCTATTTCTCTGCCCACAACTAGAGTAGAGAATTTCAATATACCATTTGCACACAGTTCTAAAGTGAACAGAGCACAAATGCAGTTTTCATTAATCTAACGTTGTAGATGTAATCAAGCACTTCATAAATAATTGCAAAGCTTTGTTTCAACAAAATATAGATTTTTTTTTTAAAGACAGGAGTGTTGATTGAAGTCTTCTGAAGAGTCACATTACATTGTGATGAAATAAGCATCCTGTTCAAATTGTGAGTATTTTGACCAGGGCCATTTCTCTTATTGCTATTTCTAACTAAAACAATCTTAGCTGAAAATGTCATTGTCGTCATCATCATCTTAAAACCATTCCTCCAAAAAAAAGTGATATGCCATATCAATTGTTGTTCAATATGCAGCATGTTTGTGGATATTTTTACCTATTTATTTAAAACATTTCTTGGCTGCCTTTCAGGGCAGGAGTCCTCCCAAAGCGGCTTACAGCAGTAAAATACATTAAAAAATATGCCTGTTGAATATTACAGTGTACATTCTGTTACATTCAATGGAAAGTCATTCGTTGCATTTTGGAGGAAAATAAGGCAAGATGAGCAAAAGACACCCACTAAAACAGGTCTGACCAAGTGGTAGTTCCTTCCTTCAGTCCTTCTTTCCTCAGGGGCAGCACAACAGGATAAACATGTGCTCCCCCTTTCTAGCAGGGTCTTAGATGAAGAATTTCAGTGTATTGACCTCTCTCTAGGGTTTAAAAGAGGTGCAGGATGAAGTAAAATTATATAAAGGAAATCTGAAAAAAATGTGGTAGGCTTAGTCTGAACTAAGCATATCGTATTTCTTCCGATTAAGAATCCTTACCAACTTGCTAATCTCTCTCTCTTGTAATTAATAGACAAACAGCTCAGCAATCCTGTGAGGTGGAGGAAAGAGAATCTGTGGTGAATGAATTGCAATTTCCAAAGCCCTGCCAGGTTTATGTCAATCAGGGCAGAAGCTGGGGAGGTGAGTGCAGAGACAATAAATACGGCAGCTTCAGGGCTGGCATATTTTTCCTCCCTTGTCAGAGGTGTGTCTAGGGAATGCTCTAGACGCCCCCCCTTCCACCCCACCCCTTTTCCAGAGCAGCAGTGGTGAAGGAAAAGTGCCAACTTCCATCACCACCATGAGGCAGCCTCAGGGGTAGGCTTTTTTCTCTGCTGACTTCCCTCTCTGCCCATGGAGAGGGAGGTCCTCAGTATCCATCCCAGGACCACAGGATTGCAGCCTAATAAGGTTTTTAAAAAACTTGACATAAAAGGTCCCTGTTTCGATATTCAGTGGAAACCCTACAGCAATATCTGACCCAAAATAAAATCAAAGGGGCACCTTCAAGACACCGGCAACCATCCTGCAGGACTCGGGCGTACATCTCAACTTTAGATTGAGAGAGAAGCTGGTCTCCAGTTAGGTATGTGTTGTGAGAAGAAGCAATGTAGTAATTGCAGAGGGGTTGATCCATATCCTGGTGAACCTCGTTGTGTAGCGGGTTGAACACATCACAGGCAGGACTGCGCATGAAGTTCGTAAAGCCTTAAAGGAATATGAAACAGAAAGTCTTTAGTACAAAAGTGTACTAAGCACAACATTAGGCTTTTCATAAATAATAAAAACAGTATTAAGAGTAATACATCCCAGAGAGGTTGCTTCACCACTAAAACCAGATAATAAGGGCCAAAACAGAAATTACTTTAAAGATGTAGCTAGCAGATACATTTCATTTTCATGCTATAGTTGGTCCTATGTAGAGTAGTCCCATTGAAATAAATGAGTCCTATGCAGAGTAGACCCATTAAATGAATGAGAGGTATGTTAGTCATGACTAACATAAGTCTCATTTATTTCAGTGGGTCTACTCTACGTAGGACTAACACTGGATACTACCCAGTAGGCGCAGGGGCATTGGGACCCTAGTGTGGGGGTTGGGGGATTTTAACCCTCCCCCCACTGTGGGTCCAATCTGGATCACTCTGTGATGTCTGCAATTTCTATTGCAAAATAATTATCTTTTTTACAACAGAAATTGCAGGTATGCCTCACCCCCCGATCTGGATTGAACCTATAGCAAGGGGGAGGGTTAAAGCCCCCCTACCCTCCCTACTGTCCCAATCCAGATCAGTCCCCAATTCACCTACGCTAGAGTACACATGAAAAAGATGTAGTGGCTAGCTACGTTGTTAAAGTACTGTCTGTTTTGGTATTAATTCTGGCATATCATTAACCAGCCTTGTTACCAGCCTCACAAACACTGCTGCCTCTACAATGGGCAAACAAGTGAAGTTCATGTTTGCTCAGATTCTCAGAGCATCAACTTGATACTCGTCCCTCCTTCAGTTTTCATGAGCGCTTGCAATCACTGTTTGATTTGCATGAAGGGGTAACTGTGCAAATCGAATGCGACTGAACGGGAAAATTGTACAAAAATCTGAGTATGTTTCATTGCTGCACAACTTTTCCCCATAGACTAAAGTGTGAAATTGCACACTTCTAAAAATTGCACAATTTCAAACTGTTTTTCCTCTGAAATGTTCCCAGTTTTTGAATGCAAGTGCATGTTTGAGAATTTGCTAACATTTTCAGAGAGCACATTCTCCTGGTTGCACTCGCATTCAAGGTTGCAAACAGGGCATGCTCGACTGCTTTGCGAGTGCAAATGAAATTCTCATACATCCCTAGCTGCTTCCCATGCCACAAGGCCGCTTGTTCCTCTGCTTCATTCATCCCTGTAAACAACTGCAGGTCACTAATCACTCTCCTTCCAATATGGTGCTGAGGCTGAGAGAGAATCAACAGGCCCAAATTCACCCAAAATTGAGTTGAAACTGGATCTGAGGCAATTCAGACAGAAGTGCAACACAATCCACTGGGATAGGCTGAAACAACATTTCTGTGTCTGTGCGTCCCTATCTCTTGCAAGTCTCTCAAGGCAGGAGCCATGGGGGGTGGAGCTCTTCACAGTATTTGGGTTTGTTTGACAGCCTTTTCATTGGATTTGGAAAATGCAGTGATATGATTCATACCATACACTCCAGGTGTTCAGCTGCTATGTCTGTGAGGTTGCCCCATTCACTACTACAGAGGAGGAAACACTATACTCACAAAGAGATGCATGCACCAAGTTGCCCCTTCAATTGAAATGCATAGTGAAGTGGTTGGAGGCAAAAAAATCTGCACATTCTCATCAAAGCCCTCCCCCCCCCCATCCCATCCAACAGGGGAATATTCTTTGTCCTGAAGGCTCCCAGCCTTAATTATATATTTAAGGCACAACCCCATGCGTGTTTAGAAGGAAAAACATCCTACAATGCCCAGCTTTCCCCAGTCAGCACTGTAGGACGCTTTTCCTATCTAAACATGCATAGGATTGCACCCTTAAAACATAGGAATAAAATAGGCTTGGGGTAGGCAGAAAGTATATCTCCCAATGCTTTAGGCTTCAACTCCCAGCTTTCCTGACCATTCGCCATGCTGGCAGGGGCTTCTGGAAGTTGAAGACCAAAATATCTGGAGATCTACTTTCTGCCCACCCCTGGAGCAGGGTATAAAATGAGCAAAACAAAAGGCAACAGACACAAATAAACCCCTTTCCATAAATCCACCCCATTGGTTCCTCTGCCATGTAATGCCACCTAATCATCTCTCCCACCACTAATGTAATGTCAAATTGATGGTGTATGTAACCAGGCATATGGCTGACTCTCAATACAAATTAAGTGAAAAAAATGACCAAGCAGCAGGGTTTAAAAAACCCCAAAAACCTTCCCAGCTGGAACCAAGAAGGTGAGACAGAACCTATTCAAGACAAATGGAGTCTTAAGAAAGCTTTTTACACAATGTAACAATGACAGAAAAGGAGAGGTTCAAGCAGAACGAAAGAAAAGTTCAATAATAAATAAGCATGAGTGTAAGGCTATGAAGGTCCCAGATTCCAAAGCCTGTTTATTAAGCTTGTTTTCAGACTGTCTGTTTTCCTCGGACTCCAAGAAAGGACATGTGCAAGGAAAAAACCTCTCTCACAAACCCAAGAGAGCTTCACTGTGCCAATTCTGATGCACAGATTTAGGCAAGATTGCTCACATTGTCTCCTGCAGTTCCATCAACAAAATAATTCTGCTGGCAAATACATCATCAACCTTACTATTAGCATTTATTCAACAACCTTCCTGAAAATTAGCTTTTATCTTTAGAGTTTGAAAATTATTTCTCTTCCTCGTGATAACATCATGAATAAACTGGAGCTATACATACAAGCTCTGTTCTAATAGAGCATGCATGGCACAGCCAAACCTGCAGGCATATAGCCCTTTCTATTAAAGGTGAACTCCCATCCATCAGCTGTGTAGAGTAGGAGGATCAGGGAGGAATAAATCCAGATCCTGCTGTGAACAGCTGATTGGGATAGGAACTGCCTTATACCAAGTCAGATCATTGGTCCATCTAGCCCAATATTATCAACACTGACTGGCTGTGACTCTCCAGGGTTTTAGGCAAGATTGCCCAGAGCTACTTAGAGATTCCTGGAACATTTTTTCAAGCAAAGCATGGACTCTGCTACTGAGTTATGGCCCCACCCAGAAGGATTTCAGCCTTGTAGTCCCAGGCTTTGGGATTGGAATGGTAAATTGTGTGTGCATCATCCATTTACATGAGAAATTTCCCATCCAGGTGGGAGATGCACACACGGAAACCTACTTAGCATAGCTCCTAGCAGGATTGCAGGAATAGGGCAGTAAATCGCTATTACAAATATCATTGCCAAAAGGAGATATCCCTCAAGATTGTAATGGAAGGAAGGCCTCCCATTTCCACATGAAGAACTGACCTGGGGATATCTTGGGACACCTTCCCCACCTACCCTGGAAAATCTTCCTTGAGAATCTTTTCAGTTCCAGTATGGCCATGGGACAGAACAGGCAGCTATAAGCTCTACTAGATACCAGATATAAATTGAACTCCTCCTAAAGAATACTTCTATCAAACATGTACAAAACACCAACACACACACCCAGGACCACCTCCCATCCTTAGCCCAGACTTAGGACTGGTTCAGATGTTAAAGAAGAAGAAAAAATACTTCTGTGCAGTGGTGGCTCCACATGACAGCCAATGAAATCATTTCTTGAAGGCAGCTGGAACGGGCATGGAGACTCTCTAAGCCTGCCTTCCATAACCTGGTGCCCTCCATATGTTTTGGAATATGGCTCCCATCATCCCTGACCATTTGCTGTGCATGCTGGGACTGATGGGAATTATAGTCCAAAATATCCACCAGGTTGGGGAAGGCTGATTGAAGCCATCATCTCAATCCACATGGTAAAAGAGCAGACAATATAAAGGTGAAGGCCCCTGACAAGTGGGCACTGCAACATTTGAAGTGTTGCTAGGAGAAGGAAGAAGAGCCACCTGGCCAACTCTAGGTCCATCAGACTCAAAGCCTAAACATGTTTCAAAAGCAATACAAGGGCAACCACCACTGCTGCCATTTCCCATTTAGTCGGCATAGCATTATATAGCATTAGTTCTTTGAAAGGTGCATTATAACTTTTATTGTAAAGCTACCTTCACAACCATCCTTTGAGATGAGTCACTATAAGTCCCATGTTAATGTTAGAGAGCTGAGGTGGAAAGAAAGTGATTTCTACAAGGCTACAGACCAGCCTTCCCAAACCTGGTGTCCTCCAGATGTTCTGGGCCAGAACTCCCATAATTCCCAGCCAGAATGGCCATTGGCTGTTATGGACAATGAGTCTAAGGCAGAACCCAAACTTAATCTCATGTTGCATAAATCAAAATCCAACTTACCATCCGGTAGATGCGGCCTCTCTGCCTATTTTTTTTAATGTTAGGCTTCAAATATATAAAATTACTTTAACTGTAGCTCTTTGTGTCCATCTTAAATATTACTGCAACTAGTAATCACCACCATTGTTATCTTTTGTTGATCCTAATTAAATCTGTAACCTCAAGCTAGACCGGGGGTAGGCAACATTTTTGGACCTGTGGGCACACCTGTCATTTTTTTCAGGCCTGAGGGTGCATTTGTCCTGCTGTCATTTGGGCCTGTGCACACGTATTCTTGGGCTTCCCTCCTTTCCCGTTCTGGGCTTCCCTCCTTTCTTGTCCCCCTCCCCTTCCAGCATCCACACTTTTCTTGACCCCCCTTCTTCTTCCCCCTCCTCCCTGCTCGAGGTTTCCTTCTTCCCTTCTCACCCCCATCGTTTCACCACACTTATCCTGACTGCTGCTTCTGCCTCCCAGTGCGCTCAGCTCTGCAGCAAGGACTTTGTTGTCTGACTTCCTGCTTCCTTGCTGCAGAACTAAGTGTGGCGGGAAGCAAAGTGGTGGTAGGGCTGAGTGGGGAGAGGACAACGGGAATGAGTGGGGGGGGACAAGGGCGGTATGGTGGGTGCACTTGGGGGGCTTGGTGGGTGCCATGGCACCCATGACTGCTGGGCTACCAACCTTTGGTCTAGACTCTAGAGGATAAGAACAGAAATAACTGTAAATAGCTAAACAAACTCTTACTGGCAATAGTGTCAATAGCATTAATTTCTATTTTATTCATATTCTCATGCATGTTTTCTCCAGGAATTAAAATGTTAGTTAGTTGATCTCACATTTCAATCTTTTACATACCAAACCTTGTCAAAGGCAAAACTGCTAAAAAAAATTGCTGTATGACAGCAATATAAAATGCCAACAAAATAAACAAACAAACAAAAAATCTGAAAAATGTTACCTTCTATGCCCAGAACATTTTGAGTCTTGTTTTCTTCTGAAACTTCAAATTTCCTTATGATGTCCAGACAAAACTCAGTTGTCACATTATTCATCTGTACCAAAGACAAAATTGATACTATTTTTCAACTTTCAGAGTATGTGACCAACATGTCAAAATCTACTTTGGGCCCTAGCATCTCATTGAAAATCCCATAGTCCTACTCTGTGTGCAGCCAACCATGAATACAACTGTCAGTAAAAGTATTCTTCAATGACCTTTTGGAGAGCTGGGGATTTGTGTGTGTATGTTGGGGAGGGTGTGTGTGTTGTAAGCATCAAACTCAATTTTTAATACTATTAGTTCACGTTTTAATAACATTTCTTAGGGCCAAATCACTCATAGCATGCTCATGCTATGAGAACCTCTTCTCATAGCATGAGCAGTGGCTACATGTGCCTTTTGGTGGTATCCACCACAAAAGCAAAAATTGCAAGTGGGGACTTGTAATTGGCTCCAATTCTCTAGTATGTGCTTTCCTAATGGGGGCAGGGGAGGAAACCTGTGTAGCTGTGTAGCAGAGAAGGGTAATGTGTAGCCTTCCAGATGTTGCTAGACTACATCTCCCAGCATCTTTCATCATTATGTTGGCTATGGATGATGGGAGTTGCAGTCCAACAACATCTAGAGGACCACATGTTCCCCATCCCTGTATTACAGGCATGGCCATTTTTAACAGTTCCCCCCTTTTAACATAACATGTGACAGAAGAGAGTCATGTCGCACTTTAAAGACCTCTTCTGGAAATCATAACATGCAAAGCATCCCTGACTCCCAACTCCTACTCACCTGTCCCTCCCAAGCAGCAATTGCAGGTTTCTGGCAAAAAAACACATACCTACATGTAATGTGAATGCTATATTTGTAGATACAGGAGGGCTGTAAATCACTGAAGGCTAGCAGACTGGGGCCACACAGTGGTCATAAGCAGTACAGACTGCATGTGCATGTGTGTGCATGCATGCATGTGTGAACACATGATAAACCATCATCAGGTATTCTGTCCTTATTAAAAACATAGAGGGGCATGCTTGTACCAGACTTTTTTTTATTTATTTGACTTGTACGCCACCTTTCTACCAAAGATGGCACTCAAGGTGGCAATATATGTATAACCACAGTACAGGCTGCTCACATCCCCTTAGCTAACACAACTTTCTTTCCTGTTAGGCCCAACATTCCTCAGCAGCTGAAGTCACAACCCTTATCCCTGGTGGCTACACTTTCCTGTCCTCTTAGCGGATCCTCACCCCTCCCATTTCCATCCTTAGTCACAAGCACACAGGGATTCATTCATTACAATTCTATACTGCCCAATAGTCAAAGCTCTCTGGACAGTTTACAAAGATTAAAAGTTTTAAAAATACTATATTGCACATAATATAAAAACCATTGACATACAAATATATAAACAGATATACACACAAACACATACATGCGCACACATGCACACACAGAGTTTTAGCAATCAACAATAAGAAATCCCAGGACCCAATTAAAAACCTTACCATATGGTGGAAAATGCCGGAAAGTAGAGGAAAGTCTTAACCTGGCACCAAAAAGATAACAATGTTGGTGCCAGACAGGCCTCATTGGGGGAATTGTTCCACAATGGGGGGGACACCACTTAGAAGGCCCTCTTCCTTGTTGCCACCTTCCGAGGAGGCACCTGGAGGAGGGCCATAAACAATGACCGTAGTATATGGGTAGGTTCATGCCAGGAGAGGCACTCTGTCAGTTATTGTGGTTCTGAGCCAAGTAAGGCTTTATAGCGCAAAACCAGCATCTTGGATCAGGCTTGGAAGCATACAGGCAGCCAGTACAAGCAGGCCAGAATTGGTGCTACATGTTCGCACCTTCTGGTCCCAATTATCAATCTGGCCACTGCATATTGCACAAGCTGCAACTTGTGCTGTCTTTAAAAGCAGCTCCCCATACAGCACTTTGCAGTAATCTAAGTTGGAGATTACCAGAGCATGGACGACTGAAACCAGTTTATCCCTTTAAAGGTAGGGGTGCACCTGGGCCACCAAGAGAAGTTGGTAGAAGGCACTCCATGCCGCTGAGGCCACCTGAGCTAAAAGTGGTTTCACTCTTTAGAAATGGGATGCTGATGTACCCCCTGGGTACTGCATTTAATCAACTTGCTTTTCCTTTGCCTACCTAGATTCAGCTGCCCTGGTCAAGCAATTCTTGGAGGAATAAGAACCATTAAGCATGTGTGTGTGTGTGTGTGTGTGTGTGTTTGTGTGTGTTCGGGGGTGGGGGTATAGTACACAACACACTACAGAGATTTATTACCCAGCTTGGTTTCAATGGCATTTTAAATCAGTGTATAATATTCATCACATAATCATGCTACCTATTAAGGTGGGGGGCGGGGAGAACCTTCATCCATGTTTCTCTAGATTTCTATCATTCAAGTTCTGTCTAACTTGCCAATCCAAAATTGACTTCATTTATAACATTCATTATATTTTCTTTGTGTTTTGATTTCGTTTGTTTCTTCTGAGGGAAAAAATAAATCTGTACACTCTCATCTACGTTTGAACATTTTAAACAGGTTCCCTAGAAATATTCCCTAACGTTGTCACTATTAATACTGCATTAGCACTCTAGTACACACAGTACAGAACCAAAAAACACTGACATTTCCAAAGCAAATTACCTAGAAGGTTCATACAAAAATATCTCCATTAAAAGGAAAGAGTGTTGTCATTTATTTAAGGGTGCTTCAAGATGAGGCTTAATCAGGAAATTGCCCTGATTCTTATACGGAATTTTGCAGGGATCCAGACGTTGTAGTCTTTAACTTGTAATGCTTTCATGTTTTCCCAATGCTTCTTCTGGCTTTTTTCTTTCCACAAATATCAATTAAGAAAGAAAAGATAGAATAAGAAGCACAATGCTTTTTGATTGGCATCAAAGGAGTCCTTAGGGAAGCACCCTAAGAACCTGAAGCTTCTTTTCCTAGCAAGACAGCAATGGCTATATTATCAGTTTCTCAAATTCTGTGCCCAATTTTTATTGCACTCTGTCTTGATGGTTTAGACATTTGTTCCTCAAATTTATATCTTGTTTCTTAGTAAAACTCTCAAAGGGGCTTTCAAACAATTGTATAATGTGTGCAATTATGAGAGAGTTAGGATTATTATATGTTGGCTTGATAAGTCAAGGTTTGAACGAACCTTTTGTAAAAACACACAACCCATTTGTGTGAGCCAGCAAACAAACAAAGAAGCCTACTGATAACATATTGCTCTACCTAGAATGTGCCCCTAACATATGGAATAAAAATTAAAAACTTTTCTGTGGAACTTGCACCACACCTAAAAACAACAACACAAAAATCACCATTCCCCAGTTCGAACAGGAAACTATAGTTAAATGAAAGCTTCACAGATTTAGGCCTGGCTTATCATATCACATAATTTACTTCTTTGGATATAGTGGACTTAAATCCAAGTACCTAGCTATGCTGAGATATGGATCAGGTTAATAATGCAAAATAATATAATAGTTCATCACATTGTTTGATAAAACCTGCAATAAAGAGGCTGCTAATTTAACTTATCAAGGATCTTACACAAACTGAGCATGATCCAGATAAAGTTAAACACATTTAAAATCCCACTGGTGACAGAGGAAGAGTTAAACATGAGCTCAATACTCTCCCATGGGACTCAACAGCACTTCACTTTGGCTGGATCATAGCCAACATTTTAGCTATTTCTGCAAATTCAGTTGTTCCAGCCTAGTGAAAACTTATTACTCCTCGTCTCAGCTCATGAGATTAGTATTGATGCTAAAGCCTATTCCTTTCCAGAGCATTAAAAAGACGCACGCACACACACACACACAGGGTACATTCAGAGTGAAATAATAAAACTCAGCACAGGACAGGTGCTGAAGCTACATTGAATTCTCTTGGTTTAGCCAGCATGGTGATCAGAATGTGAAACTTGCAGGAATGCAATTAACGAACACAAAAAACAGGGTCTGGTCCAATAACCTTTCTTTATCAGGATGTTTGTTAGTGCCAAGATGTTAGTGCCACATGGGACTTCTAAGAGTTTTGTAGTTATCCATGTGAAGCAGAAAGTTATGAAGTATGGTAAGCCAGAACTGTGAAGTCTAGAAAGAATATCATCTAAGCCCAGGAGTCAAACCCACCCATACAATTATTAATTCTTTCAGTTTATAAGCCACCCTATCACAGTTGTTCCCTGGGCGGTGTACAAGATAAAACAAAATGAAATTAAAAACCACAATTACAAAACACAATTACAATGTAGCAAAAACACCCAGGAGGCATAGCTAGGAGAGATTCACAGCTCCTCGACCCAGGTTTTAGTTAAATAACTTTGGTCGGCCTCCTCATCCACAATCAAGTCATGGATAAGAGAGGTTTTATTATGCTTTTATTATGAACCAACCTGGCATTCAGTAACAGCACCAGCAGACCAGGGGGCAAGCTGATAAGGTAACCATGGACTGTCTGGTTGAGGGAGAGGCTAGAAAATGGAAAAGTAAGATACCTACTTGCTATTCCCTTTTCCTGGCTTGTCAAACTCGTGCTGCCACACTTCTCCCTACCAAAAACTACCATTATGCAGGCCCTCTCACCCCTCCCCAGGTGATCACATACATACAGCATTTCCCTGGCACATCCTTGAAAGAACAAAGAGCGAAAGTTTTAAAAGCGAGGGTGGTAGTTGTGGAGGGGCACCAGGGTACAACGTTAAAGGCCACCCCACCCAACACAGAGAGTTTCCAGATTAAAATTACACAACTGAGAGGGCCTTATGTCATAGAGGTAATACTCCAGATTCTCGCATGGGCCTTCTAGATCCCAACCACCCTAGACAAAGGGTTCAAGTGTATTATCCCATAACCCCTCTAACAAAAAGTACAAGGTTGCCCTTGCCCTCATTCCACCTTCAAAGGGGTGCTCCCTCTTTAGGGTTGTCCTCTTCGGGGGATGACCCTTCAGTGGTAACTCACCACCTGTTTTAGTCCTGGCAGATATCCACCCATCCCCGAAATTGCTGCTGAAATTTTGCTGAATGCAACACCTGATGAAAATTGGAGAGTTTGGCTTCAAGAATTCTGAGGAAAGCCAAATGAGATTTTTGATGATACCAACACAATAACAAAATGGATGGCACTTTGAAGACTGACAGATTTATTATGGCATAAGCTTCTACAGCCAGGGGTCCCAAAACTTTTTGGGCTGATGGGTACATTTGGAATTCTGAGAGCATTGTGGGCACTTTTGCAAAATAGCTGCCATGGGTTGGGCTTCCTCATTCATAAAATGACTGCCATGGTGGGCATGGCTAGTCACAAAACACTCATTTCCCAGAAGGCAAATTGGTGAAACTAAAAGAAAAGAAACTTGCCCAAGAATCAAAGTATAAGGCAGGGGTGGAGTCTGAGCTCCAAACTACACAACACCCCTTTTGAATCCAAATAAAGATGGTGCTCAAACTTTGCTTTGCAGCATGCCAACCTCCCAGCTTAAATTTAAAAAAAAAAGCCTTAGGAAATAACATTAAAATTAGGAAGGGCAGGGAGGCTGTGGGCACCAAGAGGGGTGTCCATGGGCACACTGGTGTCAACAGGCACTGCACTGGAGACTCTAGTTTATCAAATGCCTGAAGAGTTATCCTCAGTTGGACAGACCAACACAGACAGACAGATATGTATAGAGGGAGGAAAGTGTAAATAGTGAGGCCAAGAAACCATGAAATGTAAGAGATATAATCTGAGGCATTTCTAATTCTTGATGCTCACACTTTGAGTGCTTTTGCCAATGTAGTCAAAATGGCACCACCCACAGCGGAGATACTGACAAGCTTGGAGAAACCTCAAGATTTCCAGAAGTACATACAACCTTTACAAAAACACATTCCAAAAATTGCTGAATGAAGACTGAACGTGCTTAATGGCTGGAGAATGCTGACTAAAGGCGCAATCCTGTGCATGTTTAGACAGAAAAGCGTTCTACAACTCCCAGAATTCCCCAGCCAGCCATGCAGGCTGGGGAATGCTGGGAGTTGTAGGACTTTTTTATGTCTAAACATGCATAGGATCGGGCCTTAAATGTTGGAATGGAGAAAACAGAAAAAAGGGGGGAAGGGGGAATGACATGAAGTGGCTGGAATCCTGAATGGCAATACTCCACACTCCAGCATTTTGTTGCGGTTCCTACTTGTTTCTGTATAGAGCTCAAATGTATACAAGGTAAGCACAGATAAGTATACAGTATATCAGTAAGTATACAAGATAAGAAAAAAAAATTGGCTTAACTTTTCATGTGAGCTAGTTATTGCTCTCATTACTATGGACTGTACTGGTCTGATTACTTTTTTCTGGTTTACAAGGTGTTTTTTTTTTAAAAAAAAAATCTATTATATACCACCTTGTGAGTCTATTGATGGAAAGGCAGTATAGATTGATAAATAAATAACTGAAATCCTTCAGGAAGTTTCCTCATGTTTCACTTAAAGCAAAATTTCAAGGCATCTGAGGTGTCCAAAAGATTGTCAATATTTCTCAGTGTGCATGTCCAGGGGGGAGGGGGTGTTGCACATCCTGCTTACAGCAGGTCAACCTCCACATCTCAGCATCCCACAATTCACAGTGCTCCAAAATAACACTCAGTGGGTTATATCTAGATTTAGTCATACTTAGAGTAGACCTATTGAAATCAATGTGACTTAAGTTAGTAATGATGACTAAATTAAAGCCCTTTGATTTCAGCAGGTATACTCTGACTAAATCTGGATCCAACCCAGCATAACCAGTAGTTTTCCAGTATTCCTTGAAAAAATGAGTCTTCAGTGTTTAAAGACAGCATTCCTCAAACTTCTCATTCTGGAATAGTCCTCAAATAACCCCAAACAATTCAAGTGAGACTGATGCGGATTAGCTGATGTACTAAATGAAAAGTGATTTCATTTCAGAGGAAGTTTGAAGATGGAGGATAAGTCAGATTCTGCAACTCAGTGGTATGGGAATAAGCTCCTAGAAGGTTGGTGGTACAACTGGGTGGGAAAGGAAAATAATTGTGCTCGTCCTTCTATTCTGTATTAGGGCAACTGTGCTTGAATAAATGCTTTTGGTAGTATCCAATATTAGTCCAATGTAGAATAGATCCACTGAAATGAGTGGGACTTAAGTTAGCTAACTTAATGAATGGGACTAACTTAAGTCCCATTCATTTCAACAGATCTACTCTATGGAGGACTAACACTGGATACTACCGTACGATCATAGGATAAAACATCATTTCTATCCACTGCAAAATTCAGTGGAAAGTATAGCATCGGAAGCTCAGACTGAATTTGTCTCTTGAGACACTTTTAAACATTTCTCTCAAGTAAAGTTAAAGAAACCTTTTGGCATCACACAAAGCAACAGAAATAGGACTTCTTCATTAGGAAAAATGGATTACGCAAGTGCAAGTGAAAGCTTCTGTTTGTTTGAGATGATATCTCTTGTACAGCCCCAACTACTTAAGACTTCCGTTTTTCATTATTTCTCTGGGTTCCTTGAAATCAGCATGACAGCATCTGGCAGCATTGCTCAATTGGAAATTCTAATCTATTCAAAGCCTGCATCTCTGTTCTCAGTTTTGAGCTGGTTCATTTCCCAAGCAAATCCAAAGGGCCTGGGAAATAAAGAGACCCCCCTCCCCCTTCCTTTTATTTATTTCCATGTGGGAACAGCAGCGGTAGCCGCAGTGGAAGGGAGGAAGAATCTTTCCCTCCCTTCCCTCTCCCTCTCTGTCAACCAGGAAACTTTCTTCAGACCAGATACTGACCTGAACCAGGTAACAGCTCAAAAGGTCTTAAAAGCTCATCCTTCTTTTGAGAACCCTTTTTCAGAACCCTGGAAGTTGATTTCCAAGCCAGACTCGGGCAAATGTCCGTGGCATTTCTACTCCCCAGATTTCCATCATGGTTGATTTCATCTTTTCTGTAACACCTTAAAGGCATTTATTTCCATGACTCATCTCATATGGTCAACATGCACCTGGACCCTCAGCCAATTGCAGGCACATCTTTTCTATAATGTGCCAAGAGGTCTGAACTTCAGGTTGTACAGAAGGAGGGATCAGCTGGGCTCTATGGCTGGAGTTACCTGCCCTGTGTGCACTTTTAGTTGGTCTTTTATGCTTCTCATATAGTTGATTGGGATCTGCGGAGATATGATACCACGCACAGAACATTGCTGGTTGGCAGGGAACTTGTAAGCTCATGAAATAGCAGTATACTGCAAAACAAAGATATCCTGTGCCCCTAAGCCACCAAACTGTGACTGATAGCAGATGGTAGATCCCAGGGCTCAGGGCAAAACAAAACAAGGAGTACATCACCCAGTCCATCTGCCCTGGCCGAACAGCCTTCCCTGGGCAAATTTCTGATGGTCAGTGTGTATAAGCCTTCAAGCTCCAGCGATTTCCCATTACCAAAGAGCATCTGTTTGCCACTCCTCTGTGTTTCTCATACATCTTCTGTTATTCGTTGGCAGAACTTCAAGGCTCAGTGAGCTACCCATTACACTGGAACCTATTCTCGTCTCTTGACGGGTGGTTGTAATGCTGAGCATGCATGCAGTCCTTTGAATGGACAGCAGGTGTTTCTCAAAGCCACTGAGCCAGGGTGAGGTAATGGGCACAATATAGTTGTCTTGCATAAGTACACTCCAAAAGCACCTACAGAATGGTGATGGGGACAGAGAGGCTGGGCATATGACAGCTGACAAATGCATTGGTAATGAACAACAGACAACAAACAGAAAATGGAGCACCAGTGAAATAAAATACCAATTATTTGTGACAGATGTCAACAGGGTAACCGGCTCTGAGGCCCACAGTCTGTCTTACTGGACCCCTCAGAAGTCAAAGCCTTCTCATATTTCTCTTCCTCCATGTGACAGAAACAGCTCTGATGATGTGATCAAAATAAGGCAAACATTATTTTTCTGGTGTAAGCAATCCCCCTCCCCCACCTCTGCTGTCCTTCTGTCGGCAGGTGAAGACATTTTTATTCAAGCAAGCTTTTGCCGTGTAAGGGAGGGTCCTCCCAAGGATCTGTTAGGTTGGGTGCTGTTTTTATTTTGTCATTGTTGGAATTTAATTATGTTTTTCATGTATTATTATTTTAATCAAGTTTTCATTTTTTTAAAAATTAGTTCCTATGATTGTCAGTGTCATTTTGAGTGCCATTTTCTTGGCAGGGTACAGATCAAATAAATCAATAAATAATCAAAATTGGCACCAGCTGTGCATCTATGGCCATGTGGGTTACAACTCTGGGTTGTCTCTCCCCCAACAACCCAAATGTAAGGACTGAGTCCTACATCTCTGCAGAAGCACCCAGAGGTGTGGAAATGGATTCAGTCAGATGAGGAAGAGGGTGAAGGGGTGAGGGAGGTACCAAGGTCACAGGAGATAGAGCAGAGAGACAGTGGCAAAGAGGAGTCTTTCCAGATGCCAGCTAATCAGCTGAATCAAAGCCAGGCAGAAACCTCTCCATCTGGGAATGCCTGATCTTACGGTGGGGAAGGAGTTGGGAGTGACGGACCCAAGGATCAGATATTGGGTGAAGAAGGAGGACCAACTTAGTGAAGTGAGGTGGTCTAAAAGGTTGGCCACTGAAAAGAGTTTCCTAGGGGAAGACCCTCCCTGAGGGCAGATCTGGAAGAGCCACTCAGGTTTCCTACTGCTGGCGGGCACCAGTTTCATCAGAATAACCTAGCATAGTGCATTCAACAAAGGGAACTTCTTGCAGTCTAATTAGTATTGTGCAAACCTGACTAGAGAACTTAGCTCTGTGTTGCTGGATGCTGTAATCTGAAGTGTTGTTGATCTGGCTGTGATCTGCATAATAAAAACGATTTAGGGCACAATCCTATGCATGTTTAGACAGAGAAAAGGCCTTTTCTCTGTCTAAACATGCATAGGATTGCACCCTTACTAACAGAATGCTTTCCTTGTGTGACTACAAAGACACCTGATGATTTGGCACTTGACACCAGAATACCCAGTTCACACATCACAATCAACAACCCAGGGAGCATCCCTGGGTTGTTTAGCTCTGCCTGGCTGCAGCAGGAGTAATCAGACAGTGAGAAACAGCACACTCACTAACTTCTACTTCATTTACAACAACCCAGGGTTTGGGGTGGAGGGGGAACCTGGGTTGCTGTGACATGTGAAATGGGTCATTTCCTACACCCTGTGCCACTGGGGCCAAGTGGTTAAAGGTTGTGTGAGGGGCACTGCTGGCAATTTGAGCTGGGCCACCAGCATTACAGCCCAGAAACTTCCTGGTCTTGGCAATCATGTAATCACAATGAACCAGTCCTATGCCACTGTCTGTTATAAAGCTCCCAGAGCTGCTGTGTTCTCTCAGTCTGGCCAATGTGTCACCGTGTGAAGCTACCAAACTAGTTTGTGCCTCTGGGCAGACAGACTGACTAGAATTTGCCTGCACTCAGACCTGAAAGTCTGAAACAGCAACAGAGCATGCTCAAATGAGGCAAAACATAATGTGAGATAAACTTATACCTATTAAATAGAAGCACATGAAAATGAATTTGTTACCTTGATGAATACAGACTTGAAACACATTTAAAAATACAAGGCGATTTAGGCCTAAACTCTTTCAAGTTACTAGCCATGAAGAGGAAGTGTCTGTTTTCTCTCTTTTTGAAATGTATATTGATACAAATAGTTAAGCATGGGCCCCTGGGAAAAGTTTAAGACTATGAACATCTGGAAAATAAAATGTATAAAACCAGGAAATAAAAAGGATCAGAAATAAGGGAAATAAACAGCTCAAATTCATACTGTTTTTAAGTGTAGATATCAACATTTTCCAAGGATCTGAACATTAGAGGAAATATTTGGTCAAGATAAACGAACATAATATGATTTTTCTTGTACGCTTAACTTCTCCTTCTCTGCATTGGCTTCCAGCAGCTTTTGTCAGTGGACACGACAAGTGTCAGGGAAAGTTCTGCTGTGGATTAAAGCAAAAACAGTGCCTATTTCAGTTTTTGTTTTCCTACCTTTTGTTCTACCTTCAGGAACTGAGCAAATTCCTCAGTGGTAAGGTGGTCTTTCTTGTCACTGTAGCTCAAAAGGAGCAAGTAGAGGTCACGCCTTAATGACATCATCTTGTAAAATACAGAAAACTCTTCAAAGGTTAAGGTTCCCTGGTTCTCATCTGTGTCAGCCTCCTGAGGAACAAGTATAATAAAATAGTACGTTAGGTAGGATATGAATAAAGTAGCACAACAGAATAGCCACCATAGGAAAAGATACTTGAGAAGAGCCATGTGGCTCAATTTAAACTCAGTGCCAAACCATGGTTTGTACTAATCATTGATTAGAACCCCAAACCATGGTTTGAGCTTTCAAGCACAACATGAGCAAATCATGGATGAGAGCTGCTTATTTGTTTTCCATCCTCTTGGCACTCCATTTCATAACTTCATGCTGGTCAGTCTCTGTGCTGCTGCAGCAGCTTCTTGATGCAGAACAATGACCATAAGAATGGTTTGTGAATTTGAGCCAATATCTCAAAGCATCATCTAATCCAGAATCACTGCCATTACTAGATTATATCCTGTGATTGCCATATAACAGTCATTCCATGTGCCAGCCACCCATTCAGCAGGGAGGAATGTTCAAATGTTCATCCTGGATGAGAGAGGCAGAACCTCCTGCCCATAGGCCTAACCTGGCTAGTGGAGGTTCCTCATCAGGCCCATGGAGCCTCCTTGGGTTGCCTCCAGGGGAGGGGATTTCCTCCAAGCCCCATCTCCTGGAGGAATCATGCTGTTATCTACAACTGGAGATTGTAGCACAATCCTAAACACATTTATTCAAAAGTAGGCCCCACTGAATGCAATAGGATTTACTTCAAAGTAAGTGTGAATAGGGATTGGAGCTTTACAGCACAACTACTCAGAAGTAAGTTACATTGAGTTCAATGGGCCTTACTTCCAGGTTAACGCATCTGTATAGAGATGGAGCCATAGAGTCCTAAAACCTGTGCACAGATCCAAAGCCCCCCTGCCCCAACATTTGAGTCGGCTGCACATAAGATGATGTGTTCACAAAGGTGCAGACTGAAGGAGAGGACCACCCCCCACCCCCGGGTGCCTGAGCAAAAAAGCATTGCAACTTGAACAATTGTGAAGATGTTTAACTGAAGCCCAACGCCTTTTGGGTTTTAAAAACCCTTTTTCAAGTGTGCTCTACAACAAAAGCAAAAGCAAAAAAAGAAAAAAATATTCTGCACTCATCTCATAAATAATAAAATTTATTATTTTACATGCTATATAATCAAACAAAGCAGTGCAAACACATAATGAGGAGAGGACAAATAATAAATATTGACATGAATATAAACTAGCACAAAAGTCTTTAACATATAAAACCTTATTTATTCTGTGAAATAGCACAGAAATCTTTTAAATATAAAACCTTATTAATAATAACCAACATGCTCTAATGCAGTAAACGTTCTGAGAAACCACAAGGATACATTTGAAAATTCTAAAAGACAACCATTAGAAAACAACAGTCAAACCTTAAAACACTCCGTAGAATCTTCAAAGGCTCGCTTAATGAGAAGACATTTCAAAAACTATAAAAATACAACACCCACCTTGAAAACTCTGTTTGTTTGTTTGTTTATTACATTTCTATGCCACCCAATAGTCAAAGCTCTCTGGGCGGTTTACAAAGATTAAAAACATTAAAAATACAGTATACAGAGATTACAAGCCATTTACATAAAAACACCCACAAACAGACCGCTTACACAAAAGAATATATATCTAAAACAACTTCACACAAGCCATCTCAAAGCAAACAACCATAACCATAAGAGATTCCAGGATTGATTAAAACTTATCATACGCTGCCAAATGCCTGGGAGAAGACAAAGGTCTTAACCTGGCGCCAAAAAGATAACAATGTTGGTGCCAGGCGGGCCTTGTTGGGGAGATCGTTCCGTAATTTGAGATAAAAAACGAGTTGCAAAGTGCACATACTACAGAGGCTACTACATACTGAAAGGGATTGAACTTGGGACCTTCTGAATGCACTCTACCACTGCACTATGGCCCCTTCGGTAGCCTCTGTGACACGTGCACTTTGCAGCGCATTTGGAAATAACGATTTCTGCGCTGTTTCAGATTGCTAAGGTTTTATATGTTAAAGACTCTTGTGCTAATTTAGATTCATGTCAATGTTATTTATTATTTGTCCTCTCTGCATTATGTGTTTGCATGGCTTTGTTTGATATAAATCATGTAAAGTAAGGTATAGATGAGTGTAGAGTGTGATCATGAGTGCTTTTTCACTTTTGCTTTTGTTGTAGAGCACCCCTGAAAAGGGGTTTTCAAAACGCGAAACGTGTTGGGCTTCAATTAAACATCTTCACAACTGTCCAACCTGCACTGCTCTTTTGCTCAGGCATGGGGGGGGGGTCCCTCTCCTTCAGTATGCATGGTGTTCTGGTGCCTTCCCTCCTTGTTTGTTCTGTGTTCACAAAGGACCTGTTGTTGCAGTAAGACGTTCCATGCTGAGACTTCACAATGGACATATTTTATAGCGATGCTGATACAATCTAATTCAGTGCAACCCTATACAGGTCTACTTAGAAGTAAGCCCCATTGCATTCAATGGGACTTACTCCCAGGGAAGTGTGTATTGCAGGCTTAATCTGAGGTGTAATTAGTTCTTTAAGAGAAATCGGGATAGTGTGGTACTCCTGAATTTTGAACCTGGGGGTGGGGGATACACAGCCACAATTATTTCAATTCTGTTGCCAAAACATCATTCAGGCATATGACAACAATAGCAGGATTCCGTGCAAGGAAAAATGCAGACATTAACTCCACTATTTACTTCTGCTGAGTCTGTCCTCGGGGAAGAAAGGAGTACTTGCTATATGTTATTATGGCTTTTTTTAAAAAAAAAACCCAGCAACAACTTTGAGCATCTGCTTACAATGACTTGCTTAGTATTTACAAAACATTTCACAGCAGTTCTTTCAAAATGCATTCTCTTTGTGCAGGTTAAGTCCTCACAGTAACAGATTAAAATGTCTGCTTTCCCTGTTAAAGTTTAGGCAACTGGTTTTACACCATTCCAGAAAGAAAAGTTAAAGGAATCCACATTATGCTTCCAAAATAGTATATTTTATTCCCTCTAGCAAAGGTCTGGGTTTTTTAAAATTCATTTTGGACTTTTTATACCAGATTCAACAAAAGATAGATCACATGCCTATCTGACTCATCCTACATTTCCTCAGTTGGTCTGGGTTTACTTGCACAAAGCCACATTTATTATACCAGTCAAGCAGCACAGAGGGGATGTGTATCATTTGAGCAGGATGGTAACCACAATGACAAAAACTGCACGGGCAGAACATGCCTGGACTGGTATAACAGCAACTGCAATTGTTTCAAACAAATCATAGTTAATATGAACCACAGCTTGCTAGTCCACACAACATGATAAGCCATGGTTAAGCAAAAAACCAGAAGTGAAAGCTTCAAAACTCCTCCTCACAGCTTATTCATGCCATGCTAAACTGTGCAGTCAGGGTAACCAAAAGTGTGCATATTTGTGCTTTCCCATTTGGCTCTAGAGCAGAGGTGAAACTCTGAATACTATAAAGAGAACTTGGAGAGAAGAGTGAAACCCACCTTATCTTGCTGCTCTGCACTGCTTTAAAGATTTTTTTCCCCTGGCCCAGGTTTGATATCAGAAATGAGCCAACAGGGAGAAAACGTCTTAAAGTACTGAAGCACATCAATTTAAGGGACACGGTGGGTTTTGCACCTCTCTCCAACAACTCCTTTTGGTATACAAAGTTAACCCCCTACCACTGGCACTTTATAGCAAGTCTGCAAGCATGTGTTAAATAAACACACACACACACACACACACATATGGTTCGGCCCTCAGTCTTCTGCAAAAAGCCAATTCAGGTTAAGTTCTGCATGAGCTACAGGTAGACAGGTGACCAACTCCCTGTATGCTACTCAAGGCTGTAAGTCAGCTCAGAGGTAGACTCAAAACCGCGAGTACAAAACTGTGAGTACAAGTACAGAGCATCATGAGAACTAGCTTTCTTGAATCAGACCAGATGATCAGAAGAAGTCCTGAATTTGCACTCTGTTGAAGCAGGGTGGTATGTTATGATTCTAAAGGAGTATAGGGTGCAGAATCCAACTGCCTGAAAATCTCAGGTTTCATTTTAAAAGTAGAGCAAGCTTCCAACCCTGTGGGCTATGCCTTCTAAAGCCAGGGGATGGATGAACAAGATTTCCAGTGATGCGGGAGCTTCATGCCCTCTATAGCTCCTTACCCTACTCCATGACTAGCAAAGCCATTATTATACAGCATTTATTTATTTAATCGCCATCTGGCTGGTCACCCAGCCACTCTGGGCGATGTACAATAATAAAAACAATTTAAAACAATAAAATTCTACATTTAAAAACATATTTCTAAAAATACCCTAACCCACCCCAAATGCCTGCCTGAACAACCATGTTTTTAATGCATGATGGAAGCTCATTAAAGAGGGGGCATGGCAGAGTTCCCTAGGGAGGGAGTTCCACAGAGTGGGGGCCACCACAGAGAAGGCCCTCTCCCTCATCCTCACCAGTCTAGCTGTCCTGGCTGATGGGACAGAGAGAAGGCCATCCGAGGCTGATCTTGTTAAGCGGCCTGTCCGGTGTTGCTGGAAGTGCTCCTTGAGATAGGCTGGGCCAAAACCATATGGGGTTTTAAAGGTCAAAACCAACACCTTGAATTTGGCCCGGAAAACAACTGGTAACCAGTGCAACTCCTTCAGCACTGGAGTGATGTGATCATGCCAGTGGCTGCCTTTAATCAGGTGAGCCGCCGCGTTCTGTACCAGCTGCAGCTTCCGAACCATCTTCAAGGGTAACCCCACGTAGAGCACATTACAGTAGTCTAAATGAGAGGAGACCAGGGCATGTACTACTGATGGGAGCAGATGGCTGGGAAGGTAGGGGCGCAGCCGCCATATCAGATGGAGTTGGAACAGTGCTGTCTGGCTCACAGCTGACACCTGAGCCTCCATGGACAGCTCGGAGTCTAAAATGACCCCCAGGCTGCGGACCTGGCCTTTCAACATATGAAAAACTTTGCACATTTGCTTCATTTATGCAGGTAGAAGACATAAGCTCTTCTTCACACGGAATCTGGGTTGCCCTGGTAGGAAATTTCTACTTCCTTTAGCACACAGGGCTGATCATATTTTCCTATTGCTAAGTAGAGCAGTGCCGTTACTTCCTTAATCTTGTATGTAATGCTAGCATTAATGCAACTTAAACAGTCATGGACTTTTTGTGCCACAGGATCATGCTGTTGCCTGCAAACAAGATAATGAGTCAGCATTTTTATTTCACTTCAGCTTCTCTAGAGGATGTATTGTCCAAGACTCAAAGAGAAGTTGGCAGTCTCAACCACAAAAAGAAAAAACAGCTCCAGCTTGCCAGAGCAAAATAACAGATGCCACTGGCTATAAAAAGTGCTATTAATACTGGTTAATGAGAGCATGCTCTATCCCAAATACTACTTTTAACTGTAATGATGAAGTAAGAATCTACCTGGCATGTTTATTAGCATCACTACCGTCTAAGATGAATGTGGTTCACTACTCCATGCAAAGCAAACTGTATTTTTAAAAGAGCCAAGCAAGCATCACAGTAATGGAATGAATGTGTGTGTTTTTCAGACCAAATCCTCCAACTCATGTATTAAAGAGAAGTCTGTACAGGAACTTCTGGCATTCTCACAGGAAGCATTATCTGGAGCCACTGAAGGTTTGCACATGGACAGAGCTGCTGTCATCACGCATGCTGCGCCCACCTAAGCACAGCCCACAAGTCTCCACATCATACCCCATGCTATGAGGCAGGGTTCAGTGCCAGCAGCCTACCCTCTAAAATAGCCTTCCCCAACCTAGTGCCCTCCAGATGTGTAGGACTGGTGATGATGGGTGTAGTGCCTTGGAGCACACCAGGTTGGGGAATGCTGCCCTATAGGATAAAGGGAACAAACCTATTTGATTCACACTTGTAGAGCCATTTGTAAATGTGATTGGTTTGCATTAAAAAAAACACCACTTCCCACCCTCACCCCGATGTCTGGAAGAAGAGCAGTTAGCTCAAAACTCAGTGAGTGTTTTGGAATATCTCAATAAATTTTGGTGCATGCTATTCAAGTTTGTGTTGACCCTAATAATGCAGAGTTGCCTTCTTCTGGCTGCAAAAAGTCATTAGTAGCCCCACTGCTCTCATATTTGTGGCAAAAAGGTGCTGTTAAACACAAACAGGCCTCTAAGGAATTGGATCTAACAGAGATTAATCATTGGCCTCATCAGAAAGCATATTAAGAACTCCGTGTCCAGTTTGCAATTAATTAAATGTTATAATTCCTTGAAGGCTGCTGCCAGGTGTCAGCAATCCAGCCAAAGCCAAATGTTGACATGGCATGGCATGATTAGCCTTCCGCTGCTGTCTGTTGTCTATGAACAATTAAATGCATTGAACTGTCTGCCCATTAATCTTCATTGATAATCCCAGGTTTCTCTTTTGAAAGGCTAACACTCATCTTACAAATAAAGAGAGAGAGGATGCTCACCTGAAACATTTGTCTTACTTTCCTCCGGGGCAGGTTGACATTCAGTTTGTGCATCAACTGGTGGATCTCTTCAATATTCAGCAAGCCATCGCCATTCTTGTCTGCTTCCTGAAAGGTCTGTTTCACCCAAGTGCAGATAAATTAAGGAAAGGGTAAACTGCTACACCAAAATGGTCTTGGCTTTGCTTTTAAATTATTGGGGGGGGGGAAGCAAAAGTAAAGAGTCAAGTTATATAAAACAGGCACAGGGTGACAACAAAACAGAACATAGAAGGTCAGTTCATGCATGTTATTTTTCCTGCAAGGGACAGTGCACAATGCATAGATCAGCCTTTCCAAGCCTGGTAACCATCAGATGTATTAGACTACAACTCCCATCATCACCAGCCAGCATGGCCATCCCTATACATGTGGACCAAAACAAAAACAAAAAATCCTGTATGAAGCAGAGCTCAATATCATTTTCCCAGTATTACACACTGTGGCCAAGTTCACATGTAACACTAAGACATAGCTCATTACCGTCCTCCAATGCAGCTTTGAGGAGGAAATTGGAAGCAACTAACCACAGTTTATCATATCCAAACAGAAACTGTAGTTAGTGTTAACTATGGTTTATTGAAACAAGCCAAGAGTATTAACAATGGTTTGATGTTGACTTGTTTCAATCAACAATAGTTAACACTAGTCAGGTTTGTCCCCATTTGGACATAACAGACCAGGTTGGACATGACGATAAACCATAGTTTATTATGGCAGGAATGAGCTACGGATTAACATACTCTTTCTTCCTCATCTGGCATGGCCCTCAGGCGATGGAACACCTTTGCTTCTGTTTTTGATTAACTGCAGTTTAGCATTCCATCTAGAACCTAAATTATGGCTAAACACAAATATGGCTTGTGGAAGTAAGCAGCTTCAAATCCATGATTTGAAGATGGCGTGATTCAAACAATCCAAAGTTAATATTAACCACAGTTTGTCAGGTTTGGATGAAACAAGCTGCAGTTAATCAAAACCAGAAGTAGACATTTCCAATCTCCTCCTCACAACCACACCAGAGGAGGGGAGGGGAGGAGGAAGTGTGTGATCCCAATGGTTTGTTATCATCACAATAAATCATGGCTCAGCATGACAAACAAACCATGGTTAGTTGAAAATAGAAGCAAAAGCCACATAAGAGGAGAGGAAACTATGGTTCAGCATTATACCTAAGCTCAGCCTGTATCAAGTGTTTCATTATCAAGAACATGACAGCTAAGTAGCTGGGTTTGAGCAGAGGAAGAGAATCTACTCTTTTTCCCTGCCTCAGATTAGTACTGAAACAAAATTCTGAATTACTTCAAAACTGGAATGAATTTTCAAAAGCGACAAAAGTCCTGTGTTTTTCCAGAGAAACCCAACTTTTATTTCTGTTTGCTCTCAAAGTGTTAAAAAAAATGTGTTTTTTATGATATTTGTGTTATGTTTCCTGCTTTGCAGTCATTGAAGTATTGATTTTAATGTTTTGATATTTTCTTATTACAGGTCTAAAAGCCACACTGGTTTAAATTATTACAAATCAGAATCAACAGAGTATTTCATTTTTTTATTTCAAGTATTTTTAAAAGCACTTTTTAGAGTATGCTCCCCCCCACCCCCGACACAAGCAATGTACAAAAAGAAGTGAGACACAAGGTACTTTTGTACATGGCTGAAGACGTTAAAGCAAAGGTTAATTTTGTTGTTCAGTCGTTCAGTCGTGTCCGACTCTTCGTGACCCCATGGACCATAGCACGCCAGGCCTTCCTGTCCTCCGCTCTCTCCCGGAGTGTGCTCAAGTTCATATTCATTGCATCGGTGATGCTATCTAGCCATCTCATCCTCTCCCGTCCCCTTCTCCTTTTGCCTTCAGTCTTTCCCAGCATCAGGGTCTTTTCCAGAGAGTTTTCTCTTCGCATTAGATGGCCAAAATATTTCAGCTTCAGCTTCAGTATCTGTCCTTCCAATGGGCACTCAGGGTTGATTTCCTCTAGGATTGACTGATTTGACCTCCTTGCAGTCCAGGGGACTCGTAAGAGTCTCCTCCAGCACCACAGTTCGAAAGCATCAATTCTTTGGCACTCAGCCTTCCTTATAGTCCAGCTCTCACAGCCATACATTACTACTGGGAAAACCATAGCTTTGATTATATGGACCTTTGTTGGCAAGGTGATGTCTCTGCTTCTTACTATGCTGTCTAGGTTTGCCATAGCTTTCCTCCCAAGGAGCAAGCGTCTTTTAATTTCATGGCTACAGTCACCGTCTGCAGTGATCTTGGAGCCCAAGAAAGTAAAATCTGTCACTGCTTCCATTTCTTCCCCTTCTATATGCCAGGAAGTGATGGGGCCAGATGCCATGATCTTCGTTTTTTTAATGTTGAGTTTCAAACCAGCTTTTGCACTCTCCTCTTTCACCCTCAACAAGAGGCTCTTGAGATCCTCTTCGCTTTCTGCCATTAGGGTGGTATCGTCTGCATATCGGAGGTTGTTGATAATTCTCCCAGCAATCTTAATTCCGACCTCTGATTCATCCAACCCGGCGTTTCTCATGATGTACTTTGCATATAAGTTAAATAAGCAGGGTGACAATATGCAGCCTTGTCGTACTCCTTTCCCAATTTTGAACCACTCGGTTGTTCCATGTCTGATTCTTACTGTTGCTTCCTGACCCTGGTACAGGTTTCTCAGGAGACAGGTAAGGTGGTCTGGTACTCCCATCACTTTAAGAATTTGCCACAGTTTGTTGTGATCCACACAATCAAAGGCTTTAGCGTAGTCAATGAAGCAGAAATAGACGTTTTTCTGGAATTCTCTTGCTTTCTCCATGATCCAGCGAACACTGGCGATTTGGTCTCTAGTTCCTCTGCCTCTTCGAAACCCCGCTTGTACTTCCAGTAGTTCTCGGTTCGCATACTGCTGAAGCCTAGCTTGTAGGATTTTGAGCATCACCTTGCTGGCATGTGAAATGAGCGCAATTGTGCGGTAGTTTGAACACTCTTTGGCGTTGCCCTTCTTTGGAATTGGAATGTAAACTGACCTTTTTCCAGTCTTGCGGCCATTGTTGAGTGTTCCAAATTTGTTGGCATATTGAATGCAGCACTTTAACAGCATCATCTTTTAGGATTTTAAATAGCTCGGCTGGAATACGGTCATCTCCGCTAGCTTTGTTGTTACTAATGCTTCCTAAGGCCCACTTGACTTCACTCTCGAGGATGTCCGGCTCAAGTTCAGTGACCGCACTATCATGGCTATCAGGGACATTAAGATCTTTCCTGTATAGTTCTTCTGTGTATTCTTTCCACCTCTTCTTAATCTCATCTGCTTCTGTTAGGTCCCTGCCTTCTTTGTCCTTTATCATGCCCGTCTTGGCACAAAACGTTCCCTTGAGATCTCCAATTTTCTTGAAGAGATCTCTAGTCTTTCCCATTCTGTTGTTTTCCTCGATTTCTTTGCATTGTTCATTTAAGAAGGCCTTCTTGTCTTTCCTTGCTATTCTCTGGAACTCTGCATTCAGTTGGATATATCTTCCCCTTTCTCCCTTGCTTTTCACTTCCCTTCTTTCGTCAGCTACTTGTAAAGCCTCATCAGACAGCCACTTGGCTTTCTTGCATTTCTTTTTCTTTGGGATGGATTGAGTTGCTGCCTCCTGAACAATGTTACGGACCTCCGTCCATAGTTCCTCAGGCACTCTGTCTATCAGGTCTAGTCCCTGAAATCTATTCCTCACCTCCACTGTATATTCATAAGGGATATGATTGAGGTCATACCGGAATGGTTTAGGGGTTTTCCCGACGTTCTTCAATTTAAGCTGAAATTTTGCAAGAAGCAGCTCATGATCTGAGCCACAGTCAGCTCCAGGTCTTGTTTTGACTTACTGTATAGAGCTTCTCCATCTTTGGCTGCAAAGGACATAATCAATCTGATTTCGATATTGACCATCTGGTGATGTCCATGTGTAGAGTCGCCTCTTGTGCTGTTGGAAAAGAGTGTTTGCTATGATCAGCGTGTTCTCTTGGCAAAACTCTATTAGCTTTTGTCCTGCTTCATTTTGTACACCAAGGCCATGCTTGCCTGTTATCCCGGTGATTTCTTGACTTCCTACTTTAGCATTCCAATCCCCTATGATGAAGAGGACATCTTTTTTTGGTGTTAGTTCTAGAAGGTGTTGTAGGTCTTCATACAACCAATCAACTTCAGCTTCTTCAGCATCAGTGGTTGGGGCATAGACCTGAATTACTGTGATGTTGAATGGTTTGTCTTGGATTCGTACTGAGATCATTCTATCGTTTTTAAGATTGTACCCCAGGACTGCTTTTCCCACCCTTTTGTTGACTATGAGTGCTACTCCATTTCTTCTAAGGGATTCTTGCCCACAGTAGTAGATATGATGGTCACCCGAATTAAATTCACCCATGCCTGTCCATTTTAGTTCGCTGATTCCCAAGATGTCGATGTTCAATCTTGCCATCTCATGTTTGACCACCTCTAGCTTACCTTGATTCATTGATCTGACATTCCAGGTTCCTAAACAATATTGTTCTTTACAGCATCGGATTTTCTTTTCACCACCAGACACATCCACAGCTGAGTGTCCTTTCGGCTTTGGCCCAGCCGCTTCACTCTTTCTGGCGCTACTTGGAAATTCCCTCTGCTCTTCCCCAGTAGTATATTGGACACCTTCCGACCTGAGGGGCTCATCTTCTGGCGTCATCTCTTTTAGCCTTGTGATACGTTCCATGGGGTGTTCTTGGCAAGAATACTGGAGTGGGTTGCCATTTCCTTCTCCAGTGGATCACATTTTGTCAGAACTCTCTGCCATGACCTGTCCATCTTGGGTGGCCCTGCACGGCATAGCTTATGGCTTCACTGAGTTACGCAAGCCCCTTCGCCACAACAAGGCAGCGATCCATGAAGGGGAAAGGTTAATTTTAGCTGATTGGAAGAAGAAAAAAAAAAGGTTAATTTTAGCTGATTGGAAAAAAAATCAATTTCCTCTGCCACAGGATAGATGGCTCCATGAAAGTCTACCCACTAGCTGCCAATTTAAGAACTATGTATGATTTCTCAATATTTCTCCATACAGCAAACATGAAAGTCCCCAACTATCTCTGTCTATGCAACCAAGGAATTCTAAGGTAATTCAGCCACGTCTTGCTAAAGAGTCATTCATTTGTCACTAGGGATGGGCAAATGACCGATGTTTGGTATTCTTAGGGTTCTGCTTGCTTTGTGCAAACAGGAAATTTGTTCAAATCAAGCAGCGATCGAAGGGGAGACTTGCACAAATCTCCCCAAATTTGTGGAAATTTCCTCCATTGGCTAAAGCAGGGCTGATTCAGCATACTGAGAAATTCTGCGCAAATCAAACTGGGAGTCAGGAATGAGATGAATGCAAGCACAGGTTTTGACAATTTGCTAATATTTTTATTGGACACAGGCTCACGTTTGGAGCTTCAAACTTGGATGTTTTGCAAACAAAACAAAATTCTCAAACATCCGTACTTGTCACTATGGGTCAATACAAATGAATTCTGGAACATGTGATAATAGTCAATTAAAATCCATTTGTTTGCTGGCTCCATTTTTGTGGTAAGCCATGTTTGAAATGATGGTGCCACTACAAACCAAGGGTCCATTATCTTGAGATATCATCTAATTTAAACTTAACCCTGAAAGATACAATGATGTACCATTAACAACTCTGTTTTATACACGTGGCATCCCTTTACTATGTTGCTCTCACATCAGAACAAGAGTGCTTCATCAGATCAAGGGTCCATTAGTCCAGCATTCAGCCCCCAGCAAGACCAGTTACATGCTCTGAGAAGCTCCTCAGCCTTGCTGTTTGCACCCAGCATCCAGAAATCAGGGAAGCTTCACTGAGCTTTTCATAGGGATGTTGGAGAAATCCACAATGAAACCAAATGAGTTTGGGTTTTTATGAATCTGACCCACAGATTCCACAGCAGACCAGCTTTCCCCCCATCAGGCAGATTCCATGGACTTGTGGACCATTTTTGTAACCTTCAGGAATTCTGCACAAATTTCGTCATAGAAAAATATGCACAAATTTAAAAAAAACAGCTGAAAATGTGCATTTCTTCCACAGGCTAAAGCGTGAAAATATGCATTGGGAGGATTCGTGCATTTTGTGGGAATTCGTGCATTTCTGCATGTGCGGATTTGCAGCACAAATTTGAATTTGTGCAAATGCGAATTTGTGCAAATTCTGAAGCCTTTGAAAATCCAATTCCATTGATGGGTGGACGATACAGCGAAAGGCACCTAACAAGCCACGAAACGCAGAGGGAATGGATTTTACACAATCCATACATCCCTAGGTTTTCATGGCTAACATCCATGAATTTAAAGCATCTAAACCAGTGGCTGTTGCCGCATGTTGAGCTAATCAGTTACACGAATTCATTGGGTGTTGCGAGAAGAAATACATCCTTTTGTGTCTGTTCTCAAACCCACCCCAAATCAACTTAATCGAGCACTCCTAGGTTGTACCAATGTAAGAGCAATTAAATTCCACACCATTAATTCTTGTACACCTTCATCACCACCCTCCCCCCATTTGTTGTTCCTTTTTCTAAACTAAGAATCTGCAGTCACTTTATCTGTGCCTCAGAAGGAAGATATTTCAACCCCTTGATCCTTGTGTATGCAGTCCTATGCATGTTTACTCAAAAGTAAAACCTACCATCCATCCATCCATCCATCCACCCACTTCTAAGCCATCTTTAAGGGTGGAATTTTGCTATCTGCAATGGGGCTTCCTCCATAGTTAGGTGTATTTAGGATTGCAGCCCTAGGGCCAACTAGACATAATTTTGTCACATAGTTTGCCCATGCTTAGCTGTTTTTTCTTCCATAAATAGCTAGCACGAGGTGTGGGGCAGAGCTGGATTAGGACTGGAGCATGGTGGAGGGGAGCTTTGCCTCCACTGCTGTGCCAGTCAGACTCACACTTCTAGTACCTGTTACTTGCAGTAGGATGAGCTCCTATTTGCACCACTGAGACTGCTCCTCCCATTGTGAATAGCAGGGCCATAGGGGTGGAAGGGTTAAACCCCGATCAAGACCACATGGGAGAAAAGGGTTAAAGCCTCCTTCCCCCATACCACAGTCCCAATCCAGCTACAAACACACACAGAGCCATGCCAGCTTTTTTTTTTTTTTTTACAAAACAGCTAGCCAAGGGCAAACTATGGTGCCAACGTCATGTCTAGTTTGGCTCATAGTTGTTCTTTTCTGCACCTTCTACAACTCCACAATACTCTCTTGCTCTACTCTTGGTCAACCATTTAATTTCACCAAACTTTTCTCCTGTTGCCCCCACACACCTCCATCTGGCTAGGAACATCTACCCCTTTTTTCAACAGATGCATCCTTCCTTATGAATCCGTATCCTCTGGTGGCTTCTGTTATGTTCTCACTCTAGCTGGAGCTGTTACAGGGGTCATTTCACCCTGCAGCCTCCCATCTGCCAGAACTGATCATGCAAACCAGGCTTCAAACCAGGCATTCAGTTGTCCCAGCACAACAGAATGCACAGCAGCAATGTACAGCCTTCAAAAGTCAGGGATAAATATAGAAAGTGCAGAAAGAGTTTATGGTGCTTGTAATTCGCCACAGAAGGTTGGCAAGTGTTCCTGTCTTCTGACAGTCACAGCTGATGTCAGGAAGTGGGAACTGTTAGGTGCGAGACAACATCCACTGCTCTCTCACTTCAGCCTGGAAACTTGGGTCCAACTGGGTCATGATCTAGGATGTTCACTGGCAGAAGAACTTGCTTTCCCCACAGCAGCATAACTCTGTACATAGTGCGGCTTTTTTTCCACATTTAGCTCCGGCTGTGCAATGTGATTTGCATTATCTAGTCCATAGCTTATAAGAGGCCCAAGACGTACTGAAGAAGGTAACAATCCTCACACCACCTAATGATTTTATATCTTTATTTTCAGCTTCCTTTCCCCCCTCACCACTTTGTCTCTGAGTGAACCTAGGCTATTTGTAATCCAGCCCTGGAGTAAATGTTTCTGCTCCTTTCTTAGAAAGACCATCACACTTAGTAAAAATTCATCTAGAGTCTGTTGCAGCCTAAGGATGCATCCATGTATGCACCTAAGACATTTTGACTCCCAAGGAAAATCCAAAATGCCCCATTAATACGAATCTAAGAACGAATGTCGCCACTGTATGCCACACAACTCTTCCATCCGAGGCAGATGCCACACACCACCTAAGGATATGGTGCAAGTAAAATACTAAGCGATTTATACTTGGGAAGGCCTTGGGAAGGGCTGTGTACTCACCACCACCCCATATTTTTTATTCAAAACTGTTTTAAGTCTTTCCATGATTAACAAAGGGAAAGCAAAACTGAATGGCCAAGCCGGTAGTGCTTGCTTTCCAAGCAATAAAATGGCAAGACTGTGACCAGACAGGATGCTATTACCAGCAGCATCTACAGATAACAATCAATACAGCAAATAAAAAAGGCAGACCCTTAATGGACAGAAAAATGCATTTTTAAAATATGGCTAAAGAAGAAGCCTAGGGGCAGGCCCTGTGCCTTAAGGCATGCATGCGTTCATGCCCTCCCATTGTGAATAGCAGGGCCACGGGGCATGCCCTCTTTCAGCCAGAGGGCCAAATTCAGTTTCAGAGACTCTCTCACGTGGGACATTGCAGTGCTGGGTTGGGCAGGACCAACATACCAAGCATACCAGCCTACTGTAGATTTAAGCTCCTACTGCCACTAACTAAGCCTTAGGAGAAGCATTTCAACCACTGAGAATGGGGGGAAAACTGCACAAAAGCAAGGGAACCACCAAACGACTGGTGCTTGGGGAAAGGGAGCGGGGACAGGGAAGGGGGTGTGGCCATGTGGGGAACCCTGGAGAACCCGATTGGGACCCCAGGTGAGCCAGATTTGGCCCATGTGCCTGAGGTTCGACAGGCCCGCCGGTTTGCTAGACCAACCAGAGTCAACAAACCGTGAGCCAGAATATAACCTCTTGAAAGGATATTGATCATGTGTTCTCTGCCTTTTAGCAAGTGAGTCCTCATCACTTATCCCAGCCATCAAGTATTTCAGCCCCGTGATCCAGGTGCGAGCTTCCTCTGGGTTAGAAGTTATCAGATCCAGCGACTCCATATGATTGCCATGGTAAATGGTAAAGCAACAGCTCGGATCAAAGTTGCCCTCGGCATGGCGATGGAATATTTCCGATTGCCGGCCTTCAGTGACTTTGTAGATAGAATCAATGATGACTGTAAAAGCAATGGAGGAAACCAGAAAAATAAAGGTGTTAGGATGCTTTGGCTCTCCATATTCTTTACTCCAACGTTCCCTTCTACATTCATGAGTTAGGCCAAAATATCCTTCAGGAGGAGGAAGAGGCTGTAGTATTAGTTTTAAAGGGCTTTATTTCCTTTTCAGATGTTGTGTGAAGTCACATTACTCCAAATGTAATTACTCCAAATGTAACACCTGATAGGGCAATGAATAAACAGGAGACACAAAAGAGGTTCTCCCTCTGTCTTCTTGAACAGAAATAGTTAAGAAAGAAAGAAAAATATATGCTTCACTTCGGGTACTATAGGTGGAGATATCAAATGACTGTGAACCAGCACACACATCATGCTCCCAATTCCTTGCAGGGGTGCCCCCCCCCCGATGTTTTGGCCTACAACTCCCATGACCCCGCACCATTGGCTATGCTGGCTAGAGGGCTGATGCAAGTTGTAGGCCAAAACATCTGAAGGGCCACAGGTTGCCCAGCCTTGGGTTAAAGAATCAAGAGAGGGCCGTCGGATCATGAGCTCCCTCTCTCTGCTGGTCTTAGTCATAGCTGACAGAAGGTTAACAATGAGGTTGACATCAACACCAATCTTACCCATGGTTAATACTGACGAGGGGGTTTGCACGGGAGAGTGGAAGGGTTGGGGACTCTGTTTAAGGGATTGGGAAGGTTACATGCGCAACAGCCCCTGTGCAAATCCAAAAACAAGGAATCCAAAAACAAGGAATCCAAAAATATGCACAATGTAAAAGGCATCTTAGAAGAAACTTACTTTTTGCCTTTTCACTTTTCCTGGATGGCCTCCATCTGATGCAAGTCCTGTGCTCATCAAGGTAAAAAAGACGTACTAGACCTTTCGCTCCATTCTTCAGTTTAACCATCTGAGTCCCAGACTGCATTACGCTCATGCATCTTTCAACTGAAATTAAAAGACAGAGAGAGATTATAACAAATTTAACTAAAACAGCTATTTTGCTGTTCTAATTTCTGGATAATTACGACAGTACTTATCTACAAAGTCAATACTACATAATCCTTCTAATTTTAGTCATTCATTTAAAAATTCTTGGCCGCCTTTCAGGGCAGAAGCCCTGCCAAGGCGGCTTACAGAAATAAAATACATGAAAAGAGTTAAAATATTAAAAGCGCTAAAAACATAAACATAATAAAATAGCAAATAAAAGCCGACAATAAAACCAACAACTGTAAAAACAGCAGCAACAGCAGTCGTATCAAGAGAAGGCCACAGTAAAATAATACATTTTTAAGGCCTTCTTAAAGGCCTGCAATGATGGAGCATGACGAACCTCCGATGGCAACTTGTTCCAAAGGTGCAGGGCCACTGCAGAGAAGGCCCTCTCACATGTGGTCACCTACCTAACTGCTCTCACACATGGGCAAATGAGAAGGGCCTCTCTTTCTGATCTTAAAGTGCAGGCAGGCTGATATGGGTGAAGGCAGTCCTTCAAGTAACTTGGTCCCAAACCGTTTAAGGCTTTAAAGGCCAGAACCAGCACTTTAAATTGGGCTTGGAAACACACCGGTAACCAGTGCAGCAGGTGCAGTAGAGGCATTATGTGATCAAATTGCCTTGCCCCCACCAATACTCAGGCGGCCGCATTCTGCACCAGCTGAAGTCTCTGAACCGTCTTCAAAGGCAGCCCCACATATAGCGCATTACAGTAGTCCAGCCTGGACACGACTAGTGAGGCAAGGTCTGTGCCCTCGAGAGGGGTTTGCAGCTGGTATACTAGCCCACGCTGGTAATACGCACTCCTGCACACTGCAGCCACCTGGGCTTCCCCAGTTAACTCAAGAGTCCAAGAGGACTCCCAGACTGCACACTTTGTCATTTAGGCAGAGTGCAACCATGTCTAAAACCAACTGTAAACATCCATCTGAAGTAGTTGGTTTCCCAAGCTACAGTACCTCCATCTTGTCTGGGTTAAGTTTCAGCTTGTTCACCCTCATCCATCCCAAAACAGCCCCCAGACACTTCCACCTGGGATGTGCATATGGAAACGAGAGGTAGAGCTTAGTATCATCCACATACCGCTGGCATTTCTGCCCAAACCTCCTGATGACTTCCCCCAGCAGTTTCATGTAGATGTTAAAAAGCCTGAGGGACAAGACAGAACCTTGTGGTGCCCCACAGGCTAATGACCATGGGTGGAACAGAAGCCCCCCAGCACCACCTTCTGAGACTGCTCCTCCAGAAAGGACTGGAATAAATTTAAAACTGTGCCCCCCAAGCCCAATACAGATAAACAATCCAGAAGGATACCACAGTCAATGGTACTGAAAGCCGCTGAGAGGTCCAGAAGAACCAACAGGGTTGCACTCCCCCCATCCATTCCCTGGCGTAAGTCATCAAACAGGGTGACCAAGGCTGTTTCTGTCCCATAAACAGGCTTGAAACCCGAGTGGAATGGATCTAGGTAATCAGTTTAATCCAAAATGGCTTGGAGTTGTGAGGCCACCACATGCTTGCCCAAGAATGATACAGGTGGTAGTTATCCGAAACCATAGGATTTAAATTTGGTTTCTTCAATAAAGGTCTCATCACAGCTTCTTTCAAAGCTGCAGGGACCTCACTGTCCCACAATGAGGCATTTACTACCTCGGAGGTCCAGATATACAGCCCAGCTCTGGCGGATTTCACAAGTCAGGATGGGCAAGGATCTAAAGGACAAGTAGTAGGCCTCAGTCCTCCAACAGTTTGTCCACATCCGCAGGTTGCACAAGCCAAAAGGTGTCTATAACATGACTAGATGCACCAGCCCCGTCCATATCAGACTCTGTCAAAACAATGGCATCCAAGTCAGCATGAACTTTCATCTTATGTGACGGAAAACTGGCAATTAATTAGCCTTTTAAAATTTGTAGCATGAATGTTAAATCTGTTATTTAGAAAATTATAACTAGCATACAAAGAACATACTTTATTTCAACAAAACAGCAATGCTTTATCGTCCATTATTATATGGCTTTACTGAATGAACTAGATCAGGAACTAAATCACATAATTAGATCAATCCAAGGGTTGATGGCACTTTTGAAATGCTGAAACTACAGACTACAGATCTTAAAAATATCCTGTTTTAATCTCCATAACGTTAAGCAAGTTTTAAATGCCAATATACACAAATAATACCCTGAATGGCATTTCAATAACATATTTCAAGGTATTTTTTCACAAATGCGAAACACTTAAGGCATTTGTGGCTTACCCCCAGGTAAGTAGGTACAGGATTGATGCCTCAAATTGATTTCAGTTGGAAAATTTAGTACATAAATTCTCACTCATATGTCTTTACTCCTCTGCCTGCCTCACAAGCAACATATATGTTCTGCTTATTGCTAAAAATAAAAATGTGGAGACAGCCATTATGGCTTCTTTGTCCCTGTAGTCCTTGGTACAATGTGAAATCTGTTTAGCACTTATCAAAGTCTAATCAAATTAAATCTCCACAACTCCTCCTGCACTCTATCTTAAGACTGTTAACAACTGCAAACTTCGGGGCTCAATCATCATGCCCTATTTCCCCTCCTGAAGCTCTATTTTGTTTAACATCCAGCCTGAAGAAGAGTTGTGAAGAATGCAAAAGCTTGCTTTCGGCTTTGCTTAAGTGAATGAAAAAGCCTTTCTAAAAGTGAGAGCTCTTGTGTAACCTTCGGAGTTCTTGTGATTCAAAGGAACTTCTAGAATTTCAGTGATCTTTTTCAACTGAACGTGACTGGGGAGAAGGCACAAATGTCTTCCCGAAGTACTATGAGCCACAGTTCTAACATTCCAGTCCTGGCAACATCTGGTCCCTGTGAACATCGGGCATATTCATCCCAGGGCATAACAGTTGCCCTCCCCATTGAGATTGGGGGTGGGGAGCATCTAGGGTGATACACAGCACTGCATTCTCAGCTCATAACTGAAACTACTATATATACTGTATATGAGAATAACAACAGATAAGGGCAGGGGCATCCGACCTGCCTTCCCCATATGTTCTATCCTTCTTGCCTAGCATTCATTGCCTTACATTCCATTGGCTGCCAGCCTACAGCGCTGGAGTTGCATCAATTAGCAACTTGACCAGGATCGGTGAGAGTCCTTTCCTGTCCCCTTGTACAGCAACCTTTCGCATAGGGAGCTATACAGGCTGGCACGACTGCCGCCATATATCATAACAACTATGGCTGCAATCCAGAGGGCTGCATGTGAATGGAAAAGAACTGCATGTGCGGTTCTATAGACATATCTGGAAGCTCTTCCACAAGCTAGGTACAGAACCAACTACATGAAAGAAGTTTCCACATGTAGGACAGGCTGCTAGATTTTCCTCACTGGCAGAACCCTGTTTCCACATTAGAAAGGGGGCAGGGGGAGAGGCTGCCTGGATCACAGCCTACAAGCATTATCAGTTGCCCAGCCAGCAGGATGTAATCTGGCCTTGCCACAAATGACAGGGACAGAATAAGTACAAGTCTGTGGCCAAAGCAGATGGGTGGACTCCTCCCCACCCCAAGGCTAACTGACATCCATGGCCCTTTGGGGAAGAAGAAGGTGCGAGGCAGCAGGCAAAGGGAACGTCAGGGCCTGCTCCAGTTGGACTGCCCCTCCTTTGGGGATGAGAGGGGGGAACAGGGCCATCCCACCAGCCTTGCTGACAGTCTACCTAATTATTTTTTCTCCCCTCCCCATTTCCTTTTCATTGTGTGTTGTGTCTTTTTTAGATTGTAAGCCTGCGGGCAGGGACTGTCGTCTTTGTTCATTGATTGTAAGCCGCTCTGGAAGCCTTTTTTGGCTGAGGAGCGGGATAAAAATACAATAAATAAATAATAAAAAAGGGCTGTAAAATTACTCTTTGTTATTATTACATCATCACCATCATCATAATTAATAATGCTGTGTTGATAGTTGGTTATGGCTGTGCTAATCCTAAAATACACACTTCAGAATATAGGCATTACTATCAGTCATCTGAATTACAACTAAATGTGTCAAGTTTAAAAGCAGCTACTTCCCTAAAGGGAAAACCAGCACCAAAACATGTTTTTTCTGTACTTCAAAATTAGCAGCTCCTTCTGCTTCGATCAGGGTAGCGACATTGGCGGAGGGGGAGTTTAACCCTTCTACTCCACACATACACTACACCATTTCCATGATGTTGTTGTTGTTGTTGTTTTAAATCAGCTGTTGCTAAAACCACTATTTGCCCTGGTGAAAGAGGGTGGTAAAGATAGGCACAACACAGGTAAATGTCTTGTTTGGGGGTTGTTGTTGTTGTTTGTTTATTCATTTGTTTTTTTGCTGCCGGGGTTAAAAGCACCTTTTGAGAGAAGGTTGATTTCAACTTGGAAAATTATAAAGGGAAGTGGTTAATAATCACCAACCCCCCCCTCCACCCCCACCCCCCAGTACTCTAGTTTCTCTTCAGACTGTATAAATATTCTGCTTTTCCCTTTTAAAAACCACCCCAACACCACTGCCTCCTCCCTTGTGGTTGTTTTGAAGAAAAAGTTGCCCTAATATTCTGCCACAGAAGATGAGTGACGAGAAAGGTCCAGAAATGTTGCTATAATATACAAAAGCATCTTCAAGTGGAATTTAACTTCGAAAGCTGACTCAGCTGCACCTGTTCATCAAAAAATTGTACTTGAACTTGTGGCAGGTCCTAGTAGAGAAATGACCTATCAGCTGTAGTAGACAAGTCCAGTCAGGAACATTTCAGAAGGCAGACATGTTAAATAAAACAGTCATTTATTCAAGAGAGTCATAACAATAAAAGCCATGCTAGATCAGACCAAGGGCCTCTCTAGTCCAGCATCCTAATTCCCACAGTGGCGAACTAGATACTTATGGGAAGGCTACAAGCAGGACGTGAGTGCAATAGCACCTTCCTGCTCATGTTCCCCAGCAACTGGTACATACAGGCATACTGTCTCTGATACTGAAGGTAGAATATCATCATCATGACTAGTAGCCATTCACAGCCATATCCTCCATGAGTCAATTTTTAACGGTTTGAACATAAGAAACCATTTGAATCATGCCATACGTAGCCCTGCAAGGGCCTTTTCTGCTGTGGCAACTCGGGTGTGGAATGAGCTCCCTAGAGAGGTTTGCCTGGTGCCTACATTGTACTCCTTCCGGCGCCAGGTGAAGACCTTTTTATTTGCCCAGTATTTTAGCATTTTAGCTTCTTAATCTTTTAGCTCTGGTGTTTTAAATCTGTATTTTTAATCTCTGCACCTGTGCTAGGTTTTATTCTGGTTGTACTGTTTTATCGTGGTTTTAAGCTTTCATATTTTATATTGTTTTATGCTGCACTCTGTGGTTTTAATTTTTGTGAACCGCCCAGAGAGCTTCGGCTATTGAGCAGTATAGAAATGAAATAAATACATAAATAAATCTCTATTATCTTACTCTAGAGACATCATTCATATACTCATCCTTAGCATAGGACCAGTACACTGGCTCTATAATTAATTGATTAATTAATTAAAATTCCCCCAATAACTAATGTTCTCTGGGTGGGTTACAACCAGTTAAAAAAGTAAAATGCCATTTTAAACCAGTTAAAATATAAAATACAATACACATATCTCAAAGAATAGAACGCTGTTTACTGTTTATATAATAAACAGTAAACAGCACAGTAATCGATAAAACAGCCATAATAGCCTAGCACAGGGTCTCTAAAAATGGTCTCTCTATAATTCCTTTGTTGATACATAGTTTTTCCGGAATAGCAGTCTGTCTGTACCACAAGTTGCCCCAGCTGTGTTGGCCCTACCATGAGGCGGTGTCATGATTTTGGGTGTCATGAAAGGGCAGCAAATTGTTAGTGATTAAGGGTGCAATCCTATGCATGTTTAAATTGAAAAAAAGTCCTACAACTCTCACCATTCCCCAGCCAGCCATGCATGTTTACTATCAGGTAGGGGCAGAGACACTTGCAGGATTTTCTGCCTCACGCGCCAAAATAATTTGGCTGGCCTTGGGTGCTATGCCCCCTGACTTGGGTGGGCGGGTGCTGGCTCAGGAAGCAAAATGTCTGGGGCCAGACCTGCAAGAGGGCTCTTGTAGCTTTAAAAGTTGCATAGAATGGAACATTCCACCTGGTACAGCTTCTCCCATCAGCGCAGTAGTGTATGGGGAAAGTTGGACCATGATTTTTTCCCTCTTATGGAACTCTCAACAGTACAAAATACCTCTCAGGGTCTTGGCCTGTCATGACCCTATACGCATAGGATGTGAAACTCATTTTCTGCATTAATCAGGAAAAAATCACACACACACACACACACACACACACGGCTTCATAATGAAAACCATTAATGCAGATCAGAACCTCGTTTTCATCCATAAGAATGCAAGGAAAGGTTAAGGAGATTCATTCATAGTACACAAACACCCTCCTTTAACCACTCTGGTTATATATGCAGCCACATCAAACTATGTGAAGCGTTAACTAACTGATATTAAGAGATCTTGCGTATATGCCCCTAAAGAATGAGTATGTTCTCAGAAGAGAATAATGGAACACTAAAGAGGTCTATCCAGGAACAGAGCCCCGGGGTGGGTGGGTGGGTGGGAATCACAAATAGGAATTCTGCTATAGCAAAGAAATAAAATATAAATGTCTTCAGTGCTAAACTCTTAGTGCCAGATAACAAATAGACTGGGCAGGTTACACTTGGCTTTTATGTTTGCTTTGATTATATAAGCCTAATTACGAACAAGCAGCTTGAAAATTTGTATTACAATGATTGCTTGGTGCATTGCTTATTTGGGATGGGAGTATACTGAGAAGTACACAGTCCTGGGATATACCAGCGTAAATGAACAAGCAACCCTTGATGATGGAACAAGCAGGTAGGTTCTATCAGTTTATTTTTCAATATTTCAGAGACTGAGATGGCATTCAACATCATTATTATTATTAACACCATTTTTATGCCACCCAATGACACAGTTCTCTGAGTGGCTTAAAACAAAAAAAGTGTGTGTGTGTGTGTGTGTGTATATATATATATATGTATGTATGTATATATATATATATATATATATATATGATGTCTGAACGTGCACACATGTCCCGCAGACAAGTGATCACTTGTACAAATACAGTTCAATATCGTATTACATTTGTGAGTTACACACACACACATATATACAGAGAGTACATATGCATGTTACATAAGAGCATGTTTGTCATGTCCAATAGTCACACACATTCTACATACACACACATATAGGTGTATCAAGAAACGGAGACACTAATATATACACAGCGGCCAAACTCCAAGGGCGAGATACAATGCTGCATAGTGTACTTCTGGTCCCACAATGGGACTCTTCCCTCCTCTTCACCTCGCTGCAGCCGCCTGTGCTTGCCCCCAAATATATGCTCTAAAGGGCTGGAGGACCCTCTAGAGCAGATGGGGGGTCATGGGGAACAGCAGGAAGGAGGGACTAATTGGGTACAACCCCCAAAATTCACAGGTCTCCAGTACTCAGACTGAACTCTATGTGAACTGACACCTGTTCTGATCAGTTATGGCAAGGCTTTGCAAACACAATGAAAAGTTGTGTCTTCTTGACAGAGCATTTTCTGACACAATAGAATGACACGAGCCATTATTCATTCAGAGCTCTACCTATGTACTCCAGTGCCCTTACTCTCTACTCTGAAGCCTCTGAATCTGGACATCTGTATCTACACACTACTGTTCCTAATAGTCCATAGTCACCCATACATGCACACTAGGATCTCCACATTGCGCGGTATTGATTAGCTTATTACTGGTTACCTGGATTAAAAAAAGGGTGTGTGTGAAAATCAAACATATAGAAATATGCTTTGTTCTGTTAATAGTCAGAAATGACAGATGATGTCTGAAACGTACTGAATCAAAAGTGACACTTTCCACTTGAGCTCAACAAAGTAACACTGGGCTTTAATCCATGATCTGGATGCGCCTGCAGATCTTTATAGATAAGACGTAAGCAAATCTTCTAAGTTTTGAAAGTCCCTCCAAAGCCTATTTTAGCCTGCACTTCTATTCTGGAGCTGCATTTTCAAAAATTGTCCAAAGAAACATTCTGTTACATTTTCTGAAAACAAAACCATATCCATAGAAAATTGGCCCCTTCCTGTGGGCATGCAGCAGCATCACAATATCAAATCTTATGCAATCTAACTTTTTAAGAAAAAACGGTTGTGATCATATTCGGACATATTTAGGAGTATGCCTCATTGAACACAGTAGGATTTAGTTCTAAACATGCACTGGACTACACAGCTAAGATTGGATTACATAGCACCTGCCTCAGAGTCAGTCCCCTTGAACGCTATGCCACTTACTTCTGAGTAAACAAACACAGAACTGGGAAGTTAGTAATTGTATTGTGTAAATCAGAAAAAAAATTAACAGCAGTCAAACTAAGGAGACACATCTTGCTGTTTAAAAATTAATCACACAAAAGCATCTGCTATATTCAACAGTATTTGCTATTTAAATGATATCAGTTTGGCAATATGCCTGAACTAATCATAAGACCATTTCAAATAATCTCTTAAAAACAAAGCAGATCTGAACACCAGCAATATTTGCTAAAATAACTAGCTCGGAAACCAGGGCTACAGCCATCGTCCCCAAGAGTACCCCACCATCTTCAGGGTCCTCATTCAAAAGGAAGTGCCTGGAGTCAAAAACTCTAAAAGAGGTACCAACCCATTTGGGCCAAGCAGCACCCTTGCAAAGTCGCGACACTTCCCACCACATGGTACATCTCTGATGCCAGAGCGGAAGCCATTGGAGCGTGAGGTGCCCAGATGTTGCTCGAAAGCTTTATGACGGGCAGACGATATTTTATTCCACCTGAAAAAGCAACGCTTCCCAGCACTGATTAAATCAAATGCTGCTGGACTAGGACCACTAAGCTGCAAGTCTGAGTCGTAGCCCACACATGGCCTTACATTCCAAAAGCACTCTGATCTGTGCTGCGGTGGCAGCCAATACCACCTTCCATTTGTCATTTATCCTGGTGTAAAATGAAGTCTTTAACATCCTGCGATTGCCTTGGAACAGACATTCGGATAATGTGGATATTACACTGACCCCTCTGCAACCATTTCAAGTGTAAAGCCTTTTTCCTAAGCAGTTTATGCATCTCTTTGAATAATGCATAGCCTGCAGCATTTAAAAATAGGAACACTTACATTTTATTAAATGTGGAAGGAAAGCAGCATAGTACAGTAGCAACCAACTCAAAGAGTCATTCCACAGGGTTTGGAGGTAGGCCTCAAACAATGACTGAAACATTCACTTCAAATATGCACATTCTCTACTCCCCCCCCCCCAAAAAAACACATTTTCACATTGAGAGTAAGTGTGGCAGAGTGGTGAGAGTGTTGGACTGGAAGCCGGGAGATCTAGGTTCTAGTCCCCACTTGGCCATGGAAGCTCACTGGGTGACTTTGGGCCAGTCATAGTCTCTCAGCCCAACCTACCTCACAGGGTTTGTGTTGTGAGGCTAAATTCATGATAAAGGACAAAGAAGGCAGGGACCTAACAGAAGCAGATGAGATTAAGAAGAGGTGGAAAGAATACACAGAAGAACTATACAGGAAAGATCTTAATGTCCCTGATAGCCATGATAGTGCTGTCACTGAACTTGAGCCGGACATCCTCGAGAGTGAAGTCAAGTGTGCCTTAGGAAGCATTAGTAACAACAAAGCTAGTGGAGATGACAGTATTCCAGCTGAGCTATTTAAGATCCTAAAAGATGATGCTGTCAAAATGCTGCACTCAATATGCCAACACATTTGGAACACTCAACACTGGCCACAAGACTGGAAAAGGTCAGTTTACATTCCAATTCCAAAGAAGGGAAATGCCAAAGAGTGTTCGAACTACCGTACAATTGCACTCATTTCACATGCCAGCAAGGTGATGCTCAAAATCCTACAAGCTAGGCTTCAGCAGTATGTGAACCGAGAACTACCGGAAGTACAAGCTGGGTTTTGAAGAGGCAGAGGAACTAGAGATCAAATCACCAACTTTCGCTGGATAACGGAGAAAGCAAGAGAATTCCAGAAAAACTTCTATTTCTGCTTCATTGACTATGCTAAAGCCTTTGACTGCGTGGATCACAACAAACTGTGGCAAATTCTTAAAGAGATGGGAGTACCAGACCACCTTACCTATCTCCTGAGAAACCTGTACGAGGGTCAAGAAGCAACAGTAAGACCCAGACATGGAACAACCGAGTGGTTCAAAATTGGGAAAGGAGTACGACAAGGCTGTATATTGTCGCCCTGCTTATTTAATTTATATGCAGAGTACATCATGAGAAACGCCGGGTTGGATGAATCACAAGTCGGAATTAAGATTGCCGGGAGAATTATCAACAACCTCCGATATGCAGACGATACCACCCTAATGGCAGAAAGCAAAGAGGTTCTCAAGAGCCTCTTGTTGAGGGTGAAAGTGGAGAGTGCAAAAGCTGGTTTGAAACTCAACATTAAAAAAACGAAGATCATGGCATCTGGCCCCATCACTTCCTGGCATATAGAAGGGGAAGAAATGTGACAGATTTTATTTTCTTGGGCTCCAAGATCACCGCAGACGATGACTGTAGCCATGAAATTAAAAGACGCTTGCTTCTTGGGAGGAAAGCTATGGCAAACCTAGACAGCATAGTAAGAAGCAGAGACATCACCTTGCTGACAAAGGTCCATATAATCAAAGCTATGGTTTTCCCAGTAGCAACGTATGGCTGTGAGAGCTGGACTGTAAGGAAGGCTGAGTGCCGAAGAATCTATGCTTTCGAACTGTGGTGCTGGAGAAGACCCTTACGAGTCCCCTGGACTGCAAGGAGGTCAAATCAGTCCATCCTAAAGGAAATCAACCCTGACTGCTCATTGGAAGGACAGATTGTTGTTGTTGTTGTTCAGTCGTTCAGTCGTGTCCGACTCTTCATGACCCCACGGACCATAGCACGCCAGGCCTTCCTGTCCTGCGCTCTCTCCCGGAGCATGCTCAAGTTCATATTCATTGCATCCGTGATGCTATCTAGCCATCTCATCCTCTGCCGTCCCCTTCTCCTTTTGCCTTCAGTCTTTCCCAGCATCAGGGTCTTTTCCAGGGAGTTTTCTCTTCGCATTAGGTGGCCAAAATATTGGAGCTTCAGCTTCATTATCTGTCCTTCCAATGAGCACTCAGGGTTGATTTCCTTTAGGATGGACTGATTTGACCTCCTTGCAGTCCAGGGGACTCGTAAGAGTCTTCTCCAGCACCACAGTTCGAAAGCATCAATTCTTCGGCGCTCAACCTTCCTTATAGTCCAGCTCTCACAGCCATACATTACTACTGGGAAAACCATAGCTTTGATTAGACGGACCTTTGTCGGCAAGGTGATGTCTCTGCTTCTTACTATGCTGTCTAGGTTGGCCATAGCTTTCCTCCCAAGGAGCAAGCGTCTTTTAATTTCATGGCTACAGTCACCGTCTGCGGTGATCTTGGAGCCCAAGAAAGTAAAATCTGTCACTGCTTCCATTTCTTCCCCTTCTATATGCCAGGAAGTGATGGGGCCAGATGCCATGATCTTCGTTTTTTTAATGTTGAGTTTCAAACCAGCTTTTGCACTCTCCTCTTTCACCCTCAACAAGAGGCTCTTGAGATCCTCTTCGCTTTCTGCCATTAGGGTGGTATCGTCTGCATATCGGAGGTTGTTGATAATTCTCCCAGCAATCTTAATTCCGACCTCTGATTCATCCAACCCGGCATTTCTCATGATGTACTCTGCATATAAGTTAAATAAGCAGGGTGACAATATGCAGCCTTGTCGTACTCCTTTCCCAATTTTGAACCACTCGGTTGTTCCATGTCTGGTTCTTACTGTTGCTTCTTGACCCTCGTACAGGTTTCTCAGGAGACAGGTAAGGTGGTCTGGTACTCCCATCACTTTAAGAATTTGCCACAGTTTGTTGTGATCCACACAATCAAAGGCTTTAGCGTAGTCAATGAAGCAGAAATAGACGTTTTTCTGGAATTCTCTTGCTTTCTCCATGATGCAGCGAATGTTGGCGATTTGATCTCTAGTTCCTCTGCCTCTTCTAAACCCAGCTTGTACTTCCGGTAGTTCTCGGTTCGCATACTGCTGAAGCCTAGCTTGTAGGATTTTGAGCATCACCTTGCTGGCATGTGAAATGAGCGCAATGGTGCGGTAGTTTGAACACTCTTTGGCGTTGCCCTTCTTTGGAATTGGAATGTAAACTGACCTTTTCCAGTCTTGTGGCCACTGTTGAGTGTTCCAGATTTGTTGGCATATTGAATGCAGCACTTTAACAGCATCATTTTTTAGGATTTTAAATAGCTCGGCTGGAATACTGTCATCTCCGCTAGCTTTGTTGTTACTAATGCTTCCTAAGGCCCACTTGACTTCACTCTCGAGGATGTCCGGCTCAAGTTCAGTGACAGCACTATCATGGCTATCAGGGACATTCAGATCTTTCCTGTATAGTTCTTCTGTGTATTCTTGCCACCTCTTCTTAATCTCATCTGCTTCTGTTAGGTCCCTGCCTTCTTTGTCCTTTATCATGCCCGTCTTTGCACAAAACGTTCCCTTGAGATCTCCAATTTTCTTGAAGAGATCTCTAGTCTTTCCCATTCTGTTGTTTTCCTCAATTTCTTTGCATTGTTCATTTAAGAAGGCCTTCTTGTCTCTCCTTGCTATTCTCTGGAACTCTGCATTCAGTTGGGTATATCTTCCCCTTTCTCCCTTGCTTTTCGCTTCCCTTCTTTCGTGAGCTACTTGTAAAGCCTCATCAGACAGCCACTTGGCTTTCTTGCATTTCTTTTTCTTTGGGATGGATTGAGTTGCTGCCTCCTGAACAATGTTACGGACCTCCGTCCATAGTTCCTCAGGCACTCTGTCTATCAGGTCTAATCCCTGAAATCTATTCCTCACCTCCACTATATATTCATCAGGGATATGATTTAGGTCATACCTGAACGGTTTAGTGGTTTTCCCGACGTTCTTCAATTTAAGCTGAAATTTTGCAAGAAGCAGCTCATGATCTGAGCCACAGTCAGCTCCAGGTCTTGTTTTTACTGACTGTATGGAGCTTCTCCATCTTTGGATGCAAAGGACATAATCAATCTGATTTCGATATTGACCATCTGGTGACGTCCATGTGTAGAGTCGCCTCTTGTGCTGTTGGAAAAGAGTGTTTGCTATGATCAGCATGTTCTCTTGGCAAAACTCTATTAGCTTTTGTCCTGCTTCATTTTGTACACCAAGGCCATGCCTGCCTGTTATCCCGGTGATTTCTTGACTTCCTACTTTAGCATTCCAATCCCCTATGATGAAGAGGACATCTTTTTTTGGTGTTAGTTCTAGAAGGTGTTGTAGGTCTTCATAGAACCGATCAACCTCAGCTTCTTCGGCCTCAGTGGTTGGGGCATAGACTTGAATTACTGTGATGTTGAATGGTTTGCCTTGGATTCGTACTGAGATCATTCTATCATTTTTAAGATTGTACCCCAGGACTGCTTTTCCCACCCTTTTGTTGACTATGAGTGCTACTCCATTTCTTCTAAGGGATTCTTGCCCACAATAGTAGATATGATGGTCACCTGAATTAAATTCACCCATGCCTGTCCATTTTAGTTCGCTGATTCCCAAGATGTCGATGTTCAATCTTGCCATCTCATGTTTGACCACCTCCAGCTTACCTTGATTCATTGATCTGACATTCCAGGTTCCTAAACAATATTGTTCTTTACAGCATCGGATTTTCTTTTCACCACCAGACACATCCACAGCTGAGTGTCCTTTCGGGTTTGGCCCAGCCGCTTCACTCTTTCTGGCGCTACTTGGAAATACCCTCTGCTCTTCCCCAGTAGCATATTGGACACCTTCCGACCTGAGGGGCTCATCTTCCGGCGTCATATCTTTTAGCCTTGTGATACGTTCCATGGGGTTTTCTTGGCAAGAATACTGGAGTGGGTTGCCATTTCCTTCTCCAGTGGACCACATTTTGTCAGAACTCTCTGCCATGACCTGTCCGTCTTGGGTGGCCCTGCACAGCATAGCTTATGGCTTCACTGAGTTACGCAAGCCCCTTCGCCACAACAAGGCAGTGATCCATGAAGGGGGGATGGACAGATACTGAAGCTCAAATATTTTGTCCACCTAATGCGAAGAGAAAAGTCACTGGAAAAGACCCTGATGCTGGGAAAGATTGAAGGCAAAAGGAGAAGGGGACGGCAGAGGATGAGATGGCTAGATAGCATCACCGATGCAATGAATATGGACTTGAGCACACTCTGGAAGAGAGCACAGGACAGGAAGGCCTGGTGTGCTATGGTCCATGGGGTCACGAAGAGTCGGACACGACTGAACAACTGAATAACAACAACAATGGCATAAATAGTAATGGTGAGCAAGAGACAGAAATGTGGCCTTACAAATTCAGGGTACAATGTCAATGCTGAAACTAAGCACATGGCACCCAACAAATGAGAATGGTAGCATTCATTTTAAATGGTTAGTTCATATTTCCAAAAAAAGCTTAAGAATAGGAAAGCACATAATTATTTACCAGTTCTGCCAAAGAGCTCAGAGCAGCCAAACTCCTTTCCAAGCAGTCTCCAATCCAGGTAGCATGGAGGGGCTTCATGTGTAGAATTATGCTATGTGTTTTCAGACATTCTCTTATCTAGTGTAAACAATCTCTTGATTAAAACAGTGACCTGGTTCACACGATCGCCACAGCCCACTTATTTAAGCCACGGTGGTTTGCAGCGTGTGCCAGCGGCATTTGTAAATATTCAAGCTGTGGCGGGCAGGCACTGCAGCTTATCATGACATCCAAACCCGGCACAGGGTGGGTTCTTACTGTGGATAACAAATCAACCCCAACTCCCAAATAGCCCATGGTTTGTGGGTGGTTTGTTAACGACAGCAACAACCCACAGCATGGCAGGGAAGATGGGCGTTATAGTCCAGGAACATCTGAAGAGCCACAGGTTCCCCCCTCCCCGCCGCCCTGCTTTAGAAGAAGGGCAGAATTAAAATTGTTTTTAAGATATGCATTAATTGGGCCCACAATAATTTAATCTGCTATGTGTAAGATCTGTTAGAAATCCCACCTACTTTACAAGAGGTAATCCTGGCAGAGAAGCAGACACTTGCATCATCTTTCTTAGCTCCCCTCCGTCCTCCAGCGAAATCTCTTGGTAGCTATTCCCTCTCCAGGAATGAACTGTGACTTGGCCTTCAAGCATCCACAGTTAGTGCTATTTACTTATTTTCCTTCTAAGAGTGCAATTTATCTAAATCCCAAAGTGCAGCACTAATATCTAGATCAGTGTTTCTCAAACTTTGGTTCGTGAACCACCAGTGGGTCCCAGCCAATCTTCAGGTGGGTCTCAGTGCAGCAGACAATAAAGTGCCAAGAGTCAGCAAGAATTGGTTAGAGAGCACAGATGATAATAATAATAATTAAAAAATGGCAATAACGAGCAAGGCAATAAGAGAAGGAAGCCATTATAGGAAGAGGTGAATGTTGAAGCAGCAAGATGGAGGTGTGACAGAAACTGCTAGCTGGGGACTGGGTACAAGTTAAGTGTGAATGCAGAAGGGGAGAAGGAATTACAGGAGATGGGTAAAACGACTTGGTGAGGCATATGGAGGGAAAAGAAAGACAATATAAATAAACAGCTTTCTCTACTTAGAGCATGGGGTCCCTAACTTATTTGAGTTGATGTACACATTTGGAATTTGGGGAGTGTCATGGGCTCACAAAATGGCTGCCATGTGTTAATCTGGTACACATGAGGGGTTTGCTCATTCCTAAAATGGGTGCCATGGTTGGCATGGCCAGTCACAAACACTCATTTCCCGGAATGCAGACTGATGAACCTAAATACAAGGCAGAGGTGGGGGTCTGAGCTCCAAAATACAAAACCACTCTTTTGAACTCAAATAAAGATTGTGAACCCAAATAAAGGGCAGCACTTTGCTTTGCAGCATGACAATCTTCCAGCTAAAAAAGCAATTTAAATTAATCTTAAGAAATAAAATTAAAATCAGGAGAGGCAGGGAGCTTCCTGGGTGCTAACAGAGAGGTCTGCATTAGTGCCCATAGGCTCCATGGTGGAAACCCAGACTTAGAGCCTCTAGGTCAGCAAATTCTTCCTGAAACGGTGAGGCTGAGTAATGATACCTCCAGAGCCAATGTCTACACTTCATTTTAGGAAGGATGAATTATGAAACTCTGTGCTACAAGGAAATGCCTGTGGCAAAGAATTTAGCCATTCTCAAAGAGGCGTTAGATATCAATATAAAATGATATCAGCAATTGCCTACTGAACGAATGAAATGAATTATGTCAAACTCCGTCTCCATCTGTTGCCATTTTGTCACTGGTGGACCTTAGTCATTTTCAGCTGTCTCAAAAAGGCTCTGGGGGTAGAAAGTTTGAGAACCCCTGATCTAGAATGTAATACAGCTTACCATTATCATCGTGAAATCCTTGGTTGCTATTGGAGCCTTTTGGGCCCGTACAAAATGCGAAAAAACCTTACAAACATTTCTAGATGGAAAGTCACTTCTGGCTGCCCAATATAGCTGTAGAGTGTATGTTCATTCATTCAGGGATGGCCTAAGATAGTTTGCTCCCTGAGGCAAAGGCAAGATGGTTCCCCCACCCATTCCACATGTAGAAGCCCAGTGAAAGCTTCAACACTGGTGGCCATGGGATAGCTTCCTCCACCACATCAGAGGAAAGCAGGCCTAGAGCAGACTGCGTGGCACACACAGCTGTGTCCCCCAATGCCTTGCTGCCACTTCTCATGCCTCAGCATCTGCCACCTGAGGCAACCGCCTCACTCTGCCTAATGGTAGGGCTGTACCTAGTGTATTTCTTGAATCAGGGCTCCCAGAAGTCAAGATCTGATACTTTACGTTGTACGCCACAAGCTCCCCATTTCCACTGCAAGACTGACAGACTGAACTTTTGCTTCAAGGGCACCATCTAGGCTGCAGTACCTGCCTACCTGAGCACGCCACCTGACACCAAGGGCCAGTCCCTCTCCATCAGTTCCTATAAAGCCACAAAGCTTGCTCAGTCTGCAGTACAGACGCGGGATGAATTAAACTTTTGTGAATTCCTCCACAAACTGACCTGATCCCACACCTCCTGGACTAATGTGCAGATTGGAACTTAGTTATCCATCAGTTTTCGCACTCCCTGAATGTTCCAAAATGGTTTTTGGATTAGAAAAGCATATCAAAATTAATTTAGAAAAGCATATTTTGAGAGAAAAATTTAAATATGTATTTAAATGTGGATTTTTGTGCAATTTTTTTAAAACGGTGAATTAATGTAGAAATTGGATGGAACAGACTTATGGGTGAGCACATGCAAAAGTGTCAAGGATGAGAAATAGACTAATTGATTCTTCTTTAGTATGAGGACACTGCCTCACAAAGCTCCTTATCCCGCTACTTAGCATTTGTATAGCACATTTCAAATTGCTCAAAGCACTCTTCATGCATTATGTCGATAAACTTTACAATATCCCCCTGCAAGGTAGTTCAGAGGTATTACGACTATACCAATATTACCCGTTTATCAAGTATGGAAAAAGACACAACCTCTTAATTCTACATGTGGCTAATTGCCAAAAACTGCTGCAAATACTCCACCACTTCATTACGCCAACCAGAATGTCGCTTTATTAAAACAAACACGGCTAATGAGTTTACACAGCTTAATCACCACTATCATAAGGGGGAACAGCTTTTCAGTTGGAAACCGATGCAACCTCTGACACTGGCAGCAAGAAAGAGAAGCCCAAGAGTTTACATTTCAGTCGGCTGTAGAACCCTAAAGGCTGATAGCTTTTTAGAGCTCACAAGTATGTTTTACGAAGACTCGGTACCAGTAGCAGCTCCTGTTTTCTGGTTCTGCTTAATAGTTTTATCTGGAATCTTCATCTCAGCAGTCTTCCACAGGGGCAGTTCCTTTTGTATGTCCATTTGTCAGGACCCCAAGACTAGCATAGAGCCCACTGCCCTTAACGGTGTTCCCATTTCCACTTTGTACCGAAATACCCAAGCAGATCAGATACAGTGGAAGAGAATTCCCAGTTTACATGTTCTGCCTCTTCCAAGGTTAGGGAAGCCCATGAGGGTGTTGTGTCCAAATCCTGGAGCCAGCACTAACCTTTGCTTATTCTTCTATATGTCCTTCTCTCAAAAGCATTAAAAGTCTCCCAACAGGAGTTAATTTAAAAAAAAAAATGCCATTACTGTAGATTCTGTACTTGTTTTTCAAAAATAAAAATTGCTTTGTTACAGACCAAGATTGCCATATCCTAGTTCCCCAAATCTGGCTGATGTACGTAATATGCAGACCAAGCTCATTAACTTAGGCTATTTCTATCCGCTGTACAGTGTTTGCTGCTGCTTCCAGAAAGCGTACAAGGAGGGAGAAATTGGAAAATATCTGACCATTTGCTCATGCCAGGAAACGGGTTTCTCTCATCTGATCTGCCTGCCTTTCTTCTCAAGAGTCTGAGAACACAGCAAAGCAAGATGGAGAGAGAAGCTGGGGGAGCGCCTGTGTCTTATTGTCCCTCCCCTCACGGTTCCAGCAGGAGATGGCTCTCCACCGGTTCCTCAGTTAGTGAAAACAGAAATTCCAAGTGTGAGGAGGATCTCCTTGGGTTTCTCTCAAAACTTGAACTTTGAGACATCCTCCTTTAGCATGTAACATTTAGCCTTGCTTAGAAGGAAAGGCAATGGCCTTCATAATTAGCAGAAATAATATACGGGTTATTTATTTATTCTATTTATACCTTGTTTTGCAGCCACAATAGGCTCCCCTAAGCAGTTTATAAGTAAAATCTGTACAAATGAACAAGATAATTAGGATATGGTGCTGGTTTCTGAGGCCCCTTGGGCAAGACATTTTTGATGGGTCACCTCCCTCACTGAGTTTACTGTCTCATTGAGATTGTCACCTGCTGCTATTGCTCCTCATCACTTACTTGCTTGGCAGGCAGAGAGCCAGTGAGCAAGTAGGCAATGGCATCTACTACTACTCCTTCTCACCACCACCATTGTCTGGGCCTGAGTGAGAGGCAGGTAAACAAGGAGGTTGCAATCAGGAAGAGGAGGAGCAATTCCAGGGGGCTGTTGTGAATGGGACCCTGCTGGGGTGTGGGCGTTCAGCAGGTGCCCCACCATGCTTACTCTTGATGCCAGTCCTGTTGGTATGCATGGGGCTGTCTTTTCTCATCCTCGGTAGCTGGTGACACAGTCCAGGTTCCAACTCTTCCAAAGGGAGCAGCGAAAACAGCTCAGATAAACCCAGGAACTGGCTTGCTCATGTTAAAGATGTCAAGCCCCAGAAGTAATCCTATACACACTTGAATGGGAGTAAGTCACATTGATTTCAGTAAGGTTTCAAAACACTTACAAACCAATCCTAAGAAGATAGTCTTTTTACATCTCCATTGATTTTCGACCAACGTGCTTTGGGTCGTTTCCATAGAAGTATCATTTCAAAATGAAGGGAAGTAATAGTTCCACTCCACTTTGCACTGCTCAGACCTCGCGTCGAATACTGTGTCCAATTCTGGACAGCACACTTTAAGAAGGATTCGGATAAATTGGAATGAATTCAGAGCCGGGCAACAAAGATTATCAGGGGACTAGAAACTTAGTCCTATGAGGAAAGATTGAAAGAAGTGAGTATTTTAGCCTTAAGAAGATAAGACTGAGGGGCATATGATAGCACTCTTCAAATACCTAAAGGATTGTCACACAGAACAGGGCTACAACCTGTTCTCTGTCATCCAAGGCTGTAGGACACAAAATAACAGCCTTAAGTTACACAAAGGAAGCTTTCAGTTGAACATTCAGTTAGGAAAAATGTCCTAACAGAGCAGTCAGACAACGGAACCAACTGCCTAGGGACATGGTGAGCTCTCTGTCACTGGAGGTATTCAAGCAGAGACTGGACAGCCATCTGTCAGGGATGCCTTAAACTAGATTCTTGAACTGAGCAGGAGGTTGGACTCAGTGGCCTAAATGGCCCTGTCCAGCTCTATGATTCTATGATTTGCAGTGCAGTGGGCATCTATTGTGAATGCAAATGCATGAATCCTGCACTGTCACATGAGGTCCATCCCTTCATAACAGAATCAAAGAGGTGGCTGGCACCATTTTGTAGAGGGAATCAGGTGTAAAGCTGACTGTACAGAGATACAAACAGCCTGGCCTGCTTGGGGCAGGGACTGTTGCTCCACTTTAGAGCACGTGCTTTGCATTCAGAATCCTTGACATCTCTACCTAAAAGGATCAGGTAGCAGGAGATAGGAAAGACGCTCTCCTTGAGACTCTCGAGAACCACTGCCAGGGTAGGCAAGACAGAGTTAAATGGACAAATATAGAAGGCAACTTTATATAAGGCAACTTTAAACGTGAGGTTGAACTGCAGAAATCAGCAAGCTTTTCACAGCATGGAGATAAACATTATCACCTGCTCATGGCTGCAGAGCAAGGTGGTACTCCAGGAGCAGGAGCCAGTAAAAAAAAGTTGACAACCCTAGTTAGACAAGACTGCACACAGGTGTGCTGGTCTCTCAGAGCCAAAACAGACATTACTTTAAATCCCTAACTAGCAGCTACATCTTGATTTCATTTTAACTCTAGAGTAAGCACAGGAACATAGGAAGCTGCTTTATACCACGTCAGACCATTGGTCTATCTAGCCCGGTATTGTCGACACTGACTGGCTCTCCAGGGTTTCAGGCAAGATCTCCTAGAGCTCCCCGGAGATGCCAGGAACTGCATGCAAAGCATGGACTCTGCACGGAGCTACGGTCCTTCCCATAGGGCTTGATCCTGATCTTAAAAGCACTAATACACCCCCTCCTCATGCTAGGGTCCCAGTCCAGTTTGGGGGCCCTGCACCTACTCTGGAATAAAAATGAAAAAGATGTAGCTGCTAGATACAGATTTTAAGTAATGTCTGTTTTGATCCTCAGCTGTCAGTAGTCCAGACTAGAATCTCAGCATCCCCACCTCAGTCGAGTGCCTGCTGGTCATCTCACCCCAAGGACACCTCTCAGGCAGCACAGTTCCTGTGAGGCTTCCCTGCATTGGCTAGAACTCTGGAAGGCAGGAGCAGATGTGCTTCTTATTGAACCATAGGGCAGATGACTGCTGTACATACTCCTTAAAGTCTTCAGAATTAAAAGGAGGAGAGACTTAGATTTCTGTCTTTTTTTAAAGCTAAGAATCCATGCCAGCTAGTGCCTTAAACAAACACTCTGTGCCTAAAATCCAGGCAAAACCCAGCTATATAAGCAGTATGGCACCGTAGAGATTCACAAGAGTTTAGTTTTTAGTCTATTACACAGGATGAAATGTTATATGAAATAAATACACAGGAACTGTGTCAGCTACGATACTGGGACCGGAGAGCCATATTCTTGGAGACACCGCAGTTCTGTCTCAAACCAAGGCTGAGTACAGGTGACCTCTTACCAAATAGTAACTTAATGTGGTCGGAACATAGGAAACTGCTGCATAGCAGGTCAGACTATTGGTTCATCTAGCCCAGTATTGCCTTCTCTGGCAACAACTCTCCAGGGCAGAATTCCCCAACTGGGTGCCCTCCAGATGTTTTGGACTTCAACTCCCATCAGCTCAATGGTCAGGAATGCTAGGAGATGTAGTCCAAAACATTGGGAGGACACCATGTTGGAGAAGGCTTCCTATTACTTGTTACCTGATACTTTCTAACTGGAGTCGTCAGGGATCGAACCTGGGACTTTCTGCATGCAAAGCATGTGCCCTACTGCTGAACAATGGTTCCTCCCTCAATTGGTACACATGAAACCAGCTGAGAAGCCAGTTGCCTGACCCACTTCATATGCCCCTATAGCAGCATGGGAGCCACTTCTCTGTGGTGCAATCCCACGCTGCAGCAGAGTATGCATGAATGAAGCAAAAATGAGTAGAGGGAAATTGCATGAGTATGCCCTCCCTAACAGTGATGACTGAGTAGGAAAGGCCCGTGAGATCGATTCTTGCCACGTGGCTCCAAGTATTCACACATATTGCAGAACCATGCTGGATCAGGCTGCAAGAAACGCCCTCCCCTCAGGGTTGTGCAAAAGGGACCAGTGTATCCTCCGCCAAGTAGAAAGGACGTGGTCAAATCAGCATCTGCATCTACCCCAATGTGAAATATTCCCCAGGGATGATTAAAAGGAGGGGAATTGGTTATTAAGCAATCAGTCTTGGAAGTCAAAGATCCTCTCCTGAGTCTTACTAATTAAAAATACAGGAATCACTTTGTACCTCTTCAGAGCAAATTCTGTTATATAGCTGCAAGGGCTGGTGACCTTGTAAGACAGCTCTGTATACCACCGGAAAAGCTAAAAAGCATCTTTTGGGCTGTTTGATTGTGTCTACTGGACACTATGACAAAACCCAGATCTATAAAGGTAATTTTTCCAATGCGTACATTTCCCTTCTGCCCTCCCCGAACGATTTAGATCCAACAGCAAGAAAAAGAGACTGGATTTTCCTGCATCAGCCTCTATCATACATGTAGATTACTTCAACAGCACAAAGGATTTTGAACTATAAAAGGTAGCTCTCAGTTTGTCAGGCATAGACTCCCCATGCAGGAATTCTAAAAGGGTAAATATGAAAAGGAGAAATATTATCTACTTGCCTAATTAAGAGGTTCAGTGCTGGAAACTAAATCAAGAACTAAACGGTCTCTCTAGGCTCTCAATTCACCCAGGATCTGTTCTACTTCCAGCTTATGCAACGTCCAAGAGAGCCACTGTGTAAGCAGGAAATCCAGCCAGAGTGCTGCAAGTTATTGGGAAGAGCTGCAGCTTTTTGCATATATTATGCCCAAAACGTTCCCCCTCCTACAGATGAAGACATGGACAGACTGCCACACCGGCCACATTAACATAAACCTCCTGTGCTCAGATCCAGGTTGCTTCTTAGTAAACTACTTATTCACTTATTTCAGTACAAAGGAAGTATAGCACATCGATCATACATTTAAAAAAAAAAACAGTTCCCTAAAAGCAGCGTGTGGAGAATGTTACAGCCCCAGGTAGCAGTGCGCGTGGGTACTCACTCTTTTGGTAACAATAGAGGACCCACACATGAGGGGTACAACTACGGAAGTGTTATCCCTCTGATGGAATTTCTGATGCTTCTTGGTTCTTCCCCGTGATTCTGCCCCCACCATGTGGTTCTTCCATTTCCTAGATGACTATATGGTGTGGGAAGAAGCCACAGAAAAATAAGCTTCCATGCTACTAACACTATAAGCGTGAATCAGACTTGAGGAGGTTTCTATTAAGTAATTATAACTTTTTAAGAAGCACACAGCTAAACTCAACAGAAAACCTGCCTTTATTGGCAAAGTTTAAAAAATCTTTGGATTTAACCCATCTGTTTGTTACACAACACTTCCACTGAATATCAAAATATTGGAATGAAATTTGGTACATGTTTCACTGTACATATGAACACATAAAAATGTACCTTGCCCCAAGTCCAGTGCTCCTACTGACAGTGGCTCTCCAATGTCTCAGGCAGGGGTATTTCCCAGCCCTGCTATCAGAGCCAGTGTCAAAGGCAGGCATGTTTGGGCACCTGCCAAGGGCCCACACTGCAGCAGGAGCCCACTAACAACAGCCCCCTAGAGTTGCTCCTCCTCCTCCTCATTGCAACTTATCTGTTCACCTAACTCTCACTCTGGCCCAGACAATGGTGGTGGTAATGAGGAACTGTAGGTACTACTGGTACTACGCTGGCTCTCTGCTTGTCAGATAAGCAAATGGTAGCAATGATGACAAAGAGGAGGAGGAGGAATAGCAGCTGGTGACGATAGTGGTGAGAAGGTAGACTCACTAATTGAGGGTATCTTGGCCAAGGGCCTTCAAAAACCTGGAGCCCTCACTGCCTGCTACCCAAGATCGTTTTAACTGGAATAACCAGGGATGGAACTAAGTACCTTCAACATGCAAAACATGTGCTTTGTCACTGTGCTATGGGCCATCCAAAATGTTCCACTGGATCAACCTCCATAGCCTTTTTCAAGCAGAAGGGAGAAGACAAAAAACACATTATAATGTAACATCTGCCTTGAAAATGGAGATATCAAGGCAAAAAAGAAGTCTGGGCAGGGACAGTGAACACATGGAGGTCCAAGGATCCCACTGTCTCTCTCCACATGTTCATTCAATGCCTGGAAGGGAAGGTGAGAACGGGGCTGTTGTTGCCATCATTGTCTTTGGAAAATCACTGTGGCCCAAGCAGCTAGATGACAAGTGGAAATTCAAGGGTTGCATCAGGAGGAGAGAAGAAACAGAACAGCCTGGCAAGAGCTGTCCACTGTCCAGCTCCTTCTTGGTACGTCCCACTGAAATGCCCCTCTTTCTCCTAATTGCTACTGTGGGCTATCAAAAACCATCTTGCCCTGAGTAGAGAAGACTGAAACCACCTGTCAGAAAAGCAAATGGAAGAGAACAGCAGGAAAAGAGCAGGCAAGAGCATGTAATTAAACTGATTTGCCTGTGACCAGTACAGAAAGCAATCACCAAAAATGTTCTTTCTATAAACCCAGAGGTATGTGTATACTTGAACATTGCCCCAAGCACATTTTAGTGGGGAGGCTATTCCTAAATATAGTCTATAGTCTATAGTCACTTGTATTTCATCTTACTTTCACACAAACTTCTACATGTAACATGCTTAAAACATTTCCTACTTCCACTGAAATGAGTAACAGTTATTCACTGGACTTATTAGATTTAAACATTTCCTTAATATACTGGGGCCTGCTTTTCACCCTTGTGGAATAACTGTTGAAGTCTTCCTAGCAGCTCTTTTCACAATAATATTCACAGCATCTTCAAGATGACCCAAGTGGCAAAGAAAAAAAATGACATTTTAATATACAAAGAAGTCCGGTCAGAAGGCACTTATGCTGGCAAAACGGAACTTATTATTGTGGCGAAATGGAGAACTGTTGGATTTTTATTAAAGTTTGGTTTAATAAATTTGAGTTCACCAGAAACACACACAAAGAGAAATATTTTATTGCTGTAAGCTGACTTGGGATGGCTTCTGTCCTGAAAGGCGGCCAAGAAATATTTTAAATAAAAATAAATATAAATGGTTATGTTGCATATATGAAAGAGGCAAATATACTGTGTTAATTGGCTGTGGTGATGATGGAACTTCACTGTGATTGGGCTTCTTTCCTGAGCTGGGATTGGACAGTGGAGTTCTGTAAGCAGTTGATAGTTGAACAGTCCCAGAGCATAGCCTGAAGGCACATGAGCCAGCCACCTTGCTGAAGCTAAGCAGGTCTGGGTCTGGTCAGTGCTTGGAGGGGAGACTACCTGGGAACCACATGTAGCCACCTTGAGTTCCATGATGGAAGAAAGGTGGGATGTTAAATAAATAAATAAGAAATTAAGGACAGTTGGAAGTTGGGGTTTGAGGGGAAATGACAGGAGACCTCTTTGTCTATTTTGATTTATTTACTTACTTGGCTTTGTGAGACTGATACAAGTTGTTACTGTTATTTACAAGGAAAATTAATCATTGTTACATATCAGCAATAATCCTCACACCTCCATAGGATGAGGTATCGTAAGTATTTATATGATTCCATCCATGCATGTGGTGCTTTACTTACACACACACACACACACACACACACACACGAGGAGAGGCCTCTGCCCCAAGGGGCTTACCAATCTAGAAATGAGCACAAAAGATATAGCGGGCGGAGTGGGGGGAGAATAGAGGCAGGAGGTAAACCTGCAATTATTGCAATTGCATATACTTAGGGTTACTTGGGGCCAGGGCCCCAACTACATGAGCCATTTGCCCCAGTGCCGCTTCAACGGGAAGATCTTTGTGACAGATGTTGCAGTCCCCACTTCGCAGCCCAATCGTGGTTTTCACGGAGAAATCCGGGTTTTTTCAGAGTCTATTTGCTGCCAAGTTTCCCTTGCTTCGGGTTCACTGCGGGAAGTTGAGCTGTCTGTCCCTTCCTCAGATTGAAATTGCAGCGTCGGTAGTGATGCCACTCCTCCTTCGCAGCTCCGCAGTTACAGACGCATGAAGGAGCGGGCTGGTGGAAGCCACACTGATTGGTGGAAGGGAAAGGAGCTGGGAGAGCAGAGAGGCAAACATGTCAACCGGGAAGTAAGTCATTGCCTTCAGTTCCATGTCACTGCCTCTCTCACTTTTAGTATCAAGCTTGAGAGGGGAGACGTTCAGCTACAAAGGAACACAGCTGAGAAACGCTGGATGCCTGTGGATTCGCAGCTGCGAAGTTGAGAAAGGGTGGGTGCCAGGGCGGATGTTTTTCATAAACATGTACTCAGAAGCACTTCATTGAGCCTGTGTTTGTGTGTGTGTGTGTGTGTGTGTGTGTGTGTGCACGTGCGGGGGGGAGCCTGTTGACTCAAAAGTTAAGAAACTACGTGATGCTCACTCTCTCCTCCTCCCCAGCTCTCTGCTCTCAGCACCAGCTCAGTCTCCGGGGGCAGCGGCTGCCTGCCCGCCTCAGAAATGCGCATGCAGGATTTGTTATGAACGTCTAATCGCAAGTAAGTCCTACATGCTAGTCGTGCACCCTCCTCCCAGTTCTGTGCTCTCTGCTCTTCCCATCTTGGGAAGCTCGCTTTAACCCTCCCATCTACTGCCCCAGTTGTTCATTTGCTGCGCTAATACCACGCAGCTCTGGCAGCACGAACAATGAAATGGGCGCCATGTAGATGCAGCCCTGGTTACCTGAAGGGTCATCTCCTCTGATATGCACTTGCCCAGACACCAAGATCAATTGTCCTTCTCCGGAAGCCCCTTGCAAAGTTCTTGGCTACCAAGAAGAAGGCCTTTTCTGCTGTGGCATCCCAGTTGCGGAATGAGCTTCCCAGAAAGGCTTACTTGGCACCTACATTGTGCTCTTTCCAGTGCCAGGTGAAGACCTTTTTTATTTCCCCAGGCATTTTAGTCTTTTAGTTCTGCTGTTTTAAATCTCTGCATTATTGCTAGGTCAGGTTTGTTTGTTTTTTACTTTTACACTGTAGTTTTAAACTTTTAAATGTTATATTGTATTTTATGTTGTATTCTGTGATTTTAATTGTTGTGAACTGCCCTGAGAGCTTTGGCTATTGGTCAGTATAGAAATGTAATAAATAAAGAAATAAATTAGTTGCAGTATGGTGGGAACTAGCCTCTGCACCTCCTGCTTCAGCTCAGAGGTGGAGATGGGAGCCAGAGGACCATGGGCTTCCTTCTGTGCCAAGTTCAGAGAATTCACTGAACCCAGAGGCAGACCATGCTGTATCTGAGACATGGCATGAGGTCAGGGACATCACACTGCCCCTTGGAGGAGGTAACGAAAGAAGTTTGGTTGGCCAATAAGAAACCCAGATTTATCAGTGTGCCCGCCCCTATGGAGGGAGTCTGTGTGAAGATGTGCATGCCCCCTTTTAGACTGATGCTGATGTGCGGTCTGCCTCCAGGGCAGCACATTCCAGAAAGCCCCTTCACGCATTCAGTATCTGTAGGTTCTGAACAACTGAAAAGGGCTATAGACATCTTCCTTCAAAATGACCATGTGCACTTTGGCAGCAAATTGGGCAGCAATCATGAACACTTCCTACACAAAAGGGTACATTCATCCTGAACACTTAGAAGGCTGAAATTACTAGCTTTTGTGGTCCATGCAGATATATTAGTGGCTGTCCCTTAACAATAGTTGTATATACACCAATACAAAAACCATGAATAATAGTTTTGCCACCCATTTTTGAGGGAACCAGCTTTGCAACAATGCCATGTTTGCATTGGTACACCACAATTAAGATATCAGCAGCAAACCAAAAGGCCTCATGAAATTAGCTGATTGAGCTTGAAAGACTGCATTCAGCACAAAAAAGCATTATTTTTAGAGCTACAAGCATTCCGCTTTTGCAGTGTTCAGGAGCATCTTTCCTGACACAGGCTGAGTTCATATTTGCCATACTGAGGATAGAGTCACAAATGCTTTCTCATTATCTTCAGTGCAAGTAAGTGTGCTTGAAATGATCTTATGGCTATTGTGCATTCTGGATCACATTCAGTGCAGCAGACTGCTCAATCAGGCAATTATCAGCCCCTTTTAAACACTGACCTTTACTTTGTTTATACTCTGACACTGAAAACCAACTATGTTATGGCAGCCTGGAAAAACAGTTTGTTAACACTGACAAAGCAATCAGTGATCTGGTGAGTCCTTGCTACATGAGCCCTGTACAGATGTTCTACTCTATGTTGGGGAGGGGGGGAATTGCAGTTGTGCTGCTGACCTCTCCGTGTGCCTGACTTCCACAAGTACTCAACATACTGGCCTATGCACACAGGAAAGAATCGCATAATTGGTACACCCATTTTTCCTGATGGCCTGCTCATGCAGCTGAAGTTCTCATCTCCGCACTTAGTCTTCTGTGCACACATTCTGATGAACTTGTGGGGGTCAGGCATATGGAGAAGGTAGAGCCTGCTGCTGCAGTCTCAATCCTCCTTGCTCCACCCTGCTACCCACATGTACAGTGACAATCTGCATAAACAAGCAACTACCCATAAAGGAGGAAGTTATATCACAGGGTGCTGAAACTTGTCATCAGTGCTTTGAATGAAAGTAACAAGATAAACAGAACTAGTTCCATTAACAAGACCTCCATTGGTCCCATTGGCACAGCACCTATTAGTTTGCAGTAGGTACACTGTGCAAAAGCCACTAATTTCTTCAGTTTCAGTTTATAATCCTCCTTAAACGAATGGCCTGGGACAGATAGCAAAAGCAAAAAAAGAAAAGAAAAAAAGGACACAACAGTGTGAAATCTATATCAAATCCAGCAACCAATATCCTTCCCTTTGCCCAACTTAATCCTTAACTGGAGGCCAGTGCTAAAAAGGCAAGGCATCCAAACGGTGCTCAAGCACAGACGTTGGCAAGTCTGCAGTGGGAGGGAGTTCTGCAATTGAGAAGGTTTTAAAATTGTAAACTGGGAACCTTGCAGAGTCACCTAAGCTTAAGAATATTTACTTATTTTGATGAAATTATTTATTAACAGCATTTTATATCAACACATTCTCTGGGAAGTATACAGAAAAAATTAAACCAGTTTTTTTAAAAAAAAAATACAAAACCAATCAAATACGAAACCTATACAATTAAAACTGGTTCAATGTGTATCAAAATAAAACCAGCAACAGTGCCCAAGGTCTAAAAAGTACTAAAACAGGTTTTTAAAACTGAAAGACCTGGATAAATAAAAAGCTTCACCTGCCTCTTAAAAGGCTGTCTAGGGAAGGTACTTTGCAACCAGGATGCCATCATTGAAAAGGTCCTCTCCACCCACCTCACCTCACCTCATTTGGCAGGGCCCCCTGAAGAACAGCTTCTGAAGCTGATCGTAAGGTCCAGGCAGGTATATATGGAAGGAGACTATCTTTCTGGTAACTTGACTTCAAGCTGTTTGGGGGATTGAAAGTTAATAACAGCACTTTGAATTGGGCCTGGAAACGGACTGGAAGCCAGCGCAGATTACAAAGCACTGGCATAGTATGTTTGTATTGGCCAGTCCTCATTAACAATCTTGCTGCCCTGGTGTGGACTAGCTGAAGATCCCGGAGTGTTTTCAAAGGCAGCCCGCACTGCAGTAATCCTGCTACCTAACTGTCCTACAGTTCAAAATGAGTGCTAACTGTAGCCCTATTTAGTCTTCTGCCAAACCGGATAGGAGGAACGCGCGTTAAGAGGGTAGAAGCCTGCACTAGACCTCCCTGTTCAACACTGGGAGGTCAGGGCACATGAGAATGGTGGAGGCAGGGTCACTTCCTCTTATCCATGATGCTTGTACCCTATTTGGCATAATGCCTGAATAGGGCTCTTGAAGCAGCCTCATTAAGGTGGTTGTATCTTCTACGCACATGCCTGTCTTAGAAGTATAAAACCACCATGGCTCAAAAGGTGAATGGTGTATCTGGATTCTCCAGTTCTATATGGAATGCATCCAGTTACCTAGAATCATAGAATGGTAGGGTTGGAAGGGGCCTACAAGTCCATCGAGTCCAATCCCCTGCTCAGTGCAGGAATCCAAGTCAGAGCATCCCTGACAGATGGCTGTCCAGCCTCGTCCTGAATGCCTCCAGTGTGGGAGAGCCCATCACCTCCCTAGGTAATTGGTTCCATTGTCGTATTGCTCTAACAGTCAGGAAGCTTTTCCTGATGTTCAGCTGGAATCTGGCTTCCTGTAACTTGAGCCCATGATTCCATGTCCTGCACTCTGGGATGATCGAGAAGAGATCCTGGCCTTCTTCTCTGTGACAACCTTTCAAGTACTTGAAGAGCGCTATCATATCTCCCCTCAGTTTTCTCTTCTCAAGGCTAAACATGCCCAGTTCTTTCAGTCTCTCTTCATAGGGCTTTGTTTCCAGTCCCCTGATCATCTTTGTTGCCTTCCTCTGAACCCTCTCCAGTTTGTCTGCATCCTTCTTAAAGTGTGGTGCCCAGAACTGGACACAGTACTCCAGATGAGGCCTAACCAGTGCTGAGTAGAGGGGAACTAGTACTTCCTGGGATTTGGAAGCTATGCCTCTATGAATGCAGCCCAAAATAGCCTTTGTCTTTTTTGCAGCCACATCACATTGTTGGCTCATATTCAGCTTGTGATCGACAACAATTCCAAGATCTTTCTCACTTGTAGTGTTGTTGAGCCACATATCCCCCATCTTGTAACTGTGCATTTGGTTTCTTTTTCCTAGGTGCAGAACTTGGCATTTATCCCTATTCAATGTCATTCTGTTGTTTTCTGCCCAGCGCTCCAGTCTATCCAGATCACTTTGAATTTTGTTTCTGTCTTGCAAAGTATTAGCTATCCCACCCAATTTTGTGTCATCTGCAAATTTGATCAGCATTCCCTGCACCTCCTCCTCCAAGTCATTAATAAAAATGTTGAAGAGCGCTGGGCCCAGGACTGAGCCCTGCGGTACCCCACTCGTTACCTCTCCCCAGTTTGAGAAGGTCCCATTGATAAGTGCTCTTTGAGTCCGATTCTGTAGCCAACTGTGGATCCACCGAATCATTGTTTCATCTAGCCCACTTTGAGCTAGTTTGCTCATCAAGATATCATGGGGCACTTTGTCGAAAACTTTGCTGAAGTCGAGGTATATTATGTCTACAGCATTCCCACGGTCTACAAGGGAGGTTACTTGATCAAAAAATGAGATCAGATTTGTCTGGCAGGACTTGTTTTTGACAAATCCATGTTGGCTTCGAGTAATCACGGCATTGTTTTCAAGGTGCTTCCAGATGGATTGCTTTATGATCTGCTCCAGAATTTTCTCAGGGATTGATGTCAGACTGACTGGTCTGTAGTTCCCAGGTTCCTCTTTTTTACCCTTTTTGAAGATAGGGACAACATTAGCCCTCCTCCAGTCATCTGGCACTTCCCTCATCCTCCATGATTTCTCAAAGAGAAAAGACAGCGGTTCTGAGAGTTCTTCTGCCAGTTCCTTTATGACTCTAGGATGCAGTTCATCTGGCCCTGGAGATTTGAACTCATTCAAAGTAATGAGGTGTTCCTTAACCATATGCCTATCGATCTCAAGCTGCAATCCTGCCCCTTCAGCCTGTACTTCGCCTTTGCCAGGGGGGTCATAGACCCTCTTTTGGGAGAAGACTGAGCCAAAGTAGGAATTGAGCACCTCTGCCTTTTCTTTGTCATCTGTTATCATTTTGCCATCCTTATTTAATAGCTGAACCACCATTTCTTTCCTCTGTCTTTTACTATGCACGTAGCTGAAGAAAGCCTTTTTGTTGTTTTTAGCATCCATCGCTAACCTCAGCTCGTTCTCAGCTTTAGCCTTCCTGACGCCATCCCTGCAATTCTGTGCTACCTGCCTGTACTCTTCCTTTGTTACTTGGCCTTCTTTCCACTTCCTATATGTGTCCTTTTTTGTTTTCAGGTCATCCCTAAGCTTTTTGTGAAGCCACATTGGCTTCTTCTGTTGTCTTCCACCTTTTCTTCTTGTTGGAATTGTTTGTGACTGTGCCTTGAGAATTTCCTTTTTTAAAAGCTCCCACCCATCTTGGACTCCTTTTCTCGTTAGTATCGCTTGCCATGGGACCTTACTGATCATTGTTCTGAGTTTATTAAAATCAGCTTTCCTAAAATCCAGGGTACGCATTTGACTATACTCGGCTTTTGCTTCCCTTAGAACCAAGAACTCAAGTACAACATGGTCGCTTTCCCCCAGAGTTCCTGTAACTGCTACTTTATCCACTATGTCATCTCTGTTGGTTAGGATCAAGTCAAGGATAGCCGATCCTCTAGTTCCTTCCTCTACTTTCTGTAGGAGGAAGTTATCAGCAACACAAGTCAGGAATTTCCTGGAGGGGCCATGTTTTGCAGAATTTGTCTCCCAACAAATATCAGGGAAACTGAAGTCCCTGGCAAGAACCTGATGTGTTTTTGCCAGGGAACCTGACTAGTAATTTTTTATCCCACCTTCTTCCAAGGAGATCAGGATACCATTACCCTCACAACAACCCTGTGTGCTAAATTAGCCTGAGAAACAGTGACTTACCCAAGAACACCATCACCCAATAAGATTTGTGGCTGAATGGGGATTTGAACACAGGTCTTCCATGTCTAAGTCTAATATTCTAACTGTACTGGCTCCCAAGCTGATGTTGGACAAGACAACAGAGATCCATGATCACATCTCTGCTTTCTGTAGAAAGTTCTTTAGAAAGCAGTTGCAAGGGGTGGGGGTGGGAGCTCTATTTGGACTGGGATGTGTTTCCAGGCAGACAGGGCTTTAACGTTTCCTTCCTTCTGTCACTATTTTCTCCAATGAAACCCAAACCCCACCCCCATAACTGTTTGCCCCACTAAGGAAAAGTTATATATTTGCCTATATTTTCCCTAATGGTGCAACTAGCCAATTGCGGGTGGTGGTGGTGGTGGTGGATATATTTTCACTGGGGAAAATGAGTTAAACCCTCCTCCCTGTGGTTGCTTTCTAAAAACACTTAGAGTTATGAGACAGTCATGGATCTTTGCCATCTCAGCTAATTTGGCCATTGCTGTTTTAAAATCTGAAGAATATCACAAGCAGAAAAGGAAAGCTCCCTGCTCCCAAAGAGCTTACAAAGTGAATTCAGCAGCAGGGAAAACAACAGGAGGGAAATACAATGGATGAGTGTGAGGGAATGACTGGGGATGAGGTTATCCACTCGGCTAAGAACAAGTGCTACAAAAAGCCTGGCAGCAAAGCCTTTTGAAGAATGCAGAATTTGTGGGAGGGGGGAAGGGGGAGGTGATAGCCAGCTTGAGCTTCTTCAGCCATTACTAGACTTCTAGCATTTGTATGATAGACTATACCATTAAGATGTCATGGAGAGGACAAAGGGATTGTTTATGTACTATAGACGTGTCACCCTCTGTCCTGACCCTGTACAATTCCTGCACAAGGAAATTCTACGGCTATTCCTTTTTGAATCTTTTCTGTGGAATCATGAGGACTAGATGATTTCTGAAGAAGAAGAAGAAGAAGAAGACAGACGAAAAATAGATAACCAATTCTGCAGATTTCATAGACCTCTGACAGGCATCCTAGCTCTGTGATTTATGATGTCAAGAGCTATACAGATTTCTAGATTGTATGTATTTGTAGTTAAACAGACACAGTCAAGTGAAGAACATTGCTCATCTCATCTCATTAAAACTATAATGTAGGTTACGTGAGTTGCATAAAGGGAAAGCCCAGGGGACTGGTCTGCAGCTGGGCAGAACACGGGGGGATTGATTGAGCAACCCTTGCTCCTTAACTAGCAAAAAGAGAAATGCCTTCCCATAGCTAGAACATTTACTATATTAATTAGAGATATTATTAATAACCAAGAAGGTACAGTTAGGTTATATTTAGCCAGGTGAAAAGTGGCTACAAAATTACCTTGAAATCATCTTTTATTTTTCCAATTGAAACATACTTTTCACACATACAAAAACTTTTTCAAGCTACTAAAAACTTTGTTACATGTAAAAAAGACACTTCTGTGGATGAACCAATTAGATCTCTCTCTCTCTGTGCTATGTTAATGAACTTTAGCAAAGCTGCCTATTACAAAGCTAATCCTTATAAATTATTAAACTGTTATTCACATATCTATTACCTTATAAAATGCTGCACACAAAACAGATGGGCTGGCCAGTTGCCCTATTTTGCTTCAGCCTATGTATGCATGGAATTAATCTCCAAGCTCTGTACACCAAACACTAGGGATCTCCAAAAATATTAACACAGTTCCTGGAACTCAAGATAGAGTAAATCCTTTACACATGTGTCTCTTGTCTAAGACACTCGCACTTGCACACTGAGAGTGTTATTGCTGGAACTGCTTTCTAAGACTTCTTTTAAAATCAGAAGATATTTCCCTAGGTAACTTAACACAACCACCTTCCTCCTTCATGTGCTCTCCCTTAACCTTAACCACTTTTCAATATGATCTTCCAAGAGCTACTGTCCAACCTTGCAAATAAAACCGCATCAAAGTCTCTAGCCTACAAAGAACCTTAGTAGCCCATCTGCCCTACACATGCCTAAGTTAGCCATTTATAAGCTCAAAAAAAGGAAGAAAGAAACAGGGCAATGTTTGCAAAGTTACCTTGCCTAGGCACCTAGAGACAATTGTTATGTCAGGGTGGACACTGAGCCCATAGAATCCCAGAGTAGTTCTGATGCTGAGGAAGGGCAGTCGCTCCTGGGAGAGGAGCGCGCTCCTCTTTCCCAGGACCAACAGCTGACAGAGATTCCTCCCACCCACATTCCTAGTTTAGTTAGCAGTCCAGGGAGTGACCCAGCACAGATAGCAGACTGGGTGGATGCACGGCGCAGACGCAGAGAGCGGCGCCAAATGGAGGGCGCGGAAAGGAGGCGTAGCACCCGGTTGGCGCTCAAAGAACGGTTGCGCCCAGAGGATCCAAGGGAAAAGGGGAGGGATTCTCCCTAGTCCTTATATTCAGGGGTCTGCCAGTAATTGCCTTTCAAACGGGGACCAACTGTTCCAACGTAGGGCATAGGGATGCTGCTGCTCAGATCTAGTTGCTACCTGTAGAGTTGTTAAGTTGTAAAAGAAGAATAAAGCTTTGAAAAGAATCCCTTTGTCTGTGTCTGGACTTGGCTACTGGATTAGACTGAGAGAGCCCTCCAAGGAGCCCTTGACATGTTACTCACTTGTGGCAATCAAGTAAATGGCTGCATACAATCTTGTTGTAGGCAATTATATATTAGATACTCTATGTTTTGTGTGACTGTGAATGTAAACAGACACACATAAACTGTATTATATTGATCTCTTGGTTTTCTTCCACTAAACTTGGGGCAGCACACAAGGGGTTCCCAAACAGAGTTCCATCGACATCATGTGGCTTCAGACCATAACCCTGATCAACATATGTAGACATATATTCAATCGAGAAAAATATTTATAAAAGGTACCTAAAGCTGATAGACGCTTTGCAAAAACTATACACGTCGGCTTTGCCCGAAGTCTTATCGTCTAAAAGGTCAAGATGAGGTCCATTAGGGTAGAAACAAAAAGAAAAGGAAGGTCAATCAGGAAAAGCAAAGGTTAACTTTAACTTATATGCAGAGTACATCATGAGAAACGCCGGGTTGAATGAATCACAGGTCGGAATTAAGATTGCCTGGAGAATTATCAACAACCTCAGATACACAGACGATACCACCCTAATGGCAGAAAGCGAAGAGGATCTAAACAGCCTCTTGTTGAGGGTGAAAGTGGAGAGTGCAAAAGCTGGTTTGAAACTCAACATTAAAAAAACGAAGATCATGGCATCTGGCCTCATCACTTCCTGGCATATAGAAGGGGAAGAAATGAAAGCAGTGACAGATTTTATTTTCTTGGGCTTCAAGATCACCGCAGACGGTGACTGTAGCCATGAAATTAAAAGATGCTTGCTCCTTGGGAGGAAAGCTATGGCAAACCTAGACAGCATAGGAAGAAGCAGAGCCATCACCTTGCCGACAAAGGTCCGCATAATCAAAGCTATGGTTTTCCCAGTAGTAACGTATGGCTGTGAGAGCTGGACTATAAGGAAGGCTGAGCGCCGAAGAATTGATGCCTTCGAACTGTGGTGCTGGAGAAGACTCTTACGCGTCCCCTGGACTGCAAGGAGGTCAAATCAGTCAATCCTAAAGGAAATCAACCCTGACTGCTCATTGGAAGGGCAAATACTGAAGCTGAAGTTCAAATATTTTGGCCACCTAATGCAAAGAGAAAAGTCACTGGAAAAGACCCTGACGCTGGAAAAGACTGAAGGCAAAAGGAGAAGGGGACGGCAGAGGATGAGATGGCTAGATAGCAACACTGATGCAATGAATATGAACTTGAGCACCTCCGGGAGAGAGCGCAGGACAGGAAGACCTGGCATGCTATGGTTCATGGGGTCACGAAGAGTCGGACACGACTGAACGACTGAACAACTGGTCCAAGTCCAGATAAAGATAAAGAAGGAAGAGCAGGGGTCTTGAAGCTGCCCATCAACAGTTAATATCTGACAGCAAACCAAGCAGGCACACAGGTTACAGTATTCTGCACTAGGGTTACATGTACTGTATTTCTATTGAAATTATGTATTATTTCTTAATTTGCATCTATAGTATAAACTAACATACACAAGTGTTATGCAAATCCATCTCCTCTCTTGCCCTCTTTTTTGGCAATGTGGAAGCGGCCGCCCAACCTGGAGCTCTCTACTCCAACTGGTAGCAGTGCTTAAGCTCAGATGCACCAAGTCCTACAACTGGAGGTGCCTGCAACTGAACCAGTATGCAAAGCATGCTGTGTACTGCTGCATGGTACACAGTGTCCACCTACATGCCTTGTTCACATGTTGGAAAGGGAAGCAGTTTTCCTCCACAGTTAATGGCCACGCTAACTCCTTAGGACTGCAAAAGTCTGACCCACTGATCTCACCACAAGCTGCAACGAACCTAACATGGTAGCACTACAGACAAACCACAAAGGATGAACCATCCCCCAAAAGGAAGTGAGACATATGAGCTTTGAAACACATACAATATATCTGAAAGAGAACTTGGTTAAAATAGTGGGGAGGGGGGCGATGGGGGGGAATAGGTATGCAAGAGAAGAGCAGAATAGTGGAAAAGCTCTATTATTAACAGGCATCAATGATAGTATGAATATTTTGCAACACGAGAAGCCAGCTTCCTGTGGGACCTGGACTACAGTCCTGTCCCCATTACAGTCAATGAGACATCTAGGTGCCTTTCATACAAAAGTGATCTCATATTACACTAACTATAAGTATGATTTTTATAGATCAAAGCTCAATTCTTCAATTTACCAGAAATGAACAGTAATGCATGCTATTTATGTACAATAAACGAAATCAGGTATTATAGGTATCAGCAACTCATCACAACCTTCTGAATTAACTATTCTCCACTATGAACAATGCCAAAAATGCCTGGTTGATTAATTTGCCAATAATATTTTTTGGCAACAAGCAATTGTTCTTTAATCAAGATTGTACACAAGCAAGTATAGAAATTTGAATATAAATAAGAAACCACCGTTTGTGAACAGAACTAGAAATTATTTTTAAATCTTTACAAATGGAATGGGTACAAAGGTCCCCAGGCACTTACCTTGGAGTAAGTCCCATTGAACTCAATGGTTTTTACTTCTGAGTAGACATGCATAGGATTGCACTGAGAAAGACACTTCAGCTGACTTATGGGGAGGGTCACTGGTTCCTCTGCCCCCCAGGCTGCAGCCTCTAGTGCTACCCTGCACAGCATGGCAGAGGGTCCCTTGATTCTCTGAAGAGGCTTTTCAGAGGTGTAGGATGCTGCATCTTGCAAGGAGGGGGAGGAAATCAGTGACTCCCCCATGAACAAAGACAAGTGCCTTTTTTTTTTACTTGCTCATGGAGATTGTTGGATTCAACCCTATCTCAAATAAAGCAGAGAAAAATATTCTTAAAATGTTCAGTCTCTAAAATACTAAACAAACAATTTACAGTCTGCTGTCCATGTTAATACACATAAATGGTAACACATCACCCATTAAGATGCCAAAGTATGAAATGCAACTTAAAACACATGACGAAGATAGAGTCTTAAGCATGCACGTATGTTCTTTATTCCAAAGACTTATAGGTAGGTGCAACATCTTTCCACAGCACACTTACAACATTTTTTTTTTAATCCTTACCTTTTTCTGGGCTTAAATTTTTATATACTTCAAGGTCTGCCATTCAATTTGCTACTGTTACACATTATTGACAGACAGAACAGAAATTCTCCCCGAAGCAAACCTCGAATTCACTCACATCTCCAGGGATAATATATGTGCAACACAATCCTGGGAAGTATCCAAGAACTTTGCCAATCCTATTCATTATGAAATATAATGTAGTCTATGATATCCATAGCATGGATTCAGGAAGATTAATTTAAAAAAAAAATCCAAAAGGTGATCCTGGATAAGTTTGTTCCAAAGCGGAATGGAGAAAAAGAATCCCCAGTCTGATAGGAAACCTGGAAGGCTCTGCTTTGTGCAGCTGTTATTGTGGAAATGCAAGACCACTTTTGGTATGAGACATGCATGCACAGTACACTGATTAAAATCCTCAAGGCACCAAATGTGCAGGAAGCACTGTGTGAAGTGGGTCTTTAAACGTCAAGGAGCAAATCTATCGCACCTCGGAACAGATAAGCCATCACCACCTTCTGGTTTAAAAACGGGAGAGTGACGCAGGCTGAATGCTGAAGATGAAAAGAAAGCAGGGTTCCGCTTTTTTTTCCTCCAAAGTCTCAGCATCTCTAGCTCAGGGAATTCATGAAGTAGAAGGAGGCAGACAGGGACTGTAGCTCACTCTGAGCTTTGCCAAGAGTTTCTTTACAATAAAAGGTGGGCACTAAATATGCACTGAGGACCACACTGGAAATATATAATTAGTCACAAATACTTTGAACATTATTGGCAACTGGAAGATATCCTACTTTGCTTTGAACTAAAATAAATTAGAACAACAGGCATATAATTAGGTTCACCACCTTTTTGCCTATATGAGTTGCTGAACAGGCAGAAATTCAACAGGTATCACTTTCTATGCTGGTGATGGGGAGACTATGACTGTTGAATTTCTGCCTGCCATTGCAACTGATAAAGGCACAGAATCTCTGGCACCTCCTGATGGAGAATTCCTTGGTGTTCTGTGCCTTGATTCAGTGTTTATAACTCCCCAAAGCCACACTGATCACTTTCCATACTAATGACTAACTCCACACACACACACACACACACACACACACACATATATATATATATTTTACAGGTGGCATAGCCCAAATGCCCCATGTAACCTTACACCTCTTTTGTGATTCTGCTTCTTGTGCCTCTGGTTTAGTGATAAAACATGCAACCAGCTGCTGTCTGAAAATAGCAGCTTAAGACCACTACCATCCCATTCCAGAAGAGAAATTACTGAAGAATTAATCACAGCATGTCTCCTGTTTTGCCCATTCCACACCCACACTTCAAAGTGCAACAGCCAAGCTCTGTCCAAAAAGGGCACCTGTTCTAGGTCAGACCAATGTTCCATGTAGCCGCATACCCTCCATATTAAAAAAACAAACAAACCTGTGGCCAGATCAAGATGCTTCACTGGTACAGCATGCTGCACTTCCTGCTTTCTACTACTAGCCTCCACCACCTAAATTTTTAGCAACAGTGATGGAGATGGAGGCTTCAGAGCATCCTGCTTAACACCTTATCTTAACATCTTGTCCTGCATAGACACTAAATTCACTCATCTTGAACTAGGAACCTTAAGGCTGATGAGCATGCACTTTGCTACTGTGCCAGATCCTGGATGATCCGCTCTCCTTTCTTCTTGGCTACTTTCTACTGAGCCCCAGCCTTTCCCTGCCCACCTTGCTGATGGCCCTGCTGATCTAGGTCACCTTCCAGCTCTTGACTAAGCAATGGAGTAACACTACCCTTGGGGCTCTCTGTTTCCTTGATCTCTCAGTGCTGCTACTTTTCCTTTTCTACCTGCCTTTGGAAGGGGGGGGGGGGTCTCTTCCTTTCAGCTCTTCTGGCACTCCAAACCACTGACATCCACTCATCTCATTTAGCAGGGAGCTGTCAGGAGAGCCCTTGCTGCCTTCTGAAATCCTCAAGTAGCCAGAATCAACACGCAGACGATAGGGCTCTTTTCCAAGGCTTTATTTCCATTCAACCTAATGACGCTTACAGATGCTAGAGGGAAACTTGAGAGCTGCCTATCTGGGGTTTCTAGCCTTAAGGAAGCAGTTGGTCTCCATTTGGAGGGTAAACGCGGGAAACCTCTGAACTTAAGGGCTAGGAGGTGAAAGTCCACCCCTTTCCCGTGGGGCATTGGAGCGCAGTTGTTGACACTGCGCCAAGCGGGCTGAGCGCCTCCTCTCGGTGCCCTCCATCTCCCACTTGTCCCTCCCCCTGTCTGTCAGGGTCGCTACCACTCTCAGGAGTGTGAGCAGGGAGGGGCTCTCCCTCCGGCGGCGCCTATGAACAGCGTGCAGGTTCCTCTCCCATGGTTTCTATCTCTTCCTCAGAATCAGAACTGCTTTGGGGCTCTATGGGCTCCGATCCAACCCTGACAGGAGCCTATCCTGTCACCACATCCCATCCTCTTCAGCACAAGCAACTGACAGCGACCACAAGTATGTTCATCCACAGAAACCTACATACTACAAAAGTAAACTAACTCATATGTCCATGTTTTTGTAAGATTGGGCCTTTACTCAACACAGAAAGGTAAGGGGCCAAAGCTCAGTGGCACAGGAAACACTACACAGGTAAAAAGATAAACCCTGGTACCTCCAGTTAAATATATCTCTGGTTGTAGGAAATAGCTCTGCCTGAAATCTTTTAAAAGTGATTGCCTGTCTGCGTAAAACTGCAGTAGATGGTCCACTGATCGGTCTCAGTATAAAGGCAGCTCTATATAATGTCTTTCCTAGTATATGCCAGCACATTTACACTGATTCCTTTACAGGAGGGGCAGGAAACATGAGGCCCTCCAGATATTGTTGGACTGCGACTCCCATCAGCCCTAGCCAGCATAGCCAATGGTGAGGGATGATGGGAACTGCAGTCCAACATTTGGATGGCCACACATTCCCCATCCCTGCTTTACAGCTTTCTGTAAAGTCACATTTTATTCCCAGTCGCTGCTGTCCTATGTGGTTTTTGGTTTTGGTTTTTGCTGCTGTCCTATGTGCTTCTTGTTTTCTCCTTTGTGAACGATATCCGAGGACTTCTGCCCTGCTCTCTGTCTTTAGCACAAGCAATAAATGAGAGAAAACATTCACCAAAAGTTAAAGGGTATTTAGAGAGGCAGGATATTCTACTTGCTGTTGCTCCTAATTCTCCTGTGGCAAAGCCAGCTAGGACCCAAATCACAGCAAGTGGCTCCTCACGGTCTTTCAATCAAGCATTGGCAGACCTAAAGAGAGAGAAGAGAAGCCAGGAGTGCATGCTGCACAAGCATTCTCTGCAGTCTGTCAGCACCTGGCAGTACAGAGCCACTTACTCCCAACCCACACTGGGGACACCTGGCATCTAGGAGACTGCCAGCATGGTAGAATGCCTTGAAGACTTGCAGCCGGGTGCAAAAGAGAAGAGAAGAAGCCAGCCCCAAAAAGCAAGGCCTGCCGATCAGTAGCACCAAACGAGAGCCTCTACAGAGGTTTTCCAGCCCATTCCAGCCCTGCTGAAAAAACACCTCCATCAGGCTCACCCCTTAACTCTCACCAACCATTCCAGCAGGTTGCAGCAGATGGGATAAGATGGGAAGCAGGGCCATTTCACCAGCCCTGCTGACAGACCACTTACTTTCCTCCCCCAATCCCTATCATCCCTTTTTCCTTCTGTGTTGTGTCTTTTTAGATTATAAACCTGTGGGCAAGGATTGTGTTGACTGTATGTAAGCCCCTCTGGAAGCCTTTTAGGCTGAGAAGCAGGATAAAAAATGCTTTAAACAAAGTTTGCATGATTAAACAGCACTGATAATGTGCATGATACTTACAGTTTTCCATGCCAAGCCTGGAATTTATCTTTAAGGGGGGGGGGCCTAAGGCTGAGAAATAGTGATCTGACAAAAGCAATAGCAGCCCAGGTCAAGATTATATCCATTCTTCGGATGATGACAAACAGCTTGTGGCCCAGAGGACCAAACCCGGCTTCTCATGAGGTCTTAAGAGCGCTATTGAATCAGGCCAAAGGTCCACCTAGTCCAGCATTCTATTTCCTACTGTAGCCAATCTAGGAAGACCACAGACAAGGCATAAAGATATAGCTCTGTCCCACTGTTGTGCCCCAGAAACTAGTGTTCAGAGGAACATTGCCTTTGAGCAGCCTTCCCGAATCTGGTGCCCGCCAGAAGTTTTGGACTGTAACTCCCACCTTTCCTGACCATTGGCGATTCTGGCCTGGGCTGATGGGAGCTGAAGTTCAAAACAACTGGAGGACACTGGGTTGGGGAAGGCTACCTTTGACTGGAGGTCCCATGTAGCCATCATGACTACCAGAGAGTGACAGAGAGTGACCTCCATGAATTACCAACCCATCCACCTGATCCCCTGGTTGTTATGCACCCAGCTCATTCCTCTCCCCATTAGTGTGAACAACTAGAGAAGCTTTACTGGAGGTCTCTCCTTATTATGTACAGTAGTTACTCACCCTTAGGACCAGTTTATACAAATCAGCTGAAATCAAACAGTAAAGTCTTACCTTGGCTGTACTACTCTCAGGCTGCAGGGGCAGGATGGCTACAGACCATCCTTTCCTAACCTTGGGTCCCCAGATGTCAGACTACAATTCCCACCCTCCTAGATCAGCCATACTGGCTGTGGTCTGGGGATGGTAGGAATTGTTGTCCAGCATCATCTGGGGACCCAAGGTTGGGAAAGGCTGCTACAGACACTAGGAAATACTGGCTGACAACATATTATAAGAACCCACAGCAGCTGACATATACAATATGCGCTTCATTCCATATCACAGACAAAGAGGGCATCAGCCAAGTTTTCATTCAGTCACTTCGCTCCATTATGTGTCTGACACTGGAAGAATTACAATGGATAACTGGGGTGAACACACACTTCTATAGTCTTGAGATTACTGGATTCCACTCAATTGCACACTAAATCTCTCCAAAATGTTGGAGGTTACTCAAAACTACAGTAACAGAAGCTCAGCTAGAATGTATACTGCAGGTCAGGAAAGGTAGCGCCAAGTCCAAGAGGTCACCAGCATGGTTCATGAGCAATGTCAAGGAAGCTATTTGAGAAAAGAAGGCTTCCTTCAGAAAATGGAAGCCTTGCCCAAATGCAGAGAACAAAAAGGAATGCAAACATGCAGAAAGGAAATGCAAGCAGACAACAAGGAATGCAAAAAAAAAAAAAAAGACTTTTGGGGAGCATATTGCTAATAGCATCAAGGCCAATAATAAAGAATTCTTTAAATACATCAGAAGTGGGAACCTGGCTAGGGAGGTAATTGGACCGCTGAATGACAATGAAGTTAAAGGATGACAAGGAGATTGCAGAAGAGTTAAACGAGTTCATTCAGTCTGTCTTCATTGCAGACAACATAGGTTGTTCTCCTGTCTTATGGTTCTTTATCTTTACACCAGGCTCTAACTGGACAGCCCTTCAAATAGAGGACTATCCTCTGTAAAGTAGGACATATGGCCAAACTAAGAAGCACTAACGAGCAAAACCCACCTAGGTGAGATGTACAAGCTGTATGTGCATCCGAGACCTGCATGTCTCCAATATCTGTTCTACTCTGGATATTAGAGGAAGCACAAATTATTCACATAACTGCCCACCTGTGCTCTATGAAACATCCAAGGCTACCTTTGGTTATTGATAACAGATGCCAATTCTCTTTCCAGGCCCAACTCTGTAACAAATTATCTTAAACTGGCAGAATTGATAAAGCAACAGTTAAATCTTTTTGCCTTTTTTGTTTCTGTTCATCATATCTATTCAGCTTAAAAGCAAATTGCAGAGACCAGAACTAATGGCAACAAGCTGTCTAGGCTAAAAGTTAGAAAAGGGGTTTTAAGTTATAAGAGCTAGGAAGTTTTAAAACTGGCTCCCCAAACTAGTTTTGGAATCACATAGAATGTCACTGGGTAGAGCACAGATGTGGATAAATATATGACAGACTTTTATTCCAAAGGTTCAGTTGTGCGTCATTTGGGTCCTCCACCCCAATATGAGCAGATGATTTTCCTCTTTATTCTAAGGGCTTCTCTGCATGGGGCTTATATTGTGCGATCAAGATTGGTTGCTCACGGAAGTTTGCGTCAACCTTCAGGGCCCCTCCTGCGGTTTATGACCTTTATCCCGCTTTTTAAAAGATTGGAGATAACATGATAAGGGACAGTAATCCGATCTATCAGCTGTGCGTAATGACAGTGTTGCCCTATAATCACAGCACCATCTAGTGGCTGTAAAATGAAACATACAGAAACATATAGAACTTCTGGAGAAAGGAAGTCTTTGATTTAAAGCATGCGTAAAGGAGCCGACCTGGAAGCAGTAAGGATGCAGGATTTCAGCCTTGTGTGATAAATCCCTCAGTCACAAGGCACTGCCATGATTCTGGACAAGATGTAGGTGTTTCACATTCATTAAGAGCAGAGAGCCCCCTGTTCAAATTCTAACTCAAACTTTCACTCACTAGGTGGCACCAGGATGCCCATTATGTTTCATCCGAATCAGGCGTGGGTCTTTGTCTGGACAACAATTGTATTGCATACTGCTGCATAGCTTCCTAGTCCCTGAAGGAATATCTGCATGTTAGCCCACTACCTTACAGCTTCCTTAGCCTGCTTATGTTCTAGCTTCCTTATCCACCTGGCTGCATTTCACTTGCTGCTTCCCTGTTCCCATCAACTTGGAACTTGGCCTGGGATCAACTCTGCTACACTATGGGTATGCAGGCTGCTTTGGCCCTCCTGTGGGATTTGCTCTTGGGCTTTCCTGACTCTAGCCCTGCTGGGACACTGTACCTCCAGCACTGTGCTTGTGTACCTATAACCTATCTCTATCCATCCATCCATCCATCCATCCAGCTCCAGTTTCATTTTGTTAGGTAAAGTGGATAGACTTTGCTCATGTTCAGCTACTATAAGTGAGGTCTGTAAGGAATATTCTCCCACATCACAGATGTGGCACCACCGGGGACTTGAGCCATCAGAAAAAATATACTCTGGAGGCCAAAATTTGAGTTTGAGATGTCTAAAGCCATTTGCTCTGCATACACTTCCTACATTGTACATTTTCTCCCGCTCTGGCATAACATGGCTTGGACTGTATTGGTTGTTCTGCATGAGGACAATGGAGACCATCAGGCTGGTTCATGTACTCACTGGGCTGATACACATTTGTGCTCACACACAGCCTCCTTCCCTTCCCACAAGTTTTACGGCATATACAAAGGGACTGGGGAAAGGATGGGGATTTATGTAGCTTATACAGAGAAATGGAAAGGTAAGAAATAGTGGGGAAGATTCTCCACTGTTTCTTACCTTCTCCAAACACCAGAGCAAGTGACAATTTAAGTGGGGAGGGGAGGTGGATCTATGACTAGAAGGACACTCAGAAGCACACTTGTCCCCGGTGAACAGATCTGTGGGTGCCTGAGCTGTTCTCCACAATTTCTGTGACAGAACAGGGGTGCAAGCTCACACCTCATTGTGTTATGTCTGAGGTAGATGTTCCACACACGATTTGACAATTAATAAGATACATCCACATTTTTTCCCCAGAGGGGGAAGGCATTGCCTGTGGAGACCCCACCGCACATACAATGTTATACATGTGTGCAGAAGAGGGAGGGGTGCTACTGATAGGGACCGCTTCGAGGAAACCAGTCTCTGAATTTTGATACGAACTTAATGGATCCACATCTCCCGGACCAAATGAGAGGATCGGAATATAGCTATCAATCAGATTTTTGCACTTTTCCAAAGGTTGCAGTGCGGTCCTAACAAAGTATCAAAATGCATTACAAAATGTATTCAATGTATATTTAAAAGTGACTATAAGGAAGGAAGGCTGAGCGCCGAAGAATTCATGCTTTCGAACTGTGGTGCTGGAGAAGACTCTTACGGCCCCCTGGACTACAAGGAGGTCAAATCAGTCCATCCTAAAGGAAATAAACCCTGAGTGCTCATTGGAAGGACAGATACTGAAGCTGAAGCTCAAATATTTTGGCCACCTAATGCGAAGAGAAAAGTCACTGGAAAAGACCCTGATGCTGGGAAGGATTGAAGGCAAAAGGAGAAGGGGACGGCAGAGGATGATGGCTAGATAGCATCACCGATGCAATTAATATGAACTTGAGCACACTCTGGGAGAGAGCGCAGGACAGGAAGGCCTGGCGTGCTATGGTCCATGGGGTCACGAAGAGTCGGACACGACTTAATGACTGAACAACGAACAACATATTTAAAAGTGCATATTCATGCAGACTTTTTAAAAAAAAAATATCACAGAATAATGCAGAAATGGGATGGAATAGATGTCCAACTGAAAGGGTGCAAAACTGAAGAGTGGTATAAAAATGCTTTGCATGAATGAATGAATGAATGAATGAATAAATCAGACCAGAAACAGACTGATTTGTCCATTCCTAAAATGGAGTGGATGAATCTGCCAATTTCAATTTTTCATTTTTTCCAATACTAAGTTTTATTCATAGCAAATTGTGAGAATTTGTTTTATAAAAATGTGCATGAAAATATATAAGCATTTTTGTGCATATTTTCCCCAATGCATGCATTTAATATGCAATTTTGTCTAATGTACACATTTTGAAGGCAATTTTCCTAAAATAATGCATTTTAATGTTATTTTCACCCATATACACATTTCTGTGTGCATTTTGTGATTGGATAAATCCATTACAAAATCTAGAGAACTGTGAATTTCAAAGGATAACTGAGTTTCAGTTTGCGTATTCGTTCAAAAGTCCAAAATTTCTCTACCATCTCTACCCTTAAGTGCTAATTTCATATCACATGAGCTGGGGTGCCAACCCAGAGAATGCAAGAACTGAAACTACAAATCTATGATTTCATTTTCTAATGTAGCACAATGTGATACATCAATAAGCAGGAAGGCCCCAGAAGCCCAATTTAGATATTAAAATGATTAAAACCAACATATGCTGCCATATATACAGCGAAGGGGTGGCAACATTAATTCATCTTGAAAGGAAAAGAAAAAGAAAAAGACCAACACAGCAGTCAAGAGTTGACATGTAAGGTTTATGTCAAATCCCTAGAACTGTCAATCACAGTCAATATGAAGCAGCTGCACCCATGAAGAAAGCTTGTAAGATTATAATTAGGCTGTCTAGAAAGAGAAGGATAAATAAAAAGGCAATCCTTTTTTCTTTCTTTTTGCAACACCTCAGTCCTTCCAGGTTTGCTTGCTTTCCACTCAAATTGTTGTCAACAAATTGTTGTCAACAGTTGTAAAGAGCAAGCTACGCAATGGAAAACTCCACAGCACACTGGCCATAAGGGATTTATAGCAGAAAAGTTTTCAGTGATATTCTTTCTTGTCAATTCAGTTTAGCCTTAAAATATAGCACAGTTTAAAGATGAGAATGATCTAGTGGCACACAGGCTGCCATTACGATTAGATAACATAGTTGGTGCTATTGGTTGATCGCTAGTAGGAACCAAAGACTGGCCTGGTTCACACATAATGACAACCCAGGGTATGGGTTGGGTATGCGTTGTCATTGAATTGTGTGTTGTCGTTAAATCGTGTGTTGTCATTACATGCAAACCCTGCACAATGGTTTAACTATGGGTTGTTAACCATGAACAATCCAGAGTTCACAACCCAACAACAAGCCATGGGTTCTCTTCCTGGCTTGTTTGTGGTTAGCAGCCCATAGTTTAACCATAGTGCAAGGTTGGCAAATAACAATAACGCACAATTCAATAACCCATATTCAACCCGCACTCTGGGTAGTGTTTACATGCAAACCAGGTTAAGTCAAACTATTCCTTCAAACCTCACTTTCTTAAGGTTTTCTGTTGACATTGACAGGATTAGCATTTTTGTGCAGAGTGATCTCAGTCAGATTTAGAATAAAAATCCCCCAACCCACCCAAGCTTTACAGGCTGGAGAAAAGAATAGGAACAAATAATGAGTGTGCAAACAATAGCATGGTCATTAATGTGGGTAAGGCTTGACTACAAGCATACAGCAGCTGATCGTTTTACAAAGGCTTGTTAACAGCTATTTGCCTGCTTGTCTGTGGCAGGAAATAATTGCTTCTGGAGCCCCCTTTGCATGTGAATTCCGTTAAGGGCATCTGTGCAATTAAAGTGGCAGTGGAGCTGTGTTACTGGCCCCAGCCACAACGTTACTCAGCGTCCTTGCCCCATTCCCCTGACATTCATGCACTGTGTATGGACTTCTATGTGCAGAGGCTCCCACAGGAGCCAAAATCCCAATTGCACAGGGTTCCAGCTTGCACAGAGGTCTCAGCGTGTGAACTTTCCCCTTGCAGATATCCACGCTCATCACATGGACATCGGGGGGGGGGGGAGTGAGGGATCCATGCAGCCACTCTGTCATGATGTGGACCCCCTCGATGGAATGAATGAAATGAATGAATGAAGGGGGATTCAGTGAGACGGGAAGGCTGCTTTTTTGAAAATAGGAAGACTGTTGTCTTTCCCCCCCACAACATCTTGGCTTGGCTTATTAGCTCACCCACGAACCACCCACGTTTCCCAAGTTGTCTGGCATAAGACGAAGGCTTGGGAGAGAGGTAGGGATGTCTTTCACTTGTGCTAGAGAAAAAGTAAGAGTGAATACTAGAATTGTTTTATAGCACTCATGCTATTTCTTATCTTATGCAAAGATCAACACAAATAAGGTAGGACTTGAATCCACCACACATTATGCATGTGCTAGAGGCTCCATGTGATTAAGAAGAAGCAGGGCTCTGCAACTGGCCCCACCCCTATGTCGTGCACCTCCCCATGGCACCCCCAACTTCTGCACATTGAGCATGGATGCCTGTGGGGGGAAGCCCCCTGAACATGGGAGGGGGGCTCTGCCTCTCTCCAGCCCTATGTATGCATGCCAGAAAACTTGAGGGAGAGCTGAGGGTCTTATCTCACAACTTGCACTGAGGTCTGGAGAGTCCAAGAGATTCCCAGTTTGCTATAGTTTGGAGAAGCTAAGGAATGAGTTGGAGCTCAGGAATGGCTTCACAAGCTACTGAGCTGCCTTCATGCTAAAGGGCCAGGACATCCAACCCAGGAAGCAGATTTGTGGATGTGGATTGCAAAATAGGAAACATTTTTGTGGGCTAGTAACCTTTGCAGATTTATTCACAGGCTTGCCATAGCACAAGGGTGGGCAACGTGTGGCCCTCCAGATGTTTTGGCCTTTAACTCCTATCAACCCTAGCCAGCATAACCAATGGTGAGGGATGATGGGATTGTAGGCCAAAACAGATGGAGATGCTTTAACTTGAATGTGGTTAAATGTCATAGTGCATCGTCTCCCTTTTTAAACTCCCCATTTACCAAGAAAGGAGAACATTGCCAAGAACTGCAGCCGGACAATAATTTTAATTTTCTGCTTCACTAGCCCTTCTCTTTCACTGTCAAAATCATATAAAAATGTTTCAAAGGTTAATTTTTGCTAAAGAGAGTGATTAGAGGAGGCCAGAACTTTGCTTTTCTGAAATAAATAATGAGAGAAGACAACAATATTTGAGCACTTTGTATCAATCCAATTACCCAGTTTAGATATAAATTATAACATGAACCCACAAAAGGTCATTTACCATTGAGCAGAGTCCCAGAAGCTTTTCTCCATCTGTATATAACAAGTGGGAAGAGGAAGATCTGGAAAGATGGAATATGTAGGCAAAAGGCAATACACTGAAGCAAAACATAATTTTTTGAAACATCTGGAATATTTTAGGCAAACTCAGGGATTAGAAAGAGAAATCAAGTCAGGAAAATGTCCTGGTTTTAACCAGAAGATGTGGCTAGAGACATAAAGCAAATTTCTAAGGGATGTGCATGAAGAGGTATTGGATCAGCAATTCAGAGGTCAATGGTTATATGAAATATTCAGTCACAGGGTTGGGTTCCTTTTCACCAACATGTATCCAGAGATGTATTACTAAAAATAAACATGACATATTGTTCTGGTATGTCTGCATAGTGATCCCAAATACACTAACTAAAATAAAGCCAAGAGTTAAAAGCATACAGAGGCATACAAATGGAATGAGGTAGAGCTATTATACATTTAAAAGTCATAGTTCAGCTTGATCAGGAAAGGGAGCCTAGTGTAGACCTATGCAAATACAGACTACCTTGGTTCTCAGTGACTCCCATTGAATGCTATGGAACAAAGGGAAACAGGGTGCATGACAGGGCACAGTTGAGTGCAGGCAAAACCTTCTTCCTCAGAACTTAAGAAGAGCCCTGCTGGATCAGACGAACGGCCTATGTAGTCCAACATTCTGTTCACACAGTGGCCAACCAGATGTCCATAGGAAGACCACAAGCAGGGCATGGGTACAACAGCACCCTCCCACTCCTGTTCCCCATCAGTTTGCATACAGAGGCATATTTCTTCCTCCAGACACCAGGATCAGTAGGGATAGGGTGCAAATTTAGCTTATACCACAATAATGTCCCGAGTCCCTGGGCATCTCCTAGGTGAGGTATAAGAAGCCTTCTGAATTTCAGAAACATTTGATAAAAATGGCTGAGCTAGAGTGGCTGAACAATTCTAGCTGGAGGAGAAAGATTCTTGTTTCCAACCATTTTACAAAGGTCATAAGAGCAGCTGCACTGGATCAGGCCAAGGGTCCATCTAGTCCAGCATTTGGTTCACAGAGTGGCCAACCAGCTGTCGACCAGGAACCCACAAGCAGGACACGAGTGCAACAGCACCCTCCCACCCATGTTCCCCAGCAACTGGTGTACATAGGCATACCAGCTCTGGTACTGGAGGTGGCACATAGCCATCAGGACCAGTCACCATTGATAGTCTTCTCCTTCAGGAATTTGTCCAACCCCCTTCTGAAGCCATCCAAATTGGTGGCCATCACTGCATCTTATAGTAGCAAATCTCATAGTTTAGCTATGTGCTGTGTGAAGAAGTGCTTCCTTTTATCTGTCCTGAATCTCCCACCAGTCAGCTTCATAGGTCAATGTACCTTAAGGCTATCTTTCTGCAGGTTGATTTTTTTTTTTTCAGAAATGCAAGTCTTCCACTGGAATGTGCCATTCTTAGTGAAAATTCATTTTAAACTGCCAATGGCAGGAGGATTAGAATTTTCCCATTTTACTCAGTGGAGAGGGAGGCACAAACAGGTTATGCAGTGCCAGTCACTTGTGCACAGTGAAATTACAAGAGAGAGCAGGAAGGGCTGGATACTGCACATGACTCTAGAGTTTAGAAACGCCACTGCACAACACAACAGAAGAGTTGGTAGAAGAGGCCAAAGTAGATGAGGGCGGGAGCTAGATTCCCCCATCCACTGCTGTACCAAAAATCTTAAAGGGGGAAACTCACCCCGTTTGATAGCAGAGACTTCCAGGCTGGGTGTGCAGCTTTCTGTATGGCAAGCCTCTGAAGCTAACCCACTACCATACTGGGAGGTGGGTTAACTCCCCCCACCCATCCCATCATATTACAGCAGAGGCAATTTGCACCAATATGCATGGATTCTAAGTTTAAGTCAGGGTTATATGCAGAACTGCCTTCCCCGGTGCCCTCCAGGTGTTTTGGACTTCCATCCCCAGCCAGGATGGCCAATAGTCAGGATGGTGGGAATTGTCGTCTAAAATAACTGGAGGGCACCAGGTTGGGGAGGTTCTGCTGTAGTACATTTTTATGGCTTGCATGATGCCATTGTTAAGGCAGGAGCTTTAACTTATAATTTCCATGCTTTTCAGTGCATGAATGGATCTTTAAGAGCCTCTTAAACTTATTTATTTATTATTGCATTTATATCCCACCTTTTTTCCTCTTGCAAGGAACCCAAGGAAGCTTACATTATCCGCCTCCTCTCCATTTTATCCTCACAACTACCCTGTGAGGTAGGTTGGGCTGAGAGTCTGTGACTGGTCCAAAGTCACACAGCAAGCTTCCATGGCCTAGTGAGGCCTAGAACCCAGATCTCCCATCTCTCAGTCCAACACTCTCGCCACTCCGCCACAATGGCTCTCCTGATGGGGGAGGGAGTGTTATCCTAGAACATTAGTATAGGTATAATGATTCAGTGCTGGAGGGATACCCAGCTGGATTATTGTGTGGCATATAAACCTGCCGCTCCTCATCTAGATAACCAATCCAAATGGCTCCTGCTGAGTTGAGTCACCTAGAGAATAGTAACTGTTTTCACTTCCTTTTTCTTCTTTATAGCAAAGATTCCGGATAGAAACGTACCAACTAAAATTACTTGATCTAATCTGAGCTCTCTCTGCTCTTTCTCTGGTTATATATGTGTGACATTTTTGCTTCAGGGCACGCAGAGCCTCCCTGGAGTACCAGACAACATCAGCTACAGCCCGAACGTCTGTGACTAGAAATTTCCAACATAAGCAGATCAGAATATTAATATCATGCAAATAGAGCTATTAACGGTTTTTCCTAATAACATCAGAAAACGACGAGGAACCCACAGGCAATTTTTTACTCATAAAATGCTTGCGCTTAACATGCACAGAATGTTTATTTATTCACTGCTCAGACAGGGTTTCACCAAGTAGAAGTTGGCTTCCCACAAGCATAATGAGATGCCTGCTGACCTCTAGTGGCTGAACTCAGAACTTTAGACATTTGTAGTTGCTCCTCAGTGAGAAGGTCTAGGGATGTACGAAAGTTCCGCCACGGATCTCGGGGAGGCTGAATGCCAGCGCATTCGGCCCCCCGAAATCGGTGGCGGAATGGCCTGCTACCCCCCCACCAACCCCCGGGACGAGACTTACCTTGGGCGGATCTTCCTGGTGGCGGCGGCTTCGGCGGCAGATGGTCTTCCGACCGGCTGCCGCCGCCACCATTTCCAGTTAAAAAAAAAAAAAAAAAACATGATAGGCTACATAAAGATTTATGTAGCCTATCACGGCTCGTTTTTTTTAAAAAAAAAACGTGACAGGCTATGTAAATGTTTACGTAGCCTATCATGGCTGACATTAAAAAAAAAAGCGCATACGCAAATGGTGGCGGCCATGGCCGCCGCCATTTGCGTTCCTTATTTTGACACGTCTTAGTCTACGTAAACATTTATTTTACGAAAATAAGGGGAAAATAAGGGGAACGCAAATAGCGTAGACGCTATGCTATTTGCGTTCCCCTTATTTTCGCCGTCTTAGTCTACGTAAATATTTACGTAGACTAAGACGTGTCAAAATAAGGAACGCAAATGGTGGCGGCCATGGCCGCCGCCATTTGCGTACGCGCGTTTGTTTGTGTTTTTTTAAGTCAGCCGTGATAGGCTACGTAAACATTTATGTAGCCTATCACGGCTGACTGCAGGGATGCAAACGGCAGTGGCTACAGCCGCCGCCATTTGCGTCCCTGCTAGCCAGCGGCTGGATGTCCGGCTGCTGGCGGAGCCAGCTGGCGGCTCCGCAGAATCGCTGCGGAGCACAGCTGGCCGGCCAGGATTCCGGGGGGGAGGAATGGAGCGCCTCCCCCCCCGTCCAGGATTCCGGGGAGAGGGACGGAGTGCCTCCCCCCCCCACCATCAGCATAATCCGCGAAAGGTAAGTGATTTTCGTACATCCCTAAGAAGATCACTCTTTCCAGCACTACTGATTTCCCCCCGTAAACTGCACATGCAGGAGAAAGAAAGGGCCATATCTCAGTAGGAGAGAACATGTTTTGCATGCAGAAGGCCCCAGGATCAATCCTTGGCATCTCCAGTGACAAGGCCCAGTGATGGAAAAGACCTCTGCCTGGGATGCTGGACAACAGCTGCCAGACAGAGTAGACCAGGGGTCCCCAACCTTTTTGGACCGTGGGGAAATTAGCAAATTAGAGAAACTGCTGTGGGCACCATCACAAAATGCCCAATCAGTGGACTGCTGCTTTGGCATCTACCTGTCACATCTATGGATCTTAGGCTGCATCTTATTCAGCAAAAACGTTTGTTTCATGTCTACTGGACACTGCAACATCTCTTTAATAAGAGATTGCCTAATTTAGCTAATTGCTGGCAGTGCAATACGGCTAATGCTTCTTTTAAACATATGTTTTGGCAATGGCAGTGGCTGCTTCTTTCGGGGAGGCAGCTATTACACTGATAAATTTTGTACTAGAACACTCTGTAAGATTCACTGATGTATACGCTCTTTTAAATTACTTACCTGTTTCATGGAAATTAACAAATGGTCAGCATAAATGAATTCTCCACACTCTTTTGACAGCTAAAGACTGATATTACAACACTGGAAGGATAAACGCCCACCTCCTATAATGCAATGGATTATAGGCCGCCTTGAGTCCCAGTATTGGGGGGAATGGATTGAGAAACTTTCAGTATCTGAACGGGTGGCATATAGACTCCACCCTCAAATGGATATTTATTTGGGTATTTTGTCCACTTTTGTTGAAGCCTGTGTATAATTGCTAGAAATCTATATGGATTTCATATGTATTCATTGCTATGGATATACACATATCTATGTACATATATTAAAAAGGAGCTTCAAAAAATAAATAAAATGTTTTGTGGACACCTGCACATTGGGAAGCCCTTCACTGGTGCCACTGGACATGCCCATGGGTGCCATGGGATGCCGGGAGTAGACAATATGGGGCTAATTCCATAAATAGTCTGTTCTATTATAAGACAGCTTCCTATTTGAACTGACTGAGAATTCTGTCCACATCCACTGACCTTGCCACCCAAGCACATCAAAATATAAGCAGGCTTGTGAGATATGAGGTCTGCAAACTTGTTCAGAGAAGATGTAGGTGATTTTGTTTTGTTTTGCAGGGAAGGGCTGTAGCTCAATGATAGAGCACATGCATTCCATGCAGAAGACCCCAGATTGAATCCTCAGTATCCACAGGTAGGGCTGGGAAAGACCCTTGTTTGAAACCTCAGAGAGCTGCCACCAGTCAGTGTAGACAATATTGAGCTATTCTACTGGTAGAAGGCAACGTCTTACATTCCTATGAAAATGGGCAATTCTTCACTGTGCTCTCAGTTCACATTACACAGAGAAGCCCAACAACAGGAGATTCCCTATCATTATTAATATAGTGTTAGTATTACACACATGCATGGCATACCCCAAGTTAGAACCTGCCCTCAGATCTTCTGTAATGTGCAGAGAGGCTCCTCTGCAGGTAAGTCAACAAGAAAAAGATTTCTTGAAGGTAGAATGTTTGAAAACACACTGCACGATGTGCTGGAAGTTATGTATAATCATGCCCAAATTTCCTTAACTTCACATGCTGACTTCCAAAATCACTACATGACTGACTGAGAACTAAATGTGTTTTACACAGCGACCCTCCCTCCCTCACCTCCAGTATTTCATTTAGGTATCTGTGAATTTACATTTCTTTTCTTGCATGCCCCATCTGAAGGGCTTCTGAGGGGAGGCAACCATTTACTACTTTTAAGCATTTGCTACTTTTTACTGAAGTACTTTGTTATCTTTATGGTCTTCACCTTCACAACAACCCTACACAGCTCATCACCATTATTTCTAATTTTTACAGATAGGTAAGTGGGGCCAAAGCACAGTCACTTGCTCAAATCCACAGAAGGAGCCCATGGCAGTGATCCAAATATCACTGTGATCCAAATATACGCCCCAACCACAGATGCTGAAAAAGCAGAAGTAGATCAGTTCTATGAGGATCTGCAGCACCTACTGGATAGTATGCCAAAAAAATATGTTATTTTCATTACAGGAGACCGGAATGCTAAGGTGGGTAGTCAAATGACACCTGGAATTACGGGCAAGCATGGTCTGGGAGAACAAAATAAGCAGGACGTAGGCTGATAAAATTTTGCCAAGACAACTCACTGTGCATAACAAACACTCTCTTCCAACAACCTAAGAGACGACTTTATACATGGATTTCACCAGATGGTCGACACCAAAATCAGATTGACTACATCCTTTGCAGCCAAAGGTGGCCGACATCTATGCAGTTGGTAAAAACAAGACCTGGAGCTGATTGTAGTTCAGATCACGAACTTCTTATTGCACAATTTAGAATCAGACTAAAGAGAAAAGGGAAGACCCACAGATCAGTTAGATATGAGCTCACTAATATTCCTAATGAATATGCAGTGGAGGTGAAGAATAGATTTAAGGGACCAGATTTAGTAGATAGGGTCCCGGAAGAACTATGGACAGAAGTTCGCAACATTGTTCAGGAGGCGGCAACAAAAAACGCCCCAAAGAAAAAGAAAACCAAGAAAGCAAGACGGCTGTCTGCTGAGACACTGGAAGCAGCCCAAGAAAGAAGGAAAGCAAAAAGCAACAGTGAAAGGGGGAGATATGCCCAATTAAATGCAAAATTCCAGAGGTTAGCCAGAAGAGATAAGGAATTATTTTTAAACAAGCAATGTGCGGAAGCGGAAGAAGATAATAGAATGGGAAGGACAAGAGACCTCTTCCAGAAAATTAGAAACATCGGAGGTAAATTCCAGGCAACAATGGGTATGATCAAAAACAAAGATGGCAAGGACCTAACAGAAGCAGAAATGATCAAGAAAAGGTGGCAAGAATATACGGAAGATCTGTACAGGAAGGATAATAATATCGGGGATAGATTTGACAGTGTGGTCAGTGAGCTAGAACCAGACATCCTGAAGAGTGAGGTTGAATGGGCCTTAAGAAGCATTGCTCATAACAAGGCAGCAGGAGATGACGGTAGCCCAGCTGAATTGTTCAAAATCTTGCAAGATGATGCTGTCAAGGTGATGCATGCCATATGCCAGCAAATTTGGAAAACACAAGAATGGCCAACAGATTGGAAAAAATCAACTTATATCCCCATACCAAAAAAGGGAAGCACCAAAGAATGTTCAAACTATCGAACAGTGGCACTTATTTCACATGCCAGTAAGGTCATGCTCTAGATCCTGCAAGGTAGACTCCAGCAATTCATGGAACGAGAATTGCCATATGTACAAGCTGCGTTTAGAAAAGGCAGAGGAACTAGAGACCAAATTGCCAATATCCGCTGGATAATGGAGAAAGACAGGGAGTTTCAGAAAAACATCTATTTCTGTTTTATTGACTATTCTAAAGACTTTGACTGTGTGGATCATAACAAATTGTGGCAAGTTCTTGGTGGGCTGGGGATACCAAGTCATCTTGTCTGCCTCCTGAGGAATCTGTATAATGACCAAGTAGCAACGGTGAACAGACCACGGAACAACGGACTGGTTTAAGATTGGGAAAGGAGTACGGCAGGGTTGTATGCTCTCACCCTACCTACTCAACCTGTACGCAGAATGCATCATGCAATGTGCTGGGCTTGATGAAGCCAAGGCTGGAGTTAAAATTGCTGGAAGAACCATTAACAATCTCAGATATGCAGATGATACCACTTTGATGGCTGAAAGCGAGGAGGAGCTGAGGAACCTCATGATGAAGGTGAAAGAAGAAAGTGCAAAAGCTCAACCTCAAAAAAAACAAGATTATGGCAATCAGCTTGATTGATAACTGGCAAATAGAGGGAGAAAACGTGGAGGCAGTGACAGACTTTGTCTTTCTAGGCGCAAAGATTACTGCAGATCCTGACTGCAGCCAGGAAATCAGAAGACGTTTACTTCTTGGGAGGAGAGCAATGACAAATCTTGATAAAACAGTGAAGAGCAGAGACATCATGCTGATAACAAAGGTCCGCATAGTTAAAGCAATGGTAATCCCCGTAGTAACTTATTGCTGCGAGAGCTGGACCATAAGGAAGGCTGAGCAAAGGAAGATAGATGCTTTTGAACTGTGGTGCTGGAGGAAAATGCTGAGAGTGCCTTGGACTGCAAGAAAATCAAACTGGTCCATACTCCAGGAAATAAGGCCAGACTGCTCACTTGAAGGAAGGATATTAAAGGCAAAACTGAAGTTCTTTGGCCACATCATGAGAAGACAGGATACCCTGGAGAAGATGCTGATGCTAGGGAAAGTGGAAGGGAAAAGGAAGAGGGGCCGACCAAGGGCAAGATGGATGGATGATATTCTGGAGGTGACGGACTCGACCTTGGGGGAGCTGGGGGTGGTGACGGCCGACAGGAAGCTCTGGCGTGGGCTGGTCCATGAAGTCACGAAGAGTTGGAAGTGACTGACCGAATAAACAACAACAACAACAACAACAACAACAACACACACACACACAAATAAATAAATAAATGAGCTTTTCTACATAAGGCTGCTAATCAGCTGTATCTGTTTTTGGTTTTGTCGCAGAATTGAGATACCAACACTGCATGAAGAGCATTTTGTTTCCTGCTTTTCCACTACATAATCTCTATTTGGCAATGTGGCATAGTAGAATAGCGCACTTACACAAGTGGAAAAAGCATTTTCTTTTACTTTCCAAATAATACCACATTTTCCCTGCTCTAAAAAAAACTTGCAAAAAGTGCTCTTTAAAAACAGAAACAAAACTGGAGAGTCATGATGTTGTCTAAAGAACCCATAAACAGCCATGACTAGGGAATGATAAGCCCACAATAAATGCCTCATGTAGAAAAGCTCAAAATAGATCTCGAAAAAAAGAGAAGACATTAAATGGTTATTAAAATAGAATGAACAAGCTTTCTAGGCATTGGTAAGGAAGGGAGTTACAGAGGGGAAGAACAGCCATTGAGAAAAAATGCTTCTCTATCTCTTCTTGATCATCCCAGAGTGCAGGACATGGAATAATAGGCTCAAGTTAACATCAAGTGATAACTTGCATGTTTGAAATTGCATTTCACATTTAAAACCAGAAATAAAATTTTCATGTCACCTAACACACAATGCTTTTCAGCGGAGCCAGTTTACACATTTGGCTGCCAGTCATCAAGTATGCAAGGGTATAATCTAGTTCAGAGAAACCAAGTAATACATGTATAAATAATATATTCATGCATATATGTGCCAACCCTGTCATCCCCGCTGCCGACACTAAAAGGACCATCAGGTCTCTTTGGCCACCCCTGTTTTCTTCCTTTGCTGCCATATAGAAGAATCAGCCCTCACTTCTGTTTTAATACCTGTTGAGGCTGCAGCAGATTCTCCATGCTACACGTCCAATTATGACTTATCACAGTAATTGCAGTGGGAAAATCACAGACACACTTAACGTAGCCAAATTAACTGCACTAAGCCAGAGAGAGAGCCAGATAGATTTCTCTATGAGCAAGACTGTTTTAACATGACAGGATTCTAAGGCAGCTCAGCTCACTCTTAATATGGAGGTCTCGGGGGAGGGGGAATTATATATGGCAAAGTGAATTCATTGCTGTTCTATAAATTCAGTTTTCAACACATACACACACACACACACACACACACACAATAGACTTCCATTTTGGACCAGCACAGAGGGGAAAGAATGATCCTTGCAAATAGCCAATTATAACTAGGGATATTTGTAAACCGCCCAGAGAGCTTTGGCTATTGGGTGGTACAGAAATGTAATTAATTAATTAATTAATTAATTATAACTAGGGATCTATGGATTTCGTTACATCCACTCCATCTGCGTTTCATGGATTGTCAGGTGTATTTGGTTCTGTCATCCACTCATTGACAGAATCTGATTTTTTTATTTTTTTATTTTTTTAAGGACATACGAAAACTCTGTTTCACTTGTGGTAACGTACACTTGCTCTAATTAACATTAGCGCAAGTCTCCCCATCCCCCAAGTAAAAAAAAAAATGGTCCACACATCCATGGAATCCATGCAACTCAGGAAAAGCCAGTCCAGTGCGGAATCCACAGATCAGATTCATAGAAATCTGAACTCATTTAAATCCATTGCGGATTTTTTCGACATCCCTAATTATAAGACCACAAAATTAAAGGGCTCTTCCCAGAACTGATCAAAGAAAACAAGTTGTTCACTCCACATGCCATTCCTTCCATTTAGGCAGTGAAACAACCCCAGCTTTCCTAAAGAAATAAGCAAATCAGCCACATATTGCAAGGCTAATCTAAGAACAAGGTTAATAAATGTTAAAATGTAATAAATGTTAGCTGCTGATCACCAATTCATGCCAATTTGAAGCATCCCTCACAGGCTATTGGCTATTCTGAACATCTTGTTAGGCACATACAGTCAGGGCCAGAAATACTGGAACAAGGATAACTGTTTTGGCGATTGGCCTCTGTACATCACCACATTGAAGTTGAAAGGAAACACACCCAGATGGGAGCGAAGTCAGGACTTTCAGCTGTAATTCAAGGGGTTTGACAAAAGTGGGGCACTAACCATTCAGGAAGGACAGCCAGTGGCATACACACACACCCATCATTGGTGGCTCATAAGTAATGGAATGAATGGCTGACAAGCAGCTGCATGGCCAGGTGTGGCCTGTTTCCTGCGTACCCCATGACCAATCAAGCAGATAAAAGATAAAAGCAGATAAAAGGCCTGGAGGTGGCCTTTTGTCACACTCAAATGTCTGAGTGTGACATTTGCATTTGGTAGCTGTTCACTGGAACTCCCAACATGAGGTCCAAAGAGGTGTCCATGTGAGTGAAGGAGGTCATCATTAGGCTGAGGAAACAACATAAACCCATGAGAGAGATAGCAAAAACATTGGAAGTGGCCAACACAACAGTCTGAAACATCCTGAAAAAGAAGGAATTAACTGGCAAGCTCAGCAACAGCAAAAGGCCTGGAAGACCACAGAAGACAACTAAAGTGGATGACCGCAGAATGCTGCTCATGGTGAAGAGGAACCCTTTCACAACATCTAGCCAGGTCAAGAACGCTCTTGCGGAGGTAGGCATGTCATTGTCAACATCTACAGTCAAGAGACGGCTTTATGAATGTAAATACAGAGGCTTCACAACAAGGTGCAAACCACTGGTAATGCTCAAGAACAGACAGGCCAGATTAGCCTTTGCCAGCCAACACCTAAAAAAGCCTGCCCAGTTCTGGAATAAGATTCTTTGGACTGATGAAACCAAGATTAACTTGTACCCGAATGATGGGAAGAGAAAAGTATGAAGAAGGAACAGCTCATAATCCAAAGCATACCATATCATCTGTCAAACATGGTGGAGGCAGTGTTATGGCATGGGCACGTATGGCTGCCAGTGGAACCAGGTCACTGGTGTTTACTGATGACCTGACTGCTGATCAAAGCAGCAGGATGAATTCTGAAGTGTATAGGGCTATACTTTCTGCTCAGATTCAGCCGAATGCTGCCAAACTGATAGGACACCGTTTCATATTGCAGATGGATAATGACCCAAAACATACAGCAAAAGCTACCCAAGAGTTTCTCCAGGCAAAGAAGTGGGATGTTCTTCAATGGTCAAGTCAGTCACCTGATCTCAACCCAATAGAGCATGCTTTTCACTTACTGAAGACAAGACTGAAGGCAGAAAGACCCACAAACAAGCAGCAGCTGAAGGCACCTGCAGTAAAGCCCTGGCCAAGCATCTCGAGGGAGGAAACTCAGCATTGGGTCATGTCCATGGGTTCCAGACTTCAGGCAGTCATTGACTGCAAAGGATTTTCATCCAGGTATTAAAGGCGATCCTTAAGTTTGAAAGGATGTTGGTTTGTTCCATTACTTATGAGCCACCAACAATGGGTGTGTGTGTATGCCACTGGCTGTCCTTCCTGAATGGTTAGTGCCCCACTTTTGTCAAACCCCTTGAATTACAGCTGAAAGTCCTGACTTCACTCCCATCTGGGTGTGTTTCCTTTCAACTTCAATGTGGTGGTGTACAGAGACCAACTGCCAAAACAGTTATCCTTGTTCCAATATTTCTGGACCTGACTGTTTATTGAAGTATATGGCACAGTAGCAGCAAGGCCATGTTGTACCACACTGTAGTCTTGTTGCAAATACAGGAGAATTGTTCCATCAGTATCTTGTTCCCAACAATTCTTTACTTCCTAAGAGGACAGCCAGCCATCAGGGCTCAGACACCTGAATAAAGTTTCTGGGGCACCATAGTCGCCCAGACTTGAGGCTATGTTCAGAGCAGTGAACTGGGTACACAGAGAAGCCTGTCATACACTTTAAAATTGTGGATACTCCAGCAAGAGAAGCTGGAGTGTTCAACAGTGATGGGAATATTGGAAGCTGTGCAAATGGGTGGGTAGGTAACTCCATGCCCAATCCTTCCACAAACTTTTAAAGTGATTAACAGAGCATCTGGGGGACATAGGGTATTTCAGATTCCTATATCCGAGGCCAGAGACAGCACTCCGATCTTGGACCCAGGAGTCCAAGCTCCTCACCCCCTCACAGCCAGCGTGGAGAGAACCACGCCAACTGTTTCTACAAACTCATGAATGTGTGCTTGTAGAGAGGTGAAAGGGAGCATGCCGATGGGGGGGGGGGAGACCAAGGACATGGCGATATCCCCAGCCTCCCTCCCCCTCTCTGAAGCCTCCACTAGATGGGCAAAAACACCCATCTAGCTAAAATGCAGAGCGGGATGTACCTCCCACTCTGCATTGTATTCACATAAGCCTCCGAATTGGGAGGCTTATAAGTATCCATGGCAGATCTGATAGGATTGCGCCCTAACTCCAGTTAAGGGAAGAATCAGCTCCCTCCTTCCCTTCAGAAGTGGGATAAAAGATGGGCAGAACAGTTCACATATATTCTGAGCCAATTTCTCCTTCCAACAATAGGATCCTTAAAACTGTAAGAAACACTGCCCCTTCGCAGCTTAAAAGGATGGCAGGAAGAGGAAATTAGTCTCGGAGGACTGCACCCTCCAAGATGCTCTTCAGCTATAAAAGTTTCATAAGTTCCTGCTTGAATTCTTCTGAAGGCACACCCAGTAGCCCCTAAAGACGAGAAATTAGAGAACAAAAGAAATGGTGCTCTCTTTGGTCAGAAGATTTCTAGAAAGTTGTAGTTGCTAAAACATGGTTTAATTTTTGAACCAAACACAAAGCATCCAGGTTGGTTGTGTAATAAAGGGGCAGGATAAAATCATTGTTTATTGAAACATTTCATACTATGCTCACAAAAAAACAAGACAAAATATGAGAGATACTAATCATTATCACCTCTAGCATTCTCAACTTCATATCACCAACCTGGTGAATACTGTGTTTCCAAGATGAAAAGAAATTGAATTAATTCATGCTAATTGTAATTCTAGCTTAAGAAGAAAATGAGGATATTGGTTTTTCAGTCCTTTTCACATTTGCATCAACATTAGCATCAAAGCAAGTATCTTCTGCAAACATGGAGAGACAGGCAAACGGAAATGAAAACACATACGAATAATCTAACCTCCAGCCTCAAAGGATATGCCTCAGTTGAACTAAGAAGGTACTGTTGGTAATACCAAGTAAACAATGTCTCACTCCAATAAACAAAAATGTCTAGAGTCTCTCTTGGTCTCATTTGTGGCCCAAGTCAGCACAGCACATTTCCGAATGTGATGCTCAGCTGTCCGGCACAAGAATCGACTAACTCCCAACGTGTCTGGGCCGTTTCCATCCATCTGAACAAGCTGCACCCAACACTAAACCAAATTGAGTTTCTACAAATACTGTTGTCATGGCATATAGTAGCAACGTTTTGGTGGTGGTGGTGTTTTACAAGGCCGGAAAAACATTCACCAGAACTATCGCTGTCAAACTCAAAGAAGGTGTGGAAAACTGGGAATAAGAAGGGGAAAGAGGACAACTCTAAGATTGGGGGCGGGGGCAGGACAGGCAACAGACCTCTCACAACTCACACAGTTCATTACTATTACAGCCTTTTCTGTCCCAGCCCCATTTTCTGGGGCCGATGCTCTGTGTGGCAGGTATCATTGCCAGCCACCACTGGCCCATCCTCAGCCCTCCCGGCCAAGAAAAAAGGGGTGAGACCAAGGTCAGCACCAATGATAAGAGCGGAACGGAAATCAGAAGCAGAGCACCGCTGTCTTGCACTCCTTTTGACCCCATCAACATCAATCTTCTTTGGAGCAAGAACTCTGACACCAGCAGGGCCGTAATGAGTACTAGCACACCATGCTCCATTCCCTCCACTGCTCATGGTTCTCATGGGGGAGGAATGGGGAGCTGTGCATGCTGGGCCATCTGTGTGTCAAGGTCTTGGGAAGGAAGTCTCATCATATCTGGGCTCGCTAGGGAGAGCGCCTCCCTCTGTTCTGGTTGTTCCCATTCTGATTCTGAATCTGAGCTGCCAGACATCTCCACATGCTCAAATTCATTCCTGACATACATCCCACCTGGGGGACAAATCCAGCACACCAGGGTGCCCCAGATGGCCATGCCATGCCCTGACCGCCAACCATTTGGTGGTTTCCCAGCTTTTGCACAGTTTTTCCGATTCTGAAAGGTTGAAGGGCTTCTCCTAAGGCCGAGTTACTGGCAGTAAGAACTTTCAGCTAAAATAGGCTGGTGTGTTGGCCCTGCCCCTTTTCCCCCTGGCCCCACCCAACACTAGAATGCAGCCCCTGAGAGCATCTCCAAAACTGAATTTGGACCTGGGGCTGAAAGAGGTTCAACACTTCTACTATGGGGCCCCTGGGGCCATTTCACATGTCCCAAGGGGAAGGGCACCCAATGACAGGAGAAGCCATGGAGCACGATTCTCTCTTGCTCCTTTGGGCCCTGCCGGCTTGGGCTCTCTCCTCTTTCAGCATTTCCAATGAGCGGTCCATGGCTCTTGGCAGATGCTGACCACTGATGCTGGGCCTGAGAAGGGACGGAGTTAATCAGGGAGTCCCCACCACGCCTTCTATTTCACAGCCAGCAGAAAAGGGGAGGGTGCAGGAGAAGAAACTGCAGCAACGTCAGGAGCGGACAATGCCATCGTAACTTGCTGCCTCAGAATGTTCGGGGCAAAGCAATCTGCATTCAAAGCCAACCCTATGGCCTACAAGAAGGTTGAGTTATGTCTGCTGGGCTGGGGGTGCAAAGTCTCCCCCAACAAAGAGTAGTTCTAAAAGATGGTTCCCATTTCAGGACTAGACACTGAAATGGCATTTCACACTTTTTTGATTGCAATTTTAACAGCTGCAAAATTGCAAATGCCTATGCTTAATAATGTCCGAAGACAGAGAAAATTAATTATATCTAATTTCTTACAGTGGTACATGGTGGATTGGGAATATGCAAAAAAAAATGAAATCCTTCACTTGAAGTCCTGTGCTGCCCTCTAGTGTAGAATTCCAGTGCTTAAAGCTCAAGCAATAGTTTGGCCTCTGCTCCCAGCAGAGACCAAGGGTTGGATTCAGAATCTGCCTTCTGCGAGACGAAGGGCTCCGCTTACGGAAATTCTTGAGGATCCCCACATGTGCACTCATCGCAGCTCACCCCATTCCACAGGGTCTCCTGTCTCTCTGTGTAGCATTTTCAGGGGACTGGAGAGGCTGTTGTGGGAAGGAGGGGTGGGGGAAGTCCACTTCCATCAGTGCAGTTGATCCAGCATAAATCTGGATCCAGTCCCCACGGGTTTGCCAACCAGAGCTTACACTTACCCTTCCCTGGCCCCACAATATTAAGCAAGATCCATTCTTCTGTCTTACTCTACTGCACAGGAACTTACACAAATGTGGGCCTTGGTTAACATGAGATGATACCTGCAGCAATACAAGCAGTAAGTTAAGTGTTGCTTCCCACACTACATTTATTTAGGTATGCACATACGTTTTTGCACTCTTAAAAGTGCAAGTGCAACAAGCAGGCGCTTCGAGTGAAGCTCAAAACACGGGGGGGGGATCAGAGTGCTGGGATAGGCTGGGACTGTGTATTTTACTGATTTCAGAAATGTATAACCCCACTTGTTAACTAAAAAGTTTCCAAAGCAGCACACAAACCATTTTTAAAGCCAACCACGAAATAAAATCAAAGAGCAGGTTCTTAAAGCAGCATCAAATATCGTTTTTTTAATTAAAAAAAATAGCACTTTGAACAGAACAACAATATAAATAGCAGGAAAAAGCAAGTAGAACAACTAGCCTGACTATCCAACGCTTGATTAAGCATGCAATCCTATACATGTCTAGACAGCAAAATGTCCTACAGCTCCCAGCATTTCCTAGCCACCATGGCTGGCTGGGGAACAGTAGGAGTTATAGGACGTTTTGCTGTCTAAACACGCATAGGATTGCACCCTAAAAGGCGTAAGCAAATGAAAAGGTCTTAACCTGACATCTAAAATGCAACGACCAAGGCACTAAAAGCAGACTTCTCTGAGGAAGGCATTGAGGGAGCAAGGCTCCACCATGGAGACAGCCCTCTCTCTCATCACCACCCAACTGAACTCTGGAGGCAGGGCATCCTGAGAAAGATCTCTGACAATAACCTTAAGACCTTTCTTCCCGGGCTGGAAGGATTGACAGTGGATGGCAATGCCCGTTTCCACATACACATCAAGTTTACACTAGTTTGCAAACCCAAGTTTGTTGCTTTGCAACGTTTACGCTATCCCTAACATGACATCCTATCACTATTATTGCAAAGAAAAGGACCGCTGCAAAGGAAACCCTTGCTCAAAATTGTTGGCAGCAGACAGAGTAGACTGGTGTGAGGTTCAGGGGTGTAGTGGAACCAAAGCTCACAGGGACGCAGTATCAGCGTTTTTTTAATTAGTAGAGACGCTGGACCATCTCTCACTTCCCTTTTCCCTCTGAGTTTAGCCGCAGTAGCGAGGCAGAGGGGGATGAGATTAATTCTCTCAGCCACAACATATTTTTCCCTGTGGTAATATGAAGTATTTTGGGGTGGGCTGGTCTTGAATGGGCAAGTAAGACCCATTCGCTTTACAGAAGAACTGCTCCTACTGGAGATTAAAACTGCCAGAACTGGTTTGTTGATATGGATCGACAAAGCTACCTGAATTACTGGCCTCTCCTTGAGGGCGTAGCTATCGGTACTGTCACAATGAGAACCTGCACTTCAAAAAGGAACCATTACATCACTGGCAAGGTTTAACCAACCATGCCCCTGAGCTCCAGGGACAAAGGATGCCGTGTAAAGGGCTAGACCACTCTGCCCCACTTGGTATGCACAGGAAGCCACTCTAGCTACAGTAGGGCAGGCCTCCAGCAGGACCACCCCACCTGAGAAAGAGAAGATCAATAGGCTCCAGTTCTCCCCAAGACCCATCAGTCTTGGCAGTGTGATGGAAGTGCCCATATGAAAAGTGCTCACTTGCTCACTTCCAGCACCAGCAGAATGCCATGAATGGAGACAACGTGTTAGCACCTTTACATAAATCTAGGCACCAGGGCTTAGACACTATAACCAAGGGCACTATTTCGTAAAGGCAGGTGACAGTTTTTCCAGCTCGTTTTTCTAGCTATGGGCAATTATTCCTTGGGAGCACATATATCTCCTATTACAGCTTCCAAAACCTGCTGCCCTCCAGATGATAGGAGTTATACTTCAACACATCTGGAGGGGACCACGTTTTGGAAGGTTGTCCTGTTATAATGAGATATAAAAATCAGCACAACCTATGTTGCTGTTGATGATGAAATATGCTGTTTTTTACAAGATAATTCTAAATATATACAGGGCGGAGCCTGTGAATTTCAGTGAATCTTGCTCTTACCCTGAAAGCTCTTTGTTTCCTTCCTCTGGAAGCCTAACATAGTAACCCTACCCCCATAACTACCATCCCTGCATCTAGCAGTAGGCCCTAAGTGGCACGGCGGGTAGATATCTCGCTTAGACCTCTTGCACTGCAGAAAGTCTTAGCATGAATCCTGGCATGAATTAACACTCGACTGCCATGAGCAGAAAGTAGATCTAGTCCTGCTGATAGATCTTGGGATTATTTGCAGTAGGTTCTGCAAGGATTTCTGAGTCCCAATTATTTAACAACAGCAGCAGCAAAATGAATCCCCACCATGACTTGCTTTAAATTATACTGCCAAAATAAGGAAAACGTAGAGTAACCAGCAGTGGATTTTTCCAGGGAAAGACTGCGAGTACTCGGAGCAAATTCCTGGGCTTAGAATTCTTTAATTCTAAGTGTTACACCTTTTGCACCAGGCTCCGGTTGCTGGATCTCAGGGAGTTCTAGTAAAAAAACAAAGTAGATTCCTCAGGCCTGAAGTTTCCCCACGGTTGGCCTAGATGGTAACATTGAGAATAAGGATTAACACTCAGCTTGGCCCATCTTGAGAATGGAACTGAGCTTTAAAGTAGGGATGAAATTCTACTTCTGGTCCATGTCACTTTCACACATATTCATTCATAAATCTGCCCCATCTTCTTTATGCCTTAATATACAAAGCTAATTTAATCCACATGAAAATTCACATTTAAATATGTATTTAAATACATATTTTTGAACATATTTCCCTCAAAGTGCACATTTCTAAACATATTTTCTTTCAAAACTATGCATTTGTGAAGGCATTTTGATACTTTCTTTTTGAGCCGAGTATGGACCCACAACATTTGGAAAAGTGTGTAATCTGGAGGATAAACCATTCTGATTCAGACATTAGCCTGGGAAGTGCAGATCAGATCAGTTTGTACAGTAATTCACAAAGACTGAATTCTTAAAGTGGCATTAATGCAAAGCAGGAAAATATTAACAGGACACGTATATCTATGCAACTGATGTTGCTTTACTCCTAATAGTTTGTTGCAATTCCATTAAAGCTGTAGAAAGTGGTAACAAATCAGTGAGTGAAAAATCCACACTTTCATAACTAAGTTCAACTTTTAAACTGGACCTGTGCAGGTAGATAAGTACGGTTGGTTAGACAGCCACGGCTGTGTAATTTCAGCTGTACATAAATGGAGGTAAGAAACAAGAGACATCAGAGACCAAGAGCGATAACATGGCCCTTACCATGAAAAACGCCATTGTCCACCAAAAAATGCCTGCAGTATTGCAGACAGCTTCTTCCATCCGAGTTCCAGTAAGTCATTGTTGAGAGACTCTCTTCTCCGCATCAAAGAAAATTATCCTGCAAAATTAAAGGAGGAGATAAATGTTGGTAATGCGAAAATGATCCTTAAGTAGAAAGGAAGAACAAGCAGCGATATGAGTCCCAATAAAGGAATTGTTTTGACCAGTCTTTGTACCCCCCCCCCAAAGATGTCCTTCTTTACTCAAAATGCTGCCGCAATTATCGTCTAAGGCTCAGCAACTTCTAGCAGCAGTAATTAGTCCATCATCAAGGTACCTAGGGCTTCGTCCATGTAATTACTCTTCCCCAGAGAAGAAAAGCCTGCATACTAATGATATGGAAGGCACACCCTGGTGTTTAACACACCGATGAGGAACTTCATTTGATATAAAATCACAGAGGGAAACTTGGAGGTCATCTAGTTCAACTCCCTGCTAAATGCCAGATCTGCAATGCAGGATGCAACTAAATCATCCCTGATCAGCCTGAGCTTAAATACCTCTAGCACAGGAATGCTCACCACCATCCCACGGAACTCTGTTCCACTGCTGAACAGCTCTTACTGTTAGGAAGCTTCTCCTAGCATTTAACTGAAATCCACTTCCTTTACATTTTTACCCTTTGGTTCCACTCCTGCTCTCTGGAGCAAGGGAGAACAAGCCTGCTACATCTTCTGGGTGACAGCTCTTCAGATACCTGAAGGCTGCTATCATGTCTCCACTTAATCGTCTCTTCATAAACATAAACTGGCTCTTAGTTTCCAGTTTGCCCACCACCCTGGTAGTATTTTAAATGCCCCAGTTTGACAATGTGGTGGTGGCGGTGCAGTTGAAGGCACACTTATTTTTATTTTATTTATTTGTTTATTTATTTATTTCTATACCGCCCAATAGCCGAAGCTCTCTGGGCGGTTCACAAAAACTAAAACCAAACAACACACAATAAAACAATTTAAAATATATAGAACATTAAAACCACAATATAACAATACAACCACAATAAAACCTAGCAGCAGTACAGGAGTTTAAAATACAGATTTAAAACAGCAAAGATAAAAATTTAGAAAGCTAAAATGCCTGGGAAAATAAAAAGGTCTTCACCTGGCGCCGAAAGGAGTACAATGTAGGCGCCAGGCGAACCTCACTAGGGAGCTCATTCCAGAGCCGGGGTGCCACAACAGAAAAAGCCCTCCTCCTAGTAGCCACCCGCCTCACTTCCTTTGGCAGGGGCTCACGGAGAAGGGCTGCTGATGATGATCTTAAGGTCCGGGCAGGCACATATGGGAGGAGGCGATCCTTCAGGTAACCTGGCCCCAAGCCGTTAAGGGCTTTGAATGTTAACACCAGCACTTTGAATCGGGCCCGGAAATGGACCGGCAGCCAGTGCAGCTGGAAAAGTACTGGCGTAATATGAGCTCGCAGGCCAGTCCCTGTTAACAATCTTGCTGCCCTATTTTGGACCAGCTGAAGTTTCCGGACCGTTTTCAAAGGCAGCCCCACGTATAACGCATTGCAGTAATCCAGACGAGAAGTTATCAGAGCATGGATAACTGTAGCTAGGCTATCTCTGTCCAGATAAGGGCGTAGTTGGTATACCAGCCTAAGCTGATAAAAAGTGCTCCGTGCCACTGAGTTCACCTGTGCCTCAAGTGACAGTTCTGGATCCAAGAGCACCCCCAAACTACGAACCTGATCCTTTAGGGGGAGTGCAACCCCCTCCAGAACAGGTTGATTATCACCTAGCCGGGCAGACGAACCACCCACTAACAGTACCTCCGTCTTGTCTGGATTGAGTTTCAGTTTATTGGCCCTCATCCAGTCCATTACCGTGCCCAGGCACTGGTTCAGAACAGCCACTGCCTCACCTGGTTTTGATGAGAAAGAGAGGTAGAGCTGGGTGTCATCCGCATATTGATGGCACCTCAGCCCACACCTCCGGATAACCTCCCCCAGAGGTTTCATGTAGATGTTAAACAGCATGGGGGATAGAATAGAGCCCTGTGGAACCCCATGGCACAATTGCCATGGCACAGAGCAATAATCCCCCAGCACCACCTTCTGGAATCGGCCATCCAAGTAGGAGCGGAACCACTGTAGTGCAGTGCCTCCAACTCCCAACCCAGACAACCTATCCAGAAGGATACCATGGTCGATGGTATCGAAAGCCGCTGAGAGGTCCAGGAGAATCAACAGGGTCGCACTCCCCCTGTCCCTCTCCCGGCAGAGGTCATCCCACAGGGCGACCAAGGCAGTTTCCGTTCCAAAACCAGGCCTGAAGCCCGATTGAAATGGATCTAGATAATCCGTTTCATTCAAGAGTGCCTGGAGCTGTCCTACAACCACCCGCTCAAGCACCTTGCCCAGGAAGGGGATGTTGGCCACTGGCCTATAATTGTTAACATCCTCTGGGTCCAGGTTAGGCTTTTTCAGGAGTGGTCTAATTACTGCCTCTTTTAAAGCGGCAGGCACCACTCCCTCTCTCAAGGAGGAATTTACAACCTCCTGGACCCAGCCGGACAACCCCTCCTTGTTTGATTTAATAAGCCATGAAGGGCAAGGGTCAAGCACACAAGTGGTCGATCGGACTTGGCCAAGCACCTTGTCCGCATCCTCAGGCCTCAGTAACTGAAACTCATCCAATAAAACTGGACCAGATGGTGCTCTGAACGCCTCTACCAATGGAACTGCATTAATCGTGGTGTCCAATTCATGACGAATCTGAGCGACTTTATCCTCAAAGTGCTGTGCAAACCCATCACAGCGTGCTACCGAGGGTTCCACCGTCTCTCTCCCTGGCCCAGAATGTAACAGGCCACGAACCACTCGGAAAAGCTCCGCCGGACGACACTGAGAAGATGCAATGCTGGTGGAAAAGAACTGCCTCTTTGCCACCCTCACCGCCACAGAGTAGGCTCGATAGTGGGCTCTTACCTGTGTTCGGTCAGACTCAGCACAAGTTTTCCTCCACCTGCGTTCTAGCCGTCTCCCCTCTTGCTTCATTGCCCTCAGCTCAGGTGTATACCAAGGAGCTGGCCGGGCTCTGCTCAGAGGGAGAGGGCGCTTGGGTGCGATCGTGTCAACCGCCCGAGTCATCTCTGCATTCCACAGAGCGACCTGGGCTTCAACAGGAGCACCAGCCATACCAGCAGGAAAATCCCCCAGAGCCCTCTGGAATCCATCGGAATCCATTAATCTCCGGGGGCGGACCATTTTAATAGGTCCCCCACCCTTGCAGAGGGGAAAGGCCGCCAGAAGTCTAAACCTCAGCAGGAAGTGATCTGACCATGACAAAGGGACAGATGTTAATTCCTCTACTTTCAGATCACCATCCTCCTGCCCAGTCGAGAAAACCAGATCAAGCGTGTGTCCTTTTATATGCGTTGGGCCAATGACATGTTGGGACAGCCCCATGGTTGTCATGGCGGCCATGAAGTCCTGAGCCGCCCTGGATACAGCAGCCTCAGCATGGAAGTTGAGATCCCCCAGGACCATCACTTGGAAGAAACTGATTATCTAGACCCATTTCAGTCAGGCTTCAGGCTTGGGCATGGGACAGAAACGGCCTTGGTCGCCTTGGTAGATGATATGAGGAGGGCTCTGGATAGGGGTGAATGCTCCTTCCTTGTTCTCCTCGACCTCTCAGCGGCTTTTGATACCGTTGACCACGGTATCCTCCTGGACCGCCTGGAGGGGTTGGGCATTGGAGCCACCGTATTGCGGTGGTTCCGGTCCTTCCTCTCCGGCAGGTACCAGAGGGTAGCACTGGGAGAGGAGGTTTCGGACCCGTGGCTGCTCACTTGTGGGATGCCACAGGGTTCCATCCTCTCCCCGATGCTATTTAACATCTATGTGAAGCCGCTGGGAGCTATCATCAGGAGGTTTGGGGTGCAGTGTCATCAATATGCGGATGGCACGCAGCTCTACCTCTCATTCAAATCTTCACCTAAGTTGGCCATAGAATCCCTGTCCAAATGCCTGGAGATGGTGAGTGGCTGGATGGGGAGGAATAGGCTAAAGCTGAACCCTGACAAGACCGAGGTACTTTTGGTGGGAGACAAGAGGAGGCTGGGGGATGTTGACCTGGTGTTGAATGGGGTACGGCTACCCTTGAAAGACCAGGTCCGCAGCCTGGGGGTCATTTTGGACTCCCAGCTGTCCATGGAGGCTCAGGTGTCAGCTGTGAGCCGGACAGCGCTGTATCAACTCCATCTGATACGGCGGCTGCGCCCCTTCCTTCCCGACCATCTGCTCCCATAGGTAGTACATGCCCTGGTCTCCTCTCATTTAGACTACTGTAATGCACTCTACATGGGGTTACCCTTGAAGACGGTTCGGAAGCTGCAGCTGGTACAGAATGCGGCGGCTCGCCTGATTAAAGGCAGCCGCCGGCGAGATCACATCACTCCAGTGCTGAAGGAGTTGCACTGGTTACCAGTTGTTTTCCAGGCCAAATTCAAGGTGTTGGTTTTGACCTTTAAAACCCTATATGGTTCCGACCCAGCCTATCTTAAGGAGCGCCTCCAGCAGTACCAGACAGGCCGCTTAACAAGATCAGCCTCGGATGGCCTTCTCTCTGTCCCATCAGCCAGGACAGCTAGACTGGTGGGGACAAGGGAGAGGGCCTTTTCTGTAGTGGCCCCCACTCTGTGGAACTCCCTCCCTAGGGAACTCCGTCATGCCCCCTCTTTAATGAGCTTCCATCGTGCATTAAAAACGTGGCTGTTCAGACAGGCATTTGGGGTGGGTTAGGGTATTTTAAAAAATGTTTTTATTGTAGAATTTTATTGTTTTATTGTATGTTGTACATCGCCCAGAGTGGCTGGGTGACCAGCCAGATGGGCGATTAATAAATTAAATAATAAAATAAATAAATAAATAAATAAATGTCTTTTAAAATGTGGCATCTGGAACTGACACAGTAATGGGATACACTCTAGTAATGGGCTACAATTTTATAGACACAGAAGTAGATAGTGAGATTCTCAGGAACTTATGTCCAAGGAGACTGAAGACTGCTGATGCTTTGTTGGGTCTCCTTGAGCCCCATATTGCACAGAACCACTTAGATGAGGAACGGAGATTATACACACTTCAAATGGAGCTCTAACTAATGGAGGATAAAAAATGGCAAAGATACAAGGGAGTTAGAAAACCCTGGGAAGGTAAGAAGGTAACCAAGCTAACTGAAGATGAAACAGTCCGGACTAAATATGAAGCTGAACTGACCTAGACTAAACTCTGGAACAGACCAGAAGTGGATAAGAATGGAAATGAGGTCTTAAAGGGGGATATTTTGTATAGGTTCCAGTTACTGGTTTCCCTAGATCTGTCCCATTCTGGGGTTACCTGAGGCTCACAGGGGACGCTAATGTGATAGGGTCATCACTGAGCAAGGAGATCCAGTCTATGTCAAACAGTCAGGTCAAAGCAGGCGATGTTAAGTCAGGTAGGTAGAGTCCAGTCAGGGTAAGTGCACAGCAAGCTAGGTAACGGCCTTCTTGTGTAAAGGGCAGCTGCAACAGGACCATGGATAGCCCCAAGTGAGCTTTGCCAGCTGGAGCTCTCTTATAAAAAAGAGAGGAGAATGTTGTCTCAGCAGCAAGCTAAAGCCAACTAAACTCTTTGTAGGCAGCCATGAGCTGTAGTGTGGTTAACTTGAACCCCTCTGGAGGAGCTGGCTGGACTGTTAAAGGGCCCTTGCCTGATTCTGTAGTCTCAGACTTCGGCATGGCTAGGGAGATAGAACTTCTACTGAGGGTTCCTCCTTTAACTCAAAGTGTGATGGCAAGGCTGAGGGGACCCTGGATATGGAACTGAATGCAAAAGCAGTCTTATCCTTATCTTCATCAGAGTCTTCTCCTATACCCTCAAAAGGGTGAGGGTTGGAAAACATAACAGGATCAAAGACGAGATGGCTAACCCAAGTACTAACGGGATCTAGGTTTTCCTACCAAAGGTGATAAATATAAAGTATATGTGATGTACAAATAGGGTTTCCATGTTCACAACTCAAGTGGAGGTCCCTAACAATGTTAATGTGTTTACCAGTGGTAGAAGCACCTCAGACATAGCGCTTTTACTCTCCAGGGTCCAAGCAGGCCAGAACAGGATGTCCCTTGGATGGCTTGATTAGGTTAGACTTTCAGCCAGGAGGAGGGCATCTGCATGTTCTGGATGTTACTATGCATACCTGGTGAAACTCCCTCATACTGGTAGCTGTAGGGTAGAGCTCAGCAAGTATGAACTGCAACTTTCTTGTCCTGGTTGCCTAAGTTTTTGCTTTGCATACATTTCTGGGCAAAATGGGGATTCTAAAGTCAAGGGGCGGGGAGGCATACTTAAAACGACAGTGAGACCAAACGTCTCAGTAACAAAGTGTGCACTGAAGTACACAAGCTCTCCTTCCATGCACACTACAGGAATGGTCATTTTGCTAGTAATGAAAATGCATAATAAGCAAACACAGAAATAAGGCCAATAAAGTGAAAGATCTATATGAGGCTGAAATTACTGGTGCCAACACTAAACCAGCTAAAAAAGCTCTTAAAAAACAATTAGCCCTTCAGAGCCTGTCACAGTTTCTACCGTTTGTCCATTGTGCTGTGTCAACAGCCTCAAACAATGCCAGCAGTTGTAACTATTTTTTCCAGGGACTAACATATAACTCATTAAGAAGCTGATCATTTGATTTCTCTCCACAAGGCTTCCTTTGTTCACATCATTTTATTCAATTCATTTCTGAAGACTCTTTAGTCCTTCAAATGATGCCTTGCAAAATCCATCTCATTGTAAGCGGGGCCTGTTACGGGTGATATTTTAAAAGTCAAGCTTTCGGAGACATGCATTGAGGGAATTTAAGTATCTACCATATTCCTTCAAAATGTAGCCCACCCAGAAAACACTAAGGAACTCCCCATTTCCCGGTAAAGCCATGGGTCCTTCTCACTCCACATTGTCTATGCTGACCAGCAGTGTTTTTACGGGGTCTCAGAGAGGAGTCTTTCCCAACCCTACCTGGAGATGCCAGAGCAAGCGCTTTACCAAGGAGCTGCAGCCCTTCCCTATCATGCAGATTTCAAGACAGACAAAGGAGTGGCTAGAATTCCAAAAAAGCATCCACAGCAATTCAGAAAAATAAATCATCATCAAGATTCACATCGATGAAACTCCTGAGTTCAGTATTCTCAGTCATAAACTGTTGAAATATGATGGTAAAGAGGGAAAGGGTTTTTTTTTAATGCCCACCATGGATGACATTTAGGGAAGGAAGATGTCTCTTCTTCACTGCTTCAGACCACATGTGATTATTCCTTGAGACTACTTAAACAGGGCCCAAATGCATAGATTATCCTTGCAATGGAGTATGGGAGCAATTCTGCACTCATGTTACTACATGTATGCTTCAGTTCTTCTCACCAGAGATTACTTGTGCAATGAAGGAGGATATGCAAGACAGAGACACTCTTCTGCATGCCCACTATATGCATAATGTAAATATCTAGGCCATGCATGAACCATCCTATAGGAACACCTACATTTCTGATCAATTCACTGGTTTTACAAATGGGTCCTGTTCAGATGCTTTGGCCCATATGGTTGTTGTGAATGGGCTTTGTACTCACACCCACCCTCCTCTCCTCCCCCTTCTCTCACACAGTCCAGCTCCCGCCATTATTTCCTGGTTTGCCATAACTATAGAGTTCAATGTTATTAGAATCTAGTAAACTATGGTTAGGGCAAACCATAGTTACACACACACACACACAGCCAGAATTAGAAACCCAGTTCAAACCATACTTTTCCATTCTGATTTAGTCTTGATGTCTGAATGGAGCGACTCTGGGCCTTTGGACTAGATATGCATGCCAAATGGTATAACCCATTTTGCTTCAAACACACACATAATCTCCCCCCCCCCTTTATTATGTTTCTACAGTTGTTATGAGCTATATGTCCTGCCTTGGTCTGGTCCTGGCTTGGCTTCTCAGCAGGAGGTGATGGGAAAGCTGGACATAGGGTTGGGGACTGACCAAACCCCAGAGAGTTATGGTCTCAGTCTGATATCAGGGCAATCCAGAACCACAAGGTCTCACGGAAAAGCTGAGACCAACCATAAGACAGTCCAGAAACAGGCATGGTCCGATAGCAGGGTTGTGAGATGAAGCTGACATCAAACACAGTGGAGCAATCCAAGGCTAGGTGGGATTCCAGGAGCAAGATATTAGTTGAGGTTCAGGGATCTGTAACACAGGAGTCAGTCACAATAGCAGGCAGGATCAAGGCGCTGGAATGCACAGTGCTGAGGACCTATGTGGCTCCAGCAACCAACATATCTCAACTGGGAGTTTATGTAGCCTGATTTTCCCACCCAGGCCCAGCTGCAGCCAGTTAAGCTAGTCTTCCCCAGCTGGGTGCCCTTTAGATGTTTTGAATGAGAACTCCCAGGACTACTGACCACTGGCAATGTTGGCTAGGGATGATGGGAGTTGAAGTCCAAAATATGTGGAGGGCACCAGGTTGGGGAACTGTCAGGTTTCCCAATCCCCCGGCACACATGCTCAAGCAATCTGACACTGGGCACCCAAATCAAGTGAGATTTCTGTATTGCAGGAAATCCCACAGCAAAAGCTGAATGGTTACACTCCTCAGAAATCATATAGCTGATGGTCAGTAGCTATAGGCTCTATGTAATTCTAGAACAGTTCACAGCTAAACACTACTACCATGACTGAGATCTTCATCAACGTGGTTTCCCCGTTGTCATCTCCATGGTTCTGAACACAAGGGAATCGACTCAGGATTCCTGGCATATCTAAGCCAGGCAATCCATGCATGGGGTTCCAACCCCAGACAAGGAATGGGAATGATTCCTGGAATGACCCCATCAGGCAATCAAGGGATAAATTCTTGAAAGGCCTAAACAAAATCACACCCATAGAGAGTCCAACTTTGAATCTTTTGTTGATAGCTCCAGGCTACATGGTCAAGGTCTATCAAGATCAAGGGAAGGGTAAACCCAGACACACGAGGAGTTCTGTGCCACCGCTTTTTCATTGATAACTCCATACTGCATGCATCCAGGCAGAGGAAAGTCCAAAAGTCGTAGATCAAACCCAGCCTGCCAGTACGCTGAGCTGATGACAAACAAAGACACACGATCCACAGCAAATGAGAGTTGAAGTCTATGAAAAACCTCACAGAACTTTTCATGGCAAGTCTTCAGCAATCCAAAGTTCCAGTTAAAGGAGAGTCAATGAGTAGAGTGCCTCCAAAAGCCCAGACAATCTTGGTTCCAAACAGAGAAGGCTTCAGGCAATGAAGACAAGATGTTCCTGGCAAAGGCTCTTCGCCTTTGCATCAGCTTAAAAGGGAAGGTGTGACTGTAGGACACCCCCTCCACATTGCTTGACAGACAAGGGCCTTTAGCCTTTCACCAAGGCCTCTGTCTAAACAGGGCATCACTGCTCAGCCCTCCAGCAGTGATGCTTCTACCTGGGTGACCCTTCTGCAAACCTCATTCCACCTCTGTCATGTTTTCCCAGACAGCTTCCAGCCTCCCTGCCTGCCAAGGCCAGACCAGCAGGTGCACAGGGAGTTGTGTGACTCCTCCTGGCTCTGCTCTGAGAACACTGACAGAGATAAGCTCACACAGATTCTGACATTCCAGAGGCTGAATAGGCCCAAGCCCTTCCAGGCTACTTCTAATCAAATCCTGGCTATAACCTACAAGGCCCACTGCAGTGCTGGAGCTGGGCCCTGACAGGAAGGCTGGGTTAACCATCATTCAATGCTCGCTACTCCTGATGAGTCCTTTACTCTTGAAGAGCCCCTTGCTTCTGAGAAGGCCCCTTACTCTAGAGGAGCCTGGTTTTTCCAGCATGTGCTCCACTGCCAGATGGCTGCCTGCGACTTCACCTTTTGACATCACGAGGGCACACAGGTTCTTCAGGAACCACAGAGATGTCAAGGAGCCAAATAGGTTCTTCAGGGTCTTCATCTGAGGATGAGTCACCCCGGCTTGGGCCTGAGTCAGGCATGATATAGAAGACAATATGGTTCAGTATTAGAACACATGTTTAACATGCAGAAGGTCCAAAGATAATTTCCCAGCAACTCCAGTGAATAGGAGTGATGGAGAAGATCCTTCTCTACCTGAGACCTGGAGAGCCACTGCTTGTCACAGTAGAGACAATGCTGGGGTAGATAAAACAGCAGTCAGTCCGGTTATAAGGCAGATTCCTATGGCTACAGCAAACACCCCTCATGAGGACCTGTTTCTCCTAGATCAGCCCCCCTGTGACCAGAGGAGGTTGCGTTGTCATCCTCAGATTCTGAGGACTCTAGCCTTGAAGATATCACCATGTCACAGCCACTTCCATGTCATCACAGCCTAAAACCGCTGAAACAGACCAGGCCCCTTTAAGGGAGAAGGCCTCAGTCCATAGGGAGTCAAGGCTAGCCGGCCTAAAGGAAGCCAAAACCATACTTAAGGCTCAGTCATAATCTGCTCCTTGTTTGAGGAACATACGGGCAAGCTTGTCTGGCTTCCAGCTCTCTGTAGTGCTGCTCTATTTCCTGCCTCTCTGGGAAATCCCACTCCTGCTTGATCAGAATCCAGTGAATCTGACTCGTTCCACATCCTTGCTGTAAACCGGACCTCATAGTGCCCAGCGATGGCTTGCCCTCATTGCAACAACAGGGCTGGCTGGCTGGCTGAAACACAATACTCTGCTTTTTTGAAACTGAATCTAGATATTTAATCTTGAACCTTGAATTTAATCTAAGAGAAGGACTTTGAATATTGCTGTGCAAGTATTTCCCACCCATGCACCCACTGACATTTCAGTGGCAAGGAAGCTTTATGCATCCCCTTTCAACCTGTCCAGATGGTTTTCCTGCCCATCTGGCCTGGTTTGCTGAATTTATTGCCAGGTGACTAGCAAAACTGCATGATGAGATGAACCAACCCTCTTTCTGTTCTTACTTCCTGGAAGGTAAATAGACAGGCAGCATGGCAGTGCTTGCAGACAAGCCTTTTATCCCACCATCACCCTGCGTGATTCACAGAAAAGTATAGGGGGTCCAGGCCACTTCATCTTCCACTCCAGTGTTTCCCCGGCACTTCTTCCATCTTTTTCCTTACTGCCGAAATTCCAATTAGTAGTGCTGGGAGCCTCCCATCTAGAAGCACCCATACTGTCTAATTTAGACAAAATGACTGCCAATTGCAGCATAACCATCTCCCTGAAAACTTCCTCATGATCAGACACAAAAGAAAGCTATCTAAAAACTGATTTCAGTAACAATATGCAATGATAAGCATCGTTAAAACAACACCCATTAAGGGAGCTAACAGCTTCTGACAGCCTTGCCAGAGCGGGCATCGAAGAACTTTCTAAGCAAGTCAGAAATTGGTTGGGGATGGAATGCATAATGCTTTTAAAGGTAGTTGGAAGTAGGAAACTGTTGATTTGTGATACAACGTCCAACCCAATCCTTAATTTCTACCATTTTTTTTAAAGGGGGTGATTGCACATAGACATGCAGTCTTACCAGACAAAATTACCATATTTGTGGCTATTGAATCTTCAGTTTTTAACCGGCTTCTTTACAGTCAAAGATTGCTTGCAGTTCTAGAACCAAGCTTGCCCCTAGCTGATGTAATAACAGGGTGGCCAGAGATTCATAGCACAATCCTTTGCATGTCAACTCAGAAGTAAGTCCATTGAGTCCTGTGGGGCTTACTCCTAGATAGGTGAGCACATGATTGCAGCCTTAAAGTGAAGGGCATGGCCAGGCCTCTCAAAGTTAGTATTTACAGAAGTGTCTTAGGCTGTAATCCCATTGCTCACTGGACCAAACACCAAAAATATTATGGACCATATTTTAGCTTAAAGCTATACTGCCAGTGACAAAGCCTTAGGAGAGGCATTTCAGCCTTTTAGAATGGGGAAGATACTGCACAAAAGACAGGAAACCACCAAATGAACACCAGCTGGGGAAAGAGGTGGGACCAGGGAAAAGGGAAGCAGCCATCTGGAGAATCCTGGAGGACCAGATTGAGAATTCAGGAGGCCAAATTTGGCCTGTGTGCCTGTGGTTTAACACCTGTGCATTAGAACTTGCTCACTTTGGAAGGTATTTTGGTCCTGATGTGTTACTTTAATACTTCTAGATTTAAAATTCCAAACTGTTGAAAAAGAAAAATTAATAATTCCTCTTATCTTTAATAAGGAAAGATGGCCTTTTAAAAAAGTTAAAGTTCCTACAATTATGAGAAACGATGCCCTTGATCATCTTTCAGAAAAGGCACCAATACTGAGGTTCCGACAATACGCAAGCTATTTAAATGTACTTGACTCATTTACTTATCAAATGGTTAATCAACTAAAACTTTTTAATTGGTTGGTTGGCAGCCCTAATTGACATAATGATGTATTGCTTGCATCAGGTCTCAGTATGATAAATTGTCTACAAAGAATATGGAAGCTAGGAGACCATTCATTGGTGACTCGAGACATAAAGATAAGCATCCATTCTAAGTAATTAGTCTTTTATAAAAGTAAATGAATGGACAATGTAAAAAATGAAACTTATTTTCACAAGCATGTTTTTTTTTAATGTAAATGATGTTGCTTGTTAAAGTGAGTCAGGAAAACTGAGCTTTAAAGTGGCACAATAGGATTTTCTTTTCCCGTGTTATCTCAGCCAATTCAGCTACTTGGAACTTAATATAACAAAATAAATATACTTGATATCTAACTAAAAATCCTCCTAAAAAGCTTGAGCTGGGGTGGGCAACACAAGAGACCCCCACAGCCATGCTGAAGCTCCAGCAAAATTCACAGCAGCTGCAACAAAACAAGACAAAATTGCAAATCTGCAGTGAAAATCAGCAGCAAAACTGCTATGGAATGTTACAATGGACAAATTTAGCTTGGCTGTAGCTAAAGATGGCCACTGTATCATTCCGTAGCAATTTGCTGCCAAAAATTGGCAGCAAATCGCTGAATGTTTTTCCCACCAGTGCCCCATGGAATTCCACAGGGTGGCAGCGGTGGCAGGAGCGCAGTCAGGGGACAGGCAAAAATGGACCCTGGACCTCCTGAAGTTGCCCATCCCTGTGTTAAACAAAAAGATGCAATTTCCTACACAATGGCCGGTAACCTTATTTGAAAGGTTCCAAAATCCATAGTATGGCCATACTTGTATTATGGCCAACTGAAACATGAGTAAGGAACCTTGTGCCTGGAGATCAAATCCAGCTCCCTTGGGGTCCCAATTTGCCCATCCAGGGTTCCCTATATGGCCATGCCACCTTCCCCTGACCGTACTCTTTTTCCCCAAACACCGATCATTTGGTGCTATCCTGGCTTTTGTGCAGTTTTTCCCCATTCTAAAAGGTTGAAATGTCTCTTGTAAACCTTAGTTACAGGCAGTTTAAGCTAAAATATGGTGTGTGTGGGGGGGTATTTTTGGCCCCACACCCTTGCCTTTGTTCCTGCCCAGTACTGAAATATGGCCCCCAAGAGCTTCTCTGAAAATGCATTCGATCCTCAGGCTGAAAGAAGTCCCCCATCCCTGAACTAAAATGGCACATAATAGCGACACAGAAACCAAATGATGCTATGTTTGTCCATAATAAAAATTACAGAATCCATATTAGGCCAACTAAAACTTTACAAAATAGTGTGCAGACTTTTGCATTCTCCAGAATTCTTCATCGGGCTAGACAGTAAACAAAGCAAGGGGGGAAGGAAAAAAGCTGGCTGTATTTAGTTACATGGAGTCTGAATTTAGTTACAGTCTAAGGTGGACTATGGCAGACATTCAAATCAGGCTCTGCTAGGTGCTGGGATGGTTGGTTTCCAGTTGCACCTAGGACTGTCCCTAGGACTCTCAGGATGAAGGAAAAAAAATGATGGCTGAGCCCCTATTTTTTAAAAAAATATATAAAATCCAGCTGTTATCCAAATCTGTCTCCATCCTTAGATGAAATACAAGATTCCTTGGTAGGTAAAACAAAAACAAAAACAGAAGACGAGAGAAACTTAGTGATAGTGAGCAAACTTTCAAGTCCTCCAGAACTCTTCACTGGATTGAATCAGTTTCCAGAGGGTAGGTGTGTTAGTCTATTGCAGCAAAAACAAAGAGTGTTGTGGCATCTTAAAGACTAACAAATTTATTCTGGCATAAGTTTTTGTGAACTGCAGTCTACTTCAGGAGCGAGGTGGGGTGTGGGGAGAAAAAGCTTAGTGTTAAAGCCATAGAAAGTCTGCATTCATCACAATCTTTAAGATGGAGTGTAAGAAGAGGTTGCAGACTCAGTTGGATTAGTGCTATGCATCTTTGAAGTTACACCTAGAGATACTGGGACAAAGAAACATACAGTGACTAATTCCCTTTTTTTTTAATATAATATCCAGCAGTTACCCAGATCAAACAGGTTCCTTGTTAGGTAGAGAACAGAAGTAAAGAGAAACATGGCAGTTTTCTTAACAGCAATGGTGAGGATAAATTTTAGATGGCATGTTAGGTAAAAACCCTCAGTATTAGCCAAATTGTGTAGCATTAGCCAGTGGCTGGAGAGAATGTACCTCAAAGAATAACGTCCCACCTTCAGGTGGTAAAAAATCTTCTTCCTCCAGTTCTGTAATATTTGGGCTGTGTTTTACGCAACCATGACTTAGAGCCTAAAGTCTCAAAGATGTTATCCTGTGACAAAAAAAACCTTTAAACAGATTATATCCATAATCCATTGTAGGTCTTCACAAGTCATCATCACTCCCTACAGAAATATGAACGCTATTCATCAAAATAACAATATCTGATGCAAGAGGGGGCGATGTTGCTAGGGTTTGCTGACTGTCAACCAATTTCAAGTCCCAATTAAATCTTTGAATCTGCATGCGACTTCCATGTGTGCGTCAGTGTGCTATGCACACATGTGTGCATAGCTTAAAAAGTAATCACTGAAAATGTGTGTTAAACTTGATCAGCCTCACACTTTTACCCAAAGCAGTTGAGGAACATGCAATTACTGGGTTGGATCTAGATGTAAATAAGTCACGACTTAAGTCCCACTGATTTCAGTGGGTCCAATCTAAGCCATTGACTTCAATAGCTCCACTCTTAACTATGTCTAAGTCTAAATCCAAACTAAAGTCTTTAATCTGTATAAAATTATACCTGGAAATTGTAAACAGATACACAAATTGGGTACTCAACTGATCTTAAAAGCAGCTTCTCAATGCTGAATGGCAGCCCTGCCTCTATTTTATCCAGGTATTCAGATAATTAAAGACCCATATGCAAGTGTAATCCTTGTTTTGCTCAAGAGTTAGCATGGCCGCCCCACTGGAAATTAAATATTTCATTTTCTTCCAACGTACTAAGAGCTTTTTAGTCAAAGGATCAAGATGAAATCAACCAGACTTATGCCAACCATAACATCATTGTGTCTCTACAGAATCCAGTGATTAAATACTGAAAGAAACTGAGCTAATCTAATTAGCTTTGGCCATCTAATAGATGGGATAAGATGTCCGTAACACAATACTAGTGACTCCAACATTGTAAAGAAAGAAGAATCTCACCATACATACAGAAAGAGAATGATTGTTTTCTAAGAAAAATTTAGGCAAGTCAGTATTCTTCACTGTAACTTGCCTTTTGTATGAAACATGGATTAAGCCCTCGGTCAAGCATCCACAAATGTCAGTTTCTCTTGGTAGCCAAATATTTGCACTCACCAAAGACCCTGCCCCACTCCCAGTATGGAAGGGAGTCTTGTCTCCAATGACACACTGAGATTTGGAGACCCTCAGAATGAATCTGGGGCCCGGCATATCTTCAGGGACAAGGCCCTCAGTTTTGAAGCTTATCCCTGTCCCATTAGCTTGGGAAATGCTCAGAGCTCTTCCGACGTCAACATGACATCTCACATTAATAACGCAAGAGCAGCTCTACTAGATCACATCAAACGTTCATCTAGTCTGGCATCCTGTTTCCCATAGTAGCCAACCAAATGTCCCTTGGGAAGCCAAGAAGCTATGAGGGAAATCTTCCACAGCTGTTGTTCCGCAGCAACTGGAATTCAGTGTCTTGCTGCTTTTCTCTTGCCTCAGAGGCCAAGTGCATTGTCCAGGAGAGCCCTTGAACAGACTCTGGAAAAAGGCAGGAGATCTCCCCAGATGCAACAAATAAATCAACTAGCACCTTTATTTATATTCCCCCCTCTCAGGATACAAACCCTTCTGAGGTGGCTTAAAGTAACATAAAGATACATCAATAATACCAAAACAAAATATTAAATATTAAAGTTATATAAAGCATAACGATGCCTAAGGATCCTTTCCACAGAGTAGAAGGTGGTAGTAGGACCTGTGGAGGAGGGGGAAGGGGCAGACCAGCTGGAAGAGATGCCTGAGGTGGCCTTCATCGGCCCCCCATCGTAATCCTTCCTGCAGGGCAGTTGGTGGTGACAGCACTCTGGGGGGAGGGGAAAGTGCTGCCGGGGTGTCTTCACCTCCCCACCCCATCTCTCTAGCTGGTGGCAGGCACAGTTATGGGCCCCTGTCCCCAATCTTCATGCTTAACTGTAATCAAGCCTATGTCTTGCTCATATTCATTCTTTGCAAATTTTGTGTCCTCCTCCAGACTCCCTCTTGTCTTCACCACTGTCAGTATTTTGGTTGTTAGCTCCTTGCAGATAGAGACTAGTCTTTTCTGCTTATTAAAGCATTTTATTTATGTACACACATATATGTGGGACTCTGTCTCAACGTTAGCTCCTCTTAAGCAATACAAGAACACCTTACAAGGGCATTGAAAAAAGTACTGAAATTTATATGAAGTATGCATGTGAACTGTAGAATATGCATGCCTCATTCATAACAACATCCAAAATATCAAGCAGAACTTCTGCTTGCAAAAAATAATGCTCCCGGTATGAATAGTATTCTAAGTTTGTCTCCATCATCATCATTTATATAGCAATTTTTAGGCCAGGGGTAGGCAACCTAGTGCCCTCCCAATGTTTTGGACTACAATCCCCATAATCCCTGACCATTGGTTATGCTGTCTGGAGCTGATGGGAGTTGCAGTCCAAAACAACTGGAGGGCACCAGGTTGCCTACCCCTAGCCTAAAAAGTGCTATATAGAGGAGGAGGAACAGGGCAAACTAGGGAAACCGTTCATATTGGGAGCATTATTTTCTGTACACACAAGTTCTAGAACAGTGGTCTCCAAAGAGGGTTCATGCAAGATTATTCATTGGGGTGCACAAGCCACCTGATAATTGAGCAGCCTCCTACTGCCCCGACGAGCTGCCATTGTGTGCAACAATGGTGGTGGTGGAAGCAGCAGGATGGGACTGGAGCCAAGGGGGAAGCTCCGTGGCATTTCTCTCTCGGCTCGACTCCTATCCTGCCTCTGCCACAGAGAGCCACTGCGCCAGTCTCTGCCAGGCATGGCAGAGGAAGGCACAGCTGCTTGCTTGGCCATGGCACCGGAACAACTGCCATCCTGCCGAAGGAGAGCAAATTTGTTCCACGTTTGCCGACCTTTTCTGTGTTGACAAGAGGCTATCAGCAGTATGCTACCCAGCAGATATTTCTGAAAAACTAAACAAACTTAATCTGTCCCTTTAAGGTAAAGGTGACATTTTAACAACGACTGAGAAGTAACTGCTTTTCGAAAGAAACTCATGCTATGGAGAGAGCTGTTTGGAAACGTTTCCATGGGTATGTGATTTTATTGTCAAAGACAATGCAAGTGCGTCCCCTATAAAAACTCTCATACCTGCACGCTTTAAGAACTTGGAAATGGAATTTTCTAACCTATTTAAAGATCTTCCAGATGAAGAGTTTCAGTGGGTTTTGAACCCATTTGTTAAAAAAAAATGCAACACCTTCCGATGAGTTTGCAAGAACAACTGACTGACATCAGGGAAGATGGAAATTTAGTAGCTGAATTTCAACAAAAAACCTCTGCATAATTGGTGGACTGAAAAATGAGTATCATGATTTAGTAAGTGCAGCCAAAGATGCACATCTTCCATTTGTATCTACGCATCTTTGTGAGGTGTCTTTTTCGGCTACGACAGCCATTAAAACCAAGTATCGAAATAAACTGAACTTAGAACAGACCTTCAAATCGCTGTATCACAAAATGTTAAATCAAGATTTTCAAAAATAATGAAGCATATTCACTCAACTTGCTCTCACTAAAAATATTAATATATTTTTTTAGTGAGAGCAAAAAGGTTTTTTGTGCCATTAATAAATAAAAAAAATTAAAAAAATATTTTTATTTCATATTTATTTCATCCTTTTTTAATTTCTATTTTTGGTGTATGTTTTACAATGTATATTATAATATACATTATAATATATTAGTACGGTAGTACATGTATATCATTTATAAATAAATATACATATATTGGGGTACATGCTCAAAAAAAAATTACTGATATGGGTGCGTGATCAAAAAAAGTTTGGTCTAGAAGCCAGACCGCATATGAGGCCAAGACTGATGGATACAGGCCTGACTTGAGAAATTAAACCCAAGACTGGCTGCTGCCGGGTCACACTCCGTACATGGTTCTCTGCCTCCTATATTGGGGCTTTTTTGTGCAGAAGGAAGTCAGAGAGTTACGTGCAGAGACCGACACGGCCACAGAATAGACATTACTTCTGCTGTTTAACGTGAGTTCCTGGGTCCAGGTGAGGCAGTGGCAGCAAATTAGTCCCTTGTACTCCTGCCGTGGCTTGGCCTTTACCACGACCACTACGGTGAGCCCATGTGGTGAAGCAGACAGAATGCTGTATTTGGAGACCTGGGTTCAAATTACTGCTCAGCCATGAAGTTCACTGAGTGATATTGGGCCAGGCATTATCTCTCAGCCTAACCTACTTCACAGGATTTTTGTGACAATTAAAACAAAACAGAACGGGGCGGGGGGGGGGACCATGTATGCTGCCCTGGGCTCCTTGGAGAAAGGGTGGGATTAAAAGGTAAAAAAATATTATTAATGATGCTTAATTCATAATACTGGGTTTCCTAGGTGAAGCAGAGACAGTAGGTTTTAAGGGGTAAGTGGAAAAAGATAGTAAGTTAACAATGCAATCCTACACATGTAAACTCAGAAGTAAGTCCTATTAAATTCAACGGGACTTACTTAATTTACATGTATCCATATGCCTGTTTCGCTCTGTTGGGTTGCGACTTAGGGCACAATCCTGTGGCCACTAGACAGCGGCTAGACAGCCATAGGATTATTTGGTTTTCAAGAACTGACCTTGGAGCCAGTGCTCTAAAGTTAGTTCCCAGAAAACCGCCTCCCTGCCCCTGCCACCTTGTAAGAGGTGTGGTTTGTCCACGCTCGTAAGAGCAGCGTGGAACAGGGGGAAAGGGGGTGTTCCTGGGGGCGGGGAGGGACGAGGATGGCAGAAGCATTGTTACGACACTTCCTAAGTGCCATCTGGCCTCCGCCCCACACTCTGACCCACTCCGGCTAGACAGCTGAAATCGTCTGTCTAGCTGCTAATGCAGGGCAGCTGGAGCACAGAGGAGAAGATCTCCTCTATGCTCCGCCTGCCCTGCACTGGATAGTCAGCCACCTCCGGGTTCAGAGGTGGCTGACTATCCCCATAGGATCGTGCCCTTAGAAGCTAAACTTGTTTTGATGTCGAGTTAACACCACGCATAAATGTTGTCAGAGAACACTTTATGCTAGGAAATTCTGATAGGAATCCCAGTGAACCACTTGCAAATGCTGACAAATGGAGCTCACAGCCCAGGAGCAGACTTTGGGCAACCACTACTGCACAGTTTATAGAAATATTACGTCACCCTATGTGGCATACACTTATTAGTAGATATATGAATAGTAGGAGGAGCCACTTGCAAGCAGTAGAGGGGATAATACATATTTTTAAGGCTTCAACTCTCATGAAGTGAATCTTTGCTTGTAGCAACCTTGGTTTGCAGAACCTTTCAGCCTGATGGCAGAATTCCATCTACCAGCACTCAGGGGCCACATTCCAGTAGCGGGTGGAGCCAAAAATGCCAAAAACACCAGAAGTACCAGCATATTTTAGCTTAAGGCGCTTACTGCCAGTAACTACACCTTAGGAAAGGTATTTAGACGAGGGGCAGCGATTGCACAAAAGCCAGGAAACCACCAAATGATTGGTGGTTGGGGAAAAGGTGCCTGGCCATCGGGGAAACCCCAAAAGGCTGGACTGGGACCCCAGGAAGGCTGGATTTGACCCCTGGGCCTGTAGTTCTGTACCCCTGGTGTAAAACTATGCAAGATCAGTTGCACGCTCATACACTGACAGAGATAATTTTTACCTATCTTATCTCTCTAAGAGACCAGGACCAATATGGCAACAAACAACACTATTATATTTTATGTAAAGGTACATGGTGGACTGGTTCATGGGAACCAGCTCATTAGTCCACTGAACTGTTTCAAGGAACAAGCAGATCTAGGCATGCTTGGATGCAATATACATAACCTCAAAGATGCTGAAGCACAGACAGGGCAGAACAATTTTCTGCCTTCTTTGTGAGAATTAAGTCCTAACCCAAGTCTCATCTTTTCGCTAAGGTTCAAGGAGATTAACTGCATTAAAATGAGAGGTTTGCTGGGTGAAGAGATAACTAAACGCATCTTCCTTCAATGCCTCTCCCACCCACCTCCACCCCCACCTTTTGTTTCGATTCTACCAGTCAAATGTACGCCCGGCCAGTGGAGAAAACAATTGATTGGCACAGATGGCTATTTACCCCTCCCAATGTCAAAGTCCAAATGGAGCAGGAGAAATGCCAAAGCACAGCATATATTCAAATCAGAGCGGTTCATGCTTTAGTTGCAACTATGCCATAATAGTAGAGTCCAATGGCCACAAATGAATCAAAAAGCAATGCTGCAAAAATCAAAAGGTAGAGACCAGACTTCCCCAACGAGGAGCCCTCCAGATGTGTCTGACTACAACTCCCATCACCCCAGCCAGCATGCCCCATGGTCAGTTGTGATGGGAGTTGTAGTCCAACCTATCTGGAGGGCGCCAGGTTGGTGAAGACTGGCCTATGTTGTCTGGAAGCTGAACAACCCATGATGGGGTGAACATCCTAAAAGATGTCTCTTCCTAATAGACCTGGAGCTAGAGTTGATCGAACCCTGGGATGAGTCTACAGACATAGGCAGCTTGCCTTGGACAACAAGAGGAACAGCCTCAGAAGTGGTGTGTCTGCCACTGCTGACACCAGAAGAGACAGATGTCATCTCTGCAGACAACACCATGACAGAAATTTACAGCAATGATTTGCTTCATGTAACCTTTTTGTCTGTCCTACTCATGCCATGGTGAGGTGTGGTGTTTGTACATAGGCTGCTCAGGTAGCATGTGCTGTGGTTGCAATGGTCTGTGAGATTTGTTATTGATTTTTCTACCAATAATTCATCACTCATGAGTGCTTCCCTGTTATACTTGTACATCTATTATAGTTATGTATGTTAGCTCCACAATACGTTGTGTTAAGTTGAAAAAAACTAGAGTCAGTTACACCACCCACCCACCCCACCCAAACTACCAACTGTGTAAATGTTTGTACTTATACTGCAGGGTAATATGGGTGGTGGGTATTTTTGTTTTTAAACTTGCAAATGGCGTTGTACTTAACTTCCATGAGGCATTTTATTTGCATGGGTTTTCTGGAGTACATTTGACTACCAATACCAGATCAGCACAGTCAATTTTCTATGGATGCAGGGTTAAATTGAAAGTCACCACCGGCCACTACCTTTTACAGATGTCAATAGAGGTGGTGCTCTATTCCTGCATCTCTATGGTAAAAGTCCTATGTGTCTAACATTATCAGTTAGAGTGGGACCCAATTAAATTTAATACTGGAGGAGTCCGTATGGAATATGCTTGGACAGAGCCAAGGTGATGCAACCAGGATATATTCTTTGCCTTTCCATTATCTTTAGGCCCAGTTTTATTTTGATTATTCCTCTACTACAACTCCACTCAAGTGTAGACATCCAGGATAATCCAAGAGCACTTGCCATAAACCCATCAATCCTTCAACCTAGGATCAGAGGCAGGGAATCATGGGAGGGAATGAGCACAAGAGCTTTAGGCAACTGTTCATTCATTTCACACTGAACCATGGTATGATGTTACATGTGAACCACCCCTATGGGTGTGGGACCAATTGTTCTGCACTGTCCTTAGCAGTCTCAGGTCAAAGGGAAGGAAGCCCTAGCATCCTCAATCCTTCTCCTTCCTAGCAAACTGTCTGTGCTCCAGTAAGAAGTGAGAAATCTTCCAAGGCCTAGCATTCTCACCTTATAACTTCACCATCCAACTCATCCATATACCTCCTCCCATCATAGTTCCATATTTTACAGGGTTGGGGAGGCACACATTAGTACTGAGGTCATCATGCTCTTCCCTGCCAAATTTGGCAGCTGTACCTGGGTATGCCCTGGTTAGTGTAACAACAGTGCTGGCTCCAGGTTTTTCAGGACATTTAGGCAAGATACCCTTAGTGGGCCCCTCCCTCAATAAATCTACCTTCTCACCATCTTTGTCATCAGCTTCTATTATTGCTTCTCCTCTTATCATTGCGACCGCTTGCTTGCTTGCTTGAGAGGCAGAGAGCCAGTGAGAAAGTAGACAGTGGCATCTACTGCTCCTCCTTCTCAGAGCTTTTCCACATACGGCATATATCATGCACTCATCATTCCCTACTCGCAGTTGTTTATGCGTTCTTTAGATGTCATGACCCTTCAGTTTCACTTCTGTGTCTAACAAGCACTTTCGGTGAGTTTTTTTAGAGGAGGGAAAATGCGGCATTTAATTCTGAAAGTGAAAGGAAGTGCAATTTTCTCTTGTGTATTTGTGCTATTCTGCTATACCACAGTGCCACCTAAAGGTTATGTAGCAGAAAAGCAGGACAGGAAACGCTCCTTGTGTAGTGCTCAGATCTCAATTCTGTGATGAAACCGAAAGTAGATACAGCGAATTAATAGCTGATTAAAAGGCTTGTGTAGAAAAGCTCTCCATCACCGCCACCATTGTCTGGACCAGACTGAGAAGCAGGTGAATGAACAAGCAGCTTGCAATGGTGAAGAGGAGGAGCATGCCCAGGGGACTCTTGTCTGCTCAGGCATGGATCCTTGGCAAGTGCACAACCATGCCTACCCTTGACACTGGCCCTGCAACTGACTAATGTGACTTACTCTGTCAAAGGCAGCCACCACGCTACAGCACACACGCATTGCCTGGACAACTGACTACCTAGCCACCCCTTCCGGCAGTTCTGCATTAACACCTCCTTGCTCCTCCCAGCATCTTTAGCACTGAAGTCAGCACTGTCCCTTCTAATGCAGGCCATCCATCATCCTCACATGTCAATGTTCTGTAGGAGATGAATTCAAAACTAGTCAATGAATTTTCACTCCAGTAAAATTTAGCTGAGTACACCCAGCCAATGCTTAAAAGGTGTATCTGTCTGCCACAGTAGGCAAACGATGAAAAAGATTAAGCAGCTGGAGAAAACGGAACAGTCTATACTTTTGTTAATAATTAGCCAAGCTTCAGAAATAATCAAAAAATTATATTGCTAATGGTTCGATTTATTGCATTAAGTTCTGCAGGACACAATGCTTTACACAGCATGTTAATACTTAAACTCCATACTTATTTCCTGCTGACTAGTAATGCAATTTCCGAGACGTCTGCTAAATTATTTTGCAGAGGGCCACTGAGTACTAATTCAAAAACATCCTTGAAAAATGGAGATTGATAAGTGAATTATCCTTGAATCTGAGATGTGAAGAATGCCAACTTCATTGGCCTCTTCTGAGTTTTAGATGTTAGATTGTTATGGCTCCAGATTTACTCCTCATTATCAGAATGTCCAAGGTGGTTCACATATTATATTATTAATAAACGTGTTCATCAGCTAGGGTTGCCACCTTGCCCCCCTAAAACTGGGCATGGACTTTTAAATAGTTATTTAAAACATTGTACCCTGCATTTCCCTAAGCGCAAAACAGCTCACAAAAAGAAAACCCCATAATATATAATAAAAATGTGAAAAACAAGGACAGTTGCATTGGTCCATGTGAAAAAAGTCCAAAATCCACAGTTAGGCAATACCTATTCTAGCACCAACCAAAATGCCACAAGAGTGTGTTCACACACTTTTTGTACCAGTTATAGTTCAAAACATCTGGAGGGCACTTGGTTGGGGAAGGGCGGATTAAATAATATCAAAGCAATTTATTTTAGACAGGATGTGTGTTATGAATATTATTATTTCATTTCTACCACACGGGGCTACTGGTAGAGAGTATTTGTTCGCACTCTGCTATATCGCAGAAGATAACCCTTTGTTTGCACCCTGCAAAATTAACAGAAAATTAAAAGGTGGGTGTAATCACACTGCGTTCTCAACCACTTGTCTGTGGGGAAAGAGTCTGATGCCAGGCAATAAATAATAGTCATTATGTTGTAGGCTGAACAATCAGTTTTCCAGATATGTGGCTGGCCTCCTTATAAGGGCACAGATAGTTAGCAGGGGAGGTGCAAGTTTCTCCCTCATCCCACCTGGTGCATCCTAACTGAACCAGATGGTATATATGTATACATACACATACACACACACACACACACACACACCCTATTGATATAATAGAGACAGTTGTGTGTCCCTCCTTTTGAGCTGATAATAAGAGCCTGCTTTTGCCCCCCTGGGGTCCCCTTCCATCCTTCAGGGGCCTTAAAAGTATGCTGTCAAGATACGGGGCCATGTCGCTTCCCTTTTCCTTCAAATTGCTTGCCCCTGGGGTAATGGCACCAGCGAGCACTACCAGGCAAGCCATCTGTCTTTGTTTTCTCTTTGGTACATTAGGAGAGGGCTTGAGTAACTGTATGCTTGTGGAGGAAGGAAAGAGAGGCATACAATAACAACCCTTCATTTAAAGAGGACCTGTAAAGCTGTCTCATATGGTGATTCGGTCTAGACAGAATGACAGGGGAGAATCCCAAGGCTGCAGGTCGAGGAAGGGTGTTTCTGAATCCTCCATATGTATAACGTACACTACACGTACGTACGTACGTACGTGTGTGTGTGTCTGTGTGTGAGAGAGAAAGAGAGAGAGAGAGAGAGCGCTCTTCTAAAGACAGAAGCATTAGTATCCACTACTGCCACTACCGGTAGTGTTAAGCAGTTCTATCATCTCATTCTGCTATGATTTTTTTTTGTGCTTTCACATAAGTCCATGGAATTTGGGGACCTGGCAGCCCCTATGGAGCTGACTGAACCTGCCAAATTTCAGACAGTTAGGTCCAGTGGCTTTTGTGCTAGCCATGCATAAAGTTTCCTCTTCTCAAAGACTAAAACAAAAAGGAAAAAACTGTCAAGCCACACAGGGGTTTGGAGATCCTAATCAGAAGGTGTTTAAGGTGACCATTAGGAGATCACTATCCCTAATCTCTGGTGTGTGTGTGGGGGGGGGGCGGTTTGAAATGCAAAAAACCTGTCTTCCCCCTACTTTTCTGCTCTTAGATGCCCACTGTTGGGAGCTCTCTTGCAATTACATTTGGGGGGGGAGGGGGGGAGAAAGCAAGCAAGCAAGCAAGCTCCATGTGAAATACTGGTATTTCACACAGCATCTGATCTTACTACCCCAAACTGGAACCTTTGACTTCTGCAGAAGTTTAGTAGCTTCAGTACAGCAAAGGATCCAATCAGCCTCCATGAACTTCTTTCTCCTCCTCCACTTTAATTTCTCCTAAATAGCTGTAGGACACAAATTATTCCAAAAGGAATGTTAGGACTATGCGGTATCATGATAGAGGAGGGTTTTAAATAGCTGAGGCTTTTAAATAGGTTCTACAGTTTTAAAAAGCTAGAAAAAGCCCTCAGCCATCTCACTTTATAAAGTTAACTTAAGTACATGCAATCTATACAAACCCTCTACAGCCTCCTAAATTCCTCTAAAGTACCACCTCTCTGAAAGGGGCCACTTGGCTTACGGAATTCTCTCTAACCCATCCCCACGCATTTCCAGTCACCACTCTTCTTTTCTTCTTCCTTCCCCTATCCTGTTCTTTCTTTCTCTTCTTTATCCCACCCAGAGCATATCTTGAGGAATTCTTAAGAAGAATTCTCTTTGGTGGGCAAGAGAAGTTCTGAACTGTATTTGACTTTATACAAACAGACAAGAGGGTTCATTTTTCTCCTTCTCACTCAAGTCCTTGAGAAAAGTGGGTTCACATGGTTGCAGAGAAACAAATCTGGGGCTGTTTTGTTTGTCAGTTGCAATGACAATCCAGCAATGGGAAGGGCTGTAGCTCGGTGGTAGAGCACATGCTTGGCATACAGAAGCACCCAGGTTCAATACCCAGCATCTCCAGGTAGGGCTAGGAAAGAATCTGGCCTGAAACCCTGGAAAGCTGCTGCTGCCAGTCAGTGTCAACAGTACTGGGCTAGATGGACCCAGGGTCCGACTCAGCACAAGGCAGCTTCCTATGTTCCTATGAATAGAAAGCTCTAATAAAAATAGGAGTTTGGTGTTTGTTTTTTTACGTGGAGGAGAGATAAATACTGCTCATTTATACAAGCCTATGCATGCCTACTCAGAAGCCCCATCACGTTTAATGAGGCTTACCCTCAGGAAAGCGTGCATAGGATTCCAGCACAAGTTACTTTTGCAGGGAGGTTTACACCCTGATGTTCTGCATGTCTACTCAGAAATAAGTCCTGAGTTGTGAGCATGGTACTGCAAGCTTAAAACAGTGCCTACCCAATTCTGCCTAATGAATTGACTACCCTTTCAGCTCAGTCCTATGCATGTTCTGTTGTGCGTGCGTGCGTGTTTTGCATGAACTCTAGCTTCAGTGGTGAGGGAAAGGCACTTAGTACATGCTCAGAGTTTCTCCATAACTTAGCCCTAGTTTTGAAAACAGACTCATTAGCTGAATCCTAGTGAAGTCTTGGCACAAATGAAGTTATGGGGAGGAAGATACAATGAGAGCTTGTGCATACCGAGGAGGTAGAGGAGAGCTGCACAAAACAAGACATCTGTTTTGATGATGAAGAGTTGCTGGAGGATGGTAGGATGAGGAGGGATGGTTGGATGGAGGGGAATAGAATTGGTATGGGGAGAATGTAAGTGCTCAGTGGTGAAAGAAAAAATTCTGCATATGCTCAGAGACACTCTCTATTTAAGAACATAAGAAGGGCCACACTGCATCAGACCAAGGTCAATCTAGTCCAGCATTCTGTTCACACAGTGGCCAACCAGATGCTCATGGGAAACCCACAAGCAGGACATGAGTGCAACAGCACCTTCCCATACATGTTCCCCTGCTCCTAACATGGGTGAAATATAAATAAATTCTAGTAATTCTAAAGTAGAATGCATGTATATCCTTCAGGAATTTTGCAGGTTTCTTGCCTGGGGGAAACCTCTAATGACCTGTGCATTTCCATACAAATTGACCCATAAACTATTGGGGAGAAGGGGGAAGGGAAAGGAAAACAAATCACTCCCTCCCCCAAATTGGAGAACTCCCCTTCCACATGGACTGCTGCACCTATCCTTCTGAAACTTTGCTGGTTTCTTACTTAGGGACAACTCTAGGCTGTCTGTAATTTTCAGAGCAATGGTCCACAAGGAAAATAGGGAGATAAGTATGTCCTCTTTTGGAGACCTCAAAATGTCAAGACAGGACATGAGTGAAACAGCACCTTCCCACCCATGCTCCCCTGTTCCTAACATGGGTGAAATGTAAATAAATTCTAGTAGTTCTAAATTAGAATGCATGTATATCCTTCAGGAATTTTGCACAAAATTCCCTGTGGCTAGCTTTCTGAAATTTGGCAGGCATGATCTCCTCTGATGGGGCAATGAATCTTGAAATGTTTATCCAATTCTTCGAAGTAATAAAAATGTTACTAGTAGTTCCCTTTAAAAGAAAATCAAAATATAAATTCTGCATGTATTTTTCTGACATTGGCCAGGTGTAATTCCCTTCTAGCAGAGGCAAGATGTTTTCCAAAATGCTGAATCGGGGCCTGAGTTGAAGTGGGGTGGGGGTAAGTGCACACTTCTTATGTATGTATGTAATCTATATGCACATGCAAGCACACTATATGCACACGACACACACACATATTAGAGGTGCGCTTTGACTCGGATACTATAGATAGAAAGATAGATAGATAGATAGATAGATATGCAAATTTGTGTTACGGGTCTGTCCCCCGGATCGTTTAAGAACCTAGCAATGCCCCTGTTTGTAGGCACTGACCAGGTTCTCTTCCCCTCACCAAAATCAAATTCCTACTTCCCTCACATTAGAAAGGCTAGGAAAAATAAAGGCAGGCAACTTGGCAGAAAGGACACATCCATTTTCATGCAGGGATTGTAGATATACACACTGAAGGACAAGGGATTGAGGCCATCTATGGCAACTTTTAGAAATTGCATTCACTGATTAAAGGTGCAATCCTATGCATGTTTAGACAGAAAAAAAAGTACCACAACTCCCAGCAATCCCCAGCCAGCCAAGCTGGCTGGGGATTGTTGGGAGTTGTAGGACTTTTTTTTTTGTCTGAACATGCAAAGGATTGTGTCTTCAGGGCGTTTTCATGGGAGGAGGGATGTAGGCCTGGCCATGGCTGAGGGACAGTGAGAAAGGGAGGTGAAAAATGTCACTATTTTATGATTCTGTATCTATTTAAAATGCCAGACATGGAGTGGCCATGTGTCCACTTTTACAGAGGACAGTCTTCTATTTAAAGCACTGCCCAGTCCAAGACGAGTATAAAGATAAAGAACCATCAGAAGAAAGAGATGAACCTTGAAGTTGCCCATCAACAGCACCTGGACAGCAGACTGAGCAAGGCACGCAGGTCACCTGGTCACAGTCACCCACACTGTGGTGAGATGTACTGTATTTCTATTTAAACTATAATAATAATTTCTAAATTTGCATCTATAATATAAATTAGTATAGGCAAATTTTATGCAAATCGGTGTCCTGTTTTGTTCTCTTTTTTGGCAATGTATAAGTGGCCATCCTACAGAAGACTGAAGAACAGGGGAGGCAAGTAAGAGGGGAAGTTGCTTGCATCTCTTTCAAGTGGAAGAGAGTGGGGAAATTTTCAGCAGTTGCTTACAGTTCCTGTTGCTACTTTCTTTGATTTATCTACCTATGCTGATTTATAACAATTTCTACACTGTCTTAATTCAAAGTTTCTTGGGAGTATAGATCCCTGGAAAGAAAAACACCTGTGAGAAAGAGGGATCAGTTCTATTAATCATCAACTGTTAAGAAACACAATTACTTGTTCATATTACTCTGACTAAAAGTGGGATGGCCACTAGTCTACTTCCAGGCTCAATCAAAATATACACAACATCCAGGCCAGGACAATTCAGAGAAGAATGCACAGATCCTTTAAAAGGTCTCTTTAAAAGGTGGCATAAAAAAACACTAAATAAATACTTCAATGGCAGAGCAGCAACTTCACATGTAGAAAGCCCCAGAAAGATACCTGCCATCTCCACTTAAAGGAAGTGAAACAGCAGGGTTGGAAAAGATCTGGAGAACTTCTGCAAATCACAGCAGACAGTACCAGGTTAGATGGACCACTAAAACAGCACTAATGTATTAACAGTCTGTCAACTAAGAGTTAATATTTTCCATAGGAAGATCATGTAGCCAAACTATGCACTCAATATGTGACCCAGGGCTTAAATTGAAATCCACAAACTAATCAGTGCTTTCATACGCCTATGCAGTGCACTCTGCAACACTAGTCATTGCTCACTGACATGTGAAGAAGTCATTAATTTTAATTAACACTCCAAATACCTTTTAGTCTACACCGAAAGGTCTCAAAAACCAAGGCAGTCAATATTTACGGGGAAATGTTGCCACAAGGTGTGTAAATTCACATAAAGGTTGCTTTCTCAAGTGAGGCAGTAAGATCAGTCTTTGCATTTCCCTCATTTGTGAGCAACTAAACAACCTACATGACTCAAATGTAAGAGAACTATTTTTAGTCTTACCATACTTAACAATATTAAAAGGTTACACTACCCCGGACAGTAACAGTTCTCACTTGTGAAAGTGTACTAGTCTGTTGTTTTTTGCTCTGTAAAATGGAGACAGTTAGTTGCACCAACTGCACATGTGAAATACAAGCTGACCACAGTCTGTCTAAAGGGTTCCAGCAAGTTGCCATATACTAGTTAAATATCTTCTCTCACTCTTCATTTCTCCCGCTGCCACACTGCTGCCCCATTCAGGGCTAGTTCACTGACTAAGATCACCTTGGGAAGTAGGGTGGTCATATGTCCTATTTTACAGTCCTCTATTTGAAGGGCTGTCTAGTCCACATCTGGTTTAAAGATAAAGAGCCATATGAAGGGAGAGCAGCAGAGGCCGTGATGATCAAAACATACAAATTAGCATATGCAACTGCTATGCAAATTGCTTAGTTTTGGCATTACATTTCTTCCTTTTTGGTGATACGTAAGTGGACACCCTGGTGGGAAGGTATTTTCTTCATGGAAGATATTCCACACTTCAATGTTACATCACTGCTTGGGATGCGCATGCCGTACCCCAGCTGCACCCAAGGGCTTGTGCTCAGCAAGCATCAACTTCATTAGGGCGCCTGAACATCTGTGATGGGATCAATTCATGTGACAAAATATACCCCTGGCCCTCAGACCAACTACTGGAGAAGAGAGCGGGCCCTAAGAACACAGAAGTTGGCCATTTCTGCCTCAGAAGTTGATTGAAGCCAGCAACACTAGGGAAACTGACACAAGGAATCTGGTTGCCAAATGGGACACATATAACTAGCACAGGGTTGGGTCTCAAGTAGGAGTCTTGCGAGAATTCGAACAGGGGCACTTTCACTGAGAAGAACCCCCTGCCTGAGTTCTTGTGAGCAAAACCAAAGTGGCCAAGCAGTTTGCTTCAAGCAGGCCATGCTTAAATTTTGGGCCAAACCCCTTCTCCATTTTTCAGTGCCTGTGGGATAGGGAGGTGATGGAGGAGATCATGACAAGGTTTTTTAAGTGTGTATTTGGAATTGTCAAAAAGCCTCAAACCCTTTTAGAGTGAACGGGAGGGTGAACGCCCAAGACTCAATAATATTTTTCCATATGCAATTGGATGGAAGGAAGGGACCACAAAATGAGCGGGAGTAGGATGGAAGGAAGGAAGGGACCACAAAATGAGCGGGAGCAGGATGGAAGGAAGGAAGGGACCACAAAATGAGCGGGAGCAGGATGGAAGGAAGGAAGGGACCACAAAATGAGTGGGAGCAGGATGGAAGGAAGGAAGGAAGGAAGGAAGGAAGGAAGGAAGGAGCCACAAAATGAGCGGGAGCAGGATGGAAGGAAGGAAGGGACCACAAAATGAGTAGGAGCAGGATGGAAGGAAGGGGCCACAAAATGAGCGGGAGCAGGATGGAAGGAAGGAACGGACCACAAAATGAGCCAAACTACAGCCCCTTAGGCGGTACTAAAATTGTGAAGACAAAGCCTCACCTTCTTCCTGCATGGCTGATCACAGCACAATCTGCCACTTCGTTCTTCAGCGTGGAATTCCCAATGGTGGGAAATGTTAAGTTCAGTGGAACTAATGCAAATTTCTCACAAGGAATTGGTAGCTGCTCATTTCATATATCAAGAATAAATAAATTAAAAGTACAAAGTACCCAAGACAGTGGCAGCAAAGGCTGTAAAAGACAGGAAGGAAACTAGGGCCTATCGATTAGAACTCCTCAAAACTAATGACTGTATAAATGTGGCCAGGATGAGACTCCTTCCCTAGATGCAAAAAGCCCACCTTTGATCAGATCGTTTTGATCCTATCCCTTTTTTCAGAAACCGCTTAATGCAAAATTCAGTGTTTCATCATTACATGCATGGAAGACTTTCTACTATTAAAGCAGTCATGGTTAAACACACTGCAATTCCTAGGGGGAAGCATACCCCCAAACCACACTTCCAATTTTTATGCTTGTAGACTACAGTCATCTTGAAACGTAGGCTGCACACGGTGAACGGACGAAGGCATTTACTCTATTTCCTAAGCAACCTCACAAGCGGAGTCAGTATTCTTAACATAATGAATCTTGATCGCCTAGGCCCAGAACCACCAGCTGATCCTTGCTCTACAGAAAATAAGTAGTGGAGGGGGAGCGCAGGAGAAGAGAGATGGGAAACTCTCTTCTTCAACCAATGCCATAATTCTTTTAATGCGTCATTTGTATTCAGCAGATAGGTCTCCATATTCTTCTGCAACAGACCCTGTGTGAAGCCTGCAAGAGTTTTGCCATTGGCAAACCATCCAAGGAGAATGTTAGCATAAAAGCATGGGAATTTGAATGTGGGAAACTCTGAACAAGTATGGAAATCGGAGGGTTGTTGTTGTTTTCAGGATTTCAGACTTGGCATCAGTTGCTCAGATTCCAAGCATAGTTCAGTGATCCTTGTATTTTCCTTGCTCACATGACGAAGTAAACTTATGCTTACAAAAAAAATTGTTTTTTAAATGGTGATCCTAACTGAGATATTTCTAAGTTTGAACAGTGTTATGAAGAAAGAAGCCCAAATTGTTTGTATAATAATGAACACATCAACTACTAGAAGACAGGTGCATCCTTTTATCATCTTTCTTCATATCAGAGTCTCCTTAATGTTTCCACAGTGTTCACATTTCTTTTCATATGTAATAACATTTCCATAGTTGTTCTGCAGAATCCCACAAAATGCCATCTTATTGAAAAGAATTAAATAGAACAATGAAAAGCAAAATACCTTATTATCATAGAAGAGTGAAGCCCTGTCAAGACTAAAAGTATCTTGTCCACTTCAAGAGCATATTGATTATAAAGCCACCTTTTTCACAGACATATTTATTGGTCACAATGTTACCACACACATTATTAGAGCTGAGGACTTTAAGGCTACAATCCTATACATGCTTATCTGGGAATAAGCCCCACTGAAGTCAGTGGGACTTACTTCTGAGTAGACATGCACAGGCTTGTGTGATATAGTGGCTAGAGTCTTGGACTAGGAGTCAAGAGATCTGGGTTTTAGTCCCCACTCAGCCATGGAAGCTAACTGGGTGACTTTGGGCCAGTCACAGACTCTCAGCCCAACCCACCTCACAGGGTTGTTGTTGTGAGGGGGAAAGGGAGAGGAGGAGGAGGATTATGTACACTGCCTTGGATTCCTTAAGGGAGGAAAAAGGCAGGATATAAATGTAATTAATAAATAAATAGTTTTAACAGTCCAATTCTATACATGTCTGCTTAAAAGTAAGTTTCATTTAATTCAGTGGGACTTACTCCCAGGAAACTGGGTATACGATTGTTGCAGCCTTGGACCACACTCTGAAAACTCTTAACTAGACAGCAAATCCATCAATGGGATGACTGAAGCTGCAACCTTATGCACTCAGTGGGACTTACCTCTGAGTAGCCATGCATAGGATTGTACTGTTAGTTCTGATTAAACATGTATAAGTTCCGGCTGCACATTAGCTTAGTTTAATATTTATACCCAGTTTTCTATTAAAATAATAACCAAAACAGCATACAAAGAAATAGTGTATTCAAAATTATTTCAGCAGTGCAAATAAGAGCCCGAGAGAGAGATCAGGGGCTGGATTCAGTGTTCTCCCCAACAAGTTCAGCAAGCTATAAAACTGGGAGAGCATTAAGTTCTCCCATTTTTGTTACAGCACCCACTTCTGTGTTTTCCTTCCTAATTACCCCCAACTCCCTGCTCTTTGCAATTTCTTTCCAGAAACTTGTAGAAACCCATTTTCACCAGGAATCAGGAAATTGTCATAGGATACAAGGCAGTAAGTAGGCACAAAACCCATCGCAATACAAAAAAAAAACTGTTGGAGTTCTCACTAAAGCGAGTGCCTGTGAAGCAAGCATTACTTAATTTTATTCCCCAAGCTAATATGGCATGGTTGATGGAATGCCCTTATGTAGCTGGAAGAACTAATGATTTAATTGGGATGCCATGTGTTCAGGCTAAGAATGTATTATGCAGCTATCTAGACCAGCCACAGTGGCTCATGCAATCAGTTGGCCTGTTCTGCCCATTTTCACAGCCAGGAAATCAGCTACCAGCGCAGCTGCTGAAATGTTCACCAACTGCCTTTGAGGAAGCTGTGATACTTATTTGTGCAAATTGGTACAATGAAACAAAACCGTCACCAGCAAAAATTCTCTTGCTGGATATCTGCCCTGGCTGCCAGGCTGCTTGAAAAAAAGCAAGAACAACGAAGGCAGAGCTGAGCTCAGCTCAAAGAATTGCAAAGACTATTGACACAGGAGCCTAAGCAAATTGACATGCACCAAACATAATGTTGTTGGTAAACAAGGTCTGCTAGCAGGGACCAAGGCTCTGTTTTGAAAGACAAGGAAATGGTGCTTTCCAACTGGTTCCCTGAGCCTTTAATGGTCAGCAGCGCCAGCTTGCCAAAGCCTCAAGGAGGCAGAACAGTGGAGTAGGAAGCCAACAGGCAGAGCAATCAACCAGTCTTCAAAGGTTAACCTTTTGCTCTGCTTTTCCTGAACACGGACTCATCTGTTTAATACATAAGTGTATAGTGCAGGAGAGAGGAGGTTGGAAGTTGCATCCATGCCTCCCAATGCCCTTTTTAGTTGCTGCTAGGAAGGAGTGTGCTGCATCTGGAGATCAATCAAACCCATCACTGTTGGTTTTGTTTACATATAACTTCATCCAGTATATATAAAAAATACCCAAGAGAAGTAGGGATCACTTAAACATCTCGAATTCGAGTGTACTGTCAGTGATAAAGTAGAGACTTAAAACAATTTCTAAGCCTCTAGGACAGTTTTTTAAACTATTAGTCTTGCAGCCCAATATGCATGTTTATTCAGAGGTCCTATTTAATTCAGTGGGACTTACTTATAAACCAAGCATGTAAAGGACTGGGCTTTTAAACTGGCATGCAAAAGCATCCCTAAAATGTAAGATGGATTTTTAAAATAACAATGCAATTAAAAGCTTTCAAGGGAGAAAAAAAATGAGAAATCAAATTCCTATGCACACTTACCCAGCAGCAACTACAATGGAAATGACTGAGGCTTACTTCCGAGTAAACATGTAAGCCTGCAGTCCTGTAACCGTGAGTTACTTTGCACATAACCAGCTTCCTATACATAAAAAGCAAACAGATCATCACAGGTGATAAATGTACATGTGCCTCTTTTTGCACACATAGAAAAGAAGCCACAATACTTCCGCCCCTCCTTCCTGGAAGTTATGTCTTGTAAGGAAATGGGTATATGCAAAGTGGCCCTTAGACATTCCTAAATCCTATCGAAGCTAATGGAATTTACACATGTATAACTGTCTGGTTGCTGCAAAGATCAACAGGACTATTCCAGAAGTGAACTTTTCAGCATTGCTACAAAAGTGTCTTTAAGGTCACAACATTAGCTTAAATAAAGTAAGTATGGCAACTTAGTATTTATACAGAGATTTCAAGTGCCCAAGGCTGTCCATACATCATTTTCTAATCACTTACTTCAGAGTAATTCTCTTTTAAGTCAATGGGACTTACTTCCAAGTAATCAAGCTTAGAATCACATTGGTTATTGCTTATATGGCTTTTTTTTCCAAAGTGCTTTACATTGCAAGGTAGCTTTCTCGCGCACGTGCTCGCTCTCTCTCTCTCTGTCTTACACACACACACACCCCCATTTTACAGGGGAAGACATGAGTCCAAGAGCAATCAATTTTTCCAAGAACTTCTGGAGCTGTGACAGAGGTGGGATTTGAACCCAGGTCTCCCAGATCCGAGGCCAATGGGGTCAAATTTTAACCTTAGAAAACTGAACCAAACTGATTAAAAAAAAGAAAAATTCAATCTGGGGCAACCCTTCTGTTGGCTTGACAAGATAAATTAGTATTTGTGCCAACATCTAAAAAACAGAGGCTTTTTGGCTGGGAGCTTGTCTGATAAAGGTTGTCACACCCGCTTTTACTTGCCTCTCTCCAATGCATCCAGCTAAGGGAGCTCTCCAACAGCTTTTAACTGCTCCCCCCACGGTTGGGGGGGGGGCAGAGAATGAGGATAGCTTTCTGGTGGGGAGAGTTCACACATGGATACTTCAGTGGGAGAAGCTCATGTCTATTGATCATGGCCGGGGGAGGGGATTGAAGAGAGGGAGAGAAATCCGTAGCCCCACGAGGCCAAGTGATGACCCTTTTCCTGGCTGGAACCTGGGACGATGTGGGGAAACAGATGGAAGACAATAAACAGCCTCCTCCCCCTCCCTTTTGGCTCCCACTCGACTTTTGCCAGAAAGGGGCTGCTACAACCCTAGGCGTTAAAGCTCTCCCAACAATTCCCTCCCCCATCAGATGGAAATGGAGCTTCCACAGGTTCCAATGACTTTTAAAGACTGCGATCCCAGACAAGCTTCCTCGCTGTGAATAAACAGCCCCAACGGATTCAGTGCGACTTACTTCCGAGTAAGCATAGGCAGGATCGCAGGCTAGGACTAGAAAACGCAAAGGAAGATATTGTGTTTATTTATGGATGCGACGCCGGGCACAGCTGGAAGCGCAGCTCCACGGGAAAGAACAGGACTTGCTGCCTAACGAAATGCGTCCCGGGCGGTGCACGGCAGGATTTGGGGCACGATCCCCTGCGGGAGCGTCCCAGCAATTGATGGGAGCATGCGCGGGTGGATTGTGCCCATCGACTGTTTTTAAAGCGACAGCACCAGCGACGCAGACGCTTCAACCTTCTCCCGAGCATGACCCGGCCCAAATGGACTCAGCCAGCAGCCTGCCTGAATCAAGGTCGCCTCTGCACAAAGGTTGCATCCTCGTCCCCAGACAAAGTGGCCGCCTCTAGAGCAGCCGTCCCCAACAGGGCCCTGCAGAGGTGTTGGGTTGCAACCCCTACCACCTCCAGCCAGCATGGCCAGGGATGATGGCGGTTGTAGTCCAATACCTCTGCAGGGCGCCGGCTTGGGGGAAAGTTGTTCGAAAAGTTCACATCCGACCGCCTGATAGCTCCAGCAGCCCCTGTCCCTCCTCACCGCCCCTTGCAAAGTAAGCCTCCCACTCTCGGTCAGGATTCGCACTCACCTCTCGGTTCCCAGTCTCGTTCGGGTCTTTTCCTCGCTCGCTCTCTTCTGGCGCCCTGAATCCGAAGTGGTCTTAGGCTCGGACCTTCCTTCCCGCGGTAGTAGTAGTCTCGGGAGAAGAGTCGCGCCAGCAACTGGCTGCCGCCACAACCTGCTTTCCCATTCAAACACACAACAAGCCACCCCCGACGGCGCGACGACGAGCTGAGAAACCCGGATTGGACTCCCGCGAACGGGAGTTGCCCGCGCACCAGAGGAGACGGGCTCGCTCGGCAGAAGATTTCTTTCAGATTTCAGGCCAGCTAAATTACCGGCTGCCAGAGGTCAGATGTGTCTGAAAACCACCTTTCTTCTCTCCCAACAAGCCCTGGTTTTTAATCCCAGATGTAGGGGATTATTCAGTGGGCAGGAAACGTGCTCTGTGCACGCTCAGGGAAATTCACTTCTGCATTACTACTTCATTTGTTCAGGAAGGAGCCCTAGATTAGATCCTATGAAGACCTATGTTCAAATCTCTCCTGAGCCATGAAGCTCATTGGGCCTGGCCAGATGTTATTTCTCAACCTAAACTACCACACAGGATAAAATGGGGAAGGGTGGGATAAAATGTAATAAAAGGAGCCTTCACACAGGTCCTGGAGCTTGGGCCTTTAACCTTGCACCCTTCCCCAGAAGGAAGACCGATACTGTACATTCCAAAACCCATGTATTGTAATACTTTTATCAGGCCAACTCAAAGATGACAAAAAATATCCAAGCTGTAGAGATCTCCAGATCTCTTAATCAGGCAAGATGTTCCAAAACACAGGTGGCTGGAGGAGTGGAAGAGAGAAGGCTGGATGTTGTAGTCAGGAGGGTGTTAGGTTGATATGGAGGAAAAAGGGTTGCAGGCATTCAAACTGGGCTCCCCCGGCTGATGTGATGGTAGCTCTAGCTGCACTGAAAGGATCACATTACCCGGTGGAGCCCAGTTTGAATGCCTGCAAACTCTCCGCCTCCCTATCACCTAAGATTCTGACTGTGCCAACATTCTGACTGCAGCATCTTGCCCAGTGAAGAGATCTGAAGAGGGAGGGGTCATCGTTCACTGGTGGAGCGCATGCCTTGCATGCAGAAGATCCCAGGTTCAAGCCCTGGTATCTCCAGTTAGTGTGAAGAAAGACTCCTACCTGAAACCCTGCCAGTCAGTACTGATAATACTGGGCTAGATGGATCCATGGACTCCCTCAATATATGGCAGCTTCCTATTGTTCTTGAAAGCTTGCGCATTGTTTGTGATCTTTGAGTTGGCCTAGTACAGGTCTTACACTATATGGAATGGGGGGAGGGGTCATAGCCAACACAGCTGCCTTTGTATATTGTATGTTGTTACCAAGTTGTGATTATCATTTATTTTAATGTTGTTAAATGTAAAGACTGAAGATAGAAGGTTTTAGCAACACAGATTGAAGGCAAAAGGAGAAGGGGACAGCAGAGGATGAGATGGCTAGATAGCATCACCGATGCAATGAATATGAACTTGAGCAAACTCCGGGAGAGAGCGGAGGACAGGAAGGCCTGGTGTGCTACGGTCCATGGGGTCATGAAGAGTCGGACACGACTGAACAACAAAATGCATGTTTACTCAGAAAAAAAAAAAAGTCCCAGTGAATTCGTTACTCCCAAGTGTACACAGGATCGGGGCTTAAATATATCAGGTAATGATGTGCCTTTGTCAGCTGGGTCCAATATACCGGCTGATCCCAGGGTGAGTCTTAGCTAGTAGGCTCCTGTCATCAGTATCACCTACCAGCTGGCTTTTCTGCCTTGGCATACAAAAATGGCAGAAACAAAGTAATCGTTTATTAATTTAATTTATTTATTTCCTTTTGGCACAAGAACCCTCATGACAGCTAATACCAGCCACACCTTTAAACGTTACAACCTGAATAGAACTTGGACAACCTTTGTTGATTGGAATGTAACTGTTGTGTCTGTTAATGGGCAGACTATGGCCACATAGATACCAGTCCCTTCAAGGCATCTTTTAAAGTTCTTTGACACAAACAGATAGGCAAGTAACAGTATAACTTTATTTTCCAGTTCCAAAATCCTTCATAATTCTTCTAGCATATGATTGCTACAAATTGGGTTTGGGAACCCTACCAGAATTTGAAATTAGGGTTCTTAGAGTTTTGGTTTGATTGATTGATTTGAGTTATGTATTGGTTTGATTGATTGATTGATTGATTGATTTGATTTATGTATTGAAGTTTTTATTAAAAGTACCCAAAGTAAAACTTGGAAAGAGCTATGGGGTAATTTATTTGGGGATGCGGGGAAGAGATTCACAGTGCAATCCCGTGCATGCTTGCTGACACAGCATGAAGTCTCACCATGTTCAATGGGTATTACGTCTGGGTAAGTGTGCCACTTTATCAGAAGTAAGATAAATGTCATTTATCACTTGCTTTAGGATGAAGAGAGGGTTATAGCTTAAATGCATCATAAAATCTTATTTGTTTATATAACATGGGGAAAGCATGTTAATCTGAGGTTGCCCCATGCAGATCCTTTAATTTGAAGTTTGAGGCAAGTATTGATTGCCATGAGATTTTGGAAGCATGGAATGATGCGGAATTCCTCCCAGGTTGGCCTGGCTTTGCTGCTGCCCCAACCCCACCCATAGTGAGCTGTTGAGACTGGCTCTCAAGCCCTAATGGGTGGCTGCTATTTACCCACCCAAGCCTCGTACCCAAATCCTCAAGATTCATCACCTTTGCCCATCTTGCAGTCCAAGAATGATCCCCCACTGCTTGTCTGGCCTTGGAAACAGAACAAATGGGTCGAAATGGCAGGAAGCAGATTTTGGCTAAGCATTAGGAGAAACCTTTTAAGGGCAAGAGCTGTTCAGCAATGGAACAGTCTGCCTTCAATGGTGGTGGACTGGCTCTATTTTGCTGGTGGTGTTTTAGCAGAGATTTAGTGGCCATCTGTTAGGAATGTAATAGATTAAGGGTTGGCAATGGGGGAGGGGTCCTAAGGGCCACTTTCCACCACCCCGTGCAGATCACATCCCTGCTGCTGCCATGCTGCCAGCACCAAAAGCCCCAGCAGTTTGCTACTGAAATTTGGCAGCAGAGCACTCCAGGGCCTTAGGCCAAAATCTGGTTGTTTTCAAGCCTTTCTAAGGCTCCGTGGTAGGCTTGCCACTCCATTTTGACAGCAAACTGCTGGGTAGTTTTGGCAGCATGGTGTGGCAGTGGGGACTGCACAAGAGGGGACTGCACAAGAGACTGCACGGGTGATGTGTGGCCCACCCCTTGGCATGGACGTATCTGTCACTATAGTTCCTGCAGTGAGCAAGGGGTTGAACGACATGATCTCCATATTCCTTTGCAACTCTGAGGGAGCAATCCTATCCAGATAGGTGGCTGCCTATCCAAAGCAGAGCAGGAGAAGCACAGAGGGGATCGTTCCCTCCGTGCTTCTCCTGCCCTGCTTTTTCGGCTAGACAGCCGATTGCGGCTGTCTAGCCGCGGGAGGATGGAGCGGGGAAGGAGGCCGCTGTATGACACATACGATGTGTCATACAGGCAGTTACACTCTCCCTGGCCCAGAACACCCCTAGCCACGCCCCTTTCCAGCCCCTCTGCGCTCCTTTTGCAAGCGTGGACAGGGCTGTTCCACATTGCCTCCGAGGCAGCGCGGAAGTGCGGGAGGTCATTTCTCTAGGAACCGACCTCAGGGCGTGGGCTCCAAAGTCGGTTCGCGGAAAACAGCATATCCTATGGCCATCTAGCCGCTCCCTCTGGGCACAATCTTATGCATGTTTCGACAGAAAAGAGGCCTACAACTCCCAGCATGTTCCAGCAGCACATGAGCTACAAAAACAGAGAACCTCCCTCTCTCGAAGTGCTGTCCTAGGTAATGATGACTGTCAATGGGAAGGGCTGGTCAGAATATGCACCTAATAACACACATTAGAGCAGAGATAGAGAAATTTGTTTTTACTGAGATGCCTATTTCACAGAAATACGTGGCTAAACTCCGTATGCATGTGCATTGCACAGCATACATGAACATTCACTTTGTACCCTTGGCACCATTAGCCATATGGGCAAAACATGTGCAACATCACAAGGAACCCACAGCAGACTAGAGATGTAAAAGTTCCAGAAAAATGGAACCCATTTTTTTCCTAGGGTGTTTTGGGAAAAAAATGAAATTTGGGGGAATTTGGAAAATAAGCAATTCTTTTTCTTTTTTTAGCACTCTTTACAGTTCTAAAGTCACTTTGTTCCTTTAGGACAGCCTTCCCCAACCTAGTGCCCTCCAGATATTTTGGATTTTAGCACCTATCAGCCTCAGGCAGGATGGCCAATGGTTAGGAATGCTAGTCACTGTAGTTCAAAACATCTGTAGGGCACCCAGTTGAGGAAGGCTGCTTTAGGAACGTAAAGCAGCCTTTATGTTCCTAAAGTTATATTATGTATAATTTGGGTTGCTCATAAAATTATTATATCTGATTAATTTTATGAGCAAACCAAGTTAAACATATTTTAGGTTCCTTTTTATTTCTGACCAAAGGGAACTTCAGCAAGTAGTCCTTGAAATATCTGAATCATCCTAGAAACCAGAAGCAGGAAGAACTGGAGGCAGAGGAAGGCAAGTCCAGAAACACAGGACTTTGTAGAACAAAATCCAAACTGTCAAGAATGTACATTTTCTTCCATGTGGTGACTTTATTCACATGTTGGGAAACTGAGCATGACTTGCAGCATCCCAAAATGTTTATCAGTAAAAGATACATTGGATCAATAATTTCAATAAGAAATGGAAGAAATACCTATGCTGAGAATCTTATAGAGAGTATAAAAAACATCCCCCCCCCAATAGCTCCATTTTTTCCAGACATTTTACATCTCTAATCTTTCTATAAAACTCTTATTACATAGTTTTTAGAAATCATTTGGGGGGGGGGAGTAAAGGCTTGGTAACAATATATAAACACCTTGTCTTAATTTCTAAAAGAAAATATTCCACAATCCAAAGCTATTCCGTTTTCCCATTTTTTCAGAAGAAAACAAAAAAATTCGGGGGGGGGGGAGCCTGAAAAAAAACTGTTTTTTGTTTTTTTAAAAAAAGTTTTTTTCCAGGCCTTCACATCTCTACAGCAGACTTTTTAGATCATGCAGTGCAGCTCCTTATAGGAAAATAAATTGCCCTGGACAACTCTTGAACTTGATAATGCACAAGGTCACATCATGCAGTCACTGTGATAGTGCTTCAGGATCTTGATATATCTGGATGATCAATATTCTCTGTATCAGCCTTCCCCAACCTGATGGCCTCCAGATGTTTTTGACTACAGCACCTATCATCCCTGACCATTGGCCTTGCTGGCTGATGGGCATTGTAGTCCCAAATATCTGGAGGGAGGCTGCTCTATATGTATATGGGCATATTGTTCAATGGGCCCAAGTCATGAATTCCCTGAGCAGTGGGAAGCAGCTGGATCATTTCCTTGTGAAAAGACAGGGCTGGAAACATGAGCGATTGCTGTGATATTGGTTGAAGTAGAAGTTTCTCACACAATACAACAACTGAGAGCATGGATTGAGTATGGGTTGTAATTGAATCATGGATTGTTGTGCGAACCCAGCCACAGTAACAAAACATGGTCAGCCCACAAAGAGAGCCCATAGTTTGTTGCTGGTTTGTGGCCTCTAGGTTGTTCATGGTTAACAAATCATGGCTTGTTAGCACACCTGTTATGTCACACAACACAATGCACAATTCAACAACAACCCATAGTCAACCCATACTCTCGGTTGTCATAAGATATAGATAAGTCAAAAGGTAAGCTATAAATATTAGTATCTATTATTATTTTATTAACTATTTATTTATTTTACATAGTACCATCAATGTGCATGGTGCTTTAGAGAGTGCCAAACAGCGGGTCCCACCCAAGCAGCTTATAATCAAAATCTGACATAGGGAAAATAACAGAGGAAAGGGAGAGAAGTGGAGGCAGGGTTGAACAAGGAAACAATCTATGCAGCTAGCCATGCTTAGGCATGATTACTGGCTCAGTCACAGAAGGACATGGGAGCAGGGGGGGTGTGCCAAAGGTTTCATGGACAAGGTGGGTGTGGAGGAGGGATTTGATGGAAGTTACAGAGGTGGCATCATGCAGGTGTTCTGGACAGCTGTTCCAAGCATAGGGGTCAGCAAGGGGGAAAGGGTGAAGTCTTTCAAGGGAGCAAGATCAATCAAGATTTTTTTTTTAAAGCACATGTTGAGCATGGAGGATTCATCAAGCATCCCAGCTGTCTGTGCTGATCTGCAAAGCAGAGCCAGTGTGGTGTAGTGGTTAGAGTGTCACACCAGGAGGGGGGGAAATCCCCACTCAGTCATTAAGCTCATTGGGCCAAGTCACTGTCTAGTCTATCTTACCGCACAGGGATGCTTTAAGGATAAAATCAGCGGGAGAACCATATATGTCACCTTGAACTCCTTCGGGCAAGGCAAGACGCACACAGCAGGAGCAGTTCCTTACAAAAAAGATACAACATGCTCCGGCAGGCTTCTGCTTCCTTTGCTGGCTGCATTGTAACTAACTTCTCACTGTTTCTATGGTTCAGCCCAGGCCCAGGGAATCTGTGGCCCTCCAGATGTTGTTGGACTCCAACTCTCACCAGCCCCAGCCAGCATGACCAAGGCTGAGGGATGACGGAAGTTGTAGTTCAACAACATCTGAAGAGTCACAGGTTCCCCAGCTTTGATATAGCTCCACCAGATGATGTGGGAGAACTCCTGCTAGATTAGGGATGGGAACCTCCAGCCCGGGGGCCAAATCCAGCCCTTCAGGGTTCCCCAGATGCCCCTTTCCCCCACCCCAATTGGTTGGTGGTTTCCCAGCTTTTGTGCAGTTTTCACCCCATTCTAAAAGGTTGAAATGCCTCTCCTACAGCTTTGTTACTGGCAGCGAGAGCTGCAAGCTAAAATGTCCTGGGGGGGGTTGGCCCCACCCCCTTTGCCTTCAGCTCCACCCACCACTGGAATGTGGCCCCCAAGAGCTTCTCTGGAGTTGAATTCAACCTTCAGGCTGAAAGAGGTTCCCCACCCCTGTTCTAGATAATAGTAGTCACCAACCATAAATGCTCACTAAGGGTGTAATCCTATGCATGTTTAGGAAGAAAAAAGTCCTACAACTCCTAGCATTCCCCAGCCAGGATTTTTTTCTGTACAAATACGTATAGGATTGCACCCTAGAGAAATATCTCCAAAGCCATTCAGCAACTATCTTCAGCTAGTTCTAGAAATATCAGTGCCCACTAGCAATCCAGTCAAACAAAAAGATACCCACTTGGCACAGAAGTATCACCTTCCCGTTTCAATGTGTATGGTTTAAAATGCAGCAGCGCTTCTACTTTCTACTGCTTGCCTTTCCTTTCAAGGAATCCAGGCTTGCTTCGTGTAATCCAGCACCAGGAATTCGAGCATATCCTCGCCTCCTCTCCAATTCAACCTGCCTTCTATTGTTTGCTTGTTCAAAGTCTGCTGGGAGAACTGAACAGCTTTTCATTCACCTATTTCAAATTCTCCTCCAATGAGAAAGAGTGAAGAAAGTTTGGGATGCATCCTTTACCCAACTGCCGCTTTATCCAGAGAAATTAGCTGGGATCTTTCCAATGGAAAATGAAAGCTCTCAAAACAAATTCCAGTTGAAAAAGAGCTATTTAAGCCTTCCAGTCTCCCCACTGCAGGACATAACTGTATCAATCTACTTGACATGTTATGACATGTTAATTAAGAAATTATTATTATTGTGCTGTTGTTATCTACCATTTTTATATGAGGTATTTAAGCATTCAAAGCACTTCCCCATAGATCATCTCAGTAATCCTTCAAACAAACCTGTAAGGTAGGTAAAAAATTTATTCCCATTTTCCAGGTGCAAGGTGAGGGATGGCAGTCCTGAGAAAATCATGGTTTGCCTAATGGCACAAGAAGAGCAAGCCTAAATATGTATACTCGGGAATAAGTTGTGCTGAGTTCACTGGAACTCACGCCCTAATATATGTACATAGGACTGCAGCTGTAGTGAGTTCACAGCTGCAGTAAGATATACGACCAGCTTTTTACCAGTGTGCTACATCGGCTCATCTGTTTATTATGTGCAGTCTTCGAAGAATCCAAGAAAATTGTAAAGTCTTGCTCTTTTTTTTCCTGTAGAGGCTGCAAAAAGGAATTATTGTCAGTCCGATTCATCAGCTTGGGAGACAGCTCTGAGGAGAAGGGGGTGGAGCGGGAGAGCTGTGACCTCTAGGAGCAGCGAGCTTAAGTTTCACCTTTTCATCACTGTCCAGCAATGGACTGGCTGAAACCATAGAAACAACCCATTGATGTCATTCAATTCAACCAAAGTGACTGCAATTTTATAGCAAAGCATCACAGGCCCCAGATGAAGAAACTTTATCCAAAGGTAATTGGATGTGACACGGTCCGGGAGTTGCACCCCTCATAAATGCCAACAAGAGAGACAAGGAAAGCAATTACCCACTGGAATTTTGTAGCATTATCATCCTACTAAAATAGCAAGAGATTTGCAAAGAAGTTGTGCACCGGCACATAACGATTTCCTATATCCCGCAGAAGTGACCTGACCAACTATTTCTGGACCTTTGTCAACAATAGTCAGGGGTCTGTCTGAATGAAATGTGGCCATTCCCTTTGGAAGCCAAAGGGGGAAAGTATTATTTTTAAAAGATAGGTGAAAATGCTAAAGATATTCAAGCCAATAATAGACTGGCCTTGAGATCAGGATTCCATTTCACTCCTCATGTATACATTGTGCTTTAAAATCATGCTTAAAGCAGAGTTGAATTGCATTTAAAATAATTGTGCTGGGTTTGGTGAATTAAGTTGTAGGTTCTTCTAGCTCTTCACAGAAATGTGGATCTGGAAAAATAACAACGCTGCAGATCATATAACCCAATCCTTACTTAAAGCAGAGTTATAAAAATCTCCTTGTCCCCACCATTCAGTTCATAGTCTGTCACAGATGAAAAGTGTGAGGTAGGTGGCAACTTTTTTTAGAAATAACATACGCAAAGTGAACCACTACAATAAGCAGAATAAAATCTTGCCCCTTAAGACAACACACACCAAAAGGCATTGGGCATATTACATCACAAAACAAAATTCTTCTAGCATCATTGCCTCCCCTTCTTTTAATTTGACTTTCAGCACGTTTGGTACTGCCCTTGTTTTTTTTATTCAGACTGCAGCTCACTCCTAGAACTCTTCCACATGCTCTATGGGTTTCAAAATCTTCAGCTGACACATTTTCAAGCATTTTCCCTTCATCGCCAGGACTAGAAACTTGGTTTTACAAAATGACAAACATCTCAATACTCTATTCTATCTTCCTTACCATGAACATAAAACTAGGGCAGGACTCTCCAAATTCTTGCAGCTAGGGATGTCGGAGAAATCCACAACAGAATCAAATGAGTTCGGATTTCTATGAATCCAACCGATGGATTCCACAGCAGACCGGCTTTTCCCGAGTTGCATGGATTCTGTGGGTTTGTGGAGTGGGTTTTCTAGTTTCTGGAATTTTACACAAATGTAGTTGTGGAAGAAAACAAAATTAGAAAACACTGGCTGAAAATGAGCATTTCCCCCATAGGCTAAAGCATGAACATGCATATTTGAGAGGATTTGTGCATTTCGGGAGGGGGGGGCACATTTTTTGCAAGTGCGAATTTGCACAAATTCGGGAAACTGGGGGAAAATCCGATTCTGTCAATGAGCAGACGACAGAATGAAATGCACCTCAAAATCCATGAAACGCAGATGGAACAGATTTTACAAAATCCATACATCCCTACATGCAATTGATGTACGTCATTATGCTAGTGGCAGGAGAACTATCAGTCTTCAGCTGGACTACAGCTGAAGAGGGTGATATGTGGCCAAAACATTTGGAGGGAGCAATCCTATGGCCGCTAGTGAGCGGCTAGACACCATGGGATATCTGGTTTTCCAGGAACTGGCCTCTGTGATAAATTCCTTAAGGAACTCCTCTTCCTGGAGAACCGACTTCCCCTCACTCCCGCGCTGCCTCGCAGGCAGCATGGAAAAGCCCCGTTCTCTGCACTCGCAAGAGGAGTGTAGAGTGGCCAAAATGGGGCGTGCCAGGGCAGAAATGCCTGTACGACACATCCAATGTGTCATACGGCAGCCTCCGTCGCCACTCAGCCTTTCCGCGGCTAGACAGCCACAATCAGCTGTCTAGCCGAAAATGCAGGGCAGGAGGCGTGTGGAGGGAACAATCCCCTCCGTGCTTTTCCTGCCCTGCATTGGATAGGTGGCCGCCTCCAAGTTCGGAGGTGGCCGCCTATCTACATAGGATTGCACCCTTAGTTAATAATTCTGAGGTATTCCTACGTACACGTACATACACACCACCACCACCACCACCACCACTGCTGTCATCATTAAGGAATTTATCACTAAAATAACATTCCCAGACCATTAGCAGCAGGGTTGCTAAGGCCATGCTGCTGCTTCATGATTGACTCTATTTTCACTGCACTAGACATTACTGCATCTATTGCAAGAATACAATATATTATGAGCCATTCACAGACTCTGGTATGTAATGAGCTGTTCATAGTACTCCAACTCAATCCCCTCAACTTGCTGCCACACTGCTGTTTGTTTCTACTCTTGTGCTGGTTTCACAGGGTTGTATCTAAAGTTAGTCTAACTTATGTCCCATTCATTTCTACTCTAAGTAGGACTAACATTGGATACAACCCAGAATGCACACAGCCCCCACATAGAAGGATCCTGCAAGTTTCCAAGCACAGCACAGAGAAACTATTTTTCCAGTTTTGTTTTAGGTCCTTCTTAAGAAAAGTGTGACTAGCATAAACCTTTCCTAGAGTTTGCCTCTGATGTCTACAGAATGATGTACTTATCTTAATAAGCCATCAGTAAGAGGCCCTTCACTTTTCTTTTCTTTTTGGAGCAGCAGCTCAAATATAAATTATGTTAAATATCAGAACATTGGCTGCTTGAGCGGAGGCCTATGTGAGTGTTCTTGCATTTCTAATAGTCTACTCCCCAAGTTCCCATTTGAGACATATTGAGAGTGGATCATTTTGAAGATAAGACATTAATCATTGATGATTTGGGATCTATTTTCAACTCCAAAATGTGTAGTCATCCTGCACCAGTACAAGCAGCCCCAGTTATTATACTGTGGGACATAGAGTTTGAGTCTTATTTCCATTTGGTTAGCTGTGTGTATCATTTCCCCATGCATTTTTTAAATATTTGTTTATTACTGTTCTTCCTTCAGAAATCTCAGAGTGGCTTTCATGGAAGTACCATTGATCAGATCCCACAGCTAGCTTATGAAAAGGGTAGTAGCTGAACCCCGGACAAGTACACAATCCTAATGGTAGGGACCATTTGATACCTCCAGGAAAGAATGCTTTATGACAGCATTTCCCCAACCTGGTGTCCTTCAGATTTTTGGACTTCAACTCCCATCAGGCACAGCCAGCATGGCCAATGGTCAGGAATGCTGGGAGATGAAGTCCAAAACAGCTAGAAAGCACCAGGTTGGGGAAGGCAGCTTTAGACTTCCTGTGGATAACTTGTATCCACAGAAAAAATCCTTCCACACAAGGATATCTCTGTGACTGAGACTGCAGGCATGGCTGGCCCTACCATTGTGCAGAGTGAAAGGGCCACCCCAGGCAGCTTATTTTTGGCACCATGAAAGGGCAGCAAATGGTCAGTTATCTAATTTATTATTGTTGTATTTTTACTCCCAGGGAGAAGTGATTGTGAGATTTTTGGTCCCAGGTGTCAAAATAACTCAGGTAGCCCTGGTTACTAGGCATCTTGACTTTGGGAAGAGGAACACCATTTGCAAAACATGCCTAAAGGAGCATTTTTTCCATAGTGTTGGAGTCCTGTGGTAGTATAGCAACCAACAATTAGGTAACACAAACATAAGAGTATTGTTACACACACAGCACTTTCCCCAAATATTGAGAGGCTCAGGGACAGCACAAAGGGGGGTTGCTGAAGAGCTCCTACTGAAGCCTTCCTTGATGGACGTGCACTATGGAACAACAAAAGACCTTTTTTCGGGGGTGGTGTTCCTAAAGAGGTGTACCTTGTGCCTAATTACAATCCTTTTGGCACATTTTTATTTTCCAAGGCATTTTAAGTTGTGTAATTCCATAGCCTGCTGTCTGTTGTGTTTTAGCTGCTGCCTATTATTATTTTTTAATGTTACAGCTTTACTGTACATTTTAATGTGCATAATTTGTATACATAATTTATTATTTGAATTTGTTAGTCCACTGCCCTGGAATCTGTTGGATGTAGAGCAGCATACAAATGTTTTAAATAAATACAGTAAATAAAAAATTACAGGGGGCGGGGAGACCTACAAGCAGCAGCGGCAGCACCCCATCTGTCATGGCGCATTGCAGTGGCTTGCGAGGGGCAGCCAAGTAAGGAAGGTTGGTCTGTGAACGTTTCTGCCACCATTGCTGACCTGGGGGAAGCCTTGGTCTATGACAGGGGTGCAGAACTTGAGGCCTTCCAGACTGCAATTCCCATCCTCCCTCACCATTAGCCATGCTGGCCGGGGTTCATGGGAGTTGGAGTCCAACAACATCTGGAGGGCCACAGGTAGAAATCCACAGAATGTCAGAGAAATCCACAGTGTAATCAAATGAGTTCAGATTTCTATGAATCTGACCTGTGGATTCTGCAGCAGACTGGCTTTTCCCAAGGCACAGGGATTTCCCAGACTTGCAGCCCAGTTTTTTTACTTTCCAGAATTTTACGCAAATTTAGTCATAGAAAAATACATAAGATAGGAGAAAACACCAGCCCAAATTGCACATTTCCCCCATAGGCTAAAGCATGGAAACACACATTTTTGTGGGGATTTGTGCATTTTCACTTATGAATTTGTGCAAATGCGAATTTGCACAAATTCAGGAAATTGGGAAAAACTGATTCTGTCAACGAGTGGACAACGGAACAAAAGGTGCCTGACAATTCACGAGACACAGACCGCAATCCGCGAAACACAAGATCCGTACATCCCTGGCCACAGGTTCCCCATCCCTGGTCTGTGGAATGCAAGAACTTCCAGGATATGCTTGCAGAGGGTGGACTTTAACCTGCCCAGATGCAGATGGATAGCATCATTAGCCCTCCAGGCTACCACAAGCAAGGACCAGACCAGGCCTTTCCTCAACCGCTACTTAACAGTGGGGGAATTGGTGATGGCAGAACCTATTGCCACTTTCGCTGCTTCTGCTGATGGATGGATATTTGAGCCTTTGGGATTGGAGCCTAATGACTGAAATGTCACTAGCAAATATAATGGAAGCAGATACTCTGCTTGTCCTAGATAGAGACAAGATGTTTGATGTGAAAGCAGTCAAGATTAATGAAAATTCCCTATTCACTGTTCCCTCTCTAAATACTCAAATCAAATCTCTCTTCAGGTTGCTTTCTTTTTAACTGGTATTTAAGGAGGTCAGTGCATGTAAAACATGATTCCAAGTTGTGTTTGTGTGTGTGTGTGTGCGTGTGCGCGTGCGTTTTAAACTAATAACTCCAACAAATAAAATGCTAAGAGAAGCAAATGCTTAGAAGATATGATATCCGCCTGCAAAAAATTGCACGAGTCAGTGTGATTACCAAATACAGCTCTACTTTAATGTGAAAAAGAAAGGAAAAACAGAACTGAATATGGCATTGTTTCTGACATAAATAAAACGCCATAAACCTTGGCCTTGGTCCAGAAATGCAGTGTATAATGATAATCTCTTCAAAGAGCACTGTTGGTTCCAATTGCCTTCTGGGAGTAGGGAGGAGCCTGTGGAAAGGGGTGCCTGGCTCAGTCTCCCCACCCACCCACTTTTCCCCCTGTTGATCAGCAATAATTGTTTGGTGGCGTGCATGTGCTCCCCCTAGGAATGGGCATGGGGGTTCACTATTGCCTGCTTGCCTCTCCCCAGAGCAGCCATTTTCAAAGTCAGAAGGGAAAATCTGCACATGGAAATGTTTACACTTGCTAGACTGGGAACCCTAGTATCTGATAATGGACCAATTTTCCATTTGGGGCTACAGTGACACAAGAGAGGAGTAGGACTGTCGCATATTGCACATACATTCATTCACATTACACAGGTATTTAGCAAACTCCATAGCTACTGCACGAGAACCCAGCTCTGTCTTTGCTGAGAGGCATGGAGGAGTGGAAAGTGTACTAGCTTTCCTTCTTCTTCTTGTTCTTGTTCTTCTTCTTTTTTTTTTAACTAAAATGGCATTTTGGAGGAACCAAGAGCATGCAAGGAGGACATTACATCTGTTCGGTGCCACTAACAACCCCCTTTACCCAGGCCTCTCTTGCCAGTTTACTGACAAAGAATCCAGCCCAATGCCTCACCCTTTTCTACACTATTCTGTCAATACACCCATGCATACAATCCTAATTATGAGTTATAAACAATAATTACAGAATTAGACAACATGAGGCACTAGCGTGTAATTTATCCCCTCAGCAAGACATAAGCTACAAGAAGGGGTCTTCCATGGTTGGCAGTCACACACTTTGTACATGCACAGAGGTCTATCTGCAACAGCCAGCAATGGGGGCTCTGTGCACCTACATATTAGTTTCAGTTAGCTTTACAATAGCAACATAGTCAAGTCACACAGGAAATTAGTGAACTTTCAAGAGAAAAAGGTCACTTTATTGTTCAAGCTATCGTTTGAAAAACTAGTAAAGAAATAAGCTAATCTTTCGTGAATATATATATTCCTTTGTATTGGACTGATTTCCAAAGACAGCATAGAATAGCAAGATAAATACTGGATTATTCCATTCTCTGGGTAGCTTACTACTACTTCCTAGATTTTTAGTCAAGATTATTAAATCATCAGGTTGCCAAACTGTAGTTAAGCATATAAATGGTTCAGAACAAACACAAATACATAATGTTCCACCAAAGTAAATATAGTCATGTGTTTAGATCTTATGATCAGGTCAATTAATCTTGGCAGGAGTACACAATGACGGTTACACAGCAACAGTCTTACATCCCAATCCAACACACATTACCTTGGATGCCTTAATATTAATGGAACTTGCTTCTAAGTCGGTGCATTTAGGCTGCAATCCTATATGCACTTACCTGGAAGTAAGCCTCATTGAGAGTCGGACACGACTGAACAACAACAACATATAGGATTGCAACCTTAGAAAGTAGGATTGTTAGGACTGCCACCTTAGAAAGTGGTCTATAAACAACATAAGCAGATCCATTTGCTTTTGGACCCATGTAGTCCCTGAAAAATTAAAGAGGCTCAATTCACAGAAGCCACAGCTATTTGGATGGCTGCTTTCAATGCCACCAGATAGGTGTTTCCCCAAAAGCGGATGGGAAGCTATTTGTTTGAAGTGAGTGCCTCACACAGTTCAATGGATCTCTGCCATATGATCACAAACCACAGAAAGCTTACAAACTGGTGCAGTACCCACTCAGTTGCATAAGAAACAGGCCTCAGAATAAGCCAAAGTTAAGTATAAGTACGCACTAGGGTTGGCATCTCTTCCACATCTTCTGGAATAGTAGTACTGGTATAATCCCAGGGACAAGGAAGCAAGAACTGCAAGTGCTGTGTTTTGACATTTACAACTTTTGTATGTGGGACAATGGATAAAAATGTGTAATATCCCTAGGACAGACAGTACAAAGCCCACAGTGTCTGCAGGGTGAATTCACACAACGTGTTCAGTTGGCAGCAGACATGGATTTCAGCCAGCCAGTGCTAATTTCAAGCAGCGCTAACCTACTGTGGCAAGGCCGTTATGTCCATGCTGGTGCCATACACTAAACCTAACCAGAAAAGCTGTTACCAATCTGCACTCAATTCAAAACCTGGTGGCAGCGTATGTACATTACCACATTGTTACAGGCGGATGCACTCAAAACTCAGCACTAGCTGAGTAAGAACTGTGGATGCTGTATGCTTATATGAACTGAGCCTAAGTTTCACCCACCTATAAGGGGAGACGGTTCTCTGCTCCCAGTCTCTCTCAGCTGTCTAATCAAGGTGCCTCACGATTAGCATAGAATTGACTCCTGTAAGTCAGCAGCCACAGCCATGCCCAACTGAGCACCAGCACTTTCACTTTTCCCTCCGTTCCATCAGCTTTACATTTTCTTTTCCTGCTGGACAGTTATGTGTTCTAGATTGACCTCTTCATTTTTAAGAAGCTTATATTCAAATTATAGCAATATCTCAATATGCTATACGCATCTATCTCCCAAAGAAATATTTTCTGTGATGTTCTTATTTTCTTCCCTTATGTCAGGAGACACCAACAGAAGGCCAGGCATTCACTGTAATATTCTGACAGAAGGAAAATACAGTTTTCTATCCTTGTCCATCTGGTGTGTGTCGTGTCACCCCCACCCCATCCCCCCGCTTTTGCTGTCAGAGGCGCATCCTTAGCCAGGTGGCAAATCGTTTTAACTCCTGCATATATTTATTCTTGCTTATACGCTCTTTAAGCTTCTCAGCTAATGTTTCTTCTTTCCAGATTCCTTTGTTTTTCTTCACAGCTTTCAATTCAGCTTGAAGTAGTCTCCTATGAAGCTTCCAGTATAGCTGGGACTCATGAACTAGTCCTTCAATATGAACTGTCTTGCCAAGCCCATGTCTTAGTATCTCTTCATTCAGACAGACACTGGAAAATCTACCCTGTTCAGAAAGGACAATAGTACCACTGCTGAATATCATACAAGAATTAAAGAAAATAACCATTTTATGTCACCTAAAAATAGTAAGTAAATGAAACTGATGCTGCAAACCTATGCAGTCTTATTTGGGAGCAAGTCCCAGTTAACTCAGTGGGACTTACTTCTGAGTAAATATGCTTAGGACACTTACAAATTTTTCCTATATCTTTGTTTACCTTATTGACTACCACAAGGCAATCAAGCGCTGAATCATTTCTTCCCAGAAGTTGGAACCAAACCATTTGTGCAGGTTTTACCTCTTCTTTTAACCAGACTGTGCCATCTGGGGTTAGCTCCACACCAGCCAGCCTGATCAACAATAGCCCATCTGAATGCCCTAAGTACACATACACAATACATTTTTGTTTTATTGCAACACTGTCAGTGGTACTTTATTAACTTAATATATCTAAACAGAAGTACAGCAACTGGAGTTCTAGGGTGCTTCCAGATGAGGCCTTTATTGCACCAACACCCTGCCTCATTCACAGAATTTTATAGGGAGTCCAGATGTCATTGTCTGCCATTTGCAACCCTCCTGTGTTTTCCCACCATTTCATCTGTTTTTTTTCTTACCACAGAAAATCCTTTAAGGAGGGAAAGACAGAATAGCTGCACGGTATCTTTTGACTGGTAGCACTAAGAGCTGTCAGTCTGGAAGCACCTATTGTCTCCTAGATTTACACAGAAGATTTCAAAACTTGATTGAATGTTCTTGGTTTTACAACTAGATTTTTTAAGAAATGTTAACATTTTCAGTAGCCAAATGGAGCCAAGAACTACTTCAGAAAACAACCGTATTTATTATATTATCATTGGGGTGAATATGAAAGCCAGGAACATACATACTTTCCCCATCTGACCATAGGTAGTCTGTCTGTTTCAATTTTCTGCCTCCAAAATGATCAGGATTCAAACATGGTGAAAGAAATATTCAAAAGAGACCTTTCAGCATTCATTATCTGAACAAGTACAGGTTGCAGACCTGCACTGTGCACCTGACAGAAGGGTAACATTTGAGGCCCATAACTTTTTTAAAACCTTGCACATGCTTCAGAAACGTACAGGGAGCTACAGTTGACTGTGGGTCCATCGCACATACTTCCACAGTGTGCACGAGGATTGGAAAAAATGCACTTCAAATATTACAACATTAGTGGGTACAAAATGCAAATTCGTAACATGTACCTGCTGAAATAGTAATATCTGAAGTAGTCCTCGTCTAGAAAATTATCCTTCCTATAGCTAGGATGGATGATGCTACAAAAGGATAGGGCTTCTGTTCTTTGAAGTAGGAAAACATTCAACAGATGCAGTTCTTGCCATCACTGCAACATTGTTATGAGATGAATGGAGCTTCTGGGATGTCTCTTAGCTCAGGTCTTAAAAAATAAACACACAGAAACATGCCCAGAACGTTTTACTGCAAGCAGCTGCATAAAAGGGGTCTCCTCATGTATCCCTCACAAGAGGAAATTTTCTCCCTTCCCCATAATACTGGAACCTGGGGTCATCCTATGAAGCTGATTGGTGGAGATTCAGGACAGATAAAAGGAAGTTCTTCACATAGCGCATAGTTAAACTGTGAAATTTGCTACCACAAGATGTAGTGATGACCACCAACTAGAATGGCTTTAAAAGAGGATTAGACAAATTCATGGAGGATAAGGCTATCAATGGCTACTAGTCATGATGGCTATATGCTATCTCCAGTATCAGAAGCAGTATGCCTATGTGTACCAGTGGCTAGAGAACACTGGGACTGCAGGCTATGGCCTCATCCATCAGCCAGAGTACCAAGGGCCACTAGGAGGCTACACCGCCCTGCCTTCTAGGATAAATATCAGGGAAAGGAGGAGACCAATCTAGCCCCACACACTGGCCAGAGAAGGATCAGCTCCAGGGAGCTTGTTTCACCCTTCCCTGCTAGAAAGAACACCTATAAGAACTTTGAAACTAAGAACTTGCGTCTGAGTTTTGCTTTTTCCCTTCTCCCACCCAATTCCTTTTTCTTTTTGTTTTGTGTATTTTCAAATGTTAGCCAGAGGTCAGGGACTGACTCATTATTAATCTCTGTAAGCCACTCTGGAGCCTTTTTTGGCTGAAAAGTGGTGTAAAAATACTGTAAATAAATAAACAGGAGTGGAAGAGTTCTATTGCACTCATGTCCTACTTATGGGTTTCCCATAGGAATCTGGTTGGGTTGGCCACTGTGTAAACAGAATGCTGGACTAGATGTACCGTTGGTCTGATCCAGCATGGTTCTCGTGAAAAGGTGTCAAGAAAGGTAGAAATAGCACTAAATGTGGCTGAAACCATCATTTATATTAGAATTATAAATCTGCCTCTATATCAGTCCGCAATGGGGTTAGAAAAGAGCATAGGGTAGGCAGAGGCACCAGCAGTTCTGAAACTAAAGAATCATTAAAGAACTACTTTTAGCCCCAGGATCTGGGCATGTGCTGAGATTTTTGCCATTTTTTCTTTGAACAGTCGACCCCAAGCCACATCACAAATGGCTTTGAAATTCCCCCATTCTAAAACAGCCATGTGGTATACGGGAGAGGGGAAGTTCCTTGAGAAACACAAGCCCAAAACCCCTTTGGGAGGGCAAAATAGTTGTGCAGGTCTTTAGATCCTATTCTATTTTTATTCTGCTTGATTCCATTTCCAGTGGATTTCTCTATAAGATTTTCAAAGAGATTTGGTGCTCAAATGCCTCTGCAATATTCCTAACATATTTTTTTTTGCATACGCATTTCATAGGGATGCCTGCTCAAATCCTACTAGAGAGATTGGGAGTCAAAAAATATCAAGTTTGCAAATAGTTAGTGAATGTTTAACTTTGTCATGATGGGATTACTCATCCCTTTCATCCTACTTACATCTCCTCTGCAAAGATGAAATGATTGGAAGGGTAATGGGAACGTGTTCGATTTCTAATCCTTGCCCAGTTATCCGGTGTAATCGTCCCCGTAGCTTAACATTCTTCTGTATAAATTCTAGTGGTATTTCCAAAGCATTTGTGAATTTGGTTGTCTATTCATAAAAAAGGAAAGGACATGAAAAAAATACAAAACTCAATGAAGAAAGAATAACATTAGAATGGACCTCTGCAATAGTTTATCACACATTGCACGACTTACCGGCTAAAGTTTTCACGATTATCACTCATTAAAAAGACTCAGTCAATGGCAGACTCTACAAACAGCTCATATCAAGCTTGAGCACCAATGGCTTCATGAGCAACAACCACATATAGGAACATAGGAAACTGCCTTATACTGAGTAAGACCATTGGTCCATCTCGCCCAGTATTGCCAACACCGACTGGCAGCAGCTCTCTGGGGTTTCAGGCAGGAGTCTTTCCTTGCCCTACCTCAAGAAGCTGGGGATCGAACCTGGGACCTTCTGCATGCAAAGCATGTGCTCTATCACACTGAGCTATGGCCCCTCCCTATATTATACGTTGTTACTCACCTCAAGCCCTTGAGATGGGATGGGATATATACAGTCAGGGCCAGAAATATTGGAACAAGGATAACTGTTTTGGCAGTTGGCCTCTGTACACCACCACATTGAAGTTGAAAGGAAACACACCCAGATGGGAGCCAAGTCAGGACTTTCAGCTGTAATTCAAGGGGTTTGACAAAAGTGGGGCACTAACCATTCAGGAAGGACAGCCAGTGGCATACACATACCCCCATCGTTGGTGGCTCATAAGTAACGGAACAAACCAACATCCTTTCAAACTTAAGGATCGCCTTCAATACCTGGATGAAAATCCTTTGCAGTCAGTGACTGCCTTAAGTCTGGAACCCATGGACATGACCAAATGCAGAGATTCCTCCCTTGAGATGCTTGACCAGGGCTTTACTGCAGCTGCCTTCAGCTGCTGCTTGTTTGTGGGTCTTTCTGCCTTCAGTCTTGTCTTCAGTAAGTGAAAAGCATGCTCTGTTGGGTTGAGATCAGGTGACTGACTTGGCCATTGAAGAACATCCCACTTCTTTGCCTGGAGAAACTCTGGGATAGCTTTTGCTGTATGTTTTGGGTCATTATCCATCTGCAATATGAAGCGGTGTCCTATCCGTTTGGCAGCATTCAGCTGAATCTGAGCAGAAAGTATAGCCCTATACACTTCAGAATTCATCCTGCTGCGTTTATCAGCAGTCAGGTCATCAATAAACACCAGTGACCCGGTTCCATTGGTAGCCATACATGCCCATGCCATAACACTGCCTCCACCATGTTTGACAGATGATGTGGTATGCTTTGGATCATGAGCTGTTCCTTTCCTTCTCCATACTTTCCCCATCGTTCTGGTACAAGTTAATCTTGGTTTCATCAGTCCAAAGAATCTTATTCCAGAACTGGGCAGGCTTTTTTTTTGGGGGGGGGGGTTGCTGGCAAAGACTAATCTGGCCCTTCAGTTCTTGAGCGTTACCAGTGGTTTGCACCTTGTTGTGAAGCCTCTGTATTTACATTCATAAAGCCGTCTCTTGACTGTAGATGTTGACAATGACATGCCTACCTCCGCAAGAGTGTTCTTGACCTGGCTAGATGTTGTGAAAGGGTTCCTCTTCACCATGAGCAGAATTCTGCGGTCATCCACTTTAGTTGTCTTCTGTGGTCTGGCAGGCCTTTTGCTGTTGCTGAGCTTGCCAGTTAATTCCTTCTTTTTCAGGATGTCCCAAACTGTTGTATGGGCCACTCTCAATGTTTTTGCTCTCTCTCTGATGGGTTTATTTTTTTTTCCTCGGCCTAACAATGGCCTCCTTCACTTGCATGGACACCTCTTTGGACCTCATGTTGGGAGTCCCAGTGAACAGGTACCAAATGCACTCAGTAACACTCAGAAACACCTCCAGGCCTTTTATCTGCTTGATTGGTCATGGGGTACGCAGGAAACAGGCCACACCTGGCCATGCAGCTGCTTGTCAGCCATTTGTTCCATTACTTATGAGCCACCAACGATGGGGGGGGGGGTGTATGCCACTGGCTGTACTTCCTGAATGGTTAGTGCTCTAACCATTGGTTAGTGCTCAGCTCTACCTCTAATGGTTAGTGCTCAGCTCTACCTCTCATTCAAATCTTCACCAAGGTTGGCCGTAGAATCCCTGTCCAAATGTCTGGAGACGGTGAGTGGCTGGATGGGGAGGAATAAGCTGAAGCTCAACCCTGACAAGACCGAGGTACTTTTGGTGGGAGACAAGAGGAGGCTGGGGGATGTTGACCTGGTGTTGAATGGGGTACAGCTACCCTTGAAAGACCAGGTCCGCAGCCTGGGGGTCATTTTGGACTCCCAGCTGTCCATGGAGGCTCAGGTGTCAGCTGTGAGCCGGACAGCGCTGTATCAACTCCATCTGATACAGCGGCTGCGCGCCTTCCTTCCCGACCATCTGCTCCCATCGGTAGTACATGCCCTGGTCTCCCCTCGTTTAGACTACTGTAATGCGCTCTACGTGGGGTTACCCTTAAAGACGGTTCGGAAGCTGCAGCTGGTACAGAACGTGGCGGCTCGCCTGATTAAAGGCAGCCGCCGGCGAGATCACATCACTCCAGTGCTGAAGGAGTTGCACTGGTTACCAGTTGTTTTCCGGGCCAAATTCAAGGTGTTGGTTTTGACCTTTAAAACCCTATATGGTTCCGGCCCAGCCTATCTTAAGGAGCGCCTCCAGCAACACCAGACAGGCCGCTTAACAAGATCAGCCTCGGATGGCCTTCTCTCTGTCCCATCAGCCAGGACAGCTAGACTGGTGGGGACGAGGGAGAGGGCCTTCTCTGTGGTGGCCCCCACTCTGTGGAACTCCCTCCCTAGGGAACTCCGTCATGCCCCCTCTTTAATGAGCTTCCGTCGTGCATTAAAAATGTGGTTGTTCAGGCAGGCATTTGGGGTGGGTTAGGGTATTTAAAAAAAAAAAATTTATGGTAAAATTTTATTGTTTTAAATTGTTTTATGGTGGGTTGTACATCGCCCAGAGTGGCTGGGTGACCAGTCAGATGGGCGATTAATAAATTTAATAAATAAATAAATAAATAAATTAGTGCCCCACTTTTGTCAAACCCCTTGAATTACAGCTGAAAGTCCTGACTTTGCTCCCATCTGGGTGTGTTTCCTTTCAACTTTAATGTGGTGGTGTGCAGAGGCCAACTGCCAAAACAGTTATCCTTGTTCCACTATTTCTGGCCCTGACTGTAACTAACCAAATAGATAAAGTTGTGCCTTACCGAAAACATACGCCTGTCTCTCCCCCCCGCCCGCCACTATTTTATTTAAATTAAGGTCATTTCATACATTATGCAGAGACAAGCCTACCACTGAGTGAATATTGAACAGGGAACTGGAAGCCGTATGATACACATATTTGTAAGCACGTTTGACACATTCACACTTTACATTTTTTAGTATACACCTAAAATATTTTGAATGCACCCCTAAAAAGAGAGAGCTTTGGCTATTGAGTGGTATAGAAATGAAATAAATAAATAAATAAATAAATGTGTGAAGCGTCCCTATTGAACAGGCTGTACAGAGGGAGATAACAGAGGGAAGCGGGGCCATTCCACCAGCCCTGCCAAAGACCACCTCCATGAAGGCACCTCCTCCTCCAACTGTCACTAGCAGCCATTCCAGCACACTGTACAGAGGGAGAAGAGAGGGAAAATCGAGGCTATTTCACCAGCTCTGCTGAAAGACTTAATTTTTCCCCTCTTCCCTTCCCATTCCTTTTTCCTCGTGTGTTGTGTCTTTTTAGATTGTAAGCAGGGACTGTCTTCTTTTACTGATTATGTGTAAGCCACTCTAGGAGCCTTTATGACTGAGGAGCAGGATAAAAATACTATGAATGAATGAATGAATGAATGAATACATAGATATATTCTAACTAGCAACCTTGGCATATTTCTCAGCTATGGGTCTTCAGCCCTACACCATCTCAGAAAGAAAAAAAATAAGGGGGAAGGGATAAGTATGGATGATGGGGCCATGGATGCCAAACTTGGGGAGAGAAAGAGAGAGAGAAAAAGAAAGCTGATGAGTAGAGCAGAAGCTAGATGAGTAACTGTAGTTTTCCACCAGGCTAGCCCTTGGATATGCTGCTCCTATAATAACTGGCCTCTACACTAAGACGGTTAGGCCACCAGGATTTGATTTATTTGCCAAATCTTCACTCCTGTTGTCCTGCAAGGACTCTTAATAGAAATAGAAGACCTTGCAAACAACATTTGAAGGTTTGGTAAATAAACAAAATAAAACAAGTCTGGGAATGTGCTGAGTCTGGCATTTCAAGGTCTAAAAGCAACTTATGTATTTGCAAAGGAGATATACGTATTCTTATATGAAAATACTCAAATTAAGCAATGTCTGTGGCCACAAAAGCTGGCATTCTGAAGCTGACTCCTAGGTTGATACATCTCAACTAGAAAAGCTGTACATAAAAGAAAGTAAAAGCCAGCTTACAATAAACAAGATGTGTGATACACAAGGGAAGGGCAGTGGGGTTTGATAAAGCTGCATCAGTTTGAGAAAGACAGTGAAAAGGGAAATTATGAATGGATATTTAAATATAATGACAAAAGGACCCAGATAGATGCCAAGAGATAAAGTGTTCCAATGGCCAGGAGCAGCAAAGGAGGAAGTAGAGCAGCCTTCCTCAACCTGGTACCCTCCAGATATTCTGGACTTCAGCTGCTGTGAGCCCCAGCCAGCATAGCCACTGGTCAGGAATGCTGGAGTTGTAGTCCAAAACATCTGGAGGGTACCAGGTTAGGGAAGGTGAAGTAGAGCCAGGGCATGCGGGCAGTGATGTGTCTTCCCAAATTCTTTCGTAGGTTTGTTGGTTTAGGGTTTACACCAACCAGACAACTGTTTTACTCCCTGTCAAGATACTACTAATGGTGTTACTACTATATATACATTACTTTTCTGTACTAGCACTTGCACACACTCTCTCACCATTCTCTTCAGTGCTTTATCACCAGCCTGAGATAATGGCTCCCGAAAAAATCAGGGATCTGTCATTCTGTTCCTCCATTTCAGCAAACCCAACGGGCATGTCTTGATCGTTTATGGGTCTGTTACTAATCAAACATGCAAAATTGTTTCCACACATATCTACGTATACATAAGTATCCTTTTCTTGGCAAGGTGGGGGTGGGGATATGTAACAGTGTGAGAAACCCTGCTTTTGAAAGCATATATCATCACATAATTCTGTAGATATTTCTTTGCTATGTGCTGTTAGAAAACCCAGTACAGACATTGATGAAAAGCGTTAAGCATAATTTAAGGAACAGGGAAAGTTTCTGGGTGATCTATAGAGAAAAACAATGCAAGAAAGAAGCAACATAAAATAGTAAACGAAGATTAATAGAACACTTACATCAAAACAGCTGGTTTCCACAGAGAAACAGAATTACAACACACCCTGACATGTAGATTGATATATGAAGAGGTGATCAGTAAGACATGCAAGGCCCTTATTTTGGTTTTTTTTTTAAAGTTCTGACAGTGGAGTTTCATCAAAGCCTGACTATTCTCAAAAGCACTGCAAGTCCTCCTTTTTTCAGTTGGTTTTGGGCAGATAAAATTATACTTTTAAATGAGGTTGTTTTTTAGGATTCAGTTTTCTAAGCTTAGTAGATTTATATGTGTTTTTCCGTTGTAGCCCACTCTGAGTTCTGGGGATAAGACAGGTTAGAGATCTAAATAAAAAGATACATAAATATTCTACTAATATTTATTACACACCGCACAGATGGAACAGGCTCTATTTTAACAAGTCTTCGCTAAAAATTACACATTTTCAAGCAATTAGTCAGCTCATTACTGTAGTTATTCTATGCACAGCATTTACTGCTGTAGGTGCTTCATAAATATTTATTATTAAACTCTATCCATAACTTACCAATTTAACACTCTTTGCAAGTAAAATCACTCCAGCTATTGCCATTCCAGTGCTGATGTTCTGAAGAAAATAACATCATAAAGTATTTCATAATCGTTTAACTGTTTAGACCATTGCTTTCATTTTAACGAAACCCAGGCATACTTTTGTTATAAATAAAAAGAAAAGAGAAGGCAAAAGGTAGTTCAGTAGCCACAATATATGGTCAGAAAGGTTCTCTATTTTATGTTTCAGTTCGTCCAGAATTGGAATCACAGAAGGATCTCAGAATCAGGTAGCTCTGAGCATTTTCCAATTTAAAAAAGAGCAAGGTTAATTGTACAAAACTCAAGAGTATTATAGGGCATCTACTGCATTTACTATGTAAGGCTGTAATACTGTGTACACTTACCTGAGAGTAAGTCCCATTGAACTCAATGGGATTTACATTTGAGTAGACATGAATGCATAGGATTGCATTTTAAGGCTCCAAATCTATGTACACTTTCTTGGGATTGAACACAGTGTGTCTAAATAAACATGTATAGTATTGTGCTACATAAGATCCAAGTGGCTACAACCCGATGAATGCCTACTTGGGAATAAGCCACACTGAAAATTAGGATGTATTTCTGAATAAACATACATACGATAGCACTGTACTTTAAACATGATGTTCATAATGCCATGAATACAAAAGTACTGATGGTGCATATATTGAACTTACTCCAAAACATTATTTTTAAACTGATATCCTCAAGAGAGAGAGAGTCACCGAAAAATCTTAGAAAATATGAGACATTAAAATATATATTTCATCTATTTTTATGTTTCTAGTTTAGTACTGAAATCATTTGGTTTTGGTTCCATGAACAGATAGCTTGTGCAGCCCCACAGGACTCCTATCTTATCCCAACATTATCCCAACATAACCTCATATCAAGGAGACCCCCCCCCCCGCCACACACACACACACACACACACACACACAATCAGGTAATGAAGCCCTTCAGTCACTTTCTCTCCCACTTCCTTCTGCTCCAGAGTAGGTGGAAAAGAGGACGGGGATTCTGCACCTTAAATAATTGTGTAGTAGAAGAAGGAATTTCAGCTGGCACAGCTTGGTATGCAAGTTACATCTGCAGACATGCCCTGGACATGCCTATTAAAGATGCAGGAGCCCCTGTCCTCTTTTGCATCCAGACCACAAAATTCAGAGCTCGAACAGCAAGAGAGGCTCTTCCAAAAGTTCTCCCCTTGTGCACTCAGCTTCATCCTCTTATATATGAACCACACAACACAGGCAAATTGGATTGCACAGCTGACCTCTACCAAAGTCTCTGTTGTTATTCACAGGAGAGTTCAAGAGTCTTTGCCCACATCTCTGCTAGTCAGAGTGAGTCAGGATGGGCAAAACCAATGTTGGTGGCAATTCAGCCTTTGTTTACTTAAAAGTATGCCCTCTGTTATAAAAATAGTTGCTGATGAGCCATCCAAGTTTACTTTTACAACTATGGAAGCTATTACTTAAAAAAAAATTAAGTTGTCATTAAGGGCTGCAACCCGATTAAAGAAATTGCAGTAGATTGATCTGGGGAGTTTTAGTCAATTAGGGCATAATCCTATGCATATTTAGACAGAAAAAGGTCCTATAACTCTTAGCATTCCCCAGCCAGCGTGGGTTTTTGCTGTCATTTGCTGTCTAAAACCATCTTGCTATCTAAACATGCATAGGAATGCACACCTAATTTATTATATTTGCATAAATTTGCATATAGTAACATGTCTGAAGCCAAAAGCATACTTGCTTTGTTTTCAGATGATGCACACATATCGTAGCAGGTGTCATCTTACACAAGGCATTCCTCCTACATGAGAGAAAAGGGAGAATGCCTCTTTTAAGTGGGTGCTCGCCATCTGCAGTTTTAAAAACCACTTGTTTTAAAAATAGTATTTAACAACACAAAAGCCACCTTCTGCTGTCTGATTATTTGGGAGCACTTTTTAAGTTGATAAAAAGTTGTTTAAACTGATTAATCTAACATTCTTTAAATGCTGTAGTTTTACTTTAATAGTCACAGAGTTCCATATAGCCCTCTTGGTAATATACTAACACACATATTGCCAACACTTTCTCTTAATTATTATATTTCTACTAAAAATATGTGTAATGTATTTCAATCCATGGAAGCTACACGACCGCAGAAACTGTCAAATACCAAGTGATTTAGTTAGGCTGCCTAACCATACTTATTAGGGAGGAAGCCCCATAAAACACAGTGATCTGGTTTGCTTGTAACGATAAACCAGAATGGTTTGAAATTATGGCTTGTCAGAAATGAGCAAGCACACTGGAACAGCTAAAGGAACGAGGAAACCTATGTCCATGGTTTGTTTCACGTTACATTAGGGTTTGTTCTTGGCTTTGGTTTCTGGCGTTTTAGGAGAGCAACAAGTTAGGAATCCTGGTTTGGGAATAATGCTAAAATAAACCAATGTTTCCTCATTTTTTTAGCTGCTACCATTGCCAGGAAGAGCCAAGTGGGAGCAATCAGGCATTATGCACCATCACACTTGTTTATCATTACACATGAACCCAGCCAGTGGGACTTACTTCTAAGTAAATGTGCATAGGATTGCAGTTAGATTTTGAGATAGTTACTGCTTTTGTTTCCACTAAGACAGGGACTGGCAAAATGGGATGTACTGGTAGATCCCTGGATGATTTACGGGAGATCAAGGGTTTCTGACTCATCATAGCAGGGGCGCAGAACCTCTTTCAGCCCAAGGATCATATTCCATTTTGGGGAAGCTCTTGGGGGCCCCACTCCAGTGGTAGGCTGGGCCAAAGGCAAAAGGGGGCAGTGTCAAAGGCAAAAGGGCTAGGATGAAAATACCCAAAATGAAAAATACCAACATATTAAAGCTCTTACTGCCAGTAACTAAGCCCTAGGAAAGGCATGGGGGAAAACTGCATAAAAACCAGGAAACCAGCAAAGAATCATTGGTTGGAAGAAAGGGTGTGTGGCCTTCTGGCCTTCAAATATGGCCATATTTGGCCCCCAGGGCTGAGGTTCTGCACTTCTGCCTTATAGTTTAACAACAGCAAGTAAAACTGTAAGGTTTTAAAAAATTCTGCAGTGGCTGGCTTTCTGCTTATCTCTTCGTCTCAGTCTTCCTCACCTGTAAAGCATGGGTATTTATTCCTTGTCTTTGACCTGGGGTGCTTCCAGACAGAGAACTCTTAGCCATACTAATGAAAAGGCATTGTATATTGTTTCCAGTAAGAAAAAAGGCAGCAGCAGGAGGAAAAAAATGAGAGGGCTGCAAGTTGAACATAGTATCACCTGGACCTCCCGTAAAATTCTGTGAATGAAGCAGTGTGAATGCACAACAAAAGCCTTGCATGAAAGCACCCAGGTCAACCACTTTGGGAGTTTTGTGTTCAGCTCCCTGATCTATAGTGACTCAGGTGCAGATTGCTATTTGTATGTACAGCAGCCTTCCCCAACTTGGTGCCCTCCAGATGTTTTGAATTATAACTCCCAGCATTCTTGACTATTTGCCATGCTGGCTCGGGCTGATGGATGTTGAAGTCCAAAACATTTGGAGGGCACCAGGTTGGGGAATGTAGTGATATACAGTGTAAAGCTCATAGGGTATAATACGTAACTGATTCCACTCCCCCTCCCCACTGTTTTGCACCTGGCTCTGATCAGTGGGCCTCGGGGTTCTAGTAAAAAGCAACATCAATCCCACAAGCCCAAAGTCTGGCCACCCTTGCACTAGGACGAACAACTACTTTCTGTAATAGCTTTGAAGTTGCTAGAGGGAATTTGCAAACATTTCTCTTTCAGCACTGAAGCGGGAAACCTTATTACAAGGCTGAGATATACACATGCTGCCATAAACTTTAAAGGTGCTTGTGTGAGAAAGAAGACTCCAAATATTGTGAAAATACACGATGATATTACAACCATGAGGACGTTTTCCTCTTGGGGCTCCTTAATTCCAGCTGATTTGTAGTAAGGTTACAATGTTTGTTGGTTCAGTTAAAAAGGGACCCCTAATAAATTGGGCAGCTTTAAAAAAAAATCATGATTTGATTGCCTCTCCTACCATCTTTTTAAAGGATAATGTGATGGGGGGGGGGGGCACTGATTCAGGCTGAGATTGGAGGGAGGTTAAATCCTTCTCCTTGCACTGTTTTCCAGATCTAAATCACACATATGCCAGTGGCTATCTGCCCCACATGGCAAAAGCATACAGATACCCTTTGTGACACATGCCAAAATATGCTTTCTAAATTGTAGGAAAATGTATTTTACAAATTGGTATTTTGTAACATGTCTTTGGATCACAGAGAGTCCTGTACACACCTAAACCCTTTGTTCAATGAGAAACAAGCACATCTGTATTCTTCTATCAATCACTTAAGCATCTGTTGTATGTAAACAAAGGCAGAGTAAAGTAGGTCAGAAACATATAGTGTGAGCCCCAAAAGATAAGTCACTACGGGGACGCCATGTCATTTAATCCAAAAGTGGCCACTGTTCCAACCTGACCCGGCACGTCACCACGGTGGAGGTCCAGAACTTGCTCTGCTATCAAGGCTCAATCCTGAAACATGTCACGTAAATATAAGGAAGAGGGTTCCTCTGAGCATAGACAGAGCACCCATCCGTAACCGTATATTTGGAGAGGACAAGAATTCGAAGTGGGAAGCCTGTACAGAAATTAAGCACACTGACATATCTACTCAGTAGTAAGTACCACAGAGTTCACTGGGGCTTACTCCCAGGTAAGTGGGCACAGTATTGCAGCCAAGGGCCCATGGAACGCAATGAGGCTTACTTCTGAGTAAACACATACAGGATTGCGCTGCAATTATTACCGTTGCCGTTCCAACACCCGTGTGTTTTAGCCCACCTGCCCCCAACCTGGTGCCCTCCACATGTTTTAGGCATCAACTCCCATCCGTCCCAGCCAGCATGGCCAATGCTCAGGAATGCTGGGGGCTGTAGTCCAAAAAATTTGGACGGGGCCTACTTGAGTCCGACCCGAAGCTAGGCTGCCTCCAGAGGCCCCTGAGCTCCGTCCCTCAAGCGGCAGTGGCGGGCGGGGAGGGGGGGGACGCCGCGTCCACCGAGCCCTGTGAAAGGCTGCCTGCCCGCCCGCCTTCCTTCCCCCCTCAGACGAGCCAGTCCCGCCACGTACCCGCACGAGAGTGAGATGCGCGTCCGCCCATTCCGAGAGGCGCGCGACGCAATTCGTCGGCTCCCCGCCTCGCTGCCCCGCCATAGTCGCCGCCGCGGCCTGCCCTCGCCCCGCCTCCTCGCGCCTTCGTCCGCGCTAGGCCGCAGCGCCGCGGCCTGGGCGCTTGTGGGGGCCGCGTGGCTGGTGGCGCCGCGTCTGTTACGTTCGAGTCCGAATGGCTGCCCTCGGTTCAGGATCTGGGAAAGCGCGGGGGGGAAGAGAAAGCGAGGCGCTAGTTTCCCGGGCCACGTCGTGGCCCGGGAAACTAGCGCCTCGCTTTCTCTTCCCCCCCCGCGCGCTTTCCCAGATCCTGAACCGAGGGCAGCCATTCGGACTCGATGGCCTTACAGGCCCCCTGCAACCCCGCTGTTCTGTGACGACTGTTCTATGATCTGGAAGATAAAAGTATGCGTGTATGGGGTGGGCGCTGGGGATGACCTGCCGTCTTCAGGCTCGCAGTAATGCCAGGTCTCTAGGTAATCTGCAGGGGAACTTCATGCACTGAAGTTTGAATTCCATAAGGCCTGGACATGACTTCTGACCTTGGGAAGCTGCCTTATACCGAGTCAGACCCACGGTCCGCTCTGCGGGGAGCAACATTTAAGAGCCATGCGGGATCATGGCTCCATGATCCGTGGGATCATGGATCATGACTTAGACCATCTAAGTCCAGCGTTCTGTTTACGCTGCGGCCGACCAGCTGCCCGCAGGAAGGAAACCCACGAGCTGAACATGAGAGCAACACCACGTTCCCACCCGTGCTCCCCATTAACTGGTGTACATGGGCTCACTGCCTCTGGTACTGGGGGTAGCACATAGCCATCAAGACTCGTAGCCGTTGATAGCCCTATCCTCTGTGAATTTGTCTAATACCCTTTTGGAGCCATCCAAATGGGTGATCCTTACTCCAGAGTAAGTAGTTTGTATGTTCAAATGTTGGATTTGCATTATGAGAAATCTTGTCATTTCTCTGCTGGTAGAACTTTGGGCCAAGCCCTGGTTGCCCAGCTGGGGCTATGAATAAAAGCTTAAATTGAGCCAGGGATTAAATCTAGCACCATTTTGAATGCTAGGTCTCGGCCCTGTGATATCTAAAGTAATGAACAGCGCTGGGCGTTTCGAGGAGTTCCTCATTCCGGAGGTAGTAGAACCACACTCTACAGAGACAGGCAGCCACAGCTCAGTGCTAGCACCTGTTTTGCAAGCAGAAGGCTCCAGGTTCAATCCCTGGGATCACCAGTTAAAGGGACAAGGGAGCAGATATGAAAGATCTCTCCCTGCCAAGGACACTGGACAGCCTTTCTGATATAGACCTTACAGAGCTATATAGACCAGCTCACTGGTATAAGGCAGCTTCCTATATTCCTAAAAACATCTCACACATTGCTGTCCTCTTTCAGATCTGAACATTGCCTTCCAGGACCCCTTGCTCCCATATGAACCAGCCCACTTCCTAAGAACAACTTAAGAGGTCTTTCTTTGCATTGCACCGCACTCTAAGGTAGGTGGATAGTGACCCAAGATAGGGACTTTTCAGTGGTAGCCCATCTTTGGAATTCCCTCCCCAGAGAAACTTGCCTGGTGCCAACTCTGTCATCTTTTCAGCACCAGGCAAGACCTTATATTTACCCAGGTATTTGTTTTATCTTGCTGGCACTGGAGTTTGAAGTAGTTTTAGCAGCTACTGCTACTATTGTATTGCTTAATGTGATAAGTTATTTTTAATTGTTGGATTAAAATGGTTAACAACTTTTGGCTTTCATCCTTCTTGCCTCAAACTGGCATGAATTGTTTTGGAAGTATGATGTTCGGAAAGGGCTGGAGGGAGGCAAGAGAAGATACAGTGCAAAATATAGAACATAGTGCTATGACTATGATTGATATGAAATGGCAGCAAAGATTATTTTAAAGCAATTTTCTCAATGGGGCTGTCCCTTTCAGTTAAGCTGATCAATATACAAGCAAAAATTAAAACTGGAACTTTACTTTATTGAAACAAAAGATAGGACTTCCAAGACGTTCTACTGTTTCCATAAACAACACTTTCAACAAGGAAATAAATCATAGTGTGGTCTCATATTTATCAAGTAACAAGATTTAAAACATTGTATAAGCTTAAATATGAAGAAAAACCCAAACACTTTTGATAAAACAGTGAAATGAAATAGTTATATAGGTTGCATTTTAGAAATCAGCCATTTTAAATTGTATATGCGCCAGCAGTTTCATTCTAATCTTCAAGATGATTAACCATCACTCCAAAAGTAAAAGTATTTGGTTTTTAAATAGCACTGCCATAATTTACAGCACATCATACAGGAAAAAAACCCAAACTCAGAAGCATTCCAACATATACATTGTCCCTCTGTTTCCACTCTATATTACAGTCAAAGTAATTAATAGACTTCCTGGCCATCACTTAACTGTTTCTCACTAAAATATTTTAAGAGGTCCATTGGAGCAATATTGTAATACCTTTCTTCAACAAGTATGTACACCTTGGAAAATGAATTTGATTGTATATAATTTGCCTCAATTTACTAGTTTTAGGTTTCTTCAAAAGAAGGCAATAGTGTATTACAAAATACTTCTATGGTTATGTCTGATGTAAGATATAAGTAGAGTACATACTTCATAATAAGATCAAGGGAAAACCATGACATCTATAGCTAACAGGAAACCCAGAAACAATAGTAAAGCTTTGTTAATCTAATAATGACAACTGAAGACTGCATTGCAGAGTGCTGGATAAGATTCAGACGATAAGAGGTGCAAACAGTAGTTATCAAATAATACTTATTACAACTTCCTCCTTGAGAGCATCTCCTTTGACATAAGGTAATTATTATAAGAAACACTGTCTTGTGAACCTTATACACAAGTGAGATCACGTGTTCCATTTTTCATGAGGTAATTGTACTGGATTGCCTAAATGCTGAAAACTGCTATCAGGGATGTCACATTATCCTAAAAATGGGAAGCAATTACATGCCAAGGTTATCCCATGTTATAATTTATTCCAATTAAGTGAACACCGCATTTAATAAAATCTCAGTGAAAGTTGAGCAGACTTTAAATTAGAACTTTTTCCTCAATTTACATCATTTGTAGTCTGTGTTGAAACTATAGCAGTTAGCATAATTCATTTAACTTTTCACACAATGCAGATAGCCTTCAATAATTACAGTTCTTTTATTCTCTTTTAATATCAGTTCAGATAATATACTTAAAGTGAAAAGGCTGATCCTTCAGTCCATGAACTATTTAACTTGTAATGGCTCCATAGACTCCTATCCCAGATGTAGGGATGTTTCTCAGGATATTTTTAAATCCATAGGAATACTTCTGCCAATGAGTGGAAAAGGTAATGCCAAGACACTCTTGGATTTGCAGTAAAGGTATATGTGTATATAAAGCCTGAGGAGCATATTATTCAGGAAGGATCATTCATCTCAATGGTATGTATTTAAGACATATTTAAGTAATGAAAAAATAATTTCACCAATCCACATGGGTGAAATCAGCTGTAGGCCAGGATCAAAAGGTTCATTTAAATTCCCAAGGGCTTGAGCATGCCCAGTAAGATGCTTGATCTTTTTTACCTTTGTAGAGCAGAATCCATGCTGTGTGTCATCAGCTGCTTTGAAAGTCCACTGCATTTCAAATGTAACTGTAATATTCGGGGGAGGGCTGCTGCTGTTTGAAAAACACAACCCCGAGTCCACCTTGAGTGGTTCTTTGGATCCCAATCAGTACGTTTAAGCTGTCTTTCCAGATCTCAGTTTGGCATTGCTATTTATTCTGGGTTTTAGTTTAAGTTAACCATCTACAGAATTTACTCTACAGTATCAAACATTTGTTTAAATGCATAGCCTTTATTCATCTTGGCACACTGTATAAACAGTAATACGGAACTGGAAAATATAAAAGGGCTAACCAGATAATTTGTTGTGCATGTTCTGCAACCCAGATACCCTTTTTGAGAACTATCCCCTCCCAAATGCTGCCTAGAGACAATTAAGGAACTTTTTTTTGTTAACAGGTTTTCCATTTATGCTATCTCAAAACAAAAATAAATGAAACTACAATAAATACATGTTCAAGCCACTAAATAACCTCTAATGAACTATTTTATGCTAAGATTATATTATTTGTGCTTATCTAGCCAATGAGGATAGATCAAATTTAAGGCAAACAAAATCTGGCTATTGTAAACAAGGAATGAAAATAAAAAGTATTTGAGAGTGCTATGGATTTTCATTCAAGTAAACAGGTCTGATTATTCATCTGAACTAAGTTACAAGATAAAGATAATATACTATCACGATGTTAGAACATGCCAAGGGGAGAAAACTAGCGAGCCTCAAAGTCTATGACAGTTGGTATTATGCCTTCAGCATCCTGCAATCTCAAAACCTACTATGTAGCTGCAGAACATAATCAAACAAGTGGCCACAACTAAACATATAGTCTAATCACCAGCAAATTAAACACTATTACCTGGATTTAATCAGAGTATTACTATTTAACTGGTTTATGGATTTCCATGTTAGGATGAAACCTTGAAACTATATTTTTGGAACAGTTTGTTTTATGGTAGTAGAACTCCAGGACTGTTCCAAATAAATATAGTTTCAAGATTGAAGCCCATCACTGAAATCCATAAACCAGTTAATAGCAATACTCTGAAATAAATCCAGGTAACAGTGTCTAAGTTGTTGGTGACTGAAGTTATACACTGCTTAAGTGTGGGACACTTCAATCTTCAGATGTAAAGGAATGTAGATCAAAGTAAGGCTAATGAGGGTTCTCTGTTGATAGTGTTAAAACTCCTTCCAGCACTTCGAGCCTATCCCCATTTCCTTGGAAGCAAGTCCCACTCATTTCAGCGGAACTTATTCTCAAGTTAGCATTCAATATTTATTTACGCTCTGAAAAGAGCTGTAAAAGAACTGTACAATGTAAATCATTTAGATTCACTTGGAATCAAGAATATCCCTTTTCAGAAAGAATTGACCTCTTGAAATAACCAATAAAACTGAGATAGAAAATACCTTTGATATTAACATTTCAGCATTTCATACCAGTATCATAACTATGACACTAGCCTGTCATACCTTTTGAAGGTATTTTAATATTATGAAAGATGTACAAAATACATCCAACATACTATACAGTGCCCCTTTTCACTTGATATACATCAAACTGTACATCATTAAGGCACTAAAGAGAAGACTTCCTCTTAATAATGATCATTGCAATAATCTCCAGCTACAGGCAATTCCTGGCAACAGCAGGAATAGTTGAATGACTATGTTATATTAGAACGACATGCATGTTCTAAAATGCGGCAGGACAGACACCTCATCACCATTTTATACAACTTATTTTCAAAAGGCACAGAGTCTTTTTTGCTTAGTCCTCTTTGGGTTCTGCATACAAACAAGCAAGTAGTATGTTTCATTCCGGAGAAACCATAAATTCGCCTTTTCCATATATTTGCCTATACCTTCTCCTTATTTTTGGAAGCCTTTTCTTCAGTAGTGGTTAATATGCTGCCCTGCCTCTCTATTGCTTATGATCACTGTTAAGTGTCTAGTAAGCCATTCCCTCTGGTACTAATGCTACAATGAAGAAATAATTTCTACTTGCAAATCAAAGTGCCTTGAAGTAAAGTGTGCACATTTTTTTAAAAAGCTAAATTGTCATTATAAAAATATCCCTCTTATAAATCTTTAAAGCTTAGAGGAGACAGGAAAAACACATTTGAAAGAATCTTTTCTACTCATTGTTTTCTCCCCAAAAGTGTTGTTATGGTCAGCTATAAAAGGAAAAAATTGTTCAGTACCAGTTTTCCTCTCTATACCTTTTATACTATATACATTCAATCTTTATATTCCATCAAAAATATTTCAAGGCATTATATCCAGAGATTTTGTTTAGAGATACCGTTAAAGAATGATATCAGTCAAAAGACAAAAAGGCAGCCACTGCAAGTTAACAGGACAGCTATGTAGTTTAAAAGTGCTGTTTTGGAGTATGATTTGTTTTGTTTTTTAAACTTAAGGGCAATTTCAGATAGGGAAGGTAAACTTTATTACCAATCCATATACTACTCTCCTGGCTTTACTTTTTTGTAAAGTCATTTGGCATGTGTAAACTGACCATTGTTCTGATATAATTTGTTCTCTTGTACAATTTTGGGATAAGACCATGACAACTTTTGCTAGTCTTTTCTGGCATTCCATTTTCATTATCTGGTTCTCCTGCATTTCCATGAAGATGCTCTCTCATCTTGCAGCTTTTTGAATCTGGGTCCAAGAAACAGCCACCAAGCAAATCCCAAAGCCACACATATTATGGATTCCACATAATAACCATCCAGGGTAATAACACAAGATCCACCTTCTTTTGTACAAAGCTGCAGGGGAGAAAGGGAGGGGGGTTATATAGATACACACATTAATTGAACAAGTTAATATTATAGATGAACAAGCTGCTTTTGACATAAAAATACAGTATATTAAAAACAATTGTCCCATTTATTACACAGCTGGCTTTCCATTGCTTTGAACTAGGGATGGGCGGATTCCCTACCTGCCAGTCCGTGGGGAATCCGCCCACGGGGGGGGGGGAGGCGATCCTTTCCTCTCCCCAGAATCCTTTTTGGCTGGCTCCGCTCTGCAGCAATTCCGTGGAGCCGCCACCCAGCTCGAAAGCGCCAGCGATACAGCCGCCATGCCATATCGCTGGCTGAAGGGGACCTGACTGACTGCGGATGCAAATGGCATCCAGGACACCATTTGCGACTGTAAAGGCCTTAGTTTAAGGTAAATGCAGCCATAAATGCAGCCATTTGCGTCCGCAGTCAGTCCCCTTCAGCCAGCGATACGGCATGGCAGCCATATTGCTGGCAATCCGGAGCCGGAGGATCCGGCCGAAGAGGATTCCGTGGGGAGGCAGAGGTAAGTGTTCCGTTCCGCCATGGACTCCGGGGGGCCGGATTCTTTAGAATCCGGCCTCATTGGAGTCTGTGGCGGAATTCTCCGCCGTCCCTATTTTGAACCACATCATAACAAAACGTCAGCAAGACACTTGTATATGATACTGAAAAGTGATAGGACCAGAGGAGAGAGAAAAGGAGGCAACCTAGCTGATTACAGCTTTACAATGGCCAAGTTTGGACAATCATATCTTGGCTTAATAAGCCAATATATTATTTACTTTATTACATTTTTATATGGCACAATAGCCATAGCTGTCTGGGCAGTTCACAAAGCAAAGCTTAAAAAACATAAAATATATTAACAGAGTAAAACATAATATAAAAACCTTTATGTTTCAAACAGAATAGAACCAAAGCAATAACCAAAATAAAAGCCAGCAGTAGTGCAAAGTTTTAAACACACACTAAAGGTGCAATCCTATGCATGTTTAGACAGAAAAAAGTCCTACAACTCCTGGCATTCTCTCAGCATTTCCCAGCTGGCTGGGGAATGCTGGGAGCTGGAGGACTTTTTCTGTCTAAACATGCATACAGTTGCACCCTAACACAGTATTTAAAACTGATGGACTAAAAAGCCTAGGGGAAAAAATACCTTCACCGGGTGAAAAACCCACAATGTGGGTGCCAGACAAGCCTCTCTGGTCAGGTCATTCCACAATCAGTGCCACCACTAAATAGGCCCTCTCCTTAATATCCATCCACCTCACCTCATTCAGTGAGGGGGACCCAGGGAAAGGCCTCCGAAGATGATCTGAGGGTCAGGTATACACAGAAGACAACAATTTTTCAGGTAACCTGGTCCAAAGCCAGGTAGGTTAAGAGCAGCATTTGAATTGGGCCTGGAAATGGACTGGCAGCCAGTGCAGATCATAAAGTACTGGCATAATATTATCAAATCAGTCAGTCCCTGTTAACAATCTCACTGCCCTGTTTTGAACCAGCTCAAGATTTTCAGCTGCTGTGAAAACCAGCCCAAAGTATAATGCATTACGGTAATTCAAATATGAGGTTACCAGAACAGAGATAACCGTAGGATTATCTGTAGATTAACTGCAGATATAGATTATGAATGAGCCCAATGGCCTGCTAGAAGAAGTGAACAAGCCATGAGGTCAGAGCCAGCCCTATTAAGGTAGCCCTTCAGGCAGCAGATGCAAGGGTGTGGAGAGTGACAGTGAGGAGTTAAATGATAGACCTATGTGTGCCATGCAACCTGGCCTGTGTTGCCAAACTTGCTTGCTGCCCTCAGGGACAATAGAGGACAGTGGGCCTGTTCGCATGTCACTCTAAGTCATAGTGGGTTAGTTTACCCTTGGGGCTTAGCGTGACACGTGGGCAGCCATTTGAATATTCATGGGCTGTTTTAGGGTTGTGGATGGTTTGTTAACCATGCCAACAACCCACCCTTGCCAGGTTCACATGACATAACAAGCGGTCACAGCTTGAATATTCAAAAGTCACCTGGCACACGTTGCAACCAACCATGACTTAAATAAGCCATTGTGGGCTGTGGCAATTGTGTGAACCAAGACATTGAGCAGGTCCATACAATCAAAGAAGAGAAAAAAAACCCACAGTGGCTTATTTTCCCTCCCTGCACATGCCAGTCGCAACCTACCTAATTAGCATAGTTATCCTCACTGGGTGCAGGCTGTTGTGATGTCTGAACCTGACGAGGGTGGGTGGCTGTGGTGGTTTACAAACTCTAGAACAAGCCATGGTTTTCAGGGTGATTTGTAAACCACCCCAGCCACCCACCCTTGCCAGGTTCAGATATCATGACAACCTGCGCCTGGTGAGGGTAATTATGCTAATTAGATTACTCATGAACAACACACACAGGGAGAAAAAATAAAAACCACCGTGGCTTATTTTCTCTCCATGATCATGCGAACTCAGTCACTGTCTCATTGCCAATGTTGAAGCAAGATCCAACTGCCAGTGCAGTTTCTATACATGTAATATATGGCAGGGGCACCATCTTGTTCTTCACCTCAAGGAGCAAAATGTCTTGGGCCAGCCATGCAGGAAGACTTCCATTAACTATAGCCCCCCATTTTGTCCAATAAGCTTCAGAACAAGCCAGGATATTAAGACAACCTGTGGCCTAATAGCCTGGCTTGTGATGAAGCCATTAACCATAGTTTCTCAATTTGGAAAAAAAAATGGAAACTATAATTCAGAGATGGCGAACCTTCAGCCTGTGGGCCAGATACGACCCGTGGGAGGTCCCCATCCATCCCCCACCCTTATCTCTGATCCAAGACAATGGATTTCCCCTCCACCTTCCCACACCACAAGCGAGGCTTTTAAAAAGCCTCCATTGGTGACAATTAGGCTTCTAAAAGCCTAATTGCAGCATGGGAGGGGCATTTTAGGGAGACTGCTGCTGGAGAGGGAAGGGCTAACCTTTCTCTCCCCAATCCTGCACCCCCATCCAAAAAATCACCCCTCCCCCGCTATATTTAGGTTTTAAGAGAGCCTCCCATTTATATTGACAGAAGCTTTGAAAAAGTCAGATCACAGTAAGCAAGGGGTGATGCATGAGAGTGAGTGAATAGGGCCTGGGCAATCATGTTGTGACCGTATGTCAGCAGTGGGATGGCCCCACCCACTCTGTGGTGCAGCTCCTGACATGTTTGCGCCAGAGCTAATTCAGCCCATACGCTGAAAAAGATTCCCCATCCAGGCTATAGTTAATGGAAGGCTTCCTAGTCTGTTTGCTGGTTCATGTGAAGGAAGGAACAAAGCCGCTACACACATGAAGGCCCATTCATATCTCAGCTAATTAAGTCAACTGGTGCATTGGTAAGGCCCACTGAAGGAGGAAAGGAATAGAAGCATTTGGTTTGCAGCCAAAGCAAGAGACATTGTTCTTCTACCAAAGTAACCTGCTGTCAATATTCTGAAAAGCCCAACCATTTTGCTCTCCTCCTCACCAACAGCTCATTAAGTGCCATGCAGAGCTCAAGAGGGGCCCAAGGACCTTAGAATCCAATATTATGGGCACAGCAAAAGGTCCTGTGTAGCAAGGATTGCTTTGATATGGGAGGTTTTCATGAACAGTAGAAAGACAAGGGGCTCACACAGGAAGTGCAAATTATTTTTACAAGAGATACAATTTAATGTGAATGTTGATAATATGCAAAACCAAAAAAACAATAAGCCGAAAATGTCTCTTAAAACATTTTAAATACGGAAGATCAAGATAGAAAGCCAGTGTCACTTTATTCAGAGTCGTATTCAAATAGAAAATCCCCTGGTACCAAACTTACTTCTGCAGCAGCTGCAGTCCCACAGCTGTGTCCTTGAATTCCAGTGCACTCCTTCACCGTAAGTGGATCCACGAGCCAAAGAGCTACTGTGGCAGGCCAGTTTCCTCCCAGATTCGACAGTGTGTTAAGTAGTGTCATGTATGTTCCTCCAATGAGTGGGTCACTAACTTTGGCATTGAAAGCCATTATAGCAACATACATGCTGTACAGTGTGACCTGGGGAAAGGCAACAAACGGGACACAAAGAAAATCAAAAGAAGAGAACAACTTTAAGTAGTAAGTGTGTTCTAGTGAAATACCTCATATTACTAAGCTAGCTTTGCAAAATTTGGATCTGTTAAACACTGTGGAACTCCCTTCTAAAGTGAACACTCCCCCTCAAAATGCCAGCTGTTGAGAGCTACTGGGGGCTTAGAAGAAGTCTAAAATTACAGACCCGCACTTTTACATTTATTAGAGAAATAAGATGCAGCCATCTTATCAGGGAAAAACTAAATAAGACATGGACCTAGACATACCACAGACCACAGAGTTGCCGATGAAAACAGCAACCTTACATCTAGATCCCGCCCCCCTCTCTCCCCACATTACATTTCATAAGAGCAAGGGGTGTTTTTGAAATGACATCACATTGTGCGATTCCTCTTCCCCTGCCCACCAGCAGCCAATAATGTGGACCACGGACAGGGAAACGTATGACTGCTGAAATCAGATCACATTTCCTTTATTAAAAGCAACATGGAGGGACAAGGGACCTAGACTCAGAGTTGCAATTCTGGAGGCAACTCTCTGATCCATGCCATATCCAATAAGAGAACAGATAAGGGAATCTGATTAAGTTGAGTAGGGTCACCTGTACTTTCCTCTTCCTCCCTCTAAAAACAATGCTCACTTTAATAAGTGCCCCAGGGAAGGGTGACGGGTGGGAATAACTCTTCGGACTGGGCAGGTAAAGGTAAGACAAAAGTGATTTGGGGATGTAAATTACTCGTCTTCATGAAAACCCTTAGTATGAAAAGGTTCTCACTTAGAAAGGAATGCAAGTTTACTGTGTCTGTGGGTAGAAAGGCAACCTGTGAGAAATCAGATATTAGCAAAGGATATGGAGGAGGGGAGTCAACCCCTCTGCAAAAGGGGGCTCTTAGTGCAAGGAGAACCTCCCTGCCCAATTTGCACCGCTGGAAAACAGTGTTTGGTGAGTCAGGAGGGGGTTTACTGGAAAGCATGTTTATGGGAATACGGAGACTGGACGATGCAAGAGCAAGGGGTGCTTTTTTGGTGGGGGTTGTTTTTTTTGAGAGGATGACAGAGTGGATCATGCAGGAAAAGATAGGATGCTTTGTGGGAAAACAACAGTGTGATTTTAATTCCAGAAAATAAAGGGTTGCTCCCCTTATCCTTCACTCCTTCCAATTCTGGGAATGTTGTTCTAGGTTTTCTCAGACTTGGAGCTCCCAACACTTAGTTAGCCTCCCTTCTTTGTCTCTGTTCCTCCAATTCCCTTGCCTCTCTCCATGTTTGGTATCGCACTGAGCTTAGGCCTCGCCATTTCCAGAGTGCCCTCCCAGCTCCTTATTTAGTGAACCTTAACACCCAGCCTCCGTCTCTTCTTACTCTATCACTATTATCAGCAGGAATCTGCCTATCCAATGCAATGGCATGATGTGCTAAACTTCTTTTTCTTTCTGTAAATATTTATGATAAAATAAAAACTTCTACACTCCAATTGCCAGAGTTTTTTAATTAATTTCTCACTTTTGCCAGAGTACAGTATACAGTCTCCTCTGTGCACGCCATACCTCTGCAAAAGATCCCAATATTTCTGGGTTCATCAGGCTCAGGTATACATATGCAAGTTTGCACTCACATATGAATGAGGACAATCAGAAACGTAGTCTTTACCTTGGATTTGATGCCAAGATCAGCCAACAGTTTCAAACTCTTAGGGCACAATCTTATCGGGGTAGTCAGCCACCTCCGAACTCAGACGACTATCCAATGCAGCGCTGGTGGAGCACAGAGGGCATCTTCTCCTCAGTGTTCCAGTCACCCTACATTTGCGGCTTGACAGCCAATTTTGGCTGTCTAGCTGGGGGCATCAGAGCAGGGGAAGTGGGGGAGGCCAGACGGCACATAGGAAGTGTCGTAATCACGCTTCCGCAGTCTCCTCCCCTCCCCCGGGAATGTCACCTTTTCACCCACTCTGTGCTGTGGTTACAAGCACAGAGACAAACTGCACTACCTACGAGGCGGCTGGGAGCACTGTTTCTGGAAACAGAGCTCTAGAAACTGGCTCCTGAACTCGGTTCCCAGAAACCGAAAAATCCTATGGCCATCTAAACACTGTCTAGCGGCCATAGGATTGCTCCCCTATATATTCATTTAGGAAAGCTTACAGCCAATCTTATACGTGTTTATTCAACAATAAGTCCCACTGAGTTCAATGGAGCTTGCTTCTACATAAGCTGGTATAAGATTTCAGGCTTAATTCATCCTAATAGGCTTTAAACAAAGATACATCAAGATAAAATAACATATTAATACGCATTTCACAGGGAATTCCAGAACACATACTGGTCTTCAGTCACTGTACTTGGCATAATCCATTATTATTGGTAGTAGTTTTGGTAGCAATAACTGCCTGTGTGGTGGTACATATAACACAATCTGTGTCAAACAGTTGGAGGTTTTTTTCAAGTAATTCTGATGATTTATTCATAGCTCATTGGACTCATGTCATGTTAATTATACTTTCCCTTGTGTGTTATATAAAATGAAAAACTTAAATAAACTCTTTTCTAAAATCATGTATAAAGGCAGACACTCAGTGTTTTCAAAGCTAAACAACCAACAGTAGGAATTTACTTCATGCAATTCCTCTTGCAGTATTGATTTGTTCCCTACACTATGGAAGACACATGATCCGATCATTAAAACTGGTATTAATAGCAACAGTAAAGATTTGTACAGAACAAACAAGTATATTTTAGGAAATTGTGCCCAATTCAAGTATACACAAAGCTTGAGCACAAGACAGTGTACACATATAAAAGGACTGTTAAAAACAACACCTTTTATCTACACAGAAAGCTAAATAAATATATATATATATATACACACACACACACACACACACACACACGAAACTATAGCAAGTTGTTACCTGATGCAAGGCATAACTTAACAACAATATAATATAGTAATAGATGGGAAATCCTCCTTCGTATTTCACTTTGGGAGTCCACCAAACCAAGAGAGCAAATTCCAATCCAAACAGTAACCTGTAGTGAAAAGAAGAGAGAAAACATCTTGGGTTGATTACCAAGATATTACCTGCATTATATCAACAGGAGCTAGCAAGATCAATCTAAGTTTTATGATGATATAGATTGGGGATGGGGTGGGTAGGAGAGAAGGTAGGTTATGGTGCACTGGTGAACCACTGGGCTGGGTAATTCTAGCAGGCTACCTAGCACATGCTGGTTGGGAAGAATGCTGATCTGGGTGCACCTTGCTTTTGATCTATTAAAGCATTTCTTAAACAACTGTGTATTCTAAAGATAATTTAACACAGATTATTTATGCCTTAAATGGAAAGAGAGCCAGTGTGGTGTAGTGGTTAGAATGTTGGTGTGGAACTTGAGAAATCCAGGTTCTAGCCCCCACTCAGGCCATGAAGCTCGCTGGGAGGCTTTGGGTCAGTCACTTGACTCTAGGCCTAACCTACCTCACAGGGTTGTTGTGAGGATAAAATGGAGAGGAGGAGGACCATGTAAGCCACCTTGGGTTCCTTGCCAGCCCATCTCATATGGGGATGCCTAAATCCATTCTTTCCTAGTCCAAAAAGGCTAGAAGGAAATGACAAGTCCATAAAGACTGAACGTAGACCAGAGAATCAGTTTCATGAACCAGAAAGAAAGGGCCCAGATGCTCCAAATTACTCCCAACATAGATAGCACCGTTTCCTATAGGGAAGCTCAGCTGCAGTTGAAGCCAACTGGGAGGATAAAAATATTCGCTATTGTAGGGGGCGCTTTAATCAACCACAGTTCTTGAAACATTTAATTCAGCAATGCTACCTCACTTCACAATAAACTGCATAATGAACAGCAAAGGTGTGTGTGTGTGGGGGGGTGCTTAAGCTTATAACTGCTGTTAAGTTTACGAAGTAAAATCCTGGCATATGTATCTCATTGGGCTGGTTCCAAATTTAGTCATACATAGAGCAAACTGACTTTATACATGGACTTCACCAGACGGTTGACACCGAAATCAGATGGACTACATCCTTTGTAGCCAAAGGTGGCAGACATCTATGCAGTTGGTAAAAACAGGACCTGGAGCTGATTGTAGTTCAGATCACGAACTTCTTATTGCACAATTTAGAATCAGACTAAAGAGAATAGGGAAGACCCACAGATCAGTTAGATATGAGCTCACTAATATTCCTAATGAATATGCAGTGGAGGTGAAGAATAGATTTAAGGGACCAGATTTAGTAGATAGGGTCCCGGAAGAACTATGGACAGAAGTTCGCAACATTGTTCAGGAGGCGGCAACAAAAAACGTCCCAAAGAAAAAGAAAGCAAGATGGCTGTCTGCTGAGACACTGGAAGCAGCCCAAGAAAGAAGGAAAGCAAAGGCAACAGTGATAGGGGGAGATATGCCCAATTAAATGCAAAATTCCAGAGGTTAGCCAGAAGAGATAAGGAATTATTTTTAAACAAGCAATGCGCGGAAGCGGAAGAAGATAATAGAATAGGAAGGACAAGAGACCTCTTCCAGAAAATTAGAAACATCGGAGGTAAATTCCAGGCAAAAATGGGTATCATCAAAAACAAAGATGGCAAGGACCTAACAGAAGCAGAAGAGATCAGGAAAAGGTGGCAAGAATATACGGAAGATCTGTATAGGAAGGATAATAATATCGAGGATAGATTTGATGGTGTGGTCAGTGAAGAGGGCCTTAAGAAGCATTGCTAATAACAAGGCAGCAGGAGATGACAGTATCCCAGCTGAACTGTTTAAAATCTTGCAAGATGATGCTGTCAAGGTGATGCATGCCATATGCCAGCAAATTTGGAAAACACAAGAATGGCCAACAGATTGGAAAAAATCAACTTATATCCCCATACCAAAAAAGGGAAGCACCAAAGAATGTTCAAACTATTGAACAGTGGCACTTATTTCACATGCCAGTAAAGTAATGCTCAAGATCTTGCAAGGTAGACTCCAGCAATTCATGGAACGAGAATTTCCAGATGTACAAGCTGCGTTTAGAAAAGGCAGAGGAACTAGAGACCAAATTCACAATATTGGCTGGATAATGGAGAAAGACAGGGAGTTTCAGAAAAACATCTATTTCTGTTTTATTGACTATTCTAAAGACTTTGACTGTGTGGATCATAACAAATTGTGGCAAGTTCTTGGTGGGCTGGGGATACCAAGTCATCTTGTCTGCCTCCTGAGGAATCTGTATAATGACCAAGTAGCAACGGTGAACAGACCACGGAACAACGGACTGGTTTAAGATTGGGAAAGGAGTACGGCAGGGTTGTATACTCTCACCCTACCTACTCAACTTGTATGCAGAATGCATCATGCAATGTGCTGGGCTTGATGAAGCCAAGGCTGGAGTTAAAATCACTGGAAGAAACAGTAACAACCTCAGATATGCAGATGATACCACTTTGATGGCTGAAAGCGAGGAGGAGCTGAGGAACCTCATGACAAAGGTGAAAGAAGAAAGTGCACAAGCTGGGTTGCAGTTAAACCTCAAAAAAACCAAGATTATGGCAATCAGCTTGATTGATAACTGGCAAATAGAGGGAGAAAACGTGGAGGCAGTGACAGACTTTGTCTTTCTAGGCACAAAGATTACTGCAGATGCTGACTGCAGCCAGGAAATCAGAAGACGTTTACTTCTTGGGAGGAGAGCAATGACAAATCTTGATAAAATAGTGAACAGCAGAGACATCACACTGACAACAAAGGTCCACATAGTTAAAGCAATGGTATTCCCCGTAGTAACCTATGGCTGCGAGAGCTGGACCATAAGGAAGGCTGAGTGAAGGAAGATAAATGCTTTTGAACTGTGGTGCTGGAGGAAAATTCTGAGAGTGCCTTGGACTGCAAGAAGATCAAGTTATACCTGATAGGTATAACTGAGACTTGGTGGGATGACTCTCATGACTGGAATACAGCAATTGAAGGATATAACTTGTTCAAAAAGAACAGGAGGAACAGAAAGGGAGGTGGGGTTGCACCGTATGTGAAAAATACATATCTCGGCACAGAAATACAGGAGGAGGAGCTTGGTAGCCCCATTGAGAGCATCTGGGTTGAAATAAATGGAGCAAAGAATAAAAGGAACCTGGTGGTCTGAGTCTACTACCGGCCACCCAATCAAGGAGAAGAACGATGAAACTTTTGAAAAGCAAATAGCCAATGTTTTAAGGAAGCATGATGTAGTAGTAATGGGGGACTTCAATTTCCCCGATATTTGTTGGGAGACAAATTCTGCAAAACATGGCCCCTCCAGGAAATTTCTGACTTGTGTGGCAGATAACTTCCTCCTACAGAAAGGAGAGGAAGGAACTAGAGGACTGGCTATCCCTGACTTGATCCTAACCAACAGAGATGATAAAGTAGCAGTTACAGGAACTCTGGGGGAAAGCGACCATGTTGTACTTGAGTTCTTGGTTCTAAGGGAAGCAAAAGCCGAGTGTAGTCAAACGCGTACCCTGGATTTTAGGAAAGCTGATTTTCATAAACTCAGAACAATGATCAGTAAGGTCCCATGGCAAGCGATGCTAGCGAGAAAAGGAGTCCAAGATGGGTGGGAGCTTTTAAAAAAGGAAATTCTCAAGGCACAATCACAAGCAATTCCAACAAGAAGGAAAGGTGGAAGACAACAGAAGAAGCCAATGTGGCTTTACAAAAAGCTTAGGGATGACCTGAAAACAAAAAAGGACACATATAGGAAGTGGAAAGAAGGCCAAGTAACAAAGGAAGAGTACAGGCAGATAGCACAGAATTGCAGGGATGGCGTCAGGAAGGCTAAAGCTGAGAATGAGCTGAGGTTTGCAAGGGATGTTAAAAACAAAAAGGCTTTCTTCAGCTACGTGCATAGTAAAAGGCAGAGGAAAGAAATGGTGGTTCAGCTATTAAATAAGGATGGCAAAATGATAACAGATGACAAAGAAAAGGCAGAGGTGCTCAATTCCTACTTTGGCTCAGACTTCTCCCAAAAGAGGGTCTATGACCCCCCTGGCAAAGGCGAAGTACAGGCTGAAGGGGCAGGATTGCAGCTTGAGATCGACAGGCACATGGTCAAGGAACACCTCATTACTTTGAATGAGTTCAAATCTCCAGGGCCAGATGAACTGCATCCTAGAGTCATAAAGGAACTGGCAGAAGAACTCTCAGAACCGCTGTCTATTCTCTTTGAGAATTCATGGAGGACGGGGGAAGTGCCAGATGACTGGAGGAGGGCTAACGTTGTCCCTATCTTCAAAAAGGGTAAAAAGGAGGAACCTGGGAACTACAGACCAGTCAGTCTGACATCAATCCCTGGGAAAATTCTGGAGCAGATGATAAAGCAATCCATCTGGAAGCACCTTGACAACAATGCCGTGATTACTTGAAGCCAACATGGATTTGTCAAAAACAAGTCCTGCCAGACAAATCTGATCTCATTTTTTGATCAAGTACCCTCCCTTGTAGACCGTGGGAATGCTGTAGACATCATATACCTCAACTTCAGCAAAGCTTTCGACAAAGTGCCCCATGATCTCCTGATGAGCAAACTAGCTCAAAGTGGGCTAGATGAAACAACGATCCGGTGGATCCACAGTTAGCTACAGAATCAGACTCAAAGAGTGCTTATCAATGGGACCTTCTCAAACTAGGGAGAGGTAACGAGTGGGGTACTGCAGGGCTCAGTCCTGGGCCCAGTGCTCTTCAACATTTTTATTAATGACTTGGAGGAGGAGGTGCAGGGAATGCTGATCAAATTTGCAGATGACACAAAATTGGGAGGGATAGCTAATAGACAGAAAGACAGAAACAAAATTCAAAGTGATCTGGATAGACTGGAGCGCTGGGCAGAAAACAACAGAATGACATTTAATAGGGACAAATGCCAAGTTCTGCACCTAGGAAAAAGAAACCAAATGCACAGCTTCCAAATGCACAAGATGGGGGATACGTGGCTCAACCACACTACAAGCGAGAAGGATCTTGGAATTGTTGTCGCTCACAAGCTGAATATGAGCCAACAATGTGATGTGGCTGCAAAAAAAGACCAATGCTCTTTTGGGCTGCATTCATAGAAGCATCGCTTCCAAATCCCGGGAAGTACTAGTTCCCCTCTACTCAGCACTGGTTAGGCCTCATCTGGAGTACTGTGTCCAGTTCTGGGCACCACACTTTAAGAAGGATGCAGACAAACTGGAGAGGGTTCAAAGGAGGGCAACAAAGATGATCAGGGGACTGGAAACAAAGCCCTATGAAGAGAGACTGAAAGAACTGGGCATGTTTAGCCTTGAGAAGAGAAAACTGAGGGGAGATATAATAGCACTCTTCAAGTATTTGAAAGGTTGTCACAGAGAAGGCCAGGATCTCTTCTTGATCATCCCAGAGTGCAGGACACAGAATAATGGGCTCAAGTTACAGGAAGCCAGATTCCGGCTGAACATCTGGAAAAACTTCCTGACTGTAAGAGCAATACGACAACGGAACCAATTACCTGGGGAGGTGGTGGGCTCTCCCACACTGGAGGCCTTCAAGACGAGGCTGGACAGCCATCTGTCAGGGATGCTCTGACTTGGATTCCTGCATTGAGCAGGGGGTTGGACTCGATGGCCTTGTAGGCCCCTTCCAACCCTACTATTCTATGATTCTATGAAGATCAAACCAGTCCATACTCCAGGAAATAAAGCCAGACTGCTCACTTGGGGGAAGGATATTAAAGGCAAAACTGAAGTACTTTGGCCACATCATTAGAAGACAGGATACCCTGGAGAAGATGCTGATGCTAGGGAAAGTGGAAGGCCAACGGAAGAGGGGCCAACCAAGGGCAAGATGGATGGATGATATTCTGGAGGTGACGGACTCGACCTTGGGGGAGCTGGGGGTGGCGACGGCCGATAGGAAGCTCTGGCATGGGCTGGTCCATGAAGTCACGAAGAGTTGGAAGCGACTGAACAAATAAACAACAAAGAGCAGACTGATTTAAATTAATGGGACTTATGTTAGTCATGTCTGTAATCAACCTATTTCTTTTTATGGCTAGCAAATTATAGTTCCACGTTAACAGATTGTTCTATATATTAACGAGTGTAACCATCAAGACATTTTTACCTAAAAGGCATCGCTTTATAAAATGTGTTCAGGGGCTGTGGACCTGCTGTGTATTTGCTGATAATCAGGGGCAATATGATCTGCAGCGGAACCATTGGGACAGCAAGTAGAGCTAAGTGTTCTTTAGGTACTCCTTCTTCTACCAGTTTTAGCCCCGTCACTGCATCTGCTGCTGAGAATCCAATCTGCAACATAAACTCTTGTTAATTTCTATAGCATTGTTAGTGTGGAAAGCATTTTACCATCTCTCTTGCATTCACAATAAGCCTTGTTAATAACACCTTATTTTTCTACTGTATTGATACACGGTGACTTATCCATGGTCAGCCAACCATGGGTTATATGGAATTCAAACCCAGGTTCGAGTCCCAACACTGTGGCCCACACTTGCAAATAAAGCCAAGCCATGGTTTATAAAATTAAACCATGGATTGTTTGATTTCATCGGAATATGGTTTGTGAAGAGTCACCAACGATACGTAACCGTGGTTTGACGCTGGTTTGCAAACCATAGTTTACAGTAACACTAATCTGCCATTTCATCTGAATTCACATGCTATTGACAAACAACAGTTATGACGCTGCTCAACCTCAAGACGATGCTGCATCATGGAGGTGGAAGTGAACTTGTGAAGTGGTATGCTAAGCACATGAAAAAAGAACAAAACATTAAACTCTAGTATAACAGTTGAACATTTCAAAGCTCAAATTATGGTGTGGGTTCCTGGCTATTAGTAGCACAAACCATGAGTTAGTGTGATGTCTGAATTGAGCCAGCATTGAGCCAGATGGAGAGTCTGGCCACCTACTTATCCTAGGCAAGGATCCAATTAGAAAGCTATCCCATCTTATGAGCTGCAGGGGCTCTCAAGCTAAAGAAACTTTGAATTATCATGTTAATCATGTCCCAAAAAAGCAACTCAGAACTCTGAAGTTCGCACAGGTACTCTAGTACAATTTGCTTTAGTCTCCGATATCCAGATGTCAGCTTCCTGAAGGATCAGACCCATTCCAAACCTTTTGACAGAAAATACCACATTTGATAACAGTTATGGAAGACTGTACAACAGTGGCTCTTGGATCAATCTTATAGTGCTATCAAGAATGCATAAATATGGCCCAGGCAACAATCCAAAGAGATATTGGCCCAGTTCACATGCAACAACAACCAATGAAGTTTTTAAATCCAGGGTTGTTGTGAATAAGCCAGCAAGCTAGTCACCATAGTTCGATAGCTAGATCTATCGGCTAGATCACCATATCATGATCGATGACAGTTCGATCATCCCCACTTGGCTCCTCTTGTGAGTGGGAACAGCTAAACAACCCAGGGATGCTCCATGTCTGGGTTGCTTATCATGACATCTGAATACAGACATGCGACTTGTCAGACAGAGAAAACCCGAAGTTCTGGGTTCATTCCTGGGTTGTCTAGCTGCTGCCAGAGGCAGCAGGAGTGATTGAGTCACAGTGCCTGGCACAGCAGATTCCAAGGGTTAAAATAAAACCTTTGGTTGCCCTTGTGTGCTGTTTATGTTTAAAAACTAGGACCTACAACAAAACACTGCAGTGTGGAGTGGTCCAGTTGCAGCCAGTCAGTCATGCCCTCTTCAGGCATATTCCATTCTGTCTCCTGTCTTCCTCAGTACTCAGCATTCTATGGGCAATGAACATTTGCAGTCCTGATTTGCAATATGTGTGTGTGGGGTGGGTCCTGCTGTTTCTTCCCCCTAAAGATTTTCTGTATTTCTGCAAACTTTGGGGTACTCCGGAGCATACCAATACCGTTTCTCTTGTCAGTGGCCCTGTTTGGGCTACAGACATGTCAGCACTGAGCAGCTGAATTCAATATTAGGAGGAGTTATATTGTTTAACCACCATTTATTCTACAGCTCCACAACAAAGATGGTAGCACATTGTTGATGAAATCTTGTAGATTACAGGGAGAAAATCAGCAGCAACCCAGTAACGAGAAAAGTATCAAAGAGGGGCATCCCTCAGAAGACAAAAAAGTAAGTCAGACAGAGCAGTTGCCATGCATGCTGTGTTGTTCACTATGGCCCAGTTTGGACAATCATGCCTCAGCTTAATATGCACAAACCTTTTGCCCATGCATTCCATCCTCATACTGCCCCTTCCGTCCTACCTTTTTGGCACACTGCAATAAGCCAGGAAATCTTCAATTAGCCATTGGCTAGGCTCACACATCATCCTAAGACATGATGGGTGGCAAGCTACGCTGTGTAGGTGGTTATGCAAACAACCTACTGTGCTCCCATCAGACAGTCAGGCAAACAAGCTACACAGAGTAGTTTATTTCACCACCATCCCCCTCGCCCCTCCTCTTCCTATAGTCCTCCTGCCCAGCCAGGCAGTTATCCCAGCTTCCTTTGCGGCAGGAATAGAGATTGCTTGAAAAGAGCAGAGCGGTCGCAGCATTTTTGGCTGCTCTTGCTGTGGAGCTCTGTAGGCAATCTCCGTAACCCACACTGGCGCGACAGACAACATGCTAATCCACCACAGGTAAAATAACCCTTCCTGCAGACCGTGGGTTCTCAGGGTGGCTTATTTGGGGGAAATACCCCACCGTGGGAAGGGGGACATCCCACAGACAACACACTAACCCATCATGGGTTGTTCTGGCAAATAAAACATCATGGGTTAGTGTGTTGTGTGAGCCCAGCCATAGTCTCTGAACCAGGAAACTATGGTTATCAGGTTTGGAACATGCCAAGATCTTAAAACACAATTTGAATTTGGTTTAAGATCCTGGCTTGTTCCAAACCTGGTAAACATAGTTACCCAGTTTGGACATAATGGAAAATTATGGTTAACTGAAACTTCCGACTGGGGTTCATTGTGGCACACCATCAAGGGAAGAGGCTCTGTGCATGGCCCAAGATTAATAAAGAATTTATTAAGCCAAGGTATGATCAGTGAGTGAGGTGTGCTAGGTACAATGGCTCTTTTCCTCCCTCAGATTGTATGCTATAAGCTCTCAATCTGAAAAACTCAAGAGTAGCACTATGGAGAATGAGCATGTTCTCTCTCTTACTTCCCACATCACAGATTGGGGGTGGGGGGATAAGAGAAGCAGCAGGACAGCCAGTCTGTCTGGGTGGACACTACAGGGCTAACTGAGCTCATGCTGTCTGTCAGGAACAAAGAGAGAATGCACATAGAGTAGAGACTTGCTGGGTCATCTAAAGTGGTAATTCTTAATTGCCATATTTATTTATTTCATTTATATCCCACCTTTTTTCCTCTTGCAAGAAGCCCAAGGTGGCTTACATGATCCTCTTCTCTCCATTTTATCCTCACAACAACCCCATGAGGTAGGTTTGGCTGAGAGTCAGTGATTGGCCCAAAGTTACGCAGTGAGCTTCATGGCTGAATGGGGACTAGAAACTGGATCTCCCAAGTCCCAGACAAACACTCTAACCAGTACACCAGCTCTTCCACAGATACTGAAATAGTTTAATTGCCTTAACCACTTGGAAGCCAAGGCAGCATTTCTATTAGTCAAAACTCAAAAATATACCCCAAAAATGTAGCTGTGGATTATGGTGTATTTAGACTTTAGATCCAAGTTTGCTTTAAACCATACACAGGAAGCTGCCTTATAACAGATCAAACATTTGGGTCATCTAGGCCAGTACAGTCTACTCTGACTGGCAGGAACTCTTCATGGTCCCAGGCAAAACTCCCCCCCAACACCTTCTACCAGATCCTGTTTAAATGGTAATACCACAGGTTGAACCTTTCCTGCAGAACCCTATAAAACTTAGGTGGTAGATAATCTACTGAAAATGTATACATTTCAGACCAATATACTAGAATCAATGTTCAGACATTATTCTGAACATGCGTACATGGGGAAGTTGGGTCTGTGTCCACTTGCTACCGCTGACCTCATTCCAGACATGTCTGCACATGGTGTAACATCTAAAGGAGCCCATGGTGTTTTCCGGGCCAAATTCAAGGTGTTGGTTTTGACCTTTAAAACCCTATATGGTTCCGGCCCAGCCTATATCAAGGAGCGCCTCCAGCAGCACCAGACAGGCCGCTTAACAAGATCAGCCTTGAATGGCCTTCTCTCTGTCCCATCAGCCAGGACAGCTAGACTGGTGAGGACGAGGGAGAGGGCCTTCTCTGTGGTGGTCCCCACTCTGTGGAACTCCCTCCCTAGGGAACTGTGCCATGCCCCCTCTTTAATGAGCTTCCGCCACGCATTAAAAACATAGTTGTTCAGGCAGGCATTTGGGGTGGGTTAGGGTATTTTTAGAAATATGATGTTTTTAATGTAGAATTTTATTATTGTAAACTGTTTCTATTATTGTACATCACTCAGAGTGGCGGGGTGACCAGCCAGATGGGCGATTAATAAATTTAATAAATAAATGCAGATAAGGAGCATCTGTGCAGCTGAGGAACCTTTGATTAGACAGTGTCCTTAGTTGTGCATACAAAGCCGACATGCATACAGTTTGTACACTTGTATGCTCTTCCAGACAGTACACCAAATACATTTAAGGGGCAGGGGTAAGAGGTATGATTGTACTCCTCCTGTGCACACATTCAAAACAATATCTGAAAAATAGATTGCTTGGTATCACAAAGCTCCAGTGGGATCCCATAGTTGAGAGGTTAAGCATATTTGCCTTGATGTGCAACCTATGAGGTGCAAGACCTCATTATGAAATCTCATTACCAAACACTAATCTCTCAGAGTTCTGCAAAGGCAGCAGCTCCCTGCATAGCAACAGGCACAATTAAATTACACCACCATGATATCTTGCACCAACCTATTATGCCACTGTAGCAACACAGGCTGTGATGTATACAGACACAGCAACCAAAGAACCCTTCCTGGCTATTCTTTTGCTGGCACAGTAGCTCATAAGACTGGCATATACAGTAGGTCTACGGGTAAATAATGACTTGTTAAAAGGGCACACATTCTCAGCTGGTAACTGCAAATCATTTACTCACTTTTGCTGTTAAAATCATGGCACAGAATGTAAGGACTGCTGGCATTTTGACTATTGAGAAAAGCAGTTTGTACGTATCCATGATGCCTTTTGTTTCTTCTTTTGCGAAGGTCACTTTCTTATTTTCTTTTTTCAAGAGTGCAACCAAGGTGGTAGTTATTAAGAAAACAGCACCCCAGAAAAAAAGGAAATCTGAAAAGATAGATATGCATTTCCACTCATAATACAAAATCTGTTTCATTATAAAGACACTTTAAGCTAATAAGATACTAACTTACACATACATTGTGGCTACCTTTGAATGGCATGAAACAATTAACATATAATCCAAATATGGAGATTTGTTTCAATAACAGCTCCCTATCTCTAGCAAACTTTTTATTTTAGGCTGTAATCTGCAATCCATTTATGCTAGATTAGCTCCTTCAAATGATATGGGGCTGCACCAGAGCAAGCAGTCTATGTATGGTAGCCTTTATCTTTACAAAAAGGAAAGTTGCCAAACTAATTTTCATAGGAATGGATTTACGGACCACAATGTGAAAAAGTAAATTAATTAAAGATGAAGAGCCAAAATTTTAAGAACTCATTTAAACAAAGACTGTTATCGTCAACCCCAGGAACTTTCATTACTTAACCAGCTGGGTGCATTATATGATTAATTCAAATAATCCAAATATGCAAGATCTTAGAGCAAGTGCTTAAAGCAGCCATCCTGAAATCACTCAAACATCTATGGCCTCTTTATTGTTTCTATTTAATAAAACAGCTGTCTACACTTTAAGAAAAGTAGATAGCTCAGACATTTTATAGTGTAGCAGCATCTAGGACATATTGAGTCAAACACAGTATCTTTCAAGCATTCATCTCTTAAGCCTTTAGTCAGTTCATGCATTAAACTCTCTTCTGTCAGTAAACAGGTCTCTCAAGAGAGAAATGGCATGAAGGGTTGCCTTTAATGCTTCTTAAAACTATTCAAAATAGTTAAGGTGGCAGAGTCCACTATACTATTCAATTAACTGTTCATACATCGTAAGGACAAGGTACTGCCTGTGTAAAAAGACAGAGCTCATTGAAATTATTTTCTGATAGAGAAGAAATCAGCATGAACTACTGTTTTATAAGCCAATCCAATGGTACACTGTAGAAAGCAGAAAAATAAAACAAAAAATCAATTGGATCAGATGGAAGAGGCTGTTATGCCAGTGCAAAAATCACAGATTCTTGTGTTGCACAGATGCAGCAAAACATGCAGGACAGATGCAAAGAAAGTGTGTGAGACAAATGGATATAATACTAAACTTGGAGAGTGGAGATCTGTGTTCAACACCCCGCTTAGTCATGAATCATACTCTGTGGCCTGGACCGGTCTCATCCTAACATACCTCACTGTGTTGCTGACAGGATAAAACTAGGACAGCCCTATGGATACCATCCTGAGCTCTTTGGAGGAAAAGCAGGAAATATAAATACAATAAAATGCAATATAAAAACATCAGTGTCTTGGGCCATGAAGCCTCTCTTCCCACCCTCTCCTTTAAAAAAAATATATTTAAAAACACAGAGTTTGCGGAGGAGTTCTCTGAAACATTAAAGCTACCTCAGTGCTTGGGACCCTCTGGTGTCCCAGGAGTGCATGCCTTTACATTTCACATGTACGTGAGTGTCCCGTGTAAGTAAATTCAATCCTATGAGGAAAAGTATTAAAGTCCAGAATGTTTAGACAGGATAAAAAAAAAAATCTTCCCATCACTGGGTAGGCTAGCCAACACCAAAAAGAACCTTATGATGGCGATAAAGTGTGTTGGGGGGAGCAGTGCCCCTTTTCCCTCTCCTGAAGGGAACTCTAGAAAAATTCTGGAATTTGACAGGCCTTTATCTATTTTGTATAAACATTAGTTTACCTATGTGATACTTTACTTTTCTAGACCATATGAATCAGAAGTATTGTCTCTCTCTTGTTATCAATGTTAATAAGCTTAGACAAGGGTAACTAGCCTGATTTAGCTTCTTAAATGAATGTTTATGACATCACTATAGCATTTTCAAACTAGGTAATCTGAACAAAATATGCAAGTGTAGAGTTGCCACATGGCATTAAGCAGTACATGATCTTCCCGACTTGCACACTGACTTTGTATCAAGAGAACATATTAAAGGTTAGACAGCCACTAAATATGAACCTTCAGAATCGGATAGATATGGCAATCCTGAAAACCAAATATTACACTACTTTTCTGAGCCACTGTATAAAAGGGGCCTACTCAAAACAATCCACATTAGAATGAATGCATCACCCTTCTTACTACACTACACATAAACAATTTTCAATTTGAAATGGACATATAAGCTTGAAAAAAAAGAGAGAAGGCAGTCCAAGAGATACCCGCATCATTATATCCCCTTCAATAAATAATACCTGAAAGCGTAACGATTCCTCTGGGTTGAGGCTGAAAACGCAAATACTTGTTGCAAAAAGAAGCCGATTCAAGAGCCAAGAATAGGACATTTCCCAGGAAATAGCCCGCTGTTTGGCCCACAGAGTTACAAGTGGACGCATAGCCCACATTCTCCCGCGACAACATAGTCAATGCCCAGCCATCTACAGCTATGTCCTGAGTAGCTGCCAGGAACTCAAACAAGAAGAAGGTCACTGTAAGGGCCACCACATCTGGGCTTTTGCCATCCGTTTCCCCAAGGAGTGAGTCCACCTGCACAGACAGGTACATCATAAAAAGCCCTAAGGTGTACTGAGTGGGCACAAGCCAAGACTTGCGGCGACCAAAGCTCCTGAAGTACACAGCATCCACCAAGGGAGCCCAAAGCAGCTTTAGGCTGAAAGGCCAGAAGACAAAACTAAAGAATGCCTGGTCTTTGTAGCTAACGTTCTTGCTTTGCAAGATGAGCGGGATGCTGCCCGCAAGCCCCAAAGGAATACCCTGCAGCACATAGAGGAAGAGGAGCAATAAGATATTGCCGAGCTCTGCTCGATAGCCTCTGGGGGACCCAACAGGTGAAACACTGGGCTCTTCAAGCAGCATCTCTGTATCACCCTCTCCAGCTGTCTCGGCATGGCCATCTTCGTAGACATCAAGAGGCAGCTGGTCATTCTTCATCACATTCAGGGAGTTCTGGAAGTTGCCAGGCCGGCGTTGCCGACTGCTGTCCTTGTAGGAGATAGTTGGGGACATGTCGCACACGTAGTCCAAAGCCGTCGTCCTGAGGAAGGCGAGGGGATCCTTTCCCCGACAGCAGCTCCCCAAACCGCAGGACAGATCAAGGGAAGCGCCCAACTCTGCCCAAGACAGATCGCCCAGACCGGGGGGGGGGGTAGCTCGGGACCCCCTCCTCTGATACTGCCCTAGGCCAATATGGCTAAGCCCGCCGGAGTTAGCGGGGTCCCCTCACCCCCAGAGGGGCAGAAGTGCCAATTCTCTCCTCCCGGGTCGCTCTCGGCGCTGGGAAGCGACGCGCCTTCGCTCCCAGGGTCTTCGCCGGGCACCCGCCCAGGGCTGGAAAGACGGGATGGCCCCGTCCTCGTCGGGGCCACAGTCGCAACACTTCCTTCGCCCCAGCCGGCTCTCGACATCAACCGGGGATCATCTTCCCAGCCCTCGGCCCGGCACAGTCCGACCCGCGAAAGCTTCCCGGCCGGAAACACAACCCGACGCCGAAGGAGCCGCCAGGCCCGCGAAAGCTCCCGGCAGCCGTGGTCTTACCCTACTGGCCGAGCGGGCGTCGACGTCACGAAGAAGCTGCCTTATCGGGGAAAGACACGGGGGCGGGGAAAAAAGGTAGAGGGGGAACTCGAGCGGTCCGTGCTGAGCAGGGCGGGAACGGGCGCAGCCGAGCGACAGCCACGCTTCCGGTTCCCCATCGAGCTGGTGGAGCGGCCGATGCGAAGGGGTAGAACGGAGCGCCATAGAGATCCGGGGGGTAGATCGGCCCCCTAGGCACCGCGTGTGCGAGGGCGTTCAAAGGGGAACAGGAAGGGAAGGGGTGTGTGCAGGGCTGCTCTGCCTCTTAACTCTAGGCTGCTGAGCTGGATTCGTCGGGGGCTCTGGAGAGTAGTTGGCGGCGCGGCGCCCCTTAAAATTGGGGGCGCCTGGACTCTTTCGGCCCCGTGAGCAGCTGTTGCCTTTGTTATCCCCATAGGTTCCCTTACAGCTTAATCTTACGCATGTTGGCTCGGAAGCAAGCCTCGCCGAGTCCAGTGTGGCTTACTCCCGAGTAAGCATGCATAGGCTGTACAGGGGAGGGAGTCTTCCAGATGTTGGATCACAATTCCCATCAGCCCTAGCTAGCATAGCCAATAGTGAGGGATGGTGGGAGTTGTAATCCAACAACTTTCGGAGGCGCCTGTGTTTGGGGCTAAGCCCCGTTTAACGCAGCGGAACTAACTCGTGTTAAAATGCTTAGGATCCAGCCACAAAGCAGACATGGGCAATCTTTGGCCATCCAGATGAGGGATGCTGGAGAAATCTGAGACGGACTAAAACGAGCTCGGATTTCTACAATTCTGGCTGGAATCCGCTGAGGAGCGACCCCCTCAGGCAGCGCGAAGTCCTGGGTGATTTTTTACTTTCCCGAAATGTACGCGTATACATTCGTAGGAAAATACGCAAGTTTCTGCTGAGGAAACGCTGAATGGAATGGGGGACAATACACTAAATATTACATACTAAGGTAAATTATGTAGATACTTGCATAAATACGTAAATATTTACATAATTACTTGCATATTTTTCCACACAACAACAAAATATTCACAACCTTCCATAGGTGGACCATGGAACAAAGGGCACGTGACAATCCGCGAAACACAGATGGAGCAGATTTTACACAGTCTGTACATTCCTAATCCAGATATTGTTTGACTACAACTCCTATCAGCCCTAGTTAGCATAGGCAATGGGGAAGGATGATGGGAACTGCTGTTCAACAATGTCTCACAGACTGCATGTTCCCCATCCCTGCTTCACGGCCTTTCCACAAAAAGTGCCAGGGCACTAATACGGTCATAGTAACGTAGGAAGCTGCCTCATATTGGGTCAGTCTATGGGTCCACCTAGTTCAGTATTGTCAACACTGAGTGGCAGCAGCTCTTCAGACTTTCAGCCAGGAATTTTTCCAACCTTGCCTGGAGATGCTGAGGATTGAACCTGGGACCTTCTGTGTGCAAAATGTTGTTGTTGTTGTTGTGTGCAAAATATACATGGCAGCTACTGTTCGGGATGTTGGAGAATTCTGCCATGGACTCCAGTGAGGCTGGATTCTTTAGAATCCGGCCCCTGGGAGTCGGTGGCAGAATGGACTACCCCCTCCGCCACCCCCCAAAATCCCCCCTGAAATGGACCTACCTGGCAGCAGCGGAGGCTCCGGGTCATCTTCTGGCCGCTGCCGGGCTGCTGTGGCCGCAAATGGCCATTTGCGATCCCTGCTCTTTGCTGTAACAGGCTACGTAAGTATTTACATAGCCTATCAGGGCAAAAGGCAGGGATGCCAATGGTGTAGCGGCCACCATTGGCATCCCTGCCTTTTGCCGTGATAGGCTACGTAAATACTTACGTAGCCTATCACGCGGCCTAATGCAAGGATGCAAATGGCGGCCGCAGCAGCCCGGCAGCAGCTGGAAGTCCGGCTGCGGCTGGCCCTGGCCAGTGGCTCCGTGGCCTTGCCACGGAGTGGAGCCGGCTGGGTAGGATTCCGGGGGGGAGGGACAGATCACCTTCCCCCCTCCAGCAGACCCAGGCAGTGGACTGGTAAGTGGGATTCGTACATCCCTAGCTACTGTACCGTATAGAGATGGGATGACCAACAGGTGAGGACTTTTATAGTGATGGAGATGTAATGAAGGGGGAAGCTTTACCAGCTGAATTTCCTCATGTAATGTAGTTAAATTGATTTTTTAAATTTAAATTATTTAAATACCCCATTTTGAGGCAAGTTCTTCTCAAGGCAGTTTACAAGATAAAACTTTAAAACAATAAAATTGTTCAGTCGTGTCCGACTCTTCGTGACCCCATGGACCATAGCACGCCAGGCCTTCCTGTCCTGCGCTCTCTCCCGTAGTGTGCTCAAGTTCATATTCATTGCGTCAGTGATACTATCTAGCCATCTCATCCTCTGCCTTCCCCTTCTCCTTTTGCCTTCAATCTTTCCCAGCATCAGGGTCTTTTCCAGAGAGTTTTCTCTTCGCATTAGGTGGGCAAAATATTTGAGCTTCAGCTTCAGTATCTGTCCTTCCAATGAGCAGTCAGGGTTGATTTCCTTTAGGATTGACTGATTTGAGCTCCTTGCAGTCCAGGGGACTCGTAAGAGTCTTCTCCAGCACCACAGTTCGAAAGCATCAATTCTGCGGCGCTCAGCCTTCCTTATAGTCCAGCTCTCACAGCCATACATTACTACTGGGAAAACCATAGCTTTGATTAGACGGACCTTTGTCGGCAAGGTGATGCCTCTGCTTCTTACTATGCTGTCTAGGTTTGCCATAGCTTTCCTCCCGAGGAGCAAGCATCTTTTAATTTCATGGCTACAGTCACCGTCTGCAGTGATCTTGGAGCCCAAGAAAGTAAAATCTGTCACTGCTTCCATTTCTTCCCCTTCTATATGCCAGGAAGTGATGGGGCCAGATGCCATGATCTTCGTTTTTTTAATGTTGAGTTTCAAGCCAGCTTTTGCACTGTCCACTTTCACCCTCAACAAGAGGCTCTTTAGATCCTCTTCGCTTTCTGCCATTAGGGTGGTATCATCTGCATAACTGAGGTTGTTGATAATTCTCCAGGCAATCTTAATTCCGACCTGTGATTCATCCAACCCGGCATTTCTCATGATGTACTCTGCATATAAGTTAAATAAGCAGGGTGACAATATGCAGCCTTGTCGTACTCCTTTCCCAATTTTGAACCACTCGTTTGTTCCATGTCTGGTTCTTACTGTTGCTTCTTGACCCTCGTATAGGTTTCTCAGGAGACAGGTAAGGTGGTCTGGTATTCCCATCACTTTAAGAATTTGCCACAGTTTGTTGTGATCCACACAATCAAAGGCTTTAGCATAGTCAATGAAGCAGAAATAGACGTTTTTCTGGAATTCTCTTGCTTTCTCCATGATCCAGCGAAAGTTGGCGAATTGATCTCTAGTTCCTCTGCCTCTTCGAAACCCTGCTTGTACTTCCGGTAGTTCTCGGTTCGCATACTGCTGAAGCCTAGCTTGTAGGATTTTGAGCATCACCTTGCTGGCATGTGAAATGAGCGCAATTGTGCGGTAGTTTGAACACTCTTTGGCGTTGCCCTTCTTTGGAATTGGAATGTAAACTGACCTTTTCCAGTCTTGCGGCCATTGTTGAGTGTTCCAAATTTGTTGGCATATTGAATGCAGCACTTTAACAGCATCATCTTTTAGGATTTTAAATAGCTCAGCTGGAATACTGTCATCTCCGCTAGCTTTGTTGTTACTAATGCTTCCTAAGGCCCACTTGACTTCACTCTCTAGGATGTCTGGCTCAAGTTCAGTGACCGCACTCTCATGGCTATCAGGGACATTAAGATCTTTCCTGTATAGTTCTGTGTATTCTTTCCACCTCTTCTTAATCTCATCTGCTTCTGTTAGGTCCCTGCCTTCTTTGTCCTTTATCATGCCCGTCTTTGCACAAAACGTTCCCTTGAGATCTCCAATTTTCTTGAAGAGATCTTTAGTCTTTCCCATTCTGTTGTTTTCCTCGATTTCTTTGCATTGTTCATTTAAAAAGGCCTTCTTGTCTCTCCTTGCTATTCTCTGGAACTCTGCATTCAGTTGGATATATCTTCCCCTTTCTCCCTTGCTTTTCGCTTCCCTTCTTTCCTCAGCTACTTGTACAGCCTCATCAGACAGCCACTTGGCTTTCTTGCACTTCTTTTTCTTTGGGATGGATTTCGTTGCTGCCTCCTGAACAATGTTACGGACCTCCGTCCATAGTTCCTCAGGCACTCTGTCTATCAGGTCTAATCCCTGAAATCTATTCCTCACCTCCACTGTATATTCATAAGGGATATGATTGAGGTCATACCTGAATGGTTTAGTGGTTTTCCCTACGTTCTTCAATTTCAGACGAAATTTTGCAACAAGAAGCTCATGATCTGAGCCACAGTCAGCTCCAGGTCTTGTTTTTACTGACTGTATAGAGCTTCTCCATCTTTGGCTGCAAAGGACATAATCAATCTGATTTCGATATTGACCATCTGGTGATGTCCATGTGTAGAGTCGCCTCTTGTGCTGTTGGAAAAGAGTGTTTGCTATGATCAGTGTGTTCTCTTGGCAAAACTCTATTAGCTTTTGTCCTGCTTCATTTTGTACACCAAGGCCATGCTTGCCTGTTATCCCGGTGATTTCTTGACTTCCTACTTTCGCATTCCAATCCCCTATGATGAAAAGGACATCTTTTTTTGGTGTTAGTTCTAGAAGGTGTTGTAGGTCTTCATAGAACCGATCAACCTCAGCTTCTTCGGCATCAGTGGTTGGGGCATAGACTTGAATTACTGTGATGTTGAATGGTTTGCCTTGGATTCGTACTGAGATCATTCTATCGTTTTTAAGATTGTACCCCAGGACTGCTTTTCCCACCCTTTTGTTGACTATGAGTGCTACTCCATTTCTTCTAAGGGATTCTTGCCCACAGTAGTAGATATGATGGTCACCTGAATTAAATTCGCCCATGCCTGTCCATTTTAGTTGGCTGATTCCCAAGATGTCGATGTTCAATCTTGCCATCTCATGTTTGACCACCTCCAGCTTACCTTGATTCATTGATCTGACATTCCAGGTTCCTAAACAATATTGTTCTTTGCAGCATCGGATTTTCTTTTCACCCCCAGACACATCCACAGCTGAGTGTCCTTTCGGCTTTGGCCCAGCCACTTCACTCTTTCTGGTGCTAGTTGGAAATCCCCTCTGCTCTTCCCCAGTAGTATATTGGACACCTTCCGACCTGAGGGGCTCATCTTCCAGTGTCATCTCTTTTAGCCTTGTGATACATTCCATGGGGTTTTCTTGGCAAGAATACTGGAGTGGGTTGCCATTTCCTTCTCCAGTGGACCACATTTTGTCAGAACTCTCTGCCATGACCTGTCTGTCTTGGGTGGCCCTGCATGGCATAGCTTATGGCTTCACTGAGTTACGGAAGCCCCTTCGCCACAACAAGGCAGTGATCCATGAAGGGGAAAAACAATAAAATACAACTACCTAAAACAGCAGCATAAAACACTCAAAATAACAACAGTAAAAATTACAATCCAAAAATGGGCATTCATTTATTTAAGAGCAGACTGGCTCTGTCTCCACACCAGCCTAAAATCCTGCATTTAAAACAGGGCTTTCTGCTTCTGTTTTAAATGCAGGATCACAACAACTCCCTTTTTCACGTGCTTCCTTTTCCCCCACCCCTTTCCCCCTCCTTATCCCCATATCTGAGTCTTCCATTATCTTTCCTTGATCTCATTCGTTGTCGCTTTTCCTCTCTTCACAGAGGGAACTCAAGCAGAACACAATGGGGTAATTTGATAGCTCTTTATCTGCAATCTATCTGAAAATGGAACAAGGGGCATTTAGTGCAGGAGACGCCTCAAATGATCATGGCATCATGTCAAGAGCCCGTAAACTTCCGTGAAGGACTAATCTTAAGCATGGGGTAAAAGCTCAGTGTGAAGGAGCCTTCTAACATGGGGTCTTTAAGGCCCCGTTTAAAAACAGGGCGGGAACCACATGAACAAACTATGGTAGGGAATTCCACAAAGATGGGGCCACCACAGAAAAGGCATAGGAACCCTGCCAGAACAGAACATAAGAGCCATGCAGGATCAGACCCAGGTTTCATCTAGTCCAGCACTCTGTTCACACAGTGGCCAACCAGCTGCTCACAGGAAACCCACAAGCAGGACATGACTGCGACAGCACCCTTCTGCCCATATTCCCCAGCAACTGCTGTGCAGAGGCATATTGCCTCTGATACTGGAGGTAGCATATAGCCATCAGGACTACCAGCCATTGATAGCCTTATCTTCAATGAATTTGTTCAATCCCCCTTTTAAAGCCACCCGAATTGGTGGCCATCACTACATTTTGTGGAAGCGAATTCCATAGTTTAAGCATGTGCTGTGTGAAGAAGTACTTCCTTTTATCTGACTGATCAGAGTTTAAAATACAGCACTAATGTCTGCGCAACCACTGGGGCATCTCCAGGTTTTAAGAAGCCTTGAAGAAGTTGCCCTGCAATGGGTACCTTCGCAATAAATCACCAAGCGGGTAAAGAAGCAGTGACAAAGCAACAGCTGGGATTGCTGCCCAGAGGGAAAAACCACGACTTGCCCTGTATCTTGGTGAGGAGGAAAAGAGGAGCCACTACCAAGAAGATACATTCTAAAGGGGCTCCAATCATGTGGCCACCCAGAGAGATAAATGGCGAATCATAGTAGATGCTTCTACACCACATGGGTCAGGGGTGAGCAGTAAGCCTTCTGGGATGTAGGGCCTTTGGTAGCTACCTTGGCTGCTCACCCCTGATGGGTTTCACTCATGCAAGAAGTAGACAGCTCATTCTTTTGCTCTGGCACAGCAACCCAGCCCTCTGAAAGGGTTGTCATATTTCTCTTAGAGGTGTAAGAACATCAGCTTCATCGGATGACCCCAGGTTCTAGTACTATGAGAGAGGGAGAAAAATGTCTCCCTATCCACATTCTCCACACCATGCCCCAATGTGCATGACTTTACACTTGCTTACATTGAACTACATTTGCTATTTGGATGCCCATTCTCCCAGTTTGGACAGATCCTTTTGGAGTTCTTCACAATCCCTTTTTGTTTTAACTACCGTAAATAATTTGGTGTCATTGGTGAACTTGGCCACTTCACTGTTCACTCCTAATTCCAGATCATTTATGAACAAGTTGAAAAGCATTGGTCCCAATACAGATCCCTGTGGGACCCCACTATTTACATCCCTCCATTGGGAGAATTTGCCATTTATTCCTAAGCTCTGCTTTCTGTTCTTTAACCAGTTACTGCTAAGTTTACTCAGGAGTCTTTGGTGAGGGACTTTGTCAAAAGCCATTTGGAAGACCAAGTAAACAATGTCTACTGGATCACCCCTGTCTACATATTTATTGACACTCTCAAAGAACTGTAAAAGGTTAGAGAGACAAGACTTACCTTTGCGGAAGCCATGTTGATTCTTTTTCAGCAGGGCTTGTCCTTCTATATGCTTACTAATTTTATCTTTAATAATGCCTTCAACCAATTTACCCGGAACAGACGTTAAGCTAACAAACCTGTAATTTCCCGGATCCCTTTTTTAAAATTGGTGTTACATTGGCAGTCTTCCAGTTCTCTGGTACAGAGGCTGACCTTAGGGACATGTTGCATATTTTGGTTAGAAGATCAGCAATTTCATATTTGAGTTCTTTGAGAACTCTAGGATGGATACCATCTGGGCCTAGTGATTTATTTGCTTTCAATTTATCAATAAGGTTGAGAACCTTTTGTCACCACTGTTTGCCTCAGGTCCTCAGACTCCCTTCCTGAAAACATCAGTTCAGGCACAGGTATCTGTCCTATATCTACTTCAGTGAAGACCGATGAAAAGAATTCATTCAGTTTCTCCACAATCTCCTTGTCCTCCTTTAGTACCCCTTTAACTCCATTGTCATCCAGAGGTCCAACTGCCTCCCTAGCTGGTTTTCTGCTTCTGATATATTTAGCACATTGGTAGTAATTAAGAGGGTTTGTGTGTGTTTTTTAATCATAGGGATATTAGCTAATTCAGTACCATTGTTGTTCATCTATAACATGCTCTTTTATGTTGTTCAAATAAGTTTCTTATTTTTCAAACATATAGTTAATAAAAATATTTCAGTTACAATACAAGTATCATAACATTATAGGGTCTCTTGAAACTACTGATGAAGTACCATCAATGTAATCTGAAACATGAATGAATAAATACATTTATTCATGAGCAAGTCATATACTGAAGAGTGTTTATAGATGGGCCATTAATATATTATATTAGATGAGCCTTCCCCAACCTGATCCCCTCCAGATGTTTTGGACTACAACTTCCAGAATGACTTACCATTGTCCCTGCTGGTTGGGGCTAATGGGAGTTGAACACCAAAAAATCTGGAGGGCACCAGGTTGGGGAAGGCTGGATTAGACTGTTTAGAAAGGAATGTGCAATCACAACCCAACAATAAACCATGGGTTCTCTTCCTCGGTTCTTCGTGGTTAACAATCCATAGTTAAACCATAGTGCTGGGTTTGCAGTGATAACAACCCATGTTTCAGGGACAACCCATACTCAGGGTTGTCATTACCTACAAACCAAGCCATTGCTTTAAATTTTTGTACCTTAAGGCAGGGGTCCCCAACCCCCAGGCCATGGACCGGTACTGGTCCATGGCCTGTTAGGAACCGGGCTGTACAGCAGGAGGTGAGCGTAGGGGTGTGCAAAACCCCCTTAGCTTGGGTCCGCGGGGGTCTGTGGCGGGGGGGAGGCGATCCGTCCCTCCCCCCTGGAATCCTTGCTGGCTCCGGCTGGCTCCGCTCCACGGCAAGTCCGCAGAGCTGCCGGCTGACTCCGGCCGCTGGCGGACTTCCGGCTGCTGGGACACAAATGGCATCCGCATAGCGGATGCCATTTGTGTCCCTTTTCTTCAAGTAATAGGCTACATAAATCTTTACGTAGCCTATTACTGCAAAGAACGCGGACGCAAATGGACTCCCCCGGTCTGTGGAAAAATTGTCTTCCACGAAACCGGTCCCTGGTGCCAAAAAGGTTAGGGACCGCTGCCTTAAGGAATAAGTGGAGTCTTTTTTTTTCTTTTTTTTTGTAGACTGGTCCTATGTTCATTTAGAAGCAAGTTCCATTAAGTTAAATAGGGCTATTGCCAACTAAATGAACTAGGATTGTAGACTTACTCCCTGATCCTATCCATGTTTATGTAGAACTAAGTTGCACAGTGTTAAATGGAGCTTACTCCTATCCTCTGCACACTTTGACACCAGAAGTAATCCCTCAGGGGAGGAAAATGGGTGAGGCTGGCAGTTGAGGGTGGGGAGTTAACATCTCCTCACCTACCAGTTCATTGTTTTAAATCTCCCTCTTCTCACTTTCTAGGAATTCAGCATGACCTGCAACTCATGGATTATGCCACTGTCACATGCAATTAGATCCTTTGATGTTAGTGGAATGATTCCAAGACTACGCTAGAGTAAGTAATTCACAGTGCAATGTCTCAAGCTTGATAGCTACTGATTATAATTAGAGCAGAGTACCAAATAAGGCCAGAGCCTGTGAAGGTCCTAACTGCATTCCCCTGGTGGCCACTTTCCATCTTGAATTACTCATCAGTTCCTTTCTGTGAGCAGCACTCAGGATGCCTTGCTGTAAAATAAATGTAACTACTGGGCTATTCGATGGTATGAAAGCTAATTTCCTGCTTGGTACTGTAGCCTACACAGACGGGAAAACAATGGCTTTGCATTATGTGGCCACTTTAGTGCTGTGGGTGCAATTCTGTACTTACCTTTGGCCTCCCTACAGGACTGCTGTTACTTTGCCACTTTCTGAGCAGATCTTAATTCCCTGCCTGCACTCAAAGGCTGGGAAATTAATGCCTGTGATCAGGAACAAACTCTAACCTAGAGGAGGAGCAGCACGCAGGGGAATCCCTACTGTTACCCCCAGTCACAGATCAGAAATAACAGTGGGGATTCCTCCTGCTCTCCTTCCAAAGCCCCTCAGCTTTGGAAGAGGGAGGGGTCTCGCCTGAGACCCGTGGGCCAGATGAGCCAGCCTGGTAGGCCAAATTGACGTGTGGGCTGGAAGTTCCCCACCCCTTGTGTAAGGTTTCAGTTTCAGGGGACCAGATGGGAAGGAGGACGAGGCTCCGGTACTTCTACTAGCTGGGTGTAAAAACAAGGAATCTGGACAAGGACAACTTGTTATCCAGAAGTGAGGAAAGCTGTACAAGTTTCCAATTATATGCAACGATTAAAGGTGCTGAACTCCTGCCCTCTTTTCTACCTGGCCACCCTACCAAGACACCAGATATATATGGCCTTATCCCGGCTCTTTTCCACCTTTTGGCTGTATCCTCGCCTCTTATCCCATGTCGTCCTGTGCTCCAGCAGCAAGGGGAAGCTCACTCCGGTTTCTGCCATTAGCTAGAGGACTAAGTCACCTCCCCTCCCTCCCAGGAAGAACACCCTATGGCAAGGAAGACCAGTCTGGCCTCAGCCTTTGGCCACTGAGTGAGCCTCTGCATGGAGCGAACTTCCTGCTTCCTGCCAGAAAGAACTCTGCTCTGACTGCCAGGTGCCCTGGGACTGCATAAGCAAGGGGAAGGAAACACTTTGAAACAGTTTCAAAGTTGGTGGATTCCACCTTATAGAATCATACAGAAGGGGTCCACTGGGAGGAACAGTCACCCTCTCCCCCTCATCCCAGGTCTGTAACAGTAAACGTGAGAGAAGGGCCTGTGTCTCATTTTCATTAATGTACCATGGCCATCATCAGCATTACCTTGAATTTTTGTGTGGGATAAGCCACTTTCAGACCTGGAATAGACAATACATTTCCCACATTATCCCAGGCTTGGTTTTCTATTAGAAATAGCAGATGGGGAGGGAGGGATCTGGATCAGGACTATGTGAGGGGGATTGATCCTTCCCCTCTTCCACGGTATTTTCATACCAAAACTCCCCACCCAAGCTGGTGTTTACCCCCAAATGGGCCATTGCAGCAAATGGCACCTTTGAAGGAGGGGGAATTTTTGAGTAGGGAAATGGGACAGGGAAGTGTCAAGTCCCTCTGGATTGGGCATAAATGTTCCACCGATTGTAGGTCTGAAAGACAAAATTTATTTCTTTGAAAAGGAGGATGAAAGTATTGTAAACAAATATCCTGCAGAAGTTAAATGCAGCCAAGCAGAAAAGTCCACTTGAGGCACAGCGGCAATTCCATTATCTGAACAGCAAGCCGCCACAATACTATCTGTATGCCTAACAATGGTGAGGCCCAGGCCTACTATCAGAAATTTATAAAGGCTTATCTAATAATTTAAATTAGCCATGTTTGGTGCTTGGTATTGGCTCTGTAATAGATCCAGATCTGGATAAACTGGCCAAGAATATGATTTTATAAAGAACGTTGGTCTAATACAAACTGAGTGTAATTTCTAAAGTGGAACCGAGTCCTTGTGAAGAAAGCTATAACGCTTCATATAGATTTTACATATTTAATTTTGTTAGATTTGAAGTGCGTGTGTGTGTTTTCAATGAATCATGTTGCATTTGGTAAATATCTCTAGAATATTTACACTACTTCTGTTTACAGAAGATATTAATGTGAAGGAAAAGAATCAGCTACTGGGATTTTGTCACTGGTGAATTGTCCATGCCTGAATGTTAAATTCCTGGCAGAGCAAACTTATACATGTCTACTCAGATGTAAGTCCTATGGTATTCACTAGACTTGCCCCCAGTTAAATGTGTGTAGTACGGGTGGGCAACTTCTGGCCCTCCAAATGTGTTGGCCTACATCAGCCATAGCCAGCATGGCCATGGAGGATTATGAGAATTGTAGGCCAAAACATCAGGAGGGCCACAAGTTGTGCACCCTTGGCCCTGATATATAGGATTGCACCCTTAAATAGGATCCAGGAATTGCTGTTGCTTGATAGAATTTTGATTCATTCACATCTGAAAAATTAATGTTTTATATTCATTTTGTTATAAGCGTCTTTCTTTTAATCTCTTAAAAACAGGACAGCTAGCAACCTCTAGTGAGTAGAACATAGAACTGCATGGTTAGTATGCACAGCACAACATAAAAAATGTTCAGTCCCTCAAACATCCACTTTTTATTAAGGGTGTGAATCAACCATAAGATTCATTTCAGAGCCATATTCAGCTCAGACCAATTTGGAGCCTGCCTGATTTGACTCAGGTCCAAATCCAAATCTCAATTTGGAAATCCACACCTTCATGCCTCCCACTGACTATCATTGAAAATCAACAGCTATTATTTTTATTGAAATTGGATGAGATTTGCAGGCAAAGGAGTTCGTGACACCCACCAAATCTAAGACAAATGGGTGCAAGGGGTTTTTGCTCTGAATGTTTACGTTATAGGGGATTACTGCTAATATTTTAATTTCTTGGTAGAATTAAATGAAATTTACAGGGATAGTTGTCCCTTCTGAGGGGATCAAGCCTGCCAAGTTTCAAATGAATAAGTACAGAGAGCTTTGTGCAAGAGCAGCACTTACAGTTTAGTGGTTTCCAAACAAGGATATGCTTATTCCCTGTATTTATTATGTGGACAATTGTTTTGAAAATAACATACAGTATAGAAGAGGCCCTAGGGTTTTGTTTTTTGTTTTGTTTTGGCAATTAGTATGAAAATGGCATATATCATAGAGGTGTCCCTAGGCAAGAAACCTGCAAAACTTCTGAAGGCTAGGTGCAGGGATAGGGAGTTATGCTGAATGAAAAAATGGTTTAAGACTTTTTTGTTTTCTGCACTCAGTGCTACACCCTTCCAAGTTCCACAGACTCTACCAAAACTCATTTAATGTCCCCGCTCCTGGGAGAGATAACTCACAAAGACCATGGAACACTGGATCAGTCCTGCATTATATTACTTCAACAGCCCTCTACCAAAGCCCTGGGATTGGAGAGCTCTAGTAAAACCATTCACTGTTATTAGAAGCTAGAGCATCAGTCAGTCACAAAACTACACCCCTTCTACTCTCCCTGCCCATACTGGTGTTTTCCTTATATGGAGAGCTTGGGGGAACATGTATCAGTTTTGGGTATCAATTGCATCTGTGTCCTTCTGAATCCTAAACCTTCAGTATTGTTCAGATTCAGTCCACTTTGGAGGAGCCCCGCTTTGATTAGGACCTCTCATGAATCTGTCCAAATCAGCCTGATTCAGTTCTGGAGTTGGGATTTGGCCGAATCCAATGCACACCCTTGCTGCTTTCGAAATTCTCTGCTAGAATCCAGAGCAAGTAATATAAATTATTGACTAACTCTATTGCATTGAATAAAAAGTCCTATTCAGATTTTCTATCTGTGCTTTGCTCTTTCCTACCTCTAATTTTCCAGAATCCTGAGTATCTAACAATTCTGACAAATTAATCTTTGTCATGCATGTTTTCCTCTTTCTCCAACTTGCTTCCAGCCTTATTATTCTTTCAGCAAAGGGGTCAAGCATGTAAGTAATTGTATGAGATATACTATCCACCTATAGCGCTTTGGGGCTGTTCATTGCCTATTGTGTGGTATACACTAGTAAGTTTCTGTGCAAGCCACAGGAGATAAGAATTGAACCTCTTGATGAATTGTAGTTCAGTTGTTTCATGTTGTAATATGTCTTTGACCTTCCCTTGTTTAAGCATATCTTAGAACATATCTCCCATTTTGTCTTAATTTCCTGTGATCCTCTCTCTCTCATATCATGGCAAATAACTTCCAGCATTTGTCTAACTTCTTCATATGACCAGAAATAATTCCCTTGAAATCTATATATCCAAACATGTCTTTCTTTTTCCAAATGTCAGAATTTCCTAACTGCATATTCTTATTGAATTCCACATCCCATATAACTGCTGCTCCTCCTTTTCACTTCTGAAGAAGCATTTAAGGCAGCTAACATCAATTAAAAAACAAACAACCCTAAAACAGTCAGATTTTTAGAAACACACTATTTAACAATGTATAAATAGCAGCAGATAAAGTATGGAGAGCGAATAACCATTTCAGCAGCAGACACCCCCCAAAATGGCCTAAACAATAAGAACACAAGAAGAGCCATGCTGGTTCAGACCGAGATCCATCTAGTCCAGCATTCTGTTTACACAGTGGCCAAGCAGCTGCCCACCGGAAACCCACAAGAAGAGTGCAAAAGCATCCCCCTCCCCACCCATGTTCCCCAGCAACTTGTGCACATAGGCATACTGCCTGTCAGGACTGATTCTGAGCTCAGGGAGATAGTTAGCAGCTCAGATTCAGAAGAGGAGCAGCCGGATATGGGGGAGGCTTTTTCACAAGCCAGTTCAGATTGGGTGGGCGTGCTTCTCAGGTTACCAACTCCCAGATGGCCGGGCTTGGGGAAGCCCCAAGAAGCTTCCTCCTTGCCCCCCTCTGTGAGAAGCAGCGAGCAGGAGGAGGCGGGGCTTGAGGACTGTGACCTAGGAGACGCGAGGCGGAGACGCAGAGCTAAGAGGGAAACATCAGGGGTGGAGCTCAGACGGTCGAACAGGTTAGTGATGCGTGAGAGGCTATACAGGGAAGCATCACGCGAGGGGCAGGACCTCCCTCCCTAAGTTAGCCTAGCCAGAAAGCTTCCCTTCCAAACTGCGGGCAACTTTCAGTTATCCCATTTGAATCCCCTGGAGGCATTCCTTTGCAGCCAGAGAGTCTTCGAGGATTTGCATCTGTAATAAACCTGCGAATAATGAATTAAAGGCGTGAGACTGAAGCCTCGTGTGTGTGTGTGTGTGTGTGTGTGTGTGTGTGTGTGTGCGCGCGCTCAAGGAAAGAGGGACCCAAGGGCTTTTGTGACACTGCCTCTGATACTGGAGGTAGTATATAGCCATCAGGACTCGTAGCCATTAATAGCCTTATCCTCCATGAATTTGTCCAATCCCCTTTTAAAGCTATCCAAACTGGTGGCCATAACTACATCTTGTGGAAGTAAATTCCATAGTTTGACTATGCGCTGTGTGAAGAAGTAATTCCTTTTACCCTGTGCTGAATCTCCCACCAGTCAGCTTCATGAGATGACCCTGGGAGAAAAACGTCTTTCTATCCACTTTCTCCACACAGTGCATACGTTTGTACACCTCTCTCATAACTCCCCTCACTCATCTTTTCTCTAAACAGCCCCAGATGTTGTAACCTTTCCTCACAGGGGAGTTGCTCCAGGCCATTGATCATTTTAGATACCTTTTTCTACACTTTTTCCAATTCTACAATATCCTTTTTCAGTTGATGGCAAAAAAATGAAAGCAAGCAGCCAAAGGTTGCTGTCTGGGCAGGGAGTTCCATATCTTGGGTGATGCAACATAAAAGGCCAGAAAATATGAAAAAGTTGGTACCTAAATTTGCTTCTATTCCTTTGCCTTCCCATCTGCTGTGCTGACTTTTTTGTGATGTTCAGTCTTTTATTGGAAATGACTGTTCCCATGTGTGTGAGAAAAGGTCTGTAAAAAAAAACCCTTGCCTTCTGCTCTTATGCACATTTATTTTCATGCCTGTTCACAGCCACTGTTTTCTGGGTCTGCTATTGTGTCAGCACCATTTGTAAAAAATTTGAAAGGATATTGTCCACACCTTTCCCCACCCAATCAATTGTTGCATGTAATTCTGTTTGAGGGGTTTAAAAAAAAAATTGCAGAATTCAGTCTGCAATCCTATGCATATTTACTTTGGATTAAAGGTAATTTAAGTCCCACTACGCTCAGTTCCATTGAGCGTAGTGGGACTTACATCTGAATACATATACATAGGATTTCACTGCAAAATACTCCTTTTAAGCTTGCTGCTGTGTGCTGCTGTGTATGGAAATACTTCTTCAGCCCATTGCTGGCTTTCCCTTGGGAAAAGTGGGGAGTAGGAGGCAGTGCTCCTAATTTTGTTGGAGGAGGGAAGTGTTGGAAACACATCGCCCCTTAACCTGGACTGCCCTGGGGCTTTATCAGCTTTCACATTGACGGCATAGTGTAAAAAGGCTGGTAGTGTGACATAGAGACAGAACATTGCAAACTGGCTGTTCCCATTAGGAACACCTGCTCTGAACAAAGTAACATATGAAGTAGCCCTTAATGTGTTAAGATGCTTGCATAGCAACCCATCTCTTGTGGGTGACAGAAGATGAATTACAGAGCACTAATGTCATAAACAACTTTACTTTTAAAAAGTGGGAAATTATTTAAATTTCACCTGGCGACATCACCTCATTTATCTTTCTAAATGTGTTTTGACTGGGTGTTCAACTTGATTTCTGCTAAGGGTCCTCCACTCATATAATATACATAATAATGTTTTAGGGTTGTTGTTGTTTTTAAAGGCTAGTATAAAGCCGCTACCAGTTTCATTGTTCTCATTTCATATTTCTTTTGCTACTCTCTCTATTTCCAGTCTCTCTTTCTCTCTGGTTTGCGGCATGAGAGAGCACCAAGAGGCAGCTTATGAGATATCACTGTGTTACACAGCTGTTCTTTATAAAAAACAAACATAATTATGCATACATAATTAAAAACAATAACAAGAAGACAACAAGACCTTCCATTCCGAAGAACAGAAGAAACATTCCACAAACTCTGAGTCCCTTTCTTGGAAAATGCAAAAACAACACTAACAGCAACACAACCTACTTAAACATGATCTCTTTTGAAGGACATGCTGCTTAGATACGAGTCTAAGGCCAAAACGAAACATAGGAGACACAGGGCTGTGCCTTCTCCAGCGCAGATGCCAGGTTTTTGAGGGCCCTTGAGCAAAACACCTTCAATGGCCTCCTCCCTCAGTGAGTCTACCTCCTCACCATTTCATTTCATTTATTATATTTCTATACCATCCTATAGCTGAAACTCTCTGGGCACAAAAATTTTAAAAATACATTAAAATACATTATACAAAGAACAAAAAAGCATTTATGTAAAAACATATAAACAGACAGCACACACAGAGACAACATATATCTAAAAACAATTTTTAAACAATCAGCCAAAGACAAGCCAGGACCTGATTAAAAACTCATTAGATGCTGCCAAATGCCTGAGAGAAGAGGGAAGTTTTAACCTGGCATTGAGAAGATAACAATGTTGGCACCAGGCAGGCTTTGTCGGGGAGATCATTCCATAATTGGGGGGCTACCACCGAGAAGGCCCTCCCTCTTGTTGCTGCCCTTGGAGGAGGGCCTTGGGTGCTGAACGTAGTGTACAAGTTCGTTCATGCCAGGAGAGGCACTCCATCAGTTACTGTGGTCACAAGCTGTTAGAACCACCCACTAACAACATCTCAGTCTTGTCCGGACTGAGTTTCAGTTTATTAAGCTCCATCGAGTCCATTGTTGCAGCCAGACACTGATTTTGCACATCCACAGCCTCACCTGAAGAAGATAAAAAGGAGAAATAGAGCTGCCTGTCATCAGCATACCGATCACAATGCATTCCAAAACTCCAGATGACCATACTCAATTGTTTCATATAGATGTTGAATACCATGGGGAACAACACCCACCCCTGTGGAAGCCCAGAGTGGAAAATCCACATGGCTGAAGAATATTTCCCAAGTACCACCTTCTGGAGCCGACCATCCAAGTAGGAGCGAAAGAACTTCAATGCAGTGCCTCCCATTCCCAACTGAGACAACCATCTCAGAAGGATACTATGGCCGATGGTATTGAAAGCTGCTGAGAGATCAAGGAGAATTAACAAGGTCACACTCCCCCTGTCTCTCTCCCAACATGAAACTGTCCAAGCACCTTGTCAACATCCTCGAGCTATACCAACTGAAACTCATCCAAGAAAACTGGACAAGGCTGTGCTCTGGATACCTCACCAGATTTACCTGCTGTAACACTGGAGTCTAAGTCCCAGCAATTGCAAGAGATTTTATCCTGGCAGTGCCTAGCAAATGTATTACAGTGGGCCTCAGACAGGTCTACAGCGTCCTTAGGGCCAGCATGCATGCAGTAGGCCACAGACACTCCCCTGGATGGCACATAGAGGATTCAATAGAGGCAGTGAGATGTTGTTTCTTTGCTGCCCTCACTGCCCCTGAATATGCCTGTCAAGGGCTCCTTGGCGGCCTCTTTCAGTCTAATCCAGTAGCCAAGTCCAGACACAGACAAAGGGATTCTTTTCAAAGCTTTATTCCTCTTTTACAATTTAACAACTGTACTGTTAGCAACTAGCTATGAGCAGCGGAGTACCTATGCCCTAAGTGGGAACAGTTGGTCCCCATTTGAAGGAGAATCACTGGCAGACCCTGAACTTATGGGCTAGGGAGAGTCCCTCCCCTTTTCCCTTGGATCCTCTGGGCGCAACCGTTGTTTGCACGCCAACCGGGCACTACGCCTCCTTTCCGCGCCCTCCATTTGGCGCTGCTCCCTGCGTCGGCGTCATGCATCCAGCAAGTCTGCTTCCCGCGCTCTCTCACTCCCGGGACTGCTATCTATGCGAGGAATGCCGGTGGGAGGAATCTCTGCCAGCTGTTGGCCCTGGGAAGGATGAGCGCGCTCCTCTCCCAGGAGCGACTGCTCTTCCTCAGAATCAGAACTACTCTGGGATTCTATGGGCTCAGTGTCCACCCTGACAATGCCTTACCATAGGCACACACCAGTATTTTATTGCACACACTACAAGTTCTTCTCCATCTGCACGCAAACCATCTCCTATTTTGTTTCATCACTCTCAGTTCATTACTCTCATACCACAGAGCAGTACAAGCTCTACTCAGGCGGGGGCACTCAGGAGCGATCATGTCAACCACCTGGGTCATTTCAGCATTCCACAGATCAACCAGGGTTTTGACATGAGAGCCCACCATATCAGCCAGAAAGCTCCCCAGAGCCCTCTGGAAACCATCCGGATCCATTAGCCTCTGTGGGTGAACCATCGTAATAGGTCTGTGTGGGGGGGGGGGGAAGCTGCCATAAGTCTAAACCTCAGCAGGAAATGATCTGTCCATGAAAAAGGAACTAAAGCAAAGTCCCCCACCTTCAGGTCACCATCTCCATGTCCAGTTGAGAAAAACCAAGTCTGGAGTATGCCCTGCTACATGCATTGGGCCGATGACATGTTGGGATGGTCCCATGGTTGTCATGGAGACCATGAATTCTTGAGCCACCCCAGACAAGGTGCCCTCAGCATGAATGTTTACATCCTCTAGAACCAACAGTCTGGGGGATCTCAACAGCACACCCGAGACCATCTCCGTCAGCTCAGATAGCAGTCTCTTGAGCAGCAAGGTGGGTGGTACACCAACAGAATCCCCATCCGGAGACCCAAGGACAGGCTGATAGGGCAACCACCATGCCTGCGGGCAGGGGAAGGGCTGCAACACAGCACATCTATTAACTGTCTGGGCTGTAGTCCGCTAACCTGTCTAGCCCTCCTCCCAATGCCATATTGACTGTAACCACATGAATTGGGGCCCAGAGTCCCCTGACCTGGCCTGATATCCTTTCTCCCAGGCATATAACAACATTTTAAGAGAACCAGGAACCCCACACATAAAAAAGCTGCAAAGCCAACCAACCCAATGTTAGGGGGGTGGCCCTTACCCTTGCATCCCCCTCAAAGTGGCTCCCCGCAAAGGGGCGACCCCACCTTCAGTGGCGCTGTTGTCCCAGATTAGGACTGGGCAGATAAAAAGAGGCATTCCAGACACCTTGAGGACAGCTGGCCCAAATCAGCAATAATCTGCCGGGGGAGTGTTTTTTCTCTTCAGCTCCAGCCTGGGGGGTAGCTTCTCTCGGGCAGCAAACACAGTGCCAGGCAGGGCCAGAAAGTTGATAAGCTGGCCCACCTGCTGCTATAGGATGGCCCAGCTGCCTGCCTTTCCTGGGTCCAAGGCTTGGATGGCTAGCTTCGCATCAGGGCTTGGATGATAAGAAGAGGCCACCATGATCACCAACTGCTATTGCACCACTGGCCAGCTTAACAGGCAGGGAGCCGGTGAGCAAGGAGCCAGCGGCATCTTCTGCTCCTCGTTCTCACCACCACTGCTGTCTGGGCCAGATTTAGAGGCGGGTGAACAAGCAGGTTGTAATGGTGAATAGGAGGAGCAAATCCAGGAGGCTTTTGTCAGTGAGCCCCTGCTGTGGTGTGGGCCCTCGCCAGGTGCCCAACTATGCCTATCCTTGACCAGGGGCATTGCTAGGTTCTTAAAAGATCTGGGGCACAGGCCCTTAACACAAATTTGCATACATATACATATATACACATACACGAGTCTAAGCCTAATATATATGTGTGTGTGTGCGTGTGGTGTGTGCATGCGGTCAGCTTGTGTGTGTGTACAGATTACATACATACATAAGAAGTGGGCACTGACCCCCCCCCCCACTTCAACTCAGACCCTGATTCAGCATTTTGGAAAACATCCCGCTTCTGCTCTGGCCAATTTGTAGTCGGACCACTTCAGCTCGGCACCAAATCAGTTTGGAAAAATAAATCTTTATGCTTCCTGTTGACTACTTTGTGAAATTAGAAAAAAAACCTGTAACTTTTTTCTCTTGGTCAGAACTGGATGATAATTTCAGGCATAGTAGGCCCCTAGATGGGAATTACACCTACCCAATGTCAGAAAAATAGGTGCAGGGTTTATATTTTGATTTTCTTTTAAAGGGAACTGCCAGTAACATTTTTATTACTTGGAAGAATTGGATAAACATTTCAAGATTCATTGCCCCATCAGAAATCATGCCTGTCAAATTTCAGAATGATAGCCACAAGAGTTTTTGTGCAAGGGCCTTGACATTTTGAGGCCTCCAAAAGAGGACATACTTATCTCCCTATGTTCCTTGTGGACCATTGTTCTGAAAATTACAGACAGCCTAGAGGTGTCCCTAAGTAAGAACCCTCAAAGTTTCAGAAGGATAGGTGCAGAAGTTCATGTGGAAGGGGAGTTGTCCAATTTGGGGGAGGGAGGGAGTTGCTTTCCCTTCCATTCACCTCTTCCCCAATAGTTTATGCACAAATTTGTATGAAAATACATAGGTCATTAGAGGTGTCCCCCAGGCAAGAAATCTGCAAAGTTTCTGAAGGATATACATGCACGCAAATTTAAATTTTTGAATCTTCGAATTTTCAAATCTTCGAAGATCATGCCTGAATTAGAAAAAAAAAAATCACAGAGAAGCCACGATTCTTCGAAGATAATACCTTAATTTTTTTTTTAAAGCTGAAGCGGGGGATAGAAGGGGGTAAAACGTAGTCTCATTTGAAGGGATAGAACAACCCCCTGCTCAATGCAGGAAGCCTGATTCCCAGGCGGTCACCCATCCAACTACTGACCAGGGCCAACCCTGCTTAGCTTCCGAGATCAGACAAGCACACACACATCCAGCCCTTTGCTTGTTGCTGAGGAAACATTGAGTGCTGAGGAACCTATGCGATCAGTAACCGGAATATGACGTGGGGCCATCAAGAGCTGTGAGCATGGTGGGTGTGGAATCAGCAGAAACAGGAAGAGTTTCTGATCCTCCAATGAGAGCCTCCATCTTTAAGAGCAGGAAAACAGCTCTCAAGTGTGAACCGAGCTCGCGCATTCGATGAAGCACCGTAATGGGGAAAATAGGTGAGTGTGGATAATCATGTTTTAATGCGAGAGCATTTAACCCAACAGGACACCAAATTCATTGAGATGGCGGGCGCAATGTAGATCGGCCCCATGTGAAGTCATTCTTCTCAAAGACTTGAGTGAGGAGAAGGAGAAAAACCAACCCTCTTGTATGTTTGTATAAAGTCAAATACAGTTCAGAATGCCAGGAGGTGCCCTAGCGGCCTCTTTCAGTAGACTCCAATAGCCAACTCAAGACACAGATGAAAGGATTCTTTTCAAGGCTTTAATCCTTTTACAACTTAATGACTCTTTCAGATGCTACTCACCAGCGACTAAGCAAGGAACAGCAGAGTTGCCTATTCGCTGAGTAGGCAGTTGATCCCCGTTTGAAGGAGAGTCCCTTGAAGACCCTGAACTTATGGGCTAGGGAGAGATCCTCCCTCTTTCCCTTGGGTCCACGGGAGGCGGCCATTGCTTGCGCACCAAACAGGTGCTACACCTCCTTTCCGCGCCCTCCATCACTCGTCGCTCTCTGCATCTGCGTCGAGCATCTAGCAAGCCCCGTTCCTGCACTTTCTCACCGCTAGGATCACTATCTATCTCAGGAATGCCAGCAGGAGGAATCTCTGCCAGCTGCTGTGACTGTGAGGGATGGGCTGGCTCCTCTCCCATGGATTGCTGTTCCTCCTCAGAATCAGAACTGCTCTGGGGTTTTATCGGCTCAGTTTCCACCCTGACACAGAACTTCTCTTGCCTGCCAAAGAGAAGTTTCTTCAAGAATTCCCCAAGATATGCTCTGGGTGAAATAAGAGAAAGGAAGGAAGGAAGGAAGGAAGGAAGGAAGGAAGGAAATAAAAGGGCAGGAAAGAAGAAAAGAAGAATGGTGATCGGAAATGTGCGTGGGGTTGGTGGGTAGAGAGAATTCCCTAAACCAAATGGCTCCTTTCAGAGAGGTGGTACTTCAGAGGAATTAAGGAGGCTGTGGAAGGTTTGTAAGGATTGCACGTATTTAAATGGACTTTATGAGGTGAGGTGGCTGAGGGTTTTTTCTAGCTTTTTTAAAAACTGTAGAACCTATTTAAAAGCCCCAGCAGTTTCTCAATCATGACTCCACATAGTCCTAACCCTCCCTTTGGGATTATTTGAGTCCTACAGCTATTTTGGAGAAATTAAAGTTGAGGGGGGAAAAAAAATCTGTGGAGGCCAATCAGATAGTTTGCTGTACTGAAGCTACTAAACTTCTGCAGAAGCCAAATGTTCCAGTTGGGGGCAGTAAAATCAGATGCTGTGTGAAATACCAGTATTTCACATGGAGCTCTTTCTTCCCTTCCTTCTCCCTCTTCAAAATTTCATCACAGGCAAGCTCCTAACAGTGGGTGTGTAACAGCAGAAAGGAAGGGGGAGAGAGGTTTTTTGCACCTCAGAAAAAAACCTACACCAGAGATTAGGGATAATGACTCCCTAATGGTCACCTTAAACAACTTCTGATTAGGATCCCTAATCCCCTGGGTGGCTTGACAGTTTTTACTTTTTGTTTTAGACTTTGAGAAAAGGAAACTTTACGTGTGGCTAGTGCAAAAGCCACTGGACCAAACTGTCTGAAATTTGGTAGGTTCACTCAACTTCATAGGGCCTGCCAGGTCCCCAAATTCCATGCACATACAGTCAGGGCCAGAAATACTGGAACAAGGATAACTGTTTTGGCATTTGGCCTCTGTACACCACCACATTGAAGTTGAAAGGAAACACACCCAAATGGGAGCGAAGTCAGGACTTTCAGCTGTAATTCAAGGGGTTTGACAAAAGTGGGGCGCTAACCATTCAGAAAGGACAGCCAGTGGCATACACACACACCCATCATTGGTGGCTCATTAGTAATGGAATGAATGGCTGACAAACAGCTGCATGGCCAGGTGTGGCCTGTTTCCTGGGTACCCCATGACCAATCCAGCAGATAAAAGGCCTGGAGGTGGTTCTGAGTGTTATATTTGCATTTGATAGCTGTTCACTGGAACTCCCAACATGAGGTCCAAAGAGGTGTCCATGGGAGTGAAGGAGGCCATCATTAGGCTGAGGAAACAAAATAAATCCATCTGAGAGATAGCAAAAACATTGGGAGTGGGAGTGGCCCATTGGGAGTGGCCAATACAGCAGTTTGGAACATCCTGAAAAAGCAAGAATTAACGGCAAGCTCAGCAACAGCGAAAAGCCTGGCAGACCATGGAAGACAACTAAAGTGGATGACCACAGAATTCCTTTCATGGTGAAGAGGAATCCTTTTACAACATCTAGCCAGGTCAAGAACACTCTTGCGGAGGTAGGCATGTCATTGTCAACATCTACAGTCAAGAGATGGCTTTATGAATGTAAATACTGAGGCTTCACAACAAGGTGCAAACCACTGGTGACGCTCAAGAACCGAAAGGCCAGATTAGCCTTTGCTAGCAAACACCTAAAAAAGCCTGCCCAGTTCTGGAATAAGATTCTTTGGACTGATGAAACCAAGATTAACTTGTACCCGAATGATGGGAAGAGAAAAGTATGGAGAAGGAAAGGAACAGCTCATGATCCAACGCATACCACATCATCTGTCAAACATGGTGGAGGCAGTGTTATGGCATGGGCATGTATGGCTGCCAATGGAACCGGGTCACTGGTGTTTATTGATGACCTGACTGCTGATCAAAGCAGCAGGATGAATTCTGAAGTGTATAGGGCTATACTTTCTGCTCAGATTCAGCCGAATGCTGCCAAACTGATAGGATGCCGCTTCGTATTGCAGATGGATAATGACCCAAAACGTACAGCAAAAGCTACCCAAGAGTTTCTCCAGGCAAAGAAGTGGGATGTTCTTCAATGGCCAAGTCAGTCACCTGATCTCAACCCAATAGAGCATGCTTTTCGCTTCCTGAAGACAAGACTGAAGACAAAAAGACCCACAAACAAGCTGTAGCTGAAGGCAGCTGCAGTAAAGGCCTGGCCAAGCATCTCGAGGGAGGAAACTCAGTATTTGGTCATGTGCATGGGTTCCAGACTTAAGGCAGTCATTGACTGCAAAGGATTTTCATCCAGGTGTTAAAGGCGATCTTTAAGTTTGAAATGATCTTGGTTTGTTCCATTACTTATGAGCCACCAACGATGGGTGTGTGTGTATGCCACTGGCTGTACTTCCTGAATGGTTAGTGCCCCACTTTTGTCAAACCTCTTGAATTACAGCTGAAAGTCCTGACATCGCTCCCATTTGGGTGTGTTTCCTTTCAACTTCAGTGTGGTGGTGTACAGAGACCAACTGCCAAAACAGTTATCCTTGTTCCAATATTTCTGGCCCTGACTGTAGCTGTTTGCTTTGACACATTTTCTTGAAAATAGCAAACTTTACCTGTGACTAGCACAAAAGCCACTGGACCTAACTGCCTGAACTTTGGCAGGCTCAGTCAGCTCTATGGGGGCTGACAGGTCCCCAAATTCCATGCACATATGTGGAAGCACAAAAAAAATATAGCTCTTTGCTTTGACAAATTTTCTTGAAAATAGCAAACTTTACCTGTGTCTAGCACAAAAGCCACTGGACCTAACTGCCTGAATTTTGTCACATTCAATCAGCTCCATGGGGGCTACCACACTTCCAAATTTCATGTATTTGTCCTACACACTAAAGAAGTTATGGCCGTTTTTGTTTTCCAATGCAAGTCTATGGGAAAATGTAAAAAAAAATGGCAATTAAAGGTAAAGGTGTCCCCAACCAGTCGTGTCTGACTCTAGGGTGCGGTGCTCATCCCCGTTTCTAAGCTGAAGAGCCAGCGCTGTCCAAAGACGCTTCCATGGTCATGTGGCCGGCATGACTGAACACCGAGGTGCACGGAATGGTGTTACCTTTCCTGCCGAAGCGGTACCTATTTATCTACTTGCAATTTCTTGCTTTCGAACTGCTAGGTTGGCAGAAGCTGGGACTGAAGACGGGAGCTCACTCCGTCACGTAGCACTCGGGTCTCGAACTGCTGACCTGCTGACCTTCCGGTCTGCAGTTCAGCGTCTTAACCACTAAGCCACAAAAGATCTGGGGCACAGTTCAAACATCCAGGGCCCATTCCCAGTTGGGCCGGCTCTTAACAACACCCCTACCCTTGACACTGGCCCTGGCCTCCTCTCTCCTGCTGTGTTCATATGCAGACATATGAAGCGGTGTTAGATTGGGTCTGGCCATTGCTCTATGCACCCCTATACTGTTCGCTCTGACTGGCAGTGGCTCTCTAGGGTCCCAGGCAGCCCTGCTAGTTGACACCCTTTAAAAGCAGATGCTAGGGATTGAACCTGCAGCCTTCTGCAATGCAGAGCATTTGTTCTACCACTGAACTATTGTTGTTCAATCGTTCAGTCGTGTCCGACTCTTCGTGACCCCATGGACCATAGCACGCCAGGCCTTCCTGTCCTGCGCTCTCTCCCGGAGCGTGCTCAAGTTCATATTCATTGCATCCGTGATGCTATCTAGCCATCTCATCCTCTGCCGTCCCCTTCTCCTTTTGCCTTCAGTCTTTCCCAGCATCAGGGTCTTTTCCAGGGAGTTTTCTCTTCGCATTAGGTGGCCAAAATATTGGAGCTTCACCTTCATTATCTGTCCTTCCAATGAGCACTCAGGGTTGATTTCCTTTAGGATGGACTGATTTGACCTCCTTGCAGTCCAGGGGACTCGTAGGAGTCTTCTCCAGCACCACAGTTCGAAAGCATCAATTCTTCGGCGCTCAGCCTTCCTTATAGTCCAGCTCTCACATCCATACATTACTACTGGGAAAACCATAGCTTTGATTAGACGGACCTTTGTCGGCAAGGTGATGTCTCTGCTTCTTACTATGCTGTCTAGGTTGGCCATAGCTTTCCTCCCAAGGAGCAAGCGTCTTTTAATTTCATAGCTACAGTCACCGTCTGTGGTGATCTTGGAGCCCAAGAAAGTAAAATCTGTCACTGCTTCCATTTCTTCCCCTTCTATATGCCAGGAAGTGATGGGGCCAGATGCCATGATCTTCGTTTTTTTAATGTTGAGTTTCAAACCAGCTTTTGCACTCTCCTCTTTCACCCTCAACAAGAGGCTCTTTAGATCCTCTTCGCTTTCTGCCATTAGGGTGGTATCGTCTGCATATCGGAGGTTATTGATAATTCTCCCAGCAATCTTAATTCCGACCTCTGATTCATCCAACCCGGCATTTCTCATGATGTACTCTGCATATAAGTTAAATAAGCAGGGTGACAATATGCAGCCTTGTCGTACTCCTTTCCCAATTTTGAACCACTCGGTTGTTCCATGTCTGGTTCTTACTGTTGCTTCTTGACCCTCGTACACGTTTCTCAGGAGACAGGTAAGGTGGTCTGGTACTCCCATCACTTTCAGAATTTGCCACAGTTTGTTGTGATCCACACAATCAAAGGCTTTAGCGTAGTCAATGAAGCAGAAATAGACGTTTTTCTGGAATTCTCTTGCTTTCTCCATGATGCAGCGAATGTTGGCGATTTGATCTCTAGTTCCTCTGCCTCTTCTAAACCCAGCTTGTACTTCCGGTAGTTCTCGGTTCGCATACTGCTGAAGCCTAGCTTGTAGGATTTTGAGCATCACCTTGCTGGCATGTGAAATGAGCGCAATGGTGCGGTAGTTTGAACACTCTTTGGCGTTGCCCTTCTTTGGAATTGGAATGTAAACTGACCTTTTCCAGTCTTGTGGCCACTGTTGAGTGTTCCAGATTTGTTGGCATATTGAATGCAGCACTTTAACAGCATCATCTTTTAGGATTTTAAATAGCTCGGCTGGAATACTGTCATCTCCGCTAGCTTTATTGTTACTAATGCTTCCTAAGGCCCACTTGACTTCACTCTCTAGGATGTCCGGCTCAAGTTCAGTGACCGCACTATCATGGCTATCAGGGACATTCAGATCTTTCCTGTATAGTTCTTCTGTGTATTCTTGCCACCTCTTCTTAATCTCATCTGCTTCTGTTAGGTCCCTGCCTTCTTTGTCCTTTATCATGCCCATCTTTGCACAAAACGTTCCCCTGAGATCTCCGATTTTCTTGAAGAGATCTCTAGTCTTTCCCATTCTGTTGTTTTCCTCGATTTCTTTGCATTGTTCACTTAAGAAGGCCTTCTTGTCTCTCCTTGCTATTCTCTGGAACTCTGCATTCAGTTGGGTATATCTTCCCCTTTCTCCCTTGCTTTTCGCTTCCCTTCTTTCCTCAGCTACTTGTAAAGCCTCATCAGACAGCCCCTTTGCTTTCTTGCATTTCTTTTTCTTTGGGATGGATTTCGTTGCTGCCTCCTGAACAATGTTACGGACCTCCGTCCATAGTTCCTCAGGCACTCTGTCTATCAGGTCTAATCCCTGAAATCTATTCCTCACCTCCACTGTATATTCATCAGGGATATGATTTAGGTCATACCTGAACGGTTTAGTGGTTTTCCCGACGTTCTTCAATTTAAGCCGAAATTTTGCAAGAAGCAGCTCATGATCTGAGCCACAGTCAGCTCCAGGTCTTGTTTTTACTGACTGTATGGAGCTTCTCCATCTTTGGCTGCAAAGGACATAATCAATCTGATTTCGATATTGACCATCTGGTGATGTCCATGTGTAGAGTCGCCTCTTGTGCTGTTGGAAAAGAGTGTTTGCTATGATCAGCATGTTCTCTTGGCAAAACTCTATTAGCTTTTGTCCTGCTTCATTTTGTACACCAAGGCCATGCCTGCCTGTTATCCCGGTGATTTCTTGACTTCCTACTTTAGCATTCCAATCCCCTATGATGAAGAGGACGTCTTTTTTTGGTGTTAGTTCTAGAAGGTGTTGTAGGTCTTCATAGAACTGATCAACCTCAGCTTCTTCGGCCTCAGTGGTTGGGGCATAGACTTGAATTACTGTGATGTTGAATGGTTTGCCTTGGATTCGTACTGAGATCATTCTATCATTTTTAAGATTGTACCCCAGTACTGCTTTTCCCACCCTTTTGTTGACTATGAGTGCTACTCCATTTCTTCTAAGGGATTCTTGCCCACAGTAGTAGATATAATGGTCACCTGAATTAAATTCGCCCATGCTTGCCCATTTTAGTTCACACTGATTCCCAAGATGTCGATGTTCAATCTTGCCATCTCATGTTTGACCACCTCCAGCTTACCTTGATTCATTGATCTGACATTCCAGGTTCCTAAACAATATTGTTCTTTACAGCATCGGATTTTCTTTTCACCACCAGACACATCCACAGCTGAGTGTCCTTTCGGGTTTGGCCCAGCCGCTTCACTCTTTCTGGCGCTACTTGGAAATACCCTCTGCTCTTCCCCAGTAGCATATTGGACACCTTCCGACCTGAGGGGCTCATCTTCCGGCGTCATAACTTTTAGCCTTGTGATACGTTCCATGGGGTTTTCTTGGCAAGAATACTGGAGTGGGTTGCCATTTCCTTCTCCAGTGGACCACATTTTGTCAGAACTCTCTGCCATGACCTGTCCGTCTTGGGTGGCCCTGCACGGCATAGCTTATGGCTTCACTGAGTTACGCAAGCCCCTTCGCCACAACAAGGCAGTGATCCATGAAGGGGACCACTGAACTATAGCTTCACCCAAACTACATTATGTGATGTTACCATACTGCGTGTTTATCCATCTTCATAAGTAGCAGCCAGCAAAGTAGAATGATAGTGAGCAGGGCAGATACATCGCCCATTTTGTAGTATTTGACATTATGGGAGACAGAGGAGGATGAGATGAGTCAGGGCCGACCCAAGATGCTTTGCTGCCTGAGGCAAAGGACAAGATGGCACCACCACCACCCATCCCACATACTGACTGGACTGGCAGTTGGATTTTACTTCAACACTGCCAGTGTGACAGTAACCTTTTATTCTTTATTATTACATTTATATCCCACCTCCCTTCCTTTGTAGAACTCAGGGTGGTTATAATGGGATTGCTGGGTGGCCTCCCTTCCAAGCACTGACCTGCTTAGATTCAGCAAAGTGGCTGCCTCAAGTGCCTTCAGACCATACTCCAGGACCAGCAGCCTAGTTCAGGGAGTTGAGGACAGGCCGCACACGCAGCTCTAATCTCTGACAGAGGGGAATGGCTGGGGGGCTGTCACTGCTATCCCCCAACATCTGCCACCTGAGGCGGTTGCCTAACTCTGCCTAGCGGGAGCGCTGCCCCTGAGTTCAATAGTCCACAACTGGTCATGGAATCCTACTATTCTGCCTCTACTATACTTACAGGGTTTTTGTTTTTTTCAGCCTGGCAGTGTTGGTTAGCAACTGTTCTCTGAAGGCTGCGTCTGGAACTTCAGCAAGACGTAGCTCATTCTCTTTGAAGGAGCCCCATTAATTTTGTTCTTCATTCCAACTTTTAACAGCTAAGTAGGACTGGAACTGCAAGTTATGCTAAGAATGCTAACAATTTTTTCTGTGATTGGGAATATGTTTAAAGCAACATGGAACATGAAACTGCCACACTTACAGCCCAAACTTTGACATATTTATAATAGTATTCAGCATTTATATAGTTTCTTTGAGCATTCAGAGGGCTTTACATGCATTTACAAGTGGAACCTGCAACAAAATATTGCACTGTGAAGTGCTCCTGTTCAGTGTTCCAACCAGCCAAACACCTGTGCCTTCCTCCAGGATACTCCATTCCCCACCAATCAGCCAGCCCTCTGTGGCAACTGAACTTGCTCATTGGGCTGGGTTTTTTTTTGGGGGGGGGGATTCTCCCTTGGCATTTTCTCCCTAAAGATTGTTTGTAGTTCTGCAAATCCTCAGGGTCTCCCAAGCCTGCTGATACCTCCTCTTATGCATGGATGGCACCATTTTGGCTACAGGAGGATCCGGACTTAGAGAATTGAGTTTGCTATTAGTATACGATCTTGCTGAAATCCTTAAAACAACACAATAAAGCACTTCAGTATTATTGTTGCCATATTGCAGATGAGGAGTGGAGGCTATGGCTATGAAGTGAGTTCATGGCACAGAAGAAAATGGGACTTCCTTAGGTATCTTTGCAAGCCATTGAATCCAGTGAGTCTCACTTCCTAGTGAGAGTGCTTAGGAGTGGAACCAGAATGCAAATATGTCTCTAGAAATATGGCTATTACATTAGAAGAAGTGGAATCTGCATCAAGATGTTGCAATGTGGAGTACTCCTGTTCAGGATTCCAGCCAGCAAGGAATGCCCTTTTCTTGAATACTCCTTTTCCGCTGCCCCAGTTTTCCATTCCCCATCCCCAGTCAGCATGCCATGCCCGCTGAACAGACACAGTCCTCATTTGTCTGGTTATGGTGTGTTTTTCCCCTTTAGTTTTTTTCTAAATATTTATTGTATTTCTGCAAACCTTGGGGTTCCATCTTGTGTGTGGATGGTGCCATTTTGGCTGCATAAGGATTCATGCTTGGAGAATGTATTTATTCATCTATCTATAATTATTTCTAGTCCCCCTTTTAGGATAGAACCCTGTCATGATTTATGATAATCAGGTGGATTATATTTGATAATCAGGTGGATGAGGAATATTGTATTTCTTGAACAGATGCATCTAAAATGCCTTCCTGTCAGTGCTGCTGCCATCAGAGACATGTATGGTGAGGGAGTGACACAGGGCATTCTCGGTGGCTGCTGTCAGGCTGTGGAAATCTCTGCCAAAGGAGGCTAGGTTGGCTTCCTCTTTGCTATCCTTCCGGAAACCAAAGACATTTTAATTCAAGCAGACTTCTGACACTTAAACTGGTCTGTTGGGTTGGATGCTATTTTTATTCTTGTATTGTTCTGTTTTTAATTGTCTTTTGATGTATTTGTTTTGTGATAGTTTTAGAGAGCAATCCTGTGGTCCCTAGAGAGTGTCTGGGGGGCCATAGGATAGTTCAGATTCCTGGATTCAAGGTCAGACATAGCCCTCCAACCTCAGACCCAGGAGTCCAAGCTCCCCTCCTCACCCCCCCACCCCTGTGCCAGTGTGGAAGGCACAGCGCCGGCTGCCTCCGAGGCTGGAAAGATGACCTCAGAAAGGAGGGAAAGGGGGGGGGTCTGTGGGCGGGGAGAGCACTGGGGAGGCCGGTTTACAAAGTATCCTCCTTCTCTCCCACTCTGCAGAGCCTCAGCTGGACAGGTGGAAAAGCCCGTCTAGCAAAAATGCAGAGTGGGAGGAGCATGGAGTTGAAAATCGCCTCCACACTCCTCCCACTGTGGATAGGATGCCCATCAGCCTCTGAGTTCGGAAGCTGAAGGGCATCCCAATAGGACTGTACCCTTAATTATATTTTTATCTTAATTTTTGGCTTTTATTGTAAAGCACCATTTCCTGGTAGAAAGTAGGGGTGTACGAAGCCCACTTACCGTTCCACTCCGGGGTCTGCTGGGGGGGGAGGCGATCCATCCCTCCCCCCGGAATCCTCCCTGGCTGGTTTCACTCCATGGCAAGCCTGTGGAGCCGCTGGCCAGGGCTGCCTGCAGCCGGACTTCCATCCACTGCCGGGCTGCGGCCGCAAATGGTATCCGGCGCCCTTGGCCATGATTGGCTACATAAATAGTTACGTAGCCAATCATGGCCAAGGGCAGGGACAAAAATATTTATGTAGCCAATCACAAAAACAGCAGGGATGCAAATGGCGTCCACTACGCCATTTGCATCCCTGCTCTTTGCCGTGATAGGCTATGTAAATATTTACGTAGCCAATCATGGCCAAGGAAGGGCAGGAATGCAAATATTTACATAGCCTACCATGGCAAAGAGCAGGGACTCAAATGGCGTAGCAGACGCCATTTGCGTCCCTGCTCTTTTTGTGATTGGCTACCTAAATATTTGCGTCCCTGCTCTTTGCCATGATAGGCTATGTAAATATAAGGATTGGATACATAAATATAAAATATTTACGTAGCCAATCATGGCCAAGGGCAGGGACTCAAATGGCGTCCCCTAGGCTGGACGCCATTTGCGACCGCAGCCCGGCAGTGGCCAGCTGTGGAACTAAGAGGACGGACCCAGACCGGCCGGCGCCAGGTAGGGTCTGTCCCAACCAGGCTTCGCGGGGTGGCGGGAGGGGCAGTCCGTTCCGCCATGGACTCCGGGGGGCCGGATTCTAAGGAATCCAGCCTCATTGGAGTCCATGGCGGATTTCTCCACCATCCCTAGTAGAAAGGCAGGGCATTAAGTAACTAAAATAGGCACATTATAAGCCACAAGTTATGATCTTTGCTGCAGGAAGCAAAACATCCAGGCATGGCCTCTCCCTCCCTTGAAGATAGTGGCTGTATGGTATTTCTATAGTACTGTGTTGAATATTTTTATGTAAACCCTTCTGCTTAAAACCACTGCATTCTAGGAGGCAAACTATTCCCAACCCTGCCCCAGCGTAATCACCTTTTTTGCTCTCTGTTTATACCTGTTAGCTGCTCTGAACTCAGTAGGGCTTACTTCTTAGTAGATGTGCATAGCACTATCATTTTCATGTTCCTGCAGAAATAAGATCGACTGAGTTTAATGGCATGTACTTCTGAGTAAGTATGCATAGGCTTTCCATCTCACTTGGAAGTAGATCTAAATTGATTTTCTATGGAACCACAGATGCTTCCAGATGAGTGTTTTATTGTGTCATGGCCCTCCTTGCCTCATTCATGGAATTTTACAGAATGGTGTGGTCCAGATGTCATCTTCCACTCCTGTTTTTTCCCAAAGCTTCTTCTGACTTTCTCCGTACTGCAGAAAATTCGCTAAGAAGAAAAAGATGGAATAGCTGCACAGTGCCTTTAGGAACCCTCCATCTAGAGGCAACTTTATTTTTAAATAAGTGTGCTTAGGATTGCAGACTGAGAGCCCCAGAACAATAATATTTGAACATACATAGTGCCTGTTGGTGAAATAATAATCACACAGACACAACATTTCATTTTGAAGGGGGCAGATTTAAGGGGCTCCTATGAAAGTAGCCAAAAGGCATAGGGATGATTTAGTGAGATCTGTGGCCACAAGTGTGAAAGCCTTCAAAAAGCAATACTGAAAACCTCGTGGGTCTACTTGGGATTTAGGAGATCGTTTGAAAGTATTTTCAGACTGCAGATGAAATGTTTGATTTGTCTTTGGTAAGTTCAGCTGTTTTGAAATGCTAGATTTGAAGTCTGATTGCTCACAGAACCAACCAACCAACCTTGAACTTCAGCTTTGTTAACTTGCCAAATTAATCAAGAGCGAACTTTCAATTTGTTAAACATCAAACTAACATGATGAAGTCAAAGATGAATTAGTAAGTTGAATTTGGGGACTTAACTAAACTAAAATCAGAATGGTTTTTACCAGTTGAAAATATAATTGTACAGTATTTCAAGCCTTAATATGAAGAAGTGAAATACTTTAGGAAAATTGCAAAGAAACTAAAATAAATGAAGCTATTATCTACAAGTCCAAGCAACTCTCGGTCACTCTCTAGTGTGACCAAGAAGAGATGGGCCTCTGCAGGTAGGCAGTGAGATTGTGTAGTTGTTCTGGCTAGGGCAGCTGGTTCTCAAGGTCGTTTCCTGGCTCAGAGCCACTTCAAGACTGACTCCCGCAGCAGGGACAATGGCTTTTTCTAAGGACATTTGATGGAAATGGAAGGACATTTGAAAAGTCTTCCCCCCACCAGGGAAGTCTCCGTGCTTCACTTCCTTAGCTTCTGAGTAAACCTGAACATAGGATTGGGCATCAGCTTCATATGTTTGCATAGTAGTAGATGTTACAGGAGGAGAGAGGAGGGTAGGGCTGGCATCAAGGGTAGGCATGGCTGGGCACCTACCAAGGGCCTACACTCCAGCAGGGGACCACTGACAAGAGCCCCCCACCTGGATTTGCTTCTCCTTGCACCATTACAACCTGCTTGTTCACCTGCCTCTAGGACTGGACCAGACAATGGTGGTGGTGAGAATGAGGGGCATAAGATTGCACCCTGAGACAGATAAGAGTGGACAGAAGGTATATTGGGATCTCCTGGTAGATCTCCAAATGATTTGCAGTCGATCAGTACCCCTTCATGGATCACTGCCTTGTTGTGGTGAAGGGGCTTGTGTAACTCAGTGAAGCCATAAGCTATGCCGTGCAGGGCCACCCAAGACGGACAGGTCATGGTGGAGAGTTCTGACAAAATGTGGTCCACTGGAGAAGGAAATGGCAACCCACTCCAGTATTCTTGCCAAGAAAACCCCATGGAACGTATCACAAGGCTAAAAGATATGACGCCGGAAGATGAGCCCCTCAGGTCGGAAGGTGTCCAGTATACTACTGGGGAAGAGCAGAGGGCATTTCCAAGTAGCGCCAGAAAGAGTGAAGCGGCTGGTCCAAAGCTGAAAGGACACTCAGCTGTGGATGTGTCTGGTGGTGAAAAGAAAGTCCGATGCTGTAAAGAACAATATTGTTTAGGAACCGGGAATGTCAGATCAATGAATCAAGGTAAGCTGGAGGTGGTCAATTTCACATGCCAGCAAGGTTATGCTCAAAATCCTACAAGCTAGGCTTCAGCAGCATGTGAACTGAGAACTACCGGAAGTACAAGCGGGGTTTCGAAGAGGCAGAGGAACTGGAGATCAAATCGCCAACGTTCGCTGGATCATGGAGAAAGCAAGAGAATTCCAGAAAAACGTCTATTTCTGCTTCATTGACTACGCTAAAGCCTTTGATTGTGTGGATCACAACAAACTCTGGCAAATTCTTAAAGAGATGGGAGTACCAGACCACCTTACCTGTCTTCTGAGAAACCTGTATGAGGGTCAAGAAGCAACAGTAAGAACCGGACATGGAACAACCGAGTGGTTCAAAATTGGGAAAGGAGTACGACACGGCTGCATATTGTCACCCTGCTTATTTAACTTATATGCAGAGTACATCATGAGAAATGCCGGGTTGGATGAATCACAGGTCGGAATTAAGATTGCCGGGAGAATTATCAACAACCTCAGATACGCAGACGATACCACCCTAATGGCAGAAAGCGAAGAGGATCTAAAGATCCTCTTGTTGAGGGTGAAAGTGGACAGTGCAAAAGCTGGTTTGAAACTCAACATTAAAAAAACGAAGATCATGGCATCTGGCCCCATCACTTCCTGGCATATAGAAGGGGAAGAAATGGAAGCAGTGACAGATTTTATTTTCTTGGGCTCCAAGATCACCGCAGATGGCGACTGTAGCCATGAAATTAAAAGACGCTTGCTCCTTGGGAGGAAAGCTATGGCACACCTAGACAGCATAGTAAGAAGCAGAGACATCACCTTGCCGACAAAGGTTCGTATAATCAAAGCTATGGTTTTCCCAGTAGTAATGCATGGCTGTGAGAGCTGGACTATAAGGAAGGCTGAGCGCCGAAGAATTGATACTTTCGAACTGTGGTGCTGGAGAAGACTCTTACGAGTCCCCTGGACTGCAAGGAGCTCAAATCAGTCAATCCTAAAGGAAATCAACCCTGACTGCTCATTGGAAGGACAGATACTGAAGCTGAAGCTGAAATATTTTGGCCACCTAATGCGAAGAGAAAAGTCATTGGAAAAGACCCTGATGCTGGGAAAGATTGAAGGCAAAAGGAGAAGGGGACGGCAGAGGATGAGATGGCTAGATAGCATCACCGATGCAATTAATATGGACTTGAGCACACTCTGGGAGAGAGAGGAGGACAGGAAGGCCTGGTGTGCTATGGTCCATGGGGTCACGAAGAGTCGGACACGACTTAACGACTGAACAACAAAGATCAGCAAGGATTTCTGATTGCCAATGATTTAACAATAGCAAAAAGAAAAACTCCTTTTCCCCTCCTAAATTAGACTGCTATAATTAAGAAAGCTTATTGGGAATCAAAAGTAGATGTATGTGTGAGCTCCAGTTCTGGTACTGAAAACAAATTCCTGCGCTGAATACGTGCTCAGGGTTTGTTCCTTAAACCTGTGTCTGCCTTCCTGAGCCACTATTGCATTATATGGATTTTGATATTTTACCCCTGGCTCAAGTTGGTGGACCTTGGCCTTCTAATGGAAAACCAAGTAGATCTTGCAAGCCTCACGTCTGCCCACCCCTGGGCTAAGACATGGGTGTCGGGCCTCCCTTCCTTGGCTTAGGCTGGAATTTTCTGCCATAGATATTGGTGGAACCAATTCACGACTAGGGCAGAGAGTAAGACTTGATCTGCACACGCAGCAGTAGCCTCTTCCCATGGTCCATCTGCATGTTCAATTCAGGCAAGGCATTGGAACTGGCAAGTAGCCCTAGCACAAAAATTGATGTACCAACTGAAACCAGCTAACAGCAAAGTCAAAACATCTGGCCTTTATAAAATATGGCAGGATTTTATTTTATATACTAATCAGAGAAATGCACAGCAGTATTTGTCAAAGCCTTTCCTCAGACTATGGAAAAGACACTAAGGACACAATCCTATGGCTGCTAGACAGCAGCTAGATGGCCACAGGATTTTTCGTTGTTCGGGAACCGACCTCAGAGCCAGCACTCCAAGGTCAGTTAAAAAAAAAACACCTCCCCACCCTCTCCTCCACCGCCTCGTAGGTGGCGGGGGTAGTCCCAGGCTCTGCGCATGGAAGAGCAGAGTGGAGTGGTAGGAAAGGGGTCATTCCCAGGGGCAGAGAGGGGCAAATATGGCAAAAGTGCTGTTACAATGTTTCCTGTGCGTTGTCCGGCCAGCCCCCCACACTGAACTGCTCCGGCTAGACAGCCAAAATCAGCCATCTCGCAGGTAATGCAGGGTGGCTGGAGCACGATCCCCTCTGCATTCTGCCCGCCCTGCATTCGATGGGTGGTCACCTCTGAGTTCGGAGGTGGCCACCTATCCCAATGGGATTGCTTCCTCCATTCAATCTCTTTTGGTGAAAAGTTATAAAGAAAACCTCCAAGCAGCCTATGGACTACACCCATATTTTGGTTTGTAAGGTAAAGGGAAAATATACATATATGTTAAATGCAGGGGCATCGTTAGACAGAGGCCCACCTGGGCAGGGCCCCCGGATCTTTTGAGCTGTGCCCCGGATCTTTTGAGCTGTCCTAATTGCCATTTTTTTTACATTTTCGCATTGACTTGCATTGGAAAACAGAAACGGCCATAACTTCTTTAGTGTGTATGACAAATACATGAAATTTGGAGGCTTGGTAGCCGCATGGAGCTGATTGAATATGGGAAGAAAGAGCTTCACATGTGTGGTATTTCACACAGCATCTGATTTTACTGCCCCCAACTGGAACCATTGTCTTCTGCAGACGTTTAGTAGCTTCAGTACAGCAAAGGATCCAATCAGCCTTCACAAACTTCTTTCTCCCCCTCCACTTTAATTTCTCCGAAATAGCTGAGGAACTCAAATTCTCCTCACAAAGGAGAACACCTCATAAAGTTAATTTAAGTATGTGCAATCCTTACAAACCCTCCACAGCCTCCTAAATTCCTCTGAAGTACTACCTCTCTGAAAGGAGCTATTTGGCTTAGGGAATTCTCTCTACATCCCCCGCCCCCCACATTTCCAATCACCATGCTTCTTTTCTTCTTCCTTCCCCTATCCTATTCTTTCATTCTCTTCTTTATTCCACCCACAGCATACCTTGAGGAATTCTTAAAGAGAATTCTCTTCAGTGGGCAAGAGAAGTTCTAAACTGTATTTGACTTTATACAAACAGACAAGAGGGTTGGTTTTTCTCCTTCTCCTCACTCAAGTCTTTGAGAAAAGTGGCTTCACATGGTCGCAGAGAAACCTGGGGCTGTTTTGTTTGTCAGTTGCCATTATCCAGCAATAGGAAGGACTGTAGCTCAGTGGTAGAGCACATGCTTGGCATACAGACGATCCCAGGTTCAATCCCCAGCATCTCCAGATAGGGCTACGAAAGAATCCTGCCTGAAACTCTGGACAGCTGCTGCTGCCAGTCACTGTCAACAACAATTCAGTGCCTACCCAATTCCATCTAATGAATCGACTACCCTTTCAGCTCAGTCCTATGCATGTTTTGTCATTTGTGTGTTTGTTTGTTTTTCCATTTTGCATGAACTCTAGCTTCAGTGGTGAGGGAAAGGCACTTAGTACATGCTCAGAATTTCTCCATAAATGAGCCCTAGTTTTGAAAACAGTCTCATTGCCTGAAACCTGGTGAAGTCTTGGCACAAATTAAGTTATGGGGAGGAAGATACATTGAGAGCTTGTGCATAACAAGGAGGAGGTAGAGGAGAGTTGCACAAAACAAGACATCTGTTTTGCTGAAGAGTTGCTGGAAGATGGTAGGATAAGGCGGGATGGTTGCATGGAGGGGAATAGAATTGGTACAGGGAGAATGTAAGTGCTCAGTGGTGAAAGAAAAGCATTCTGCATATGCTCAGAGTCACTCTATATTTAAGAACATAAGAAGGGCCACACTGCATCAGACCAAGGTCAATCTAGTCCAGCATTCTACTCACACAGTGAACCAGATGCCCATGGGAAACCCACAAGCAGGACATGAGTGCTATAGCACCTTCCCACCCATGTTCCCCTGTTCCTAACATGGGTGAAATGTAAATAAATTCTAGTAATTCTAAAGTAGAATGCATGTATATTCTTCAGGAATTTTGCAGGTTTCTTGCCTGGAGGACACCTCTAATGACCTGTGCATTTTCATACAAATTTACCCATAAACTATTGGGGAGGGGGGGAAGGGAAGGAAAGCAAATCACTCCCTCCCCCAAATTGGACAACTCCCCTTCCACATGAACTTCTGCACCTATTCTTATGAAACTTTGCTGGTTTCTTACTTAGGGACAACTCTAAGCTGTCTGTAATTTTCAGAACAATGGTCCCCAAGGAAAATAAAGAGAGAAGTATGTCTTCTTTTGGAGGCCTCAAAATGTCAAGGTCACCCTTGCACAAAAACCCTTGTGGCTATCATTCTGAAATTTGGAGACATGATCTCCTCTGATGGGGCAATGAATCCTGAAATGTTTATCCAATTCTTCCAAGTAATATAAATGTTACTGGCAGTTCCCTTTAAAAGCAAATCAAAATATAAACCCTACACCTATTTTTCTGACACTGGGCAGGTGTAATCCCCTTCTAGGGGCCTACTATGCCTGAAATGATCATCCAGTTCTGTCTGACCAAGAGAAAAAGTTACAGGTTTTTTTTTAAAATTTCCAATGGTAGTCAACAGAAAGCATAAAAACTCATTTTGCCAAACCTTGACTCAGGTTTGGTGCTGAGCTGAAATGGTCCGACCACAAATTGGCCTGAACAGAAGCAGGATGTTTTCCAAAATGCTGAATCGGGGTCTGAGTTGAAGTGGGGTGGGGGGGTCAGTGTACACTTCTTACGTATGCATGTAATCTGTACACACACGCATGCACACACCACACTCACACGTATATATATTAGAGGTGCGCTTAGACTCGGATGCAAATGTGTGTTATGGGCCTGTGCCCCGGATCTTTTAAGAACCTAGCAACGCCCCTAGTTAAATGTGCTACTCTTGTCAATAAGTAATTTAAATCCAATATGTTTCTTTTTATTTAGTTTTTGTTTCTTTCTGTTAGTTTGTTTAATCTTGTTTGGGAAACTAATAAAATCTTCGTTAAAGATCAAGACAAGGTGGTGGGAGTGGCCACTTGCCCCATCCCCAACCTCTGCACATTTAGCTGAAGGTAAGAATGGGCCCTCCATGTGTAGTAACTGTATTTGCGACCAGGAACCCTGATTGTGCCCAGATTCCCAATCGCACATACAGGCAGGCCCCATGTGTGTACAGTTGCATGTACCTAACATCTTTTGTCACCTTTGGCTGAACACTTGGCGGCTGGCCAGGGGGTGAGGCCAGCACATGGGTGGAGGTCAGGGGTGGGATTAGCCAGCATAATCCTGCTCCTACTCTACAGCTATTGTGAGGTGGTAGAATCCTGAAGTGGTAGAGTTGACTGTGCCACTTCAGACTGGGGGATGTCACTTTTGAATGCTTCTCTCTAAATACCTGCTGGTAAAAATCCAGCACATCAGTGAAGTTCTAGCTCAGTTTGGTCCCTGATGTACTGGTTTTGTACTTGCAGGGAGTTTCATTGCTGTGTATATTTTTGCACAAGGGAGCATTCAAAAATGTCATCCTCCACCACAAAGTGGCACAGTCCTTTGTGCCACCTCAGATCTCTGCCACTTTTTCCTTTAAAAGCCAGGCCTAAACTGCTGCTCTTGGGGGACCCCACTGGAGGGGGGACCAGTTTACCTCTATACTGGTGCCAGAAGAATGGTTTCCTTTTTCTTATTTAAGTGGATAGCATCCAAGGTAAAGTACTGTACTACTGGGTTAAACAACTGCTGTTTGAGAGAAGAGGTGCAATGCACCCCGATAATGAATTCTGAATTCAATAGTTGGGGTCGCAGTTTTCATTTAATGCGATGTGGTCAAGATTTCGTCCTTCCTCTGTACTTCAAACTTCTTGAGGATCACTGCTTGCCCCAGGCTTTTCTCTTGATGGAGAGCTAGCACAGTGTCCTGGCTAGGGTGATAGATTAGGACAGGAGTAGGGAACTGGAGGTTCAAATCCTCACTCAACCAAGAAGCTCACTGGGTGTGTTGGGCTAGTCACTAAGACACAAGGTTATTGTGAGGATAAAAATGGGGGCACGACCAGGGACAGACAGGCTGTTACAGTTCCTTGGAGCAGAAACTGGAACACGAATGTATTAAGGCTTCAGTCCTATGCATACTTACCTGGAAGCAAGTCCCATTGAACTCAATAGGATTTACTTCTGCTGCTGCATAGATCTACATAGGTTTGCTGTGTAAATATCTTTAGAGTGAGCCATAGCCTCTCTAGTCGGGCTCACAAGGGGAACAAAATCAGGATTTTAAACTCCTTTTCAAAAATGAAATTTAAATATCTTTTTTTTCCTTAAGTGGCCTTCAAAAAACAAGAAAAGGTTTGTTTGTAAGATGAGAAATCAGATGGTGAAATGCAGAATTCCGGCTGCGGGGTGCTTCCCCCACCGCAATTCAGTGAGGTTTATGGTGCAATCCTATGCATGTTCAGACAGGGAAAAAAAGTCCTACAACTCCCAGCAGGCCCCAGCCAGCCGTAGCTGGCTGGGGCATGCTGGGAGTTGTAGGACTTTTTTTCCCTGTCTGAACATGCATAGGATTGCGCCTTTACTCTCCGGGAAGTGTGCACTGACGGCAGCTCTAAGGCAAAAGCGGAAAGGTGCAGTCAAGAGCGCTTCCGTCCCTAGACAATGGCAGCTTCGGCCCCGTGGCGTGCGTCTTCGCCTCTGCCGTCCTCGCAACCCCCGTTCCCTCCCTCCCTCCACGGGGCGGGCAGGCACAGCCCGCGGAGCGCGCCCCTGACCGCTCTCCCCCTCCCGGCGTCGAGCACGGCAAGCCGCTTTTTACGCGTCCCTTCCCCGCCTCCGGCGGCCGTCAGGAGGCGGGTCGCGCGCGGCGCTGCCCCTCGCTCCCTCACGCCCGTCCGGCCCCGAAGAAGGCGGGCCGCGGGGCTCCGGCTCCTCCTCGCGGGAGGCGCGTATTCGGCGGGGCGGGCGGCAGGATTAGCTCATCTCGGCGGCGGAGGCAGAGCAGCAGCGGTATCGGCGAGCGGCGGCGGCTTGTCCGCGGCAGGCAGCCTGGTTCTCGAGCTCTCCCCGCCGCCTCGTTCCGGCTCGCGGTTGGCGGCGGCGGCGGCGCCCTTCTCCGTGCCGGCGGACGGGCGCGGAGCTCGTTCACCATCATTATTATTCCTCCCTCCCCCCGCCCCCCTCCCCCCCCCGCCCTCTGCTCCTCTCCAGCCCTCTGGTGTTTCCCCGGCCGGCTCTATGGCTCTGTGCAATGGAGAAGCCAAGGTCAGTGCCGCGCCGACGGGAGGGACGGGGAGACGCGAGGGGGAGAGCGGCGAGGCAGGCGGGAGGGGGAAGCCGCGCGGCTCCGCTTCCTCCCCGCGTCTTCTCCCGGCCTGCCAGCTTGCTTGCTTCCTCCGGGGGGCTTTGTGTGAGCTGTGCGTCGGGGGGCAGAGCCGTGTGGGGAGCGCGGACCTTAGTCCCCCCTCCGCCTTCCCGGGTTCCCACCGGGCTTCGCCTGCAACAGCAGCAGGATTTCTCCCCCGCGCGCGCGCCCCCCACCCTCTCCCCTCCCCCCCTCCCCCTCCTCCTCCTCCTCCTCCGGCGTTCCCGTTTGGCCCTTCTCTCCCCTTCCTCCTTCGCCGGAGGAGGCTCCATGCCGGGCACATGGGAAAGAGGGCGGAGGGATTGAGAGGCGGCCGGGGGGGGGGGGAGGAAGAGGAATGAAGGGTGACTGGCACTCGCCTCCCCCAGCAGCGCGGGCACCGGGGGAGAAGAGGAAGCAGGCGAGCGCCCGGGCCCGACTTGGTCCGCCGCTTGCGCGTAGTCCCTCCCCTTCAGGCACATTCCCGCTGCCACTTGTCCCACATGGCTTGCTGCCGCCCGCTGCTCGCCTGGCAGAGCGAGGGCCCTTGTCTTTTTTGTGTGCTCCTTCCCTGCAGGGAGAAAGGCGACCAGCTCCTGTGCCACTGGCATTGGGGGGGGGGGGTTCGGGCGGGGGTGCTGTTGTAGAAGACACTGATCAGACGCTCCGCCAACCGTAAGCATACAGAAACCGGATGCTTGTTACGGGTTAGTTACCACCATCACCACCATTTGGCAGCTCAAATTTTTGTTTTGTCTCCATCATCTCAAAGAGTGGGTTCTTCCTCCAAATAGTGTTCCGTGGTGGGTTTACCCCCCACACACACACCCCCTCTGAATCAGATTTTTGGCAGCATGCTCAAGATTTCCTTGCGCATGAGTTCTCTTAACAGCCCTTAAACCCTGCTTATTGGGATATTGAAAGGATTTGCTTTTCCACGCTGTTGAATGCATGCCTGTCTGAAGTGTGGACTCTATTCTGTTTGAGTAATTCTGAGAACAAGGTGCTTATTTTAAGAGTGCTTATTTTTGAAAGAAAAGTGTGAATACTGGTACCATGAGATATTTCAAAGGAATTGCTTTCTGCAGTTGCTTCCATGTTGTTTAATTGCTGGTTTTATTCCTCGAAAGAAATTAGCATATAAACACACTCTTCCACATCAACTAAATAGAAAACTTTTCTTTTTACATTTGGATACTGCACATATGTTACAGTGTGTCACATGTATCTAACTCCCAAATCCTGTAGTTTTTAGAACTTCAGAGTTTTGTATGTCTGGGCAAAGTTAGATCTGATTGAAAAGCCAGTAAGTTAATATCCTACCAGCCAAATAGGTACAGAGGAATGATATGCTCCAGTATTTTGAGTAACTTCAGAACCTGCTAATAATGAGTATTCATAAGAAAGTAGTACCTGGAGATGTTATATCTGATAAGATGATTGGTATGGCTTATGTCTGTTGATTCAGATCTTGAGCACTACCCCTGTTTTGTCGATGGCTGGATGAAACTTGGTACATTTGGTTAAATGACAAATATGCTGCTAGATTTGAGTAGCGATGGGTGAAATAGCAACCAACTTCCCTTCTTGTCCACCCTACCTAGACTGAATTGTGGGGGTGCACTTTTTGGAATACGCTTTTCTGATTCTTTGAATAAGCAGTAATTACAAGTGCAATAAACAAATTTCTCTTTATATATGTTTCATACAGACTAATGGCTTTTGAAATGTAGTTGGGACTAGGACTAGATCAAAATGAGGTATCATTCTGTTGGTGTTAGAATAGTCCAGGAGTAGGGAACCTGGTGCCCTCTGGATTTTTGGATTGCAACTTCCATAATCCCTGACCATTTGCCATGCTGGCTAGTGCTGTTGGGAGCTGTCGTCCAACATCTGGAGAGCAGGTTGCCTGCCCCCAGACTAGACCTTTCTACAGCATTCCACGGAGCTTAGCTGGAAGTTTGCTCTGTGTTCTCCTGGCCTTTTATATTTAGGTGTCCAAAAACTAGAGGAAAAAAGGACATCAGAGAGTGACAAGAACAGTTCTTGTGTCTCACTGGTGGTTTGAAGACATGTAAAATTAAAGGCATCCATTGTATGAAGGAGATATTTGCCCCAGATGCTGGCCTTGGCTCCTGTTTAGTGTCCTGCTACTGTTATAGACTTTTCCATTCCTAGCAGCATTCACTTCACTACTGGCTGGTCCTTTTGTCAAGGTTAGAGAAAATGGGCCTTATGGTTGTTTAGCTTCCTTGCCCCTAAATTGGCCAGTTGGAGGTGAATGGGCAAAGTATGCGCATATATGAGTACACAGAGCCCTACTAACACCAATTGTGTCAAGTGTACAATTGCCATTGGAAACTGACCACATGATTCAGCTTTACTTTGTTATTTCTCCACATACATTTTTGCTTCAAAGACACTTTCCCAAATTAGGTTTGTTAATCACCCCATAACATGGTTATCTGGGTGATGTACAAACATTTTCAGCTACTTTTTCTTTGCTCTCTGTGTTCTTGAGGACATGCAGGTCAATATCCAATATGCATGTTGCAGCACGAGCCTACTTCTGAGAAGCTGTTCAGTTTTTAACAAGGTGCCTTGAAAGTATGAGCCTCTTTCATTATTACATCCCTTCTCTTCATCCTCCTCTCCAGTCTGTGACCTGATTCGCATGACATGACAGCCCAGCATGGCTTAATTTTCCTGTGGGGTCTCTTGTGTCGTGCAAACCCAGGCAGCAGGGGTTGTTTGAGGATTAGACAACCCTCAAATAACCCATGGCTTATTGTAGTGTCATAAGGCATCTTTGAACTACTAACTTACTGTCCACATCTTCAGACTGATTTTAGCTTTATATGGGGCTTTGTATTATTTTCCTGGAGGGGTGTCTTTTTGTTTTGTTTTTCAAGAAGCAGTTTCTTCAGGATGGAAAGCGCTAATTAAGTCTATGCAGTCTCATTCAGATTTGTGGCGGGATTCTGTGCAGAGTTAGGTGTGCCTGTGTAAGTCCATTGAAATGTGGCCTCCCCCTTTTTTAAACATATGTGCATAATATAAAATATTTTATAGCCACTCGGCCGCCAACTGCATGTGTCTGGCAATGTAAGGATTGAAAAAAATAGAGGAGGAGGAACATTTTTCATTTTTTCCAGGAATTTTCGTAAAGGGGGGGGGAATTTACCAGATTTCCCCCCCCCCCGACATTTCCCCCTAGGTCTTCACATCTCTAGTGGGGGGAGAAGGACATTCTTCTGCACATAGGGCGACTTGAACATTATTTTCTTGACCGAAGCCTCATTCCCAAGTTCACCCGAGATAGTAAAATAATCTCCCTGTGCCTTTCTCTTGTCAGTTCCATGTTGGGAATATTTGTTATGAACAAGCCTTATCAGGTGAAAGGTTTGACAACTGACAATCTTCCTGATGAGATAAATACATAACTGTCAGTATGTAGGGGACATATAAGACATCCTCTCCACATGATGTTGATGAGGTAAAATAATCTTGTGGATTTGCCATGTCAGAACTGAGTGTGGGAATTAGGCTTTAGGGAGACAGGTTAGATGCGCCTTCCTTGACCTGGTTCTCTCCAGATGTGTTGGACTACAAATTCCAGCATCCCCCAGCAAGGGTGGGGAAGGCTGGCATAGACTTTAAAACAGCCTTCCTCAACCTGGTGCCCTCAAGATGTGTTGGCTGGGAATTATAGGCAACACATCTGGAGGGCACTCGGTTGGGGAAGGCTGCTTTAGAAACTTCAGCCTGTTCTGTCTCTGTGGGATGAACTGCTCACAGACCCACGCAAGCACCCTGTTGTTAATTCCAAGGCAGTTGCAGTTCTGGGAGTTGTAGTCCAACACATCTGGAGGACACCAGGTTGGGGGAAGGATGCATTAGATAAAGAGAATTCCAGTATGGGTGGTCTTCAGTATGTTCCCTCCGCTAATAGTTGAAAAATAAAGGAGAAACTGTTCTGAGGAGCAGGGGAGAATTTATATGCATATTGCTACCTCTGCATCCAGAACAGGTTACTGGATTCAGGTAAGTGAGCACATGTCTTCTAAACCACATGGAAAGTGTGTCTATTAATTCTGGGAATCTGTTTGTCTTAAATAGTTAATCAGTTCTGAACACTGCGAGTTTTCTGAGCATATTGTGGTGGGAGGATCCAAACCAATCTATATCTGCTCTTCACATTTCATTGGTTGACATTAAAGAAATTCAGTTTGGGCAGCCCTACAGTCTTGTGGAATGAGCAGAAGCTTTCACCACCATAGCTGAAATGGCATTTAATTTTACTTGAAATGCCTAGTTTCCAGTGCAAAATCATGTAGGCAGATGAGTGTTATGAAGGGGAGGCTCCTTTTGCAGCCCTGGGTTTTAGTAACTGGTCCATTTGATGTCTGTTCTCCTTCCTTCACCTTTCCCACCTTTTGCTTAGCATGCCTGTGGCACACATGTTTTCCCCTAGTGCAACGATGCCAGTGGCAACTGCTAAACCAATGCCAGTATTTTGAGTGTTCCAGTGCCAGAGCAAAGATGGTGTTCCCTTGGTAGGGCAGGGTAAGACTGGGCTCTAATCTGTATTTCAGTTTTTGGTATTCAAGATCACCTGAAACTTGTGCAATTCTTGGAAATTGCTAGCAAAGCATGATTACATATTTCATCATGTAATTGGTTTATTTGGTTGATCAGCCACAGATAACAGCAAACTTTTCATGAATGAGATGTTTTATTTCAGCGTAGCCGCTTGTGATTTAAATTAATCTACACAATCTGATAGTTTGAAAGGGATGAAAAGGGCCTATTGTAGTTTTACTTTGACCTCCTTCTCCACATCACAGTGCTCTTTCCTGAATTAAGTGTTCAGATTCAAATGCCAAAGTGTCCTTAGCTTGTTAATGATTTTCGCTTTTATCTAATTTGAGTTGTATTTGAAGCTGTTCACTACAGAATCCTGCTGTAGTAGCTACTGACCATGATACTCTGTGGACAGACTCAGGATGGAGTTACATGATGATATCATGACATGACTTAACAGTTTTCTATGTGGTGGACTTCAACAATTGGCAACTTCCCCTCTCCGCTCCATAATGACAGTCCATGGCACTGGCTTCCTGCAAGCAATCCTACCATTAAAATCAGCAGTCATTTTCTGTCCCTTTACAACAGGGATGGGGAACCTCTGGCCCGTGGGCCAAAGACAGCCTGCAGAGGTTCCTCATCCAGCCCATGGAGGCTTGAGCTCCCCCTGTAGGCCCTGCCCCCTCTCCAAGCCATGCCACCCAGCCTGGAGGCTACTGGGACTGGGTGAGGAGGCAGGGAGAGGAATCCTTTCGTTACCTCCAATTGGTTATCTCCCAATTGAGAAGGGGAGTGGTGCGCTACGTAATAGGAATCCCCACGTTACCTTCGATCTGTAATCAGAAATAACAAGGGGATTCCCCTTACTTAGCGTGCCACTTCCTCTCTCAGGTGGGAGATAATAAGGAGACAGTGGATCAAAGATAACCGTGGGGCTCAGCTGGCCCTTGGAAGTGCTAGTCCACTAGTCCTTTGGCTTCACCATATGAGGAAGGTGAGGGATGAGCAAAGCCAGTTCCCTGGCCGAAGTGCCAGGAGGCTCACACCCCCTGACAACACCCACCTCAATTCGGCCCCCAGAATCAATGTGGTTCTCCAACCCTGTTTTACAGTGAAGCGTTCCAAGAATGTTCAACCAATCTGTCCCCGCAAGATGGTGCTTGGAACTCTATGATGTAGCACTACAAGTGACAGAGTTCAGTTTCATACTGGCTGCTGACAGACTTTAGAATCCAGTTTCTAAATTGTAAACTATTTCCCCAAACAGCTGAATGTGCCAAGACAGGTCAGCCCTGCTGTGACATCACAGCAGCTAAGGCAGAGGGCAGGTGACTCCCCTGCCTTCATAGGCTCATTGTGGCACTGAAGCAGATCAACCAGTGGTATAGAATCATAGAATAGTAGGGTTGGAAGGGGCCTACAAGGCCATGGTACATCTTGAGAGGAGGGGCAAGCAGAACGGACAGGGACTGAGGAAGCAAAAGAAAAATGTTGAGGGGAGCAGTTAAGGAAGACATTTGGAGAATGAAAAGATAAAGGACAAAGAGGAGAATGCAGTGTGTCAGGTGAGGAGGTTTGTGAGCAAGGGTATCATTGATGGGCCCTTTAGCTAGTAATTAATCAAAGCCTATTAAGTGGGAAATTTCCCTGCCATGCCAGCTTGTGAGTCCACCCTGAGTTGTCCTTCCTTAGTCTGACGTAGTGGCTGTTGTGTGAGAATGTGATGCTGAGGTCAAGTTATGGGGGCTACAGATTTTGGCTGGCTTTAGTAGCCAGTCAGGATTGTTGCTTGCCACTTCTCACCTTGCCCTCCAATAAAGGCCTTGTATCTGATGTTATGCTGAACTTGGAGTACATCCTAAGCTCAGTGCAACTAAGAGCATAAGAAGAGTTCTGCTGGAACAGATGAAAAGCCTATCTAGTCCAGGACCCTGTTTCCCACATGGCCAGATGCTCCAGTGGCTAGCCAAGAGCAGAACATGAGAGAAGCCACCCTGTCCTGCTGTTGTTTGCCAGTAACTGGGATTCAGAGGCATACTGCCTCTGATACTGGTGGTAGCATATAGCCATCATGAATAGCAGCCACTGAGAGCCTTACCATCCATAAATTAGTCGAATTCCATCTTAAAGCCATCTAAATTGGTGGCCATCACCACATCTTGTGGTGGAAATTGCATAGTTTGGGTATCGTTAATAGACACCACATATAACAGAAGTGAACAGGTTAAGGCTGCAATCCTATGCATGTTTAGACAGAAATAAATGGCTGGGGGATGCTGGGAGTTGTAGGACTTATTTGTGTCTAAACTTATTGCATCTGGAGATCCATTTTATTTATTTATTTATCGCATTTATATCCCACCTTTTTTCCTCTTGCAAGGAAACCAAGGTGGCTTACATTATACTCCTCTCCATTTTATCCTCACAACAGCAACCCTGTGAGGTAGGCTGGGCTGCGAGTCTGTGACTGGCCAAAACTAACCCAGTGAGCTTCCATAGCCAAGTGGGGACTAGAACCCGGATCTCCCGGCTCCCAGTCCAACACTCTCGCCACTACACCACACTTGATCTCGTGATATTTCTTTTCTGGAAGGCATCCTTAGGATTTACAGAGATGAGCCCCTGCTGTCTGAAACCCGGCAGCCCTGAGCTGAGGGGTATACTTGTCCCAGTTGCATTCGGCTTCAGCTTTGCCGATGGCTGGGAGGGAGATTTGCCATGGTGTGGTGACCATGAATTTGTGCGACACTTGAGAATGTTCCCTATCTCAATCTTTGCTGTCTTCTTTTATTACTTTTGGAGCCCCTAACTTTCCCTTGGTTTGAGCTGCAGTTAAGAGCTCTGACCTCTCCCCTTTGAAAACAAAACAACTGGGAATGCGTAGCTGGCTAGATTAAGCAGAGATGTAGAATATAATATTTTATTTAGAGACTTATATCCCACACTTCTAATGCCAATAGATTACTCAGAGTGACTTACAGCTATTAAAAATCACAGCTTCTTAAAACAACGATATAAAACAATTTCTAAAAAAAATCTGAAGAGAGACAGGTCAAAATCATAAAAAACATTGTCTGCCTCACAGAACAAAGGCCTGCTTGAATAAAAAAAAGTATCTTAATAACTGCCAAAAGAACAGGGAGCGGGGCAACGGGTTTTACAAGGGCAAGGTGTTCTGTAATCTGGATGAGGCCACTGAGAAGTAGGGTCTGGAGAATCTGGTAGTTTCTTTTTCTCATTTTTCCAATCTTAAATTCAGTTTGCCCTGAACTTTGAGAATCTTTTTTAAAGTTTGTATGACAATTCATAAGCATTTTTGTGTACATTTCTCGTAATACATGAATTCTTGTGTGCATTTTGCCTGATATGCACTTTTTTTTTTGCAAGCACCTAATATAGTGCATTTGTAAATGTTATTTCCCCTAATAAACACATTTTTGTATGCATGTTTTGATTAGAGAACTCCGTTACAAAATTTGGAGAAGTGCGAATTTCAAAGGATAACTGAGTTTTGGTTCACACAGTGGTTTGAAAGTGCAAAATTAGGTACATTTGCATTGAAATGGGAATGGAATGAATTTCTCCCCATCCCTCCGGGAAAGGTCCTCTCTCTTGTACATGTTTGCGAAGTAGAGGCGTTATCCAGACATCCAGAAGTACAGCAGACCAAGATTACTTCCCAATCAGCAGCTCTTTGTAGTGGATTCCCTACAAGGAGCTCTTGAAACTCAGAGGTTAATGACAGAGTTTGGCACAAAGCTACCAGTAGAGAAACTGTTGTTGGCGCATGCCCTCTGCCTCCCCCACACCCCCGCAAATTTCTCTCACCAGTTTTAGTGCCAAATCCCCAAGCAGTTTTTTAAACATTGGAGTTTAAAGAGCAATTTAGAGGTTTGACTGTGGAAGCCTCCTGACTGCAATCTACTCTAAGTGTGTCTTGTTGCTCCACATCGCTTCCTAGCTTAGGTGACAACTTCTCTCTAAGAAAGGGAAGACACACTGCTTTTCCAGGGGAAGAGGCCCTGGCACAATTCTCATAAGAACATAAGAAGAGCCATGCTGGATCAGACGAAGGGTCCATCTAGTCCAACATTCTGTTCACACGGTGGCCAACCAGCTGTCGACCAGGAACCCACAATTCTCTACTTTGTCAAGATGAGAAACAGAACTGAATTGTCTGATAGAACAGATCCCCCCTCCCCTCAGTGGTAAAACGTTCTTGTTAAAATTTGATCATGGGCACACACTGTCCAACACAGGTGTTCTGACTTGCTGTAGAGGTAATATTCCCAATCCCATAACTGTGGGTAAGGGATCAGGAGTTCCCCTCTGCCTCTTGGTCTTCTCTTCCCATCTCCCACTCCAGTCCCCTTCCTTTTCTGTTAAATATGGTTAGCTGTATGTAGGGATGTATGGCTTGTGTAACATCTGCTCTGTGTTTTGTGGATTGTCAGGTGCCTTTTGTTCCGTCATCCATTCACAGACAGATTCTATTTTGTTCATTGTGTGGAAAAATACACAAATAATTCCATAGGAAGGTTTGCAACAATTTACATAATTTACCTTAGTCTGTAATATTTAGCGTATTGTCCCCCATTCCATTCAACTTTCCCCTGCGTATATTTACCAGTCTCAGCAGAAACATGTGTATTTTCCTATGAATAAATATGCGTAAATTATGGGAAAGTAAAAATAAAAGAAAAAGATCTGGAAGCCCATGGACTCCACGTGGACTGAGGAGGTTGGTCCACAGCAGATTCCACAGGTCGGATTCTTAGACATCCTGACTCATTTGAGTCCGTCTTGAATTTCTCCACCATCCCTAGCTGTATTCCTGCACCAAGTCGAACACTAGCTACAGTTTGTTTTAAGCCAGAGTCTGAACCCTGTCTGTAACTATGGATTCAAACTTTAGTTTAAAGCTAGCTATGGATAGAGTTCAGCTTGGTGCAAATATAATGCTAACTCGAGTTGGCGCTAAAGAGGGAAAATGTGAGCAGGAGAGAAGAGGAACAGACCATGAACCTGTGGGGAAGGTGAAGAGTGCACAAGTTTGAGGATACTTCTGATTTTTTAAGGATGGTTAAGAGATTGGGAAACGTGTGTTTGTGTGTATACACGTAACTGCTCTATTTTCAAAATGTCTAGCAATATGTACTCCTGACTTAGCAAAGTCTTACAAGCCATTCAGCAAGTAAGTGATTGCCTATTAATCATGTATACAAAGCAGATGATTTCACAAGTCACTTTTGCAAAACATTGGATTGTATCTCCTTCCCATCTAGCTGAGTGCTTCTCAATTCATTGGATTGCAGTTGTTATTGAAGTTGCCTTTTGCAATCTTGCCGAATATTCTTGAAGTCACAGTGGCCTTGATCCTGCATATTTTGTCATGATATATATGTATTTTATATATCTTCGTAATGGTCGCTGGGATTGCTCCAAAGCAAAGTGGGGTCCTCTAGCTGCTCCCATCTTAATTTCCCATGAATGCCTCTGGGCAGGGTACTTATCCTTTGTGACTAGCTATACCCACCCATGGCACCCATTTTATGGCTGTGCCCAGGACAGTTCCTCAAATTTCCAAATGTGCCCATGGGCCCACAAAGTTGCCTCCCCCTGTGTTAGATGAACATAGCACATAGGAAGCTGACTTATACAAAGTAGCTGACATAGCACATAGGAAGCTGACTTATACATGTAGCTCAGTATTGTACACAAACTGGAAGTGGTTCCAGGGTTTCAGGCAAGATTTTTTCAACCCTATCTGGAGATTGAGCCTGGAATCTTTTACATGCAAAGCATGTTCTCTACCACTGAGGTATCGTCCTCCCCCATGAAGGTGCTGAGTTACAAAGTATTGTATCATTGCATAGCACAGGGAATAGTTCCAGGATGGATCAATGTGCGTTATCTCTTCTTTTCCGTCAACACCCAAAGCGCCAATTGATGTTCAGTTGAATTATCGCAAGCATAGTGATAATGGCTCAAGCATAGTTTGGCTATGCTCAGGGTGGGAGTGGGAGAGAATATTAGTGTTGCACATTGTAAAGAAAGTGATGTATCAGTTACCTTCTGATCACAGCCAGAGTATGGTCTTTTGCAGTTATTATTAGGGAGTAAATACAGTACTGTTCTGTTAAAATTGAACTTACTTGGAAATTATGTGTGCAAATAATATTCATGCAAAAGAGCTGTTTAGATATACTAAAAGGGTAAACAAGACCTGAAAGTTTTTAGAATATAGTTCTGGCAGTGTGATTTGAAGCACAATCAGGTTTCACCACATGGCAGGGATTTGTGGCTATGTGTAAGTCATCTCACTCCATGCAGTGATGTAAAATGTTGTGGGCAGACCTATGTGTATCAGTGTAGCCCCATGTACTTCCTGCAAATAGCCCCCTCATTTTGCAATGTGGACCCAGCTATAGTCAGCCTGAGCCTCTCAAGTAGGCTTACAGATAGGGCTACAAAAGTGGCTAGAACACAAACTTTTTATTTTCCCATCTAGCCATACGGTCAGTGTAAGTCATTCATGGTACATCCTTGGCCTGATTTAAAAGAATCAATTCTCATCCCATCTATTTAAAAAAAACCCAGTGTGCTTGTCTGGAAGCATTTCATTCTTGCTAGAAGTGAGTGGATATTTACAAGCTTGCTCTCAGGTGGCAGTCCGCATCCCCTGCCATGAAAGCGCCAAACCTTCCATCACCAGCTGCTTGCAGTAGCTTACTCTCCCCGCAACCCCGCCACTTGCAGGTTATAAGTGTGTGTTTGACTGGTATAAAGCTCTTCAGATCTAAGATGCATCGCCTACATCAAGGGTCCCCAACCTTTTCAGGTGGATGGGCACATTTGTAATGTTTGAGAAACTCTAATGGATGTTCTCAGAAAGTGCCTGCTATGGGGGGGCACCTTGCCCATTCATAAAGTGGCTGACATGGTGAGCATGGCAGAATAAAAAAGCACACACTTCTCAGATAGCGAATTGGTGAGACTTAAAGAAAAGTAACTTGCCCAAGAATCCAAGTACAAGGCAGGGGTGAAGTCTGAGCTGCAAAACAAAAAACACTCTTTTGAACCCAAATAAAAATGGCACTGGATGACAATATTTCACTTTGCAGCAAGCCAATTTCCATGTTTAAAAAAAAGAAATTAAAAACAATTTTAAGAAATAAAATCAAAATGAGGCGGGGCAGGGAGCCTGGTGGGTGCCAAGAGAGGTGTCCCTGGGCACATTGGCCACATGGCCACTATGTTGGAGATCCCTGTCCTATATAGTTTGGAGATATTTTTTAAATATGGTGTTATAGAAATCTATTAAATAAATGAAGTGGCTGGCTGTTACAGGTCTAGTTCAGGAGCCCCTAACACAGTGCCTGTGGGTGCCGTGGTCCCCATGGTGACCCCCAACAGCACCCGCAGAGCTATGTACTCCCTCCCCCTTCAAAAAAATGTTTTAAATAAAAACCTTGGAAAATGTTTGGGTAGTCTTCTTTCTATCCCTTTTAAGGCTGCCACCTTGCTCTTTTTCTCCTCTCTCCCCTTTTGCATTGCTGTTTCCCCTCTCTCCCAGCCTCTGTCTTCGCTATTTCTCTCCCCACCTATTTCCCTTGCTATTTCTCCCTCCCTCCCAGTCTCTAGCCTCACTATTTCTCTCTCCTACCTCTTAGCTCGCTTTTGACTAGCTAGGCCCCCGTGACAGCGATTATGTGACTAGTCGCATCGTCTGTGAGAGTCATTTTGTGGTGGCGCCTACCGCAGTTTCTCAAATTCCCAAATGTGCCCACTGGTCCAAAAAGGTTGGGGATCCCGATTAGTCTGTGTTATCTTAGCAGAATTTTATTCATTGCTTCACTGCAGTGATAGCAGCTAATCCTTGTTGTATAGGTCATAGGAGTCTGGTTTCCAAAATAAATTGTAGTGAAGACCTATCTAGAATTAACTTTGTACAAGGATAAATTTTCATTGTTTTCCATACTCTGACAGCAATTTATGATTTTCATAAATACTAGACACCAGCTTGTTCAGGTGCTTGGGCTGGTCAATGCGATGGTTGTGTTTAAGACCTAGAAAGGGTCCATGATTGACCAACTTTGCATCTATATTCATTAATAAATAGTAACTGCTAAACTTCACTAATGCAACGTGTCCTGAATTCACGATGCATTGTGTACAATGCTCTAATTCAGGTATGTTGCATTTCTAAACTTTGTTTTCATTTAGTGTTTGTTTGCAAGTTTTTAGTGCTTGTTTACAAGCTATTTTAAATTATTCCAAAACATTTCTTATACCAAGAGAGTGCAAGTATCTCTAATAATGAATTTGCTAACTACTGATCATTTTTTTTAAACGTGCTTTGCTTTTCTGTTCTTGCTCTACACTGATCATCTGTTTATGATAAAGTGCTTATATGAATAATGTTCATGTTCACAGTTGGAGAATGCTGGAGAAGATCTCAAGGATGGTCTGTGCCGCTATGAGGGAGCTGTAGTAATACTTGATGCTGGTGCTCAGTATGGGAAAGTCATAGATCGCCGAGTCAGAGAACTGTTTGTCCAGTCAGAGATCTTCCCTCTGGAAACTCCTGCCTTTGCCATCAAAGAACAGGGATTTCGGTAAGTTTGATCATTGTGTTTTTTGTGTTTGTTTTTTGCTTTAGAACGTACTGAATTTTAAATGCGAAACCAAAACATGGGCTTGCCTAGTGCTCTCAGGGAGGATAAGGCCATCAATGGCTACTATTCATGATGGCTATATATTATCTCCAGCATGAGTGGCAGTGTGCCTCTCAATACCAGTTGCTGCGGAACACGAGCAAGAGGGTGCTATTGCGCTCATGTCATGCTTGTGAGCTTCCCACAGACATCTGGTTGGCCACTGTGTGAACAGAATGCTGGACTAGATAGGACCTTGGTCTGATCCAGGAAGGCTGCTGCTATGTTTTTTTTAATGTATATTGAGCTACTTGGCTGCCAAGTTAATAGGAACATATTTTCACTACAGTTTGAACTCCGAAACTCCTGAATGAGGTACACCAGCCTCCCCCAACCTGGTGCCCCCCAGATGTTTTGGACTACAACTCCAATTATTCCTGACCATTGGCCATGCTGTCTGGAGCTGATGGGAGTGGTACTCAAAAAACAGCTGGGGGGTATCCGGTTGGGGAAGGCTGATCTACACGTTGCTGAAAATGCACGTGGTAGACCTGGAATATACTGCCAGAGGATGCAGACATGGGGTTGCTGCCCATGTCACACAGAAAAGTGGTACTGGGAAGAATTCTAGGCTAGAACCCCCACTGTAAGTTATGGTTCCTGGGTGCAAGGAATTTTTGATGGGAGAGGCATTCAATCCTTCAATCCTCAACCACGTTCTGGAGTGGTACAGGACTGCATACTCACCCCACTCCCCTTTCAAACATGTAGATTGGCTCTAAGCTATATTCGTGAAGCCTGTATGAAATCAGTGACTACTGCAGGAATTCTTTGCTATAATAATGTAAGTTAATTGGTTAATCTGGTTGGACATTTTATCTCGCTTAAAAAAAGCCAAGAAGTGGCTAAGCAATATTAGAACCCTGTTCCACAGCGGCCAATGGTTGGCTGCCAAAATGCCAGCCCAGAGAGAAAGTTCCTGCAATTCTTCCTCAAGACTCCCAAATTTGAGAGGGAAGGAATTCAGTTGTTGTGAGGTACCCATCAAAAACCATCCTTGTATGCCATTTCAGGTTTAGTGTGGCACACATACAGTAAATTCAAGAGGATGTCCTTTGCCAGCTTTACATTAGTCAAGGGTGGACAGCATCCGTTGAGTCGAGGACTACTTTTCATGTTGGGCAACCAACAATTGCCCACTTTTGTCTGGCAAATTCACCGTCTTTCCTCTTGCTGCCAAGAGGAATAGAGGCAACCGTATGGTGCAGAACAGTGATGGATCATCCTTCTGTACCTTAGAGACTGTGAGAATGCATACCAGAGAGTCTCTCAGAGGGAAGTGACATCTCAAACAGGACACCTGGTCGAGAAGAAGAGGGATAGGATCGAAGATCAGAGGCTGTGGAAAAACACTCCATTTATGGGAAAATGTGAGGATGTTTTACTGCAGTGGAGGGATTAGAAAAGGAGCAGGAAGGCTTCTGGGGAAGAGGAGGCAGGCACTGCAGGGGACAAGTACAACAGCTGCTTTTTTACTGTAGCACTTTTTCCCTGCTGCTTTTTTACTGCGGCTTTCGATGGCAGGCGAACATGGGGGCTGCATGCAGTCCATGTGTTGCCCACTGCTGAGAGAAGTGGTAGGATTTGTGATTGGCCCTTTCCAGGTCAGATGGCCTCTGTACATCTCATCAGCTGTGGACAGACACTGAGACTGCCAGAAGTCAGGATCGGATGGAACAGGTGGATCAAGCTAAGCATTATCGACATGCTCCAAACCTTGATGCCATTTTGCCTGTAGTGCAGTGTTAACATTTATATCGAATAGGATGAAATCCATTAGGATCCCTTAGGAGAGAGATGGGGGAACATGGTAAGCAATTGTCTGTTGCACCCTCTGCAACCTCTCCGTTTAAGGACAAGGCCAACCAGCCCTAGGAACACCCACCAGGTGCCAAAGTCACATCACTAAGATCACCATTGTGGTACTGAAATACCTAACAAGGTAAGCAGAAAAAATGACATCCCGTCAAGATTGAAGTCAAGATTACCAGCCAAAACCACAAGTGCAGCCTAACAGCCCCATAAAAATATTTCTTTTGTGCCTAAGACACCAAGGGCTATACGAAGGAGCTGAATTCAAATAACATTTTCTTGTAAGCTTGAATGGACAAGATAACTCTAGACACTGTCTGCATTCACAAGCTTTCAATCTTGTTTACTACCTATAAAAGCCCTGCTGGCAGAATCAACAGGTGTGCATTTGTGTTGCCACAACTGCTAGTTCCATGGCACAATCTTTAAAAAGTTATACTGTAGTTGGTCATTGATTGTAAAGCACTGTCCTCCATTAATGGGGAAGGCTTTGTCAATAGAGTGACATGATTAGGACCTGTAGATGACTTGGGTGGTCCTACTATTTCGCAGTTCAACTAGGTCATCAACAGAATAGTGATCATTATAAATGTTCCTGAAAGAGGTCTGGAATCTAGCCAACTCCATGAGTTCCTGGAGTGTCTGTGAAGTGGTTCATGGCCATCAGTGGTAGGAGGGTAGTGTAGGGTAGGGTGGGAGGAACAACCACGCATTTGTGTTCCCTCCTGCTTCCTCTCCATGCTGGTTTAAAACATCCAGGCCCCTCTAACTGGTCTGTCACTCAACAGGGGTGAAAATGGGCAAGGGTCTGTTCTTCTGTAGAATAATGACCTTGCCATGACAACTGTCTTTTCTATATCCTGTTCAAACTACTCTTTGCCTGGTAAATAGAGAGTGAGTGTGGCTGGGTTTGCACATAACGCTAACATAACATTGTTGAATTCTGGGTTGTTTTGTTGTGCAAATTCGTGGTTTGTTAACCATGAACAACACAGAAAGAGAACCCATGTTCTGTTATTGACTGGGTTCGCCTGACACACCAACCCATCTAGCTATGATGGGTTGTCATGTTGTCCGAACCCAGTATGTCCAATTCTTGCGAACAAGCCACCCTGACGACCTGTGGCTTGTTCTAGGGTTATTCGTACCCATGATAGATTAGTATGTCATCTGAACCTTGGAAACCGATTTCATCATGGGTTGCTGGGATTGGCTAGAGAGCCTCTTGGCAAGAGCGGCAAAAACCTCAGCCGCTCTTCACGATCTTGCCCGTGCACCAGTGACTGCCCCTTCACTGATGCCAAATAGCACGTTGGAGGGACCGTCACTTGTTCGCTACCCCTTCGCTACAGCTCCCGAAAATAGTGCAAATGTGTATGTAATTTATTATTATTTTTATTATTATTTACACATATCGGACAGATTGGCCTATCTCACTTGTGTAGTCTTGCCTTGTCAATGTCCTTTTATGTTTCAGCTGTCAAAGGGAGCTAAGTGGATTAGGTAACATACAAAGAAATTGACAAGGTGAGAGTGCTGCCTATGACCTGGGGAAAAATAATACTAAGGGGGAGGAGGAACCCACTAGTGCAGTTGAGAAGCATTGGAAAATAGGGGAAGAGCAGGAGAGGTAGGTGCACCAAAAGTGTGTGTGGTGGCAACAATATCTCCCACTTAGCAAGGTGAGCCTCTTGCTTTCAAGTGCTGAACTGACACTTGCCAGAGAAAAAATAATAATAGTTAAAAAATACAATTGCGCTACTTTCAGGACCTGAAAAAAATGACCCTATCTGTGTACTTCTGAAGACTGGGGGAAAACGTTGGTGAATGAAAAGGGGTGGCAATCAGAGTGGGGAGGGGACCAGGACAAGGAGACAAGATGGGTTCTGCTGTGAAAGACACTGGGATATGTATGAGAGCCAGCTGGAAGACTGAGGGGAAAGGATAGAGAACATGCCACAGTAAGCCTGCTCGTGTGTTGGGTGTACCATGGGTTGTTCTGTGAATAACCCACACTGCATAGCTGATTCGCAGGGTGGCTTAGTGTGACGTATGAATCTGCCCATTCGGTTGTGAACTCTGAGTTATTTAAACCATTTGTCATTGTTACCTGTGAACCTAGAACCATGGGTTGTTCATGGGTTGTTTTGCCAGGCCACAGAGGCAGCAGGCAAGAGTGGTCAGATAACCAGCTGATCTACATGACAGTACTACGGTGCTGCAGAGGCATTTGGGATTCAGGGAGGGCGCATGTGAAGAAGGAGGGGGGAAATCATGGTTTGTTCAATCATCTGCCAGACAAAACCTGGGTAGGGCAACAAAACATGGGGTTACTATGGGTTAAATAAGCCATGGATTAGTGTTATATATGAACCAGGTCAGGGGTTTTGTTGTTGCTGTTTTAAAGCATGCCTACTTTTTTCCAGAAAGACTGTAGTAAAATAAATATTCACTACCGAATGAAATAAATGGGAGAGGACATCCTCTGTGTGTCTATTCTCCTAAGGAAATATTTATATTGCTGTTCCAGTTTTGTTACAGATTAAAACAAGTAAATAACGTGTGCACATCTTGGATTAATGCCCTATTATTTTTATTTATCTCACACACACACACACACACTAGATTGCCCAATTCGAGTAAAAGAAGTGATTGCATTTTCATTTACATTTTTTTCTGTGCTTATTTTTGTGGAAGATAATAGACCCAAGTGGCTTGCTTGAATATTCAAAGTGTGTATGAAATGCACAGTCTCCTCAGTGTCAGAAATTCAGAACCTGTTTAAACAAAAGGCATTTTGGAATTTATCACAATTCCATCATCATCACCACAATTAGTTGCTAGTTACTCCTTTTATTTGTAGCCTACTCTATCCCAAGAGCTCTTGCTTGGCTATTTTATATTAATATGAAATGTGGCTATTCAGGAGAATAAAAATTTTAGTGTAAAACTTTGAATTGAGCAGCTTCTTACACTCACAGTTAGGGACTGTAGTGAACAGTCAAATGTGCAGTATCCCCTACCTGCAGCTTGAATTGCTATCGCCTAGGAAGAACTTCACCACAGATCTTTTGATTGTATAAATTGGACCCTAAAGCCTATACATTTCTTTAGTAAAAGATCATAGCTGAGAAGAAAATAGTGATGGAAATTGCGAGCTTCCTTACGGCACAATCTAGAGGGTTACAAGGGCCAGTTTATGCAACCAAGGAATTGAGTGACGTAGAGTGCAATTGTAGGCATGCCTACTCAGAAGTAAATCTTACTGCATTTAATGGGCCTTTCTCCCAGGTAAGTGTGTATAGGATAGTAGCCTTAATGTTTCTCCAGGACGGTAATGCATCAGGTTCATGCTTGAAGTTAGCATATGAAAACGCTGGGCTGAATTCTTTTCCCTGACATGCTCTCACAGCAATAGTAAAGGAAGCACACTCTGACTTCTGCCATCAGCCAGGGGACCTCGTGCCAGTGGGAAGCTGCACCCCCGACTTTCCGGGAATAGCGCCAAGCCAAGGGAGAGACCAACCTGACCCATCTGCGGGCCAGAGAAGGAGCGGTTGAACTCGCTTCCCCCTCCTTGCCAGAAAGAGCACTGGGCTGACGGTTGCCCTGGGACTGTAGAAGTAAAGGGAAAGAACAGTCAGCCCATTGGGCCAGGGCACAAGAGCCTCATTCAGCCAAGTTCACCAACAAGGGAAGATCAGCCTGGCCTGAAGTGCATTTAATGCCTGCTTATAGTTCCCCACCTTGTTCTGGCCTTGAAAAACTGATACCCTCCTCTTCCCTTGTGTGTCTTGTCATGTTCATTTGTAAGCCTGGTGGCAGGGCTCTCGCTTCAATTGATGTGAGCACCTTTAGGAGACAATAATTGTCTGAGAAGTAGGATAAAAATGCAGTAAATTAACAAATGGTATATGTGCTTCTCTGTGTAATGTATAGATTTGGTCCTCAGTTAGAGTTGATGAGCCTTCAGTCTTACATTTGAAGCACTTCCATGATGGGGGAGGGTGAGCAGCAATGGAAGGGAATGCACTGTCCTAATGAAATATTTGTTTACTTAATTGAGTTGGCTATTCAGCCTGTCCCATCCCACTAAATTTATTTATTTGCATTTTTAACCTCACTCTTCAGCCAGCAAGGTTGTTGCAGCAGCTGGCATTAAAACATTAAAATGACAATCAACAGTACAAGAGAATTAAGCAGCGAAGCAGATAAAATTCCAGTGTTAAAACAAATTTAGAAGTTGTGCGATCTAAAAGGCCTGGGTAAGTCAAAAGACCTTCAACTGGCTCCAAAAGGAAATTGGTTTTGGCACCAAGGCAAGCTTCCATGAGGAGGGAGTTTCAAATACAGGGTGCCACAACCAAAGAGGCCTCAGCTTAAAAATACACCCAAACCTACAGAAAACAATGTCTTTTGCAACACTGGAGTACAATATCAGAATAAAATTTCCTGTACTTATTCCCAAACGTTAACATTCAGTCCTGATAAGAACATCTGGAAGCAATTTCCAGATATCTAAAAAAATTGTTCACTAATACAAGGAAAGGCTTCTATAAATTGGTTTTATGTATAAAACTTAGAGTTGCTTTTTTCTTTTTAATATATTAGTTTTTAGAGCTATTCTAATATAGAACTATATTAGAACCTTTTTGGGTCTGTGGCTTTTTAGGTTCATAAGCACCCTACTTTCTGGCTTTACGTATTTCTTGATGGAATTTAAGATTGGATTTCAGAGACTATCCAGAGACAGGGAAGCTTACCACCTCAGGGCAGCTGTTGAAAATGTAGTTTTGTGTTATTAAAGTCCACAATTGATACCGTCAAAATGGTGCCTTCAACTGACCATAAGATTGCAATGTAATAACCTAGGAGGGGTAGTTATAAGATGCTAGGACAAGATGGGCCACAGAAGAATCATTCCCAATAGTGAAAGTTAAAGTATCTCCTGAGGGGGGCTTTTTATGGGGATGTTGATGGGTTTAACTCCAATTGTTTTTGGCCATTCTGGTTTGCATTCTTATTTTCTAAAAGCATCTGCTAATGATCATAATTTTTTAGTCCAGACAATATACCAGTCAAGATCATTTGCTAGTCTAGTAAATCACAACTTGCTCATTTTAAGGATTTAAGATGCTCTACATCAGAGGTGGGCAACTTGTGTTCTGGCCTACAACTCCCATCATCCCTCATCAGTATTAATGCTGACTTAGGGCTGATGGGAGTTGTAGGCTGAAACATGTGGAGGGCCAAAAGTTGCCTCCCTCTGCCCTACACACATGTACAGTTATCTTTATAAAGGTTTTGTGCAAATGTATAGTGATATATTATTGAAGCTTTACTTAGTTCCAAAATCATATTTCTTTAAAAATAAGTCTATTTTCTTTGCAGGGCTATCATCATATCTGGAGGACCAAATTCTGTTTATGCAGAAGATGCTCCCTGGTTCGACCCAGCAATATTTACGATAGGCAAACCTGTTCTTGGAATCTGCTATGGCATGCAGGTGCTACTCACATCTTTTACATATATCATTCTGTGGTTGTATGTTCTTACAGCTTGGTTAAGAGTGTATGATTATTTATGTGCATAGCTTGTAACAGTAGACTTCAGCAAATGTAGGCCATGGCCTTTCTGGTGGAACTGAGAAATTGTGTATTCATTCCTTGCATATCATTCATAGTGTGGTTCCAATTGTATTCTGTGCAGATTTAAGGGCTCTGCAGGCCGGTCCAGTTTTCTAAGAGTGAACAGAAGCCTGTTGTGTGGTTCATGAGATGTCTGAGGCCATTGCTATGGCAGGAAAATATGCATAAATTTAAAAATGGGATTGCTATGGCCTCTCAGTTCTTTTAAATGTGTTTGCTGTGGTATTTAATGTTGGCCCTGATATTTATCTGTAGCATTTTCTTAAATTAATCTAGGACTAAGGTACCACGAGCAGTTTACACACACAAATATTACATTCTTGCCAAAAAAAACCACCCCAAAGCCCTTTCTCAACACTATCTTCCTCCTTTACCATTTATAGAAGAGTTTAAAATGTACAACATGCTGTACATGAATAAAATGTACAGGTCCTTACCTGCAGGCTCACAGTCCAGATAACATCATGAGACAAAAGGAGAGGTGATTTAGAGGGAAACTTTGCACTAGTTGGGTCAAAGTAAAGTGACACACACAGAAAGATTAAGGGGGTGGGGAAATAGGCCTAACTATAAGAAAATACAGGACATTATCAAGAATGAAGCGCAAAAGACAAAAGATGTATCTTCATTAATTAAGGGCACAATCCTATGCAAGTTTAGACAGAAAAAAAGTTCTAAAACTCCCAGCATGCTCCAACTAACAATTGGCTGGGGCATGCTGGGAGTTGTAGGACTTTTTCTGTCTAAACATGCATAGGATTGTAGCCTAAATGAGGAGAAAGGGGGGCTCTGCCAAATATCTAAAGGGAGAGAGTTCCATCCGTAAGGGGCTGTGTGTGTGTGTGTGTGTGTGTGAGAGAGAGAGAGAATACAAAGACAAGAAATAGCACAAGGGAAAGGAGGCTTAGTAAGAAGATTAGTTTTTGTTGAATGGGGAAGAAGAGAATAGAGAGAAAACCATGAAGATAAGGGGCATGGCCATGAAGAAACTTGAAAGTTAGAAGCAGCTTTAAATTTAAAATGGGACAATAGAGGAAGCTGGTTAAGAGACACTTATAGAGGTGTACCATGGTGAAAATGTCAAGAGAAGAAAACTCAGCATGCCAGAAGTGTCGAGAATAGAGATAATGGCTCGGTTCACAAGTAATGAGACACCACTGTGGGTGTATTTCCCTGTGGGGTTTCTCATTGTGGCGGCCACCACCATTTTGAATATTTATGGCACGACGGGAGCACGCCATCAGTTCTCGTTATGTGCAAACCCGGCGAGGGTGGCTTGTTAGGTTGGTTAACAACCAACCTGGAACCCTAAAACAGCCCATTGGTTCTGGGTGGCTTATCAACCACCCCAATAACCCACCCTCACCGGCTTCGCACATAATGAGAAGCAGTGATGGCGGGGGATTTGATTGCCAACATGGTGCCTGTGGGCGCCGAAACACACCATGGCTAATGAGCCACGGGTGCGCTGCAGTGATTGTGTGAACCAGGTCAATAAGTTTAGGTGGCATGGTAGGAAAACCAGTATGCAAAATATTATAAAAACCAACACAAGGGAGAATGAGTCTGCCCCATTCCTAAGATCTTCTAGACGGGCCCTTCTTTCGAGACCGCTGCCTTCAGAGGCGCATTTGGTGACAGCTCGAGAGTGGGCCTTTTCGGTGGTCACTTGCAGGCTGTGGAACTCCCTCCCAAGGGAGGCTAGTTTCTCATCTCTGTTGTCCTTCCACCAGCAGGCAAAAACCACTGTATTCAAGAATGCCTTTGGCCTGTTAGTGAGTCTGTTGGGTTGGATACTATTCTTAATTCTTACTTACAATGAAAACAAGATTTTTTAATTTTAATATATAAGCTGCCTTGAGTGCTGTTTTTTGATAGAAAGGTGGGATACAAATAAATAAATAAATAAATAAATAAATAAAATAAGGGGTGCATAAGGATTTTTAGTAGAATAAGTAGATAGGATGAATTTTAGAAATATTAGAGAAAACTGACAGGCCTTACCTAGAGCAGTAATGTAAGCCGGGGTTGTTTTTTTTTAAAAAAAGAATAACACCGAATCTGTTTAACTTGCTGAGGAGAGGGATTTTGTCAAGGTGGAGAGAGAGCGAAAGTTTAGGAGAGATAGAATACCTGTTGAATTTGAGGCAGTCCAGTATTCAAGAAGAAATAGCTGTTAAAGAGTTCAAGATATTGGTAATAACAAAGTGAGGGAACAGAAAGAGCTGGATATTATCAGTGTAACAATTACATTGCATGCCAAACGAAGAAATTGGGCTGTCAAGAGGAAGAGTATTAAGTGAATATTATGTGTGTGGAGGAGGAATAATTAATCTCTGGCGGACAACAACAGAATGAACAAAATATGAAGAGCTATCAATGAAAACTTTAAAAGAATAACAAATTTTGTTCTTCTGCAAACTATGGGGCTCCACCAAGCCTGCTGATACCTCCCTCTTGGGCATGGATGGTGCTATTTTGGTTACCTAAGGTCCGGCTCTTAGAGAATTGAGATCACAATTGGTATACACAGGTGGGATCTGCTATAAAATGTTGCAGTATGGAGTAGTTCCGCTCAGGCTTCCAGCCATTCTATTTCATCTCCCATGTTTCCACTCCCACCGAGTCAGACTGCCTTCTGTGCCCACGGAGCATGCTCAGTCTTCATTGGGCTATTTTTTTTCCACCTCAGGTTTCTTTATTAAAAAAATAAATTAAAAATGCACTTCTGCAAAACTCAGGCTTCACCCAAGTGCGCTCATACATTCCTTGGTGCATGGGTGGTACCATTTTGGAACTTAAGGGCTGACACTTGGAGAACTGAGACTGTAAATAAGACAGTTGAGGTTCTGGGAACAGAGAAGTTTCTCAGGTAGTGGAGATGAAAGGAAGTTGGGAAAACAGAGGTGGTGAGAATCTAAATAGGACTTTTCAGAAAATTAGAGAGCCAATAGCATGTTTGAAGTAAGAAGAACAACACCAGAAGAAAGGTGGGGGGGAATGGATATGTGAGAGAGGAAAGAACAGAGGTAGAAGAGAAAGAAAAGAGGCTGAGACATCCTATGTGTGTCTGATTCTCTCTCTTTTTTTTATGCCTTTCATAGAATTCTTTTAGATTTCTGTGTAAGAGTAAACTGCAAGCCCTGAAAGTCGCTGAAAAGCCTTGTCTAAATTTAGGGGAAAAAATGTGGTTTATATTTATATAATTATGGAAGAGTACATTGTGCTGGGAAATGGAACTGCCCCACAGTAGTGCAGAAATCCAGAAACAATACCAGCCCCAGGACTGAGTCTGAGTGAGCTTGCACAAGACGGTATGCAGATTGTATTCATCTCTGCAAAATCAAATACCGCTGCTTCAGATTTGTTGTAACAATGAAGGAACAGTCAAGCGCAGTAAATGCCATGTCAAAACAGAACTCCCTCAAATAGCAAGGCTTCATGAGGGATCATATACAGTATAGTGAGAAATAATAATAAAGTAAGCTTCTGAATTGGTGATTGCCTTAGTCACGTTTATATGTGCAAGGAGAAGTCTGTTGTTTGTGCAGCCTGTAATCCAAGATAAAAATACTGGCCTAGTGGTAGTCCAAGTGGGGACAGATAATCTTCCACTATGATGTGATGTTGAAGTAATAAGGCTTTTTTCAGATCTGTCTGAACACTGTAATAACAAAGTGGAATGGTTTTATTCTATTATTTTGTCATTCAGATCATGAAAGGAGCTGGGTCTTAGAACCAGGCGTAACGAGGGCTTGCACATTGGCATGTGTCCGATGCAGACATGTATCTCCATCACTGTTAGGGTGGTTTGGACCCCTGCGTTCACCTGTGGTACACTAATACATAGTGCCTAGTTCTCACAAACCATGGACAAAGTGGCAAACCTGTTCCTAGGTTTTATTTCCCAGACTGCAGGTGGGGATTACATGACTGCTCTTCCATAAAAACACTGCACCTAGAAGGCCAGGCACTCTGACGTCTAGATATCTGCAGGGCATTCTTAAAAGGGAAGAGCAATTGTGCAAGTTCCCACCTGCAGCCTGAGTGCTACAGTCAGGGAACAGGTTTACCAACTCAGCTGTTAGTGAAGCTCTATTCAGGTGTTGGATTCTCTATGCAGGAACATAGGAAGCTGCCTTATACCAGGTCAGACCCTTAGTCTGTTTAGCCCATATTGTCGACACTGGCTGGCAGCAGCTCTCCAAGGTTTTACGCAGAATTCTTTCCTAGCCTTACCTGGAGATGTCAGGGATTGAACCTGGGACCTTCTGCTTGCAAAGCATTTGCTCTACCACTGACCTACAGTCCCTCCTAAGTATCACATGGGGAGAGAGCGAGGCCACATGTGCTTACAGTGCCGGTATCTCCCCTACCAGCCCCAGCCTGCCCATGTATTGGGGGCATGTCTGCAGAGGGAAGCCTGTTCCAGCTCACGGAAACAATCAGTGCATGTTCAGCAGGCTTCCCCTTTGCAGTGGGCAGCCAGGGGCTGGATCACTACCTCACTCTATCTCCATATGATATTAATTGTGTGGAAGAAACAAACCTCTGAATAAGGCCTAGGTATTTATAACCAATAGCGGTTGAGTTTGGTGACTTTCCAAAGACTTGAGGTATGGCTTTCCACTGGATGTTTTCCTGGGAGTTTTGCTTGAAGCAGCTGTTGTACCCAGTCTTCAAGCTCTTTTTTTAAAATTAGGGGATAGGGAGTTAAAAGTATTTTGGGTGCCTGTGTAGAGTTCCTTAAAAGGAGATTCCTAGGAAACTCAAAGCGTGCCGTGCTGTAGATAATGGTCCTGCTTTCAAGTCTCAGCACGGCCAGGAGCACCTGTGTTTCAGTCCCGATCCTAAAATGTGGGTGGAATGGATCAGGGAGCATTCGTCTACGTAACAGGATTACATTTTTATAAGAGGTGCATGGCAATTCCGTGTTCTAGAGCAGTTCAGAATGCACATCATTGTGTACATGGAACCACTGTGGTGGAACATGGGTTACTTTTATGCAATATTAGAATGCATTCCATCACACATATGACAGTATGCTGTTATACTACAGTGGCATCTAGGGATGGGATCAAGTGCAAATGAACTAAATGGCATAGAAAATGTCTAGGGATGCATCTATTGGTACTGCCAAACTTGATGCCAAACGTGAGGCTAAGTAGTGCTCCATAGCCAACTGTACAATAATGTAAATTATCCCCAGTGTCTTGGGAGACTAAAACAGAGGTTGATATTTTGTACTTAATCCTTTAATGGAAATATTATCAAGGTTATAAACATGCTATGAATGGATTTTTGGGGTGTTGTGCAGCCCAATCAATGGCATGTTTGCTTGGCAGCAAGTTGCACTGAATTCATTGAGGTCTACCTCCAAGTAAGTGTGCATAAGATTGTAGATAGTGCCCGTGCTCCACTGACCTGTCCCAATCCAGAAATTAGTGCTTCTGCTTGTTTACGGGGTTAATTTTAGAAGTGTGAAAACTTTGTTGTACGAGCGGTCACTCCCGCAAACGCAACAGAGATGGGCCAGCCCAATTGAATACTCTCCACAGTGTCACAGTTAAAGTACATTAACTGGATCTTACTTTGTCCCAGCCGAGAAATACGTGTTTCAAGCCTCCTTGGGATTAGTTTAGACAAAACAAAGATGACCCATTTAACCTAAGATTGTCTTTTTTTCATGGGAATGGGAACAGATGAATAATTATAGGTAATTATTTAAATAACCTTCTCCTCTGCAGAATACTCCAGTGCAAATTGGATACCTGGAGAACACAGCATAAAACAATAAATGCTGCATGCACTGCACTTCCTTTCTCCCCTTCCCTGGCATTCCCCAACATTTAGAAGAGCTAGGAATCCTTTGAGACTAGGGAGGAAACGGGAAATGTGCTGCTGCTCTGTAGCAGTGAAGAGGGAAGCAGGGCAGGTGAGCAGAGGAGGGGTGAATGACCATCCTCGCAGTAATTATTTGCAATGCTGAACTTAAAATACAGGTTCGCTGCGGCTCTGTAGCTTGCTTATGGGCTATGTGCTGAACAAGTTGTGTGTTCCCTGACTATTTCTATGCACAACGATGCTAGTGCATTAAGAAATAGGATGACGACAGTAGCTGAATTGTGATCACTCATTAGCTTTTCTGTTTTTGACAGATGATGAATAAGGTATTTGGAGGTACAGTGCACAAAAAAGATGTCAGAGAAGATGGTGTCTTCAGCATTACTCTAGATAACACGTGTTCACTGTTCAGGTATGCACATACTTTGGTCACAGAGCAGTGGAGGAGGAGACTGGATTGGAGACAGTACTAGGGGCTATGAAGAGAAGTTTTTAAACTTAACAATTTAGTCTGTCAACTGTGGACACATGGGAAAATATGCATTGGTCATCCCCCCCCCCCCCAGTATTTTGTTCTTAAGGGAGCACCTTAACTGTTCTCAGTTGAGGTCTGTTAATAATGTTATACTTTTATTTCATGATCTAGTTCTTGTGTTTCTACTTAGGGGACTCCAGAAGGAAGAGATTGTTCTCCTCACCCATGGAGATAGCGTAGATAAAGTAGCAGATGGATTCAAAGTTGTTGCACAGTCTGGAAATGTTATAGCTGGTATGTATGTTCTGCACTATTTACCGGTTTGATCGGTTTGGAAAGAACCTGTGAAGCAAAATATAGAACAAATATACAAAAATGTGTATCCTTAAGTTTAACGCCATGCATTTCCCTTCTTAGATTGCAAACAAAGTTTAAGATTTTAAAAATACGTATTTGTAAAATTCAGTCGATGTGGTGGTTTAGTTTTCATTGGTAGGTTGCAAGGAGTTAAATTGTTTTCAGTATTTAAATTAGACCAGTTTGCATGTGGCAGTGTTATGAACAGGAAGCCTGTATGGTTTGTGATTCCTGCTCCTCTGTAAAATGATTGTCTCCAGAGCAGCTCTTAAAGTATGCGCACATGTATGCTCATGCATGCACATTTTTAAAAACTGTAAAATATTTTTCACCACAGAAAAGGCTCTGTATCTTTTGCCCACCAGCTTCATAGATCTTAACTGGCAGGCGCTTGAGCAGAGCCTAGGTGTCCAACCTTAGGGTCCAGGCAGATTCATATAAGTCAAGAGTGCACAACCAGAAAGAGGGGGGGGGGAGGTGCAACTGACCCTCCTGCCCAGCCCTTTGTGGGCCAAATGATGTCAAGCAGGCATGACCACTCACACTGAGATAGTTTTGACCCTAGCAAAAACATTGGGAGCATGTTTCTCTTGGCATGTCCCCTGGGAACTGGCTTCACTGCACATGGGGCTTCTCCAATTGGAGAAGTTGCTTCACCTGCCCTGCACCTTCTCCAGTTTTGGAGAGGATGAAAGGCAGATGAAGTTGGTTAGCCAGCCTTCACTCATCTTTCACCTGCCCTGCGCTGGGAAGGTGAAGGATGAGAGAAGCCGATTCATTTGCAGAAACTCCTTCAAATGCCAGACAAGTATGCAGCCACAGTTCCCCCAGTAACCTTGTTATCTCCAGTCTTTGATTGGAGATAACAAGGGGATTCCTTTGCAGCTGTTTGTCCTCCATGGGGAGGGAGAGCAGTGTGCAGAGGAATCCCTTTGTTCTTTCTGATCACAGATTGGAGATAAGATGGGGATTCCTCTCCCCACCTCCTCCCAAAGCCTCTTGGGAGGCTCCCGGCAAGGGGGCAGGGCTTGGGGAGGGGAGTGGGCAGGGCCTGTGGAGGGAGCCTAAGCCTTCAAAGGCTGGATGAGAAACCCCCGTAGGCTGGATTAGGCCCATAAACCCTGTGGGGGATGGCCCTTCAGATAATCTGGTCCCAAACAATTTAGGGCTTTACTTTGGTGAGGTTTGCACAGCATGCTAACCCACACTCAGTGGTTGAGTGTGGGTTGTTTTAAACTGTGGGTTATTTGTTGAACCATGGGTCAGCGTGTTGTCTTAATCCAGGACATTTGCCTCAGGTGGCTTGTTAACCATGCAGTGTGGCTTATTTTTCTCGAACAAGCCACCTTGAGAACCCAAGGTTTGTTGTTGGGTTGTTCAGGGTGGTTAACAAGCCACACTGCATGGTTAACAAGCCGCCCTGCAGAAAATGTCCTGGGTTCAGACAACATGCTAATCCACGGTTCAACAACAACCCACGCTCAACCACTGAGTGTGGATTAGCATGTTGTGAGCCCAGCCTTTATGCTGACCCCAGAAAAACACTGCCAACCAGTGTAGCTGATACAAAATCAGTGTTATGTGCTCTGATCTTCTGCCCCCTGCAAGTAACCAGGCAGCTCCATTCCACAGTGGCTGATGCTTCCAAACTGTCTTTAAAGGCATCACCTGGAATGTGTATATTTGGAATCTTGCTTTGGGTTTTACATTTTGATACCCTTGAGCAAACGTTTAGTTTTAATTTTTAGTGTTGTTGTTTTTTCTTTCCAAAAGAGTGACGCTATTCAGCTCTGTATCTGCCAACACACTTTGAGTCATTCTCTTGGAAAGAAAATGTAACAAGATAAGGTGCTCAGGAAATAAATTGACTATTACTTGGTCACTTCAATGTAACAAATAATTAATTGGGCATGTTTCAACTGATCCTGTTAGCATTTTCCTGGTAGGACGTGTTGAATAATATTTTAATAAGAGCAGTGCATGTTTAGGTTTTGCCAGAAAAACACACGTTCTAACAATGCTTTAACAAATACTTTACTCTGGTTATTTTTATTTACATGTGAGTCCCCCTCCCCACTAAATATATATGGTCATTTTTTCATAGTGATGTAATGCGTAGGCATTCTGTTTTTCAATACTTCCTAAGCTATAGCAAATGAATCTAAAAAACTGTACGGAGCACAGTTCCATCCTGAAGTTAGCCTTACGGTGAATGGAAAAGCAATGCTGAAAAACTTCCTGTATGACATTGCCGGCTGCAGTGGCACCTTCACAGTTCAAAATAGAGAACAGGAGTGCATTCGAGATATCAAAGAGAAAGTAGGGTCATCGAAAGTCTTGGTAAGGTTTGAACGTTTGATCCAGACTCATTCCTGTCAATAAGAGTAGCATTTGATTATGATGTAACCTTAGTTTCAGTTTGTATACTTCAGGATATGTTCTTTTTAAATGTGGAATGCTTTCCTACCTTGCTAAACAGAGGCTTCAGTGTACTGTTGATACTGTAGTAAACAATGAAAAGTAAATGCTATGTTTGAATGGTGACATTTTTCTATTCACTAAATACATTTAATGGTTTTGCCTTCACTCTCTCAACCTGTTCAGGTTTTACTTAGTGGAGGTGTGGACTCAACTGTGTGTACAGCTTTACTGAACCGTGCATTAAATCAAGAGCAAGTGATAGCAGTACACATAGATAATGGATTTATGCGCAAGAGGGAAAGTCAGTCTGTGGAGGAGGCACTCAAAAAATTGGGAATTCAAGTCAAAGGTATTACATTACTTCTTTTGTATTAATCTGACATTTTAAAGTCCACTGTTCTCGTAGCTCTGCTAAGGAGCTTCGTCATATTAGCTTCTGTGCATACGCGCATGTGTGCGCACACACATACATGCACACGCGCACACACATACATACACGCGCACACACACACACACTAGAAATTAGGTGGTGGACAGTTTACCTCATTTCCATCTTTGGCTGCCTAATCCAGAAAATAAGAATCCTTTTGAACTGTAGGATTTTTCTTGGAAAATATGTGCTAGAACTTCAAATGCTCGGGGTGGATAGTCTGTTTATTGGTGATTAACAATAAAGGTTGTCCTTGGTTCGATATTGTGAGCTACAACCCACAGATCTCTTGTTCTCAACTTCACCCATTCTTCTTTTCTGCTCCGTATTCCTGGAACTCCCTCTAGAATCCAGCTTTCTTTCTTTTCTTTCACATTGCTCTTCAGAGTCAACCGGTTTCATGAAACCTTTGGTGTCATCTCTCTCCAGGGGTTCTGGGGAGGGAGAGTTTTTAGTTCTGGAATGTTCCTCCTCTTGGTTGCTGGGCAGAGTCCTGCAACAAGAATGATATGAAGGGAGCAGGGGACTTCTCCTCAGCTTTCAAACCAGATGTTGCAGATATTCCTCTCCTTTTACCTTTGGCTCCCCCACCTCTTGCTGTTTCTAATCCCCCTCGCCCCCACCGCCACCGTTGTCCAGATTTACTATAAACTCTTCAAAGCAGGGATCTCTTTTTTGGTTATGTTACTTTGTAAAGCACCATGGATTATGCTACATTAGTATTCTTATTCTTATTATTCTGCCTACTGCTGTCTTGACTGCTTAGATGTTGGGGTTGCTTATACACGGTCTTAGAAGAAAGGGGTACTGTTATTTTTCAGTTGTATTGTGTGTAATGACTGGCTGCATTTTATGTTGTTACCATTTAAAGCAATGAATATAAAAGTCTATGTCTAATATGGTTCTGCAGTTTTGTTGCCCAATTGTTTTTCCTTAGTACCCTGCATTTTAACTGAATTTTCAATAACGCTAAAAATACTAGAAACAGACTTTTTTTTTAGCTAGAATTACTTTTCTAGTGCCAAATCCTTGGAAATGGGTAAGAGAAGACTTGAGTGTGTCAGTTCTCAAATCATTTCAGACATTTCCTTAACCACCAATCTTGTATGTTGTGCAGTGGTAAATGCGGCTCATTGGTTCTACAATGGTACAACAACTCTGCCCATCTCTGAGGAAGACAGAACTCCACGAAAAAGGATCAGTAAAACACTCAATATGACTACAAGTCCTGAGGAAAAACGCAAAATTATCGGTGACACCTTTGTGAAGGTATCTGTCTTGCTTTAGTATAGTTTTGTTTTCATCAGCAGTTGTTTACAGTCACCAGCTCTGAAGTGCATGTATGTGCTTTTTCGAGCTAGCCTGTTGGCTGATTTTTGATGTTTTGCTTCCAGAGCCAAGCCTCTAGACATGTAGCTTTAAAATGTGTTGTTAGTTCAGCAGTTTCCAACATTTTTGGATACATCCCCATTCGGAAATGTGACCCCCACTGTGATATAAAAACCCAAACGATCAAACGACTCCCCATTATATCAGAGTTTACCTACTTACTGTTGAGGTTACTGTAGCTTAGTGGTAGAGCCCCTGCTTTACATTCAGAAGGTCCCAGGTTCAATCCCCAGCATCTCCAGGTAGGGCTGGAAAGAATCCTGCCTGAAACCCTGGTGAGCCACTGCCAGTCAGTGTCGATACTGGGCTAGATGGACCAATGATCTGACTTAGTATAAGGCACCTTCCTATGTTCCTATTCTCCACCCTGTATTTCATACTGTTGCCCTAGGCAGAATCATATTGGGGTTCCTGGCCTCTTAACACAGTGGTGTCACTATCTGCCCTAGCAGCAGTCTGGTTTATGGTGCCACTGAAGTGTCCTTCATCCCATATTAGTTTTCGTGTGTGTGTGTGTGTGTGTGTGTACACAGGCCTTCATCTTTTAATGCAAGTGAAACAGAGCTTTTAAGCAAAGCCTACCAGTTTGTCCAGTAGAGGTCACCCACTATCCGCTGCATTTTGTGTAAAACTCAGAACAGCTATATTATAACCCAGTAGCAGCCGTTAAGTCAGTACTTAAAACGCTTTTGCTTTTGGTTTGTTTCTACCCCGGACTCCACTTCCTCTTGTTTCACAAATGGCTTTGAAGGAATTGTTACATCATTAGAAAGAGGTTTCAGTTGCAGCTGGAGAAAATTCTTATGATACATTTACTGTCAGCTCTGCTTAGAAATCATTAAAAAAAAAAAGCCTTCACACAGTCATAACAGTCTGCATACTAAAAATGTGATAGAAACACAGTGAAAAAAATTCTAAACACAAATCCATTAATTGTGTGTTTGCCCACGCGTGCGTGTGAATAGCAAGAGGGCCTATGAAAAAGCAATACATTCACACGTATTTGTGTTTTATATAGGGTGTTAGCCGCCATGGGCTCTTTGTGAGGAAGACCAGGATACAAATCAAATCAAATAAATAAATAAGTAAATAAAATATTTTAGTCTGTGGTAAAAAAAGAAGAAAAAAAAGAACATGTCTGCATTGTTTCTTCCCAGTGTTCTCAAGTCCATGGCACTGGTACAGTTTGACAGTAGGCTAAAAGGGGATGGATGAATAGTGGTGATTAGATTTCAGCTTCCTACTAAGTGGCAGATGTTAGTATGAATAACTCTTACCATGTAGAGAGGGCTGTAATTCATGAGGACATTGAAGCCTGCTGTTTGTAAATAAGGTTTGGGAGCTGGGTTACAAAGAAGCATCTTCTCCATCTCCACTTCTCTCCCTCCCTCCCCACCCTAACTGTAGATTGCTAATGAAGTTATTGGAGAAATGAACCTGAAGCCAGAGGAAGTCTTCCTTGCTCAGGGAACCTTGAGGCCTGATCTCATTGAAAGTGCATCTGTTGTTGCTAGTGGCAAAGCAGAAGTCATCAAGACTCATCACAACGACACAGAGCTCATCAGAAAGTTAAGGGAAGAGGTAAATAGAACCTCGCATCTAACTTTTCATTACCCCAAGGGCCGATTGAATGTGGAAAGCAGTACCGAGATGTGCCGTGTTCCCTTTCTAGCTTTGTATGTAGCGTTGAGCATTTCAGCCAATATTTTCAAATTGTAGCTTTATATACATGGTGTTACTTTCACATGCAAAGACAGAAAAATCCCCACCACCACCCATGAATAATTTGTATACAGGCCCACTTACAAAGAGATTTTATACTGAATAAATTGAAGAACAATTTCAGATTCAATCTTGGGTATAAATCAGATTTTGTTATAGCCTGCTAGGCAGCAGGATGCCAAAACAACTAGATTGCATTAATTTTATGGAATGTGCGTGTGTGTGTGTGTGTGTGTGTGTGTGTGTATATACACATACACACACACCATATGACAGCAGTTACCAAGCCTCCCTGCCGAGAGCTTTGAATCACTTCACTATTGTCTTGGCCTCTTTGACATTTCATTGGAGTGGTGGAGGCAGGGTTTAAATTATAGCCTTAGTAGTGCTAGTATTTTATTAGAAATTAACGAAGAGATCCAGCTTAGCATGGGTTGGAGTAGCCCTTAGCTTTATACAGCAAAGCCTTTAAGCAAACTTACACAGCTGTCAGAGTTGGACACAGCGTGCCTGCCCTTTTGGAGTGTAGTTATACCCAAGCCCCTGCCATGATGATGCCATGATCCCTGCTCCTACAGCCCCCTGAGGGAGGGGTCTCACCACTCCAATCCTCTACGAGGGGCAGGGGAGCTGCTCTACAGTCACCGGGAGGAAGAAGCCATATAACTCTGTCTCTTGGCCTACTAATCTGCACAACAAAATGTGTGGACTGCAAAGCTACATAATGGTTAAGGAAGTCTGCCCCTATAGACTGAAGATGTTAGTGAAGGCTCCAACAACATGGACACATTAAAATTAATTAATGCATTAAAAATAATCCCTTCATATGTATGCCAAGTTTCAGGTGTCTAGGTTTAGGTTTCACACTCTTGGTACTGTGGTGCTGACGGACAGACAGACACACATTGTCTTTTATTATAATCGATTGGTTTTCTCATTAGCTGTACGTTCCTTCAAGATGAGACCCTGAAAGCCAACTGCACTGTTTTCCCTTGCAGGGCAAAGTAATAGAACCACTGAAGGATTTCCATAAGGATGAAGTAAGAGTGCTTGGGAGAGAGCTAGGTCTGCCCGAAGAGCTGGTCTCCAGACATCCATTCCCAGGTAAAGGATTAATGAAGCTCAGCAGGAGTCGGAGGGTTGGATCTTCCGCTAATAGAAAGCTTCTTCCGCTCACGGAAAGGCTGTCCCTGACTTAGCAGAAGAGAATTCCCTGAGAGGAGCAACCCCAGATCCAAAGGAGTATTTCTGTAGGCGCAACTCTTGCGCAAAAATGTGCACTAAGTTTTTCTCAAGACTTACTTTGTGGCCCACTAGTTTATATGCTACAGCCTGTCTTTGCTTTATTCCCATACTGTGTAACCCAGCCCCTGATACGCTGTGGCACTGCAGTTTGGGAAGCCGAGCTCTTGAAGAGAAGAAAGCTAAAACACTTTCTTTTGCTGCTCATGATTCTTTGAATCCAAGCCATTGTCTTACATCAATAGTACTGTTTAAGAGCTGAGAGCTGGTGTGATGGTGAGAAGTCTGAATGGTAAATCGGGAAGACTCCATTTCCAATCTATAGGCAAGCCACCCCATCCTCAGTTCTCCTCCTCCTCATAATGGGAATAATAATATTGATCTATCAAACTACGTATTATTATTAACGTGTTTAATACATGAGACACTTGAAAGATATGGGTGGAATCCAGACAGCCTCTTGCACAAGGGGGAGATACTACTGCTTTTGCAAGGAAGCCCCCCACCCACCCACCCCGACGTTTGTCAATTCTTCCTGCCAGCTGCCATCCTCCAATGCTATCTTGAGGATCCCCCGACCCTCAGGAATACACAAGAAGCTGTGGCAGGAAGGAGGAGGCTGAAAACCCTGTGAGCAGAAAACTCAGTTCTCATTTTTCTGGATCTCGGGAGAATTTGTTTTGACCTTTGGGTGGGTGTGAGGAAGGGATGCTGGAGTGCTACAACTAGCTAAGAGAACGATTAAATAATGGAAACAAAATACAGTTGGAAAGGTAACAGTGCTGGAGCACTTATCATAATGTAGCAGGCAAGAGGGGTGAGGCCTACAGTTCCTTCCTTACCTTTCTCTTGTGAGCTTAATTTTAAGAACATAAGAAGGGCCCTGCTGGATCAGACCAAGGGTCCATCTAGTCCAGCGTTTTGTTCACACGGTGGCCAACCAGCTGTCAGATGGGAACGCTTAAGCAGGGCATGAGCGCAACAGCACCCTCCCACCCATGTTCCCCAGCAACTGGTGTACATAGGCTCACTGCCTCTGGTACTGGAGGTGGCACATAGCTATCAGGACTAGTCGCCATTGATGGCCTTTTCTTCCAGGAATTTGTCCAACACCCTTTTAAAGCCATCCAAATTGGTGGCCATCACCACATCCTGTGTTAGTGAATTCCAAAGTCTAACTATGTGCTGTGTGAAGAAGTCCTTCCTTTTATCTGTCCTGAATCTCCCACCAATCAGCTTCATAAGATGACCCCGGGTTCTAGTATTTTGAGAGAGGGAAAAAATGTCTCCCTATCCACATTCTCCACACCATGCAGAATTTTGTAGACTTCTGTCATGTCTCCCCTTACCCTCCTTTTTTTCAAGCAAAACAATCCCAGCTCTTGTAACCTTCTCTCATCGGGGAGATGCTCCAGCCCCTTGATCATTTTAGGTGCCCTTTCCTGCACTTTTTCCAGCTCTACAGTATTTTTTTTTTAGATGTGGTGACCAGAACTGGACACAGTATTCCAAGTGTGGCCGCACCATAGATTTCTATAGGGGCAGTATGATGTTGGCAGTTTTATTCTTTTAAAGTAGCAGTGGGCAAATATAGGCTGAATAGGACCCTCAGATCTTTGCTGTCTGGCTGATCACTGGCAGCCACCCACCTCACCGCTGGCTGTGATTAAACGGTCCTTTGCAACAAGGAAAGGTAGATGGGGGAACCCTACCAACACACATGTTTTCTTCGTGTAAGAGTATATGCGTACCCATGCATGGAGTTCAGGGATTGGGTAGCAGCAGTTTGTCCTGTCTCCTTGGCATAAAGTTTTAGACATGGCCTGCCAGCCGTTGTACTCTCTTTAGGTCTACTCCTATTAAGGGCCTTTTTCTCAGTGGCCCCACAACTCTGGAATAAATTGTCATCGGGGGTCTGCCAGGCCCCATCATTTCAGGCTTTTGAGAAGGCCCTGAAAATGTACTATTTTACTCTGGCCTTCCCCTGATTATGTTTTATCAGACTGGGTTGTAGCTCCAGTTGTCTGCTTATGCAGATGTTTGCTGTTTTTTAGAATGTTTATTACTGTTTTTACTGTGTTTTTACTAACGTGTTTTGTTGTTGTATGCTGCCTTGAGAGAGCTTCTGCCCTGAAAGGTGGCCAAGAAATATTTTAAATGAATAAATTAATTAAGCATTTACAACAGGCTACAATCTAGATGAAATAAAGTTAAGCTTGTACAAATGGCAACTCTAGGCTAAATAGAGTGGATGCTAGCATAAGATACTAGCAAGGCGCTTACAGCTTATAGTAAAGCTCCATAATAGAAACACTTGGATCCCTGTCGGTTTCAACAACTGTGCCCCAGCACTAGCACTAATGATGCTACGGGAGCATAAACCAGTGTTTGCATAGGGTAACTAAGACTTGCAAGGGCAATGAGGAAATGGCAATTTGCCGCCGAATTTAAGTGGCAGATCGCTGCCTTTTCCCATTGCCTTAGCAAGCGTGAGCGACTGTGCGTTGGTTTTATGCTGGCACAGCACCATTTGTGCTAGCGCTGGGATCCAGTTGGATGCCACCCATACAATTTAAGTGAAATCTTTTTTTTAATGTATATTTATTGAATTTTTTATCTCTTTCTCAGCAATTCCATTGCTTAGGGCACAATCCTATCAAGATAGGCGGCCGCCTCTGAACTCGGAGGTGACTGCCTATCCAAAGTAAGGCAGGAGAGGAACGGGGGGGGATCTTTCCCTCCGCGCCTCTCCTGCCCTGCTATTTTTCTCTAGAGGGCCGTTTTCGGCTCTCTAGCCGCGCGGGGGGGGGGGGGGGGGCTGACCAGGAGAGGAAGCTGCCGTACAACATACTGGATGTGTCATGCGCGCAGCTCCGCTCTCCCTGCCCCAGAACGCCCCTTTTCAGTCACTCCGCGCTCCTCTCCCTAGTACGGAGGACGAGGCAGCGTGGATGAGGGGGGAGGTCAGTTTTCTGGGAACCGACTTCGAAGCGTGGGCTCCGAGGTCAGTTCCTGGAAATGAACATATCCTATGGCCCTCTAGACAGTGTCTAGTGGCCATAGGATTGCTCCCTTCTAACTGAAGACCAAAAAGGAGGTTGGGCTGCCTGGTGCAGAGGGGAGAAGAAATCCAGAGATAGGGCAAGAATTCCAGGGAAAGGGAGAGTAAGGAAGTAGTGTAGCGTGTGAGTATTCAGTGGGTATTCAGCCCTTCACTCTTGTTCTAGTGCAACTTGGTAATAAAGAGTATCCAGGATGCACTTCATGTGGATAAATAGTGCAGAAATCACTAGCACCTTAGAACTCACAACTGTTTTTTTTATATTTTCAAGCACTTCGCTAAACCAGTTAGTGATAAATGGTATCGTGGTTCAAATGGTCATAACCACAGTCATGTAGCATTTCTGAAATATAACTAATCATTTTCCTGTTGGTTGCTAGTTATATCGTAGTGTTCAAATATTGTGTTTTAGGTCCTGGCCTTGCAATTAGGGTAATATGTGCCGAAGAACCATATGTCTGCAAAGATTTCCCTGAAACCAACAACATTTTGAAAATCATAGCAGACTTTTCTGCAAGTGTTAAAAAGGTAATTATTACTAGAATTGAAGGATAGAAATTCCCTTATTTCCAGTTTGTTGAATCAATTTGTACCTGTAGGTTGCTCGTACTTGTGTTGGAATTAAGAAGCAGCACTGCAAATAATACTCAGCCTATTCTGAAACTTTTCTATCCCCTCTCTTTTGCTGAGGAACCCTCAAGCCATTCTTATTTCCAGCCCATTTTCTCATCATCCTGCCTGCTCTATCTTCTACACCTCGAGAACTAGTGTGGTGCCATTGCTAGACTCCGGATATCCAGGTTCTAGTCCCCACTCAGCCATGAAGCTCACTGGGTGACTTTGAGCCAGTCACTGGCCTATCTTGCAGGGTTGTTGTGAGGAAAAAATGGAGAGGAGGAGGACTATGCAAGCCTCCTTGGGTTCCTTGCAAGAGGAAAAAAGGTGGGATATAAACACAATAGCAGTGTTTTTTTTTTTTAAATCTCTTAGCTGTTCTTGTTACACTGGCTGCCTCTTTCCCTTTTCTGACAGTTCCCCTTATGTTTTCACTCCTCATTTCCAGTGTAGCTTCTACAGCAGGGGTGCAGAACCTCAGCCCCTGGGGCCACATCTGGCCCTCCAAGGTTCCCCAGATGGCCCCTGACCACTGATCATTTGGTGGTGGTTTCATGGCTTTTGCACAGTTTTTCCCTGTTTGAAACGATTGAGATGCTTCTCCTAACACTTAGTTACTAGCGGGAAGAGCCCTTTACACGCAACTATGCTGGTATTTTTGGCCCTGCCCCTTTTGCCTTTGGCCCGCCCACCACTGAAATGCAGCCCTCCAGAGCTTCTCTGAAATGCAGTCCAGCTCTGAGGCTGAAAGAGTTTAAACACCCATTTTACAGTGTCGCTTCTTCCTTTGAGAATGTTCTCAAGATTCACCTCCTTTTTAAACACTTTACTTTCCCCTCCTGATTTCCTAGTTTCTGTTGTTATTTTCTGATTCTTCATAGCCAAGCTGTTTCCAGCTGCTTCCTTCCTCATTCTCTTTTGTAGATTAGAGGTGCTTTAGAAATAACCAAATTGAGATCATAGCTGGACCATCTGCCTGCCAGATGCGCCTCTGGCCTCTTGGTTCGAGAACTCTTTTTATTTTCCTACCTCTGCCTAATGGGGCATAGACCACTAACATGTTCAGATGTTTAGATTTGACTTTCTGCTTTGTTGCCCAGCCTCACACATTGCTGCAAAGAGTCAAAGCTTGCACAACTGAGGAAGACCAGGAGAAATTGATGCAGATCACAAGTCTGCATTCATTGAATGCCTTCTTGCTGCCAATCAAAACTGTGGGAGTACAGGTAGGTGAAACTGAGTCTGCAGCAATAATATTACTAAAGGCAGTGGAGGCTAGAGGCTGTCAGAAGTAATAAATTGACAATTTTGCAGTCAAAATGCAACAAATCTGGAAGAGATGGGGCATAAGTTGAAAAATCGCTATTTTCACATGAGTGACAAAGGACTTCAGATGTCTAAATGGTCACTTCTGTAAGGCCTAGAAATCCTGGCTGAATAGATACAGGATTACAAACTTTCCTAAGAACTGGGTTTCATTAAGTTCAGACTGCCAGTAGAGGAATAGCTGTTAAAGTTTCTTATAGACTACTAATTTGCTCTTTGCGGATGGAGGGAGGTGGCAGGTGACAGTGATGTCTATATATGGTACCTCAATTCTGTTCTCCCGAGGAAGCCTAAGCACCTGGCTATCACAAAACCCATTAAAGGCTCAGGACCACATGTAGTTCTAGTCAAAGAGCTTCATTGGCACTAGATAAAGTTTCAGTTGATATGGTTCACAATTTTTTTTGCAAGCCATGCTTTGAAACAATACAGCTGCTGAGCTAGGTTTCCTGCTTTGCAGGGTGATTGTCGTTCCTACAGCTACGTGTGTGGGATCTCCAGTAAAGACGCTCCACACTGGGAATCCCTGATGTTCTTATCCAGACTCATACCACGCATGTGTCACAACATAAACCGGTATATATCCATAATATTTTCAAAATTCAGCTGCTGTTTAGTAGTTTGTGTCCCATTTTGTTTGGGAAATGGTAATTTACTGATGAGAAGTCAAAGCAAAAATACCAACTAGAAGAACATATTACTACTTTCCCTTTATATCTGTTACAATACTGCATGCTGAGAAGGAAGGGTTGGAGATCCTACTCCAGGCTCACAGTATGGCCCTGTAGCTCAAACTCTTGATCTGCCATTTGGCCAGGGAATGTATCCAGTCTTTTGTATTTTTTGTTGTTGTAGCAGTAGTAGTAATTGATGTTGTCTTGTGTTGACCATTTGGGGCATCTAGAATGGAAAGGCAGAATAAAATTCTTTATAATAAATAAGATACATGAATTTAAAGATGTTCAGAGCAACACTGCCAACTTCTGGTGTACTGGAGGGTACGTCCCTCTTTCTATAGTTGTGACTGCGTTTACAGTGGGAGTTTTAAAATGAGAGAGGGAAGCAAAAGCTTGTTTTGAGTATAGAAGCGAATGTTACTTGCATTTTGGATGTTCGAAGTTTGGATTTTCAAAACGGGATACAAAAATAAAAGAATGTTCAGGGAATGGCTCTCTGAATGAATGACACTGCAGTCAAGCTTTGGATGCATTGCTGGAATAGAGATGCATTCATCTGAGACCATGTTTTCTTGACTAATTTATAAAGCACACTGACCAATACTCCATTTCCCCCCTTCTTAGAGTTGTCTATGTATTTGGCCCACCAGTCAAAGAACCTCCCACAGATGTTACTCCCACTTTCCTGACAACAGGCGTCCTCAGCACATTGCGACAAGCTGATTTCGAGGCACATAATATTCTCAGGGAGTCTGGTTAGTATTTGCATTTGTTCAGTGCAATGTATACTGTATTGCTAATAAGTTTGCAACACTCCAGTCATGGCGACAAAGCTTTTTGCAAGAAAATCCATCTGGCAACCTTTTTCTTCTTTTTTAAAAAGATAATGGAATACAAGAGAGACTGAAAGAACTGGGCATATTTAGCCTTGAGAAGAGAAAACTGAGGGGAGATATGATAGTGCTCTTCAAGTATTTGAAAGGTTGTCACAGAGAGGAAGGCCAGGATCTCTTCTCGATCATGCCAGAGTGCAAGACACGGAATAATGGGCTCAAGTTACAGGACACCAGATTCCAGCTGAACATCAGGAAAAACTTCCTGACTGTTAGAGCTATAAGACAACAGAACCAATTACCTTGGGAGGTGGTGGGCTCTCCCACACTAGAGGCATTCAGTACGAGGCTGGATAGCTATCTGTCGGGAATGGTCTGACTTAGATTCCTGCATTGAGCAGGGGGCTGGACTTGTGGTCTTATAGGCCCCTTCCAACCCTACTATTCTATGATTCTACACGCTTGTGTAAGTGATTCTTATTTTGTAGAATGCTGGATTCAGAAACTTGAGTTTCCTGGGACACTGTGATTTCTTCACTTTATAGCAGAAGACATATTAAATAAAAAGTGAATGATATGAGCATCTGTAGAGAATTGCGTTCCTAATTTAATGCATGCATCTCTTAACAGCATCTCTTGCGCTGTTTCTAAGCCATGCTTTAGAGCACAATGTGTCTTGATACAGCCCTTTTAAACAATGCCATTTCTTTCTCATCCTTCCATCAAGGAGCTAGAGGTGGCACAAATGGTCTCCCCAAAACATCTAATCCCAGGGTAGAGATATGAAGGCCTGGGGAAAAAAAACAGATTTTGGGGGGGGGGCAGTTTTTTCCCCGAAGCCTTTTTATGTCCCCCCCCCCATTGGAAAAATTGAACAGCTTTGAATTATGAAACATTTTCTTTTAGAATTTCATGCAAAGTATTTATATTTTGTTACCCAGCCTTTTCTCCCTCCAAAATGATTTCTAAAAACTATGTAATAAGAACACTTTTTAATAGAAAGACTAGAGATTTAAAATGTCTGGAAATAATGAAGCCATAGGGAAAATGTTTTTTAATCCTCTGTAAGATTCCCAGCATAGTTAGCTCTTTCATTCCTTAATAAAATTATTGATCTAAAGTATATTTTACTGATAGACATTTCTGCTCAGTTTCCCAGCATGTGAGTAGAGCCACCATTGTGCATTCTTGATAGTAAATGTGCATTCTTGAGAGCTTGGGTTTTGTCCTATAGAGTCCTGTGTTTCTGATGCTGTAGCAGTCATTTAATGTAGTTCTAATCTATTCAGACAATAATTACAAATTTACTAACTGAATTTACTTTTCAAAGTTTTAAAATATAATGATAATTTTATGAGCAAACTGTGTCACACATAAAATAACTTCAAGAATGGAAAGGCTGCTTTATGTTCCTAAAGCAGCCCTCCCCAACCTGGTGCCCTCCAGATGTTGCTGCCTGAAGCTGATGGGAGCTGAAGTCGAAAATATCTGGAAGGCATCAGGTGGGGGAAGGCTGTCCTAAAGCAGTAAAGTGACTTTAGATCTGTAAAGAGCTCTAAAAATAATTGCTTATTTTAAAAATAAGTATTGCTTATTTTTCAATTTTTCAAAAATTTCCAATTTTCCTGAAAAAGGAGGGAGGGGGGAACAGGTTTTTTCCATGGCCTCAAAAATTCTGGAAATTTTACATATCTATCCCGGGGTGCAGAACCTCAGGCCGGGGGAATGAAATCCAGCCCTCTGGAGGTCCAAATCTGGCCCTCTGTGGGTCCCTATAAGGCCACGCCCCTTTCTCCCAACCACCAATCCTTTGGTGGGTTTTGTGCAGTATTTTGAGGTAGGTTGGACCCATCCCCTTTGCCTTTGGCTCTGCCCACCACTGGAATGCAGCCCTTGAAGGGGCGTCTCCAAAACAGAGTTCAGCCCTTAGGCTGAAAGAGGTTAACATAAGATCATAAGAAGAGCCGTGCTGGATCAGGCCAAGAGTCCATCTAGTCCAGCATTCTGCTCACACAGTGGCCAACCAGCTGTTGACCAGGAAACCTACAAGCAGGACACGAGTGCAACAGCACCGTCTTGCCCATGTTCCCCAGCAACTGGTGTACATAGGCTCACTGCCTCTGGTACTGGAGGGAGCACATAGCCATCAAGACCAGTACCCATTGAGAGCCTTTCCTCCAGGAATTTGTCCAACCCCTTTTTAAAGCCATCCAAGGTTCTGTCTTCTCACAATAAGATGGTCTAGGTTTGGCTGAGACAGTGACTGGCCCAAGGTCACCTGGGAATTCGAACTCATACCTCTCCAATCCTAGTCCAACACTCTAACCATTACACCACACTGTCTCTCTCGATCAGTGTAACAGTTTATTAATTGTAGTTGTCTTTCTTTTTTATTGAAGGTTATTCTGGAAAAATCAGCCAGATGCCAATAATCTTAACACCGTTGCATTTTGATCGAGATCCCCTCCAGAAGCAGCCTTCCTGTCAAAGATCAGTGGTTATTCGAACCTTTATTACTAGTGACTTCATGACTGGTATTGCAGCAACTCCTGGCAATGAGATACCAGAAGAGGTAAACTTTTAAAAAAATGAAATGGTCATTTCTTCCTATGCTCATCTGGAAAAATCATTCCTTTATTTTAGAATTGTAAGACATTATTTCTAAACGTTGAAATAAATTAATGGTATAGAATAAACCTTCTGTGGAGATTATCTGAGAGAAGCAGATTTTCTGGGACCTAACAACACTCAAATTTCAAATAGAAATGTACAGTTGAAAGTTGTTAAATACCATTGACTAGAATAATGCCTATAAGTTTGGACATCCACAGTATCAATGTTGTGAATGTCTTGATGTTATGGTTTATATATATCCATTGATTGCATACTTTTAATTGTCCAAACCTTTTTTTGCATAAAAATGTAAAGCCCCTTTCCACTGACGCTGGTCCATGCATGGAAACACATGACTGTATATTGAGCTGATCTAGCACGAACTCTACAGAGAAAATAAGTCTGCATACTCAGTGCACCTGTCCTGTGGTAAGCTTAGCCTGCATGTCTCTGTTCCCAACTTTGGACCAGTGCAGATGGGCAGTGAGCCAGGCTGAGTCTAAGCACCACTTTCCCCCAGGTCCTGGCTTGCCTGTTTCAAGTCAAACTGGTGAAACTAAAAGTAAAGTAACTTGTCCAAGAACGTAGGTACAAGGCCAGAGGTGGGTTCTAAGCTCCAAAGCACTAAACCACTTTTTTGAACCCAAATAAAGATGATGCTGGAGGACAGCACTTTGCTTTGCAGCATACCACCCTCCCAGTTATTTTTTGTTTGTTTAATTAAATAAAGTTGGAGGGAGCAATCCTGTGGGCTCTAGACATTGTCTGAGGGGCCACGATACTGGGGATTCCCCCCTCCAAGGTCAGAGACAGCGCTCCAACCTCGGAAGGGGGAGTCAGAGATCTGACCCCCTGATCCCTTGTAGCCAGCGTGGAAAGAACCGCACCAGCTGGCCTCCAAGGTTGGAAAATTGACCACAGACAGGGGAAAGGGGGTGTTTCAATGGGTGGGGAGGGGAGGAGACTCGAGAGGCCAGGATACAAGCTATCCTGAAGCCTCTCCAGCCTCCTTCCCTCCCCTTCTGAAGCACCCCAGCAAAATGCCCATCTCGCAAAAAATGCAGGTTGGGAGGACAGGGAGGCAAATATCTCCTCTGCCGCTCCTCCCTCCCTGAATTGGATGACTGGAAGCCTCTGAGTTCTGGAGCTTCTGATCATTGAGGGTGCACTTGACCCTATTGATGTGTCATTAAAAAATAAAATTAAAATCAGGAGGAGCAGGGAAGCTTGTGGGCATCAAGAGAGGTGTCTGCAGGCACATGGGTGCCCATGGGCACCACGTTGAAGGCCCCAGAACTAGAGCTTAATGGGAAACTATTTTAACTGTGTTTTATTAAAACCACCTTTTAAAAAGACACAAGTTTGTTTTAGTTACTGCAGTCTTATAACTGGAGCCTTTGGAGCAGAGGAAATGAGTTGCTGGCGTTGCGGCAGCTTATTTGGGAAAGAGTGGAACAGAGATCTTGGGGAGAGACAGGGCTGTAGTAGACATATGACTTCCCTCAACATGTCTGCTCTTCGCAGATAATAAGAATTTTAAAATTTATTTGCTTGTTTATTTCATTTCTATACCACTCAATAGCAGTTCACAAAAATTAAAACCAAAAACCACAGGATAAAACAATATAAAATATAAAAGCATTAAAACCACAATATAACAATACAACCAGAATAAAACCTAGCAGCAATGCAGAGATTTAAAATACAGAATTAAAACACCAAAGCTAAAAGACTAGGAAGCTAAAACACCTGGGAGTATAAAAAGGTCTTCACCTGGCACCAGAAGGAATACAACGTAGGTGCCAAGTGAACCTCTCTAGGGAGCTCATTCCACATCCAGGGTGCCACAGCAGAAAAGGCCCTCTTCCTGGTAGCCACCCACCTCACTTCCTTTGGCAGAAAGTCACAGAGAAGGACCGCTGGGGATGATCTTATGGTCCAGGCAGGCACATATGGGAGGAGACGATCCTTCAGATAACCTGGTCCCAAGCCGTTAAGGGCTTTGAATGTTAATGCCAGCACTTTGAATCGGGCCCGGAAATGGACTGGCAGCCAGTGCAGCTGGAAAAGTACTGACTTAATGTGATCTTGTTGGCCAGTTCCTGTTAATGATCTTGCTGCCCTATTTTGAACTAACTGAAATTTCCGGACCGTTTTCAAAGGCAGCCCCACATATAACACATTGCAGTAATCCAGACGAGAAGTTATCAGGGCATGGATAACTGTAGCTAAGCTATCTCTGTCCAGATAAGGGTGTAGTTGGTATACCAGCCTAAGCTGATAAAAAGTGCTCCATGCCACTGAGTTCGTGACAGTTCTGGGTCCAAGAGCACCCCCAAACGACGAACCTGATCCTTTAGGGGGAGTGCAACCCCCCCCAGAACAGGTTGAATATCACCTAGCCGGGCAGACGAACCACCCACTAACGGTACTTCCGTCTTGTCTGGATTGAGTTTCAGTTTATTGGCCCTCATCCAGTCCATTACCGTGCCCAGGCCCTGATTCAGAACAGCCACTGCCTCATCTGGGTTTGATGAGAAAGAGAGGTAGGGGTGAGTGTCATCCGCATATTGATGGCACCTCAGCTCACACCTCCGGATAACCTCCCCCAGTGGTTTCATGTAGATGTTAAATAGCATGGGGGATAAAACAGAGCCCTGTGGAACCCCATGGCACAATTGCCATGGCACAGAGCAGTAATCCCCCAGCACCACCTTCTGGAGTCGGCCTTCCAAGTAGGAGCGGAACCACTGCAGCGCAGTGCCTCCAACTCCCAACCCAGACAACCTATCCAGACAACCTATCCAGAAGAATGCCATGGTCCATGGTATCGAAAGCCACTGAGAGGTCCAGGAGAATCAACAGGGCCGCACTCTCCCCGTCTCTCTCCAGCTATCTTGTGCGTACCTTCTGAATGCGTACCTTCCTTCTGAAGCATCGGGTAGAACATTCTAATTTATTTGCCCTGACTTGTTCCTCCTTTCTTCCAAATGAGGACACTGTCATTTATGTTCTTGTCATCTTTTTGTTGCTTGTTTCTAAACATAGGTTGTGTTGAAAATGGTGACGGAGATTAAGAAAATTCCTGGCATCTCCCGGGTGATGTATGACTTGACTTCAAAACCACCAGGAACAACTGAGTGGGAGTAATTATTTCCCCTCCCCCAATGAAAGTACTGTATGCAGTTTTAAATTATATCAGAAACCATTCCCCAGTGTTGACATGCAGTGCTGTGAAACGAGTGACTGGAGCTGCTGCTACATCACATGTGATTTTTTTTTCCCTCTCCTGGATCATAATCTGCAAATTAAGAGTGATGATGTTGGGTGTGGGGGGAGGGAAGTAAGGTAAGTGGGGCTGAGGATATGTACGGGTAAATAATTAGGGCAGCGTTGCCTATGTGCAGATAGATTCATATTGCTTTGCTTTTTGGGGGGAGGCTCTTACTGGCTTTTCCCGTTTTTCATGTGTTTTACCATTACGTCATTTCAATGTCTCTTAAAAAAAATTTTTTTTTGTATACTGTGTAAAAAGAGGCAAGTTTATTTACATTTACCAAAACCATTGTTAGAGCCTATTAATAATGTAAAATGAAGAAGAAAAAGTGACCAACTGCTTTTGAAACAGATTTATTATAAATAAATATTTTGCCAAATGGAGTAGTGGGTATTGTTGAATTGTGGAATCAATGTATATTTGTTTGATGTATACTGTAACCCCTGTTCCATATCATTTGAAGTATTAAGCCAGGCCCTGTTCCATATCGTTTGAAGTATTAAGCCCATGGCAATAAGTGTTGACATTCTAAACAACTGGCACTCAAATAATGACTACATTTTTTCCCCATTCTCATTTCCCTCCTCCATAATATTTTCAAAACAAACAACTTTTGTTTAAGACTGTAAAAGCATACATTTTTCTCACCATGCAGTTATATCTATATTTAATGTACATCAGTTAATCAGTTACAAGAGAGCCTGACATGAATTATGTATACAGCTGAAAGCACATTTTATGGCTCAGACAAAATCAAAGTAACAATCTACATTGCAGCTACTGCAACCTCTGTGCCCTTTTTCAGTTTTTGTCTTTATACTGAGTTATTATTCCTACCCTTCCTATTGGTTTTATATTTTATATGAGGCTGCTTTATAAAGGCAAGCTAAATAATGCGCTTATGGGACACCTTTGCAAGATGTGTTAAAACGTTACGCTAAGTTGTATGGGCTTTGGAGCCGGCTTATCCAGTCTGAATATGAATGCATTTCTCCACTACTGCGACTTGAAGAATAGGCTACCAATAAGTTGGAAAGGTGAATATAGATACTTCCTGTCCCCAGTATGTGTATGGTCAGAAGCTAGGTGGTTTGGGATATGTTTCCGCATAGCTAAACTCGATAGAGCTGCTTCTACGGCATATGGTTTGTGTAACTGAAAAGGAGGGATGCACCTTGTTACTGTTAAGCAGAGATGGGCAACTTCTGGGGGTAGAGGGGCTACATCGCCCCCCCTGCAGGAACCCACTGGGGGATGCACCCCAACCCAACAGAAATTGCTACCACCGAATTTGCTGATGAAGTGGGCAAAAAGTAGCAATTTTGCAAGCAAACAAGGTGGGCAAGGAACATGTGCCACGCAGAATTACATCCATGAATTGCGTGTTCCTGATGCACCTTATTTGTTTGCAAAATTGCTATATATATTTGCCCCCTGTTGTGGCAAATTTGGGGGCCGGCGGTGCAAAATTGGCAACGGGGGAGAAGTGTGGTGCCCACCCCCACTATAAAGAGAGTTCCCCTCTTCTAGGGCTGCCATGATTTCTGCCGCCCATTCTGAATACCTCCCCAACTCAGCTGTGTGCTAGAAATCAATGCAACCCTATATGAGCTTTGTTTGTTCCCAGGAGTTTAAGCAACCCAGGGTAACTGCGCTTACGAGCAGGATACAGACAACCATTTGCCATGTAATGGCTGCTCCAAAACTCACTGCACGACACCTGCCACCTTGTGGAGAGGCAGTGAAATAGCTGCTTCTGTTTAATGCAAGATTTGATGGCAAAATGTCTGCCATTCACGATTTCAGTCAAGATGAGGCTGCTGCCCTTGTGTGAATTTGGATGGGATGCCTAGGTCAGTGTTTGCCTGGATGGTTTCTGCTGGCCATGTACTACAGCATCTGTCTAGAATGAAGAAGGGGAAATAAGGATAAAGGGCTCATGCTGGCTACAAATCCACTATGACCTATTTGAAATTGATGGGGTATATAGCCCTGGTGTTTGGGGGGCTGAGATAAGATGGGGCATCTCTTGCTGTAGTGACCACCCTGCTGTGCCACATAATTGTTTGCTATCTCCTCAATAACTTCCTGTGGAGACCTTGCAACGTCTGTATGAGTACACTGGGGGAGATGGTGCAGAGATTAGGAATGGAGTCCATTTCATCCAACCCATGGGGCGCAATCCTATTGCTTTCCGATAGTCGGTGGTTTGGGAATGGCTGTGTTCAACTGAAGTGCAGTCCAGACAAACTGTCTACTAGGAAGACTTCTGTGTGCTTGCTTGTGATACTTTGTGGTGCCTAAGGCAAATTATTGTTTGCAAGTCACTTGGGAGACGGAAACACAGATTCCTGAAGGGGGATTCTGCTGTCTCGTGGTTCTTCAGGTTCATAGCATTGGGATGCTCTTGGATCTTAATTGCTGTGCCTTGACCAGTAGCACCTTTCTTTGATTTAATATGTGGCCATTTTAAATGCTCTTTTCTAAGCTGATGTTTAAAATTATATAATATGTAATCCTATCATAGCTATGATGCAACCTAGAAAAAGAGGTACAATATCTGGTTACATCCATAAGAGCCAGAGGCTTAGCTGACTGGTGCCCCTAGTGATGGCGACCTTTACAGCTGGAGTTAGAACACTTTGTTTTCGTATTCTCACTGTGTTAGATGCACAAAATAGCTAAATTCTCCTAGGGTTTCTGTCTTAGCAAATGTGTAAATTTTGACACTTCCGGACTTACAGCTTGCTACACTTACTTTTAAATAGGAATCATGAATAAAATGGAGTTCGGCAAACTTCATAAAGATTATGGTAGAACCAGAAGTAAACATGTGTAAGATGTATCGCATTGTAAGTGAGCTGTTAAATTTTAATCAAGATACCAGTGTTGTACGGAACAGGGTTTTAAAACACACATACACACACACACACACACCCCTATTCAGTTTGTGAGGGAAGTGGAATATGGAGTATACCTGAACTGCCATCCTTCCAGTCCTTGAATGTATTTCATAGTGTTAATTCATGTAATCTTAGACAGATGCAGAAACAGAGATTACTTTCTTGTTGTGGTCCAGAAGGAAATGTATAACATGTAGGGTATGAATGCAGTTGCTCTTGTTCAGTTTGTTCACCCTCTAGTCTTCAGTAAGACATGTCAACGTTTTCAAAGGAATTTGTATAGGGAATAATTCCTAGCATTCTCATTTTTTAAAAAACAACACAAACATTTTCTGCTTGTAAATGATAAAAGTACTGTGAGCCTTAATTTTTATCCACAAATAAAAGTTACCCATTTGGATGCTTGTGTGGTTTTTTGTTGGGGTTTTTTTTTTAGCCATTCTTTCTGATCCTTCGCCTCTGTCCTCTACAAGCCCATTGAATACTGTGTGCTCTAGCTCTAGTCAGCTCTTCTTGGGTAAGCACAATATAATGGAAGACAAAGATGGCAGAATCAACAGAGGTGAAAGCAGTGGAGGGGAGTTATCGGGTAGTTCAGACTCAAAATATGGTTTGACTGCGCTTGGACTTGGTTTAGAGCCAAGTTGAAGCACCCTTCTTGTGGAAGGTATACCTTAATACAGACCGGAAACACAAGTATGTAATGTTTTGTGCTGCATGATCAGATTTGTTATGGGTTATTGCCCTGGAGCGCTCACGTGGATGATTTCTTTGGACTGAATAATACAATCAAGCTCAAAGACACAGTGATGCAGAAACAAGTTCTTGGTTAAACACTGTCCTATCCTGGCACACCACCATGAGCTGAAATCCCACAGTAAGTTATTGAGAGAGACTGTTTTTTTCCTGTATGTTACCATGGAGCCCACTCATTGCCTCCAGATTAGTCAGGGTATAAAATTATTTTTTAAAAAATGTTTATTACATGTATGTCCCGCCTTTTTTCCTCTTGCAAAGAACCCAAGCCGGCTCACACGGCCCTCTTCCTCTCCAATTTATGTTCCGGATGAGGTTATCTGGAATGTAGGGCAGAACATAATGGGCCTGTTCTCACATAATGGCAGCAAATCATGAGTTAATTAACCCACAATTTGCTGGGTGCATTCCTGGTGCGTGCCACTGCCACCATTTTGAATATGAAGCCTCAGATTGGCCCCATCACAAGTTGCTCCATGATGTCCAAACCCAGACACGATGAGTTAAGCGTGGGTTCAAAAACCCACAGTTAAACCTAACTACTAACTGTAGGTTAACTGTGGGTTGTTAAACTCACAGCCCATAGTGTCTGGATTTGGATGTCACACAGCAATCTTCAATTGGCTGATTGGAGGTTGCATATCTAATGGGACAGCAGCACGCACCACAGAAAATCATGGGTTAATTAACTTTATGTGCAAACTGGGTCATTGTGACAAACACTTGATTCCCAAGTGCCGTTATTCTGCATTGCTTTATATGTGACAAATGTCCTTCAATGTCTGAGAAAGGGCACAGGGAAGGTGGGGAAAGTTACATTGATTGTCTGAGTCCTATAATAACATAAGAAGGGTTATTCAATGAAGTGAATGGTGAGAGATTAGGAAGAGAGAGGGAAATACTTCACACAGCACATAATCGAACTGTGGAATTCACTTCCACAAGATGTAGTGGTAGCCACCAACTTGGACGGCTTTAAGAGGGGGTTAGACAAGTTCATGGAGAATAAGGGTATCATTGGTTATATATTACCTCCAGTATCAGAGACAGTAGACCTCTGAATACCAGTTTCTGGAGATAGGCCCTGTGCATGGTTTCTTGCTGCCTGAAGCAGAACTTGCCCCGGTGCTGCCACCACGCAACCCTGCCACCCCAGCTGGGAGAGCCCACCATCTTTCCTTTGTTGCCAAATGGGGGCCAAGATTTCAGTGACTCTGGGACTCTTGTGAGATCTTGCCATATGGCCAAAATCTCGTGAGATGTCAGCCATGTGCCAAGATCTCATGAGAGCCCTGCAGCAACAGAGGACTGGCAGCTGCTCTAAACAGCCCCATCGGCTGCTTTCCCGCTGTGCCAAATGCTGCAGCAGAAAAGCAACTGGCGTGGCTCTCTAGAGCACCCACTGGAGGTGGCAGTGGGCTCTCCAGGGGAGCAGCGCAATTTGCCACTCTTCCATCTCCTCCACTTCATGTGAGCACCTCACCCCACTTTGTGGGTGGGCCAGCCCTGGCTGCAGAACAGGAATATGAAGGCGCTGTACTCATGTCCTTCTTGTGGACTTCCCATAGGTATCTGGTTGACTTTGGTAATTGGGCTGCTGGACTAGAGAGGCCTTTGGTCTGATCCAGCACAGCTCTTCTGATCTTATATTAAGGATTCTTGAATACTTGTGCTGAATAATTGGAAGCTACAAGACTAAACAGTTTCTGTCTAAAGGTCATTTCAAGAGCCTTGTAAGACTTGGTTAATGTAATTTCCTCTTGAGTCACATCTGACTCTTTGAGGAGAATGGCTGGTAAAATACTCCTGTTTTCATGGGGATCGTTACAAGTTGCATGATGCTTTAAAGTAAATTAAGCCGTGGCAAGACATTTTCAGTGTTCCTTGTGATTCTGTCATTGTCTTGGGGTATAAACCAGAAATTTGAATTGGTATGTTAATTGAATTGCTGCTCTGTAGCATTAAGTACCTTAACAATTTCAGTCACTTGGTTCTTTGGCAGAAATAATTCTCATTTTTGTAAATGTGCGTAAAACGAATAGTGTCTTCAGAAATGACATTCATGGACTCTTATTGACTTCCACATTCTTATTTTGTCTGCCTCTCCATCCATCTTTTTACGTATTCCCAGCATTCTGACATGCTCCAGCATGCTCCAGAAACAGAACCCTGGGTCGGACTCTGCAGATACGAGCTGGTCTCTTCCTGTGTGCTGTGGGACAAAATTAGGGTGACCACTTACACATCACCAAAATAGAGGAAATGCATCACGAAAAAGAGGACATCAATCTGCATGATATTTGCATAGGTACATTTATATGTCTAGGTGCAAATATAAAAATAACTATAATTTAAATAGAAATCCAAGAGATCTCACCATAGTGGAGCAGACTGACTAGGTGACCTGTGTGCTGGCTTAGCCTGCTCTTGTCCAAGGGCTGTAGATGGGCAACGTCAAGGCCCCTCTTGCTTGCTGCTCCTTCTGATTCTTTGACTTTAAACTAGACTCTGACTGGACAGCCCATCAAATAGAGGACACCTTCAAATAGAATATTTTCTGCCAGTTCTCCAAAATAGATGCACCCTATGCGTGTTTACATAGAAAAAAACTAAAACTCCCAGCATTCCCCAGCCAGCCAAAAACAGGAGAGGGGAAAGCTTAAATCCCCTGCTCCCAAATTGCTATGATCCCAATCCAAATTAAAGTAAGGAAGCAGAACATTTAGTAAGAGCTTGAAGCTACAATATGCTTGTATTTTTGGCCCCAAGCCTTTTGCCTTCAGCCGTACCAACCACTGGAATGCAGCCCCTGAGTGTTTCTCTGACACTGAATTCAGCCCTCAGGCTGGAAGAGGTTCTCCACCCCTGATTTAGGGACACCACCATACCTGATTCAGGTGGAAAGGAGAAATATCAAATTGTCAGTGTTTTCAGGTAGATGTTAAAAAGCTAGGGGTGCTTGAGGAGTCTTAACATTGTGAAGTCCAGTGTGAACTGACCTGAGCTGCACCTCCTGGACCAAAGTGTGGATCAGAACTGACTCATTCTTCAGATTTTGCACTCCGAATTTTGTGATGCAGTTCTTGGCTCACAAAAATGTACTGAAGTACATTGAACTATGCATATTTATTACAAGGTATATTTATAAATACATTTACAAATGCATGCATATATAAAATTCATATATTGTGGGAATATATATGGGGTTGTGTGTTTTTTTAAAAAAGTGTACATTAATGCAGAATCATGATCAACTAGACTTCTGAATGAACACATATGAAATGGACTGGAGATGGACCAGAAACAGACTGATCCGTCCATCCCTCAGCATGGGAGAAAGAATAGATCCCCGTGAAACCCCACAAAGAGCTCCCATGGGGAAGACCTCCAGCCTCCCAACATCATTGTTCTGGTGAGTAGGGTGGAATCACCGCAAAGCAGCACCCCTTGTTCCCCCCAATCAGTCAGTCCAGAAGGGAAAATCCAGCCCCAGAAAGGTCATCAGCCAGAGCGACTAAGGCAGTCTTACTCTTGAAGTCAGGCTGGAGAGGACAGATAGAAATACATCTATTTAATCCAAGTCGTCCAAGAGTCTCTGGAGCCTCTCTGCCACAACCCATCTTGCTGTGACCCAAAATGGGAGATGAGACAGCAGCTGCTAGTTTTGCAACAAAGTATTGGTTCTTTAAGGCCGTGCTTGCACCTTTCAAGGTGCTATTACAGGGGTGGGGAACCAGATTGGTCCCAGGGTGCGTATTGGACCCCCTGGACCCACCAGGGGCCACGTGATGTCAAGAGTTGAGCCCCACCCATGATGTCAGTGGTGGGACCCTGCTCCCTGACATCATCAGGTCCCTGGCCGAAGCATCGCCTGGCTGGCACGTTGGCTTAGCTTATCCCTCGCTTTCCCTGGATGCAGAAGGTGAGAGATAAGGGGTGTGAACTTGACTAAGACCTCCAGGGGCTGGCTGAGCCCCGTGGTCAGGTTTCGGCCAGCTCCTGAAAGCACCGGCTGAGTGCACCGCCCATTTCACTGAACCCCAGCCGAAACACAGGCTGTGGCTTCTCTGGTTGGGGACTAGCTAACCTCCCCCCATATCTTTTCTCACTGGGGATGCCACAGGGTGTGCAAGGCACTAGCACACCACTTCCCCTCCCAATTGGGAGGGGTAGCAAGAAAAGTGGGGAAGAATTGCACCCTTAAAAAGCTGCGCTCCTTACAGTGTGTGTGATGACTGTTTTTCTCTCATCTTCCTTTGAACAGCCTTCCATTAAATCCAACCCTGGAATGATTGTCCATGTGGTGCATGACTTGTGTATGTCTTCCTCTGGCATGTGATGATCGAAGCCCAGATCAGCCTGTTCTGGTGAGGGATATTGCAGTTTTGACTGCTGACCTTTAAAGGGAATGTTACATTTCTCCAAGAACAAAAGTGTAGCTTGTTTTTTTGTTTGTCTTCTAGGATCTTTACTGCAGGGGTGAATGTGCCCTTTGCCCAGTGACAGAGGCAACCTTCCTAATCTATGGCTCTTGTGCCAGCACCTTAGTCCTCAGCGGGGGGTATACTGACAATTCTCCCGCTGCTGTGTAATGACACATGACATTATCCTAGCATTGCACGGACATTTGCCAGCGCCAGTAGTACTGGGGAATCCCAACTACCATACTGGTTAGGCCATACGAACATAAGAAGAGCCCTGCTGGATCTGACCAAGGCTCCATCTAGTCCAACATGCTGTTCACACAGTGGCCAACCAGCTACCCACAAGAAGCCCACAAGCAGGACATGAGTGCAACAGCACCCTCCCACCCATGTTCCCCAGCTACTAGTGTACATAGCCATACTGCCTTTGATACAGGAGGTAGTACATAGCCATCAGGACTAGTAGCCATTGATAGCCTTTTTCTCCATGAATTTGTCTAACCGCCTTTTAAAGCCATCCAAATTGGTGGCCATCACTACTTCTTGTGGAAGTAAATTCCATAGTTCGACTATGCGCTGTGTGAAGAAGTACTCCCTTTTATCTGTCCTGAATCTCCCACCAATCTGCTTCATGGGATGACCCCACTGGGCTGTAGTATTATGAGAGAGGGAGAAAAATGTCTCCCTATCCACTTTCTCCACACCATGCCTAATTCTGTACACCTCTATCATGTCTCCCCTTACATCTTTTCTGAGCTAAACAGTCCTAGATGTTGTAACCTTTCCTCGTTACACCTGATAACACTTGTTACAGTGAAAAAAAGTGTGACATTAGATGACAGGTTTCCATATTGGAAAAATGTGGCAGCATGCTTGTAGTTCAAATGAATAGCAATGGATCTCTTGATTACAAATCAGAGATTTTATACCAGTCTGGATCTTCAAGTCCCAGACTGTAAATGCCTTGTAGGGGGCGGGGGAAGCAGGGGCTATTTTGCTTATGTAACTCTGTAAGGTGCCATGCATACTAACTGTGCTGTGTAAATAATAAAATATAGAGTTAGTAGGAACAGCACTGATAGCAGCAGTCCATCAGCAAGAAGCAAGTTGGAATCCATTTGGGACGGTTCTCTTGTCAGTATTGAGGCTCGTCTTGCATGTTCTGGCCAGTTTATAACGCCTGCCTCACATATTCCAGAGCTTCTCTGTTTTGCCTAGAACAAGACAGCAGCAATACTGGAAATTGAAGCACAGCTACGTGCTGTGTGTCTATCTTGTGTTCTGAGCACCTGCAGTCATAAGGGGCATGTTCTGTGTATTTGTTCAGAATGTAGACATGGTGCATTTTCATGGAGAGTTTTGCATTTATCACTTAACGCAGGGAGTGCACAACCTTTTTGGTCCTGAGGGCCACATGCAGCTGTGGGCCGGGAACGAGGAGCCAGGCATGTGTATGCACACGCAGAGACACACACACAGCCCTCTCTCACACGCACAATCTCCCCACCCCCCGCCCACAGCCAACATCTCATTGTGCAGGGATGGGGAAGTTTAAACCTCCCCTCCTTCCCTGCTGAGATCTAGGCACCATGAGAGCCTCTTCCATCCCCCAGTGCTCTTCCATGAGATGACTGTTTCTCTGGTGCTCCTAGCAGCAGGAAAAGGGCAATCTTAGAAGTGGCATCACTGGGGATTGGGAGAGAAGTGGTGGGAAAATCAGTCTGTGGGAAATTAGTGAGGGGGGGGGGATTTGTTAGTGGTGGCAGAGGGATAGGAAACCCATGGGGGCCACATCTAAGGCTTGGGGGCGAGGCGCAAGTTGTACTCTTCACTCTTGATGTGATGCCATTGCCTTAACGTGATACATTGGACATCTGTGCACCAGGTGAGTATGATTCATTCCATACTGAAATCAGGCGGCATTACAGAAAACCTTTTACATAAGGAAGATGACACTCCTTTTAAATCCAGGGAAACATGGGGGGGGGGTTGTTATTACAAGTGCTGAATTTAATTAATACATTCCATCATCCTGTTCAGTCGAGTCCATGTTGGTTGGTGAAGAAAGTGTTGTGTCATTCAAACTGAGCAACCTGCAGATTCAGTCACTAGTGGGAGATGTTCATATTTTATACTCCCCTTAACAAGGCTAATAAGTGTGTTACTGGTTGATTAACACTGTTCAGTGGTAACGACTACTGAATCCAAAGCAGTATGCTGCTGCAAGTCCTTAATGGGTCCTTGTTAAACAATCCCCTGGTGAGAGGGAATGTGCCATGAAATGTGGAATAATATCTCTAAGATTCTGTGGAGAGAGAAATTTTCCTAATGCGTGCACTAGGCTTATAAAGCAATCCATATAGGCCTTTTAGTACAGAGAGACAGAGGCATCAAGGCCCTGGCACTGTGCGAACCCTGTTTTCTGTACGCTTTAAAAGAGAGTTTCTCAAACTGTTGTTCATAAGCTCCATTTGGGTTGTTGGTGAAAAGATTGCAAAATAATCAGGAATGTCTGTACTTGACCCCTGCTCTTGAATGATGGAGACTGAAGCTGTTTTGACTAGGACCCTCAAGCCCAAATACAGCAGCAGGATGAATGCCTGAGGCTAAAGCAAATTTGTAAATTTTGCTTCCTACCAAATTCATTTAAAAAAAAATCTCAGAATCATCATTTCTGAAGCCAACCAAAGCAGTTTACAAAAAGTTCAGAAAATAAAAACTATAATCTAATAAAAACATTACAAAACATTACAAACAACCTTAAAAACCATAACGACAATGTAAAAAGCCAAGTTAAAAAGATGTGCCTTGACCCCCTCCTGAATGCGGAGTGAGTGGGGGGACCAGCTGCAACCCCAAAGGGAGTGCGTTCCAGAGTATGAGAGCAGCACAAAACATCCTATTTATGAAGAAATAACACAGAAGGAACATGGGGGACATTTCTACACCAGCCTAAAATCCTGCATTTAAAACAGGGCTTTTTTGCTTCCATTTTAAACGCAGGATCACAACAACTCCCCTTTTCACCCGTTTCCTTTACCCCACCCCCGTTCCCCCTCCTTCTCCCCATATCTGAGTCTTCCATTATCTTTCATTGATCTCACTCCTCTTCTTGTTGCTTTAACTCTTTTCACGGAGAAAACTGAAGAGGAACACAACGGGGTACTTTGATAGCTCATTATCTGCGATCTATTTAAAAACGAAACAAAGGGCATTTAGTGCAGGAGGGTCATGGCAGGGTCACAGCATCATGTAAAGAGCTTGCAAACGTCTGTGAATGAGCAATCTCAATCACAGGATAAAAGCTCCGTGTGATGAAGCCCATACATGTCCTTTTATGAAGAAATTTGCAAATGTTGATAAGTTCTTATTATATATATATATATATATATATATATATATGAAATTTTTACCCATTTGCACCAGCCATATTCAATCGGCACAGCTATTCCTACCATGGAGTGGAACACGTTGTGCCTTCCTGCCATTGATTCTGTTAAAGATGAGGAGCCTGTCAGGAAAAGGATTCAGCACCATGGCACCTAATTCAGCACCATAAACATGGCTGAATACACAGGGATCCAAAGCTGGACTTTTGAGAGCTAAGCACTCAAAGCCCTGGGCCTGGATGGATGAAGCTGTCCATTTTGTTTTCTCCCATGTTCAATTTTTAAAAATTGTATTCTTTCCCATTTATGAAGAAACTTGTGAATTTTGGTAAGTTCTTGTTTTTAAAAAATGAACAAAATAAGATTATCACCCATCCCTGCCTTCAGGTACCTAGGATCTGACGTACTGTTGTTGTTGTTAACTCTGCTGCGATATTTCTCTTGGCCCTGCTCTCTTAGCTCACCTCTCTTGGCAGCTTTCCTATCCCACAGGGGTCTCCTGTTACTGATGTTATACAAATCTGTATTCTCTTTTGTCCTCTTTTTGGGCGATGTGTAAGTGGCCACCCTGCTTACTCACCTCATTGCTCACATAGAATCATAGAATAGTAGGGTTGGAAGGGGCCTACTGCTCAATGCAGGAATCCAGGTCAGAGCATCCCTGACAGATGGCTGTCCAGCCTCGTCTTGAATGCCTCCAGTGTGGGAGAGCCCAATACCTCCTTAGGGAATTGGTTCCATTGTCATATTGCTCTAACAGTCAGGAAGTTTTTCCTGATGTTCAGCCGGAATCTGGCTTCCTGTCACTTGAGCCCATTATTCCATGTCCTGCACTCTGGGATGATCGAGAAGAGATCCTGGCCTTCCTCTCTGTGACAACCTTTCCAGTACTTGAAGAGTGCTATCATATCTCCCCTCAGTCTTCTCTTCTCAAGGCTAAACATGCCCAGTTCTTTCAGTCTCTCTTCATAGGGCTTTGTTTCCAGTCCCCTGATCATCTTTGTTGCCCCCCTCTGAACCCTCTCCAGTTTGTCTGCATCCTTCTTAAAATGTGGTGCCCGGAACTGGACACAGTACTCCAGATGAGGCCTAACCAGTGCTGAATAGAGGGGAACTACTACTTCTCGGGATTTGGAAGCTATGATTTTATTAATGCAGCCCAAAATAGCATTTGCCTTTTTTACAGCCACATCACATTGTTGGCTCATATTCAGCTTGTGATCGACAACAATTCCAAGATCCTTCTCGCTTGTAGTGTTGTTGAGCCACATATCCCCCATCTTGTAACTGTGCATTTGGTCTCTTTTTCCTAGGTGCAGAACTTGGCATTTATCCCTATTAAATGTCATTCTGTTGTTTTCTGCCCAGCGCTCCAGTCTATCCAGATCACTTTAAATTTTGTTTCTGTCTTCCAGGGTGTTAGCTATCCTGCCCAATTTTGTGTCATCTGCAAATTTGATCAGCATTCACTGTACCTCCTCCTCCAAGTCATTAATAAAAATGTTGAAGAGCACTGGGCCCAGGACTGAGCCCTGCGGTACCCCACTCGTTACCTCTCCCCAGTTTGGTTCCTGCTTTCTTGCTTCCTTGAAACATTGGCTATTTGCTTTTCAGAAGTTTCATCCTCGTCTTCTCCTTGATTGGGTGGTCGGTAGTAGACTCCGACCACCAGGTTCCTTTTATTCTTTGCTCCATTTATTTTGATCCAGATGCTTTCGATGGGGCTACCAAGCTCATCCTCCTGGATTTCTGTGCAGAGATATGTATTTTTCACATACAGTGCAACCCCACCTCCCTTTCTGTTCCTCCTGTTCTTTTTGAACAAGTTATATCCTTCAATTGCTGTATTCCAGTCATGAGAGTCATCCCACGAAGTCTCAGTTACACCTATCAAGTCATAATTTCCCTCTTATATTAAGAGTTCAAGTTCATTCTGTTTGTTTCCCATACTTTGGGCATTAGTATATAGACATCAAAGACCATGTGCTTCATAGTCTGGCTTTCTTCCTACATGTGTCTGAAGACTATTATTGGGCACTATTAGAGCTGTTCTCTCCGTTGCGGTGCATGAGCCTTCGTCCATTGTTATCCCCAACTTTACATCTCCCTTCCCCGTAGGATTCAATTTAAAGCCCTCCTGATGAAGTTCTTCATGCTGTGGCCAAACACATTCTTCCCAGCCTTAGTGAGGTGCTACCTGTCCCTTGCCAACAGCCCATCTTCCAGGAAGTATAGCCCGTGGTCCCAGAATCCAAATCTCTCACGCCGGCACCACCTTCATAGCCAGTCATTCACCTGGAGTATTTTTCTTTCCCTTTCTATCCCTCTTCTGATTACTGGAAGGATGGATGAGAAAACTATCTGGGCCCCCAAGTTCTTGAGTTTCCTTCCCAAAGCTTCAAAGTCTGACATGATTTCTTCGTAGCTCGGCTTGGTGGTATCATTTGTTCCCACATGGATGAGAAGAAAGGGATACCTGTCAGTGGGCTTTATGAGTGCAGACAACCTTTCAGTCACATCTCTAATCCGTCCTCCTGGGAGACAACATACTTGGTGAGTCCACGGGTCTTCGCGACATACTTGGGTCTCGATCCCACACAGCAAGGAGTCTCCCACTACTACCAGTCTTCTCTTCTTGTTGTTGTAGGCCTGGGTTTCATTGCCTCTGCTTGACTGACCTTCAGCCTCTTGCTCACTCTCATGCAGGTTCCCCTGTAATTCTTCCTCTGCAGGCTATCCTCCAGTCTCATCCTCAAGTACCTGGAATCGGTTCCACAGCTCCACTGCTTCCACTGGTGCAGAGTGGCATCTAGTTCTTCTCCTAACTGTCACCCTTTTCCAAGGAGTATCCTCTCCTGCATTTTTCCTCACCTCAGCATTTCCCACTTCTGCCTCCGCTTGCTGTTGCTCTTCAAGCTTCTGGTCTTCACTTTGCTGCTGTAGTTCCACCATTCTGTCCAAGAACTCTTTGTGTTCTCTTATTCCCCGGAGGGTCAACAGTTGCTGCTCCAGTCCTCTTACTTTTTCTTCCAGCAGCGTGATCAACTTGCACTTGTTGCAGGTGTAGGCCATGTTGTTCTCAGGCAAGAAAACAAACATGGCACACACCTTGCAGGTCACCACCACTGGAGAGTCTTGTCCTTCCATAGCGTCTTTTCCCTTTTTGTGTCTAGCTTTGTGATTGTTCTAGACTAGCCTGTGCCTGCTCCTCTACTCAGTAGAGGTTAAAAGCAGAGTCCCACTGGTGTGGAAGTGTGTGTTACAAGAAAAATGTTTTTTTTTAAAAATAAAAAATATGTTAGGGGCCTCCCCCTTGACCTCCCCTGCTGAACTCCCCTGGCCAACTCCTGTTTGCTTCCCCTGTTCACTCGCTCTGGTTGCTTGTTCTCTGAGAGCTTGCTTGCTTCTGTAGTCCCTGGACCACCTGGAGCAGCTTCCTCTGCTCTGCTCTGCTCAGCTGGGAGGCGGGAAACAGACTGAAGCTTCCTGCCCTCAGCTGCTGGTAGTACTCAGGCCACACACCCCCAATTCAGTTGGAGCTCTCAGGAGCACCTGGTGAGCTCACAGCCACTCAGAAGGATAAAGCACAGCCCCCTGGGCTTCCTGCAGCCCACTTACCTGTTTGCCTCTGTCTCCTTTGTCTCTTCTACCACCTGGTGAGCTCACAGCCACTCAGAAGGAAAAAGGACAGCCCCCTGGGCATCCTGCAGCCCACTAGCCGCTTTGCCTGTCACCCTGAGTCCGAAGTACGTATGAATACGTTAAGCAGCACTAGTTCCCAGCTAGGTCATTTTTGACCCATGTGTAAAGGAGCCTATCTTAATCTCACAAAGAATCTGGAAATAGAAGCCTTGGTAAAGTGGCGAGTTAAAAGCCTCATGTAGAAAAGCCCGAAGTGGAGTTTGCTTCTGCTCTCCTAATGCTAAACACTTTTATATGGGAATAAGCACCCTTTTGTTGTAGAAAAGAATAATAGATTTTAACAGTAAAAACCATAAAATGAGCATCTCTAATCATGTACATGCCTGGCCAGTTGCCCCCTGACTACTAATTTTAGAAGAAGAGGAAGAGGAGGAAGAGATGCTGCAACAACCCGCCTCAGCCCTGTTGGGCGTCAGCATGCCAATGCTTGTCCAAATGCTGCCTGCCTGTTTTCCACTTCCCCCATCACCGGCTGCTCTCTGGATGGTTGGGGGGCGAGTGGATTGTGGGTGGGCCTTTGACTTGGGCCCTGAGGTCTGACCGTAGCTGCACCACTGCCAGTTCCAATACAGATCTTTGGGGACCTCCCCCCATGCCTGCAAATTTGTTTCCGTGATCCATTACAGTGAATGGATTGCCATTACATATTGGGTGTGTGTGTGTGTTAAGGCCTCCTCCCACAATGCACAGCCTTAATCCAGATCAGGGGCCCAGCACTTACTCTAGAGAAAGCTAGTATTGTCTTTAAGGGTGCAGTCCAAGGCATGTTTAGACAGAAAATGGTTCTACAGTTCCCAGCATTCTCCAGCCACCATGGCTGGCTGGGGGCATGCTGGGACTTGTAGGACTTTTTTCTGTCTAAATGTGCATAGGATTGTGCCTTTACTCTCCAGGAAGTATGCACTGATGGCAGCTCTAATGCAACAGTGGAAAGATGCAGTCAAGATCTTCTCCTTTTATTTCCAATCTCTTCACAGTGACAGCTTTTGTCCCATGGGGTGTATGTATTTCTCTCTCCTCTTTCCAAACCCAATTTCCACCCTTTCTGAACGGGGCAGGGGCAGCCTGTGTAGAATTTTTAACTTTAGGCTTCCTCCCCTTAAGACCTCCCTCAGAAGACAACAAGCCTCAATCTGCTCTCCCCTCCCCATTTAAAACAGGTCAAGCAGCTTTGTATTTATTTCTTCCCCTCCTCCAATGGCCTCCTGGAGTTGCAGGATTTTTTTCTGTCTAAACACCCATAGGATTGCGCCCTAAAATAATGTGTGCTTTGGCCCTTGTGTCATTCCTACTCTGTGTTTCTCTGTAATCAAGGTGGGAAAAACCTACCTCTGTAATGGTGTAAGAGCCAATTCTATAGATTCAGATTCAATTCTTCAGATGTGCAGAAAAAACATGCAATACAGTCCTGCCTGGACTGTGTCACATCCGACTGGAGTCACAAGGGAGAGTGAATTGCATATTTGATATGTTTTCCCATGTAAAGTAATTCCCTGTACATGGGAAGGTGGCATGTTCTAGAGAAAATCCAGCTTTTCTATCAGAATAAATCATAGAAAACTGACTGTATGCAAATTTACCTGATGTGCATAATATGTTTAATAGCTTGCGATGTGTGCCTTCACAATGATGATGTTTTAAAATATTAGTTTCTGGAAACGTTGCTCCAGGGCATCCCAGTTCTTTTGCCAATTTACCGCTGGAAAAGGTGATAAGAGCCACCTTTGAATGCAAATATATTTTGCCTTTTAGGATGTCTGGAATATGAAGACAGACCTAAACTAAACTGTCAAGAGTAATAACGTTATCATCCCAAACTGTTGTATTCAAATGCCATTGGGGAAAGAACTGCATTATACTGCCTTTGGTGATCTCTCCAAGGGTTGTCAGCAGATAGTTTTTTGTAAGATACTTTCACATGTTTTAAAGAGACATCATACAGAACCTGATGTAACGGGCAACCCAGGACCATATAATGCTGACAACTCTTCTACATAATTAGCTGTGATGTATAAAGACTTAAAAGCATACATTTTCCCTCTGTGTAGCATCAGTGTTTTGCTGCCACCCGGTGTTCCAAATGAAAAATGGCAAACATATTTGACATTTCAATAGCTTGTGTTAATTTATGACAATAGAAGAAGTGCAGGAAGAAATGTATGCTAATATATACAGGTATGGGGTGTTCTATAGTCAGCTGTGTTTAACAGCATATACAATTAAGAACATAAGAAGAGCTGTGCTAGATCAGACTAAAGGACTATCTAGTCCAGCATTCTGTTCCCACAGTGGCTGACACCAGCAGGACATGAAAGCTACAGCACCCTCCCACCCATGTTTCCCAGCAACAGGAGTACATAGGCAGACTGCCTCTGGTCCTGGAGGCAGCGCATAGCAATCAGGACTAGTAGCCGCTGATAACTTTATCCTCCATGAATTTGTCTAATACCCTTTTAAAGCCATCCAAATTGGTAGCCATCACTACATCTTGTGGTAGCAGATTCCATAATTTGACTATGTGCTGTGTGAAGAACTACTTATTTTTGTCTCTCCCTGAAGCTCCCACCCTTCAGCTTTGGACAGAAGCTGTGTCAAAAACAAAACACATTACCAGACAAATTTTATATACTCACAGCCTTTGTGGCTAGCTGCACATAACATAACTGTGTATGCAGAACATTAATGCCATAATTGTTACAGTTACCATCAGACAATGTTTCATGCAAAGTAGGCAGTTCAAAGAGGTTCTGGTCCATTGAAAGGCTTAGCAGGTCAATGATGGTGGTCTGCATTTCTACAAGTAATGCAGGACACAGAAGAATGGGCTCAAGTTACAGGAAGCCAGATTCCGGCTGAACATCAGGAGAAACTTCCTGACTGTTAGAGCAATATGACAATGGAACCAATTACCTCAGGAGGTGGTGGGCTCTCCCACACTGGAGGCATTCAAGATGAGGCTGGACAGCCATCTGTCGGGGATGTTCTGACTTGGATTCCTGCATTGGTTGGACTCGAAGTTCTTATAGGCCCCTTCCAACCCTACTATTCTATGATTCTATGATTCTTTCAGTGTAACCTCACCTCCTAACAGGCACACTCCTGTTTTTCTGCCAGCCTTTCCTTCCAAGCATTGCTGGCCCAAGACATTTTGCTGCCTGAGGTGAAGAACAAGATGGCGCCCCTTCCATTCCATGTACAAAGACCAGACTGGTAATTAGATCTTTCTTCAGCATTGCTGATGGGATAGTGCCCCCCACTGCACCTGATGGCAGCAGGCTAGCTTAGGGGGTACAGTGTCAGGCTGTATGGTATACAGCTCTCTCCTCCAGCACTTTGCTGCCATCTCCCAGGACGTGCCACCTGAGGCAATTGCCTCACTCTGTCTAATAGTAGGGCTGGCCCTGTTTCCAAGCAGGGTACTCCATTGTTATGCCACCACCCCGCACCCGTTTTCTGTTTTTCTTTTCCTCCTGACACTGACTAAACATTCTTTGGTTACTGAATATGCCCAGTCCTCACTGGGCTATTCCTTGTTCCCATAGTTCTTTTTAAAAAATTGTACTTCTGCAAATCTTGGAATTCCCTCAAGTATGTTGATACTGATACTTCCCTCTTGTTTCTGAGTGGCTACATTTTGGCTACAATTTTGTTGGCACTCACACCCAGAGTTCGCTATTAGAGGGAGTGATTATATATTATATATAGTAATCATACACTGAAGGCTCAAGAAAGATGGCAATAAATAAAACAAAATGTTCCATTAATGCTCTGTTGAATTTTAACAGAACGGTCTAGTTAAATAACTATAAACAACATTAAAATCTTCAGTCAACATCTGCCATCCAGTCAGCCTCTTCACCACCAGAAAGCCAACTCAGATTAAAAGGTCTTGTGACGCTTGTAAAAGATGCTCAGACTTAAGAACAGGGTTTGCTGTCAGGCCACAGGCACAAAGCCAATTTGAAAATGCAGTGTAGGGATGTACGAAAGTCACTTACCTGTTCACGGATTATGCTGATACTGGGGGGGAGGCGCTCCATCCCTCCCCCCCCTGAATCCTGGCCAGCTGGCTCCGCTCCGCAGGGATTCTGTGGCGCCACCGGCCGGCTCTGCCAGCGGCCGGACATCCGGCTGCTGGCTAGCAGGGACGCAAATGGCAGCGGCCGTAGCCGCCGCCGTTTGCGTCCCTGCAGTCAGCCGTGATAGGCTACATAAACGTTTACATAGCCTATCACGGCTGAGTAAAACAAAAAACAAAAAAACACCCATGGGCGCCGCCATTTGCGTTCCTTATTTTGGCATGTCTTAGTGTACGTAAACATTTACGTAGACTAAGACGGCGAAAATAAGGGGAATGCAAATAGCGTAGTGTCTACGCTATTTGCATTCCCCTTATTTTCGCCATAGTCTACGTAAATGTTTACGTAGACTAAGACGTGCCAAAATAAGGAATGCAAACGGCAGCGCCCATGGGCGCCGCCATTTGCGTACGCGCGTTGTTGTTTGTTACTCAGCCATGATAGGCTACGTAAACATTTTTGTACCCTATCACGGTGTTTTTTAAAATTTAGCCATGATAGGCTACATAAATCTTTATGTATCCTATCATGTTTTGTTTTTTTTTAACTTGGAAATGGCAGCGGCGGCAGCCAGTCGGAAGACCGGCCGCCGCCGGAGCCACCGCCGGAGCTGCCGCCGCCGCCAGGAAGATCCGCCCCAGGTAAGTCCCGTCCCGGGGGTGGCGCGGGGGGCTGTTCCGCCACTGATTTTGGGGGGCCGAATGCACTGTCATTCGGCCTCCTCAAGATCCATGGCGGAACTTTCGTACATACCTACTGCAGTGGTGTGCTGTCTAGCCCGCTGCCCTGTTAAGCCTCTGAGCAAGCTGGTGCTAGCTTTTTATCTCCCTCTTGAATTCATGTCTAAATATTCCAAATGTTATGTACGTTACTGTTATTTTAATAACTGTCAATGTACTTGCTAGTGCGGTGTAGTAGTTAGAGTGCCAGAGTGCTAGGACGGCTCAGGTTTGAATCCCCAAACAACCATGAGGCAAACTAGGTGGCTTTTGGCCAGTCACTCACAGCCTAACCTACCTCACAGGGTTGTTGTGGGGATAAATGGGCCAGGAACCAAGTATGCTGCCTTGAACTCCTAGGAGGAAACGCAGACTATAAATGTAATTAAAGGCACAACTAAGGATATAGGAGAAATCTGCAATAGAATCAAAGGAGTTTGTATTTCTATGAATCTGACCTGTAGATTCCACAGTGGACTGGCTTTTCCTGAGTTGCATGGATTCTGCAGACTTGAGGACGTTTCTTTTACTTTCCCAAATTTTACCCAAATTTAGTTGTAGAAAGAGATGTAAAATTAAAAAAACACCATCTGTAATAGTGCATTTTCCCCATAGGCTAAATCATGAAAACCCTCATTTGGGGAGTGTGCACATTTGGGGGGGGGGGGATTTGAGCATTTTTGCAAGTGCAAATTTGCACACATGCAAATTTGAGCACATTCAGGAAATTGGAAAAAATCTTATTCGGTCAATGAGCAAATGATGGAACAAAAGCCACCTGACAATCCATGAAATGCAGACGGAATGGATTTTACAACATCCTTACATCCCTGGGCACGATCAAAGGCATGTTTAGACAGAAGAAAGTCCTACAAGTCCTAGCATTCCCCAGCCAATTGTAGGACTTTTTTTTCTGTCTAAACACACATAGGATTGTGTCCTAAACAAAACATTGCTTGACCTATAATGCTCATTTCAGGCTGTATCTAAGCTGGTACCACCTAGCTACATTAGTAGATGGATCCCACACCATGTTTTTGTGTGGCCTGGTGAACAAAGTGAACAATAAAGTGAACAAATTGAAAGTGAACAATAGCTTCTTATTAAAATTAACCGTTAATTTATTTATTCATTCATTCATTCCAAAATCTTAACCTTCCCTTCCCTTCCTCTCAGCCTTTTCATGTCATAACTCTGCTTTTCCACTTCAGCAACGGTTCTAATAATGGAATGGAAAGATTTAAAGAGTCTGAGGGAAAGAGAGAAGAGAAGGGAGTATGAAACAAGAGGTGCTTGCCCAGTTGGCAGCTAGACTGCTCTTTCTCTAAAACCCCCTCAAGGCCCACATCCCCGCATCAAGTCAAAATGAAATTAATCTGATAGAGCAAACCTTTCACTTAGAAACAAAACTGTAAATGAGAAAAGAGCCCAGACTTCTACCTTGTCGGCTCAGTCCCCTGATGCCTGCTTTGGATTTCGTAACCTTCTGGGTTCAGGTGTTTTGTGTTGCTAGAAGGTAACGACAAGTAGTGACAAGTCATGCGGTGTTTGTATCATTTTTTAAACAAACATTTCCCCAAAGGATCTTTGGGTAGCACAGAGTTATCCCATTTTTGTCCTCAAAACAACCCAGTTGGGTAGATTTGACTGAAAGACAGAGACTAGCCCATGGCTATCCAGCAGCAATTCGAATACAGGTGTCTCTGGTTCAAATCCAATATCAATTTTCAATACTTCAGTACCCTGAGCCCAAATCCGTCCCCATTATAGCCATCTTGGGGCAAAAAAGGCTTAGCCCGCCCTCTCCTCTCCAAATTGACCATAGAGAGGAGGAAGAACACAAATTACACTGCTTTTTTCACAGGTCCACACTAGTTATTTATATAGTACCATCAGTGTAAATTATTGAGATATATCACTATCAGATTGGCTAGGTAGTGGTGTGAGAAGAAAGCACTGCCTGGTTACCTAGGCAACTGGCATGCCTCCACCTGATACAGAGGCATTGCCACCAGTTGCAATCAGGGAGTTGAATGTGGCGGCGGCAGTGGTCAAAATGGCGGACCCATGGCCAAAGTGAAATCTAAGGATAAAGCCAATCTACTCACTATCATGAGTTGGGCTATAAAGATATGCAATGATGGTGGGGCCAGTGAGTCAACAGCAGCTCTTCCATCATATTATATATATTGATAAAAGAGAGGAGGAAGTAATGCATTGTTTCTGCCACAAGTTTGCACCAATGCCCTTACTGATATCAGCATGTGCAAAATGAATCAATCAGGTAAGGGAAACCTTTGCACCAAGGCCAGCCCAAGACATTATGCTGCTCAAGGCAAAGAACAAGATGGTGCCCCTCCCATTCCATGTATATTCCATGTGCACTGGTCAATTGGGCTAGCAGATGAATCTGTCTTCAACAAATTGAGACAGCATCCTCTGCTGCATTTGAAGGCAGCAGGCTAATTTAGGGGGTGCAGGGCTGGCTGCATAGCACACGGTCTCTTCTCCAAAGTCCTGCTGCCACCTCCCAGCATCCGCCACCTAAAGTGACTGCTTCACACTGCCTAATAGTAGGGATGACCTTGCTATGCCCTGTGCACAGATCAGTTGCCTGTCAACACATTGTATTTGTGGATAGGGCCGTAAGAACGTAAGACCCTGCTGGATCAGACAGAAGGCCTATCTAGTTCAGCTAGATTTGGTTTCCTACGGTGGTGAACAAGTGGCCTATGGGGGCCCTGCAAGTAAGGCATGAGGGCAGTTGTTCCCCAGCACCTTTTAATTCAAAGGCGACTGCCTCTGAATCTGGAGGTAGCATGTAGCCATCACAACTTGTAGCCATTGATAGTTCTATTATCCATGTATCTGTCCAATCCTCTTTTAAAGCCATCTGAGCTAGTCACCATCATTACATCTTGTGGCGCTGAATTCCATAGTTTAACTATGCACTGTGTGAAGGACCTACCTCCTTTAGTCTGGCTTATCTTTCACCAGTCAGCATCACTGAATGACGCCACGTTCTATTGTCATGAGAAAGTGAGAAAAACAACTCTCTGTCTCCTTTGCCCACATCATCCGTCATTTTATAAAGTTCAATCACGTTCCCATTCTTACTCACTTTTTTGTAAACAAAATAAAGAGCCAAATGTTGGAACCTTTCCTCATAGAGGAGATGCTCCAGCCCCCTACTCATTCTGGTTGCACATTTTCTGCACATCTTCCACTGATGGCCATCTGTTCCTTCATGCACCAGCCCTATCATTAGGCAGAGTGAGGTGGTTGCCTTATTCCTTGACACATGGAGATATTTACACAGCCTACATGTCATATATTGGGTGACATTATGGCAATCGGGCAATGATAACCCTCTTTGGGTAAGGCACAGCAACAATAAAAGCAATGAAGTGGTGGCAAAAAGCAACAAAAGTCCACATCAGATGATGCATTGTTTAATGACACCATGAGAATCAGTACCAAACTGCTTTTCTCAGCCATAAGGACAGGAACGCAAAGGTTTAGGGTGCAATCCTATAGCCGCTAGACAGCCATAGGATTTTTCAGTTTTCAGCACGGGATCCAAAGTCGGTTCCCAGAAAACTGCCTCCCCGCCATAGCCCACTCTGCCTTGTAGGCGGCGCAGTTCATTCCCAGCTCTGTGCTTGGAAGAGCAGCATGGAGTGGGGGGAAAGGGGACATTCCTGGGGGTGGAGAGGGGCGTTCCTGGGGGTGAGGAAGGTGGAAATGCTGGTACGATGCGTCCTATGCTCTGTCCGGCCTTCCTCCCACCCCCTGCTCCAAACCACTCTGGCTAGACAGTTGAAATCAGCCATCTAGCTGGTAATGCAGGGCGGCCAGAGTGCAGAGGAGAAGATCTCCCCTGCACTCCGCCCACCCTGCATTGGATAGTCAGTCGCTCCAAGTTCGGAGGCATATCCCAATTCGGAGGCCTACCCCGATAGGCTTGCGCCCTTAGAGATATCTCTCATGAGTAACTCTAGTCCTAATTGTAAGCAAACCAATGGTGATGCTGACACAATGGTAGTATTCAGTGCCCTTGAGCTTGCTGGCCAGAGTCATGGCCATTTTTGATTAGAGTCCAGACTGACTGACATTGCGTGGAATGCATGCAGATGCAAAACAGCCTTTCCTGTTAAAGCTGGGAACAAATAAGATGCCATGGATCAGTGGTTAGAGTGTTGGACTGGGCCTCAGGAGATCCAGGTTCTAATCCTCATTTGGCCATGAAGCTCAGTGGATGACTTTGCGCCAGTCACTCACTCTCAGAATAACCTCCCTCACAGGCTTGTTGCAAAGATAAAATGGAAAAGAGGAGGATCATGTATGCTGCCTTGGGCTCCTAGCAGGGCCGGCCCTACCATTAGGCAGAGTGAGGGGGATGCCTCAAGCAGCAGAAGCTGGGAGGTGACAGCAAGGTGTTGGGAGATTGCTGTGGGCCACACAGCCTGCCTTGAGCCCCCTAAGCTAGCCTGCTGCCTTCAGATGTGGTAGAGAATGCTGTCTCGTTGCCAGTATAGAAGAATGATTCAACTGCCAGTCCAGTTGGCTTTTGTACATGGAATGGAAGTAGGCACCATCTTGTCCTTTGTCTCAGGCAGCAAAATGTCTTGGGCTGGCCCTGGCTCCTGGGAGCAAAAGGTGGGATATAAATGTAACAAATCAATGCACAATATGGGAGAGAAGTGCTCCCCACATCCTTTTGATTCATGCTGCTTCTGGGTATTATTATTATTATTTTATTATTATTTATTACATTTCTATATCGCCCAATAGCTGGAGCTCTCTGGGTGGTTTACAAAGATTAAAAGCATTAAAAATACATTATACAGAGATTAAAAACCATTTACATAAAAAAAAACATGAACAGACAACATACACACAAAAAAAACATGATACAGCATCAGCAATGTTCAACCAAGGCAAGAAGAAGGCATTCAGGTGTTTGGATCAAACCTGTCAGCCTGTGGAGGCTGATGGCCTTGATGTCAGTGGGGCGGTGAATACACACCAGGTTTCAGTGAGAACCAGAACTCTAAAGGAGATAGCTCCTTTAGAGATCTGATTGGTTTTCACTGAAACCTGGAGTGGATTCACCGCCCCACTGACATCAGACTAAGCAGCTTCCACTGCTCACAGCTATGTGATAACGTTGCTCTAGGCCACTGGTGGGGAAGCTGTAGCCCTCCAGACTACAACTCTCATAATCTCTGACAACTGGCCATGCTGCCTGGGGCTGATGGGACTTGGAGCCCAATAACATCTGGAAGGTCATGTGTTCCTTGCCCCTGATGTAGGCAATGATACTCACACTGAACAAAATGCCACAGGAGCTCCAGGGGAACCCTTTATTCTTGCTATGGATGGACGCACAACAGGATGAGAAGCCAAATGCTACATATTTTGGACTCTACGTGGGACTGCCTTCAAAAACTGTTCAGAAACTTCAGCTGATCCAGAATGCTGTGGCCAGACTATTGACTGGGGCCAGTTGCAGGGAGCACATGACTCACTTGTTATAGCAACTTCACTGGCTGTCGGTCTGGGGAGAATTCAAAGTGCTGATTATGATGGTTAAGTCCTATGGCTACCCGAAAGACTGACTTCTCCCATATGAGCCTGCCCAGTTCCTAAGATCTTCAGGAGAGGCCCTTCTTTCTGGACTGCCACCTTCAGAGTAGGGATGTCAGAGAATTCTGCACACATTTTAAACGGGATCGAATTCTGACAAATCTGGTCTGCGGAATCCTCCTCGGAACGGGGCGGCCTGGTCGACCCGGACCAGAGCTCACAGGGACTCCCTTTTTTTTTGTCTGCTGAATGGCGGATTTTATGAAAATAATCATGAAAAGAAATCTGTAAATCGGAAATGGAAGAAGAACGCGAATGGCTTTACCCTTTTTACAATATAGGCATTTTCCCTGTGATCCGAGGCTTTCTTTCGCCAGGGCTGAGTCACGAAGTCCATGGAAATCCTCCATCTTTTCTAGGGCTGTCAGAGAATTCCGCCACGGATCTTGGTGAGGCCAAATGCCAGTACGTTCAGCCCCCTGAAATCTGTGGCGGAACGAAGCCCCCACCTCCCCACACCGTGAAAGGCATGCGAAACGGAGCACCTACCTGCTGCTGTTTGCGCTACTTTGCAAATGGCGGCCGCGTCTGCGGCCGCCATTCACTTCCTCATTATAGCCATGATAGGCTACATAAATACTTACTTAGACTATCACGGCTAACGCAGTGATGCCATTTGCATCCCTGCGGAGGCCATGATAGGCTATGTAAGTATTTACATAGCCTATCACGGAAAAAAAAACAAAAAAGGGGGAACACAAATGGCGGCAGCTACGGTGGCCGCCATTTGTGTTCCCCCTTTTTTTTGCCGAGATAGGCTACGTAAATATTTACGTAGCCTATTATGGCAAAAGACGGGCACAAATGGCGGCGACTACGCCATTTGCGTCCCTGTCTTTTGCCATAATAGGCTAAGTAAATATTTACGTAGCCTATCACAGCAAAATACAGGGACACAAATGGCGGCAGCTACAGCGGCCGCCATTTGCATCCCTGTGCAGGCTGCCCAGCGGCCCAATGTCCAGCTGCAGGCGGCCCCGGCTGGCGGCTCCACGGAGTCGCCGCAAAGCGGAGCCTGCCGGGGAGAATTTCGGGGGGAAGGATGGAGCGCCTCCCCCCGCCATGAATGTCACCCTTCGAAAAGGTAAGTGACTTTCGTACAACCCTAATCTTTTCTGTTTATTGTCTGTGGAGGTGAGGTCAGGTGAGGTGAGGTCAGGTGACCAGAAGTTGCATGCAGAATCCCCATGAAGGGCTTTACCCTTTTTACGAAAATAAATAGGTATTTCCCCTATTACCTGAGGCTTGCAGAGACTGACTGCAGGTGCGTGAAAAGGATTTTTCGGCAGTACTTACGGAATGATTTACGTAAGTTCGGAGAGCCGGAAAAAAATGGGGGATTCCGGGTCATGCAGATGGTGGAACGGGGCGGCCCTTGGCTTTGCGGAATCCTTGCGGAGTGGAGGCGCTCCGCGAGGATTCCAGGGGGGAAGAACGGATTGCCTCCCCCCCGTGGATTCCCCACCGGAACGGACATTGGGAATCCGTACATCCCTACTTCAGAGGCACGTTTGGTGGCAACATGAAAGAGGGCCTTCTTGGTGGCCACTTTCTGACTGGAACTCCCTGCCAAGGGAGGTGAGGTTTGCTCCCTCTTTGCCAGGAGGCAAAGACAACTTTATTCAAGTGGGCTTTTGGTGCGTTGAGCTGGATGCTGTTTTTACTCTGTTGTTGCTGTGTGTTTAATTGTGTTATAATGTATTTGCTTGTTGCTGTTGTTGTTATCAGTGATTGTAAGCCACCTTGAGTGTCATTTCTGGTAGAAAGGCAGGGGGCTACCAATCAAATCAATCAATCAATATATGAGAAGTCAATCACTTGCCAACTAGTAACAGCTCCATTTTGTACCTTCTCCAGCCCGTACGACATGTTTAGGTTTATTGTCAAGTTCGGTACGGTGTGTGGTGTACATCTGCCGCCAACCCAATGGAGCAGGATGGGGTGCAGAACCTCTTCAGCCCCAAAGGCCAAATTCCATTTCAGATAAGCTTTCGGGGGCTTCATTCTAGTGGTGGGTGGGGCTGAAGGCAAAGGAGGCAGGGCCAAAGGCAAAAGGGGTGGAGCCGAAAAGAACACCAGCATATTGTAGACTAAAGGTGAAACCCAATGCAGGTTTAGACAGAAAAAAAAGGCCTACAACTCCCAGCATGCCCCAGCCAGCATGGCTGGCTGGGGCATGCTGGGAGTTGTAGGCCTTTTTTTCTGTCTAAACATGCATAGGATTATGCCCTAAAGCTCTTACTGATGGTAACTAAACCTTAGAAGTGGCATCTCAACCTTTTAGAAGGGGGCAAAACTGCAGGAGAGCCAGGAAACCATCACACAATTCGTGGTGGGGAAAAAGGGGTGGGGGCCAGGTGAAGGGGCATGGCCCTCTGGGGAACACTGGAGGGCCAGATTGGGACCCCAGGAGGGCCTAATTTGCCCCCCACAGGCCTTAGATTCTCTCTCTCACACACACTTTATTGGTATGTGTGGGCCATCTTTTACTTCCCCTTGCAGTCACTTGCACCCCGGAAAAGTTTCACTGGAAGGCCAGGGGTCCTCTGAAACAAGGTGAGATAAAATAAGAGGGGCTGTTGGGGCAATTGCCCCAAACTGAGTGGAGGTCCACTGAATTTTGGGCAATTCTCCCTCCCCACACCAAGTCCCATCTGACATTGCTCAGAAGGGCCCCCAAGCCTTTGAGAGGGCACAGATGGCTGTGGGAAGGAGGAGGGGACAGGAAACTTTATTTCTGTGAACCACCTTTTGGTTAATTTATCTTAGAGCCCATGCCATTCTATATTGCTGGAAGCTCCCGTGCCAGAACTTTCTACATGAAAAGATCCATCGCCCCCTTCTGAGTTGGCTAGTTACGCAATGGTTTCATGGAACTGCACCACCGATGCAACTCTTCCACAAGTGCACATCTGGATCCATTTGCAACTCTTTTGATGACATTGATTTATCCCCTGCCATATAAGACCATAAACTTGCATGCATGGACCTGATCGCAAATTAGACATAGGCACGCACACAGTTTGTTGAATGGGCACTAATGTAGATTTTCTTGTGAACCAATAAAACAACAGCCAGCGGACATGAGTGCAACACTGGCCAATGTAGCAAGTGTTATAAGAGCTTCTCTACATGAAGCATTTATTGTGCACTCATCATTCCCTACACATGGTTGTTTACGGATTCTTTAGATGTCGTTGTGACCCTTCAGTTTCACTTCTGGTTTTAAACAGCACTTTTGGCAAGTATTTTTAGAGGAGGAAAAATGCAGCATTATTTGTGAACGTGAAAGAAAATGCTCTTTCCACTTGTCTAATTGCATTATTCCACTATGCCACAGTGCCAGCTAGAGGTTATGTAGCAGAAAAGCAGGAAAGGAAATGCTCCTCATGTAGTGTTCAGATCTCAATTCAGTGACAAAACCGAAAGTAGATACAGCAGATTAACAGCCTTGTATAGAAAAGCTCTAAGTGAAGATGAACAGTTTGTACTCGCTGTTTCAACTGTTAGCAGATGGCTGAATAGAGACTGTGTGATAGGCACCTCCCAAACCCAAGGGAGCAGCCTGGCTTGCCTGCGCCTAAGGCCGGCCTCAGGAAGATCAGTGATCACCAGCAGGCTGTTGCAGGAAGCATCTCTTGCCCCGTGTGGTGGTATTTTCATTGGTCACCATGTTGTTGCTCGCATAAATGAAGATCAGCATTAAGAGAGTCACTTCCTAGTTCAAAACCTCATGTGAGTGAATTCCTGGACAGCAAACCATCTGGTAAAGATGAGGTATGAGTGCAAAACTAATGGGAGGGACAGGGTGTAAGATTACTCTCTCCCTCGCAGGAACTTTGGAAGCTGTCTTATTCCAGCTTAGACTGTTTCTCCATCTTATCCAACTTGGTGCCGTTCAGATGTATTAGATTATAACTCCCAGTATCCCCCAGCTGCCAGGTTGGGGAATGTTGATCTAACCAAAAATTTACTACTCCAACTGGCAACAGCTTCCTAGAGTCCAACTGGCAAATAGTTACTACTCCAACTGGCAACCCATTACCTGTTACCTGATCCTTTTCACTGGATATGTCAGGAATTGAACCCGGGACCTTCTTCAAGCACATCATGTGGTTTACCACTGAGCTATGGTTCCTTCTTTGACCATCCCTCCTCACGCATACTTCCCGATTCTCTGGGAACAGCCTCTGCAGCCCCAGCCAGGAAGCATCTGGCTCAAGTGGAGGGGCTGGGATGTTCTCTCCAAACACCTTTCCATGGAGCCGGAGACCATGCAGCAGCCACAGCCTTGGAGGACCCCTGCAGCTGCAGTCTTGTGGGTTCTGCCTTACCTGGCAGCTCCATGGAGTTGGTGTCCAAGAGTTTCCCGGTGACAGCTATGCCCTGGCAGCTCAGGAAGTGGCCGCTTCCTCCTCTTAACTGGCAGTCATGTTGAGTGACGTGAACAAGCTGCATTTGTGAATCCTTAGCTGACACAACCACCGTCCGGTCCTTTAAGCTGTATGGGGGAGAATATAATCCCCAACCTATAGGGGAAAACATGTGCCTGAGGAACTAGGGCAATCTTCCTCAAAGGCCAATTTCCCGCTCCCATATTTGTGGTCTAGATCAGGAGCAGGAAATGTGCAGCCCTGGGACCGCATGCAGCCCTCGGCCTAATTTCACACGCCCCTTCCGCCTAATTTCAGAAGCCCTCTGCATGCAGTCAGGTCAGAGCTCTGCCAAAAGTGATCTGTCCCTGTCCAGGCAGTCCATTGGGCAGGAAAGAAGAAGGAGAGAAGCCCTATTCATGTGTTCCCCAAGCACATTGCTTCAATATGCGAGTAGTGCACTAGCCCCACTGCCTCCATCGTTGCTCTCGTTGCCTGCTACACGTGGAGGGCGATTTTCTGAAGAGGAGAGCCTCCTCTATCTGTGGGGGCTCTCCACACGATCGGGGACGCTGGATATCAGCCTGGCTTACAGGGCTGAAAGAGTGCATGACAGCACTTTCCCCACTTGGAAATGCTGCTACACACATGGAAAGAGTGGATATTGTCATACTGCTAGAAAAAGCTTGTTCAGATAGGTACAGAACAAACGGAGGAAAGTTCTCCTTCGCTTGTTCCATACTTAACTTTGTGGAATTCACAGCCATGGGATGCAGTGCTGGCCGCTAGCATGCGTGGTTTTTAACAAGGTTAATGGAGGGTGAGTCTATGAATGCCTATATTTCCAGGGGCGTGTGCCAGTGCTTATGGGGCCAAAATGGCTCTATCCATGCAAAGGAGGGAGGAATCAGCAGGCCTGGAGGAACCCCGAGCTTTGAAAAAGTACCAAAAGGCTTTAGAAAAAAAATAAAACACTCAGACCAGGATAGGCAAACTTTTCACGCTTGCAGGCACGTTTCTTGCTTTTTCACAGCCCCAGGGACGTATATTATTTTTCTGGGAGTAGCTCTTTTCTCTCCCTCTCCACTGATTCTGTCTTTGCTGTGCCCTCTTCTGTGAATTCTCCGTTTGCTGCCTCCCTTCCTCCTTCTCCTCCATGCTTGGGATTTTCTTCCCACACCACTTCTCCTCTCTTCTGTCTCCTCGCTGCTGTGCTCACCTTTGTTCATACAACACCTTCTCCCAACTGTGATTTCCTTTTCCCTACCACGGCTCCCACCTCCTCCTCCCCAGCTCACAATTGCCTTTTCCACCACTTCCTTTGCACTCACCTCCTCCTCCCGCCTGCAGTTTCCTTCCCCTTGTGGTCCTAAGGGGTGGAACCAACAATAGACCAATGAGGACTAGCCACAGAATTCTGGCTGGCTGTTGGAAAAGGGGGAATGGAAACCAGGGTAGGGGAAAGGAAAATGGAATGGAATATCCTTGAAGAGGGCATGGCTGGCACACTAAAACTGGAGTTTTCCACATTGCAACATTTTATTGTAGATCTCACTTGTCAGTACCAATTAGCCATGGTAGTTCAATGGAATCTCCATGTTAAGGGGCGGGCAGTATACATCTGAATACTATATGTTAGGGACAAATGGGGAAGGACTGTTGTTTTCATGCTGTACTTATAGGTTTCCTGGAAACACCTTGTCCGCCATGCTGGAAACAGGATGCTGGTGCTGGACCAGCTGCGCAATCCTTTGCATGTCTACTCAGAAGTAGGTCCCACTGAGTGCAATGGGGCTTACTCCCAGGTAAGTGCGTGTAGTATTGCAGCCTAAATGGACTCTTGGTGTGTTCCAGCAGGTTCAATAACAATAAAAATAACAATAATAACTGACTCTTAATTAATACTGTTTGTTAGCATGGGGCCTAAATATCTGAACAACAGATAGAAAACAGCATCAGTGCAAGCATGTATGACAGACTGAAAACACATGAAATGGAATGGGTGACTCCATTCTGAATTAATTATTTGGCTGATGAAAAAAATAGCAAGGGGAGAATCATTTTTCTTTTTAAAACCAGGATAACCTCTCCTGTCCTTTGCTCCTTTTCAGTACTTCACAAAGGCGATTGTGCCTTGACAGCTGTGCGGCAAGGCGAATCAACTTATATATCCCTCGGGAACTCACCTGCTCCTTCATAGGCTGGTGAATAATAAACATGCAAGAGCCTCATAAAAGCCTCTGATCTTTTTTTCGAAAGAGCAATTATTTCCTTCCAGCAGCTCGGAGTTGAAATGGCCTGCCCAAAGTTGTGGGTGCTTATAGGATTATTTATACATGTGCTGCAGTGTGCGCCCACCCTAGGGGAAGAGGCAGCTGAGCCTGGAGAAGAAGAATGTAGGTTGCTTGGGAAATTTGATTTACGGGGCTACGTAGAAGCAGAGGAGGCTATGCATGTCATTGGAGGGATGTTCCCAATTCACTTCAGGACCATACTTGAGGAAGATCCAACTAGCACACCACCAAATTCTCCAAAATGTGAGGGGTAAGCTACTTTTCCTCTTCTTTGTGCTTGGAAAAACAATTGTAGCAAGCATGGGATATAGTTAATAATGAGAAATGATGATAGCTGGGCAAGAGGGATAAAGATTTGCTTGGTATCACCAGCTGCAGACAGACAATAATGTTTAAGAGAGACAAAGGGGGTTAAAAAAAACAGGTACCTACAGCCAGTGGTGTACGAGCTCATTTCTTTTGTCCCACTGCCATCTCTGTTCAGGCAGATTTGGAAGGGTTTTGAATTAAAAAACTGCGAAGCAAGGCTGGCGTCAGGGCTCAGCATCATTGGGCACCGGCTTGAGGCCCACTTCAAAGGTGTGGGGCACTGCCAAAGCTGTAACTGTGGTGCTGATCTTCCTTTCTGCCTCAACCTGCTCCTTTCTGCAGAAAGTTGTTAGTTGTCTTGCCCTCCGGCTGAGGGTGCAGATTGGGCCCAAACAATGGCGCAGCTAGAGCAGGACCTTGGGTTTGATGTCAAGAGCCCCAGAACCCCCCCCCCCCATGTCCATCCAGAGAGTGGCAGGTGATAGGGGCAGCAGCAAACAGGCCCAGCATCAACTTCTAGCCTGGCATGTGTATGCTGGGGCCCACCAGGGCTTATGCTGCTTAGTGTCCTTTCTTTCTTCTCAGTTTAAAAAACCCAGCATTTTATAGTTAGGAGGCCGTTGGCCAGGGATGTCCAAGATTACAGATGCGCATTTTATTATTTTTACTTTACAATATTATCCTTGGTGCTTATTCCCAAGTAAATGTATTTAGCATCGGGGAAGCAGACACAAACTCTGTTTTATTCTTCTAGTCATTATGATTTTGAATGAATTTAAAATGCAAAACTGCATGGGCTCAGCGTCTGTCTGTCTGTCTGTCTGTCTTTTTCAGTCAGGGTTAGCCAACAGCTCTGTATTTTTGCTCTAACGTATCAGGAATGTAGAAGCAGGGAATGGCAGTTGGAACTTGGAAGGGAGTTGGGAAATGTTGGTGGCCTGCTGCGCGGCTGAAGTAATGAAGGGGGCCTCCATCAGACCACAAAGTCCGGGTTCTAAAATTCGCTAGCTGACCCACCAAGCACCAAAGGGAGAGAGCAAGTGAATGTACAATTGTCACAGTAGCAAGGAGGAGGTGGCTTCTTGCTTAAGGGACCCCGAAACAGAGCCAAGAGCGTGATGAGTGCCCCCGCTATAGAAAATAATGCACTCATACCACCTCCAATCCTCTGGGAGAGGAACTATTTTCTGACAGGTAATATCCATTAAAAAGAGAGAATATATTATTTTTTTAAAAGTGAGAGGAATGGAGTAGGTGGATGGGATGGCATTTTGCATGCATCTCTGACTTCAGCAACTCTGCCAAGAGGAAATGCTCTGGGAATCATAGCCCCCAAGAACCTGGAAGCGTATAAGCCCTTACAACACTGCACGGTGGCAACACCAGAGAAGCATTTTCAGTATTTCTCTGGTGGAAATGGTGCCTGCACAAGCAAAGTGATTCTTCTCAGGATATGGTGGTTCCGGTTATCGTAGGGGGGTGGGGCATTCCTGTTAAATGCCAGGAATGGCCGTGCAATGAAATGACGTGGTCAAGTGCTGTGGTGGAGGGTGGGATGCTGTACCACATCACTCTGGATGTAGGCAACTCCCATTCTCAATGCTCTCCTACCTTTAAAACAGGGGGTGAGGAAGCTGTGGCCTTCCTGATGTTGGTGGACTACAGCTGCCATCATCCCTTACCATTGGCCTTGCTTGCTGGAGCTGATGGGTTGGAGCTCAACGACATCTGAAGGGCCACAGGTATCCTCACTCCTGCTTTACAAAATTCCCTGCAAGTAGAAAAGCAAAACACCAGGCAAAAAAGCTAGGCTAGGACCTTTCTCCCCGAGGTCCTAGTTTTCTAAGTGGCAGGAAGCCTGCCATCCATTCTTCCACCTCAGCACTCTAGTATCTCATTCCGACCTTACTCCCCATGCTGTATTTATTATTACACGTGTGTTGTGGTGTCATTGCAGTCCTCCGGCCTCAGTCTGTCTCATCGAAAAGGCAGAGGGCTATATTGAACGGGGCGCATGTGCCATGCATGACGTTTTAGAGGCAATCTCCTGTGACAACTGCCTGGGACTAAGTAAGTTTTCGGCTGTGCAGGATCATGGCAGAATAAACCAGTTAGGGCAAATTCACACAGTGGTGGGATGGTCAGGTGTCCTAGTTTACAGAGAATAGTCCTCTATCTGAAGGTGTCCTTTGTTGCATGGGCTGTCCATAGGAAGGGGACAGCAGGGGCCTTGACATTGCCCATCAAGAGTTAGCCCCTGGACAGCAGACTCAGCAGGCACACAGGTCACCTGGGGCCGATCTACATTGCACCCGCCATCGCAATGAATTCGGTGTCCCATCAGGTTAAATGCTCTCGCATTAAAACGTGATTATTCACACTCACCCATTTTCCCCATTGCAGTGCTTCATCGAATGCAGAAGCTCGGTTCACACTTGAGCGCTGTGCTGTTTTCCTGCTGTTTTCCTACATGCGCGTGTCTATCTCGGATGCTGAGCGGGGTTGGCCCCAGTCAGTAGTTGGATGGGCGACCGCCTGGGAATCAGGCTTCCTGCAATGAGCAGGGGGTTGTTCTAGCCCTTCAAATGAGACTAAGTTTTACCCCCTCCTATCCTCTGCTCCGGATTTTTTTTTAAAAAATTAAGGCGTTATCCTCCCAGAATCGGGGCTTCTCTGCAATGGTTTTTTTTTCTAATTCAGGCATGATCTTCGAAGTTTCGAAGCTGTGAAGCTTCACAACTTCAAATCTTCGAAGATCATGCCTGAATTAGAAAAAAAAACATCGTGGAGTAGCCTCGATTCTGCGAGGGTAACGCCTTAATTAAAAAAAAACATCTGGAGTGGGGGATAGGAGGGGGTAAAACTTAAATCTCATTTGAAGGGATAGAACAACCCCCTGCTCAGTGCAGGAAGCCTGATTCCCAGGTGGTCGCCCATCCAACTACTGACCAGGGCCGACCCCGCTTAGCTTCCGAGATCAGACAAGCGCGCGCACATCCAGCCCTTTGCTTGTTGCTGAGGAAACGGGGGCTGCTGAGGAAGCTATGTGATCAGTAGCCAGAAGAAGACATGGGGCTGTCAAGAGCTGTGATTGGACAGGAGGGAAATACAAACACCGCCGTATATGGACAGACGGGGGAGGGGACAACGACCGGATACGGTAGCGAAGGCAGAAAATCAGAGCACATTAAGAGGAAATACCGGGATAATAGGGTATTGAAAGCGGGAGCACGGAAGTGGGAAATTCCAGTTCCAATTCGAGGCGGGTACTGTGTAGTGTGAAAGGCGGGTGGTGAAACCTCATTGGAAGCGAAAAAAGGCGGTAAGTATAGATCCAGCCCTGGTCAGTCTTCTCCACTACGGTGAGAGGTCTTGTATTTCTACTTTTACAATAGTTGTTATTTCCACATTTGCAACTATGCATCTACATTTGCCTTTGCAAATATTATGCAAATTGGTGTCCTTTCTTGTCCTACTTTTTGGCAATACATAAGTGGCCACCCTACATAGTGGCCAGGTTCATGGTGTGGCAACAAGATAGGCCTCTTTGTTGGAAAACTTACACAGCTCCAGGTTTTGGAGAGCCCTTAGGCAAGACACCCACAATGGGCCCCCTCCCTCGGTGAGTCTGCCCTCTCACCACCACGGTCACCAGCTGCTGTTGCTCCTCATCCTCATTGTTACCACTTGCTTGTTTGACAGGCAGAGGGCCCATGACCAAGTGGGCAGTGGCATCTCCTGCTCACCACCATTGTTGTCTGGGCCAGAGCAAGAGGAAAGTGAATAAGCAGGTTACATCGGTGAAGAGGAAGAGAAACTCCAAAGGGCTGTTGTCAGTGGGCTCCTGCTGGGGTATGGGCCTTCAGCAGGTGCCCAACCATGTCTACCTTTGATGCAGGCCCTGGTTATTACAGGTCACCGTAGGCTCCTTCCTCTCAGGAATCATTCAGAGTGTCCCGCCAGCTGCCTTAGAGCTGATTTTATGTAAGTGGCATTTGGGTGGCTGGGGTAGCTTTTAAACAACCAGGTGGGCAGGGACCAATCACATGGGCCCCTCCCAAGCATGGAATTGGCAGCTCACCTGGAAAGGGGAAATGCAAATCCCATGAGAAAGACTCATATGATTGGACCATGCCTGTGTGGTTGGGTTCTTTGAAATATTGCCCCAGCCATGTGGGAGCCACTCATGAAAAGGGGCCTCCCATACAGTTAGGACCACCTTTCCCAACGTGGTACCCTTCAGATGTGTTGGACTACAATTCCCAACATTCTCTAGCCAGCCAGAAGTGGGTGGGACTTCCCCCTCCCTCTCTGCTGCCCCTTCTTTTTCTCTCTCTCTCTCTCTCTCCCCCCCTGACACCGCCTTCTCCCTCTTTTTCACTCCCTCTTCCTCCCACCTCCTAGTGGGCTGCCATGGGAGAGTCAGATTGCTCTTGCTAGAAGCCTGAACTGATAGCTTGCAGGAGACTTTTGACATTAGGCCAAGGGCCACATGAAATTTGGCCCTAAGTCCACACATTTCCTATACCTGAAGTATAGAGACAAGAGGATACTTTCAAATATGGACAGGGTATGCAAGGAAATATGCTGGATTCTGATGGAGATAACCTGCTCTGCATTTCAATGTGAAAGGGACATTACAACATGAGCCAAATACTGGAATCCCTGCTCCCTTCCCTGTCGCTAGGACAGCCACTTAGGCATCACCAAAAAAGAGGACACCAATTTGCATAACATTTGCAAATGCCAATTTAGAAATGATAGCTTATTTAAATAGAAATATGACATCTCACCGAACTGGAGAAGACTGACTAGGTGGGTGACCTGCTGCTCAGTCTCCTGTCCAGGTATCAATTGTTGATGGGCAACTTCAAGGCCCCTCCTGCTCTCCCCTTCCTAGGGACCTTTGTCATTAAACCAGGCTTGGGCTGGGTAGCCTATCAAATAGAGGACACCTTCAAATAGAGGACTGTCCACTGCCAGCTCTCCAAAACAGAGGACTGTCCTCTGTAAAGTAGGGCAGCTGGCCCTTCCGCTTTTAACTACTGTTTCAGGTTCATCGCTGTTGTGTATTTATATTTATTTATATTTATTATTTATTATTAAATTTATTAATCGCCCATCTGGCTGGTCACCCAGCCACTCTGGGCGATGTACAACATACAATAAAACAGTTTAAAATAATAAAATTCTACAATAAAAACATTTTCTAAAATACGTACCCTAACCCACCCCAAATGCCTGCCTGAACAACCACGTTTTTAATGCACGACGGAAGCTCATTAAAGAGGGGGCATGACGGAGTGTGTAATGCCCCTTAAATGATTTTCCCCTCCTACGGTTCTTAGAGGCTTCCTTCATGACTACTGGAGTAGGGCTTCAGTTCAGAGTAAGCAGCTAAGCAGACAGCAGCTCACCTCCTGGCAGGCAGGTCCAGGCCTCAGCTATGGACTTAAGGTTAACTACTGTTTATTTGTTGGACAGTTGCTAAAGTCTTGCTACTGTTAGCTAGTCTTGTGCTCTGTTCTCACTATACAACAATGACGTCCTGAACTTTCTACAGGAGGTGCTCACCCACGATAGAGCCCCTTCCAAAATTACTTTTCAAGGTGCAGGAGCAGCTCTAGAGCTGTTGGCACCACCCTTCTCACATCAGATCCTCTGAGCAGTAATGCTGGCACGGGAAGGACCCACAGCATGGACGACTCCCGCATGATTTCAGGCTTTTGTTGTGATTGAGCAATATGGCAGAAGCCCACCACGAAGACTTCTTTCTCGACACTGCTTAGGGCAGAGGTGCAGAACCGCTTTCAGCCCAGCCTGAGGGGCAAATTCCATTTTGGAGAACCTCTTGAAGGCTCCTTTCCAGTGCTGGATGGGGCCAAAGGTGTGAACCCCAAATGATAAAATTACCGACATACTTTAGCTGGGGAGAGCAACCCTATGGCTGCTAGGCAGTGTCTAGACAGCCATATGATTTTTCAGTGCCCAGAAACCACGGTCCCCAACCCTCCCCTGCCGCTGGTAGGTGGGATGGTTCTGCCCTGTCTCCACACTCATAACCACAGCGTGGAGTAGGTGAAAAGGGGGTGTTCCCGGGGGGGCAGGGAGGGGAGGAGACCGAGATAACGTCGTTATGATTCTTCCTATGTGCTGTCCGGCATCCCCCCGCCCCCCGCTCTGACATCCCCAGCTAGATAGCCAAAATCAGCTGTCTAGCTGCAAATACAGGGTGGCCGGAGCACAGAGGAGGGGATCCCCTCCGTGCTGCTCCTGCCCATTGGATAGTCAGCCGCCTCCAAGTTTTGAGGCAGCTGACTATCCTGATAGGATTGCACCTTAAAGCTCTTACGGCTAGTAACTAAGCTTTAGGCAAGACATTTCAACGTTTTAGAATGGGAAAAACCACACAGAAGCTAGGAAAGCACCAGACAGTTGGTAGTTGGGGGAAAGGGAGTAAGGCCAGGGGAACGGGGTGTGTCATTCTGGGGAACCCTAGAGGGCTGGAATAGGAACCCTGGAGGACTAGTTTTGGCCCCTGGGGCTGAGGTATTGCACCCCTGGAGAAGTGACCCGTAGTGAATGTGAATACCAGGATATGACGTGTAAAGAACAAAGATAGCCATGCTGTTCCATGGGGGTGGAGGGTAGGAAAATAAAAAATCTGGAGTTGGGCAATTCCATTATTAGAACCAACAAAATGCCACAAAAGATTGTGCAAGCTTTTGAGTTCTCCAGAACTCTTCATCAGGCTAGGTGGTAAAAAACAACAACACACCCAGGGGATTAGGGAAGAACAGAATAGTCCCAAATTTAGACAGACACTGTGGCCACGACGTGGGCAGTTTAGACTCATTCTCAAATGTGAGACTACAGACCGAATGAAGTTGTCTGTCACTGGTAAGTGTTGCAGGTATCAGATTACACCCAGCAATGCATTTTGGGAGGGAGGAGTAGCAATGGTTGATCTCCATTTCAGAAAATGCAAAGTCCAGCTGTAGCTCTGATGTTGCTTCTGCAACATGGAAGCAATGGCTGAGCTCAAATTTCTGAAAACATAAAGTCTGACTGTAACTCAGCTCTGTCTCTTGCCTTGAGCAAAACACACAGGTTCCTGGGTGGGCCGTGAGCAGAACTAAGAAAAACATGACAGTCTTCATATTAGTAAGGCTGGAGATAATTGTAGGCAGTGCGCTAGGTGAAATAACTCAAGGATATGGCAGTTATTCCAAAATTAATTAATCCAGATTTAAAGGATATGATCTTGTTTGCTTATTCATAGTCATGTACTGTGTCGGTTACAGATATTTGGTGTTATCGAATGCCTTTAATAGGTTACTGCAGGGATGTTCAGGCCCCAACACTGATGGAAGGAAGAGAAATATGGGGATGAGCAGATTCAGCCTTGGTGGGATCTACTTTGTTTTTTGGTAGAACCCCAAGGCCCACCAACCACAGCCAGGTGCAAAATAGTGGCTGTGGGGTAGAGCCAGATGGTGGCTTAGAGGGCAAAGGTGATTAGCCATGGCATCCCATAAGCCATATACTGGGATGATCTCCATGTACAGGACAACATCTGAGTTAATACAGATGAGGGGCCTTAAACAAAACTCTAAAACCAGCCAGCAGAGCTACACAGAGACCCAGTCAAAGACAACCGATTAATACCAATTACTTTACAGATGAGGAACATGGCCATTGAGAGATAAGAGATGAGCACAAGGTTAGCCATGGCAGAGAATTATTATATTTTACTTGCAATTTTAGTTGCTATTTTTAAACTATTGGAAGTCAGAAGACATTCTTGCTAACCCACTGCAAATCACCCAGAGATCTACACGTAGATCTCAAATGATATTTATTAGGACGGTTGAGAAAAATAAGGTTTTATTTATTTCTAATATTTCTTGACCGCCTTTCAGGGCAGGAGCCCTCCGAAGGTAGCACACAGCAATAAAATACATAATAAAAACTGATGTGATAATAAAAACAGTGGGCAGTATCTAACTGTGTCATTCCGTTAGCGCAAATCATGTTGCGTTAGCAGGAACTAGGTTCTGAACTATGTGCAAGAGAAGAATCCAACTAAAGTTACTTGTATGCAAGCACAGTTGTGCAACCTGCTGTGCAATCCATTGTGCATGAGTCTTGTGCAACCAGTTGTGTAAGTGTAATGGGCAACTGCTTGCGCAATAGAAAGATTCAGCGGAGCTCTGCTAGTGATATTTGAGTTTGTGGAATGACACCATTGGATACTACCCAGTAAAAACAGGAACAGAAGCAAACATTCTAAAAAACAACAAACACCAGCATAAAATAAAACTTACAGCAAACAACTGCAGTTACAACCCAGTCTGACAAAACATAATCAGGGGAAGGCCAAAGTAAAGCTGTAAGTTTTCAGGGCTTTGATAAGGCCTGGTGCACACCGATGGTACCTTATTAGCTTAAACCAGCCTTCCCTGAGCTGGTGCCCTCCATATGCTTTGGACTTCAACTTCCATCAGCTCCAGCCAGCATGGCCAATGGTCAGGAATGCTGGGAGTTGTAGTCCAAAACTTCTGGAGGACACCAAGTTGGGGAAGGTTGGCCTAGACTATAGTAGCCCAGTTGTGTAACTACTAGGCCACATGTTTTTCAGGTCCCTTCCACCAGATGTCATACAGAACATGGCTCCTGTGCCTGTTATAAGTGTGTAGAATATGAACTCTCAGCATGCCGCTTTTTAAAGTCCCTGTATGATTCCCTAAATCTACCCTACGTTTGGATTTCTGATTTGATCTGACAGCGTTTTAACAACTAGCATACGCTTAGCTTTGTTAGCTGATTTCCTTCAGCACCTCATTCCACTCTGCTTCAACGAAATTTGGAACAGCTGTTCCAAATAAAGCTCATTTAATTAATTGTAATCACTGATTAGCACCATGAGGGAATGGATTAGAAGGGAGAGATGCCGCATTTAAAAATAGTTACAAGGAAACAGGGGCATTAGAAACATTAAAGATTTAGGGAAGCGTTAAAAAATCATTTGCCCTTGTGGGGTGTGTATGAGAGGGAGTGGGAGAGAAAGAGAAACTCTGTGTGTATGCATGTGTAAGTCAAGATCTGTGTTGCTGCATATGTGAGTGAAAATATTGCAGAGGGAATTGCCCATTTTCCCACGTCTATACTTAATGTGACCAGTGGAGGCTGGTGGCTCCAATGTCAGTGGGGTGGTGAATCCGTGCCAGGTTTCAGTCAGAATCAGTCAGAACTCTAAGGGAGCTATCCAAGGTGCAAAGTCCTTTGGTTCTGACTGAAACCAGGAGTGGATTTACTGCCCCACTGACATCAAAGCCACCAGCCTCCACTGAATGGGACCCTTGCTATAGTGAGAGAGGAAGTAGGCAATTGAATCATCAAAGCAGCAGGTGAGGCAAGAGAAGCTGTTAGATGTAGCAAAATGGACCATCACTCAGTGGTAGAGTATCTGCTTTGCACGCAGAAGACCCTGGTTCAGTCCCTCTCATCTCTAGGTTACAAAAAGGATCAGGTAGCTAAAGATGAAAAGTCTTTGGCTGGAGACCTAGAATGATGCTGCCTGTCATAGGTAGGGATGAGTGGAGGAGCAAATTTTGTGCTCCTCAAGGCTGCCCTTTTCCCATCCTGATCCCTGTTCTTGCTTGCAAATGCAAGCGTGGTTGTTTCGGGGGGAACAGGAAAAGTGCGCATTTTCAAACTGGAAAAACACACACTTTTCTAAGTGCACACCCAGATGTGCACTTTCTCCCATTCATTAAAACGTGAAAACGCATCCTTTTAAAAAAATGCTTAATTTAAAGCGTGCATTTTTCAAAAAAGGGTGCATTTTGCAAATGCGATCATGAGCTCAAGAATGTACAACCTGTTTCTGAGAATCACAATTACATTCGTGGTCATGTTCAGGGTTACAAGTGCAGACTTTTCATCAACGTTTCTAATGTGAATGAAATTCTTGTCCATTCATAGTCATAAGATAATTCAAAGAGCCCTACTGGATCAGATCTAGGGATGTACGGACCCCCTTACCTGAGGTCCATGGGCGGTCTGCAGGCAGGCGGAGGCGATCTGGTCCTCCCCCCGGAATCCTCCCTGGCCAGCTCCGCTCCCAAAAATTTAGGTAGCCAATCACGGTCAATGGCAGGGACGCAAATGGCGTCTGCTATGCAATTTGCATCCCTGCTCTTTGCCATGATAGGCTATGTAAATATTTATATAGCCAATCACGGCCAATGGCAGGGATGCAAATGGCGTCCCCTACGCCAGACGCCATTTTGTTCTGCAGCCCAGCAGCGGATGGCTGCGGAATGAAGGTGGTGACCCGGACCAGCCGCTGTTAGGTAGGTTCTGTCCCGGGGGGGCTCGGGGGGTGGGGGGGTAGTCCATTCCGCCACAGACTCCGGGGGGGCGGATTCCAAAGAAACCAGCCTCATTGGAGTCCATGGCGGATTTCTCCGCCATCCCTAATCAGATCAGCCCAAAGTACAGCATCTTGTTTTCCACAGTGGTCAAACAGATGCCCACAAGCAGGATATGAGGGTAATTGCTCTCGCCTGCTATTGTTTTATTTATTTGTTTGTTTGCCCATTACATTTCTGTACCACCCAGTAGCCAAAGCTCTCTGGCAATGCCAGCTCCTGGTTTTTGAGGGCCCTTGGGCAAGACACCCTCAATGGGCCCCCTCCACCCTCAGTGAGTCTACCTCCTCACTGCCATTGTCACCAGCTGTGATTCCTCCTCATCCCCTTCCTCACCATTGCTGCCACTTGCTAGCTTGACAGGCAGACAGCCAGTGAGCAGGTAGGCTGTGGCACCTACTACTCCTCTTCCTCACCACCACCATTGTTTGGGCCAGAGCAAGAGGCAGGTAAACAAGGAGGTTGCAATGGCGATGAGGATGAACAAGTCCATGGGGCTCTTGTTAGTGGGCTCCTGCTGTAGTGTGAGCCCTCAGCAGGTGCCCTGTCATGCCTATTTCTGATGCTGGCCCTGTTCTCTTGGTGGTTCACAAAACAAGATTTAAAACCATAAAAAACAATAACATAATTATTGTTCCCCAGCAGCTGGTATTCAGAGGCATGCTGCTTCTGATCCTAGAAGTAGTGTGACATATTTTAAGGAAAATGTTCATTTTACCTTCACTGGAATTGCTTGTGAAGGCTAGTGAGAAATTGCTAATCCATCTCTTTGAAAACAATAGAAGATTTTTAAAAATAAAGTATCGGGGAAGAGCAACTGAAAATGCTTAATGATACCTAATTAAGAATTTGGTGATGTAAATAAGTAAAATAGTAATTTTATTAAAAACACATGAAGACAGAAGCAGGTCCACAATGAATCCTGGGTAACTGATATAAAGAAAAAATTGGCAAAGGGGTCTGGATAATATCTAAAGAAATGAATGTTGAGTTAATGCCCATAACCCAAGGTCAAGTGTTATTTGAGGAATGAAGAGTTGTAAAAATTAATATTTGGTGTCAAAGTGTATCTGAAGTGTGTTTTGTTATAAAACGTTATTACATTATTACTCAAGGTCAACGGTGTACTTAAAGTATTTGCTTGTCAATTAATGGGCAATAATTAATGGGCAATAAATATTGTTTAGGTAGAGACACTATAAAACCTGATATATAGATGTCTAGAAAAGTTTATACGCTTAGGGTGCAATCCTATGCATGCTTAGATGGAGGAAAAGGCCTACAACTCCCAGCATGCCCCAACCAGCATTGCTGGCTGGGGCATGCTGGGAGTTGTAGGCCTTTTCTCCATCTAAGCTTGCATAGGATTGCACCCTTTGGGGTTAAGTAGTAATGCTTGAGTTGGGAGTTGTTTTCTCAAAGATTCAATTCAGAATCAACGACCTGGTTCTCATGTAATGGCAGCCCATGGGTTTTGTAAACCATGGGGCTTTGGGGCTGTGTGGGAGCAAGCAAGTGTGCTGCATTCTGCCTGCTCGTGACTTCTGCTTAGGGATGTCAGAATAATAAGTTTTGGGGTGGAGTTCAATGTGTTTTTCTAGGCTGGGACCCCAGGACTTTGTCTTGGTTCCCACTGCAGTGCCCCAGTCGATCTGGACCGAGTTGGGCCAGTTTGCGGATTTTCCAGGAATCTTGAACATTTTTGGAAAGTACTGCAATTTGCACAAGTTTCTGAGTAATTAGTGCAAATTATGGCTGAAGTTGCACCAATTATGCAAATTTTGGCCAAATTGATACAAATTATGGCCAAATTTGCACAATTGGTGCAAATTCAGCTGTAATTTGTGCAAATGGCAGTACCTCCCCCCCCCAAATGCGCAAAAATCTTCCCGGAGTTGGGGGAACACCGACAGCTTGGCTCGCTGTCACAAAGTGAGTTATACATGCCATGGAACTCTGTCAAGCCGAAAAAGAACCGGATTTCCCAGTGGCAGACATCCCCACTACTGCTTTGCATTCAGTTTCAGAAACAACCCAGGAATGTTCCATTCCCTGGTTGTTGATGTGATGTGCAAACCTGGAACCCTGGGTTGCTGAGGGACAAACAACCCAGGGCTTCTATCCATGCTTTATTGTTTGCCCTGCAAAGAAAAATCCGTGAATTAAATGAATTAAACAACCCATGAACTGGCATTACATGCAAACCAGGTCAATATTATCTAGGCTGAAAGAAATATGTTTGTTTTATTATTACATTTTACCTGTTTTTGCGTGTTTTAACCTCTTTGGAATTTTTGAGGAGTTAAGACTGAGCCCAAATTTACAGGATAGTAGGCTAGATAGTATAGTAAGATAGTAAGATAGATAGATAGTAAGTAATGTTGTAGAAAGTTTATAAATATGCTCTGATATTGTGGGCATATCGGCTTCTCTACTATCAGACGCTCAACAAGCCTGTGTACCTATCAGTTGAATGGCCTGTGTAGAGCTTGGTAAAAAATGTAGAACTTAAAAGTAAGCCCTTTGTTTAAACTGTTAAGATCTTGGAATCTTATGCATTTCATATTGTTAAGGAACTATAATTTTAGCCTACATGGTTGTATTTTGATGTTATGTTTTATTTATATGTATAATGGATCCAAATATTTTTCCCTTACTAATTCATATTAATACAAAACCAAAATTGAACCCAGCCTGAGGCAATTTCTGGTGTATCCCTTGTTTGAAGGACATTAATCAGCTATAGAAAGTTAACTGCCAGGTAAAGGCTTCCTAAATACTAGACCTATGGCTTCATGATATTCAGTAGAGGTCAAATTCATGACGGTAGTACATCACCATTATAGCTTGTAGCCACTGATAGTCTTATCCTCCATGAATTTGTCTTATCCTCTTTTAAAGTCATCTACATTAGTGGCTGTTGCCACATTGTGTGGCAGCAAGTCAGAGGAGACAACACTTGGCTAGATTATAAAATAGTTTGGCTTAGCAAAGAGCAGCTTCTTATGTTCTGGCACGTGCGGAATGTCTCCTTGCCTAGCTTAGGGCTGTTTGAGACCCTGGGGGTATCTTTGGATTGTGATGTGGAAAGCTCCTTGTCAATGTGTAAGTCATTATCTGTGGCTTGCCTGTTGAATCTGTTGCTGAAATGTAAAATGAAAATTTCTAGGAGGTTGTGTGTGTGTGTGCGTGCAACTTATGTAACTCTGTAAACTACCATTCATGGATTGCTCCATGTAAATAAAAACAAAAACTAGTAGTAACGAGTGGCAAATCACAGAGAGCTTCCTTGTTAGAATAAGCCACAAGCTGCTTCTGTATGGTACGTGTATTTTGGCCCCCTTGGGCAAGTTTCATCTCTGTGGAGAGGGGGAAACTTGTATTTATTTATTTTTTTAAAAAGGTGTGTGGGGAAGGGTTAATGCCAGACTTCCACCAGCACTGCAGCCCCAGTCTGAATCAGTAGGCCCTGCAACTTCATTTAGTCTTTTAATAGAACATGGCAGGTAATCACCAGTTACCCTTCCACATCTCGGCTTCATTTGGCCCCATACATAGAGTTATGTTCTAGAACAGCCTTCCCCTAGCTGCCACCTTCCAGAAGTGATGAGCTCCAGCTTCCAGCATTCTGAGGGAAAGCTGGGGAAAGATGTTCTAGATTCTAGAAAGTGTGCCTGTCACTTTAAAGAAGAAAGCTTTCTTCTTTAATAGTTGTGGAGGCTGGCGGTTCTGTTGTCAGTGGAGTGGTGAATCCGCTCTGGGTTTCAGTCAGAACCAGTCAGAACTCTAAAGGAGCTATCCAAGGCACTTCATTTAGTGTTCTGACTGAAATCTGGAGCAGATTCACTGCCCCACTGACATCGGAGCCACCAGCCTCCATCGAATGGTCAGAAATAGGTCCTGCAGTGTTTTCTCACTTTGTACCTATAGCATGTTCCTGCATGTGGGAACACCAGCAAACCTCGAACAAGAGAAGCCATTTTAGAACAAAAGAAGTCACACCCTTTGAATTGTTCCATCTGGCTTGCCTAAAACAAGGCAGACTTTAGTGCATAGATTTTTTCTTCTTTGCATTTCTTGCATGTTGTGTCAGATTTCTGGTTCCCCCCCGCAACCTTGTTGCTAGATATACTGTTGCTCACAACTAAGGGCCAAGCTAGGCAAAACGATGGAGATCTATGATTGGACTGGCGGTCTCTTTCCATTTTGGCCTACAGCTGCCACGAGTGGGGTGGGCTGATATGGATTGGGACTCAGTAGGGTGGCCTTTTACACATCACTAAAAATGACAAAAGGCATTACAAAAGAAAAAGAAAAAAGAGGACAGGAGAGTACAGATTTGCATAAAATGTGTATATGCTAATTTATATTTATAGATGTAAATTTAGAAATCATTACCATAATTTAAATAGAAATATAACCATTCCCCATGGGCTGTTTCCCAATTAATATTAGAGTGGCTATTAACATGTATCGCTCAAAAAGAGGACATCAATTTGTATAACATTGCACATGCAAATGTATATGTATAGGTGCAAATTTAGAAACAGAAATAGAAGACATCTCAATATAGGGGAGAAGACTGACTTGGTGACCTGTGTTTGTGCTCAGTCTGCCATTATTCAGGGGCTAACTGTGGATGGGCAACTTCAAGACACCTCTTGCTCTCCCCTTCTTAGGGTCTTCTGACTATAAACCAGACTCGGACTGGACAGCCCATCCAGTAGAGGACACCTTTGAATAGAGCACTGTCATCTGTAAAGTAGGACACCTGGCTATCCTAAGAACATTCCTCACCCCCACTCCCACCCGCAGTGGTTATTTGCCCTGTTAGGGAAACCTATAAAAAGGTAAAGGTGTCCCCAACCAGTCGTGTCCGATTCTAGGGGGTGGTGCTCATCCCCGTTTCTAAGCCGAAGAGCCAGCGCTGTCCGAAGATGCTTCCGTGGTCATGTGGCCGGCATGACTGAACACCGAGGTGCACGGAACACTGTTACCTTTCCCGCCGAGGTGGTACCTATTTATCTACTTGCAATTTCTTGCTTTCAAACTGCTAGGTTGGCAGGAGCTGGGACTGAAGATGGGAGCTCACTCCGTCACGCGGCACTCAGGTCTTGAACTGCTGTCTTGCCGACCTTCCGGCCTGCAGTTCAGCGTCTTAACCACTAAGCCACCGCGGCCCTGGGAAACCTATAAGCGGATGGCTATTGGCCATAGTGGAAAGAGATGAAAGATCTATCATTGATCTCTGTTGTCTTATCTGGTTCGGCTCTTAAGTGCCCAGACAACTTAGCTACTTGAAACACGAACATACCTTTATTTCACAAGCCCAACAGTCGTATGCCATAGTTTGCAAAGCCTCTTCCGACTCTTGTAGTCTTGACTTTGTGTGCGGGCTTTCTTCGATTAAAATGAAAGCACACCTTCTAGAGCATTGATTTTCAGCTACACCCTCCACTGAGCTGCAGCATGACTTAAGGCGTGTTGTGATGGCAGCATTGTCAAAGATGGGTCCTAGGTCTGAAAAGGTCAAAGAGGTCTGTCCCAGAACATAATTTCATATTCACACAGAACTGGGAAATTTGCATAGACAGAAGAAAGTTCTTCTCCACACCGGGCATAGTTGAACTATGGCAGTTGCGGCCGCAAGATGTAGGGATGGCTGCCAACCTGGACAGTTTTGAAAAGGGATTAGATAAATTCATGGAGGACAAGGCTATCTATCGCTACTTTCCACAGTCCATTTAAAATAATATTTCCCATCAGCCAGGTTCCAAACACAGAAGTAAGCCTCACTGGAGGAAAAACAGCCCTGGGGGATTTGGTATTTGCAGCGGCGGATTGGTGAGCACAGAAGGAGTTAAGAGCCTCTCCTACCTACCCATTGGGCCTTGGAAGTGCTCCCTGGATTTGAATTAATTCAGCAAACATAGGTTTGAGAACACACTTCGCTGAGGTAGTGCCTTCTTCCTCCCTTCAACAACCAATCCAGGCTCCTTTAGGGCTTGTGATGAATCGACTGTGCAATTGCCTCATGACTAAAGCTCTCTTCAGCTCACCCCCTCCATGCATTTCACGAGCATGTGGAAGGTGGAGAGGGATCATGCCTGCAAGCCATGTCTCCAGTGTCAATGTTCCTGCAGGCTATGCCCATAGTCTTACATACATTCAGCCAAGTGCATGAAAAGGGCCCCTACTCATGTCCAGAGGTGTGATCAGGAACCTGAATAATCAGAGGTCCCTATCACAAGGAAACCCTATGCAGTTTGTACAAACCACAGTTTCCAATATTTGGATGAGAAATGGAAACTCTGGTTTGTCACAAGCTTTAAATCTCCATCCACCACCACCTGATGCATAAGGGCGGAGGGAAGGGAGAGGAAACACACATGCCTGAAGCTTGTTGTGGCTCGTGCACACAATGCTAAACAGTGGTTTAACGTTACAACTGAAGTTGGATGCATAATACTAAAAATAACGTTAAGGTTTTGAAAATATAATCTGGTAAGGCACCAAGAGAAGGTTCTAGGAATAAATGCAGTAAGCCCTGACTAAGGTACCATGTCTAGCACTACTCTAATTCCCCCCCCCTGCACTGTTTTTAACTGAGAAAGGTACTTCAAGAGAAGAAGTAGATGGGGATCTTCTGCATTCCCAATTGCCCCCTCCTTTTTCCCTTTAAAAAGAAAAGTGGCTGCCAGGATAACATTACATGCATTTACATGTGACATGTAAAGCTTTCCTACAAGACGCTTTTACTGTGTGCTCTTCATTCCTTATTCATGATTGTTTATGCATTTTTTAGATGATGTCATAACCCTCCAGTTTTGCTTCTGTTTTTTAAAAGCATTTTCCTAGGTTTTGTTTTAGAGCGGGGAAAATGGAGTATTATTTCCAAAAGTGAAAGAAAATGCTGCTTCCTACTGGTGTGATTGCACTATTCCACTATAGGACAGCGCTACCTATATAGTGGACAGCGCTACCTATATATACCACCCTACCAGCGCTTCCATATAGTGGATAGGCAGGAATAGAAAAGCTGTTTGTGTAAAGCTAGGACCTCAGTTCTATGACGAAACTGAAAGCAGATATAGCAGATTAACAGCCTCATGTAGAAAAGCTTGTAGTTTTACTGTAAGTGTCAAACTTAAGACTGAAGGTATCACTTCAGATTAAGGTAAATAATAATCAAATGTTTGAATGTTTCCCCATTTTTATTTTTTTTAAAAAACAATCTTCCCCATATATAAACATTTGTATGTCAGGGTGAAGATTCTAACCTGGCCTTCTCCAATTCTGAGGTTTAAGAAAACACACATTAAGGAACATTCAAACTCACAATCCCCCACCTCCAGTACAAAGTGGAACATCCCAAGAATAGTAATAACAATTACTACTACTACTACTACTACTACTATTATTATTATTAATAGTAGTAGTAGCAGTAGCAGCAGCAGCAGCAGTAGCTATTTGTCTAGAGAAGGCATGTCAATTTCAATTGGATTAGAGGCCACATTCTTCATGAGTAGATGCTAAGCTATCACACCCCTATATTTTTCATTGCAAAAAAATCAGTTTTCCCCTGAATTTAACATCAAACTATCAATTTAATTGGAAAGTTTATACATGTATTTATTTACTCAGATCTGTAGTCTCACAAATGCTGAAGGGTCAGAGTGGGTAGCAAAAGTAGATATCAGTAAAAGAAAAGAAAAACACGTGGAGGTGGGAAAGGAACACTTCTAATTCAGCAGATTCTTCCTCTGGCAATGGATTTGTTCATAGACATTAAAGGCATGGCTGGCTGGGGCATGCTGGAAGTTGTAGACCTTTTTTTCTGTCTGAACAGGCATAGGAGTGCACCCTTAATGACTACAACAACTCCTTAGCCACTTTGCTCTACTAAAAGCATTGTCTTCCGAGCCCTGAAAACGAATCAGCTGGGTTGCAAACAGTACATTAGAGATGCAACGGGCTGTATTTGGGGAATCCTGAAGGACCTGATATAGAGCCTGAACTTCTTGCTTGAATTCTCTTATCTAGAAAGCATCTAATGTAGCACTTATTCCAAAGTCATGGAATGACGAGTTCAACAATGACATTTTAGCCACACTTTATAATATTGTCTGTCAGTCTGTGTGTGTGCAGTGCCAGCTCCAAGTTTTTGAGGGTCCCTGGGCAAGACACCCTTCATGGGCCCCCTCCTTCAGTGAGTCTACCTTCTCATTTCCATTGTCATGACTCATGAGCTGCTATTTCTTCTTGTCTTCTTTCTTATCACTGCTACCACTAGGGACATATGAGAATTTTATTGGAGTTCACAGATCATGCGAGCATGTCCCGTTTGTAATGCCAAATGCGAGCGTGAGCAGGAGAGTGTGTTCTCTGAAAATACTTGGGAATTCCCGAATATGCGATTGCGCTTTAAAAAAATATGCATTTTTTTTTTTAAATGAGCACTTTCATTCTTTACCCTATGAGGGAAAAGTGCACATTCAAAGTACACTTCAAAAAATGTGCATTTTCCCTGTTCAAACAAAACCAAAAAAGAGTGCAAAAAAATGTGGTAATTGGGGCAAAACGACCTTCAAATTTGTGATTGGAGAATCTGAGCAAAAGTGAAAATTGCTCGTCTGCCCATCACTAGCTACCACTTGCTTGCTTGACGGGCAGAGAGCCAGTGAGCAAGTAGGCCTTGGCATCTCCTGCTCCTCCTTCTCACCACCACCACTGTCTGGGCCAGAGCGAGAGGCAGGTGAACAAGCAGGTTGTGATGTTGAAGACAAGAAGCAAGTCCAAGGGGCTGTTGTCAGTGGGCTTGGCTGGGGTGTAAGACCTTGGCAGGTGCCCAGCCATGCCTACTCTTGACACTGGCCGTGTGTGTGTGTATGTGTGTGTGGTATTGTATGCATGTCCTACTTGTGGGCCTCCCAGAAGCTGTTGGTTGGCCACTGTATGAACAGAATGCTGGACTAGATAGCCCTTTGGTCTAATTCAGTTTGGCTCTTCGTGTGTGTGTGTGTGTGTGTAAATCCTAGCTGTGTTCCTGAGGATGGCAGAATCCGAAACATATAACTAAACAGTATTTACCTGATGTTACTGAGAAGCTCATCCCTGATGGCTTTTGTACACATGTATGTATTTTTATTGGCATCATCCTAGCACCTTGTGTAATATGCCCATCATCCTCATCGGCTGCACAGGGCAGCTAGGAGCAAGAGTCCCATGGCAAGTATGAGTTGAAAGTGCTTCACCTAGTTAATATTACATGATTGTGTGCTACTAGGCTTCCCATCTTTACTGTAAATGAAGTTTATGACTTGCATGTCTTCTGCCCTAATTGAATCGAGAGGAACTGCCCTCCTGCAATATGTGAAGCTTGGAAACTCCAGAGACATGCCAATGCTTTCCAGACTACCAAGTTACCACCCTGATCAAGCAGCCTACAAGGGCTTTAATTTACCTTGAAATTGGCCAGTCTAAAGCCTTGACAGAGCACATGGTCCAGTCCCAAAGCATCCTCACCTGAAGACAGATCAGCAGATTAAAGGACCACCTGGGCACCCACCGTGGCATCCTTTGTGTCAGGAACCTTCTCCCAGTTGTCTCTCACAAGCATGGCTTTTGTGATGCTTAGTCAGCCAGCCTTCACTCAGTCATGAAACCTGGAGTCCAGAGGAAGACTCCTACTCATCCCCAAGCTAAGCTGTTGTGTCTGTTGTTTCAAGCTCATCTGGAGTCTGCCCAAAGACATTGGCCCTTTTTTGCTTCCAACTTGAAATCTATAACCGCCCTTGGGAGTGGCTGCTTTGCGCACCCTTCATTGTGGGACTCAGTGTCAACCAACCTTTGCCAACAAGATTCCCTCCAGATGTGTTGGACCCCCCAGCATCACCCACCCACCCAGCCAGCTGGGAGTTGTAGTCCAACACATCTGGAGGGCACCAGGTTGGAGAAGGCTGGTGTAGACAGATACTCTGTTGCATGGCTCCAAAATCCACCTGGAGTTCACCTGGCTTGCTGCCTGTTCTTCATTATCAATTTCTAGCACTCTGCTAGGGGACGGGGGCAGATGTCCTACGTTACAGAGGACAGTCCTCTATTTTGGAGAGCTAGTGCTCCTCTATCTGAAGGTGTCCTCTACTTGAAGGGCTGACCAGCCCAAGTCCCGTTTAAAGAAAAAGCATCATAAGAAGGGAGCACAGGGGGCCTTGAAGTTGTCCATCCACAGTTAGCACCTGGACAGCAGACTGAGCAGGCACATCAGTCCTCTCCACTATGGTGAGATGCATTTCTGTTTAAATAATATTAATAATTTCTAAATGGTCATGTGTGCATATAAATGTGCATGTGCAAATGTTATGCAAATTGGTGTTCTCTTTTGCCCTCTTTCTGGTGGTGCATTTCCTCTTTTTTGGCAATGCCTGAGTGGCCACCCTAGCACTCTACCTCTTCCCCTCCTCTGGTGCCAAACCCACATTTTCATGACCCGAGTCTTCTCTTCTGCTCCCACTACCTGGCTGCCCTGTAAACCCAGATAGAACTTCACCTCCTCGGAAGCACCCCCTGCTGCCTTGCCATTTCTGTGTGGCTGCCCAAACACACAGTGAACTCCACTACGTGCCTGGGACATCTGCCTTCTATTTGGAGCATGTGGCTGTAGTATTGGGGCTGCTGGCCTTCTTGGTCCCCTTTGGAATATCAGGGAGCCATGGCTTGCAAAGAAAGAAAACAGTGTGACTGCTGTGCATTGTTGACTTTAAGCACAGTGGCGGGGGGGGGGGTCCTCCTGTCACCAAGCGAAGAGTCAAGGATGTTCTGCTAGGTTTTCAGGGCACCTTGGGCCAAGCATCCCAGTGTTTTGCTAGCTTCCCTTTCTTGCCACTGTTCCTTAAATTCCCTTGCCTAGTTTGGCCCTAAGAAAACAAAAACAGAAACATTGAAACTATAGGAAAAGGTTCTAAAGCTAACCAATGACATCGACCACCGTTATGTTACTAATTTTAACTCATTCTGCATTTTAGCCCTTTTTTTCTAAGGCTGGCAAACTTTACTTAACAGCCACTTTCCACCCATTCTCTTGAGACTTTATGATCATAGTGTTGGGGAAAGTGTCGTGTGCGTGCTCTCGTGCTCACTCGCTCTTTAGAATGCATTGCATTGTTTTCTGTTGTTCCAGGCCTGAGAAGTGCTGAGTGCTGGCAAGTCACAAAGACTTCAGTGTGGTTTAAATAACAACCAAGCTTCTGGCAACAACAATTGTGTAAAAAAATGTAATAATTAAAAACAACAACAACAACAACGACGCAGCAGTTTTGCTGGCAATAACATCTCATCTCATGTTGGAATTCACTGCAGTGGTGTCAGTGGTCTGAACTCAAAACTAGGCTATATATATATATATATATATATATACACACGCACAGACACAGACACACATGCATACATGCATGCATGCTTCTCATGCATGCATGAGAGCCAGTGTGGTGTAGTGGCAAGAGTGTTGGACTAGGAGCTGGGAGATCCGGGTTCTAGTCCCCACTCGGCCATGGAAGCTCACTGGGTGACTTTGGGCCAGTCATAGACTCTCAGCCCAACCCACCTCACAGGGTTGTTGTTGTGAGGATAAAATGGAGAGGAGGAGGATAATGTAAGCCGCCTTGGGTTCCTTGCAAGGGAAAAAAGGCGGGGTATAAATGCAATAAATAATAAATAATAATAATTCTGGCCTTTCTACTGACTGCTTTGTGTATAAGCTGGGGGAGAGCAGCAGATTTGCTCTTGTTTTCTTTGGAGATTTCTTTGAAGGCTGGAACAGTATATTGCAATTACTCCCTGAGAAAAGAGAGAAAGGGGGAGAGAGAAAGAGGTCTATGTTGTTTTGCTGCAGTATGGTGAATAATTCATAGAGAGCTGTTTATATATTTGATTTTCTTGCATCTCTGCTGGCAGGTGGATGGCCTCAAATATGTTTATTATTCAAAACGATTTGCCATGAACAGGGCCTGGAAATTGTACAGAAGAATTTCCCTCATATTTGTTGTCATTTCCGAAATGCAAAGCTCTGCTTGCTGATTGCAAGGCTCAACATGATTTTTTTGTTCCCACTTTGTGGCAGCTGGCAGAGCTGCTGACAGGATTGTTTGGGCCCTGGCACATTGTTTGTCCATCTGGGAGGTGTCATCGCATTGGGGGCTGGTGGCTCCGATGTCAGTGGGGCAGTGAATCTGCTCCAGGTTTCAGTCAGAACCAGTCAGAACTCTAAAGGAGCTATCCAAAGTGCTTCCACATCTTGGATAGCTCCGTTAGAGTTCTGACTAAAACGCAGAACAGATTTCCTACCCCACTGGCACCAGAGCCACCAGCCTCCACTGGGTGTAATTTCTGGCCACCCATGACAGCCCCTGTGAACTCTGTTCTCCCCCTACCCCACACAGTCGTTTCATCAGTACCCTCTTTCTGCAGCCATGTTTGGCTGGGCTCCAAAACCAAAATGCAAGTTTGAACTATCAGATGCTTAAGGAATATGAGTAGGGGGCTGTCTTCATGAGCAATTTAGTGCAAAGTTAGAGCAGCTGAATTCCTTCATGACAGATGACATCATCACCAATCCGCTGCCAGCCAGCTGCTTCTCTCTTGAAAAGCTGTATTTTCTGAAACTTCTTTTCAGAAGAATTTCACAGTGTGCCATCCCGCCCACCCGCATTAAATCCTGAGCGTGCCTCTGTGACCTGGCAGTGATGTGGTCAAGGGGGTGGCATGCCCCATTCCCTCTTGTTTCTTCAATGGAAGTAGTTTTCCCATTGAGAAAATCCCCAGCAGTACAGCAGTGACCCCTCACATTACTGCAGTAGTGGGGATACTCATTCACCTTAGCTAGCCTGCTTTTAATCTTTAACATATCCCGCCCTTCTATGCATATTTACTCAAAAGTGAGAAATAAATCTCACTCCCCTGCAGTGAAAGGGTTAAAGGCTAACTTTACTAACTTGCCCTAAAGCGCTCTTTCGCTTCTCTGATGCTCTTTTTTTTTTTTTTTTGCTAATTGCAAAATTGCTATTGCGATCCTGTGCTTCTTTGATGTTCTGTAGTTTCAAGTCATTTCTGTGTTGTTATATAAAGTCCCTTCCCCGCTTTATCACAGTAACAATCTTTTGGGTTTACAGGAGCTTCTCATAGTGTGCAGGGAGAAAGAGAAAGTTAGAAAGCGGGGGTGGGGGAGTTGGAAGCAATAACTCTGGAGCAGAGTACTGGAATGGGGCAAAATTGAGGGGCTGAGCTGCTCTCAGGGGGCACCTCCATAGAATCATAGAATAGTAGGGTTGGAAGGGGCCTACAAGGCCATCAAGTCCAACCCCGTGCTCAATGCAGGAATCCAAGTCAGAGCATCCAGATGCTGCACTCAAGAATCGGGGACTTTGGCTTCTCAAGGCAAAAGTGCACACATGGGGAAAAATGGGGTGGGAGCAATAGCTCCATGGCAGAGTGCTGGAATGGGCGAAATTGGGGGGGGGGAGTTCACAGGGGGACCCTTCAAATGCTGGACTTGAGAACCAGGATTTTCGGCTTCTTCAGGGACGTGTGCACACATGGGAAAAATTAGTTGCTCTCCATACATAATAATGCAGTAGCAAGGGGGAGCCTGGACAGGGGTCAGGGGAAACAACCCTTTCTCATTGGTTGAGCAGCCCCTGGCAGTCTGATGACATTCAGCTCTACTCCCTGCACCCCGCCTGGAAGTATGTTCCTTTCAAGCACTGTGTGACCCCTGAAAACCAGATTTTAAAGGTATGGTACACTTGGCTTATGCTTTCTGTGGCCCTGATGGAGCAAAGCCAATTCCATGAAAACATGGGTAATACTCCAACACGTTTCTCATTCCATTGTCATGAATATCCTGCCCCCCAGCCCTGGTTTTCATGCCTTCAGCCCATAGTGTTCCATGCACTCAGTGTAACATTTTTTTCTGCATTGGCAAGAGGCTGGACTAGATGATCTTTGAGGTCCCTTTCCACTCTATGAAAGATGATGGCTAGATGATGGAGACTCCACATGATATCATTCTACCTTGTCACATTATTTATACACATTACCGGTGTTATGCAAGGCGGCAATATGGAGCCTATGCATGAGGGTCTAATCCCATGGCATCTCTGGAATAAATTCCAGAATGATGGGGAGAGGATTCTGGGAACATAGGAAGCTGCCTTATAGAGAGTCAGGCCATTGGTCCATCTTGTCCGGTATTGTCAACACTGACTGCCAGCAGCTCCCCAGGATTTCAGGCAGGATCCTTTTCTAGCCTTACCTGGAGAAGCCGGGGATCAAAACTGAGACCTTCTGCATGCAAAGTATGTGCTCCACCACTGGGCTTTGGTCCTTCTCCTAGAAGCAACAGTAGTAGCATAGAAATGGCAAGGGGCAGAAGGAGGAACACATGACCAAGTGGAGCAGGATTGGGGATAGCTACATCCTGGGAATCTAAGACCAAGAAACCTTGCATTTAAAGGGGGAGGGACTAAGGAAGCCTCGTGACTCCTTCCCTTCCAATGCTGCTATTCAACGGGGGACATTAGGATGGCTCCTGAAACACAGTACAGCACAAGTGATTCTCCTTGAAATATACAGCTGGCCATTAGATGGGATCAGAATGGCATTGTGTAGAGGACAGTCTTCTATTCGAAGGGCTCTTTGGTCTAAGTTTATTACAATTTGTATTTGAAAAGTGGCTTTCCTTTAAGTAACCACAGAAGTCCAGCAACGAGGGTAGAGAGTTACTTGCCTTGGGGGGGTTGGTTGCATCTTGCCACTCTCTGGCACCACCTATGGAGAGAGGTTCTTCCACATCTACACTCACCAGCATAAACAAACACTGATGAATACGGCGGATGCAGCATTCGCACTTTCGCAACAACTCTGCATGCATTCAACATCTTTTTCCTCCACAGGTTTAACTTTCGAGGCTACCGCTGGGTCAAAGCCATGATACATGCCATAAATGATATTAACAAAAGAGATGACATTCTACCAAACATAACGCTTGGCTACCAGATCTATGACACGTGCTTTACCATGTCCAAGACAGTTGAGAATTCGCTGGCTTTCCTTACTGGGCAGAATGAAACAACCCCTGTCTTCCGATGTAGTACCGGCGCTCCTCTAGCAGCAGTCGTTGGAGCTGGTGGATCGACTCTCTCTATTGCTTCCTCGAGAATCCTTGGGCTTTACTATTTCCCTCAGGTATCAGAAATCCCATAAAGCTGGTACTGTAAGGAACAAACACAATAAGCCCAAAGTTCATGACTGGGTCATGTGATTTGCCAGGAGGTGTCCTGCTCTAAACTGAGTCCCGGCTCTTTGCTAAGCAAATTCAGGGACATATACAGAGTGGCCCAAAAGTAGGTATACAGTTGTTTAGAATGTTGATGGGAGGGGGAGAGAATGTGTGAGTAGAAGATGTGTGGGTGGAGTCAGAATGACAGTTGGGAAGAGGGAGTGACAGGGAGTGACAGTTAAATCAGTTAAGTGTAGAGAGTGAGGGGAGTGAGGCCCTTAAGTAGGTATACAGTTGTTTAGTTGTTGTTTTTATTGATATTGTGAATGATGGCAGTGAACTTGAGTCAAGAACAAAGAAAGTGGATTCTAAAGCAGTACTGGAAGACTGAAAATTCTCTCCCCCTCCCATCAACATTCTAAACAACTGTATACCTACTTTTGGGCCACCCTGTACATTAGAGTAGTCAATTTAGGAGGCAAATGGTCAAGTGCAGTGGCAAGTGATGAGGACATCAGGGCAGCCAAAGCAAACTCCATTTGATTCTTGTAGTCATAACGGTGCCATGATTTAAGTGAGTTTAACATGTAAAACCGCACGATGCCCTGATTTTTAATAATCGGAGTTGGCAAATCATTTTGCTGTTGTTATTCTAACCTATCAGGAAGAAGAGAAGGTTAGTTGCATGGTTCACAACTGAAGTAATACAGATGGATGTCTAAAAGGGGCCCCCATTAGGTCATTACATCCAGAGTCTAAGGGTAGAATCCTATGCATGTTTACACAGAGAAAAGGCCTACAACTCCCAGCATTCCCCAGACAGCCATGCTGGCTGGAGAATGCTGGGAGTTGTAGGCCTTTGTCTAAACATGCATAGGATTGCACCCTAAATGAACTAAATTTGAGATGTTTTTCTTCCTGTCTCATGATATTAGAACCCGGAGTCATTCCATGAAGTGGATTGGTGGGAGATTCAGGACAGATAAAAGGAAGGACTCCTTCAGACAGCGCATAGTTAAAACTATGGAATTTGCTTCTACGAGATGTGGTGATAGCCATCACTTTGGATGGCTTTAAAAGGGGATTAGACAAATTCAGGAGGATAAAGCTATCAATGGCTACTAATCCTGATGGCTATATGGTACCTCCAGGATTAGAGGCAGTGTGCCTATGTACACCAGTTGCTGGGGAACATGGGTGGGAGGGTGCTCTTGCACTCGTGTCCTGCTTGTGGGTTTCCTGTGCGCAGCTGTTTGGCCACTGTGTGAACAGAATGCTGGACTAGATAGACCTTGGTCTGATCCAGCAGGGCTCTTCTTATATTCTTATGATTAACTAGCTGCACCATTGCCTGCACTTGGAAAGGCTCTTCTCTCCCCTCTTGGGCAGGGAGATGGTTACTGCTGCTTCCCTCTTGAGCTGGGAGAGTACTTTGCAAGCACAGGGCATTTGCACTTGCAAAGATCCTTCTCTCCCTGCTTGGGGCAGGGAAGTGGCGGCAGCCACCAGCACAGTTAGAGAATACTAGAAGCAGGAGTTTCCAATGAAGCAAGCAGGAATAGGTCTCTTCTGAAACATTAAAAGCTTTAGAAAAGGCTTATTCCTGCTCTCAGCAGCAGAGGCTCTTTACAACACAGGCTTTCAGCCAGCTGGCACCATGTGACCCTGCAACATTAGCCATTCCAGGAAGTGCCACTGAGCTGAAAGCCTGTTGTGAAGAGCCTGGCGATGCTGCAAGTGTGCGAGGGGTGGGGGGCAGTGGTGTAGTGGTAAATTTTGAAATGCAGGCACTCATCCTGACCCCCCCATCACCAAGCCCTCAAAGTGTCCAAAAATCCTGCAGCACTGTTGATCTGTATTAACAAACCAGTTCTAGTAGTTTTATCTCCACCAGGAGCAGGCCTTTTGTAAAGCTAATGGGTCTTAATTGCCCATTCAAAGCCAAGGCGCCCCCAAATACTTTGCATTACAATAGGGAAAACTATATTGTGGCTGAGAAAATTCACCCCCCCCCCCAAGCAAGAATTGCAGAAGAAAGCTCAGAGGAAACGGAATTCTGAGCAGGGCAGGGGCAGATGACATCAGCATCCCAGCTAACAAAGAACTGCTAGCACTGCGTCCATGTGAGTCTTGACTCCACTGCACCACTGGGGGTGGAGGGTCAATTTAAAAGTAAAACAATGGCTAGAAGACTCCTTGGCCACCTTGTGCAATGACTAAGGTAAACAGTTATCGAACCCCTACCTCCCCACTTGAAATTTCTTTGAAATTCTCTGCCCCCCTGTGAAAGAGGCAGAAAAAAACAATGCCTCTTTTGCAGGGAGGGAAGAATTTCATAAAAGCAGAGGGCAGGGTTTGGCACGGTACCGGAAAATATCCACGTGCCTTCCACAGGCTTCCCCCTCCCCATCTGCCTTACCTTGCCTTCCATTCCCGCTCCATGGCTCACCTCCCTGAACAGCACACAGTTGGGTCCTGACCTGAGGGCAATGGATTGGCTAGTTCTGAACCTGTGGCATCAGTCAACTCAACACACTGTGGCCTGCCTTCCCCGAGGAATGGAGCAATGCAAAGAGAGGCCGGGTTCCAAAGAGTTATGTATCTGTACTGTGAAGCTGACAGACTATCATAGTATAGTGGGCCACATACCTCGTTACTTCCCACCAGTGTTATTACTAAGCAGAGGCCCTCAATGGTCTAAATGTGGACTTGCTGACTCGGGTTAATATTAATGGTGTTAGGGCATATCAACACCGTGGACGTAAACTAGTTTAGCAGTAATTCCCACCCCTCAATGAACTGTATCTCTCTCTGTCTCTTGTGGGGGGGGGCACAGGGGGGATAGACCTGAGACTCTTTAACAAAGAACTCTTGCCAGTACCCTCACCAAATACTTTGGGAGAAGCTACAAGAATTAAACTGTGGAAAGACACTACACACTTAGAGTGCTAGTTGTAGTTGTTCAGTCGTTAAGTCGTGTCCAACTCTGCGTGACCCCATGGACCATAGCACGCCAGGCCTTCCTGTCCTCCGCTCTCTCCCGGAGTGTGCTCAGGTTCATATTCATTGCATCGGTGATGCTATCTAGCCATCTCATCCTCTGCCGTCCCCTTCTCCTTTTGCCGTCAATCTTTCCCAGCATCAGGGTCTTTTCCAGGGAGTTTTCTCTTCGCATTTTTCTCTTCTTACTATGCTGTCTAGGTGTGACATAGCTTTCCTCCCAAGGAGCAAGCGTCTTGTAATTTCATGGCTACAGTCACCGTCTGCGGTGATCTTGGAGCCCAAGAAAATAAAATCTGTCACTGCTTCCATTTCTTCCCCTTCTATATGCCAGGAAGTGATGGGGCCAGATGCCATGATCTTCGTTTTTTTTAATGTTGAATTTCAAACCAGCTTTTGCACTCTCCACTTTCACCCTCAACAAGAGGCTCTTTAGATCCTCTTCGCTTTCTGCCATTAGGGTGGTATCGTCTGTGTATCTGAGGCTGTTGATAATTCTCCCGGCAATCTTAATTCCGACCTGTGATTCATCCAACCCGGCGTTTCTCATGATGTACTCTGCATATAAATTAAATAACCAGGGCGACAATATGCAGCCTTGTCGTACTCCTTTCCCAATTTTGAACCAGTCGGTTGTTCCATAGAATCATAGAATAGAATCATAGAATAGTAGGGTTGGAAGGGGCCTACAAGGCCATCGAGTCCAAGCCCCTGCTCAATGCAGGAATCCAAGTCAGAGCATCCCTGACAGATGGCTGTCCAGCCTCGTCTTGAACGCCTCCAGTGTGGGAGAGCCCACCACCTCCCTAGGTAATTGGTTCCATTGTCGTATTGCTGTTATAGTCAGGAAGTTTTTCCTAATGTTCAGCCGGAATCTGGCTTCCTGTAACTTGAGCCCATTATTCCGTGTCTTGCACTCTGGAATGATCAAGAAGAGATCCTGGCCTTCCTCTCTGTGAAAACCTTTCCAGTACTTGAAGAGTGCTTCCATATCTCCCCTCAGTCTTCTCTTCTCAAGGCTAAACATGCCCAGTTCTTTCAGTCTCTCCTCATAGGGCTTTGTTTCCAGTCCCCTGATCATCTTTGTTGCCCTCCTCTGAACCCTCTCCAGTTTGTCTGCATCCTTCTTAAAGTGTGGTGCCCAGAACTGGACACAGTATTCCAGATGAGGCCTAACCAGTGCTGAGTAGAGGGGAACTAGTACTTCCCGGGATTTGGAAGCTATGCTTCTATGAATGTAGCCCAAAACAGCATTTGCCTTTTTTGCAGCCACATCACATTGTTGGCTCATATTGAGCTTGTGATCGACAACAATTCCAAGATCCTTCTCGCTTGTAGTGTTGTTGAACCACGTATCCCCCATCTTGTAACTGTGCATTTGGTTTCTTTTTCCTAGGTGCAGAACTTGGCATTTATCCCTATTCAATGTCGTTCTGTTGTTTTCTGCCCAGCGCTCCAGATCATTTTGAATTTTGTTTTTGTCTTCCAAAGTATTAGCTATCCCGCCCAATTTTGTGTCATCTGCACATTTGATCAGCATTCCCTGCACCTCCTCCTCCAAGTCATTAATAAAAATGTTGAAGAGCACTGGGCCCAAGATTGAGCCCTGCGGTACCCCACTCGTTACCTCTCCCCAGTTTGAGAAGGTCCCATTGATAAGCACTCTTTTAGTCCGATTCTGTAGCCAACTGTGGATCCACCAGATCGTTGTTTCATCTAGCCCACTTTGAGCTAGTTTGCTCATCAGGATATCATGAAGCACTTTGTTGAAAGCTTTGCTGAAGTCGAGGTATATGATGTCTACAGCATTCCCACGGTCCACAAGGGAGGTTACTTGATCAAAAAATGAGATCAGATTTGTCTGGCAGGACTTGTTTTTGACAAATCCATGTCAAATCCATTCCATGTCCGGTTCTTACTGTTGCTTCTTGTCCCTCGTACAGGTTTCTCAGGAGACAGGTGAGGTGGTCTGGTACTCCCATCTCTTTAAGAATTTGCCACAGTTTGTTGTGATCCACACAATCAAAGGCTTTAGCATAGTCAATGAAGCAGAAATAGACGTTTTTCTGGAATTCTCTTGCTTTCTCCATGATCTGGCCAATGTTGGCGATTTGATCTCTAGTTCCTCTGCCTCTTCGAAACCCAGCTTGTACTTCCGGTAGTTCTCGGTTCACATACTGCTGAAGCCTAGCTTGTAGAATTTTGAGCATAACCTTGCTGGCATGTGAAATGAGCGCAATTGTACGGTAGTTTGAACATTCTTTGGCATTGCCCTTCTTTGGAATTGGAATGTAAACTGACCTTTTCCAGTCTTGTGGCCACTGTTGAGTGTTCCAAATGTGTTGGCATATTGAGTGCAGCACTTTAACAGCATCATCTTTTAGGATTTTAAATAGCTCAGGTGGAATACTGGCATCTCCGCTAGCTTTGTTGTTAGTAATGCTTCCTAAGGCCCATTTGACTTCACTCTCTAGGATGTCTGGCTCAAATTCAGTGGCTGCACTATCATGGCTATCAGGGACATTAAGATCTTTCCTGTATAGTTCTTCTGTGTATTCTTGCCACCTCTTCTTAATCTCATCTGCTTCTGTTAGGTCCCTGCCTTCTTTATCCTTTATCATGCCCGTCTTTGCACAAAACGTTCCCTTGAGATCTCTGATTTTCTTGAAGAGATCTCTAGTCTTTCCCATTCTATTGTTTTCCTCAATTTCTTTGCATTGTTCATTTAAGAAGGCCTTCTTGTCTCTCCTTGCTATCCTCTGGAACTCTGCATTCAGTTGGATATATCTTCCCCTTTCTCCCTTGCTTTTTGCTTCCCTTCTTTCCTCAGCTACTAAAGCCTCATCAGACAGCCACTTTGCTTTCTTGCATTTCTTCTTCTTTGGGATGGATTGAGTTGCTGCCTCCTGAACAATGTTACAGACCTCTGTCCATAGTTGCTCGGGCACTCTGTCTATCAGGTCTAATCCCTGAAATCTATTCCTCACCTCCACTGTATATTCATAAGGGATATGATTTAGGTCATACCTGAATGGTTTAGTGGTTTTCTCTACGTCCTCCAATTTAAGCCGAAATTTTGCAAGAAGAAGCTCATGATCTGAGCCACAGTCAGCTCCAGGTCTTGTTTTTACTGATTGTATAGAGCTTCTCCATCTTTGGCTGCAAAGTACATAATCAATCTGATTTTGATATTGACCATCTGGTGATGTCCATGTGAAGAGTCGCCTCTTGTGCTGTTGGAAAAGAGTGTTTGCTATGATCAGTGTGTTCTCTTGACAAAACTCTATTAGCCTTTGTCCTGCTTCATTTTGTACAGCAAGGCCATGCTTGCCTGTTATCCCAGTGATTTCTTGACTTCCTGCTTTAGCATTCCAATCCCCTATGATGAAGAGGACATCTTTTTTTGGTGTTAGTTCTAGAAGGCGTTGTAGGTCTTCATAGAACCGATCAACCTCAGCTTCTTCGGCCTCAGTGGTTGGGGCATAGACTTGAATTACTGTGATGTTGAATGGTTTGCCTTAGATTCATACTGAGATCATTCCATCATTTTTGAGATTGTACCCCAGTACTGCTTTTCCTACCCTTTTGTTGACTATGAGTGCTACTCCATTTCTTCTAAGGGATTCTTGCCCACAGTAGTAGATATAATGGTCACCTGAATTAAATTCGCCCATGCTTGCCCATTTTAGTTCACACTGATTCCCAAGATGTCGATGTTCAATCTTGCCATCTCATGTTTGACCACCTCCAGCTTACCTTGATTCATTGATCTGACATTCCAGGTTCCTAAACAATATTGTTCTTTACAGCATTGGACTTTCTTTTCATCACCAGACACATCCACAGCTGAGTGTCCTTTCGGCTTTGGCCCAGCCGTTTTACTCTTTCTGGTGCTACTTGGAAATTCCCTCTGCTCTTCCCCAGTAGTATATTGGACACCTTCCGACCTGAGGGGCTTATCTTCCAGCGTCATATCTTTTAGCCTTGTGATACGTTCCATGGGATTTTCTTGGCAAGAATACTGGAGTGGGTTGCCATTTCCTTCTCCAATGAACCACATTTTGTCAGAACTCTCCACCATGACCTGTCCATCTTGGGTGGCCCTGCACGGCATAGCTTATGGCTTCACTGAGTTACATAAGCCCCTTTGCCACAACAAGGCAGTGACCCATGAAAGGGACTTAGAGTGCAGATATCCTCAAATCCTGGGAGACTTTGGCCACAGGCCAAGATCTCAGCTAGGGATGTCAGAGAATTTCACCACGAATCTCGGGGAGGCCGAATGCCAGCGCATTCGGCCCGCTGAAATCGGTGGCGGAATGGTCTGCCCCCCCCCCCGGGATGGGACTTACCTTGGGTGGATCTTCCTGGCGGTGGCGGCACTGGCGGCACGGCGGTAGCGGCTGTGGCGGCTGGTCTTCCGACCGGCTGCCACCACCGCCATTTCTAGTTAAAAAACAAACAAACAAAAAAACGTGATAGGCTATGTAAAGATTTACGTAGCCTATCACGGCTAGATTTTTTAAAAACACCGTGATAGGCTACGTAAATGTTTACATAGCCTATCACGGCTGATTTAAAAGAAAAAAAAACACGCGCGTACGCAAATGGCAGCGCCCATGGGCACCGCCATTTGCGTTCCTTATTTTGGCACGTCTTAGTCTATGTAAACATTTACGTAGACTAAGACAGCGAAAATAAGGGGAACGCAAATAGCGTAGACACTACGCTATTTGCGTTCCCCTTATTTTCGCCCTCTTAGTCTACGTAAATGTTTACGTAGACTAAGACGTGCCAAAATAAGGAACGCAAATGGCGGGCCCATGGGCACCGCCATTTGCGTATGCGGGTTTTTTTTCTTTTAAATCAGCCATGATAGGCTACGTAAACATTTATGTAGCTTATCACAGCTGACTGCAGGGATGCAAACGGCGGCGGCTATGGCCGCCGCCATTTGCGGAGCCGGCTGGCCAGGATTCGGGGGGGGGAGGGATGGAGCGCCTCCCCCCCGACCAGAATTTCGGGGGGGAGGGACGAAGCGCCTCCCCCCCGGCCAGAATTTCAGGGGGGAGGGATGGAGCGCCTCCCCCCTGGCCTGAATTTCGGGGGGAGGTACAGAGCACCTCCCCCCCACCACAAACGTCACCCTTCGAAAAGGTAAGTGACTTTCGTACATCCCTAATCTCAGTCAAGATGCCTGCGTGAAGGAAGCAAGATAGCATCTTGAGAGATCCCAGCGAAAACAGCCTCACTCCTCTCCTGTCCATACCCCTTCTTATCAACACCACACACAGCTACTCCTGTCCTGATGTTGACATTTCCCATCACTGTTCTGTTTCTTTGACTCTTAGGACCCCATGGATACATTGCCATTAGACTCAAGCATTCTGTCTTCTCACTCTCTCCTCTCTCTTCCTCATTCTCAAAATTATTTCTAGACTGCCTTTAGTGGTGAAACCCTCTCAAGGTGGCATACAAGATAAAAACCACACAATAAAAATCCATACAAATTTTATTGTGGATACAATAAGAACCCATATGCATTTTATTGTGGATACAATAAAAATCCATAAAAACAGAGTTTATCTAAACAGAAGACCTGCAAAGCAGGGGCCAGATGGTTCCCCGATGGAAGTTGAATCCAGAAGTGTGGGGCCACCCCTGAGAAGGCTCCCTCTCTTGTACACACCAGCCTAATCATCCCTGGCAGCAGGCAAGTGAAAGGAGCATCTGTTGATGACCTCAGAATGTGGGCAGTATCCTGCTTTAAACTGGGGTCTGGCTCTTCGCTAGCCAATGCATGAATGTAGACAAGAGAGTGGCCAATTAAGCAGGCAAAGGGTCAAAGCACAGGGAGTCAGTCCAGAATATGGAGTCAGGCAAAGCATGAGTGGTCAAACAGGCAGTGGTCAAACACAGTTAGGCAGTCAGAGACATTACTCAGTCGAGAGGCAATGCCAGGAAGGAGTCCAAGGGTCAGTAGCACAGAGCGTCAGTCACAGGGGAAGGTGCAGAAGGCACCAAAGCAGCTGGAACAGTGTTGTTTCCAACACTGGCTAGGTCGATACTGAAGGCCTTTAACAGCATGGCCTGTTGCCCCACCTAGAGCTCAGCTGCAGCACATTAGAGCTCTCTGGTCAGAGCTCCTGACCAGAGCTCCTGCTCATGAGGAGACCCTTCTCTAGTAGACCTCTGTTGCAGAGTGGTACTTCGTCGAGGTTCCCTGATGTGGGCCTGCCTCCTCTGGTACTGTCGCTCCCTGGGACTTGGGGGCTGTTCAGCCTCCTCCTCTGAGGCAGAGTCCCCCTCTTCCTGAGTGGCCGGGACTTCAGCAGGCCCCTCCACGGTCTCAGGCCCCCTGCTGCAGTGTGGGCCCTGGCAGGAACTGGGCATCGTCCTCTGTTGGGGCCTCTACTCTTTCTCCTTGGAGGAGGAGTCCAATGGGGGCATGACAGGCAGGCTGGCATGGCAAAAGATGGTCATTTAAGTAGCTTGGGCCCAATTCATTTAAGGCTTTAAAGTTTAAAACTAACTCCTTAAATTGGCTTCGAAACACCCTGGCAGCCAGTGCAGTATCAGCATCTGTGAGCTAACCACATGGCCCCCAACAATAGCCAGGCAGCCATATTCTTCCAGCTGGGGATGGTGGCAGTTGTAGTCCAACACATCTGAAGGTTGGGAAAAGCTCGCATATGGGATAGCAATATTTGCCTTAATCCTGCATTCTTGTGCTTGTTTGTTTTTGTTTTAGGTTGGCTATGCCTCCTCTTCCTTACTTCTCTCTGATAAGTATCAGTTCCCCACATACCTTCGCACCATCCCAAGTGATGTGGTGCAGTCTCAGGGAATGGCGAACTTAATTCACCATTTTGGCTGGAGATGGGTTGGAACAATAGCAGCAGATGACGATTACGGGAAGTACGGCGTCAAAGCTTTTAAAGAAAAGGTGGAGAACAGCTACACCTGCATTGCATTCTCGGAAACAATCCCCAAAATATATTCCAGGAAAAAGATCCAGGAGGTTGTTCACATTGTAAAAGACCACAACGCCACGGTCATTGTGGTCTACTCATCTGATATCGACTTCCATCCTTTAGTGGAAGAGCTTATAATTAGCAACGTCACTGGAATAACCTGGATAGCAAGTGAGGCATGGGTCACGTCAGCCCTAATTGCAAAGCCTGAATATTTCCCACTCCTTGGTGGGGCGATTGGCTTTGGAATAAAAAGGGGTGAAATACCAGGCCTCAGAGAATTCCTTCTAGACATACACCCAGGTGAAGACCCTAAAGATGACCTGGCAATTGAATTTTGGCAGTCCGCATTCAACTGTACTTGGCCTAACGTCTCCATCGCTTACAATACAGACAACAGGAAAAATGTAACTGGCCATGAAAACATAATTGATTTTTCTTCAGACCAACTCTGCACTGGAAAGGAGAAACTTGAAGACCTTAATACGACATACCTGGATGTTTCAGAACTTAGGATAACGTATAATGTCTATAAGGCTGTATATGCAGTTGCTTATGGTCTTGACCAATTACGCCTCTGTGATCCAATTCAGGGAGGACCATTTCAGCCAGGCGGGACATGTACCAGCATTGATGAGTTTGAGCCCTGGCAGGTATGCACCCATTTAAAGATAATTGCAAATTGTATACAGTGTAAAAAGCTACTTTATTTGTACTTGTATAAGGACAATGGGGTGTGAACTTCAAAACCAGAGGTTAGGCAAATCAACTGCCATTAAAGAGCACAAGAACATTTTCCTCATCCCCTATATCCACCCTGCTGTGGTCCCTCAGGTGACTATTCATCAGGAGCACTTGTATCTGAGACACTGTATAGCATAGTACCTAAGAGACTGAGCTATGAATCATAAAGTTGCCAGATCACATTTTGTCTGTACCCATAGCCTCAGTTGTTCATCTACAATATGGGGATAATAATAATATCAACCTACCTTGCAGGACTGTTATGAGAATTATGGAGATAATATTGTTACACACACGCACACACACAATTCTCCAAGTGGTGAGAAATACAAGTGCTTATCCAAGTTTAGTTTCCTTTGGAATAAAGTCATTAGAGACATTTGGGGATTTTGGAATATTTGTGAATATTTACAAATATATATGCTGAGCATTGGTGGATGCTCACAGCTTAACACTCCAACAGACAGGCAAAGTCTGCGAGACCCACAACAGGTCTTCCGGGGAACAGCCAGCACCCCTAAAATGCTTCACACTCAGAGCCAAAACCCAGCTCTGTGAGACTCTTCTCTGTCTGACCCAGTCAGCTTAGGGTCTTCAACCTTTTTGGGTCAGTGAGCACATTTGTAATTTTGAGAGTGTGTCATGAGTGCTCTCACAAAATGGCTGCCATTGGGCGCTTGTCCAGTCATAAAATGGCTACCATGATGGGCATGGTCAGTCACAAAACACTCATTTCCTAGAAGGCAAACTAGTGAGATTAAAAGAAAAGTAACTTGTCCAAGAACATAAGAAGAGCCATGCTGGATCAGACCAAGAGTCCAGATAGTCCAGCATTCTGTTCACACAGTGGCCAACCATCTGCCAGATGGGAACGCTTAAGCAGGGCATGAGCGCAACAGCCCCCTCCCACCCATGTTCCCCAGCAACTGCCTGTGGTACTGGAGGTGGCACATAGCCATCAAGCCTAGTAGCCACTGATAGCCTTTTCCTCCAGGAATTTGTCTCACCCACTTTTAAAGCCATCCAAATTGGTGGCCATCACTACATCTTGTGGTAGCAAATTCCATAGTTTAACTGTGCACTGTGTGAAGAAGTGCTTTCCTTTATCTGTCCTGAATCTCCCACTGATCAGCTGTATGGGATGACCCCAGGTTCTAGTATTTTGAGAGAGGGAGAAAAATGTCTCTGTATCCACATTCTCCACACCATGCATGATTTTGTAGACCTCTATCATGTCTCCTCTTCCCCTCCTTTTTTCCAGGCTAAACAATCCCAGCTGTTGTAACCTTCTCTCATAGGGGTTACAACCTAAGTACAAGGCAGGGGGCCGAGTTCCAAAATACAAAACTACTTTTTTGAACCCAAATAAAGATGGCACTGGAGAGTAGTGCTTCATTTTGCAGTACGCCAGCCTTTGCATTTTTTTTTTTTTAAGAAATAAAATAAAAATTAGGAGGGACAGGGAGCCTGGCAGGCACCAAGAGATGACGGAAGAAGGGAAAACAATTCAATTTATCCAGCTTACTAATTTAGCCCAGTCACTTCCCCTGTGCAAGTGTGGCAAATTGTTTCAGTTATGTATTGCACACTCTGATTGACTGGGGACATTCAGCTTGATGCCCATTTGACCACTCTGTCTTTGTTGCCCCGACTGGATGGGAGGGATGCCAAATGGCATCCAGGCGGGACAGTCCTCTCTGCCATGCTGCCTTTCTGCTTGCCTGCATGCCAATGCCTTTTAGAGCAGAGACTGGAGCATGCACAGAGCCCTGCTCCTTTTGCACACATGCACAACTCTGCTCCAAAATAAAACATGGAGTCCTGCAGAGTGGCCAGTGAACTCAGGAGTGCAGCAAGAAGCAGAAAAAATGGTGGGAAAACCTCATCATCTGGGGTCAGGCAGGGAGCTGGGACTCTGAGGACGGCCTTAATCCCCAGCTACACTAACTGCATGCTCACCAGTGGGTTTGTTGATATAATCAACTGATCTGAGAGGACATGTTCGTCATTGTCTAATCCTGTGCCATCAGAACTGGTATATTTGTTATGAATATTTATGAACACTTTTAACTCTTTAGTATGACAAAATCTATATCGGCTAACCCCCAAAGTATGTCTTTTACCAAATCACATGTTTTAACATGGTAGTTTATTCTTTTATCTTTGCTGTTCACCGCTCCGAAATCTTTTGATGTGGAGCAGTATATGAATATTGTGCATTTTCAAAAATGTAAATAAGTGGCCACCTTGACCAGTTGTAGAGGCACTGGAGCACACTGTTGGCTGAATGTGGGTGCTGTGTGCATCACTCCATCCCTCTTGTGCATCCCTGCTCAGTGATGACTGCATGAATTGATGTTCTGAATTTATTTATTGCATTTATACCCCGCCTTTTTTCCTCTTGCAAGGAACCGAAGGCGGCTTACATTATCCTCCTCCTCTCCATTTTATCCTCACAACAACAACCCTGTGGGGTAGGTTGGGCTGAGAATCTGTGACTGTCCCAAAGTCACCCAGTGAGTTTCCATGGCCAAGTGGGGGCTAGAACCCGGATCTCCCCGCTCGCAGTCCAACACTCTTGTCACTACACCACGCTGGCTCTGATATAACGATATCATTCAGAGAAAGTCGCCATGGGCAGATGCTAAGCAGTTCCATGGACACAGCCTTCTATAGGAGTAGCATTTGACCTGAAGTATCTCGGCTTACAGGCCCTGCTTCATGGTGGAAATTTGTGTGAGTGCGATGATGTTTGCTGTGCTTTTGTTCATTGCCATCAGGAAGTGCCTGTAGCTAAGGATGCATGAGTTTGGATATTATCACTTCCTTCCATGCAGTTGTGCTATGGAACTACTATTGAGTTTGTTCCAGAACATGCTCTGAGTTTGCAATGGGTGGTAGAGATTCCCAATAGTGACATGTGGACTAAGTGATATGTGGACTCAGAAACTCCAGCTGGTGCAGAACGTGGCCACCCAAGTATTGGTAGGGGCAAGGCGATTTGGTCACATAATGCCTATACTGTGCCAGCTGCACTGGGTACCGGAGTGCTTCCAAGCCCAATTCAAAGTGCTGTTTTTGACCTTTAAAGCCTTAAATGGTTTGGGACCAAGTCACCTGATGGACCACCTTCACCCGTATCAGCCTGCCTGCACTTCAAGATCAGAAGAGAGGCCCTTCTCATTTGCCCATCCATGAGAGCAGTCAGGTGGGTGACCACACGTGAGAGGGCCTTCTCTGCAGTGGTCCCACCCCTTTGGAACAAGTTGCCATTGGAGACTCTCAGCTTATCCTACCTCACAGGGTTTTGTGAGGATAAAATGGAGAAGAGGAGGAGCGTGTAAGCTGCCTTGAGTTTCTTGCAAGAGGAAAAAAGTTGTGATATCAATGTAATAAAATAATAATATACATTTATCATCAACAGTGGTATAAAAGAGATTACATTTATTTGTTTGTTTGTTTAATTAATTACATTTCTATATTGCCCAATAGCCAAAGCTTTCCAGGGGTGGGGGTGGGGGATTCACAACAATTAAAACCCAAAATACATCATAAAATACAATATAAAATTTAAAAGTTTAAAACTACAGTATAAAAGTACAACCCAAAATAAAACCTAGCAGCAATGCAGATATTTAAATACAATAAAAGATTCAAAACAACAGAGCTGAAAGACTAAAATGCCTTGGAAAATACAAAGATCTTAACCTCCTGCTGGAAAAAGCATAATGTTAGCACCAGGTAAGCCTCTGGGAAGCTCATTCCACACCTGGGGTGCCACTGCAGAAAAGGCCCTCTTCTTGGTAGCTGAGTTCCTCCATCTTCCTATTGAAAACATGGCTATTGAATAAATGCCCAAAAAATCAGAAGGGAGGAACACAGAAGTACATTCCACAAAGCTGGGGTGACCACTGAGAAAGCCCTACATGTTAGAGATGATCATCTAATTTATTTCCAGATGGAGCAGGGTTCTTGACCTTAAACGGTAAAGTGGGCTCATATGGAAAAGGTGCTCTCTGTCAGTTCCAGGTCAAAATGGGGCTTAAAGAGAAGAACCAGCACTTTAAGTTAGACCTGGAGTTTATTGGCAACCAGTGCAGTTGGTGCCGAACTGGTTGCATATGATTTATCTTGCTTACGCCCACCAGCCGGCTCACTGTGGCATCTTGCACTACCTGTAGCTTTCAGGTGACTTCCAGGGAAGCCCCAAATAGAATCCATTGCAGAAATCCATCCTTGAGGTTAAAAGGAATAGATAACTTGAGAGATCCTAGCTATTTATAAAGGGACCCAGCCAGCGGATCAGATAAAAAGCATTCCTTGCTACCACTGCCACCTTTCTCCAGGTGGATTTCCAGGCTGTAAATTTGCTCCACCAGGGCAAAACATACATCAGGAAAAACAATTACATCACATATTCTCAAAGTCAAATACCGGTATAAAAATAGTTCCTGAATATTCTGCACTTATTCATGAATATCTGGAGATTAGTCATCATCAAAACACACAAAAAAAATTCTGGAGCAAATTATTTTTGACTCAACATGTATTTTCTTTTGTATGCATGGGACATGGTTACTGAGGAAGAATAGCTGCATGGAATATCAGCATTATGGGATGACCTGGAACTTGGGACTCCAGGGAAGAAATATCCCCTCTTCATCTTGGAACCAATGTCATTCTTTTGCTCTAACATCATTCAGTGTTATTATTCAAGACCCATCTGTCTGTCCAATATTATGTCCTTTGTAACTTAAGGCATGGCAAAAGTAGATTTTGTTGGTTGGTTGATTTATTGGCTCTATTTTTACCTCATCTTCAGCCACAAATGGCTCCCAGAGTAGCCTATTAAAACTAATAATGACCCAGTCCTTGCCCTCAGGTTTACAATCTAAAAGATGCAGCACAAAAGAAAAGGGGATTAGGAGCGAGGAGGGGATGGTGGTGGAAGCAAAACTCAGGCAACAGTTCTTAATTTCAAAGTTCTTATAGGTGCTGGAGGGGGGGCAGGAAGGGAAAAACAAGCTCCTTGCAGCTGTTCCTTCCCTGGCCAATGTATGGGGCTAGGCTGGTGACTGTCTCCCCCTTGCCATGATGTTTATCCTGGTAGGGAGAGGGGTGCAGCCTCACATTGGCACTTGGTTCTCTGGCCAATCGACGAGGCCAGAGTCTGAAATCCCAGGGAACTCATGCATGCATGATTATTTATTTCTCCATTTTATTTCTACCTCGCCTTTTAGGGCAAAGCCTCGCAAGGTAGCTTATAATAAAATATATGTAAAACAAAATAAGTGAACAAGTAATATAATAAAAAACAGCATCAGATAAAATCAGATATATGGGATCAGCAATAAAAAGCTTAGAGGGATATAAAATGTACTTAGGGTCCTCTTACAGGCCACAAGAGAAGAAGCTAAACAAAGTTTGCAGGGGATGGAATTCCATAAGTGTGTGGCCACCACTGAAAAGACTTTTCTCTGGTACCCACCAACCTGATCGACATTAGTGCTGGGCAGGACAGCAGGGCCTCTGAAGATGGTCTGTGGGTCTGGGAAGGTTCGTTTGGTTGCTGGTGGTCTTTCAGGTAGCCTGATGCTAAGCCATTCAGGGCTTTAATGGTGAATTTAAATTGAGCACTGAAAAGGATGGATAACCAATGCCACTGATGAAAAACTAGTGTAATATGATTAAATTGCCTAGCCCCCGCAAGCTGAGATTTACACCAGCTGAAATTTCTGGACTGACTTTAAAGGAAGCTCTGTGTAGGGAGCATTACAGTGGTCTAGTCTGGAAGTAACCAGTGCATGCCAGATTGCTAGCAGGGACCAGAAGGTCTGAGAATATAACACTGATTCTGTCCCGATTGCACTGGCTGCCCATATGTTTGCAAGCCCAATTCAAGGTGTTGGTTTTGACCTCATAAAATCATATAATAGTAGGGTTGCCTATAAGACCATCTAGTCCAACCTCCTGCCAAATGCAGGAATCTAAGTCAAAGCATCCCTGACAGATGGCTGTCCAGCGTAATCTTGAATGCCTCCAGCATGAGAGAGCCCACCACCTCCCTAGGTAGTTGGTTCCATTGTCGTATTGCTCTAACAGTCAGGATGTTTTTCCTGATGAACCTATAAAGGCTCAGGACTGCAATACCTGATGGATCACCTCTCCCAACCTAAACTGACCTGTACATTGCAATCAACATCTGAGGCCCTCCTCTGACGGAGGTTTAGAGGATGGCGACAAGGGAGAGGGCCTTCTCAGTGGTGGCTCTCAATTATGGAACGCTCTCCCCAGTGAGGTCAGTCTGGTGCCAACATTGTCATTTTTTCAGCACCAGGTTAAGACTTTCCTCTACTCCCAGGCATTTGACAGCATACGATAGTGTGTTTTGGGTTTTTTAATCAGGTTGTGGTAGTTTTATTGTTAATTGTTTTTAACTTGCTTTTAAATTGTTTTAAACTATTGGATGTTAAAGGTTTTACATTATGTTTTATCATGCTGTGAACTGCCCAGAGAGCTTTGGCTATTTGGCAGTATAGAAATGTCATAAATGAAATGAATGAATGTGATTTGTTTGATACTCTGCTTATTTTTGTCTCCTGATTCATAGCTAATGTACTACATGAAGAATAAGATGAAGTTCACAGTTCTTGATGAGTTTGTAGACATAAACGACAAGGGAGATGTGTATACTCCGTATGACATTCTAAACTGGCAGATGAATGAAACTGGTCACATTTCCTTTGTGAAAGTTGGGACATTTAACATGACTGATGATGTAAATAGGGAGTTTCGTATAGATAATGAATCAATATTTTGGAACAATCCAGACCGATTGGTAAGTGAATTCCTATCCCTAATTTAACATCTTATGCTACCATGGCCACCAACATGACATGGATGCTTATACCTGTTGTTATATGAATGGTTTCCACATTTCCATAATGTCTAAAATAAGTAGAAAACTTAATATGGACAGAATTTGCCCATTGTTGTTTATAAGAGCACAGACCCAATGGACATGCATTTTACACCAGTGACAAATCCATGATGCATTTGCCATGTTGACAGACTGAATTTTAAGGATGCATCTTCTATCAGGATAGTGTTATCTTCATTGCCATCAACTGGGTGCTAATTCAGTGCCAGGTAGAGACAGTTTCTTTTGTACCAGGAAGTTTGAGAACAAATTTGTACAAAGGGGGAAATAGTCGGGTTCGCACGATCAGCGGGGGAAACGACACAGTCTGAGTCGTTTCCCCTGCCCCCACACCTGCTGCTCATGTGTCCAGCATTTCCTTAATTACCCATGTGCCTGGCATGGCATTTCCTTAATTACCCGTGCCGTGTCATGGGTTCCTGTGTCGTCCGAAGCCGGCATGTGGTGCGGCGGGGGTGGCTTCTAACCTACCCCACAACCCCTACTACAAGCCATGGGTTGTGTGTTAGAAGTCACTCCCGCCACACCGCAGGCTAGGTCGGATGACATGGCGCTGGCACATGGCGAGCATGTTAAGCACACGGCGGGCACATGCGGGGGTGGGGGAAACAACTCAGATTGTGTAGTTTCCCCTGCTGATCATGTGAACCTAGCCAATATAAATTTCTCAGGAAGAAACTAAGTTTCAGGGATATATCAGTCTGTCTTTCCTAGGAGCCCTTTTGTGTTATACAAGTTGAAAGAGAAAGAAAGAAAGAAAGAAAGAAAGAGAAGTAGACATCCCTTGATGTCCTAGTTGCCTTGCCCTACTGATGCAGTGAATTAATGGACTGCCCATAATTTTAAAAAGATGCTACCTTACTTCTGTGTGAATTATTGCTTAACTGTAACAGCAACTTATGGTGAGTTGGATCCAGGATCTGCCTTCTGTGAGAGGAAGGACTCTGCTCATGGAAGGTCCCTCTGCCCAATTTTTAGTGACCCCCCCATCTCACATGTCACTGCTCACCCCATTCAGCAGGGTCTTCTGACTCTCTGTGTAGGATTTTCAGAGGGTTGGGAAGGAGGGGGAAAGGAACTCCACTTCCATCAGCACCATTGATCCAGCTTAAATCTGGATCCAACCCTTCATCAGAAATAGTATTTGAATAATAAAAAAATAGCTTTCTTCCCCCTTATAGAAGGGCCCATTGACATATGTTTTCCCCATTAGCAGCACAATTCCTATTAAAGGATTCCAGTTGACATGTATTAAGAGAATGATGCTACTCGAAGAATTGCCACTCCCCCCAGGATGGCCACTTTTGGATGGAAGGTTGCTGAGCAGCCACTCAGCTCTACTCCTTAGTAGGTGGCCACCATCTTAGTTTCCCCGGAATATAATGCCAGACATCCACACTGAGCATTGCATTTTGGAGAACTGAAGATGGTGGCTGTGGGCTTGAGCATCCAAAAGTGCCACTGCTGCCTGCAGCATTAATACAGTGGTGAGGGGTGGGAGTGGAGAGCCTTGTGAGCACCACAGCATGACTCCACAGGTACCCTGGTGCCCGTGGGCAATGTGCTGGGGAACAGAGGCATGCCATTATTGAGATTTGAGCTTGACTGAGCATTTGAGTTTGGCTGAACTTTTTAAATGAGCATTCAGACTATAATACGTTCAAGACTTTTGGGCTCACACAACTAACTTCACTAAGCGAGAAGAAAAATGGCAGAAAAAAAATCACTGCTTGGGCTTAAATACTGAGTTAAATAGAATATATGGGCTTAGATTATAAGAACATAAGAAGAGCCCTGCTGGATCAAACCAAGGGTCCATCTAGTCCAGCATTCTGTACACACAGTGCCCAACCAGCTGTCGACCAGGAAAACACAAGCAAGACATGAGTGCAACAGCACCCTCTCACCCATGTTCCCCAGCAACTGGCATACATAGGCATACTGCCTCTGGTACTGAAGGTAGCACATAGCCATCAGGCCTAGTAGCCATCCTCAGAGAAGTGAATGGAAAGAGCTGGATGGCAAGTTTCTGTCTTCTTCCCCTTCCAGCCACACATGTCCCTGAAAAGCCTCTCTGGGGGATCTAGGATGGCCACTTATAGATTACCCCAAACAGAGGAACTGCATCATCAAAAAAGAATACAAGAAGAGGGCACTGATTTTCCTAAAAATTGCATATGTTTATTTATATATATAGATGCAAATTTAGAAATAAGTATCATAATTTATATAGAAATACATCTCACCATAGTATGGGAGAATGTGACCAGGTGACCTCTGTGTCTTCCACAGTCTGCCGTCCAGCTGCTAACTGTGGATGAGTAATTTCAAGCCCAAGCTCCTCCTTCTTGTGGTTCCTTAAACCGGACTTGGATTGGGCAGCCCTTCAAACAGAGGATGACTTAAAAATAAAGGACAGTCCACTGGCAGCCCTTCAAATAGAGGACTGTCCACCCAAGGGTCAGAGGCCCTCCTGGACAATGTGGGATAGGCTGCAGGCTGCTGCTGGGAGCGGGGAGGAGAAGGAGATGTGAAACTGTCTTTCCATGAACTTCTTTTTAAATTAAAGGCACAATCCTATGCATGTTTAGACAGGAAAAAGTCCAACAACTCCCAGCATTCCCCAGCCAGCAGCCCTCCTAACTTATTTTAGGATTCAATGCTGATTTCTGGCAATTCTGCCGTTCCCCATCCCATAGTAACCCTCTGCATCTAGGGATGGCGGAGAATTTCTCCCCGAATCTTCGGGAGGCCGAATGCCAACGCATTCGGGCCCCCAAAATTGGTGGGGAAACTCTCCGCCGGCCCCCTGCCCCCCCTGGGATGGGACTTACCTCCCGCGAATGTCCCTCTCGGCGGTGGGTCCCGGTGGCGGTTCGGCGGCGGTTCGGCGGGGGCGGCGGTTCGGCGGGGGCGGCGGCCAGTCTCCCGACCGGCTGCCGCTGCTGCCATTGCAAAAAAAAAAAGTGCGGTAAAAAAAACCAAACCACACCCGTGATAGGCTACGTAACGATTTACATAGCCTATCACGGCTAGATTTCCAAAGTCAGCCGTGATAGGCTACGTAAATCGTCACGTAGCCTATCACAGGTGACTTTGGAAAAAAAAAAAAGCGCGTACGCAAATGGCGGCGGCCCATGGGCGCCACCATTTGCGTTCCTTATTTTGGCACGTCTAGTCTACGTAAACATTTACGTAGACTACGGCGAAAATAAGGGAACGCTATTTGCATTGCCCTTATTTTCGCCATAGTCTACGTAAATCTTTACGTAGACTAGATGTGCCAAAATAAGGAATGCAAATGGCGGTCCCCATGGGAGCCGCCATTTGCGTACGCGCTTTTTTTTTTTTTTCAAAGTCACCCGTGATAGGCTACGTGACGATTTACATAGCCTATCACGGCTGACTTTGGAAATCTAGCCGTGATAGGCTACGTAAATCGTTACGTAGCCTATCACAGGTGTTTTTGTTTTTTACTTTTTTTTCGCGGCCGGGTAGACGGGGCGCTTCTACCCGGCCTGAATTTCGCCGGCGAGGGATGGGGCGCCTCCCCCCCGGCCTGAATTTCGGCTGGGCGAGGCGGGGCGCCTCCCCCCCCTCGCCTGAACTTCGGGGGGAGAACCAAAGCACCTCCCCCCCACCGTGAAGCAAGCTTCGAGAACAGGTAAGGGACTTTCGCCCATCCCTACATTTATCCCACATTGTTGTGGTGGAATGACCCTCCAAAGAGGCTTTTTGAGGGGCAGAGGTGGCCGCAAAGGGGAGAAGTCATGGGAAACTTCCTTTGTGTGAACTTCCTGATGTTAACTAAACTTAGGGTACAAGCCATGAAACACACAAAGTATTTACCATAATTCACAGTCAACTCAGCCATCTTCCCTAAGCATAATTACATGGAACTCAGCAATGTATTGCAGACATGCCTTAGAACAGATTAACACATGGCAGAAATAGATGCATTTTCTATGTAGGAGAAATACAGTGTCTATTCTGTACCTTTCAGCGGCCACGCTCTGCATGCAATAACAACTGCCAACCTGGTTATCGGAAGGGGATCCTGCAAGGGAAGCCCTCTTGCTGTTATGACTGTATAAGGTGTGCAGAAGGACAGTACAGTGATTCTACAGGTATGGATGCCTTCTGGCTTGAGCCAAGGAGGTGGGCGGGGGGAGAGGTGGAGACATTTCATTGACTGTGTCTAGACTATTTATTTATAGGATTTATATACCACTCTTTATCTGGCAAGATTTCCAAGCAGTGAACAATGAAAGAAAGAAAGAAAGAAAGAAAGAAAGAAAGAAAGAAAGAAAGAAAGAAAGAAAGAAAGAAAAGGGGGGAGCATCAAAATACAGAATTAAAATGTCTTAAATCAAATTATGTTATCTAAAGCTGTGGCTGGTCAGTCAGGGAAGACTTGTTTAATTGCAAATGTCTTCAGCAGGCGCTGAAAACAAAACAACATTGGTGCCTTCCGGACATCAAGAGCAGGGCGTTCCACAGAAAGGGAGCCAGTGCATGAAGGCTGTACTCCGAGTGGATTCCAAATGGACTGCAGGTCCATGTGGAACCACCAGGCATTCCTCATCTGATGCCCTCAGTGACCAGACAGGCTGGTAAGGAAGAAGGCGCTGTCTCAGATATCCTGGTCCCAAGTTGTTTAGGGCTTTATACACCAGGGACAAAACCTCAAACCTGGCCTAGTTGCAAATTCCCTCAGCAAAGGAGGGCAATTCCCTCAGCAAAGGCAATTCCCTCAGCAAAGGGCAATTCCCTCAGCAAAGGAATTCCATGCTGAAAAAGGGGCAGCTCCCAACAACAGCTGAGCTGCTGCATTCTGCATTAGATGCAGCTTCTGAACCAACCTTAAGTGCAGCCCCACGAAAAGTGTGTTGCGGTAATCTAGTCTTGAGTTACTCGTGTCTCTACCACTGTGGCCAAGCTATCCTTGTCCAGGAAAGGCTGTAACTGGTGTGGTTAGCTGGAAGTTAAGGCATGTCATGTATTAGTCCAAACCAGAATTATATATTCCACTACATTTGTAGTTTATCTTTTCTGAGGGCACGGGAGCAGGGTCAAGACCACCCCCTCACCACTCCTGTGCCCTCATTGGCCATGTCCCTACAAAGGCAGAGTCTGATTGATTCACCTCACTGCTACTCAGTTAAGGAAGAAAAAACACCCTTTCATTTAAAATGGAAAGCAGCCTTGACCATCTCGCAGCTGCAGTGCTTCCTTTGACAAGTGAGGCAGGTAGAAGGAGGAGGAAGAGTGGCTGCCGCCCCAGGTAAAAAAAGAGCAGGCTGGCAGGGAGAGGGAGGTGTACCAAGCTGCCTCCCTAAGGTAAAAAAGAAAATAAGAGGGCAGCCCTTGGGGAAGCAACTACCTCTGGAGGCCCTAGCGGTGCCATCTGTAATGAAGGGTGCTGAAGGCAATATCCAGAAACAGGCCAAAGGTAGGGATGTACGGGACTGTGTAAAATCCGTTCCGTCTGTGTTTCACAGATTGTCAGGCACCTTTCGTTCCATCGTCCACCCATCGACGGAATTTGATGTCTTGTTTGTTTCCGAATTTGTGCAAATTCCCCCAAATGCTCATTTTCATGCTTTAGCCTATGGGGGAAATGTGCATTTTTGGCCTTTTTTTTTAATGTTACATATTTTTCAACAATGAAATTTACGGAAAATTCAGGAAAGTTCGAAAAACCAGTCCTCAAGTCCATGGAATCCCCCGACAGGGGAAAAGCTGGTCTGTTGTGAAATCTGTGGGTCAGATTCAAGAAAATCCAAACTCATTTGGTTCTGGTGCAGATTTCTCCAACATCCCTAGGCCAAAGGGATCCCACACTTAGACTGGAGAGGGACAATCATTTTTAAATGGAGTTGAAGGGAGACAGAGACCGCTCTAGTCAGTGCAACCTTAAGCAGATTTCCTCAGAAGTAAGCCTCACTTAATTCAATGGGATTGCAGCCTGTGACAGAAATCTAATTGGCACTTCCATGGTCATCAAAATCTAATAATAAACTAAATCAATGAGAGTTTGCCAAATATTAAACCGACACCAGCGGAGGCTGGTGGCTCCGATGTCAGTGGGGCAGTGAATCCGCTCCAGGTTTTAGTCAGAACTCTAAAGGAGCTATCCAAGGTGTGAAGTTTGGATAGCTTTAGAGTCCTGACTGGTTCTAACTGAAATCCAGAACAGATTCACCACCCCACTGACATCGGAGCCAACAGCTTCCCCTGACCGATACCTACCCCAATCTGCAACCTAACGTAGGGCACTTTACGTTGTCTAATGTCAGGACTATCTGAACAAAAGTATTTTTGCCTACGGCATAAACCCTCATTTCTTTTGCCCTACTGTCTTCTATGGTCAAACATGTTTTGCTGGGTTTCTATCCAATAAGAGACATCTGAAATAGGGTTTGCCATGTGCCAAGAATTAAGATGGGGCTGTGTGAATTGTTTCCATTACTAGGCATGATTGAGTTATTTCTTGCACTTATATCGCATCCTACTTTGGGATGCTCAGAGTAATGTACATGAAGCTCCCAAGCAGTCTCTCATCCAAGCACCAACTAGAGATTTTTTTTTAAAGCATAATAAAGAAAATAAATGTCATTTATTATATGATTTATTTATTACACTTAAAAAAAAACCCACCAGCCCTCCCTCCAAATAGCTTGAGGTGGTATACAAGATTATTTCCCTCTATTTGATATTTGAAATGATTCTGTGAGGTAGGGTGGGCTTGGCTGAGAGATGGTGAACTGGCCACAAGGTCACCCAGGGTGGAATGGTGATTGGAAGACAGGTGTCATGTCCCCCAGCCCTTAGGCCTTCCAGTATACAGAAGAGGATTCTGATGAGGACAAAGCACAGGCTGCTTCCTTGGGGATAGGACAGTCAGTGCCTTATTCAGAGATTTTCTAGCCAGGGGACACAGCTCTGCATTGTCCTCTGGCTCAGAGGATGAATCCTTGGCAGAACCTCTACCTCCCCAGCAACACAGAAGTCTCAGGCTACAAAATCAGGTGAGGGCCCTTTAACAATCCTGTCAGCTCCTCCAGGAGGGGTTGAGCTGACCATACTACAGGTCTTGTCACCCCACATAAGGCTTCAGTTGCCTTTCACTCCCTGCTGAGACAACATCCTCCTATTGACGTAGTAGGGGAGACTTCCATTTGGAGTTATCCAAGGTCCTAGTTCCACTGTGGCTTGTTAACCACCCGGTGATCGTGTGAACTGGACTAACATCATACACCGGTTCCTGATTATCCTATACTTCTTGATTATGACCAATGCCTAATTTCTATGGGAGAAAGGATGGTGGCCCTCAAGTTTGTCTGGAAATAACACACTCTGATCTGGAAGACTTCCCCCTAATCTCTGAAGTGCAGATAGCTCTTGAATTCCTCAGCAGGGAGGGAAACCCACTATGCACCTATTCAAGGATACCATTAATCAATTTTTTAATACCAGTCTTCTTCAACCTGATGCCCTCCAGATGTTTTGGATTACAACTCCCAGCATTCCTGATTATTGGCCAGGCTGGCTGGGGCTAATGGGAGTTGAAATCCAAAACATTTAGAGGGTACCAGAACTGGGGAAGGCTGTTTTATACAGTCCAGGGTTGATTCCTCCTGTCCTTGAAAACAGATGCCAGCCCTTGAACCCTGGTGAGCTCTGACACAAATTGAGTTCTATAGCATTTTTTTAAAAAAATAGTTTTTGGTTGTTTCCTCTTCAGATGCAAGAGAATGTCTGGCGTGTAAAGAAGATTACTGGTCCAACGAGCAGAGAAGCAACTGTGTCCTTAAGGAGGTGGAATTTTTGGCTTATGGAGAAGCTTTAGGAATGACGTTGATTGCTCTGTCTGTATTCGGCGCATGTGTTGTCCTGGCTGTGACTGGCGTCTATATCAAGTTCAGAAGCACGCCTCTTGTGAAAGCCAATGACCGCGAGCTGAGCTTCCTCATTCAGTTTTCTCTCGTCTCAACCTTAATGACCTCCATCCTCTTTATTGGTAAGCCGGAAGACTGGTCGTGCCAATCCCGCCAAGTGTCTCTTGCCTTGGCTTTTTCTGTTTGCCTGTCTTGCCTCTTAGCAAAGACTGTGATGCTCTTCCTGACGCATTTGGCCAAAAATTCAAAGGTTGCAGAGAAAGTCCGCATGTCCATGAGGCCCATTTTCCAAAAAATTATCGTACTCATCGCTGTACTGGCCGAAGCAGGCATTTCTTCAGCATACCTCATACTCGATCCACCCCGTATGTTCAAAAACACCCAGTTCACAGTGCTGAAAATCATTTTCGAGTGCAACGAAGGTTCCATCTTGTTCTTGTGCATTATGTTTGGGTTTGACGTGTTTCTCGCCATCCTGTGCTTTCTCACTGCCTTCGTAGCTCGGAAGCTTCCCAATAACTTTAACGAAGGCAAGTTTGTCACTTTTGGGATGCTGGTCTTCTTCATCGTCTGGATATCGTTTGTCCCTGCTTACTTAAGCACGAGAGGGAAGTTCAAAGTGGCCGTGGAGATATTTGCAATTCTGGCCTCCAGCTTTGGCTTGCTAGGGTGCTTTTTTGTGCCCAAGTGTTACATTATTTTGCTGAAACCTCTAAGAAACACAGAAGAAATCGTGGGTGGCAGAGTGACCTTGAATGACAAGAGCGCACCACCAACCTCTGCCTCTTGCACCAGTGAAATTAACACGGTCTCCACCACGGTTCTTGATGATTAGACCTTCTTAGCTCTTGCCTGCCACAACTCCATTAGTTTATTTGCACGTTTTCCTCTATCCTGAGAGAAAGCAGATACCTGGTTCCTATCAAAGTCACGCAGCTTCTGCTTCTTGGGGAATAGCACAAATAACACATACCTAATTGCTTGCTGACAAAGTCATGTGAGGCACTTTTCGAGGAATTTGTATTTTTACAATTATATATATATATGGCCCAGACCCAAGCCGACATGAGTGAAAAGGAACTTTCCTCTTGCACAAGATAGGGAGTTTCTTCTTTCCACCCCCTCTCAGCTGCAGTTTCCTGTGCCACGTCAACACTATTGTGGGGCATTTCCCAACCCTCAGGAGTGGCTTTTCAGGGTGGGGGTGGAGGGAGCAGCAGGCCGCAGAAGACAGGGAATCCCTGTTCCATGAGTAGGACTCTGCACATGGTTCATAGAATCTGGCCTTATGAGTCCATCTGTAATAGGCCAAGAGTTTAAAACAATACAACCAGTGACATTTCCTTGTAAAATGTCAACATAACAACAAGTAATTGCTTGACAGTGCCTGTAATATTTTCCAATAAATCAAATTACTTACAGCTGTTTCATGTTGTGTTTCATGTTAATGAGGTGTTTCAATGGAAGCTTACTTTTCAGCTGATGTTGTGTTACCAGTACCTTGGGCAAACTTTGAATTCTTCCAGAGCTATTGCTCTGTAACAATCTCTTATGAACCAGCTAAGTAATTTTAGACCCTGGACTTAATGGTCTTTACAGTGGCTTCCTCTTCAAATGGTAATGGACATTACATTTACCTTTCTGATATCTTAAAAAAACAAAATAGTTCTTAGTGATATTTTGAATAAAAAGAAAGAAAATAAAGTATATAAAATGAGCGTCTGTAACCATGGGGTAAAATCCAGTTTAAGTCCTACTTAGGATAGACCCATTGGAATGAGCGGAACTTAAGTTAGCCATGACTAACTTAAGTCTTGCATTTCTATGGGTCTACTGTAAGTAGGACTTATGTTGGATTTTATCCTATGTACATAGGCTGGAAAACTTGTCTGATTCAGTGGTGTGGATCATAGCAATACTTGTGTAGGACTAAATTGCAGTTATGTGGGACTGAAAGAAAGAAACTTTGTACATGCTTAGAAGCAATTACTTTCCCAATATTCTCCTTTGCAAAGCCCTCTCCCCTTCCCCATCTCCCTAGCCAAACTCACAATTTTTTATTCTGCTACCCACACCCACACTTTCTTGCCATTCAGTTTTGGGTGTGTTGGAGGGTTGATGCATGCGAGGTAGGCACTCACACCTGGCTGGCTCCTTCTCCTCCTCCCAGTATGCAGCTGCACATCACCATGTGTTGGGCTGACTACACACCTGGACTGCTTGACTTCATAGAATAGTAGGGTTGGAAGGGTCCTACAAGACCATTGAGTCCAACCCCCTGTTCAATGCTTGGGGGTAGTGACCCGGCTAGGAGGCAGGTGCAGGAGGGATGAGGCCCCTGGGAGTGGGGAGTGAGATTCCTTGCAACTGTAGCAGCTTTCCCTAGGCTTGGGGCATCGGATGACCCAGTTTTCCTTTCTTTCCCCACACTCCCCATGCCATCCGTGGAAGCAGAGAAAAGTGTCCCTGGGAATTTAAGGGTGCAGCAGCATCAAAAAATGGGAGTGGCTGCCTTGTAGTGAGATCCCGTTTATATACATGTGTAGTACTTAGTAGTCATGAACTTGAGCATGCTCCAGGAGAGAGCAGAAGACAGGAAGGCCTGGCGTGCTATGGTCCATGGGGTCACGAAGAGTCAGACACGACTTAACGACTGAACAACAACTTAGTAGTCATTCACACTTTGTTCATGGGACTCACTCACAAGGTAGTAGGCACAGGATAGCTGCCCTGCTGCAACCTGATCCTAGGCATCTTTACTGAAGAGCAATCCATACTGCATTAAGGCCAACTGGCTGTGAAGAAGGGCAGGGGGCATAACTGCCCGTAGGACGGCTGTTTCCCCTTTGATTCTGTACAATCCTGCCAGCGTCTTTGCTTTGTCTGCTGTTCATCTAGTTACAATGCTGCCTCTGGGTGCAATCCTATGCACATGTAGTCAGGAGTCAATCTTGTTGAACACGGTGGGGCTTACTTCTGAGTAAATGTGCATAGCACTGTGCCATCTCGTTTTCCCCCTCCCCACTTCACAGTAATACATTTGCTTCCAGACAAAGCTGTTACTGCCTCATTTGCTGAATTCTATAGGGGACGCAGACATCATCCTCTTCCACTTGTAACCCTCCTGTATTTTTCCACCACTTCTTCCGTCTTTTTTTCTGACCACAGAATGGGCTTCCAGCCAGAGGGCTCCTGGCACTAACACTCAGGAGGCACTGTGTAGCAGCTATTCCAGCTTTTCTTACTTAATGGATTTTCTGCAATAAGAAGAGAGAGAGAAGTGGTGGGAATGTTCCAGAGTAAGTTTTGTCTGAGCGCATTTAAGACAGAAACAGCTGAAAGCTTTAAACAGGACATTCTCAGGCATTTTCTTGTTACAAGTGAATCAAGCAAAGTAAGTAGATAAAAGTGAAACAGAAACCAACACAGAGAGCGGTGGCACAGGAAGCCAGAGAGAAAGAAAAAAACATAGCCCAGCTTCCGGTTCCACATGCAGTAACCATTTAGAGCGCAATCCTATGCATGTTTAGACAGAAAAAGGTCCTATAACCCCCAGGAGTTGTAGGACTTTTTTCTGTTTCAACTTGCATAGGATTGTGTCCTTTGTGGCTTTTCAACCAGTTATTTTTCTCTCCATACAGTGGGTTTTAACTAATGGCTGTTGCTTATTCCAACAGGGAAAACACAGAAGGGTTACAACAAGAGGGGGATGATGTTGTTTGGAGCCCCTCATATTCTGTGAGTGAAACAGGGAAATGGTGTCATAAAAGCCTTGCCTGGAAGCACCTGGAAAACCTGTTAAGGAGAAAAAGCTGGAATAGCTGCACGACACCTCCGTAGCGCTAGGAGCCCTCCATAAGTCTGACTTACAGGAACTGCAGTGAGCAATTACAAGCTGTTGGCAATTTCACTTAGGAAGCAAAAGGCCTCTCGTACCTAGGGTAGAAGGGGGGGCGGAGGGGGGGCATGCTTCCCTCCCTGCCTTGCCAAGCCAAGGCTCCTGCAAGCCCCTGTTGTGCTGTTTTTCGGGTTCTTGCCCAGGAAGTGCTCTGAATGAGATAATTCTAGAAACTGTTAATAGCAGCAGAGAGCTCTTCAGAGCTAAACTCGAAATCAATTCAGCAAAAGCAGCAGAGGAGAGGGAATTTCCTGGAAGAGGAACAATTCAGAAGATGGCAGTCTTTGGTGCAGCAACTCCAGGTGCTTCCAGACAGACAGCTCCTAGCACTACTAACCAAAAGACATTGTGCAGCCATTCTGTCTTTTCTCCTCTAATTATTTCTTTTTTTGGCAGAAAGAAAAAGGACGTGATGGGAAAACATGGGAGGGTTACAAACAGAAGACAACATCATCTGAACACAGTAGAATTCCATGAACAAGGCAGAGCAATTCCACAATAAAAGCCATGGAAGCACTATGTTTAGAAATACCCTTAATTTCACCTGCCTTAGCCCAGGCAAGACTCCCAACCCCCCCGCCATCCCCTCCAGCTTGATATGGAAGAGACAGAGAATGTAGTAGGTATGAACACTACCAGTTCCTTGAAGCTTCCTTGCCTGGCTTCGAAGCCACAGATGACTGTGGGAGGAGCCACCCAATCAACACTTGTGGGCTGGCTTCCCTTCCTCTCCCTCTCTCACTGGCCACTCTTCCCTCAAGCCGTTCAAGAGGACTGTCTGCATGCTCCCCACCAAACATCTGCCTCTCCCTTTGCTACTGCCACCACCCACCATCATCCACAGCTCTGGGGTGTTTCATTCGTAGGTGCCATGCTCAAAGTGGGGTTGCAGGGCCCGGGACCTTTGCCCCATGGTCCATCCCTAATGGTGCCACTACTTCTGAACATATGAGGGGGGTCTTATGCCAAGTCAGATTCACTTGTACCCTGCGTTGTCTACTCTGACAGCCAGTGACTCTCCACGTCTAAAAGTGAAAAGAGGGGGCTCCTTCACACTGGGCTTTTATCCTGCGATTGAGATTGCTCTTTCACGGAAGTTTGCGGGCTCTTTACATGACACCGTGATCATTCAAGGCGTCTCCTGCACTAAATGCCCTTTGTTCCGTTTTTAAATAGATCGCAGCTAATGAGCTATCAAAGTACCCCATTGTGTTCCGCTTCAGTTTCCTCCATGAAAAGAGTTAAAGCGGCAAGAAGAGGAGCGAGATCAATGAAAGAAAATGGAAGACTCAGATACGGGAGAAGGAGGGGGGAAGGGGAGGGGGGAAAGGGAGCACGTGTAAAGGGAGTCAGTTGTGAGCCTGCATTTAAAACGGAAGCAGAAAGACCCATTTTAAATGCGGGATATTAGGCTGGTGTAGAGATGCCCAGGGGTAGGTTTGTTGGTGCATCTTGCTTGTAGGCTTTTGCAGGAAAAGCAGAAAGAGGGCCGTACATCGCAACAACAGCTTTGCCTTTGCTGGAATGGAACGGAACATTCCATCATCCAGTGATATGGAGGTAGTATTCCCTGGCTGCTTTTTCAGCTCAATTTATTTCTGTTGATGTTGTTACAGGGAGCAGAAACAGCATTTACTGAGATAACTAACAGCACGGTGTGTCTCATGCCTTTGGTACTGTTCCATCGTATGCTCCTCAGTTCTTCAATGCAATTCAGAAGGGGGGAGGGACGACGGTTGATTTGCTTGTAAAGCGGCTTTCCACAGTGCTTGATCCAGCCTTCCCCTCCGCCTGTTGGGGATGATGAGATCTGTAGCCCACCACATCCGGAGGACACCAGGCTGGGAGCAGCTGGTCATCCAAAGGAGCAGATTGTCTGGCAGCTACAACTCTGCTCTTGTCCGCATGCTTGATTTCCGCATGCTGCAGTTACAACCCAGTCCAATAAAACATAATCAGGGGAAGGCCAGAGTAAAGTAATATGTTTTCAGGGGCTTCTTAAAAGCCTGCAGTGATGAGGCCTGGGAGACCTCTGTGGTAACTCATTCCAGAGGTGTGGGGCCACTCTGGAATAATGGAATAGTGATGGTGCAGGATACTGGAAGTGGGGCACAGTTTCAGGAAGTGAGAGGACCTGATGCCAGCAGATCTTTTCTCCTCCTACTCGCCAAACAAAATACAAACAAATGATCTGTGGTGAAGCCGAGCCAGGGCTTGCAGGGATGGAACACCAGCACTTTTTTTAATTACCGGGGACACTGATGTCATCTGCTACCCCCCACCCCAGACTTCCCGGTTGCCTCTGAGCTTAGGTGCAATCCTCGCAGTAGCTGGAGGAAAATCAATGTTCCCAGCAACGTTATATTGTTCCTTGTTGTAATGCAAAGTATTTGGGGGTGTTTTGGTCTTGAATGAGCAGTTAAGACCTATGAGCTTTAAAAAAAAGACCTGTTCCTGGTGGAGATGAAAACTGCTAGAACTGGATCAACACAGCTGTCTGTAATTTTGGGCTCTCTTTGGGGGTGCAGCTATGGAGATAGTAATGATGAGCCCCTGCACTTGAAGTTGAAAGGAAACACACCCAGATGGGAGTGAAGTCAGGACTTTCAGCTGTAATTCAAGGGGTTTGACAAAAGTGGGGCACTAACCATTCAGGAAGGACAGCCAGTGGCATACACACACACCCATCGTTGGTGGCTCATAAGTAATGGAACAAACCAACATCATTTCAAACTTAAGGATCGCCTTCAATACCTGGATGAAAATCCTTTGCAGTCAATGACTGCCTGAAGTCTGGAACCCATGGACATGACCCAATGCTGAGTTTCCTCCCTCGAGATGCTTGGCCAAGCCTTCTGCAGCTGCCTTCAGCTGCTGCTTGTTTGTGTGTCTTTCTGCCTTCAGTCTTGTCTTCAGTAAGTGAAAAGCATGCTCTGTTGGGCTGAGATCAGGTGACTGACTTGGCCATTGAAGAACATCCCACTTCTTTGCCTTTAGAAACTCTTGGGTAGCTTTTGCTGTATGTTTTGGGTCATTACCCATCTGCAAGATGAAGCGGTGTCCTATCAGTTTGGCAGCATTCAGCTGAATCTGAGCAGAAAGTATAGCCCTATACACTTCAGAATTCATCCTGCTGCTTTTATCAGCAGTCAGGTCATCAATAAACACCAGTGACCCGGTTCCATTGGCAGCCAAACATGCCCATGCCATAACATTGCCTTCACCATGTTTGACAGATGATGTGGTATGCTTTGGATCATGAGCTGTTCCTTTCCTTCTCCATACTTTTCTCTTCCCATCATTCTGGTACAAGTTAATCTTGGTTTCATCAGTCCAAAGAATCTTATTCCAGAACTGGGCAGGCTTTTTTAGGTGTTTGCTGGCAAAGGCTAATCTGGCCTTTCGGTTCTTGAGCGTTACCGGTGGTTTGCACCTTGTTTTGAAGCCTCTGTATTTACATTCATAAAGCCGTCTCTTGACTGTAGATGCTGACAATGACATGCCTACCTCCTCAAGAGCGTTCTTGACCTGGCTAGATGTTGTGAAAGGGTTCCTCTTCACCATGAAGGGAAGTGCACTCAAAAAGGGAAGTGAAACTCAAACTCTTAGAGCCATTAAAATAAAACAAAACAAAAACTCCAAAGGTATTCATTTAATATATATAGTACAATTTTGGAATGAAACCCCCTCCCAATTTCCCTATTAAAATCTTTGAGCTTGTCAATAATAGTCACCAAATCTCTTTTTCTCTATCACAGCATTTATCCTGGGACAGTTTTGAAACACTGAAGAACAGTTCTCCTCTGTATATGCTCAGAGGCACTGTTATTTCTTCTTCTTTCCAATCTTCCATCCTTCTCTGCCACATGCAAATCTGCATTTTAGAAAAGGGGAAGACTCCCTTCTGAAGCCAGCAAACTGTGTCTTCTTTTCTCTGTCTTAGATGAAAACCATTCAAACAATGAAATCCCCATTTAAGCCAGAACGCCAAGCCAAAGTTCTGTAGGTAAGCAATTCCTTCTTCTTCTAACCATTCTACCTTCCTAGAATATTTAAAATCTCACTCTTCAAAAACTCCCATCAATTCTTTGGTTCTTTCTCTATCATTTACATTCCCCCTCTTGGACATTCCAAAACAATTTACACTTTTTTCTGACTCTTTGTACTACATTCCACTAACTTCCTTCAACATTCCACTGTCTTCATTAATGAATTTTAGCTCCACAGGCATGCTTACCCTTGGCCCTTAATGGATTTTTGTTGTTGCCATCGTTTAAGATGGTGTCATCTCATTGCTAATAGTCTGAAGTTATTTTACTCTAAGCTATAATGTTTTCATTTACCAGATCCCACATTCTGTCTGTCTGTTCATATGTTCTTTCCCCCAGTATCACTCAAATTACCTCTTTATCCCCTTCCCTTTTGGTTACAGCTGTTAGCCTTCCCAGTTCTAAGATTTTTCCAAAAACAACACTGCTCTGTAGACCCAGCTGAAGAATGATCCACCAGGATCTTGTGTGCCTTGTTCAGTCTACTGTCCAAGAGCTGTTAATGGGTAGCTTCAAGGTCCAGTTCTTCCTTCTGATGGTTCTTTAACTTTAAACCAGACTGGAACTGGATAGGCTTTCATACAGAGGACACCTTCAAAACAGAGGACAGTCCCTTGGAAGCCCTTCAAATACAGGACTGCCCTCTGTAAAAGAGGACACATGGCCACCCAGGTGGTTAGGGAATCTGTTGTCTTGTAAAAAGGCCTTATGTTTTCCTCCATGCATGCACTGCCTGTTTATTTGCAAATAAAGCAGATAGAAACACCATAAGTATCCAGCACCATCTCATCCAAAGGAAACCAAAGCCGGTCGTACTGCTCCTAGAACTTCTTACCCCTGGACAATGGGGAATGTGCATCACTAGGTTCCAATATAGTCCTCTGTTGTGACTTTTTAAAATACCTAAACAAAAAACAATGCAAATTTAAGGGATCGGAGCACTTGTTTCTTTACCATTTTCAATACAGGCTGTGTGCAAATGAATTTTTTCCCAGGTGCTTGAGGAGAGTTTCTTGGGTTATACTTTGGGGGAAGGGGGGCACTTCAAACAGCCTGCCAAAACATTCCAGTGTGCTTTGAGTGGAGGGGTAGGGCTGTAGGATCAAATGCAAGCAACTGAAACACAGAAGACAAAGTTAACTTGCAGGTGTAAAACTTGCATGGTTGGTGCGCAAGCTTTGCTTCGGTATTACTTTTACAAACCATCATTGAAATGTTTTGCAAATCTTTCCTCCCCCCCTTTAATTCTACTAATAAATCTTCAATTATTTAAGTAAGGGATAAATAAGTTTGCTTTTATTGCAGGTGGGAAATGAAGGCTTTTTGTTTGCAATGCATCATTAAAGCTAGCTGTTAGGCTAGGCTAAAACAGTTTCAGTGCTTATGGATGAGAATCTGTTTTGGTCCTGTGCCATAAGGATACACTGGGGAAATTTGCTGACGGTACTGTATAGCCTCAAGAGGCAGCATTCTGTTTCTTGACCTCAAATGCACCCAGCAATTTGTTCTTGATCTCAGTAGAACCTTGGCAAATTCAGCAGCAACTAAGCTCTAGTATACCGTTTCCAGGAGAGTGACATGCCAAGTTTCAATCTGCATATATTGTCAACCACCTTTTGGTTCTGTTCCCCTGCCCCCACCCCACATAGGTTTTTTTCCCTTTTTTTTTGGTTCTTCTGCCATCCATAGGGTTCCTCCAAGCCTGCTGATACCTCCCTCCTCGGGGTCCGTGGATGGTGCTGTTTTAGCTACATAAAGATCAATACTAGGCAGGGCCGACCCTACCATGGGGCAGAGTGAGGCAGTTGCCTCAGGCACCAGATGCTGGGGGATGGCAGCGAGGTGTTGGAAGAGAGACCTGTGTGCCATACAGCCTGCCCTTCTCCTCCTAAGCTAGCTGTCTCACAGTTAGTGTTGAGGAAAGACTGAACGGCCAGTCCAGTTGTTTATTGTCCATGCAGTCAGAGGGGGCAGCATCTTATTCTTTGCCTTAGGCAGAAAAATGTCTTGGGCCAGCCCAGGCACTCACAGAATTCTCTGCTAGTATATCTGTAACAAAATGTTACAGTTTAGAGTGTTACGCTTTCCTCTTATGCATGGAGGGTGCCATTTTGGCTACGTACGGATTGGTTCTTGGAGAATTGAGATTGCTGTATATGTATGTATATATGATACAATGGATTTCATGATTCCAGACACTCCATTCCTTTCCCCCATTTTCACTGAGCATGCTCAGTATTCATTAGGCTGCTTTGTTTGTTTTAATTTAATGTATTTATTTGTAACATTTGTATGCTGCCCCATAACAAAGTTCTCTGGGCAGGTTGCAATAAATAAAAAACAATTTAAATCCAAAATAAGACATAAAAACTATAGAACCAAAACCAGCATAAAGACAACAACAAAGCTCATCACGATCAGACTTAAAACACAGACTTTAAAACTTAGAGGCCCAAATTCCATGAGTTATTTAAAAGGTCTGGGTGGACAAAAAAGTCTGCACTTTGTGCCCCAAAGACCACAAAGATGGCACCATGTGAACCTTCCTGGGAAGGCTGTTCCATAGCCAGGGTGCCACAGCTAAAAGGGCCTCTCCCTAGTGGTTATCTGCCTGATTTTGTTTGGGGGGAAAACCTGGACCAAGGCATCTGAAGATCTTATGTTTCAGGTACATATGGGAGAAGGGGGTCCCAATCTGCTTAGCGCTTTAAAGGTCAAAAGCAGCACTTTAAACTAGGGCTGTGCACAGACCTCCCGCTTCGCTTTGGATGCCGATTTGGACCTTCTGAAGCAGCCCCGCTTCGCTTCAGACTGATTTGGACCCAATCTGCTTCACTTTGGATTCGGATCCAAAGCAAGATTCGGATATCCGAATCATTCAGATTTGACATTTTCCCATAGACTTGCATTGGAAAATAGAAACGGACATAACATTTTCAGTTTTCACGAGAAATACATGAAATCTGAGGACCTGGCAACCCCCATGCAGGGATGCCACCTGCTAAATTTCAGACAGTTTGTACCAGTGGTTTTTGTGCTAGGTGCAGATGAAATGTGCTGTTCTCAGAAACGCAAACCAAAGGTCATAAAGGGATAATCAGAGAAGTCAGGTGTTTAAGCAGTGATTAGGTCACTACCCATAATCTGTGCTGTAGGTTTCTTTGAAGTGCAAATAACCCCTCTCTGCTTTCCTATTCAGCTTCACAGTGGATGACCTCAGGCTCTCTTTGGCTGAATGGAATACACATTACCTGGGAAAATAGGCTGGCAGGCAGGCTGTGCTATGGTTTCCACACAAACTCTCAAAGCAAAGAGCTGCAACTTTTCACTGGTTGCACAGAAGTGCATGAAATCTGGGCAACAGGAAGCCCCAATGTGCAGACCCTGAAGATTCCTTATATTGGGCTTGCTTTGCCACACAGCGTAGTATTGAATTTAAATAATAGATGTTATGTTTGTAGTGCTTACTTTGCCCACTGAATTTTGAAATGTGGATGTGTGTAGTGTTTTGCTTGACCACAACACAAGCAAAAACACACAGACACACAGACAGACACACAAGAGCAAAAGAAAAGCAAATACAGAACTACCTATAAGCAAAGAAAAAGGTCTGTTATTATTTTTTTTTTAGGGAAAACATATAGAATTCAAAAATGGGAAGGGAAGGAATACAGGAATTGGGGGGGGGGAGCCAAGAACAAGGAAAGGAAAGTAGTTCTTAATTATTATTATTTTTTAAGGATCTAGCCAGAAAACTACGAAGAAAAAGTTGACTTGAGGATGGCAGGTGGGGGCGGGGAGTGAGCCAAAGAACAAGGCAAGGCAAAGCAAGTAAACTACTTTTTAAATTTTTCTTGTATTTTTCATAAAGAATCTAGAAAGAAAGAAAGAAAGAAAGAAAGAAAGAAAGAAAGAGAAAGAAAGATCAAACAAATGAATGAATGAACTAATAGGAATGGCTGAATAATTCAGAAGGCGGGGAGCGCCAATGAACAAAGTACTACATATTTTTGTTTTTTTAAATCAATTATCTAGAAAAGAAAGCAAGGGAATAGTTGAATTGAGAAGGGGTGGGTGAGAAAGAATAAGAACAAAGTTGCAGTACAACACTCTCTTTCTCACCCCCCACCCCACCCCCAGATCTAGCCAACTAACTAATCAACAGCTCTCTCCAGTAACCATCTCTCTGTCTTGCAATGAAACAAACACAGGCTTTTCTCTCCAATATATACAGTATTGCCAACACCAATTGGAGACTGCTGGGTTCAGCCCTAATTTGGCAGCTAAAAAGTTGCCATTTGCCAAAGCTCACTCCCTCCTCCTCCTCCTCCTCCTCCTCTCCCCTTCCTCCTCCTCCTCTCCCCCTCCCTGATCTTTCACAAGTTGATACATTGGGAACAGGCTGTCTGGGCTTCAGAAGGCATCAGAATAGCTCCAAATCTCTGAGGCAGACGGAGGCACTTTGGCAGTGACCCTCTTTGCTTCGGAGTGCCTCGGTGCTGTTCTGATCCACTTCGGATTTCACCGAGGCACCCCCGAAGTGCCCTGATTCGCTTTGGTATTTGCATTCGGAACTGAAGCAATGCTCAGCCCTACTTTAAATTGGGTCTGGAAACAGACCAGGAGCCAGTGCAGCTGACAAAGCACAGGTGTCATATGGTCAAATAGCTAGGGATGGCGGAGAATTTCTCCACGAATCTTGGGGAGGCCGAATGCCAACGCATTCGGCCCCCCGAAATTGGCAGTGAAATTCTCCGCCACCCCCCCCCCAGGATGGGACTTACCTCCCTCGAATGTCCCTCTCGGCGGCAGGTCCCGGCGCCGGTTCGGCACCGGTTCAGCAGGGGCGGGGGCGGCAGCCAGTCTTCCGACCGGCTGCTGCCGCTGCCATTACAAAGTGAATGTAAAAAAAAAAGAAAACACACACATGATAGGCTACGTAACGATTTACATAGCCTATCATGGCTAGATTTCCAAAGTCAGCCATGATAGGCTACGTAAATCGTTACATAGCCTATCACGGGTGACTTTGAAGAAAAAAAAAAAGCGCGTACGCAAATGGCGGCGCCCATGGGCGCCGCCATTTGCATTCCTTATTTGGGCCCGGGTAGTCTACGTAAATCTTTACGTAGACTATCCGGGCCCAAATAAGGAACGCAAATGGCGGCGCCCATGGGCACCGCCATTTGTGTACGCGCTTTTTTTTTTCTTCAAAGTCACCCGTGATAGGCTACGTAACGATTTACGTAGCCTATCATGGCTGACTTTGGAAATCTAGCCATGAAAGGCTACGTAAATCGTTACGTAGCCTATCACGTGTGTGGGTTTTTTTTTTTTACATTCACTTTTTTATTTCGCGGCCGGGGAGACGGGGCACTTCTCCCCGGCCTGAATTTCGGCCGGGCGAGGCGGGGCACCTCCCCCCCGGCCTGAATTTCGGCTGGGCGAGGCGGGGCGCCTTCCCCCCCCGGCCTGAACTTTGGGGGGAGAACGGAAGCGCCTCCCCCCCACCGCGAAGCAAGCTGCGGGACCAGGTAAGTGACTTTCGTACATCCCTACAAATAGCCCAGTTCCAGTTAATAATCTGGCGCCCCTATTCTGGACCAGCAGCAGTTTCTGAACTCTTTTTAAAGACAGCCCCATGTATAATGCATTGCAGTGATCTAAATGGGAAGTCACCAGAGCATATGCAATTGTGGATAAGCTATTTCCACCAAGGTAAGTTCGCAGCTGGCCTATCAGCTAACAAGGTTTAAAAAAAAAAAACAACCTCTGGGGATTATTTTCTAAAGACTTTTTGTCCTTCTGCAAACCTCGAGGTTCCCCCCAAGCCCTCTTATGCAGGCGTGGTGCTGTTTTGCCTTCAGAAGGACCGAGACTAGGAGAATTGAGACCATTTTGTGTGTGTGTGTGTGTGACTGATTTTTTTTAAAACAAAAAAATTGTATTTGGGATTTAGGTATTTTATACTGTTTTTAACTTTGGGTTTTGATTGTTAAACCTGAGAATTTGGTTTAAGGGTGGGATTATAAATTAATAAATAGCATCCTCTTTCTGTGTGCAGTTCAGGGGTGAGCAATTTGTGGCCCTCCAGATGTTTTGGCTTCCAGCTCCCATCAGCCCTAGCCAGCGTAGGCAATGGTGAGGGGTCATGGGAGCTGTAGGCCAAAACATCAGGAGGACACAAGGTGCCCACCAGTGGTTGGATTATTCAATCATACTTAGTGCAGATACATACAAAATTTCCCACTTGAAGAGGCGATGCTTGTCTGCATGGCTCACTGCCACAAACGTGCATCTTTCCAGTGAAGAGACATGCAGTTCCTCGTCATAGACGGCTACCAGGCGAGAGCTGAAATGTAAGGGTGCACTGTGCCACACTAGCTCTCCAAGCAAGACTATTCTGAAATTGTACTCAGTCCACAGGCTACACGTGAGTTGTAGGTGGAGCTGTGGAAGGGTCCATGAATGGTCCCATTAGACAGCTCAGCCAAACCAGGAGCTGAACCAAGTTTGCAGGAGGACAGCATATAGGGCCAGCATAAAGGGAAGGGGCCCCTGACAAAAGCCCCCCTCCTCTTCACCATTGCAACCTGCTTGTTCACCTGCCTCTCGCTCTGGCCTAGGCAACAGTGGTGGTGAGAAGGAGGAGCAGGAGATGCCACTGCCTGCTTGCTCACCAGTTCTCTGCCTGGTAGAGATGAATTTGGCCCTCAGGCGGAAAGAGGTTGAACATCCCTGCTGTAAATTGTGCCAATCACAAGAATTTAACCTGACAGTCAGTTTGCAGCATGCCCATACCACAATTCAGCTTGTATAAGAGTGCAATATATAGCCCACACAATAGGTCACTGGGAACAAGGCTGGCATTGAGTGTAGGCATGATAGGGCACCAGCTGAGGGCCCACAACCCAGCAGGGGCCCACCGACAAAAGCCTCCTGGGGTTGACCCTCCTCTTCACCACTGCAACCTGCTTGTTCACCTGCCTCTCGCTCTGGCCCAGCAACAGCGGTGGTGAGAAGCGGGAGCAGGAGTTGCCGCTGCCTACTCACCGGCTCTCTGCCTGTCTAGCAGGCGAGTGGCAGCAATGATGACAAAGCAGAGGAGCAAGAACAGCTGGTCACAATGGAGAGGAGATGGTCAACTCTCTGAGGGAGGGGCCCACTGAGGGCGTCTTGCCCAAAGGCCCCCAAAAGCCTGGAGCCGGCACTGCCAGCAGTGAATTCCACCAGGGCTGCAGGCAGGAAAGCCTCCAGCGCTCCAGCAGAGAGCTTAATCCCCACTGCAATCTTTTAAGGGAAACCTATTAATTAGTTTTCACTTGAGCACTGTACAGCACAGCTGACCTGCCTTGCTGTGCCATGCAATAAAGGTGTGGACCATTCCACAGGAAACGGTTTGCTGGATTTTCAGGTGTGCACGTCTTGTTAACGCGCTCGGTCTCTCCTCCTCCCCCAGTTCTGTTTCATGGAGACATTCACTAATTTCTTCCCCTCTTCAAACTGTCTGTATTGCGGCTGATTGCATCGCTCTTTCCGTAAAGCATGGGAGTTCCGCTGGGAGCACCAGCACAACATGAGTAAATGGCTGTAATAATGAACTGAACGGCTTTGATGAGCTTACTCTGGTTCTCTAATTCCACAGGCCGCCAGGAGATTTATCTAGTAGCACTGCTGTTTGTTACACAGTGCAATGTTCAGCCAAGGATCCATGCAGATAATGTCATGACAGCTAACGGCTTTTCTTCTTGCAGAGTGACTGGCTGTTATTATAAAATGCAGGCAGTGTCCTAGAAAACGCTTCGATTGAAACAGGAGTGCCAATCTGTGAGAGGACTAGCTGCAATTTTAATGAGGTCCTGTGATCTTCAGGATTTTAGGCTACTCTTTAAAGTGGTTGAAAAGACAGTATATGGCAAAATGTATGGAGGAGCATTGCCACACTCAGAGAACTCTCTCAACAAAGAATTCCCCCCTCTGTTGCCCCTACAATAACACACTGCCAATATAGGATTAATCTCTCCAGTGAACAAAAAAAGCAATTCCAAAGAAGTGCTGTGGCAAACCTCTTCAACTCGCTGCATGATTCATGCAACATTGATTGTTTTTCCTATCTCTGACTGGGAAACGTGAAGGGGGAACAATGCGATCCTTGCTGAAAATCAAATAGGAGGCATGAAGTATCGTACAAAATAGTTTAAAGGACCAGAACATCAAGCCAAGAAATATTCTTCAGTTCCTTGGGCTTGGAATATGATCACCCCTTCTGGAACAGACTGTGTTTTCATTTCAGTTCATGCTTCCATGGTGCATTGGGTCTCATGAAGCCACCAAAGGCTTAATTATTTTGCTTTTAGGGAAGCCTCCTGAAGGCAGTTTCACATATTTTTTATCACACCCCATCATTTTTTATCACACCCCATTCTCCCCTCCCCCTTCCCTTTGCTCATGCGTGCACGCATGTGTGTAGGATGAATGGTTTGCAAAAGTCCTCCAACTGTTAAAGGGGTTCAGATGACTCCAACCACTCTGTGAAAGAATGTGGGAGGCAGCTGCAGGGCCACGTGGCCCAGTCCCCCACCACCACCAATGTGCCTAGTGATCTCATCCCTACCCCCAGCCATCCATATGTTCAGCTGCCATGTGCTCTACACCAGAGGTGGACAATATGTAGGCTTTGGGCCCCATGTAGCCTCCTGTCGTTTTGTGCACCTCCCACCACTGGTGCCAAATACCAGGGCCGGCCCCACCATTAGGCAAAATGAGTTGGTCGCCTTAGGCGGCAGATGCTGGGAGATGGCAGCAAGCTGTTGGAGGACAGAGCTGTGTGCCCTGTGCCCCCTAGGCTAGTCTGCTGCCTTCAGGTGCAGTGGAGGATCCTGTCCCATCACCAGTGTGGAAGACAGATTCAACTGCCACTCCAGTTAGCTTTTGTACATGGAATGGGAGGAGACACCTTCTTGTCCTTTGCCACAGGCAGGAAAACGTCTTGGGCTGGCCCTGTCAAATACCAATGTACATGTGTGGAGCTTATGCCTACAAGTGTGTTCCCCTCCTATACAGAAGTGCTATACATAAGTATCCACATACAGCCCCTTCACATGTCAGCCAAATAGGGCTTGCTCATGCAGCCCAGCAACTCCCCTCACCCATTCTTTCTGCACATGGATAAGGATCATCTGAATCCCCCCTTTGGTGAGTATTCAAGAGAAGGCTCGCAAAAACTGTAGCATTTTTGTGGCAAATTGGGGGATGTTTGCCAGTAGTGTTGTTCTAAATTTTGAAGTGCAGGCGCTCATCATAACAGTCCCTGAGGCCATGTCTCCAAGGAGAGGTCCAAAATGCAGGCAGCAGTGTTGATTCATGCCAACAAACCAATTCGAGCAGTTTTCATCTCTACCAAGTAGGGATGCTGGAGAAATTCGAGGTGGACTAAAATGAGTTTGGATTTCTAAGAATCTGACCTGTGGAATCCACTGCGGGCTGACCTCAGGCTTTCAGATCTTTTTTTTTTTTTACTTACCTGAAATTTATGCAAATGTATTGGTAGGAAAATATGCAAGTTTTTGCTGAGACTGGAAAATATATGCGGGGAGGAGCTGCATAGAATGGGGGCAATATGCTAAACGTTATGTGCTAACATAAATTACGGAAATTGTTGCAAACCCTCTTATGGAATGATTTGCTTACTTTTATGCATAACAATTTTTTTTTAAATCCATCTGTGAACAGATGCCGGAACGAATGACACTGCACAATCACGAAACACACATGGGATGGATTTCACAAGATCCGGACATCCCTACTACCAGGAGCAGACTGTTGGGTCTTAATTGCCTGCTCAAGACCAGGCCTACCCCAAATAGTTTGCATTACAACAGAGACTGCTCACAATGATATTCTGTTGCTGAGAAATTTTATCTCCACCTCCACCCCCCTAAGTGACTTTAAGGATTATAGCTAAGCTCAGAGGGACCAGGGAATTCAGGGGCAGGGGAGAGATGACATCAGCATCCCTGCTAAAAAAAAATAATAATGTGCTAGCACTGTGTCTTTGTGACCCCTGGTTCTGCTACACCTCTGGTGGTTGCCTCTGGTGGTTGCCAGCTTGCACCTCACTCACTTTCCACCCACCATCACTCCCATGGTAGTAGGATTGGCTAGATTACCTTTTGTTGTTCCCTTTCAACTGCATGATAGAAGCCACATTGCACAACACAAAAATATGTATAACTTTAGGAAGCTGCACTGAAAAATGTGGACCATATCACACAGACTGGAACCGTAAGAAACTCTGAACTCTTCCACTATAATAGCGTGGCTGGTTGGCCAAGGACATGAAGCTAACCATCTCAGATGTTTTAAACATTCCAAGCCTAAAAGCCTTAGCTGAACAGTGATGTGCCTTCCACCTTCCAGCCCCTGACACCATCTGTAATGTCACAAGCCAAAGATGCCCAGAATGAACTTTCAGGTGGACGATTGAAGAAGTAAATCATTCTGGGGAAAATTCATCACCACCTTCCCATTCCAGGAAATGAGTAGGGTTTGAGGTCAGCTTGATATATCAAGCTCCCCTCCCCCCCGCTCCATTTATATATGCCTTGCTCTTCACTAGGCTCTCAAAATTAAATAAGGGGAGTTTATTTATGGCCTGGTGAGCGTAACCAAAGTGATAAATTGTGCACTTGAGAGACTGCAAAAGCATGAGGTGGTCTGGTGTGAAAATGGCATTGCAGTTCTTACTATCACTTAATTGGCCTTGTCTTTAATATATCCATCCACCAATGGATTCAGACTTTTTCAGTGCAAGCAATCTTATAGGTTACCATTGGGCAACAGAATATGTCTCAAGTGTAGACAGGGGAGAAATCCATTCAGTTTGCATTTTGATGTGAACTTATATATTTTGTAGTTTTGAACCAACATATGAACCCAAACTCAGGGTGCTATCTTGTGCATGTTTAGACAAGAAAAAGTCCTACAACTCCCAGCATTCCCCAGCCAGCGGGGGCTGGGGGGAGTGGATAATTTTGTCCCACACTGAGGGGGTAGGCTGGCTGGGGTATGGTGGGAGCTGCAGGGCTTTTTCCTAAGTATGCATAGTATTGCACCCTTAGCCTTTGATATTTGCATGTCTTTGAATTTTGCAAAGGAGTTCTCCAGTTAAAATAAAATGCATACAAGAATGTGTGTATTGGGGGAAACTACACACAACAATGCATACATTTGTGAAAATAACATCACAAATGCATTATATTAGGAAAATTGCTTACAGAAATGTATATACTAGGCAGAATTGCATACAAAAATGCATGTATTAGGAGAAATGCGCAGAAATGTGTATGACTTTTCATGTGAACTTTAAAATATGTATATATATCTCAAAGTTCACAATGAACCAAAGTAAAATGGAAAAAATGAGAAACTGGGGGAAAACTGAAATGGACAGATTCACCCCTCCCAACTCCAATGTACAGTATTCTAATTATTTATTTAAGCCTATCAGTTACTTTTGTTTAATTAAGTTCATAATGGACACTAACTAGCTCTACATTTATTTGCATTTCTACTGTTTTTCCAGTGTAATCCTAGGCATATTTACATAGACTTAAATCCCACTTATTTCAGTGGGGCTTACATCCCACGTAGAAGAGTTAAGACCTCTACCTTATTTGCAATCAGACATCCAAACACAAGTAAGAAATACTGATCTACTTTTGTGCATCACTGTCCCTGCTTTTCTCCTCCCCCAGCGACGTACCTCCTCCCACTGCCAACATCATCCCAAGTGTCTTTCTGTAACCTCTGCTGCTATCATGCTCCAAACTATCTTGGGGATTGTACATTGGTATTGGCAACTGCGAAATGGCTGCCATGCATGATTGCTGCACATGCTAAACACCACAGTGGGCACTACTATTATTCTTATGCATTGCAGTCATTCACAGAATGAATGCAACAACAATGACTAATAGGAAGAACCAATGTATTCTACAGATAGGTGGAAGTGGGGGAAGCAGTTCTGGGGAGTACAAAGCAAAGAATAAACTCCTAGTGCAGCTGCCACTGTGAAATGGTTTGATAAGAGTTGCACACTGTACTAAGTAAAGCGGTCTTATTGCACACTCCCGTCTCTCATCTTCATAATGTATAATGTTTGTGAGAGCAAATATTACATACAGTACAGTCTCAAATGTGGTGGCAGCAGCACACAGTAGTAATGGAAGAAGTTACAGAAGACCTTGGTGTTGGAACCAATGAAGCTAGTGGGTTGTGTGGTTACAGTGGGAGTTTTACATTCCTGAACCTGTTTTAGACACATTTGTGGGGAGAAAGTGTGGATCCAGGCCCCAGGTTCATAAGAACATAAGACGAGCCCTGCTCAATGAGAGCAAAGGCCTAGTTAGCCCAGCATCCTATTGCCTCGGTGGCCAACCATACTACCTCTAATATTGAGGGTAGCATATAGCCATCAGGACTACTACCTATTGATAGCATCCATGAATTTGTCTAATCTCCTTTTAAGACCATCCAAGTTGGTGGCCATCACTACATCTATGTAGTGAATTATATTCTTTGACTATGCACTGTGTGGAGGAATACTTTCTTTTGTCTGTCCTGAATCTCTCACAGGTCAGTTCCACTGGATGACCCTGGGGTTTTAAGATTATGAGGGAGGTCTCCCTATCTCATCTCCATACTATGCATAATTTTATACCCCTCTATCATGCCCCTCCTTATTTGCCGTTTCTCTAAGGTAACCTGCCCCCCCCCCCCAACAACAATGTTACACTTCCTCATAGGGGAGTTGCTCCAGCCCCTTGATCATTTTGGTTGCCCCTTTCTGCACCTTTTCCAGCTCTGCAATGGTCTTTTTGTGGAGAGGTACTCAGAACAGCACACTGCATTCCAATTTGGCCATCCGATACATCTGTAAAGAAACACTGTGATGTTGGCAGTTTTATTTTTTGATTCTATTCCTAATGATCCTCAGTATGGAATTTTCCTTTTTTTTTAGCAGTAGCAGCACAGTGGGTTGAATTTGCTGTGTAGGAAAATAAAAGGCTGTGATGACCATTAGCCATTAATTACTAGTTTTCCAACACTAATAACAAAAACCTGTGAGAAGATGCCCATGATTATATAAGCTTTTTGTGATGAAGGAGAAGACTGTTTATAGTTGGCCACATTAAAAAGTGGCAATCTGAATCCAAAGCCATATGATATGTGCTACCCCAGTGTTAAGTCTTCACTTCTGAGAAAATACTCCACATGACCTCATTTGACAGCCTCTCCTCTTAGACTGGGCAAACCCATTGTAATGTAATAGAAATGCTGCCTTGGTGTGTCAAGGAAGAGTTCGCCACATTTAAGTGCACGGCTTGCTAATGGTCAGGAAAAGGAATATATCCTCATTGTGAGCTAAAGATATTGTGTGTGCTTCAAAAAATGTCTGCAAGCTGCTTAGGGGTCTTGGGGACGAACAGTGGCATAGAAATGCTAATGTAATAGTTAGGAGATATTTCTCCTGAATGGGCAATCTGTTCTGTAGAATGGCTCTCAGATTAATGTTCTGACTTTATAGCCTGTTTCACAAATGAGAGTGATCTCACCCCAATCAAAATTCATTCATTTTGAAGGTATGAATATAGCCTCTGTGTGCATATACATAGAGCTCTCTTCCCACGATTGGAAACTCTGAGAAAGCAGGGTTCCTGATCATTCAGAGAGCATCCTGTGAAAAGAGGGTGAGGCTTTCATCTTTTTCTTCTTTTCTTTTTATGTTTTCAATAGTGAAATAGCAGTACTTCACCATAAAAATTAAAAGAAAATAACGATGAGAGGAAAGTGGTCAGTAAAACCTCTTCCCACTCCCTGAACAGAAACAGACACTGGGGCAATTAAATGAGGCAATTCGAGGGGCTGTTCAGCACTAATCACCCACTCACACACACCAGAAAGCACTAAAACAGGCTAGAGATGTCAGAGGAATCCAGTTATGGGGGTGGAGTTCAATGAACTTTGGTCAGCTTGGTCTCCCAGACTCCGTTCCTTCTTCCACCAGCCAGCCCGACTCAGTCTGCAGTGAGTTGGGCCAGGTGGTATATTTTCTGTATTTTTTATTTGCGGAAATAGACATTTGCGTGAATTGTAACTGCAATTTGCATAATTTGCACAAATCTCAGCAGCAATTTCCATAATTTGAGCAAATGACAGCCACAATTTGTGCAGATTATAGCCAAAATTTGCACAAATTACGTAAATTGTGGCTGCAAATTCTGCAAATGTCTATTTCTGCCAAAATGAGAGAGTAAAATATCCCTAGAATTCAGGGAAAACATGTGGTTCAACTTGCAAATTCAAGCTGAGTTGGGCATATCACAGAAGTCGAGCAAGCCCCCAAAGGGCCAGATTTCTCAGCAACAGACATCCCTAAAACAGCCGGCTGAACCTATAAGGAAGAAACTTTAATTAAGATGGTAAAGGACCTTTGCTAAATGGGATTTACTTGCAAATGAGTAAACAATATAGCAGGGATGCAGAACCGAGGCCTGGGGCCAAATCCAGTCCACTGTAGGTCTGGGGTTCCCAGGCTACATCCCCTCCCTAGGCCTCACCCCCCCCTTTCCCCAACCATGGATTGTTAGTGGTTTCCTAGCTTTGGTGCAGTTTTTTCCCACATTCTAAAAGGTTGAAATGCCTCTCAGGCTTAATTACTGCCAGTAAGAGCTTTAAGCTAAAATATACTGGTGTGTTTGGCCTTGCCTCTTTTGCCTTTGGCCCCACACACAACTGGAATGCAGTCCCCGAGAGGTTCTCTGAAATGGAATTCAGCCTTCAGGCTGAAAGAGGTTCAACACCCCTGCAATATAGGAAGATTTGGCCCTGGGGCAGACGATGTTTCAATCCTGCTTCCAGTTCATTGTGGAAAAGCAATGTCTCAGCACTGCCAAATGGCACTGCTAGTTTGGAAGCAACCCAGGTCAAGAGAGCTTGGGGGTTATAGCCAGAGTTGGCTAGAAGCTGGAGGCATCTCCTGCTCTTTGCAGCATCCAGGATGAATGGCTGTGTCATCTACATGAAGAGCCCACTTGCTTCCAATACACCCTCCTTGTATCTTCATGGATGCACAGACATAACAAAGGACACCATAAGTCTCCAGTGTTCTCTCGCAGTAAGGAAACAGACTCTGTAAAGAGGCCGCCCATGGAATCTTCTACCGCTTGGGGAAGTAGGGTGAGCGCCACCTCTTTTTATAACACTGGGTCAGAAACCCAAACAAACCATTTGGCAGCCAATTATGAGGATGCCAATGGAATTCTAGCAAGGAGGGATGGTGGAAGCCACCAGTCCCCTTGCTCCGATTGCTAGGAGTCGATTACAGTTAGACGCTGTCTGTTTAATTTGCTCCGTGCTGCTTGTGTCAAGAAAACAATACAGGAGTCACTTTTCACAAGGGAAAAGTGAAATACCTGTTCAAGCTGTTACAGTTAATAGCCGGTGCTCTTTTGGGACTGCGGCTGCAACACCAGCATGCTGTTTGTTTCACCTTAATACTGGGACACTGTGTGTTCTTCCCACCATGTCTGAGTTACATTCTTATCTCCCCATCTTCTCACTTTGTTTCTCTTGTAATCGCGAAAATCACATGGGGAAAACTAAAATATGAAGCATATTGTGCTGGGCTTTGAAATCCTGGGTTACACTCTTGGCTGAAGCAAATGGACTGAGCTCCATCCATGTCACTGAGGCAGCTTCCACTCTTACCTTGTTTTCTCAGAGTAATTGCTTATGACCTTGCTGTCATGGTTACTAGTTTGCTGTTGTTTTGTTTGCCTGGTCTAATTCCAGAGCTGGCCCAAGTCATGTTGTTACTCCACCCAGCTGTATGGCACAGAATCTCTTGGCGTGTTGCAGAGAACATTATTGCTTCATTCCTAAAAAAAACCAACCCCCCCCCCCAAGTACTGCTGCTTCCCTAAGCAATTGACTTGGGTAGCTTGTGTGATCAAGCTGGCTCTGTGCAATTCTTCCTGATCCCCAGTTTGTACCAGTCTTTTCTTCCTCCAGTTCAGGGGTGGAAAACCTCTTTCAGCCTGAGGGCTGGGTTCAATTTTGGAGTGCTGGGTGGAGCCGAAGGCAAAAGGGGGTGTGGCCAAAGGCAAAGGGGCAGGGCCAAAATAGCAGCATGTTTCAGTTTAAGGGCACAATTCTATGCACGTTTAGACAGAAGAAAGGCCTATAACTACCAGCATGCCCTATGGCTGGCTGGGTCATGCTGGGAATTGTAGGCCTTTTTTCTGTCTAATCATGCATAGGATTGCGCCTTGTAGCTCTTAATGCTAGTAAGTTAGCCTTAGGAAAGGCATTTCAGTCTTTAGAATGGGGGGAAAACTGCACAAAGGTGGGAAAACCACCAAACAATTGCTGGTTGGGGAAAGGGGGTGGAGCAAGGGGAAAGGCCTGGCTATCTGGAAAACCCCAGGCCAGCTAGATTTGGCCTCCAGGACTGAGCTCTGTCCCTCCCACCCCAATTCATGCTGAAGCTTAGGGCCAAACTACATGTTACACCAGGAGAATTCTATCTGGTTTCTCAACTTAACTCCCCACCCGCCCCTAAAACCTAAATGCAGTTGTGTGTAAGGGAGGATTTTCCCATGCAAAGTTGCCCCCTCAAGCTGCTCTTTGCTCTACAGGGATAGCCTGTATCATGCCCCTCTCTTTCCCACCCATTCCACTTCCCTCATAAAATCAGCAGATCGTCTCCATCATAGCTGAATTTAATTCCTCCAAAGTTGGGAGACTCATCATGAATCCCCCAGTCTTGTTTGGCACTCAAACAACACATTAAGGGTGCAATCCTACGTATGTTTAGACAGACAGCATGGCTGGCTAGGGGACGCTGGGAATTGTAGGGCTTTTTTTTCTGGCTAAACATATGTAGGATTACACCCTTAGTGGGATTTTATGATTTCTTTTGTTTTGTTTTTACATGAAGAAGCCTGGGGGTGGCAGGCTTCATTTGAGGAGAAGCTGGGTGGGTGGGGCAAGACTGCTTAAGGTCTCTCCCTGTCATGTTCCAGCTCAAAATCCCCCTCCCCAAGGAACTTTTCACAGCAGCAGGAGGAGGTGGGAAGACTGACGGATCGGTTCTCCCCCTCTGCACTTGAAGCTCTGTCTCCAGGTGCAGAGGAGCAGATCTGGAGCTTCTTAGGGACCCACTGCAGTCTAGGGGCCTGTCACTATCAAACATGCTTCCAGAAACTGCAGAGTTTAGAGTGCGATGAGCTCCCGGTTAACCCACAGTACAATTTAAGATCCCATTGACTGAGCCATGCCAGAACAGTCATCTAGTTTTAGGACTAGGTGGATTTCAACTAGTCAGTCAGCTGAAACGTTTTTAAGTCTCCTTGCCACTGTTGCCAGCAGAGGGCCTGATAAGCCTGAAGAATCTATTAATAATCCTCACAGACAGTCCAGACGAAACGCAGAGGCATATATTTCAAAGGACTAAAATTGCCTATGTTTCAATGCCTGTATATATGATCAACAAATGGTTTATTTGTATTGCTAGATGGGCCATATTTATACTTGGTGCAGAATCATAAATCTCAGATGAGGAAATTATTTCAAAAAGGAGCAGCGAATGTCATCAACTTGTTGATTGTGCGACGTGCTTTAAGGCACCCGCTTAAAGCTATGTCCCACAGGGAGTGGGTGAGGCTGACAAGAAACCCTTGGGAGGCATTTTACGGGTTGTTTATTATTAGCCTGAAAACCAGGGGAAGTTGCACTGCTGAAATGGGCTTTTATGGTAAGTGGAACACAGCAGGCTGTCTCTGTTAACAGGGGTGGAGAATCTCAGGCTCAAAGGCCAAATTTGGCCCTCTAGAGATCCCCAGAGGGCCACGCCCCCTTGCCTGGGTCCCATCCCCTTTTCCCCAACCACCAATTGGTGGTTTCCCAGTGTTTTAATAGTGCTTTCTTAGCTCAGGAAAGACAGAGGCCTACGTGCTGCAACTAAAGCTTTATCGAGAATGAAACAAGATCTGTAGCACTTGCTTAGGGTCCTCCCACTTGACCTCTATAGTCGAGTTCAGCTTCTAGTCTCTTTGCAGTACTTTTGCTGATTATAACTGCTGCCTATTATAACACCGGCTTTTGTGCATTTTTCCCCATGCTAAAAGGCTGAAATGCCTCTCTTAAAGCTTAGTTCCTGGCAGTAAGAGCTTTAGGCTAAAATAGGCTAGCATTTCTGGCCCTGCTCCTTTGGCCCCACCCACCACTGGAATGGCACCCCTGATAGCTTCTTTGGAATTTGGCCCTCAGGCAGAAAAAGGTTCAACATCCCTGCTGTAAATTGTGCCAATCACAAGGATTTAACCTGACAGTCAGTTTGCAGCATGCCCATACCACAATTCAGCTTGTATAAGAGTGCAATATATAGCCCACACAATAGGTCACTGGGAACAAGGCTGGCATCGAGTGTAGGCATGATAGGGCACCAGCTGAGGGCCCACAACCCAGCAGGGGCCCACCGACAAAAGCCTCCTGGGGTTGACCCTCCTCTTCACCACTGCAACCTGCTTGTTCACCTGCCTCTCGCTCTGGCCCAGCAACAGCGGTGGTGAGAAGTGGGAGCAGGAGTTGCCGCTGCCTACTCACCGGCTCTCTGCCTGTCCAGCAGGCGAGTGGCAGCAATGATGACAAAGCAGAAGAGCAAGAGCAGCTGGTCACAATGGAGAGGAGATGGTCAACTCTCTGAGGGAGGGGCCCACTGAGGGCGTCTTGCCCAAAGGCCCCCAAAAGCCTGGAGCCGGCACTGCCAGCAGTGAATTCCACCAGGGCTGCAGGCAGGAAAGCCTCCAGCGCTCCAGCAGGGAGCTTAATCCCCACTGCAATCTTTTAAGGGAAACCTATTAATTAGTTTTCACTTGAGCACTGTACAGCACAGCTGACCTGCCTTGCTGTGCCGTGCAATAAAGGCATGGACCATTCCACAGGAAACGGTTTGCTGGATTTTCAGGTGTGCGCGTCTTGTTAACGCGCTCGGTCTCTCCTCCTCCCCCAGTTCTGTTTCATCGAGACATTCACTAATTTCTTCCCCTCTTCAAACTGTCTGTATTGCGGCTGATTGCATCGCTCTTTCCATAAAGCATGGGAGTTCCGCTGGGAGCACCAGCACAACATGAGTAAATGGCTGTAATAATGAACTGAACGGCTTAAAGCAAGGGAGCGCAGCAAAGTAAAGCAAGGAACAGCCCACTTTAGATACATAATACACGTGAGACTGCCCTTGTCTGGCATCAAGGACATGGTTGGTCACTTGCTGAGGGCTCACACCCCAGCAGGAACCCGCTGACAAGAGCCCCCTGGAGTTGCTCCTCTCCTTCACCACTGCCACCTGCTTGTTTACCTGCCTCTCACTCTGGCCTACACAAGGTTGGTGAGGAGGAGGAGGATCAGGAGATGCTCCTGCCTCCTTGCTCACTGGCTCTCTGCCTGTCAAGCAAACAAGTGCCAGCAATGTTGAGAAAGAGGGTGAGGAGCAGTAGGTGACAATGGTGGTGAGAAGGTAGACTCACTGAAGGAGGGGGCCCATGGAGGGTATCTTGCCCAAGGGCCCCAAAATACCTGGAGCGGGCAGCGAGTGGGAATAGCTTTGCTGAGGGTTTTGGGGTGGGATGCTATGCTGCAGTCCGCCCACCCCTTTTAAAAATGTATGATTTCCACTCCAGCGCACACGCACACATAGAAGGGAGTTCTTAGGCTCCTAAGCAGGGGCTCACAGCCTTGGTTTTATGTGTTACGGCCTTACCTGGAGCTTTGAGATGGGAAAGAATACATGTATGTATGTATGTATGTATGTATATGTATATATATATATGGGGCTGCGGTGGCTTAGTGGTTAAGACGCTGAGCTGCAGGCCGGAAGGTCGGCAGGACAGCAGTTTAAGACCCAAGTGCCGCGTGACGGAGTGAGCTCCCGTCTTCAGTTCCAGCTCCTGCCAACCTAGCAGCTCGAAGGCAAGAAATTGCAAGTAGATAAATAGGTACCGCTTCGGCGGGAAAGGTAACAGCGTTCCGTGCACCTCGGTGTTCAGTCATGCCGGCCACATGACCACGGAAGCGTCTTCAGACAGCACTGGCTCTTCGGCTTAGAAACGGAGATGAGCACCGCACCCTAGAGTCGGACACGACTGGCTGGGGACACCTTTACCTTTTATATATATCCATCCAGAAACAAATAAACAATGGAGAAGCCTAACGCAGGGCTAGCCCTAGTCCAAATGGTGTGCCAAGGGGTGTCACAATAATCTGCCTGCAGATTGTCACAGTGACCTCAGACATTAAGAAAGAAATTGCAGTCAGGGGGTAGAGGGGGGTGTCCCATGTTCAAGAAGGAGAGAGCAGAATGTTAGGAAAGATGTCAGAGGACGGACACAGCCCATCTCACACCAATGAGGCTTTCTTTGGGAAATAACAACAGGGACATCTTCAGCGGTGTGCACCCATAGTGCATCAAAATCATTTCCAGGTTTGTGGTGTATGTCAGTAATATACTCTCTGTTCTAAGAAAACAGGCCTTGACATTATTTATTTTACTCTGACAGCCACGTTTCCGTTGTGAACTCAACACACCGGCAGAGGGCAACCCAAGCAAGCATTGTTTTCTAATCCAAGTCTTTGAAGAAGAAGAAAAAAAACCCATACAAATGACTACGAAAGCAAAGCGAGCACAGCTGTTGTTTGTTCTGGGTCAATGCAAGTATTCAGTCTGTTGTGTCAGATTGTGCATAAACTCAGGGTTGATGAAACAGCATTATCGCCATGAGAAGGGGAAGAATTCATGTACTTGCTTTTGTGGCACTTTCTACTTACTAGCTGGAAAACACACATGGGACTGGGAAGAAATGGAATATCAAAATCAAGGACGGAGACTTTTAGCTCCTCTCTTTCCCTCTAGGTTCAAGCTGGTGTCAAGCTGATAGCAGAACAACACTGGGAAATGGTTTTTAATAAACTTTACTGCATAATGTAAGAAAACATAATTTGATAATTTCAAACAAATTCAAGATAGAATCTTAGAACAGTATGATAGAATAGTAGGGTTGGAAGGGGCCTACAAGGCCATCGAGTCCAACCCCCTGCTCAATGCAGGAATCCAAGTCAGAGCATCCCTGACAGATGGCTGTCCAGCCTTGTCTTGAACGCCTCCAGCGTGGGAGAGCCCACCACCTCCCTAGGTAATTGGTTCCATTGTTGTATTGCTCTAACAGTCAGGAATTTTTTCCTGATGTTCAGCCGGAATCTGGCTTCCTGTAACTTGAGCCCATTATTCCGTGTCCTGCACTCTGGGATGATCAAGAAGAGATCCTGGCCTTCCTCTCTGTGACAACCTTTCAAGTACTTGAAGAGTGCTATCATATCTCCCCTCAGTCTTCTCTTCTCAAGGCTAAACATGCCCAGTTCTTTCAGTCTCTCAAATGATGAAAACACCAAGGGTGTGTGTGTGTGTGTGTGTCTGTGTGTGTCTATACACGGGTTCCTTGCACTGCAGAAGCAACGCAATCCTGCAGTTTCTTAGGGCTACACTACATGCTATATGGAGTGTGTAACATAGCCTTCTCCAACCTGGTGCCTTCCAGATGTTTGAGATGATAACTCCCAACATCCCTCATCATTGGCCATGCTGGCTGGGACTGATGGAAGTTGAAGTCCAAAACATCTGGAAGGCATCAGGTTGGGGAAGACTGGAATAGGATGTAGTGGAGCCTAACTTTTTTTTTTTTACTTTAGTGTAAGTGCTTAGGGCCCCAATCCAGATCAGGACCACCATGTGCAAGTAGTTGGGTTGTTAAACCTTCCCACCCACCAGCTTCCTACCCAGCTGCTCCATTGGTGCCAAGTGAGTTCCCCCCACCCTTTAGCTTGGCGGGGGGGGGGGGGAGCAGCTGGATGAGAAGCTTTAACACACACACTCTCCATGCAGTGGTCCCTGATCTACACGTACACTAGTATAAAAACAGAGAGAAAAAGTTACAGTTAGCTGCACGCTACTCACTTAACTTAGTATATAGTTTATCCCTCAAAAGTAGCATTTAATTTAAGCAATATTCTCCTCAGAAATAAAACACAATATTATATGGTGCAAAGCAGGTTTACAATAAACAAATATTTGCTTATTTGCAAAACCACAGATCCAGAGTATGGCACAATCAGCAACCACCTACTAGCTTGATTGCCCCCTTAAGGACTGGAACTTGAATCTTGATACTGGAATTTGAATGGCAGCTTGTCCTCCTAAGCCTAGGCTACAGATACATGCCCCACTCCCCTGAACAAAGAGTTAGTCCCTCAGCCATGCTCCTAGTCAGGGTTAATGTGTAAGACAAAGTTTACAAGGATCAGGCTGGTAAAGACTAAAAGGGCATCCGGTTTTCTCCTCATTGCTGCCTTTTGAACAAGCATTTCTTGAAATACTAAAAATATCCACTCATACTATTTCTTAAGAATGAGATTTGAACAAGATGTTCAACAAACACCACAACAAAATGTTACAGTGTATCTTTAGCTGTTCAGGTCTCCAGCCAGCTTGGAATGGGAATCTTGGAATCCTGTTTGGAGTTGGGGGGGGGGGTTGGGGGAGAACTTTCAAGAGGCGGCGGGGGAACACACCGTTTTTATTTCCCACCCTCCTAAAACATTCCCCTACTGTGCTATATAGTGGTAAAGGGCTCCGCTTCCAGGCTAGCTGTGAGTCCAAACCTGGGCTGTACCAGATTGAAAAGACTCTTTCTTAGGCATTTTGCCCACATTGAAATCAACAGTTTTGTTTCAGCTATCTTTTAGGGATGCGGTAAAATTCTTTTGGGGAGAAAGACCTGTTCTGAGGTGTTTTTTGAGTTTTGGGAAATTCAAAATGGCTGCCACCATGGCTGCTTCCTTTGCCACTCACTGCAGGCCACCATTATAGTGGACAGTGGTTGAATATCTACAGGAAAACACATACTTTTAGGGAGCAATCCAGTGGCACCTAGATAGCGTCTGAGGGGCCATAGGATATGCCAGATTCCCTGATCCGAGGTCCGGGACAGTACTCCGACCTCAGAAGGCAGATTCGGAGCTCTGACCCCGCCGACCCCGCCTTTGTAGCTGGCATGGAAAGAACTGTGCTGGCTGCTCTCTGTGGTCAGGAACTCAACTTCAGAGAAGGGGGTGTTTCAGTGGGCAGGGAGGATAGAAGATTGGAGAAGCCAGGATCCGAGTTATCCGAGGCCTCTCCATTCTCCTTTCTTCCCCTTCTGAAGCGCTGTTGGTAGACAGGCAAAAAAGCCCATCTATCAAAAAATGCCACTCCTCCCACCCTGCATTGGGTGATCAGCCTCCAGATTTGGGAGCTTAGGATCATTGAGGGAGCAACCCATAGGACTGCACCCTTAAAGAGGGGCTGGATTGTTAAGCAGCTTATTTTATCTAAAGAAAGAGCAGGACTGATGCAAGCTTGCTAGAAATAAAAAGTCACTATGCTATTCCATGCAATTCTATTTTTAAACCTAACCTACTAGGAAAAAACATTTTTAATGTTTTGGTTTCTTTCTTTTTAAAAGAATGTCTTGCCTAAGCCCCCGCTCCAACGATTCAAAAGCAGATCCAAAAGTTTAAAAGGTGTCCCATGCAATGGGGGAACATGCACTCCTATGCATGTTGACTCAGAGGTAAGCAGTGTTGAGTTCAATGGGACTTCATTCCAAGTAAATGTGCTGAAGAATCAGTAAAAGGATTTGGAAAAACAAAGCTGGTGGAGAGGCCATTTCACAAAACCATTTATCCTCAAAATTACTGAGTCGTTTTATGAATTTTTAGTTGCATCAAGGGATGGATGAATCTCTCAGTTTCACTTTCCCTTATGTTTTCTTTCTTCATTTTTTAAATCTCAAGTTCTTTCTGCCCTGTTTATGACGAAATGTGCAAATTTTGGTAAGTTCTTATCACAAATGAACTGAACAAAACTGTCACCATCTGCAACAGACAAATTCAATAGGTACAACTATTCCCAGCATGGAGAGGACAATGTTATACCTTCCTGCCATGTCGCTATTAAAGAAGAGGAGCCCGTCAGAAAAAAATGGTGGCAGCCCTAATTCAGCACCACGAGCATGGCTGAATGAACAGGGATTCAAACCCAGGCTTTGAAAAGAGAAGCACTCAAACCCCTCTGCCTAGGTGGACAAATCTGTCGATGTTACTTTCTCCTACATTCAATTTCTTTTTTAATGTCAAGGTGAATTTTGGTCAGTTTTTATCAAGAAATGAATACAACACAACACATTTCCTTCTCTAGTAGATTCACTGTTTCTTCTGAGCCCTACCCCAAACCCAAGAAATGTATATGGGGAGGGGATGTTTCTGGAGACTGGGAATAGATGTGCTTTTTCTTTCTTCCCATAGAGGTCTGGGAGGACAGCTTCTTAATATCAAGGCCTGCATCCTGCCAACACAATCTACTCTCCTCTAAAAGCCTCTGAAGGCCTTCCATAAACCAAACGAGAGAGTTCTGTTCAAGAAGGCAGCACGGGATTCTGCATTACTGATTTTGTCTTGGATACAGCATCAACCGTCTGGCCATCCCAGATTGGCTGACTGTGAGTAAATTGAACTGGTTATGGAAATATGGTTGAAGAATTCTGTTATCAATATTTAAAGACCATTAGATCACTATTCTGGGAGCAAAGTCATCCTCTGTGCCTCTAGTCTACATTTTTCATAGGCCGGTTTGGGATTACCTTGGGTGACTGAGGGGGTATGGTCACCTGAATGATCATGCATGCTATATAGTGTTACCTATCTAAATAGATGCATTCTGGGAACATCTGCCTTGACACTGGCCTAATATAATGGGAACAATTCATCCTTTGGATTAAAATTAGCAGTGAGTTTATTTAATGTTTTAGAGTGCAATTCTAACTCCCAGCTGAAGGGGGGTTAAGTTGGGATGGAGGAGCCCCTTTGCCAGCGGGGCTGTCTGTTTGCCCCAGCACCCATAGGATGCCCACAGTGAGATATGCATCACCAGAAACCCAGTCAGAATCAACATTCCCACAAAAGAAGCAAAGTACAGATAGATGCAGAGTGGACAAAATCCACCTTTGTCCAAGTGGATTTCTACTCACCCAATGGGACTTTCCTCATCTCCCTGAAGTCCTCTCCAAATCCTCAACCTTCAGTGTTCCCCCATCCCTACAAAGTAGATTTTGGGGGTGCAGGGGGAGGAGGAATTACACCTCCCAGTTCCACTGACAGAAACCACTCTGTCTTTGGGAGGAGCTAATTGAATACAACCCTATATGGAAAGTGGGGATGTCATCAAAGTAGGGGGGCAAGTCTCCCCATTTGTTGCACATCATGTGTTGTATTGTGGTGCAGCGAATTAACTGAGCACTGTTCCTTTAAGTACAACCCACCCACACTCCCTTCCCTTGGGGATTTTTTTTACATAAGGCATTTATTGTGCACTAGTCATTCCCTACTCACAGTTGTTTATGGGTTCTTTACACAATGACTTGACCCTCCCGTTTCACTTTTTGTTTAAGAGCTTTTCTACATGAAGCTGTTAATCACTGTATCTACTTTCGGTTTCACTGCAGAATTGAGCTCTGAGCTCTACCCAAAGAGTGTTTCCTTTCCTGCTTTACTGCTACATAACCTCTAGGTGGCGCTGTGCTATAACGGAGTATTACAGTTTCATAAGTAAGAAAATACAATTTCTTTCTCTTTCAGAAATAATATTCCAGTGTCCCTGTTTGAAGGGGGGGAAAAAACCAGGAAAGTGATCTTAAAAAACAGAAGCAAAACTGGAGGATCATGATGTTGTCAAAGAACCCATAAACAACCATGAGTAAAGAATCACGAGTGCACAATAAATGTCTCATGTAGAAAAGATCTAAGGAACGCTTTTAGCGAGTTTTTTAAAAGCAGGGAAAATGCGGCATTTAATTGTGAACCCGAAAGAAACCACATTTTTCACTTGTGCATTTGCACTGTTCTGCTATGCCACACTGCCACCATGAGGCTATGTAGTGGAAAAGTAGGAAAGGAAATGCTCTTGTATGGTGCTCGGATCTCAAGTCTGCAAAGAAATTAAAAGTACAAAGAGTAGATTAACAGCCGATGAACAACCTTGCGTAGAAAAGGTCTTGGTCTAGCAGAAACCTGCTGCATGCTCGCTAGGAGCACTGCAATGGAGCTGTATATATCCCTGTTTAATTTAATAAACCTTCTCATTACCCCCACCTGCGTAGACCCTAAATAAGTTGCCATGGTTTAACAGACAACACAGAACATGTGCAGGTGTATTTGCCTTCTGAAATGTTGCCAAGTCTTTTCTTAAACTTTAAAAGACTGAGAATCAACCTGGAAAGAGCCCAGCTTCGAGAAGAGATTCCTCAGGGAATTGGACCACAACTGTTAGCTGTGTGTCATCTGATGGAGAGGCAGGGTGAATCATGTAGAAGTTTCTTAAAACAAAAGCAGGAAGATCTGGGCTGAATAAAAGGACCTGGCCATTTCTAGAGTAGCCCTTGTAAAAGCCTCCTGGAGAATTCAGAGAGTCATTATCTCTCTTATTTCAGTTTGCCACTAACCCTTCCTTGAATTAGATCATGTAGGTTAATATCATTCTGTTTGAAATTTCCCAGATTTTAATTAGCCACTGATTGATAGGGCATGCATTCTTTTGTTTCTAGAACTTTACCATTAATAACTTAGCTGCTGACAATTTACATGAAATAACTCTTTCTTTCCTTTTTACAAAGTTGACATAAGCCAATTTACATTCCCATCATAAAATTACATTCTTGAATTTGGCTATAATTGGACTTGTCCAGCAAATGTGCATAAAGTCTTTGCTGTTGCCATTATGCTTCCAAACTGCGCCGGGGGAGATTATAGACATACATTCATTGGGGTATAAGAATCTTGTACATTTGGACTTGTTTTCATGGCCAGTTTTAATGTATAAACTTCCATTTGCTATTTAATATTGTTTTATTAAGGTATATTAGTCACTTTATGACACAGGGAGAGATAGGTACTTCTAAAAATGATGGTAAAATTGAAAAGACTTTGGCCAACAACACTTCCTTTGATTAGCAAAAGTCAGTTTGCAAATAATGTGTCTCATCTACTAATACAATATCTTGCATTTTTTCTTTTTATGGCCAGTGGTGTAATCTGGAAGTACTGAAATACATATACTATCCAAGCAATTTTATAAAGTCACTATCTTTTATGAGATAATTCAAGGCTTTAAAAACTGGTACTGGAGTGTGGGGTTCTTGAAGTTAGGGAGGTCAGCCAGGTTTGCCCTTTTGCTACAATTTGGTATATTTTTTTCCCTGACAGAAAGTGGCAAATCTTTGCAAGCAACCCCAAACCCTTATATTACAATCTCACCCCTGCTTATCTATAATGCTTCTACAGAGTGAAATGCTAAGTTAAAAAGAGCAAACTTGTACCTTTCTTCCTTGGCTATGAAATGTGAGGACTTTCCTACCTTATATCATGGCTCACCTGCTCTAAAATACATTTTCCATACCAGGGCTGTTAAATAATAGCCAGGTGCTCTGAGCATGTTCAGAGTTGCCTTTCCTTGACTCAGCACAGAGAAATCACTTCCTCCTCTGCTCAGGGCTCCAAAGGAACCTCTCTCTCTCTCTCTTTTAAAAAACGAAAGCACTGGCACAGTCAAGTATGTCAAAAGGTAGCAAGCTGCTACTAGATGTGCCTATGGAAAGGTTACAGCTCTGCTTTCTAGTTTAAGCCCTGTAGACATGTATCTGATTACAGCTTTGTGACCAGGATAAGGTTTGTAGAGGGATGCAAGTGCACGGTAGGGGGAAAAATCAGTTTCTCTGACTTCAGGCCAGAGACTTAGATGGTGTTTGTTTTTTGCCCAGGCAAAGCAGGAGGATGCTTGCAGCCCGCACTGGGGGGACAATAAGGAACAAAAGTCCAGTGTTTAAAAAACTCTCAGTGCTTCCAAGGGACTCCCCAGAAATGGACAATAGACGCAGCACCTCTGTGCAGGTGCAGCAAAAGGCCCGACGGCTGGCCTTTCTGCTTGAACTGGAAATGCACTGGTACCTAGAGATGTGTGAATTGTCCTACGAGCATACTGTAGCCTATGCAAGTGGCATGCCACACAGGTAAGCACTTTCAATGTGTCCTCCTCGAAAGGCAGAGATTTGAAATGATGACTTCCGAATCTACAAATGAACTGTAGTTGTTACATTCTGTAGGAGTGTTTTAATATCTTGTAAATATATGTTTTGTTTTTACTAGGTATCGAAAGTAGCTATGGAATGGCTTGTTTGTTACAGATTAGGTTCTTGGACGGTGTGATTCTGAGTGACTTAGGCTGCAATCCTATCCATTAGTCAGAAAAAAAGTCCTACATCTCCAAGCATTCCCCAGCTAGCATTTTCCCGCTCCTTCAAAGTTTGTTGAAGCCGGGATGGGAGGGCACACACTTGGCAGGGGCCAAAAGGGTTTTTCTTCTTCTTTGAAACACCTACACCTACACACTCTTTTCAGTTCAGCGCTACTAATCAATATTAATTTCATATATTGAGATAAAGAATTAAATCAGGACAAAGTCGATGAGCATAGTTCCAGCAAAACGAGAAACAGGAACCATTTTCAGGAATAGTAATTTTGGCTTCTCCTAGATTTTAGTCAGTGTCTAATTTTGAAAGAGGGCCACTTTGACAAAGGATTGGCAGGTGGTGGGTCAATGACACATCCACTACCCTCAAAATGGCCAAGTCCTCTTGATTGAGATGCTTCTTATTGACACTTTCTGGGGGGGACTATTGAGGGACCAGATTTCACCAGTCAAGGGTGAGATTTGATTGGTTGCTGTCCCCTCTTTAGGGTGCCCAAGTATCCTACTTTACAGAGAACAGTCCTCTAGTTTGGAGAGCTGGCAGAGGACAGTCCTCTATTTGAAGGTATTCTCTATTTTATGCGCTCCAGTCCAAGTGGTGGGCTCTCTCACACTGGAGGCATTCAAGAAGAGGCATTCAAGGTGGTGGGCTCTCCCACACTGGAGGCGTTCAAGACGAGGCTGGACAGCCATCTGTCAGGGATGCTCTGACTTGGATTCCTGCATTGAGCAAGGGGTTGGACTCGATGGCCTTGTAGGCCCCTTCCAACCCTACTATTCTATGATTCTATGATTCTAAGTCTGGTTTAAAGTCAAAGAAGGGGAAAGCAGGGGAGGGCCTTGACAGCTCAGTCTTCTGCACTATAATGAGATATCCTCTATTTCTATTTAAATTATAGTTATTATTTCTAAATTTGTGCCTATACCTATACAGGTGCAATTTTTTGTGTATGCAACTGTTATGCAAATTGGTATCCTTTTTTATTTTCTTTTTGGGTGATGCATAAGTGGCTGCCCTACCCCGTTCAAGACCTGTAGGATTTCTGATCAGGCTAGTTTTATGCCTCTCTCCTCTAAGTTGCATTAAGACTGCCAACACTGCCTTGTCTGCTTTTGCTGATTTCCTGTTTGAAATAATTCTGAAGCTGAAATAGGAGTGTAGTTGTGGGAAATGGTAGGGTTAAATTTAAAGTCTTCATTGGCCAGAATCCAGTGGGACGCTTAGGCTCTGCCAATTCTCTTCTGCCCTGCCAATTGCATTGTGCAAGCGGTTCCCACTGCTTGCACTGCAGCGACTTAGCGCTTCCGGGGCAACCTGAAATGAGTGGAAATGCTCATAGAATCATAGCATCATAGGGTCAGAAGTGGCCTACAAGACCATCGGGTCCAACCCCCTGCTCCATGCAGGAAGCCTGATTCCCAGGCGGTCGTTCTTCCATCCAAGGACTAACCAGGGCTGACCCTGCTTAGCTTCCAAGATCAGTGTTCATATTTGGAAGGAGGCAGGTTGGCGGAACTCCCATAAGGGAGCTCCACTGACTTGCCCTTTCCCGAAATGAGCATTTCCGCTCATTTGGGGGTTCTACTAGGAAGCGCTACGTCTCCTTTGTGTAATGGTGGGTCCCGCTTGCACAGTGCAATCAGCAGGACCCACCACTTGTGACAGGTAATCAGTGGGGCAGAAAAGATTCTGTGTGCACGTAAGCGCCCTGTTGGATTTTGCCCATTATGCTGGGGACGGAGCTAAAGACTCCACTCCTAGACTGTTCTTCATTTTCCTATTCTATTTTGTGCTTGCTTGTTCTTCAATAAACTGCATATGATTTGGCTCTACAAAGGGACAGTAGACTCAGACTTCTTTCAAAGTAAGGAATGCAACAAGAAGCATCATCAATCTTTGCTCCCCATAGCAAATATAATGTGGCTCAGACAGTCCCAGGCAAGCATCACTCCCACAGCTGCGCTGAATAGAACAGAATCCTTCTATTGCTATGATATTTATAATTTAATTCCAATTTAATTCAGTTTGGAAGGTTTGGTATGCTCCCCTCTCACTGTACAAGCTGCAGTATCAGTTTGGTCCCTGGAGTACTGGATCTTTGTAACCATGCTTGCTAATGGATGGCAAACAGTACTTTCTGGTTTCTATGAAAATATGTATTAGGTTTCCAAAAGAGATGTTAAAAATAGGTTTTAACCTTATAATTTATAACCAGGACTTGCCTGAATCTGGAGATAAGACTCTGATAGATCATTAGAACAACTGGTGTTGGCAAGGTCATAGGAATTCCACAGGTCATTCATCAACCACTGTTTTCAGAGCAAGAATAATCCAAACAAGCCTGTCAGAAATCACTTTCTCTCTGCAACGCAGAATTATAATCTTTTCCAAAACATGTTCTCTTTGCAAGATCAAACTTGGCTGATCTGCTTTTGAAAGTTTTAAGGATTAGTTTTAAGGATTAAGGATGATGCCCGTGAGACATCATCAAATGAGTTGATTATCTAGTCACATTCTGCTTGATGGATTAGTGACTAAAAGAAAGACCCAGGTTGGGATGGCTTGGTTATTACAAAACAGCATCCCAGAGCTGTCAGTTCTTGAGACCGGGCTATTATAACTTCTGTGATTGCTTACACCAGAGAGCAGGACATTCAAGTTTCTGTTGTTGTGCCTTGGCTTGTTCAGAAGAAAGTTCATAGAATCATAGAATAGTAGGGTTGGAAGGTTTGGACGGGAACACCTCTTCAAACAGAGGATACCTTTGAACAGAGGACTGTCCTCTGTAAAGTAGGACACCTGGCTACCCTAGTTGCAGGAGTAATCAAATTTAAAAAGAAGAGGAGGAGGAGGAGGGCATTGCAGCAGTGGACAGATCAGCCACACAGCCTGCAAAGAACTAAGAGTAAAAAAGGAAAGTTCACAAAATGGCAGGGTGTGATGAAAGGTATTTTGTTTTTTGTTTAATTGTATGTTTAAAAGTTTGTTTACATGATTGATGTATTCTAACATATATTTTCTCCTAAAGGCAATGGTAAGTAGGTGGAAGGGGAGAGTTAGAAAATTCAGATTTTAAATGGTGTCTTCTGACTGGCTGTTACTTTTTCAGTTAGGAGAGAGAGGGAATAACAGGCACTTGGTTTTCCTTAGAGGGGGAGATAGGGATTGGCTTTCTGAGGGGTAGGATGAGGGCACTGGGCTCTAGTTTGGGGGGTGGTTAGATTCCCCTGGGTGGTGTAGGGAGGTATATTTATTATTTTAAAGCCTTATTATTAGAAAGGGTAGAGTAGGTAAGGAATTAATACAAACTTGAAACAATAATTTTACCACATAAAACTCAAACGGCATTGAAACATCTCATACCTTGTAAATAAAGTTTCATTTTTGATTTGTTCTTTCAAACCACACCATTCTCAGTCTTGTTTGCTACCAGAAAAGGGGTTAGATGAAACTATGAAAGAAATAAGCCATAGTCTATGAATTCATACCCACTCACACACACAAAAGCTGAAGATTCCTGTGAAGGAGGAAGGTCATGGCAGCGTCCTAATAGAGGTTTAGAAAAAGGTTTTCTATTTTTAAAAAAAGGGGAGAAAAACACAACAGTAGTCGTTGCTGGGGTTATAGTTGATGTATTCCTTCCGCACACACTTGCTCTAAGGTATTATCTCAAGGAAGAGGTTGAGAGAATTTCGAGGTACTGAAATTCTGGAGCTAGAATTTGTACTTGGTGTTGTAAAAATATTTATGAGGAGTGGTGAAGATATAATAATCACAGCTGGGGGAAAGATGATACATCACACAAGGCATTAGTGGTCATGGAGCCAGTAGCGTTGCTGAGTTTTGCACTCTGCGTGCGTGTGTGTATGCTATGTGAGCGGTCCTACTCTCAAGCACAATTGTGGGGGAGGCTGCACTATTGGCAGGTGTGCATTGAGCTTTTTCAGAAAGAAAACATTTCAGCTTGGGTGTTAGGAAAATACTGTGTTCCCACAAGATAAGAACTTCCTCGAAGAAAATACATCTGGTTCCTTTGCAACAAATAAATAACAACTGTATACTTATTATTACTTTTTTTAAAAAAAAATTCTTTTGAAATGGCACAGTAAATCTCAATTTTAAATAAACTCTGTGGGAGCACAAAAATATCAGCCTTGGGCTAAATCCCAAACAAATATTTTTCTTTACCTAAATATAATTCCATGAGAAAACGGATTGGCATTCTGTTCCCATGGCAGTACCCAGCCCCTTTGATCACTTCATGGCCATGTGAGGATTGAGTTGAATTAAAAAGTCCAAGGTCCATCTTATGCATCAGTTAAAATAAGCCAGTAAGCAGGAGCCACAGGGTGACTTAGTGAAAAATACTGGCCTGTATTATCTGGGTATCTAGTGGGCAAACAGAATCTTCTAGTGATGGAATCATAATGCTGAGATGCTCCTAGAGAAGCCTTTGGGCATAGCAAACTGAACTCTGAGCACGGGGTTTTCTTGATGCTTGGCTCTTTCTGGAGGATGAATCTGTATAAGCCAGTCTGTACAGATATCCCACCTCCTAAAATAAGTGTGCAGAAGGCCAATGAAACACCTTTGAAGGATAAAAGGCAAAGGATAGTTCCTAAAGTCGGCCCTCCAGTACGATGCTGGCCTGGAGGACTAAGCAGCCAAACAGAACAGAAGCTACTGGAGACATTTTTGGTCATGCATGGGATGTTGATACAGCAAACTGTCAAAGCTGCGACAGGAATGATATACAGGTACCATCATACACCAACAGATGCTGTCTATAGCACAGTGTGTGTGTGCTAACAAACTGGTGATGAGATGACTGCACTTGGATTGTAGCTAGTCAGTGATCAGTCATAACTTGGTTTGCTTATCCTTATTTGAGGGCTGTTCTGCTGCCCTTGCATTTGAAACATAGCACATTTCAGGAGTTCATTTCTTTTAATTGATCGTCTACACCCAGACTTATTTTGTGGGTTCATGTAGTGCTGAGCTAAGAAAGCCCAATTCTGCAGGTGGAATAAGTTTAGTACGCTTACAGATCTGACTTCTTAAATAACATATTCCAGTTGCATAACTTGTATCCTTTCTTTTCAGTAAAATACAATACCCTTTCTAACTTCTTTATCGCTGGCAAGAGCATTGGCGTTCATAGACACTTTGGGAATGGAGAACAGGATTTCGGGTTATAGCAGAGCTGTGGCTTTTGGGGGGAAATGTCTAGGAGAAAGCGAGATGTCTGGATCACCATCTAGGTAACCCCTGTTTTCTAATCCTTTAGTCAATATCTGCACAAGGTTTGGAGGGGGGAGGGCAGACTTGAGTAAGATGCCCTTAGTGGGTTAACTCCCTGAATAGGTCTACCTCCTCCCATTGTCACTGTTGCCCCTTCTCACTTGCCCACCTGTGGAGAGAGGGCCTTTTCTGCAGTGGCCCCACACCTCTGGAATAAGTTGCCATCAGGGGTCCGCAAGGACCCATCATTGCAGTCTTTTAAATAAGCTCTGAAGACTTACTTCTGTATTCTGGCCTTCCTCTGATTATGTTTTATTGGACTGGGCTGTGGCTGCAATTGTGTTGTAGGTTATGTCTTATGCTGATGTTTGTTGCTTTGTGGAACTGTTGCCGCTTTTACTATCACATTGTTTTTTTATTATGAATTTTATTATTATATGAATTTTATTGTTGTATGCTGCTGCCCTGAAAAGTGGCCTATAAATATGTTAAATAAATAAAATAAATTATGTAGGGTGGCCAGGTGTCCTATTTTACAGAGGACAGCCCTCTATTTTGAAGAGTAGGCAGAGGAGAGTCCTCTATTTGATGGGCTGTCCAGTAAGATATATTGTATTTCTATTTAAATTATAGTTATTATTTCTAAATTTGTGCCTCTACATATAAATATGCATAAGCAAATGTATACAAACTGGTGTCCTCTTTTATGCTCATTGGAGGGAAAAACAACCCTCCAATAACACATGGCCTGTTGTAGGGTTATTAGAGGATTGTTTCCCCCTCTAACATGCCATGCTGCCTGGGTTCAGACAACATGGCAAACCATGGCAACCCCCTGCTGGGGGCTGAATATTCAAAATGGCTTCTGGCACATGCTGCAACCCACTGTGGCTTAAATAAGCCATGGTTGGGTGCAGTAATCACGTGAACTGGCCTACTGCTGCTCCTTCTTCCTGGCCACATGTTCAGATAAGTCAAATAAACAGGCAGTGACAGGAAAGAGGAGTGACAGCTAATCCAGGAAGCTCCAGGGGTCAGCAGCGCGCCCCTCGCTGGTCTGTGGGCCTTGGCAAGTGCCCGACAGTGTCAACCCCTGACAGTGCCAACCCTGCATTTAGTAAAAGCTGCTGGCTTCTTGTTTTGTTTTGTTTAATTTCGTTTCGTTTAGTTTCCCCTCCGGTTGTGAGAGTAGAAACCTGCTAGGAAACCTAGAGGTTGGTTATTTGTTTGTTTGTTTGTTTTGTCTAAGCACAGTCCTGTAGTTTGCTGACACACCTCAACGCTGAATGCTGTCTGTGTTTCTTAAATTAGGCCGCCTATGTTGAAAACTGTATTTTGTCTCCTAGATGTTGAGCCTTGCTGATTCTATGACAGCCTTAGCTACAGTTATTTTGTACATGACAATCACATACTGAAGTCATTCTAGATTGGCTTTTGGCATCGAACTGCAACTGACATGGGCTTTGATGGGCCGCGGAGATAGTCCTGCCAGTGTAATGTGGCAGAGTTGCTTCCCAGAGACATTTCACTGGACACTGTGTGGTATGGATCACTGGACTAAATGGACCTTGGTCTGATCCAGCAAGGCAATTCTTGTGGACTAACACCCCCTTACTCCACAGTGCCTGTGAACTATGGGAACCAGATGCATGGAATGATACCTTCTGACCCTCATTATAAATAGTGTGCAGATATGCACTACACATTATGTTTCAATGCTTTGGTCATGCCATTCCACAGTTCCTCCTGACTATGTTCATGAAAATAAAATGAGAACAATACATCCCCCCACCCAAGGTAGGATATAATAACTCCACAATGTTCATAAGCCATAGCAAATCTTGCAAGTCTTCAGCATGAATTCATGGAAACTGCAAATTTTCCATGCAATTTCATGTTGAACACACACAGACTCCAAGTGAACCTGCAGAAACCATAGTAACACATGTTTTAAGACATTTGGCGGTTGAACTTACATAGTTCTGGAGGAAGCAAACTTGGGAAAATCTTGGAGGTGTGCTGTAAGTTTCTGCCTTTGCTGCATGTCCATGTATCTGTTATGAAAGCAAGCTGTAATGTGGAATATACAAAATTGGAGGGGGGTTGTAAACAAAAGCAAGCCAAGAGGAACAAACTGTCGCATTTAATGTAATTTCTACTATTCACTGATAAGCTGAATTGGCTGCATTTATTACATTTACAAGAGGGGTGAGGGTGGGGAAGCTAATCACTGTATAAATAAACCAGCTTATGAGTATTTGATGAGTGTTCCTTATTAACAATTCATTATTTTCCATACTAAATTAAACAGCATGAAATAACACATGGCTTTTCTTACAACCTGTACTTAAGTGAGGCAAGCATTCTTTTTTAGCGTGAAAATCTCAAAATCCGATGTGATAGGTTTTAGATTTTGTTTTATGAAGCTTTTTTGTGTTGTTGTTGTTTTTTTTAAAAAAAACCTTCTAAACTCAGTCAGAGCTTAACTCAGAATGTTTGGTGAAGGATCAATCAATAAAGAATGGAGGTTTTTAAATAAATGAATGAATAAGGTAGCTAAAGCAACCCCTTTTTCAAAATATCCTCTATGTGAAGTGCTATATTCTTCCCCTACCCGTCAGAATCATTAAGGGCCCAATCCTATACATGTTTTGACAGAAAAAGTCCTACAACTAGGGATGGACGAAAGAGACTTACCTTGTCCCGCAGCTTGCTTCGTGGTGGGGGAGAGGCGCTTCGCTTCTCCCCCCGAAGTTCAGGCGAGGGGGGGAGGTGCCCCACCTCGCCCGGCCGAAATTCAGGCCGGGGGGGAGGCGCCCCATCCCTTGCTGCCGAAATGCAGGCCGGGGAGGAGCTCCCTGTCTACCCGGCCGCAAAAAAAATAAGTAAAGTAAAAAAAAAAAAACACACACCCGTGATAGGCTACGTAAGGATTTACGTAGCCTATCACATCTAGATTTCCAGAGTCAGCCATGATAGGCTATGTAAATCGTCACGTAGCCTATCACAGGTGACTTTGAAAAAAAAAACGTGTAAGCAAATGGCGGCGCCCATGGGGCACCGCCGTTTACGTTCCTTAGTTTGGCACATCTAGTCTATGTAAAGATTTACGTAGACTACGGCGAAAATAAGGGAACGCTATTTGCATTGCCCTTATTTTCGCTGTAGTCTACGTAAATCTTTACATAGACTAGATGTGCCAAACTAAGGAACACAAATGGCGGCGCCCCATGGGCGCTGCCATTTGCGTACATGCTTTTTTTTTTCAAAGTCACCCGTGATAGGCTACGTGACGATTTATGTAGCCTATCACAGCTGACTTTGGAAATCTAGCCGTGATAGGCTACGTAAATTGTTACATAGCCTATCACGGGTGTGTGTGTGTGTTTTTTTACTTTACTTTTTTATTTTGCAATGGCGGCGGCGGCAGCCGGTCAGAAGACCGGCCGCCCCCGCCGAAACGCCGCCGGGACCCGCCGCCAAGAGGGACATTCGCACGAGGTAAGTCCCACCCCGGGGGCGGGGCGGGGGGCCGGCAGAGAATTTCACCACCAATTTCGGGGGGCCGAATGCGTTGGCATTCGGCCTCCCAGAGATTCTGGGAGAAATTCTCTGCCATCCTTACCTACAACTCCCAGCATTCCCCAGCCAATTAGCTGTGTAAGCCTTTTTTTCTGTCTAAACATGCATAGGATCGTGCCTTAAGAAGCCTTTTAGAGGAGCTTGTTGCAGGAGAAGGGCTAGTTGCCTCTTGCACCCATAGCATGTAATCAAGGAAGCAGAGGTGGTCATTTTCCACTTGGGCCCCCACACTTTCTTCCCATCAATCAGCACAGCTACAAACCTCAGAGCCATGGAGACGTTTTTGGCCATAAATATTGAGAAAGTGGAGTGATTCAGACATAACGTTAAATTAGCAGATTACTCGTTTGTAAAGACATTTCTTCTTGATTTTTTTTAACGTTAAACAGATTGGGAATAAAAGCTGCTACTGTTGCGTTTTTGTGATTTTTTCCACACCAGTCCTGTGACTTGGGAAAACAGCTCAGCAGGTATCTTCTAATGTTAAGCCTCTTAGGAGAACTATATGCTTTAGCGTGCAGTTTCAGAACCATAAATCTCCTTTCCTTCCCCCTACAAAACAGCACCAGAACACATCAATGTCATTGCTTTTGTTCTTTCAGCTAAATAGACTAATTAAACAAAAATTATGCCATGGTCAGCTAGCAGTGCTGTATGAAGAACAGACTCTCTTGTAATGTGTAATTGCTTTACCAAACAACATGGCATTAAGTGGTAATTATCATATATTTTTGTCATTAAAAGGCAGCTGTAAAGGGGTTGTTAATTAGCACAGTGCGGCCAGTTCTGGCACTAGGACTTAGAGTCAGCAAAGCAGACATTGGTGCTGTTACTCTGCAGCTGTCTCTGCCTTTGAACATCCCGTGACAGCAGTCCCTCCCCCTCCAAGATATATGGGGGGGGGCACAGCAAGCGAAAATTGCATGACATACAAATTAGCATGTGCAAATGTTATGTGAATCACTGTCCTCTTTTGTCCTCTCTTTTAGTTATGCATTCCCTCTTTTTTTTAGCTATTTATAAGTGGCCAGCCTAACAGTGTGTCCTACTTTACAGAGGACAGTCCTCTATTTGAAGGGTCCTCTCTTTGAAGGGCTATCCAGTCTGTGACCATTTTAAAGATAAAGAACCATAACAAAGGAGAGCAGAGCCTTGGAGTTGCTGAACAACAGTTACTACCTGGACTGCAGACCTCTCAGGCTCATAGGTTACCTGGTCACAAGCTTCCACATCCCCTCTATGGTGAGATTATATTTCTGTTTCATATACAGCAATTCTCCCTCCCTCCTTCTCCTGCCTCTCATAAAAATGTTATGCAAATTTGTGTTATCATTTTTTCATGGTGCATAAGTGGCCACCCTAACTTCAGCCTTCCTTGACAGCTCCTGGCCTTCAGTCTCTTCCCTTCATTCCACTGGAGCTCTCCATCTTCTTCCAATCCTTTTCTAGTCCTCCTTGCTTCCCTGGGCCTATTATCTTGTCCATGCCACCTCCTTTCCTAAGGATCTGTTTCTTCTACTCCTTTGCTAGGCCCTCCTGCCTGCCCTGCCTTTCTCTAGGATCAGAGCAGCTCAGCCAATCACAGCCAGAGACCTTTCTGTGACAATAGGTCTGTTCAGCCAATAATTTCTGGAGGGTTCATTACCACCAGCAGCACAAAATCCCTTAGTGCATTACAGCATTATTTGTGGGGTTCACTCCGATTATACTGAACATACTTATTGTAGACAGGGCAAAAATCCATTTCCAGTTTTTTACAGAGAGCAGTAATTATTACTATGTTTCTACCATCTGCTTCTTGCATTGTATAGAATGGATATGCTTCTAGACTTGGAGGCATACTTTGTAACTGAATCCCCTGCTTGTGTTCCAATCTTCTTGTTTCCTGAAATGATTACCGCTCAGTTTCTTCCATTTCACCGGCTTCTCCCTTTCATTTAGATAGAAAGGATGATGCCTGATTCCATAAAGTTGGTTTACTGTTTAAATCCATTATATATCTGTAAACATTTGTGCATGTGGATAAGAAATCACCTCTATGGTTAATGCACTGTTAAATATCAATAATCGTCTGAGCATGCTGACCTCTAATATCAATCAATCTGCTATCCAGGGTTTGTTTTTAAGTGTATGATTAACACAAACTGTTCATATCAGAAAACTAAAATCTCTGGTTAAGGCTTGCAGTAGGAGGAGCTGTTTAGCTGTGCGCACTGCACTTAGTTTACAAAACTGAGGACTAGATGTGACTACAGCAAATATCTGTGAGTCTAAGTCGGGATCTGTCCCAGTCGTGTTGAAGGCAGAAGATAAGCCTTATTTAAACAGTGAAGATGTGTGTAGGCTGACTTATCTGACTTATCTCCCACAGTTCATTACCAATCATCCTTCCCCACCCCCACCTTCACTCTTCTACCTGAACTCCAATACAAAACGCTCAGTGCTTATTTAGCTATCCCACTGCGATCTCTGGTAAATGGATTTTACAACATGTTTCTATTGTTTTGAACCTGCAATACCTGTTTGACCAGAAGTGAGAGTGGGACAAAAAATAGATGGGAGAACACGATGGCAAATGATCTCTTCTCTGTCTCTGTCCTGCCTTCCATTTAAATAAAATGGAGAGAACACACAGCATCTTGCTAATGGACTGTCAACCCTCTTAGTGACTCTTCCCCCATTAGTAACATTGGGTCCCTGGAGAACATGAGTTGGATCCAGACTTTGTCATACTTAGAGTAGACCCGTCTAAATCAATGGGACTTCAGTTGGCCATTACTAACTGAAATGCCATTACTTTCAATGGCTCTGCTCAAAGTATGATTAAATCTTAGGGATGTACGAAAGTCACTTACCTGGTCTCGCAGCTTTTTTCGCGGTGGGGGGGAGGCGCTTCGCTTCTCCCCCCGAAGTTCAGGCGAAGGGGGGAGGCTTCCCGCCTCGCCCGGCCGAAATTCAGGCCGGGGGGGAGGCTTCCCGCCTCACCCGGCCGAAATTCAGGCCGGGGAGAAGCGCCCCGTCTCCCCGGCCGCGAACTACGAAAGTAAAAAAAAAAAAGACCCCGTGATAGGCTACGTAACGATTTACGCAGCCTATCATGGCTAGATTTGCAAAGTCAGCTGTGATAGGCTACGTTAATCGTTACGTAGCCTATCATGGGTGACTTTGAAAAAAAAAAAGCGCATACGCAAATGGCGGCGCCCATGGGGCGCCACCATTTGCGTTCCTTATTTGACCCCTGTAGTCTACGTAAATCTTTACGTAGACTACAGCGAAAATAAGGACAATACCATTTGCGTTCCTTCTTTGACCCCTGTAGTCTACGTAAAGATTTACGTAGACCATGGCGAAAATAAGGACAACGCTATTTGCGTTGCCCTTATTTTCGCCGTAGTCTATGTAAAGATTAACAATTACAACGTAATTGTAAATATTACGTTGTGATTGCTTACGGATTTCCTCTGTAGGGGGGAATCCCCCCGTTGCTTCCGCTGTACTCTCATTGTGGATTGCCTTGGCCAGAACTTTTCCACTATTTTCGTAATTATTTATGTATTTTTTGTCGTTGCTGCCTGAAATATGTTTCCCACTTTCCCGCCTTTTGTGCGCTCCCCCGCTGTCTTGTTTTCTCGGACAGGGACAGGGACTGTGATTTTATTAATTTCTGTGTATTTGTGCTTAATGATCCTCGCGTTTACTGGTCTTGTTAACCTAACCGCCTGACAGTCACAATAAAAAAAAAACGGGGCTGCAGCTCTGCTTCCGCAAAATCTGTCATCAACTTCCTGCTAACTTTCTGAATGTCGTCTGCATTTGCGCTTGCGTCTGCGTGGGGATTTGTGGGTGGAGTTCTGTGGTGTGGTGGTGGTGGTGTGTTAGTGCTGGTGCTTGCTTATTATTGGATTTCCTGTTGTTTGTTCATTGTTGTGGTTTTGTCTGGTCTGTGTGTGTGTGTGTGTAGTTGTGCATTGTGGTGTTTTTGTCTGGTTTGGTCTGTGTGTGTGTGTAGTTAAGTGGTGGTTGTGCGCGTGGCTGTCTTGGTGTGTGTGTTTGTGTGCAAATTGCAAAATGGCTGCACCAGTGCGTGGCAGGAGGTGGGACCATGAGGAGACCAAGGCCCTCCTCATCAACATTAAGCACAGCGAGGCGGTGGCAGTGCTATTTGGCAGCTCCTCCTGCCGCAATGAACTTTATTGGGCCCAGATAAAGAGGAGGATGGAGCGAGCGGGCCACCATCACACAGTTGGACAACTGAGGTCCAAGTGGAAGGCATTCCTGCAGTCCTTCGTCATAGAGGGGATTGCTGCTGCCGAGCGGAGGGCACCGCTGTCCAACCCCCCCGCCTACTACTGGCGCATCCGCAGAGTGTGGGTCCAAGCAGGCCGGCCCCCATTTTTGCAGAGGTACATGCCTGGTAAGTTATAGTTATCAAATCATCAAGCTCAACTAAATATGAAGACAAGGATGTGTACCGAAAATGAAGCTATCTCTTTGTGGTCTCATGCAGAAACAAACAAATCCTGACATTTAGCCTGCAATCCTATGCTTGCTGTACTTGGACAGAAAAAGGTCCCATCATCTTCCGGCCACTTTGGCTGGTTGAAGAAGGGATGCTGGGAACTGCATTGTTTTTCCCTGTACAACCACATGCATAGGATTATGCGGGCCTGGCTACTACAACTCATATTACACACTGACACACTGTCCATTTCCAGGGAAATGCTGCTGCTGCCGGTCTCTGCAGTGCACACAGGGGGACTGGCACCAGCCCAGCAGCAACAGGGCCAGCCTCTCGGTGTCGTCTTCCTTCTTCATGTAGTGATTGCTGAATTTTTGCACCCCACCCACCCCACCTTTCTACCAAGACATTGGCACTCAAGTCAACTCATGAGCAAGTGTTCATCTGAGACCTTGGAGATCTGGGTATAGTCCACTCAGCCATGGAAGCTCGCTGGGTGACTTTGGCCCAGTCAGAAAGCCCCAGCCTACTACCTCAGTGTTGTTGTTGTCAGCGTTAATGGAGAGGAAGAGGCTAATGTGAGCCGCCTTGGGTTCCTTGCGCTAGGAAAAAAGGTGGCATGTATGCAGTGCATCACTAGAATGAACAGATACCATGGCATTGCAAATGTAGAAGTGGGGTGACTAGAAGTGCAATCCTGTGGTGACTAGAAGTGCAATCCTGTGCATGTTTACAGAAGTCCAACAGTCCCCATCACACCAAAACTGTGAGTACTGTATAATCTGCCTTCCTAATTATCCCCTCATCATTAGACCTTGTGGTGGGAGGACAGAATCAGTGGTCCTTATGGTAGTGGGGATGGTGATAGACAGATCAATCAGTGACTGTGGTTTTGTTCACTCACCACATATATAAAGGCATTCATTCTGTTACTGTGACATCCCACAGCTGCGCATTGTGCCTTGCTGGTGGAGGAGGCACTGAGGGCCGCGGAGAGGGAGAGGACAGAGGAGGAGGAGGAGGAAGAGGAAGAGGAGGAAGAGGAGGAGGAAGAGCCAGCAGCAAGAGGAGCAGCATCTGTGGAGGAAGGCCACCCTTCTTCCACAGATGAAGCCCCTCCTCTTGTGATCCTGACACGTCTGATAAGAGACATCCGGATGCTCAGGAGGACCTGTAAGTAGTACTACAGAATGGCACCTGACCTGAGCTAACAACTTGAGCCTGCAAGATGCATATTACCATTGTGCTTTATTCTTCTCTTTCTTTCTACACACAGGTGACGACCTTCGAAGAAGGGTGGAGGCCCTGGAGCGGGAAAGCCATCCTCCTCCTACGAGCTGAGGCCTGCAGCCACAGCCAGCCAGCCCAAAGTTGTGTTTGAATTGTTGAATTGTTTCTGTGTTTTGTTTTGATCTGTTCTGTTTGTATATAAAGTTCTTTCTAAAAAATAGTTTACAATTCCTTGGTTCAAGTCCACAGATATAATTTCTTAAATCTAGATCATTGTACACAATGATCTCTGTGTTTGCTTACTGTTAACCGCAACAAGAATGCCTCCCCAGAATCCCAGCCAAACAAGAACAGCTGCTGTAAGCTTCCCTCATAGGGAGATGGGCAGTCCGCATCCCTGATGTTATGAATGAATGCATTCAAGACGAGGCTGGACAGCCATCTGCCAGGGATGCTCTGACTTGGATACCTGCATTGAGCAGGGGGTTGGACTCGATGGCTTTGTAGGCCCCTTCCAACCCTATGATTCTGTGGCTCTACGATTCTATGAAGTATGCTTTGTTTTACGTGCATATCACATACATGTAAACTGGACGCATACCAGAGGGATCTTTTCACATAGAGCTCTCGGTGCTTAGGAAAACCCAAAAGCTGAGGGAGTCCAGGGAGAGACCACAACAAGGTCTTTGAAAGCAATTCCGTGATTTATGAAAGAATTTTAAATGAATTAAAAGCACACATCAACATCAAGAGAAATAGAACTATACATACATTTGGGGAATCAGAATCATACTAACATTCAGAGGGGTAAAGACACACATATACAGTCGATAGCGGAGTACACTGGGACGCATAGAGAACTGTGTGTGTGTGTGTGTGTGTGTGTAGTAGGGATGTATGCTGTTGCATAGTCCGCTACACACAGTCGGGTAGCGCAACTGGATTCTGCATGTGAGGTATTATAAAGCTCCGCCACATATCGCCAGTGCTTTGGGCTCTGCCCAGGCCAGACAGGGTCTGCAGGTTTGGACAAAGTTCTGAGGGACACCTCAGTGTGACCACTCACAAATTGTATCATTCTGCCTCATTGTCCCTCAGAACTCTGGCTCACATTAGCAGCAGTGTCATCATCCCAGGGGTCCTCCTCGTCACTTGATGACTGCTCTACTCTGCTGCTGACAGCTGGTGGGGGGGGAGGTGCTCCTTGGGAATCCATCCCCTGTTGGAGCGTATGAAGGCGAGGGTGGAGACATGTTGTGGCGTGAGTCTGCTTCGGTGGGCGGTGACAATGTTGCCAGTGGTGGAGAAAAGCCTTTCAGAGGCCACACTCGAGGGAGGGCAAGATAGATGCCAAATGGCGACTTTGGTCAGATGTGGCCAAATGCCACGTTTTGTATCCCAGTATAGGAGAGGATCACTCTCTGGGCTGATCTGTGTTCCCGAGAAACTCTCTCTTGAATAACCTTCAAGTTCCCGGACAGCCACATCATAGGCTGATGCTTTCCTGGCTGCTTTGGCACATTCCCCCTGCCTGCGCCCACTTACACCAAGCTCCACTGCCACTGAGGAGTAAAAGCTGAATTTGAGACAAGATGCCCCTGTGTCTGGCTCTGTTTGTTGTGTTGGTGGTGCAGCTGCTGTGGCGTCATCATTGCCCCTCCTGCTGGTGATGGTGCTACTGCTGCAGATATTGTCTTCAGGGGAGGTAGTGGTCCTACTAGCCTCACCCAGCTCCTTCTCATCCAGGCCATCTCTCTGGAAGCACTCCATGACTTTCTCAGTCAAATATTTTTTTAAACTTTGGAAGTCAGGGTTGTCGTTTGGAGGCTCCGCACTTGTTGAGCTATCCCTGAACCGTGGTTCAAGGAATGCAGCAGCAACGTATTTCATGTCCCCCCTGATTGAAGTTATGTGTTTGTTGGTGCCCAGCTCCTGCAGAAGGAATTCTGCAAGCCTAACTGCAGGATTGGGGAATAATTGACTGCCTCCAGCACTGGTGAGCTCACAAATCTCAGAATGGCATTTTCTCAGCACCCCCTCTATGATCCTCAGCACAGGTAGCACTTGGCCCAGTGTGGCATAGTCTGCACTCAGTACCGCTGTGCATTCATCGAAAATTTTTAAAATGTCTGCCAGGTCTTGCATCCAGAGCCACTGATGTGGTGTGACAAAAAATTTGGAGTGGTGTTGCTTCTCAGTGATGTAGTCATTTATAGCTGGTCTCTGCTCACAGAGTCTCTGAAGCATATGCAATGCGCTGTTCCAGTGTGTGGACACATCCAAAGTGAATTTGTGTTCTGGAAGGCCACGGCTACATTGGATGGCGCCGATTGCCTCCATTGCTGAGCAGGACTGCCTGAAGTGGGTGCAAATGGATCGGGCCACCTTAAGTAGCTTGCCAATTTTAGGGGAGGTGTTCAACCCAGAACGCACCACAAGGTTCAAGCAGTGCGCAACACACGGAACGTGGTTTAGCCGTGCAATGCGGGCTGCTTTTAGGTAGTTTGAGGCATTGTCTGTTGCTACACAGCCCACTGTAAGATTTAAGGGGGCCAACCAGGACTGAACAACACCACTGATGCTGCTGCTGATGTTTTCCGCTGTGTGTGTCCCTGAGAGCATTGTGAGGGACAATGTCGCTGTTCTACGACTCAGTCAGCTGCTCGCACTGATGGATACCCATTGTGCGGTGACACACAGATAAGACTTTGTTTGGTTACTTGTCCATGTGTCACTCGTTAAATGTACACTTCCTCCAACTGCACATTTCAAATCCTGTTGGAGCACCCGTCTGATTGCAGAAGCCAGGGCTGGAATGGCTACGCCACTAATGTAGTGACGAGAGGGGACATCCCACCGAGGGCAGATGCTCTTAATGAAGGCCAAAAAGTCTTCATCTTCCACCAGGGAGAAGGGAAGCATACGTGCTGCAATGGCCACTGTCAGGAGGTGGGTCCACAGTCGTGCCTGGGCGCTGTCAGAGGGTAATTTCTGTGTCAGCGCAAGGCATTTCTCCAGTGAGACCTGCCTCTTAGTGAAGCTGCCTTCTGTGCCCTTCCCACCCAGACCATTTTGCGTGAGGTCTTTGGAAGATGAGGCAAAGGCGGTACTGTTCTTTTTGGATGGTTGTGGCTTCCCGTTGCTATCTTTGGGCACAAGAAGTTGATGATGCACCTCCATGTGTCGCCTCATGGCAGACGTGCCCACTCGTGGACAGCCCCCTTCTTTTCCTAGCCGCACACGGCTTCAACAAATATCGCACATCACGACATAGCGGTCGTTCTCTGCATATTTGAAGAACCGCCACACATAGGAGCTCACCCTGCCACCACCATTTCTTCTTTGGGGAATGGGGGTTTCGGTTCCAGATGAGGTGGCATCTGGAGCTGCATGTTTCCACTCATCTGTGGATGGTGTTGTTGATGGTGTTGTTGATGGTGCTGACCAGTGCTTAGCAGGGGACGTTTGTTCCTGAGGTTTGGGATTGCTCCCACAGTACCCAGAAGGCTGGAAGTGGAGAACAGTCAGACCCAGTCTCAGCAGGGACATCATTGATATAGAAGAGCTCCTCATCATCTTTGCTGCCCGGATCACTGATGACGCTAAGTCCTCCGGCCTTTTTTCAAAATCACCTGAGCCACCACCCATGAGGTGATCATCAGTAGGCAGCTGTGGACCTGGTTCATCTGTCCCACTTCCGCTGTCTGATGCAGGGAGGACGGTTGTGGGCGTCTCTGTAAAGATTCAAAATAGATAGAAGCAGAGTTTCATGAGAAATGTGACTTTTACACATGAGTAATAGCCAAGAGAATAAAATTGTGTTGTTGTAGCAATCTATGAAACATAGCTTGGAGGACTTGCATTCAATCCACATGACACAAGGTGCAGTTGTAAGCTTCTCCTGCACTACCGAGCACTGAGAAAACACATTAGGTGCAAAAAAAATGTACTGTACAGACTTGGAAACTCAGCGAGAGTTATCTAAACGTGTCCTCACTGGTGAAAGTCTGAAAAGCATGGGGGAGGAGATATCTGGCTCCCTTGCAAGGTCCACTCCTTTCATCAGCTCTATTATACCATCGTGTGGGACTCATCACCCACAGGGCTTGCCCAACGCGTTTTGCTTCCTGAGGCAAAGGGTAAAATGGCACCCCTCCATCCTACATAGGGTGATAGCTGAATCTTACTTGAACAGTGACAATGGGAGAGCCTCTTCCACCACACCAGAGGACAACAAACTGGCTGAGGAGCTGCAACGCAGTCTGAGGAGCACCCCCAGTTCTGTGCCACAACACCTCGCTGCTCCCTAACGATAGGGCTGGTCCTGACCTGAGCACATACTTGGCGAATCCCACTGCCTTTTTCCAGGGTGCATTTGTGGTCCCCCAGGAGCAGTGCCTGATTAGTCAGGCCCTCTTTTTGTAGTAGCCATATCGGGGGTCAGACTAAAGAGACTAAATAAGTCTCTGACTCGGATTTCTGCAACATTTTAAAAACCATCCTCAGAAATGTAATTGCTTAATCAATTCACATTGCAGCTCTAGTTAAAAGAGATCAAGCCCAAACAAGACAGCAAACTATGATGAATGGCTTTGGAAACAAAGCAAGCACAAAACACTGACGTGTTTTCCCACCGAAAAGGTGTATCGTTTGAGAAAGTATTGCAGTTCTTTTAAAGACTTGGGGTTTTCTTTAGTACTGGAGCACCATGTAACATTTAAATAATATGAAATATGTTCACAGCAATAAATATGAATGAATGTAAAACAGTCGTGTATGTTTTGTTGTGTTGAAGAAGAAGAAGATCCCTTCCCCAAATGCTCCCCTCCAAAGGTTTTGGACTTCAACTCCCAACAGGCCCAGCCGGCATGACCAATGGTCAATAATGCTGGGAGTTGTAGCCCAAAACATCTGGAAGGCTGCAGGTTGCAGAAGGCTAATGTAGCGACTATTCAAATATTCAAAGATATTTATTTGTATCCAGATATTCACAAGCACCTGTGGTGACAGAGTCTTACCAGATTCATCCTTTGGAATGAGGTATATATCTTGACTTTCATCCCGCCGCTGCAGAGTCTCCTTGGGAACATTTTCATCCGCTTTGGGTTTGGAGACACTGCCCTTCTGCTCACCATCCAAGAACTTTCTTCCTCTTCCTCTGGAGTTGTGGCCGGTTGTGCCTGTGTCACTTTCTGTAGCGGAAATTGGTGGTGTGCGCTGCTTATGGGTGTGGGGTGGACTGGGGCTGGGGCCGCTGTCGCTGCTGGTCACACCTTGAGCTTCCTCCACTTCCATCTCATTATTAAAATACCGCTGAAATGCAACCTCAGCGGTGTATGTTCTTGCCGGGCGTCCACGCCTCTTTTGAGTGCCGGATTGACCACGGGTTCCTCTTTTCTCCATGTTCATGTCTCTGGGCAGAAGGAGACAAAAATGCATGTGGCAAAGCTGAAATCATGTGAACAGAATACAATCGCAGATATAGTACAGTGTAGAAGTAGTTACCCTCCAATCCAGCCATTCAGTGCTAAATAAATAGGGGAATATTGTACAGCAGACTAGGCTGAAAAGCCCAGGATGGAGGATGTGGTCCATCCATGCCCAGGAGGATGGGGGATGGAGTCCTTCCAGCTCCCCCCCTCCCCCCGCCCCAGAAAGAAATACATAGGCAGGCACATGGGTGAATCCTGGAAAGCCCAGGAGGATGGGGGATGGAATCCTTCCAGCTCCCCCCCAGCCCCAACCCACTCAGAAATACATAGGCAGGCACATGGGTGAATGCTGGAAAGCCCAGGAGGATGGGGGATGGAATCCTTCCAACTCCCCCCTCCCCCCACCCCAGAAAGAAATACATAGGCAGGCACATGGGTGAATGCTGGAAAGCCCAGGAGGATGGGGGATGGAGTCCTTCCAGCTCCCCCTCCCCCCGCCTCAGAAAGAAATACATAGGCAGGCACATGGGTGAATCCTGGAAAGCCCAGGAGGATGGGGGATGGAGTCCTTCCAGCTCCCCCTCCCCCCGCCCCAGAAAGAAATACATAGGCAGGCACATGGGTGAATCCTGGAAAGCCCAGGAGGATGGGGGATGGAGTCCTTCCAGCTCCCCCTCCCCCCGCCCCAGAAAGAAATACATAGGCAGGCACATGGGTGAATCCTGGAAAGCCCAGGAGGATGGGAGATGGAGTCCTTCCTGCTCCCACTCCCCCCACCCCATCCCACTCAGAAATACATAGGCAGGCACATGGGTGAATCCTGGAAAGCCCAGGAGGATGGGGGATGGAGTCCTTCCAGCTCCCCCTCCCCCCGCCCCAGAAAGAAATACATAGGCAGGCACATGGGTGAATCCTGGAAAGCCCAGGAGGATGGGGGATGGAATCCTTCCAGCTCCCCCCGAGCCCCAACCCACTCAGAAATACATAGGCAGGCACATGGGTGAATGCTGGAAAGCCCAGGAGGATGGGGGATGGAATCCTTCCAGCTCCCCCTCCCCCCGCCCCAGAAAGAAATACATAGGCAGGCACATGGGTGAATCCTGGAAAGCCCAGGAGGATGGGGGATGGAATCCTTCCAGCTCCCCCCTCCCCCCACCCCAGAAAGAAATACATAGGCAGGCACATGGGTGAATCCTGGAAAGCCCAGGAGGATGGGGGATGGAGTCCTTCCAGCTCCCCCCTCCCCCCGCCCCAACCCACTCAGAAATACATAGGCAGGCACATGGGTGAATCCTGGAAAGCCCAGGAGGATGGGGGATGGAGTCCTTCCAGCTCCCCCCTCCCCCCGCCCCAGAAAGAAATACATAGGCAGGCACATGGGTGAATCCTGGAAAGCCCAGGAGGATGGGGGATGGAATCCTTCCCGCTCCCCCCTCCCCCCGTCCCAGAAAGAAATACATAGGCAGGCACATGGGTGAATCCTGGAAAGCCCAGGAGGATGGGGGATGGAGTCCTTCCAGCTCCCCCTCCCCCCGCCCCAGAAAGAAATACATAGGCAGGCACATGGGTGAATCCTGGAAAGCCCAGGAGGATGGGGGATGGAGTCCTTCCAACTCCCCCCTCCCCCCGCCCCAGAAAGAAATACAAAGGCAGGCACATGGGTGAATCCTGGAAAGCCCAGGAGGATGGGAGATGGAGTCCTTCCAGCTCCCCCTCCCCCCGCCCCAACCCACTCAGAAATACATAGGCAGGCACATGGGTGAATCCTGGAAAGCCCAGGAGGATGGGGGATGGAGTCCTTCCAACTCCCCCTCCCCCCGCCCCAGAAAGAAATACATAGGCAGGCACATGGGTGAATCCTGGAAAGCCCAGGAGGATGGGGGATGGAGTCCTTCCAGCTCCCCCTCCCCCCGCCCCAGAAAGAAATACATAGGCAGGCACATGGGTGAATCCTGGAAAGCCCAGGAGGATGGGGGATGGAATCCTTCCAGCTCCCCCCCCCCCGCCCCAACCCACTGAGAAATACATAGGCAGGCACATGGGTGAATCCTGGAAAGCCCAGGAGGATGGGGGATGGAGTCCTTCCAGCTCCCCCTCCCCCCGCCCCAGAAAGAAATACATAGGCAGGCACATGGGTGAATCCTGGAAAGCCCAGGAGGATGGGGGATGGAGTCCTTCCAGCTCCCCCTCCCCCCGCCCCAGAAAGAAATACATAGGCAGGCACATGGGTGAATCCTGGAAAGCCCAGGAGGATGGGGGATGGAATCCTTCCAGCTCCCCCCCCCCCGCCCCAACCCACTGAGAAATATATAGGCAGGCACATGGGTGAATCCTGGAAAGCCCAGGAGGATGGGGGATGGAGTCCTTCCAGCTCCCCCCTCCCCCCGCCCCAGAAAGAAATACATAGGCAGGGACATGGGTGAATCCTGGAAAGCCCAGGAGGATGGGGGATGGAGTCCTTCCAGCTCCCCCTCCCCCCGCCCCAGAAAGAAATACATAGGCAGGCACATGGGTGAATCCTGGAAAGCCCAGGAGGATGGGGGATGGAGTCCTTCCAGCTCCCCCTCCCCCCGCCCCAGAAAGAAATACATAGGCAGGCACATGGGTGAATCCTGGAAAGCCCAGGAGGATGGGGGATGGAATCCTTCCAGCTCCCCCCTCCTCCCGCCCCAGAAAGAAATACATAGGCAGGCACATGGGTGAATCCTGGAAAGCCCAGGAGGATGGGGGATGGAGTCCTTCCAGCTCCCCCTCCCCCCGCCCCAGAAAGAAATACATAGGCAGGCACATGGGTGAATCCTGGAAAGCCCAGGAGGATGGGGGATGGAGTCCTTCCAGCTCCCCCTCCCCCCGCCCCAACCCATTCAGAAATACATAGGCAGGCACATGGGTGAATCCTGGAAAGCCCAGGAGGATGGGGGATGGAGTCCTTCCAGCTCCCCCTCCCCCCGCCCCAGAAAGAAATACATAGGCAGGCACATGGGTGAATCCTGGAAAGCCTAGGAGGATGGGGGATGGAGTCCTTCCAACTCCCCCCTCCACCCACCCCAGAAAGAAATACATAGGCAGGCACATGGGTGAATCCTGGAAAGCCCAGGAGGATGGGGGATGGAGTCCTTCCAGCTCCCCCTCCCCCCATCCCAGAAAGAAATACATAGGCAGGCACATGGGTGAATCCTGGAAAGCCCAGGAGGATGGGGGATGGAGTCCTTCCAGCTCCCCCTCCCCCCACCCCAGAAAGAAATATATAGGCAGGCACATGGGTGAATCCTGGAAAGCCCAGGAGGATGGGAGATGGAGTCCTTCCAGCTCCCCCCTCCCCCCGCCCCAGAAAGAAATACATAGGCAGGCACATGGGTGAATCCTGGAAAGCCCAGGAGGATGGGGGATGGAGTCCTTCCAGCTCCCCCTCCCCCCGCCTCAGAAAGAAATACATAGGCAGGCACATGGGTGAATCCTGGAAAGCCCAGGAGGATGGGGGATGGAGTCCTTCCATCTCCCCCTCCCCCCAGGCACATGGGTGAATCCTGGAAAGCCCAGGAGGATGGGGGATGGAGTCCTTCCAGCTCCCCCTCCCCCCGCCCCAGAAAGAAATACATAGGCAGGCACATGGGTGAATCCTGGAAAGCCCAGGAGGATGGGGGATGGAATCCTTCCAGCTCCCCCCTCCCCCCGCCCCAGAAAGAAATACATAGGCAGGCACATGGGTGAATCCTGGAAAGCCTAGGAGGATGGGGGATGGAGTCCTTCCAACTCCCCCCTCCCCCCACCCCAGAAAGAAATACATAGGCAGGCACATGGGTGAATCCTGGAAAGCCCAGGAGGATGGGGGATGGAGTCCTTCCAGCTCCCCCCTCCCCCCGCCCCAACCCACTCAGAAATACATAGGCAGGCACATGGGTGAATCCTGGAAAGCCCAGGAGGATGGGGGATGGAGTCCTTCCAGCTCCCCCCTCCCCCCGCCCCAGAAAGAAATACATAGGCAGGCACATGGGTGAATCCTGGAAAGCCCAGGAGGATGGGGGATGGAATCCTTCCCGCTCCCCCCTCCCCCCGTCCCAGAAAGAAATACATAGGCAGGCACATGGGTGAATCCTGGAAAGCCCAGGAGGATGGGGGATGGAGTCCTTCCAGCTCCCCCTCCCCCCGCCCCAGAAAGAAATACATAGGCAGGCACATGGGTGAATCCTGGAAAGCCCAGGAGGATGGGGGATGGAGTCCTTCCAACTCCCCCCTCCCCCCGCCCCAGAAAGAAATACAAAGGCAGGCACATGGGTGAATCCTGGAAAGCCCAGGAGGATGGGAGATGGAGTCCTTCCAGCTCCCCCTCCCCCCGCCCCAACCCACTCAGAAATACATAGGCAGGCACATGGGTGAATCCTGGAAAGCCCAGGAGGATGGGGGATGGAGTCCTTCCAACTCCCCCTCCCCCCGCCCCAGAAAGAAATACATAGGCAGGCACATGGGTGAATCCTGGAAAGCCCAGGAGGATGGGGGATGGAGTCCTTCCAGCTCCCCCTCCCCCCGCCCCAGAAAGAAATACATAGGCAGGCACATGGGTGAATCCTGGAAAGCCCAGGAGGATGGGGGATGGAATCCTTCCAGCTCCCCCCCCGCCCCAACCCACTGAGAAATACATAGGCAGGCACATGGGTGAATCCTGGAAAGCCCAGGAGGATGGGGGATGGAGTCCTTCCAGCTCCCCCTCCCCCCGCCCCAGAAAGAAATACATAGGCAGGCACATGGGTGAATCCTGGAAAGCCCAGGAGGATGGGGGATGGAGTCCTTCCAGCTCCCCCTCCCCCCGCCCCAGAAAGAAATACATAGGCAGGCACATGGGTGAATCCTGGAAAGCCCAGGAGGATGGGGGATGGAATCCTTCCAGCTCCCCCCCCCCGCCCCAACCCACTGAGAAATATATAGGCAGGCACATGGGTGAATCCTGGAAAGCCCAGGAGGATGGGGGATGGAGTCCTTCCAGCTCCCCCCTCCCCCCGCCCCAGAAAGAAATACATAGGCAGGGACATGGGTGAATCCTGGAAAGCCCAGGAGGATGGGGGATGGAGTCCTTCCAGCTCCCCCTCCCCCCGCCCCAGAAAGAAATACATAGGCAGGCACATGGGTGAATCCTGGAAAGCCCAGGAGGATGGGGGATGGAGTCCTTCCAGCTCCCCCTCCCCCCGCCCCAGAAAGAAATACATAGGCAGGCACATGGGTGAATCCTGGAAAGCCCAGGAGGATGGGGGATGGAATCCTTCCAGCTCCCCCCTCCCCCCGCCCCAGAAAGAAATACATAGGCAGGCACATGGGTGAATCCTGGAAAGCCCAGGAGGATGGGGGATGGAGTCCTTCCAGCTCCCCCTCCCCCCGCCCCAGAAAGAAATACATAGGCAGGCACATGGGTGAATCCTGGAAAGCCCAGGAGGATGGGGGATGGAGTCCTTCCAGGTCCCCCTCCCCCCGCCCCAACCCATTCAGAAATACATAGGCAGGCACATGGGTGAATCCTGGAAAGCCCAGGAGGATGGGGGATGGAGTCCTTCCAGCTCCCCCTCCCCCCGCCCCAGAAAGAAATACATAGGCAGGCACATGGGTGAATCCTAGAAAGCCCAGGAGGATGGGGGATGGAATCCTTCCAACTCCCCCCTCCCCCCACCCCAGAAAGAAATACATAGGCAGGCACATGGGTGAATCCTGGAAAGCCCAGGAGGATGGGGGATGGAGTCCTTCCAGCTCCCCCTCCCCCCGCCCCAGAAAGAAATACATAGGCAGGCACATGGGTGAATCCTGGAAAGCCCAGGAGGATGGGGGATGGAGTCCTTCCAGCTCCCCCTCCCCCCGCCCCAGAAAGAAATACATAGGCAGGCACATGGGTGAATCCTGGAAAGCCCAGGAGGATGGGGGATGGAATCCTTCCAGCTCCCCCCTCCCCCCACCCCAGAAAGAAATACATAGGCAGGCACATGGGTGAATCCTGGAAAGCCTAGGAGGATGGGGGATGGAGTCCTTCCAACTCCCCCCTCCACCCACCCCAGAAAGAAATACATAGGCAGGCACATGGGTGAATCCTGGAAAGCCCAGGAGGATGGGGGATGGAGTCCTTCCAGCTCCCCCTCCCCCCATCCCAGAAAGAAATACATAGGCAGGCACATGGGTGAATCCTGGAAAGCCCAGGAGGATGGGGGATGGAGTCCTTCCAGCTCCCCCTCCCCCCACCCCAGAAAGAAATATATAGGCAGGCACATGGGTGAATCCTGGAAAGCCCAGGAGGATGGGAGATGGAGTCCTTCCAGCTCCTCCCTCCCCCCGCCCCAGAAAGAAATACATAGGCAGGCACATGGGTGAATCCTGGAAAGCCCAGGAGGATGGGGGATGGAGTCCTTCCAGCTCCCCCCTCCCCCCACCCCAGAAAGAAATACATAGGCAGGCACATGGGTGAATCCTGGAAAGCCCAGGAGGATGGGGGATGGAGTCCTTGCAGGATGCCTTCCCACCCAGTTCCCCCTGCTCCTCCATCTCACCCCCAAATCACCAAGCATAGGGGCACATTCAGGTAAAGTAAACATACCTTCACTGTAATAAAGAAAAAAGGAAAAAGGTTGAACTGCAGTGCTGTAGAACGCGGGGATGCAGAGAAAGAAACACCCTCCTTGCAGCAGCTGGGACGGAGCAGCAGCGGCGCCTGTTCTAGTCTGTCTCTGGACTCTGGAGTCTAGCTTGGAGCAAGTGAGGCTGTATGACCGCCGTCCTATGTGAACTAAAGGCGGGAATCCAGGGGATAAATGGTCGATGAGTTCCCTCCCCTCAATGAAGTTATCTTCCTGGTGGGGTGGGGGGGTGGCCTGGAGGGATCTCGCTCACGTGACCTCACCTGACCTGAACCTGACCTCACACAGACAATAAAAGTATAAAACAAAAGATGAGGCTATGCAGCTCAGCCTCAGGGCAGGCGGGCTACGTGCACTTCGTGACCCCGTCCCTCCCAGCGAAAGAAAGCCGCGTCGTAGCAGGAAAGGAAACTGCATGTTTATTAAATAGTTTCGTGAAATCCCTTTCGCCATCTTTCGTCCTAATTTGCGAAGTTGCCTTCGTAAATACCTTCCTAAAACTTTTGGCAGATAAAAAAAAATAAAGTGCCGCGTGAGCTCACGTTCGGGTAGACCAGGGCGCCCCGTCCTGGGATAGGGTTCGGCGAACCAAATGTGGCTGATTTTGGACCCATTTCACTTTCGAGAGAATTTCTCTGACATCCCTATTAAAATCTGAATCTAACCTCGTATGCATACTTCAATGAGGGTGGAGATATATATGCCCCTGCAGGGGCTGGTATCTGCTAATGTGTCAGACATAGTGCTGGTGGCAGGCAGGGGCATTGCTAGGCCTGGGCCCAGTTCTATTTCCCAGGGCCAGGAGTGGCATCAAAGGCAGACATAGTTGGGCACCTGCTAAGGGCTCATACAGCAGCAGGGCTTCTGTATGACAAGAGCTTCCTGGAGTTGCTCCTCCTCTTCGCCACTGCACCCTGCTTGTTCACCTGACTCTCCCTTTCGCCCAGATACGGGTAGGGATGTATGAAAGGTACTTACCTTTCGGGGATTATGCTGATGGTGTGGGGGGAGGCGTTCCGTCCCTACCCCCGGAATCCTCACCGGGTGGGAGGTGCTCCGTTCCTCCCCCCCCGGAATCATGGCCGGCCGGCTGTGCTCCGCAGCAATTCTGCGGAGCCGCTGCCGGCTCCACCAGCAGCCGGACATCCGGCCGCTCGCTAGCAGGGACGCAAATGGCGGTGGCCATAGCCGCCGCTGTTTGCATCCCTGCAGTCAGCCGTGATAGGCTAAGTAAACATTTACGTAGCCTATCACAGCTGAGTAAAAAAAAAAAAAACGCGTATGCAAATGGCGGCGCCCATGGGCGCCGCCATTTGCGTTCCTTATTTTGGCACGTCTTAGTCTACGTAAACATTTACGTAGACTAAGACAGCGAAAATAAGGGGAACGCAAATAGTGTAGCGTCTACAATAGTGTAGCGTGTTTTTTTTACTCAGCCGTGATAGGCTACGTGAAGATTTACGTAGCCTATCACGGTGTTTTTTTAAAATCTAGCCGTGATAGGCTACATAAATCTTTACGTAGCGTATCACGTTTTTTTTTTTGTTTGTTTTTTTTAACTGGAAATGGTGGCGGTGGCAGCCGGTTGGAAGACTGGCCGCCACAGCCACTGCCACCAAACCACTGCCAGAGCCTCTGCCAGAGCCGCCGCTGCCAGGAAGATCCGCCCCAGGTAAGTCTCGTCCCGGGGGGGGGTCGGGGGGGTGGCAGACCATTCCGCCACCGATTTCAGGGGGCCGAATGCGCTGGCATTCGGCCTCCCCGAGATCCGTGGCGGAATTCTCTGACATCCCTAGATACGGGTGGTGGTGAGAAGAAAGAGCAAGAGATGCCACGGCCTCCTTGCTCACTGGCAAAGAAGCAAGCAGTAGCAATGATGAGAAAGAGGGGGGGGGAACAGCAGCTGGTGCAATGGCAGTGAGAAGGCAGACTCACCGAGGGAGCGGGCCTGTTCAGGGGAGGGATGTACGAAAGTCACTTACCCTTTTGTGGATCTGCTTCGCGGTGTGGGGGGAGGCGCTCCGTCCCTCCCCCTGGAGTCCTGCCCAGCCAGCTCCGCTCCGCAGGGATTCCGCGGAGCCACCGGCCGGCTCCGCCAGCAGCCGGACATCCGGCCGCTGGGTAGCAGGAACGCAAATGGCGGCTGCTGTAGCCGCTGCCGTTTGTGTCCCTGTATTCAAATATGATAGGCTGTGTAAAGACTTACGTAGCCTATCACGTCTGGGTTAAAAAAAAAAAAATGCGTACGCAAATGGTGGCAGCTACAGCTGTCGCCATTTGCGTTACTTATTTTTCACCGCTTTACTCTACGTAAATATTTACATAGACTATTACGGCAAAAATAAAGGGGAACACAAATAGCGTAGTGGGTGCTATTTGCGTTCCTTTTTGATTCCACGTTTTAGCCTATGTAAAAATTTACGTAGACTAAGACGGCGAAAAATAAGGAACGCAAATGGCGTACATGTTTGTTTGCTTGCTTTTTTAACCCAGACATGATAGGCTACGTAAGTCTTTATGTAGCCTATCACGTCTATGTAAAAAAAAAAAAAAAGATCAGACTGCAAATGGCGGTGGCGGCAGCCGGTTGGAAGACCAGCCGCCGCCACTGCCGGAGCTGCCACTGGAGCCGCTGCCATCTGGAACATCTGCCCCAGGTAAGTCTCGACCTGGGGGGGATCCGCAGGGGGGCGGGGGGTGGCAGGCTGTTCCGCCACGGATTTTGGGGGTCTCTCTTCCGGATGGCTCAGCTCCGTGGCGGGTCCGCGGAGCTGCCGGCCGAGTCCGTCTACTGCCGCCCTTCCTGTCTTCGGATGCAAATGGTGTCCGGTGTAGTGGATGCCATTTGCGTCCCTGCTGTTTACTGTGATAGGCTATGTAAATCTTTTTTACATAGATTTATATAAATGGCATAGCATGCCATTTGCTTCCGAAGACAGGCAGGAGCAGACAGGACAGGTGGCAGCAGATGGCCAGCAGAAGGTAGGATCCGTCCCCGAGCGGGTTCCCCCGGGTGGCGGAGGTTAATCTTTCGTTCCGCCGTGGACTCCGGGGGGGGGGGCGGATTCTTAGAATCCGGCCTCATTCGAGTCCGTGGCGGAATTCTCCGCCATCCCTAATAGCATTTGTTTTCCAAAGGACTGCTATAATACAATGTGTTTAGGCGACTATTGGGAAACAGTGGAAAACTTCAAGGGACCCTGGTGGTGTTTTCCCCAGATAAAATTTGAATAAACAGGGTGAGTGAAAAGGTGTTTATGCCCACCTCAAAGCAGTGTTGGAAATAGGGATGTCAGAGAATTCCGCCACGAATCTTGGGGAGGCCGAATGCCAGAGCATTCGGCCCCCTGAAATCGGTGGCGGAACGGTCTGCCCCCCCAGGATGGGACTTACCTTGGGTGGATCTTCCTGGCGGCGGCGGCGGCTGCGGCGGCTGCGGCGGTGGCGGCCGGTCTTCCGACCAGCTGCTGCCACCACCATTTCCAGTAAAAAAAAAAAAGCATGATAGGCTATGTAAAGATTTACATAGCCTATCACAGCTAGATTTTTAAAAAAACACCGTGATAGGCTACGTAAATGTTTACGTAGCCTATCACGGCTGATTTAAAAGAAAAAAACCACACACACGCATATGCAAATGGCGGCGCCCATGGGCGCCGCCATTTGCGTTCCTTATTTTGGCACGTCTTAGTCTACGTAAACATTTACGTAGACTAAGACAGTGAAAATAAGGGGAACGCAAATAGAGTAGCGTCTACGCTACTCCTTTTCATTGGACTGCCTCTGCCCACCTGTCTTTTGAGGAACTTAAGAGGCTTTTTAGTTCTGAGCCAATCCTGTTGCACCCTGACCCGAGGAGGCCTTTTGTAGTGCAAACTGATGCGTCTGACTTTGCAGTGGGGGCTGTACTTTTCCAGCCAGGTCAGGTGGCGGGGAGAGTTGCAACCCCATGCCTACCACTCCAGAAAGTTAAGCATGTCCAAGCAGAATTATACCATCTGGGAGACAGAGCTGCTAGCGATTAAGTCAGCCTTGGAGACGTGGCGTCATCTTCTGGAGGGGGCACAACACCCCGTCAAAGTCAGAACTGATCATCACAACTTGGAACACCTCCAAACAATCCACACCTTAAATCAGCAGCAGATTAGGTGGTCTTTGTTTTTTCCCCAATTCAATCCGAAGATCCGCCATGTGAAGGCCGCTGACAACCAGCAGGCTGACGCCCCCTCTTGTAAGCCAGATCTCCATCCAGGGGGTGAGGGGAGTCCCTCCCCCACTCTGATTCCCCCCAAAAAAATTCTGTCGGCGGTGGTGGTGCCTTGTTCTTGGAAGGAGCTCCTTCACACTGAACAATCTCGGGATTCTTTTGTCCGTAAGAAAGTGGAGGGCTTGGGGCTAGCCTCTGCCCCCCCTGCTCGACCCCCATTTCCCTGCAAGGTGGGTTGCTTTACCATTCTGGTCGGGTGTATGTGCCTTCTAAACCCCTCCGCTTTTGGCTTCACCAAGACCCTACACGGTATGACACGGGATTTTTGGTGGCCCCGAGTGTCGGGATGTCAAGACCTACGTCGCTTCCTGCATGACCTGTCAGCAGACGAAAGCCCCCTTGGGCAAACCCGCAGGCTTACTTCACCCCCTGCCTACCCCCTTGGGCCCTTGGAAGTTGCTTTCCCTCGACTTCATCACCAACTTGCCTCACTCACAAGGTAAGACTACCATTCTGGTGGTGGTGGATTTGTTTTCTAAGATGGCTCACTTCAACCTGTGCGCCAGTTTGCCCACGGCCAGGGAGACAGCAGATCTCTTTTTGGCACATGTTTTCCATCTCCATGGGTGGCCGAAGGGGCTCATTTTGGATAGGGGGCCCCAATTCACTGCCCATTTCTGGAAGGAGCTACTTGGCCTACTCAATGTGTCGCTATGCCTTTCCTCTGCTCACCACCCCAGACGGATGGTCAGACCGAATGCACCAATGCAACTCTAGTGCTGCGTACTTATGCTGTTATGTAAACTGCCAACAAGATGACTGGTTTTCCCTGCTGCCTTTGGCAAAATTTGCTTATAACAATGCCTGCCATGCATCTACCCGCCAGACTCCCTTTTTTGCCAGTTTTGGGTACCATCCCAAGGCCTTCCCTTCCTCACTTGGGCCATCCTTGGTGCCCACGGCCCATGAGTTTTTAGAGGAGCTGCGCTCAGTGCACCACCTTTTACGGGACTCCATTGACCAAGCGAAAGTGGCATACAAAGAAACTGCGGACCGGCGTTGCCAGCCAAGTCCATCCCTGCAGCTGGGGGACTGGGTTTGGTTGTCCACCCACTACCTCCCCTCTCAGTCTCTTGTGAAAAAGCTCGAGCCACATCGCATAGGCCCTTTGCAGATTATGGCCCAGATTAACCCTGTCGCTTTATGCCTGGCTCTTCTGCCCTCCATGAAAGTGCATCCTGTTTTTCATTGCTCCATGCTCCTTACTTTCCCCCCTGGTCTCTGATGACCCCCGTCACTCAGTCTGCTCCCCCCCACCCCCGTTGCAGGTGGGGGGGAGGAGTTTGAAGTCACTGAGATCCTGGACTTGTGCCTTTCCCGCGGGCGCCTGCAATATTTAGTGGACTGGAAAGGCTATGGGCCAGATGAACGTTCTTGGGAACCCGTTGACAATCTGCTAGGGATGGCGGAGAATTTCTCCACGAATCTCAGGAAGGCCGAATGCCAACGCATTCAGCCCCCCGAAATTGGCGGTGAAATTCTCCGCCCCCCGCCCCCCCCAGGATGGGACTTACCTCCCTCGAATGTCCCTCTCGGCGGCGGGTCCCGGCGGCGTTTCGGCGGCGTTTCGGCGGGGGCCAGTCTTCCGCTATTTGCGTTGCCCTTATTTTTGCTGTAGTCTACGTAAATCTTTATGTAGACTACCCGGGCCCAAATAAGGAACGCAAATGGCGGCGCCCATGGGCGCCGCCATTTGCGTACGCGCTTTTTTTTTTTTCAAAGTCACCCGTGATAGGCTACGTAACTATTTACGTAGCCTATCACGGCTGACTTTGGAAATCTAGCCGTGATAGGCTATGTAAATTGTTACGTAGCCTATCACGTGTGAGTGTGTGTGTGTGTGTGTTTTAACATTCACTTTTTTTATTTCACGGCCAGGGAGACGGGACATTTCTCCCCGGCCTGAATTTCGGCCGGGCGAGGCGGGGCGCCTCCCCCCCTGGCCTGAATTTCGGCCCAGCGAGGTGGGGCGCCTCCCCCCCCAGCCTGAACTTTGGGGGGAAAACTGAAGCGCTTCCTCCCCACCACGAAGCAAGCTGCGGGACCAGGTAAGTGACTTTCGTACATCCCTACAATCTGCATGCCCCTTTGCTGCTGCGACGCTTCCACTGATGATATCACCACAAGCCTGGGGCTCTGGGGGGGGCATGAGGGGGGCCTCATGGGAGCGGGGATGATGTCAGGGTTGGATCGGAGCCCAGAGAGCCCCAAAGCAGTTCTGATTCTGAGGAAGAGATAGAAACCATGGGAGAGGAACCCTTACGCTGTTCAGAGGAGCAGCCAAGGGGAGAGCCCCTCCCGGTACACATTCCTGAGAGTGATAGTGACCCTGGCAGGGACAGGGAGGCACCTGCGCAGCGTCAAGCAGGAGATGGCGGGCACTGAGAGGAGGCGCTCAGCCTGCTTGGCACAACGGCAACAGTGGCAACCCGATGCCCCATGGGAAAAGGGTGGACTCTCTCCTCCTAGCCCATAAGTACAGAGGTTTTCTGCCTTCCCCTCCAAACGGAGATCAACTGATTCCAAGGTTAGAAGCCCAGAGTAGGCAGCACTCTTAAGTCTCACTCATAGGATCAAGCAGTTAGCATCTGTAAGCGTCATTAGGTTGAATGGGAATAAAGCTTTGGAAAAGAGCCCTATTGTCTGCGTGTTGATTTTGGCTACCTGAGGATTTCAGAAGGCAGCAGGGGTGACCTCCTGACAAGATGTTTGCACTACAGTTCACAAATAATGGTACACATTTTTTTTTTTCAAACATGAAATTTATCTCTGGATAGGGAAAAATGCCAGGTGTGAAGTAAACCTGAGAGCAATTTGTTTTCGATTCAGAGATATTTCATTCTTCTTTGTGAATTGGTTTAATAGAGTGGCTTTACCAGATAGCAATTTAAGACTCCCAGTAGACATTTAATTGTTTTAACCGAAGTATAGAATGCTTCCAAAATATTATCCACTCCAAGGCTGCACAATGGAGGCAAGTCTCTTTTGCTTATGATGTTTAATCCTTGCAAATTGTAAATTGCACTGACATATGCAAATGCACTAGCAATTTTTCTTTTTAAGTTAGGTACCCACTAATCTTCTTTGCCAACTGGCAGGCATATTAGTTTACCTGAATTTCTTTATTTCTGCCTCGGGACTTTATGCCAGGAGATTTTGGCATCAATCTTCTGCAAAGGTTTTACAAAGTACATTTGATGCGGGCTTTTAGACTGACTTAATTTCTTCAGGCTTGTTACTGTGGCTTTTTACATTTTGGATTTATGTACTGTTACATTTATAGGGTTTCCATCCATATGGCTATCAAAGCAGGAGGTGCGGGAGTGTTTTCGATAGGAGGCTTAACGTAGATTCTACCCAAATCACTTTGTAATGTAAATGTGAAACCTATATGTGGCCAGAATGCTTGTTTGAATTGCAGATTCCAGAGAGGCAGCTGTGTTAGCCTGCTGCAGGAAAACCAACAAAGAACACATTTATTACGGATAAGCTTTCATGGCCAGTGGCCACTTCCTCAGGTGCATGAAGTGCTAATCTCAAATTAGCTAGGGATGTACGAAACGACTTACCTGTTTCGTTTTGTATATCTGCGGTGGGGGGGGCACTCCATCCCTCCCCCCGAAATCCTCGACGGCTGGCTCCGCTCCACGACGACTCCACGGAGCCACCGGCCGGGGCAGCCCACAGAGACATCCGGCCACTGCTGGGCTGCGCAGGGACACAAATGTCAGCCACCATAGCCACCACCATACATAGCCTATCATGGCAAAAAAAAAAAAAGGGAACGCAAATGGCGTCGGCTACGGTGGCTGCCATTTGCGTTCCCTTTTTTTTAGCCATAATAGGCTACGTAAATATTTATATAGCCTATCACCGCCTCTGCACAGACACAAACGGCGTCCCTGCATTAGCTGTGATAGGCTATGTAAGTATTTACGTAGTCTATCATGGCTAAAATGGTGAAGCGAATGGCGGCTGCAGACGTGGCTGCCATTCACAGAGCAGCGCGAACGGCAGCAGGTGAGTGCTCTGTTTTGCGCGCCTTTCGCGGGGTGGGGGGCGGGGGGCTTCGTTCTACCACGGGTTTCGGGAGGCCGAATGCTGAGATCCATGGCAGAATTCTCTGCCATCCCTAAAATTAGCAGATAAGCTGCCCAGGTCACAAACAGGTCAGCACAAATGAAGCTTCCATCTCTTCTCACATCGCATCAAATACAGTGGTTTTAGACAGAGCCAGGGCAGCTTTAAACCCACTTTAGCCTCCAGATCTGACGCACGATCTGGACAGTCAAAGTGCCCCTGAGCTGTGCAAGCCCCTCACCCACCCTGCACCCACCCCCCACCCAACCATGTGAGCCCCGTGCTTCTCCTTACCTGGACCCATGGGGAGCATCCACAGCCACTGTCGTCTTGGAGGGAGTTGCCATTTTCTTTTAAAAATGGTGACTCTTCTTCTTCCGTTAAATAAATGGGGTGTAGATTGAGGCCATAAAGGGGTCATCTATGCAATATTACAGTAGTAAATGACCCATTGACACCTGTGATATTGTGTAGATGGCCCCTTTACGGCCATAATCTATGCACCATTTACTTACCGGAAGAGTCGCTATGGTGACTCCCTCCAAGATGGCGATGGCTGTGGGAGCTCCCCATGGGTCTAGGTAAAGAGCAGGGGGCTCACAAGGCTGGGTGGGCAGCTACCAAAGCGGCCCAAAGTGCTTCAATTCTCCTGTCTTTCACATGGGCTGCAGGTGTAACCCAGCATTAAAATATGTACTAATCATTCCGATCTATAAAAACAAACAACAGCTTTGAAGCATTTCATTTTAACATCCATATTTCTGACCTTGGTCTCCCCATTGACCAGTCTGGTTCCAGTCAGAAAGGTGTCTCCCCCCCCCCACTTCCACCCCCACATCTCTCACTGTCCCACTTTTTATCTTCTATGCTTGCTTGGCTTTGGAGGGGGAAGGGGGTACTCTTGTAGGGTTGTTTGTTTTGGATTATCAAAATGTTACATGCACCCCAATTTCCCGAGTGCTGGCATTTCAGGGTTCCCCTGCTTACCTTGGATTTGGTTTCCTTTGAACAAAGTAATCGAAAACTTGAAATGAAATCCTAAATGAGTTACTTTTTTTAGATGGGGTGGGTGGGGGTGGGCTCCAAGATCAGAGCCCTCTGCCCATACAAAGCCCTGCAAGAGACAGACAGGGCAGGTAAAATGACAGAGGCACTTTCACCTCCTGTCCCGCCTGAAAAGCATTTCCAGCTAGCTGGGCCTCTCAGCCCATCTAGTTGACTTCCCTTGTTGTGGGTAGGAAGAGGAGGCAGAGAGGCTTGTGGATCTACCAGATCCACATCTACCAGATCCACGTCTCTCCTTTCCTCTCCTCTCCACCCACACTGCCTTGCCCCTCTTCCTCCTTCCCTGACCCTCTTCTCAGGTTGCAACAGTGACCTTGGAAGAGGAGCCATTGTGAAGCATTCCACAATGGGTGGTGGTGGTGGTGGGGAACCCCTGCTCAGATTCCACCCCCTCAGGTCATAGCTGTGACTATGGCCTCTACAGGGGTGGAACCTGTGCCATCCTGCGGTCCCTGGCCAGCCCTTCCAGGGATCATAGGTTTGTGCTCTTACTGGTGTTTTGTAGTGTATTTATTTATTTACAAACATACAGGTTCAGCATAGATGGAGGCACAGAGCTGAAACTCACTCCACTTTACATTACCAAGGGGGGCATCCAGCAGCGTCAGTGCTCCCAAGAAATTCCCAGTGCATGCTCTCTCTCTCTTCTCTGGGACGATCTCAGCGACAACTCCCTCAAACTGCTTACATTTTTGCAGACCAGGCCTGGCATGATGTCTCACAGCCTGAGGCGAGACAGAAGATGCGCCACCCCCAAACCTCCTTCCCCTGTCCTGCACACCCCCTTACCTTTACCACTGCCACGTCGGCTCTGTGGAGAGCCCTGCAGCTAAAGAAGTGGTTGTGGGTCTCTCATGAGAGCAAGGGTGAGTGGCTGCTCTAGAGAGCCCCACTGGCCACCCTCTCACTGCGGCAAATCCCTCAGTGGAAGAGCAGCTGATGGGGCTCTCCAGAGCACCTACTGCAAGCTGTGGCAGCAGGCCCTCCTAGCAAGCATGAGGGGGGGAGCAGTGCAATTTGCCAGTCCTCCGACTCCTCTGCCTGATGCGGGTGCTTCACCCTGCTACATGGATGAGCCGGCCCTGTGGCAGACACTCCTTATGGGAGGGTGCAGGAGGTGGGTGACAGAGGTAGCCCATTTAGATATTTGATGGCTAGTAAGATGCAATTCACAGAAACAATTCCTACAATTCACAGAAACACAGAGGTGGGTGGGCCCCAATCTGATAACAACATTAATAAAATTGACGTAGGCTTCAATCCTATACACACTAGGGATGGTGGAGAATTCTACCACAGACTCCAGTGAGTCCGTAGTCTGTGGCGGAATGGACTGTTCGCCCCGCCACCCCGCAAAGTCCCTGCAGACCAGATCCTACCTGCCTCTGGCAGGTCCGGATCCAGCCGCTGCAGTCTCCTGCTCTGGTGTGCAACTGCGAATGGCGTCCTGCATAGGGGACGCCATTTGCATCCCTCCTTTAGCCGTGATAGGCTATGTAAATATTTACATAGCCTATCACGGCAAAAAGCAGGGATGTAAATGGCATCAGCTACGCCATTTGCATCCCCACTTTAGCCATGATAGGCTACGCAAATATTTACGTAGCCTATCACGGCTAAAGGAGGGATGCAAATGGCCCCCTACGCAGGATGCCATTCGCGGCCACACACCGGAGCAGGAGACTGCAGCGGCCGGATTTACATAGCCTATTACTGCAAAGAACATGGACGGAAATGGCATAGCGGATGCCATTTGAGTCCCTGCTCTTTGTGATAGGCTACGTAAGTATTTACATAGCCTATCACGGCTACAGGGGGGGATGCAAATGGCGTCCCCTACGGAGGACACCATTTGAGGCTGCAGCAGCCTGGCAGCAGACGGAGGTCCGACTGCGGATGGGCCTGGCTGGCAGCTCTGCGGAGTTGCCGTGGAGCGGCGCCAGCCAGGGAGGATTCAGGGGGGGAGGAACGGATCGCCTCCCCCCCTCTGCAGACCCCCCGTGGATGCAGGTGAGTGCAGTTTCGTACACCCCTAATACACACTCACCTGGGAGTAGGTCTGTTGAACTCGAGGGCACTTACATTTTGGTAGACATGGATAGTTTTGTGCTTTCAGTGTAGCAGCCATATCAAGGGGTCAGACTAAGTGGCCTCATGTTCTTGCTGAGCTAGCATAGTTTAGTAGCGGGAACAGCAGAATTAAACTTCTCCTGTCAGCAAGGGGGGATTGCATAACATAGTCATGAGTTCTGTCTCTTTGCTTATTGCAGCAACGGTATCTCAGTTCTTTACATAGAATGCCCTATAACCCATTTCCTGTACTGTAAACAACTGTGCTAACTGTATAACCACAAGAAAGGGAGTGGGAGAGAGGGTCAGTCGCTTGTGTGTCATCAACTCTATAAAAGTAATGTGTGGCAATGCTTCGGGGCTTCTGGCTCTTTGGAAGAGATTCCAGCCTTAAGCCCACACGTTAATAAAGAAGTAGTCATTTTCCTGCACTCCGTGGTCTCTCTGACTCTGATTTCTGCTACATAATTGGTGCCGTGACTTGGATGTGGCAGGCTCTGAGACAGAAAGGTGGCATTTGCCTGCTCTTCTTCGCCGCACCAGGAGGGAGACCTCGGCGCACATTTTCCCTTCTAGGTGCCACCGACCTTTTCGTCGGGTGAACGGGGGACTGCTTGCGCCGGGATCTCCTGAACGGCTGTGAGCATCAAGGGAACCCTAGCAAGCGGAGGAAGGAATTTAAGCCCTGCCTGTATCGCAGCTGAAATTGAGTTGAAACCCACATTGGAAGCCTTCAGGAGAAAGGCAAGTATATGGAGTAAAAAGTGGGCCCCGCCTTTAGGGAGAAAGGCCACCGGGCAGAAAAAAAGAGGGCCCCACCTTATGAAGAAGGTCAGTGTTGGTATACGTATACAAAAAGAACCTACTCCTTGCGGGTAGAAGGGGGGCCTGATCACACCCCTGAGCGGGCGCCAGTACTCAGCACAGCCAGTACTCAGCAGGAAGCTGAGGAAGCTGGGGAAGCCACTTTCCACTCTAGTGAAAAGTGGGAAAAGTGGGTGGCAGGGACATATGAATGAAGTGATGAAATTGATTATTGTGTGAGTGGCTACTGAGGTTTCTGTTGCACACTGTTGACCGTCCGGGCGCCCAGGCCAGTAGCAAAGTGCATGGTATGAAATTCCTTTTGTGTCAGTCAGTGAGACCCCTTACTCGCTGACCAATCCCCTTCCCTCTTTGTGTCCGTCTTCATTTTAGGAGGGAGGCTATGGGAGGCAGGGGAAGCAAGACTTGCACCCCCTTGGTGCAAGACTTGCACCAAGTCTTGGAGCAAGTATGTTAAAAAATTTTAAGAAAAGTTTTAGTGGAAATTATGGTGACCCCCCATGAATCCTCAATGGTTGCGAACCTTGTGTGAAGTAAAGTGGCTGTCTTTTGGTGTTGGGTGGCCTACTGAGGGCTCTTTAGAGCTCAGCACCATCAGCCGTGTATATGCCATCGTAGTTGGGGAGCCTGGGCACCCTGACCAATTTCCCTACATTGATTCGTGGGATTCCGTGGTCCGCACTTCTCCTCTGTGGCTTAGAAAGTGTGTAGAAACCCAGGCTAAAATTTTGGTGCTCAGAAAGGAAAAGTTAGCCAAGAAAATGCAACCAGTGTTAGAGGCCCCAAGTGAAGACTTGACAGAGCTAACGGCGTTACCACCCGCCTATGCCCCACTCCCACCACGGGCCCATGTTACTGTGAGGCCGCCACGTCAGGGCCCAGATCTGCCAGCTCCAGGGGCTCTTGAGCCCATGTCATCTCCCCGGCCCCCCCACAGAGGCCGCATCATAGCCCCACATTTTGACTTAGAACTGTCACCATCAGCTTCGAGCCTCACAGGCAGTAATTCACCGATTTCGGCTACAGTCCTAAACTCCCAGATACTGCCCGCTGAGACATCTATTTCCATAGCGTCTGAAGGTTCTCCTTTAACGCCTCAATCGGCACTAATCAAAGAAACTGAAGAACTAAAAACCTGGGCAGAAGATCTAGTAAAATCGGCGGTTGCTCTCAAAAAGAGGTGCTTGTCCCAAGAGAGTGAGGGGGAAAGCTCGTCTACCGCTCGTCAATCAAGAAGTGAGGCTCAATCTTTGCTTTCCTTGAGGCAAGTAACTCAGATGGTGCATAACCCGGACCCAGAGGCAGAGGCACATTATATTCCAGTCCAGGCTTATACCTATGCACCTTTTACAACCTCAGTCTTACTAAATTGGAAAACCCATTATGTCTCTTATACCACAAAGCCTCATGAGTTAGTGGAGCTATGCTCCAGTATTATGGCCTCGCATATGCCCAACTGGCAAGACTGCCAACAGCTACTATTGACATTATTCACCACAGAAGAGAGGTGATGAATCCATCAACAGGTAGAGCACATCGCCTTAGAAAGGGCTCCTGAAAACCATGTAAATCCCCAAGGATAGATGAGAGAGAGAGTGCCCTTAGAGAATCCCCACTGGGATCCAAATACCCCTGCGGGGTTAGAGCGCCTCATCCAGTACCAAACCCTGCCGTTGCAGGCAATGAGGGCAAAAATGAAGAAGTCTATTAATATGACTAAAGTCTCCGAAGTGCTGCAGGGTGCAACCGAGGCCCCCGAAGAATATTTAGAACGCCTCTTAAATGCATATCGCCAGTATACCCCCCTCGACCCTGAAGCCCCAGATAACATGAAAGTGGTCAACATGGCCTTCGTAGCCCAGAGTTACAAAGACATCCGGAAAAAGCTACAAAAGTTGAATGGGTTTACGGGGAAGAATTTGACCGAACTTTTAGAAGTTGCTCAGAAAGTGTATGTGAATCGAGATCAAGAAAAAAAGAAAGAGAAAAAGAAGAGAATGGTTAAAAAGGCAGAACTGCTCGCCACGGCACTAGTGGGGCCACAGATCGGAGAAAGAGGCAGAGGCAGAGGGCAAAGAGGATGTGGACGAGGGAAAGAGAGAGGAGAAAAAAGAGAACTCTTGAGAAGGAATCAGTGTGCCCAGTGTGGAAAAGATGGACATTGGCGGCGTGAGTGTCAAAGCCGACCTCCAATGTACCAGGAAGGAAACCAAGAAGACTACCAAGGGCGAGAAAGGGGACAGCCAAGCTGGCAACCAAATAATTGGCAGACACAAAAGGAGTCAACAAAAAGATATGAGATGAATCCTTTCACGGAGATGGCTGCGACAGAAAGTCTTGAATAGGACAGACCGGGCCCCCTTAATCTTGGCCCTGGGGAGCCCTTAGTCACCGCCACTGTAGGGGGCCGAAATATCAATTTCATGATAGACACTGGAGAAGCTTCCTCTGTAATAACCTACCCAGTTGCACCCTTCACCCATCAAAAAGTACGGGTAGTGGGGGCGACTGGAGTAGTAGAGGAAAAGCATTTGTTGCAACAAAGGACTTGTCAACTCGGGAACCACATAGTAGAGCATCAGTTTTTATATCTGCCCGAGTGTAGGGATGGCGGAGAATTTCTCCCCAAAACTTCGGGGGGCCGAGCGCCAACGTGTTCAGCCCACCGAACAAGTTTCGGGGAGAAATCCTCCGAACCCCCCCGCCCCCCGCACCCCCCCTGGGACGGGACTTACCTTCGCCGAATGTCCCTCCCGGCGGCGGGTCCGGCCGGCGGTTCGGCGGGTGTTCGAGCAGGGCGGGAGCGGCAGCCGGTCTTTCGACCGGCTGCCGCCGCTGCCATTGCAATAAAAGAAAAAAAGAAAAACGCCCCCTGATAGGCTACGTGACGATTAACGTAGCCTATCACGGCTAGATCTGCAAAGTCAGCCGTGATAGGCTACGTCAATCGTCACGTAGCCTATCACGGGTGACTTTAAAAAAAAAAAGAAAAAGCGCGTACGCTAATGGCGGCCCCCATAGGGAGCCGCCATTCGCGTTCCTTATTTGGTTGCTGTCGTCTACGTAAATGTTTACGTAGACTACAGCGAAAAGAAGGGCAACGCAAATAGTGTTGCCCTTATTTTCGCCATAGTCTACGTAAATCTTTACGTAGACTACAGCGACCAAATAAGGAACGTGAATGGCGGCTCCCTATGGGGGCTGCCATTATCCATACACGTTTTTTTTTTTTAAAGTCACCCGTGATAGGCTACGTGACGATTGATGTATCCTATCACGGCTGACTTTGCAGATCTAGCCGTGATAGGCTACGTTAATCACCACGTAGCCTATCAGGGGGCGTTTTTTTTTTTTTAACTTTCGCATTCACAGCCGGGCGAGGCAGGAAGCCTCCTCCCCGGCCTGAATTTTGGCCGGGGCGAGGCGGGAAGCCTCCCCCCCCGGCCTGAATTTCGGCCGAGGCGAGGCGGGAAGCCTCCCCCCCCAGCCTGAACTTCGCGGGGGGAGCAGCGAAGCACCTCCCCCCCACCGCGAACATCCTTCGAGGACAGGTAAGGGACTTTCGTCCACCCCTACCCGAGTGTCCAATGCCTTTATTAAGATGTGATTTGTTGTCAAAGTTAAGGGCCCAAATATCCTTTGAAGAAGACAGAACAGCTGCTGTGGCCTTTTGACGGCCCCAGAAGGGCAAGCTCTTAACACTCACCTACCCACAAGAGGAAGAGTGGAGACTACATTGGACCATGCCAGTACTTGATTAAGAGCCATGGCAAGCCTTTTGGGTGCCTGGGGTGTGGGCTGAAGATAACCCTCCAGGAATAGCTAGATGTGTGCCCCCGGTTGTAGTCGAATTAAAACCAGGAGCAATACCAGTGCATGTACGACAGTATCCACTGCCACGCCGAGCGATACTAGGAATCCAGAAGCACCTAGACAGTCTGTTAAAATATGGGATACTCCGAAAATGTCAGTCACCATAGAACACACCCCTCCTGCCAGTAAACAAGCCTGGCACTGAAGAGTACTGTCCGGTGCAAGACCTGAAGCTGGTCAACCAAGCAACCGTGACAATACATCTAGTCGTTCCAAACCCCTATGTTCTGTTAGGATTAATCCCATCTGAAGCTACTCATTTTACTATTCTAGACCCAAAAGATGCTTTCTTCTGCATCCGACTGGCGCCTACGAGTCAAGCCATCTTTGCATTTCAGTGGGAAGACCAACTGACAGGGAGAAAGACCCAACTAACTTGGTCTCACTTACCACAAGGTTTCAAAAATTCCCCCACCCTGTTTGGGACTGCCCTAAGCCAAGACCTCCAAAATTTTCATTCTGCACCAGGGAAAAGAGTTTTGTTACAATACGTAGATGATTTGCTTCTTGCAGCATCGTCAGAACTTGAATGCTGGCAAGGCACTCAGGAACTGTTACAACTCTTGTAGGAACGTGGATACAAAGTATCCCAGAAAAAGGCGCAACTATATAAAACCCAGGTGCGATATCTAGGGTTCATAGTGTCTCAACATCAGCAAGAATTGGGTAGGGGTGCACGAAAGTCACTTACCTGGTCTCGCAGCTTTTCGCGGTGGGGGGGAGGTGCTTCGCTGCTCTCCCCCCGAAGTTCAGGCGGGGGGGAGGCTTCCCGCCTCGCCCGGCCGAAATTCAGGCTGGGGGGGAGGCTTCCCGCCTCACCCAGCCGAAATTCAGGCCGGGGAGGAGGCGCCTCGCCTCGCCCGGCCGCGAAATAAAAAGTTAAAAAAAAAACGCCCCTGTGATAGGCTACGTGACGATTAACGTAGCCTATCACGGCTAGATATGCAAAGTCAGCCGTGATAGGCTACGTCAATCGTCATGTAGCCTATCACGAGTGACTTAATAAAAAAAAAAAGCGCGTACGCAAATGGCGGCCCCCATAGGGAGCCGCCATTCACGTTCCTTATTTGGTCGCTGTAGTCTACATAAAGATTTACGTAGACTACGGCGAAAATAAGGGCAACGCAAATAGCATTGCCCTTATTTTCGCCGTAGTCTACGTAATCTTTACGGAGACTACAGCGACCAAATAAGGAACGGGAATGGCGGCTCCCTATGGGGGCTGCCATTAGCGTACGTGCTTTTTTTGTTGTTTTTTTAAAGTCACCCGTGATAGGCTACGTGACGATTTACGTAGCCTATCACGGCTGACTTTGCAAATCTAGCCGTGATAGGCTACGTTAATCGTCACGTAGCCTATCACGGGGGCATTTTTTTTTTTTTAGTTTTATTGGAATGGCGGTGGCGGCAGCCAGTCGAAAGATCGGCTGCCACCCCCGCCCCTGACGAAGACCCGATGAACCACCGCCGGGACCCGCCGCCGGGAGGGACATTTGGGAAAGGTAAGTCCCGTCCCGGGGGGAGTGCGGGGGGCAGGGGGGCGGAGAATTTCTCCCCGAAACTTGTTCAGGGGGCTGAACACATTGGCACTCGGCCCCCCGAATTTTCAGGGAGAAATTCTCCGCCAACCCTAGAATTGGGCCCCGAATGAAAAGAGACCGTGTGTGCCTTGCCTGAGCCAGCCACTAGGAAGCAGGTGTGAGAGTTCCTGGGGGCCACCGGATTCTATAAAATTTGGATTCCCAACTTCGCTGTAATAAGCAAGCCTTTGTATGAAGCTACTAAGAGTCCAGAGACAGCACCGTTTCAATAGGAAGAGCCCCAAAGAAGAGCTTTCATAAACATTAAAACAGCGCTACTTCAAGCACCAGCTCTAAGACTTCCTGATGTGGCTAAGCCCTTCCTGTTGTATGTGCATGAGCGAGACAATGTGGCAGTAAGAGTACTAACACAGCAGTTAGGCTCTTGGCAGCGACCTGTTGCATATTTATCTAAACAATTAGACCCAATTGCCAAAGGCTGGCCAGCATGTCTAAAAGCCATTGCAGCAACAGCTCTCTTAGTCCAAGAAGCAGATAAGTTGTCAATGGGACAGGAGCTAACTGTCCGCGTTCCACATGCAGTACTCACTCTGATGGAATACAAAGGGAATTATTAGTTCACCAACGAGCGCATGACCAAGTACCAAGCTATGCTCTGTGAAAACCCACGAATTAAATTAGAAGTGTCATCAAACTTAAATCCAGCCACGTTGCTGCCAATAGATCCAAGAAGTCAGCCCGAACACAACTGTATCGAAACTATAAATGAAGTTTATTCCAGCCATCCAAATTTGCGTGATAGCCCCTGGCCACACCCAGATATCACCTATTTTACTGATAAAAGCAGTTTTGTCCAGGATAGAAAGAGGTATGCCGGCTATGCAGTAGTAACTAGAGACAGAGTCATTGAGGCCAATCCCTTGCCTGTAGGAACCTCAGCCCAAAGAGCAGAATTAGTTGCTCTTATTTGAGCTCTAACACTGGCCGCTGGACTCACCGTCAATATTTACACAGACTCTAAGTATGCCTTTACTACCCTCCACGCCCATGGGGCATTGTACCGTGAAAAGGGGTTAATAAACTCAGTTGGCCAAGGTTTAAAAAATGTAACAGAAATATCAGCCTTATTAGATGCTGTGTGGCACCCCAAACAAGTGGCAGTAATGCATTGTCGAGGACATCAGAAGGGGACCAGTGATGTAGCAAAAGAAAATAGATGGGCAGATCAAGTGGCAAAGCAAGCTGCCCTCCAGGTAGAACAAAATAAGAAAAAAGAAGAGATAGCAGTCGTAGCAACTCCGCTGTTCCAGGTCAACTTGACAGATGTGTGTCCAGCATATACCCCAGAAGAAGATCAAATGGCTGTTAATTCCCTCCAGGCTAAAAGGACAGTCCAAAAGTAGTGGGAGTTGCCAGATAGACGGATCTATGTACCTCATCGGCTAGCCTAGAGTATCGTACAGACAGCACATAAAGCTACTCATCTGGGAAAGAGCGCCCTGGCAGCATTGCTGCAAAAGCAAGTTTACATCAATGGCATACACAGCCTTGTCAATTCAGCATCTGTGCAGTGTGTAGAATGTTCCAAAAATAATCCAAGACAGGGAAAAGGACCTCCGCCAGGCATTCAGCAATATGGTTCTCTTCCTTTCAAAGCCTTAGTGGTTGACTTCATCGACATGCCCAGGGCAGGACATTATCGTCACCTATTAGTTTTTGTGTGTTCTCACACCAGGTGGGTAGAGGCTTATCCCACCCGGACTAAAAAAGCAAGAAAAGTTATAAAGGCCTTATTGAGAGACATCATCCCCAGACATGGGCTACCTTTGTATATCGAATCCGATAACGGCCCTGCCTTTGTCGACAAAGTGTTGCAAGAAATTAATCATTTGCTCGGCATACAATAGAAACTCCATTGTGCCTACCGTCCACAAAGTTCTAGACAGGTGGAAAGGATGAATCGAACCCTCAAGACCCACTTAGCCAAGTTGTGTCAAGAAACTAAAAAAAAAATAGATAGAAATTTTGCCCTTAGCTCTGTTCAGAATTCGCTGTACTCCTCACAAAACTACTGGTTTGTCTCCATTTGAACTGATGTATGGCAGGCCTCCTCAAATATTAGTTAGATTAAAAGGAGACCTACAAAAATTAGCAAATGTCAGTCTAAGACAAGAAATTCAAGCGCTGGGCAAGGTTCTCCAAGCCCAGCGCCGGTTTGTCTTAGAAAACAGACCCCCAATTCCCATTACAGAAATTCATCCTTTCCAGCCGGGAGACGAAGTGTAGGTCAAAAAATGAAAAAATGACCCTTTGACTCCCAAATAGAGAGGACCAAACACTGTTATACTTTCCACCCCTACAGCTATAAAAGTAGCTGAAGTTAAGCCCTAGATACACTGGACACAAGTCAAAAGGGCAAGAGAGAGGAAGTAAACTGTAAACAGGAATCCTGAAAATCCTTTAAAAATCATTCTAAAAAAACAGTAAGAAGATTCAGACTAGACCTTACTGTGGGCACACTGGGAGACTGTCCATCCAGCGTACGGTCAGATCTGCAAATCCCAAAAGAAGATTAAGTATGTATGCTGTTAAGTTAATAAAATTAATAGTACGGAATTATGCTTTCCTAATAAAATATGAAAAAGGGGGGCCTGAGAGTCTGCCCCAGCATTTTAGTAAAAATTATTGGCTCCATCTAGCCAACATTACTGGAACCAATCATTTTTGCCTGCCAAAAAACATACCCGCAAGTAAGCTCATTACTACTTGTTTAATACCCATCTGTAATCATCCTGAAAAAATTAAAAAAGATACCATGTTAAAAGTTTATGAAGTAAGTTTAACTTATTCCCAAAATGCTGATTAGGGCATAGTTTCAAAAACCTTACCCCCTGCAGAATTTTATCTAAACACCCCCGTTGTTGCTGCCACAAATGCTACGTGTGTTCGAATGATCGATTGTCAAAAATCTGCAAAAAAATGTAAAACTATCCCTGGCCCATATCTGCAAAAAAATGTAAAACTATCCCTGGCCCATATCCCTTCCACTGTAATAAAATTCAAAATATATCTTATAATGAGGCCCATATACTTTTGCCCAATGGGTGGTTTTAGACCTGTGGTTCCCGTATCTGGTCATTTATTCCAGCCAACTTGTCCGATAGCCAACCATGTTGCCTCAGTCACCTAGCACCATTTCTTCCCCCCGGCCAACTAAAAAAAGGATTACAAAACGGCAGCGCCGAGCACTCCAGCTAACTGAAAGTTGCAATAGCCACTTGCAACTTTATTGAGATTCAGAAAAATTGGCATTGGCAGTATCATTAGTTGGAGTTCCAGCTCTAGCATTAGCTGATAGTTTAAAAATTAATCGGCTAGCTTGTGCCATGGCCAAAAGCATAAACGCCACCTCACAAGCACTGACCCTACTAAATAAAGAGTTTCATGACCTAAGGGTTTTAGAAAATAGAGCTGGAATAGATTACCTCTACCTCCTCCATCATTTGGGCTGTGAGACACACCAAAAGCTTTGTTGTTTTAACCTGACTGATAACAGCAATGCTATAGACAAACAGATCAACAAATTGCACCAAATAGTCAACGATATCAAAATAGGGCACCATAATTGGCTCGATTAGTTAACCTCTTGGCTTCCAGATCTCAGTTGGCTCAAAGCATTATTTGTTCTGATTCTACGAGTAGTATTAATGGGAGTACTGTTATGTTTTTGTGCCCCGTAGATAATACATTGTTTAACTAATCTGTTTACAGCCTTGACCACAAAGACTGCTGCCAGCTATGCTCTAATGGCTCAGCAAGATGTTAGATAAAAAAAAAAAAATGCTATGAAAATCTCGCAATATGCTCACTTTGCTAATTACGTTGTTAGCTCAGGTAAACAAATGCTATAATTGTAATAAAATTATGCATTTAAGGGGGGAATGTAGCAGCCATATCAAGGGGTCAGACTAAGTGGCCTCATGTTCTTGCTGAGCTAGCATAGTTTAGTAGTGGGAACAGCAGAATTAAACTTCTCCTGTCAGCAAGGGAGGATTGCATAACATAGTCATGAGTTCTGTCTCTTTGCTTATTGCAGCAACGGTATCTCAGTTCTTTACATAGAATGCCCTATAACCCATTTCCTGTACTGTAAACAACTGTGCTAACTGTATAACCACAAGAAAGGGGGTGGGATAGAGGGTCGCTTGTGTGTCATCAACTCTATAAAAGTAATGTGTGGCAATGCTTCGGGGCTTCTGGCTCTTTGGAAGAGATTCCAGCCTTAAGCCCACACGTTAATAAAGTACTCATTTTCCTGCACTCCGTGGTCTCTCTGACTCTGATTTCTGCTACATAAGTAAACTTTTAGTCATAAAAAACAGATAAATGAAAACGTTTGGTTGGATTGTGGCCTATGGATGGACTGTACCATAATTGTTTTGCAGTTTTATTTGTAGCCAACTCCTGTGAGCTTCTGGAAAAGAAGTATAACACTGTGTCCAATAAATAGCTGAAATATAAAAAGAAGAGGGTGCCCGCTTCAGTGAATGAAATGCGCACCCACCTGAGATTTAATTAGGCAAATTTTATAGGGATGTATGAAAGTCACTTACCTTTCGCGGATTATGTTGATGGTGGGGGGGGGCGTTCCGTCCCTCTCCCCGGAATCCTCGACGGGGGGGAGGCGCTCTGTTCCTTCCCCCCAGAATCCTCCGCAGCCGGCTGTGCTCCGCGGCAGCTCTGCAGAGCAGCCGGCCAGGCCCAGCTAGGCCAGAGCCGTCTGCAGCTGGATTTCCGGCCACGGAGGGCTCTGGGGAGAAAAAAAAACCCCGCATACGCAAATGGCAGTGCCTACGGCCGCGACTATTTGCATTCCTTATTTTTGCCGTCTTAATCTACGTAAATATTTATGTAGACTAAGACGGCAAAAATAAGGGGAACGCAAATAGCGTAGCGGACGCTATTTGCGTTCCCCTTATTTTCGCCGTCTTAGTCTACGTAAATATTTACGTAGACTAAGACGGCCCAAAATAAGGAACGCAAATGGTGGCGGCCGTAGCCGCCGCCATTTGCGTATGCCTTTTTTTTTTTAACCCAGTCATTTTAGGCTACATAAAAACTTACGTAGCCTATCATGTATGGGTTAAAAAAAAAATGCGTATGCAAATGGCGGCGGCCGTAGCCGCCACCATTTGCGTACGCTTTTTTTTTTTTTACCCAGACGTTTTAGGCTATGTAAAAACTTACATAGCCTATCACGTCTCTGGGAAAAAAAAAAACACACCTGCAAATGGTGGCAGCGGCAGCCAGTCGGAAGACCAGCCGCCGCCGCCACTGCTGCCGCCACCAAAGCCTCTGCCGGAGGCGCCACCACCCGGAAGATCCGCCCCAGGTAAGTCTCGTCCTGGTGGGGGTCCACGGGGGGGTGGCAGGCAGTTCCGCCACAGATTTCGGGGGGCCGAATGCACTGGCATTCAGCCTCACCGAGATCCATGGCGGAATTCTCTGCCATCCCTAAAAATTTAAGCTGTTAAATTAATGCGTAACATTACATATGAATGGTACATTATTTGTTTACTTCCAGGTAATAACTACTAGAAACATAAGAACCTGTTGGTCAAATACTTCGGTACCATAGGGTGTCCACTTGCACATCCCCCCAAAAGGGGAAATGCATTAGAGGGCATCCTAGAATCATAGAATCATATAATAGTAGGGTTGGAAGGGGCCTATAAGACCATCGAGTCCAACCCCCTGCTCAGTGCATGAATCCAAGTCAGAGCATCCCTGACCAATGGCTGTCCAGCCTCATCTTGAATGCCTCCGGTGTGGGACAGCCCATTACCTCCCTGGGTCATTGGTTCCATTGTCGTATTGCTCTAACAGTCAGGAAGTTTTTCCTGATGTTCATCCGGAATCTGGCTTCCTGTAACTTGAGCCCATTATTCTATGTCCTGCCCTCTGGGATGATGGAGAAGAGATCCTGGCCTTCCTCTCTGTGACAAGCTTTCAAGTACTTGAAGAGCGCTATCATATCTCCCCTCAGTCGTCTCTTCTCAAGGCTATTTGTATAGGTACATTTAAATATATAGGTGCAAATTTAGAAATAATAACTATAATTTAAATAGCAATAGAAGACATCTCACCATGGTGGAGAAGATCAACACGGGGACCTGTGTCCCTGCTGCTAACTAACAGTGCATGGGCAGCTTCAAGGCCCCCCTGCTCTCCCCTTCTTATGGTTCTTTGACTATAAAACTGACTCGGACTTGTCAGCCTATCAAATAGGGAACACCTTCAAATAGAGGACTGTCCTCTGTAAAGTAGGATTCCCAGCCACCCTAACAAAGAAGAATTTTTGCAGAAAATGGGGCTGGCTTCCTTTACTGAGTTTTCACAATTCCTTGACAATTTCTAAAAAGTTCCTATCAAATACCTTCTCACCTGCAATGTAATAGATGAGGATGATTAGTCTTTAAGGCTACATGTGACTGTAAGAGTTTAGACACCATACCTCTCACCATTGATGTAAAAAGTTTTCAAAGGGTGGACTAAAGCTTGATGTGTATTCAAAACAAATCATTATGTTCTAGTTTATGTTGTAATTTCTGCAGTGATCAGTTTGTTGAATGTATGTTTTTAATTAGTTTTAAACATCTGGTAGCCTTGAAACTATATAGTATCAGTTGAATAATAGCAAAAGGCACTGATGGATGTTTCCTTTTATCTAACTGTCTAGATTCTGAATTAATTTCTTCATAGGTTCACTAGAACCAATGATATTGCTCTTTAAGAGAATGTAATTAGGACTCTTGACGGATTTAATCAATGTGAAGTATGCGCTATACAATGCATCTGATCAAAAGCAGTGTAATAATCCAAAAGTTTTTTCACATGTGACCTAAAAAGTCCCTTTGAAGCACTCTTATGCTATTTGCATGCACACGTGAATGTTGTTAATGCAGAATAGACAGCAAAAGAAAGCCATTTTTGTCTCTTTGGCCTACAGTCTCCAGCTGTTGATGCAAAGTACACTTTATATGCACCCATGTCCTGATGTGGGCTCAGGTCTGTTGCTAGATATTTTGGCGCCCTAGACAACATGGTATTTTGGTGTCCCAGTGGGCATGCCATTACCGCTGCCACCGTCTCTTTCCCTCCCCACCTCTCTTCTCTCTCCCCACCCCCACATTTTCTTCTCCACCTGCCATCCTCCTCTTCTTCTTTGCTCTCCCTGCCTCCTGCCACACTTCAAGGGTTCTTTCTTTAAAGTGAGGCATTCTGGGTGAGGTAGCCCTGGAAATTGCCTGTGCTGTGGCAGGAAAGGTGGTCTTCATAGCCTCCTCATTTTTAGTGGATTACAAGGGATCACGAAAATAGGTCATAGAGGAAGGCATGCTGTGAAACAAATTAATAATATCTGCTGAAGCAGTTATTCTTATGTGGGTGAAGAAGCTGCTGTTGTAGCGGACTGGGTGTGTTCACTGCCTGTGACTATACATCCTGCCTGCTTCTGGCCATAGGTCTTGTATTCTGTTTGCTAAGCACTAAGGATGAAACTACATGTGACATAGAAGATCGGATACTGGCCCTCCCAATGTCTTTAACACCCACCGACCCACCCCCAAAACCCTTTAAGGGTGCAATCGTATGCATGTTTAGACAGAAGAAGTCCTACAACTCCCAGCATTCCCCAGACAGCCATGCTAGCTGGGGAATGCTGGGAGTTGTAGGATTTTTTTCTGTCTTAACATGCATAGGATGATTGCACCCTAAAGTTGCTATGGTGAGCGGAATTGGCTTGGGGCAGCGGTTAGGGGATTATTTAACCCCTTCCCCTGTGCCCTTACCCATATTAGTTATTTCTTTAATGCATTTTAGTCCTGCTCATCAGCCAAAAGGGATCCCAGAGAAGTTTATATACAATCAATTAAAAACACCAATGGGATACTTAAGAAGAACAATCTGAGGAAAATCGAATCCTTCGAAATGTGGATATACCAGCACATGTTGATGATACCGTGGGCTGATCGAATAACAATTAAGAACATACCATGTAGAGTAAGCAAACAAAGAGAACTAATACATACCATCAAGAGAAGAAAATTACAATGCCTTGGTCATATTACCCGAGGTGGAAAATACAACCAACTTACTATGCAAGGGAAAATTGAAGGAAAAAGATCAATGGGAAAGAAGACAAACATCATGGTTAAAGAATTTGAGGGAATGTTTTAGCTGTACTTCTCTAAAATTATTCAGAGCAGCAGTGTCAAAAATGAAAATAGCTGTATAATAGCTAAGTTCTGATAGGAGATGGCACCTTAAGAAGAAGAATTAAAAACAGGACAGTCCCTGCCTGTAGGTTCTAGGGATGGAGGAGAATTCTGCCACGGACTCCAATGAGGCCGGATTCTAAAGAATCCGGCCCCCCAGAGCCCATGGCAGAATGGAAGACTTACCCCCGCCCCCAGGAGGAATCCTCTTCAGCTGGATCCTCCAGCTCCAGATTGCCAGCGATATGGCCGCCAAGCCATATCACTGGTTGAAGGGAAGTGGCTGTGGATGCAAATGACATCCAGGACGCCACTTGCGGCTGTAAAGGCCTTAGTTTAAGGTAAATGCCACCATAAATGGCTGCATTCACCTTAAACTAAGGCCTCTACAGCCGCAAATGGCGTCCTGGATGCCATTTGCATCCACAGTCAGTTTCCTCCCTTCAACCAGCGATTTGGCATGGTGGCCGTAGCGCTGGCACTTTGGAGCCGGCCAGCAGCTCCACAGAATTGCCGCGGAGCAAAGCTGACCGAAGAGGATTCTGGGGGGGAGGAACGGATCGCCTCCCCCCCTGCGGACACCCCCCCCCCCAGAACGGCAGGTAAGCATTCTGCCCATCCTTAGTAGGCTCACAATCTAAAAAGATACAACACAAGAGGGAAAAGGGGTGGGGAAGGAAGACAAAAAAAGCAAGGATCTTTCAGCAGGTCTGGTGAAACGGCCCTGCTTCCCAATTTAGCTCCCTCTGCTGCAGCCTATCAAAATACCCCTTCTTTCTAAATCTGCTGATGGGTGCATGTGCAGGGAAGTCAGGCATAATACTAAATTTTTGGCACAGCTTTTTTAAATTAAAAAATGGGCGATGTGGGTCATCTTCCCCCTCCACTACCACGATACTCCTGAAACAACACTACATTGACACTTTTTACATGAGGCTTTTATTGTGTGTTCATGATTGTGACATTGTCATCCTCCAGGGCCTCTCCCACTCTTTGTAACCATTATCACAGGGTGTTTTTTTTTTTCTTTCCTAATGAGGAAAGTCTGCTATTATTTAGAAAACGCATTATAAAGCCCTGTGTAATTGTGCAATTCAGCTATACCACAGCACCATCTAGTGGTTGTGGAATGAAAAATACATTTATTATTATTTCATTTTTTATACATATTACATTTCTATACCACCCAATAGCTGAAGCTCTTTGGGCAGTTCACAACAATTAAAATTACAGCAAGACAGAGAAAGAAAGAAAAACCCTGGAAAAAAAACATGTGTAAAGAACCCGATCTTAATCCCGCAAAGAATCCAGAATAAGTAGCCTCAGTAAAGGTGCAAGATAACAGCCTCATGTAGAAGTGCTCTACATCATGATGTAGAGGAATTGTGGGGGGAATAGTGGCCCACTGTGACATCAATTTGCAGTTGTGGTTGCAAAGCAATTATGAAAAGAGAACACACACATACACACCATGAAGCTCACTGGGTGACTTCAGACCAGTCACTGACTCTCAGCCTAATCTAACTCACAGGACTGTTGAGAGCATAAAATGGAGAGGAGAGGAGAGGAGAGGAGAGGAGAGGAGAGGAGAGGAGAGGAGAGGAGAGGAGAGGGAGGATCATGTATGCCACCTTCAGCTCCTTAGAGGAGACATGGGATTTAACGTAACAAACAAATAAATAAATCCCTGCTGCTACAGTCACCACCACCACTCGTCAAGGCAATTCCCCTCCAGGGCCATTAAATTTAAGAATTTCTCCTGCCACCTGAGAATGTTACCAAAAATCCTACCCCACTTTCACAACCCGTAACTGGCACTGTGAAAGTGGGGTGGCATTTCCAGCACAGCTTTACACCTGTCTCCTTTTCTCCAGCAGGTCTAATAGCAGCTTTGGGGGGAAGGAGCCATTTTGATCGAGAACCTGTGCAGGGGAAAGGGTTAAGCAGATCCCCTCTCCACCCCCTGGACTGCTGCTGATAGTCAATTTGTCCCCTCTCCCGTGGCTGTTTTTCAGCTTGAAATCAGGGGTGGGGAACCTCTTTCAGCCCAAGGGTCAAGTTCAGTTTCAATGAAGTGGATGGCCACATTCCAGTCGTGGGCATGGCCCAAAGCAAAAGGGGTGGGGCTAAAATCCCAGCTCATTTCAGCTTAAGTCACTAAGCCTTAGGAGAGGCATTCCAACTTTTTAGAAAGTGGAAAAAAAAACTGTAAGAAAGCTGAGAAACCACCAAATGACCAGCAGTCGAGGAAGAGTGGGTGGGGCCAGGAGAAAGGGGCATGACCATCTAGTCAGTGGAGGCTGGTGGCTCCGATCTCAGTGGTGCGGTGAATCCATTCCAGGTTTTTGTCAGAACTCTAAAGGACCTATCCAAGGTGAGGAACCCGGAGCAGATGTACCACCCCACTGACATTGGAGCCACCAGCCTCCACTACATGTGGTGAACCCTCGAGGGCTGAATTGGGATCCCAGGAGGGCTGGATTTTGCCCCTCGTGCTGTGGACCCCCATCTCTGCTTTAAATCATGTGGATGGATAAGCATCTACCCAGAACACTGTTATCTGGCCTCTGTGGCACACATGTCTGTTAGTGAAACTGTAGCTCACAGAATAAGACCCAGAGCTTCCTGATAATCCCTTGGCTAAACTTTGTAAAACTCGAGAGAAGGCCTGAAAAAAATGTACTGATGTATGTTAACATCTACGTGTTTTCAGTCGAGGCACCTTTCTGACTAAAACCAGACTGTTCAGTGATCACAGGGAACTGAAGGTCCGTTACCACAAGTGATTGTGGATTCAGATTAAATCAAAACTGAGGTAGGTTCACACTTTCATCAAATGTCTCTACTAGCAATTGGGAGACTACTTTAGAAGATAAAGACAAGGTTGAGGGTAGAGACATGACTGGGCATGCACGCACGCACACACACAATTACATTTACAGTTTTAAAAATGCCACACTGATTCCTGATATGTTTCACAATGCAAGTTTTTTCTCAGGTTGAGGTTAGCCCAGCTTGGAAAGAGCATCGCATAGCAAACTAGAGCAGAATGCAATTTTTTTCATAAAATTGTTCGACTATTGAATAAATTTATTATTTAGAGTAACTTGGAGGCAAACAAATGTAATTACAATGTTGTGTTGCATCTTAATTTTTCTCAATCCCCTACCCCCATTTTTTTTAAGAAACCTTTTTGAAAGGTGACATTTAGGTTGCAGTCCTAGCTCCTCTTTCTTGGGAGTAGGCCCTATTGAAGCCCTATGGGACATCTGAGTAGGTTTGTGTAGGATTGCACTGTTAGATCTTAAATCCTTTGTGATCACCAATCAGTCTGGTTTTAGTCAGAAAAGTGTCTCGCCTGAAAACACATAGACATTGCATAGATCAGTACATCTTTTCTCAGCCTTTCCCTCAAGGTTTATAAAATTTAGCCAATGCAATTAAAATGCAGTGGAAGCTGAGCTGATCTCTAAATATTTCATAGTTTAAACTATATTTCAACACTGGGCACAAAAGCAGCTGTCTGTTACTTTTTTTAGTTGACTTATCAGCGTTTTCCTTCTCCTTTTAGTTCCTCCACAGCGTGGGGTGATGATCTATACTGTGCCTATTGTGATTTTAACAGTTTCAATCTCCCTTTCACTTCAAGCACAGGCATGTCTACTAGACCTGCCAACTACCTGTCCTTAAAGAGCACAGTGAAAGACACCTGAACGCCACAGTGAAGACCTGACTGGTCTCTAGTGCTGTTAATCCAAATAACATGGGATTGTGGCACTTAGAAGGGGATGACAGAGCAGAGGTGCACTCTGCTTTCTGGCCCCATCTTGGGATGCTGGGGAAATCCGAGACGCACTAAAATGATTCGGATCTCTAAGAATCTGACCTGTGGAATCACTGTGGACTGGCCTCCTCGGGCTGTGCGGAGTGCGTGGACTTTTGGACCTCTTCTTTAAAAAAACTGTCCTGAAATTTATGCAAATTTATTCGTAGGAAAATATGCACGTTTCTGCTGAGACATATGCCATGCCGGAAAATATATATGTGGGGGAAAGTTGAATGGAATGGGGGACAATACGCTAAATGTTACGTACTAACATAAATTACATAAATTGTTGCAATTCCTTTTAGTATGTTTCCTCAAACGGGAAAAAATTGAATGTGAACAGACACCAGAACAAACAACACTGCACAATCCATGAAACACACATGGGATGGATTTCACCTATCTGGACATCCCTAATCCCATCAGGATAGCCACAAAACATAACAGAGTCAGCAGTTACAGCAGCCTTCCAAAACCTGGTGCTCTCCAGATGTGTTGGACTGCAACTCTCATCATTCTTAATGGCCATGCTGGCTGGAAAGGATGGTCATTTGGTAATGACCAGTAGCACAGATGCTTTTGAAAAATGATTAGACAAATTCACGGAGGATATTAGCCACACTAGACAAGAACAAAACTTCCATATTCAGAAGGCAGTGTATCTCATAAGAACATAAGGAGAGCCATGCTGGATCAGACCAAGGGTCCATCTAGTCCAGCATTCTGTTAACACAGTTGCCAATCAGCTGTTGACCAGGAACCCACAAGCAGGACATGAGTGCAACAGCACCCTCCCACCCATGTTCCCTAGCAACTGATGTACATAGACATACTGCCTCTGATACAGGAGGTAGCATGTAGCATCAAGACTAGTAGCCATTGATGGCCTTCTCCTCCATGAATTTGTCTAACTGCCTTTAAAACCATCCAAAGTGGTGGCCATCACTACTTCTTGTGGTAGCAAATTCCATAGTTTGACTATGCGCTGTGTGAAGAAGTACTTCCTTCTATCTGTCATGAATCTCCCACCAATCTGCTTCATGGGATAACCCCAGGTTCTAGTATTTTGAGAGAGGGAGAAAAAATGTTTCCCTATTCCACACCATGCATAATTTTGTACACCTCTATTGTGTCTCCCCTTACCCTCCTTTTCCTCAGGCTAAACAGTCCCAGCTGTTGTAACCTTCTCTCCTAAGGCAGATGTTCCAGCCCCTTGATCATTTTAGTTGCCCTTTTCTGCACTTTTTCCAGCTCTATAATATCCTTTTTTAGGTGCAGTGACTAGAACTGTACACAGTATTCCAAGTGTGGTCGCACCATAGATTTGTATAGGGGCAGTATGATATTGCAAGTTTTATTCTCAATCCCTTTTCTAATTATGCCTAACATGGAGCTGGCCTTCTTTACAGCAGCCGCACACTGCCTCGACATTTTCATTGAGCTGTCCACCACAACCCCAAGATCTCTTTCTTGGTCAGTCACCACTAGCTCATATTCCATCAGGCTATACTTGAAGTTGCGATTTTTTGCCCCAACATGCATCACTTTACACCTGCTTACATTGAACCTTGGGAGGTGGTGGGCTGTCCCACATTGGAGGCATTCAAGATGAGGCTGGACAGCCATCTGTCAGGGATGCTCTGACTTGGGTTCCTGCATTGAGCAGGGGGTTGGACTCAATGGCCTTGTAGGCCCCTTCCAACCCTACTATTCTATGATTCCATGAACCGCATTTGCTATTTAGATGTCCATTCTCCCAGTTTGGAGAGATCCTGTACTGTAAAACACCAGATTTCACAATAAGGGAAATAGCAGGAATATACCTTTCTAAAGTACTGTGTGCCCCCCATCACAACAGTTCTTCTGTATTTATACATAGTTCTCTGCTGCTGTATAAAACAAATACCAAACAAGTAATAATAAGTAATAAGTGGAATTGGCAACCGAAGTTGAGGCAGAATGTCATCCTACTTGTGTCTAATGTACTGTGAGTTACAATTGCCATACTGAGCTTGTTATATAGTGCATGTGGCAGCTGATTCACAAACTATAGTAGTGCAATGTTCAGGTATCTTTATGTATCCAAGATAAAGTGATATCCGATGTGGTAGGTTCTCAAATTTCATACCACTGAAGTGAAGCCATCCTTTAAAAGCTGTTTCCCGCCTCCCAGCTGAGCAGAGCAGAGCAAGCTGCTCCAGCTGGTCCAGGAACTACAGAAGCAGGCAAGCTCCCAGAGAGCGAGCGAACAGGGGGAGCAAACAGGAGTTGGCCAGGGGAGTTGCAGTGGTTGAAGAGACAAAGGAGACAGAGGCTAAGAGGTAAGTGGGTTGCAGGAAGCCCAGCGGGCTGCCCTTTATCCTTCTGATTGGCTGTGAGCTCACCAGGTGCTTTTGAGAGCTCCAACTGAATTGGAGGGGTGTGGCCTGAGTACTCCCAGCAGCTGACTGGGCGGGAAGCTTCAGTCTGTTTCCCGCCTCCCAGCTGAGCAGAGCAGAGCAAGCTGCTCCAGCTGGTCCAGGGACTACAGAAACAGGCAAGCTCCCAGAGAGCGAGCGAACAGAGTGAGTGAACAGGGGGAGCAAACAGGAGTGGGCCAGGGGAGTTCGGCAGGGGAGGTCAAGGGGGAGGCCACTAACATTTTTTTTTAATTATTTTTATTTTTTATTTTAACTAACTTTTTTCCATTTATTTGTCTTGTAACACACACTTTCACACCAGTGGGACTCTGCTTTTAACCTCTACTGAGTAGAGGAGCAGGCACAGGCTAGTCTAGAACAATCACAAAGCTAGACACAAAAAGGGAAAAGACGCTATGGAAGGACAAGACTCTCCAGTGGTGGTGACCTGCAAGGTGTGTGCAATGTTTGTTTTCTTGCCTGTGAACAACATGGCCTACACCTACAACAAGTGCAAGTTGATCACGCTGCTGGAGGAAAAAGTAAGTGGACTGGAGCGGCAACTGTCGACCCTTCGGGGAATAAGAGAACACGAAGAGTTCTTGGACAGAATGGGGGAACTACAGCAGCAAAGGGCAGACCAGAAGCTTGAAGAGCAACAGCAAGATAAGGCAGTGGGAAATGCTGAGGTGAAGAAAAATGGAATAGAGGATACTCCTGGAAAAGGGTGACAGTTAGGAGAAGAAGAACTAGATGCTACTCTGCACCAGTGGAAGCAGTGGAGCTGTGGAACCGATTCCAGGTACTTGTGGATGAGACTGGAGGACAGCCTGCAGAGGAAGAATCACAGGGGAACCTGCATGAGAGTGAGCAAGAGTCTAAAGGTCAGTCAAACAGAGGCGATGAAACCCAGGCCTACAACAACAAGAAGAGAAGAGTGGTAGTAGTGGGAGACTCCTTGCTGCGTGGGATCGAGACCCAAGTATGTCGCGAAGACCCATGGACTCGCCAGGTATGTTGTCTCCCAGGAGGACAGATTAGAGATGTGACTGAAAGGTTGCCTGCACTCATAAAGCCCACTGACAGGTATCCCTTTCTTCTCATCCATGTGGGAACAAATGATACTGCCAAGCGGAGCTACGAAGAGATCACGTCAGACTTTGAAGCTTTGGGAAGGAAACTCAAGAACTTTGGGGCCCAGATAGTTTTCTCATCCATCCTTCCAGTAGTTAGAAGAGGGATAGAAAGGGAACGAAAAATACTCCGGGTGAATGACTGGCTACAAAGGTGGTGCCGACGAGAGAGATTTGGATTCTGGGACCACGGGCTATACTTCCTGGAAGATGGGCTGTTGGCTAGGGATGGGTTGCACCTCACAAAGGATGGGAAGAATGTGTTTGGCCACAGCATGAAGAACTTCATCAGGAGGGCTTTAAACTGAATCCTACGGGGAAGGGAGATGTAATGTTGGGGGTAACAATGGACATAGGCGCATGCACTGCAATGGAGAGAACAGCTCTGATAGGGCCCAATAATAGTCTTCAGACACATGTAGGAAGAAAGCCAGGCTATGAAGCACATGGTCTTCGATGTCTATATACTAATGCCCAGAGTATGGGAAACAAACAGAATGAACTTGAACTCTTAATACAAGAGGGAAATTATGACCTGATAGGTATAACTGAGACTTGGTGGGATGACTCTCATGACTGGAATACAGCAATTGAAGGATATAACTTGTTCAAAAAGAACAGGAGGAACAGAAAGGGAGGTGGGGTTGCACTGTATGTGAAAAATACATATCTCTGCACAGAAATACAGGAGGAGGAGCTTGGTAGCCCCATCGAGAGCATCTGGGTTGAAATAAATGGAGCAAAGAATAAAAGGAACCTGGTGGTCAGAGTCTACTACCAGCCACCCAATCAAGGAGAAGACAAGGATGAAACTTTTGAAAAGCAAATAGCCAATGTTTTAAGGAAGCATGATATAGTAGTAATGGGGGACTTCAATTTTCCCGATATTTGTTGGGAGACAAATTCTGCAAAACATGGCCCCTCCAGGAAATTCCTGACTTGTGTGGCAGATAACTTCCTCCTACAGAAAGTAGAGGAAGGAACTAGAGGATCAGCTATCCTTGACTTGATCCTAAGCAACAGAGATGACTTAGTGGATAAAGTAGCAGTTACGGGAACTCTGGGGGAAAGCGACCATGTTGTACTTGAGTTCTTGGTTCTAAGGGAAGCAAAAGCCGAGTGTAGTCAAATGCGTACCCTGGATTTTAGGAAAGCTGATTTTCATAAACTCAGAACAATGATCAGTAAGGTCCCATGGCAAGCGATGCTAGCGAGAAAAGGAGTCCAAGATGGGTGGGAGCTTTTAAAAAAGGAAATTCTCAAGGCACAATCACAAGCAATTCCAATAAGAAGAAAAGGTGGAAGACAACAGAAGAAGCCAATGTGGCTTCACAAAATGCTTAGGGATGACCTGAAAACAAAAAAGGACACATATAGGAAGTGGAAAGAAGGCCAAGTAACAAAGGAAGAGTACAGGCAGATAGCACAGAATTGCAGGGATGGCGTCAGGAAGGCTAAAGCTGAGAATGAGCTGAGGTTAGCAAGGGATGCGAAAAACAACAAAAAGGCTTTCTTCAGCTACGTGCATAGTAAAAGGCAGAGGAAAGAAATGGTGGTTCAGCTATTAAATAAGGATGGCAAAATGATAACAGATGACAAAGAAAAGGCAGAGGTGCTCAATTCCTACTTTGGCTCAGACTTCTCCCAAAAGAGGGTCTATGACCCCCCTGGCAAAGGCCAAGTACAGGCTGAAGGGGCAGGATTGCAGCTTGAGATCGACAGGCATATGGTCAAGGAACACCTCATTACTTTGAATGAGTTCAAATCTCCAGGGCCAGATGAACTGCATCCTAGAGTCATAAAGGAACTGGCAGAAGAACTCTCAGAACCGCTGTCTATTCTCTTTGAGAAATCATGGAGGACGGGGGAAGTGCCAGATGACTGGAGGAGGGCTAACGTTGTCCCTATCTTCAAAAAGGGCAAAAAGGAGGAACCTGGGAACTACAGCCCAGTCAGTCTGACATCAATCCCTGGGAAAATTCTGGAGCAGATGATAAAGCAATCCATCTGGAAGCACCTTGACAACAATGCCGTGATTACTTGAAGCCAACATGGATTTGTCAAAAACAAGTCCTGCCAGACGAATCTGATCTCATTTTTTGATCAAGTCACCTCCCTTGTAGACCGTGGGAATGCTGTAGACATCATATACCTCGACTTCAGCAAAGCTTTCGACAAAGTGCCCCATGATTTCCTGATGAGCAAACTAGCTCAAAGTGGGCTAGATGAAACAACGATCCGGTGGATCCACAGTTGGCTACAGAATCGGACTCAAAGAGTGCTTATCAATGGGACCTTGTCAAACTGGGGAGAGGTAACGAGCGGGGTACCGCAGGGCTCGGTCCTGGGCCCAGTGCTCTTCAACATTTTTATTAATGACTTGGAGGAGGAGGTGCAGGGAATGCTGATCAAATGTGCAGATGACACAAAATTGGGCGGGATAGCTAATACTTTGGAAGACAGAAACAAAATTAAAAGTGATCTGGATAGACTGGAGCGCTGGGCAGAAAACAACAGAATGAAATGTAATAGGGATAAAGGCCAAGTTCTGCACCTAGGAAAAAGAAACCAAATGCACAGTTACAAGATGGGGGATACATGGCTCAACCACACTACAAGCGAGAAGGATCTTGGAATTGTTGTCGATCACAAGCTGAATATGAGCCAACAATGTGACGTGGCTGCAAAAAAGACAAAGGCTATTTTGGGCTGCATTCATAGAAGCATCGCTTCCAAATCCCAGGAAGTACTAGTTCCCCTCTACTCAGCACTGGTTAGGCCTCATCTGGAGTACTGTGTCCAGTTCTGGGCACCACACTTTAAGAAGGATGCAGACAAACTGGAGAGGGTTCAGAGGAGGGCAACAAAGATGATCAGGGGACTGGAAACAAAGCCCTATGAAGAGAGACTGAAAGAACTGGGCATGTTTAGCCATGAGAAGAGAAGACTGAGGGGAGATATGATAGCACTCTTCAAGTACTTGAAAGGTTGTCACAGAGAAGAAGGCCAGGATCTCTTCTTGATCATCCCAGAGTGCAGGACACGGAATAATGGGCTCAAGTTACAGGAAGCCAGATTCCAGCTGAACATCAGGAAAAACTTCCTGACTGTAAGAGCAATACGACAATGGAACCAATTACCTGGGTGGGCTCTCCCACACTGGAGGCGTTCAAGACGAGGCTGGACAGCCATTTGTCAGGGATGCTCTGACTTGGATTCCTGTATTGAGCAGGGGGTTGGACTCGATGGCCTTGTAGGCCCCTTCCAACCCTTCTACTATTCTATTCTATTCTGTTCTATTCTATTCTATTCTATTCTAAGATGCTCCCCTTGATACAATTGTCACTTAAGCTATGAAATATGTATGTTGTGCACTGCATGCCAGCCCTTCCCCAGTCCACAGCTCTTCCTAATCTGCCGCCTGAGGCAAAGGCTTCACTCTGCCTCATGGGTGGGTGTGGGGTGAGTGTGGGTGGCGGCTTTGTATTTCATGTTAAGTGTAATTAATATAGTGGTGGTGTTAATGAGCATAATAAAAATGGAGTGTTCAGTACCAGGCTTTAATGGTGTGCAGAACGTCAAAGTCAGAATGTATATTAGGACTGGCATTATAGCAAAAGAGCATGGTATAGTTCAAACCCAAACAGGGCTTATGCACATTGCTTGCTATGGACTGAGAGGAAATTAACTACAATAAAAACAAGCAAACCTGAATGGTCAGATCACCTATACAGCGTATGGTTCAAACAGCTGGCTGATTTTAATTAATATAAGAACTTCTTATGACTTTTCATGGACAGATATGTATCTTGTGTGCATTAATCTAACAGGCAATGGAAAGCATCAGCCTCTATGCCCACCCTCAGTCAGGGCCAGCCCTACCATTATATGGGGTCACATACTCACATCAGGTGGCATGGTGGGAAAAGTGGTGAATTGCCCCACTCTTCCCCCCGCCACCCCCGGAGGAGGGCCCACCCTTGCTTCCCTCAGCTGCAGCTGCCACCCACCTGCTTGCTTTCTTGGCCAGCATGCCATTCCCTCACTTGCTTGGTCAGCCAGCAGCCTGGCTGACTGCTTGCTCTTGCCTGCCCGGCTGCTCCTGCCTTTTGCCCCAGGCATGGGGCTCCTGCAAGAGGTTGCTCCCCGCCCCCCAGCAACAGAAATGGAGATTCTGCACAAGCTCCATGGAAGGGCAGCCCTGGCCCCTGCCCTGCTCCCACCTGGCATGCAAGAAAGGGGCTTGCAGGTGCTTCCTACGCCATCCGCCAAGGCAGACACACGCAGGCCGGGCAGGGTGGGGTGGTGGGTGGGCAGCGGCAGCACTGCTACCACCTCGCTTGAAGCAGCAGTGTACCTCGGGCCGGGCCTGCCCTCAATAAAGCAATCATCCCCTCCTGATTTCTTTATTGAGGGTGGGCATAGAGGCTGTTGCTTGCTTCCTTCTCTTCTTTGGAATGCAAGATGACATTAAACTAACTATCCTAGGCAGCATTTCAGGAATTCATGTGAGAAAACACTGTTTGTTCCAGCTTGCAATCAAAAGGGAATGTAATCTCTTCAAGCCATTTACAGTTCTCTTCTACAGCTGAGAAGCAGCATTAGTCACAGTTGGATCATGGCCTTTCTTCTGAGGCTGTGTGGGTATGCATGTCTCTTTACTCAAGTGGAACCAATAGATTAAAAAAAAAGTCAAACCATGGGGAAGAGTAACTTCAGAAGCTTAAAGGGTGGCACCTGAACATTTCTTGGGGATTCAATGAAGTCTTTTCTATTCTGGTCCTCATCCCATCACTATAGTTACACTTAATGCCTTCTGCTAGAGCAGCTGTTATCTCACAAAGGTGCACATTGTTCTAAAAGATAGCAGCACTATCTGAACATCAAGAGGACCTGCATGGTTAAGAAGACAACTTTTATTCCTTCTCAATATCTTTATTCAAGAGCCTTGGACCTAGTCCATACATGCTAAAAAAATCCATCACATCCATCTGCTGTCATGGTTGCAGCCATGTGCCAGAAGTAAGACATGAACTGATAGGACCATGTAGCTTCCCTGTGGTGATTTGTGTAAATAAAGGGCTAGCATAGAAGCTGTGTGCCAATATGTATTATATACACACACACCAGAGCTGTTATTTTCTCATTGTCTGTAGGTTCCATAGACTTAGTGATATTGTCAATTTACCGTGTCGTCTGATTCCGAGATGACAGCCCTAATTCAAAATGGTGGTTAAAAATGTTCATCTCCCCACTTCTGAGGCCAGTGCCTCAGGCAATAACGATGAAACAAAAGCTGAATGAAAGCTGAGGACTTTCAATGATACAGAAAGAGAATACTGAGCCATATAAGTACAGGCAAAGCTTAAAAGTTGAAAATCATGGGGAAATAATTTTCCTCTCAGTTGAAAACAACACCATAAATTTTGGACCACATCCTTTTTGCTGAAAGTTGAGCCATTATCAGTGGGGTTCAAAATGTGGACTGCAAATCTCTCCGGTTGTTCTGAGACATCATCGTCACCTAGATGTTTGAGGAACTGCAATTCATGGCATATCATTAATCTAAATTGCATTCTGATGTGGGCCAGCATCTATGTTTCAGCATCTTCATCCCCCCAAAACAAGCCCCATAAGTCTGTGTTGATCTTTGTTGAATTAGAAACGCTCCATTTCCTGTCAATAACATTATCTAGGACAAATGGCAATGGTGATAAGAAGAAATATTACCCATTAGACATCCATTTCACACAGGAAATTTATTAGCAGAGTTTGGTTGTGCTGAATGATTTGTTCCACAGAACTGGGAGCAGACTAGGTGGTCCAGTGATTCTGAACTCAATGGAAGCAAAGCCACTTGCTCTGCCTTGCCTTTCATGCTTCTTGGTTGACAAATTGGTTTTGACCTATCTGATAACAATGTTGATCCAAGAATTCCATCCTATGTTGAAACAGATTTAACAATGGACTGTAAAACAGAGGTGGCTAAATAATAGAATCATATCATAGAATCATAGAATAGTAGGGTTGGAAGGGGCCTATAAGACCATCGAGTCCAACCCCCTGCTCAATGCAAGAATCCAAGTCAGAGCATCCCTGACAGATGGCTGTCCAGCCTCGTCTTGAATGCCTCCAATGTGGGAGAGCCCACCACCTCCCCAGGTAATTGGTTCCATTGTCGGTAATTGGTTCCATTGTCACCAAATCACCAAATGTACTACAATAATTCAATCTGACTCTGAACTGCAGTCATTCTGTCAACTATGCAAGCAGTTTTGCTGTTGACTGCATTGGGTAAGTTGCTAGTAACAGGATCAGAGTCTTCCTCTAATGCTTTCAACAGCTGTGACTTGATGGGTTTTCATCAAGGCATCATCTGGACAGATGATGGCAGGATGGTATTCCAACAATGTAAAGCTGAAAAGTTTCTTCATATTGTATCCTCTTTCACATATCCCAGTTGATTGGCCTCTGAAAAGTAACAGTAGGCAAAGTCTGTTTATGTATGTATGCATTCAAGCATGCTCTTGAATATTTTCAGAGAGAGATTTTGTTTGTTTCTTCAAGCACTGCACCCCAAATGAGTACTTCTTGTTCTCACTAATTTGCTGGTTATGCAACTGTAATGAACATCAGAACATAAGAAGAGCCATGCTGGATCAGACCCAGGGTCCAACTAGTTTCAGCATTCTGTTCACACAGTGGCCAACTAGCTGCCCACTGGAAAACCACAAGCAGAACATGAGCGCAACAGCACCCTCCTGCCCATGTTCCCCAGGAACTGGTGCACATAGGCATACTGTCTCTAATACTGAAGGTAGTATATAGCTATCAGGATTAGTAGCCATTGATAGCCTTCTCCTCCAGGAATTTGTCCAACCCCCTTTTAAAGCCAAACTGGTGGCCATCACTACATTCTGGGGTAGCAAGTTCCATAGTTTAACTATGGGCAGTGTGAAGAAGAAGTCCTTCCTTTTATCTGTCCTGAATCTCCCACCAATCATCTTCATAGGATGACCCTGAGCTCTACTATTTTGAGAGAGGATTTAGTTTTGGTTTTGGAAGAATGGCAAGGAGTCAAGTGTGAACTTACAGAGTCATACACAGTGTCTAGTAGCATTTGTATACTTATTTGGTAGAGCATTTGGCAACTATTATGAGGTTAGAGTTGGTTCTCATAGCTGTACAGTGAAGGTCGGTGCTTTTTGCTACTAACAAAAGTTAGATAATACGCAGTAGCTGTCTTGCACAGTTCGTACCTTCCTCCTGATAAGAATGTTCCTTTCTCTGCTGTGAGAAATTTTCTTTCCTGCCAAGAAATTAAGCCCCCCCTTTCTCGTCCTTGGTGAAGGGAGGAGTGTGTGTGTGTGTGTGTATGTGTTGTGACAGTCTTTAACTCAGTAAGAGCAGGGGGTTGGACTCAATGGTCTTGTGGGCCCCTTTCAACCCTACTATTCTATGATTCTATGAGACAAGCCCCATAAAATCCTGGGTGGGCAGATTGATCTGCTACCTGTTCTCACCTGAGAGGGGGAAAGCACACCACCTGCTCAGGTAAACAGCCCCTGGGATAATGCCTACTGCTTCAAGGGAGCCTGGGCAGCTACAGCTTCAAGTTAAGGAGTGTGTGTAAGGTTTTGGTTGCTTTTATTATCTGCATCCAATTTCCATCAATAAACTACATCATTCTTTCACACAAGTGGACACAAGTTATATTGGCACCTCCGAATCTGTTTAGTGTGCGTCCTGGCAGGGTCAGGCTCCACGTTTAAGACAATAACAAATCTGAACTAACTTTGGAGGACACTAAAATGGACATGACAATGTTGTGATGTCTTCCTCCATATGTAAATCAAATGATTTTTGTTGGGATCCAGTTAATTCCATGATCTGTTGGACATACCATTCAACTTTATCTATTCTACTTTTGGACCACTGCTTGATGGATAAACCTGTTGTTGCAACAAATCTGTTGTTGAAAAATTCCCCTGGTTGGGAATTATGGGAGTTGTAGTCCAACACATCTGGAAGGCACCAGGTTGGGGAAGGTTGATTCAAGCACTTTTATTTCTGGATCTGAAGGAGTCCATATTTACCTCCCATCTGATGATATAAAGAATGTTAGATGACCGTCCTTACCTTGACGGAAGCTAATTTGCTATCCTGGATGAATGAGGATTGTATAATTTGAATACTGTCTATCATCAAGGCTGAATAAAAGCCAGTTTTGTTGGTGTTCAGAAGGACTGTTATTGTATTCAATAGAAGACATGGAGAACAGAGGTTTTGATGTACCTTTATTTATTATTATTATTTATTGCATTTCTGTCCCGCCTTTTTTCCTCCAAGGAACCCAAGGCAATGTACATAATCCTCCTCCTCTCTGTTTTATCCTCACAACAACAACCCTGTGAGGTAGGTTGGGCTGAGGGTCAGTGACTGACCCAAAGTCACCCACTGAGCTTCCATGGCTGAGGGGCAAGTAGAACCTGGCTCTGCAAACTCCCAGTCCAACACTCTAGCCACTACACCACACTGGCCCTTTGCCCCCCAGTCCCATCACAGGATGATAATACTGAGCCTACCTTATAAAGTTATTGTAAGGATGCCAATACCATGTCTGTGTAGCACTTTCAACACTCTAGCATGCTATATAAAAGCTACATTTTATTATTGCCACCTCATTCGGCTGCTTGTGTAGATATAGTCTGAGAGACATTCTGTTGCACTTTATGTCTCACACCCCCAATAAGTCATTATCTGTGGATAATTGTGTTCTCTGCTAAGAATGCATTGCTTATTTAAAGAGTCTTGTTCATGTGACCAAAGTCTGAACCCAAAGTAAATTCTGTTAAAAATATATATGTTCAGTTGTCAGCATGAGTAATCTAAAATCAGACTTGTGGTGGCATTAAAACGCCAGCTCCAGTTGCTGGCCTATTAAACAGATGTGCTAAATTTCATTTCACAACATGCTTTGTTTATTCCTTCAGATGTATCTTATTAACTGTGGAGTAAGGTGCCTGCTTGCTCAGGATACTACTACCAAATCTTGAGGCTGGTAAGCTTGATTCTCCTTTGGTCACTGAATACCACTCCATCCAATAGTAAATAAGTCCCCAGTTACAGGATTAGGGACATTAAAGGTGGTCTTGGGAAGAGGTTCAACAAGGTGGACCATATGTTGGCAACTGGAAATGGCTTTCAGAATCAAGAGATCTTGTGGGATCAAGTCTACAGTAAAATCAAGCAGGTTCAGAACTAAAGGAAGCCAAGCAGGCATTTGTGAAGCCCAGGGGGTCCCAGTTCCAATTAGGGATGGACGAAAGTGACTTACCTTTCATGGATTATGTTGATGATGGGGGGGGAAGTGTTCCATCCCTCCCCCCAGAATCCTGGCGGGGCGGAGGCGCTCCGTTCCTTCCCCCAGAATCCTCGAACGGCTGGCTGTGCTCCACGGCCAGGCCAGAGCCATCCGCAGCCAGATTTCCGGCTGCGGTGGGCTCTGGGTAAAAAAAAAAAAAAAAACGCGTACGCAAATGGCGGCGGCTACGGCCGCCACCATTTGCATTCCTTCTTTTTGGCCGTCTTAATCTATGTAAATATTTACGTAGACTATGACGGCGAAAATCAAGGGGAACGCAAATAGCGTAGTGGGCGCTATTTGCGTCCCTTTTTCATTCACCGTTTTAGCCTGTGTAAATATTTACGTAGGCTAAAATGGCAAATCAAAAGGGGATGCAAATAGCGCCCGCTATGCTATTTGCGTTCCCCTTGATTTTCACTGTCATAGTCTACGTAAATAATTACGTAGATTAAGACGGTAAAAAGAAGGAATGCAAATGGTGGCGGCCGTAGCCGCCGCCATTTGCGTATGCAGTTTGTGTTTTTTTTAAACCCACCCCCAACCATGATAGGCTACGTAAAGTTTTACATAGCCCATCACGTCTTTTTTGTCTTTTTTTTTTTAAACCTAGCCATGATAGGCTATGTAAATCTTTACGTAGCCTATCACGCCTTTTTTTTTTCCCCCACAAGCCTGGAAATGGCGGTGGCGGCAGCCGGTCGGAAGACCGCCCCCGCCGCCGGAGCCGCCGCCAGAGCCGCCACCACCCGGAAGATCCGCCCCAGGTAGGTCTCGTCCCGGGGGGGATCCGCGGGGGGGGCAGGCCGTTCCACCACAGATTTTGGGGGGCCAAATGCACTGGCATTCGGCCTCACTGAGATCTGTGGCGGAATTCTCTGACAACCCTAGTTCCAATGCAGCCTGATTGCCATTTCTGTTATCAAAATCAGTGCAGCTACTTCAGTGGTAACTCATGCCAAACAAATAGGGCTTGCACCATAGGGCTTGCACCATACAGGGCTAGAGTGACTCCCACTTTTTCATCACGGCCTCTCCATACTGTGGCAGGTTTTCAATTTGGCACTGGAAGTTCAGGGCCATGTATCACTCTAACATTTCTTCATTCTATGGTTGAGGCATACAAACAGGAAAAATGGAACCAGGGATTCCAGGCAGGTAGGTGGTTTAGGGAAAGGTTTATCCACTGCATTTACTGACATTAATGGGAAAATAACTCTTCTATCCTGTACCATTGACCACTTTTGCTATGACTGTTCAAACTATCCTTGTCTGGATTTTCTGCTGCATCTCCTCTTCTTTCAACTCTGTGCATTACTGTCTTCAGTGTGATAAGCAAAGGAGCATGCATAACAAAAGATATACAATTATAGCAGTTGCTGGACTGGAAAATTGTATGAAGAACACAAGCAAGGATGGGGGAGAAATTTGTTCAATTTGCATTATAATGCCAGCCTTCCAATTTTGTGCTTCCCAAACAAAACACAGTTATCCTTGAATATTCACACTCCTCTGAATTTGGTGATGCAATTCTCCATTCAAACAATGTACAAAAATGCATTGCATTAGGCAAAATTGCTTGCAAAAATGTGTATATCAGGCAAACTTTTGTACAAAAATATGCATGTTTAGAAGAACTGCACATAAAAAGGTATACAATTTTTTGTGCAGACACACACACACACACACACATATATATATATTTGCAAACTGATGCAGAAATGGGATGAAACAAAAATAAAATTTGAAAAATGAGAAATTGAGCAGCTGAAATTTTAAGGAGATATCCTTCCGAACTTGCTATTTAATATATAACTGGAATTTTTTAAAATGTCATTTAAATTATTTTGTGCCTGGGTGGTCTTTTTTTACCATTAGGCAAATGGCAAAGGAAGAATTTAAAAAATGTTAAGCTGAACCTGTATGTCTAAAACATCCGGCATGGATGAGCCCTTTGTGTCTTTCAGTACTACAAGAAACCTGGACATCTTGCTTCAATTTTACACATAACACTTTTGAAAGGAGCTGTGGATGTTTGCAGCCAAGGGTGCAATACTTCCTTTATTTATTTTAAGATGTTCTTGCTCTGATGTTCTTGAATTAGATACTTAACAGGCCTTTTCATATGAAAAGTTTGGGAATGTGCTTGAGCAGGTGGGATTGCACTAGTTTATTTGTAATGTAGGCATAATGTTAAGAAAATGAGATCTGCATTTCATGTTACTTAATAGGTTGCATATGTGCTCATGAAAACATTTGCACTGTAATGCAACCTGATTCTGCTGTGCAGGTTTGTCACATTAAGTTGTTTATACAGGAGTAGTTTGGTACCTGCTGTCTCTTGATTGCAAAGGTGAACTTATATACTGTCCATATTTCATACTAGATAAACTGAATTTGTGTTTAAGAGGAGTATGCTGTTATTGCATTCATTCTTCATCTTTCTGGTTTCCTATCTCTGGGATTCCACTGCAATCATATTCTGAATGAAAAGGACTGCAGATGCAAGTATTGTTTCTGTTTCTGAATCCCTGCTGATCTCCCCCCCCCCCCGAATACCTGTGTGCCATAATTCCAGCAGTTACATTTTTAGAGGAGGTGTTGTAGAACGAATGGTTCTCCCATCTTGCTTGCAATGCAATGTCTGAACCAGCCCTTCAGTCTGGTGACTCCAGACATTAAAAAGGGACAATTCTGAAATGCCACAACCAGACATTATTGTATGTAAGTGCAGGAAAATAAAGCACAGAAATTAGTACTGGGTGTGGAATTCAGCATCCTGAGAATCTTAGTTTCTCCCCACCCCCATGCACACACACACTGTTTTTAAAGCAAGTTCCTAGTGCTTAAGACTATGACAGCATGTGAGCAGTACCTGGTGAAAGTTTGGAAGCGAGAGATTTTTCAGTAATAGGTTTCTTTCAGTATTTCCAGAGGTAAGATTTCAGTACCCTGGACAGCTCCTTGACCTTCCCTCATGACTTAGAGAGGCAGAATAAATTATACAAAATGCAAATCTGGGCTTCCTCTTGGAAGAAAAAGTGGGGTACAAATAAAAGATGATGATGATGATGAAATCTGCTTGTGATTTGCATAATGAACAGGTTGTAAAAAAAAAAAATTCTGGCACAGAATTTTTTCTAACTTCAAAAATTTCACCAGACACTGCTTATCATAACCTTAAGGACTAGAAACTTGCTTTAAAAAGTGACCTTGGTATAGTATTCTGATTTTTTTGGGGGGGAAAATGCTACACACAGTGTCATCTGCGAGTCTGAAATGTTCCAAGCTGCTGCTTCCTGATATTCACCCAGACCTCCAAAATGTCTAGTAGCTGTAACTACCAGTTCCCTCCAGTGTTTGTCAACATGCCTCCTCCCTCAAAGATCCTGCTGCTTAATCCTCCCATCCTTCAACACTCAACAAGCCCCTTGCCTTTTCCCTTTGCACAGCCTTCCCCTACAATTATTGGACTGGGCTTGCCAGCAAAAACCCCCCACCTCTTCAGGCATTACTTTCTTCTTACAGGAGCTTCTCTGCTGCATTGCTGGATGAGTGACCATATCAGAGGTGTTTGGTTGGCTGGCCAAAGATATACTATCTTCCAGGTAGTATAGTGCTGCAGTCACAAATCCTACTCTGAACTCATTGCCATTGCAAAACTTCCAGTCGTCTTTGAGATTTTAGATATGGCCTCTTTTAAATGCAGAGCAGCTTAGAAAGTCCTTGGTTAATCCTTCCTCCACCCCAAGAAAAATTCCCTTTTCTTTTGCATTTTGGGAAAGCATCTACAGCTCTGACACAGAGTGCCACTGAAGGGCATTTTCTCCCTCCTGCACATTTATTTTGGACACTTCATTTGTGAAGAAACAAAGTTAGGGCTGGCCTGACTCCAGGCTCCTGGGAAATGTATTTTGTCTGCTATATGTGAAGCCCAGCAAGCCAGAGATTGGGCTCTTAGGGGCCAACAGAGTTGTTGATGCTGTCCGTTGGAAGAGAGAAGACAGCCATCCCTTCACTGCTGAACACAAGCAACCCTCACGCTTGTCAGGTTTGTATTTAACAAAGCCAGTGCACAAAACCCCAGAAAAATCCGTGTTGACCAGTCAGAAAAAATATATATCCAAAAAGGCACCATTGGGCAACACCTTTATTGGGACCAAACAAAACATCACAAAATAGTAGGGATGTCAGAGAATTCCACCACGGATCTTGGTGAGGCCGAATGCCAGTGCATTCGCCCCCCCGAAATCCATGGCAGAACAGCCTGCCATCCCCCTGCCCCCCGCAGATCCCCCCCGGGATGAGACTTACCTGGGGCGGATGTTCCGGACAGCGGCAGCTCCAGCGGCAGCTTCAGCGGCAGCGGCAGCTGGTCTTCCAAATGGCTGCCGCTGCCACCATTTGTGCTCCTTATTTTTGGCTCCTTATTTTTGGCTTATTTTTGGCCCACTACGCTATTTGCGTTCCCCCTTAGTTTCGCCGTCTTAGTCTATGTAAATATTTACCTAGACTGAGAAGGCCAAAAATAAGGAACGTAAATGGCGGCGGCCATAGCTGCCGCCATTTGCATACGCATTTTTGTTTTTGTTTTAAACCCAGACGTGATAGGCTATGTAAGTCTTTACATAGCCTATCACGGCTGAATACAGGGATGCAAACGGCGGCAGCTACGGCAGCCGCGATTTGCGTCCCTGCTAGCCAGCAACCAGATGTCCGGCTGCTGGCGGAGCCGGCCGGCGGCTCCGTGGAATCCCCATGGAGCGGAGCTGGCTGGCCAGGATTCCAGGGGGAGGGACAGAGCGCCTCCCCCCCGCTAGCGGAACCCGGCGGAGCCAGGTAAGCAGGGTTTCATACACCCCTACAAAATAGTGAGCTAGCTTCCAAGTTCTCAAGAAATCTTAATCAAGGTGGATGTTAAACAAAGCACAGGGAGGACGGGGGTCAGGGGGTGTCCACAGAGAGGCTCACCTGGCACCTATCTTAACATCCTCTCAGCCACAGGGGAAGACATTTTTATTCTCCTAGGCCTTTTAAATCTCACATTAACATCATTTTATTGTCATCCTCTGTTGATGACGGTTTTTATCTTTAGTGAGTTGGTTTTCACTCTCTTATATGATTGATTGACTTTTACAGGTGCTGGTCTTTGCTTCAGCCCTGAAGCCAGGATGGGGCAAGTGTGTACACCTCCCTCCACCCACAGTTGTGCTTCGCTCCCCCCCCCCCGGATTTGGGGGGGGAATTGTCATTTTAATTTGTGACATGGCAGACAATGACAGCCTCCATTTAAAGAATGACAGCTTGTTTTAAGAACAGGAGTAATTTAGGGACAGGACCCCTTGAAAAATCCAGTGAATAAGGCAGGGCAAATGCACAACAAAAGCCGCATCTGGAAGAGAAAATCTGCTTACTCAAGACTTTCCCTGACTGAGGGTGGATTTTTCATGATCACAACAGCCCTGAAATTACTTAAATGATCCTGAAAAAAACAGCCTGTATAGTAACATAACCCTTGAAGAGTTAAATATTGGAACTTTGTATTATGGGCTAGAGTTAGACTCCTTGTTTCCTTTGCTCTGCATTTCAGTTTCAGTTTCAGTTGTGTTCTCTACCCAGCCAGCAATGGAGAAGCATTTTTGTTTGCCTGAGTAAGAAGTAAGAGTTAGTTTATTCTGCAGTTCTTATGAAGAGTGTTTATTGCTAAAGGGAGATATAAAGAGGTAACTGAAAGTGATCTGAAAAAATGTCTACCCTAAGTTACCCTTTACTCTTTTAAAGCGCTCACTGTACTGGCTATTTTTTCTTCTTTTTCTTGAGTACTTGATGGCAAAGGATGAAAACAGCCCCAGAGGAACAGAAACACTGCTGTGCACACGACAGGTGGCTGGCTGGCTGGCCACCTAGGCTGTCACTCAGGCCTAATTTCTGATTTTCCTGATGTGTGCAGCTCAGCATGAGGCCATTTCAGGGTTTCTGGGCAGAAAAATAAGTTAAAAGCCATCAGTTTAAAAGTTTTCCCTTGATTATCCAATAAAAAGGAAAATCTAAAGATCAGGAACAAGACTAGAAGGAGGGACCCTCAAGGAGGAGTTAACAAACACACATTAAAGTCTTTACTTTCTCTCTACCTTGTACTACAGACAAGTTTGTTTTTCAGGTGGAATCTAAAAACAGGATACCTAATCCAGCATCAAAGCCAAGGCCAGGCGCTCACTGTCATTACCAAAGTAGTTCAGTTCATGCATGAGGGATCAGAACACAGGGACAGACCACAGGTGAAAGAGGACTGAAGCTATAGGCAAAGTCAAGCTTTTTGAGTCTGGTATTCCTCGGGATCTCTCAAAAAAGGGTGAGACAATTCAACAGATTAAACTTCATTCATACCCCAGTGATGGGGGTGGGGGTGGGGATTGGCTGGCATTATGTGCCTCCCTTGCAAAAATGCCCCACCTTGAAATGTGGCTGCCCCACCTAACAAAGAAGGCTGCCTATAGGGCAGATTTGCTTTGTCCCGTTATAATGGATGTGAATATTATTGTTGATCATAGGGATGGGGAACCGCTGGCCGACAGGCCTAATCCAGCCCATGGAGATTTCCTAGCTGGCCTGCAGGGACTTGGGGCTCTCTCCTCAAGCCCTGTCCCCTCTCCAAGTCTCCCCCCCCAGGAGCTTAGCAGGGGTTTGGGGAGGCTAGTGGGGAGAGGAATCCCCACTGTCATCTCCTATCCTTGAGGGTTGATGATCTCATGGGCTAGTCTACCCTTGGGTCCAAACATGTCTCAATGTTCTCTCCATATCCCTTCCTCCTTCTATGCCCCCCTTTTCCCTCCAGTACCCAATTTACTACTAACCCATCAACATTTTTGAATGGTACACATTTGAGCTGCAGTGCTTTAAATCATCTTGCTGCCAACTGAGCAGAATATATTGTCGTGGTCCACTTTTCAGGACAGTCTGGCTGTCGTCTCTGACTGAACACAACAGCCGACCAGAATGGCCTGTGTGTATGTGGAGCTGCTTCTGGGATACTGCAGCTGAAGTGGGGACAGGGAACGGGGGGGGGGGCTGTCCAGGAACTGGATGTCCATGTTATTCACTCAGACACCGGCCATTTCATCTTCTGTTAGTGGGATGCTGGAATCGAGAGCCAGCCTTGCCATGAACTTCAACAGTCATTTTGAGCAGCGAGTGCTACAGGAAGCACCGTTTCCCTGTCTTCGTGCATCTCAAAAACTCATGGGCGACGCAAACCTGAAAATGCACCAGAATGTTGAGCTATGTGTCCAAACGCCTTTTCCAAAGTGGGGCCGTTATCAAAAAGGCAACCCGGCACCAATTCACATAAGCATTGGAAATAAAGATCCTGCCTATGGGTGCTCCAGCTATTGACATGCGCAGGAGGAAGCTTGTTACACGCCACATTTGGGCTTCATTTGGGGGGTTTTGCGAGCATTTCCAGCGATGTGCTGAAAGCTTAACTGAGTGTGGCGGCAGCTGCATGAGAGCCTGGGGAAGCCGGCACATGCCGAGTTTATGAATGCTTTCCCCGCAGCTCCCAGGCGCGCAACCATCGTGAGAATCAGCGCTCGTACGCCACCTTTGTCCCAGTCCTTGGGGATAATCTCGTTTTGCAGCAAGGGGAAAGATTTAGATCAAAGGCCATGCACGGGGTATCTATTTTAGCTGGGGATGTGTGTGTTCAGAGAAAAGATTAACTCTGGTGCTACTGGCAACGCGCAAGTTGAAGGCAGGGTCTTAGCCTGCCAGACGCGACGGATTAATGGGCTAATCCAGCAGCACGCAGCCAGATAGTAGTTCTCTTCCCCTCCCACGGCACATCTAGATGTTGGCATGCTTTTACATCCATTTGTTCAGTCTGCACGAGGGACTCTTCTGGTCATTTAGCAGTGCCTCCAGTTATTCGGACAGCCCTGCACCCACTGGAAGCGCCTGCCTCTTTATGCTGCACACAAAGGAAGAAAGCCAGCCACCCTCTCACGCTTTTGGCAGGCTTCTTAAAGGGACCGCTGCACGTCCGACTGACACAGCTGCATCGCCGGTCTCATCCGTGCCGAGTCTCTGCCTCGCCTCCTCCAACCGGCTTTCGAGCTGTCGGGGGGAGGGGCGGTGAAGGGGGGATCCTGACGAGGCGTAGCATTTTGCAGGAGCCAACAGAGGCTAGATGGATCTCCTTGGTCTTCTGAGACTCGCCTGCAATTAGATGTTCCTTGGGCTCCTGAGCTTTGCATGTTCAGCATTTCATGCTCCAGAGGGTGTTCAAGACGCATCGTGCAGTATGCCTGCGTTGATTTAAATCCAGCAACCAGAGGCAAGCCAGCATTAAGACAGAGTGGATGCTGCTGTTTTGGGTTAACCGCAAAGATGCAGGCTCGATGTTTCTGAAAGCCATTGACCAAACGGAGGGTTCTATCTAAGCACTGGGGGGGGGGGGGATTCTTTGTAAAGGAAAGCAGTAAATACATCCGAGAAGCACATTGTATTGTTTTAGCAAGCTTTGTGCTTTGTCTGCCTCCTTGTATTTCCGAGATAATCTTGTTCGCCTCTCTCCAGGATCAGATCCAGGTACTTTAGTTGGAGCGCACCTCAGAAGACTCTTAGAGCTGCATTAGGGACTGACATCTTCCCCGCAGTCCTAGTCTCCCATCCAAAGGAAGTTCTCTCTCCTGTAAAGGAAGGCTTGGCAAGAGAGAAATGCAAGTCTCTATAGCATGCACAGAGCATAACCTCAAGAATCGGAATGGGGAAGACAGACTTATCAGCAAACAGAACACCACGACCCCAAATGCAGTCAATGCAGCCCGGGCAAAATTCCGGACGGTGGCAATTATCGCTCGCAGTTTGGGAACCTTTACTCCTCAGCACCATATTTCTTTAAAAGAGTCCACTGCAAAGCAGACAGGCATGAAATATAGGTATGGGAAAACTATTTATTCTTCATACTGTTTCAATGTCTTCCCTGCCCCCGCCCCCATACCTGTGAATGATCATCTGCTAACAAACCTCCCCTTTGTCAAAAACAAAGAAACAAAACATACAGAATCTTTTTCTAGAAATGGAATCATCAAGAAAAGTTTGAAGGCTTTAGGGAGTAGCCAGTGCGACAGTGTACATCTTTCTCACAGTCTCATATATTTGATGTTACAGGTTTGGGTCCTTGTTGGAATGTTTGAACATTACTGAATAAGTATCCATTTGAGCGGTGTTGCTGGGAATGTTTGATGTAGATCTGGTTGTATTTAGGATGTTGAATTAATGAATGACACTCTCAGCTCTGCTTGGGAGAAAGTTTGCCTCTCAAAGCACCTGCTGGGAAGTACAAAAAGCAGCATCTGTTAAACCCAGTTAGATGCTCTTTCATATTCTAATTACCACTCTGAGGCCTCTAACTGACTCACCGTCTAAGGGCAGCAAAGGGGTTTGCTTAAAGTGAACTGCAATGTAGAATCTAAGCAAAGTAATAGGCATGTTCCTAGAAAATATCACTTGTTAAATTATTTCTTCCAGTAAGGAAGGGAGTGAAAGGATGACTGTTGCTACTGTCTCAAGTTTGCAGACTGAGCATTTAACTCATTATTACGTATTTATTAAGAGGATTTTTTGCTTGACAAATCAATCAATTGCAATTAATCTCATGCATTTAATTTTTGAATGCACCCTTCCTTCCACATGTTGGAAACCTTGTTCTTTTGATGTCAGAATGGCTTGTCATCAAAAAGAGGAGATGGCAACATCGATGTTCCCATTCCCTCTTATGAGCAGAGTTGTGACTTCATCATCAGATAAGTTATTGCAGTAGTGCAGCAGATAGTGTCAGATTTGGGACCCAAGGGTTTAAATTCCAGGAGTCACTGGGTGACTTTAGGAAAGCTATTCTTATAGTACAATTGCATGCATGTTTGCTCAGAACGAAATCCCACTGTGTTCAGCAGGCCTGACTCTCAAGTAGGGATGCATAGTATTGCAGCTGTCATCTTTGTTAACTAACAGTTACTGGTAAGCACAGGCAATGGTTTTTGTCGAGGATGAACAAGATAAAGATAGTGAAAGCATTTTCCTTCTTAGAAACATTGAATTAGTTAATAGGTTTCCAGTGGATAGCAAATTTAAGATGGAATGGATGTGCCATCAAAGTTTCAAGCCACTTTTAGCTTTTCAGAGGTCAATGATGAGTGACATACTAAGCAGTCTGTGTCTTAGAGGGAACCCTCTTTGTGGCTGAGGGTCTGAAGACTAGGGATGTATGAGGAATCTGCTCAACTGGAAGTGTGTGTTCCTGAATTTGGACCACCTGGAAACAGATGTGGATCCGGACACACTTTGCATCCCATAATCTGTACATTTCAGGACTTGAGATGCATTCCACAGAACAGGAAAAACGGGTCCGATTAAATGCACACATTTGAAATGTGTGCAAACAAAAATGTGTACATTTCAAAACTGCTCACAAACACGCTTTACAGAATAGATGGATGTGCACAAAATTTTGAAAACACTTTGAAAACATGCACACATTAATAATAATTCTAAAAGACACCAAAATACCAATGGTGTTTTGTTTTTCTTTTTTGTAAAAAACAAACCAAAAAAACATCCACGTGAACCAGTACAGAATGGACTTGGCGATGGAAAAAGGAGGAAATTGCAGAATCGGACTAGACAGATTACCCATCCTTAGGACTTCAGAGCTTTTATCCTGCTATTGAGATGGCTCATTCATGGAAGTTTGCGGGCCCTTTAGATGATGTCATCAGCCTCCAGAGCGTCTCCTGCACTAAATGCCCTTTCTTCCATTTTTAAACAGATCGGAGATAATGTGCTATTAAATTACCCCACTTGTGTTTATTTATTTATTTACAATATTTGTATACTGCTCCATATCTAGAACAGATTTCGGAGCGGTGAACACAAGAGATGAAACAGAAAACGGATAAAAAGATTTAAACACCAGATTAAAATTATGCAATTTTAAAAACAGTGTTCTGCTTGAGATCCCTCTGTGAAAAAGGAAAAGCTGCAAGAAGAGGAGCGAGATCAGTAAAACATATGGAAGACTCAGATAAGGGGGAGGAGGGGGGAAAGCAGAGGGGGGAAAAGGAAGTGCGTGTAAAGGGAGTCCGTTGTGATCTTGCATTTAAAATGGAAGCAGAAAGCCCCGTTTTGAATGCTGGATTTTAGGCTGGCGTAGAGATGCTCTTAGTGAGGATGTATTAACATTTAGAGATGGGAGAATGATAAGGGATAGTCTACAAAATGTCCCTGTAATTAGTCCCAAGTAAGCAATATCAACAAAGGACCTCTCATCTTATTTGTGTCTCATCTTATTTGTGTGTCCCATCTTATTTTGTGTGTGTGTGTCTATGTGTAGGGTGGGGGGAGCCTGCAATAGTCTTGAGTAATTTATGTAACCATTAGAAATAGTATGCTGTTATAATGAGTGTGGCAGGAGGCAACAGGGTAGGCCTTTAGACAGCAGGGACCAATGAGCAACACACCATTGGAGTGGGGGATAAACCTACAACCTTCATTGACGATCCCAGCGGGAGAAGAACCCTTTGCTTTCCTCAAACAGGTAGTCAGTTGGAGCCCATTGACTTTGTTCCTTAGGACTCAATGGGAACCACTGAAAATTGAGCCTGCGCCTATTTTCAGAGCCCCACCCCTTTGCCTGCCTAGCTCTGCCCAGGGTTCTATTTTTTGGTCACACTACAGTCTCCAGTACACTGGCAGCCAGAGAGACAACAGGATGTGTGTATATCTGTATCATACTTATCAAGTTGGACAGCAAACTTTTTGACGAGGGCAGCCCAGCTAGCCTCATTTCTGCCAACTTTCTGTTCACAGGCAAAGTCATTTTCTTATTTGTTTATTATTTATTTAACAAACTAAGAACAAATAAGCAAACAAACAGAAAATACACACTTTGTACAACTGGTTCCTCTGCAACTTTAAATTGCAGAGTGGGACAAATGTTGCTTTATATATTCTGTGTAACATATTAAGTGCATTCCCTAAAAGAATGTTTTCAGAGCATGCATGCAGATGGGGGAAATGGTAGGCTGGACAGAGTTTGCAAGGAAATGGCAGGGGCCGGAGGGCTGACCAGGAAACAGAGATGTACAGCAAAAAGCAAGTCTTTGGCTCAGACACTCTGATTGCCCATCTTCTTATCATAAGTAGCCTTTGTATACCCTTTCCCACCACTGGCTGCAACTGGTATAACATCCTGGATTATCATTCCGGTGTAGTGAATAACAGGACAGAGGGAGAGTTACTCCCTCCAAACTCCGCATGGACGTTGGACGTTGTGGAACTCCCAGCAGCAGGTGTGTTGGGCAATGAATCTCTGCCTCCCTTGCCTACAGAGGAGGCAGAGCCACACAAAGATGGAGACAGTGCTGTCATAGCGAGGGAGGCAGTCTGATGCCAGTGAAGTGGAGGGGGACCTTTGGCAACCAGTGCACAAGGGCAGGGAAAGGGGGAAGGAGGGCGTTGGTAGTTTCAGAGAGAGGCTAGGGTGGCCATATGCCTCACTTTACAGAGGACAGTCCTCTATTTGAAGGGCTGTTCAGTCCAAGTCTGATTTCAAGACAAAGGACCGTATGAAGGAAGAGCAGCAGGGGCCTTGATGGATTGCCTTTCTAAACTTAGCACCTGGATGGGAGACTGAACAGGCACACAGCTCACCTGGCCACAGTCTCGCCCACTATGGTGAAATGTGTTGTCTTTCTATTTGAATTATAGTCATTATTTCTAAATTTGCATCTGTACATATTCATTAGCTTAGCTTTTGAAAATGTTATGCATACCTGTGTCCTCTTTTCTCCTCTTTTTTGGTGACGTGTCAGTGACCACTCTAGCCTAGTACAGCCTTGTGGCCAGCTTTCCTTGTTAGGGGCGGCCACATTTTGAGGTGGGGCATTTTTGCAGGGCAGATGCATAGCACTAGCCAGTCTCCCCCCCGCCCCGCCCACAATCACTGGGGTATGAATGAAGTTTAATCTGTTGAATTGTCTTGCCCTTTTTGGAGAGATCCCCAGGAATACCAGACTCAAAAGCTAGACTTTGCCTATAGTCCCTCTGTCCCTGTGTTCTGATTCTTCATGAACTGAACTACTTTGGTAATGACAGTGAGCTCCTGAGCTTGGCTTTGATGCTGGTTTAGGATCCCTCTTTTAGATTCCACCCAAAAAACAAACTTGCCCATACTGCAAGGCTAGGGAAGGGCAGAGAGAAAATAAAGACTTTAGGGTGTGTGTTAAACTCCTCCTTGAGCGTCTTTCCTTCTAGTCATGTTCCTGACTTTTAGACTTTCCTTTCTGATGGACAATCAAGGGAAAACTTTTTAACTGGTTGCTATATAAAGGACTAACTAAGCAGTTGGAAACTAATTGTGGAAAGCAATTGGAATTCCTTTTACTGGTTGCTGGGTTGGTTTTTCTGCCCAGAAACCCTTAAAAAGGCCTCAAGCTAATTACATCAGGAAAATCAGAAATTAGGCCTGAATGACAGCCTAGGTGGCCAGCCAGCCAGCCACCTGTCATGTGCACAGCAGTGTTTCTGTTCCTCTGGGGCTGTTTTCATCCTTTGCCATCAAGTACTCAAGAAAAAGAAGAAAAAATAGCCAGTACAGTGAGCGCTTTAAAAGAGTAAAGGGTAACTTAGGGTAGACATTTTTTCAGATCACTTTCAGTTACCTCTTTATATCTCCTTTTAGCAATAAGCACTCTTCATAAGAACTGCAGAATAAACTAACTCTTACTTCTTACTCAGGCAAACAAAAATGCTTCTCCATTGCTGGCTGGGTAGAGAACACAACTGAAACTGAAATGCAGAGCAAAGGAAAGTCCAAGGACGGGAATCTTACCCATAATTAGGGGTGTACAAAAGTCACTTACCTTTTTGACAGGGTGATTCGCGGTAGGGGGGAGGCGCTCCGCACTTCCCCCCGAAATCCTAATCCATCCGGCTCCGCTTCGCACAGCCGCCGGCCAGGGCCGCCCGCAGCCAGACATCCGGCCACTGGGAAGCCTGCACATAAAAAAACAAAACAAAACAAAAAACAGCGTACGCAAATGGCAGCGGCTACGGGGACCACCATTTGCGTTCCCTTTTTTTCGCTGTTTAAGCCTACGTTATTATTTACGTAGAGTATTACGGAAAAAAAAAGGGGAACTCAAATAGCGTAGTGGGTGCCATTTGTGTTCCTTCCCCCCCCCTGCCGTTTTAGCCTACCTAAATATTTACGTAGGAACGCAAATGGCGCCCACTACGCTATTTGCGTTCCCCTTTTTTTCCGCCATAATAGCTTATGTAAATATTTATGTAGGCTAAAACAGCAAAAAAAAGGGAATGCAAATGGCGGCCGCCGTAGCCGCCGCCATTTGCTTACGCTGTTTTTTTTCTTTAGCTTGCCGTGATAGGCTACGTAAATACTTATGTAGCCTATCACGGCAAAGAACAGGAAGCAAATGGCAGCTGCGGCAGGCGGTTGAAAGACCAGCCGCCACCGCTGGAGCTGCCGCTGCTGGAGCCACCGCTGGCGGAGCCCCACTTAAGTTTCGTTCCGGGGCTATTCCGTGAGGTGGCGGTGGATGGGAGGCCATTTCACCACGGGTTTCGGGGGACTGAATACCAGTGCATTCAGCCTCACTGAAATCCGTGGCGGAATTCTCCACCATCCCTACCCATAATACAAAGTTCCAATATTTAACTCTTCAAGGGTTATGTTACTATACAGGCTGTTTTTTTTCAGGATCACTTAAGTAATTTCAGGGCTGTTGTGATCATGAAAAATCCACCCTCAGTCAGGGAAAGTCTTGAGTAAGCAGATTTTCTCTTCCAGATGAGGCTTTTTTTGCCCTGCCTTATTCACTGGATTTTTCAAGGGGTCCTGTTCCTAAATTACTCCTGTTCTTAAAACAAACTGTCATTCTTTAAATGGAGGCTGTCATTGTCTGTCATGTCACAAATTAAAACGACAATTCCCCCCCACCAATCCTGGGGGGGGGAGCACAGCTGTGGGGGTGGTGCACCCATTTTCCCTGCCCTGGCTACAGAACTAACTTTAGCATCTGAGGAAAAGGATAAGATACCAATTGGGAATTACATTTTCCAGCAATGTTGGTGAGTACTGAAGGATAACAAGCTTTAGAGCTGCCCAAAATTCTTCTCAGGGGAAGCCCCTCCTTGTATGATCCTGGCCACCATTTGTATTTGGTGAATTGGGCCCTGCTCTGTGAACCTTCATTGTGTGAAGATAAAACATCTTCAGCAAGGAGCAGGGCCTTTGCTGCTATCACCCGAAGGCTGGGGAATGGATTTCCTGATGAGATTGGGAACGGTTCTTCCCTTTTGACACACATTCCCATTTTCAAGAACATTTGATTGCTGACTGTTGAGTACTTTAGTGAACATCTTGCTCCTAGCATTTATTGTACTTAGTTTGACTTGTCACTTCTATCCTTTTATTTCGTAGGCTGCTTCCAGATTTTGAGGAGAGAGTACAAAATGATTTAAATAAATGTCCAGGGAGGCATGAGATTATGCAGACGGAGTAAGGTTGATTTACAGTGCTGCTACTAGAACTTGGATTTGGCCTTTGTCGCTGTAACTGTGTCTTTTGCATGTTGTTCCATAACCGGTTTGGTTAGGATGATACTGGGGTCAGTGTCAAGGGTAGGCGTGGTCGGAAACCTGCAGAGGGCCCACCCCCCAGCAGGGGCCCACTGACGAGAGCCCCCCAGGACTTGTTCTTCCTCTTCACCATTGCAATCTGCTTGTGCTCCTGCCTCTCGCTTTGGCCCAGACGATGGTGGTGGTGCTCTGCATGCTCACCAGCTCTCTGACTATGAAACAAGTAAGTGGAAGCAATGATGAGAAAGAGGTTGAGGAGCAATAGGAGCTAGTGACAATGGCAGTGAGAAGGTAGTCTCATTGAGGGGGCAGGGCATTGAGGTTGTCTTGACCAATGGCCCTCAAAGAACTGGAGCTGGCTGATGCCACTGTAACTTGAGAGCTGAGGGCATTTCCAGAATCTCCATGGCTTTCATATGAAAAGTTTCTGCAGCTGTAAGCCATCTTGGGCCACTTCCTTCCCTTTCACTGAATTCATGCATAGTTACTTAGCAAACCGAGGATTTAATCATTGTATGTGTTTGTTTGTTTTTTGTTTTTTTCTTTTGAGCGTGCAACATCATAATCATTATTATACAGTGGCAGGCTTTTGATATTAAACTCGTAGCAATCATGATAACCTATTTTCAGGCTTGGGTGAAGAAGAAGAAGAAGAAGAAGAAGAAGAAGAAGAAGAAGAAGAAGAAGAAGAAGAAGAAGAAATGGCTGATCTTTCCAATGACCAATTTCTTTTGGCTGTAAATGCATTGATGATAGCTGTACTACTCCAGCTCTGACAGATGGTGACATAACATTTGCTCTTTGAAGGTCATATCTGATTATTTTGCCATTCCCTCCTACACATTCTCAATACCTGGGGATAAATTCTTCCATTCTTACTTAGAGGAAATTGACATTGATTAGGAGCATAGAATGAAGTCAGTAACTAAGGAGTCTGTACTGATATGATTTTCTGCTCATCGTTTTCTACTGCTTTTGCTTACACCTCAAATGGAAAGAGTTACTATAATTTAAACCTCTGTTGTTCAATGCTCTTTAGCTGGGTCTAGATCTGTATGGAGAAACTCTCAACTCCCAGGGGGTCTGCTGAGGACACCTGTTGCAAATGCAGTTGCCTATTTCTCCTGTCAAGCCACTCCTCCAATTTGGCATGACTTTGGTAGTAAATGATCCAGTGGTCTGACTCACTGTAAGGCTGAATCATATGTACTTATAGAGTAATTAAGTTGAATACCCCTTAGCAGAAACAGTATGAAATGGCCCTGTCGATCAGGTGGGAAGTTGAGAGGCAAAACTGATTGGATCATGAAAGAAAACATCCACGTGAATCTAATTTAGGATTTCAAATGTACTGTTTCTGAATACCCAAGGGATCAGGACCATTCGGCACAGTGAGGCAATTGCTTCAGGTGGCAGGTCCCGGGCGACGATAATGGCAGCCTCCTGGCTATTCTTCCTGAACTCCCTGGCTGTTCCCCTCTCCTGGGGGAACAGAACTGTACATGCCACACAACCTACCCCCCCACAACTAGCCTGATGTTTCAGGTGTAATGCTATCCCATATAGCCAGTCTTGAAGTAAGATTTAACTGCCTCGTGTGGTGCAGAGTGGTAGGCGGCAGTATTGCAACTGAAACTCTCCCCATGACCTGAGTTCGATCCCAGCAGAAGCCGGGTCTCAGGTAGCCGGCTCAGGTCGACTCAGCCTTCCATCCTTCCGAGGTCAGTAAAATGAGTACCCAGCTGGGGGAAAGGTAGTCACAACTGGGGAAGGCAATGGCAAACCACCCCACTATAGTCTGCCATGAAAACGCCAGCGAAAGCAGCGTCCCTCTAGGGGTCATTAATGACCCGGTGCTTGCACAGGAGGAACCTTTCCTTTTTCTTTCCAGCTGTCTTCTGTACATGGAATGGGAAAGAGGCGACATCTTGTCCTTTGCCTCAGGCAGCAAAATGTCTTGGTCCAGCCCTGCAAGGGATACATGGGTAGCATGCTTTTGCCTATGCTAAGTCCTCCAGTAGCCCAGATGGCTAATAAGAACCAGCATGGATTATACACAGGGCAGTGTGGAAAGCCAGTGTGGTGCAATTGTTCGAGTAATGGACTGAGACCTAGGTTCCCTGCTCAGCCACACATCATCTCACTTGGGCCACTTGCCCCTACAGAACTTTTGCATCTCCCCATAACTAGCAAAAGATGAACAGATTGTGCAGAATATCCAAACATAAATGTCATGGAGTGGCTGTAGCTTTAGATGAGCAGAAAGATCAATGAACCAAGGCATGGGACTTAGAGCTCTGCCATCCTTTGATACTGAAGGTTCTAGCTTTTCCTACCTCTTTTAGCTTTGAGTTACGTCACTGCTTAGAAAATGTAAATGCTATTTCGATTGATGTAGTAGAAATGCTGCCTTTTGGTTCCTGCTAATGATAAAATCCCTCCCCTCTTTTAAGACTTTATAAGTCCTCCTAGATAAGGATGGACGAAAGTCCCTTACCTGGTCCCGCAGCTTGCTTCGTGGTGGGGGGGAGGCGCTCCGGTTTTCCCCACGAAATTCTTGGTGGGGGGGAGGCGCCCCGCCCCTCACCGCCAAAATTCAGGCCAGGGGGGAGTGCCCCGTCTCCCCGGCCGCGAAATAAAAAAAGTAAAGTTAAAAAAAAAAGTGATAGGCTACGTAACGATATACGTAGCCTATCATGGCTGACTTTGAAAATCTAGCCATGATAGGCTACGTAAATCGTTACGTAGCCTATCACGTTTTTTTTTTTTACTTTACTTTGTAATGGCGTCGGCGGCAGCCGGTTGGAAGACCGGCCGCCGCCCTGCCACAGCCGAAATGCCGCCAGGACCCGCCGCCAAGAGGGACATTTGAAGGAGGTAAGTCCCATCGTGGGGGGGGGGCGGGGGGCGGAGAATTTCCCCAACAATTTCGGGGGGCCAAATGCATTCGGCCTCCCAGAGATTCGTGGAGAAATTCTCCGCCATCCCTTCTCCTAGATAATATCTAGGTATGGCTGTTTCCCCTTCATGGATCACTGCCTTGTTGTGGTGAAGGGGCTTGCGTAACTCAGTGAAGCCATAAGCTATGCCATGCAGGGCCACCCAAGACGGACAGGTCATGGCGGAGAGTTCTGACAAAATGTGGTCCACTGGAGAAGGAAATGGCGCAACCCACTCCAGTATTCTTGCCAAGAAAACCCCATGGAACGTATCACAAGGCTAAAAGAGATGACGCCAGAAGATGAGCCCCTCAGGTCGGAAGGTGTCCAATATACTACTGGGGAAGAGCAGAGGGAATTTCCAAGTAGCGCCAGAAAGAGTGAAGCGGCTGGGCCAAAGCCGAAAGGACACTCAGCTGTGGATGTGTCTGGTGGTGAAAAGAAAGTCCGATGGTGTAAAGAACAATATTGTTTAGGAACCTGGCATGTAAGATCAATGAATCAAGGTAAGCTGGAGGTGGTCAAACATGAGATGGCAAGATTGAACATCGACATCTTGGGAATCAGTGAACTAAAATGGACAAGCATGGGTTAATTTAATTCAGGTGACCATTATATCTACTACTGTGAGCAAGAATCCCTTAGAAGAAATGGAGTAGCACTCATAGTCAATAAAATGGTGGGAAAGCAGTACTGGGGTACAATCTCAAAAACGATAGAATGATCTCAGTACGAATCCAAGGCAAATCATTCAACATCACAGTAATTCAAGTCTATGCCCCAGCCACTGAGGCCGAAGAAGCTGAGGTTGATCAGTTCTATGAAGACCTACAACACCTTCTAGAACTAACACCAAAAAAAGATGTCCTTTTCATCATAGGAGATTGGAATGCTAAAGTAGGAAGTCAAGAAATCACCGGGATAACAGGCAAGCATGGCCTTGGTGTACAAAATGAAACAGGACAAAGGCTAATAGAGTTTTGTCAAGAGAACACGCTGATCATAGCAAACACTCTTTTCCAAAGCACAAGAGGCGACTCTACACATGGACATCACCAGATGGTCAATATTGAAATCAGATTGATTATGTACTTTGCAGCCAAAGATGGAGAAGCTCTATACAGTCAGTAAAAACAAGACCTGGAGCTGACTGTGGCTCAGATCATGAGCTTCTTCTTGCAAAATTTCAGCTTAAATTGAAGAATGTAGGGAAAACCACTAAATATGACCTAAATCATATCCCTTATGAATATACAGTGGAGGTGAGGAATACATTTCAGGGATTAGACCTGATAGACAGAGTGCCTGAGGAACTATGGACGGAGGTCCGTAACATTGTTCAGGAGGCAGCAACTCAATCCATCCCAAAGAAGAAGAAATGCAAGAAAGCCAAGTGGCTGTCTGATGAGGCTTTACAAGTAGCTGAGGAAAGAAGGGAAGCGAAAAGCAAGGGAGAAAGGGGAAGATATATCCAACTGAATGCAGATTTCCAGAGAATAGCAAGGAGAGACAAGAAGGCCTTCTTCAATGAACAATGCAAAGAAATCGAGGAAAACAATAGAATGGGAAGGACTAGAGATCTTTTCAAGAAAATCAGAGATCTCAAGGGAACATTTTGTGCAAAGATGGGCATGATAAAGGACAAAGAAGGCAGGGACCTAACAGAAGCAGATGAGATTAAGATGAGGTGGAAAGAATACACAGAAGAACTATACAGGAAAGATCTGAATGTCCCTGATAGCCATGATAGTGTGGTCACTGAACTTGAGCCGGACATCCTCGAGAGTGAAGTCAAGTGGGCCTTAGGAAGCATTACTAACAACAAAGCTAGCAGAGGTGACAGTATTCCAGCTGAGCTATTTAAGATCCTAAAAGATGATGCTGTTAAAGTGCTGCACTCAATATGCCAACACATTTGGAACACTCAACAGTGGCCACAAGACTGGAAAAGGTCAGTTTACATTCCAATTCCAAAGAAGAGCGATGCCAAAGAGTGTTCAAACTACCGCACAATTGCGCTCATTTCACATGCCAGCAAGGTGATGCTCAAAATCCTACAAGCTAGGCTTCAGCAGTATGTGAACCGAGAACTACCGGAAGTACAAGCTGGGTTCTGAAGAAGCAGAGGAACTAGAGATCAAATCGCCAACATTTGCTGGATCATGGAGAAAGCAAGAGAATTCCAGAAAAACATCTATTTCTGCTTCATTGACTACACTAAAGCCATTAATTGTGTGGATCACAACCAACTGTGGCAAATTCTTAAAGAGATGGGAGTACCAGACCACCTTACCTGTCTTCTGAGAAACCTGTACAAGGGTCAAGAAGCAACAGTAAGAATCATACATGGAACAACTGATTGGTTCAAAATTGGGAAAGGAGTACGACAAGGCTGCATATTGTTGCCCTGCTTATTTAACTTATAAGCACAGTACATCATGAGAAATGCCGGGTTGGATGAATCACAGGTTGGAATTAAGATTGCCGGGAGAATTATCAACAACCTCAGATACGCAGATGATACCACCCTAATGGCAGAAATTGAAGAGGATCTCAAGAGCCTCTTGTTGAGGGTGAAAGTGGAGAGTGCAAAAGCTGGTTTGAAACTCAACATTAAAAAAACGAAGATCATGGCATCTTGCCCCATCACTTCCTGGCATATAGAAGGGGAAGAAATGGAAGCAGTGACAGATTTTATTTTCTTGGGCTCCAAGATCACTGCAGACGGTGACTGTAGCCATGAAATTAAAAGACGCTTGCTCCTTGGGAGGAAAGCTATGGCAAACCTAGACAGCATATTAAGAAGCAGAGGCATCACCTTGCCGACAAAGGTCCGCATAATCAAAGCTATGGTTTTCCCAATAGTAACGTATGGCTGTGAGAGCTGGACTATAAGGAAGGCTGAGCGCTGAAGAATTGATGCTTTCAAACTGTGGTACTGGAGAAGACTTACTAGTCCCCTGGACTGCAAGGAGGTCAAATCAGTCAATCTTAAAGGAAATCAACCCTGAGTGTTCATTGGAAGGACAGATACTGAAGCTGAAGCTCAAATATTTTGGCCACCAAATGCGAAGAGAAAAGTCACTGGAAAAGACCCTGATGCTGGGAAAGATTGAAGGCAAAAGGAAAAGGGGACAGCAGAGGATGAGATGGCTAGATAGCATCACCGATGCAATGAATATGAACTTGAGCACACTCCGGGAGAGAGCAGAGGACAGGAAAGCCTGGCATGCTATGGTCCATGGGGTCACGAAGAGTCGGACACGACTTAACGACTGAACAACATGGCTGTTTTGCAAAAAAAAAAAGAAAGAAAGAAAGAAAGAAAGAAAAGAAAGACTTTTATTGCTTTATTATTTTGCTCTTTCATTTTCTTCCAAAGTAGTTTGCCTCCTACGTGTAGTAGGCAGCTTTTAAACTGCTACAGCTGAAAAGAGCAGCCCTGTCAGTGGTTTTATATACATAAAGGTAGAAAGAGAGAGGGAGAATTAAGCGTGACGCAAAGCTTGAGCAGAGATGGTGAGAGAAAAGCATCATGCGTATAACAAAGTTTTGGGATTTGTTCCAGATCATAGACCAGCTTTAGATTCAAAAGGGGGAAAATATTACTAATAATGTATGATGCAATTCACAGCCCTCTGAACTCAATGGCAAAACACCTGTAGCTTTTAATAGATCTGAATTGAAGCATTTCTCTATTTAAGATCACCCCCACCAGCTCTTTCTTTCCCTTCTTGTGGAGTTCCAGATGCATGTTTATCCTTGTAAATATGCATCTGGAAGACCACAAATGGGAAAACAGCTTGGGGTCTGTGTGTGTGTGTGTGTGGGCGCGCACGCGTGTGTGATGTTGAGCAGAAAAACTACAAGTGGGGAAATGGTAAAGCACACATACATACACATACACATAGACAAAGACACAAACACACACATCCACTTCTACACTATAAATTCCCCCCTCCAAAAGTTGCTTTGCTCTTTAAAAAGATGGCATCAGGGTATGTTGCATGCATTATTGTGTAGAGTTATTTTAGCCCCTCTGTCTATGGGGAATCCTGTTCAAAAACACTCTCATAGTCAGGGGTGACCTAACTGCACATGCAACCCATGCTGTTAAGAACTTAAGAATTCTAGTCAATATATTCATTCTTTCATCTGTGGTGGGAATGTTCAACAGTGCAGTTTTGGAACATGGTTTGCTGATTACTGTCAGGAATGTCTTCATGTCAGGCCATGGGTTCCGAGTCCAGGTTCTACTATTATGAAAAAGGGAGAAATGTGTCTTCCCGTCCACCTTCTCCACACCATGCATCATTTTATACCCTTCTATCATGTCTCCCCTCACTTGCCTTTTTTCTGAGCTAAACTGTCCCAGACATTGTTTACCTTTCCTCTTATGGTAGTTGCTCCATTCCCTTGTTCATTTTGGTTGCCCTTTCCTGCACCTTTCCCAACTCTACGATATCCTTTTTGAGGCGCGGTGACCAGAATTGTACACAATATTCCAAGTGTGATCAAACCATAGATTTGTATAAGGGCAGGATGATAGTGGCAGTTTAATTTTTTATTCCTTTTCCTAATCATGTTCCTTGGGATGTCCATATTTAGAGGGATGCCAATGAAGCAGCTTGAGTGTTGCAGCATCCCAAGATCTTCCATGGTGCTACAGAGGACACTCAGCCCAATCTTTGGCTGCCCATGATCTGAATGTTGTGCCTGAGCTCCCTTGGTGACATTGCAAAGGGATCCTGGGCTGTGACTCTCAGATCATGCGCCACAGCCACATATGGCTGCAGAACAACTTTCGCAGTGGAGGCTGGTGGCTCTGATGTCAGTGGGGCAGTGAATATGCTCTGGGTTTCAGTCAGAAACAGTCAGAACTCTAAAGGAGCTATCCAAGTTCTCACCAGTGGAGGCTGATGGCTCTGATGTCAGTGAGGCAGTGAATCTGCTCCGGGTTACAGTCAGAACTCTAGAGGAGCTATCCAAGGTGCTTCCTTTAGAGTTCTGACTGGTTCTGGCTGAAACCCAGAGCAGATTCACCACCCCACTGACATCAAAGCCACCAACTGCACTGGCCATTGCTGTAGTGATAAATTTTGAAGTGCAGGCCTACATCATGAGAGCCCCCATAGCTACACCCCCCAAGAAGAGCTCACAAATTCAGGCAGCTGTGTTGATTCATATCAACAAGGGTTAATGATTCATATCAACTTGATTTATATCAAGTTCTAGCAGTTTTCATCCCTACCAGGAACAAGTCTTTTGTAAAGCAAATGTGTCAAAGTTGTCCATCAAGACCAAGACACCTAAAATCCTTTGCATTACGAAAGGGAAAAATATACTGTTGCTGGGGAAAAGAAATTCATCCCCCCAAAACCTACTGTGAGGGCTATAGCTAAGCTCAGAGGGAAATGGGATTTTGCAGTGGGGCTGGCAGCTGACATCAGCAGGGCCAGCCCAAGACATTTTGCTGCCTGAGGTACAGAACAAGATGGTGCCCCCTCCCATTCCACGTACAAAAGCCAACTGGACAAACCCTTGAATTTTTCTGCAACACTGACAACAAGACAGCATCCTCTACCACACCTGAAAGCAGCAGGTTAGCTAAGGGGCTGTAGGACAGGCCATGTGGCACACAATTCTCTCCTCCAACATCCTGCTTCTGCTACCTCCCTGCATTTGCCACCTGAGGCAACCACCTTACTTTGCCTAACGATAGGGCCGGCTCTGGACATCAGCATTGTATTACTGGTGCCAGCCCAGTTAAACCTTGTGTGGGAACTGGCTCTCAGGCTCTCTGCCTTGACAGGTGCATCCACTTCTTGGCTGCACCAAGAGATTGAACTTGAGAATAAATCAGTTCTGCACAGAGTTGCCTACTCTAAGAGCGCCACATGGCACCTTGTCTAAAGTGGCATTCCAGCCTGCAGGAGTCCCCAATTTTACTCTGTGTGAGTCGGCAGCAGCCTGACAAGCTAGTGAAAATATTTTCCATCCTCCTCACTCCATTCATATTATGGTTCATTAACTCTGTGGCCCAGAAAAGGCTCCATATGTTCAAATGCTGTTCTACCAGGTGCTGCAGATCGCTGAGAAGGATTTTCATTGAAATGTCTGCCCGGAAAAAAGCCTCTAATCTCCTACTTTATGTTTTATGTTTTATTTTTTTTAAACCCAGCAAGTGCAATAAATCCCTTCTCATTCAATCAATCCCCTCTCAGTAACTACCTTCCTTAAAGCATTCCGACTATACATATCCAATGAACTTCCCATGTCATAAATTCTATGCTTAGTTGGTAGGGCTGTATGAGAAATTCATTTCAGTTTGTTTTTGACCAGAATCTACCCAGATTGCACTCCCAGAATCAAGTGCAATCCATGGTCGAAATCTGTACATTTCCAATGCAATTCACAAGAACAAAAACATGAGTTCAAAAATTTGCATGGAGAAAGGCATACATTTGAACAATGTGCACAAACACACTTTAATCAATGGGAGAAAAATATGTACATTTCAAAACCGTGCATAATTGATGAATGTGTTTGTAAAAAAATGCACAAAAATACACATTGTGTGTGTGTGTGTGTGTGTGTGTGTGTGTGTAGAGAAAAAAATACCTGGCCATCTGATACGGTGGAGGCTGGTGCCTCCGATTTCGGTTGGGCTACAAATCCGTTCTGGGTTTCAGTGAAAACCAGGCAGAAGTCTAAAGGAAGCTGCTGAACCTATGCCCCAAATAGAACCAGTTCTGGCTGGTTCGGACTGAAACCCAAAATGGATTCACAGAGCCACCAAAATCGGAGTCACCAGCCTCCACTGATCTGATATGGACATGAGTCTGGTTGAGCTTCAAGGTGGAATTTGGGGAACCTCAACAAGCTTGAATTTTGCTGATTTACACATCTCAGTGGATCCTTCTCTGTTCTGGACTCCTTCCGTAGGGGAGAAAAATCATTGCCAACCCCGAGCCCATTATAAGTGACTGCTTCTCCTGTATTGCCTTTATACTTTGGACAGACTGATGTAGAAGAGAGGCTATCAGGGCCTACCCTATCATTAAGCAGATGGAGGCAACCTTTTCACATGGCAGAGGATAGGTGGAGTGCACTCTAGCTTGCTGTCCTCAGATGTGGTGGGGTGTATTGCCGTGGCCGTGGGCTGCTAAGGTTTGGAGGTGCTGAGATAATGATAAGCCAGATCCAGGTTCACTTATAAGGAGACTTTATTGAGTGCTTACAGCACACAGGCGTACCCAATGGTTGGATCAGACAGCTTCTCTGAACCCAGAGCCAAGGGGTACAATGGGCCTTAGACCATATGTGTTAGCAGTGAGGCAGCATGACAGAAGCAAGCGTTAATTAGCATTCATCTGCAACTTTCCCAGCATAGACGAACAGCCCCCCCTCCCCTGTCAGAGGGGAGACAATCAGAACTTTCCCAGCACAGACACCTGTAAACATAACCTCTCTTCTCAGGCACTTCCCCAGCCACAATAAGTGTATGGAATGTGCTGAGGCAGCGATATCGACCTTTGACTCATCTTACCAGCCAAGAGGCCCACTAGCAGGAGAACTATACTAATAAAGCATTATGGGTCTCTAAGTCTCTCTAAAACTACTGGTTACTCAGGTTACAGGCCTGAGGCTTTACACAAGGGCCCTATCCAATCACCAGTGTTGAAGTAAGATTCAACTGCCAATCTACCTGGCTTATGTACATGGAATGGAGTGGGGCTGCCATCTTGTCTTTTGCCTCAAACAGCAAAATGTAAGGTGGAAAATCAGATGAGCTGATCATTCAGCCAGTATCCATTCTTAGGGCACTTTCCATCTCTCAGAATAATTTGGAGAGACTCTTGGGAGTTGAAATGTACCTAAAGATACTTGAAAATGCAAAATTTGAAGGATAAAATGAAAGGAAGAATGGAAAGTGAACCCTGAATGAACAATTAGCAAATGACACAATATCCAGGAGGCCATAAAGAATGGTAATGGTAAGTTTTGGTATTTGAATAAATAGATCTTACCCAGTTTATTAATATGACCACAAATCCATTTGAACAAGAAAATAAAATTTAAAAATGCCACAAGATATTTCTACTTCTCAAATCCACTTCTCTCATTTAAATATCTAAGAGCTTTAGAGGAGACTGGTTTGTTAGCTTTTAAGGTTTCCAAAGCGGTTAAACAATTCTGTTCTGTATTATCTATCTTAAGGTAGAGGTGTGACTCTAAAGGATACCCTTGTAATAGCTAACAAATTCATTTAAAGCAAACAAAAAACATTACAATGGATTTTAAAAGATCACATTAAAATCGTAACAAACACAAATAGCACCAGTAAATCATAAACAAGAAAGGGGTTCTCTACAGTGATGGCACCTAAATTGTGGGATACGTTCCCTTTGAACGGAACAATCTAACAGGTTCCCTCATTGCATATTTTCAAATAGTGCTATGCCAAAAATTTCTCCCACATTTTTTTCCCGACCATTCTCATTCAATTTGATAGAAGGGAAATTGCTTTTGAAAAGAAATTCAATGGGGAAGACATTTTGGAGAAATTTGCAAGGGTTGGGTTTGGGTTTCTTGGGCTTCCCTTACTTAGGAAGTGGCCAAGGAATGAGCACAAGCGTCCTGTTTTTCATTGCACAATTATTTCTCTGGCAGCCTGTAGCCTCCTCAACATCCTACACTTCAATGAAAGCCCAGTTTAAGACATCATGAGGTAATGAGGCCAGCTGTGATTAGGAAAGCTCAAGAACACCACAAAAATACATTATAAAACACCCTGAATGAGGCAGAACAATGGAAGCCTCTTTCATGGTGGGAGAAAACTTTCAGGAAATTGGAGGGCAGATTTCGGCAGAGCGCTAACTCCACCTCATCCCTGGAGCTGGACACAACACTGCCCCCACCTACATTGTGGTGGATGCAAATTGGTGTCCAGCCTGCCAAGACAGCTGCTGCAGCAGCAGCACGAAACCCCCCAAACCCCTTATTAAAAAAAAGAAAGAAGCTGGGCTACAAGCCCTGTCAATGGGGAGCCCTACCTGGGAGAAACAGTTGAGAATTTCTCCTCCCCCTGGAGAAATTCGGTGAAATTGTCTCCCAAATTTCTCTGCCCACAAGTAAGATGGAGAATTTCAAGAGGCTATTTGCGCACAGCTCTACTTTCAAACAGGCAGTTCAAAGCTACTTATTTCACCAGGCATAAGAAACACAGACAGGGTTCAGAAAGCCTGCTGAAGTAGCTTTGAACTACCTATTTGAAAGTAAGTAATGATGGAGCCTGGTGGATTGTTTTTCAAAGGGATCTAGGGGCCACTATAGACAAGGCCCTTTTTCTTGTGCCCACCCACTGTATCTCTAACAGCAATGCAAGACAGAGCAAGGCTGCTGGTGCTGATCTGAATGCTAGGGTAGGTTCATGTGGAAGAAGAGTAGCCAGGTGTCCTACTTTATAGTGGACAGTTCTTTATTTTGGAGAGCTCACAGAGGAAGGCCCTCTATTTGAAGCTATCCTTTGTTTCATGGGCTGTCCAGCCCAAGTCTGGTTTAAAGTTTAAAAAGAAAAAAATAAGGGAGAGCAGAGAGGTTTGGAGGGCCCTTGGGCAGGACACCCTCAATGACCCCCCTTCTTCTGTAAGTCTGCCTTCTCACCACCACTGACACCAGCGGCTATTGCTACTCCTCCTCCTCCTCATTTCTACCACTTGCTTGCTTGAGAGACAGACAGCCGCTGAGCAAATAGGCAGTGGCATCTTCTGCTTCTCTTTCTCACCATTGTCTGGGACAGAGTGAGAGGCAGGTGAACAAGAAGGTTGCAGTGGTGAAGGAGGAGGAAGTCCAGGGGGCTCTTGTCAATGGGCCCCTGCTGGGGAGTGGGCCATTGGCAGGTGTCCACCTATACCTTCCCTTGGTGCTGACCATGACTATGAGTCTGGCTACAAGAAAATGTACCTGCATTTTCAAGGTACTAGCTTAGGCATTTTTCACAAGTGTCTATTCTGGTGGGGAGGATTTTGGGATGGGGGCACTGGAAGCATCTTGAGGCTGAGAAAACGTGGCTTGCCTAAGGTTACCTAGCTGGATCACGGCAGAGACAAGATTTGAACTGGGGACTTCCAGACTTGTACTTCAAGTCTCTTTGCCACTATGCAGGTCTGGTTTAGCACAGAACCACAGTACTGAGAGGATAGGAAGCTGCTGTCTGGTTGTACCTCCTGTCTTTGGAAAGTAATGTGGGAAGTCAAGTGGCTGTTACTTAACACAGGCTATTGCTGTTGCTGTCTCTGAGGGCTTTTTCACATTCCTTGAAATGGGCTTCTTTTCTATTGGTGAATTCTGGATGGATTGAAGAAAGGAAACAAATTTGAAACTCTGTGAACTACGGATGGTTGAGGAATTCGGTCCTTTGTGAGTTCTGATGAAACCTGGAACATAGGAAGCTGCCTTATACTAAGACAGACCATGGGTTCATGTAGCCGAGTGTTGTCAACATTGGCTGGCCATGGCTGGCCAGGGTTTCAATTATGAGTTTTTCTTCTCTCCCTGGAGATGCTGGGGATTGAACCTGGGACCTTCTACATATAAAGCAAGTGCTCTGCCCCCTGACCTGATCTGCACCTCCCATACTAATGTGTGGATCAGAGTCTAGCTATCCAGCTGATTTTGCGCTTCTCCGAATGTCACGACACAGTTTTCAACTCAAAAACCATCTCAAAATGCATTAAAACTACATATTTTGAGATCCAATACATTTAGAAATGCATGCTTCGAAATGAAATACATTAGAAGTTAGCATGTTAAGAGAAAATACATATTAAAATACATGTTTAAATGCATTTTTTTTGTACAAATACATATTGCATCTCCTGCAGAGTAAACATGAAAGCTGCTAGCTGTATCTTTAAAGTAACGTCTATTTTGGCCCTCAGTGCAAACATAATTACAGGAATGGAGAATTTATGACCAAAGCTTAAGAGAGTCACACTTTTACAAAATGGAGGCTGAGAATATAAATGCACTTCACAAGTCTGTCAAAGGTTTTCACATGTTTCACCCATCACAATTCGCTTAGCTTTGATTCATGCACTTGCTGTAAGAAGTACTTCTCTTTGCTTGCTTGGTGGAGAAGCATAACCTTGGATAGCTCCTTTAGAGTTGTGACTGGTTCTGACTGAAACCCAGAGCAGATTCACCGCCCCACTGACATCGGAGCCCCCAGATAGTTCTTCAAAGGGAACATATCCCACAGTCTAGATGCCATCACTGTAAAGGCCCCCTTTCCTTGTTTATAGTTTACTGATGCTATTTGTTTTGTTACAATTTTAATGTGATCTTTTAAAATTCATTTTACACAATAAGGCAGGGTGAATCTCCTGCTCATGTGGTGATCAGGAGGGGCAGCAGATCATCTCCCCCACCCCCACCCCCGCTGCCTCTGCGAGGGCCGCTGTGGGCACTGCCACCACCACACTGACCCTGCCCCCCACTGCTGCAAGTGCCATAGTGGGAGAGCAGCAAGTGAACAAGGCTCCTTGGAGGAGCCACCCCGCTCCCCCAATCTCACAGTCTAAGCTCTCTCCCAAAGGGAGAGGTCAGGTGGGTGGTCTCTCTAGAGAGGCTGGAGCGGTCACCCGCTTGCCTGCCCGATCTCTTGAGGACTCTCCCAAAGCGAGAGATCAGGCAGTCAGATGGCATCTCCGGAGAGCTGCCTCAGCCACACAGAGCAGCCGACGGGCCATTTTGGAGAGGCTGCCCGCCTGATCTCTCGCTCTGGGAGAGCCCCCCAAATGAGAGATGGGGCGGGCGGCCTGTCCAGAGAAACGCCCAGGCCCAAATGCTGCTCTGCAGGCAGCCTCCAGGGCCACTTCACAGTGCCTCACTTTTAGGCCTCTCTGGAGAGGCTGCCCATCCGATCGATCCTTCATCAGGGTGGGGTGGGGTGCAGCAGCCGTGGTGGTGGTGACATCTCAAACTGATGACCTCTCAAACAACACCCAGTCAGATGTGGGATACTTGTGCTGGGGTCATAGCTCAGTGGTAGAGAAGCTCCTTTGCATGCAGAAGGTCCCAGTTTCGATCCTTGACATCTCCAGGTAGGGCAGTCGGCTGGTAGCTGCTGCCAGCCAGTGTCAACAATACTGGGCTAGATGGTCTGGCTCAGTATAAGGCAGCTTCCTCTGTTCCTCTCCAGTACCTCTTATTACCATGGATGGATGGATCTATTGATAGATGGATACCACGATGGCATATTTCTTTGAGGGATCGTGGGACTTCACTAGTCCCTTTAGACCAGGGGCCTGCAACACCCATGGGTGCACTGCCACCCACCAAGAACCCAAAGCATGCCCACCAGACCATGCTTGACCCCTTCCTCCCTTTCCCCACTGATGCTGCCACTGCCACCAACTTCAAACCCTTCCTTCTGTCATCACTGTGGCCTTTCCTTCTCCCCCCTCCCTCACTGGTAATGATGCTGCAGCAGCCTTGCCTTGCCCCTGCTACTGTGGCCTTCCCTTATCCACTCCCATGGGTGCCACTAATGCCACCACAGCCTTGCCTTTCCCCCACTGCTGACTTGCCTCACCCCACCCCCCTTCATGGCTGCTGATGCCAACAATGCTGAGACCTTTCCTTCCCCCACACCACTGCTGATGCCACTGCCACAGAGGCCTATCCTTCCCTCTCCCTTCCCTGTGGCTGCCAATATCACTGCCACTCTTCCTTCCTCCCCAAAAGGAGCCAAATCATGTGGTGTGAGATGTGTGTGTTTATGACTTTTCAGAATCAAAGCTTCTGTGTGCAGGAGTTTGCTAGGTCTAACCCAAGAAAAGGCAAAGGGTTATACTTATTTGATTCCGAGAACAATTACCGTGTAGTGGATTTCATAGCATAACATGTAACAATTTTATAGAACATTTTAGAACAGTCCATCACACCTCCCAGCATGCAACTCTCAGTAAAGGTCTGTATTTCCAGCCAGCGAGTGGATTCTGTTAGCATTTTGCAGCCGTACAGTTACAAAAACTGCGTGTGGGTTTTTAGAAGTGAAGATGAAATAAAAGTTCCACATAAAATACCATAACGTATCTATAGGTCACGGGGATTACTGCATAAATGCAGTATCGGGCATCTGGTGAAATACGTTTAGTGTGTTTGGAAGACAGCTTCTTGCCCTCCCCTTTGCAGAAAAATATTGAAACATGTGAGCAATATCTGGTGAAGCTCCAGAAACCAGAGGCGTGATTCCAGGTCTTCTGGTTGGCTGCGAGTGTGACCTCAGTATTAAATAAAGATAGAAGTGAGTAGCTGCCTTTAGCATGATGCCATGAACATTGAAATCCGGGGGGGGGGGGGGTCGAAGAACAGATTTCTACAGTTTAAAACTAGGGTGGATGAACTTGTCAATTTTAGTTGCTCTCTTGTTTCTGATTTTTCCAATCTTAAATGCGGTTTGTCCTGAAGTGATAATTTTTTAAAAAGACGTTTGTAGTTCATGGTCATTGTTGTGCACATTTCTTCCAATACATGATTGTTTGAATGCAATTTTGCCTAATATACACATTTTTTCAAGAAATATTCCTAATGTAATGCATTTTAGCGTTATTTTCATGAATACATGCATTGTGTGCACTTTCCCCTAAAATGCACATTTTTATGCACATTTTTTTTTTACTGAAAAACTCATTGGAAAATTTGGAAAAGTGCAAATTTCATAGGATAACTGAGTTTTAGTTCACACCTTGGTGTGAAAGTGTAAAACTAGATTGTTTTAAAAATGCACAGATTAGCACAGAAACAAGACAGAAAGGATTTAAAATGACTGTGTGTGCAAGTGAAGGTGATTGAAAATAGACTAATCTGTCTATCTAGGTCTATTGTGACTTGGTTTTCTGTTCATACTGGGGTTGTTTCTCCTCTAACCATTATAGATGTGTGTAGGTGGAGAGTAATTACTTGAGAGATTAGATGAAAGGGGCAGATGTGTGTTTTTCTGAGAATATTTCAGAGTTTCAAACACCATCTGTTCCCCAAGGTATTTGTAACTCTGATATTCTGCTGTACAAAGTGCCATCTCTTTCCAACCTCCTTTTATTACTTTCAGTATTTTATAATATAAACAGACTTAAGCAAAACATAAAGCTAGAACTGGACACTATGTCTTTGTGTAAAGCACTATATTATTTTCTCTTTTAACCCTGAAAAACAATTTAGTTTAAAGAGAGGATATCTATATCAACAAAACAAGAGAGAGACAGAGACAGAGACAGAGAGAAAAGGAGGAGGAAGGAAGTAATTAATATCACCTAGTATTTAGGAGTCTGTGATTATTTCCTTTTGAAAAAAACATTTGGATTGCTTTGTACAAGATCTAAGGTAATCTGGGTTGAAATGCACTCCATGTAAGCATGTACTCTTTTCTTTTTTGGCTTAATAATTTGACATCCTCATCCATGTTGCTGCAGGCATAGACCCAACAGGCCTTTCTGAAATGTATTTAGAAAGATTACACTCTGACTGAAACATGACATTAGAGGTGCAGTCCAAACAGTTAGATTCCGTAGTGACATGTGACAGCAACTGTACAAACTTACCGTCTCTCCTACCTGCACCCCTTGAGTGTGTTGTATGCACTCCATGAATTTAGATGTATGTGTTTCAGCATCTTCTGATACATGCATACATTTGTGTGCAATTTTATTTATGTATTACATTTCTATATTTCCCATTAGCTGAAGCTCTCTGAGCGGTTTACAAGAAAAGCTTAAAACCATAAAATACAATAACATAGAATCATAGAATAGTAGGGTTGGAAGGGGCCTATAAGACCATCAAATCCAACCCCCTACTCAATGCAGGAATCCAAGTCAAAGCATCCCTGACAGGTGGCTGTCCAGCCTCGTCTTGAATGCCTCCAGTGTGGGAGAGCCCACCACCTCCCTAGGTCATTGGTTCCATTGTCATATTGCTCTAACAGTCAGGACGTTTTTCCTGATGTTCAGCCAGAATCTGGCTTCCTGTAACTTGAGCCCATTATTCCATGGCCTGCATTCTGGGATGATTGAGAAGAGATCCTGGAATTCCTCTCTGTGACAACCTTTCAAGTACTTGAAGAGCGCTATCATATCTCCCCTCAGTCTTCCCTTCTCAAGGCCAGTTCTTTCAGTCTCTCCTCATAGGGCTTTGTTTCCAGTCCCCTGATCATCTTCATTGCCCTCCTCTGAACCCTCTCCAGTTTGTCTGCATCCTTCTTAAAGTGTGGTGCCCAAAACTGGACACAGTACTCCAGATGAGGCCTAACCAGTGCTGAGTAGAGGGGGATTTCACATGATTTGGAAGCTACATTTCTATTAATGCAGTCCAAAATAGCATTTGCCTTTTTTGCGGCCATATCACATTGTTGGCTCATATTCAGCTTGTGATCGACAACAATTCCAAGATCCTTCTCGCTTGTAGTATTGTTGAGCCAGGAATCCTCCATCTTATAACTGTGCATTTGGTTTCTTTTTCCTAGGTGCAGAACTTGGCATTTATTCCTATTAAATATAATTCTGTTGTTTTCAGCCCAGCACTCCAGTCTATCCAGTTCACTTTGAATTTTGTTTCTGTCTTCCAAAGTATTAGCTATCCCACCCAATTTTGTGTCATCTGCAGATGTGATAAGCATTCCCCGCACCTCCTCCTCCAAGTCATTAATAAAAATGTTGAAGAACACTGGGCCTAGGACTGAGCATTGCGGTACCTCGCTTGTTACCTCTCCCCAGTTTGAGGAGATCTCATTGATAAGCACTCTTTGAGTTCGATTCTGTAGCCAACTGTGGATCTACCTGATCATTGTTTCATCTAGCCCCCTTTGAGTTAGTTTGCTCATCAGGATATCATGGGGCACTTTGTTGAAAACTTTGCTGAAGTATATTATGTCCACAGCACTCCCACAGTCCACAAGGGAAGTTACCTGATCAAAAAAGGAGATCAGATTAGTCTGGCAGGATTTGTTCTTGACAAATCCATGTTGGCTTTTTGTTGCTTTTAGCATCCCTCGTTAGCATCCTTGTTCTCAGCTTTATCTAGGGATGGCGGAGAATTCCGCCAAGGACTCCAATGAGGCTGGATTAGAAAGAATCCGCCCCTCCCCCCCGGAGTCCATGGCAGAACGGAACACTTAACTCCGCCTCCCTGAGGAATCTTCTTTGGCCGGATCCTCCAGATGGCTGCATTTACCTTAAACTAAGACTTTTATGGCTGCAAATGGCATCCTGGACGCCATTTGCATCCACAGTCAATCCCCCTCAGCCAGCGATATGGCATGGCGGCAATATCGCTGGCACTTCAGAGCTGGCCAGCAGCTCCGTGGAATCGCCATGGAGCCGGCCAAAGAGGATTCCAAGGGGAGGAACGGATCGCCTCCCCCCAAGGGCCAGTTCCCAGCTGGACCAGCAGGTAGGGAATCCTCCCATCCCTAGCTTTATCCTTCCTGACACCTTTCCTGCAATTCTGTGCTACCTGCCTGTATTAGGGATGTACGAAACCCACTTACCTTTTCGCGGAATCTTTCGCGGGGGGGGGGGGATGGGAGGGAGGCGATCCAGTCCTCCCTCCCGGAATCCTTGATGGCTGGCTCCGCTCCGCAGCCAGGCCATGGAGCAGCCAGCCAGGGCCATCCGCAGCCGGATTTCTGGCTGCGGATGGGCTGCTGGCTGCTGCAGACACAAATGGCAGCCGCCATAGCGGCTGCCGTTTCCGTCCAGCCAGGCAGCCATAATAGGCTACATAAGAATTTACGTAGCCTATCATGGCTAAATGCCCCCCCCCCAAAAAAAACCCTAGCGTACGCAAATGGCGGCAGCTACGGCCGCCGCCATTTGCGTTCCCTATTTTTCGCCGATTTATCTTACGTAAATATTTACGTAAGATAAAATGGCGAAAAAAAGGGGAACGCAAACAGCGTAGTGGGAGCTATTTACGTTCCTTCATTTTTCGCCGTTCTAGCCTACGTAAATATTTATGTAGGCTAAAACGGCAAATAAAAAAGGAACGCAAATAGTGCCCACTACGCTATTTGCGTTCCTCCTTTTTTTCACCATAAAAGACTACGTAAATATTTACATAGACTAAAACAGCGAAAAATAAGGAATGCAAATGGTGGCGGCCATAGCCGCCGCCATTTGCGTATGCCTTTTTTTTTTTTTTACCCAGACATGATAGGCTACGTAAGTCTTTACGTAGCCTATCATGTCTGGGTTAAAAAAAAAAAGACCAGACTGCAAAAGGCGGCCGCGGCAGCCAGTCGAAAGACCAGCCGCCACTGCCACCGAAGCCGCCGCAGTCCGGAACATCCGCCCCAGGTAAGTCTTGTCCCGGGGGGATCCGGGGGGGCGAGGGGGCAGGCCATTCTGCCACAGATTTCGGGGGCCGAATGCCAGTGCATTTGGCTTCACTGAAATCCGTGGTGGAATTCTCCGCCATCCCTACCTGTACTCTTCCTTTGTAGCTTGGCTTTCCTTCCACTTCCTATATGTGTACTTTTTTATTTTCAGGTCATCTCTAAGCTTTTTTGTGAAGCCACATTGGCTTCTTCTGTTGTCTTCCACCCTTTTTCTTGTTGAAATTGTTTGTAATTGTGCCTTGAGAATTTCGTTTTTTAAAAAACTCCCACCCATCTTGGACTGCTTTTCTTGTAAGAGTTGCTTGCCATAGAACCTTACTTATAATTGTTCTGAGTTTATTAAAATCAGGTTTCCTAAAATCCAGGGTACGGGTTTGGCTACACTTGGCTTTTGCTTCCTTTAGACCCAAGAACTCAAGTATAACATGGTCACTTTCCCCCAGAATTCCCGTAACTGCTACATTATCCACTAAGTCATCTCTGTTGGTTAGGATCAAGTCAAGGATAGCCGATCCTCTAGTTCCTTCCTCCACTTTCTGTAGGAGGAAGTTATCAGCAACACAGTTCAGGAATTTCTTGGAGGGGCCATGTTTTGCAGAATTTGTCCTCCAACAAATATCGGGGAAATTAAAGTCCCCCATTACTACTGCATCTTGCTTCCTTGAAACATTGGCAATTTGCTTTTCAAAAGTTTCATCCTCATCTTCTCCTTGATTGGGTGGCCGGTAGTAGACTCCAACCACCAGGTTCCTTTTATTCTTTGCTCCATTTATTTTAGCCCAGATGCTCTCGATGGGGCTACCAAGCTCATCCTCCTGTATTTCTGTGCAGGGATGTGTATTTTTAACATATAGTGTGACTGCACCTCCCACCTCCACATAGTAAAACATAATATAAAAAACATAAGTTTAAAACAGAATAAAACCAAAGTAGTAACCAAGATAAAAGCCAACAGCCATGCAAAGATCTAAAATGTGCAATGTTTAAAACTGAAGGGCTAAAAATCCTGGGGAAAAAAGCTCTACACAATGTAGGAGCCAAGTGAGCCCCTCTGGGGTGGGGATTGCACAACTGGGCTGCCACCACTGAAAAGGCCCTCTCCATAGTAGCCATCGGCCTAATAAATACAATTTTTGCAAGCAATTTTCCAAATATTATTATAAAAATGCATTTTTCTTATTTTTAAGAATACATGCATTTTTGTGTGTATTTTTTCCTAATATACTCATTTATATATGCATTTTTTGTCCAGAGAACTCTACTGCAAAATTTGACAAAGTGCAAATTTCATAGAATAACTGAGCTTTGGTTCACATATTGGTTTAAAAGTCCAAAATTATGTAAGTTCCCATTAAAATGTAAATTGAATCAATTTCTCCCCCATCCCTATTTAGAACTTGTAGGCTAATTATGAGCTGAGCCCAGACATCTACAAAGTTTATTATTTTAAAAATGTATTTATTATGACATTAATATCCACCTTTTATCCTCTTGCAATGAACCCAAGGTGGCCCACATGGTTCTCCTTATCTCCATTTTACCTTCACAACAACAACAACCCGGTGAGGTAGGTTAGGCTGAGAGTCTGTGGCTGGCCCAAAGTCACCCAGTGAGCTCCCATGGCTGGCTCTTCCAAGTCCCAGTCCAACACTCTAATCAGGGGTCCCCAACGTGGCACCTATGGGTGCCATAGTGCCCATGGGCACATCAAATGGCACCCACAAAGGGTTCCCCAACGTGGTGTCCCTGGGTACCCAATTTTAATTTTTTTCTTCATTTTTAATATACATACATGGATTTGTATAAAATGCATACAACTTTCTGGCAATTATACAAAGGCTTCAACAAAAGTGGACCAAATATCAAAATAAGTATCACTTTGAGGGTGGCAGCTATATGCAACCCATTCAAATATTGAAAAGGCTGTAAGGTCCTTAATCCATTGCATTATAGGAGGTGGGTGTTTATCTTTCCAACATTGTAATATCCATCTTTTAGCTGTCAAAAGGGTGTGAAGAATCCATTTATGCTGACCATTTGTTAATTTCCATGAAGCAGGTAAATAATTTAAAAGAGCTTGTACATCAGTGAACATTAAAGACTGTTCCAGTACAAAATTTATTGGTGTAATAGCTGCCTCCCAAAAAGAAAGAACTACTGCCAATGCCAAAACATATGTTTAAAGGAAGCATTAGCTGTATTGCACCACCAGCAATTAGCTGAATTAGACAATCCCTTATTGAAGAGACATTGTGGCGTCCAATAGACAAGAAACAAAAGTTTTTGCTGAATAAGACCCAGCCTAAGATCCATAGACATGACAGGTAGACACGAAAGTGGCGATCCACTGATTAGACATTTTGTAGTGGTGCCCACTGCAGTTTCTCAAATCCCCAAATATGCCCATGGGTCCAAAAACTTTGGGGACCCCTGCTCTAACCACTGTGCCACACTGAGTTTAGGCACAGTTTCTAATTGGGTTAGACACAGTCCAGTGGTGGCTCCAATGTTGGTGGGGCTGTAAATCCATTCTAGGTTTTAGTCAGAACCAGCAGAATCCTAAAAGAGCTATCTGAGCAGTTATTTGGGGGATAGGGCTCAGCACCTAGGATAGCTCCTTTAGAGTTCTGGGTGGTTCTGACTAAAACCCAGAATGGATTCACCACCCCATCGAAATCAGAGCCACCAACCTCCACTGCCCCAGCCCTCCCTACCGCTACATCTGCTTCCACTTTCCTGCTGAAACTTACGTGATGGTGGTGAGGGCAGCCATTAGAAGGGTTGCTGCCTTCATTAGACAGCAGCAGTATCCCTTTTTGAAAAAAATCTGGCGAGATGCAAGCTCCCAGGCGAGATGCATGTTATGTAACAGGGGGAAACATACAGAGTGTCACTCTTGACTGATGCAATTGCAAACCATATCCCATCAGATATCAGGTGCTTGTGCAACCTTGCTGGGGGAGGGGTTGCATTCCGTTTCTCCCGGTACCAAAGTTAGCGCCTCAAGTGCTCTGCAAAATTAGGGATGTACGAAACACCTACCTGGCTCCGTGCTGGGCAATCTGCAGTGGGGGGGAGGCGCTCCGTCCCTCCCCATGGAATCCTTGATGGGGGGGAGGTGCTCCGTCCCTCCCCCCAGAATCCTGCCCGGCCGGCTCCGCTAGGCAGCCAAGCTGCGGAGCCGCCAGCTGGCTCTGGCCACCCGCAGCTGGACATCCGGCTGCTGGGCAGCCCTGCAGGAACGCAAATGGCAGCTGTCGTAGCCGCCGCCATTTGCGTCCCCATACTGAGCTGTGATAGGCTACATAAATATTTACGTAGCCTATCACGGCAGGGGGGAAAACCGCAGCGTACTCAAATGGTGGTAGCCACCGCCATTTGCGTATGCTGGGTTTTTTCCCCCCTGCCGTGATAGGCTACGTAAATACATACGTAGCCTATCATGGCGTCCCTGCATTAGCCGTGATAGGCTACGTAAGTATTTACGTAGCCGATCACGGCTATGAAGAGGAGGCAGTGAATGGCAGCCGCAGGACGGCTGCCATTTGCAAAGCAGCGTGGACAGGAGCAGGTAAGTGCTCCGTTTCACGCGCCTTTTGTGGGTTGGGGGCGGCGGGGACTTCGTCCCGCATGCCTTTCGTGGGTTGGGGGGGCGGGGGCTTCGTTCTACGACGGATTTCGAGGGGCCGAATGCACTGGCATTTGGCCTCACCAAGGTCTGTCACGGAATTCTCTGACATCCCTATGCAAAATGCATTGTCCCCACAAGAGATCTGTTGCCTTTGGTGGGGCTGCGTGGGGAAGGACTTGTGGACTATGCGCAACCAATGGAAACTGACTGCGCACTTTCTTTTTGCATGCACACACTTGCACAAATACGTAGGGATGTACGGGCTGTGCAAAATCCACTCCGCTTGTGTTTTGTGGATTGTCAGGTGCCTTTTGTCCCATTGTCTGCCCACAGACGGATGCAAATTTTTTTTGTCATGCAGAAAAATATGCAAATAATTATGTAAGTATTTACATAAGTATTTACATAATTTACCTTAGTACGTAACATTTAGCTTATTGTCCCCCATTCCATTCAACGTTTCCTCAGCAGAAACTTACGTATTTTCCTACAAATTTATATGCGTAAATGTCGGGAAAGTAAAAAAAAAATTCTTCCAAAAGACTCTGCACAGCCTGTGGGGGTCGCTCCGCAGCAGATTCCGCAGGTTGAATTCTTAGAAATCTGAGCTCATTTTAGTCCATCTCAAATTTCTCCAGCATCCCTACAAATACGCACACAGAGTTTAACCATTCTAATGCATTGGCAGCGGTGATCGTTTTGGAGGATGGCTTGTGTCTTTGGGCAGAAGGAAGAGGTAATGGCATGGGCTGTTAAGATTAGAAATGACCACCTCCGTGCTTTAAAGTATTGCATTTTGAATTGTACCTTTGCTTTAACCCGACTTGCATTTGCAAAGCTTGCGTTGCTGAAAGCAGCTGGTCTTCAAAGTGCCTTCTGCATAAAACTTCTGTACGCTTAGCTATGGTCAAGTGCTGGATCTGAGTCCATTTTGGAAGGCAACGGTGGAACTGTCTTGCATATGTGCTCATGAAGCTGCGCACTAAGTCCTTTTGTCACACTGCATCAAAAACAAACACCCCCGAAACCCAAGGGTGCACTATGGAGCCAGTCCAGTTTGCCCCAGAGACACAAGAGCAGCTGGCTTCAGCTAGCGCCTCTAGAGGAAAGCTTTTTAATGCAAACACCCTTTCTAAGGGCTTGGAATGTTAATATTGTCAAACTATGGCTGCTGGAGGCAGACACTTGTTTATTTGTACTACAGACGAAAACCATCTTGCTTCACACTTCCTGTTTGCCTGAGCAATAGACGCAGCCTTTTCCAGGGTCAGTTCCCAGGTGATCAGAGAATTATGATTCTCACATAATTCTGAAATATCTCTTTATTTAATCATTTAAAGCCTGAGCATGAGAGAAGATGGTGCTAGTTTTGAAAGCAGCATCCATTCCCAAAAAGGAAACATATGATCTTAGATCCCCACATCCTGGGAAATGCCATAACTCCCTGGAAGAGAGTCCATGTTTTCAGTGGAGGCTGGTGGCTCTGATTTCAGTAGGGCAGTGAATTTGTTCTAGCTCCTTTAGAGTTCTGACTGAAACCCGGAACGGATTCACCGCCCCACTGACATTGGAGCTACCGGTCTCCACTGCATGTTTTGCATGTAGAAGACGCCAGGTTCATTCCCCAGTATGCAAAAGTTGTGTGCAGAAGATGTCAAGTTAAAACCTTTGGTTCAGTCTCCAGGTTAGGACTGGGGAAGACCTGAGTCTGAACACCCTGGAGATCTGCTGCTAGTCAGAAGACAATGCTGAGCCAGGTACACCAATAGTCTGACTCTGTATAAGGCTTCGGGTGCTTCCTGTATTCCAATTGCAAGTTTCCATCTTTCCAGCCAGCTGAGAAAAATAAATAAAAAATCAAGCTTCTGCCTTTTTTGCTTGCTACACTGCAATTTCCCCTACCCTCCAGGATGCCAGCAACCCTAAGTTAACAATGCTATTTAAAGCAAATATTTTCTACCTATACGTACCCGTTAAAGAAACATGTAAACATCTTTAGTACACGTCTTTGAACAGCATGGAAGAACCTGTGTGGTTTAGGGACATACTAAAAAAGAAGGTCCTTTTTCTTTTTCTTTTTTAGTAAATCTTCATTTATTTCATTTATATCCCACCTTTCCTCCAAGGAGCACAAGGCAGTATACATCCCCCATTTTTACCTCACAGCAACCCTGCAAGATAGGTTAGACTGAGAGATAATGGCTGAGCCAAGGCGACCCAGTGAGCTTTATAGCTGAGTTAGGGGTGTACAAAACCCCGCTTACCTGGCTCCGCCGGGTTCCACTGGGGGGGGGAGGCGCTCCGTCCCTCCCCGCAGAATCCTCGCCGGGGGGGGAGGCGATCCGGTCCTCCCCCCCGGAATCCTCGAAAGCCGGCTGTGCTTCATGGCGGCTCCATGGAGCGGCCGGCCAGTCCCAGGCCAGGGCCGTCTGCAGCCGGATTTCCGGCCGCGGAGGGCTCTGGGTAAGGGGAAAAAAAACACGCGTATGCAAATGGTGGCGGCTACGTCCGCTGCCATTTGCGTTCCTTATTTTTCTTCGTCTTAGTCTACGTAAATATTTACGTAGACTAAGACGAAGAAAAATAAGGAACGCAAATGGTGGTGGCTGTAGCCGCCGCCATTTTTGTACGGTTTTGTTTGTTTTTTTACCCAGACGTTTTAGGCTACGTAAAAACTTGCGTAGCCTATCACGTCTGGGTAAAAAAAAAAAACGCATACGCAAATGGCGGCGGCTACGGCCACCACCATTTGCATTCCTTATTTTTCTTCGTCTTAGTCTACTTAAATATTTACGTTGACCGGCCGCCGCCCCCGCCCGCGCCGAACCGCCGCCGAACCGCTGCTGGGACCCGCCGCCCAGAGGGACATTCGCCGAAGGTAAGTCCCATCCCACGGGGGGTGGGGGGCCGGCGGAGAATTTCCCAACCAACTTCGGGGGGCCGAATGCGTCGGCGCTCGGCCTCCCGAAGATTCGGGGAGAAATTCTCCGCCATCCCTAAGCTGAGTGTGGATTTGAACCTGGGTCTACCTGAGTTGTAGTCCAACAGACTAACCACTCCACCACACTGGCTTGTAAGTCTTTCAGGCCAAATTGGCATGCTGTCCCTTCCTTGCAGCCCCCGGTGTTCTTGCATCATTGCCTGTGATTACATACAAAACACAATGAGGCCAGTTCAGTATGAGATTATGAGACCAATGATGGAGAGCTCTAGTCAGCCAAGGAAAGCAGCAGCTCAGCATATTAAAAAGAGATGCTTTGCTTCCACCTTCCAGATGAGAGACAAACGAGGGAGCTTCCTGACTGCTTGCAATATTGAATGCTCCCCTGGGGCGCCCCTTTTGTGTCAAAAGGTGTGCAAGCTGATGGCCTGGCCGGACGCCAACCTGGATAATTACATTTCCTTGCCGACTTACATTCTATTGGTGCCTTAAGTGGCTCCGGTGTTCTTTCTTTGTTGCTGCTTGCCCTTAACTGTTAGGTAACTCTGCTGTGAATTCCTCAACAGATGCTGCGTTCCACCTCACGATCTGCTGTACCTCACTGGGGGATGAAAATGATTTCTCTGTGAAGTTTTGAAAAGCGTTTTGACATTATTGTTGTTGTTGTTATTGTTATCATAGAATAGTAGGGTTGGAAGGGGCCTATAAGACCATCGAGTCCAACCCCCTCCTCAAGGCAGGAATCCAAGTCAGAGCATCCCTGACAGATAGCTGTCCAGCCTCACCTTGAATGCCTCCAGTGTGGGAGAGCCCACCACCTCCCTAGGTAATTGCTTCCATTGTCGTATTGCTCTAACAGTCAGGAATTTTTTCCTGATGTTCAGCCAGAATCTGGCTTCCTGGAACTTGAGCCCGTTTTTCCATGTCCTGCATTCTGGGATGACTGAGAAGAGATCCTGAAATTATTATTATTATTATTATTATTATTATTATTATTATTACTACTACTACTACTACTACTACTACATTATTATGTTATTATTAATTACATTTCTTCTTCATCATCATCAACAACAACATTTCTATACCATCCCATAGCTGAAGCTCTCTGGGCAGTTTACAAAAATTTAAAACCATAACAAATACATTATACAAAGTGTAAAACCATTTCCATAAAAACATATAAACACACAGCATACACAGACACAACATATATCTAAAAACAATTTTAAACAATCAACAATATGACAGATTCATGACCTGCTTAGAAAATCATCATATGCTGCCAAATGCCTGAGAGAAGAGGAAGGTCTTAACCTGGAGCTGAAAAGATAGCAATGTTGGTGCCAGGCAGGCTTCATCAGGGAGATCATTCCACAATTGAGAGGCCATGACCAAAAAGGCCCTCTCCCTTCCAAACCTCCCTCGGAGGAAGCACCTGGAGGCCACTAGATGCTGTTTGTAGTGTACGGGTCCGATCATGCTGGGAGAGGTGCTCTGCCAGGTAATGTGGTCCTGAGCCGTGTAAGGTTTTATAGGTTTGTAAATATCCCAGTTCCCCTTTTCTTTACACAGGGGCAGGATTTTCACTCAAGAAGAAGGTAGACCCTCACAGTTGATATGATATAGCATTCTTCCCTCACCACTAAACAACACACTTGCTGACTTTCATACAAGTCAGGGGTGCAGAACCTCAGGCCCAGGGGACAAATCTGGCCCTTCTGGGGTCAATCCAGCCTTCCAGGATTCCCCAGATGGCCACGCCTCCTTCTCCTTCTCCTCCCCCACCCCCTTTCCCCTGACCACAAATCAGGGGGAATGGACTGCTAATTCAGAAATTTAACTCAATGTGTTATAGCAAATGGTGGCTCCCCATGGGCCACTATTGAGCATGAAGCACCCAGGCCATGAGGCAAGCCAAACAAATGTATGACCAAAAACCTGGGGCATTCTGGAGGTCTATATAACGGTGTGTGTATAGTCGTTTGATTCAGATAAAAAAATAAATTGAAATTAAATTTTCTAAATATTTCTTTTGTTTTCTGTTAACGTAACAAAAACAGGTGAAGGGCTTTTCTACATGAGGCATTTATCACACACACATCATTCCCTACCCATGGTTGTTTATGGGTTCTTTAGACAACATCATGACCCTCCAGTTTTGCGTCTATGTCTAACAAGCACTTTCAGGGAAGTTTTTTTTTTATTTTTTTTAGGGCAGGGAAAATGCAGCATTTAATTTTAAAAGCCAAAGAAACCTCTTTTTTCACTTGTGTATTTGCACTGTTCACCTATACCTCAGTGCCACCTAGAGGTTATGTAGTGGGAAAGCAGGAAAGGAAACGCTCTTTGCATAGTGCTTGGATCTCAATTCTGTGATGAAACCGAAAGTAGATACAGTGGATTAATAGTCAATTAACAGCCTCATATAGAAAAGATCTAAATACTGAGAACATGACACAAGTAAAAGTTCAATACTGAGACCCCAAGACAATAATAACTGTGTAGAATGACCCTACTCTTTAAAATAACTAGGTGGACCAGGCCTGCCCTGAATTTCAGCCCTTTCGTGTCAGCAACAACGTGAACAGAAGAGAGTGTAACTTTTGTTACACTAGTAAAATCCGACAACATGAATGTTCTCAGAGCTATAGCCATACTGGCATATATGATGGTGTATGTATTTAAAAGGGGATGTATATGCTTTCAAGGACAATTAGAATATGAGAAAAAGTGAGAGGTAAACAGGAGGAAACAATTTCTGCTTTACTCTTTCATCTGATCTATCTGGATGCTTAAGGCTGCGTCCTAGGAGGAAAAACAACTTCTCAAGAAGTTAATTTTTATCACCTGGAGCCTGAATCAAGATAATGGGTTTTTATCTCACTGCAGGTGTTAATTAGCTTACAGATGTTGGTGTTATCAACACTGCTTGTGAATGGTCAGTGCAATTATTTTAACATTTTAGCTTTAATGTCATCATCACTGTTTGTATTTATTGATTTAATTTCCCTCTGACCTCACTGCTAACATATTTTCTCTCTTCTCTACACCCATACCTGCTAACTTACAACAACACTTCATGGATCTAATAAAATGGACTCTAGTCTATGAAAGCTAATGCCACAATACATTTGTTAAACTCATTCATTGTTTTTTCTGTAACAGACTAACATGGCTGCCCCTCTGGAAACTGTTCCTAGGAGGAAGTTACTTCCATCTGATGGATGAATGCATATATAGGCAGCAAGAAGCTGTAACTGGTGATAGGTTCCTGTTACATATATACACACAGGATTGACTGAATTTCCTGCAAAGCTGCTTCCACAGAGGAAATTTCATCTTGTATGAAGTGGTCCTTAGAGGCATGTTTATTTTCATATTTCTTTATTACCCACAATGTCCTACAGCAGTTTGCTGATGCCACTTTCTTGTTTCTTCTCCTCTGTGTCTGATCATCTTGTCAGTGACATTTCACAGAAGGGACATAAAGGGAGGGCTTTGGATAGGGGTGAATGCTCCTTCCTTGTTCTCCTCGACCTCTCAGCGGCTTTTGATATCATTGACCATGGTATCCTCCTGGACCACCTGGAGAGGTTGGGCATTGGAGACACCGTATTACGGTGGTTCCAGTCCTTCCTCTCCGGCAGGTACCAGAGGGTAGCACTGAGAGAGGAGGTTTCGGACCCATGGCCGCTCACTTGTGGGGTGCCACAGGGTTCCATCCTCTCCCCGATGCTATTTAACATCTATGTGAAGCCGCTGGGGCTATCATCATGAGGTTTGAAGTGTGGTGTCATCAATATGCGGATGACATGCAGCTCTACCTCTCATTCAAATCTTCACCAAGGTTGGCCATAGAATCCCTGTCCAAATGTCTGGAGATGGTGAGTGGCTGGATGGGGAGGAATAAGCTGAAGCTGAACCCTGACAAGACCGAGGTACTTTTGGTGGGAGACAAGAGGAGGTTGGGGGATGTTGACCTGGTATTGAATGGGTTACAGCTACCCTTGAAAGATGGATCAAATGACCCCCAGGTCTGCAGCCTGGGGGTCATTTTAGACTCCCAGTTGTCCATGGAGGCTCAGGTGTCAGCTGCGAGCCAGACAGCACTGTACCAACTCCATCTGATACGGCGGCTGCGCCCCTGCCTTCCCGACCATCTGCTCCCATCGGTAGTACATGCCTTGGTCTCCTCTCATCTAGACTACTGTAATGCACTCTATGTGGGGTTACCCTTGAAGACGGTTCGGAAGCTGCAGCTGGTGCAGAACGTGGTGGCTCGCCTGATTAAATCGCTGGCATGATCACATCACTCTGATGCTGAAGGAGTTGCACTGGTTACCAGTTGTTTTCCGGGCCAAATTCAAGGTGTTGATTTTGATCTTTAAAACCCTATATGGTTCCGGCCCAGCCTATCTCAAGGAGCGCCTCCAGCAACACCAGACAGGCCATTCAACAAGATCAGCCTCGGATGTTCTTCTCTCTGTCCCATCAGCCAGGACAGCTAGGCTGGTGAGGACGAGGGAGAGGGCGTCACTCTGTGGAACTCTTTCCCTAGGGAACTCCGTCATGCCCCCTCTTTAATGAGCTTCCGTCATGCATTAAAAACATGGTTGTTCAGGCAGGCATTTGGGATGGTTTAGGGTATTTTTAGAAATACAATATTTTAATGTGGGATTTTATTCTTTTAAACTGTTGTATTATTGTATATCGCCCAGAGTGGCCAGGTGACTGGCCAGATGGGCGATTAAGAAATTTAATAAATAAATACCATAGTAATTTAATAATTTAATATTTAATTAAATTTAATAATTTGATAATTATTAAATAATTAAATTTAATAGAAATTTAATAAATAAATACCACCCTATACCATAGACAAATATGCACCTTAGTTTGCTGCATGATAACGCCTGGAGACTGATTCTAGTTTTGCCTTCCAGGACACAGGCTCTCAGCAGCACAACTTGGCAGGGACATTTAGAGCTGACATGACTTTGCTCATAATATTCTCCTTTGCAAATGCTGATGTCTAATACTCTCAGAATATTTCCCAAATACATGGATGACTGCCTGTGGCATACAGTGATACTTTACTTTCAGTTTTCAATATCTGACAGCTGATACTTAGCAGTATTTGGTAGCTGACATGCAATGGTGTTTTGTGGCTGATCATACTGATGGCTGATACATAATGGCATCTCACAGTGGTTTTCAAACTTGCTACCTTCAAGGAACACTTTCCACATCAGTGTCTGCCAAAGAGCCTCTGGGTGTCTCCCACAAACTCCTGCTTGTTCTGGGGTATGTTCCCAGGGAGCACTCTCAGTTCCTATGAGGCAGCGTTGTACTCATAGTTGAGCCTTGTGAACTAAGTCTGTCGCAGAGCATCCCCAGCATCGCCTGTGCTATTGCAAAGGAGGTACAGCAGCAATAATGTTTTCCACTGTTCTTCGCATTGAGCAATTCCTGATAAAGCTCCAATAAACTCAGGGGTTCTCCAGGAGATACTTTGAAAACACTGGAGGACCATAGTTGACACTATGTGCTCACTGACATGCAATAGTATTTAATATTAGATAGTTTTTGATGGGGTGTAATGGTATTATTTCACAGCTTTGAATTAGGGATGGGGGAGAATTCTGCCATGGATCTCAGTGAGGCCGAATGCCAGTGCATTTGGCCCCCCAAAATCCATGGCGGAATGAAGCCCCCCCGCCCCACCACCCCGCGAAAGGTGCATGAAACGGAGCACCTATCTGGTGCCGTTCGCGCTGCTTTGTGAATGGCGGCCGCGTCTGCGGCCGCCATTCACTTCACGATTTTTCCCATGATAGGCCACGTAAATACGTAGCCTATCACAGCTAACACAGGGACGCCATTTGCGTCCATGTGGAGGCCATGATAAGCTACGTAAATATTTACGTAGCCTATCACGGGGAAAAAAAGGGAACGCAAATGGCAGCCACCATAGCCGCCGCCATTTGCGTTCCCTTTTTTTCGCCATGATAGGCTACGTAAATATTTACGTAGCCAATCACGGAGGAAAAAAAGGGATGCAAATGGCAGCAGCTACGGCGGCCGCCATTTGCGTCCCTGCACAGCCGAGCAGCGGCCGGATGTCACTGCGGGCTGACCCGGCCGGAGGCTCCACAGAGTCGCCACGGAGTGGAGCCGGCTGGCAAGGATTTCAGGGGGAGGGACGGAGCGCCTCCCCCCCCACACAGATGTCACGAAACGAAACAGATAAATTATTTCGTACATCCCTACTTTGAATGGATAACATGTGATGGTATTAAGTATCCCAATTACATCATTTTGTTTGGTCCCAGATGTGGAAAACACCTAAAAATCAGGATAAATAATGTATCAATTAACATTTATATTTGAAAACTATTTGAGCTACCTGGCAAATATATGAGCAATGGTAGGAGAAGCCATGCAAACTGCCACCCCCCAAAAAAAAGAAAGAAAAGGAAGGAAGGAAGGAAGGAAGGAAGGAAGGAAGGAAGGAAGGAAGGAAGGCAGGCAGGCAGGCAGGCAGGCAGGCAGGCTGGCTGGGTTCATACATCCAGCTGACTCAGTGATTATAATTCAAAAAACCTCAGAAGAATGTTATCTTGTGCATTCGGAAAGGGCATCAGAATTGGACATATGCTGCAAGTTTCAAATGATGGTGTGATAGTGGCAGTCATTGTATAAAACAATTGGCAATTAGGGATGGTGGAGAATTCCGCCACGGATTTCAGTGAGGCCGAATGCACTGGCATTTGGCCCCCCCGAAATCTGTGGTGGAACGGCCCGCCCCCCCACAGATTCCCCCCAGGACGAGGCTTACCTGGGGCGGATGTTCCAGACGGCAGCGGGTCCGGCGGCGGGTCTGGCAGCGGCGGTGGCGGCTGGTCTTTCGACCGGCTGCCACAGCCGCCATTTACATCCTGGTCTTTGCCGTGATAGGCTACGAAAGTCTTTACGTAGCCTATCACAGCAAGCCAATTTTTTTTTTTTAAAGGCGTACGTAAATGGGCGTGGCTACGGCGGCCGCCATTTGCATTCCTTATTTTTCGTCGTTTTAGTCTACATAAATATAGAGCTGGCCGGGCAGGATTCTGGGGGGGAGGACTGGATCACCTCCCCACCCGTTGAGGATTCTGGGGGGAGGGACAGAGCGCCCCCCACACCGTGAACAGAATCCGCGAACAGGTAAGTCACTTTCATACATCCGTATTGGCAATATAAATCTACCCTTTCAGTATCTAAATCAAGGGATTTGGAGTGATTATTCAGAGTATTATCTTTATTTTTAGAAGTACATTTTCTCCTATAAAATATACCTTCTTCCCCAGAAAGAACAGATGACATTTATCATCTCTGTCCTAGGACTGAAATTGTTTTAGTGATTCTATTAAATGTAATTGTATTCATCGACTTTACTCTGTTTAAGGCAATTTGTCTGGCTCCTCCTCCTCCCATCACTCACAGGTTTGCAGGTACCTCAAACACCCCTTAACAATGCTGGACTGTCCTCTGTGTTTTCTGCATTGTACCCACATGCAGAGAGTGCATTGGGCCACGTACAGAGCTTATTCAAACCCACTGGTTTATGACTGTCTTGACATGAAATGTAATAAGATTTATTTGCTTTCTTGGGAAGCTTTTAAGTGTGCCAAATGAACCATGGATCAAACATTAAGAATCTTTTCTTTCTTTCTTTCTTTCTTTCTTTCTTTCTTTCTTTTTTTCTTAATGCAACTTTCTAATCTTCATAAGTCTGAGACAAACAAATGGACTTGAAGACATACAAAGAATACAGTAACCAATCAAAAGAACAACAGAGGGCACATGAAAATAACTTACTAAAATGGAAACACTAAGGTCTTCAGCATTTTCATTTGTGGTGGCTCTCAGATTCTTTCTTATTCAGTCAGATCATTGTTCTTAGATGTAGGCCTCACTGAACACAACTGGTCCTACATCCCAACAAGGGCTGCAGTTTCATGCACATTCACTTGGGAATAAGCCAGGGATGTCAGAGAATTCCGCCACAGATCTTGGTGAGGCCGATTGCCAGTGCATTCGGCCTCCCCAAATCCATGGCGGAACAGCCTGCCACCCCTCCACCCCCTGCGGATCCCCCCCGGGACGAGACTTACCTGGGGCAGATGTTCCGGACGATGGTGGCTCCAGCAGCGGCTTTGGCGGTGGTGGTGGCTGGCCTTCCAACCGGCTGCCACTGCCGCCATTTGCAGTCTGGTCACTTCTGGGTTTGTCTGTTTTTTTACATAGATGTGAAAGGCTACGTAAAGACTTAAGTAGCCTATCACGTCTGGGTTTAAAAAAAAAAAACGCGTACGCAAATGTCGGCCACTATGGCCGCCGCCATTTGCGTTCCTTATTTTTGGCCGTCTTAGTCTACATAAATATTTACATAGACTAAGACGGGGAAAATAAAGGGGAATGCAAATAGCACCTGCTACGCTATTTGCGTTCCCCCTTATTTTCTCTGTCTTAGTCTACGTAAATATTTACGTAGACTAAGATGGCCAAAAATAAGGAACGCAAATGGCGGCGGCCATAGCCGCCACCATTTGCGTACGTGGTTTTTTTTAAAAAAAAACCCAAACGTGATAGGCTACGTAAGTCTTTACGTAGCCTATCATGGCTGAATACAGGGACGCAAACAGTGGCGCCTACGTAGGGATGTACGAAAGTCACTTACCTTTTCGCAGGGGTGATTCACGGTGGGGGGGAGGCGCTTCGCTTCTCCCCCCGAAGTTCAGGCGAGGGGGGGAGGTGCCCCGCCTCGCCCGGCCGAAATTCAGGCCGGGGAGAAGCGCCCCGTCTCCCCGGCCATGAAAGAAAAAGTGGAAAAAAACCAAACCCGTGATAGGCTACGTAACGATTAACGTAGGCTATTACGGCTAGATTTCCAAAGTCAGCCGTGATAGGCTACATTAATCGTCATATAGCCTATCACAGCTGACTTTGGGGGGGGGGAAAGCGCGTACGCAAATGGCGGCGGCCATGGGCACCGCCATTTGCGTTCCTTATTTTGGCACATGTAGTCTATGTAAAGATTTACGTAGACTACGGCGAAAATAAGGGAACGCTATTTGCCTTGCCCTTATTTTTGCCGTAGTCTACGTAAATCTTTACGTAGACTAGACGTGCCAAAATAAGGAACGCAAATGGCGGCGCTCATGGGCCACCGCCATTTGCGTACACGCTTTTTTTTTTCCAAAGGCTACGTGACGATTTACGTAGCCTATCACGGCTGACTTTAGAAATCTAGCCGTGATAGGCTACGTAAATCGTCACGTAGCCTATCACGGGCGTGGTTTTTGTTTTTACTTTTTTATTTTGTAATGGCGGTGGCGGCAGCCAGTCGGGAGACCGGCCGCCACCCCCGCCCCCGATGAAATGCCGCCAAACCGCCGCCGGGACCCGCTGCCGGGAGGGACATTCAGCCACAGTAAGTCTCATCCCGGGGGGGCGGGGGGCCGGTGGAGAATTTCCCCAACACTTTCGGGGGGGCGAATGCCTCGGCGCTCAGCCTCCCGAAGATTCGTGGAGAAATTCTCCGCCATCCCTACGGCTACGGCACCTGCCATTTAGCCAGCGGCCGGATGTCCGGCTGCTGGCGGAGCCGGCTGGCGGCTCCACGGAATGTCCACGGAGCGGAGCCAGCCGTTGAGGATTCCTAGGGGGAGGGACGGAGCACCTCCCCCCCCGTCGAGGATTCCTGGGGGAGGGATGGAGCGCCTCCCCCCCTTCGCAAAAGATTCCGCAAAATGGTAAGTGACTTTCGTACATCCCTACAATAAGCCCTACTGAACACAATAAAGTCTGATGTCTGAGGAAACATATACAGGATTGTGGTACACATGTACATGCAATCGCAATGCTAGAGTTCTATGACTCCCTCTATTTCCCATGCTCAGGCTGTGAGTGATGTTGCGTATGAAGACAAAATGGCACCCCCCATGCACAACAGCAAGGTATCAACAAGCTTGGGAGAAGCCCAAGGGTCAGCCAGTTTTGAGTGTCTGTACCTGGTGTTGGGCACCTAAGACAGGATAGGGATTCTGTTAGTGTATGGCACACCCTGCTGCCCGACAGTCTGCCTTCCTGAGCTGACTGAAGGGGTCTCAAGCGTGATGTTGAGAACCCCAAAACTTATGGTCTTGGGGGACTTTAATATTCATGTTGACTCAGGATTTCATGGCCGCCATGTCAACCAAGGGCCTGTCTCAAATAATGTCTTGCCCAATACATATGGCAGGACACACTTTGGACCTGGTTTTCTGTGCTGGATTGGGAGAAAATGATCTGCAGGTGGGGGAGCCAGTAGTGCCTCGTTTGGCATGGACTGATCAGTTCTGACTCTCAGGCCACCTGTAACCTCTGCAGGGGTGGGGGACCAAATTTGATGGTCCGCCCCTGGAGACTGATGAATCTGGATGGATATTTTAGGTCTCTCGGGGATTTTCCTGTAGGCTTAGCCAGTGGTCCTGTTGAGGTCCTGGTCACTGCTTGGAATGATGAGATGACCTGGGCTATCAATATCATCGCTCCCAAACGTCCTCAACCTAGTCATGGAACCGTGTCAGCTCCTTGGTGTTCCAAGGAGCTGAGGGCGATGAAACGACTGTGTTGACGATTAGAGCACAAATGGCAGAAGACTCGGAATGAATACAATCAAACACAGGTAAGAATCCAACTGTGATCTTATTCTGTGGTGGTGAAGGAGGCGAAGAAATCCTAATTCTCCGCCACCATTGCATCTGCTCAGTGTCATCCAGCAGAGGTCTTTCATGTGGTTAAAGGCCTCTTGGGTGTAGGCCTTAGAACACAAGAACTCGAACCCTCAAAAGCCTGCTATGAACAATTTGCCAGACACTTTGCAGATAAAATTGCTCGTATTTGTGCTGACTTGGATGTTATTGTTTTGACAGGGTCTGATATGGACAGGGCTGGTGCACCATCTAGTCATGTTATGGATAACTTTCGGCTTGTGCAACCTGAGGACATGGACAAACGGCTTGGAGGACTGAGGCCTACTACTTGCCCTTTAGATCCTTGTCCATCCTGGCTTATGAAATCTAACAGAGCTGGGCTGGATATAGGGATGTACGAAAGTCACTTACCTTTCGCGGATTATGTTGATGGTGGGGGGGGAGGTGCTCCGTCCCTCCCCCCGGAATCCTGGCCAGCTGGCTGTGCTCCGCAGGGATTCTGCGGAGCCGCCGGCCGGCTCCGCCAGCAGCCGGACATCCAGCCGCTGGCTAGCAGGGATGCAAATGGCTACGGCCGCCGCCATTTGCATCCCTGCTAGCCAGCGGCCATCTGCTCAAGCCAGGGAGGCTGTGGAACTCTTGAACCAGTGTCTGGAGGCTGTTTTAGAATGGATGAGGGTGAACAAGCTGAAACTTAATCCAGACAAGATGGAGGTACTTGGGTTGGGAAACTAACAACTTCAGATGGACGTTTACAACTGGTCTTAGACGCGGTTGCACTCCCCCTGAAAGACCAAGTGCGCAGTTTGGAAGTCCTCCTGGACTCTGAGCTATCTGGGGAAGCAACCAGGTGGCTGCAGTGTCCAGAAGTGCTTTTTACCAGCTTAGGCTGGTATGCCTGCTGTGGCTCTATCTGGAGAGGATAGGACAGACCTTGCCTCAGTTATCCACATACTAGTGACATCCAGGCTGGATACTGTAATGTGCTATACGTGGGGCTAACTTTGAAGACGGTTCAGAAACTCCAGCTCGTACACAATGCGGCAGCCCGAGTGGGGGTGAGGCGATTCGATCATATAATGCCTATACTGCTCCAGCTGCACTGGTTACCGGTGCGTTTCCGAGCCCAATTCAAAGTGCTAGTTTTGACCTTTAAAGCCTTAAACGGTTTGGGACCAAGTTACTTGAAGGACGGCCTACACCCATATCAGCCTGCCTGCACTTTAAGATCACAAAGAGAGGCCCTTCTCTTTTGCCTGCCTGTGACAGCAGTCAGGTGGTTGATCACATGTGAGAGGGCCTTCTCTGCAGTGGCCCCACACCTTTGGAACAAGTTGCCATCAGAGGTCTGCCATGCTCCGTCTTTGCAAGCTTTTAAGAAGGCCTTGAAAACATATTATTTTACCTTGGCTTTCTCTTGATATGACTGCTGTTGCTGCTGTTATTGCCATTATCGTTGTTGTTGGTTTCATTGTTGGCTTTTATTGTTTTCATATTTTTATCACTTTTAATATTTTACATTACATTTTACTGCATTTTACTGCTGTAAGCCTTGGGAAGAAGCCTTTCTTCTGCCCTGAAAGGCGGGCAAGAAATGTTTAAATTAAAGAAAGAAAGAAAGAAAGAAAGAAAGAAAGAAAGAAAGAAAGAAAAGACAGGCAAAAATCTTTAGGGAAGGAACCCCTAAGAGGGGAGCCAAAAAAAACAGCCCAATGAGGACTAAACATGCTCAATGGGCACAGAATGCTGACTGGCTGTTTGGGGTGGATGGAAGGGGGAATGGAGTGGAGTGGCTGGAATCCTGAACAGGAAACATGCCATACTGCAACACTTTGTTGCAGGTCCCAAATGTGAATTTATGATTTCAAAAACAGCCCTTTGAAAGACTCACAGATTTATTGTGCCAGAAGATTTTGTGGACTAGAGCCCACTTCATCAGGGGCATGAAGTGTTCCAAAGACATGCATAAATGAGTCCTCAGATGTGAACTCTTTGCCAGATATATTTTTGTTTGAGCTGATTATAGGCATCAGTGTGGGGCTTAGCATTTCTGCTGCTGACAACCCAGCTGGGTGCAGCAGGGAGCACCCTGAAATGTATCTCTGTAAACATCTCACTACTAAGAAGCATTTATAAAATGAAGATGTTAGGTGGCAAAAGACAAGCACGGGTAAGTTTTATTTAACTTCAAGAGCAGAATTAAGGGCGCAATCCTATGGCCGCTAGACAGTGGCTAGATGGCCATAGGATTTTTTGTTTTCTGGGAACCGAGCTCAGAGCCAGCTCAGAGCCGAGGTCGGTTCCCAGAAAACCGCCTCCCTGCCCCTGCCTCCGCTGCCTCATAGGCGGCACGGTTCATCCCCAGCTCTGCACTCTTAAGAGCAGTGTTGAGTGGGGGGAAAGGGGGTGTTCCTGGGGGTGGGGAGGGGACAGCAGAAGCACCATTACGATGCTTCCTATGTGTCACCCAGCCAGCCCCTACCACTTCAAAGCGCCCTGGCTAGACAGCTGAAATCGGCCATCTAGACACAAATGCAGGGTGGCTGGAGCACAGAAGAGAGGATCCCCTCCGTGCTCTGCCCACCCTGCATTGGATAGTCAGTTGCCTCCAAGTTCAGAGGTGACCAACTATCCCCATAGGATTGTGCCCTAAGGCACAGTTTAAAAAAAAAAATGCCAACAAGTTTCAAATTGCAGTCGAGGCACAAACACTCATCAGCTGTGCATATGTGACCTACTGTGTGGGACTTAGCAGTATTCAGAACATCCTGAGCCACAAGATTTCCAGCAGATTAAAATCTTGTTGCAATACATCAGTCAAGCAAGCTTCATTATATAGTCTCAGGATGGGATCTAGTTCAAGACAATATACAGCCCAGTGCTAACCAATATGCTCTGGGGACAATACAAGAAGATTAGGATGGGTTTTCCTACCTGCCACAGCATCCACATACTGGATGCTTCATCTTCAGAAACTGGAAGGCATCATCGCTAGTACACAGTAATGAAACATTCTGATTGATGCTGTGACTGGACGACATTTTGTTGATTTCTTTGGACAAATTTAGTGCTGTAGTTCTGTAGGAATTTTCCTCAGTTGAAAAATGCAAGAGGAATTAATAGGTGTCATTAGGCATCCTTTAAATGGCATAAAACATAAGCGCTATTTAACCTGACAAAGTGGGAGCACGGCTGGGATACTTCAGCTCTGAGTGTGATAATACCAGTACCTGTATGTACCTGGATGTACCTGTACCTGTATGTACCTGTATACTTCAGCTCTGAGTGTGATAATACCAGTACCTGTATGTAACGTGTCTGTTTTGCTTTGAATGTCTGAATTGGAGGTTACGTTTCGTTTGGACAGAATTGGGCAGATAGGCGTGAGGTAACTAGAGGTGAAATCCTAAACACACTTACTAGGGAGTAAGCTCTATTGAATGTAGTGGGGTTTAGCTTCTGAGTATACATGTGTAGGATTGTGCTGTTCGACCATGCACAATGTCTATACATGTGCCCTGTTTTATGGACGTGCCCTCTGTTCTATTTGGAGAAGTCCTCTATTTGAAGGGATGTCCAGTCCAAGTTTAGTTTAAAGATTAAAAAAACTGTAAGGGGGGGTGTGTTGGCATTGCCTATCTACAGGTAGCACCTGGACAGCTAACTGAGAAGGTACACAGGTCACTGGCCACAATCTTCCCCGCTATGAAGGTCTGGGACTAGTGGTCTCCCCATACCATGTGAGGCTTCAACACCTGAAGAAGGCCACGTGTTCATAGAGTCATAGAGCTGGAAGGGACTTCAAAGACCCTAGGCAGGGACACAGTCTGACTTTAGAAAAAGCCCAGGCAGTAGTGGTGTGAGGAGTTACATAGGATCTCATCTCTCTTGAACTCAGGTCAGAGCTCAAATGGGCACCCACTCAGCCAGCCTCAGGAATCTCAGTGCACTAAAGGTGTGGGAGTGAGTGGCTTTGCCACTGCTCACCAGGTCTGCACCACTTGAGCCAGGGGAAGCTTGGGGCTCCTTGCCATTTTGTGTAGAAATTGCAGGTAAGCTACTTATGTAAATTGCGATTTCCACAAAATGGTGGCTGTAAATAGTGCCATTTACACAAAAGTCAGACTTTTTCTGTCTAAACATGCGCAAGATTGCACCCTTAGTCTCCAGCTGCTTCTTGGGTCTTGAATAGATATTTTGAGAGAGCGCCAGGTCTCTGTGGCCAATGGGTGATGTAGAACATTATAGCACTGTGCACCACCGTGGCCCTCTCTAGGATCTTTAAGGTCCCTTCCAACTCTATAATTCTATGAACACATTTGACCTCCTTCAGGTGTTCAATCTGCACATGGCATGGGGAGACTATTGGTCCCATCCCTCCATTGTGTCCCTGTTGCCAGCTTCATCACCTTGTATTAGCATTACTGATCATTAACTAACCCTTTGAGACTTTGGACCTCTGCTGTACAATGCCAATACTCAGCTGATTCAGTTAACACACAATGGCTATTATTCAGACAAAGATATGACTATCGGTATGCAATTGTAATTAACTATATCTAACTTGATTGTGCAAAACTGTATTTAAATTGTGCCAAAGCTCCTGTCTGTGCCATGAGCAGAGATGGGTGACAATTTTGTTTGGATCATTTGTTGGCAATAACTTACAAAAATTTGCAAATTTCTCCATAAACAAGATGGAAAGAACTTGATATTTTAAAAAATGGAATGGGAGAAAGCAATACTGACAGGCTCATCCATCCAACTTGGAGCGCTCAGCTCTTAAAAGTCTGGCTTTGAATCTCTGTGGATTTAGAAAAGGTTTTGGTGCTGAATTAGGGTTGCCCCCTCTCTCTTTTTTTTGGTCAGTCATCTCATCTTTAACAGCTACGTGGCAGGCAAGGACAACATGGTCCTCTCCATGATAAGAATAGCTGTACCTATTGAATTTGGCCAGTGCAGAGGGGTGAGAATTTTGTTCAGTTTGCTGTTTGATAAGAACTTAACAAAAATTTGCAAAATTCTTCATAAACAGAATGGGAAAGAACTTGAGATTTGAGTCTGGGAGAACACGAAACTGACAGATTTGCCCTTCCTAGCCATGAACATGCACTGATCTACCATGGCTGGGGTCAAGACATCCAGCTGTTTTTTTCCCTGAGGTTTTTTCCCCCATATTTACGTTCTTCGGGTTCTCATACGGTTATACGCACACCCCTGATAAATGGGCATCCATTGTTAGTCATGTCTGTGTTTGAAGCTGAAGCACTTGGTATATGTGTGATTAAAGAGAAGGTGTTTTCCTAACCCTGCATGGTTCCACATTTCTAAAAACTAATGTTCATGGCTAATCTCCTAGTTAATTCTCTGTTTTATATCTGATTATCTTCCTTTCTTTTAACCAAATTTGCAGCTGCAGTGATTCAACATTATTTGAAATGCTTAAATAACTGGAAATTGTTCTAATTTAATTACTGGAGCAGTAATAGTTCTTCATGTATGCCAAATGTATTTTTTACTATATTAGCACAGATGCTCATGCCTCCATTTTGAGCACTTTAATTTTTCCACTGTTGGCTAGGACTATGTAAAAAAAATTAAAAGGCAATCTTGGGCAGGTAAAATTAATATTTTAGTGGAGTGGGAAGGAGAAATGGACCCACATGGAAGCTCATATGGGATCCCAGATATTCAGTCTGTAGAGAGGCATAGCAATTGTGTTTTTGTTTTTGTGTTGTTGTTGTTGTTTTGTTGTTGTTGTTGTTTTAAAACAAACTTAGATGTAAAACAATAGACTACTATTTCATTTCATACCAGCTGATAATCCATGGTTGTTCTTGGTATCTCCACGGTTGATTTACTGTGAGCTGGCTCCGTTGCAACGTCGTCTGGGGCACATGACATCGTGGCCATCCCGCAGCCACCCTGGAGCTTTTCATGGAAAACCCAGATTTCCTGAGACTACTTTAAGTCCGATTATTTTCCTTAAGTCGGGTTCTCCATGGTATAGTTGTTGTGTGCCTGAACCCCCACATTTACCTCAGGTATGCTAGTGCTGCCCAGAGGTGTGCCTTTCACCATGGTCCTGGTCAAGGGGTTTTTCCTGTCCCTGTGTTTCCTGTCCCTGTGTTTCCCAGCACAAACCAATTAGTGTCTACTCAGAAGTAACTCCCATTGTGGTTAATGAGGGTTGTTCCTGAAATGCCCACTACAGAAGTTTCCAAGATTCACATGCATTGAAATAATGCACTTTGGAGCCTTAATGTCAAAGCTGCGTGTCTTTGATGTTTGCTTCCTTGCTTTTCAGAAGTAATTAATTCACAGCTTTGATCCTTTGCAGCATCAGGAGCTTCAGCGGAAAGGGGTTTAGAAAGGGGGCTGGTTGGAGCCACAGTGCTTCAAGTATTCAGAGGGTTAACTCTCCTAAAGGCTGTGAAGCACTATGTCGAAGCTGCTTTCTCAGCTGTAAGGGAGTAATTAACATGAAGCTTCGATTGTTCGCAGCATCGGGAGCTTTAGGAAGAAAGAAGGCTGTGCCTGTGTTTCTTTAATGTTTTCTTTGGAGTAATTAATGTGAAGCTTCGAAGCTTCAGTTGTTCACAGCTTTGTCAGCTGTAACGAAGGACAGGGGCCGCTCTCATTGGAGGGGGGAAGCCTCTTGCATTGGTTGATCAGCCCCTGTCAGTCTAATGACATTCACTCCAACCCCCCCCCACCCCACCCAGAAGTATGTTCCTGTGAAGGAACTTAGAATGGTGCAGTGCACTCATTCATGGAGCCCTGTGCGGACCAAAGCCGGCTCTTTGAAAAATCTGAGTAAGCCACCTTTGGCTTCTTCTGTTGTCATGGCGACACTGCCTTGATCTTTGGAAGCACCCATCCTACTATGGTTGAGATGCTTACAGTCAAGGCCAGAAATATTGGAACAAGGATAGGGATGGCGGACAATTCCGCCACGGATTCCAGTAAGGCCGGATTCTGTAGAATCCACCCCCCCCCCCGGAATCCGTGGTGGAATGGCCTCCTGCCCCCCACCCACCCCCACGGAATCCCCCGGGATGGCACTTACCTGGGGCAGATGTGGCGTATTCAGCGGCAGCAGCTGGTCTCCTGTATACAAATGGCGGCGGCTACGGGGGCCGCCATTTGCGTTCGCTATTTTTCGCTGTTCTAGCCTATGTAAATATTTTTTTTATTTAACCCTGGGGGTGTGGGAGGGGAACTTATAAGCTCCTATGAATGCTGGAGACTGTTGTGCTCCAGGAGGCTTAAGGCCTTGCTTTGAAGTATGGGAGGCAATGAGGAAGGATATATGAGAATTTCATTTACATTCATAAACCATGCAAACACGTCCTGTTCACAGTCATGAATGTGTGCAGGAGCAGGTCTTTTAAAGAAAAGCCCACATTTTCCTGAACTTGCATTCACATTTGAAAAACTGTGAACTGCCCAGAGAGCTTCAGCTATTGGGCGGTATAGAAATGAAAAAAAAAATGCACACTTTCAAAAAATGTGCACTTTTAAAAATGCGCACTTTTATGAAAAGTATATTTTCACACTGTACTTTATGGGGGAAGAGTGGATTTTGGTGCGCTCTTTTAAAAAATGCATTTTCCCCATTCAAAATGCACACTTTTCCGATTTGAATAGAACTAAAACTGAGCACAACTGAACACAGAAAACGAGGTGAGGTGAGCTTTTGCATAAATAGCACCATTTATGCAAAATTGCAGGCGTAAATAGTATAATTAGACCATTTATGCCTGTAATTTTGCATAGATGGCGCTATTCACAGCCACCATTTTAAGGAGATCATAATTTACGCAAGTAGCTTACATGTGATTTCTATGCAAAATGGCAGCTTATGAGAAGAAGAGGAGCTGCTCGCTGGGCACCCGTGGACCATCCAGCAGCTTGCCCAATGTGCTGAACAGGGTTGGATAAGTGGCTGGGTCCAGTGAGCAGCGCATGGGGTGAGTGCGGGGGCGGGGAGGTGAGTTCGCCCATGCTTAATTGAGCAACATCAAAAGTTCAAAAATGTTGGAATAAATTAAGGCTGAAATGCTAAGTATTCCTACTAGTAGGACATAAGCTGCATTAAACACAATTGGAATTTCATCTGTGCAAACATGCAAAGGATTGCAGCATACGTGTAGATAGAACTTTAGGGGATTTTAAGAAAGATGGGGGTCTCTGAATTCTGAATTCAATCATGACAGTTGAGGCTGCTCTCCTATACACACTTACAGGAGACTAAATCCCAGTGAACTTGTTGAGCCTCAATTCTGAGTAAAACCCCACAAGCTCGAGCCTACATATGTGATATGTCTCCTCCATGGAACGTATGACGGTATGGATGTCTAGTTTGTTGCCATGAGAACAAAAATAACAACTTAATGTTAGGGTTCTTTCTTGAAAGCCATATTTTAAATATGCATGAATCTTGCTGCGAGGTGTCATTTTATAGATTATTTTAGTTTTCTTTTGCATTAAAGTGACAGACCCATTAATTAAAGACTAAAGAATGGTAATTATTTCCCTGCTTTTAAGCCAAAAAACAGAGCAGCATTTAGACTGGAAGATCTTGCTGCAAAATTGCACGCATTCCAACTCTCTTTAATGGGTAGAGCATTTATGCCAAAACAGATATCTCCGTGACTTCAGGCCAGGGACATCACCAGTATCCTAATTTCCAGAAATTTGGGAATATGGGGATGCTGTTCACCTACTGCTTTGCCATGAATTCAGAACTGAGTTTGTGATGATGATGATTTTAATACAAGGGGTGTAAACAGGATTTCCATAGTCTTTGAGGCCTGATTCCAATTGTGCGCTTCCAATGCTGTCTGCATTTTTCTGCCCAAATTTTCAGCTTACAGCTGGTCCTGAAAGGGCAGGGGTGGAGAACCTGTGGGCTCCAGGTGTTGTTGGACTCCAGCTCCCATCAGCCCAGGGCAGCATTACCAATTATCAGGGATGATGGAAGTTGTAGTTCAGCAACATCTGGAGGGCCCCAGGTTCCCCACCCTATGATAGCGGGAAACTACACATAACACAGAATATAGGGTTGTTGCCAGAGATGGCAGTTCCATGCCATGTGCCCCTCTCCATTTTGGTAGTATATTTAGTTTAGCTTACCTAGTGTCCTAACAGTTATCTAGTGTAGTGACCATTACTACATAATGGTTATCTGCTATCTGGTGTCCTAACCGTCCTCTGTTATCTGGGTGACCTAACCGTCATCTGTTATCTAGTGTCCTAATGGTTTATTTAGTGTCCTAACAGTCTTCTGTTATCTAGTGTCCTCATGGTTATTGGTTATCTAGTGTCCTAACAGTTTATCTAGTGCCCTAACAGTTATCTGTTATCTAGTGTCCTGACAGTTATCTGTTATTTGGGTGACCTCACAGTCATCTAATGTCCTAATGGTTATCTGCTATCTGGTGTCCTAACAGTTATCTGGGTGACCTCACAGTCATCTGTTATCTAGTGTCCTGATGGTTTATCTAGTGCCCTAACAGTTTTCTGTTATCTAGCATCCTGACAGTTATCTGTTACCTAGTGTTTGAACAGTCATCTTGTCAGGAGGCGCCCTAGCGGCCTCTTTCAGTAGACTCCAATAGCCAACTCAAGACACAGACGAAAGGATTCTTTTCAAGGCTTTAATCCTTTTACAACTTAATAACTCTTTCAGATACTAATCACCAGCAACTAAACAAGGAACAGCAGAGTGGCCTATGCTCCAAGTAGGCAGTTGATCCCCATTTGAAGGAGAGTCACTTGAAGACTCTGAACTTATGGGCTAGGGAGAGATCCTCCCTCTTTCTCTTGGGTCCACGGGAGGCGGCCGTTGCTTGCGCGCCAAACGGGCACTACGCCTCCTTTCTGTGCCCTCCATTGCTCGTCGCTCCCTGCGTCTGAGTTGAGCGTCTAGCAAGCCCTCTTCCTGCACTCTCTCACTGTCTGGGTCACTATCTATCTCAGGAATGCTGGCAGGAGGAATCTCTGCCAGCTGCTGTGCCTGTGAGGGATGAGCTGGCTCCTCTCCCATGGATTGCTGATCCTCCTCAGAATCAGAACTGCTCTGGGGTTCTATCGGCTCAGTTTCCACCCTGACACATCTAGTATTCTAACAGTTTAGCTTCTCTAGTGTCCTACTGTCACTGCAATGTGTTCTTCATTCCCCATTCTGCATCAAGAACTGCAGGTGGATACATGGAAAATACACAGTAGAAGCAGAATACATAGGGTGGCCATGGATCCCTTATTTTGGAGGCGTCCTCCACTCGAATGTCTGTCCAGTCCAAGTCCGGTTTAAAGATAAAAAAAATATTAATCAGAAGGAGGAGCTGGACCTTGAAGTGGCCCATTAACAGTGCCAGGACAGCAGACTAAGCAAGGCACACAGGTCATAGTCTTCCACAGTGTGGTGAAATGTACTGTATTTCTATTTAAATTATAGTTATTATTTCTAAACTTGTACCAATCCATATAAACTAGCATATGCTAATTTCAGCAAATAAGTGTCACCTTTTGTCCTCTTTTTTTGGTGATACATTTTCTCCTTTTTGGTTGATTCATAAATGGCCATCCCAGAATACAAGCGCAGTTGAACTAAGCAGCACAGAGGAGGGGAGAGAGGGTACGAGCCTGGCATTTTTGTCAGCAGTTTCACCCTGACACCGAGCTTATCAGAACAGGTGAGCTCAGACAGGAACTGTGGTGGGATGTGGGTTGCATCCTCACTTAGAGAGGTGATTGACTAACCTCACAGAAAGATGAATCCCTCCATAGCCCTGTTAGATAACTACAAAGTTAACCCTCCTTGGAAAATACCAAGGTATTATAGGTACCTCTTGGCAGATCTTCAGAATCCCATCTGCAAATTTACTGAAGGACTGCATCAGAAAAGTAAAGGTCATTTCCTGTGAAATGCCATTTTCTTGGCTATTCTTAGAAAGCATGGTATGCTTTCATTTTGATCTATCTGCTCCCAAGAGGCATTTCTTTTTAGCTTTCTGCTACTACTATTGAACTTTTATTTAGCTCTTGTTGGTGTTATACAGAACATAGAAGTAAATTAATCCTGCCCTGAAGAGGGCTTATGGCCTGCAGGATTGTCCAGACATTTTCTTTTAAATGCCCTTTTCTTTTTGTGCTAACAGATGTAAAATACATAAATAAATACACCGGAAAAGTCTATGTTAGATGTCACCAAGTGCTTATCTGCCTGGGAATCATGGCCTAACCATTCTTTCTGGTGAGAATATCTTTACAATTACATGAATGTATCATGTTCATACATTACATTTATATAGCAAAGAGTAAAATATTTTATGGGTATATCTTAAAAATCTAATGTGTGAAGCTGCTCTTAGAGGTTGCCATAACACTTATTTGTATTTGGCTTACAAAAGCATAGCTTACCCTCTGTTCACTGATCTTAATGCCTTTCACCTCCGGACTCAACTTCCTTTGTTAGTATCACCTTATCCCAGAATTTCACTGATCATGTGTGGTCTTATATGTTCAGTCCCATGATCCACATTTCTAATAGTCCACAAACTCTTTTGTATGGTATTTTTGATTGACAAGCTAGCAGGGTATCCCCACAGAGACAGGTTTTTCTCTCTGTCTTTCCTATAGCTTGTTTGTATACCTCCATTGCTCCATTTGTGACAGACTCCAGGACTGACAAAATCTTGATTCTCTAGAATTCTTTCCAATTGATGAACATTATGCTGTTTGTATCGTGCAATAATGCCACATCTCCTGCAACAGCAGCAATACACATTTTTATCTCATTGCATGTGTGTGCGTGTGCATGTGTGAGTTGGGGAGGACGTAACACACTTTCTTCCTCTTCTTTCTGAAATCTTACGAATGAAAGCATCCCACATCTTCAGAGATCAACCCAAAGACTGCTTATGAGTTTAGGCCATTTTAGCATCTGCAGTGAACAAGTGCATAAAGATCAAACACTATGTATCAGTAGCCTGCAAAGGAAGTTAACTAGTAGTTGTGTGTTGCTGCTGTTGCTAGTTTTAATACCTGCACAAAAATAGAAAATGCAGTTGCCCCAGCAACGCAACTAATCAGCAAAATCCACTAAAAATCTAATGATCTGACAAACCTTTCATGGATAACCACTTTCCACAGCAGTCCTATTACACCCACATGAGGCCCCTCTTGGGAACCCCTGTGTGGATAAAAGGGTCACACTGAGAACTGAGCTCCTATGCAGATATTTGAATAGGCTTTGTATTCCTTAATCAGAACTCTTTGGGCAGAGGAGAACGGAAGATCGAGGTGTTGCTTAAGAAGCCATGCAGCCTGGCATTCAGTGATCTGGACACAATGCCTGTGTCATGCAGAATGGCCAGGAAACCTTCTTTATCTAGCAAAGTGCTGAACAATCCGTAGTAGGCTGTATATACATTCTCCCATAAAACTGCTGGCCACTGAAATGTCCCAGGCTTTTTAGCCCATTAGTTTTAAAAATGGTGTTAATGCGTCTTTGCACTGCTGCTGGCTTTAATCTTGGTGACTACTTTGGTTTTATTCTCCTTTAAACTTGTGGCTTTATATTATGGTTTACTATGTTGTTGTACCTTATCATTTTAAGCTTTGTCTTGTAAACTGCCCAGAGAGCTTTGGCTAATGGGCAGTATAGAAATGTAATAAATAAATAAATTTAAAAAACATGAATAAATGTCAAAGAGCAGAAATTAAAATGAATGTGGGGAGTTCCAAGTCAAGCCAAATCTCTAAGAATGTTGAGGGGAGCCCCAAAGCTTTTCAATAATGCTAATGACAGCTCTCACTTTTATTTGAGACTTATTATTTTATTTTATTTGTCACTGGATTTTGATTAAAATGCCCAGTACTGTAATGCCCTTATACAAACCTATGGTGCAGCTACAATTGGGGATACTGTGTATAGTTCTGATCACCTCGGTGCCAAAAAAAAGGGTACTTGTAGAACTAGAAAAAGTGCAGACTAGTGAAACCAGAATGAACAGGCGTTTGCAGTACCTTCCCTATGTGGAAAAACTCAAGTACGTGGAGCTTTTAATTTTAGAAAAAAGATGACCGGCAGGTGGGTGGGGGGAAATAATAATGATTTTTAAAATGATGAATAGTGTGGAAAATGCAAATAGAGGAGTTTTTTCTCCCTTTCTCTTAACGCTAGAATTTGAGGTCATCCAATGAAATTGATTGGCAGTACACTCAGGATAGGCAAAAGGAAGTATTTCTTCACACTGCACAATTAATTCATGGAATTTGCTCACATAACTTACGAAGGTGATCTCTGGCTCAGATGCCTTTAAAAGGGAATTAGGGCACAATCCTATGCATGTTTAGACAGAAAAAAGTCCTAACACTCCCAGCATTCCCCAGCCAGCATGGCTGGTGTAGGAGGGTTTTTCTGTGTAAACATGCTGTCAGGGTGGACACTGAGCCCATAGAATCCCAGAGTAGTTCTGATTCTGAGGAAGAGCAGTCGCTCCTGGGAGAGGAGTGCACTCCTCTTTCCCAGGACCAACAGCTGACAGAGATTCCTCCCACCAACATTCCTAGTTTAGTTAGCAGTCCAGGGAGTGACCAAGCACAGATAGCAGACTTGGTGGATGCGCGACACAGACGCAGAGAGCGGCGCCAGATGGAGGGCTCAGAAAGGAGGCGAAGTGCCAGGTTGGCGCGCAAACAACGGCTGCGCCCAGAGGCTCCAAGGGAAAAGGGGAGGGACTCTCCCTAGTCCTTAAGTTCAGGGGTCTGCCAGTAATTCCCTTTCAGATGGGGACCAGCTGTTCCAACTTAGGGCATAGGTACTGTGCTGCTCAGATCTAGTTGCAATCGGTATAGTTGTTAAGTTGAAAAAGAAGAATAAAGCTTTGAAAGGAATTCCTTTGTCTGTGTCTGGACTTGGCTACTGGTTTAGACAGAGAGAGACCTCCAAGGAGCCCTTGACACATGCATTGGATTGTGCCTTTAAAAGATGGAAACAAATTCAGTGGAACATTTGTCTATCCATAGCTTTCAAATATAATGACTATATATATGGAACCTCCATATTCAGATGTAATACCCTACTGAATACTAATTGCTGGAGAACATCAGCAGAGGAGAGCTATTGACCTCGTTCACACACAATAGCAAATCATGGGTTAATTAACCCATTATTTTCTGGGTCGCACTGCCGCTTTGCATAATCAACCTCCAACTGGCCAAATTGGAGGTTGTTTTGTGACTTGTGAATCCAGACATTATGGGTTATTCATAAGTTAAATAACCCACATTTAACCTACGATTAGTTCTTAGGTTATCTGTGGGTTCTTTAACCCACGAATAACCCATAGTGTCCAGGTTCACACGTAATGAAACAACCTCCAATGAAGCCGTTTGGAGGCTGATTATGCAAAGCAGCAGCTGCACATGCCAGGCACATGGCCTGGCATATCATAGGTTAATTAACCCACAATTGACTTCATGCTCTGCTTGCCACCCAGAGGCATCTGGTTGGCTACAGTGGGAAGCAGGATTATGGACTATATCGATCTTTGGTCGACAGCGAGGCCCTTCTTAGGTTTGTATAACATAAAATGAAAATTGAAACAAATCTGGGTTGCTCTTTGGGCAAATACCTCTAAGAAATGGCTACTATGATACCTCAATCATTATTTCTTCCCAAAGGGGCATAAGAACTGTGCTCTTGCATCTGTGCTGGCATTGATTTCCCATCAGCAGCCAGGCAGCTGCTTCAGGGAGGTGAACAAGCAGTGCATAAAGGCGACATCTGTGAGGAAGGAAAGAAGCTGCTGCAACTTAGGCCACAGTTGGGAATGTGGTTGAAGTGAGAACTGGTGTAGGTAAAATGGCACGTCTTCCCAACTGCATCTCCACAAAAGCAAGCCTTCGTGATGGAGGGAAAATAAAGAAGTGGATGAGGATTCTAAGGGTCTCACAGTGGGAAAGAGACACTGATATATTACCTCCACACACCCCAGCATATGCTCGCTGTATGTGCATGCTCATCCAATGTGCATGTCATGGCCTCTGACCCTGAGTCAGAGCACTAGGATGAGGATGAGGACAATTTCCCAAGGGAATAACCATTTGGTATTTTATTTGAGGCCCTCCCAGCAGGAGGACACAGCCCTGCCACTGTCCTTGGATTCAGAGGATGAGTCTCTGGCCATAACTCCAACTCCCTAACTTCGCTGAAATAAAAGACTGCAAAATCAGGTGAGGGCACTTTAGCAAACCAGCTAGCTCCAGAGAAGGAAAAACAAACCACACTACAGGTCTTGTCTGACTATATAAGGCTTCAGTTGGCCTTAGCTCTCTGCTGAGACAACATCTTCCTATAGCTATCTTAGAAGGAGAGAAATTCAGCCAGACATACTCATTCAACCAGAGTTTACTTGCTTGATCTGACTGGGTCTGCTGTACCTTGATTTTACCTACTGTGACTGGACTTTACCTGCTTGAACTGATTGTGTCTGCTCTCCCTTGTCTTTGCCTACCTTGACTGGGCTTTACATGCCTAGACCTGGCTCTATTGGCTTTCCCTGCAAGCCTCAAGTGCCCACAGAACAGGACAGTGCATAACTTGTAGAGGAAATGAGATGCATTGCACTGGAAGCAAAGCATGAACAAGAGAAAGAAGCTGGGAAGTAGTTTTTAATGAAGGAAGTTTTTTTAGAACTGGTCCTGCCCAAAGAAAGCAGTGATGAAGAACCAAAAGAACCATGTTGACACTGTGAGCATTTGTAAACTGATTCTAAGACCCAGCATCCTTTTGAAAATACAAATACATAGTGATATTAATATTAAACCTATGGTCCTCAGAATGCGTGGGAGGAAGTGCAGATAATGGAAAAGGGAGACACAAACTAGCTCTGATCCTTCCTTGGGAACATTTTCCCTGTCTTGACTAGATAAAGATGTGGAGGCTTTAGGACTTGGCATGTTGTTGACTTGATGGGACTGAGCACCCGTGGGAGAGCCCTCTATTTGAAAGGCTGTCTCTACAAGCCTAATCTGTCTGCCTTTGTCAAGCATATTTAGGGAGCAATCCTATGGCTGCTAGTCAACGGCTAGATGGCCATAGGATATGTTGGTTTCCAGGAACTGACCTCGGAGCCCGTGCTCTGAGGTTGGTTACCAACCTTCCCCCCCTTCCGTGCAGCCTCGCAGGCAGCTCGGAATGGCCCCACGCTCCACACTCGAAAGAGGAGTGCAGAGCGGTGAAAAGAGGGCATTCCAGGGGGCATTCCAGGGTGGGGAAGGCAGAAATGCTGGTATGACACATCCTTTGTGTTGTCCGGCAGCCACCTCCCCCGATCCGCTGTCCCATGGCTAGACAGCCAAAATCGGCTGTCTAGCCGCAAATGCAGAGCGGCTGAAGTGCAGAAAGGACGATCCCCTCTGTGCTTCTCCTGCCCTGCAATGGATAGGCAGTTGCCTCCGAGTTTGGAGGCGGCTGCCTATCCCCATAGGATTGCTCCCTTAGATATAAAGGGATAGATTTGGATGTGTATGTATGCAATCCAGCTATGTAAGCACAATCCCATATATGTTTATTCACAGGCATATTTTACTGAGTTCAGTGGGGCTTATTCCCAAACATGTGGTTATCAGATTGCAGGCTCAGTGTAAAACCTTATAAATAAAACTGGCCAGCAGTCTTTTTGGAGACTATGATTGGATACCTGGAGTTGGCAGCAGTATTTTAATTGGAACGGGAGTCTACTGATTAAAAGGATATTAGAGTGGGATGGACTTCAGAAAACTGTAGGTATGACTGTTTGGCCTTTTATATCCTATGTTTTTTGGACACCCATTCATTCACTCTATCTAGATTGGAACATTGGGTTTAAAATGCATAAATCTATGAAAAGCAAGGTTGTTGAATTTCTTTCCTGGAAAAAGCAAACAGCCCAATATAGAGTTTTTCTACATGAGGATTCTTTCTGAGTTCTTTAGACAATGTTGTGATCCTCCAGTTTCACTTCTGTTTTTTAACAGCATTTTCCCAGGGTTTTTTTTTTAGAGCAGAGAAAACTGAGTATTATTTCTGAAAGTGAGAGAAAAGGTATTTTCCTATTTGTGTAATTGTGATATTCCGCTATAGCACAGCGCCACTTAAAGGTTATGTAGAGGAAAGGCAGGAAAGGAAAAGCTCTTTGTGTAGAGCTCAGATATCAATTATGTGATGAAACCGAAAGTAGATACAGTGATTAACAGCCTTGTGTATAGGGAAGGGGAAAATTCCGCCATGGACTCCAATGAGGCCAGATTCTTTAGAAGAATCTAAATCCTTTAGAAGAATCCAGAGTCCGTGGCAGAACGGAAGACTTACTCCCACCTCCATGCAGAATCCTCTTCAGCCGGATCCTCCAGCTCAGATTGCCAGCGATACAGCCGCCATGCCATATCGCTGGCTAAAGGGGACATACTGTGGCTGCAAATGGTGTCCAGGACGCCATTTGCGGCCGTAAAGGCCTTAGTTTAAGGTAAATGCAGCAGTAAATGGCTGCATTTACCTTAAACTAAGGCCTTTATGGCCGCAAATGGCGTCCTGGACGCCATTTGCGGCCGCAGTACATCACGTCCCCTTCAGCCAGCACTACGGCATGGCGGCCGTATTGCTGGCGCTTGAGAGCCAGCCGGCGGCTCTGTGGAATCACTGCAGAGCAGAGCTGGCCAGTGAGGATTAGGGATGTATGAAAGTCACTTACCTTTTCGCAGCTTTGATTCACGGTGGGGAAGAGGCGCTCCGTCCCTCCCCCCGGAATCCTCCCTGGGCCGGCTGTGCTCCACAGCGGCTCTGTGGAGCCGCCAGGCAGGGCCATCCACAGCCGGAGTTCCAGCCACAGCCGGCTGCTGCGGCTGCAAATGGCAGCCCCCATAGTGGCCACCATTTGCATCCTGCCAGGCTGCCATGATAGGCTACGTAACTGTTTACATAGCCTATCACGGTAAAGACAGCTACACAAATGGCATAGTGGCCGCCATTTGCGTGGCTGCCTTTACCGTGATAGGCTACGTAAATACTTACATAGCCTATCACGGAAAGAGCAGCAGCACAAACGGCGTAGCCGCCGCCGTTTGCACCCCTGCTCTTTGCCGTGATAGGCTACATAAATACTTACGTAGCCTATCACGGCAGCCTGGCAGGATGCAAATGGGGGAAGCAGCAGCCAGCCGAGAGACCAGCTGCCGCTGCCGGAGCCACCGCCAGAGCCGCCGCCGCCGGAACATCCGCCCCAGATAAGCTTCGTCCCGGGGGGGATTCTGCAGGGTGGCGGGGGTGGGAGGCCATTCCACCACGGGTTTTGGGGGGCGAATGCCAGTGCATTCGGCCTCACTGAAATCCGTGGCGGAATTCTCCACCATCCCTAGTGAGGATTCCAGGGAGGAAGAATGGATCATCTCCCCCCACCCCCGGCGAACCCCCAGCGGAAGGCAAGGTAAGGGATTCGTACATCCCTACTCATGTAGAATAGCTCATAGAAAGGGAAAATGACTTCTCCATTTATTTCCATTTTCTGGTCATCTGCCAAAACAAAAACAAAAAACTACCACAGTCAAAGCTGGAGATCCATCGTCCCCCTGTCTGTACTCACCATAAAATCAGCTGAAATGTTGCAGCTCTAACTGCATGATATCACATAGTGGTATCCAGTATTCCATCCTGGACCATCCCAGACATTCATCTTGTGCTGACATCAAAGAATGCTGAGTGAACTGGCAAATAAGCAAAGCAGTTCCCCATCCCAGCTCCTGCCTGCTGTCATTTCTGGTTCATTTATGTCACCTCCTCTGCATTTTAGTGTCACCTGTGACTTTGCTGAGACGATAGCCAAGAATGCAAATTCAGATTAGATAGACCTTTGGATTGATACAGCAGGGCTCTTCATCTCTTGAGTTGCTGGAATCTCTTGAATATAAGAGATTGTTTAGGACCCTAGCCTCCAACCTTTTCTGACCCAGGAGCCACCTTTAAACTTACTCTGTAACATGATACCCACTTTGAATTTGCTTACTGTGAATTTGCTTATTTGATGTATACAGACATACATAATATTGGTGGGGGCAGGGGCTGGTGTCTGTTAGCAGCTCAGCAGTGGAACAAGATGGCTAGGGAGATTGTTGAATGGCTTTGTTGAGGAATCTGGGGGTGGGTGGGAAGGCATCTTTCAAGAATATTTTAGTGCTGAAATGAATTACACACACACCAACCAAATTCTCCTCATAAGACTTAGATAGTGAAAACTCACTGAATTATCCCAGGACATCTTACTGTTTCGCACATACTCTCCTTGTCTTAAAAATGAAAATAAAAAAAATGCAACAGCAGCTTTTGAGTTTTCGACATCCAGTGATTTTTTTCACCAGCAGTTAACATCTGTCTAACAACTGACATGCAGTGGAATGCAACACTGACTGTATCTGATATATTTCAGTTGGTATTTGATAGTAGCTAACAGGTGACTTGCAGCAGCACTCAGTATTTGCCAGAATCTGACATGTAACAAACAGGATTTGGCATGTTGGATGATCATGTCTCAGCCTAATAAACTGAGGTATGAATGAGTTTTTTGCGATGCATGCAGTGCCTTGGGCAGTGTCCAGTGCTCAGCCTGCCCCTCCACTGATGGCACACTTCTGCATTTCATGGAGGCGCACCACTAAGTAAGGAGACAGAGGGAAGTATCCGGTGCTGTCTGTGCGCAAGAAGGACCCACTGCTGGCACATCAGGAAGCTGGTGCTTCTTACTGCACCCCAGAAATAAGCTGAAACCTCATTTCCAGAATGAGACCGGTCAGCAGAACTCCCTCCTGCAAGCTCCACTGACCTGTTCCAGTCCGGAAATGAGCACTTCCTCTCATTTCTGGTTGCTTTAGGAAGTGCTATTTTCTTGTTACGCCAGAAGTGGAACCCACTGGCACACAGACAGCACTGGATACTTCCCTCTGTCTCCTTACTTAGTGGTGTGCCTCCATGAAATGCAGAGGTGTTCAATTCACCATAATTTCCTGTTTCATCTGAACCGGAAAACTACAGATATCAGCTTCAGAACGAGTCAGGATCTTAACATTAAACCAACTTCAAGATCTTAAACCAAGGATTTGGTTTGGTCCAGTGCTAGTAACCATAGGAAGTCTGGATAAAACGTGAAACTATGTTTAATTGCAGACTTCTGCATGTCAGTGAGGTTTGCCACGAAAGGAGGAAACGATGGTTTGCATGCATGAGCAAAAGGCTCATTCGCATCTTGCCTTATTAAGCTGAGATGTGATCAACAGCCAGTATCTGTCATCAGACAGTAATATTAACAAATATTGTCCTTACTCCATTCATTCATTTAAACAATTAGCAAATTACCCTTGAACAAGTGAAAAAGCACGAGCTGTCACACTTTGAATTTTTATGGTAAGTTTCAGTTCTGCAATTTTGCTGCCGAATTGTGAAAATCGGAATTTTGGAAGCTGTTAAAATTTACTTTCAGCCCTACTTTAGATATGCAAGACCTAGCCTTATGGGTTCCCTCTATCTTATACAAGCACTGTTTGTACCATCCCCTAGTTAACAGATGGTGATGCAAAGCAAAGCAATTTACAACCTCAGCAGGCTGTTCTCACTTGCGTCCCAGACATGAGAAGAAACAGGCGACATGCGGTGGGGTGGGGGGAGGAATCCGGTGGATTCCCAACCCCCCAAATGGGTTTAGCACCTTGGATAGCTCCATTAGAGTTCTGACTGAAACCCAGAGCAGATTTCCAGCCCCACTGAAATCAGAACCACCAACCTCCATTGGAGTAATCCACACTGAAAGATCCAGTACATCAGCATCAGCATCCATAAAGCAAATGGATCACTGCTTTGCAATACAAATTGCAGGATCAGGAGTAAACATGAAAAAGGTGTCTTTAAAGTAATGTCTGTTTTGGCCGTAAGAGTGGGGAGACCTGGGTTCAAATTCCCATTCAGCCATGAAGCTCACTAGGTAACCTTGGGCCTCTCTCTCTCTCTCTCTCAATCTCAGCCTAACCTGCCTTACAGGGGTGTTGTGAGGATAAAATAGAGGGTGAAGAACTATGTATGCCACTTTGAGCTTCTTGGAGGAATAGCAAAATATAAGTGAAATAAATAATAAATAAACATACAATTATAGTACAATTGGCTTTTAAAGGCAGGGTATTTTTCCTTGCTTCAGCAGCAAATCCAGCAACAACTTTGGCAGCATGGCAGTGGTGGCGGGAGGGGTGCAGAAAGGCCGGAGGGGGCACTTGCAGCCCACGGGCCATGTGGTGTTCACCCCTGCTTTAGATCAAAAGTGTCATATTTCTAGGTACATTTTGTGGGTCTCTAGGTTAGTTCTCCTGTGCTAAACCAGGAACATGTGATATTCCAATGCAGATGAGTCCCTATAGAGTTGCATCTATTCTCCACTACCAGAAATGACTAGCAGTGTATTGGATATATCTATTCTACAGATTTAACCTGTTTTAATACTGATTCCATGTCCCTGGGGAATTCTGGAAAGTGTATTTCTGGGAATGGGGATGGGGATTTCTAGAGGCAAATTTCCTTGTGCCCTCACCAAGCAGTAATTCCCGCGATTTGTTGAGAAATGCCACGACAAATAAACCGGTGCAAAACCAGTCTACATTGTCTGTATTTAAATGAAACTGGAATTTGCCAATAACCATGTTACTACAGGAACCTTAGGCTTTAAAAATAACTGCACAAATATTCTCAAGACGTGTGATAAAAATATGATGGCTGCTGCCAACCCAGGTCTTGCCAAGAAATTACCAAAAGCTTCTGGTATTGCTTCCTCACCCTCTTCCATGTCACTGTTCTTATCCCATCAGTTGGTTATTGAAACAGCTGTCAATTTTAAATTTTAATGTGAATATCATTGCACAGGGTGACATTCAGACTGCACTGCAGATAATTAAAGGAGCAAATGAACTTGCATTGCAGTTGCAAGTTGTGGCCGAGAATAAAGTGTCAGCCTATTCAATAACAAATTCTGGCTCTGCACCACACAACTCACTTATTTCTGGCAGGTCAGTTTTAATTTCAGTTGTAAGGACAATCACTGATTGGCTTTCTGGAGAGAAAGACCATTGCCTCAGTGTCAAGTGTTCAGTGTTTCAAGGGGTGTGTGTGTATGGGGGTTAATGCTGGGGGAGGATTTTGTTCAGTCTGCATTTTTAAGTGAACTAATCTAATTCGCATTTTCCCACATTAATATGCAGAGCGGAATGCACATCTTCCAGTTTTACATTGTACTTCTCGGCTCAAAACTGGCATGCAAACATGCACATATTAGGGAGAAATTGCATACAAAAATGCATCTGGATGGCACCAAGTTGGAAAAAGCTGGCGTAAGACAAAGAGAAGGATGATGAAAGGGTGAGGGTGGGGGAAATAGAACCCATCCTTTCCCAAAAGCCCTTCCATGAAATTTAACTCACAGGTAATAATTAGGTAAATCCATACCTCCCTATGGATACTGCTTTAAATATATTTGTAGCAAATACTCTTCCTTGCCCAGGCAAATTTTAAAATTAGTTTCTGCTATATGTATAATATATTCCTGATTACCTGGAGGTATAGTTGTAAATCTCTGGCAAATTCTTAAAGAGATGGGGCCACCAGACCACCTTACCTGTCTCCTGAGAAACCTGTACGAGGCTCAAGAAGCAACAGTAAGAACTGGACATGGAACAACCGATTTGTTCAAAATTGGGAAAGGAGTATGACAAGGCTGCATATTGTCACCCTGCTTATTTAACTTATATGCAGAGTACATCATGAGAAACGCCGGGTTGGATGAATCACAGGTCGGAATTAAGATTGCCGGGAGAATTATCAACAACCTCAGATACGCAGATGATACCACCCTATTGGCAGAAAGCGAAGAGGATCTAAAGAGCCTCTTGTTGAGGGTGAAAGAGGAGAGTGCAACAGCTGGTTTGAAACTCAACATTAAAAAAATGAAGATCATGGCATCTGGCCCCATCACTTCCTGGCATATGGAAGGGGAAGAAATGGAAACAGTGACAGATTTTATTTTCTTGGGCTCCAAGATCACCGCAGACGGTGACTGTAGCCATGAAATTAAAAGACGCTTGCTCCTTGGGAGGAAAGCTATGGCAAACCTAGACAGCATTGTAAGAAGCAGAGACATCACCTTGCCGACAAAGGTCCGTCTAATCAAAGCTATTAGCTTTGATTAGCTAATAATCAAAGTTTTATTTTGATTTTCCCAGTAGTAACGTATGGCTGTGAGAGCTGGACTATAAGGAAGGCTGAGCGCCGAAGAATTGATGCTTTCAAACTGTGGTGCTGGAGAAGACTCTTACGAGTCCCCTGGACTGCAAAGAGGTCAAATCAGTCCATCCTAAGGGAAATCAACCCTGAGTGCTCATTGGAGGGACAGATACCGAAGCTGAAGCTCAAATATTTTGGCCACCTAATGCGAAGAGAAAACTGTCTGGAAAAGACCCTGATGCTGGGAAAGACTGAAGGCAAAAGGAGGAGGGGACGGCAGAGGATGAGATGGCTAGATAGCATCACCGATGCAATGAATATGGACTTGAGCACGCTCTGGGAGAGAGTGCAGGACAGGAATGCCTGGCGTGCTATGGTCCATGGGGTCACGAAGAGTCGGACATGACTGAACGACTGAACAACAACAAATAGTTGTAAATAATGGCAACAACATTTTGCAGGAGGTTTTCATTAATGGCATAGGTTCTGCCTGTTATTTCTAACCCAGATTAGTACATCAAATGGCTGCTTTTCAAAACGCTAATTGGAACCTATTACGATTGTGCGCTGCTATTCCACTTCGATTTTCTGAAATGGAGATCCCAAGCCATAACCTGGCAAGGGAAAGCCATGTTTGGAGGGAGGATGCGGCGGGGGATTCTGCATGCGCAGCACTGCTGAGGATGCACGTGCAGATTGGGAGGTACATGTACTGTTCACACTGTGATCTTCAACTGGGTCCCACTGAAGTGGCTAGCTATGTCTTTCGATGCAGGTGATGATAAGCATTCCCATTAGGGGCTATTAGCTGATACATGTGACTAGCAGCTCACAACAAAACTTGGATTGTTGCCCTAGCGTCTGTTCCTCAGAGAATGCAACATCCATTTGCAACCCTGACTCTAGCGTTTTTGTCTAGATTAATTCCCAAGGACAAAAGAGGGAGACCTCAGATAGGATCGGCTTCAATAGGGCTGGCTCCAATGCTGGCCATCTGCTGGTGGAACAGAAATGGACAGGTTTTCCCTTCCCAATGCAGCCCAGGCCTCCCAAAACTGCTCTGGAAGGTTGGGAGACCCTCTGGAGCAGATTAGGTGGCAAGCGGGTGGGAGGAGAGCAAAGGAAAGTCCTGTAGCACTAGCAGACATATGCTTGTGCAACCTTGGATTTCACCCATAGTCTGACCTGGTGTGTGGCAGTGTCCAGGGGAGGCCGGTGGCTCTGATTTCAGTTGGGCTGTGAATCCATCCTGGGTTTCAGTCAGAACCAGCCAGAGCTCTAAAGGAGCTATCCAAGGTGCTGAACCTATTTGGAGGATTGGGTTCAGCACCTTGGATAGCTCCTTTAGCAGTCTGGCTGGTTTTGACTGAAACCAGGGATGGATTCACAGCCCCACCAAAATTGGAGCCACCAGCCTCCATAGGCGGGATCCGATGTTCGCGGATAGCATACCAATTTGTTTCAGCTATCCCCCAAAAAGACTGAGTCTATTGCCCCTGAAGAAGAACCTTATGATGCAAAGCATATTTGAGCTTAATATATTGCCCCCAGTGAACCAGTGATGTCCCCTCTCTCTTCCATTGCTACGCTGATGCCTCCTGCTCTTTTCTTCCATGTTAATTCCCAGCTGTTCAGATTTATGTTAAAAAAGCCCAAACCCTGGCTTTATAGGTGACACAAATATTTTCACAAAACAGGGGAGACAAAGTATATGACTTATTTTACCTAGGCTAAGCAGCATTATGTTGCTCCTGTACATTGTTGTTGTTGTTCAGTCGTTCAGTCGTGTCCGAATCTTCGTGACCCCATGGACCATAGCACGCCAGGCCTTCCTGTCCTGCGCTCTCTCCCGGAGTGTGCTCAAGTTCATATTCATTGCATCGGTGATGCTATCTAGCCATCTCATCCTCTGCCGTCCCCTCCTCCTTTTGCCTTCAGTCTTTCCCAGCATCAGGGTCTTTTCCAGAGAGTTTTCTCTTCGCATTAGGTGGCCAAAATATTTCAGCTTCAGCTTCAGTATCTGTCCTTCCAATGAGCACTCAGGGTTGATTTCCTTTAGGATGGACTGATTTGACCTCCTTGCAGTCCAGGGAACTCGTAAGAGTCTTCTCCAGCACCACAGTTCGAAAGCATCAATTCTGCGGCGCTCAGCCTTCCTTATAGTCCAGCTCTCACAGCCATACATTACTACTGGGAAAACCATAGCTTTGATTAGACGGACTTTTGTCAGCAAGGTGATGTCTCTGCTTCTTACTATGCTGTCTAGGTTTGCCATAGCTTTCCTCCCAAGGAGCAAGCGTCTTTTAATTTCATGGCTACAGTCACCGTCTGCGGTGATCTTGGAGCCCAAGAAAGTAAAATCTGTCACTGCTTCCATTTCTTCCCCTTCTATATGCCAGGAAGTGATAGGGCCAGATGCCATGATCTTCGTTTTTTTAATGTTGAGTTTCAAACCAGCTTTTGCACTCTCCTCTTTCACCCTCAACAAGAGGCTCTTGAGATCCTCTTCGCTTTCTGAGTGGTATCGTCTGCATATTGGAGGTTGTTGATAATTCTCCCAGCAATCTTAATTCCGACCTGTGATTCATCCAACCCGGCATTTCTCATGATGTACTCTGCATATAAGTTAAATAAGCAGGGTGACAATATGCAGCCTTGTCGTACTCCTTTTCCAATTTTGAACCACTCAGTTGTTCCATGTCTGGTTCTTACTGTTGCTTCTTGACCCTTGTACAGGTTTCTCAGGAGACAGGTAAGGTGGTCTGGTACTCCCATCACTTTAAGAATTTGCCACAGTTTGTTGTGATCCACACAATCAAAGGCTTTAGCGTAGTCAATGAAGCAGAAATAGACATTTTTCTGGAATTCTCTTGCTTTCTCCATGATGCAGCGAATATTGGCGATTTGATCTCTAGTTCCTCTGCCTCTTCGAAACCCAGCTTGTACTTCCGGTAGTTCTCGGTTCGCATACTGCTGAAGCCTAGCTTGTAGGATTTTGAGCATCACCTTGCTGGCATGTGAAATGAGCGCAATTGTGCGGTAGTTTGAACACTCTTTGGCATTGCCCTTCTTTGGAATTGGAATGTAAACTGACCTTTTCCAGTCTTGCGGCCATTGTTGAGTGTTCCAAATTTGTTGGCATATTGAATGCAGCACTTTAACAGCATCATCTTTTAGGATTTTAAATAGCTCAGCTGGAATACTGTCATCTTCGCTAGCTTTGTTGTTACTAATGCTTCCTAAGGCCCACTTGACTTCACTCTCGAGGATGTCTGGCTCAAGTTCAGTGACCGCACTATCATGGCAATCAGGGACATTCAGATCTTTCCTGTATAGTTCTTCTGTGTATTCTTTCCACCTCTTCTTAATCTCATCTGCTTCTGTTAGGTCCCTGCCTTCTTTGTCCTTTATCATGCCCATCTTTGCACAAAACGTTCCCTTGAGATCTCCAATTTTCTTGAAGAGATCTCTAGTCTTTCTCATTCTGTTGTTTTCCTCCATTTCTTTGCATTGTTCATTTAAGAAGGCCTTCTTGTCTCTCCTTGCTATTCTCTGGAACTCTGCATGCAGTTGGATATATCTTCCCCTTTCTCCCTTGCTTTTCGCTTCCCTTCTTTCCTCAGCTACTTGTAAAGCCTCATCAGACAGCCACTTGGCTTTCTTGCATTTCTTTTTCTTTGGGATGGATTTCGTTGCTGCCTCCTGAACAATGTTACGGACCTCCGTCCATAGTTCCTCAGGCACTGTGTCTATCAGGTCTAATCCCTGAAATCTATTCCTCACCTCCACTGTATATTCATAAGGGATATGATTTAGGTCATACCTGAATGGTTTAGTGGTTTTCCCTACATTCTTCAATTTAAGCTGAAATTTTGCAAGAAGCAGCTCATGATCTGAGCCACAGTCAGCTCCAGGTCTTGTTTTTACTGACTGTATGGAGCGTCTCCATCTTTGGCTGCAAAGTACATAATCAATCTGATTTCAATACTGACCATCTGGTGATGTGCATGTGTAGAGTCATCTCTTGTGCTGTTGGAAAAGAGTGTTTGCTATGATTAGCATGTTCTCTTGGCAAAACTCTATTAGCTTTTGTCCTGCTTCATTTTGTACTCCAAGGCCATGCCTGCCTGTTATCCCGGTGATTTCTTGACTTCCTACTTTAGCATTCCAATCCCCTATGATGAAGAGGACATCTTTTTTTGGTGTTAGTTCTAGAAGGTGTTGTAGGTCTTCATAGAATCAATCAACCTCAGCTTCTTCGGCATCAGTGGTTGGGGCATAGACTTGAATTACTGTGATGTTGAATGGTTTGCTTTGGATTCGTACTGAGATCATTCTATCGTTTTTGAGATTGTACCCCAGTACTGCTTTTCCAACCCTTTTGTTGACTATGAGTGCTACTCCATTTCTTCTAAGGGATTCTTGCCCACAGTAGTAGATATGATGGTCACCTGAATTAAATTCGCCCATGCCTGTCCATTTTCGTTCACTGATTCCCAAGATGTCGATGTTCAATCTTGCCATCTCATGTTTGACCACCTCCAGCTTACCTTGATTCATTGATCTGACATTCCAGGTTCCTAAACAATATTGTTCTTTACAGCATCGGATTTTCTTTTCACCACCAGACACATCCACAGCTGAGTGTCCTTTCGGCTTTGGCCCAGCCACTTCATTCTTTCTGGCGCTTCTTGGAAATACCCTCTGCTCTTCCCCAGTAGTATATTGGACACCTTCCGACCTGAGGGTCGCATCTTCCGGCATCATATCTTTTAGCCTTGTGATACGTTCCATGGGGTTTTCTTGGCAAGAATACTGGAGTGGGTTGCCATTTCCTTCTCCAGTGGACCACATTTTGTCAGAACTCTCTGCCATGACTTGTCCGTCTTGGGTGGCCCTGCATGGCATAGCTTATGGCTTCACTGAGTTACACAAGCCCCTTCGCCACAACAAGGCAGTGATCCATAAAGGGGGCTATCAGCTGTCTGAAAATTATGGCAGTTCTAACAGTTTTTGCATAAGTTCGAAGGCAAAAGGAGAAGGGGATGGCAGAGGATGAGATGGCTAGACAGCATCACCGATACAATGAATATGAATTTGAGCACGCTCCGGGAGAGAGCGGAGGACAGGAAGGCCTGGCGTGCTATGGTCCATGGGGTCACAAAGACACAACTTAATGACTGAACAACAACAAAAATCATCTGAAAGTTGAAAGAACTCAATACATCGGAAATTACTGCTAGACTAAGCTCTGTAAGATTTACTAGGTATCAAAGAACAACTCTGCAAAGACACACACACACATTCACACAGAGGGGAGGGGGGGAGGGATGGCAGAGAATTCCGCCACGGATTCCAGTGAGGCCGGATTCTTTAGAATCTGGCCCCCTGGAATCCGTGGCGGAACGTCGGGGAAAAAAAGGAACGCAAATAGCGCCCACTATGCTATTTGCGTTCCCCTTTTTTTCGCCATTTTATGTTACGTAAATATTTACGTAAGATAAATCGGCGAAAAATAGGGAACGCAAATGGTGGCCGCTGTAGCCACTGCCATTTGCGTACGCTGGGTTTTTTTTGGGGGGTTAGCCGTGATAGGCTACGTAAATTCTTACGTAGCCTATCACGGCTGTAAGGATGGCTATGGCGGCGGCAGCCGCCCAGCCGCGGCCAGCCAGAAGACCAGCCGCCAGAGCCGCCGCTGCCAGAGCCGCCACTGCCGCCGGAACCGCCGCTGCCGCCGAATCCGCCACATCCGCCCCAGGTAAGTGCCATCCCGGGGGGATTCCGCGGGGGGGCGGGGGGCAGGAGGCCATTCCACCACGGATTCCGTGGTGGAATTCTCTGCCATCCCTAATCCGAGGCTGATCTTGTTAAGCAGCCTGTCTGGTGTTGCTGGAGGCCATCCCATGAAGCAGATTGGTAGGAGATTCAGGACGAATAAAAGGAAGTAATTCTTCACACAGCACATAGTTAATGGAATTTGCTATGTTCTTATACCTTCTCAAGTAAAAAATGGGTTGTGGTGAATCACCACCTTAGGAAGCTGCCTTATACTGAGTCCAACCATTGGTCTGTCAAGCCAGATATTGTCAGCACTAAGTGGCAGCAATGACTCTCAAGCAGGAGGTTTGCCAGCACTACTTGGAGATGCCAAGTGTCTAACCTGGGCCTGTCAGCATACAAAGCAGGTGCTCTACCACTGAGCCATAGCTGACTAGTTTACTGTCAGTGACCTGCAACAAATGCATGTTCATGGCTGTGTCTAAAAAAGTAACAAACACACACACCAGCTGGGTTATAGTATAAAACTAATGTTATTAAAAGTGAAATTGGCGGGTGTTCATGAGCTCCATCCTTTCCAGATTACACCATGCAAGTGCGCTTATCAGAAGAGTGTTTATTATTTATTCATTTACAGGATTTTTATCCTACTGTTCAGACAATTATTGTCTCCCGGAGGTGCTCACACCAATTAAAGAGAGAGAGAGAGAGAGAGAGAGGCGGACAGACAAACAGACAGACAGACAGAGCTGCAACCAGACTTACAAACGAACATGACAAGACACACAAGGGAAGAGGAGGATATCACAGAATCATAGAATAGTAGGGTTGGAGGGGGCCTACAAGGCCATCGAGTCCAACCCCCTGCTCAATGCAGGAATCCAAGTCAGAGCATCCCTGACAGATGGCTGTCCAGCCTCGTCTTGAAGGCCTCCAGTGTGGGAGAGCCCACCACCTCCCTAGGGAATTGGTTCCATTGTCATATTGCTCTAACAGTCAGGAAGTTTTTCCTGATGTTCAGCCAGAAACATCAGTTTTTCAAGGCCAGAACAAGGTGGGGAGCTATAAGCAGGCATTAAATGCACTTCAGGCCAGGCTGGTCTTCCCTTGTTGGTGAACTTGGCTGAATGAGGCTCTTGTGCCCTGGCCCAATGGGCCGACGGTTCTTTCCCCTTACTTCTACAGTCCCAGGGCAACCGTCAGCTGGAGCCCAGTGCTCTTTCTGGAAAGGAGGGGGAAGTGAGTTCAACCGCTCCTTCTCTGGCCCGCAGATGGGTCAGGTTGGTCTCTCCCTTGGCTTGGTGCTATTCCCAGAAAGACTTCCCACTGGCACGAGGTCCCCTGGAGTCTCTTCTCTTCTCTTCTCTTCTCTTCTCTTCTCTTCTCTTCTCTTCTCTTCTCCAGTCCAAGGGCAAAGTCAAGTCAGCCCAGAGAAGGCAACGCTGGAAATGAATTTACAATGGGATGCAAAGCATTACCAGAATCTTGGAGCCAATGAACCAGGTGGCTACTTCAAATCAGTGTGTGAAATTGAGCCCCGTATCACGCTGTCTTTTGAGCCTCTCTGTTCTCTTAGGGCACAATCTTATGGAAGCCCCTGAAATCAGAGGCTTCCATGTATCCAGTGCCCTGCCAGGCTGAAGCCAGCAGGGTGGGAGGCGCAGCGGAGGCGATCTTTGCCTCCCCGTCATTGCATTTTTGCTAGATGGGCTTTTCTGCCTGTCTAGTTATTTAGTTATTTATTAATTAAATATATTAATTGCCCATCTGGCTGGTCACCCAGGCGATGTACAGAGTATATACAGTAATAAAACAGTTTAAAACAATACAATTCTACAGTAAAAACATCATTTTTTCTAAAAATATCCTAACCCACCCCAAATGCCTGCCTGAACAACCACGTTTTTAATGCACGGCGGAAGCTCATTAAAGAGGGGGCATGGCGGAGTTCCTTAGTTACAACGCTTGGAGGGGGGAGGCTGGAAGAGGCTTGAGATAACTCATATCCTGGCCTCTCTGGTGTCCTCCCCTCCAGCCCACTGGAACACCCCCCCTTGCCCCCTCTCTGAGGCTAACATAGTCTGAATCCAACCCATTAAGAATAACAAAGAAAATAGCCACAACCTATATTTCTTTTTTTGCGATTTTAAGCTTGAATATAGCGTGGGCCTTTGAACCTTGCTCGAAATTTTGCTCTCTGACTGGATTCAGACAACGTTAATCACACTTGAGTCCCATCAAAATAATTGAGACACAACACACAAGTTAGTCAGGAGTAACTTAAGCCCCACTGATTTCAATGGGACTCAATTGTGACTTAGTCCAGATTCAATGCCAATAATTCCAGCAATTTCCAGAGGGGTAGTCATGTTAGTCCGCTGCAGCAAAAGCAACCAAGACCCTTGCGGCATCTTAAAGACTGACAAATGTATTATGGGATAAGCTTTCGTGGACACTGTCCATTTCAGTAAATACAATGTTATCAGCATAGATCAGTCAGTCCTTAAAAATAAATTACATAATAAAGGGATTTGTGCTTTGGCATTCCAGTGAAGTACTTAGCTCCATTTAATTTCTGATAACAATGGCCATCCAAAGCAGGCCACCCCAGTCTTTGCATTCTGAGAGGGAGGGCTTGCTGACCATACCATGGCCTACTGATGCTCATTTGGCCATGGTGTGGAGGAGGGCCTTCTCAGTTGTGGCACCCACCATGTGGAATGATCTCCCCATTGAGATCAGGCAGGCTCCTAGTGTGGAGTGTTTCTGCCAACAACTGAAGACACAGTTGTTTCCCGAGGCATTTTCTTCTTTGTGCTATTTGAAACGGTGCTGTTGGATGATAGTGGCAGTAGTGTTCCCTGCTTCAGACAACTTTGCTCCCTTGGGTTCCCACCACTGGAAGCTGCTTATCACAGGACTTAGTCCCTTCTATATAAGGCACCTGATTAGAAGCTGACGTGGAGCATGCTTGTAGATTGGGGATGGGGATTGATCCCCAGGACACCTACTGAGTGTTGGATGATGTCAGTGGGTGGTGCCCTCCCCCTGAAGCCCCACCGCTTCCCCCAAAGCCCTGCCCTCTGCCATCATCTTAGCCCCTCTTATCTCCAAACATTGATCGGAGATAAGAGGAGGGTTTCTCTAGCTAGTGCAAGCACTAACATAGGAACCCTGCTCTTATGTTTAAGCAGTGATATCTCATATAGATCATCACTTTTTACTATAATACATCATGCATGTATTTCACAGGGACATTTGCAAAGACTATCACAAAAGAGACAGGAAGAGAAATATGCTAGAACCGTACCATATTGGCTAATACGTTACAAGTATTATGCAGATAAAACTTTATTTTCCATTGCTAACCTGACTTTGGTGAGAGTCACAAAATGTGCTCAGTGTGAACAGGCAAGAAACCTTTTGAAAGAAGAGGAATACACATTTTAATAGCCTTTTTAAAAGCCACATGCCTTTGGTTACAAGTTGCCATAAGGAATCCACTAGCATAGTATTTCTAACCATCTGTTCATTTAATTTTATCATCCTTTCTAGAAAAAAGATAAATAAATGAAAACACCGCAGTAACAGGAAACCATTTGGAAAATAAAAGTATGTGTGTATGGTGTGGGTGTGGTGGGATGACCTGCTGTCTTAAGTCTCGTAGTACAGTTATCACATATCTCTACGTAGTCTGCAGTGGGAGTTTGTGCACTGAAGAAGTGCACAAAAAATCCCATTATGCTTTGACGTTAATTATGAAGCTGCTTTATACTGAGTCAGATCCATGGTCCATCTAACCCTCAGTGGAGAAGAACATAAAAACATAAGAACTGTGCTGGATCAGACCAAGTGTCCATCTAGTCCAGCATTCATTTCATACAGTGGAAAGGTACAAGTAGGACATGAGTGCAACAGCACCCTCTTGCTTGTGCTCCCCAGAAATTGGTATACAGAAACATAGTGCCTCTGATACTGGCTGTCTTTACACTAAAGAAAAACCCTGCAGTCCTCCCATTCTGGAGCCTTTCCATGTTTATAGCGGGCTCCCAGACAGCGACCACGTGATTGCTGAGAGGGGAAGCTTTTAATTTTCAAGGTTCCATAGAACTCAATGAAACAGCACCATCTAGTGGCTGTTTTAATCACGTAACATTCTGAGTTTAAAAGATGGTCCATTAATTCCGGATCTATTTGAGATGAAATAACCAGGAAATACCTCTGGATGTGCCCTGGAGGTTCATAATGTTATCTAAAGGACTTGCAAACTTCCATAATGAGCAATCTCAATAGCAGGATAAAAGCTCCATGTGAAGGATCCCACTGGAGATAGTATGTAGCCATCAGGACTAGTAGCCACTGATAGCCTTATCTCCCATGAATTTGTTGAATCCCCTTTTAAAGCCATCCAAATTAGATCACTACATCTTGTGGTAGGTACATCTATGGAAGGTCCATAATGCGGTGGTAGAGCACATGCTTTGCATGCAGAAGGTCCCAGTTTCAGTCCCTGGTATCTCCAGGTAGAGCTGGAAGAGACCCCTTCCTGAACCCTTAGAGAGCCACTGCCAGTCACCATATCCCAGCCTTCCCCAACCTGGTGCCCTCCAGATGTTTTGGACTTCAAGTCCCACCAGCCCCAGCCAGCATGGCCAGTGGCTAGGAATGCTGGGAGTTGCACTCCAAAACATCTACAGGACACCAGGTTGGAGAAGGCTGGTGTAGGCAGCACTGAGCTTCATGGACCAATGGTCTGATGTTGTATAAGGCACCTTCCTATGCTCCTGTGTCTACTCTGATGGGCAGCAGCTCTCCAGGCTCTCAGACAGAGCTCTTCCCCAATACCTTTTGGCTGGAGATTGATCCTGGGAACTTCTGCATACAAAGCATGTGCTCTACCAGTGAGCTATGGTCTCGCTGCATATATAATACAGGAACCTCTTTTAATTTATTTCTTCTTGCCCCTGTTTGTCCTGCCTTGCTCTTGGAAGGTTTGCTATCCATGACCAGAAAGAATAGTGCAAGATCTGCCTACGAGGATGTATCCCATTCCCACTTTGTCAAGAGTACCAGTACTCTCTTTCCTGGAAACACCCCCGCCCCCAACATTAGGCCGAGTCTAGTAAGGATCATAACTAAAAAGACAGGGACTGCACTACCTGACCCAAGGACAAATCCTGAGTATGACAGCTGGTGTGGACACAGATTTACGCCCACTCATGGAGGATTGCTGTCTTTCCCACTTCCCATCCAAGCCCAGCCTTGCTAGGCAAGCCTTGAGACTTTCTTTGGATTGTGCACTGACCTGCCAAGCACTGATGCCAGTCTCTGAGTAGTACTTGACCAATGAATTCCTTACAGGGAAATGGAAGGGCTACAAGCCTTCTGTTGGAAATGGAATGATGGATAATCCTGTCTAAAATCCCTGGAAGACCGTTGTTTTATCATGCCCGCAAGCTGGCTTCTGCCTTGATCCTTCTACTGTTGCTGGACCACAGTGGTGATCATGACTAGTCACAGTAACTGGGGCAGACTGCATGAGTGGCTGGAGTTGTCTCTCTACCTCTTAGCCTCACTGAGCACCCAGGGCTCAGTAAAGCTACATGGGATGGGAATTGTAAAGCAAACAATCTACTAAAAGTGCTTACCAGGTCTATTGGGATGAGGAAGTAAATGGTGGCTTGCGTGTGCTGTTGTTCACAGTGACTTAAAGCAGCTGTCCCCAACTTGGCACCCTCCAGATGTTTTGGACTACAACTCCCAGCATTCCTGACCATTGGGCATGGTGGCTGGGGCTGATGGGAGATGAAGTTCAAAACATCTGGAGGGCACCAGGCTGGGGAAGGTTGGCTTAAAGGAATTTGTGTTTTAACCACTATAGCAGTTGCTCAGAGCAAATATGTATGCCAGCGTAGAACTTGATTGTGATTCTCCATCATTTCAATTCAGTGAGACTCCTATATATTTTAATTGTTTTCATCCACATTCAGGGCATATTCCCCCTTTGGTCCCTCTTGCACTATTTAGTCCATGCGTAAACATTGCTAACATCAGATAGAAAGCAGAAGGGAGCCATTTTGAATATGGCTTTCTTTATCATTTTTTTAGTTACAGATGCAGGAAATATAATTGGCACTTCGATGTTACCGTCTAGGAGTGAAGAATATGCATATGTTACAGAGCAAAGCCCAGATCCCTCTTCCCCTTAAAAAATCTCTTGTATTCCATGGACTCTTTCGTCCCATCCAGCAAGACAAGGAGGGCTCTTTTCATCTGTGATCCCCAAGGCCAGCCAACACATAAGCACTGAGTTGCTTTTTGACCTGAATACATGTTTATTTCCCTGGCGCTGCCTTACACTAAAGAAAAAACCCGCAGTCCTCCTGGAGCCTTTCCGCTTGTGGAGCCTTTCCATGTTTACAGCGGGCTCCCAGACAGCGACTGCGTGATTACTGAGAGGGGAAGTTTCTAACTTTCAAGGTTCCATAGAGATCAATGAAACAGCACCATCTAGTGGCTGTTTTAATCGCATAACAATCCAACTTAAATGGATAGTTCATTATTTCCAGATCTTTTTGAGATGGAATAACCAGGAAATACCTGGAGGTTGACAATGTCATGAAAAGGACCCACAAACTTCCGTGAGTGAGCAATCTCAATAGCAGGATAAAAGCTCCATGTGAAGAAGCCCTGAGCTCACTTGCCCAATTGTCATCCTGTGAGCTCCATTTCCCCTTGTCACTCATCACACACACACACACACGAAGACACCATAAAAGTGGAAATGGTCTTCATGTCCTAGATAGAACTAGTCCTTGTCTATGATGCCTTCAGGAGTACTGTGTTGGTTCAAGATGCTCTGATTGTGAGTTACTGAGAAGCTCTTAAAGATTGTATCACTTCAGGAATTAGTGGGAAATGTTGTTTGTTTTATTTTAATGAATGGGTGCAGAACGTCAGGGCCTGGGGCTAAATCCAGCCCTCCAGGATTCTTCAGAAGGCCACCCCCCTCCCTTGCCCCCACCCCTGTCCCCCAACTAGTGACGGGATGTGGTTTCCCAGCTTTTGTGCACTTTCCCCCCATTCTAAAAGGTTGAAAGACTAAGGCTTAGTTCCTGGCAGTATAAGAGCTTTAAGCTAAAAATAAGCTAGGTTTTTTTTGTATTTTGGCCAAGCTCCCTTTTGGCTTCAGCACCACCCACAGCCCCCAATGCAGCCCCCAAGAGCTTCTCTGAAATAGAATTCAGCTCTTGGGCAGAAAGTGGTTGACCACTCCTGTGCTGGCACAATGATACCACTGGATACAACTCTATGGCCACTGCTGTTCTTAAGAGGAATAACGTTGTATTTTAAATGCTTTGGTGTACATTATATACCATTTATCATGCATTTTATATTTTGTATTCTTCAGTTGCCTTGATAAAGACCAGTGTTGAAATGCATTGGGAATGCAGTTGGTGCAGCCGTTCCTTTTTTTATTGTGGTTTCCAGCTTTACAGCTGTTTTTTCTGATTCCTGTTGGTACTGTTGCCACTTGTTCTTACCATTCAGACTACCTGCTTCTACGGTGTTTCTGCCAGTCATACTTGGTTGCCATAGAAGTCAGTATGCATTGCTTTCACAAGAAGAAATCCAGTTATTTGAACAGGCCATTCAGGTTCTGTTGACGTTCCCACCTCTCCATGTTCAGGCTCTTTTCTCTCTGTTTTCTTCCCCTCCTGGCTGCCTGCTCTCTCTCTCTCTCTCTCTCTCTCTCTCTCTCTTTCAGTCAAACACATCAAAACCTGACTCTCAATCTGTTTCTACCTCCCCCACAACTTTTCCTCCTATTGAGGCCATTAGCAGCTTAGCTGTAGGCTTCGTTCTCTCACATACTCTGTGTGTGCTCAGGATGCAGAGGTGGTATGGTCATTGTGAGGCAAGCAATGTCTTCAGTGTTGGAAGCACCCCTGGCTCCTACATCGTGGTGCCTCCTGTAGAAGGGTACTTTCGCCCTGCTGCTAGATTTTCTTGTGGCAATTCATTCACAGGGGGGAAATCTCAGCCTTGGGATTCCAAGTAAGATCCTTATGGAACAACATCTGAGGGCTTGCAGGACTGTGTTTGGTGTCATTGAGGGCAGTTTTTTTATCCAGCCATTTGGAGTTTTATCAATAACTCCTTTTAATAGTATTCCCAATCCTGCCTCAGGTGAGCATTATTTTCCCTAGGCATTATTTACCCAAACAGAGCAAGTTACGTATTGTGACTCATTACTTTTCTGAAAGAGACTTAGGGCACAATCCTATGCATGTTTAGACAGGGGGGAAAACTCCTACAACTCCCAGCATTCCTCACCCAGCATAGCTGGCTGGAGAATTCCTCACCCAGCAGAGCTGGCTGGAGAATGCTGGGAGTTGTAGGAATTTTTCCCCCTGCCTAAACATGCATAGGATTGTGCCCTTAGGGAGCTTCCAGACAAGGCTTTTATAACGCCATTGCCTTGGTTCAGTCATGGAATTTTACAGGGGGTCCAGACGTTGTTGTCTTCCACTTGTAACCCTCCTGTGTTTTCCCACCGGTTCTTCCATCTTTTTTCTTACTAGAGAAAAAGCATTTCTACACGAGGCTTTTATTGCATGCTTGTGATAGGTCACTCACAGATGTTTGTGGGTCTTTTACACAGCGGCATCAACCCATGATGTATCCCATGCTTTCTGGCCTTCATCCCAGTTTTTAAAAGATCAGGGATAATGCAGTAATAAATGCCATTCCATTTTAATGGTTGTGTGAAATTGCATAGTTCCATTGCAAAGTTCTACACTCTTCCTTTTAAACCACCTTCAGATGCCTCGAAAAGGGTAACAAACAAATTATTTAGAAAAGTAGAAACTCACAAAGAAGATAATATTAAATCTATGCCTTTACCTAAAGAGATTCAGTTGCGTTATTCATTTGTCCTTAAGGTATTTCTAAATATCATTTTTGAAAACTTTTTCTAATATACTTGGTAACCCACTTACATATATTCCAGCATGGATTAGCTGAGTCACCCATCTGAAAGGTTAATTCCAATCCTACATCATCCCCTAGTTGCCATAGAAACAGTGTTATTACCAACCTTCTACATGAGTTGCTGGAGTTAACTTTGCGAGCTTCATTCTAGTTACCATGGTACTGCCTCACCATAAATGGGCTTTATTTTTCATTTTTGTTAAAATTTCAGAGAGAGAGAGAGAGAGAGCACTATTGTTTTCTTTTGTATTTTATTTGAAGTTAGTCTTGCTTTTTTTCTTAGTAGTGTTCAAAAACCACAATTAAATGGCTACAGTATTCTTTCTGGTCAGCTTCCCCAATATTTACCCCTGTACCTTAATGCTTTCCTTTTCATTTATTTATATATTACATTTATATCCCACCTTTCCTCTAAGGTTCTCAAGGCAGAGTACACGAGTGTGTGTGTGTCCATCCATCCTCACATACAATTTTATCCTCACAACAACCCTGTGAAGTAGGTTAGGCTGAGAGATAATGACTAGCCAAAGGAACCTGGCAATCTTTATGGCTAAGTGGGGATTTGAACCTCCATCTCTCCAGTGCTAGCCACTCGTTTCTGACCGATAGATTAGCGCAGGCTGATTTTTGCATGTCTATAGATTATGTCAAACTTTGTGCTGCCTATCAAGAAAACCTCTTCTCTCTTCCTTTTGGCAACAAACAGAGCCCTGCACCAGAAGTATCACCACCACTACCTTTCTGCTAGTGAAAAATGAGCTACCAAACTTCCAAGGTCAGCGGAATGTGGCTGCAGCTGCTATCGTGCTGTATTTTCAAAAGAATAATTACAACCCCCACCCCAAATAGCAATGGTAGAGGTCAGTGCCAGCCCAACGTTTTTGAGGGCCCTTGGGCAAGACACCCTCAATGGACCCCCTCCCTCATTGAGTCTGCCTTCTCACCGCCATTGTTACCAACTGCTAATGCTCCACATCCTCCTCCTCCTCATTTCTACGAGGCAGAGAGCCAGTCAGCAAGTAGGCAGTAGCATCTACTGCTCCTCCTTCTCCCCTCCACCATTGTCTGGGCCAGAACAGGAAGCAGGTGAACAAGCAAGTCGCAATGGTGAAGAGGAGCAAGCCCAGGGGGCCTTTGTCAGTGGGCCCCTGCTGAGGTGTGGGCCCTCGACCGGTGCCCAAACGTGCCTACCCTTGACAGCAGTCCTGGTAGAGATGAAGGAGAGAAGAAACCCTTCCAGACTAACAAGGTTACACTTCTTTACTATTCGATTGAGAAGGCTGCTTACTTGTAAATATGCTTACTTAAACTGGAGTTGCTGAGGATTACAAAGGTAAAGGTAAAGGTGTTCCCAACCAGTCGAGGGTGTGGTGCTCATCTCCATTTCTAAGCCGAAGAGCCAGCGCTGTCTGAAGATGCTTCCGTGGTCATGTGGCCAGCATGACTGAACACCGAGGTGCATGGAACGCTGTTACCTTTCCCACAGAAGCGGTACCTATTTATCTACTTGCAATTTCTTGCTTTCGAACTGCTAGGTTGGCAGGAGCTGGGACTGAAGACAGGAGCTCACTCCGTCACGCAGCACTCGGGTCTCGAACTGCTGCCCTGTTGACCTTCCGGTCTGCAATTCAGCGTCTTAACCACTAAGCCACCACGGCCCCCTGAGGATTAGGGTGGCCATTTATGTATCACCAAAAAAGAAGAGGGCACTAATTTGCATAACATTTGCATATGTAAATTTAAATGTATGGGCACAAATTCAGAAACAATAACTATAATTTAATTAGAAATACAAACCTAGACAGAATAGTAAGAACCAGAGACATCTTGCCGACAAAGGTTCGTATAATCAAAGCTATGGTTTTCCCACTAGTAACATATAGCTGTGAGAGCTGGACTATAAGGAAGGCTGAGCGCCGAAGAAATGATGCTTTCGAACTGTGGTGCTGGAGAAGACTCTTATGATCCCCTGGACTGCAAGGAGGTCAAATGAGTCAATCCTAAAGGAAATCAACCCTGACTGCTCATTGGAAGGACAGATACTGAAGCTGAAGCTCAAATATTTTGGCCACCTAATGCGAAGAGAAAACTCCCTGGAAAAGACCCTGATGCTGGGAAAGATTGAAGGCAAAAGGAGAAGGGGACGGGTGGCAGAGGATGAGATGGCTAGATAGCATCACCGATGCAATGAATATGAACTTGAGCACGCTCCAGGAGAGAGCGGAGGACAGGAAGGCCTGGCGTGCTATGGTCTATGGGGTCACGAAGAGTCGGACACGACTGAACGACTTAACAACAGCAACAACAACAGTGTATCTCGCCATGTTGGAGAAGAACTGACTGGTGACATGTGTGCCTGCTGAGTCTGCTGGTCAGGTGCTAACTGTCGATCGGCCTCTCCTGCTCTCCCTCCTTTTGGACTTTAAACCAGCCTTGGACTGTTCACCAAATAAGGACACCTACAAATAGAAGTCTGTTTTCTGCCAACTTCCAAGAACAGAGGACTGGTCTCTGTTAAGTAGGACACCTGGCCACTCTACCTAATTTATGCCAAGCATGTGCTCTGCTGGTGAGCTGTAGGCCCTCATTTTAAAGCACTGGATTGAAGCACAGAACCCCCCTTTTGGCTGGGATGCCACTTCAAAGCATATTCAGCATAACTGTTAATTCTAGCACTTCCATAGGCTCACTTCAGAGATGCGTTCACATCTGCATGTCCAACGGAGCCTGTTGCTTGTCTGTTTCCACGTAAGAGATGGGGGACACCATTTTCCTTTATATGGCTAATACAGTGTAGCTATATTCAGTATCATTAACAAGCACCTTCAGATCACAAGTCCACTGTATCACCTATGTTAACTTACACAGATGTCATCATACCCTTAAAATAACTATACTATGCAGGCAACAGATTTCAGTGCATCGCTGTTACCTGGATACAGCTCTAAATTTAAGCTCCAGTCATTCACAAGTTGCTTCAATGATTCAAATATTTTAGAATTAATTAAAAATGAATAATTATCACCATTTCCTAACCCTGCATGTCTAGAGACAAAGTTAGTGTCCTTTCTGTCATATAGTACAAAATGAAATCTGCCTAGGCACTTGCATTGTTGATTTACTTGTAATGCAAGCCCTTCCAACCAATCACACCTCATTGCCACAGGTATCCATGATCTGGTAACATCCACACTTGACTACTGCCCTGCATTGTACGTGGGGCTTCTCTTGACAACTACCCACAAATTTCAGCTGTTTCAGAACGCATAGAACCTACCTCACCAGAACTGAAAAATATTCAGTGGCTTCCAGTTCCTTTCAGGTACAATTCAAGCTGCTGGTTTTGGTCTTTGAAGTCCTTTACAGCTTGGGACCAGGATACCTGATGGGCCACCTTCTCCCATGTGAACCCCGTTTTTGCTCTTTCAAGATTTGTGTCAGAGGTCCTATTCTGGGTGCCTCTGCCTTCAGTGGTGTGCTGGGTAAAAACTGGAGAATACGGCCTTTGATACATTCAATTCATCTTTTTGCTTTTTGACTGAAATGGGCCCCACTGACATATCAGATATGGTAGCCATGGGCCCTACTTTTCAGAGGATTGTCCTCTGTTTGAAGGTTTCCTCCATTTAATGGCTTGTCCAGTTGAAGAAGGGGAGAGCAGGTACACTGAAGTTGCCCATCCACCGTTAACACCTGGACAGCAGAATTAGCAGGCACACAGGTCACCTACTCAGTCTTCTCCTTGTGTTATATTTCTATTTAAATAACAGTTCTTATTTCTAAATTTGCACTTGTATGTATAAATTTGCGTATGAAAAAGTTATGCAAATAGCTGCCCCCTTTTGAGGGGATGCATTTCCTCTTTGGGGGGATACACAAATGGCCACCATAGATATCAGTGAAACCAGGAGCGGGCACTGGGCTGACCTACCATTTCTTACAGAATTGAAGGTACATTGGAAGTGCTGAAAGATGCTCCTCTCAATTAACATTGCACTACCCAATGACTCTGCAGGAGTTCTCTTTTGCAGCTCAACCATCCCACTGATGACCTAATTCAGGAAGTAATGCAATGGGAACTCCATTAACCTCAATCACATTATCCTTGATTTACCTGGGTGTAACTGAGAATTGTGTCATACAATCTGCTTCAGGGTGAGGAGCTGTTACAGCAGCTCTTGACATTTCATTCAACCATTTCTGCTTTATCAGCACTTTACTCAAGCGTTCAAGCCATAATTTAAATAAGAGCCATTGTACGGGAAGAAAGTTAGGCAGCTATTCGTTTTGTGCAAATGGCACTGAGTATTGTTTTTCAGATCTTAAAATAATCCCGAGTTGATAAATAAGGTTTATGTGGCTGCCGGGCCAAAAAAGTCTTTCATTCGAGCTAACAGCAGCATATTTTGCTTGTCCTGATTTTTTAAATATACACTTACAAAGCTTTTTCTTACCCACAAACTACATGAACTGTTTTAATGAGGTGTGGATCAACCTCAGCTATATTCAGCAGACATTATGAGTTAATTGGGGAAACAGGTGTGTGAAGGTTTGAGTCCTACAGAGGCAAAGGGAAAAAAGTCAGGCTTAAAGGCCTGGAGTTTTCTGTTGAGAGGGGGTAACCCTGAGAGGAGTAGTTTCATTTCTCTGGTTAAATATCAATTCCATCTCTCCACTATAGTTTCGTTTCTTCAGGTTTGAAGCAGTACTTTCAGTTTTGAGGGAAGAGGGTATATAAAGAGAGGGAGAGAGACAGTAAAGAATAGAAAGACCAGGCTGCAGCCAGAGCAAGAGAGAAACAGGAAGAGCAGAGTCTGAAGTGAGAGCTGGAAGAAGCAACCTAGAGAAGTCTAAGGACAGCCAGGGTAAAGGAGCTTGCATATTGCAACTTTTATTTTATTTTAATACCTTTTGTATCACTCAGCTCTATTGTGTAATCACCTTTAGTTGTAATTTGTTTGCTTTAGATCTACTAATAAACTGTTGTAGTTAAAGCCTATGTTTAGAGTGTCAATCACCCCATGTCTACAGCCCACGTTACTGGAAAGGGGAAGGTAAAAGAAGGAAGGTAGGCTTCTTAAAGAAGCAAGAGATTCTTAAGGAGCTGCTCAGGGGGTCCAGGTCATAAGGGGAACCTTGACAAGGTGTTACAGGGGAAAGGCAGCGATGTTACCTAAAGAACTGATCAGACATAAATGAGCTGGTGGGATTATTGCTGTGATTAATATGCCTGCCACTGGAATGCAGCCCCTGAGACCATCTCCAACACTGTATTCAACCCTCGGGCTGAAAGAGACCCCCACCCTTGTTATAAGCCAATCACACCGGTCACATCTTAAGCATCAATTTATTTTCAGGCAGTTACCCCAATTTCAATCATTGCCAACAATGGCCATGGTGGTGATGATGATGTGATTTCTTTGGTGGAAAAACAGTAGGGTGGAATTAGGGATGGCAGAGAATTCCGCCACGGATCTCGGTGAGGCCGAATGCCAGTGCATTCGGCCCCCCGAACTCCGTGGCAGAACGGCCTGCCCCCCCCGCCCCCCCACAGATCCCCCCCGGGACGAGACTTACCTGGGGCGGATCTTCCGGGCGGCAGCGGCTGCAGTGGTGGCTGTGGCGGCTGCGGTGGCTGGTCTTCTGACCGGCTGCCACCGCCGCCATTTGCATTCCTTCTTTTGGCCCGTCTTAGACTATGTAAATATTTATGTAGACTAAGACGGCGAAAATAAGGGGGAACGCAAATAGCTTCTGCTACGCTATTTGCATTCCCCTTATTTTTGCCGTCTTAGTCTACATAAATATTTACGTAGATTAAGACGGGGCAAAATAAGGAACGCAAATGGCGGCGGCCATAGCCGCCGCCATTTGCGTACGCGCGTTTTTTGTTTTTGTTTTAAAGTCAGACGTGATAGGCTATGTAAAGATTTATGTAGCCTATCACGGCTGACTACAGGGACGCAAACGGTGGTGGCTACGGCTGCCGCCATTTGCGTCCCTGCTAGCCAGCGGCTGGATGTCCGGCTACTGGCAGAGCCGGCCAGCAGCTCCGCGGAATCCCCGCGGAGCGGAGCCGGCCAGCCAGGATTCCAGGGGGAGGGACGGAGTGCCTCCCCCCCCAGCGGAACCCGGCGGAGCCAGGTAAGGCCAATTTTGTACATCCCTAGGTGGAATATCTTTTAGGCTATTTTGCTGCCTGACATGGAGCCCAGGTGGTGCCCCTTTGCTAGGGTTTTGCTGCTGCATTCAGACACCAATTTCTGCCTTCTTCTTTCTGCTGCCCACCCATGGTGCCACCTGAAGAAGGGTTCTTCACCCAGAGCATGGCCAGGTCAGCCCTGTTTAAACCAATACCATGCATTCGTACTGCAATGGTGTAGAAGTTGCTTCATCCCTCTGTATTCCGGTAACATCAATATGTTGGCACCATATGGGTAAGTTGAAAGACATGCTTCCTTCTCACTGGAACTACAAGGAACAGCTCCCATTGAACTTTAGGTATCTGTGAATCAGTCCTAAGCCTCAAAAGAAGTCAGGAATGGTGGTTGCTTGGTACATGTAAAGAAATATGAGCACAAAATACCCTAACACTGACTATCAATGATTTAAGATCAGCCAGGGAGGCTTTGCTTATGGTGCTCTTGAGGGATGTGGCCTGTGGGGCTACCACATGTGGCAAGGCCTTTTCAGTGGTGGCACCTTGGCTGTGGAACCCACTTTCAGTAGAGATTTAGCTGTCCCCCACACTGTTGTCATTTGGGTGACAGTTTAGACCTTTTTATTTGTACAGACTTTGGGGGTACAGGCAAGTGCTCTCTTTGTTTTTTTTTATTAATTGCATTGATGGTTTTATTGTATTTTATTATATACTTGTGATTTTAGAGTCATGATTTTAACGTTGTTTATGTGATTAACTGTTTTATAGTGGTTGTTAGCCTCTCTGAGCTCTTTGTGAAGAAGGGCAGGATATAAATCAAATCACATACATACACAATGCAGTGTTCTGAATGGAGTTGCCCATGTTGCCAGAAATGAAAAACCACTATGAGTAATTCTGAAGCACAAAGGGGGTATCTATGCTACAGACCTAAACTGAGTTAGCACTTATTCCTAGGAAATCCAGAAGTCAGGAGTAGGCTCTTTAACAAAGATGGGCTGATCTCCTGTTTCCTTACCCGATTTGGCGTTATCCAGAAGGCTACATTAAACACTACATTTATGAACAGGGGCATTGGTAGGCACTCAGAATTTCAGGGCCCAGGCACATAGGAGACAATCACCATATGTTAATTTATATCTGTTTATGCAAATTTAGAAATAATTACTAGGATCTGTTTAAATTTCACAGGAGGCAAAGCCAGTCAATTAATTTTTTCATCCAAATCATCACAAATAAAATATATTCTTCCATTAATTTGAACCCTGCCCCAGATCATCCAAACCAATTAAAAAATTATTTTTCTCAGCTTAATTGGCATGCAGAGGAAGATTGGGAGGGGGCGTAGCTGCAACATATGGGAAGGAGAGAGTTAACCCTTCCCTCCCCAGCTGCAATCTCCCTTGAATACTGCCCCCTGCATGGCAATTAAGCTGAGAGAGAGAGAACAATGTCTATCTGCACCAATGGACTGACTCTCAGGGCTCTACAAACAGTGGCCTGCGAAATAGATTCAGGGCCAGGACCCCATTGGCCCAGGCCTTTGTGAATCATATGGAATTTCTTAGCACACAGCCATCTGGCTTACGCTGCATGTGATAGTAGCTGGGTTTAGACCGAGCCGTCGGTGAACAAACATTCCCAGTGCCGTGATTCATAACTCCCCATGTGAGTGACAAGCCTGACATTCTAACCTGGCAAGGTCACAATATTGCAATTACTTCCACCATGTGGTCTGTGGGATGGGTCCATGTGGCTTGCATGCATTTAGAATGCAAAGCCATCACTCAAGGCTGGATTTTCTACTGATGACGAAATTCTAAAAGGCAGGCGGTGCTTTGATATTTCCATAGGCCACAAAAAAACCCTCATCAACAAGCAAGCTATCAATTGATTTTCCTTCTTTGAGTTACAGTATTTTGGTTCTACTATTTAATTTAGCAAAACAGAACAAAAAAAATGCAGAGAGATAGACATTAGCTGGAAACGCACACATTTTGTTCAGTCTACTCCTATTTGACTTGTCAGTTAGGTTTGCCGAAAGATACAGGATGCACAGTCTATAATGATGGAAGAACGTATCTTTAGAGTCATGACTGGTAATGCTGGCTCCAGGTTTTGGAGGACTCTTGGGCAAGCCACGCTCAGCAGGAGCTCCTCCCTCAATGAGTCTACCTTCTCACCATCGTTGTTGCCTGCTGTTCCTCCTGCTGTTCCTCATCATTGCTTTCACCTGCTTGCTTGCCAGGCACAGAGCTAACGGGCATGCAGGCAGTGACATCTACTACTTCACACCACCACCATTGTCTGGGCCAGCTGAGAGGCGGGTGGGCAAGCAAGTTGCAATGGTGAAGAGGAGGAGCAGGTCTGGGTGCTCTTCTCAAGTGCCCAACTATGCTGATCCTTGATGCCAACTCTGCTCAGTGGGTTTCTTATGCTCATCACTGGTGACAAGTGATGGGTAGGGATGGCAGAGAATTCCGCCATGGATCTCGGTGAGGCCAAATGCCAGTGCATTCGGCCCCCTGAAATCCATGGCGGAATGGCCTGCCACTCCCCTGCCCCCACGGACCCCCCCGGGACAAGCCTTACCTGGGGCGGATGTTCTGGACAGCGGCAGCTCCAGCAGCGGCTTCGGTGGCAGCTGGTCTTCCGACCGGCTGCCACCGCCGCCATTTGCAGTCTCGTCTTTTTTTTTTTTTTACATCAGTGATAGGCTACGTAAAGACTTACGTAGCCTATCACGGCTGGGTTTAAAAAAAAATGCGTACGCAAATGGCGGCGGCTACGGCCGCCGCCATTTGCATTCCTTATTTTGGGCCATCTTAGTCAATGTAAATATTTACGTAGACTAAGTCGGCAAAAATAAGGGGAACGCAAATAGCGTAGTGGATGCTATTTGCGTTCCCCCTTATTTTTGTCGTCTTAGTATACTTAAATATTTACGTAGACTAAGACAGCCATTTGAGTACGCACATTTTTTTTTTTTAAGCCAGACGTGATAGGCTATGTAAGTCTTTATGTAGCCTATCACGGCTGACTACAGGGACACAAACGGCGTTGGCTACGGCCGCCGCCATTTGCGTCCCTGCTAGCCAGCGGCTGGATGTCCAGCTGCTGGCGGAGCTGGCCGGTGGCTCCGCGGAATCCCCGCGGAGTGGAGCTGGCTGGCCAGGATTCCGGGGGAGAGGCGCAAAGCACCTCCCCACCGGCGAGGATTCTGGGGGGAGGGACAGAGCGCCTCCCCCCCCCAGCAGAACCAGGCGGAGCCAGGTAAGGGGAGTTTCGTACATCCCTAGTGATGGGTGGAAATGGGAAGGTGGGAATAGTCAACTGATTAGTCTCCTTGCAGTGAAATCAGTTTTAGCTTGTTATAAGGGTTGTAATTTGTTCCTACACACCTGGCCACAAGATTTAAGCAACTATATGATCTCATCATGAGATTAGTTGCAATCCTTCTTGAATTCACCCCACACCCAGGACTCATTTGTGGTTATGTGCATTAAATATAAAAATTAAATTACATTTAAATCAAATGTAAATAAATTTTTAAAATTAAATTAAAGATGCTAGGGAACATGAGTAGGAGGATGCTACTGTGCTTACGTCCTGCTCTGGGCTTCCCAAAGGTATCTGGTTGGCCACTGTGGGAAGAGAATGCTGGACTACATAGGCCTGTAGTCTGATTCAGCATGGCTCTTTCTTGACGTTGTTAACTATGCCATTTCACCTAGGCTCTAGAGGGATGGAGGGGAAGCATCCAACCATTGCTCACTTTAGGGATGTCAGAGAAATCCACCGTGGAATCAAATGACTTCAGATTTCTATGAATCTGTCCCGCGGATTCCGAAGCAGACCAGCTTTTCCCGGGTCACACAGATCCCACAGACTTGCAGACCATTTTTAAAAAAAACTTTCTGGAATTTTACTCAAATTTAGTCATAGAAAAATATGTAAAATAAAAAAACCACCAGCCAAAAATGCACACTCCCGTCATAGCTAAAGCATGAAAATCCACATTGTGCTGGGATTTGCACATTATGGGGGGATTTGTGCATTTTTGCAAATGCGAATTTGTGCAAATGCGAATTTGTGCAAATTCAGGAAATGGGGGGAAATCTGATTCTGTCAATAATGGAATGAAAGGCATCTGACAGTCCACAAAATGCAGATAGGATGGGTTTTACAAAACATCCCTAGCTCACTTACAGATTTTGATGCAATTAACAGTATTCAAACATTCACATTTTCAATGGCATAGTATTAAGGAAAACTCAGCTGTGCTCCTTGAAGACTGCCAGGCTGGTTGCCTTTGAGCCTGCATGAAGAACGCCAAGTACATATTGTACCCTGACAAGTGGTTGATAAACGTTCTGTTTCACAGCCAGCATAGATTAAAAAAAAAAAGATGTGTCAGTCACCTGGCAGATCTATGACTGGTATAGCTTGTGTGGGCTGGACTGGAGCCAACAAATGTATCAAACCTTTGCCTAGGTATGTCAAATTGAAGCAAATGGCTGGCAAAAGAGTTATGTCAGCTCATGTCCATTCTGTCTTTAACAGGAAAGGTTATGAGTGGGGCTGTTCAGCTTAGGAAAAAAAGCGAGTTTGGAGAGACATGATAGAGGTGTACAAAATTATATATGGTGTGGAGAAAGTGAATAGGCAAAGGATTTCTCTCTCTCTCTCCCATAATACTAGAACCAAGGGTCATCCCATGAAGCTGAATGATGGGAGATTCAGGACAGACAACAGGAAGTACGTACTTCTTCAGACAGCACGTAGTTAAACTATGGAGTCTGCTACTATTAGATGTAGTGATGGATGCCAATTTGGATAGCTTTAAAGGGGATTAGACAAATTCATGGAGGAAAAGGCTATCAATGGCTACTAGTCCTGATGGCTATGTATTATCTCCAGTAACAGAGGCAGTATGCTTCTCAATACCAGTTGCTCAATACCAGAAGCAAATAGGAGAGTGCTGTTGCACTCATGTCCTACTTGTGGGCTTCCCACAGGCAGTTGGTTGGCCATTCTGTGAACAGAATGCTGAACTAGGGATGTTGGAGGAATTCATCCAGAGGGTGAAGTTTGCTGTGCTTTCCGCAGCTCAGCCCCCTGGACTCTGGCTCACTTACCTGTTTCCATATTGAGTCAGGCAAGCTCACAGGGTTTTGGTGGCTCCCCCCCCCCGCTTAAACTGCCATTTATACAAATATGCTTAATTTGCACAAATTGCAGCTGTAATATACTTAATTTGCACAAAATGCTGCTGTAATATGCTGAATTTGCGCAAATTGTGCCTGCAATTTGCACAAAATTCAGCATATTACAGCCACAATTTCCATAAATTAAGCATATTACGGCCGCAATTAGCAATTTAAGAGAAAAAAACTAAGTATGTTCCCGGATTTTGGGGGGAAAGCCTGCAGTTTGGTTGCAAACACAAGCTGAGCCACCAGCAATGAGGAAATCTGGTGAGCCCCTAAAGGGCCAGATTTTTCCCCAACAGCCATCCCTGTGCTAAACTAAATAGGCCTTTGGTCTGATTCTGCATGGCTCCTATGTTCTTATGTAGCTCCTAATCAGCATGAGCCACACAGAATGAGGAGCCCGTGCATGGATTCAATTCACCATATGGGTTGATGTCACATGAGTGGACTTCATTCCATGAGTGGACCTCCACTCATATAATTGGCCTTCCCCTTGCTCTTCTCCTCTGAGCCCCCCATGGATGGCTCAAGTCTGCTCTGGAGGATTCCCCTCCAACCCTACATGTCTAATGGCAGTATATAGTTAAGAAGGGGTCTGTAGTGACTATAATTTGGAGATGCTTTCTTACAGGAAACATGGGGAGTGAAGATTAGAGATTATCTCTGGAGGAAGGGGGTGAAGCAGGAGCAGACTTAGAGGTAGAACTTGTTCCTAGACATACCTTGTTGTTGTTCAGTCGTTCAGTCATGTCCGACTCTTCGTGACCCCATGGACCACAGCACGCCAGGCCTTCCTGTCCTGCGCTCTCTCCCGGAGCGTGCTCAAGTTCATATTCATTGCATCCGTGATGCTATCTAGCCATCTCATCCTCTGCCGTCCCCTTCTCCTTTTGCCTTCAGTCTTTCCCAGCATCAGGGTCTTTTCCAGGGAGTTTTCTCTTCGCATTAGGTGGCCAAAATATTGGAGCTTCAGCTTCAGTATCTGTCCTTCCAATGAGCACTCAGGGTTGATTTCCTTTAGGATGGACTGATTTGACCTCCTTGCAGTCCAGGGGACTCGTAAGAGTCTTCTCCAGCACCACAGTTCGAAAGCATCAATTCTTCGGCGCTCAGCCTTCCTTATAGTCCAGCTCTCACAGCCATACATTACTACTGGGAAAACCATAGCTTTGATTAGACGGACCTTTGTCGGCAAGGTGATGTCTCTGCTTCTGACTATGCTGTCTAGGTTTGCCATAGCTTTCCTCCCAAGGAGCAAGCGTCTTTTAATTTCATGGCTACAGTCACCGTCTGCGGTGATCTTGGAGCCCAAGAAAGTAAAATCTGTCACTGCTTCCATTTCTTCCCCTTCTATATGCCAGGAAGTGATAGGGCCAGATGACATGATCTTAGTTTTTTTAATGTTGAGTTTCAAACCAGCTTTTGCACTCTCCTCTTTCACCCTCAACAAGAGGCTCTTTAGATCCTCTTCGCTTTCTGCCATTAGGGTGGTATCGTCTGCATATCGGAGGTTGTTGATAATTCTCCCAGCAATCTTAATTCCGACCTCTGATTCATCCAACCCGGCATTTCTCATGATGTACTCTGCATATAAGTTAAATAAGCAGGGTGACAATATGCAGCCTTGTCGTACTCCTTTCCCAATTTTGAACCAATCGGTTGTTCCATGTCTGGTTCTTACTGTTGCTTCTTGACCCTCGTACAGGTTTCTCAGGAGACAGGTAAGGTGGTCTGGTACTCCCATCACTTTAAGAATTTGCCAGTTTGTTGTGATCCACACAATCAAAGGCTTTAGCGTAGTCAATGAAGCAGAAATAGACGTTTTTCTGGAATTCTCTTGCTTTCTCCATGATGCAGCGAATGTTGGCGATTTGATCTCTAGTTCCTCTGCCTCTTCGAAACCCAGCTTGTACTTCCGGTAGTTCTCGGTTCGCATACTGCTGAAGCCTAGCTTGTAGGATTTTGAGCATCACCTTGCTGGCATGTGAAATGAGCGCAATGGTGCGGTAGTTTGAACACTCTTTGGCGTTGCCCTTCTTTGGAATTGGAATGTAAACTGACCTTTTCCAGTCTTGTGGCCACTGTTGAGTGTTCCAGATTTGTTGGCATATTGAATGCAGCACTTTAACAGCATCATCTTTTAGGATTTTAAATAGCTCGGCTGGAATACTGTCATCTCCGCTAGCTTTGTTGTTACTAATGCTTCCTAAGGCCCACTTGACTTCACTCTCGAGGATGTCCGGCTCAAGTTCAGTGACCGCACTATCATGGCTATCAGGGACGTTCAGATCTTTCCTGTATAGTTCTTCTGTGTATTCTTTCCACCTCTTCTTAATCTCAACTGCTTCTGTTAGGTCCCTGCCTTCTTTGTCCTTTATCATGCCCGTCTTTGCACAAAATGTTCCCTTGAGATCTCCAATTTTCTTGAAGAGATCTCTAGTCTTTCCCATTCTGTTGTTTTCCTCGATTTCTTTGCATTGTTCATTTAAGAAGGCCTTCTTGTCTCTCCTTGCTATTCTCTGGAACTCTGCATTCAGTTGGGTATATCTTCCCCTTTCTCCTTTGCTTTTCGCTTCCCTTCTTTCGTGAGCTACTTGTAAAGCCTCATCAGACAGCCGCTTGGCTTTCTTGCATTTCTTTTTCTTTGGGACGGATTTCGTTGCTGCCTCCTGAACAATGTTACGGACCTCCGTCCATAGTTCCTCAGGCACTCTGTCTATCAGGTCTAATCCCTGAAATCTATTCCTCACCTCCACTGTATATTCATCAGGGATATGATTTAGGTCATACCTGAACGGTTTAGTGGTTTTCCCGACGTTCTTCAATTTAAGCCGAAATTTTGCAAGAAGCAGCTCATGATCTGAGCCACAGTCAGCTCCAGGTCTTGTTTTTACTGACTGTATGGAGCTTCTCCATCTTTGGCTGCAAAGGACATAATCAATCTGATTTCGATATTGACTATCTGGCGACGTCCATGTGTAGAGTCGCCTCTTGTGCTGTTGGAAAAGAGTGTTTGCTATGATCAGCATGTTCTCTTGGCAAAACTCTATTAGCTTTTGTCCTGCTTCATTTTGTACACCAAGGCCATGCCTGCCTGTTATCCCGGTGATTTCTTGACTTCCTACTTTAGCATTCCAATCCCCTATAATGAAGAGGACATCTTTTTTGGGTGTTAGTTCTAGAAGGTGTTGTAGGTCTTCATAGAACCGATCAACCTCAGCTTCTTCGGCCTCAGTGGTTGGGGCATAGACTTGAATTACTGTGATGTTGAATGGTTTGCCTTGGATTCGTACTGAGATCATTCTATCGTTTTTGAGATTGTACCCCAGTACTGCTTTTCCCACCCTTTTGTTGACTATGAGTGCTACTCCATTTCTTCTAAGGGATTCTTGCCCACAATAGTAGATATGATGGTCACCTGAATTAAATTCGCCGATGCCTGTCCATTTTAGTTCGCTGATTCCCAAGATGTCGATGTTCAATCTTGCCATCTCATGTTTGACCACCTCCAGCTTACCTTGATTCATTGATCTGACATTCCAGGTTCCTAAACAATATTGTTCTTTACAGCATCGGATTTTCTTTTCACCGCCAGACACATCCACAGCTGAGTGTCCTTTCGGGTTTGGCCCAGCCGCTTCACTCTTTCTGGCGCTACTTGGAAATACCCTCTGCTCTTCCCCAGTAGCATATTGGACACCTTCCGACCTGAGGGGCTCATCTTCCGGCGTCATCTCTTTTAGCCTTGTGATACGTTCCATGGGGTTTTCTTGGCAAGAATACTGGAGTGGGTTGCCATTTCCTTCTCCAGTGGACCACATTTTGTCAGAACTCTCTGCCATGACCTGTCCGTCTTGGGTGGCCCTGCACGGCATAGCTTATGGCTTCACTGAGTTACGCAAGCCCCTTCGCCACAACAAGGCAGTGATCCATGAAGGGGAGACATACCTATTGGGCAATAAAGAATTAAATTCAGTTCTTCTATGTGTAACCTTCATATGAGCAAATCCTAACTTATAGGGCCTCCTCTCAATTTTCCACTGCTGCATTAACATCTCTGAAATTCACTTTGCTTTATCAAGGCATTGAAAGCAAACAAAGACATAAAAAAAGGTGAGGGCAATTACAGCCTTGGTTTTTAAACACCAGATGTACGAGAAACTATTTTAATTATCTTCTTTAGAACTATTGTATTGCACTGTACAGGCACCTTGTCATATGACAAAGGGCACATATTATTTTAGTATATTATTATGTACTTTGCCATATAGTGGGTTGCAACAATAGTTGAAACTTCATTTAAATGCTTGGTGGTGGTGGAGTGTGTGTGTGTGTGAATGGGGGGAGGAGTTTCATATCTTTTCTTTCTCCTTTTGTTAAATGTGTGCATGTGTGTGTGAGGGGGATTGCATAATGTACTGAGTCAGAACTTCACCTAATCCAGAGATGGGGAATCTTTTTCAGCCTAAAGGCCACCCAGGAAATCTCTTGAGGGCTGCATGCCAGCAGTTGGCATGGCCAGAGACCAAAGTGGGCATGGTCACAACTTTCTCTCACATCATTCACACAGAATGTCCACAGCCAACACATCCAACACACTGTCCACAGAATTCACAGAGAGAGAGACACGATCCACACACACCCATGCAGACCAGCTGAGGGTGGCATTTTCCCTGCTCAGTGCTCAGTAAAAGAGCTTCTCTTACTGCTGAGCAGAGGAAAGGTTTTCTCTCCGATCAGCGGCTGATCGTAGTTAAGATGATTTCAGTGGGGACAAGTTCTTCTCTGATCAGCTGTTGATCGAAGAGAAGACCTTTTGCTTGGAGAGAAGGGGCAGGGCCTTATGGAGAATCTGGCAGGCTGCACGGGGAGCCCCTGAAGGCTGTATGCAGCCCGTGGGCCAGAGGTTCCCCATGCCTAACCTAATCAGCTGAGAATTTGGTCCATTAAACTCAGAAAAGATATTATTAAGGGGACATAAAACTTGGCACACACAAAAAGAAAGAAAGATCCTGCCAATATGCCCAGCTCTGCACATGTCTGGAATGGACTGTAGAATCCATTCTGGATGCCGCAGTCGACTCCAGAGTTTTGGCAGAGTGGAACACAATAATTCTGCTCCCCATCAAAACTACACCAAGCTGTTCTGCTCATCCCTGCTGCTGATTTCTTGCACAACCTGATTGACAAGGGAATGTATCAAAGAAGAGGTGAGTTTAACCCAATGCAGTAGAGCTGAGGTGAAGTTCTTGGGGAGTTTCAGGAGCCCCTCAGCTCATCACACCCAACCTTCTCTACAATATTGTAGGTGGTGTGGTACAGCCATTTGCATACTGCCTTAGCTTGGCCCTGCCTGGTGCTTTTTGAAGGCCTCTGAGTTATTTTTACTGTGTAGTGACAACAGAAGCAAAATGTGTTGGCATTCTGCATCCATCCTTGCCATCATAATTTTTTTTTATGATGAAATGACAAAATACAGGTTTTGATACTGACAGAAGGAATTACATGAATCGAGAAAGAAAGAAAGAAAGAAAGAAAGAAAGAAAGAAAGAAAGAGTTATATAAAGATACCAGAAACTATGTGAAACTATAGAGAGAGAACTGTAGTGGGAGCACCTATCTCATTTTGTCTAGAGGACCTTGTTGACGAATATTTCCTTGATATAAGAGTTCTCCCCAAGATACACTACAAGCTTTGTTCTCTTCTCGCTCGCACAGTGGAAATTGGGAGCAACTTGTAGTCAGTGACACAGCACTGATGGAAAATCAGCATGACTGGGGAAATTACCACTGCATTTGTCAAATCTTCTGCTAACAGGGTACCAGCAGTAGGTAAAGCGGAAAAAAAAGGGGAAGAAAGGCCACTTCAGTAATGCCTTGGAGGGCCAAAACACACATTACTTTAAAAACATAAAGGCTGCTAGCAACTCCGCTCCTTTTTTTACTCTAGCGTAAGCAGAGGGGTCCTGATCCAGATTCCTCCTGTATCTGAAATAGACGTATATTGCCACATGGTGATTCGTGTGCTGTACAGCATGGCATAGTGTAGATCTCATTGGTAAATGGATAGGTGAGAAAACCTTATAGTGCAGACGTGGCCCAGTTCATTTTTTCCCCTCTGTCCATTGTCAACCTAACTAAAATGTTTTGTTTGGCTTCGCCTAATATACAGACTTCACTGTTCATCCTCCTGCTGCTACTCTCAGCCACCTGTAGGTCTCTTACACATTCTGCCACTGTCTCTATTTACCGGAGACTCTCCTTGCCTTTGTTATCTTTTCCTGGCCAATCAAAGAAGCCTTTGCGGGTTGCCTTGTTACCATTTTGTTGGTGTGCGCTTGGCATTGTCACACTTCCTGGTTCAGCTACCCACTGTATCTCCGTGTCACTAGTGCAGCCTTCCCCAATGTGGTGGCCTCCAGATGTTTTGGACTGCAACTCTTTGTCCATTGGCGTTACTGGTTGGGGCTGTTGGAAGCTGTGGTTGAAAACATCTGGAAGGCAGCACATTGGAGGAGGCTTCTCTGGTGCACATGCATATTATGAACTCTGAAGCATAAGTGAGCCAGCTTGAATACCTTTAAAGGGAGTGTCAGGGTTCCCCTTATGGCCTGGATCCCCTGAGCAACTCCTTAAGGATCTCTTGCCTCCCTAAGAGTCCCACCTTCCTTCTTTTAAACTTTCCCTTCCCAGTAACGTGGGGTTTAGGCTGTAGACGTGGGGTGATTGACACACCAGACACTTGGGGTTTAACCACAACTGTATACTAGTAAATTAAAACAAGCAAATCACAACATCGTCAGCGGCCCTTCTCTGTGAGCCCCTGCCAAAGGAAGTGAGGCGGGTGGCTACTAGGAGGAGGGCTTTTTCTGCTGTGGCACCCCGGCTCTGGAATGAGCTCCCTAGTGAGGTTCGCCTGGCACCTACATTGTATTCATTTCGGCGCCAGGTGAAGCCCTTTTTATTTTCCCAGGCATTTTAGCATTTTAGCTTTCTAAACTTTTAGCTTTGCTGTTTTAAATCTGTATTTTAAACTCCTGCACTGCTGCTAGGTTTTATTGTGGTTGTATTGTTATATTGTGGTTTTAATGTTCTATATATTTTAAATTGTTTTATTGTGTGATGTTTGGTTTTAATTCTTGTGAACCGCCCAGAGAGCTTCGGCTATTGGGCGGTATAGAAATGAAATTAATAATTAAAAAAATAAACTAAAGGTATTTACACAATAGAGTTGAGTGATACAAAAAGCATTAAGAGAAAATAAAAGTTGCAAAACGCAAGTTCCTTTACCCTAGCAGTGCTTAGACTTCTCCAAGCTGCTTTTTCCTGCTCCTTCTTCCTGCTCTGGTCTTCTGACTCTGCTCTTACTGCTCTGCTCTTTCTGACTCTCTTTTTTTAGACCCTCCTCCCCCAAAACTGAAAATACTGCTTCAACCCTGAAGAAATGAAACTTAACTGGGGAAATGAAACTGAAACTTAACTGGGGAAATGAAACTACTCCTATAAAGGATATCCCCTCCCAACAAAAACTCCTGGCCTTCCTTGCCTCTGTAGGCCTTCACGAGGGAATTAGGCAAATTCATGGGAGAAAAGACTAATCATGATGGCCATCATGATTACCTCCAGTATCAGAGGCAGCATGCCTCTCAAATCCAGTTCCTGGGGAACATGAGCAGGAGGGTGCTACTGTTCTCATGGGCAGCTAGTTGATCACCATGGGAACAGAATGCTGCAGTAGATAGGCCTTTGGACTGATCTAGCACAGCTCTTTTCACATTGGTTTCTTACACTGCAGCTGGTATATTTTGAACTGTTAGCATATTGTAAGGCAACCATATTTTTCTATTATATCTTCAACACAATCACCCTCTTGTCTTTTAAATCAGTGGATGACAGGACGGACCCTGCCACTAGGCAGAGTGAGGCAGCCACCTCAGGCCACAGATTTTGCATGTTGTGAAAGGACAGTAAATTGTTAGTTATTTAGTTTGTTTTTATTGTATTTGTACTGCCAGGGAGGTATGAGGGGGAGGAGTGTTGGTGGGATTTTCTGTCTCAGGTGCCAAAATAACTTGGCTCTTCTTGGGTTCTATGCATCTTGACTGGGGCCTGGGAAGATGCCATTTAATGTTCTGCCCCAGAGAGAAAAATCTCTTGGACTGACCCTGGTGGAGAACCGGGTGATTGCAGAATAAATAAATGCAATGTGCCAGAGACAGTAGAGCCTTTGGAAATGTGTAACAGTAGAAGATGTTGGGCTTGTGGCGTGATCCTTGGTATGATAATAGGAGTATTACAAGCATGTTCCAATTTTCATCTCTGAAATGTTGTATGGTGTGCTCTTGCTCTCTGGCCTGAGTCTGTCCATTATCCATGGCTGTATTTGGGCACACAATTCTCTCCCAGCATACATCTGTGGTCCTGCCTCTCTCTTCCTTTAAAACCCTCCTCAGAGCCCAAATTTTGTGCAAGGCCATTGGTTTAACTCCTTAAACTGTCATTGAGTTTTATATATTAAGTGAATCTGAGGAGCATATGTATATGAAATGCAATGTCCATGCGTTCCTATTTTCAGACTCTGCCCCATAACTACCTGTTTCCTGTGTCTTCACCTCCTCAGTCTTTTTCTTCCCCACTGACAATTCTAGATACTAAGGGCACAGTCCTATGTATGTTTAGATAGAAAAAAATCCTAAAACTCCCAGGATCCCCCAGCCAGCCATGCTGGGTTGTAGGACTTTTTTCTGTCTAAACATGCTTAGGATTGTATCCTGAGCTTCTTGGGGATGGGGATCTATGGGTTCCACCTGACATTGTATAAGTGGACTTCTGCTTGTGCAATGGGACTTTCCACCCCCTTTCCTCCCCCTGCTCCAAATGTGCTCCAAAAAGTCCCCCAACTCTCTGCAGCAGGAGGGGGGATCTGTTCTGGTAGTGGTGCCTGTTCCACTGGACAGACAGGACTACCAGATTTTATGCTCAGGAAACATTATAAACTGCAATGTATACTGATGGCAATGTAGTAGTAGCTCTCAAATTGCTCTTCCCATTTAAACTGCATTCACTTTAGTGAAGCATGGTGGAAAACGTTAGCAGTCACATCACATTTTTATAACTCTGGGTTCATTCAACTCTCCAGTGGGAAGTTAATTTTCATTAGTATAAAATAAGTAACATATAACGCCAGAACTGTTAAGGAAGGATCTATGCAGTCCTGACTGAAGTGCAAGAGTTAGCAACAGCAGGCAACAACCACAAAAAATCGACCTTTTGATCATGATGATCAGGGCTTTCCCCCCTCTGGGTTGGGATAAGAGGCAGACTTGCACATGGTTCCTAGTGATCCAGACCTAAGAACAGCCTCTGAGTATAGCAAGTAAAATGATGCCATCATAAATCTCAATTATTAATGAGCTGGGCATTTTTCCTGAGATGTAGTTGTTGTTGTTGTGTGAGAATGTTAATTAGTCCGTTTAGCACCTTTATCAACAAAATGAATGACTCAAGCAGCAACATTCAGGAGCCGTTGTCAGGCAAAGCAATGCCATGCACTGAAATGAAAATAAATGGTATCTTGTTGAGATGCATGTGAAAGCATCCTGTATCTTGTTAATTATATGAACGCTATAAACAAGAGTGGGGTTTTGATGCTTTTTATACTAACCAACACAGCTGGTTAAGGTTGCCAATGGTCAGGTATTTTAAGTCCTGGGTTCAGTAACAGGTGTCCATTGAATAAACAGAGTATTTTGAGGTGGGGTCTCAAAACACCTAACCAGACAGTTTAAAACCTTTTTTCTGTTTTCCCTCCCCTACGTGGTCCACAAGTTTTTACCTGCTGGAATGCTGCACATGTTCATTTGAAGGTCTAAAACTCACTCCTGATGTTCAAACAAGCATGTATAGGATTGGGGCAGAGCCTTGTGTTCCAATGTTGATGCTTCTCACTAAGTGGCCCTGTTCAGATGTCACACTAAACCATGGTGGTTAGGCTTTTTTTGCCAACCACAGTGGCTTAGTGGGTTGTGTGGGGGGAAAAGCCACATTCTGCATGGTCACTAAGCCATCTCAGGTAACCACCCCCATGAAAAAGGGTTAAGGGACCCCGGGGTGACTTACCGTTACTGTGGCAAGCTCCCTGGTGGCTTAAACGGGCTCAGGAGGACTCCTAGGGTTTGACCATAGAGTCCGTCAGCTAGACCATCTGCTACTCCGGGCAACCCTCTAGCTGCCGTGAACTTTATGGTTGCACGGCCATTCCAGCCAATGGAGTGGCTGCCAAGAGCCCATTTGCACCACACAGGCTGTCGGGATGCCTGCAAACCACTCAGGTAAGCTCACCCAGTAACTATGGAGGGGGGGGTAGCTGGCTCCTTTTCCCAGTAGTAATGTATGGCTGTGAGAGCTGGACTATAAGGAAGGCTGAGCGCCGAAGAATCGATGCTTTCGAACTGTGGTGCTGGAGAAGACTCTTACGAGTCCCCTGGACTGCAAGGAGGTCAAATCAGTCCATCCTAAAGGAAATCAACCCTGACTGCTCATTGGAAGGACAGATACCGAAGCTGAAGCTCAAATATTTTGGCCACCTAATGCGAAGAGAAAACTCCCTGGAAAAGACCCTGATGCTGGGAAAGACTGAAGGCAAAAGGAGAAGGGGACGGCAGAGGATGAGAAGGCTAGATAGAATCACCGATGCAATGAATATGAACTTGAGCACTTCCGGGAGAGAGCGCAGGACAGGAAGGCCTGGCATGCTATAGTTCATGGGGTCATGAAGAGTCGGACACGACTGAACAACAAGCTGGCTCCTGGTCGTCTGACAGGCCCGCATATAGTGGTTTCACTAACCCTCCCTTCTGTTGTTGCCCTAACCACCCTCCCTCCGTGCACGTGTGAATAGGGCCCAGAGTGTTCTTTCTATCTGATTAAACCATCTATAAAGGACTATATAGCCCAGTAGGGTGGCCACTTCTGAATAGCCCAAAAAGAGGAAATGCATCACCAGAAACGAGGACAAAAGATGATAGCAATTTGGATCTGCTAATTTATATGTATAGATGCAAATCAGAAACAATTACTGTAACTGAAATAGAGATATGATGATATACTTTGCCATACTGCAGAAGATTGTGACCAGGTGACCTGTGTACCTGCCTATTCAGTCTGCTGTTCGCATGCTAACTGTAGATGGGCAAAAGTTCTTGTAGTTCATTCTTTATACTGTAATTGGACCAGACAGCCTTTCAAATGGAGGATGGTCTTCTGGCAGCCCTTCAAATAGAGGACTGTCCTCTGTAAAAGAGGACACCTGCCCACCCTGCACCCACCCTGGCGACTTCCAAATGTGTTGGACTACAGTTTCCACCATCCCCAGCCAGCACGCCCAATGGCCAACATGAGAAAGACTGATATAGACTATTTTTTTTAATTTATTTACATTTCTATACTGCTCAAGAGCAAAAGCTCTCTGGGCAGTTCACGACAATGATAACATCACAAAACATAATATAAAACATTTAAAAGCTTAAAAGAGAGTAAACCTGCAGTAGAGACAAATCTAAAAACACAACACATATTCAAAATATAACTGAAGAACAAAAACACCTGGGAAAATAATAAAAGATCTTCACCTGGCACCAAAAAGACTACAATGCCTCTCTCCCTCTTAGGGGAGGGCATTCCACAACTGGGGTGCCACCACCCCAAAGTCCCTCTCTTTAGTAGCCACAGGCCTCACCTCATTTGGTAGGGCCAGCTAGAGGAAGGCCTCTGAAGATGATCTTAGGGTCCCAGACTATATCACTTTGGTGTCTTTGTCATGTTATATTTGACAAGTTCTACCTCCACAAGATCCTTTAAGGATACAATCCTGTACACGTTTAGACAGAAAAAAAGTCCTACAGCTCCCAGTATGCCCCAGTCAGCCATGCTGGCTGAGGAATGCTGGAAATTGTAGAACTTTTTTTCTGTCTAAATGTGCTTAGGATTGTGCCTTAAAGGGCATTTCCTCAAGACTCCAAACTCTAATTCTCCAACTGCTTACTTTGAAGAGGCCTCAGTAAGGTTTATTTGACCATCTGGGAGAAAATGACCACCACCCACATTTGAGATTAGCAAGATTTAGAAGCAGAACTGATAGAAATAAACCCTTTCTGTTTATGAATAATGGTCACATTTTCAGATCTTTCTGGCAAACCGTGGTGTTTGGCCCCAGAGGGAAATCTCCTCCTTGAATGCATTTTATCACACTTGATTAATTTCTCAGATAATGCTGGCGTGACATTGTGTCACTTTTCACTGCATAATATTTTCAGCTAACTAGTATTTGTGTTTCAGAAGTGCTTCCCTCCTTTTGATGTGTTGCTTTTGATATTTCATTTCTATTTGGGGGGCTGTTTCACTTGGTCATCTGATGTGTTTTGTTTTGAGTATGTGAGGACTAACTTTGGAGTGAAAATGAAAGTATGTTCTGGCACAGTGCAGGCATTAGATCAGCATCAAACATGCTGCCATTTCGCACGGCAGACTATCATTAGGCAGACTGAGGCAGCTGCCTCAGGCAGCTGATTTGAGGTGTCATGAAAGGGAAGCAAATTGTTAGCTATCAAGGGCACAATCCTATGCATGTTTAAATAGAAAAAAGTCCTACAGTTCCCAGCATTCCTCACCTAGCATGGATGGCTAGGGACTGCTGGGAGCTGTGGGGAGGTTTTTTCTGTCTATGCATAGGATTGCACCTTACATTTATTATTGTATTTGTACTGCCAGGGAGGGGAAGAGGTGCTTGTGGGAATTTCTGCCTCAGGTACCAAAATAACTTGGCTGACCTTAGGTCAGGGGTGTGGAACCTCTTTAAGCCCGAGGGACGAATTCAGTTTTCAAGAAGCATTCAGGGGCGGCATTGCAATGCTGGGCAAGGCCAAAGGCAAAAGATGGCAGGCCAAAAATACCAATATGTTTTTGTTTAAACCTCTTACTGCCAGTAATTAAGCCTTAGGAGAGACATTTCAACTAGTGCTGTGCTGAAAATTTCTCCCACATTTTTTTCAACCATTCTCATTCAATTCGAAAGAAAAGAAATTGCTTTCGAAAAGAAATTCCAAGGAGGAGAAATTTTGGAGAAATTCTCATGGGTTGGGTTTGGGATTCTTGTGCTTACCTTACATATGAGGTAGCTGAGGAGTGTGCATGAGTGTCCTGTCTGTCATTGTATGGTAATCTCTGTGGCAGCCTGTAGCCTCCTCGGCTTCCCGCACTTAAAGTTAAAGCCATCATGAGGAAGACCTTCCATGGGGTTTTTCAGTTCAGAAAGTGCAGGTGGCCTGGGAGGCTGCAGAGCATTAGAAAGATGTGTAGTAGAGAAAGAAAACACACACAGCATCCTCAGCCACTTCACAGTGATTAGATAAGCTCAAAAATACCACCAAAAGAAATTCAAAATTCTGCCTCAGAAGAGTGGAAGCCATACCACAGTTGATGCTGTTGCCACCTACAGAAGCAGTGCAGTAAACCAAAACCCTTAGGAAAAAAGAAAGAACCTGTGCTAAAACCCCTGCCAACAGTGAGCCCTATCTGTGAGAAACTGTTGGAGAATTTCTCTTCCCCTAAGATAGGCTGGAGAATTCTGGAAGGCCATTTGTGCTCAGCTCTAGCTTCAACCTTTTACAATGGGAAAAACTGTGCAATAGCTGGGAAACCATGAAACAATCTGCAATTGGGGGAAGGGGTGTGGCCATTGAAAAGGGCCTGGCCATCTTAGGAACCCTGGAGGGCCAGATTGCAACCCCAAGAGGGCTGGATGTGGCCCATGCACCTCGGGTTCCCCACACCTGCCTTAGCTACTATGCTCCTTGACTTGGGGTGGGGTATTTGCTGCTCCTCTTCAGTCATCAAAATGGCTTGGGCCGCTCCTGCATGTGCACCTGAGACTAGCTCAAGCTGGTTCTCATACGGGGACAATGCTATGTGTTCACCTCCTGGGCTCGGTGGTGAATGCTCCAGCAAGCACTAAGATTTTGGCTTACAGCCACCTAGCTCAACCCATCATTGAATATTCTATGTGGTGCCCTAGCTCACATATTGCATTGCTGTGTCCTTGGAATCTCCGTTGTTTCTTGTTTGCTACTTGGGAGAAGTGAAAGGGACATAGTTCAATAACAGAACATTTACTTTGTATGCAAAAGGTCCCAGGTTTAATCCCTGGCATCTGTAGATAGGACCCCAAAAGATTCCTCCCTGAAACCCTGGAAAGCCGCTGCCAGTCAGTGTCGAAACTGAGCTAGATGGACCAATAGTCCAACTTGGGCTTCCTGCACTGAGCAAGGGGTTATTCTATCCTTTCAAATGAGATTAAGTTTTACCCCCTTCTATCCCCCACTCTGGATTAAAAAAAAAAAAAAAAATTAAGGGGTTATCCTCACAGAATCGGGGCTTCTCCGTGATGTTTTTTTTTTCTAATCCAGGCATGATCTTTGAAGATTTGAAGCTGTGAAGCTTTACAACTTTGAATCTTTGAAGATCATGCCTGAATTAGGAAAAAAAAACATCGCGGAGAAGCCCCGATTCTGTGAGGATAACGCCTTAATTTTTTAAAAAAAAACATCTGGAGCGGGGGATAGGAGGGGGTAAAACTTAGTCTCATTTGAAGGGATAGAATAACCCCCTGCTCAGTGCAGGAAGCCTGATTTCCAGGCGGTCGCCCATCTGACTACTGACTGGGCCAACCCCGCTTAGCTTCCAAGATCAGACAAGCACGCGCACATCCAGCCCTTTCATTGTTGCTGAGGAAATGGGGGCTGCTGAGGAAGCTATGTGATCAGTAGCTGGAAGAAGACATGGGGCTGTCGAGAGCTGTGATTGGACAGGAGGGAAATACAAACACCACCATATATGGACAGGCGGGGGAGGGGACTACGACCGGATATGGTAGCGAAGGCGGAAAATCAGAGCACATTAAAGGGAAATACCGGGATATTAGGGTATTGAAAGTGGGAGCACGGAAGTGGGAAATTCCAATTCCAATTCGAGGCAGGTACTGCGTAGTGTGAAAGGTGGGCGGTGAAACCTTATTGGAAGCAAAAAAAGGTGGTAAGTGTAGATCCAGCCTTGGTATAAGGCAGCTGCTGACGTTTCTGTTTTATCCTGAACTACAGCCATGATGTAGGAAAGAACTCATGGGGTCAGATCCAGACTTGGTTATACTTAAAACATACCAGTGGATCTATTCAAACTGGAGCATCCTTGTAAATCAGGAAGAGACACGAGCGTGTTCTCTAAGTGCCTTGCTAGACTGATTCCTTGGCAATTGCTTAGGAGCCCCATTCCAACAAGAGCATATCTATATGCATAAACATATCAGTGACTGATGTGGAGATTTGCACATTGTCCCACACCTATTACAAGATAGCAGCTGTGGCACCACATGGTCTGCTACCTCTCTTTCATGCTCCATAGAAAGGAAGCCAGAGCCTTCTCCTGCTGAATTAGGCCCTTCCTTTTAAATTAACACATTCCTTATAATGAGCACCTCCTAGCTCAGCCTTCCCAAACCTTGTGCCCTCCAGATGTTTTGGACTTCAACTCCCGTCAGCCTCAGTCAGCATGGCTAGTGGTTAGGAATTCTGGGAGTTGTCATCCACAACATCTAGAGGGCAGCATGTCGGGGGAAGTCTGTTCTATCCCATAAGGTGACGAGTGGGTCTTTCTGTCCACATATAATTTTTGTGATTGGTGAAAACAGGTTAGCCGGTCACCCCTGATCACCAACCATCCAAATGATCATCCTAATAAAAAGGGATTAGGCTCCCCTCAGCCTTTGTTGCCTTATTGTCTGTCTAACCATTCAAGGGCGCTGTGCACTGAAGGCATCTCCTGTGTGTGGTATCTTCCTGTGAGCACCTAGTGTAGGCTAGCAAATGCATCTCCCAACTTACCTGGGAAGCAGTGTTGTGGTGGCGTGAGGTCCCAATGGGGAGGCAGGGAGGGGGCAGCGGTAGTGGCGCCACGTGTGCACCCACATGGGAGGCAGGGAGCCAATCAGGGCTAAATTGGCTCGGTGGGAAGAGGGCTTTGTTGACGGACTGGAGGGGAAATTTCCCTCCCTCTAGTCCACCAGAGGCTGTTAAGGGTGGGGCCTCTCGCATGGTTTCAGCATTATCGTTGCCAACTTCCCCACCCACCCACTGCGGGGTAACTCACTTCTTGCCATGGATTATGGTTAGTCACCAGTTAACAGATCTGGAAAGGAATTTTGCCGGCACACAAATTGGCACCATGGTGCAGGGTTTCTGTCTTCTCCATTGCAAGAATATTAACTCAGTGATATTTGGATTTGTTTGGCTTGACAAGTATAACTGTAAGGTTGGTTATAAAACTTTCAATTCTGAATCACAACTCTGTAGGCATGGAAGGCATTGGGTTGGATCCATTGATAAGGGGAACAGGATTGGGTGCCCCATTTTCCCCTTCAAGAGGGGGCCCCTTAAGGGGCCACTGTGTGTGGGGGGGGGTGGCATTGAGACCCAGCTCAGTGTGGGGCTGCAATCTGGGCCACATCCCAGGGAGGCAGAAAGGGGCTCACTTCAACAGTCTGCACCATGGGGTGTGCCTCTGAGTCCTGCCTCTGCAATGAAGCACTGGGCAGGTGGGCCAGGTTGATGGGATCAGACTGCAGGCGGGTAGTCCAGTTAACAGATCCATGCCCTATGCCCCCGCCAACTCTGTTCCAAGCTGAACCAATAAAGTCGTGGCCAGTTATTTAACTCATCCAAGTCTATGTCTGGATTTGTTTCCCACTTCCCTGTCCTGCCCTAAAGGGACTCGCTATGCGCCACCACACACAAATTTTGTACTGTTTATTTTCAAAGTACCTTCCTGCTTTCCCTCTTGTTCCCTTATGATATTCCTTAATAAATACTTATAAATTGCATTTCTGACAAACCCCAAAGGAGAATTCTCCTCCCATCTGCCTAGACCACTTTAAGTCACATTATTCAGCATTAAGCCACAGGGAAGGAGAAAAACCTAAGGCTTGACCAGGTGCAAACGGGGAGCTTGGTTGGCGCCCCCCTACGTCTGAATAAAGGCGTCTTACATTGGGGGAAATGCATTCGCTTCTGAGTCAGGCTGACCAAGCGTGTGCGGTGGCAGCTTCAGAAAAGATGGAGGCCATGTTGCCAGTGATCTGCCTTAAAGTGTTGCCGCTGGAATGGGTGTTGCTTCATCACGACAGCCCTTTTTCCCATCCCCACACACTGAGAAGGGGAAATGCATTCCTTTCCCTCCCCTTCCTTCCTTGCTTCCTTCCTTCCTTCCTTCCTTCCTTCCAATTCTGCCTGTTTGACCCCAGCTGGGGAGATCTGTGACCACTATTGTGTACTTTGGGCTACGCTGAAAACTTTTAATGGGCTTAGAGACAAAGTGAGAGCTTCAGTAAGCATGAGGTTATTCTTACTGACGCAATGAATGGTCTCTTAATAATTTACACCTATGTAACACCTTTTGCCCAGAGATGCCTTCATTATCCACGCTTACAGAGGCTGAGAGGCATACTTTCAACAACTATACCATGAATGGCAACTGAGCCTCTAGGGACATTTGCTACTGTCAAAAGTGTGTTTCTGCAGACTTTTCAGCAACTTCTGCAAGCTGAGCAGGTTCACTCTCTACTGAAAAGGGGATTCAACTGGGATGTGGTGCGTTGCAATCCAGACATGTGTTGAAGTGTTCACAGAAGTAGCTCATCACACCAAAATCCTTTGAAAAAGTCACACTGTGTTGATTACATTATGGCACCCTTGCCCCAACTTGTGACCTCCAGATGTGCTGGACGACAACTCCCAGATGTAGTCCAATGCAGCTGGAGGACACCCAATTGGGGAAGGTTGAATCATGGGGAAAGGAGGGGCAAAAATATGGTCTGTGTGATTTTCCCCTAATGCTTGTGGAGGCTGGTGGCTGCGATGTCAGTGGGGCAGTGAATCACGATATTTTGCACAAATATAGTTTGGAAACAAATCAGGGAGGTTAGAAAAGAATAGAAAAGAATACACTGTCAGTCTGTGAAAGCTGCATATTGAAGAAATCAGAGCTTTTTAAAACAGTGGTGTGTGTGTGTGTAATGCTGAATTGTAAAACATTTAATATAAAGACACCACTTAGCTTGTTTTAGCCAGGGTTATAAAGCTTAGGGTGCAATCCTATGCATGTTTAGCAAGGAAAAAGTTCTACAAAAGTCCTGACTAAATGTGCATAGGATTGCACCTTTAGTCTTCTGAACTATTCCCATTCAGAGTATTTCCAAACTAAGCAGGGTACTGAGATGGGGAAGCAAAGTAAAAAGAACATTCAGCAGAGAGAGAGGGAAGAGTTCCAGGAAGGGGGACAGTTTTGGATATATTCAAGACTAAATTGCATACAAGCAAGAGTATTTTTAGTGTGTTTGTTGTTGCTGCTCTTTGTATTCGCCTGATGGAATAGCAAGATTACCAACACTTGACATACAGCCCTTTATCTCCCCCACATTTTTAAAGGAAAGGTACTTTTGCTTTTGTTATGCAAACCAGTCCACAGGCCAGTTTCATTGTGTATAACAAAAGCTACTCAGTGAGCTGCTGACCAGATATTTAGGACCAAACTACACCTTAAGATAAATGTATGTTTTACTGTTTTGTGTGTATTTTTTTTCCTGTTAAAGTAATAGTCAGAGGGAGGTTTCTGATCAGGGTTGGGATCATAGGAAGCGGGGAGGAGAAGGGTAAAGCCTTTTCCTCTGTTCTGCCATCCCAGTAAAAATCTCCTTCCCCCCAAACTGTAGTTTGCCTTGGGAGGGAAGCTGCCATCTCAGGGACTTCATGAGGATAACGTAGCTGCTGCCTGTGTTGTCTGTTGAACCTTGAATACTAATTTTAAATGCCATGCCATTGTCGGCAAGATTAGAAATGTATCAATGTGGGTTATCTGCAGTTCCCCCAGTAGGGTTTCTCTGAATCCAAGGGAAGAGAAGAAAGGATTAAGACAAGTTGTTCAAATTTATAAAGTGGCTTGGCTGCAAGGACTTTATAGGGCCTGGTGTATCCTGACTGGTCTAGTTAGTCAGCTGACAGTATCGAAACTATAATGTTAGCTGGCTCTCTTTCAGCTAGAGCTCTCAGCTAGAGCTCCGCTAATGGATAACTTCAGGTCTGGAGTCCCTAGATGGCCACCCCCTCCCCCCCCCCATTTGGAGGTTCTCTGGCTTTTTGCAGTCTTTCCCCCATCCTAAAAGGTTGAAATGCCTCTCCTAAGGCTTCGTTACTGGTCACAAGAGCATTAAGCTAAAACATGCTGCCAGTTTTGCTATTTTTGGCCTTGTTCCCTTTGCCTTTTGCCCAACCCCTTTGGCCCTGCCTACCATTGGAATGCAGCCCCCCCCCCCTTCTTCAAAATGGAATTCAGCTCTCAGGGCTGAAAGAGGTTCAACACCACTGCTCTAATTCCTAGTTTGCCTGGCCCCCTGATGATCCAGAGTACTGGTGGTGCAGGAGGTAAGGTGTTTCAAAATCGCTTCTGGAAGTTCTGGTTTGAGACACACATGCACCCCGCTCTGGTACCATGCAAAACCATATTTTCAGAGCATATACAATTAACATGCAGAAACAGAGAGTGGGACCAGCAGGCATGATCCGAATTCTCGCCCACACACTCCATGCATTCATTTCTACCCAGATTGATTATCTTCACAATTATAATCATTAATCAAGAACAGATGGATGAATTGAAAATATTTGCAATGGCTGTTGATCTGGTGGCATTTCCTAGATGTATTTATGTGTTCACATAAAATAACTTCCTTTCTCTGTCTAATGTTTCTTGAGCTTCATGGCTTCAGGCAATAGGGAGTTTGTTTGCTATTCCCAGGAGCTGGGATAAGACATTTCATCTGGTTTGCAAACACTCTGGACATAAGTTACACAGTACAGGGAGTCTTAAACTGTTTATTCCATTACCATGAATCAGAGGGATGGCCTGTTAAGCATTTCATATGGCAGCAATTCACTGCAGATGGTTTGGGAGTTTCTAAAGTCATTTACCTTCTTTATCTCTGGGGGTACTATATCTTACACTACAGCTGTGTTATTTGCTTTTAAAGCCAACAAAATGGCATTAATGATTATGGTGGCTTTTTTCTTTATAATTCTTTGTTTCTTGTGAATCCCACCTTCACAGTGAATAAACTGAATATGCATTAGTTTTACCACTGCAAATGTGTTTAGAATGATGTATGTAGAAAAAAAGAGGTCACTTGTAGTAGTAAACGGGACCACCTACCCACCTGGCCATCTTGCACCTCTTGTAGCCAGAGGGCAACTCAAATTAGGGGTAGGTAGGGATTTCATTTTATGTGGAGGCTAAACAAACCTGGCTCCAGGTTATGGAAGGTCCTGGGCAGACTTGCCTTGGTGCATTCCCCAGTACTGATCCCCCCCCCCCAGTGCCCACTGCCATTTAGCGCCTTCCCCACGCAGGGGTGCTGCTCCGGCTGCCCCCTCCTGCAGGAGCAAAGTTATATAACAACACAAGGCAAGGCTGCTCTTGAGAGAGTGAGTTACTGCAGAGTTTTGCTGTGGTGCAGCTAGCCTGGTGAGCACTGTCGACGCTGCTGCCACGAGCAACTGTGTCCCTCGCTGCCGAGCACCGGCAGAGAGGGAAGCAGTTGCTCGCGGCGGCGGCATGAAGCGCCGCTTCCCTCTCCCATCACAACTGCACACCTCTCAGCTGAGCACCACGCAGAGAGGGGCGCAGTTTCTCTTAGCGGCAATTATTGCTACTCGCACCATGCTGAATTGTGTTGGGCTTTTGAAAAACAGCGTTCATTCTGAATCCATCACACACAAACAGACAGAGAGAGAAATACAGATTTTAAAAAACACAATCGGAAATAAACCGTGCACCATAGCTGCTGCTTCTTGAAAACAGCTCCCTTTCTCCCACTTCCTCCCTGCACTGACACATCTTGCATGGCACGAATCACCACTTCCGTCTCCCATCACAACTGTGCCCCTCTCAGCTGAGCACCGGCAGAGAGGGGCGCAGTTGCTCTCGGCGGCAGGATGGGAAGCAAGAGGGAAGAGAGGGGAGGAGGAAAAAGGCGTCACACTCACTGCCCACCCCACAAACTGCGATGTGACCCCGAGGGATGGTTAGACAGCGCACCCCACTGTGGTGAAGCTGCAGCAGCCGAAAAAATCAGGGGGAAACTACACCTTGGAAATCCGCATTTTCTGGGTGGAAACCACGGAAGACTGCGAAGTGGCGAGTGCATCATCTGTGCTGAGGGTCCTCGACTTGCACCTGTTCTGGAGTAAAAGCTGGGTGTAGATGCACCCCTGGTCTCCTTGGAATTGACACTGGGCCTGAAGATAGATTAGCCTCCACCAGGAGCAGAGACTTTTCTGTAGCAGCCCCAAAACTCATAGAACTCAAATCCAAAGGTAGTTTTTGAACAGCCTTCTACATGCTGGTTTTCTGCAAACAGTTGCAGTTTTCCTTTGGGAATTAAGCACTGCTCTAACCTGTTATGTTTGTAATGTAGTTTTTATCATTGATGTAAACAGTGCATACATGTTTTTAATAACTAGGGAGGCCTTTCATGAAACCACAAATTCCATTCCCTAACTCCCCCCCCATTTTAACCAAAATGTTGCCCCTATAGCATTCTATTGAGTTATTTATTTATTTAGAATATTTGTACACTGCCTTTCCTTATAGCAGTGTCCTGAACCATAAAATGCAATAAATCCAATTTGAGGTACAAAAGGTAATTTGAGTATCCCCCCATCTTGTATTTCCAATTACTAATCATCAGAAGCACCTGTACCTCTGATTCTGAATATCCAATATAAAATAAAGTTAGATGCTGTTAAAATTAAGGATGGACAAACAAATGATGTTCAAGATCACTAGGATTCTCCAGACATCGTCTTGCCACTTGTCTCGCACCCAATTCCTGTTTGGGTTTGTGATCGCTGTTCACTTTGCATGAATGGGAAAGTTGTACAAATTGGGCAGCAAGGTGAAATTTCCACAAATTTGCACAAATTTCTCCCATAAACTAAAGTGGGGCTTTCAGCCTGCAGGGGAGATTTGTGTGAACTAGGAAATTTGCACAAAATGAAACTGGGAAAGTTGAACAAATTGATCATGAGCACATATCGAGCAATTTGTGACCATTTTCGGAAGACGTGTGCTCATGATCACGTTTCGGGCCTTGAACAGGGCATGCTTGCATGTTTTGCAAACAAACATGGAATGCTCATACATAAAATGCATTTCTCTTTTGCTTTTTGAAAATTCCAAGAACCTACCTGAGAATGTTGCCTCTACTCCACGCAGACAGAGGGACCGAAAATCTATTTTCCCACCAGCCGAGCTCATTTCTGAAAGAAAAGCAGTGGGGGAATGACAGTTCTGACTCCCCCCACCTACCACTTCTACAGTTAAAATCACCCTCCCAGCCTTCCACTTCACACCTGTTTGGTACTATGACCCACATTCTAGTGGTTTGGGGTCTCATGAGTGGGTGGGGAAAAGTTATGTCCTTTGGGTCCAAAGAGCCTACAAATTCGTATTAAACCTTGCTTTGCCTAAAATGACTGACTTAGGGCGGAATCCTAACTAGATAGGTGGCCGCCTCCGACCTCGGAGGTGACCGCCTATCTAAAGCAAGGCAGGAGAGGCACAGGAGGATCGTTCCCTCCACACCTCTCCTGCCTTGCTATTTTTCACTAGACAGCCGTTCCCGGCTATCTAGCATGGGGGGGCCAACCGGGAGAGGAAGCTGCCATATGACACATTGGGTGTGTCATACGCGCAGCTCCACTCTCCCCACCTCGGAACACCCCCCTGGAAAGCCCCTTTTCAGTTGCTCTGTGCTCCTCTTCCGAGCGTGGAGGATGGGGCTTCTCCACGCTGCCTCTGAGGGAACGCAGACGAGGGGGGCAGTTGGTTTTCCAGGAACCAACCTCGGAGTGCAGGCTCCGAGGTCAGTTCCCGGAAATGAGCATATCCTATGGGCCTGTAGACAGTGTCTAGCGGCCATAGGATTGCTCTCTCTGTTAAGTATATGCGGCACCATTTTAGTGATGGGGAGTCAGAAAGTTTCTGACAGTTTTCACTGTATGAAAAATGAGAATACTGCAGGTTGCTTAATGTTTAATATATTGGTGAGATAATATATTTTGAAGTTTAGTTCTTGTTGGGCATTTACAATGAGTACAGATGAGGTTTTCCCGCTATGCCAAGCCAACACTAATCTTCACATACAAAAATATTCCCTCACTGAATGTCTTGTATGTGTTCATTCTCTTGCTCATGATAATATTAGGTGTATAATCTTCCAAATACTCTGTCTGATGGCATGCTAAGTGAATAGAAAGAGGGCTTGGCAAAGAGAAGAAATCAGGTGTTGTTTTCTCCTTGAATTGAATCTTGATTCTCAGAAGCCATTTTGTGTATCGCCCTGTTCACAATTTAAAATCTCCAATGGAGACTTTTCTCACTTGCCCACTTTTGAGAGCAGTTAAGTAGGCAAATACAAGGGAGAGGGCCTTTTCTGCAGTGGTCCCAAGCCTCTGGAATGGGTTGCCATCTGTGGTCCGTAAGACCCCCATAATTGCAAGCTTTTAGAAAAGCCTTGAAGACCCAACTGTTTTCTTGTGCCTTTTCCTGATTGCATTTTATTGGCTGGTTCTTGTTTTCTAGCTGCAACTGTGTCTTAGATTTTAGTACAGTCTGACATGGATGTTTATTATTATTGCTGGTTATTATGGATTTTATTATTGTATGTTATTTTATTATCCAAGCTTCTTTGGTAGGGCTTTTGCCCTTAAAGGTAGCTGAGAAATATTTTAAATAAAATAAATAAAAACAAATAGAAAGTACCATTCTTTCCAAGTTCTAGCTACAAACGTAGTGTAGCTTGTCAAGCCCATGGTTCAAAGGAAGATTGGTGTACTTGCATTTCCACAGATATATATTTTGTTGAGAGCATTATGGTGGTTTTGAAGAGCAGGAATTCTGTTTGCCAAATGCTCATTTAGAGGTACCAAGTAAACCTCCTTTCCTACCAGAACGATAGAAGCCCACTCATGCTATAATAGGTGTGCATTATATTTGTTTAGTTACTCCATTCATTTTTGTTATTAAACATTTCTTTCATTTTGTTAGCCATTCATTAGAATTAGATTTGTTCATTACTGATTTGGAACCAGTTCTTTTGTTTCTGTAACTCTCATTTATTTTCGTTCAGTGATTATTTCTCTCAGAGACACAGCCAATTTCCCACTGCCTTCAACTCTGGTGTGTTCCAGCCTGTTATCATGATATTTTCAGATACTTATGATCTTACTACTCCTTCGAGATATAAAATCTATCACATTTCCAACAGAAAGGACAAAGGGCCCCCATTTTAGGGCCCCAAACCCTAATTTAACCCAAACCTTTAGGGAGGTGGGAGTTGTAGTCCAACACATCTGAAGGACACCAGCTTGGCGAAGGCTGATCTATAGCAGCAGAAATTATCCAGTCAAATTTATTCATTTATTTCTGGTAAATCATTAATTAAGTCAATAATAAATGGCAACATATATTTGAAATATGTTGCTGTTGTTGCACTAGCTTATTCCTCCTCAGCACATGCCTCTTGGAATGTGTCTGCTTTCTACATCCACCAAAGGGATCAGCTCTAGTCTGGGAGGAAACCGTTACTTCTTTTCCTTTAGTTCTAATTCAGGACTAGTCCATCTAGAGAGGCAAGCCAGGCAACTGCTTGCGGTGCCCACATTCCAGGGGTGTTTACCTTGGCTGTGTGAATGTCTTGGAGAAACCATCTGCTTGCATTTTTTGAAGGAAGTGCATAAAAAATATCTGGTCCTCCCAGACCAAAGCTGACCTGATTGCCTTCTGTGGATTTAGAAAGCAGACACAATCCAATAGGCATGCAATCCTACACATGTTTAGACAGAAAAATGTCCTTCAACTACCAGCATGGCTGGCTGGGGAATGCTAGGAGTTGTAGGACTTTTTTCTGTCTAAACATGCATAGGATTGCGCCCTTAGCAGCTCATGGGTGCTATCCCCTGCATTTAGGGTGTCTTTGCATTTCCTCATCCATATCTGTTTAATGAAAGAATCAGGTTACCCATTTTATTTTGATACCCAGTAGTTCTTTGTATCATAAGTTGTATTCATAATCAGGCTGATTAAAGAATAATAAAAAACTGGATTTATCCACATTGTGGTGTTTGTTTGTTTTCCAGTGCATGCTTCTGGCAAAAGCAAGACCATTGCATTCATGCTCTGCTTGTGAGCTTCCCTGCAAGATCTGTCTGGCCCATATGTGAAACAGGATGCTGAACTCGATAGACTTACAGTCTAATCTACCAGAGATGTGTTTATGTTCATGCTCCTCCACTGTGCAATCAGAGGGCTAATTCAAATTAGTATGTAAGCCAACCTTAGGTGATAGCTGTAGAAAACTGAAAAAGCATAGATAGCTGTGTTGATTCAGGGTGTGTCCGTGTCCAAAGTCTACAGTAGGCAATAGCTTTATTAGGGCCAACCAAAATGTCCCAAAATAGTGAGCAAGCTTTCCAGTTCTTCTGATAAGCACTCCACTTTTTATGTAAACGTATGAAAGTGTGTTCAGGAAACCCAATCCTACATAGAATCCTACATGAGGCTGGATATTAAGCAAAACAGAATGGCTAAGTGAGCTGGCATGATGCTAAAGCCACAAAGTTTGCAGTTGTAACAGTCTAAGATGGCGTCCAAGGGCTTCTTCACACGAACTTTTTATACTCCTATTGAGATTGTCCACTTACGGAAGTTTGCGGGCCCTTTTCATGACATCGTCAAGCTCCAGGGCCCATCCAGAGGTATTTTCTGGCCGTTGTTGTTGTTGTTGTTCAGTCGTTCAGTCGTGTCCGACTCTTCGTGACCCCATGGACCATAGCACTCCAGGCCTTCCTGTCCTGCGCTCTCTCCCGGACAAAATTCAGCATATTACAGCCACAATTTCCATAAATTAAGCATATTACGGCCGCAATTAGCAATTTAAGAGAAAAAAACTAAGTATGTTCCCGGATTTTGGGGGGAAAGCCTGCAGTTTGGTTGCAAACACAAGCTGAGCCACCAGCAATGAGGAAATCTGGTGAGCCCCTAAAGGGCCAGATTTTTCCCCAACAGCCATCCCTGTGCTAAACTAAATAGGCCTTTGGTCTGATTCTGCATGGCTCCTATGTTCTTATGTAGCTCCTAATCAGCATGAGCCACACAGAATGAGGAGCCCGTGCATGGATTCAATTCACCATATGGGTTGATGTCACATGAGTGGACTTCATTCCATGAGTGGACCTCCACTCATATAATTGGCCTTCCCCTTGCTCTTCTCCTCTGAGCCCCCCATGGATGGCTCAAGTCTGCTCTGGAGGATTCCCCTCCAACCCTACATGTCTAATGGCAGTATATAGTTAAGAAGGGGTCTGTAGTGACTATAATTTGGAGATGCTTTCTTACAGGAAACATGGGGAGTGAAGATTAGAGATTATCTCTGGAGGAAGGGGGTGAAGCAGGAGCAGACTTAGAGGTAGAACTTGTTCCTAGCCTTCCTGTCCTGCGCTCTCTCCCGGAGCGTGCTCAAGTTCATATTCATTGCATCCGTGATGCTATCTAGCCATCTCATCCTCTGCCGTCCCCTTCTCCTTTTGCCTTCAGTCTTTCCCAGCATCAGGGTCTTTTCCAGGGAGTTTTCTCTTCGCATTAGGTGGCCAAAATACTGGAGCTTCAGCTTCAGTATCTGTCCTTCCAATGAGCACTCAGGGTTGATTTCCTTTAGGATGGACTGATTTGACCTCCTTGCAGTCCAGGGGACTCGTAAGAGTCTTCTCCAGCACCACAGTTCGAAAGCATCAATTCTTCGGCGCTCAGCCTTCCTTATAGTCCAGCTCTCACAGCCATACATTACTACTGGGAAAACCATAGCTTTGATCAGACGGACCTTTGTCGGCAAGGTGATGTCTCTGCTTCTTACTATGCTGTCTAGGTTTGCCATAGCTTTCCTCCCAAGGAGCAAGCGTCTTTTAATTTCATGGCTACAGTCACCGTCTGCGGTGATCTTGGAGCCCAGTTTAATAGCATAATAATCTGACTTAAATAGTTCATTATTTCCAGAACTTTTTTTTTTTCTGGTTATTCCATCTTAAAAAGTTCTGGAAATAATGAATTATTTAAGTCAGATTGTTATGCTATTAAAACAGCCACTAGATGGTGCTGTTTCATTGATCTCTATGGGACCTTGAAAATTAAAAACTTCCCCTCTCAGCAATCACATGGTCGCTGTCTGGGAGCCCGCTGTAAATGCGTAAAGGCTCTACAACGGGAGGACGGGGTCTTTAGTGTAAAGGCAGCCGTAGAGGAGACTTACACATTTTGTCAAATTAATTTCTGTTAGGTGCTAACAGGTTGCAGGTTGCACCAAGAAAGATGTATATTATATGGAGAACACTGTGTTCATCACAATAACTAATCATGTGAATGCGCCTTAGCTGTGACCTTGGCTAACTTCAGAGCTTGGCAGTAAACAATTGCAAAAATACATTTAACTATTGCCCTACCACATTAATTCAGTTGAGAAAGCTGAAAAATATTTGCCATTCCAGTGCTAATTCTGTTTTATAGTATCAGCATTCTGAGTCCCCACCAGCCATTCTGAACAATGCTGAAGGCCAAAGTACTTCTCTTTGTTGTCTCTTATGAGGACTTGAATTTCTCTCTAATGCCTACACTTCTCTCAAATGGCTTTTCCGTATGTGCTGCCAAGAGCCTTTCAAATCAACTAGATTTATTTCTGCACAGCTAATACTGGGAAAATAAATACTGTTTCAAACCTAGGGATCAGGCCAACATTCAGCAGTGAGTGCAAATTTTGGATGTGAAATGTCTTTGTCTTAGGATTGTCCAATTCCAGGCATGTTTTGTCCACTGCTGAGTACCTATGGCCAGGAGCAAAAAACAACATGGATTGTGCTTGTGGTAAAGGTACAAGATCATGACCGATTCAGCTGTGCAGTGGAGAGGCGCAATGAGATCTCAGCACACATGGAGGAGAGGTTTGAACCTCCCCACCCACACACATTGAGGACGAGGAGGGGGAAGAGTGTGTGTGCGCATGTGTGTGCATATGTTTGTTCCCCAACCCACCACTCTTTGCCACGTACAGCTCTCATGCGCAAAAAGGTTGCCAGCCCTGAGAGATAAGAGAAGCTTGGTTTCTTGATGGCTAGGGAGTCACTAGGGGAAGAGAGCAGGTTTATCCCCCATTCCAGTGATGTTGAGTCAATGTTTGCCATTCACCCCTGTGTGGAAAAGCAAAACATTGCACTCTGGGGACACTACTGTGGTTAGTGGGAGGGCTGTCCATGTGCAAGCCCTCCCTCTACATGCACCTTGCCCATCATATTACAGTTTTCTCTTAACTTCTTGGCTCTAGTGGATTCTCCTCTTGATGACAACATTTAGGAGCTGAGAAGGGAGCTGTTAAGTTAAATGATGCTTTTAGGACATTTCCAAGTGGTCATGGAAGGTGATCACTGCCTGGTAGAGGCAAATTATTTATAAACAAGAGAATTATGCAATTTTGAAGACAGACAAGCTACGGGAGGGATTTTGTCTCCCTGCAGTAAAACAGGACAAAGAACATGAACAACACCAACTGGCAAATTGCTCACCAAATGGTGGGAATGTATATCGGGTATCTAAGCTGCTTGATGCTCACCTCCACACAGCCATCGTGAGTGGCTGGTGAGGTGGGGCACAGGGCAATAAATAGTGTGCCTCTGGCCCTGGCCCTGCCAAAAACCACTGGGCTTCTTCCCCAAGCTCATCAAAAACTGCTGGGCTCCATCCCTGTCTCCAATGACAGATCCATTCTGGGTTTTGTCCCTGGGTCATAGGAAAATGGCTGGGCACCAATATATCTTCAGTGGAGGCTGGTGGCTCTGATGTCAGTGGGGCGGTGAATCCACTTTGGATTTCAATTAGAACCAACCAGAACTCTAAAGGTGCTATATAAGGTGCAAAGCAAAACCCCTTTAGAGTTCTGGCTGGTTCTGACTGAAACCCGAAGCAGATTTACTGCCCCACTGTCATCAGAGCCACCAGCCTCCACTGCATATTTTATTTCAATAGTTTGCACCTTAACCCAAGCACAGAAGGGTACAATAAGATGCACACAATAAACATCTGAGACCAGTTCCTCCTCCTCCCCTCCCTTTAGCAACACTGGAGGCTGCTTTATACCAGGTCAGACTATTTTGTCCATCTAGCTCAGTACTGTGGTTGGCAGCTGCTTGCCTTTCCATGGTTTCAGGCAAGGGTCTGTCACTTCACCAGCTGCCTGATCTTTCTAGCTGGAGATGCTGGAGATTGAACCTGAGACCTTCTGCATGGAGAGCATGGACTCTGCAACTAAGCTACAGTCCCTCCTTTCCCTTAGAGGATTCAGACAGTATAGTCCTATGCATGTTTGCTCAAATGTACTAACCATTGAGTTAGGGCTTTTCTACATGAGGCATTTATTGTGCATTTGTCATTCCCTACTCATGGTTGTTTACAGGTTCTTTAGATAATGTTGTGACCCTCCAGTTTCGATTCTGTGTCTAACCAGCACTTTTGGCCAGTCATTTTAGAGCAGGAAAATGCAACATTTAATTGTGAAAGCAAAATAAAGTGTTATTTCCTCTTGTGCGTTTGCACTATTCCACTGCCACCTAGAGGTTATATAGCAGGAAAGCAGGAAAGGAAACAGTCCTCGTGTAGTGCTAGGATCTCAGTTCTGCGACAAAACCAAAAGTAGATACAGTGGATTAACAGCTGATTAACAGCCTCCTGTTGAAAATCTCTTAAAGGAAGCATGTTTAGGATTGCAGCCTAAAACTGCTTTAAGTTAAATGAGTTGGCTAATTTGATTGAATGTGATCATACCCCTCTGGAGTCAATTTCTTACAGGTTAAAAAAGCAAGCAAACAAACAAAGATTGGGGGCAAAACCTTTCAGAAGATTTCACTTGTCTTATTAAAAGTGTTGTGTGATCATTTGAAATCCCTCAGGTGTTTTGCTTGAGAAGGTCCTTCCAAATTCATTTTGAATTTGGCTTTAGGATAGAGAAACCTGATTATAAACAAGGGTTGTGTGGAACACACAAAAGGGCAACATGAAGAGCACACTGGAACTCGGTGGAACATTTCACAAAGAAGTGTCAGAATTCTATATCATCCCATGATATCGGTTGTCATCCCTCTTGCTAGATACATTACATTTCGATTTCTAAACCACATAGACAGCTGTAATGTTGCTGCACTGAAACACTTTAAAAACTACCCTTAGTAATTGCTGAATAATAAAAAGAAGTGTGTGTGTGGGGGGGGGAGATAATTTTCTTTCCAGAGTTCACTGCATTTCTGGCTTTGAATTTGTATAGTTTAATAATCTTAGCTTGCATTAAGGAAATTACAGTGTTGTTAGGTATAAAAGCTGATTCTCCTCTATCTTGAGAAGGCTTTCAAAGGGGCATTTCTAGCTAGAGCAATGGGTAAGTTTCCCTTTACCTGGTAAAGAGAATAAAAGTGAGAGCTTCTATGACACACACACATCATAATCATGCTCAGCATTTATATAATAATTTGTGGTGAAGCCAGATGTACATAGGTTCAGTAGTGAGTCCACTGTGGAAACATGACACCGGACAACGCATAGCCTTTAGGCTGCATGGAGCCCCCCATGGCCATTTCTACGGGCCCCACTGCCTTCCCTCACTGCTGTGGCAGCAAAATCCACTGCAGTTTCAGCCACAGTGAGGATGTGTGGGGCTTTCAGTGGGGTCTGAGTGTGTGTGTGTGTGTGTGAGGGAGGGGGGGAACTTGATCCCTAAACCCACCAAGAGTTGCCCATCCCTGTTTTAAATGAACCCCTGGATCAGACTCAGGGGAAGCCAGTTCTCCTGGTTTCCTTGGAAGATGGAATTGCACAACACTGATTGGCCCATCCTTGGGTGCTTCCAAATGAGGCTTTATCATTCAAATGCTCTACCTCATTCATGGAATTTTATGGATGCGTTGGGTATCCAAATGATGTCATCTTCATCTTGTAACCCTCCTGTACATTCCCACTGCTTCTTCCAACTTTTTTCTTTGTAAAAAAAAAACTGTTAAGGAGGAAGAGATGGAATAGCTGCCCAATATCTGTTGATTGGTAGTGACAGGAGCCCTCTATCTGGGAGCATCCCTTATTTCATCAAGCTGCCTCCTCCCCACATCAGAGCAGGGTTGTGCTAGAGCTGATTGGCTAGCCTTTATGTCAGTCACAAAGCTGACATTCTCCCTTCTCCAAACGGTTTTTAACGTATTTTTAACAGTGTGTTTTAAAAAAACAAAATGTTGAAAATTGTAAAGAGCACTGAAGAAAGGCTTAATCGGATGAGGAGAAGGAGGAAGAGGGGGAGGGCAGCTGACCTGAAACACAGGAGGAAAAATGAACAGGAAAAGGAAGCCCACAGGTTTTAAGCGTTTCATTACTAGTTCTTAGACTGGGATGGGGGTGGGAGCAGTGCTCACTCTACCGTAAAAACAAAACAAAAATCCAACATCAGTGCTTGGTCCTGGTCGTTATCTCAGTAACCTTTATTTATATTTACTTATTTATTACACTTATATCCCGTCTTTTACTCCAAGAAGCCCAAACCAACCTACATGGTTCTCCTCCTCTCCATTTTATCCCCACATTAACACTGTGAGATTAGGCTGAGAGTCAGTAACTGGCTCAAAGTCACTCATTGAGCTTTATGGCCTAGTGGGGATTTGAGCCCAGGTCTCCCCAGCCCCACACTTTAACCACTACACCATGCTCATGGTATAATCTTTCCAACCCATAAGATAAGTTGGAAGCATTGTCTGTATATTACATGGGGGCAGGGGGCTGGAAATGAGCAAACAGTGCCTTGCCTAAAACTACGTAATGTGTTAATGGGAGAAGCAAGATTTGAACCAGGGATTTCATGGTCAGCAGCTCAGTCCCTTAGCCACTGTAGCAGGTGAGAAGGGAGTGGCCCCAGTGGTATTTGTTCATCACTGGGAATGGCACCAGTGGCATTTTTTAAAATTTGCATCATTTATCAGGATGATAGGCTTCAGCTTTACTTGGCTCAGAATTCAGGTTCTCTTGTTGCAGAATGTTGATGATTATTTAGCATAGACATAGCCCTGACTTGGAATGCAGTCCTAAATGCGCTTAGGATGGAGCAATATCCTTGAACACAGTGGGGCTTACGTCTGAGTAAACATGCATAGGATTGCACTGCAGATTTGCTTTGGGAACAGGTGTGAAGGTCCAAATCCAAGACTGGAAGTGGCTCAGCCTTCACTGAGGATTACCTGGACAGAACAGTAGGCCCAAAATCCATTCGGTGTTTGTGGCCTATGTTTCGGGTGAAGGTCAGTCTTCTACATAATGCAGCAGACCAATATATAAACTCCACAGCCCTGAAAATAAATGTCTCCAAGGATCAGCCTTGTATTCTAAAGCACTGAGAATGCCAAATAATTCCTAGTTGCAGTTGGAGAGCCAGGGGTGCCTAGAATCCCTCTGACATTCTAAATTGAATTCCTTGGCTAATCTCTGAATGCAATGCTCAATAGGCATTTTCAAAGCTGGAAGAGCCTCTCCTGCTGCAAAGAACTCAAGCAAGCTGTCTCTCATAAGGCTGGATGGTCCTGATTGGCTGATGGGACACGCCTCTCAGGGATGCCCTGTAGGAAGGCTCTGAACATGTAAGTAAGATAACTGTGGGCTGTGGCCAATGGTGGCTTTGCACTAGCAGAAGACACTTCTGTTCACATAAGACAGGGCACCCATTTTCACCCCAATTTCTCCTACTTAGTAGAACCCCCTGTTCCAGGTCCAATACCAGGTCAAGAACATCTTTTGGGGGGCTCTTCGTGCTGCTGTGAGTACGGAGAGTTGCCAAAATTTGGGGGGCCCACCTTGTCTGTCCAGAAGTACAAAAGCATTGTTGGATGCAACCCAATATATACTAGGTATATATTTAGACAGAGGTGCAGGGAGGTATTGCAGGGAGAAGGTATTCTAACCAAGAAAGTTTAGGTCCTATGCCCATAATCCTATGTCCATCTTTCCAATAATTTTTTTTTTAAGTATAGTCACATAACAAACACATGTTAATGCACTTTGCTTGTTGATATAATTAGCAGTCTGCTGTGGGGAAAAAGCATTGTTTTTTGTTTTTAACAGAAACAGGGTTATCATCTGCTAACATGGAATCAGCTCCTGGAGCCTTGATTTATTTATTACATTTCTATCCCTCCTTTTTCTTCTTACATGGAACCCACGGTGGCATACATGATACTCCTCCTCTCCATTGTATCTTCACAACAACCCTGTGAGGTGGGTTGGGCTGAGAGTGTGTGACTGGCCCAAAGTCACCCAGTGAGCTTCCATGTCTGAGCGGGGACTAGAACCCGGATCTCCTGACTCCTAGTCCAACACTCTAGCCACTACACCACACTGGCTCTCACCATATAGCTCTTAAAGGTGAGGAGCCTGTCAGAAAAAAAGAGGTGACAACCCTAATTCAGCACTAGCATGCATTAATACACAGGGACTCAAATTCAGGTGTTTAAGAGCTAAGCACTCAAAGCTATGGGCCTGGATGGACGAATCTGACCTTTTTTGTTTCTTCCACATTTGGATTGTTAAAATCTCAACTACTTTTTGTCCCAAATATGGAGAAGTTTGCAAATTATAGTAAATACTTATCAAAACCAAACTGAAACCAATTTTTCACCCATCCCTACTGACAGGTAGGTAAAGGTATTACATGTGATGGGCATTTCCTCCATGTGGAAACCAACCGTGTTAATCACCTCCCACCATCCCTGTCACTAGCCCAGCTACAGATCTTGTCACAAACTGGTTGGAGAAAGTGCTGGCGGAAAACAAGCACGTTGGCTTGTGCTAGCCTAGCAACAGCTGCGTCAGACTCAGCCCTGTGCCTGGAAGTGCATCAAAAAAGGAAAGCTACCACTGCTTGGCCACACAAAGTGTACTTTCCTTTTCAGAAAATCATTACTCTATTTGTTGTTATGTTGGATCTGTATATCTTGATAAACGTGGCAGTGACTGCACACAGTCAAGACGTTTCGTTACGAATATTGCAAATGCATTAATCAGTGTTACTACAATGAATGCTAAATGATGGTTGGAATAGCTCAAAACGAAGATATGTCACACACCACACTTCACAGCACACGCCTCTAAATATATCCTCTTTATTTTTATTTCGACTACAAAATGTAACTTCTTAAGAAGCCTCTCTGGTAACCGGAGATAATATATCCTTGCTGAAAGTGTCTAACTTAACAGATCTGTGCAAGGGCATGCCAAATTACAACATCTTCTGAACAAATGGAGCCATAGAAGGTTGTTCCTCTTCTACTTTGACCAGCACATTCCTCTTTCTGCAGGCATTAAGAACTCATTCAGTATTGCTTTCTGAGAGGTACTTCAAAGTCATAACAGAAGCATATCTGAAGGAGCCCATACTGAAGATTTCAAGGTCTGAAATCATGATTAAAAGCTGGTTGACAATCAAAAACCCCATTCAAAGTAGCACTGAAATGTCGATGTAAAATACGTGGGCTCAGAGTCCAGGTCCTAGGGTGGCCATGTGACTCTAGTGTGACTCTGTCCTTTACAGAGGACAGTTCTCTATTTGAAGGGATCCTAGAAGTCTGTCATCTGTTTTAAGGTGTCCTGTATTTGATGGGCTGTTCAGTCCAAGTCTGGTTTAAAGTCAAAGAATCATAACAAGGGGAGAGCAGGAGACGCCTTGAAGTGGCCCATCCACAGTTAGCACCTGGACAGCAGACTGAGCAGCAGGCACACAGGTCACCCGGTCACCTGGTGAGATGTCATATTTCTATTTAAATAATTTATTATTTCTAAATCTGCGCCTGTACATATAAATTTGCATATGCAAATCAGCCTCATATTTTGCCTTCTTTTTGGTGATGCGTTCCGTCTTATTTGGCAATGCGTAAGTGGCCACCTTGCACCCAGCTGCTACTTAAACTTTTAAAACTGGACACCTTATAATTCAAGGCCCACAATTAAAATCTCTAACTGGGCCCTCCCCCATGCTTCTGACTGTACTACCACGTTGGACTTGACGTGGAATTAACTCCAGGGCCAAACTAGGTGCGACCGTGATAGCTCTGTGTGTTTCAAGGCGGTGTTCGAGTGAGAGGCGCTGCACCCTCCCCACGCTGGTTGCTTACCTACCTGCAGCCAGCCCCTCTCCCCACGTGCCTTTTCACACAGCGGAGGACCCTTCCAGCATCACATCTCAGATGAGGAAAGAAGCACTCAGGGAGAGAAGCTAAAGGGACAAAGAGGGTGTGGGGGAGTTCTCTGCCTCTTCTGCATGAACCTTTAGCAGTTAAAATCAGACCACCCAACCCTGTCTGTCTACATGTTTGGGGCAGTTCTGTGTATAAATGCATTACACCGTTGCCATCGCATCCTCTTCAGCCCTCAGATCGCTTAGGAGGGCTAATTCACACCTTGCCTATTCAAAGTGCTGGTTCTGAGCTTTCTTTCAAGCCCTTAATGGCTTTGGACCAGGTTACCTGAAGGATTGCCTCTTCTCCTATATGTTCCTTCTCAAAGTGCCTCTGCCAAGCGGTGCAGAGGTGGCTACTGAAGAGAGGGCCTTTTCAGTAGTGGCACCCTGGCTGTGGTATGCACTCCCCAGAAAGGCTCACTGGTGCCGCCTTTGTGCTCTTTTTGGTGCCAAGTGAAGAACCTTTTATTTTCCCAGGCCTTTAAAAACTCAATATTTCAAAGGTTTATTTTATTCTCTGCTGCTAGCGTTTTTATTCTACATTAGTGTGTGTGTGTGTGTGTGTGTGTGTGTGTGTGTCCCATTCTTATGGTCTGTTATTGTATTTTTGGACACAATGTTATGGTTCATAGGAGGGCATCAAAGGGGCCATTGGGTATTGTGGATCTCCCACTCTGCAGGTGGAAGTCCGCAGGTGGAGGCCTCTATGTTACAGCAGCAGAACCATCACTTTACCACCTTTGGTGCTCCATTGGCTGTAGGCAGTGCCAGCTCCAGGTCTTGGAGCGCCCTTGGGCAAGACATCCTCATTGGGGCCCCTCCTCCCTCAGTGAGTCCACCTTCTCACCACCACTGTCACCAGCTGCTATTGCTCCTCCTCTTTCTCACCATTGCTACCACTTGCTTGCTTGACAGGCAGAGAGCCGGTGAGCAAGCAGGCAGTGGCATCTCCTGCTCCCCCTTCTCACCACCCCTGTTATCTGGACCAGAGCAAGAGGCAGGTGAGCAAGCAGGTTTATTTAGTTATTTATTAGATTTATTAGCTGCCCAGCTGCCCAGCTGGCCGGCCACTCTAGGCGGCGTACAATACAAATAACGACATGAAATACAACAAATTTACATAATCAACTGAACAAAACAACATCGCTCTAAAAAACCCTAGCCCACCCCCAAATGCCCGCCTGAACAGCCACGTTTTCAAAGCCTGGCGGATGCTCATCAAAGAGGGGGCATGGCGGAGGTCACTAGGGAGGGAATTCCACAGAGTTGGGGCCACCACAGAAAAGGCTCTCTCCCTAGTACTTACCAGCTTCGCTGTCCTGGCTGATGGGAAAGACAGAAGGCCTTCCGAGGCCCATCTTGTTGAGCGGGTCCCGGGTGTTGTTGGGGGCGCTCCTTAAGATAGACTGGGCTGGAACCATATAGGGTTTTAAAGGTCAATGCCAATACCTTGAACTGGGCTCAGAAAACCACTGGTAATCAGTGCAACTCCTTCAGCAGGTTGCAATGGCAAAGAGGAGGAGCAACTCCAGGGGGCTCTGGTCAGTGTGCCCTTTCTGGTGTGTGGGTCCTTGGCAGGTGTCCTACCATGCCTACCCTTGACACCGGCACCAGGCATGTCAGGTATGTATTAAGGGAGGCCTTGGATCCACAAGAACCAAAGCCCTCCCATACCACAGGACATACCCCAAACAAGGTGTGTTTGGGAGTGAAAAGCTAGGAGGGAAACCAAGGTTTCAGTGGGATAGAAAGGTTAATGCAAAACAAAACACTGGCTCAAAAACTGGCAGAAAAAAATCCCAACCTGCCATCTTAGCTGCTGTGAGCCGACAGGGCTTTAGATGCAGTATACCCTCCATTGCAGATCTCCCCCTTCCCCCAGGGTAAGTAGGACTGGTGTTCATGAATGTATTGTTTTTGTAAGCCACCCAGACAACTTTATTAATGGGTAGCATATAAACATGGTTAACAAATGAATAATAGATGGAAGGTACTTCCTTGTCAGAATTAATGTGAAATCCTGCATAGACGGAGATGTGTAACAATGCTACCTCTTGGGGGTTTTCCAACCGCACTGGGAAGCTGCAGCCAGGCACAGCTTTCCAATATGTGTATGGACAATACGTTCTAAACATGTCTGTGATCAGCGCACATTACCATCAGCACGCAGATAAACTGCTAAGTTGGGCTAACTGTTTTATTTACCAAATTGATTGAGCATTTGATTCTAATTGTGTTCTTATTTTAATTCTAGAAACCTTGGGAAATCTGGATTAAGAGTTTCGTGTTTGGGGCTGGGTAAGTATGTCATGTTGCTTTCAGGAGTGGGAGAGAGATACTCACCAGGTTCATTTGCACGGCACTGTTGATATTAGTATCAGATAAAAGATGTGGAGAATAATGTGTTTTCTTTGTTCCAAAAATACTGGTCTGGGTTTTTTTATGTTTGTATGAGTACATGGCACATGCATTTATTTGACTGCACTGTATGTGTATCTGTGTTGCATCCATAGTTAATTGAAAGAGACCTATAAAAATATTAGTTTGCATGCAAACAGAGCTTTGGTCTGGGTGGTATAGAAATGTAATAAATAAATAAATAAATACGCGCGCGCGCACACACACACACAAACACACCTTTTACCTCCAGGTACCAGGTAGTAAGATGAAATTCTCATATGTTAGCAGCCAAGAGCCTTGAGCATTAATACTAGGGCTGTTCACGGACCCCCCACTTCACTTCAGATGCTGATTCGGACCTTCTGAATTGGCCTCACTTTGCTTTGGACCAATTTGGACCCAATCTGACTCACTTCAGATCCAAATCTGAAGTGAGATTCAGATATCTAAATTATTCGAATTTTACGTTTTCCCATTGACTTGCATTGGAAAACAGAAACAACCATAACATTTTCAGTTTGTATGATAAGTACATGAAATTTGGGAACCTGGCAGCCCCCATTCGGGTGATTCAACCAGCCAAATTTCAGACAATTTGGCCTAGTAGGTTTTGTACTAGGCAGAGGTAGAATGTGCTTTTTTCAATAAAAATTCTCAAAGAAAAGAGCTATAACTCTTCACTGGTTGCACAGAAGTGCATGAAATCTGAAAAACTGGCAGCCCCCATGCAGTTGACTGAACCTGCCAAATCTCAGACAGTTTGGCCCAGTAGCTCTTGTGCTAGGCGCAGGTAAAATGTGCTTTTCTCAGCACCAATGTCCCAGCAGCACCTCAGCCACCTTTGCCCCTGCCAAGATCCTGAAGATGTCTCATATTGGGCTTGCTATGCCACACACCGTAGTATTAAAATATGTTAATGTGTTTACTGCTTTGCCACATAGTATTTGGCCACACATTGTTTGCTTGACCACAACAATAGAGCGTGCGCGCACACAGGACACACACAGACACACAAAAGCAAAAGAAAAGCAGATACAGAAAGAAAAACTACCTACAAGCAAAGGGAGGGGGGGAGTAACAGTACACTATCTATAATCCTAAGAGAAGAGAAATGCGTTTTTAATTTTATTATTTTTAGGGAAAAGATATAGAGTTCAAAAATGGGAAGGAACACAGGAATTGAGAAGAGCGGGGCGGGGGGCAAAGAACAAGGAAAGGAAAGTACTTAATTTTTTAATATATTTTGTTTGGTTTTTAAGAAAGAAAGAAAGAAAGAAAGAAAGAGAGGGAGGGAAAACTAATAAGAATGGTTGAATGGAGAATGGTGGGCAGGCCGGACCAAAGAACAAGGCAAGGGGGGTACTTAGTTTTCTTCTATAGATTTCTGGGGGTTTTATAATCTAGAGTCTAGAAAGCAAGAAAGGGAAAACGAATAAGAATGGTTAAATTGAGAAGGGCTGGGTGGGAAAGGAATTAGAAGAATGTCAAATGAAGCTGCTCCAGTAACACACACAGAAATCTCCTCCTAGTTAGCTAGAGACAGACCAGACAACTCTCTCTCATTCACAGTGAAATGAAAGCAGATCTCCATCATTCTCATGCGTTTATATTAGTGCTGTGCCGAAAATTTCTCCCACATCTTTTTCAACCATTCTCATTCAACTTGATAGAAAAGAAATGGCTTTCGAAAAGAATTTCAAAGGAGAAGAAATTTCAGAGGAATTCTCACGGGCTGGGTCCAGGGTTCTTGTGTTTACCTTACTTAAGAGGTGGCTGAGGAACATGTATGAGTGTCCTGTCTTTCATTGTACCATCGTCTCTCTGCACCTGCATTAGAGACAAGAGACATCCACGATCACCCCTTAGAAATTTTATTCACTTGGAAGATTCTGGGGAAGATGCTGAACCCTAAAGAATGACAAGTAGAGCTGAGCCAAATTTTTTCAGAAGACATTTTTCTCAGAAATGTCCTGAGATTTTTCTTTTCTTACCCCACTAGAAATAAAAGGCTGCTTTGCAGAACTTCCCCAAATGCTCTTCCTCATTTTTGGTGGGGTTTGCTTTCCCTCTCCCCCCTCCCCCGACCACCGATGCTCCGGAACAATGCTGGGGGTGGGGGGTTGCAGAGAATGCAAAATGGGGGCCAGGCTGCCAACACAGTTGCTGCTGTTGCCGCTTGCAGTGGCAGTGGCAGTGCAAAAGAACCTAAAAAGAAAGAAGCTGTGCTACAACCCTTGCCAATGGTGAGCCCTACCTGTGAGAAATTGCTGGAGAGTTTCTCCTCCCACTGGAGAAATTTGGTGAAATTGTCTCCCCAATTTCTCTGCCCACAGATATGGTGGAGAATTTCAAGGTCATTTGTGCACAGCTCTAGTTTATATACAGAACTGAGAATTCCCCCCTCTCCTTCCCCACCACTGTCACTGATTGGAGAGTGCTAGGTCAAATTCAGATAATTTGGCAACCGGGGTTGCCATTCGCCAGTGCTCATCATTTCCCTCCTCCCTCCTCCTCCTCTTCTCCCCCTCCCTGACCTTTCAGAAGTTGATACATTTTGCAGACAGGCTGACTGCTGTTCATAATCTGGCTGAGGCAGCATGAGGCAGCAATAGCCACCTTGAAGGCTACCCAGTTTGATTCTGCCCCACCTTGGAAAGCTCCCACTTTGCTGGGGGGGGGGGGGGCTCCAAGGCAAGATAAAGCAACCCTATTCACCTCATTATTTGGACTCGGGTCCGAAGCAGTGCACAGCCGTAATTAATAGCCAGCTGATGTTTACCTATTATGGTGCAGGTTGGTGAAGACTGATTTATGCTGTCAAATAAGAATTTTATTTAACGTTTTGTTGGTCACACATATGTTTAATGTTTAATGTAAGTGTAATTTGATTCAGGCAAACTACAGAACTGGGGTAGGCAACCTTTTTGGGCTGTGGGTTCATTTGGCAATTTGAGAAACTGTCCTGGGCACCATCACAAAATGGCTGCCATGGGAGGCATCACAAAGGACAAGTAAACAGCCTAATGGACTGAGTACAAGGCAGCGGTGGAGTCTGAGCCCCAACACACCAAACCCACAGTTTTCAGCACCAACAGAAACCTATTTCATATCAATTCCAGCTGCCAGTAAGAAAATGTGTTTAATTATTATTATTTTTTAATGTGGGAGGCATAGAGCACCTTGGCGGGCATCAAGAAAGCTGTCTGGGAGCACTGCATTGCCTGCCTCTGCTATATAATATATGATCTCAGTGTTATTAATATTAAGGGAATAGCCTTCTGTCATTTTTGTTTTTCTATGGGCCCACTTTTTCACCCTTCTCCAAATTCAAATGGCCTCTTCCTTCTCTTCTTCCTGTCACACTATAGTATACTGAAGGGAAGGTCTAGATATTTTTCTAATTTTGTTTCCTAATGTTAAATAAACAAGCAGACTCACAAAGGAAAAAAGTAATGTGAAAATTAACCTAGTTACCCACAGGCTCAAACCACAGTGTGGTTATCCATAGGCTGAAACCATCAGTTATCATTGGGAGGGGCGGGCAGGCCATAAAATGGGGCTGGGGACATGTGGCCCTCCAGATGTTGTTCAACTACAACTCCCATCAGCCTTTGCTATTATCTATGCTTGATGGGGCTGATGGGAGTTGCAGTCCACTAACATCTGGAAGGCAACATGTTCCCTACCCATGCCATAAAAGATTTGGGGTGGGGGAGAAGTGACATAAAATTCAACAAGGTCTAAAGGCCCGTTCTTTGATCAGTTCAAAGTTGAATTACAAGAAAGCATCATATTTAAGGACATTGGTTGTGATTCTTTTCTTGTATCTTATATTGTAGCAATGTGATTAACACTGCATAAATAGGCATCTGCCCAGGTTGCCCTTCAGTTTCTTGTGGCTTTGCCATGTATACCTACAGCAATAGGTCCACTTGACTGGTTAGAATAATCATCACAGAGCATGGAAAAGCATCAGTGAGCTGGCCTGTTGCAGAGGAATAATCCCATGTGTTCTGAAACAGATGGTGGGAAGGACTCCCCTCACTGCTTTTCCTAAATGGCACAAAACTCAGTCAATACACAGCCAGCACACATATGCTTTCCAGGCAATATTGACATTAATCCTTCGTATCTGTTCCTCTGGGTTCTTTGTTCAGTTGACAAAATCCCCTGGATAATGAATGCATGGGCCATTTTATTTATTATTTATTACAATAAGGACATAAGAAGAGCCATGCTGGATCAGACCAAAGGCTTACCTAGTCCAGCAGTCTGTTACCACAGTGGCCAACCAAATGCCTATGAGAAGCCCATAAGCATGATATGAATATCATAGCACTGTTCTGCTTGTGTTCCCCAGAAACTTGTATTCAGAGGCATACTGCCTCTGATACTGGAGGTAATACATAGCCATCATGACTAGTAACCATTGATAACCAGCATGAATAGTAGGTATTCATCCTCCATGAATTTGTATCTTGCCCTTTTAAAGCCAGCTAAATGGGTGGTCATCACTACATCTTGTGGTAGCAAATTCCCTAATTTAACCACGCCCTGTGGGAAGATGCATTTCCTTTTATCTGTCCTGCATCTCCCACAATTCAGCTTCATGGGATGATCTCAGGTTCTAGTAGTATGAGAGAGGGAGAAAAAAAACTGATCCCTATCCACTTTCTCTCCACCATGTTCCTCCTTAATCACCTTCTTTCTAATCTGGATCAACATTTGCTATCTGCCACAACCTCAAGATCTCTTTCTTGGTCAGTCACTACCAGCTTGGATCTCATCAGCATACAATTATTTATATCTTACCTTTCCAGATGCAAATTCTTTCAAGATGGCTTACAAGTAACATCAAAGTACTTTTTTAAAAACCCACAATACACAGTATCAATATCTAACAAAATATCAGGATCCTTCCCACATGGCAGTTGGTGGTAGATGGTGCTGTTAGGGAAGGGGCAGTCCAGTTTGATCAGGTGCTAAGATTGTATTTGCCTGTCTCCCTCACTCTCCTGGTAAGGTCGCTCCTACTGCATTGCCAGAAAAGAGGGAATGCATCACTCAAAAAGAGAACAAATGAGGAGACCAATTTGCATAATATTTGCTTATGCAAATTGGTGCAAATTTAGAAATAACTGTTATTTAAATAGAGATACATCTCACCATAGATGGGAAAGACTGACTAGGTGACCTGAATGCCTATTCAGTCTCCTGTCCAGGCGTGAACTGTTGATGTGCAACTTCACAGTATCTCCTGCTCTCCCTTCCGATGGCGCTTTGACTTCAAACCTGGTTTGGTCTGGACAGCTCATCAAATAGAGGACACCTTCAAATAGAGGGCTGTCCTCTGCCAAACCTAAGACCACTCTGAAATTCATATTTTGGGAGCTTGCCTATAAAATAGGGCTTGTTTATGAAAACCTTCACTGTGTGGAATCTGGTATTGCTTACGTACCTCGCTGTGTTGCTATGAGACATAAGCTCTTTGACGCTGTGGGATCCAGAGATGAGAGTGAAAATGTAATAATCAAATATGACAGTTTCCGAGACTTTGTACAACCTGAAATTGGATTAATCCTGAGAAAATGGATTAATCAGTTTATAGAAATGAGCAGACTGATCCAAAAGTCTGCGGGACAGTCATTGGAACCTGCTTATCCGCACAAAATCTTTATTTATTTAGATGATGTTCCATCCTTTCAGAGCCCAAGGCAGGCATTACAATGAAACTCTGAAGTAGGTTAGGGAGGATAGGAGGCAACTGGCCAAAGTATATGTTCCAGCTATCCCTATTTTCCAGGGAAATCCCAGAAATCACTATCCCGTTTCGACCTAATTTTTGCCTTTGGGGGAATACCTTGGGAAAATGTTGTCAGGTAAGTTCCTAGAGCTGACCTTTAGGTTGCAATTCCCTCTGTGGGATCTCTAGAAGTCAAATTTCTGAGTGGGGTGTGTGTGTGTGTGTGTGTGTGCGTGTGTGTGTGTGTCTGGGCATAGACATCTTGTCTCTAATACACATGAACATGAAGGAGACATGTAGTGTGCAGTGTGCCATTTCACATGCTGGTGAGACTCCTTTAGAACTGTTAATAACAGCATATTGTAAGACTGTGTTTTCCCGCTCTAGCCTTTCCCAACCTGGTGTCCCCCAGATGTTTGGACTTCAGTTTCCATCAGCCCCAGACAGCATGGCCAATGGTCAAGAATGCTGGGAATTGTAGTTGGGGAAAGCTGCCCTAACATATCTTTAACCTAATGAACAAACCTGGTTTTCGATTCAGTGCAGGACAAGCTTCTGTAAAGTAAATGATGGAGTAGAGTCTCCAGTAACCACAGGGCCGTCCCAAGACATTTTGCTATCTGAGGCTGCTCCACCCTCTGCCCCACCAGCCATAATGGGCACCAGCCACCTCTGGTGAAGGAGAAGATGGCACCCTTCCCCTTTCATGTACAGAAGCCAACTGAACTGAGAGTTGAATCTTGTTTCAACATTGGCAAGCGGGCAACATTCTGCACAAGACCAGAGGCCGACAAGCTAGATTAGTGGGCTCAAGGCAAGCCTAGTGGCACAAGGGGTGGGGGCATTTATGCATCACCAAAAAAGAGAACAAAAGAGGACAGAGATTTGCATAAAATGTGCCTATGTTACTTTACATGAATGGTTACCAGTTGAGACTGGCAAATTGGGAGCCAGTGTGGTGTAGTGGTTAGAGTGCTGGACTGGAACTCGGGAGATCCAGGTTCTAGTCCCCACTTGGCCATGAAGCTCACTGGGTGACTTTGGGCCAGTCACTGTCTCTCAGCCTAACCTACCTCACAGGGCTGTTGTGAGGCTAAAATGGAGAGAAGGGGGACGACGCATGCTGCCTTGGGCTCCTTGGAGGAAAGTTGGGTTATAAATGTAACAAATAAAATAAAATTAGCAATAATGGCTATAATTCAAATGGAAATACAGTATATCTCATCTTAGTTGGGAAGACTGTGACCAGGTGTGACCTGTGCGCTTGGTCAGTCTGCTCTCTGGGGGCTATCTGCTGATGGCCAACTTCAAGGTCCCTGATCTCCCTTCTTGTGGTTCTTTAACTTTAAACTGGACAGCCCTTCAAGTAGCAGATGCCTTCAAATAGAGAGCACTCCTCTAGCAGTCCTTCAAATAGAGGACCATCCTCTGAAAAGACCAACATTGCACAGCCCGGCCCCCTTCAGAAACCAAAGCGGGCTCTGAGGTCTGACTGCACCGGATTACTGGGTTCATTCCCACTAGGCTTTGGAGTGTAAGCCAGGGCTGCAGAACTGTATACACAACCTAGCCCACCTGGGGTCCCCAGATGGCCACATCCCCTTCGCCTGGTCCTGTCCCCTTTCCCCCGACCACCTATTTTTGGGGGGTTGCCGAGCTTTTGCTTAGTTTCCCCCCATTCTGAAAACTTTAAATGGCTTAGTGGCAGTAAGAGCTTTAAGGTAAAACATGCTGGCATTTTTGGTAGTTTGGCCCAACCCTTTTTTCCTTTTGCCTCACTCCTTTGCCTTTGGCCCTGCCCACCACTGAAATGTGGCCACTGAGAATTTTCCATTGAGAAAAATTAGCCCTTGACTGAAAGAGGTTCAACACCCCTGGTTAAACCCTTGGGGTCCCTGATAGAAATCTTTTATTCTTAGTTTAAGCCTCGGACCTGGGTTTCCTACAGCAAGTCCTTACACTGTAGCCATTGCCCCACACTTGCTATTCAGTTCTTTTTGAGTGAAAGATGAGAACTATATTTGTTCTTTTTTCAAAAAGCAAGGTTCTAGACCTCATGGCTATAAGGGGGAAATGAGGGCTAAATGGAAGGTTTGGACAGAGGTTTCAGTAGTCAACAGAGATTACTTTACTCAATGTATAACCCTGGATCCTTGTTCTTCCACATCTATTTACTTTATAGTATTTTGATTCCCAACCTTCTGTCCCAATCTTTTATGAAAGAAATGGGGCAGAGAATAACCAATTATCCAAAATGTGAGACTTTCCAGCTGAAGAACTGGGGATACCTTAGGGGCGATCTACATTGCACCTGCCATCGCAATGAATTTGGTGTCCTGTCGGGTTAAATACTCTCGCATTAAAATGTAATTATCCACACTCAGCCATTTTCCCCGTTGCAGTGCTTCATCGAATACGTGAGCTCAGTTCACACTCGAGAGCTGTGCTGTTTTCCTGCTCTTAAAGACAGGGGCTGTAATTGGAGGATCAGAAACTCTTCCTGTTTCTGCTGATTCCATGCCCACCACGCTCACGGCTCTCGACGGCCCCATGTCATCTTCCAGCTACTGATCGCATAGCTTCCCCAGCACTCAATGTTTCCTCAGCAGCAAGCAAAGGGCTGGATGTGCCCTTTTTTTAAAAATTAAGGCGTTATCTTCGAAGAATTGTGGCTTCTCCCCGATTTTTTCCCCCCTAATTCAGGCATGATCTTTGAAGATTCAAAAATTTGAAGATTTGACGCTTCAAATTTTCGAATCTTCGAAGATCATGCCTGAATTAGAAAAAAAAAATCACGGAGAAGCCACGATCCTTCGAAGATAACGCCTTAATTTTTTTAAAAAAAATCCGAAGGGGGAGATAGGAGGGGGTAAAACTTAGTCTCATTTGAAGGGATGGAACAACCCCCTGCTCAATGCAGGAAGCCTGATTCCCAGGCGGTCACCCATCCAACTACTGACCCGGGCCAACCCTGCTTAGCTTCCAAAACCAGACAAGCGCGTGCACATCCAGCCCTTTGCTTGTTGCTGAGAGAACATTGAGTGCTGAGGAAGCTATGCGATCAGTAGCTGGAAGATGACATGGGGCCATCGAGAGCTGTAATTGGACAGGAGGGAAATACAAACACCACTGTATATAGACAGGCATGGGAGGGGACTATGACCAGATACAGCAGCGAAGGCGGAAAATCAAAGCACATTAAGGGGAAATACCGGGATATCAGGGTATTGAAATCGGGAGTATGGAAGCGGGAAATTCTGGTTCCAATTCGAGGCGGGTACTGCATAGTGTGAAAGATGGGCGGTGAAAGCTCATTGGAAGTGGAAAAAAACCATAAGTGTAGATCGGCCCCTAGAAGAGTTGTTGATCCTCTGTGCACAGTCAATGTGGCTTAGAGAATATATCTCTTTAATCTGTTATCCCCCCCCCCCCTTTGGACCTTTCCTTTCTTTTCAAGGACCCAGAACTACGGAGTTAGTGGAATTGGGGGAGGGGTGTTTTTAATGTATAAATTTATTTAATACAGCTGCATAAAATAAGAGGCCTGTTTTGGCTTAATATGGGCTTTGAAAATGAAACAAATGGCTGCTTGCCATACAATTACTAAAAAAAACAATATGGGAGAAGGTCTAGTGTCCCAGAAGCCTTGGATGCACAGAAAGAAGGCATCCCCAACGGGGACTCGTACATGCCCAGTGAATGGGTGATCTTCCTCTTGCAATCCAGCCTTTCACCCCATTATACTCTGTAGTAAATTTAGGGTGCAATCCTATGCATGTTTAGAAAGAAAGAAGTCTTACAACTGCCAGCATGCCCCAGCCAGCTGGGGCATGCTGGAAGTTGTAGGACTTTTTTCTGTCTAAACATGCATAGGATTGTGCCCTTAATTGGCTTTTTATTTCCCTTTAGTTAGCGATCAACTAGCAGTGTCAAATATTTATGGTTAGTATCTAAGCCCAGGGGCATTTATTATCAACATATTTAACAGCAAGCTTGGAAGAGTCTGATATTTGGGAACAGTTTGCTTCACTTGCTGTTCAAAGAAGGAAATGCTTAATCCATTAATTGTTCCAAAGAAGCTCAGTATATGAACTGCTCTTGTCATGTTCTCTGCCCCCAGATCCTGAGTCATACACTTGGGGGTGGCGGGGGGGAGAGTTGGCTGCAGTAACATGGGCATATGCAGAACACATGAAAAAAAGTGAATTGTTTGAATCGTTTTTATGGTACTCCGGTCCCTACTGAAATGCTGCTGCAAAATACATAATCCATGAGAAGGTGGTGAATACTGTTGAAGGAATAGGATTGTGTGAAGCGTTGTACTTTTCATGTGGACATTAGGTATGTTTATGTGTTGTGTTTGTGGAGGTAGGGATGCTCAAGGATTTCATTCAGTCCATTTCGAAGCAAACTGATATGATTGACAAAATGTATGGACTGGATCATAGCTACCCTTCAGATTTTGCATTTCTCCAAATTTTTGCACTTCTCAGTTAAAACAGAGTATGAACATTTGTAGAAAAATGAGTATTTTAGGATAAAGTACATTTAGAAATGCCTGTTTTGTGAGGAATTACTTTTAAAATGTGTATTTGAAAACAAATTTCTCTCCCCTCCCCACTCCCACATTAATAAATCACAGATTAATGCAGAAATGGGACAGAACAAACATGAATGAACACATGCAAAATTGACACAGAACAGAAACAGGATAATCTCTCCACCTCTAACTGTAGGAATCTTCTTGTGGCTCTTCTGGTTTGGGGATCCCTGTAGGAAGAGAGAGCTCTTACTGCAATAAAAACATCTGCAGCTACCAATTTTAAATGAAAGCAAGAAAATACATTCTAGACATTCTAAATTGTTTTATAACTATATTCTATATTCTTCTTATGTTACCCAGGTTATATAGTTCATAACAGGATTAACAACAGTTCTAGCAGCAGTGATTTTTTTCCCCTATAGTCTTGTTCATAGAATCATAGAATAGTAGGGCTGGAAGGGGCCTACAAGACCATTGAGTCCAACCCCCTGCTCAGTGCAGGAATCCAAGTCAGAGCATCCCTGACAGATGGCTGTCCAGCCTCATCTTGAATGCCTCCAGTGTGGGAGAGCCCACCACCTCCCTAGTGGTTCCATTGTCATATTGCTCTAACAGGATGTTTTTTCTGATGTTCAGCCGGAATCTGGCTTCCTCTAACTTGAGCCCATTATTCCATGTCCTGCATTCTGGGATGATCGAGAAGAGATCCTGGCCTTCCTCTCTGTGACAACCTTTCAAGTACTTGGAGAGCGCTATCATATCTCCCCTCAGTCTTCTCTTCTCAAGGCTAAACATGCCCAGTTCTTTCAGTCTCTCTTCATAGGGCTTTGTTTCCAGTCCCCTGATCATCTTTGTTGTCCTCCTCTGAACCCTCTCCAGCTTGTCTGTATCCTTCTTAAAGTGCGGTGCCCAGAACTGGACACAGTACTCCAGATGAGGCATAACCAGTGCTGAATAGAGGGGGACTAGTACTTCTCGGGATTTGGAAGCTATGCTTCTATTAATGCAGCCCAAAATAGCCTTTGCCTTTTTTGCAGCAACATCACATTGTTGGCTCATATACAGCTTGTGATCTACAATAATTCCAAGATCTTTCTCACTTGTAGTATTGTTGAGCCAAGAATCCTCCATCTTGTAACTGTGCATTTGGTTTCTTTTTCCTAGGTGCAGAACTTGGCATTTATCCCTATTAAATTTCATTCTGTTGTTTTTTGCCCAGTGCTCCAGTCTATCGAGATCACTTTGAATCTTGTTTCTGTCTTCCAGGGTATTAGCTATCCCACCCAATTTTGTGTCATCTGCAAATTTGATCAGCATTCCCTACATCTCCTCCTCCAAGTCATTAATACAAATGTTGAAGAGCACTGGGCCCAGGGCTGAGCCCTGCGATACCCCGCTCGTTACTTCTTCCCAGTTTGAGAAGATCCCATTGATAAGCACTCTTTGAGTCTGATTCTGTAGCCAACTGTGGATCCACCGGATCGTTGTTTCATCTAGCCCACTTTGAGCTAGTTTGCTCATCAGGATATCATGGGGCACTTTGTCGAGAGCTTTGCTGAAGTCGAGGTATATTATGTAAACAGCATTCCCACAGTCCACAAGGGAGGCTACCTGATCAAAAAATGAGATCAGATTCGTCTGGCAGGATTTGTTCTTGACAAATCCATGTTGGCTTCGAGTAATCACTGCATTGTTTTCAAGGTGCTTCCAGATGGATTGCTTTATCATCTGCTCCAGAATTTTCCCCGGGATTGATGCCAGACTGACTGGTCTGTAGTTCCCAGTTTCCTCCTCTTTACCCTTTTTGGGTATAGGGACAACATTGGCCCTCCTCCAGTCATCTGGCACTTCACATGTCCTCCATGATTTCTTAAAGATAATAGACAGCGGTTCTGAGAGTTCTTTTGCCAGTACCTTTATTACTCTAGGGTGCAGTTCATCTGGCCCTGGAGATTTGAACTCATTCAAAGTAATTAGGTGTTCCTTGAGCATATGTATATCAATCTCAAGCTGCAATCCTGCCCCTTCAGCCTGCACTTCGCCTTTGCCAGGGGGCTTATAGACCCTCTTTTGGGAAAAGACTGAGCCAAAGTAGGAATTGAGCATTTCTGCCTTTTCTTTGTCATCTGTTATCATTTTGCCATCCTTATTTAATAGGTGAACCACCATTTCTTTCCTCTGTCTTTTACTGTGCACATAGCTGAAGAAAGCTTTTTTGTTGCTTTTAACATCCCTCGCTTACGCACTCCACCCTGCCTTCATGCGCGAAGGCTAAAAAGTTTTGATCTCAGCTAGTAATTTTGTCTGAACCTTGCAAATTATGGTTTGTGCAAACTACAGTTTGTCCAGAAATCAGGATTGCAAATCACAGTTCAAATATTCTCATAACCATGGTTTAGTGTTATGTCTGAATACCCTCAATGTATCTCTCTAGTGACTGCAAGTTCAGGCCTAAATAATAATTTCATAATAGTTCTATGAAATATATCCGGAGTAAAAGAGATTGTTCTGGTGTAAGTGAGCTGAATATTATGGGTTTAATCCTGTGATCCTTGATTCAATGGTTATCCAAATTTGTCCGATGTTTGAGATACCTGTGTGCACACAAGGATTTCCCATTGCATGGCAATTTTATAAGATTTCGGATTAAGGCTCAGCTAAACTGCACAAGTGTGAATTCACTGGAATAACAAACAAAACTACCCTAGAATTATATCACAGACTGAAAACAGCCAGCTTTAAAAACCAGGGCAAGAGATAAAAGAGCAATTTAAAAATCAAAGAAAACACTAGAAATATTAACGGATGAAGGATATCATTTGTCACACAACAGGCATTCCTAAGGGCAACAGCGAGGGGACAGAACAAGGTTATTTCACATATTCTGGATGGCTTTTTTCCTGATACTGTAGAGACCACCCCACAGTGCTGATGTCTCCTTTAATTTTGTTTCTTGGTTCCTATATTAATTATAACATCACCTAATGTTAATAAAACTGCACCATTTTTGCGAATGACAATATCCTCCCCTCACCTCTTTATTTTGAAAGCCTCAAGACATTCACATAAGGATGCTTCACTGAATGATGTTAAAGAACCTGTTTAACTCCAGGTTTGCTTTCTTGTTGAAGTCAGTTCTGCAGCTATAGCTGGTAGAGGGGAGAGAAACAGCAAGACTAGAGGCTGGAAGCTGAGAGAAACAGCAAGATAAAGGGGTGAGTGGGAGAGAAAGAGCAAAGCTAGGAGCTAGGAAGGGAGAGAAATAGTGAGGAAAGGGGTTGGGTGGAAAGAAATAGCAAGCCTAGAGGCTGGGAGTGGAGAGAAAGGGCAAGCGAGAGAGCAAAGGGGAAAGGTCCGTATGGATGGAAGAAGATTGGGTTGGCCCAGGAAGCAAGTCTTTCCTTTTCTCCCTGCCCACCTGACTGCTGATCAGTGGCAGGTTCAGGAACAGGAAGGAGAACCTAGTGCCCTAACTTTTTTTGAGTTTTTTAAAGTTAAAAATAAATATTTGAAGGGGGCAGGGAGTGGAGAGCTTTACAGGTGTTGTTGAAGTTCCCTGTGGGGGCCACATTAGGGACCCCTGCTCCAAGAGCTCATGTCTGGTCTGCTGCCAGCATTGGAGCATCGGCTCCCTAGATCTGGATCTGGGAGACTCAATCCCAAGACCCACTTCTACCCTGGATTCATTTTGTGGCTTTGGGCAGCTCCTAAATCCATCAGCTGTCCATCCACATATGGTAATAATGAGTTTGAAGCAGTCCAAAAGCCACAAGGTTGATATTTTAAGCACCTTTAATTCTGTTTGAGAAATTAAATTTTTGTTCCTCCCAGGTAGTTACTTGGTGACAGTTCTATGTGCATAGAAATATATATGCTGCTGTGAGAGCTTTGTGGTGACATGCTGTGGGATAAAAATAAGTCAATGGGATGGGGCCATAGCTCAGTGGAAGAACACATGCCTTGCAAACAACGGGTCCCCCAGGTTCAATCCCAGCATCTCCAGTTATATAAGTGATGGGAAAGACATGTGCCTGAGACCATGGAGAGGCCCTGCCGGTCACAATAGACAATATCGGGCCAGCTAGATGGACAAGTAGTCTGAAGTGGTAGAAACAGCTTTTTATGTTCCTAAATAGAAATCTGTTTCACTGCCATGCAACCTAGAAAAGCCATGTTTTCTCCACTGTCAAATCAGCAGGCTATCTTCTCTTTTAGTAGGTATAACACTCAAAAAGGGAAGTAATCCACACTCAAACGCTTGCTCTTTGTGCTCTGGGATTTTCATATACCAGCCTGAGGACAAAAGCATTTGCAATTTACCTCTGACTTGAAAGCCTGAACACCTTGAAAGTCTGGCTCAGAATTGTTCTTTCTTTTGCGTTGCTTATCAGTTGCTTTAAAGTTTACCTCGTTGCTTTGGTAACATGTTGCTTTTGAAATAAATATAATGGATATGATTGGAGAAGAAAATGTCTTAAAAGGAAGGATTGCATGAGCTTTCAAAGAGAATGAAGGAATCCTTGAAAATAATATTTCAAATTGGAAAAATATGAACTCTGGAGGCACTTTCTTTGCCACAGTCACTGCCGTAGCTTGATTGCTATGCTACTTTAGCCCATGTCTGGTCAGATTTGTCACAAGTCTTCTGCTAATAGCACTCTATTCTTTACATATGTGTGTATGTATGAATGTATCTATTTATTGCACACCTCATGAAATAGATTTCTCCAACTTAAATTAAAAATAAATAAATACAATAAAATCACAACAAAAACATAAAACTAATAAACATACTGGCACAGCATAATGTGGATACAAAAACGAAAACCACTGTCAAGTACAAGAGTTAAACCACACTGTAGAGACTAAAAAACAGTATATCTTAAACACTAAAAAAATGAAATAGATAAAAAGCCTGGGAGAACAAAAAGGGTTTTAGCCTGGCACTGAAAAGATAGCAGTGTGGACACCAAGTGAGCTTCCCTTGGGAGAGCATTCCAGACCTGAAGGCCACCACCAAAAAAACCCTCTCTTTTGTTGCCACCCTCTGAGCCTCAGAATAAGAGAGAACCTGAAGAAGGCCTTTTGTGGATGACCATAAGGCACGGGTAGGTACATATGGGAGGAGCTGTTCTGTCATGTACTGTGTGATCCCAAGATGTGTAGATCTTTATAGGTCAAAATCAGCACTTTGAATTGGTCCTGGAAACTAATCAGAAGCCAGTGAAGGAGAGAAACGCTGGCATAATTTGTTCATAACACCTGGTCCCAGTTAGAACTCTTACAGAATTTTGCACTAACAGAAGTTTCCAGACCATCTTCCAAAGCAGCCCCATGCACAGTGCATTACAGTAATCTAAATGGGAGGTTATCAGGCCACAGATCACTGCAGCTGAGCTATCCAGATAGGGCCATAGCTGGGATACCAGCCTAAGCTAGTAAAAGGTGCTCGGTGCCACAAAGGCCACTATAGCCTCTAATGACAGTGATGGATCTAAGAGGACCCCAAGATGTACACCAACTCTGACACCCTCCAGAACAGGGTGAATTCCCCTCAGCTGGTCAGAAGAACCACCCACTAGCAGCACCTCCATCTTGTCTGGGTTAAGCTTCAGATCATTAGCCCTAATCCAGTCCATTGCTGCAGCCAGGCACTGGTCTACCACCACCACCACAGTCTCACCTGGCTCTGATGAGAAGGAGAAATAGAGCTGTTTGCCATCTGCATACCGAAGACAACACACTCCAAATCCCTGAATGACTCAGTGGTTCCATGGTTAAACAGTTTTCTCCACTTGCGTTCTAGATGTTTCGCAGCTTGCTTCATTACCCTCAGCTGAGGTGTATGCCAAAGTGCCAAACAGGCTCTGCTAAGCAGAAGAGGTTGCTCAGGAGCGATTGTGTCAATTGCGCAAGCCATCTCTGTATTCCACCAGTCAACCAGGGCTTCAACAGGAGTGCCGGTCATGCCACCCAAAAAATGCCCCAGAGAGAGAGACTCAGTTGGAACACATCAGCCTCCAGGGCTGGACCATCCTAATAGGTCCCCAACTCCTTCAGAGGGAGCTTTTTCCCAATTGTTTCATGCCTTCAGTGCCACAGAAAACCAGGGAGCCACTTTGACTCTGCTAAGCAGGAGAGAGCTAATACTTATCATTTATATATCACTTTGAATACTCCCATAGTACTTCATAGTACAACAGAACTCTTCAAAGTACAACAGATCTCTGTGATGGAGATCTCAGTAATCTTCACAACAGCTTCTAAAGCTCAATATCATAACCCAAATATTACAGATGAGAGACAGAGGTTGACTGAGACCTGAGGTTGCCAGTGGAGATCATGGCAGGGGTGATGTTTTAACCCTGGAGTTTCTGGTTCATAGCTCAGTTTCTTAGTCCCAGTATGCTACACTAGCTCTCACTTAAAACCCAAATGTCTATATATGATCAATGTACAAATAAATTTAAAAATACATCAAAATGTTTAAATTAAAGGTTAAATTGTTAACAATTGCTTGTTTCAGGGTAAGAGATTATTTATGGGTCATTAACAAATTTATAAAATACATACATACACAGTGATTAATTTTAGTCAAGAATGTAACTGCTGATCAACCCAAACCTAGCTGTGTAGCTGAATATTGGAGTAAACAGAGTGGATCATATTAGCACTGTGAATTTGCCTTGAAGCTATTGGTCGTTTGCTAGAGTAAATAGCAGACATCAGTCAGAGAGAGAGGCTGTACACATCAGGAACATGCAGATGAAATATTTCAACATTCATGCGATCTCTGCATGCCTTAATATTTCAGCATTTTGCTTTTCCCCTCTCTCATCCTCACTGGGGGCATATAGTCTTGTATGTATACACTCTTATCTTAAATGTAAAGGGGGGGGGACTAGAATCCACAAAGTAGACCCATTATTCTTTTGTATTTTTCTTCCCCTGTGGCTTAGCATCCAACCAGTAAATCAGATGGAGACTTTTAAAAGATGGTAGAGATCTTTAAGGAGTTCAGTCAGAAAGTTTTTCATAAGGTTAACAATACAATTTTAATTCATGTATTTAATAATAGAACCATTGAGGCTTTGAAATGTGAATTTATCTCCCAGATTATTTTTAATCAACAGTACAGATGACTTGGCTTCCTCAGTTCACTCCATTGATCTTTGGGGGGGGTCTTCTTTTGGTCTCCATTTTGCTAAGCTTTGTAAGACAGGATGGTAAGCCATCCCTGTCCTCACGGAATGTACAGTATATGCAGAGAAGTGATACAAGGGAAACAATACTATACTATCATTTTCCTAATGAAAACTGATATTCCGAGAGGTTGTTAATTAACCAGTGTCACCAGAAAGCGTATAACAGACAGAAAATGAGTTTGAGTAGAAGGTGTGCTAGAGAAGGGAAGCTAATTCATGTCTTCTTCTGGGTCCTAGCCAGGTGCATCATTCGTATATTAAAGTCTTATGAGTAATAATTTAGCAGTAGAGGGTGCCTTTGAGTGTATCTGGCATATTGTGTGCTTTCACATGTATTAATAGTGAACTCAGTTCTCCATGTGCCAAAATGGCACCATCTACACCAGCTTTCCCCAGCCTGGTGCCCTCTGACTGAGAATCACAGGAACTGCAGTCAAACATATCTAGCGGACAGATTGGCCATGCTGGTTTGGGGATCAGTTGCAGTTCAGCACATTTGGAGGCCACCAGATTGCGGAAGCTGATCTCCACATAAGTGGGAGGTATACCAACAGGTTCAGAGGAACCCTACGGTTTTCAGGAGTACAAAAAACTCTTGAGGGGAAAAAATTGTAAGGAGACGGATGTCCCCAAAACAGTCTAGTAGTGACTGAGCATGCTCAGTGCCCATGAATTTGACTGACTGTTGGGAGGGGGTAATGAAAAACTGGATGGGAGATGGGTGGAATGGAATATCCTGAACAGGAGCATTCCACACTTCAACATTTTGTTGCAGGTCCCACCTGTTCTTGAAATTAATATTGTTTGATTTCTATCTATCATGTAGTGGATCCAGGAATTTGTGGATGCTCCTGGATCCATCATTATCATTTGAGGCCCAGGTGGCCTCGGTGGCCAGGAGCACCTTTTAGCAGCTTCGGTTTGTTATACCAGCTGTGGATCTATCTTGATAGAGATAGCTTGGCAACAGTTATCCAATACTTTTATTAATTCAATAAAATCTTAAATATTTTCCAGCCACTTTCACTTATTCCAAGCCTTGATCTGAAGTCCCAACTTAAAACATAAGAAGTGCTGTGCTGGATTAGACCAAGGGTCCATCTAGTCCAGCATTTTGTTCACACAGTAGCCAACCAGCTGCCCACGGGAAACCCACAAGCAGGACATGAGTGCAACAATACTCTCCCACCCATGTTCCCCAGCAACTGGTGTACATAGGCATCCTGCCTCTGATACTGGAGGTAGCACATAGCCATCAGGATTTGAGGCATTGCTAGCTTTTTCTTCCATGAATTTGTCCAATCCCCTTTTAAAGCCATCCAAATTGGTGGCCATTGCTACATCTTGTGGTAGCAAATTCCATAGTTCAGCTATGCGCTGTGTGAAGAAGTGCTTCCCTTTATCTGTCCTGAATCTCCCACTGATCAGCTGTATGGGATGACCCTATTGGGTTCTAGTATTATGAGAGAGGGAGAAAAATGTCTCCTTATCCACTTTCTCCACACCATGGATAATTTTGTACACCTATATCATATCCCCCCTTACTCACCATTTTTTTTAAAGCTAAGTAGTCCCAGACCTTGTAACCTTTCGTCATAGGGGAGCTGCTCTTTTAGTTGCCCCTTTCTGCACCTTTTCCAGCTCTACAACATCTTTTTTTTAGGTGTGCTGACTAGAACTGTATACAGTATTCCAAGTGTCGTCACACCATAGATTTGTATAAGGGCAGGATGATACTAGCAGTTTAGTTTTCAGTTTCTTTCCTAATTATGCCTAAGCTGATGTGACAACTCCCTTAGCTTCCATTTTTAGATGCTATGGATGGGGGGCTAAAATTGGGATGGGGGAGGGGTGGGGCTTATTTTATTAAGCTTGTCCCACCTTTCCACATCAAGTCAAGCACTGATACAGACACATTAACACATTCACATTTCCGAGTTGGCAGGCTAGAGGTTGCTTTGTAACTGTGGCTGAATCAAAGTGACATGGTAACTAGGTAACAAAGAGCAGAGAACAATGTTTTATATAATTCCCATTTTTCACACTTCAGCGATGATGTGTAAACCCAAGTGGTGAGAATAGAAACAAAGGCTGTTGAAGGTTTTACTTATCAACAAGCTACGATAATTCCCAACTCTACATATATAAGAAATAAAGGATAGTCTTAAAAGAAGAATCTCACTGATACTTACCAGCGTATTACAAATCTGTACTTTTAAAAAAGGAAGGGATATCCTCTAACAAATGACTCAGGCAGCCTTCCCCAGCCTGGTGTCCTCCAGATGCGTTGGTCTACAATTCCCATTATCCCATGGAGGACACCAGGTTGGGGACTGCTGGACTAGGATATTGGCAAAACGTAAATACTGGAATTCACAACTTCGCAAATATATCTTGAATGTCAGTATCCCAAAAGGTTGGTTCCTGTGGAATGAGATTTTGTCTGACACAATAAAAACAAATACAGGTGGTGGTGGTGGTGGTGGTGGTTGTTATTGTTGTTGTTATTTCCCACCTTTTTCCCTCTTGCAAGGAACTCACCTTTTTTTTTTTTTACAAAAAAAATGGTGACTAAGGGTGCCATCCTATGCATGTTTAGACAGAAAAAAGTCCTGTGACCAGATGACCTGTTTGCCTGCTCCATCTACTGTTGCTAAGTGTTGATGGGCAACTTCAAGGCCCCTCCTGCTCTCCTTTTCTTATGGATCTTTGACTTGAAACCAGACTTGGACTGGACAGCTCAACAGAGGACACCTTCAAATAGAAGACTGTCGTCTGCCAAATCTCTAAAATAGAGGACTGTCTTCTGTAAAGTAGGACACCTGGCCACCCTACCCCCACTTTGGATTGCTCTGTAAGGCTGCAAATTTATGCCCACTGGGAATGGGCCCCACTGAACTCAATCAGACTTAACTTATGAGTAGACAGGTATAAAATTGCACTGTAAACTGGATCAAATTACCTTTGACTATGCCCCCTCAGACGTTCTGCACAAAGCAGACATGGGGGGTGGGGGGGCTGTCTCATCCAATCTAGCTTCACGATCTTTCAGTATGCTCATCTATTTTCATACTGACTTACCCATGGCTAATTGCTAACAAGAAGAGTGCACCCACTGACAGTATCTTCCTATCGAGACGTTTCATCCATGTCCTATTCAGAAGGGAAAAATCCTTCCCTAGTTATGACAAAGCTTTTTTAAGCAATGAAAGCACGGGGCCACTGTAGCTTGTCAGCCAATTAAATTGAAAGCATTCATCATCCTTGGAGTGCATTCTCATTAGAAAATCGCTCACTGAACAAATCAGCTTCAGGAGATTCCCTAAGGGAAAAGTATCCTAATTATAATGTGTTTTGTATATCAAAGGAAAGCCCTAAAGAGTAACCATTGTGTTTCTTTTTAGGGACGTGGGTCACGTTTGGAGGTCAGATTTCAGATGAGGTAAGTGATGTTTCATTTAGCTATAATGTATAAAACAGGATTTGGATGATATCTATAATTTTAATTAAAAGTCAAGTCACAGATTTCGGAATAAAGTGAATCTCTTCCTGTCACAGGAAACAGCAAGGGATGATCATACATAATAGCAAAGCGTTTGCACATCTCGTGGATTTCAGAACATCCTTGCCATTTCAGAACTTGGCACTGAATGTACAGGAGCTCCTCTCCTGCATTAAGATGATACTGTTGCAACCCAACTAAAATACTTTAAAAAGTGTTGCTGCCACAAGCAAACATGGTCCCCAGAAGAAAGATACACATGGGCCAATGAGAGCAACACCAAGAAAATGTGTTTGAAAGCTAGTGTAGTGTGGTGGTAGTGAAGAGAATGAGTCGTGAGCCAAGGGGTGCTGGTTCAAATCTCAGCTAAAGCATGGTCTTAATGAATGACCTTAGGCCCAAACGTCACGGGAATAGTTCCACCCAACTCTGCACTGGTCAGACCTCACCTTGAATACTGTGCCCAGTTCTGGATACTGCCCTTGAACAAGGTTTCATACACATTGGAATGCGCTCAGAGAAGGGCAGCAAAGATGATTAGGGGACTAGAAACTAAGTCCTACGAGGAAAGATTGAAAGAACTGGGTATGTTCAGCCTTGAGAAAAGAAGACTGAGGTTGGATATTATTGCACCCTGCAAGGACCTACAGCCTACAGGGTTGTCACACAGAAGAGGGCTGCAACCTCTTCTCTATCACCCAAGACTGTAGGACACAAAATAATGGGCTTAAGCTACAGGAAGTTCAGTTGAACATCAGGAAAAATTTCGTAATGGTCAGAGCAGTTGGACAATGGAACCAACTGCCTAGGAAGGTGGTGGGCACTCCATTGCTGGTGGTATTCAAGAGTCAGAGATGCTTTAAACTGAGGTTCAGCACCTCAGATAGCACCTTTAGAGTTTGGGCTGGTGGTAAACTCTGAATGGAATCACTGCCCCTTCAGAACTGTCATCACCAGCAACCACTTAGTAGTAGTAGTAGTAGTAGTAGTAGTAACTTCATTGCTTGGAGCCATGGGCCGTGTCATTTTTAAGCTGTGTTGTTTTTATTGTTGGATTCTTTGTTAAATTGTTTTTAGCTCAAAGTTGTTTTTAGTTATACCTTGTTTGTGTATATTGTCTGTGTGCTTTTATGCAAATGGTTTTTAAATTTTGTATATTGTATTTTAATGTTTCAACTTTTGTAAACCATCCAGAGAGCTTCAGCTATGGGGAAGTATATTTATTATTATTATTATTTATTTATTTCATTTCTATACCGCCCAATAGCCGAAGCTCTCTGGGCGGTTCACAAAAACTAAAACCAAACAACACACAATAAAACAATTTAAAATATATAGAACATTAAAACCACAATAAGTATAGAAATGTAATAAATAAATTAAATAAATAAAAATGGGCCACCACAATATTCATTAAAAGAAAAGAAAACAGTAGAGCCATATTTGTATATACATGCATACTCTTATCCAACAGAAACATCCCCCCTAAGCCATTTGGGATTTGGTGCATATATGAATGGGTAGGGCTTGAAAAAGTGTTTTTGTCACTTGAATGTAGCAGAAAGAGAAAAGGCCAGCAGCAGCTCATCCCATAGTTCACTGGTAGACAAGGGCTGGATGCGCCCGATCTCGCCTGATCTTGGAAGCTAAGCAGGGTCAGCCCTGGTTAGTACTTGGATGAGAGACTTCCTGGGAATCAGGCTTCCTGTGCTGAGCAGGGGGTTGGACTCAATGGACTTGTAGGCCCCATCCAACCCTATGATTCTACCAACCTTTGTAGCTGAGTGCCACTGAATGGGGAACAGGGAACCTGGCACATTCATGAAACAACTGGTGCCAGCTTCATTTTGTTTTTTTTTTTTGCATTTTTACCCAATCGTTTTAATATTTCAGAATGTTGCCATTTTAAATTTAATTTATTTTTGAACTGAATGGATTGTTGTGCTTTCGTTTGGCTTCCTGGTTTAAGAGCTGCGGTTTTAATTTGTCTTTTCATCTGTAATTGTATGTTTTTAAATATTGGGTGGGTGGGTGGGTTTATGTTGTGTACACTGCCCTGGGATCCCCTGTGGCTAAATAAATAAATGTTTATCAGAGGGCAGCAATGACAGCTACTGGGGCTGCTGCTTCAGCACTGTGCGCTCCCACAGCTACTCAGTGGGTAGCAGTGTCAAGCATGGGACCCTGATCTCCCTGTCCGCTTGGAAAAGAGGGCTGATTTCACACAGCCAGATTAGAACGCTGTAGAGCTGGTAGTCAGCCAGTAAGCCACTCCTAGAAAGGTGGCTCCGTTTGGAGCCTGCTAACACATACACCTTCCTAAGAAGTCCTGGTACAAGTAGCTTGTCAGGACCTTGAATGCTGGACTAGTGTTGCTCAGGGACTAGCCCTGCAGGCTTGCACAATCCCTTCTCTGCTGGACCTGTACAGGTACAAAACCAACCAACTGAAGAAGGTTTATTACGAAAGGCACCTCCTCACATAGCAGGCTGCCCCTAGAACTTTCTGTCATCCATATAAATGGAGTGCATGAAACAGTATTTCAGATGAAAGAGTGACATTGATTAGAACGTACATTTGACTTGTGTTTAACAAAATGGCTCTCTTCCATTTTCTCTATTGCTTTTACAATATCTCAAAGTGCCGCACTGGAGACAGGCCACTTAATCAATCAGGGACCCTACGTGATTTGCAGAAAATCAGCAAAGATTTTTAACTCTCGGTTGCTTAAAAATAGCAGCAACAAAATTGCATCCTGACCAGAAAGGTGTTGTTATTGTTGTTGTTGTTGTCGTTCTTAAATATTTATATCTCATTTTATGAAGTTCTTAAAACACAGGGTCATGAAATGGAACCCACTACAAAAGTTGTAATGAGGGTGTTCTGAGTTGCAATAGATTCACGTTTCTAATGCTTCACTGCCTACATCAAAACCTTTCCCTATAGGTATCTACACTTGTGGATATGGTGCTCCTCTTCTATTTTTTTATTTTTTTTATTTTATTTTATTTTATTTGGGAAAATGGCCTGAGAAAAGGTAAGAGAGCCACAGGGAAATACAGGATGACAATGATTGGATGGATGTGATTGTGTGGCTGCCCCGTAAAAAGCAAGTGACCAAAGCATGGCGATTCCACGCTAAACCCCTAGTGTGGAAGCACCCCTGGCCATTTTTCAAACTAAACCAGCTCAGCCACAAAAATGAAGAATAGCAGATCCCTGTATAGCAATGGATAAAGGAAACTGTGCCTGCAAAAGCTTGATGAAAGGAACAGTGCTGGTGGGAAGTGCTCGCCATGATTTCAACTAACAGTGACAAAAGATGGGGGGAGTCCAGTAGCAGCAGCAGCAGAAAGCCATGTAGCCATTTATTACAACTTAGCGCACCTTCCCAAATTGTACTGAACTGAACCCAACATAGGAGGGTATGAGACGAATGATGCCATTGCATCTTGATAAATCAGCAGCAGCTATGGAAAATCCACAGCAATATTGACCAAGAGCCCTTGTGTTGGTTTGATTTTGTGATGTGTTGAATTTTATCAGATTTTCAAAGATCCAGTCCTTCTCCTAGGGAGCATGGCTGGCTGGGCCATGCTGGGAGTTGCAGTCCAGCACGTCTGGAGGGCACCAAGCTGGAAAAGGCTGGCCTACTTGGTTATGTCAGTGGTACCCATTTTTATCTTCACAATAATCTGCCTGTGAGGCAGATAAGACTAAGCAATATGGGTGGGGCAGGGTGTTCAGACATCCCCACATGTTGAAAGTCTCACGTGCTGTGTGGACTAGCCCCATGGCCACCAGTCCACCAAACAGCCATGCCATCCACATGTTCAGAGCATGTCAGAAGGGGCTTTAAATAGATACCGATGTATGTGGCTAGAGCTACCAGTTCCCCCCTCATGTGGAGGAGCTCTTAATGCATAGATGGATACATGCATGGAGCCTCTTCTGATGCGTTCTGAATGCATGGGTAGAAGGGGGCACGGCTGCTGGGCATGTCAAGGGCATGGGGCATGGATAGCTTGCACCATTCAGTGAGTTTCCCCCCACCCTCACATATTCTTTCAAAGCATGGGAGGGTCATCTGAGCCCCTCTTTTGGGACTGGCACCAAGTTATCCAGTGAGTTCCATGGTGGAGTGGGGATATGAACCTGGGTCTCCCCAACCCTAGTCAAACACTTTAACCATGACAACACACCTTGGGCTTGCCAAAGAACTGGTATGCTTCTAGTCTGACTAATAAAACCATGTTCTGTCAGGTGATCAGGACTCGGGCCTGAAAAGCCAGTAAACCCCAGTTCTACCTATAGCTAGGGATGTTGGAGGAAGCCATCTGGGAGGGGTGGAGCTCACTGAACTTTCATCATGTTGCCCCCCGCCCCCGAATTCAGCTCGTTTTCCCGTGAGCTGGCCCAACTTGATCTGCATCAAGTCAGGCCAGTTTGCAGATTTTTGGGGTTTTATTTGTGTAAATAGCAATTTGTGCAAATTACAGCCACAATTTACAGAATTTGCACAAACTGTGGGCAAAATTTGTGTAAATTATGCAAGCTTCTAGATTTTCAGACGAAATCTGCAGTTCAGCTCGCAAATGCAAGCTGAATTGGGGGTGTGTGTGTGGAAATCCAGCGAGCCCCAAAAGGGCCAAATTTCCTGGCAACAGACATCCCTACCCATAACCCACCAGATTCTGCCAGGCTCCACCCAGGTCTCGCCAAGTCCCACCTCTTACCCATTGCATTCTGCCAGACTCTGCCCATAACTCATTGGGTCCTGTTTTGGCTCTATCCCAGACAAGCCAGATTCTGCCTTGGTCCCGCCTGCCCAGCTCTCCTCCATTTCCACACAGAAGATGAAATCAACAGTTGGCAACCCAAGTAGCACTTAACTCTATGGTGGTGGCAATCTGAGTAGATTATGGTAGTTTCCAATATTATCTTTTAAGCCAAACAAATCATTTGAAAAGGGTGGCATTTCCTCCAGAGAATGAGTTCTAACTTTTGTTTATTACATTTTAATTTCTCATGCCCTTAAGAGATACTCTTAAGAGATACTAGTGTGGCCACTTATGGGTCTACAGACAAGAGGAAATGCATAATCAGAAAAGGGGACAACGCCCCCCCCACCACAGATTTGTATAAAATTTGCATGTGCAAATTTAGAAATAATGGCTATAATTTAAACACATCTCACCATAGTGGGGGAAACTGTGACCAGGTGACCTGGTGTCTGCTCAGGCTGCTCTCCAGACAGAGCTAACTGCTGATGGGCAACTTCAAGGCCCCGTCTGCTTTCCCCTTCTTATGATTTTTTAAAAATCTTTAAACCAAACTTGGAGTGGACAGTCTTTCAAGTAGGGGACACCTTCAAACAGAGAGCCATTCCCTGACAGTCCTTCAAACTGAGGACGGTCCTGTTTAAAGTAGGGGATGTTGCCATCCTAAGAGATACTTGTGCTTTCCTCAGAAATGTGCCTGTATTGAGAATTAGATTCTTTTTTTTAATTTTTTTTTTTACTGTCTTGAAAGCTCTTTTTCATTAACTTGAGAAAATAAAGAGACTTCACTGGGTGGGTTTCCCCTCTCATCTACCATGGTTAAACTTTCTTGTGAAGGTGCCATTAAGTAATCAATATTTAAATTATTTTAACAAAGCGATAATATATACACCCTATGATATGGGAGTAGTGTTAAAAAAATGTTTCAGTGAAGGAGAATAACAAGGAAAAATTGCTACATGAAGATTTTTTCTTTTTCACAAATTGTACAAGGTCAGGCTTTCTTTATTCAGCAGTGTGATAGAATGAGGGCAGAGACGTTACCAGCTATGGCAATGGAGAAAGACAATTACTGATTACTGGGCTAACCTAGTAAGCGGAAAAGTATGTTAAGAGGAAATTCTCCAGGGTATGGAATAAGTGCCAAAATCCCGGGCAGCTACAAATGTATTGTACAAGCACTTCATAGCCTGCAGTCAGTAATGTCCAAGTTTTAGGAGTTAGGTATTAACAATAAACCCTTTCTCCACAGTTTTTGCCTTCCAGAAGAACAGCTACTTTCTGGACTGAGGCAAAAGTAATTTAAGTGAAAACATCCCTCACAGATAGGGGAAAATAGCCTAAGACATTTTGATGCCTGAGGCACAAAATCAAAATGGCACCCTCATGATGATATAATAATAAACTAAGGCTGCAATCCTATGCATGTTTAGACAGAAAAAAGTCCTACAAATCCCAGCATTCCCCAGCTAACCATGCTGGCCGGGGCATGCTGGAAGTTGTAGGACTTTTTTCTGTTTAAACATGAACAGGATTGTGCCCTAAGTAACTTTTCTGGCTTTAATGATACCTCAAAATCTGTCTTCTGAAATAGGCTAACTCCCCCTACTTACTGCCTGGTAGAGCAAGCCCTCTTTAATTTATAGTATTTTTTCTCATTTTGCACCTATACGTGTAAACTTGCATATGCAAAAGCTATGCAAATGGTGTCTCTTTTTTACCTCTTTTTTTTTGGTGATGTATTTCCTCTTTTTTTGCTCATGTGTAAGTGGCCATCTTACTTTGGCTTGGTAGGTCAGAAGCTGTGCAGGCCAATTCTAGTGTAGCAATGGAAACAGATGGCACCAATCCCAGAATAAAGCTAATTTTCCAACGTTTCAAAAATGTTGATGTGTGCACATCTTGCCATTGCTTCATTCCCACAATGGAGATAGTTTTAATTGTTTGAAATGGTCATTTATTTTTGCCTTTTGTACTGCTAAAATAAGACACCATTTTGTTGCATCTGTAAAACAAGCAGTCCAGTTTTCATAGTTTCCTTCTGGCCAAATCTTGTTGTTTTTTAAATTAAAATAAGCATCAGGTTATTACAATCCCATGAGCATTGTATTTCATATAATAGCAGAGCTGATTCAACAGTCCTAGCTGGCATCAAAACCAGGAATAAGTTCACTTGCAAAATGAATCATAACTGCCTGTGACATCTGTAACGACTACTAATGGTTTGTTTTTCAGATGTGTAGCTCATCAGAAATAGCTGGCTGTTTACCAAAGGAACTGTGGCAATAGAAATGGCATATACATAGAACTACTTCTGGTTCATGTAGAAGCAAAATTCACTTTTTGTTCTAAGGATCATATGATGAAAAAGATACATTTCATCTTGCATCCATTACTCAAATCCGAAGGACATGCACACCATAAACAGAACCAACCTATAGGCAGTCTGTATAGCCTGCACTTAAAAAAGAAAGAGAAGAAAACAGAAATTTTCATTATTTGAATTTCAGTAATTTACAATGAAACAAATAACCATACCGCGTTGTAGATACAACCCTTGTGCATCCCTCGTCCTGCTCTCCAAGCAATCCCCCACAAATATTCAGTAGAAAGAGAAGCCAATTTTTTCACCAAGAAAAGCTGGTGCTTGGGGCCTTATGGGCAGTATCCAATGCTGCCTGCAGCCCAGTGGGACCCGTAGCTAGCGCAGTGGGGAGCCAGTGGGCAGTGAAGGTTGGTGGCTCTGATTTTGGTGGGGCTGTGAATTCACTCTGGGTTTCAGTCAGAACCAGACAGAACTATAAAGAAGCTATCCACGATGCTGAGCTAAATCGGAGCCACCAGGCTGCACTGCCAGTGGGTCTTAAAAGCAACTGGGAACAAGTGGAAATGCTTGACAACAAAACAGGGCAGGGCAGCGGACCTCGTAGAGGGAAGCTCTTCTCACCTGCTCCGATCTGGAAACAAGCATTTCCGCTCATTTCCAGGTTGCTTTAGGAAGCGCTGACTCCCCTGTTGCAGTTGTGGTGGTTCCCGTGTGTGCAACAGAATGAGCGGAAACTCAGCGGCGGTATTGGATACCGCCCCAAGGTAGGGATTACAGATTTTGTTTAATCCGTTCCCTCAGTGTTTTGCGGATTGCTAGGAGTCTTTCCTTCCGTCATCAGTTCCTGGGTGGAATTAGAATTTCTTAACCAGAACGTCATTCTACATATGCTAATTCACATTTGTGCCCATTCACATTAACTGATTAGCACAGCTCCTGCTCAAAAGTGGAAAACTGGTCCGTGGAATCTGCATGACTCAGAAAAAGCCGGTGTGCTGCAGAATCCGCAGGTTGGATTCATAGGAATCGGAACTCATTTGAATCCATTGCGGATTTATCCAACATCCCTACCTAAGGCTCCCTGCCCTGATCACACTTAACTGGGAGTAAACCTCACTGAATTCACTGGGACTTACTTCTGACTAAGCATGTTAGATTGCTGGTGTAAAGCTGCAGTCCTAGGCAGTGAGACCCACTGAAGTCAGTAAAAACAGCAAAGACTCCTGTGTCACCTTAACGACTAACAAATGAATTTTGACATAAGCTTGAATGGACTAGAACAGGGGTGGGCAGGAGATAGATCTCCAGATGTGCTGGACTACAACTCCCAGAAGCTCCTGCCAGCATGACCAATGAGAGATGCTATTATATTCAGCAGTATATGAATGCCACAAATAATAACTAACTAAATATTTTGCAATAGAAATTGCAGGCATGAGGCCTTTGATCTGGACTGGGCCCATAGCAGGAGCAAAAGGGTTTAAAAACCCTGTTCCTTACCCCTCCCCCCAGTCGTGATCTGGATCAGGCCCCCTGCTCCGTAGAAGAAATGAGGGGGAAAAGATGTCGCTGCAAGCCATGCCTTTCACGGAATGTCTGTTTTGGGCCTTCTGTTGTTGCGCTTTCTGGGCGCACGCCCTCTTCCCTGCCTTCTTTTGTCTGTGCCTGAGGCTGCTTCCAGACGAGGCTTTTTTGGTGCAACTGCCCTGCCTCATTCTCAGAATTTTATAGGGCTCCGTACACCATTACCTTCTACTTCTAACCCTCCCATGTTTTCTCAGTGGTTCTTCCGTGATTTTTCTTACCCCAGAAAAACTATACAAGGCAGAAAAACGGAACAGCTGCACAATAGCCGTTGGATTAGTAGCACTGGGATCCATCCATTTGGAAGGCTCCTACGTCATTTTGTCTGATGACCAGGCAAGGATCACACGGTTACCGCTCAGGAATTCGACACTGTCAGATTCAGTGGGACTTACTTCCCACTTACTTCACACGGTTACCGCTCAGGAATTCGACACTGTCAGATTCAGTGGGACTTACTTCTGAGTAAACACGCAGTGGTCTGGCTCTACATCATGCAGATTTGCATATATGTATCCTGCTCCTCTTAGTCATGAGGTGGAGCGAGGACCATGCAAAGCACAGAAGCCCCACCATTGAACATTGGAAGTAGGGTGGTCAGGTGGCCTACTGTACAGAGGACAGTCCTCTGTTTTGGATTGCTGGCAGAGGACAGTCCTCTCTTTGAAGGTGTCCTTTGCTTGATGGGCTGTTCAGTCCACATCTGGTTTAAGGAGAAAGAACCAAGAGAAGGGGGTAGCAGGGGCCTTGAAGCTGCCCATCTGCAGTTTGCCCCTGGACAACAGCACACTAAGCAGGCACACAGGTCACCTAGTCAGTTTTCTCCACTATGGTGAGATCTCTTGTATTTCTGTTTAAATAACACTTATTATTTCTAAATTTGCACCTACACATATACACTTGCATATGCAAATTGGTGTCCTCTTTTGTCTTTCTGGGTCATGCGTTTCCTCTCCTTTGGCAATGTGTAAGTGGCCACCCTAGTTGGAAGCCCTACTCAGTCCTCCCCCGCTTCTAGGTTTTAAGATCTCACCAAGTATTTCAAGCTGTTTTTGTAGCCAGAAGGGCTATAAATCAGTGTTCTATTTTTAGGAGAAAGCTGACATTCTCATGGTGCTGCCTTTTGCTTTTGATACTGTTGCTGCTTGCATGGTGTGTTCACAGAAACATAGAATAAACGAAGAGCCAGGGCTATGAGTCTCAAAGTGCTATCTGTTGGCTCTTTAGGTCTCATGAGCTGGGTTATTGTTTATTGTGATCCAGGGTAAAACAATTCCTCTCAAGGGGCTGCTGCTGAAAATGGCATCCCCGTGTCACGGTCTCACCCCTCTCCATGTAATGATCTGGGAGAGACACAAAGTTCCCACTCCTCCTGGCACTGGCTTAGTCCGTGGCTTCACGCAGCATGTGCACCACATGAATCCACCTGGCTGGCATCTGCCTCCATCCATGCTGTCACCTCCAATCTGAGATTGGAGACAACAGTGGGAGTTCCTCCAGGGGCAGGGCTTGAAGGCAAAGCTCTGTGCCCTGGAGGAATCCAAGGAGGAATGCAGACTGGATACAGAACCTTTGCAGGCTGGATTAGGTCCATGGGCCAGAGCTTCTTCATCCCTGCTGTACATCAATTTACCCTACTATAGAAATGTGTATGGACCTGGACAAACTGGACTTTATCACTGCTGCTTAAGCTTGTCACTTCCTTCTTGTCCAAGAACAGTCTGGATGATGAATTAAATGGTGAGTGTTAGTAGTAGTATCGGTCTTCTTTCCTGGACTCCCATGTTCCTTTTCTACTCTCCATGGTTTCAAAATTAAGCTTGATTGTTTAGTCCCTTGATTCTTCAGCTATTTTATTAGGAGTCATTTTTCAGCAAAACATGGAAGCTTGTGATGCGAGAGCTTTCATATTCCCTAGACTAATATCATGTCTTTTTTCCCCAAAGGTTGCTGAACACCTAATGACGATTGCGTATGAGAGTGGAGTAAATCTGTTTGACACAGCAGAGGTGTACGCGGCTGGAAAGTAATTATCTGCACTTGCTGTATTGGACCCAATTAAAGGAACTAACTCCCAGATCTGCTAAAGCTCCTGGGCAGCACATGAACCCTTAGGGAACCTACGTATGAGTAAAACTGTGCCTAGATTGGCACAACTGAGGCCAGCATGGCGCCCTGCTTGACAAGTAACAATATGGCAACTGCGTGACAGAACGGCACTTAGCAAGTTTGCTTTGCAAACGTCTGGAGGTGGACTTCATTACTTGGTTGCCATTTTATGGGTGAGAGGTGAAGTTGGCACAATAGTGCTTCCCACTCATGTGCAAGTGATAACTTGGTTTAAAAGGTGAGGGTAAAGGTGGCCGTAGCTCCCTAGCAGAGCACAAGCTTTGTATGCGGAAGGTCCCAGGTTTGTTCTCTGGCGTCTCGGGGTAGGGCAGGAAAAACTCCTACCCAAAACTCCAAAGAGCCACTGCTGCCAGTCAGGCTTCCTTCACACGGTGCTTTTATCCCGAGACTGAGATTTATTGATTTATTTATTGCATTTATACCCTGCCTTTTTTCCTCTTGCAAGGAACCCAAGGTGGCTTACATTATCCTCCTCCTCTCCATTTTATCCTCACAACAACAACCCTGTGAGTCTGTGACTGGCCCAAAGTCACCCAGTGAGCTTCCATGGCCGAGTGGGGACTAGAACCCAGATCTCCTGGCTCGTAGTCCAACACTCTTGCCACTACACCACGCTGGCTCTCCATTGTAAGTTATTGATTGCTCCTTCTCGGTACTCTGCAGACTCTTTACATGATGCCGTGACCCTACTGTGACCCTCCTGCACTAAATGACCTTTGTTCCATTTTTAAATAGATCGCAGATAATGAGCTATCAAATTACCCGGTTGTGCTTCGCTTCAGTTTCCTCTGTGAAAAGAGGAAAAGCGGCAAGAGGAGGAGCGAGATCAATGAAAGATAATGGAAGACTCTGATACAGGGAGGAAAGGGGAGGGGGAAAGGAAGCTGGTGAAAAAGGGAGTCGTCATGATCCTGCATTTAAAACAGAAGCAGAAAGCCCTGTTTTAAATTCAGGATTTTAGGCTGGTGTAGTGATGCCTTCAGCGTCAACAATACTGGGTTAGATGGACCAGTTGTCTGACTCAGTATAACGCAGCTTCCTATGTTCTTGAGGTGGATGTAAAAGGGAAGAAATTTGTTTATTTGCTGACATTTCCCTGTCTCCATTCCCCCATTATTGGCTGCCTCCAATAGGGAAGTGTGGAGTATTGTAGTGCACATTACGGGGAAATTCTTGCCAGTTTCAGTGGCAGCCCTGTGTTTTAGTGGCAGCCCTGTGTTTTAGTGGCAGCCCTGTGTAGTTCCATCTTCAGTTATTGTGTCTTTAAAACATGAAAGCCACACCCAACAAAACAAAAATAAATCATCCCAGCTAAATCTGCCTTGTGATGGATCAATGTCACTATTCTTATAACAGCAGTGGATTTTAGATGGAGGAACCCTTAGATCAGCTGTTCTTAACATGGCATCCTACAGATGTGTTGAACAACAACTCCCATAATCCCCCAGCCAACACATCTGGAGCATACAGGCTGGGGAATGCTGCCTTAGATCATGCTGCAAAGCCTATTTTCCTGCATCTGATTAATCCTAGGTGGCAGTCTGCCTGCAATCTCATTGTAAGTTATTGAATTTGTTTCTACCAGTTTCATACATCAGCACTTTCCAAATTCTTCTCAGTACCCTTGTGCTGGGCTCTGCTTCATAGCCAATACACGGAGAATGAAGGGAGAGTCACTCAGACCTCTTTATCAAGGTCACAATAACTCTTTTTCAAAGTCTGCTCCTACTACAGCAGAACATCACAAGCAAAAGTGGCTCACAAAATATTTCCAAAAATAGTCATAACTTTGAATGTTCTCTCCAGGTCTGCTGACAGATGGAGCAGACCTGGAGAGCTGGACCACTGTACTGGGCATGGAGCTCAGGGATCAAAGGGAAGCAACACCAGCCAGGCCAAGCCAGTAGATGAGAAACTCATGTCCTGCTTCTGTCCTGGCTGGTGCCCCACACAAAGTGAAACTGTATGTTAGCATTCTCCACAATAGCTCAGAGCTCTCTGGGCAGCCTCTCTGTCTGCATGCCCTACTCCCATCCATCTCCCCTCCCCCACCCCACACAACCTTTTTTGGTCAAGCCTTGGAAACACAGCTGGTAGTCCTGATATTCTCTTTGTTCTATGGTTACTCTGGACGTCTCCCCAGATCCTTGGATCTCCACAGATCTTTCTGCACTACTGTCTGCACACACTGGATTTACATAGTGGCTTCAAGTGCAGCAGGGCTCGCACAGTGTTTAACCTCAGCCAGGGCCCACCTCGATTTGGGTCCAAAATTTTTCAGTGGGAGAGTTCATCACTAGAACTTAGCAAGAACCAGTAGAAAAGGAGCATGCGCAAAGCAGCTTCCCTTCACTACTGAATACCTACAGCTAGCCCAAACAATTGTGGGGTGGCTGGAAGGGCAATGACACAGATTCTCAATGGCACAGAAGTGCAGGCCCAGGGGCCACATACAGCCTGCCTGGGCTCCTCATCTGGCCCTCTCAGGATTCTCCAAGTGACCCTGTCTCCATTTATTTATTTATTTATTTATTTCTATATCGCCCAATAGCTGAAGCTCTCTAAGCAATTCACAAAAATTAAAACCAAAGAGCACACAATAAAACAATACAAAATATATAAAACATTAAAACCACAGTAAACAATACAACCAGAATAAAACCTAGCAGCAGTGCAGGGACTTAAAATACAGATTTAAAACAGCAAAGCTAAAAGTCTAAAGAGCTAAAATGCCTGGGAAAATAAAAAGGTCTTCACCTGGCACCGGAAAGAATACAATGTAAGTGCCAGGCAAACCTCACTAGGGAGCTCATTCCACAGCTGGGGTGCCACAGCAGAAAAAGCACTCCTCCTAGTAGCCACCCGCCTCACTTCCTTTCATAGAATCATAGAATGGTAGGGTTGGAAGGGGCCTACAAGGCCATCGAGTCCAACCCCCTGCTCAATGCAAGAGGGTTGCAGGAGGACTTCCTTTGGCAGGGGCTCACGGAGAAGGGCCTCTGAAGATGATCTTAAGGTCCAGGCAGGCACATATGGGAGGAGGCAATCCTTCAGGTCCCCTTGTTTCAACAAAAGCAGAGAGGTTCTTCCTTGGATTCAGAGCAGTGACTACACAAGGGAGTAAGCATTGAGAAGCTTTATTAACTACAGCAGGCAGAGTATTACAGTTAAGCATATGATGTTATAAAGCAAAACTAAGAAAATATCTGACTCCTCCATTCTGCTGTCAGGAGCCCCAGATAACGACAGCAGAGAGACTCCAGTCAGCTGACGCACAGCCCCTTCGTGGTCCCGGTCTGTGCCGAAGCTCCAACTGGATGATGCTCTGGAGGGACTTATCTACCCAAAGTCTCCCATGGCTATGTGCTGTTTCTCACAGCTCCCTTATCAATTACACCTGCTGTGATGGTCTCATGATGTCTAGGCATTTTTTCATCTTAAGTTAAATTAGCAGGTGGACCGCAGCCAAAGAGACCCTCCCTGCCTTCCAAGGTCATACCATCCTAACTAGTTAGAAAAACAGGGAGTCAGGCCAAGCAGCTAGAAGGCTCTTAAAGAGGCCTGAGAGACTTGTTTTTTTAGTTCTCACAGGAGTTGCAGGCATAAAAGAAGCAGTTGTAGCATGTCATACTATCTCCTCGATATACAAAAGTCATCCGGGGAATTTCCTCTACACCCCTTTCCCCTGAGCACAGACTGCTTGGTGGTTTCCCAGCTTTTGTGCAGTTCCCCATTCTAGAAGGGTTGAAGTGCATCTCCTGAGGCTTCATTCCTGGGAGGAATTGCTTTAAGCTGAAATATGCTGGTATTTTGGGCCCCATTCCTTTGACCCCACCCACCACTACCATGCGGCCTCTGAGAGCTTCTTTGAGACGGAATTTGGCCCTCAGGCTGAAAAAGGTTCAGCACCCCCTGGGTTAGAGGTAAGAAGAAGAACATTTAAATTTTTGGCCATGCACATAAATTGGCTCTCCGTATTGCGGCTTTGCTTTTAAGAGCTGAAATGGATGTGATTTCAGCAGGAGAGCTTGAGGTCAGCAAAAATTGTTTCATACTCTGCAGCCCTTATCCAAGGCATCTCAAAAGGTTTGGTTTATGCTTTGTTTATATCTTGTGGCCAGCTGTTTTAGGTGACATTTTCTGCCTAAATTGAAATGGCAGCATTTTGTTCTCCATGGACACACACTCGGCACTGACATTTTTAGACAGGAGGGAATAGCCCAATTAAAGAGAGAGAGAAAAGGAGAAGCCATTGGCTCACAATGGACTTAATGTGTGTGATATTTACATTGCCTCTCTTCCTCAGACACAATGGCTGTGTTTAGACAATCACACCTTGGCTTAATAAGCTGAAATATGAACGAAACTTTTTTGGCTGCTCACACAGCCCCTTCACTCCTTCTTTTGGACAAGCTGGCACACAAACCAGGAAGTCTGCCATTAACAGCGCATAGTTAAACTATGGAATTCGCTACCACAGGATGCTGTGATGGCCACCAATTTGGATGACCTTAAAAGGAGGTTGGACAAATTCCTGGAGGAAAAGGCTATCAATGGCTACTAGATGGCTATGTGCTACCTCCAGTACCAGAGGCAGTGAGCCTATGTACACTAGTTGCTGGGGAACATGGGGGGGGGGTGCTGTTGCGTTCATGCCCTGCTTGTAGGTTCCTGGTCAACAGCTGGTTGGCCACTGTGTGAACAAAATGCTGGACTAGATGGACCCTTGGTCTGATCCAGCATGGCTCTTCTTATGTTTTTACGTTCTTAACTATAGCTTCTTACTTTGTCTAAACCAGGCAACTACTGCTAATGACTTTGGAACAAGCCAGGAGATTAAGCCAGCTTTAAACCACGGCTTAATATCCTTCCGTGATCCAAAGCCATTAACCATGGTTTCCCGATTCAGATTAAATGGGAAGCTATAGTTAATGGAGACGGCTACCTAGTTTGTTTGCTGGCTTGCTCAAAGGGAGGAGCAAAAGGGCTGCGAGCACAGCCAGAAGGGACTTAGGAACATAGGAAGCTGGCTTATACTGAGTCAGAGCATGGGTCCATCTATGCCAGTATTGTTGGGACTAAGTAGAATCAGCTCTCTGGCGTTTCAGCCAGGAGGTTTTCCTGCCCTACCTGGAGATGCTAGGAATTGAACCTGGATCCTTCTGCATGCAAACTAGGTGCTCTGTCACTGAGCTACTGCCCCTGTTCAGCTGTAAGTTTATTAAGCCAAGATATGAACATCCGAATGTGGCTGGCTGGGGAATGCTGGGAACTGTAGGGGTTTTTTTTTGTCTAAACATGCATATGATTGCACCCTAAATCACTACACTACAACCCATTGCTTCATAAAGATAATGCCTGTGTTCACTCGACTCAAGGGTGGTTAATAAGCCACAAAAACACACCTTTTCACCCAGGCTTTCCCTGGATTGTAACTGCTGCTGCATTTTCTTTTGGTTTTGTTTTGTTTTGTTTTATTTTTATTTTTTATTTCATATTTATTTATTTATTTATTGCATTTATATCCCGCCTTTTTCCTCTTGCAAGGACCCCAAGGTGGCTTACATTATCCTCCTCCTCTCCATTTTATCCTCACAACAACAACCCTGTTAGGTAGGTTGGGCTGAGAGTCTGTGACTAGCCCAAAGTCACCCAGTGAGCTTCGATGGCTGAGTAGGGACTAGAACCTTGATCTCCCAGCTGCCAGTCCAGCACTCTAGCCACTACACCACACTGGTTTTACATGCTACTTTTAAACTTTTAAAGTCTTATATTATGTTTTATCATGTTGTATTGTATGCTTTTAATTGTTGTGAACTGCCCAGAGTGCCTTGGCTGTTGAGCAGTATATAAATGTAATAACTAATAATAACAATTATTAATAATAATAATAATAATAAAAACAACAACAACCTGTGCTGAGTGCATATCGCCCAGTTTCCCGAATTACCCTTGCCTGGTGCAACTTGTCGTGATGTGCGAACCCAGTGAGGGTGGGTGGCTGGGCTGGTTAAGAAACCACCTCCCAGCAACTCTGCAACAGAGTGTGGCTTCTGGGTGGTTTGTTAACCACCCCAGCCAACCATCCTCACTGGGTTTGCACGTCACAACAAACTGTGCCTAGCGAGGATAATTAGGAAAGTCGGGCAGCACGTGCCCAGCACATGCAGGGGTGGTTAACAAGCCTTATCAAGTACCTTTACGTTGTGCACACTGGGTCAGTATGAAAAAGGGGTGGAAACAGGTGATCCATTCAAGCTGACTTCCACACTATCTTTTTATGAAATGGTGCAAATATCTGAAACACTGTTACCGTGAATGAATGAACAAATGCTGAACTAGATACCTGCACCAGCGAGTGTCAGTGATCAACGAGCATGATGGCTTACTTTTATGTTCGGAAACACTAATTCTCAATTGTGTTGTTCTTGTTGTTTTTTATTGTCCCCACAGGGCTGAGGTGATTTTGGGAAACATCATAAAAAAGAAAGGCTGGAGGTAATGTACAGATTTAAGCATTCGGTTCTTGGCACATGCTTTGGGTTAACAGCAGAACTGAGAGTACTAAATTCAGACTCACGGAACAAACTCTGCATCTTTGGCTTTTGCTCTTGAAAGCTCTGCTAAATGGATCTCGAATCCAGGCCCAATTTTGTTGTTCAGTCGTTAAGTCGTGTCCGACTCTTCTTGACCCCATGGATCATAGCACGCCAGGCATTCCTGTCCTCCGCTCTCTCCCGGAGCATGCTCAAGTTCATATTCATTGCATCGGTGATGCTATCTAGCCATCTCATCCTCTGCCGTCCCCTTCTCCTTTTGCCTTCAGTCTTTCCCAGCATCAGGGTCTTTTCCAGGGAGTTTTCTCTTCGCATTAGGTGGCCAAAATATTTGAGCTTCACCTTCAGTATCTGTCCTTCCAATGAGCAGTCAGGGTTGATTTTCTTTAGGATGGACTGATTTGAGTCCTTGCAGTCCAGGGGACTTGTAAGAGTCTTCTCCAGCACCACAGTTCGAAAGCATCAATTCTTCGGCGCTCAGCCTTCCTTATAGTCCAGCTCTCACAGCCATACGTTACTACTGGGAAAACCATAGCTTTGATTATACAGACCTTTGTCGGCAACATGATGTCTCTGCTTCTTACTATGCTGTCTAGGTTTGCCATAGCTTTCCTCCCAAGGAGCAAGCGTCTTTTAATTTCATGGCTACAGTAACAGTCTGCGGTGATCTTGGAGCCCAAGAAAATAAAATCTGTCACTGCTTCCATTTCTTCCCCTTCTATATGCCAGGAAGTGATGGGGCCAGATGCCAGGATCTCAGTTTTTTTAATGTTGAGTTTCAAACCAGCTTTTGCACTCTCCACTTTCACCCTCAACAAGAGGCTCTTTAGATCTTCTTCGCTTTCTGCCATTAGGGTGGTATCATCTGCGTATCTGAGGTTGTTGATAATTCTCTGAGCAATCTTAATTCTGACCTATGATTCATCGAACCCGGTGTTTCTCATGATGTACTCTGCATATAAGTTAAATAAGCAGGGTGACAATATGCAGCCTTGTCGTACTCCTTTCCCAATTTTGAACCAATCGGTTGTTCCATGTCCGGTTCTTACTGTTGCTTCTTGAGCCTCGTACAGGTTTCTCAGGAGACAGGTCAGGTGGTCTGGTACTCCCATCTCTTTAAGAATTGGCCACAGTTTGTTGTCATCCACACAATCAAAGGCTTTAGCGTAGTCAATGAAGCAGAAATAGACATTTTTCTGGAATTCTCTTGCTTTCTCCATGATCCAGCGAATGTTGGTGATTTGATGTCTAGTTCCTCTGCCTCTTCGAAACCCAGCTTGTACTTCCGGTAGTTCTCGGTTCACATACTGCTGAAGCCTAGCTTGTAGGATTTTGAGCATCACCGTGCTGGCATGTGAAATGAGCGCAATTGTACGGTAGTTTGACCACTCTTTGGCGTTGCCCTTCTTTGGAACTGGAATGTAAACTGACCTTTTCCAGTCTAGTGGCCACTGTTGAGTGTTCCAAATTTGTTGGCATATTGAGTGCAGCACTTGAACAGCATCATCTTTTAGGATTTTAAATAGCTCAGCTGGAATACTGTCATCTCCGCTAGCTTTGTTGTTAGTAATGCTTCCTAAGGCCCACTTGACTTCACTCTCGAGGATGTCCAGCTCAAGTTCAGTGACTGCACTATCATGGCTATCAGGGACATTAAGATTTTTCCTGTATAGTTCTTCTGTGTATTCTTGCCACCTCTTCTTAATCTCATCTGCTTCTGTTAGGTCCCTGACTTATTTGTCCTTTATCATGCCCATCTTTGCACAAAACATTCCCTTGAGATCTCTGATTTTCTTGAAGAGATCTCTACTCTTTCCCATTCTATTGTTTTCCTCGATTTCTTTGCATTGTTCATTTAAGAAGGCCTTCTTGTCTCTCCTTGCTATTCTCTGGAAATCTGCATTCAGTTGGATATATCTTCCCCTTTCTCCCTTGCTTTTCGCTTCCCTTCTTTCCTCAGCTACTTGTAAAGCCTCATCAGACAGCCACTTGGCTTTCTTGCATTTCTTTTTCTTTGGGATGCATTGAGTTGCTGCCTCCTGAACAATGTTACGGACCTCCGTCCATAGTTCCTCAGGCACTCTGTCTATCAGGTCTAATCTCTTAAATCTATTCATCATCTCCACTGTATATTCATAAGGGATATGATTTAGGTCATACCTGAATGGTTTAGTAGTTATCCCTACGTTCTTCAATTTAAGCCGAAATCTTGCAACAAGAAGCTCATGATCTGAGCCACGGTCGGCTCCAGGTCTTGTTTTTACTGACTGTATAGAGCTTCTCCATCTTTGGCTGCAAAGTACATAATCAATCTGATTTCGATATTGACCATCTGGTGATGTCCATGTGTAGAGTCGCATCTTGTGCTGTTGGAAAAGAGTGTTTGCTATGATCAGCGTGTTTTCTTGGCAAAACTCTATTAGCCTTTGTCCTGCTTCATTTTGTACACCAAGGCCATGCTTGCCTGTTATCTGGGTTATTTCTTGACTTCCTACTTTAGCATTCCAATCCCCTATGATGAAGAGGACATCTTTTTTTGGTGTTAGTTCTAGAAGGTGTTGTAGGTCTTCATAGAACCGATCAACCTCAGTTTCTTCGGCCTCAGTGGTTGGGGCATAGACTTGAATTACTGTGATGTTGAATGGTTTGCCTTGGATTCATACTGAGATCATTCTATCATTTTTCAGATTGTACCCCAGGACTGCTTTTCCCACCCTTTTGTTGACTATGAGTACTACTCCATTTCTTCTAAGGGATTCTTGCCCACAGTAGTAGATATAATGGTCACCTGAATTAAATTCGCCCATGCTTGTCCATTTTCGTTCACTGATTCCCAAGATGTCGATGTTCAATCTTGCCATCTCATATTTGACCATCAGGCCCAATACTAGGCTACTATTGAGATTCTTCTGACTTCCCTACTGCAGGGAGTACCAGCTGTTTAGCTTCAGCCAAGTTGCTCTTTGCAGATGCCCAGCAGAGGAAGCTGGCCTGGGATGACTAGCATGACGAGGACACCTTTGCCCCCCTGCCTGGTCCTACCGGTGCCATTGTGTGGATGAGGAGATGGAGGTGGTAACAGGCAAGCCCTGGGGGGGACAGTAATCTATGGCTGTCAGGTACAACGTAGGTTGTCCTAATGTCCCTATATCTCTCACACGCACACACGGTGCCTGGAGTTGGCACTAAATTGGCACACCTTAGTTGGCACAAATTCAGCACTTAGTGCCAGCCTGAAGTTTAACTGACAAGAGACAATGGGATACCACTTGAGGCCCTGGGAAGGGCCCTTTTCAGTAGTGAGATCCAGTCTTCTTCCCAGTGCCTGGTTCTTAGTGCTGAGTCCGGCCTGCCCAAATGTTTGATCAGTATATATTCAAATGCACCGCAGTGTGGAGATAATCCTAACATGTTCCACAAGTAAGTATTACCCATGGGGGAAGACAGCAAGCCCTGTTGCCACCAAAGAGATCGGGATGGAAATTGAGGTTGAAGGAAGGCAAGGTCTCCTCCCCTGTCCCCCCGCCACACACTTCCTTTCAGTAGTGAAGCGGCAGGGGTGCCTCCTTGCCATTGCAAAGAAGCCTTCGGAAGGGAAGTGGCTCAGAGGACACACATCCTGTGCACATCCCTAGCTCCAGTTCCCTCCTCAAGTTATTTATTTGCTTGCTTGCTTGCTTGCTTGCTTACTTACCGCCCAATGGCCAAAGCTCTCTGGATGGTTCACAAAAATTAAAGCCACGAGATACAGCATAAAGCAATATAAAATACAAAAGCTTAAAGCCACAATGTAAAAGCACAACCAGAATAAAACCTAGCAGCAATGCAGAGATTTAAAATACAGATTTAAAACAGCAGAGCTAAAAGACTAGGATGCTGGGAAAATGTAAAGGTCTTTACTTGGCGCCGAAAGGAGTATAACCTAAGTGTCAGGCTGCAATGGCCCCAGGCCTGTAACCAAGTCACCTGTAGTTTTAGAGGGGCCTAGAGATCCATAGTGCATTATAAGTGCAATTCTCTTGCTAGTAGGCCTCTTGATTGGTAAGACGAGTCAAAGGTCGATATCGCTGCCTCAGCACATTCCATGCTAACGAGCCACCGTTTATCTTATCAGGGTCTAGGAAGTGCCTGAGAAGTGAGGCTCTGTTTCAGCTAAGTTTACAGGTCTCTGTGCTGGGAACGTTCTGATGGTTTTCCTTCTGACCGAGCGCTGTTAGCCTACACTGGGAAAGTGCCACCTAGAGGTTATATAACAGACATGCAGGAAAGAAATGCTCCTCGTGTAATGCTCGGGTCTCAGTTCTGAAATGATACTGAAAGTAGATATAGCGGAATAACAGTCTCGTGTGGAAAAGTTCTACATCCCTGTCCATGATGTTTTACAAAGACTGCTGCCAATACAGGACCAAATTACTACCACCACCTCCACCCTCAACATGGGTGCTTTTAAAAGAAAATTACACTGGGAGTGCCAAACACAGCACTCCACCTTTATTTATTTATTTATTTCATTTTTATACTTCCAATAGCCGAGGCTCTTTGGGAGGTTCACAAAATTAAAACCACAAAAATACAAAATACAGTATAAACTATAATGGATTAACACTACAGAATAAAAATACAACCAGAGTAAAACTAGCATCAGTGCAGATATTTAAAACAGAATAGCAGTTTTAAGATAGCAGAGCTAAAAAAACTGGAATGTTAAAATGCTAAAAATGCTGGGAAAATAAAAAGCATTTTATCTGGTGCCAAAGAGAGTACAACATTGTGCCAAGTTCTATAGAGAGATTTCTCTGTAAATGCACAGTTTTGGCTGGTATTTCTCCTTTGAAGATGCAGAAGTGTTTGGTCTGCTTTATGGATCAGTTTAAAGAATGGCCACATTAGGAAGGATGCAATCACTAAAAAAAAAGTGTTTACTGTTTTGAAACAATATTGATTTTTTATGTACTTTTATTGTTTAGGAGGTCGAGTCTGGTTATTACAACAAAACTCTACTGGGGAGGAAAGTAAGTTTATTTTAATCACTGTGTTGTAGAAAGCAATTTATATATTTATTATAAACATGCGGCTCAAAGATAATTTGTTCTCTTCCAAGGATGAATTGGAAAGCCTTCAATTTTAAAACCTGGGTGTGGAGCTGGACATTATCTTGGTAAACCATGTCTTCATACGACTTCCTAGATAATGTTAGGAATATGTGGGTGGGGGCACTTACAGGGAAGGATCAGGAGGCAAGAGGGAAGGTACTATACCACTCTCATGACCCCCAATTCTCCCTTTCAAAGGGGGCGTGTGTAGCAGGGTAATTGCCCTCGGCTTCACTCATGAAGGGTGTCACCTCAACACTGGCTTATCCCAGCTTTTAGAACCACCTGGAGAAAATGAATTTGAGAATTGGGAAACTTTAAGCACATGAGCTGGCAACTTCGTATTTCCATCATAATGTCTAGTTCCATCCCAAGAAGATTTGCTGATCTTAGCGTGCTTCCAGACGGACAGCTCCTAACACTAGCAATTAGAAGACATTGGGCAGAATCCAATGGGACACTTCCACCCCTGCCAATTCTCTTTTGCCCCACCAATCCCATTGTACAACTGGCCCCTGCCGCTTGCACACTGGGCAATTTAGCACTTCCAGGGCAACCTGAAACAAGCGGAAACCCTCGTTTCTGAAAGGAGGGAAGTCAGCAGAACTCACATAAGGGAGCTCCGCCGACCTGCCTCCTTCCAGAAACAACCGTTTCTGCTCATTTCCAGGCTTCCCTTAGAAAGTGCTAAATCTCCTTTGCATAAGCGATGGGTCCCGCTTGCACAGTGCAGTCAGTAGGACCCACCACTAGGGGAAGTGGATCAGCAAGGTGGAAAAGAATCTCCAGGGGTGTGAATGCCCCATTGGATTCTGCCCATTCTGCCACTATTCTGTATTTTCTGCCTGAATGGATATTTTATGAAAAGAACAAAGTTGGAAGATGTGGTGGGAAAACAAGTGGAAGACGATAAAACTGAGTGAATGAAGCAGGGCAATTGCAGGTTAAGCCCTTGTCTGGAAGCACCCTTAGTTTTTTGTCCAAGCAAAGTAAGGCCTTCTTGAACTCACTCCCATTCCACTTGCTTGTTTGAAATGTGATATTTTCATTGAATACTGAAATATAGGGATACAATTTGATACACACATTCACAGTTTTAAGTTTCATGGTCAAATGCTTGCTAAGTCTCTATGCCTGTTTTCAAAGGTATGAGTAAAATACAAAATGTATGGTAGTACACTACCTGCCTTGAAGACTGAAACCTTGGTATGTAGTACATTTAGCGCCCAATGGTACAGTTTTAAGTTCAAACCCCATACCAACCCTTATGCCAGGAGGGCTAGAAATGTTGGAAGATACAATGCAGTGTGGTACTTCTGTTGAGCACAGAGGGATGACAATGAAAGTAGGTATGTATCTTGATGACACAATTCTCTTATCAAAGCACAACATCTGCTTGGCCCCCATTTCCATTTACTAAAGGGCAGAGGAAAGAAGCAGGATAGACTGCAGTGTGTTATCTGAACTGAGACATCCCAAACATTATAATTTACTCATTAACTTTTGTTTTGCAGCATGCTAATACTATCTTAGGAATACTGAACTTTCTTCTACAACTTTGTCTCTTCCTCCCTTCTTCTGTTGTTTCCCCATTGTGTATTTTCAGCTGTAAGATCATTGGGAGCAGAGACCTGTTTACATTGGCTATGTAACTCTATATGGCACTATGCACATTGATGATTTCAAATAATTAAATAATGGTAAATCAAAACTTCACACAATTAGTCTGCTTAAATCCCATTAAGATCAATGAAATTTAAGCAATCTAACTGGGTGCAGGTTTGAAGCCATAATTAAAATATAAATATCATTCACATCCTTTAAACTACTGCTCATACCAAACTCAGTAAAAACACTGCATGTGCTGCAGTAGGGGGGAATAATAATACTCAGCCTTCACCAACACGACAGGATTTATTTAATGTTAGAAAGTTTAAAAAATCTGCTTGCCCCCTGGGCATGTGCTCAGATCACTCGCTGCAGTAAAACCAGGGCCAGATCTACACTTCGTGTCATATCATTATGGCTCCATCATGGTAATGCTATATCCCTCTTGCACATTTCTACGTTGTAGGACACACAATGACATCCGTTGCAGTCTATTGGATATGGTGGAATAAAAGGCAGGAAATAACACTACAAAAGCGGTATATCGAATGTGTAATGTGCCCCAACAGTTATCAGTGCACTTCAATAGTGCTATAAAGCAGTACTGTAGATCTAGCCCAGATCGAAAAGACCACCTCGTTTTAAATAAAATCGGGCCACCTCTCTCTCTCTCTCTCTCTCTCACACACACACACACACACACACACACACAGAGAGAGAGAGAGAGAGAGACTCTAAGTTAGGATAACTGAAAGATAATTTTGTCCCTCCTTCTGCCATAGGAATGCTTTACCAATTTTGCTGGCTAAAATTACCTCAGATGTGCTGAAAACAGCCTTTGAACTAAGGCCAAATTATTCAGAGTTTAATGGGCTTCGCTGAAAAATTCTTCACTCATTAAAAAGAACAAATCAGAATCCTAGTACATATCCCAGTGCACCCTAAATGAATACCTATGGTTAGAGGAACACTCACCATGAAACTCAAGAGATGAATGTAAGCTACAGTATCCTTTTTATTAGTCTGCCAGGTGTTGGACACCTACAATTAGCTATGCCCCTCAATTATTTTAATTATTTTGTTACAACCAATCTATCTGGAATAGGGTTGCTAATGTTTGTTTTGAACTATTGGTCCCTTGGGAAGGGCCAGGGCTAGGTTAGGCACAATCTGGACAAGTCTGGACCTCAGGGCCACCTCAACCATTGGGCAGAGTGAGGCGGCTGCCTCAGGCAGCCAATTTTTGGTTTCATGAAAAGGCAGCAAACTGTTAGTTATTAAATTACTGTTATTGTAATTTCACTGCCAAGGAGGGGGAGAGGCCCTTGTGAGAATTTCTGCCTCAAGTGCCAAATTCATTGTGTTGGCCTTGGGTACTAGTTTCTATGTACCATGACATTGAGGAGAGGGCCTCTATTTGCTTCTCTGCCTCAGGCAGCAAAATGTTTTGGGTGGCCCTGGAGGGTAAAGGGCAGAGCTCAGATTGAAAACAGAGGTCACTGGGAGGATCCAGAGTAGAATCTTCTAGAGAAGGGGTATAGTCAGAGGAGAATGTGGTGTGCTGTTTTATTGTTATCTGTGGGTGAAAGTCAACATCATGCAATGGAATTTTCCCTTTCTCTCCTTCCCCATGCAGTCCCTGCCTCCTCAATCTGCTCTGGAGGGTCCCCCAACCTTCCATAGGTGGAGGCCTACCATTGGCAGAGGGGCACTAGTTGAATTTCACCCTATATATTTAAGCAATTAATATCGTATCCCACTGTTCAACACAAAGATTCTAGAGTGGTTTCTGATGCATAGTGATAAAAAACAGTAAGTTAAAACTGACAACAATTAAAATGAACCAGCAACAACCTAATTAGAATAAAATCCAAGTTAATCATGAGAACTAAAAGGCCAAGAAAAATAAAAAAAAGGTTTCACCTTATGTCAAAAAGGCAATAAATTCAGCACCAGCACCTTTCTGGGGAAGAAGGTTCCAAAACCAGGGTGCTACCACAGAAAAGGCCCTATATCTGGTCCTCACCTCTGATGGCAGTGCGACACAGCAAAGAGCCTCTGAGGCCAATCTTAATACATGAGCAGGTTTGCATGGGAGAAGGAGGTCATTGCATTGCTGCAGATTCAATGTGTGTTCAAGTTGCATGAAATACTGGGGTGGGCAAAGCATTAAATGGTACGTTGTTTGACATCTTGGTAGAAAATGAAATATGGGTCACATTGAAATGAATACTAGTAGAGCCTCCAGGGCCCCAAAGATGATTTTTAGGGCCTTGAGCAGGTTGGGGGCCCTCATGCTGCCCTCTACAAGGACCCATGCGAGTGTGTACAAAGCCACAGGGGCCTAGGGCAAATTACCCCAGTTTCCCCTTCCTCTGAGCAGTTATACAATCCTAGAAGAGGGAAACAGGGAGGCTATATTATGCTCTCTCCCCTCTCTTGCCTTCCATCCAGGGGCAGCACTGTCAGAAGAGGGTAGAACAGGGGTTGAACTTTGCCCAACAGGAGTTACAGACAAATGGGGTGGGGGGAACCCTTGATGTAGGCATGCTAGACATAAGGAAAAGGAAGTCACATGCTTCCTGTGGTGATCACAGCCTGTAGGCATCTGGCAAAGCAAAAATAATCCAAAATATATTTCTACTTGGAATGCTGTCCACAAATGAGCCTGTTCCTCTTTGAGCTGCAGCATTCATGCTGGGGGAGAAAATGAGCGCAAAACCAAACGAAACACAAAGCAAAGGGAAGGGAAGCTCCTCTGAAGTGCATGCTAATGAGGTGCTCAAATATGTTGCATTTTTAGAATGGACATTTGGGGAACTCGGTACCCACCTGAAAAAATGGGGTAACCATTGCTATCTTTCCTTCTCTGGCTCTTTTCATAGCACCCCCTAGCTACGTAGGGGAGGAGGTGACCTCTTTGATATGTAGGAATATAGCTAATTAGTTTGAAGGTTTTTCTTCTGACATGCCAAACATCTTTGAAATCCTCCTGTTAAGTTGTTGGTTAGCCTGTATCCCCATTTACAGCCTTGGTTCCAATTTAGCTTTCCACAGATTTCCAAAATGAGGGGGGTTCAGAAACCCCTCATTCCTCAACTCATCACACTCAGCAGAATATTGTCATCAACGAGTCAAAATCACTGGCAATAAAGATGGAGAAGAAAAGCTGTGTATGGAACATGTGCCCTTTTGTACCAGGGGGGCAGGGGGGCAGGGTGAAATAGCACTGTAGTGCAATCCTCTTACTCCCAGGTAAATGGGTATAGGATTGCAGCCTTATTCTGGCACAAAAGGGTACGTGTTAGATCAGCCTTCCCCAACATGGTGCCCTCCAGACTACAACTCTCATCACCCATTGGTCATGCTGGCTAGGGCTGATGGGAGTTGTACTCCAATACATCAGGAGGGCACCATGTTAGATAGAAGGTCGAATTTGATATACAGCTGCCCTAAACCAGCTAGGACAGGAGTGGGGAATCTCAGGCCCAGTGTGGCTCTCTGGGTTTCCCCAAACAGTCATACCCCCTTTCCCCCAACCATCAATTGCTTGGTGGTTTCCCAGCTTTTGACCAGCTTTTCCCCATTCTAAAAGGTTGGGATGCCTCTCCTAAGGCTTAGTTAATGGCAGCAAGTGCTTTAAGCTACACCATGCTGGCATTTCAGGTATCATTGAGTAGTATCCAATGGCAATATTCTGCAAACTCAAAAAGCGCTACTGAAGCTCTGCTGAATCCGTTGCACAAGCAGTTGCCCAATACTCTTGTGCAACCAGTTATGCAAGCAGTTGTGCAACCGGTTGCACAATGGGTGCAAAGCAGTTGCGTAACCCAAGCAGAATGCACAACATGTTGCACAATGGATTGTACAATGTGTTGCACGGGAGGTTGCACAAGCATATTGCAAAGCTGCTTGTGCAACCGTGCTTGCACAAACATAACTTGAGTTGGATTTTCCCCTTGCGCATAGTTCAGAACTTAGTTTCCGCTAGCGCAACGCCATTTGCATTGACAGAATGACACAGTTGGATACTGCCCCTCCTCTTTTGCCTTTGGCCCCACCCCATTTAATTTAAGCCCTGCCCACCACTGGAATGCACCCACCCAGGAGCTTCTCCGGATGGAATTCAGTTCTGGGGCTGAAAGAGATTGTGCACCCTTGAGCCAGGCACCATGTATGTGAAGTTTCACCTGCAGATGGAGACTCACACATGCAAACAGTGCTTCCTCAGCCCAATCCAGCAGCCAGGCCTGTGCACACCTAGACCTTTAAAAAATTAACCCTTTGAGGAGAGGGGGACTGGATGCAGTCCTGTCCCCCATTCACTGTCTCTCCCCAACAGCTGAACCAAAGAATGTCACTGTTATTTATTTATTTATTTATTTATCCATCCAAGATGTTTACCGCCACCTTTTGAAAAAGTTCAAGACAGCTAACAAATTCAAAGTTCAGGTCAACATCACCATTTTTTTTTTTTTTAAGAAATACAACACTAAGAAACAAGAGCAGCCCCTTTTAAAAAGTGCTATACGTCTGCAATCCCAGGGCCACACTGCATAAGATTTGTTGGATCCGAGCCAAAGAAAACAACACTTGGAAAGAAGTATTGGTATTGTGTAGACTAGAGCTGAGTTGAATTTCTGTTTTGAGTGTGTGTGTGTGTTCTAAGTAGATTGCAAATTTTACTGTATTTTAAACCAATAGTTTTAGGATTGTTGGTTTCACAAATGTGTGGATACACACATCCTAAGCTGATGTCAGACTATATATACATATAAATGGTTTTTTTGTTGTTGATATTGCTATTTACTTCGATGTTATTTCTAGTAGACGTTTTTTGCCGTATGTTCTGTACAAGTGGGAAGTTTCATTGTTTGAGTTTTGAAGGCATCTAAGCCACTTAGGGAGCCTGCTCTGAGCCTGCTCTGACCAGTCGATATGAGAATCCATTCCAGCCGTGCCTGTCAGTTCCAGTTCTTTATTCTCCTGACCTGTGTAACGATGGAGCTGGCTAGCTATGAATTCTGCAAACCTGAGCACTGAGTGTAACCTAACCATTTGTTTAGTAGTAGTAAATTATTCCTAAAGTCAAAATGAGCACTTTTAAGAAATCAAAAGAAGAAGCGTATTGATATACCAAGATGTGCTATTGATTTTGGATATGTGTCCAATATATCTGCGTGCATGCTTTAAACAAGAGTATTTGTTATTGTTGAAATGTCCTGTGAGACTATTGTTAAGAAGATATCCTGCTTGCAACTCATAATATGCATTATGAAAAAATATGTGCACCATTTTCTTTGCAGAGCTGAAACAGAAAGAGGACTTTCAAGAAAACATATTATTGAAGGTATGTAATAATATGAATACTACTATTAATGATGAGTGCTTCATAGTGTTCAAAGTACTTTACATACATTCAGTACAATCCTATAATAATCCGCTAATCATAAGGTGCTTCTGGACAGAGGACTCCTAGTGCTACTAATCAGAAGATACTGTGAGATATTTTTCTCTTGAACAGATTTTCTGCAGTAAGAACAAAGATGAAAGCAGTGGGAAAACACAGGAGGGTTACAAATGGAAGAAGGCAGTGTCTGGACTCCCCGTAAAATTCTGTGAATGAGGCCAGGTGATGGCATGATAAAAGCCTTGTCTGGAAGCACCCATAATCAATAATGTTATTTATTTATTTATTACATTTATATCCCACCTTTTTCCCCCTTACTAGGAGCCCAAGGTGGTTTATATAGTCCTCCTCCTCTCCATTTTATCCTCACAACAAACCTGTGAGGTAGGTTAGGCTGAGTGCCAGTGACTGGCCCAAAGTCACCCATTGAGCTTCATGGCTGTGTGAGGACTAGAATCTCCCAAATCCCAGTCCAGCACTCTAACCACAATGCCACACTAGCAACATTTCTATACTGTCTGCAAATGAAGAATTGGACTCTGCAGCTCATGCAAAATGCAACGGCCAGATTAATAACAGGGACTAGAAGATCCGAACATATTAGACTGACTCTGGCTCACTTGCGCTGGCTGCCTATATGCTTCCGAGCTCGATTCATGGTGCTGTTTTAAACCTATAAAGCCCTACAAGGCTCAGAACTGCAATACCTAACAGAGTGCCTCTCCCGATATGAACCTACCCATAGTCTACGCTCAGCATCCAAGGTCCTCCTCCAGGTACCTCCTCCAAGGTTGGCTTGGAAGGTGGCAACAAGAGAGCGGGCCTTCTCAGTGATGGCCCCTCAGCTGTGGAATGATCTCCCCAATGAGACCCACCTGGCACCCACATTGTTATCTTTTCAGCACCAGGTTAAGACCTATCTCTTAGGCATTTGGCAGCATATGATGAGTTTCTAATCAGTCCTGGATTTGTCTTATGGTTATGGCTGATTGTTCAATGTTGTTTTTAGATATATGTTGTCTTCACGTATACTGTTTGTTTGTGTGTTTTATGTAAATGGTATTTAAACTTTTACATTGTATTTTAATGTTTTTCACTGTAGTTTAATGTTTAATGTGTTTTAACCTTTATAAACCACCCAGAAAGCCTCAGCTATGGGTGGTATAGAAATGATGATGATGATAATTGAGTTCAAGCTTAGGAGAGGATTCAGACTTGGGTTTTACATAGGAATATGCCTTATACCTTATCAGGCTGTTTCTCCATCTAGCCAGGGGTGCAGAACCTCAGGCACAGAGGCCAAATCCAGACCTCCAGGGAGCCCCAGAAGGCAACATACCCTCCCCTGACCCCACCCACTTTCCCCCAAATACCAATCATGTGGTGGTTTCTCATTTTTTGTGCAATCCCGCACACAATTCTAAAAGGATGAAGTGCCTTTCCTAAGGCCTAAGGCTAAACTAAATCTTCAGGTAATCGCGTATAGTGGAGCTCAAGTAATTGTGCATAGTAGAGCTAAGCATGTAATTTGAATCGGGATCACGGTACTCTATGGGGCAGGGGAGGCGGGTTAAACCTCTCCCCACCTGTTTTTCCCTGAAATCCCCACCATGCGGTAGTTAAAAGAAGAAAGAAAGTATATATTGGAGTCAATGGAGGCCTTTTTCCTTCTTTTAAACTACCAACCCAGGCAGAGAGGGAATTTGGTTGTGTGGGGGGGATGAACGGGGGAGGTTTAACCACCACCTGCCCTGGTGCACCATGTTCTCCATCCAAATTGGGTCCATGCACGCTTACACGAAGGTAAAGAAAATTATCACACATAGGTCCACTATATGCACTTACGCAAAAGTTTAGTTTGGCCCTCAGCTATTGGCAGAAGAAGCTTTAAGTTAAGATATGCTGGCATTTTGATTTTTGGCCCTGCTCCTTTTGCCTTCACCCCCACCCACCACTGGAGGGCCAAGTACTGCGCTCTCTGACTTTTTGCAGCTCTCCAGCCAGGGCTTCAGGCAGAAGTATTTCCAGCACCGCTTGCCTGAGCTCATTTGAACGGGAGGTGACACATGTTGAACTAGAGACCTGGCATTTGCCCTGCTACTGAGCCACCGTCCCTCTCTTTTGCCAGCTCACAAACTGAGCCAATGGGCTAGGAAATGGACCAGTAGCAATGAGAGCAGGAAGAACAACAGATTTCTTGGGTTATTTTTTTTGTCGCAGGCTCTTTAGAATGGATATAATTTTCCCTGGGGGAAATCCTTGAAATGATCTATCTTCTATCTGGAAAGAAAGACAGAAAATGGGAAAATTAATGTTATATATTGTCGTACGTTTGTTTGAGAAATCACAAAAATAAAACAAGAAAGAAAGAACATTGTATGGGGACTTAACTCTGCTTCCCTGGTGAGTTTTTTGGAGTAAAAATTCACCCCTGCACATTACATTGGCTGGGACAAAAAAAATAACCCAAACACCAAATTCAGTTGAGCTTTGAGGGGATTTTTTTTGTCCCAGGTGCTTTTTGTGTACAGAAAGAAAACTGTAAATGGCAATTGGCTGAAATTTGGTGACATTGTTTACTATCATACAGGTGATTAAAGGCTTTTCTGCACAGGCTTTTATTGTGTGCTCGTCATTCCTCTCTCACAGTTTTGACAGGTGCTTTTGATGATGTTGGGATCCTCCAGTTGCGTTCTGTTTTTTAAGAGCACTTGGGGGGGGGGGGTCTGGAGCAGGAAAAATGCAGTATATATTTTTTCCTGAAACAAAGCGCAAGTTCCCCACTAGTATAATTGTATTATTCTGCTATAACACAGTGCCACCTAGAGGTTATGTAGTGGAAAGTACAGAAAGGCAGTAAAGGAAAAGCTGTGTATAGATCCAAATCTCAATTCTGTGACAAAACCAGAAGTAGAAATAGCAGGTCTAGAAAAGCTCTCCTAGAAGGACTACATTTTGGGTCTACTTCTGCATAAATTCTGCAATAAAACTTGCACCTGGGGTAAAATTTACCCCACACAGTAGGTTGGCTAATCATTAATACGTGAAAAGTTGAAAAAACGCTCCAGACACTCGAAGGGCCAGTTCCCTGCTGTATCAGACCAAGCTCTATCCAATCTGAAGTTCTGTTTCCAGCATTAGTGAGCCAGAAAATGGAGTGAGTACCAGAGTTCACGTGGGTATTCTGAGGAGTTTTCCTCCATTTGAATTCTGACCAAAAAAATCTGGGTTTCAAAATATTGGTAACAAAGGGCTAAAAATAGATTCAAAGAATCCCATTTCTAGTTTTTTAAAGTATTACAAAGTATTTTTTCCTTTCATAAAATTGTACCAAAAATTATTTCAGATGCCTTGAGTGAGGAGAGGGGTGGGGTTTTTTCCCCATTTTTTTAAAAATGTACTTCGGTCTGTTCTTACTGGGAAAAGACAGAAGAAGGAACAGAAATCCCTTCCCCCTCTCCACCAGTTTGCAACTTTCCAGGCAAATAGCTCTGGAAGGAAAACAGATCCCACATTTTGAATTCCCCTCCAGTAAATATATTTATTAAAGCAGAACCTGAACATCTGGAATGGGGTCTGGAGGAGGGGACAAACTTCAGAAACATTCTCAGTTGACTTTGATCCATCTGGATGAATCTCCAGGGTAGCCTTCCCCAACCGGTGTCTTCCATTGGCCATGCTAGCTGGGGATGATAGGAGTTGTAGTCCAACACATCTGGAAGGCGCCGCATTGGGGAAGGCCAGTCTAGTAATACTTGCTTGGTATCTGTTTTGCTCAGGATTGTACCATGTTGGAATCATAAATATATAACGGACCCTATGATTCACCCTTTCTGGATTTTCAGTTCTAGTGACTGCCTGAGTGGCAGGGCTTAATTATGGGAAACAATACCAATCAGGGCTGGCCCAAGACACTTTGCTGCCTGAGATGGACAAGACAGCGCCCCCTCCCATTCCATGTACAAAAGCCAACTGGATCTTTCGTTAACACTGCCCATGGGACAGCATCCTCCACCCCACCGGAAGGCAGCAGGGTAGCTTAGGGGGTGAAGGGCAGGCTGCATGGCACACACAACTCTTTCCTCCAACACATTGCTGCCACCTCCCAGCATCTGCCTCCTGAGGCGACCACCTCACTCTGCCTAATGGTAGGGCTGGCCCTGATAGCAATGCAGCAAACTATTGGAAGTAAGGGGTATGCCAAAAAAAAATCCCTCTGACATTATTTTGATAAGATGTAATCTGAAACAATATCTGTGCTCTGAACTCTGTCCCCTGTGACTGTGTTTTGACAGGCACACTAGGATACAGTAGAGAAATGTTTGTCTAGTCCAATCCAAATCTCAGTGTAATTAAACCAAAAGAAATCTTGTGAAGGGCCACAAATTCTGCATAAATTAATGCTTTGATTCTTTTTAATAGACAGTATAACTTCACCTCTGTCTGCTGGACATTAAAGACAGCTTTGGCCAGTGATCGTTCTGAGCCATTCAAACTCCCTGTCATGTGTCTTACACCTCCCTTTGACTCTTTCTAATGCTCTCTGATTTTCCTTCTAGGATTGAAAGCCTCTCTCCAGAGACTGCAGCTTGAGTATGTGGACGTTGTCTTTGCAAATCGACCAGACAATAACACCCCGATGGAAGGTTAGTGAGAGATTTAATAAAAGCTTTTTTGCTTGATTGACCCTAGCTCATATACTGATCATGGCAGGATATAAAAATGATTCTCCTTAAGTATTCCGTTAGGGCAAATGATATGGGAAACATCTCAATCTTGAATCTTCAGGATGTTTAATATTTCCACTCTCGGTAAGTGTGTGTGTGTGTGCGCGCACGCTCTGCACTTTGGAAAATGTGAATGTATTTTACCCCAGGGCTATGATTATAAGTATTCCTAAATATTATAAGTATTCCAAATATTTCCTTTGACGCTGTTCTCTCCCCCTGTTTAAATATTTCTTTACTTTAGTCAAACAAATTTAAATTGGCTTAAGTTGATATCAGCATTTCTTTGCAGCTTCAAGTCTGCATACAGGCCACAGCCAGACACAGAGGCTGAAACTAGACGTTACAGAGATTGCATGGCTTTTGTTCTTCTCTCCCCCATAGCATCTAGAAAAGTAAAACTGTGTGATGTGATATTGCAATATTTTCTCCACATCTGTTCACCACAGAGGTAGTTCAGATAGGTGGTACATTACTCCTGCAAGGCTTCACCTAATGCTTCCAAATTACAGCCAATATTCTTGAAAAGGGTGTGGTCACACTGGTTCATACTTTCATCTTTGGTGGGAATACTCTACAGTGCAGGAGTTTTGGAAGATGGTTGCTGATTATGTCAGGAATTTCTTCATGTTTAGACCACTGGTAACTCCTAAAGCAATGCTTCTTCATCTTTTTGAGCCTAATGATCCTGGATTCCTGCATAAAGACCTTCGATTAATACAATTTGGGAGACTATAAGTATGTTTAAACTTACTCAGCAAGTGCAGCGAGCAAGGAATCTAACTTGAAGAATGATATTAGGACACCATGGTTTCCATCCATTTCCTACACTGAGGCACTTCAAACTTCTGATAAAGTTCCAACAAAGTACAGTGGCCGGTATTTTTTTTCTGATTAATACACACAAACACACAAAATGAGATTCACTTATGCACGCTCCTTTTATATGTTGTAGAGCCTGTATTTTTACTTTGCTTAGATATTGAGCTCCTACTTAGGTCGGTTTTGTTGTAGATGTTCCATAAGCATATCAGTTATAGACTAAGATGTATAATTAGTGAATCCTTTGTTTCTTTAGTGATTTTGATTTATTATTATGTATGTTCTTCTTTTTGTTGCCTTTATTTTGTTAACCTTATTTCAAAATAAAATAAATCTCATGAGAAAACAAAAAAGGGGTAGTTCGAGTCAAATTGAGTGTCATCATATCCCCGTTACTGGTTGCTGTGTGAAGTGGGAAATTCAACATGGTCAGATTATCCCAATGGTAAAGTGGTTATGGCAGAGGTGAGGAACTTCAGACCTGGGGGCCAAATCCAGCTGTCCTGGGTCCCATTATGGCTCTCTAGGGTTTCCCAGATGACCATGCTACCTTCCCCTGATCCCACTTCCTTTCCCCCAACCAGCAATCATTTGGTGGCTTCACAGCTTTTGTGCAGTTTTTTCCCCTTCTGAAAGGCTAAAATGCCTCTCTTAAAACTGGCTGTAAGAGCTCTAAGCTAAAATATGCTGGTATTTCGTTTTTTGGCCCTATCCCTTTTGCATTTGGCCCCATCCCCTTAGCCTGCAGCCCTGCCCACCACTGGAAGGCAGCCCCTGAGAGCTTCTCCAAAACTGAATTCAGCCCTCAGGCTGAAAGAGGTTCCCCACCCCAGGGTGGGAATTATTCTTGGTGGGGAGGGTTTTTCAGCAGCATCCGACTGTGACAAATGTCTATCTTGTATTGCACTTGTGGCAGTGAAACCTCTGGTAGTGATTGGCTGAGCTAATACAAACTGCTCGAGATGGGGAATTGGTCTAATCCAGTTTGATTCATCTCAAGCCAAGTATCTATTGAAGGACGGCATATCCTGTATTCAAGGGGCCCCAAATTAGTAAACAACACTGTGCTTTTAAAATGGCTGCCTTGCCTTCAGTGTGCATATGACTTAGAGGCAATAAGCAGTATGCAGATGACTTAGCTGCCAACAGCCTCTTCATTGTACCTAATAACACCTCTGCAAAACCAAAAGCTTGTAACCAAAGCTCATATTTTCTGGGGCCATGGCTGCCACTGGAATAATACCATACCAAGCTACTGTGATTCCATAGATGTTTTCAGAAGCCAATGGGAATATTTACTTCCTAGAACCACTTTATGCATTATCGTTTCCTCCCTGGAGAGTGATCTCTGTTTAAGAAACACTGTGTAAACTTTTTCCAGAGGGGTAGCCATGTTACTCTGGCTGGATCTACACAACGCTTTTTTTTCACTTCCAATGAGGTTTCACCACCCGCCTTTCACACTACGCAGTACCTGACTCGAATTGGAACCGGAATTTCCCACTTCCGTACTCCCACTTTCAATACCCTAATATCACGGTACTTCCCCTTACTGTGCTCTGATTTTCCGCCTTTGCTACAGTATCCGGTCATAGTCCCCTCCCCCGCCTGTCCATATACGGTGGTGTTTGTATTTCCCTCCTGTCCAATCACAGCTCTCGACGGCCCCATGTCTTCTTCCGGCTATTGATCGCATAGCTTCCTCAGCAGCCCCTGTTTCCTCAGCAACAAGCAAAGGGCTGGATGTGCGCATGCTTGTCTGATCTCAGCTGCTAAGCAGGGTCGGCCCCGGTCAGTAGTTGGATGGGCAACCGCCTGGGAATCAAGATTCCTGCACTGAGCGGGGAGTTGTTCTATCCCTTCAAAGGAGACTAAGTGTTACCCCCTCCTATCCCCCGCTCTGGATGTTCTTTTAAAAATTAAGGTGTTATCCTCGCAGAATCGGGGCTTCTCCGCAATGTTTTTTTTTCTAATTCAGGCATGATCTTCGAAGAGTCGAAGTTGTGAAGCTTTGAATCTTCAAAGATCATGCCTGAATTAGAAAAAAAATCATTGTGGAGAAGTCTCGATTCTGCGAGGATAACGCCTTAATTTTTTAAAAAAAAAAACATCCAGAGCAGGTGATAGGAGGGGGTAAAACTTAGTCTCCTTTGAAGGGATAGAACAACCCCACGCTCAGTGCAGGAAGCCTGATTCCCAGGCAGTTGCCCATCCAACTACTGACCGGGGCCAACCCCACTTAGCATCCGAGATCAGACAAGCGCGCACAGGAAAACAGCACAGTGCTCGAGTGTGAACCAAGCTCACGCATTCGATGAAGCACTGCAACCGGGAAAATGGGTGAGTGTGAATAATCACATTTTAATGCGAGAGCGTTTAACCCGACAGGACACCGAATTCATTGCAATGGCGGGTGCAATGTAGATCGGCCCTCTGTTGCAGCCAAAACAACAAAGAGACTAACAACTGACATAAGCCTTCATGGACACTGCCCATGTCATCAGATTCATGAAGTGTTAACTCATTTTACATCCCCTCACACCGTATGTGTCTACAGATCCGCCGATTTGAGGTTAACACATGCATTTGATGAAGGGGACAGTGCCCACAAATGCTTATGCCAGAATGAACATGTTAGTCTTTAGGGTGCAATCCTATCTGGTTCAGACAGAAAAAAATCCTGCAACTCCATGCTGGCTGGGGAATGCTGGGAGTTGTAGGAATTTTTTCTGCCTAAACATGGGCTTTCTTCACACGGAGCTTTTATCCTGCGATTGAGATTGCTCCTTCAAGGAAGTTTGCGGGCTCTTTACATGACACCATGATCTTCCAAGGTGTCTCCTGCACTAAATGCCCTTTGTTCCATTTTTAAATAGATCGCAGATAATGAGCTGTCAAATTACCCTGTTGTGTTCCGCTTGAGTTCCCTCTGTGAAAAGAGGAAAAGCAGCAAGAAGAGGAGAGAGATCAATGAAAGATAATGGAAGACTCAGATACAGGGAGAAGGAGCGGGAAAGGAAGCTGGTGAAAAAGGGAGTCGTTGTGATCCTGCATTTAAAATGGAAGCAGAAAGCCCCGTTTTAAATGCAGGATTTTAGGCTGGTGTAGAGATACCCATGCATAGGATTGTGCCCTAAGGTGCCACAAGACTCTTTGTTGTTTTTACTGTGTAAACTGTAACATATAACATGTGGCATGGTTGTTGTTTTTTCTGCACAGATCAGGCACAGTTTTTCCTAGAGGTAGATTAAGCTCTGTGTAAATTAATCTCAATGTAAGTAATTTTAAAGCACAATACAGCCCTTTAGTGTAAATTGGAACAAACACCAATATCAATTTCTGAAAGATTGCTTTGATGTGATGCTCACTGACAATGCCCTGTGGTTATAAGGTCGAGCACTTTTGCTGGAGACGGAGACTAGTGCAAATTTGCCAGCGTTTGATGAGGTCACAGATCATAACATGTTTTGTATCTTAGAGGGAGACATAACCTTTTTGTCCCGTCACTTGTAATGAAGAGAAAAATAAAACAGGACTGCAATCTTGCACATAGTTAGGGCTGCTTGAAGTCCAATAATAACTATAAAAATAATTAAACTCGGTGGGATTTAAGCCAGTGAACTTTACACAGGATTGCAGTCACGGCATATACAACCACATGTCCATATACACAGATGGTTCTTGCAACATTTATGTAATTGGCAATTTCGTACAGGCATGTTTCTGAATTACTGTTCCTCTTGGCTGTCTGTATTAAAACAAGAACCATGGAGATAGCCCAGACATTTACCTGGTTTGCCAGACACGCTGGGCTCATCATGGGTTGATTACACCCTGATGAACCACGGTGCATGCTGGGCACCATTTTGAATATGCAAGCCCTGATCGGGCAGTTGCTGTGTCATCTGAACCCAGCCACTGTGGGTTATTTGAGAGTTAAACAACCCTCGCATAACCCTACTACAAATTGTGGGTTATGTGAGGATTGTTTAACCCTCAAATAACCCATAGTGGCCGAGTTCATATGACATGGCAACCCCCCAATTGCCTCGATTGGGGGTTGCATATTAAAAATGGCACCCAGTACACACCAGAGCTCATTGGAGATTAAACAACCCATGGTAAGCCTGGCATGTTGAGCGAACCGGACTATAGTCAGGCCCAGCTCTAGTAAGCCAAAGGCAATAAGAATAGTTGCAGGTGTGGCTACTCTCCTTTGCTATTGCTTTTTTTGACCAAAGCAGTCGCACCAACACCCCTGTCTTGCAGCTGTTAACACTGTGCTTTGTTTATTTTGTCCCTGATAGTTTGAGGACATCCATTTCTACTTTTTGTGCATTTCGCATCCATGTAAGCTTCTGCCTTGGGATTGTGAGTGCCCATTTTTCTTAAGACAAGGTTTGGAAATGTGCCTCATCAAAGATTCAAGGCAGCATAGCTTAAAGGGCAGGAAATATTCTCTGATTTCCCTCCCAACACACACATTGCAAGAGTGGACAAAATCCTGCACTGCTCAAGGAGTGTTTCACTGCTTTGACAAGGCAGGGAGAAAGGGAGCCTTCATCCCCCTTCTATAGTGATAAGCTCTGGGCCATTTTGAAGCAGAAAACAGCTACGAGGGATGATGGAAGAGTACATAGGATGACTACTTACACATTTCCAAAAAAGAAGAAATGTGTCACCAAAAAAGAAGACAAGGCAGATCTGCATAAAATGTGCTTTTGGTAATTTATATGTATAGATGCCAATTTAGAAATAATTACTATGATTTAAATAGAAATATGCTACATCTCCCCACTATGGGGAAGACTGTGACCAGCTGGCATATGTGCTTGTTCAGTCTGCTGGCTTGTGCTAAATGAGGATGGCCAGCTTCAAGGCCCCTTTTCTAATGATTTGTTATCTTTAAGCCAGACTTGGACTGGACAGACCTTCAAATAGAGGATGCCTTCAAACAGAGGACTGTCCTCCGACAGCCCTTCAAAATAGGACATAGGACACATGGCCAGCTTAAGAGTCTACCCATTCAACCTCATACTAAAGAAAGGGAATGGGGACTTCTTGTTCCTGCCCTGTTCTCGAGGAAAATATATCAGCTCCAGCAGTGCAAGTCACTGCTTTCACTGCTGTCATTTAAGCTGATCCATTGGACTGGTCAATATTCATCAGAGGAAGTTCTCTCTATTGCCAGGACTCAAGGCTGCAGAGGGACTTGAACTGGCAACCTGTGGGATGTCTGGTTGCAGGCAGGGACCCATCCTATGCACTATAAAAGGCAGGTGCCGTAAAACTCTTCATTAGAAAGAAGCAGATATGCGGGGACCTAATTATTTACAACATTTGTATACCGCTCCATATCTAGAACAGATTTCAGAGCGATGAACACAAGAGATAAAAGAGTAAAAGGGTTGAAAGGTTAAAACACCAGATTAAAATTATGCTATTTTTTAAAACAGAATACCAGTAGAAATTGTGACTGGTCAATTAAGGAATGCCTCCTGGAAGAAGTGCTGTTTTCAGGAGGTGCCGGAAACAGCCCAGTGTTGGTGCCTGCCTGACCTCCAGGGGCAGGGAGCTCCAAAGAAAGGGAGCCATCATGCTGAAGGCTCTTTTCCTGATGGACTCCAACCGGGCTATGGGTCCATGTGGAACCACCAGGAACATGCCCTCCGATGACCTCAGTGACGGGGCAAGCTGGTAAGGGAGAAGGCGCTCTCTCAGGTATCCTGGTCCCAAGTTGTTTAGGGCTTTGTACGCTAGTACTAAAATCTTAAACCTGGCCTGGTAGCGAATAGGCAGCCAGTGCAGTTCCCTCAGCAAAGGAATTACATGCTGAAAAAGGGGCAGCTCCCGACAACAGCCGACCTGCTGTGTTCTGCGCTAGCTCCAGCTTCCGGAGCAGCCTTAAGGGCAGCCCCATGTAGAGTGCGTTCCAGTAATCCAGTCTTGAGGTTACTAGCGCCTGTATCACTTTGGCCAAGCTATTCCTGTCCAGGAGAGGCTGTAGTTGGCAAACCAGCCAAAGCTGGTAAATGGCACTCCGAGCTGTCATGGCCACTTGGGCTTCCAGCGACAGTGACAGATCTAGGAATACCCCCAAACTACGGACCTGATCTTTCAGAGGGAATGCAACCCCATCCAGAACAGGGAGTGCAGTCCCATCCTATCTCCTAGATTCGGGAACCTCTCATCCCCAGGGCAAAACAAATGAGTTTTGTGTCTAATTGGTCTTCCTCAGGTCCAACAGCTTATAATTCAGGCGTGTATGAGTTGCATTGTTAAAAATGAAATTACAATTGCATTCAGTGCACAGACAATCCAAATTCTGCAAATAAAAGCCACTTTCTGCAACTCGTATAATTGATGCATATTTGAATAATTCAAATATTTGAATGACTCCTTAATTTGTGTATGATTTGTTCTAACGTTTTTGTCAATTAGCATAATTTCTTGTAATATTTTTGCTTATCTGGATTATTTGTTCTAACATTCTGCCAGTTGGGGCAAGGAGTGATTCATGGCACTGAAACACTGACTTCTGACCATTGAGAATCTTACAGTGCAGTTCTGTGCATGTCTACTCAGAAGTAAGTCCCACTGAGTTCAATGGGACTTACTCCCAGGTGAGACAGTATAGGATTGCAACCTTATTCAGCAATCCCACCAATTCCTGCAGCCCTGCCAGGCACAGCCCAAGGACTTTAAAGCAAATCTTCACATTCGTAGGAACATAAAGAGCAGCCATCTCTAATCTGGTGCCTTCCTGATAGACGTTTTGGCCAGTGGAGGCTGGTGGCTCCGATTTCAGTGGGGCTTTGAATCCATTCTGGGTTTCAGTCAGGACCAGCCAGAACTCTAAAGGAGCTATCCCAGGTTACTGAACCTGTTTTGTGGGATAGGGTTCAGCACTAGGGATGGGGTTACTCACCCCATCCCGCGCTGCTCACCCGACCTCCACCAGCTGGCCGCTCCCTCGCCAAGCCACCATTTTACGTACAAATGGTGGCTCAGTCTTTTTCATAAATGCCCATTTACAGAAATGATGGCCATAAAGGGGCCATTTACATAGCATTACAGGCATAAATGGTCTATTTATGCCTGTAATGTTGTGTAAATGGCCCTTTATGCCTGCCATTTGCATAAATCATAGAATCATAGAATAGTAGGGTTGGAAGGGGCCTATAAGACCACTGAGTCCAACCACTTTTTTATAAATAAATGGTTATTTACAAAAAAAGGCCGAGCCTCCATTTTACAGAAAATGGTGGCTTGGCGAAGGAGCAGGGGCCCACACACTAGCCCGACTCGGCATGTGCCGAGTCCAGCAAGTGTGGGAATCTGTGGACTGGCATCCAAAGGGCCAAGCCAGCAACAAATAGCCGATCTTTGAGCCCAACCGTACGCTCATGCCATCCCTATTCAGCACCTTGGATAGCTCCTTTAGAGTTCTGGCTGGTTCTGACTGAAACCCAGAATGGATTCACAGCTCCACCGAAATCAGAGCCAACAGCCTCCACTGGTTTTGGACTACAACTCCCAGCATTCCTGACCATTGATCATACTGGCTGAGAATTGAAGTCTAAAACATCTTGGAGGTCACCGTGTTCAAGAAGGCTGCTCAAAAGTCTCAGGAAAGTAGATTTTAGCACATTCTGCATTTTTTTCTGCACTCCTGGAGACTCATGGGCCACACAAAATCTTGTTCATAATATACAACCAGGAGAGTACTGCTGCATTCACATCCTGCATGTGGGCTTCCCATTGGGGCACCTGGTTTTCCACCCTGGGAACAGAATGCTGAACTAGAAAAGACTTTGGTCTGATCCAGCACAGCTCCTCTTATGTTCCTATGCCTTTTCTAAGATGATGTTGCTGCCACACATGCATATATCATATAAAACCAAGGAAGTATGACTAATCAGCTAAGATTTCTTCAATCAGGTGAGAACCCAAATATAGACTTTCTAGCAAACAGCTCAGGCAACCTAACTTGTGCATAAAGATATGCATGATTGTCCCTGAGGAGGAGCACTTTTTTTATATACTCAAATAGCATTGGGCTACCACATACACATTTCCCCACCCCCATCCCCCCGCCCCCGATCCACCAGGTTACAGCACATTTTTGAAGTCTACCTCCCTGTTTGCATTTACAGATGTATGTACAGTCAATTGCAAAACCTTGTTGTACAATGACACGCAAGTCCTCTGTGACTCATCCCATTAATCCTCAGGAGAGATAATAAATAGACATCCGAGAGCAGATGATTGAGGAGGAATGTTTGTCAGCATAGTCTACACACTTTTGCAGCTCCCCCATTTGGTTATAGTGACAAGTATTTACGCTTCTGTGTGCCGAAGGCTAAGTGCTTTCACTTGAGTCACTGAAGACGTTGAAATATTACCAGCAGAATGGCAGCACTTTTAACAGCCTTCTGGGCAACCTATAAAGCTAATTCAAAGAGAGAAGGACTATGCAATCCTATACATGTCTACTCAGAAGTAAGTTCTGTTGTGTTTAATGGGGCTTACATTCTCCTAGGGTAAGTGGGTATGGAATTGCAGCCTTAGGGACAGTTCCTTTCTCCAAGACCACTTCATAGTCCACCTGGTAAGCGCTTCCTGCTGTTGAACTATCTTGTGTAGTTCTATAAGACATGGCAGGAGGAAGCAGTGAAGTATGCGTTACATTTGCCGCTTGTGGACAGCTCCTTGGTCCTTCCTTCTTAAGTGATCGTGTCTTTTCCCAGCAGTGGTATTGGCTGTTCCACAAATTAACACACTTCTTTGCTTCTCATTTTTTGACAAAGCATAAAGGAACCCTTTGAAGAAATATTGGATCCCAGAGAGAAACCTTTTATGTTGCACAGTTATGAAGTATTCACATGGATGGCAATGAGGAACAATGGTAAACTCACAGTATTTTGTCAGGGCATCAGTACCGTCCCTTTGCACCCTTCCGCTAAGCAACACATATAATAAAACTGCAAAGCTGTTATTTCTCTTGGCATTCAGAGTGGGTGTATAACTTGTAGAAGAGCAAAGATAGACTGTTAAATAAAGGCTGCGTGGCAAAGTCAGTATTCGCAGGGCATCCATTATGTTGTAATGAGTAGTGGCCGAAATATTGGAAGTGCACAATGTGAGTAAACAACGTTATTAATTAAGGATAACCCCCAACCCTTGCTGGGTATCTGTCAATGTTTATACATCGGTTATTAAATATCAGTTGCCTTAAAGCTAGTACAGTGTTTGGCTCACTATTATTTGGAAGGTCCACATGGAAAATCCACAAATACGGTGTCAGTATCATTATGCATTTGGCTATCTCTTAATAATGCTTAATGGGGCTTTCACCAGGCAATGAATGGCTGTTCAGGGACTTACCAAAAGGATATTAATGTTCCTTGTGACTGGATATATCCTTCTCCCCAGCCTTTGGAAGGTGTGTGACATCCTTCCACTGGTGAGAGGGGTTTGGTTACATTTTGTAGCAACTCTGAATTTGGGCAGAGAACTGAGAGCTTTCATGTGAAGTTGGTTAAAACTGAAACGGTTGGTTGTGCTACCTGGTCTTAGGTGGCTGCTGTCAGGAATAAATCTGAGCATGTGGAGATATCTGGCAGCTCAGATTCAGAATCAGAATGGGAACAGCAAGAACAAAGGGAGGCACCCTCCGTAGTGAGCCCATGATGAGACTTTCTTCCTAAGACCTTGACACACAAATGGCCCAGTCTGAATGGCTCCCCCATTCCTCCACCATGAGAATTCAAGTTTTGGAGGGAAAGGAGGGAAAGGGACATGACTTGAGGGATGCTAGGGTCCATCCAAGAGTGAAGCAGGAAAAGTTAGAGGCAAGGCTCAGATGCTTCACCAAGTTGGCCACTTGTGGAAGCCAACATAGGAGGGAGCCACCCTAAGGGAGGGGCATCCCTGCATGGCTATTCTGGCCGTGAAGTTCATGCCCAGACTGCTGGTATCTTCTCTAACTTCAACTGCGTATCCTCTATTGATATTTGTAGATGTGTGGATTAGCTGGTTCTATGCAGTCTGAGAGTTTCCTAGAACCTGCATTTGTAAAGAAGCTAGTTGTTTACTAATAAAGTAGTCTTGGCCTGAAGCTTTGTTTCCTGGAGTGCGTTGATTGCAAAGGGAGAGGATGAAGGAATGGGACAGCTGTTTGCTTCCAATAGGCCAGAGGTGGAGGAACCTTGGCCCTCCAGATGTTGCTGGCTGGATGACAGTTCCCAGCATCCCTGACCACTGGCCATGCAGGCTGGGGCTGAAGGGAGTTGGAGTCCAACAACATCTGGAAGGCCACAGATTACCCAGCCCTACAGGACTTCATTTTGAATGAGGATACTGATGTCTTATGGTGTCTTGGTAATATCTGTTTGCTTGTAGAAGAAGATCCTATTGCTATAGGATCTTCTTCTACAAGCAAACAGATATTACCAAGACATCATAAGACATCAGTATCCTCATTCAAAATGAAGTCCTGTAGTGCTTCTTCTAGACTTCTCACCATGTGGGGATGTGAGGAGTACCTAATTGTACGTTTAGGGATGTATGCAAATTTTGGTTTTGCTCACAAAACTTCTGAGCATGGCCTCTTCGAAGCCCCAAGCGTGAGCACAGCACTTGCCCACCAGAAATGTTTGCAAATCATCAACTATGTGTTCATGTTCATCTTGTTTCTGATTCCAAGTTCAATTTGTGCAAATTTCCTAATTTGCGCAAAACTCCCCAGTAGACAAAATCAGACCTGCTTTGGACTATGGAGGAATTTGGTGCAACTTAGGAAATTTTTGCAAATTTCGGGAGATTTACGCAAATTTCAGGAGATTTGCACAGATCTTCCATTTGATTCCTGATCAATTTGTGCACATCTCCCATTCATGCAAAGCAAGCACCAATTGCAAATGCAGACTGGAATTGACCGCGAGATGAGCGGCAAGATGATGTTCAGAGAATCCTAGTGATCTTGAACATCCCTCGTTCTCCCATCCCTACATACATTTTGCACTTCAATCTAAGGGCTAACAAGAGAGCTCAGGATTTAAAACCAAACCCTGCAAACTGACAACCTGCAAGGCTGCATTCATGTGAACATCCATACCAGTATCAGATATTCATGGAGGCACCAGTCATGAGCATGGAAGATTTCTATGCAATCCTGAGCATCTGTCTGGCAGATAACAGGGACACAGCAAGGAGAGTTGCTGTGCAGAAACATCCTATCACATGGATAAGCTCTTAGGAAGTGGCAAAGAAACCTGCATCTACAGTCAGGGCCAGAAATATTGGGACAAGGATAACTACTTTGGCAGTTGGCCTCTGTACAGTACCACATTGAAGTTGAAAGGAAACACACCCAGATGGGAGCAAAGTCAGGACTTTCAGCTGTAATTCAAGGTGTTTGACAAAAGTGGGGCACTAACCATTCAGGAAGGACAGCCAGTGGCATACACACACACCCATCATTGGTGGCTCATAAGTAATGGAACGAATGGCTGACAAGCAGCTGCATGGCCAGGTGTGGCCTGTTTCCTGGGTACCCCATGACCAATCAAGCAGAGAAAAGGCCTGGAGGTGGTTCTGAGTGTGACATTTGCATTTGGTAGCTGTTCACTGGAACTCCCAACATGAGGTCCAAAGAAGTGTCCATGCACGTGAAGGAGGCCATCATTAGGCTGAGGAAACAAAATAAACCCATCAGAGAGATAGCAAAAACAATGGGAGTGGCCAACACAACAGTTTGGAACATCCTGAAAAAGAAGGAATTAACTGGCAAGCTCAGCAACAGCAAAAGGCCTGGCAGACAATGGTAGACAACTAAAGTGGATGACCGCAGAATGCTGCTCATGGTGAAGAGGAACCCTTTCACAACATCTAGCCAGGTCAAGAATGTTCTTGAGGAGGTAGGCATGTCATTGTCAACATCTACAGTCAAGAGATGGCTTTATGAATGTAAATACAGAGGCTTCACAACAAGGTGCAAACCACTGATAACGCTCAAGAACAGACAGGCCAGATTAGCCTTTGCCAGCAAACACCTACAAAAGCCTGCCCAGTTCTGGAATAAGATTCTTTGGACTGATGAAACCAAGATTAACTTGTACCAGAATGATGGGAAGAGAAAAGTATGGAGAAGGAAAGGAACAGCTCATGATCCAAAGCATACCACATCATCTGTCAAACATGGTGGAGGCAGTGTTATGGCATGGGCATGTATGGCTGCCAATGGAACCGGGTCACTGGTGTTTCTTGATGACCTGACTGCTGATAAAAGCAGCAGGATGAATTCTGAAGTGTATAGGGCTATACTTTCTGCTCAGATTCAGCCGAATGCTGCCAAACTGATAGGGCGCCGCTTCATATTGCAGATGGATAATGACCCAAAACATACAGCAAAAGCTACCCAAGAGTTTCTCAAGGCAAAGAAGTGGGATGTTCCAAGTCAGTCACCTGATCTCAACCCAATAGAACATGCTTTTCACTTACTGAAGACAAGACTGAAGGCAGAAAGACCCACAAATAAGCGACAGCTGAAGGCAGCTGCGGTAAAGGCCTGGCAAAGCATCTCGAGGCAGGAAACTCAGCATTTGGTCATGTCTATGGGTTCCAGACTTCAGGCAGTCATTGACTGCAAAGGATTTTCATCCAGGTATTAAAGGCGACCCTTAAGTTTGAAATGATGTTGGTTTGTTCCATTACTTATGAGCCACTAATGATGGGGGGGGGGGTATGCCACTGGCTGTACTTCCTGAATGGTTAGTGCTCCACTTCTGTCAAACCCCTTGAATTACAGTTGAAAGTCCTGACTTCACTCCCATCTGGGTGTGTTTCCTTTCAACTTCAATTTGGTGGTGTACAGAGGCCAACTGCCAAAACAGTTATCCTTGTTCCAGTATTTCTGGCCCTGACTGTATAAGCAGGCCTATGAGAGCCAGTGTAGCAGTTAAGAGTGCTGGACTGCGACTCAAGAGATCTGAGTTCTAGTCCCCACTTGACCATAAAGATCATTGGGTGACTTTGGGCCAATCGCTGACTCTCAGTCTAACCTACCTCATATGGTTCTTGTGAGAATAAAATGGAGAGGAGGAGGAGAATCATGTATGCCACCTTGGGCTCCTTGGAGGAAAAGGCGGGATATAAATGTAACAAATGAATGAATGAATGAATGGTACCTTGATCATGTGCAGAATGCTGGAAATGACTTCCTCTATGCCAAAGAGTCCATGGCACCATCTAACAAGAAAAGCATTGAAATGAAATGCTGGAAGCCACAATGCCACCTCATTCTCCCAAGCTATAACTTTCAATATGGTATGGAAATCTCCCAAACCATAATCTCCTAAGCCACAACTTTCCATTTTCTTTTCCTTTCAAACTCACCAAAATTAATACAGATTTTGCAAAAGTAAAGCACATTTCCCATGCGCATCAGCTGGACTTGCATAGGAGAAGGGGGTGGCTGGGTTGTGCCCATTTCTTTTGGCTTAGTGCAGACCACAGTGTCAGGATCCCATAGATCAGCATTCCGCAATCTGGTTCTCTACAGATGTTACAGACTACAACTCCCATCATTCCCAGCCAGCATGGGGCTGTGGCCATGGATGATGAGAGGTGTAGTCTAAAACCAGCAGAGCACCAGTTTAGGGGGGCAGGTGCTCTAAATCCTGCAAAGCCTCGTGCATCAGGGATGGGGAATGTGTGGCCTTCCAAATGTTGGACTGTAACTCCAATGATCCCTCACCATTGGCTATGCTGGCTAGGGCTAATGGGAATTGCAGTCCAGCAATGCCTGGGTGGTCACACTTTCCTCACCTCTGCTCTATATCTCAAGCATCATGGAGATCTAGTTTATTCATAATCCCTGTTTTCTCCTTTTCCATTTTCTGAAAATTAATTCTCCCTACCCAAGAACTTTAGTTTACTTATTTTTACTATTTCGTTTTGATTACTTTAGGAAAAGCAACATCCTTAAGTTGGGGTGGGGTGGGGGTTATCTACATTCATTTGATGATTCTCAGACCTTTACCTTTGATTCTTCAGGTTTGATTTATCGTGAATCCTGAAGAATCCACCCACTCTCCCTCTCATTATGACTTATGAGCCTTATGACTCATGAGGCGAACTGAGATGGCTGAGGGCTCCCTGGGAGCATCTTTGAGAGGTTCATATATGAAATGGAGCCAGTGTGTGCATTGGTGGGGGTGGGGTAGGGGTGGGGGAATGTAAGACTGTTTCTGGGGAAAGGAAGAATAATGGGGACCACGCATCTTTGTGCATGTCCTAGAGTGACAGGAGGGCAAGCAGCTGTGGGAAGTTATCCTCTCCCTCCTATATTAGGAAGATACAGAAGAGAATACAAAGAACTCAACATGGTGTTTGTGATAATTACACCGCTTGCGCCACTGTCTTTTGGAAATGCTCTTACTGTGTGACAGCTCATGTGATCTGAGTGTCATGCAGAAAGCGTTGTTGCTGTGATTCCCTGGCACTGTGGAAAGGAGCCTGTGTGCAAGCTCTTATTTTCTATTGTGTAAGGGAAATATCCATGGAACTGCAATTGACACTTTTGTTAACCCGTTTTCTACAGCATTCATGTTACATGTCACAACTGGTGTGAAGGAAGCCCAGGAAAATAACATTTGCATACGATTCAACTGCCCCTATTTCTCAGGGATGATCAGTCCTTATTTTCTGGGCTGTTTCCCTGGTAAATCTCTGTCCCTCTTGTTGTCCCCGTTTTCGCCTTTTTGGGACACCTTGTTAAACTATTTAGCGTGAGTTGCTAAACTTGTCATTCAACAAGGTTCGGCTTCTTGTCCCAAAGTCTCTAGAAATTAAATCCCAGAGTGGGGAGCAGTTGCTCCGATTTCAGTGGGACTGTAAATCTATTCTGGGGTTCAGTCAGAACCAGCCAGAACTCTAAAGGAGCTGTCGAAGGTGCTGAACCTTATCCCCAAAATTGCAGGCAGTGTGCAGCCCTGATTCAGATTGGGACCACCATGCTCAGGGAGGGGAGGGTTAAATCTTCCCCCCACATACACACCATTTCCTTGCAAAACTCCCTCCTCCGTGTAGGAGGTTTTTTTTAAACACCCCAAATCTGCAAGGGGGAATTTTGGAGGAAAATGGTTATGTGTATGGGGGGAAGGTTCAAACCCCCCCTCTCGGAGTGTGGTGGTCCCAATCTGAATCAGGGTCACACTTGCTTACATTAAAGTTAAAAATAGAGGAAAGCCTCAGCTAAATGCTATGTGATTAGCATAATGTGTAGTTTGGCTCTCAGAGTGAGAATTGGTTTAAAACCTGATTTATTTATTTTTAAGTTTACATTTTTATTAGGTTTTGATATCTTCAGCATTAACTGATTTTTTTATTGTATTTGATAAGAGAAAGAAAAATTAGAAAGGATAAAGAGAAAAGGATAGGGAAACGAGTGGGGATGGATACACCAATGTCATGTGTCTAGTGGATTTAAGCTCCAGTCTAAAAAAAGTTTGTGTAGTTTATATTCCAACTTGGCATATGTAAGAGAAATTGCCAGATCCTGTTGTGTGCATGGTGCTATGTGCATTACTGTGCTTGGGAGTAAGGGGCAAATCACAAGGGCTGCTTACAAAGTTTATATCTTTATCTACCCTTTGTAATTATTTCTGAGGTTACTACTTTAGACATGACGGTGCAACGAGAAGAGGTTAAAAAAATTAAAATGGCGTAACTGTTTCCCATAGTACATAAAAGCAGAGATGGCACCACTGCAGGCCATTTTGAAAATATGTAATGACAAACCTGAGGTAACTGTGCTTCTGTCATTTGAAAAGGAGGGACGTAATTTGTATATGATTTTCAGAAATGTGAAGGATACCCAGCCACAGCCGGTGGACACGCAATACTGATTTTGTGATATACCTGTTCTGGAAGACCAGGTCTATTGATGCTGAAGGGGCAAAAGCTTTCATGTGCCCCACGAGAAGGACAGTGTGCTTTGAAAGACATTCCATATGCCTTGGGCTCCTTTTACTTTTTCATCAGCTGGATGGATCATGTGTACAGTGGCCATTTATGCATACACCCGGCTCCCCCCAAAGAGAGGAAATGCATCACCCAAAAAGAGGACAAGAAAGGACATGGATTTGCATAAAAGCTGCATATGCTATTTTATATGTATAGATGCACATTTAGAAATAATACTGTAATTGAAATAGAAATGCAGCAGTGGGGAAGTGAAATAGGAATCGGATAGTGCGGAAGACCACGATGACCTGTGTGTGCCTGCACAGTCTGTTGTCCAGGGGCTAACTGGTGCTGGGCGACTTCAAGGCCCCTCCTGCTCCCCCCTTCTGATGCTTCTCTGTCTTTAATCTGGACTTGGACTGAATAGCCCTTCAAATAGAGGACTGACCAGGTCATAGATTTGACCACTGTGGGAAAACTACCGAGTTGCAGAGAGATGGGAGACAATATTTGGCTTTCTCTGTTACTTTCTCTTTATTTCAGTATCTTCCTATTCTCTTTTACTTCCTTTCTTTGGACCAGATGTGGGAGATCTATAATTAGATCCCCTGACGTTTCTCTCTACTTTAAAGCACTCAGGGCCCCCCAATTGGATCAAGACACTGATGTTAGTTGAGGGAGGGGTTAGCATCCCCTCTCCCACCCCAATATCATTCAGGCAAATCTAAATTAGCTGTATATTTTCTGCAGATAGAGAAATAGCAGCTTTGCAGAAAGGTCTTTATCAAGAAAATGATGTGGAGGAAAGACTGAACCTCCCCCGCTCCAGTGTTGCTGTTCAGATCCCATCTGGGGGTCCCTACAACTGCTTTTAAGAAGTGGGGGAGGAAATGACAGTAACTTGGACTGGACATGATCCAGTCTTAGCTAGTTTGGCCAAACTACGTGATGGGCAATTCTGTGATTCTTCCTCTGAACTTCTTAATTTATTTATGAAAAATAAGTGCAGGTGGCTGACCTTCAGATGGGGACCTGGGGAGGGGGCGCTTTTTAACATTTCCCTTTCTACCTTTGCTAACTGAAAATCTCCCTCCTCTCCCAGGTGCTTTTCTCCCTGTGGAAGAAAAGATACACTTGGTTGTAATGAACTTATTTATTCATTCATTCAATTTTTTTTACCGCCTTTCAAAACTGTGGTCTTCCCAAGGTGACTTACACTATAAAACAATACAACTCATTATCAAATAAATTATAGAAGGGCCTTAATTTTAATAAAAATAAATAATAAACCAGTTAAAACAAAAGACAAATGTTTCAAATTTCAGTTTCAAATTTTGCTTCTCATTTTAGAAATTAAGGGAAACTCTATTTTAGGCAACAAGCCCTACAGTGCAGTTCTTTTTTATTCAGACCTCTCTTATCTGTAGGATCCTTTCTTATACTGGGCGGAGAGCGGGGACTCATTTTCTTCAGCTGCACATTTCAAAATATACTTTGGTTTCTAGCTTTCTCTTTTGTGGATATCTCTCTACTACAATTCCCATCATCCCAATGAGTAGTCCAACACCTCTGGAGGACACCCAGTTGGGAATCGCTGCTCTAGTTTCTCCTTTCAGTTATGGCATGGATACTTAGTAATGAAAGCCACTGCTTTCTTCCCTATTGGAAGCTCAGAGAATAAGGCTGGAATCTTATGTACTCTTACTTTGGAGTCAGTCCCATTGTAATTAGTGGGAATTATTTCCAGAACAACATGCAGAGGATCAGGCTGAGGCTACTAGGAACGACAAAGGTAGTTCCTTGGCATCCCTACAATGTGGAGTTTCCATAGCAACTGTGCCCCGTGTACTGTATGTCACTCTGAAGTGCTCATTTGTGCACACACAGAGTTCTGAAGTTACAACCCTATGGGATAAAACTGCTTTTCAGCTTATTTCTTTTCTCTTTCTTCCTCCGCCCGCCCCCAAACTAAAGCTTTGCAATTAAGACTGAATGATACATTTCAGCCCAAAGAGCTTCTGTGACCAAGTGCAGCAACAGACACAATTATCTGCGGCAACCAGATGCGGAGTTTACGATTTTGATTATTCAGAAAAATGAACAGCATCTTGTGGTCTGGAATAGGATAGGATGGAGACAGCAAGAGACAAGAAGCACTGGTGCCAGTATTGCAGGCACCACAGTTTTCCGTTTGACACAGAACTCAACAATGGAATTTGGCCTTCTTTTAGGAGAAATTCTCACCCGCTCCATCCCATCTCTATGGGCCGCACACAAGGCCCCTTGAACCATATGTTTAACACAGCTAGGGTTGGTGGAAGGAAGTGTGGGCCTGCAATCCAGAGCGAACTCACCTGATCCACAGCCACCCAATTGATTTGGGAATGGAACTTGGTCCATTCCGGAATCCACACCCCTCCCAAATCCTACAAGGTAGTCCGAGTTCAATTTATTCTTTTAACTGTGTTTTTTCTTCCCCCTAGCATCTTAAGAGCTGCTAGAAAGGGCAGTAGCTGCCACATAGGTTGAAGTAGGGCCCCTGGGAGGTACAATAAGTCATGATGTACCATTCCGCACAGGAACTTCATACAGAAAAAAGATGGCTGCCCCCATGTAGCAAAGGGCCCATTTCAACCTGGGCAGCAGCAGCTGCATTCTTTAGCAATTCCAAGCTGCTAGGGGAAAAAACAGTCCAAAAAAAACCAATACAGGATTTAACAGGCAGCCTTTGGACTCCCTCATGAATTCATAAGTACCTTTCTTCTTCTGAAAGAATTTTGCATGGATGTTGTTTTTTAACTACACAGGTGTGAAATGACATAGACCGAATTGAGGCCCATCTGTCCATCCCTAACCATGTAACCCTTTAGCTTGCCACACTGATATCTGAAAATATTGCTGCCGCTAACAGCTATATTTCACATTTACTTAGCTTGTGTTTTGTATACAGAGCATAGAAGTAGCACAGTATCTGCAAAGAGTGCTTCAGATCTACATTAGATGGAATAAGATTGTGCATGGTGTGGAGGGAGACATTTTTCGCTCTCACACACAATATCGGAATCTGGGGTCATCCCATGAAGCTGATTGGTGGGAAGTTCAGGACAGATAAAAGGAAGTTTTTCTTCACACAGCGCATAGTTAAACTATGGAATTTGCTACCTCAAGATGTAGTGATGGCCACCAGCTTGGATGGCTTAAAAGGGGGGTTAGATAAATACCTGGAAGAGAAGGCTATCAGTGGCTACTAGTCTCAGTGGCTATGTGCTATGTCCAGTACCAGAGGCAGTAAGTTGCTGGGGAGCATGGGCAGAAGGGTGCTCTTTCACTCATGTCCTGCTTGTGAGTTCCTGGTCAACAGCTGGTTTGCCACTGTGTGAACAGAATGATGGATTACAGGGACCCTTGGTCTGATTCAGCATGGCTCTTATGTACTTATGTTCTTAAGATGAGTGTGAAAATGTCAGGGAATGATAAAGAAGACCCAGTCCATACGTTACACAAATTTGATTACTGTAAAATAGGTCTATCATTCACTATGCATTTGCCTTGATCTGTGTTGCATAATGGGAGCCAGGGATTTAATGGCTGTGGAATGGGCTGTTCACCTACAGGGGTTGTGTCTTTGGTTCAAATTAGAGGTAATGTGGGGAGATCCACAATTAGGATCCCTGTGGTTGCTTTGGCAATCTGGGCAGTGGTGCTTTGAGAAAGAGAGTATTCAACCCTTTCTTCACAGGAGACTTGCCAGAAGCAAAAGCTGCCACAATTCTGTGTTGAGGTGCCTTTTATTATTTCTGCAAAAGATCTTATGAAAGGACAGAAAGAGGTTAATTTCCAGAAGCTACAATAAGTGAGGGAAAAATAGCTGGGGCAGAGGAGGCAATAAACTCTACAGCGAAAAAATTCTGGAGGCGTCTAATGTAATCATCCCCTGTGCTGTCAACCAATAGATTGATGACTAAGTAATGCAGTTAGGAAACTGGAAAACTTTACTGTTTTAGTTTATCATTTAAAAAAAACTTTAGAAAGGTCTTCTGGTCACCAATAGCTTTGTTTTTAATCTTGTGTTTCCAGTAAAACAGGTAATTATAGAAAGTTCAGGGGACTAGATGGAGTATACTGTGGGGTTGGTAATAATTTCATGCATGCATCACAAGGTGGTAGATAAAACAATACAGTGGTTCTCACACTGTGCTGGACGGTAGTAGAGGACAAGATTTGCACACAGAGAGTTCCAGGTTCAGTCCGTGACATCTCCAGTTCAAAGGATGAAGGATCAAGTAGTAGCCGATTATGAGGAATACTTCTGTCTGAGACCCTTGGGAACCACAACCAGTCAGAGAAGACAGTACTGAGATTGGCCTTACCCTAGGTAGAATGAGTCATCCACCTCATACAGTGGATGTTGGAGGCAACTCCCCCACCCGAGTCATTCCCATTGTCTGGAGCCAACACCCAGGTGGCAGTGATGCTTGCTTGTGGCTGGGCTGGGTTGGCTGTTCCATCTAGTCGCCTTCTCCCAACATACCACAGATGGAACCACCAGGAAAGTCCCCTGACCAAGCAAGCAGGCAGAGAGGCAGTCAGCCCAGACTATGCACTTCAGGTGGCACTGTGCACATGCATATGTTGCTCTGCTCACATGATGTACCCTAATGACATTGCTGCATTGCAGGCAGAAAGTGGGAGCCCAGAAGAGTAGTAAGCAAGTGGTGGTGAGCTGATGGATGACAGAGTTGTGTGTACCATGCAACCTATCCTGCTCCTTCTAAACTAGCCTGCTACCCTCAAGTGTAGTAGAAGGTACTCTGTCCTGTCACCAGCACTGAAGTAAGATTCAACTACCAATCCAGCTTCTGGATGTAGAATGGGTGGGTGCCATCTTGTCCTTTGCTTTGTGGCAGGCAGCAGAATGTCTTGGCTGGTCCTGTAGATGGACAAATTGTCTGACCTCTGAGGCAGCTTCCTATGTCCCTCAGAAGCTTATCAGGGGTTCTTCAATCCGTAATGGCAAACAAGCTTTCCTGAAAGATAGCTGGCCTTCCATTACTGATCCTTCCCTAGAATGTGCAGCAACAGGAGAGTATTGAGTGTTATGGGTCACATTCTCAGTTGACATGGGACAATCCCATAAGTCTGGCTGGAACCTTGCATGAACTGAGAGCATACCTCAGAACATGCCCCCAGAATCCTGTGTTCAGTGGTATATGTGCCACAGTTCCTCAGCAGACACATGGTATGGAAAGGACTTGCTGAAGGTACAAAGCTTGAAATCCACATTCAAACACTTCCATTTCAGTGCCAATTTTGGGCACCGTTCACCAGAACTTTCTGCCCGAGTCCATAGGAACGTAGGAAGTTGTTATACTATCAGAGCATTGCTCCATCTAGCAGCAGCTCTCCGGGGTTTGCCAGACCTAACTGGAGATGCCAGGCATTGAACCTGGGACCTTTCAAGCATGAACTCAACCACTGAGCTATGCTACTGCACTTCTCTTAATGCCCCATTGGCTAAATGCATGCAGACCATGTTAAGATGGTGATAAAACTACAAGCTGATTTTTTGTTTGTAATTTTTGGGGCATGGTGACCAATCACATAAATGTTCTGCTACTTTTCAGACACGTCTCAAGATTATCATGTCTTGCCATAACTCAGATTGCTCAGGTTTTCCACACACAATGCCCCCCCCCTTCCAGGAAAGGCACAATCCTATGCATATTTAGACAGAAAAATTCCTACAATGCCCCATGCTGGCTGGGGAATGCTGGGAATTATAGGAATTTTTCCTGTCTAAACATGCATAGGATTGCACCCTAAGCAGCTGTATTGACTCCGAGGGTCCTTTTTCATGACCCCTTGAGCCCATGGTGGCTGTGAATAAAAATTTCATCCCATTCATTCTGAATTCTAGCCATGCCAGCCAGTGTGAGGTAGCTGTGAGTTCGTATTGCTTCTGCTCCTATGTGCTGAATTCACTCCAGATCAGCTTCGGCAATGCTATCCCAAATCCTCTCATTGCATTGCTTGTGGTGACGCATAGGGGAAAAAAAACAGTCTGAGGGTGAATTTAGCTCACAGCAGCAGGCAGTCTGTGTGCAGCCACAAGGCTGATATGGCTGGAGGAATTCAGCACAGGCTGAGCTCCCCTACCCCACACCTCTGTAGTCACACAACGCGTCGAGTTCATTGTGAGAACTATGTTCTCACACTATGTCGGAGTCTTTGAATGGCTTGTCAGCGTACTGGTGGCCTCATGAGAGAATCAGCAGGGTAGCCATCTTCTCAGAATGGTTGTGAGAATCGACCCATTGAAATTCACTCATGTTTTGTTTCTATCCTGACTTTCTTTTGGGGAGCCTTGGGGTGGCATGTGTGGGGTACTCAGGCCAGCTCTGATCCAGTCCCTGGCCTACTTTCCTTCAGTTTGCTGCTTCATATACCTTCAGGCCACATCCTTGGCTGCAAGCACAACTTTCAGCTCTTGCACAACTTGCTTTCCATTCGGTGAGCTGCCTTCCACTTGAGAAGTTGATTCAGTGCACTTAGGGCTCCCATCAGTCTTCTTCAACAATGCTGCCCTCTTGCGTTTTTAAGCTTTAACATGTTCACCTCATGAGCATGTGTTGGCATGTGTCATTTGACTTAATAGGAAAGTATTCAGTTCACAAAATAGTGAACTGTTAATTCTCCTCAAGTTAATTCTCCTCAAATGTACATACATTACATGAGCCTCCTTTACTCTCACAAAATAAGAGAAAATGCAATTTGTCATAATAGCTGTTGGCAACCATCCATCTTCATGGCGATGCATTTTCCATGTTCTTCTCAGTGAAAGCAAGGATAAAGTACTCTGTCTGGGGTCTGTTACCAAGCCCTGGGCAGTGGTATGGTGATTAAAGTTGTCCAGCATTTGCTTGGCTTCACATGCAAAAATCTGTCTTCCATCGTCTTGACATCACAAGCTGAATCCTGAGCAGGGCCATCCCTGCAATTAGGCAGAGTGAGGCAGCCACCTCAGGAAGCTGATTTAGGGTGTCATGAAAAGGCAGCAAATTGATAGTTATTTAATGTATCATTTTTATAATTTTGCTGCCAGAAAGAGGGAGATACATTTGTGGGATGCTCTGTTCTGCCTCAGGTGCCAAAATAACTTGATTGGTCTTGGGTACTATGTACCTTGACCTAGGACAGAGGCGGGGGAGGGTATTTGCCACTCTGCCTCAGGCAGCAAAATATCTTGGACCAGCCCTGCCCCTGATCCTGAGGCAAAATAGCCCAACAATACATCTGGAGAGACAGATGCATTGTAGAGATTTACAAAAAAGTGTGTGGATGTCTGCCTACTGCCTGATGGTGACCCAGTCCATTTTTTGGTGGCCTGTTAGGCTTCATCTCTCCCAAGATTAACCCACAAATTGGCAGATAGCAGCAGGTTTATAAGTGATGGCAATGTTACAGTGTAACTGTAAACAACCTCCGATCGGTACAGCTCAAGGTTGTCAGCTTGATGTGTGAACCCAGACCACTGGGTTGTTTAGGGGCTAAACAACTGAGTGGTTAACCCAACAACAAACCATGGGTTAACCCCTGGGTTGTTTAGCCCCTAAGCAACCCAGTGGTCTGGGTTGGCACATGATGCTGACAATCTCCAATCATGCCGATCGGAGGTTGTCTACAGTAAGCAGAAGTGGTGCACATCCTCACATATCGTGGGTTCAATAACCCATGATTTGCCACCAACATTGTGTGGATGCACAACTGGATCCAAAATGGGGACATTTTTGTCTATGACTGCTTTCTATGTATGCAACAAAGAACAAGTTTTAAATGTAGGACATTTTTAAAAGGCTGAATCCAACCTTTGCCATTTTGGTCCACGGCACAAGTTGCATACAAGATGCAGATATACAGAAAGAGACATTCTGAAAGGGTAAGGAAGAAGCTGTGTAAATGCATATTGTATTAACTTATTGTATTCTCTCTCTCACACACACATGCACACTTACACACGCACACTTACACACATCAGTGTTATTTAGTACATGGTCCATGAAAGTGCCTCACTATCCTCATATCACCAGTTGGTACCTTGTATACATTTCTGCTTGACAGGTTGTCTTCAATTACCAGTTGTACAGATCTACTTCTTCTTTTTTCTGTTTTAGAAATTGTCCGAGCAATGACACACGTGATTAACCAGGGCATGGCAATGTACTGGGGAACCTCCCGCTGGAGTGCCATGGAGATCATGGTAACGTAGCTCTTCAAAAAGGATCACTGGTGTGGATGTATACACAGAATAGTACAACATACTTCATTCAGTGTGGAAAGTCAGTGGCAATACTGCTTGTAGTTTATGGTGGACAATCAGTTATTAGCAGTTCTAAGACTTGCCTGTCTGGAAGCAGCCCCAAAGTAGACAGTTCCTTGCACTGTGATGTTGAATGCCTCTGGCTGGGAGGAGGAATTGAAACCTTGAGAAAACAACATTAGTAGTGCTTTTATGTTACCAATTTTTCAGTGAAATGCAGAGCCTGTGGAACTGGAGTAAATATTAAACTTCTCAGGAATTCTTGCTTCATCCCCTGGGGCCTGATAGGGTGGTGAGCAGGGCATCTGTTGAGGAATCAATAATGTATCTGTGAGATGCAAAATCACTTGGCACAAGTTTTGAGTCTGACTTAGATGTTTGGCGGTACATTCTGTATCCTCAACAGATGTAGATTTGTATGTTCTGTGGCCACCTTGTTGGCCAAGAGCTGGTCCACATGTGGTTAGAGCCATCTGAATACCACATAAAAACTGCTCACATGATGGGTCTGCTCCCATCAACAGTACAATGTCAGGGAAACTGCTCACTGGAGATTACAACAGCTTCTTCTGTGCACAGGGCTGTGCATGAGGGAAACAGAAATCCCTTTTCACAGAAGAAGCTGCTGAGAATTTCTGTGAGTTCCTTCTCCAGTATTGCATTGTGCAGCGGCCCTGACCTGACACCTAAAACTTAATAGCAAGGGTGCCAGGCAAGTTTCCCTGGGGAGGGCGTTCTACAAATGCGGCACCACCACTGAGAAGGCCCTTTGCTCAGTCACCACCCACATATCCTCTCAAAGGTAGGAACATGCAGAGATGGGCATCTAAAGAGAAGGGGAGGCTGATGACTCCACTTTTGGTGGGGCAAAGATTCCATTCTGGGTTTTAGTTATGACCAGCCAGAAGTCTAAAGAAGCTATGGGTCCAGCACCTTGGATAACTCCTTTAGACTTCTGGCCGGTGTAACTAAAACCCCAAATGGAATCTCTGCCCCACCGAAATTGGAACCACCAGCCTCCATGCTAAAGAGGATCTTAATTCTTGGGAATGTTCCTTTTTTTTTTTTTTACTTAATTTTTATTCTACTTCTTATCTTTATAAATGAAATAAAGAATACCAACAACATAATCACCATCTATAGTTTCCAACATTACAGTATTCTTTGGAGGACACAGCAACAACCAAAGAAACAAAAAAGAAAATATAAGAAGGAAAGGGAAGGAAAATGGTGAAAAAACAGGAAAACAAAAGGAACAAGAAAAAGTATTTTTTTAAAAAAAGTTACATAAAAGGGTTAAATTTAAACTCCCTTACACATAAACTTCAAGTATTACTCTACTTAAAAGATTATACCATTGTCAATATTACAGTTCAGTACAGCCTAGGTAATCCATCTTATTTCAGTAACGTATCCTCAGATTTATAGCAAGGAAACAGGCATACAATTCTTTTCCCCTAGCCATAAAATGCTTTTCAACTAACATATAATGGTAAAGCTGAAATCAACCAACCAAGAATATTACTAATCATAGTCTCAATAATAGTAATAATAATAATAATAATGGAATTATTAAGGATAAAAGGGGGGGAAAGCAACAACAATCACTAGTATATTTTATATTATCTAAAATATAGAGAGTATCATTTCTAAATATATATATGAGTGTGTACATTTCTATACACCCACAAACTGGAATTTTATATACAGCATATCATGTCTATTACTTAAAAAAAAAAAGGGAGATAAAAGAAAATGGAAGGGAAAAAAATGGATATATGTAAACAATCATCTCTGGCATACTGCCCAGATCTTGTAACCCAAACAGACCAGCAAGCGATAATTGTTTATACATTCCCAGCTCATGGGACTGAAGAAGATGTGTCCCGTGCTTCACCAACAAGCCAAGCTTCCTCCATTTCATGATTTAAAAACTTTTTCATCTGGCCTTCAAAGAGAATGCAAAATGTGGCAGGGTATTTTATGTGAAATTTGTCTTGCCTGGTTTCTCACCTTAGTGAATTGCCTTCTTTTATCAGCGATTTATTTAGCGTAACCTGGAAATAGCATAACTTTATCTCATTTTGGTCCCCAAAGAAGATCTCCCCCTCTCTTGCCAAGTGCAGGATGTAATTTTTTGTAGAAACTCTTGCGAACTGAACTATAACAGTAACAGCAGTCCCTGTAACGCTACGCACCGGACTTGGAACACAGAATGCATGCTCAATGTCAAGTAAATAATCAGATGGCAAAGCAAGTAGTTCATGCAGGAATTTATCCAAGAATTTAGACAGGCTTACATCAGTGCGTAGTTATTTGATGCCAATAATACATAGGTTCACTCTTCAAGTGAATGCTTCCAGTTGAGAGATTCTAGTAGACAGGATATTATAAGAAGCTTGCATTGCAATCTCTTGAGCTGACACCCAATCTTACAGGTCATTAACTTTTGACTCCGTCTTTTGCAGAGAAGTATTAATTAGGTCCACAGCCCCTTGAAGGGCGGTAATGGAATCTTGGATTGTATCCAATCTCTTAGCCTGTTCTGACAGTTGAAAAGACAAAGTTTTTATCAGAGCAAGCAGCTCCTCTATATTTCCACCACTTCTAGGAGCCTTTGCCAAGGGAGGTGGGGGGGTGGCGGTGGTCCCGTTCCTTTTTTCCTTCCCTTTGATGTTGCCATCCTTCTCCTTAAACAAATTTTGCAGGTCCTCAAACACTGTTGGTATTCTTTAATCCATAAACACTAAAAACTACATTTGGAGCTTGTCAGCCCTGTGTTCTCCTAATTAGATAGGAGTTTCAAAACAGCTTTGAGTAGATGTCTTTGCTCTGGAAAACTAACCTTGGAGTCCAGCCCTTCTGCTGCTCTGCAAAAGGAGCTACTCTTCCAAGATTTCATCCAGATGGTACTCTTGCTTTCCCTTTTAATTCCAGGGGAAGATAAAAAGGTTTTTCAACCTTTTAAAAGCTGTTTGAGATAGCGTCCCACGGAGCCTCTGCAGAACTAGGGATGTATGAAACGACTTACCTGTTTCATTTCGTGACATCCGTGGGGGGGGGGGAGGCGCTCCGTCCCTCCCCCCCAAATCCTCACTGGCCGGCTCCGTTCCACGGCGACTCCGCGGAGCCGCCAGCCAGGGCCACCCACAGTGACATCTGGCCGCTGCTGGGCTGCGCAAGGACGCAAATGGCGGCCGCCGTAGCCGCTGCCATTTGTGTTCCTTTTTTTCGTTGTGATAGGCTATGCAAATATTTACGTAGCCTATCACAGCAAAAAAAAAAAAGGGAACGCAAATGGCAGTGGCTACGGCAGCCACCATTTCCGTTCCCTTTTTTGCCATGATAGGCTATGTAAATATTTATGTAGCCTATCACGGCCTCCGCAGGGACGCAAATGGAGTCCCTGCATTAGCGGTGATCTTGGAGCCCAAGGAAGTAAAATCTGTCACTGCTTCCATTTCTTCCCCTTCTATATGCCAGGAAGTGATGGGGCCAGATGCCATGATCTTAGTTTTTTTAATGCTGAATTTCAAACCAGCTTTTGCACTCTCCACTTTCACCCGCAACAAGAGGCTCTTTAGATCCTCTTTGCTTTCTGCCATTAGGGTGGTATCGTGTGCGTATCTAAGGTTGTTGATAATTCTCCCGGAAATCTTAATTCCGACCTGTGATTCATCCAACCTGGCATTTCTCATGATGTACTCTGCATATAAATTAAATAAGCAAGGTGACAATATACAGCCTTGTCATACTTCTTTCCCAATTTTGAACCAATCGGTTGTTCCATGTCCGGTTCTTAGTGTTGCTTCTTGACCCTCATACAGGTTTCTCAGGAGACAGGTCAGGTGGTCTGGTACTCCCATCTCTTTCAGAATTTGCCACAGTTTGTTGTGATCCACACAATCAAAGGCTTAGCATAGTCAATGAAGCAGAAATAGACATTTTTCTGGAATTCTCTTGCTTTCTCCATGATCCAGTGAATGTTGGCAATTTGATCTCTAGTTCCTCTGCTTCTTTGAAACCTCGCTTGTACTTCCGGTAGTTCTCGGTTCACATGCTGCTGAAGCCTAGCTTGTAGGATTTTGAGCATAAACTTGCTGGCATGTGAAATGAGCGCAATTGTGCGGTAGTTTGAAAACTCTTTGGCATTGCCCTTCTTTGGAATTGGAATGTAAACTGACCTTTTCCAGTCTAGTGGCCACTGCTGAGTGTTCCAAATTTGTTGGCATATTGAGTGCAGCACTTGAACAGCATCATTTTTAGGATTTTAAATAGCTCAGCTGGAATACTGTCATCTCCGCTAGCTTTGTTGTTAGTAATGCTTCCAAAGGCCCATTTGACTTCACTCTCGAGGATGTCCAGCTCAAGTTCAGTGACCGCACTATCATGGCTATCAGGGACATTAAGATATTTCCTGTATAGTTCTTCTGTGTAATCTTTCCACCTCTTCTTAATCTCATCTGCTTCTGTTAGGTCCCTGCCTTCTTTGTCCTTTATCATGCCCGTCTTTGCACAAAACGTTCCCTTGATTTGCTTGAAAAGATCTCTAGTCTTTCCCATTCTATTGTTTTCCTCGATTTCTTTGCATTGTTCATTTAAGAAGGCCTTCTTGACTCTCCTTGCTGTTCTCTGGAACTCTGCATGCAGTTGGATATATCTTCCCCTTTCTCCCTTGCTTTTCACTTCCCTTCTTTCCTCAGCTACTTGTAAAGCCTCATCAGACAGCCACTTGGCTTTCTTGCATTTCTTTTTCTTTGGGATGGATTGAGTTGCTGCCTCCTGAACAACGTTACGGACCTCCGTCCAAAGTTCCTCAGGCACTCTGTCTATCAGGTCTAATCCCTTAAATCTATTCCTCACCTCCACTGTATATTCATAAGGGATATGATTTAGGTCATACCTGAATGGTTTAGTGGTTTTCCCTACGTTCTTCAATTTAAGCCGAAATTTTGCAAGAAGCAGCTCATGATCTGAGCCACAGTCAGCTCCAGGTCTTGTTTTTACTGACTGTACAGAGCTTCTCCATCTTTGGCTGCAAAGTACATAATCAGTCTGATTTCGCTATTGACCATCTGGTGATGTCCATGTGTAGAGTCGCCTCTTGTGCTGTTGGAAAAGAGTGTTTGCTATGATCAGCGTGTTCTCTTGGCAAAACTCTATTAGCCTTTGTCCTGCTTCATTTTGTACACTAAGGCCATGCTTGCCTGTTATCCCGGTGATTTCTTGACTTCCTACTTTAGCATTCCAATCCCCTATGATGAAGAGGACATCTTTTTTTGGTGTTCGTTCTAGAAGGTGTTGTAGGTCTTCATAGAACCGATCAACCTCAGCTTCTTCGGCCTCAGTGGTTGGGGCATAGACTTGAATTACTGTGATGTTGAATGGTTTGCTTGGATTCATACTGAGATTATTCTATCGTTTTTGAGATTGTACCCCAGTACTGCTTTTCCAACCCTTTTGATGACTATGAGTGCTACTCCATTTCTTCTAAGGGATTCTTGCCCACAGTAGTAGATATAATGGTCACCTGAATTAAATTCACCCATGCCTGTCCATTTTAGTTTGCTGATTCCCAAGATGTCGATGTTCAATCTTGCCATCTCATGTTTGACCACCTCCAGCTTACCTTGATTCATTGATCTGACATTCCAGGTTCCTAAACAATATTGTTCTTTACAGCGTTGGACTTTCTTTTCACCACCACACACATCCACAGCTGAGTGTCCTTTCGGCTTTGGCCCAGCCGCTTCATTCTTTCTGGCACTACTTGGAAATTCCCTCTGCTCTTCCCCAGTAGTATATTGGACACCTTCCGACCTGAGGGGCTCATCTTCCAGCATCATCTCTTTTAGCCTTGTGATACGTTCCATGGGGTTTTCTTGGCAAGAATACTGGAGTGGGTTGCCATTTCCTTCTCCAGTGGATCACATTTTGTCAGAACTCTCCGCCATGACCTGTCCATCTTGGGTGGCCCTGCACGGCATAGCTTATGGCTTCACTGAGTTATGCAAGCCCCTTCGCCACAAGGCAGTGATCCAATACATTAGAATGTGAAGTGAGCAAATTCCAGAGCTGTATTTTCATCACAACTTATGTCAATACCCATTTTAGTATTAAGCACTAAGGCAATTTGACGGATATTTTTTTTCAAAAAATAAAAGAAAAAAGAAAAAGTTACAAAATCAGAGAAGGGTGCAAGTCTGTTGCTTTACAAGAAACAGTGGAAGCCTTCCTTTGTCTATCAGGTTCGTATCCATAAAAAGTAAGACTGTCACCCAATTAAAGACATCCGTTAATCATCTGTGTTTCAGACAATTAATAAGTTAATTAATCAATTAAGTCTGCATAAATTTGGATATGAGAAAAATAGTTCTAAAGAAAAAAAGCATGCTTTCTTTGTTTTTTCATGATGTGTGGAGGTGTTTAAATCATGCTTTGTCAAACAGAAGAGATGCTTCTTCTACGATAGCACTTGCCCCATCTGCCATTTTTATAAGCAGTAGTATCAAACATATTTTTAAAAATAAAAAAAAACTGTTGTCCAATTAATAGAGGGTGCCTTTTAAGTTGATCAAAATGCTTTTAATCAGTGGATCAAATGGATTAAACACTGCAGCCCTAATAAACAGACTTGAATTGTGCCTTGACTTGGAAACGGTTGATTTGATTAATGTGTTGTTGTATTTCCCAGGAGAACACTCCACTAATGTGCTATTCTTTTGCTGCTGACTCTCAACAGGAGGCCTATTCTGTAGCAAGACAGTTTAATATGATTCCACCAGTGTGTGAACAAGCTGAATACCACCTTTTCCAAAGAGAAAAAGTAGAGGTTCAGTTGCCGGAATTGTACCACAAGATAGGTAATGCCTGAGGACATTCGAATTCACAAGGGAATGAGAAACGAATCATTTGTATGCAAAGCGGGTATACTCAGAAAGATTCTATAGCCCCTGCTGTTCAATTATTAACACAGGTATAATTAGTCTCTTGACTGGAGCAATTATCCCTGTGCAAAGAGATAATTGACAGCATGTCCTCCTGACTGGTATAGTGGCTTACCTCTATAATTTATTATTATTAATTATTATCATTATCATTATTGTTGTTTTGTTTCTTATTGATGTTGTTGTTGTTATTTATTGTGCCATCAGTAGCTTATAGCAGGAACATAATAGTGTACTGTGACTGCTTTAAGGCTAAAGAAACTATATGTCTAACTACAGTACAATATTCCAGTTGTACACAATATGTGTAACTACAATACAATATTCCAAAACTTGCCTAAGGGAGCAATCCTATGGCTGCTAGTCAGCGACTAGACAGCCATAGGATATGTCAGTTTCTGGGAACCGACCTTCCCCCTCTCCCGCGCTGCCTTGCAGACAGAATGGCCCCGCGCTTGAGGAGCGCAGAGCAGCAAAAACGGGGTGTTCCTGGGGGCGTTCCAGGGTGGGGAAGGCAAAAATGCCAGTACGACACATCCTATGTATTGTCCGGCAGCTGCCTCCCCCACTCCGCCTTCCCGCAGCTAGACAGCCGAAATCGGCTGTCTAGCTGCAAATGCAGGGCGGCTGAAGCGCGGAGGGGACGATCCCCTCCGTGCTTCTCCTGCCCTGCATTGGATAGGCAGCCGCCTATCCCAATAGGATCGCACCCTAAGTGTTGTATCCAATGTTAGTCCTACTTAGAGTAGATCCATTTAAATTAATGGAATTTAAGTTAGAAGTCAAGTTAGCGGTCAGTACAGCTAAACCTCTTCTCTGTAGCATATTTATTTACGATGCTTAATCCAGCCTTCCTTGGGAGCTGCCAGATTTATGTATTTGTCTTGAACTTTCTAACTCACATAGCCAAATGAAAATATGTCATTAAAATACATGCAGCAATCTTATACAATACATACTACAAATCTTTTAAGAATATAAGAACCCTGCAGGTTCATTCATTCATTCATTCACTATATTTCTGTACCACCCCATAGCCAAAGCTCTCTGGGCAGTTCACAAAAATTAAAAACATTAAAAACACATTATACAATGTGCAAAACCATTTACATAAAATATATAAACAGAGAGCACACACAGATAAAACATATTTCTAAAAAACAGTGTTTAAACAATCAACCAAAGACAATCTAGGACCTGATTAAGAACTCATTATTTGTTGCCAAATGCCTGAGAGAAGAGGGCAGTTTTAACCTGGAGCCGAAAAGATAATGTTGGTGCCAGGCAGGCCTGGTCAGGGAGATCATTCCATAATGGGGGGAGGGGGGCACCACCAAGAAGGCCCTCTCCCTTGTTGCCACCCTCCAAGCCTCCCTTCAGACTTAAGCTACATCTAGTCCAGCTTCCTGTTTTCCACAATGACCAACCAGATGGCTCTAGCAAGCGCACAACCAAGACATGAGCTGGGCAATAGCGCTTTTCCATTGTTACTTCCCAGGAGCCGGTATGTAGAGGTATACTATCTCTAAAGATGGAGGTTCCATATAGCCTTCATGACTAAAACTAACTGATAGATCCATTTGTCTTATTCCCTTTAAAGCCACCTATGCTAGTGACCCTCAAGACATCTTGTGGCAGCAAATTCCATAAATTAATTAAACAGATCCCTGCTGGATCAGACCAAAGGCCTGTCTGGTGCTGTGTCCCATTGCCCACGCTGAAACCAAATGCCTGTGGGAAACCAGATGCAGGACAGGAGGACAATAGCCTTCTCCTGCTATGCTTCCCCAGCAACTGGCATTCAGAGGCATGTCCCCTCTGATTCTGAAGGTAGCATATTGCCATATTGACTAGTAGCCAGTGATAGCCATATCTTCCATGAATTTGTTTAATCCCCCTTTACATCCTTCTAAGGGCCAGACTAAATGTTCTGCTCATCATGCATAGTGTAGCTATGTGTCATAGTTTTCCTTACTCTTGGGTAAACAGGCAAAGCCCCATAGTTCCGATTGGAACTATGCTGCTCCGCAGCGGGGTAACCTTCCCCCCAAACCCGTTTTCCCCTGAATTACACACACATACACACAAAGGGGGTTAAAAAGGGGGAGGGGTGTCTCCATTGACTCCAAAAGAGACTCCCCCCTTTCTTAACTCTCCCCCCTGGGGGGGTGGAATTTTGGGAGAAGGAGAAATTGGGAGGTTTAACACACGCACACCTTCCTGGAACACCATGGTCCTGATCCAAATCAGAGATACATGCACCTACACACCAGGAAGGAAAGCTATCGCACATAGCTACGTTATGCGTAATTAGCACAACGTTTAGTTTTGGCCTACATTGGTGGCAATCACCACATCTTGTGGAAGCAAATTCCACAGTTTACCCATGAGCTGCGTGAAGAAGTACTTCCTTTCGTCTTTCCTGAATTTCCTGCCTATCAGTTATGAGCCCAGTTCTAGTATTATATGAAAAACATTCAACCTCCCCCACACCATACAGAATCTTATAAATCTCCATCATATCTCCACCACTATCACACCACACACACAAACACACTCACAAAAAAAACTGCCCATTTTTCTAAACTAACCCCCCCACAGTTAATATAGCCTTTCCTCATGGTGATCCCTGACCGTTTTGAGTTTATATTTGCATGTATTTATATAATCTATCACATCCTATTTGCAAGTGTGTATAAGAAGTGGCATTTACAACATTCAGCTAGCACTGACGCAGTGCCATCTTGTCTGATTGGTGTTCCCTAGGTGTTGGCGCAATGACATGGTCTCCGCTTGCCTGTGGAATTATCTCAGGGAAATACGCCAATGGAATTCCTGAAAGCTCAAGAGCTTCCCTGAAGGTACTTCTTCCGTGGTCAAGAAAGAAGGATTTTCTGAGCTCAGGGTGGTGGTGGAAAGTGTAGAGGAAAGGAGCAAAGATTTGGAAGGCAGGAATAAACAGATTTCCTATGAGCTGGATGTCCTTCTTTACCTCAGACTTCCCAGGCAGCCATTTTTAAAATCATTAATTGGCCTTCCCCAACCTGGCACCCTGCAGATATGTTGGACTGCAACTCCCATAATCCCATAATAATTATGGGAGTTGTGATCCAACACATCTGGAGGACGCCAGTTTGGGGAAGTCTTTCATCAATGAAGACCTGCAGTACAAGGGCATCATTGCTATGGTTGACTGAATCCCTGCAATACAACTACTGAACAAGGTCCTTGAAACTGGCAGCCATTCCTTTAGTGACAGCTCCTCCCTTAGTGTGAACAGGGCATCTTGCACATCACAAGCAGGAGCAACCACAAACACCACAACAGGATATCCAAGAACAAAAGATGTGTACTGCCCCATCAGGGCTGAAGGGATACGTAAGTGTTCACATTGTGTTCCACTTCAAAATGTTCACAAGTGCCTTTTTAAGAAGGGAATGCACTGGAATATTTATTTATTTATTTATTACATTTATATCCTGCCATTTTTCCTCTCTGAGGAACCCAAGGCAGCGTACATAACCCTCCTCTCCATTTTAGCCTAACGGCAGCAACCCTGTGAGGTAGGTTGGGCTGAGAGTCTGTGACTGGCCCAAAGTCACCCAGTGAGCTCCCATGACCAAGTGGGAACTAGAACCCAGATCTCCTGGCTCCCAGTCCAACACTCTAGCCACTATACCACACTGGTGTACACATGGACCCTTCATACTTGATGGGCAGTACAAGTATTTTGTATTCAGGAATCTGTGCCTGATTACAAAAGAAAAGCAGCCCCCTAAGAGGAGAACTCTCATTGGGAGGGGGATGAGAACAGCCTGGCCCTCACTGTACCTTCAGTGTGGACTTTGGGGGCAAGAAGATTATTTGCCCTTGAGCTGCACACAGGAAAATTAGGGACACATAGTGGATGTCAGTACAAGATTTTTCTCAAGTATCCCTAATAGATGCTTTTCAAATACCCTTCAAGGCACAAATAGCAACCTATTGGGTGAAGGAATGTTCTTTCAGTCCTGGTGCTGGGGGCGGGGGGGGGGGAGCACTTTTAGGTAATAGACTTTGAATTTATTGCAGACTTGTGGGCAAAAAAAACAACAGTTTTTTATTAGTAGCAAACATTCAGATTTACTTGCAGCTGAAAAGCCATTTGTCAGTTGAATGCATGTTACTGTAATAGCACAATTCTAATGTTGCCAGAGGAAGGGGGGAAAAAAACCCTTTTACATTCTTTGGGAAAAAACCAGGCCACAATACATTCTGAAGTAGTCAATAGGTGCAATGAACACTAGCCAGAAAGTAACACTGAAGGTTTAGATATTTCAAAGGAACAGCTTTTGCAGTAAAGAGGACAAAACGAATCAGGATTTTGTATACTGAATTTTTTAAAAAGAAAGAGAACATTTGTCTGCTGCAGAGCTTAGCATTAACTTCTAAAATATAAATGATGTTGCCACAGCAGGAGGGCTCCTGGGCCCATCCTGAAATGGTCCAAATAAAATGGAAATTTAAATATGCTTCTTGCAATGGAAATCAAAATAATAGTTTTGCTGTAACTTTTGATTTTCAATATATGAGTAAAGTGGATGCAGATTCTGCTTGGAGAAGGTCCAAACTATTTTTGTTTAAATTTCATCTGTTCTTGCTCCATCCCAGTTGATTAGATTCAAGATGTTAGGCTAGAGAAGAGTACATGATGGGTTTTTGCAACTGAAGAGGCAGAGCCTAGGAGGAATGCCGAGGGCTATTTTAAACTTCATTTATTCTGTGGGTGTGCATCGTTGTACTATATATGGATGCAACTAAACAGTTGGCCAGTTGTATGCTGTTATATTTCTAAGAGTAATTAACTACTAAATTGGATATTCAGGATACGTTTTCATCTATTATTTGGTCCAGTGCCCTCCAGGTATTTTGGACTACAATTCCCAGAATTCCTTATTAGCCATGCTGGCTGGGGCTAATGGGATCTGAAGCCCAAATCTGGAAGGCACCAGGTTGGGAAAGGCTGACTTGTAGAAACTTGAGCTCCATTTCATTTCAGTGGGAAAGCCTTAACTATCTATACTGTTAGCATACTCTGCTTTTACCTACTCTGGTTTCATGAAAGAGTACTATGCCAGCACAGCCTATGACAACATTAGCTTTATTCCAGTTCTGAACAGTTATACCTGATGACACTTATTCCACAGAATGTTTTTAGCCAATCCCATGCAAAGGAGCTGAGCACCAGCCGGCCCGTGATGGTGGGGAGCTCTCTCCTCCTCTTCCTCTGTAGAGGAATAGAGACCTGCTCTCCAGCACCAAGCTTAGAGTGGCAAGGTGCCAGCCTTGAATAGTTGTACAGAAGAGGAAGTGTTGGCAGATTATCTGCCCAAATGCACTCTTCACCACTATTAAAAGGTACAAGAGCCTTGTGGGCTGTTGCGTCAGGCCATACTAAGCAGGAGATTGAACCTACCCCTCTCCGCTGAATTGGAAGGATTCTCTGGTCAGTGAAGGAACTTGGAGCAGAACGTAATAGTGCTGTGGCCGAGCCAGCCCTACCAGTAGCCGGAGCGAGATGGCTGCCTCAGGCGGTGGGTGATGAGTGCTGGGTGGGAAGCAGCAGCCACCCCTCTGCCCATTCCTCCTGAGCACCGACAGCCATTTCCTTCTGTTGGAGGACAGAGCTATGTGCGCTACACGGCCAGTCTTGCAATCCCTAATGTACCCTGAAGTGTGGTGGGGATACTGTCCTGCCACCAGGGTTGAGGTACGTTTCAGTCTGCTCCTGTGTGTCAGGCAGAGCAACGTCCTGGGCTGCCCCTGTGCTTTGATGCAAGGATAGGACCACAAGCGCCCCTTCGCCAGCCCTTCGTCTGCTCCAGTGGAGGCTGGTGGCTCCGATTGTGGTGGGGCAGTGGATCCATTCTCGGTTTTAGTAGGAACCAGCCATAACTCTAAAGCTATGCAAGGTGGTGAACCCTATCCCCAAAATAGGTTCAGCACCTTGGATAGCTCCTTTAGAGTTCTGGCTGGTTCTGACTGAAAGCAAGAATAGATTCACTGCCCCACTGCAATCGGAGCCACCAGCCTCCACAGGTCTGCTTGGAAACATTCAGATCAGTGCTTCCTTCCTTAGTTTTATTGATTCAATCAATCTGGCATACCAACTATGAATTTTATCCAGAAATGCTTTTAAGCATTTTTAAAGGGATTTTTTTCAGGGACGTATTGATATGAATAGCCCAGACACAATAAATACCTGCTGTTACAGCCTGTTTAGTATTTAGTATTTCCTGTGACATGTTGTCAGCATTGCGCGCACACACCCCTCCACCCCCCAGCAACGCTGCTTGACATTTTGAAGGGTGGCAGGACGTTAAATTATTGTGGTGTGTGTTTGAATGCAATCATCAATGCTGCACATGGTTCAGTCTGTAAGGAAAATGCATTTGTCCAGCACTAGCGATATGCAACCAAAGGTTTTGTTGCTTTGTTCAAATCCAGGGATGTGAATTAGATATATTTTGGCTGCAGCCCAGGACAGAGTTAGGTGTTTGTGTTAAGCCTATTGGAATCATGGGGCTTAAGCACATAGATGTCCGTGCCAGGATGCGCCCGTTGAGGGTCAACCAGTGGAGGCTGGTGGCTCCAATTTCGGTGGGGAAACCCAGAAGCATCCATTCTGGGTTTCAGTCAGAACCTGCCAGAACTCTAAAGGAGCTATCCAAGGTGCTGAACCATTTGGGGGATAGGATTTGGCACCTTAGATAGCTCCTTTAGAGTTCTGACTGAAACCCAGATTCACAGCCCAGCCAAAATCGGAGCCGCCCACCTCCACTGGTGTCAACATTCAATCCTCTCCCCACCCCCTGCTGCCCCCCCCCATACACACACACACACACACACCACCTTCCTGCCGCTTGGTTAACTAACTTGGTCAACTAACCCTGGTTAGTTGAGCACCTGCCAAGGGCCCTCACCCCAGCGGGGGCCCACTGACTAGAGCCCTTGGGAGTTGCTCCTCCTCTTCACCACTGCAATCAGTTTGTTCACCTTCCTCTCACTCTGGCCCAGACAACGGTGGTGGTGGTAAGGAGTATCAGTAGATGCCACTGCCTACTTTCTCACTGGATTTCTGCCTGTCAAGCAGGCAAGTGATAGCAGTGAGGAGAAGGATGGGGAGGAGCAATTGCCACTGCTGACAATGGTGGTGAGAAGGTAGACTCACGGAGGGAGGGGCCCATTGGGAGTGTCTTGCCCAAGAGCCCTGCAAAACCTGGCGCTGGCACTGCCCTCAGTTATCTTGCCTTGAAAGGTCCCTTGTTTCTCCAGAGCGTAGAATTCATGAATTCCACAAGATTCCCACTTCAACCCAGGAGTGCTATAGTGCTGTACACTAGCAGATACTGGCCAGAGAGGACAACGCTCCTCCGAGCTAGTCTATGTGTCAGACTCACCATGGGTATCGGCATCCCTGTGGTCAGTTTCCTATCACCCAGCCATACCAAGCTCAGGCCATCCTGCCCTGAGTACGGCCAGCCCTGCTGATGCTGTGAGGCTGGCAGGGAAATGCTACCGCTCACGCAGTGACTTGCTGACACCCATGGTGAGCATGAAGTATAGACCTGCTCTCTGATACGGCTGTAAAAATGGCAGTGATTGTACATGAAGGCAAGGGTTACAGGCTACGATTCGGGTGCCATTTCAGGCAAGGGTACTGAAACTCATTCAGCCAGAGGCCTGAATTCAATTTCAGAGCAGCTCTTGGGGCAGGCCCAGAGGGAAAGGCGGCAGGGCCAAAACGCCGGCGTATTTTGACTTAAAAGCTCTTACGGCCAGTAACTAAGCCTTAGGAGAGCGCGTTTTAGTAGGGGGAGAAATTAGGGGAAGCAACAAACAATTGGCAATCAAAAGAAAGGGGCGCGGCCTTGGGAACCCCAAATGGCTGGATTGGGACCCCAGTCCTGAGGTCCTGCACCCCTTTTTAAGCTATAGCGTTCTTACTTTTGTGTTTCTGATTTTCCGTTGTGTTTTGCTGATTTGCCAGTGCTATCAATGGCTAAAGGAGAAGATTGTGAGCGAGGAAGGGAGAAAACAGCAAACGAAGCTGAAAGATCTCTTCCCGATTGCGGAACGCCTCGGGTGCACACTACCTCAGCTAGCAGTGGGTGAGAAATTCTGGAAGCCCCCTCTTTCTCCATTCCTTGTTTTTATGTCCCTTTGACTTGGTCACAGCTGACTTTGGCTGGCATTGTAAGCTTGCTCTCATGTGGAGGAGGGAACTGCTTGTTTTAATTTGTATGAAAATTCCAGAAAGTATCGCAGTGTAAAACTCAGTTATCTAATAACATTTTGAGTGCTGGTCAAGGTGGCCTCAGATACTGACTTTTATTTAGTTATGCATTGGAATACGGGGCAGGGGGGAAGTAAACTAGAGCTGTACAATCCAGTTAATCATGTTTTGGCTGATTAATAGATATTGATTCAATTTGCATATATTTGCATATGGGTAGAAACAATACTTCAGAAGCAAAAACCGTATGTTACTTATTCTTAGAAAGTGATGCGTTTCATAACAAGCATCCTCTCTCCTGTGCAAGAGAGAATGGGGAAAGCCTCTTTGAAGATGGTACTGACCACCGACATTTTTTCTAAGTACCTGCATTAAAAACTATAGCATGGATCCAGACTTCGTCATACTTCGAGGAGACCCACTGAAATCAATGGGACTTGAGTTACTAACATGGTTCCATTAATTTCAGTGGGTATATGCTAGGTATGACTAAGTCTGGATCCAACTGACTTAATGCTTGTTTAGCCTGAAAAAAAGGCCTACAACTCCCAGCATGCCCTAGCTAGCACCACCGTTTTTCCTGTCTAAACATGCACAGGATTGTGCCCTTAATTACACCTGGAGTACACCCAGTGAAATCATGACTAAATCTGGATCTAACCCAACAATTTGTTTTGCTTTTCTGTTGACTGGTTAATCAGGGACATATTAAGTGGATTAAAGGTTGTTCAATCGGTTAAACATTGCAGCCCTAATTAAAACAAATTGAAGCATAACAAAATCGTAACAACTGATATAGTATCCTTTTAACAAACAAACTAAAAGGCCACGAAGTCCAGAAGACAAACAAAAAAGTTGGGTCTAAAAGCCAACAACGAGTTGGAGCTACCATCTCTAGATGACCCTTCCCCAACCTAGCACCCTCCAAATGTTTTGGACTGCAGCACTCATCAGCCCCAGCCAGGGGTCAGGCTTGATGGGAGTTGTTATCTCAAGCATCTTAAGGTCACAGGGTCTGAGGATGGCTGTTCTAGAGGGAGCCTTTTGCAACAGAAGAAGCATCAGTAGGATTTTCTGCGTGACATTTGGAGAAAGACAAGTGGCCCCTGAGGAAGACAATTTCTTTCACAAATGCATTGGGCCCAAGAAATGTTTTTCTAGGCACTGGAGAACACCTTTTCTCCTGTTTTGTGATGTTGTTCTAGAGGGAGACCATTCCATGGCCTTGGGGCAATTGAGAGAAAGGCCCTGTTTCAAGCTGAGACAGTTTGTACCTCACACTGAGATGGAACATGACTTGGGACCTGATTAGATGACAATAACTGATGTGGGATAGTTGTACCTCTCAAATGTGCAAAGAACTGTCTGATGACTGGCATATACTCATGTAGGGGAAGATGAACATGATGAAAAGTATTTCTAGATCACCATAATCTATAAACCAGAGCCCCTGTAGTGACGTACAATTTAAATCAGCAATTCAATAATACAGTAAAATTAATAATAAAATCAAGAAACCACAACAGCAAAACAAAAGCAGAAATGAAACCATCTTTAAAACAAGCCAAAGAGCAAGATTAAAACGTGTATGGAAAGCCCAGCGAAACAGTGTAGTTTTTACTGCCTGTCTAAAACTCAATAAAGATAGCGTACTGACTACTGATAGGATTTTAACCTAATCGGGTGGCCACTTCTGCATCACCAAGAAAGAGGAAAACCATCACCAAAAAAGCTGACAAAAAAGGCACAATGTGCATAAACATTTGCATATGCTAATACACACACACATACACACTTGGAAATAATTGAAGTAGAAATATAAAATTTAATAGAATACACCTTCCATACTGGGGAACACTGATCAGGTGACTTGATTGCCTGCTCAGTCTGGATTTTCATGGCTGGCTGGGGAATGCTGGGAGTTGGGGGACTTTTTTCTTTCTAAACATGCATAGGATTGTGCCTTTAAAGGCCAACAACAACAAAAGGGATTTAAAAACAGCTTGAAAAGACAACACAAAACACCTGCACCAGTGTTTATGGTTCTTGACACATTTTGATAATCTCTCTTTATCAAGGGCAATTGATAAGCAAGGGTTTCTAAACATAATTTGGACATATGAAGTTGTGAATTGCCCTTGATTTTTGATTGCCTTTTTGCCTTGCCACTTCAAGGCCCCTCCCCTCCTCTCCTTTCTCATGGTTCTTTATCTTTAAACCAGACATGGACTGGATAGCCCTCCAAATGTGGACTAACCATTGTAAAATAGGACATATGGCCATGCTATGACTTAGGTCTTTGAGGCCAACATTCAAACCCTGGCCACTGGTCCCTCACAGATTCTCAATACAGTAGTTCTGAGCTGCTGTGATTTTGTGCTCACATGGCTCTCCCGATATCAATGCACACTAAATCTACAGTTGACCTACGAAGGCCTTGAGTAACATAGTTAATTATTTTTCTTTCATTTAAGTCCCCAAACAAAGCATAACTTTAAAGTACATTCCCTTGGGGTAATATAGTGTGTTGCAAAGGGTACATCTGAAGTGACAGCTCATTCTAGGCTAGCTTTCTGCTTCAGGGACTTAAAATCAAGAGATCGCTGCCTAGTTGAAGATAAGTAACCATCAACTTAACAGAAGCTTGTAAAAACAGGATTCCAGGGGTCTGAGACCACTGTCAGTTGTGAAGAAACATCCTCTGAAAAAGAGATATGCGCAGGTTTATTAACGTGGTGGCTCTTAAGCATTTAAAACCCTGAGTTCAAAATATTTAAAAGCTCTTCCTGATCTCTGGTGACTTTTCACTGAAAAAAGGCAAGGAATAAAAATGCTTTAATTGGTCCGTCAGTAAATCTTTGCAGCTGTGTTGGCCCAATAGGATAAAAATCCAAAACATCAAGAGGATAATACCTATATTAGGACGGATGGACCAACTGACCAACCAACTGACCAGCAAGCATTGTAGGTCTCCTCTTCAGGCAGGATGCTATGTTAAACAGAAATAGCAACGAGGTGTGTGGGTTTGGAGGGCATGCTAGAAAAGCTCCAGTGTGGGCCATGGTGTAATTTCAGAATGGAAACTTTTCTTTCATGACTCGTGAGATTATATGTATGTGATGGGATTGTGGTATGGATGTGGGAGGCAGCCCACGTTACAAGTGTATATCAGGGCCCCCAGTATTATGCTAGGGCCATAACTGTGCAGCAAGCCTGTCTATACAATGCAGATATATACAGTCATCCTAGATACAATTACTGACTACATCATCTTTAGGCAAAAGCAATCTCCATTTTTATGGACAGCAGCAACAAAGTTGGACTGGCAACTGCTATGAAATAATCATGAGCAGGACTGTGTGGGTTTTTTCCCCCCATTTAATGCCTCCTCTTGTCTCATGCTTCTCTCCCAACAGCTGCACAGCACTGATTGATTCAGGCTGGTAAAATATAGCTAACACAGCACAGAAATTCAAGAGGCCATTGATCATTTTTAACTGTGCTGTCTTTTTCTTGCCTTGCCAAAGACACAATTTAAATGTTTCATACCAGTGATGGGGTAGCAGATAAATGATCCTATGACGTTCAAATAACCTTCAGGACATCACTTCTTGCCCCGACAGGGTTTTGTGTTTTTTAAAAAACAATCCACTAATGCAGTCAGCGCAAGAATACGTTTTTAAAAGTCAGATGGTGGAAGCTGGGAAACCTATTTCACTGTTTTGCAAACCGGCGAAGGAAGAAATATCTCATGACTTGCAATCAGAGAGAAAGTGAAGGACAATTCTTGATCACACCAGAAGTTTCATGGATGAAGCAAGTCACAGAATGTGACTGCACAGAACAGCATTCAGCTCATCTCCCACCCTTTCCTTTGAACTAATAATTTTATCTATGTTTATTTGCTAAAATACTTTTACCCTGCTCTTCCATTCAGAAAGCAGTTAACAATCAGTCAGACATGAAAAGAAGTGAACACAGTTTTAGACCATAATTACAAATAAAACACCAACCAGCAAAATTCAAAAAGGGAAGCAGCAAAAACCAGATGCAAATCTTCAGTGGAGGACAACAGGTAGTCAGTCCAGGAGAGGAACATGCTTCATTGGCATCTGAAACCAGGGAGGGATAGAGCCAAGCCATAGAATTCCACAAAGTGGGTGCCACCAATAGGAGGCCATGGGCCATCATACCTCAGCAAGCAGAAGGATATGGAGCAGAGCCTCCACTGAAGATTTAAGCATTCAAGTGAGTTAAGAGATGCACAAGGCTGACCCAAGGCATTTCGCTGCCTAAGGAAAAGCAACAAATAGCACCCCACCCCTCCAATCAAAGTGCTTATTATCCAAGTCCAGCTAAGTTATTTTGGCACTTAAGTCAGAAAATACCACAAGCACCTCTCCCTGAAAATTAAAATATAATAAAAAATAAATTAAGTAACTACCAGTTTGCTGTCCTTTCATGACACTCTAACTCAACTGCATGAGGCAGCTGCCTCACTTTGCCTAATAGTACAGCCAGCCCTGCAGGTACAGCTGTTCTTTGTTTAGATTTATTTAGGTTCATAACTTTCTGTACCTTTAAAGACATTCTGTACCATTAAATACTCAAGAGTACATAAGAAAGGGCTGTATCCAATCTTAGTCCTACATAAAGTGGACCCAATGAAATCCATGGGACATAAGTTAGACTAACATTGGATACAACCCATTGAATAAATCCAAAGTTAACAATAATAAAAGACATATATAGCATACATATCAAAATTACTTGCATAATTACCTGTGACAAGTAAGAAATGCTTCCATGCGACTAGGCAAGGAAGCTTTGTGAAAACTGGCTCCCCCTTTTTTGTGTGTTCATAAGCATAGGTATGAGCAGGTAGTTTTAAAAATGTAGGATATAAATGGAATTAGTTTCAGAAAAAAACCTTACTGATTGGCCCTTTCGGATAGGGAAGAGTGTGAATCACGTATGTTGCTTGCCACTGCTTCACACATTACAAACTTGTACAGAAAAAGCACCTTCGATGTAGGGATTAAAGAACAGCCTGTGTACATTGACTGGTATGAGGATCTTCCACAGGTGTATATGCATAGCAGCATCTTGCACAATGATGCATGAAGTGGCTCTTATTGGATGGGGATGCTGAGAAGATATTGCTAAGTGCATAATAAATAAGGCTTCCATAAATAGCAACTTTGAAACTGCCCTAAATGTATGTCTGACTAGAAACATTATACCAGGCCTCTCTGACTTAATGCCCCCCAGATGTGTTAGACTACAACTCCTATCATCCCCAGCCAGAATGGCCATTGGCAGTCACCAGAAGAAGATGCTAAGGCTGTCTTGGACTTGTGGAAGAAAGGAGCTCCAATGCCTCAGAGCAGCCAACCTCCTTGGAGGGCTGAGTTCTTGCTTGTCAGGAGTGTACCATCTGGAGGCTGGCTGGGGTATGCTGGGAGTTGTAGCCCAAGACATCTGGAGGGCACCAGGTTGGGGAAGGCTGCACTAAGGTAGAGAGATTGCAATGGGGGCATAAGCAAATTTTTCTAGAGCATTTCTTTCATGTGCAAAGTGCCAGATAGTTTCTTATTTTGCTATGAGGGCTGGCCGAAAACATTTGGTGTTTCCCACTCCATGCGCAGAAGCTGAAAGGACTGGCAGTTGAAATTTACTTCAGTGCCAGCAAGAGGAATATCATCCTCCATCACACCTGAGGTCAGCAGGTTAGTTTAGAGAAGGCAGGGCAGGCACTGTGGTGCTTACACATCTCTGCCTTCCTACAAAAGGGCATGGCTGTGGCTGTGGGGCTCTGGAGGAACGGCTGGAGGTGGCTGTGGCTGAGCTGCCCTTCAATATCTGCAACCTAGAGCAGCTGCATCCCTCTGCCTAATGGTAGGGCCAGCCTTCCTTGTGATCACAACAGTACTGTCAAGCTTTTGGATGTGATGTGTGCCAATTTAGTAGGCCTATTGCTGACAAAACCTTCCATCTTGAAATGTCATAATCAGCTGGTTTTGACTAGGGATGTCAGAGACATTCACAACGAATGCAAATGTGTTTGGATTTCTATGAATCCAACGGGCAGATTCCACAGTGGACTGGCTTTTTCCAAGTTGCACGGACTTGGCGGACTGTTTTTTTACTGGGAGGATTTGCACAAGTACGCATTTGTGCTAATGTGCATTAGCACTAATGCACATTAGCATAAATATGCATTTGCAAACACAAAATTCTTGTACAAAAAATCTGATTCTGCCAAGGAGCAGATGACAGAAAAAAAGGCACCTAGTGATCCATGGAACACAGACAGAAGGGATTTAATAAAATCCGTACATCCGTTGTCTTGGGCACTGCATGAGATGGGACTCTGCTCACCACCTAACAGCCATGTGCTTTCTGTATTCCCAGCATGGTGTCTACGTAATGAGGGTGTAAGTTCTGTTCTCCTTGGGTCTTCCAATCCAGAGCAACTAATAGAGAACCTTGGTGCCATACAGGTAAGTATAAAACCCTTCTGTGTGATTAGCAAAAGGATTTTTGTTAATTTATTTAAATGTACCTACATTTTGTAAATTAAACACATCACATAATTCCGCTATTCTTGAACTCCTTCAGAGCAGGATTTTAATTTTTCTTAAAGCACAGACTAACCCTGGGTAAAACTCATGTGCAGTTCTTATGTCCACAGGTTCTTCCAAAGATGACATCCCACATCGTGAATGAGATTGATAATATTTTGGGGAACAAGCCTTTCAGCAAGAAGGACTACAGATCCTAATACATTGCATGATTAAACTGGACTGCATGGCTAAAATAGCGCTCTGTACATAGTACAGTACTGAGTCAAAACTATCCAGTTATAATTAGAATTATTCAGCAGTCTCTATTGTTTACTAGGTTCTTCAGGGTGGTGTGCTCCACCAAAATTCAAAAGCACAAGCTGATCTCCTTAAACAACTGAGATCATCTCTGCTTTTTTAAAAATTCAAGATCTGAGTTTTGATTCAACTCTCGAGTCAATGGGCATAGTTTAGCAGGAGCTTCCCCTGCACAAGCCTCATTGGAATAAATGAGTTATTCACAACAGGCACAAACATCCAGTTCAATAGAGCTTGTGCAGAACTTCCCAGCAAGTCATGTCCCCGTTGATTCTTACTTCTCCTCTTGGCACTTCCTATTTATGCAGTGAAAATACACATGTAAAGAAACAATAAAATATTTCTAAGCTTTAGGTACTTAGAAATTAAAAGAAGGATGTACAGATATATTTTTTCAATTAACAAAAAGACAGATACAGAAAAAAGGCTTAGGTTAAAGACACAGTACGAGACAATTTCAGGTGTAAAGATTCTTCAACCTATCTCAAGGATGAGGAAGTTCAGATTTTTCCATTGCATTTTTTATGATGAATTGAGTTCTAGATAACTAGTCTAGTTTGGGCTCTGGTGGAAAAGGGCTTTCCATTTAAAAGTAGAAAAATTAGTTAAGGAACCACAGTGACTGACATTTATGTCTGCATTGTTTTAGGATTTTTGAGACTGATCATATCTGGCACTTCCATCTTTAAAAAAGGGTGTGGGGAGCGTGATCTAGCCAAAGCTAAGCACTATGTTTCGGCAGAAAGAAAGGCCTTCAGAAGTTGTAGGCCTTTTTTCTGTCTGAACAAGCATAGGATAGTGTCTTTAGATTATCTGATGCACTTACCTGGGAGTAAGCCCTATTGAAAGAGTGGGACTTGCTTCTAAGGAAACATTCACAGGATTAACAATGCAATCCTATGCATGTCTACTCAGAAGTAAGCATCATTGGGTTCAATGGTGCGTACCCTGAAGTAAGGGGGTATAGGATCACAGCCTTAGTTTGTAAGCCTGCAGGCAGGGACTATTTTGTTTTTATTGATCATAACTAAGCTGCCCTGGGAACTTTGGGGGCCAAAGAACAGGGTAAAATGCTTTAAGTATATTAATAATATGCTTTACACTCCCATTGAAATAATAGGACTTAAAAATACCTAACTTTGCCTGGATTGTGTCCATTATCAATAGTGCAAAAAAATTACAGAGACAAAGGCTGCAATCTTTTCACTTTCTTAAAGGCAAGCGCCAACAAAATAAGAAGTCACATCTGATTCAAGATGCTTAAAATCAGGCTGAATGAGCAACAGAATCTTAGCTAGGTGAGTCAAATGAAGATCAAACTTACCGCTGCTACAAAAATGGAAATCAACATGCCATAATTAGATGCTCTTTCATTAAAACCTGCTTTTTTTGGCTGCTTGTAGACATAGCTCCTTCAACTTTATTTAAACTTAATATAATGTATAATAAATGTATATACAGTTGTTGTACAATTTTTCTGAAAACCAGATATCCACCTAGGTGAAAAGGTTTCATTTTCTATCCCTTGTGCTGGGATCCCATGATTGTATGGGTTTTGGGAAAGCCAATTTGCCAGGACTTCTTCATAATTTAATGAAATCCCAGGGAAGATAGTTTACCCAATGCTCTCCCCACCCCCACTACATTTGTAAACTCGGTTTATGACTGTGACAGGATGGACCTACGCTCACAACTCTTGTTTCACCCATGACTGCCATGGATTTCAGTGAACCTGTGCTGGCTAAGAGTAAGAATGAGCAAGCCCTGAATATAACATGTACATGATGAAGTCTACTATCGGCTTTGTGCATGCACCTGTGGTGGCATGCCAAAAGCTGTAGGCTTCCATTTGCACAACACTGTCCTTTTGTAGCAGTGGGGCTAGAAGTCAACTTATAGGCAGACCCAAAACAGGAGGTGCCATGTACTGAGGATTTGTGTAAATAGGTCCATAAGCATCTGCAGTGTGTGTGTCATAGAACTCACACACAGTCTTCCACTTTTGAGCTCTTGTAAAGAATTGAAAACAGTCATATGCTCAGCTGGAGCACAATGCAAGTAGAAAGATCTCTTCTGTCTTCTCTCTATACTCCAACCTATCCTGCTACATTTGCCTGGCACTACTTCCACGGTTGTACTTGATTGGTGACAGTCCATAGTGGTGGAATCCCACTGACCGGTGAATCTAGACTGTGTGTTTTACATAACTTTGGAACAGAAAGCACCATTTCTGCCAGAAACAAGGCGCACACACGCGCGCACACACCCAGCTGCATTTTGCTCACGTGGGCAACAAAGACTTTATCATGGATTTTTTTCTTTGATTGATGGGAATTAGCTTTGTCAACAAAGCATCTTTCATTTTGTCTTTGTTGCCTCAGTAAGGGAGAGGCCTGACAGAGGCCTACTCTGACAGATTGGGAACAATGGTTCTCAAAGATACAATTGCACACAATTGGGTGGGTCCCCTTAGGGTTACCAAGTCAGGCTGGGGAATATCATGTTTCTATGTAATTCAACAAATAACCTTTTATTTCATTCCATGTGGGTCTATAGCCAGAACACTCAAGAACAGACAGTAATGGTGAAATCCTATGCATTTTTACTCAAGAATAAGTCTCAGTGGGGCTTACTCCAGGTAAGTGTGCATAGAATTGCAGCCTAAGGCCCAGAATACTTAAGGCTACAGCATGCTGAATACCCACAACCACATAAGAAAAAAACCCTTTTTGCTGCTGAACATTAGCAGCAACGTTATTTCAGATTATCTGTGGTGATCAGCACATCACCTTTTTGCAGATGGGAGTCTAGATCTAGGAAAGTGATTTCCAAACCAAAACGTGCTTTCACAGTTTGCCCTTGCTGGCTAAGAGCAAATGGCCGTGCTCCATGTGCACAATGGCTTCCAGTTCCCCTTTGTGGAAAAAGAAACACCAGTACACATTATTATGCACATGTATGCTCCTCCTGGTCTGGGTGCCAGGGCTTCAAACTTCCTTCCCTTCCTGGATCAGCTTCCTCTGTTCTTTTCAATGAAAGCAGTAGATCGACACGTGCATTCTTTACCAAAGATTTGTCCAGCCACTGAAACTATCACAGCAGCACTTATACTAAGCTCTAGACTAAGGCAAGGAACTTTTCCTTTCTCACAGGGTTTGGTGTCCAACTGAAGTTTCTGAATTACAACCCCACATCCAATATGTCCCTTGCATTTGAATTTTTCATCTGACAATTCTATGAACAGAGCTTAACTACAGAAGGCAGTGGAATTTTGAGGGATATAACTGTTCTCTTTTAATGTGTTTAAACAAGTAAATGGTCTGTATAGATGAATCCAGCTGCTGTATACTAGGAATTGCTTTCTATTCCTGCTTGGACAAAATAAAGGCATTTTGTGCACCTAACTTAATTATGACTTTGGATCCATTAAGTTTAAGTGGGGAATGGGGGAACCTACATTATTCTGATTAAAACAGCACTGTCTTTGATTTATTACTATAAAAATCAATCCATTACTTTTTCCAGTGCAATCACATTAAGCAAAGTGCATGTTACTAAAGGAAAAGCTATTCATTCATCTTCAAAAACCCTAAAGTTTGCTAAAGACGGATTTTAGAAGCACACACTACTGCATAATGAGTTACTCAGTTGCTGAAATTTCAACAATGACTATTAACATATTTTACTTGAAGTAAATAACACAGGGCATGAATAGTCTGATTCCTTTAGAGATACATTTTTTTCCAGATTTATCTGAGGTTTATCTTCAAATTTGAAGTGCATTCATTATGCCCAAAATTCTAAAAAAATTACAACTGTCCAATTGCTCAAACCTATCCTGGAGTTTTTAATGACTTCATGAAATGTGTTCCTGTCACGTGTATTATTCCATGCTCAAATTTTCAGTTGGCTGTGCTTGTGCAACATCACTTGCTCCAATATCTACAAGTGATCACTATGCATTAGTCCACAAATAGTATAAATTTGGTGCTTTTCTGGAAAAAATACACAATTGGTCAGCTAGACTTATAGGCACCCAGTTTTGTTTTGGCTGCCAGATTGCTGCTGCATCTATTCCACATATATAACTTCTTTAGACCATGATCTATAACAAGATAAGAATGCCAGCGTTCCTCTTTCCCTATGGCAAGCAAACGTAAGTCCTCTTAATTGGATAGTTCTCGTCTACTGAATTTCCAGCCTCTCACTGCTACATCTTCATTCCTTGTTTCTGTCTGCTTGTTCTCATATGAAGAGCAGCAATCTATTTTTGGATGAGCCTGTTAAAACAGCTACATGTGGCAGATCTTGCTTCGTTGCACTTATCAAGACAGCCTTAGCAGCACACATGCAGTTCCATCAAAAGGGAAACGTGGTTAACCCAGAATATTTGGACGAATCTTACTTTAGTTTACCACATGGGGAGTTAAATGTTAATTGAACTAGAAGTATTTTTATAAAAAAATATTTCATCTTTGGTAACTGCTGTGAATTAACAGGCTTGGCTTAGTAATATAAGAGAAATTCACATTTTCAGTGGTTTTCACACCAAGATGGATGAAAAACTTTTCAATAATGAAAGCAATACCCAAGAATTCCTTACCAGCAAAATTAAATTAGTCAGAACAGGACTAAGGCTACACTCCTCAATATACTTAGGGCGCAATCCTATGGCCACTAGACAGCAGCTAGTTGGCCATAAGATTGTTCGGTTTTGGGGAACCAACCTAGGAGCCTGCGCTTTGAGGTCAGTTCCTGGAAAAACCCCTCCCCACCCCCTCCCCCTCATAGGTGGCGCGGATCATCCCCAGGCTCCCCGCTCAGAAGAGTAGTACAGAGGGGGGCAAAAGGGGGCAGGGAGAGCAGAAGTGCCAGTATGATGCTTCCTATGCGTTGTCCAGCCTCCCCCCACCCCGCAGTCCCATGGCTAGACAGCCAAAATCGGCCACCTAGCCATGAATGCAGGGCAGCCAGAGTGCGGAGGAGAAGATCCCCTCCGCTCTCCGCCCACCCTGCATTGGATAGGTGGTCGCCTCTGAGTTCAGGGGCAGCTGATTATCCCCATACGATTACTCCCTCCAGAACATAAGAGCCATGCTGGATCAGACCCAAGGCATATCTAGTCTAGAATTCTGTCCCACATTGGCCAACCAGATGCCTATGGGAAGCCCACAATGCCTATGGGAAGCCCACAAGCAGGACACCAGTGCAATTTAGCAGCTTCCCAGTCACGTTTCACAGAAACTGGTATTGCAACTTACTAGGGAGTGAGCCCCAATGAAGATGGTGGGGCTCACTGCTGAGTAAACATGCAAAGGATTCCACTACCAGGCTACAATCATACGCACACTTACCTAGGAGAAAGCCCAATTGAACACAGTGGGACTTCCTTCCAATAGGATTGTACTGGAGGGGGCAGAAATATATCAAGAACACACTAGATCTACAAGAGGAGAAATGTAAGACATTTTTGAAGCTTTTATTCAAACATGGTTACAAAATGCTAAGAGATATGGTCACTGCTTGCAGCCACCAAGGCTTGTTTCACTGACAGATAAAGGGGACAAAAGATGCGCAACAAATATTTATCTTACAGAACTCCAGACACTGTTTCTGTGCCTCTCAATATTTTTGGAACCCCACGTTCCACAGATGTTTTGATTGTCAAATATATTTTGAAATGTTTTACGGGCCTAAACTGGAACACCCAATGCCCTCATCTTAGTTATGTTATTTTACGAAGGAACCATAATCTCGATTTCCATCCCATCTTCTTGTAAAAAACATGTTTTCAAGCTGTAGAAAAAAGGCAACCCCTCCCTATCCATACACCTGTATGTGACTGGAGTAAGACCTATCCACCCAAACCATTCCTCCCTACTTCGAGCCTGTAGATAGCAAAGCAATCAATCCAGAAGAAGCACTGATGGAGAGGATGTAGTTTCTGAAAAAGCAGCATGTCAAGGATGAAAGACAGACACCAAGGTAAGTACGTTTGCCAAGGCTCACTATGACAACTGCTGAACCAGGGAGGGGCTACTTGTGGCACCCCAGATGTTTTGGCCTACAACTCCCATCAGCCCTAGTCAGCATAGCTAATGCTGAGGAATCATGGGAGCTGTAGCTGGAGGGCCACAAGCTGCCCACCCCTTGCTAAACAAACAGGATAAAACAGCACTAAAGGCAACTGCTGTGCCCAGTTCTAGTTCCTGTATAAGGGGAAACGCTGGTCTCTTGCAGCAGCTCTAGCAGTGCTATTAAATAGGAGCTTGTTTGAGCCTGGCTCAGAACAGGCCTCTGTTTGTGGATTACTGCTGGATCTGCAAAGACAGACCCAGTTTGCACAAGCGCAAGTGAGCAAACATGCTGGTTCCTACCACCTGATCACTCCAGCTACAAGCGTGATTAGCAAAACAACTCAAGGACATCCTGTCCCTGGGTTGTTAACTGTGATGTGTGATCTGGGATTTCTGATTTGTTGGAGGAGACACAACCCTGAATTGTAAAGCATGGTTAACCATGGGTTGCAACTCTGGGTTGTCTCTCACTTAACAACTCAGAAATCCCAGTTCGCACGTTATGCTTAAGAACCCAGGAACAGGGCGTCCCTGAGCTGTTTTGCTCATCACACTTGCAGCCAGAGTGAGGTGTTTATCCCCAGCAGGAGTGACTGGGTGGTAGAAACAAGCACACTCGTTCCTGCTTCATTCACAACAACCCAGGGTTTTTAAAAAGCCTGGGTTGTTGTGACATCCAAACCAGGCAACAGAAATACTTCCAGAATACAGCAACTGAAGGATATAACTTGTTCAAAAAGAACAGGAGGAACAGAATGGGAGGTGAGGTTGCACTATATGTTAAAAATACATATCTCTGCGCAGAAATACAGGAGGATGAGCTTGGTAGCCCCATTGAGAGCATCTGGGTTAAAATAAATGCAGCAAAAAATAAAAGGAACCTGGTGGTCGGAGTCTACTACCAGCCACCCAAATCAAGAAGAATGAAACTTTTGAAAAGCGAATAGCCAATGTTTCAAAGAAGCATGATGTAGTAGTAATGGGGGACTTCAATTTCCCTGATATTTGTTGGGAGACAAATTCTGCAAAACATGGCCCCTCCAGGAAATTCCTGACTTGTGTGGCGGATAACTTCCTCCTACAGAAAGCAGAGGAAGGAACTAGAGGATCGGCTATCCTTGACTTGATCCTAACCAACAGAGATGACTTATTGGGTAAAGTAGCAGTTACAGGAACTCTGGGGGAAAGCCACCATGTTGTACTTCATTTCATGGTTCTAAAGGAAGCAAAAGCCGAGTGTAGCCAGACGCGTACCCTGAATCTTAGGAAAGCTGATTTTAATAAACTCAGAACAATGATCAGTATGGTCCCATGGCGAGCAACTCTAATGAGAAAAGGAGTCCAAGATGGGTGGGAGCTTTTAAAAAAGGAAATTCTCAAGGCACAATTACAAACAATTCCAACAAGAAAAAAAGGCTGAAGACAACAGAAGAAGCAATGTTGCTTCACAACAAGCTTAGAGATGACGTGAAAACAAAAAGTACACAGATAGGAAATGGAAGGAAGGCCAAGCTACAAAGGAAGAGTACAGGCAGGTAGCACAGAACTGCAGGGATGGCGTCAGGAAGGCTAAAGCTGTGAACGAGCTGAGGTTAGCGAGGGATGCTAAAAGCAACAAAAAGGCTTTCTTCAGCTATGTGCACAGTAAAAGAAAGAGGAAAGAAATGGTGGTTCAGCTATTAAATAAGGATGGGGAAATGATAACAGATGACAAAGAAAAGGCAGAAGTGCTCAAGTCCTATGTTGGCTCAGTCTTCTCCCAAAAGAGGGTCTATGACCCTGGCAAAGGTGAAGTACCAGGCTGAAGGGGCAGGATTGTAGCTTGAGATCGATAGGCATATGCTCAAGGAACACCTAATTACTTTGAGTGAGTTCAAATCTCCAGGGCCAGATGAACTGCACCCTAGAGTAATAAAGGAACTGGCAGAAGAACTCTCAGAATCACTGTCTATTATCGTTGAGAAATCATGGAGGACGGGTGAAGTGTCAGATGATTGGAGGAGGGCCAATGTTGTCCCTATCTTCAAAAAGGGCAAAAAGGAGGAACCTGGGAACTACAGACCAGTCAGTCTGACATCAATCCCTGGGAAAATTCTGGAGCAGATGATAAAGCATTCAGTCTGTAAGCAACTTAAAAACAATGTCGTGATTACTCGAAGCCAACATGGATTTGTCAAGAACAAATCCTGCCAGACGAATCTGATCTCATTTTTGGATCAGGTAACCTCCCTTGTGGACTGTGGAAATGCTGTAGACATAATATACCTCAACTTCAGCAAAGCTTTCAACAAAGTGCCCCATGATATCCTGATGAGCAAACTAGCTCAAAGTGGGTTAGATGAAACAACGATCAGGTGGATCCACAGTTGGCTACAGAATCGGACTAAAAGAGTGCTTAGCAATGGGATCTTCTCAAAGTGGGGAGAGGTAACGAGCGGGGTACCGCAGGGCTCAGTCCTGGGCCCAGTGCTCTTCAACGTTTTTATTAATGACTTGGAGGGGGAGGTGCAGGGAATGCTGATCAAATTTGCAGATGATACAAAATTGGGCAGGATAGCTAATATTCTGGAAGCAGAAACAAAATTCAAAGTGATCTGGATAGACTGGAGTGCTGGGCAGAAAACCACAGAATGAAATTTAATAGGGATAAATGCCAAGTTCTGCACCTAGGAAAAAGAAACCAAATGCACAGCTACAAAATGGGAGATACGTAGCTCAACAACACTACAAGCGAGAAGGATCTTGGAATTGTTGTCAATCACAAGCTGAATATGAGCTAACAATGTGATGTTGCTGCAAAAAAGGCAAAGGCTATTTTGGGCTGCATTAATAGAAGCATACCTTCCAAATCCAGGGAAGTACTAGTTCCCCTCTACTCAGCACTGGTTAGGCCTCATCTGGAGTACTGTGTCCAATTGTGGGCACCACACTTTAAAAAGGATGCAGACAAACTGGAGAGGGTTCAGAGTAGGGCAACAAAGATGATCAGGGGACTGGAAACAAAGCCTATGAAAAGAGACTGAAAAAACTGGGCACGTTTAGCCTTGAGAAGAGTAGGCTGAAGGTAGATATGATAGCGCTCTTCAGGTACTTGAAAGGTTGTCACAGAGAGAAAGGCCAGGATCTCTTCTCGATCATCCCAGAATGCAAGACATGGAATAATGGGCTCAAGTTACAGGACGCCAGATTCCAGCTGAACATCAGGAAAAACTTCCTGACTGTTAGAGCAATACAACAATGGAACCAACTGCCCAGGGAGGTAGTGGGCTCTCCCACACTGGAGGCATTCAAGACGAAGCTGGACAGCCATCGTCAGGGATGCTCTGACTTGGATTCCTGCATTGAGCAGGGGGTTGGACTCGATGGTCTTGTAGGCCCCTTCCAACCCTACTATTCTATGATTCTACCCTATGGCAGTTGCAATGGAAGGCATATGTGTGTGTGTGTCCAGGGTGGGGGGTGGGGGTGGGAATGGGACCTAAAAAGATGAAACTTTTTTCAAAAAAAGGAACTTTTTACGAAGATGGAAAATTGAATGTCCTAAATACCTCCAATGCAGTTAAAGCTTTTGGTCTCCAACACTGTAGCTGGCTTCTAACATAAGAACATCACAATACTGTCCATACCTATGGTTCTATTGCTGACGTTTGCTTTGCTTTTGCCTTTTAGCATAGACTGCATCTTGGCGATTATGAGCTATTTGTTCTACAGCTGCTGGGGCATGTGCAACTTCCTGGCCCTGGAAGTCTGTCCCTGAAGAATATAGCTAATCACAAGGAACTTATTTGAGCCCTCTGTCTAGAACTACCTGAAATTTGTGAAAAAAGGATACACGGTGGGATTGAAGTTCTTCAGCACAAAAAAGGAGGCAACAATGATCAAGACCAGAAAGAGTGTGTTGTTGTAGAAGATAGAGAATGTTGTTGCTTCATAGTCTGCCACTTCATTCTTCTTCCACAAAATTCTGCAGAGGCAAAAGTGGTGTTTCAGACATTTCCAGGTTAATAACATTAGGCATATTGGAACATTTCTCCACTGAAGAATCTGACTTTTCTCCAAATTCCAGTAAAAAGGGATATTAATTTCCCCACTAACAAAGTGTAAAACACATAAAATGGATTTTCTGTGCAACCTGGCCCAGTCCCGTATAACTAGCTTTAAACCGAAGTGCCCAGGGCTTTTGCTGAAAATGCAATTACAAGACTGCAAGTAAGCCTCCAAATCACTGCTCTACCGCCTATGTGTATCAAATATGCAACCTCTCTCATCACAGAATTTTTACCAGCTGCTGTCTGCTTAAAGTTGGCTTGCAACAGAGACGGTTTTCCCAACACAACCCACTTAAGAGGATTTTGTTTCCAGCTCTTGGGTCCACAGACATCTTTCACAAAAGGCACATAACTCAGTCTTAATAAAGCAAGATGAAGTTTCCTGCTACGAACTCCTGACATGATGAAGAATGAGAAGCTTAATTCTGAGAGGTAATGACCAGGCCCAAGAGCCAGCGGGTACTGCCAAGCATTCAATTCAACACCACTGAAAGGCGTTTTAGGAAAGCAAACATTTTAAAAAGCATTTCTAATGCACCAAGTTATAGAAAATAATGAGTATAGGGGCTCTCTAAAATAAAACACCAAACTGCTTTACAAAACACTGTAGTGATATTGCGAATACTGTTGACCAAAACCAGCAAACTCCAGATCCCCAAGCCAAGTAGACATAAGATGTGGGAATCAATAACCCAACTCCAAACAAACTCAAAACCAGAGATAAATCCCCCTTTAAGAGAGGGATGGAACTCAGATGCCCTGCAAACAAGGCTGTATGATGCATTTAAGAGTCACAGGGCATTACCTCTCATCCTTCTCCTTACGTGACATTTTCCTATTGTCTGCTTCAGAAAGCTTGCGAGTGACTTCTTTGGAAACAGCATCTTCCCTCTTCTGGGCTACTCTGAAAAGAAAAGCATTTACAATCCAGATGTTTATGAAGAGTTCAGAATAAGTCTGAGTGTTACCATCATTTTTAGAAAATGCCTTCCCACTACAACAAAACCATCACCACAGAAGTGCCATGCCAGTAGGCATGGGTTGCAAAGCAGAGTGAAAGTCACACAGCTGACATTGTGGAGGGACAAAGCCAGCAAGCCTAATCTCGCACAGCTCTGGTCAAGAGTTCACAGGTTCACACAGGGCCAGACAGCATATCCCAACTGCTAAGGGACAACTGCCGAGAGGATCCTACTGGTAGCTGGATGTGGTAATGTACTAATTTGGGTCAAAGTAGATGTACAAACCCTCTTCCAAACAAGGAAGTACATTTGGGCTGACATCCTGAGGTCCTGGGAATAGTGTCCCAGAGGCTATTGGATCTCTCCCTCCAAGGTCGGAAACAGATATCTGATCTCGGAGGGAGAGATGCAATCTCTGATCCCACCCCTCCTCCCTGGCCGGCATAAAAATCCACAACTCTTATCTCCCCAATGTTAGAGCTCTGACATCAGAAGAGCTCTGATTAACAGTGGGCAGATTGTGGGCATGGAATGAACAGAGTGGGAAATGTTCTGAACACCCACTATCCGAAGTCCTTCTAGCCATCCACCATGCCCCTAACACAGGAGGGAAATAGGTGTTTAAGATGGGAGGAAGGAAGCAATTCCCTCCCTTCCACCCTGCTGGCAGGAGCCCAGCAGGGCTTTGGGAATGCCGGAATGCTCAGACCTTAAAATATTTGGGCAGGGCAGTCCTATTGCTAACCCCACATTAAAATGAAACATAGGAAATCATCCTTACTGGGTACTCCCTAATTCTGGAACTGTCTTGCTTCAGGGACCCTTCAAAATGCAAGTCTGAGTATCTTTCACAGGTACGGAAGGGCTGATTTGAAATAGTTTTTAACAGTCAAGGTGAAGTAGACAGGGGGATACCAAGAGTATGTTCTACAAGTTAGTACCTTTTTCTTTTTTACAGGAACAGTATACATTTTAGTCCTCAGCAGGTAACAAAACAAACTATGCAAATGCTTACTTGTGTTTAAGAACAAACTTTACGTTCTTGTAGGCAAAAGCAACCAGGTATGTACTGACAAGGGTCATTACACTGTAGAGGACTGCAGACTGAACAAGATCCATGTGCCATATCCTCCAGTACAGCCCTAAGGAAAAAGATTTTTAAGATGGTTAAGATTTTTGAAGCCTCTGCAGTCAGTGGCACAGCAGGCCAAACATCAGATCTTCAACATGTTGATGGCTAGATTCATTAAAAAAAGTTATCAACTTGACATTTTGTCTTATTGCTAAACCTTCCCCATCCATTCAAACCATAAACTATACATCTCCAATTTGTGCACTTGTGTGCTTTGGCTAACCTTTCTATAAGAATTCATTCTATCATAGAATCATAGAATAGTAGGGACGGAAGGGGCCTATAAGACCATCGAGTCCAACCCCCTGCTCAATGCAGAAATCTAAGTCAAAGCATCCCTGACAGATGGCTGTCCAGCCCGTTCCTCTGCCACAACAACTTTAAGAAAGGCAACAAATGAATACAGATAAGGGAATACCTGGAGTTGAGTTTTTTTTTTTGGGGGGGGGGGGGACTGGCCTTTGATAAAGTCTTAACTAACATAATGCCACATTTACAGCAAAGCTTACTACAGATTTGTTCTTCTGAATGTTGGTTCCCATGGTCAAAGTTTACTTATTGATGCAATCCCTGTATAGAATGTGAGAAGTGGTTCATCCACAGCAAACCATCAGTCATTTTTAGTGTCACAATGGCTGAAGAAAGTACCACTGTAACTGTAGAAACCACAGCCAGTTTGCTGGTGCTGTGTTCCCTGGATGATTTGGTTCACACATTATATTTTTTACACAGCATTGGACATGCATACAACTATGAATGACTTCAGAGGCATTGTGTGTGGAGCTCGTTGTGAGCGAGTTTGTTTTCTTTACTACACTTTAACTACCATCAACTAACATAGCGGAACTCAAGAAAAGTGTAGCAATGCCATCTAGTGGTCTATTAGATCATTCATAAACAGGCTCGGTCCAAAGTATCTTGCTGCCTCAAGTGAGGCAGCAACACTACTGCCACTAGGGATGCTGGAGAAATTCAAGACGGACTACAATGAACTCAGATTTCTAAGAATCTGACCTGTGAAATCCACTGCAGACCAACCTCCTCAGGCCATGTGGAGTCCCTGGTCTTCCAGATCTTTTTTTTTTTTTTTTTTTAACTTTCCCGAAACTTACACATATTTATTTGTAGGAAAATACGCAAGTTTCTGCTTAGACTGGTAAATATACATGGGGAACAGTTGAATGGAATGGGGGACAATACGCTAAACATTATGTATTAAGGTAAATTATGTAAATTGTTGCGAACCCTCTTACAGAATTTTTAAAATATTTTTTCCGCACAACGAAAAAAGAAATTGAATCCATCTGTGAACAGACGACAGAACAAAGGCACTTGACAATCCGCAAAACAGAGACAAAGCGGAAGTTACACAATCCATACTTCCCTAGCTGCCGCTGTCACCCACCTGGGTCTTACTGTCACGGCCACTGCAGTCGCCAGGACCCACCCGCCCTGCTTGGCTGACCAGCTGGCCACTCGCTCCTGCCTGCCACTCCCACCTTGTGCCCCAGCTGCAGGGCTCCTGCAAGAGGCCAGCTGAACTCTTGCGAGAGGTCAGCCAGCCTCGTGCAGGAGCCCCACAGATGGGGCACAAGGCAGGAGCAGTGGCCAGGCAGACAGGAGCAAGCAGCCAGCCTGGCTGGCTGGCTGAGCAAGTGAGGGAGTGGTTGGCTGGCTGGCTGGCGAAGCAGGTAGGGTGGGCTGGCCGCGGCCGCCCACAGTAAAAAGCAGCAGGAGACCCTCCAGGCAAAGGTGGGGGAGGAGAGCAGTGCAATTCACCAGTCTTGCCACTCCGCTGCCTGATCCAAGTGCATCAGCCTGGCTGGCCTTGTTTATAAAAGTTTATAATCCCTTTTATTCCTTGCATACTTTTACACACACACACACACACACACGACCTGCTCCACTTTTGTTTCTTTCACTCAAATCAACTCACTTTAGCAAAACATGAAATTAGCAGTTTTAAGCAACTCTGTAATTCTGGATAGAACCGAAGTAACTTTGGTATGTTACAAACTGTTGTTCATGTTTTCTGCCAATCTCAATCATCACCGAGGTGGAGAAGTGCCCAGCGTGCCACACTGAGCTCGACTTTAAATATTCTATGGTATTCATAAACGATGATATTGGACTCCAGCTCCCATCAACTGCAACTGGCATGGCCAATGGCCAGGGATAATAGGAGGAGGAGTCCTACAACACTTGGAGGGCCACACCTTCCCCACCCCTGATCTGAAGCCTTCAGTCCACAATGTGAATATGATGAAGGTAGCAAATTAATGTCTGTGAGAGATCTTAGCACACCAGAGCTTACCATTTCTGGAAATGTTATATATTCCTTCTTAACACTAAAACACAGCAGCTGCAAGACAGAAAGCTTCCAATGCACACACACCCTAAGTTGACCTCATTCCCTGCATATAAGGAAAGACCAAAGACTTAAACATGTTTTGCATGGATAAAACCTCCAACTCCAGTTCAGTCTCTGGCATCTCCAGTTACAGTACATCAGACAGAGATAGGAACAACCTCTGCCCAAAACTCTAGAGAGCTGCTGCCAGTTAGTGTGTGTAGTCAATACCAGGCTAAATGGTCAGATGAGAACCAGTGTGGTTTAGTAGTTGCAATGTTGGACTGGGACTTGGAGACCTGGGTTCTAATCCCCACTCGGCACTGAAGTTCACTGGGTAACTTGGGGCCAGTCACTGACTGTCAGCCTAATCAACCTCACAGGGTTCTTGTGAGAATAAAATGGAGAGGAGGCCTATGTAGGCTGCCTTGAGGAAAAAGGGCAGGCCGATAAATGTAATAGTAACTTTTAAAACAGGTTTGTCTCAATATAAAGCAGATTCATATGAAATATATAAAGATCTCTAAACAGATGCAAGGTTATACATGCAGCACATTATCTGCAGCACTAACTGGCACAATCCATGAATGAAACACTCACAATCTACTGGAAGTGGGATGTCCAGTGCTGCCCTAAACCCACAACCATTTTGCAACTCAAGGACAAGGCTGGTTACTCCCACCACCTGGAAGTCAGAAGAATAAAGTATTCTCAAAGTTCCAAGTTAGGTAAAACATTCAATGCAATATTAAAGCAACCAATACCTCCAAAACTGTATTTTAAGCTCCTGTATTACTGAAGGCAATCACAACTTCCCCCTTTTGATCATACTGTCTGGCCAACAGCTGCTAAGCAGAAGGAGAGGAATATGAAGGATGAGCATAAGGAGCAGAAACAGCAGCAGCTTTGCGCTTAAGGGACACCCGGAAGACATCCCAAAGAGCAGAAGCAAATGCAAGGTTCCCCTACCCCGATTTGCCCTAAGGCAGCCTTCCCCAACCTGGTGCTCTCCAGATGTTTGGGACAACAACTCCCAACATCCCTGACCATTGGCCATGCTGGCTGGGGCTGATGGGAGTTGGTCCAAACCATCTGGACGGCCCCAGGCTGAGGAAGGCCGCCCCCTCCCCAAGCAGCGCTCAGCTGCGGGGCGAACAGAAATCCAACCGGTAAAGATGCGTCCCCTGTTGAATGCCTGCCTGTCGCGAGGCTGACGAAGGCAGAGGCGCCCCGCCTGGGAGGAGAAGGGAGACGTGGCACCCTCGTCCGTCCTTCCCCTCACTCACAGATGGGGATGGCAGAGACGATGAACGCGTTGCCGAAGAAGAGCGCCGAAGACTTGGCCGAGAGGTTGCGGCTGAAGTCTTGCAGGAGCAGCTCCTCCTCCGACTGCTGCCGAGCCCCGCCGCTGCCGCCCTTCGGAGCCATCGCGGTCCTCTTCCGCCGCCTTCACGTCCCGAGCTCAAAGGAAGACCGGCACTGACCCCGCGCAGCCGCCGTACGCGCCAGCAAGCGTACACGCAGCGCAGCCTCGGAAGGCGGGACTTCCTTAGCCCAGCCCCCCCCTCCCCAACGAGTACTTCCGGTGCCACGCAGTGTCTGTTAGGTTTCGCTCTCCTTTTTCTTCCCCAAACGCTGATTGGCTTTTCGAAAGTAGAGAAACCATTATTGGAAGAACAACAAATAATAAGGGAATACAGATATATATATATATATAGATATATATACACACACATACATACACACATATATATATATATATATATATATATATATATATATATATAAAATTTTAAAAAGACGTTGGCCGGAAGGAGCGCCTCAGCGGAGTCAATAAACCTTCCGGGTCAGCAGGTCCCCGCTGACGTGTCTTAGGATTGGTCTCGGAGGCGGGGCTTGTCGATGCAGCCGTGCGCCTGGCGCGTTTCTCCATAGGAGAACAGGGCGCGAGGGAGGCGTGGCCTCGGAGAGTCACCGGCTCGAGTTTCGCCTGACTGACAGGAACATAGGAACAGTGGAGGCTGGTGGCTCTGATGTCAGTGGGGCCGTGAATCCGCTCTGGGTTTCAGTCAGAACCAGTCAGAACTCTAAAGCAGCTATCCAACACGAGGTGCTGGACCCTAGCCCCAAGATGGGTTCAGCAGCTTGGATAGCGGCTTCAGAGTTCTGAGTGAAACCCAGAGCAGAGGCACCGCCCCGTGACATCCGAGCCACCAGCTTCCACTGCATAGGAAGCTGCCCAGAGAGCTTGGGCTGTTGGGTGGTATAGAAATGAAATGAAATGAATGAATGAATGAATGAATTTATACAGAGCGCGGCTGTTTGGTCCATCTGGTTCAGTGTTGACTACAGTGACTGGCTCTCCGGGGCAGTGGAGGCTGGCGGCGCCGATGTCAGTGGGGCAGTGTATCTGCTCCGGGTTTCAGTCAGAACCAGTCAGAACTCCAATCCCCCGGACAGGGATTTTCCCCAGCCCTTCCTGGACATTCCAGGGATTCCACCTGCGATCTCTTTCGCCTGCAAAGCATGTGCTCTGCCTAAGCGATGGCTCTTTCCCCCACGCCTGGATAAATGATGCGTTCCTTCCTCGCACAGGATGGCACCCTCTTCGTTTTCCGTTCTTAATATTGCTTACGGTTGTGTATGTGTATCCTTCCCCCCACCACCACCCCCTTTCCTTTTAACGGGCGAGGCGAGCAATGCCGCTAGTGCTATTGTTGTATGAAGAAGAAGGGTTGGTTTGAGATGACCTTTTTGTAGAGATTTCCAGAGGGGTGGCTGTGTTAGTTTGTGGCAGCAAAAATGGCAAAGGCTGTTGAGGCACCTTAAAGACCAACACATTTAGGGCGCAATCCTATGCATGTTTAGACAGAAAGAAGCCCTAAAACTCCCAGCATTCCCCAGCCAGCATTGCTGGCTGGGGAATGCTGGGAGTTGTAGGGCTTTTTTCTGTCTAAACATGCATAGCACTGCTCCCTTATTATAGCATAAGCTTTTGTAGACTATGGTCCACTTAATCAGATGTGGAAAGTGTTTCCTGAGTTACCAATATACATGCACTGGGTGGCAGGGTGGAGTGGGTGTGGGCGTGGATGCTAAGCTCACTGTGGAACTCCCTGCTGAGGGAGGTCAGGCTGGCTCCCTCTCTGCTGTCCTTCTGCCCGAAGGCAAAGATGTCTTTCTTCAAGCAGGCCTTTGGCATGTAAGCAGGTCTGTTGGGTTGGGCGCTGTTGATATTCTTTTATTGTTACGTTTGTTTTAAGTTGTGTTTTTAATGTATTTGTTTTATGATTGTTTTAACTGAGTTTTTGTTTTAAAAGTTTGGGCATAAATCAAATCAAATAAATAAATAAATAAATAAATAGGGGTTTTAGGGGTTTTTTAAAATGTACATATACTCTAAGAGAGTATATTTATATTTTTTTTTAAAGGACGTCTCAGAAAACCCCTCCAAGGTCTGAGACAGCACTCTGACCTCAGAAGGGGGAGTCGGAGATCTGACCCCTGACCCCATCCCCTCACAGCTGGCGTGGAAAGAACCGTACCACCTGCCTCTCCGAGGTTGGAAAATCGACCTCAGGGAGGGGGGAAAGGGTGTGTTCCGGTGGGTGGGGAGGAGAGGACACCGAAGAGGCCAGGATACGATTTACTCTGAGCCTCCTCCAGCCTTCTTCCCTATCCCGCCAAAGTGGCCTTATTAGACAAGCTGAAAAGCCCATATAGCAAAAATAAAGGTGATCAGAGGACAGGGAAGCAAAGATCACCTCTGCCATTCCTTCCACCCTGCCAGCTTCAGCCCAGCAGGGCACTGGATGCATGGAAGCGTCTGAGTTTAGGGGCTTCCAAGCACCAAGGGCACAGTGCATAGGACTGCTCCCTAGATGGGTTTTTTATATTTGCTTGAACTTGTGGTTATTTTTGTAATGGGTTAGGAGGGGATTTGTTATTTAAATTGTATTGTTCTTGCTTATTTTGAAATACTCTATGTTCTCTTTGTATCAGTAATTAGTAGAAAACATGTCTCTAATGGATGATTCATTGATGTGCTCTAAATAGGTGGACATCTCGAATTGTTAAGGTTTCCTGATGTCTCATATTTTGAAGAGTTAGGCTATTTTTACTCAGCTCTATAGAACAGTCAGTGGACTCCTCTTTCATACCCCACTGCTTTCAAGTACCCTTTATTCTTTAAAAATCTGAAGATAACTAGGAGCATGAAACAAACCTACTCGAGAAAGGAAGAAGGTGGAGAGAAGATACCATTTTCTACAGGGTTTAGAATATCCTGTATAGATTGTTCCACCTGTACTGCATCCATATCCCCTCAATCCTCTTGCACATGGGGATCAGTGTGAGCTGTGTAAGAGTTCTGTGTGACCTGTGCTGGGAGTTGTGTGCAGTGCATTAGGAGCATGGAAAGCTGCCTTATACTGAACCAGACCCTTGGTCCATATAGCCCAGTATTGTTGACACTGGCTGGCAGCAGCTCTGCAGGGTTGCAGGCAGGATTCTTTCCAACCCTACCTAGATATGCCAGGGTTTGAACCTGGGACCTTCTGCGTGCAAAGCATGTGCCCTACCACTAAGCCATGGCCCCTCTCTAATTCATGAGAAGTCCCAAAGTAACCCTATGCGGACACGCCTCTAGTCTACCACTTGCATAACCCTGAAGATTCAATGGAAATCTAGTTCTGTAGTTTGTTAGCTAGTACTTACTTATCTGGGAGGAAATCCCATTGAACTCAGTGGGGTTTGCTTCTGAGTAGGCATGTATAGGATTGCACTGTGACTCTCACCCTCTACAAAGTCACAGTTTACATCACATTTTTATTACTTTGAAATGTATAACCCGCTTTTCAATTTTTACAAATGTCCAAAGTGGTAAACAACTATAAAATGGCACATAATTCAAATAGCAGTAATTCAAACAAAAAAGTGAAGTGCGTGTGTTCACAGATAATAGGTCAACTATTGTGCCATAGCTCCAGCGATAAACTTTAATGCATAAGTCAATGGTTAGCTTCACTTGTGGCAAGTCACCCTGCATCTAACGGGAATAGCTACATTACACAAGCAGTGTATTAAACCCAAGCACTAGATGAATGGAGAAGTGTATTACCGTGACTTGCAATATCAATACTATTAAAAAGTAAAGATGTCCCCAACCAGTCGTGTCCGACTCTAGGGTGTGGTGCTCATCTCCATTTCTAAGCCGAAGAGCCAGCGCTGTCCGAAGATGCTTCCATGGTCATGTGGCCGGCATGACTGAACACCGAGGTGCACAGAACGCTGTTACCTTTCCCGCCGAAGCAGTACCTATTTATATACTTGCAATTTCTTGCTTTCGAACTGCTAGGTTGGCAGAAGCTGGGACTGAAGACGGGAGCTCACTCCGTCACACAGCACTCGGGTCTCGAACTGCTGTCCTGCCGACCTTCCAGTCTGCAGTTCAGCATCTTAACCACTAAGCCACCGCGGCCCTGCATCAAGACTATTACATGGAACTAATTAATTATAATTATATAATTTTAATTATACCGCCTCGGCGGGAAAGGTAACAGCGTTCCGTGCACCTCGGTGTTCAGTCATGCCGGCCACATGACCACGGAAGTGTCTTCGGACAGCGCTGGCTCTTTGGCTTAGAAACGGGGATGAGCACCGCACCCTAGAGTCGGACACGACTGGTTGGGGACACCTTTACCTTTTTAATTTTAATTAATTGAGTGTTAACTGATGTTCTTGGATTTTGGAGCAGACAATACCCATTTAGAGGGTGAAATGGAACCCCTTTTGGTTCTGTTTGTAACCGCAAAAATTCAGTTCTGTAACTGAACTTCAGACAAATGAGTCTGGGTCAACTGTTAGACAGTTCTGAGGAACGCATTGCTTCCAGAGAACTCTGGGGTAAAGCAAGCTTAATTAACAGCTGATGATTCATTGTACAGGTTCATAGCTCCTACCACCCAAATAGTTCCTTGGAAATTTGTAAAGCAAGAACCACCTATTTCAGAAGAGGAAAGATGATTTTTTTTGCTGATAAATGACGGATTGGACATTCTTCGTAAAGGATTAAGAAATTCCAGTCTGTTATTTACATTTGGCCACCAGGTGGCCCACAGCTGTTTTCCTCATATCTCGCAGCCTGCTTTAACAGACAGTGTAGTATCTAAGGCCCTGTTTTGAGAACATAGTCACTGCTGTGGCATACAAGTTTGGAATGACTCTGAGATCTCCCAAAGTCATATTTGTGCATGCGCATATCAAATTCTAAACACCATTGCATATCAACTAGCTTATCAAAGACCTTATCAACTTGCCCAGTCACTGAGGTCATCAGAAGGCTTCTTCCTGGTGGCTCTGCATGGACCTATGGCCCAATTGGAGTCCACCTGGAGAAGAGCCTTCAGTGTGGTGGACCCCTTTCAAATGTTCATATTTGGCCTCATAGTACTGTAGGATATAAATGATACAGTACCACCTAATGGATAAACACTATAATTTGTATTTATAACAGTCATCACCGAAACAATACAAGAGACTAGGGGCAATGTTAGAGATGTTTGGCTTTCCCGAACGTCAGTTTTTACACAATAATTACTGCAATTTCCTTTTCAGTGCCATCAGCAAAATATCATGTCCACACATAAAAAATGGATGGGGTGCCTTCCCATGGGCAAGAATGCCTTGTTGCAAGGGAATAATGATGCTATTGTTCACCACCTTTAAAAAAAAGTGACTAGATGTGAGTTCTAAACATACAAATGTTGTGCTTCCACTGTTGGGAAGGTATGATACTGTCACAACAGAAGTACAACTTTGTGGGCTGGCACAAATGAGATACAAACAAATATTGCACAGCAAACTAATTATGCAGTACTCTCCTGAAGGTACATTTACACAACTCTGGTATGTTTTCCACCATCAAAGTAACATTTTGCTCTCTGACTGTAGTCAAGTTTTCCAAACAATAAAATACATTTACAGCAAGTTCAGTTGGGCTTTCTATCAGGTAAGTGGGTACAGAATTGCAGCTTTAGGCTTGACACTCATGACACTCAGCACGCTGGTAATTCATTCGTTCTTGTATGGAAGCACCTATGTTATACGGATTTTTTAAATATTTACTATGTTAACACATTGAAGTCAAAATAAACAGGCTTTTTAATGGATTTTCTCATACAGAACCAATCTTGCAATTTATTCAGCACGCATCCAGACCATATTTCCTGTCCTAGTTCAATTCAGTATTTGAAATTATTGAGGAGGAAGGATGAAGCTTGGATTTCTGCACTCGTGAGAAAGGTATTGTGAGAGACCAGCTTAGTTCCAGATGGTCAAACCTGTCCCAATTATCCAGCCTGTGTGGTACCCCCTACTCCCCGACATCTACTATTTCATTGCTTCCAGGAAAATTCCACTGAGCAAAAACCCTAAACATTTCAAAAAATATCCTGAGCATAAAATGTTGAGAGTCCTTGAAACAGATGCTGATGGCCTTTTGGCTGTGATCCTAAACACACCTTACAGGACTTTACATGATAATCACCTACTCCAAGAGACTGGATTAAGGTTTCACAGAGGATGAAAGAGTTCGTGGATGTTCCCCCAATTTTTCTAGCTGGATAATATGCCTCCTGGGAATCACATTGGGTTGGATCCTGACTTCACCATACTTAGACTAGGCCCATTGAAGTCTATGGTACTTCGCTTAGTCACGACTAGCTTAAGTCCCATTGATTTCAGTAGGTCTACTCCGAGTGTGACTAAGTCAGGATCCAACCCAATGTGACATTTTATGTGACGGACAGAACAAGTTAATGTCACCGCTTCTGCTTCCAGGGTGTTTTGCAACAGCTTTTGGAATGATGTTTTCTTGGTACAGGTATCATCAAATATTAATAAATTAATTTATATACCACCCTTCAAGTAATGAATGTTCAGGGCTGGTTACAAATGAAAAAATGCTGAAATACATTTAGAAGTTTAAAAACAATAAAAAAAAACAGTAAGAACAGCAAAAAAAAAAAACACAGCAAAATATTTTTTAAAAAATCAAATTTAAAACCAGATGATCAATAAAATAATTATCAATAACAGTAAAACCAGTTCAGATAATGTACTGGAAGTCCTGGACTAATAAAATAGGGCTGAAAGGTCATCAGACTGGGTAGCAGGCAAGCATCCCTTGGAAGGGCACTGCACTTCAAAATGGCCTCAAAGGTGGGGGATTCAGAGAAGAACTTCCAATAATGATCTTGGTGTGTACACTGTTTAAAATCACAATCCTGTATGTGTCTATTCAGGCATCAGTCCAATTTAGTTCAATAAGGCTTCCTCCCAGCTAAGTAGGTACAGGATTGTAGCCTGTGTGTGTTCTTTCTCTGTTGATAAATAACTGGTTCCTCAATGTTTTGAGCCTAATTCAAAAGCACGTGATCTCCCCACTCTAATTTCCAACCACCCATAGAAAAATCCTTGATTCCACCAGCTTTTACCAAAGCAATGATTCAGTTGGACAATTCCTGCACCCACATTGCTTTCATGCTTGGCTCTGCCTCTCCTAGGTTTTCTCAAGTTTCTTGTATAGTAATAAACTATTTATTTATTCATCAACAGCTGCCACTGTGTATAAATGTAGAGTTGTATTTAAAGTATACATATAATGTATACTGCCAACCTAGCAGTTCGAAAGCAAGAAATTGCAAGTAGATAAATAGGTACCGCTTCGGCGGGAAAGGTAACAGCGTTCCGTGCACCTCGGTGTTCAGTCATGCCGGCCACATGACCATGGAAGCGTGTTCGGACAGCGCTGGCTCTTCGGCTTAGAAATGGAGATGAGCACCACCCCCTAGAGTCAGACATGACTGGCTGGGGACACCTTTACCTTTTATACATATAATTTAGGGTGCAATCCTATGCATGTTTAGACAGAAAAAAAGTTCTATAATTCTCAGCTTTCCCATGCTGGCTGGGGAATGCTGGGAATTGTAGGACATTTTTTTTTTTGTCTAAACATGCATAAGGTTGCACCTTTAAAGAGCTGTTAAAATAGGTGGCACACTTATATTTCAAGGCTGTTTCACAAGTGACACTAAAAGCACGTTTTAACTTCTGGCACTATTTGTGTGCATGTTTCATGTTCTGTATGTGTTGCCTATGAACTCTACTCCAAGCACTTTATTGACCCACCATCTGCCTTTTTACCCTAGAGTTGTATGCTTTTCGTCCTAGTCGGGGCGGGGGGCATCTTAGCACTACCTGAAAGAGAACATGGTGCCCCTCACAGTGGGAGAAATTTCACTTGTGAACTGCTGTAAATCTGCCAGAGCAATGAAGACATTATTAAAGATGTGATGGTGATAATACATTTTTGCTATGTTCCTTGTGAGTGAAATTACTCAAATTCCATCAACCATGTTGAAAAACAACACTGATTTTCCTTGGAACCTTTATTAACCTCAAGTTTCTAAGGAAGAATTCAAATACGGTTCTAAAAGATCACAAGTGGTGGGGCAATATGTCAAGTTACATGTTTATATTCTATTTGTAACTGTTTGTTGTCTTTCAATGTACATCAAAGAATATAATTTCAGAGTGTGTGTCTGCATGCAGAAACTTCCCATGTGCCCCTTTTGACTTTTAGAATTATATGGTACTGCAAAACTTTCCCCTCTGAGCATAAATTATGTGTCACAGAGAGTTGCACCATCATTGCTGCAGCATGGCTGGTGCTCTCAGCTTGGCTTGTCGTCACTCCCTTCTGCAGTGCAAACAGACGGAGAAATAGCCTGAGCTGAAAATGATCAGAATGTGAACAGTAGGATGTGAAACTGACTTTTGATCCTCCATGGTTTTGGAAGAATAGACAGCTGCATTTGAGCCAGACCGTAAGTGTTAAAACACGTTGGGTGTATTACGTGTCATTTCCATTTTTTCAAACCTAGTTTGATGTCTTGCCTCACATTTTGGGATGACATGCTGCTGAAATCTGGTCAAAGTCCCCACCCCTCTTCTTCTGCCCCTACCACAGCCATCGTGTCAGGCTGCAAACATCTGTAACTTTGAGGCTTTCTTCATGAGGCATTTATTGTGTGCTCGGGATTCCTCACTTACGGTAGTTTGCAGGTCCTTTACATGACATCCTCCTCCTCCAGGGCCTCTCATGCTTTGCAACCATTTTCATGGTGTTCTTTAAAAAAAAAAAACAAGTCTGATATTATTTGTGAATGGTAAAGCCTAGTGTAATTGCGCAATTCTGCTATACCATGGTGCCACCTAGTGCTTGTGTAATGGAACAGAAGAAAAAGAAGAGAAAGAAAGCCCCAGGAAAAAGAGGATGTGTAAAGGAGCCAATCTTAATCCTGCAAAGAATCTGGAAATAGAAGCCTTGGTAAAGTAGTGGGTTAAAAGCTTTGGGTAGAAAAGCTCTTTGACCTGCACTCCTTTAGGGTGGTTGGTTGTGTGTGTTTTTAACAGACTGTGTAAAAATGCCTTACGTTTGCCAGTATGGGAGGGGTGCCCCAGTTTGAGAATGACAGCAACGATATTCAGACACTCTGTGATTGACCAGACACACACTTGAAGATTTCATCTGCATCCTGATAGATTTCCTGTCGCTCGGGCAGTGGACAGCTGCTGAATGCTGAACAATGTTTTAAGTGTGTCTCTGACTCATGACAAAGCTCTGCAAGAGTCCAAGGTTGCAACGTGTTTAGAAAACATAATCGGGTCACAGTTCAGCCTGCGTCTCTAATACATTTTAACTGTGTCAGAAAATGAATGCACTCCTCACAAAAGGCAGCTCTGGAGGATGTGCTTCATGTGAGGGTTTTCAGCTTTCATGGATGGTGTAGAATTCATGAGGAAAAAGTAACTTGTCTTTGATGTGGCTACATACTTAGGACCTAAACTCTTAAAAGTGAAGATCAAGGAGCCTTTCACATCGTACCTTTGCATGGGGGAGGCAGAATTACGGGCAGGGGGGCAAAATGCAGATCTGACATGAGACCTGGTCCAGTACTTAGAAGGGTTGTACATATCCCATGGCAGGGCTGACTTAAGATCACATTTATTTACCAATGGGGAGCATGTGAATTTTGAAGATGGAATTTTGGCTATGCAATATCCTATGCCATTTGGGGATATTCTGAGCACACACTGAGCATCTCTAAACCAGCCTGAAATCCCGCATTTAAAACAGGGCTTTCTGCTTCCGTTTTAAATGCAGGTTCACGACAGACTCCCTTTACACGCTTCCGCCCCCCACTTTTCCCCCTCATCTGAGTCTTCCATATGTTTCATTACACAGCCGCTAGAGGGCGCTGTGGCCTAGCTCCTCTTCTTGCGGCTTTTCCTTTTCTACAGAGGTACCTCAAGCGGAACACGGGCACAGTAACTTGATAGCTCATTATCTCCGATCTATTTAAAAATGGAATAAAGGTCATTTAGTGCGGGAGATGCCCTGGAGGCTGACAACATCATCTAAAAGACCCACAGACTTCTGTGAGTAACCAATCTCAATAGCAGGATAAAAGCTCCGTGTGAAGAAGCCCACTATCATATCCAATCATACTTGTGTGCAATACTCATATATTGCAATATATAGTACTCATACTTCTGATGCACACCATTCAGGTACTGCTTACACACACACACACACACACACACACAATTCACAGACATAAATACCGACACTTTTTAAACTTCCAACCTCTTGGAATATTCATAAACATTCCATAACATCCATGCAGATGGGCCCGTTGTAGCTAGGGATGGCTCAGTTCAATAAACTGATCTGAGGCCAGAACTCACAGTCAGTAGCTATGGAGATTTCAAAAACATCAACTGGTATTTGCCTCCATTGTTGTCGGATTTATCTGATGGGGGGAATTTCCAAAACCACTGTGTTTCTGCAGATCTATCTGTTCTATAATTGGATACCTCATTTGCCTCTATGAAGTACTGGATGCCTATATCATGAATGCCTTTTGAAGGTTATCCAAAGCTGGCTTTGACTTCATAAATGTATATATTTTGATAGACCTTCAAGAGAAACAGGTTCTGCCACTGTGAGACAGCTACCAAGATCACCTCCCTGCATATCTTTGCTACTGACGCACGAATAGAACAGTCAAGAAGGCATTCCTGATTGATTTTAAAGGCAGTGGAAAGATTCTCACTGAAGATTGGGTCCTCATAGCAACTGCTGCGCTGTTGATTTAGCCAGACTTAAAGTGGGTCAGAGCAGGCCTTTGTATTCTTTGAGAGACCCAAGTGACCTAATCCCCGTTTCATCACCAGTCTGGTACAGCACATCATGGCTGATTCATGCACTCTTCTTGTAACTAGATCCTCCTGTACTGACAACAGGAGACTGAAGAGAGCTAGCCGGGGACATAAATTTAGGGCTAGCCTTTGGCAGAGCCAGCTCTGTGAGCAAGAGCCCCAGCTGACAAAGCATCAAGGAAAACAGGAAGCACCTAGGCAAATGAAGCAGTTGCACAGGTGTAGGGGCGGAGGCGGGAGGCCAGGGCACAACACTCCCTCAGATCACCTCCCGTACATAAAGCAAGGCACCAAAAATGCTGATCCAAACTTAGCTTTTCAAGTTCACAAAGCCTATAGGCAAAAATGGTTATGAAGTTAGCCAGCAGCAATATTGGACCGATCCTGTGTATCACACAGGGTGACATGCAAGACTATCTGCTCAGTACAATTAGGGTGGCAACTTACCCACTGGCCAAAAGAAAAGAGGAAATGCAAAAAGAGGGGGGGGCACCAATTTGTATAACATCTACATATGGGAAATTATATGTATGGGTGCAAATTTAGAAATAATGACTATTATTGAAAGAGAAATACAAGACTTTTCACGATAGTGGGGAAGACTGCCTAGGGGCCGATCTACATTGCGCCCGCCATCACGATGAATTCGGTGTCCCGTCGGGTTAAACGCTCTCGCATTAAAACGTGATTATTCACACTCACCCATTTTCCCCATTGCAGTGCTTCATCGAATGCGCGAGCTCGATTCACACTCGAGCACTGTGCTGTTTTCCTGCTGTTTTCCTGTGTGCGCTTGTCTGATCTCGGATGCTAAGTGGGGTCGGCCCCAGTCAGTAGTTGGATGGGCGACCGCCTGGGAATCAGGCTTCCTGCACTGAGCAGGGGGTTGTTGTATCCCTTCAAATGAGACTAAGTTTTACCCCCTCCTATCCCCCGCTCCTGTTCTGATTTTTTTTAATTAAGGTGTTATCCTCGCAGAATCAGGGCTTCTCCGCAATGTTTTTTTTTTTTCTAATTCAGGCATGATCTTCGAAGAGTCGAAGTTGTGAAGCTTTGAATCTTCAAAGATCATGCCTGAATTAGAAAAAAAAGCATCGCGGAGAAGCCCCAATTCTGCAAGGATAATGCCTTAATTTTTTTAAAAAAAAAAACAGGAGCGGGGGATAGGAGGGGGTAAAACTTAGTCTCATTTGAAGGGATACAACAACCCCTGCTCAGTGGAGGAAGCCTGATTCCCAGGCAGTCGCCCATCCAACTACTGACCGTGGCCGACCCTGCTTAGCTTCCGAGATCAGACAAGCGTGCGCACAACCAGCCCTTTGCTTGTTGCTGAGGAAAAGGGGGCTGCTGAGGAAGCTATGCAGTCAGTAGCTGGAAGAAGACATGGGGCCGTTGAGAGCTGTGATTGGACAGGAGGGAAATACAAACACCGCCGTATATGGACAGGCAGGGGAGGGGACTACAACCAGATATGGTAGTGAAGGTGGAAAATCAGAGCACATTAAGGGGAAATACTGGGATATTAGGGTATTGAAAGCGGGAGTACGGAAGTGGGAAATTCCGGTTCCGATTCAAGTCGGGTACTGCGTAGTGTGAAAGGCGGGTGGTGAAACCTCATTGGAAGCGAAAAAAGGTGGTAAGTGTAGATCCAGCCTAAGGGACCTGTGTGCCTGCTCAGTCTACAGTCCAGGTGCTAACTGGGGATGGACAACTTCAAGGCCCCTTCTGCTCTCTCCTTGTTATGGTTCTCTGACTTTAAACCAGAGTTGGACTGGATAGCCCATCAAACAGAGGACACCTTGAAATTGAGGCCTATCCTCTGCCAGGTCTTCAAAATAGAGGTCTGTCCTCTGTAAAGTAGGCCACCTGGCCACCCTATAATTAGTTTGTTCCCTTGAAGCCAAAGTAGCTAACCTGGAGACACTGAGAGAGGCAGAAAGGTACATAAATAAGACCATCATGGATGTAGTGAAGGTTTTCTACTTCCAGGTTGACAGCTCCTCTGCTGTTATGGAGAACGGGGGTCTGAGTGAAGGAGGGTGTCATTCTGGGAAAGAGGAGGAATGAGCCTTTAGAAAGGTCCTGTTCCTTTCATCAGCCAATGAACTGATATCCTCTCACCAATGATGAGTCATCAGGGTGGAGCTCCTAATAATAGATGTGTGCATGTCACCCTATTGTCCTTTGGCCTCTTTGATGGACTGTAATTTCCTACTGTACACTCATTGCAAAGTTCTACACAACCTACCAGTCACAGCCCTATCCCTCTGTATTTCTAATTATCATCTATTCTGGAGTAGCCTATCCTTTTCTAATTTAAAAGCTTAGAGAGTATTTGTTATTTTGGTTAAATATATATTGGTAGTGGGGAGAGAGAAACATCATTGTCATATATTTTGCTAATGGTTCAAAATATACCTCAGCAACTACACAGAGTGAAATGGAGGGTTGTGTAGTGCCTATTTAGTCATGGGCAACCTGTGGTCCTAGGGCTGCATTAGCCTAAATTCAAAGGCACTCTGCAAATTATCAGTTCAAACCTCTGGCAAGAGCAATCTGTCCCACTCCGAGCAGCCTACTGGGTAGGGATGAGGGGAGGAAGAGACAGAGAAGGGGTAGTCCCACCCACCACAGGCATGCAGCTCCTGGTACATTACTCACAAGGAAATTAGGTCCTCAATGGAAAAAAAATGTTTCCTGGCTCTGTCCTACGTGGCAGAGATGAAATGCATCTGTACCACTTAGATATAACTTCTAGAGACCATGGAAGAGGGGGAGGGGGAGGAGGAGGAACCCTGAAGAACAACTCTAGCAACTCACACTAACAAAATTTTAACACAGTGTCATCATCAGTGAACGGCCCAGAAAGCTTCAGCTATTCGGCAGTATAGAAATGTAATAAATAAATAAAGTAATGAAGTAATGAAGTACTAAATAAATATATACATAAAACCAGGGACAAAACAAAGACAGTAATTTAGAAGGGACAGAAAACAGAAAAGAAGAGACTGTCCCTGGTAAATAGTCACAGTTGGAGTGTATGGATTTCACTTGTTTACTTTCAAATTTCACTTGTTGAATACTCACTTGTTTGCTTGCCATGAAGACTTTGGGGACTTTTCAGTAAACAGCATGTTCACATTTATGTCACCAGATGGGGCCAGAGCTACAGTTACTGCCCAGTTACACTTTCTCTCAGCTATACTAGCATCTGTATGTTTTCCTTTTTCCTTCTGTGGATCTCTGTATAATGTTCACTAATCTCAGCACTGTATTGCCCTCGTGTAAGGGTGCACACAGTACGATTGGGAAAAAGCGGGGCTTTAACATGAAAAATCTAAGTGGTGTTTCAGGAAAACATATCTAAAGATTGGAAAATTCCAGAACCCATTCAAAAACTGTGCAATAGTATCTTAAAAGACTGCTAACGTGCACTTTTAACATTAAAAAAAACCCTCAGAAATGTTGCATACATCATAGTAACTGTCCAAAATGCAGACTGTTGAAAACAAAAGCCAGTGTTGATTATCCCTCATACATCTCATGAATATCCACAATTATGGTATTTCACTAATGCAGTCTTCCCCAACCTGGTGTCCTCTAGATGTGATGGACTATAGGTCCCATCCCCAGCCAACTGGTTGATATTGACAACTGAGCAATTGTCCACATTCATTGGTGTATGCTCACAGTTTGGGACATTCACTGGACACCTGAGCGATTTTCCAGTTTTCCTTGGGACAGTGGACAGCCTCTGTACTTTAAACGTCCTTTGTAATATAACAGCCAGTTCTGAACATTCTCTCTCTTTGTCACACCCTGAGTATGTCACGAAGACAACATGGGTGGGTGGCTTAATGGGAGGCACAGCCATGTGTTTTTTCAGTGTGTTGTTCCTCACTGAGGAGCTGGCTTTGGGAAGGGGAAGCAGCTTTCCCCCCACTTCCTCCTGAGTTGGGGTGCACAAAGCGTACCAGGATGAAAAGGTTGTGGTGGTGAGTTTGTGGTGTTCAGAGTGGGAGGGGAGTGTGGGGTAGATACAGATTGGAAAAAAGGAGGTGGGAGAGGAAGTCATACGCCAAAAGTTAATATGAGGGAGAAAAAAGTTGCACCATCACCCCACTTTAACAAGGTGTTGCGTATTCTATAGGGTGGCCACTTGTCTATTGCCAAAAAAAGAGGAAACACATCACCAAAAAAGAAGACACAAATTTGCATAAAATTTGAACATGCACATTTATCTATATAGATGCAAACCTAGACATAACTACCACACTTTAAATCAGGGGTGCAGGATGTCGAGCCAAATCTGGCCCACAGAGCTCTGTATTCCACCCTGTGAAACCTTCCCTGGTTGACACGCCCCCTTTTGTAACCACACCCCCTCATGCCCTTGATCTGTTCTGGGGCTGCCAGCGCACTTTTTGAGGAACCTGGCACTGTGCAGCAAGAAGGAGTGGCCAGCCGCCACAGTCAGCTTTCCACGCTTCATGGCGCTGCAAGGTCAGCAGTCAGCCTTTCCTGCCTTGTGGCTGGCTCCCTGCCTTTGCTGCTCCTCAGCAAGATGGGGGGGGGGGAGGAAGGCTCTCCAGATGCTCTATATCAGCAGAAGCTTGCTGCTGTTTTCCCCAGCTCAGAGCTACGGAAAGGCCTCCTTGCTAATCCCTGGCTTGCCTTATCTCCGATCACCTAGACACCGCAATGTTGTGGGGGTTTTTCACAGATGTTTCCTGCTTCATTTGGCTGTGCTTGAGATAATGGAGGGGGGGGTGCTTTCGTCGGATGGCTTACATCTGAGAAAATGCTCCAGTTTGCTATTAGGACTAGTAAGTGAGCACATCATTGAGAAATGGAGAGGTGACGGGAAGCCAAAGAGCTTTTCTACACCAGGCTATTAATCAACTGCTAATCCGCTGTGTCTGCGTTTGGTTTCGTCACAGAATTGAGGTCCGAGCACTACATGAGGAGCGTTTCCTTTCCTGCTTTTCTCCTACATATCCTCTAGGTGGCACTGTAGTATAGCAGAATAGTGCAAATACACAAGAAGAAATGTGCTTTCTTTCACTTTCACAATTAAATTCCGCATTTTCTCTGCTCTAAAAAAATGTACTGAAAGTGCTGGTTAGACACAGAATCAAAACTGAAGGGTCACTATGTCATCTAAAGAACCTGTAAACAACCATGAGAAGGGAATGATGAGTGCACAATAACTGCCTCATATAGAAAAGCCCTTAAATAGAAATCCAATACAGCTCACCCTAGTGGGTAAGACTGTGACCACGTGACCTCTGTGTCTGCTCAGTCTGCTGTCCAGGTACTAACTATGGATGGGCAACTTCAAGGCCTCTCCTGCTCTCCCTTCCTAGGGATCTTAGCTATATACCTTGTCTCTGTGTTTTAATCTTTCAACTGGCCTCAAACTGGACAGCCCTTCAAAGAGAGGATGCCTTCAAATAGAGGACTGTCCTCTGACAGCCTTTCAAACAAAGGACTGCCCTCTGTAAAGTAGGACACCTAGTATAACATCATCGTGGCAAATGCACCATTTCAATGATGTTCCCTTGTTCTCTTCAAAAAAGCTAAACAGAGGCAGCTCCTCTCAACAGTTTTATATCCTGATATAACCAGCAGTTTACTTGATGTCTGCATCATTAACATTCCTTTATCCCAGGAATGTATATAACTTGACCATTTGCTGGCACATATCCATGTCAGAACTGGGCCAAAATTGTCACATCAACTATTAGCCAGCTGCATACAGAACAGGCCAAATAAAGAGAGAAAAAGTGCACTCTTTTCTTTATTGAATTTGTTTTAACGGTTACTAAGACTGCAACCCTATGCACACTTTCCTGGGAGTAAGCCCCATTGATCACAGTGGGGCTTGCTTCAGACTGAACATGCATAGGAAAGGATTTGTTGTAAATGGAGGATGCAAATTGAAGGAGCAGCTGGATAATGCCTTGGAGGAGGTCTGTGATGGGATTAGGTTTGGATTAATGGATATGCTAAAGAAGCTACAGAGAGGGGACCCAGCCAACCTCACGGCCATGTTTTCCCATAATTATCTGGGAGTTCTGAAAAATGGAGAATGTGCCCATTCTGCTCCTTCCTTCCATTGGGCTCCTTCAAAATTCCTTGCTCCTAGAATGGCACGTCTCTTGTTGCAGAATCTCGTTGTAGGACAGGGGTGGGCAACAAACGGCCCATGAGCTGCATGCACCACCATCCTCGGGACTTTTGTGCAGCCACCACTGAATTTGTTGCAGCAGCAACAGCAGCAACCTCCCTCCCACCCTGCAATTTTGCTTCTTTTAAAGAGAAATGCGGGAGGGGGGTGATGATATTGGCACACCACAAAATTTAAGCAGCAAATTTGCTGGCCCCCAGTGGGTTCCAGGGCAGGACATTGGCCCCCAGACCCCAGGACATTGACCACCTCTGTTACTGGAGGTCCTTGTGTGCTTTCAGATAAGGTTTTTATTGCACAATTTTTAGGGTGTGTGTGTGTACAGAGAACATGTGTTTCCAGTCAAGGCTTTTATGGCACTATCACCCTGCCTCATTCATGGAATTTTACAGAGGGTCCAAACAGCATTGTCTTCCACTCATAACACTCCCATGTTTTCCCACCGCTTCTTCTGCCTTTTTTCTTATCACAGGAAATCCATTCATGAAGAAAAAGGAAGAAGAGCTGCACAACGGCTTCCGATTGGTAGCACTAGGACCCCCCGTCTAGAAGCAGCCTACGTCATCTTCCGTTTGTAACCCTCCCATGTTTCCCACCACTTTTTCCATCTTTTTCCTTTCCAAAGGAAATCCATTATGGAGGAAAAGATGGCGTAACTGTACAATGGGTGGTTCCGGGTGAGGCACTGATCCTTCAATCTGTCTGCCTCAAACACTGAATTTTATGGGAGGTTCCAGATGACAATATTTTCCGCACGTGTCTTCCCATCACTCTTCCATTTTTTTTCTTACCAGACAAAAATCTGTTAAAGAGGAAAAGATGGAAAAGTGCACAACATCTATTGGTTGGTAACACTACCTCCATCTGGAAGCACCCCTGGCTAGTACTTACACATTCAAACTTCTAGAATTATGAAACTAGATGACCTTGGTACTCTCCAGATATTTTGGACTACAGCTCCCATCATCCATGCTGGTTTGAGATACATGGGAGATGTAGTCAAAAACATCTGGAGGACACCAGGTTGGGGAAGTATACACCCAAAGTCAGAACAAAGTCTGATGTATACACCCAAAGTCAGAACATGTTGAGGCATTATGTACTCTAAATGTCCAATTTCATTCATTCATTCCATTTCTACTGTCCAATAGCCAAAACTCTCTGGGCATTTAACAAAAATTAAAACCATATAATACAACATGCTAAAACATAGTATAAAACCTTTAACATGCAACAATTTAAAACAGTTTGAAACAGGAAAAATCAATTAACACTAAAATCCTAGGACCTGATAAAAACAACTAACATTAAGAAGCCATCGAATTCATATGCCATCAAATTCTTCACCTGGTGCGAAGAAGTTGGCACCAGATGGACCTAACTGGGGAGAGCATCCCAGAACCCTCCGAACCTTTCACCGAGGAGGCACTCAGAGGAGGGCCTCAGATGTTGGTTGTAGTGTACTGGTAGGTTCATACTAGGAGAGGCACACCATCCGGTATTGTGGTCCCGAGCCTTTATAGGTCAAAACTAGCACTGCGAATTGGGCTCAGAAACATATAAGCAGCCCGTACAAGCAGGCCAGAATCAGTGCTATGCGCTCAAACCTTCTGGTTCCTGCTATCAGCCTTTCAGCATAGGAATGCTTTGTAGAGGTTTAGTGGTGAACAGCAACAAAGTTAGCTCATGTAGGTATGACCTGCCATGTTATTAACCTTTTTTCTTAGTGCTCTCTCTCTCTCTCTCTCTCTCTCACACACACACACACACTCATTTTCCAGGAAGCTTGTTCCCCCGCTCTGTTGCGCATTGAAGCAACAGCAACTCATGTTTCAAAGGGAGAGTGTACATAGGACACACTCCATACACTTTGTGCAGATGTGATTGATATCACTCTGTGTATTTATGCTTGAAAAGCGACTTGGGGGCCAAGTCTAAAAATGCTTTAAAAGATCATGCCAATAGTGTCTATTGAATAGTCCCTTTATCTCTGTTGGGGATTTCCAAGGAGACGCTGGATGATCAGGGTACAAGCAGTGTGACATCAGTGAGGGGGAGACAGCCTGCAGGGCTAATCTTGGGGGAAATTCCATGGGATTGAAGGAGAACAAAGACATTACAGGCACTCCTTCAAGGCCAGGGTGAGAGTGGCAAATTATCATTTGGAAGGCCCATAAAAATATGGTCATCACATTCTTGACCCATTGCTTGGGGTAGAAAGCTCTGAAGCTGAGGTATGTTGCACTGATAGTTAGATCCCAAGACTGTCATTTCATGTACTGGCTACATATTAAGAAGACTAAACTCTGTATCAGGAGTGGGGAGCACTTTTCAGGTGGGGGCCCTGAATGACACCCCCACCCCCATCATCAGGCCCTTTGTGGGCCGCATGATGCCAGGGGGCAAGGTCATGGCCCACACATCGTCTGGTCCTGGGCAAAGCTGCCCCGACTAAGGAGGCCGCTGGAGGAACGATCCAGCCACTGTCTGAGTCAGGGGGCCGCTTCACCTAGGGAGAGCAGATGCTGACAAAACCAGAGGGAATAACTCTTGAACCAAAAAGTATCTACCCTTCTATACTATATACCCTTGGAGCTGGAATTTTACAAATTATGGAGCAGCCAAAATACTATAACGAGTCATTAATTCTGTTGTTCTGCCAGCTTCATGAAATCTCATCCCCGTAATCAAGGCTGGCTCCTGGTTTGAGGGGGCCTTGAGCAAAGAGCCTTCTGGTCGGCCCCCTCCTCTGTCAGCCAGCCCCTAGCGGTGCTGGCACTGCAGGTCTATGTCTAGCTGACCTTTAGGTTTCCCAGAGTGCCCTAGAATGCTAGGTCAGGGGCACTGTGAGAAGCTTAAAGGGTGGAAAGACGGTACGACCCAAAGTACCAGGCCAGGGGGGAAAAATTAGTGAGTCCCAGGAAAGACATTGGTAGTGGGCCCTGGCACCTGCCCATGGATGTCAAGTTCTGACACCACCCTTGTCCATAGTGAGGAAAATAACGGGTCTCTTCTGATGGTCTTTTCCTACACATGCAGTAAAATAAGGTGGTAGAATTCTGAATTTGTAGAACGGATTATAGAATGCAGACTGCAGGTGGGGGATACCATTTTTGAATTACTCCCCCACATTTGACTCCCCCGCCCCCATAATGGAGATGGAGGAGGAGGAGGAGGAGGAGGAGGAGGAGGAGGAGGAGGAGGAGGAGGAGAAGAAGAAGAAGAAGAAGAAGAAGAAGAAGAAGAAGAAGAAGAAGAAGAAGAAGAAGAAGAAGAAGAAGAGGAGAAAGGTTCTAGCTCCACTTGTTCCTTGTGCTAGTATTATGGGGGGACATTCATAAAAATAATCCTCCAACCCCACTCCCACAGCCTGAAGTGGTACCATCCATTCTGACCACCTTGGAGCTCTACTGCCTCATTTTGCTGCATGTGTAGACCAACTGACATCAAAGGGTAACAGTCGGGTAAGACGTACTGGTACAGGAATCATCGTCTTTACTAGGATTTTTCAGTTGTTCTCCACATACATATTGCAGGCAGATTACCTAACCAATGTGTATCCAGTCTTTACTATGGGATGCAGGGAAAGCAAAACTTCTTTTGACCAGGTGCTATCTTAAAACAACTCTGAGTCCCTAGAAGAAAGACATCACACAAATGAAAATGCTTATCAGATGCGCAGCCCAAACCCATGTCATGTTGACTTGGAATGAAATGCCAATGTTCTTCATTGGCACTTACTCCCAAGAAAAGATGAGTGCATATGTTTGTAGCCATAATCTCACAACAACTCTTCCTATCATCTAGGGTTTATTTTGGCTTGGCCTCTGGAATCTTTATCTAGCACTTAGCCTCCCTAGTTTTCAGACAAGCAGCCCAGGTTTACCTGAACCCCCTGTACAGGACGTTGCCAGGGCTGGTGCGAGACATTGTGCTGCCTGAGGCGGGAGATTCCACCTCCTCCTCCTCCTGCAGATTGTTGGGGGGTTTTGTTGCCACATTAGCAGCAGCAGCAGCAGCAACAGTCTTGTCCATCCATACTTTGCCATTTCTTCACCTGCAAAGCACACAACTAATGTTTCTTTTCTCCCTCCCATGTCATCATTCCAACTTTACAACTGCTTTTATGTTCCTGATATGGTAGTGAAACCCCGCCCCCTAAAAAACAAACCCCTGTTTACCAACCCTGTTAAAAAAGAAGCAGCAGCAGTATTCTGAGCACATGCAGGTTCACTTTTTAAATTCACTTGAACCATAGCACCATCATGGCTACAGGAATGCTAAACACATTTCCTTGGGAATAAGCACAATCTCATTGTAGGAAAGGATAGCATATTTTTAAAGTAGAAATAATAACATGAACAACATACATGCCTGGCCGGCCACCCCTGACTATATCTGCATCTAGATCTGTATCTATATCTAGCTTTTTAGCTATATTGTAAAAACTAAGAAGTAAATTAGAAATTCCTGGAGGAAAAGGCTACTTATCCTGATGGCTATGTGCTACCTTCAGCACCAGAGGCAGTGATCCTATGTACACCATTTGCTGGGGAACATGGGTGGGAGGGTGCTGTTGCACTCATGTCCTCCTTGTGGGTTCCCGGTCGACAGCTGGTTGGCCACTGTGTGAACAGAATGCTGGACTAGATGGGCCCTTGGTCTGGTCTGGCAGGGCTCTTCTGATGTTCTTATGTTCTTAAGAATGGGTGCTGCGGTGAGTAGCTTCAGCCATGGTGGGCCCCAGCATGAACATGCTAGCCCAGGAATAGACATAGGGTCTGTTGGTCAGGGCCCCCATCACCTGATGCTGTCTGGGTGCTCCTTTGAGTGGCCCCTGAGCTCCAGCCCTAGCTGCACCACTGGATGAGTGAGCAGCAACTGGCCCTCCCAGAACACTGGGGCCTCAGCAGCTGCCCTGTGATGCCAACTACTGGTGCCAGCCCTGGGGGGAAGGGCATATCACCACTACCCACACTCGTTTTTCTTTCTTTTTTAACCAAAATAAGCCATGATTGTCAGACAGGCTTCAAGCAGCTTCTGGTTCGGAGAACTAATCTCCTGAGAGAACGTAACAGTCGCCTTTCCCTCCCTCCCGACTGTCCTGAAGTTTCAAAAGATGCAGTGACCTTTCTTGCTACAAGCGAGTTTGCGCAGTGGCGACTTTGCTGCACCTTTATCTGAAGGAGAACCTGTCTTGGGCGATTGCACTGAGATCTATCCTACCCAACAGCCTGAGTCATTTCAAACCTTTCCTTTCAGTCGTCTCAAAGTTCAACTATCTGTGTTTGAGAAAATGAAAACGCAAACACAATTAAGTTTCAGGCAGCTGACTGAAGGGGCCCAATGCAGCAGGAGACGGCCCTGATCTCATTGGAATGTGCTCCTAAGTTCGCATGGAAACACTGCCTTGGTGAGAGAGGGCCTCTCTTCTTCACCTGACCTCTCAAAGTTTATATTTTTTCTCTCCGCTGTTAAGAAACCAGGAGGTAGAAAATAGACATGATTTAGAAAATGCAAGCCATAATATGCCCAAAGCCTGAACTGTACATGGAAGACAGAACAACAAATAGACCCGTGAGCCAGGAAAACGAAAACAGGAACCTTTCTGTTCAAAGGCAGTACATTTCTGCTTACCACAAACAAGTCAAATGGCGCTTAGAACAAATAAGGTAGCCTGATGATGAACACCAGCTCTTTGAAAAAAGGAGCTGGACTATTTATTAACAAAATTATTTCTTAAAAAAATATTGCCTTCTTCCAAAGGGCATGGGGCAATGTACACATCCCCCACTATTTTATCCTCACAACAACCCTGTGAGGGAGCTTAGGCTGAGAGATAGTAGCAAGCACAAGATCCTCTAGTGAGCTTCAAGGCTGAGTCGGGATTTGAACCGAGGTCTCCCAGGATCTGGGCCTGACACTCTAACCTAGCCTTTCCCAACCTGGGGCAGTCCAGGTGTGTTGAACTACAACTCCTTCCTCCCTAACCTAAACTCCTGGAGTTTAGTCCAACACACCTGGATATAGGTGATATAGCCACTGTGCAGCTTGGCAGAAGACAACAGAGAGTGATATCTGCATGGTATGACCAGCATTTGGCCCATCACTTGCTTTATTAGTGTCCAGCTACTTTGCAGGAGAGGGAAAGACAGAGCAAGGCCTTTTCCCTCAGCCCCTCTGGCTCCATTGGCACTCAAGCCCTCCATCATCGTTCTCCATCATCGTTCTCCATCAATGGTCACCCAGGGTCAAACTACACATTATGTTAATTGTGTAGTGCATAGGTGAATGCACACCCAGTTTGGATCAGTACCACTGGAAAGGGAGGATTCCCCCCCCCCCCCCGGTAGAGGTTAAAGAAAGGAACAAAGCCTCCAATGAGACCGATGTACATAAGAACACAAGAAGACCTGCTGGATCAGACCAAGGGTCCATCTAGTCCAGCGTTCTGTTCACACCATGGCCAACCAGCTACCCATGGGAAGGACCACAAGCAGGACAAGAGTGCAACAGCACCCTCCCGCCCATGTTCCCCAGCAACTGGTGTACATAGGCAGACTGCCTCTGATACTGGACAAAACAGTCCTCCATCTTCCCTTGCCTGACCCAACCTGAAGAGAGGAAGGCAGAGGTGTGTGTGGGCTTGTCTCCAAAGTTGCCAGGTGGTCCACACACCCAGGAAGCACAGAGGGCAGCGTCAGAAGTGTGGTCACCCACCTGCAGCCAAAAGCAGGGAGTCCAATCTTCCACCCTTTTCTTCTGATATGAATCAGGCCACACAGAAAGTAGGGGAAGAGGCGTAAGCATAACACATCCCGCCCTCCAGTCAATATCCTCAGTTAAAAAAGAAAGAGGGAGAAATGAAAGAAGGATATGTTCAAACCCAGGCTCTTGTTTGCTGATCAACTCACTGGTGAGGTGATCATATCCCTCCTTCCATCATCACCATGGCTACTCTGCAGCCAAGAGTTCTGGTCAGTGGAGGCTGGTGGCTCCAATGTCAGTAGGGTATTGGATCCACTCCAGGTTTCAGTCAGAACCAGCCAGAACTCTAAAGGAGCTATCCAAAGTGCACCAAATGTAGAAGTGAGTTTTATTCCAAAAGATTTCTCAAATTGGAAACATGCTGTTGAAAAATTCCAGTCTCATGAAAAGAGCATTTACCACATTGATTCTGTGAGGTACCATCTAACAAAAGAGAAAGGCAGGAATACTGTTATGCTCCTTAGAAAGCAATCAAGTAAGCAGCCACAGCAGGCTGGAGAAGCACTATGCATCATAGGTAGTTCTGTGCGCTACCTCTGCCGCACAGGTCAAGCATTGCAGGGGCACACCAAAGAAGATGGTAACTTGATTGACCTTTTGGAGGAATGCTCAGAAGATGTACCTGCCCTTAAAAGGTGGCTGACACACAAAGAGACAAATGGCTGAGTGGTGACATCCAAAATGAGCTACTTGAAATTATGGCTCAAAGACTGCAAGGTGACATCATTAAAGAGGTGAAATCAAGCCTTTTAAAAAATAATTGCTGATGGGACAAAAGATGTGGCTAGAGACGAACAGTTTACATTGCATCTGTGTTGGATAGAGAATGAATCACTGAACATATGAGAAGAATACCTTGGTGTTTATAACCCTCCTGACAATACAGCTTCTACTCTTTTCACTGCTGTGAAAGACATGATAATTCAACTGGGGTTTGATTCCCATGCTTTGTGTGGACATTGCTTTGGTGGTGCAGCTAGCATGTCTGGGCGTTTCTCTAGGTTTTTTTTTTTTTTAAAGATCACCGATATTCAACCCGTCAGTTTATATACACTGCAACTCACTAGATTTGGCTCTGCAAGAGGTTGCCCGCAGCTGTGACATGGTTGGTGGTGCACTAAGTACTGTGAAGGATGTATCAAACAAGATCTTGCTCTCAGTAAAACAGGAGAGCATATATTCCAACATCGTTCTTCCTGACGCCGTAGAAAATGCTGAAGGAATATGTAAACCAAACAGCCTCCTTCCTTTGTGTCCAACACATTGGGCTGTCAGAGTGAAGTCCATACAGAGGTTCCCTGAGAACTATGACCAACTAGTGAAACTGGAAAACGCTTTAGTAACTGCTTCATGTGGAGGCATTTCAGCATTCCAGAGGCTGTCCACGATATAGACTTTTTTTCTTTTTAACCCCCCCGCCCCATAGAGATGGGGAGAAGCAAATGGTAGGGAGGTTTATTCCTCCCCTCCAAGTGCACAGTGGTCCTGATTCACAATGGGGCTGCACACACTTAGGGCGCAATCCTATGGCTGCTAGTCAACGGCTAGATGGCCATAGGATAAGTCGGTTTCCAGGAACCAACCTCAGACCCCACACTCCGAGGTCGGTTTCCGGAGAATCAACCCCCACCCCTTCCCACGCTGCCTCATAGGCAGCATGGATTGGCCCCAAGCTCTGCGCTCATAAGAGCAGTGTGGAGTGGTGAAAACAGGGTGTTCCCGAGGGTGGGGAGAGCGGAAATGCCGGTAGGACACGTCCTATGTGTTGTCCGGCCAGCGCTTCCCACACTCCAAGGTCCCATGGCTAGACAGCTGAAGTCAGCTGTCTAGCTGTGAAAGCCGGGCAGAGGGAGCAAGGCGGAGATCCATTCGTCACCACGCCTCCTGCCCTGCACTGGATAGGCAGTCACCCCTTGGCTCGGAAGCAACTGTTGATCCAGATAGGATTGCTCCCTTACTCTAGGAAAAAAGGAGAGAGAGAGAGAGAGAGAAGCTTCAGCTACACACCACACAATTCATGTAATGTGGAGTTTGACCCTCAACTACTCTGCAGCTTAGCAGAACAGACAGGGAGGGACTTCAAGGCCCTTTGCACTGGCTTCTTTGGACCAGTTTGTGTTTTGTATTTCTTTTATTATCTGCCTTGGGATTTTTAGTTGAAAAATAAAGAAAGGTGGCATGTAAAAATCATAAATAAGAAAGCAAACAAATAGCAAAATGAGCTAAAATGGCCCATTGTCTGAGACAGGAAATGTTGGGTGTGTAAAATCAAGAAGAAGAAAAACCCAAGCAGGTCTATCTCTGCAGGAGCAAGAATCCCCAACAAAAAAACATGAAAGAAACTGCAGGTGCTCAGACATTTTTATTCTGAGAATCTAAAGACTTGTGTGTTTTGAGCTGTAGCTCTTCCTTGGGGGACAATTTCTGAAACAAAATATCATTTTTAAAATCAATATAAATATACCATTTACAGTACTTTAAAAAGATGACCAAAAAAACCCTCATTGCAGTCATAAACTTGAAAAGAGCAACAGTTGTTTGTTTTGAACTCTTCCCAGAAGAGGAAGAAAAAATGTTAGAAGAACTCACAAAATATCATGTACCACAACTGTTAAAAAAAAAAAAAACTGAGCAAATCATTTTTGTATGCACTACAATCCTTATGTCACACACAATGCCCAGTTAGGATGTAATAAGTCAGGATATAAATGAGGCATGCCCCATGTGCCACCTCTTCCCTCCTTCATCTTGGAGCACTGTTATTAATGCCAGAAGTCTTCAGTTAACCATGATTTCCTCTTATGATGGAACTGGTTGTCAATGGTTAGCAGGCTCGCAAGAAGCCAGGATCTTAAACCAACTTCAAACCATGTTTTAAGATCCTGGCTTCTTCTGAACTTGATAACCATAGTTTCCCAGTTTGGACGTAATGAGAAACTGAGGTTAATTAAAGATTTCTTAGATTAATCACAGTGTGCTGAGAAGTGAGGAGGGAATAGGTGACACGGTGAACATAAGGCTGTTCTTAAAAGGGTCAGGGAGACAACGATCTTGTGCTGGCCTAGTATGGAATGGAAGGGTACATGCTGACTCCTTACCTAGATGTCTGAAGTTTAAACAAATGTATACACCCTAGCTCCGTTTGCCATTGGAAAAGAATGAATTAAAGCTCACGCTCAATTGCTGAGGTCACAGAGACGTGTATTTAGAAATGAGATCATGCCTTCATGGTGGTCACGGCTGCTGCCTATATGTGTGGCATAGCCTCAGAAATTGCTTTGTAATCCTTTGGCTTGTGTCACGACGTATCATCTTAAATTACATGGCTGCCTAATGAAAATACAAATGCTCACATTTTGATTCTATGCAGCTATATATAGCCGCTGGGAATTGGGTCTGTCTATGTGAGTGCAATAATTTGGTGCAATTACCTCTATCCTCAGAAGTGCTGTTTCTTCTCTGCTCAGGCTGAGCTGCTGAAGATCAGGGCTATGTAGATGCATGTATTTTTATTCATATACATGAGCAGACAAAAGATTGTCTTCAAGTAATGCAGCCTTCTCTAGCCTGGTGCCCTCCAGTTGTGTTGTCCTCAACTTCCAGCATCCCCCAGCCCCCATGGCTGGTTTGGGGATGCTGGGACTTGTAGTCAAAAAACATCTGGAGTGTACCAGGTTGGGGAAGGCTGTAGTAATGTAATCTGGAAAGCAATCCTGTGGGGCTGAGGGAGCGATAATCCATGCCAGAAGGACTGTGGAATCCGAAGCTCTGCCAGGGTCATACTGCCTAGGGCCATAGGGGAAGGGGGTATGTTATTCTTTTTGCCAGCCATGGTCAACCTTTTCCAGGGCTGGTGTTTTTCCCTTCTTGTCAAGGGCATATCAGGAGTTGGGAAGTGCTTTGGATTCAGTGAATCAAAGGCTTTGCTGGAGCGTGCTGTTGCACTCATGTCCTGCTTGTGGGTTTCCCAGTTGGCCCCTGTGTGAACAGAATGCTGGACTAGATGGACCCTTGGTCTGATCCAGCAGGGCTCTTCTTACATTCTTATGTATGTTCTTATGATAAGCCCCAGCACGCCCCTTTTGAGCCCCTGTCACTGTCAGAGGAGCAGTGGCAGCAGAGCTTTCCACTGCCTAAACAAGGAGCCCTTCAGTGACAGACCTCCCTCTCAATGAGCAGAAAAGGAGAACAGCATTAGCCAATGCCCCCCTGGTATGCTCTCCCAGAGGCCATAAAATCGAGCCCTTAGAGCAGGGGTGTATAACCTCAGGCCCGGGGGCCATATCTGGCTTCTGGGGTTCCCTAGAAGGCCTCGCCCCCTTCCCTTGGCCCCACCCCTTTCCCCCAACCTCTAATCCTTTGGTGGTTTCCCAGCTTTGGTGCAGGTTTTTTTCCCCTATTCGAAAAACTTTAAAAGCCTTGCTTAGTTACTGGTAGTTACTGGCAGTCAGAGCTTTATACTAAAATATGCTGGTACTTTTAGTATTTGAGGGCCCGCCCCTTTTGCCTTTGGCCCCACCCACCACTGGAATGTGGCCCCTGAGAGCTTCTCCAAAATGAAATTCTGCCCTCAAGCTGAAAGAGGTTCAAGACCCCTGCCTTAGAGTCTAACAAGTTCTAGTTTAGGGGCAGGAAACCTGGTGCTCTCCAGATGTTTGGACAAGTCCCATCATTCTTAACCATTGGACACAATGGCTGGGGCTTATGGGAGTTGTCATCCAAAGCACCTGGAAAGCACCCTATCCTAGTTGTGCTTTTGGTTGGCTCCAGGAAATCTCACAAGATCTGGACAATAGAGACAGAAATGCAGACAAAGACATTTCCATACATATTCTCAGTCAGGCTCTGTGCTTTGCCATGAGGCAATTTAGCCTCATTTTTTCTCCTCATCATATGTAATACTGATATTATGAATGGGGAAAAGAGGCTGCTTATTGTGAAAGCAGCCCTATTGCAAATGGGGGAAAAGAGGGAAGGGGGGGAGCGACCCACCCCTTGACCACATCACTGGCAGGTCACAGCCAGGTCATAGAGGCATGCCCAGGATTTAATCTGGGGGGACGGAATACATTGCTGCACATTGCCGCGCAACCGCTCCAGAGCCCCATTTAAGAAAAGCAACAGAGTAAAACAACTTTCCGAAAATGTGGCTTTTCAAGAGGGAAGCTGCTGGTTGGCTGCAGATTGGTGACTGTCAGGGTGGAAACAGCCCATAGAGCCCCAGAGCAGTTCTGATTCTGAGGAGGAACCGCAATCCGTGGGAGAGGAGCTCACTCATCTCTCACAAGCACAGCAGCCAGCAGAGATTCCTCCTGCCAGCATTCCTGGGATAGATAGTGACCCTGGTAGTGAGAGAGCACTAGAGGGGGGCTTGCTGGACGCTCGGCGCAGACGCAGGGAGCGACGACAGATGGAGGGCACCGAGAGGAGGCATTCCCCTCGGTTGGCGCTCAAACAATGGTCGTGTCCCGAGGACCCAAGGGAAAGAGGGAGGATCTCTCCCTAGCCCATAAGTTCAGGGTCTTCCTGCGGTTCTCCTTCAAACGGGGACCAACTGCCTTACCTGGAGCTTAGGCTACTCTGCTATCTTTCCCCCGTGCTGTTCCTTGCTTAGTCGCTAGTGATTAGTATCTGAAAGAGTCATAAAGGAATAAAGCCTTGGAAAGAATCCTCGTCATCTGTGTCCTGAGTTGGCTATTGGAGGGGACTGCAAGAGGCAGCTAGGGCGCTCCTGACAGTGACAACGTCATGTGACACAACAGACCTCATACTGTTCTCCCTCTGTACGAAATCACTTGTGTACAACAGTTCAGGGTTGCTTCTTTCCGCCCCCTCCCTCCCTGCTGCTTGGGCCCTGTCGGCAATGTGGGGTGTATATAAATAACACTGCCCTATCTTATAGGGTTATTCTAAGGCTTAGGCTGCAATCCTATATCCACTTACATGGGAGTAAGCTCCCTTGAACGCAACAGGACTTACCTCTGAGTAGACATGTATAGGAGTGTGGTGTTAGGGAGATAATGAATGGGAAGTAACTGGAACGCTCAAAAGCACCATATAAATGGTATTGTGTGTGTTTTTAGGGGTTAGGCAAATTCCTGGTAGTAATATTTCCAATATGAACGGAATCTTCACATTAGAAGGCAGTATCAGTATCAGAGGCTGTGCACCACTAGCTATAGATGTTTGCGCCCACAGTGTCCTACTTGGGAGCAATCCAGGAGCATCTGGGCAGCCACTGCTGGAGACAAAATTGACAGGATAGATTTATTTATTTATTATTTATTTCATTTCTATACCGCCCAATAGCCGAAGATGGACCTTTGCTCTGATCCAGCAAGGCAGTACTTATAATCGTGGCTGCAAGCCAATGCACAATTACCTGGGAACAAATCCCACTGAAGATTGTGAGACTTACTTCTGAGTAAACATGTATAACACTGCACTGCATGTTGCTTCTGTGTTCTGTACAACATGTAGCCCAGTGCTCCCATTAAACAGTACAATAAATAGCTTTGAATGAAATAAATAATAAGCATGGGTGTAATCCTTTCTGAAAGAATTACATTCATTTCAAAACAGTCCCCATATTCCCACTGCCTGTATGAAACTTCAGGGTTTGTTCTACAAAAGGCTCTGCATTTCATCATTTGCATGTTGTAACCCTTACAATTCACTCTTGTCAGACTGATGCCGGTGTATTTGGTACTGTGAGTTATGTTCCCATAGACTTAAAGGGAAATTACTACAGTTCACAGTATTACACACTGTCACATGTGTTTGCAAATGTGGGGGAGGAAAAGGTATGGTACAAATCCCACCCTTCTAATCAAGAATGTCAGAATTAAAATATTTGGCTTCAAGTACTAGGTAATCTCTCAGAGCAGGAAGCAACATTATGCACCCATGTGAAACTTTGCTAACTTCAGATTTGAGGTTCCAATTAAACATTTCAAAAGTTTTTGCCGTGATGTAACTTGATTTCCCTACTCCTTAGTTTTCATGTGAAATAAATAAAGAAGGAAGGAAGGAAGGAAGGAAGGAAGGAAGGAAGGAAGGAAGGAAGGCAGGCAGGCAGGCAGGCAGGCAGGCAGGCAGGCAGGCTGGCAGGCAGGCAGGCAGGCAGGCAGGCAGGCAGGCTATTTGGTACATCCATAGATCCTCCTGGGTGCGATGGATATGGTCAAGAAGACCTCATATTAATCCAGGGGGATTCCCCCTAGCAAAGATGTTTTGTGTCAACCTTGGATCATGATGTGAGCTCAGAATTGCAGACCAAGAATGTCATCCATGGATTCATAGCTGGTATCAAACTTGGTTGATCTCATCCTGGAGGCAATGATGAGAGAGTGAAGTGAACTATACAATTCCTTGATTAGGAATTCTTACCAAATATGTCCAAATATATAGTGATGATTTCTCATTCTGCTCATGATACTGCTATTTCCCATGAGAACCTATCCTCTCACAGGGTTTATATTGGAACCAGCTGTGCACACACATACATCAATGTGGGGTTGGAATCTCTCAAGTAACCTTAGGCTGATGCCTTTAACTCTTCCAAGGCTGAGGTGAATGCTTTCTCCCTCTCCCAGGCAGTGGTCAAGGTGCCTGGGCTTTCTATTCTACTTGGAATCTTGGGAGATCTTTGACATATTTTAGGAATGCATTCTTAGGGGCTGTTCACACAACACACTAACCCACACTCAGTGGTTGAGTGTGGGTTGTTTTGACCATGGGTTGCTTGTTGAACCATGGGTTAGCATCTTGTCTGAACACAGCATGTTTTCCGCAGGGTGGGTTATCGTGTTGTCTGAATGCAGCCAGGCTAGCTTGTTAACCATGCAGTGTAGCTTGTTAACCATGCAGCGTAGCTTGTTACCCACCTGAACAACCCAACAACAAACCATGGGTTCTTAAGGTGGCTTCTTCGAGAAAATAAGCCACACTGTGTGGTTGTTTAATAAGACACCATGGCTGCATTCTGACAACACGATAACCCACCCTGCGGAAAATATGCTGCGTTCAGGCAAGATGCTAACCCACAGTTCAACAAACAACCCATGGCAAGGTCCAATTCTGATCTCAGACCATTCAATAGAACCGTTTGTGTGTGTGTGTGTGTGTGTGTGTGTGTGTGCACGCACGCGCATGTGTTTTAATAGTCATATTCTATATCACTGAAATTTCCTGCTAAAGTAACTGGCAACTAGGTGCATCATGTGACCAATTGTCTGGCCTTTATTAGTCAGCTCAGCCCAATTGACTCATTCGAGGGTGTTTAATTAACAAGATGAACGGAATTATGCTACTCTCGGCTCACCTAAAATTGATGGACAAGGAGTCTCACCTTCCACAGAAACCTACTAATCAAATGTAAGCATGTGACTCACCCACAGAAACATCTCCGCTAATGGCACCAACATGCTTAATTAACCCACCATGTTTGGGCATGCACGAGAACACACACACACAGACACGGAGTGCAGCAGCAAAGATGGCAGTGTAGCTAACATGCAGCTGCTGCACCTAAACAAAATTAATAACAATTTCGAAAAAATCACACACATACACACACGTAAATATGTTTATGCATATGTATATTTTTCTTATTCAGGTGTGCCAAATAAAATGACTGTTCGTATTAAAATAAACACAACATTATTTTGGGAGTGCTTGGCATACATGACTCCAGGGCTAGCCCAAGATATTTGGCTGCCTGAAGCAAAGGACAAAGTGGCATCCCCCCATTCCATGCATAGGAGCCAGCTAGGTTGCCAGCTGAATCTCACTTCTACGCTAGCATCCTCCACTGCACCTGAGGGCAGCAGGCTAGCTTCGGGGACACAAAGCAGGTTGCATGGCATGCACAGCTCTGCCCAATACCTTGCAGCTGCTCCTTGTCACCCCAGCATCTGCCACCTGAGGTGGCCACCTCACTCTGCCTAATGATAGGGCCAGACCAGCATGAATCCATGTTCAAAGGCAGCATACCTCTTAGCACCAAATGGTGGGGGCAGTTAATTGCTGGTACCTCCATGCCTGGTTTGGAACAGTGGCAAAGGGATCTGCCTAGAATGATAAATTAGACAGAACTTTGGTCCAAGGCAGCCAGGAGTTCTTATGAAGAGCCCTGCTGGATCAGACCAAAGTCCTATCTAGTCCAGCATCCTGTTTCACACAGTGGCCAATAGGGATGTGCAAACACACCCCAGCTTGAATTCTCCGGGTGCCTGCTGAAGCGCCGCCGCCCTGACCCATGCTTGAGCCCTCACAAGCTTGGCAAGTCGCCCGAACTCACTGGGCGAGTGCCCACCATTTTGCTGCCTTTTTTTCTGCGTAAAAAGGGGAGTTTAAAAATGCGCATATTTAATCATGCGAAGCTTGGGGGCTGGGAAAGCTTAATACATGCGATATTAGAGGCATTATGCCTCTAAAAATAACTTTGAGTGTGTACATCATAATGCATGATCAGAGTTATGCCATCATAGATCACAGTAAAAACAACTGGTTAATAACAAATATTTTGAACCGGTCACATAGCTGATGTACAAGCATTAGCAAGCAGGTGACAAGCTTCACCTGCTGATTTCTGCAAATCCAGCTGCTGTTAAAAGCCACAAGCATAGGCCAGGTGGCGACGCTACCTATGCCTTTGTCGCAACCGAAGCTTTCCTGGCATGTTCTGTACAGGGAGGAACTAGAAAGGAGCAAGAGCATCCTTTAGCCCCGGTGAAGTGGAGAGGGGCACACTGTTAATAATCGCACATCAATGCATTATGATTGTGCAGAAAGCCAGTGTGCTGTAGTGGTGAGAGTGTTGGACTGGGAGTTTGCAGAGCCAGGTTCTACTTGCCCCTCAGCCATGGAAGCTCACTGGGTGCCTTTGGGCCAGTCACAGACTCACAGCCCAGCCTACCTTACAGGGTTGTTGTTGTGAGGATAAAATAGAGAGGAGGAGGATTATGTATGCTGCCTTGGGTTCCTTAAGGAGGAAAGAAGGCAGGATATAAATGTAACAAATAAATAAAATTATGGCTGTGTTCATAAACTGGCTCCAGGGGAGATCCACTGGAATGAGGGGACATATATCTTGGCAGAGGGACATTAAGAGAAAGGAGCATTAAGGTGCATACTATTGCTGACAAGCTAAAATAGGCTGGTATTTTTGGCCCTGCCCCTTTTGCCTTTGGCCCCACCCTCCCCTGGAATGCAGCCCATGCAAAAGCTTCTCAGAATTTGAATTCAGCACTCAGGCTGAAAGAGGTTCTGCACCCTGGGCTTCAGCTGGGTTAACAGAAGCATAGTATCCAGATCATGAGAAGTAATAATTCTGCTCTATTCTGCATTGGTCAGACTACATCTGGCGTTCTGTGTCCAGTTCTGAGCACCACATTTTAAGAAGAACATTGACAAACTGGAGCATGTGCAGGGGAGGCTACCCAGGATAGGGAAGGGTCTGGAAACCACATCCTGTGAGGAACAGTTGAAAGCACTGTCTGTCTTTAGATTGGAGAAGAGAGGATTAAAGGACAGAAAACAGCAGTCTTCAAATATCTGAAGGGCTGTTACACAGGAGATGGAACAGATTTGCTCACTGTTGCTCCAGGGTTAGAAGCAATGGGTTGAAACTGCAGCACAGCAGATTTCAGCTAAACATTAGGAGAAATTTCCTAACTGCGCAAGCTGTTTGACAGTGCAACATCACCTTGGGATATGGTGGGCTCTCCATTTCTGGAGGTATTTCAGAGAACCTGGATAGCCATCTGTCAGGGATGCTGCTGTTGCATCCTGCTTTGCAGATCTGGCTTCGAGCAGTGGGTTGGATGACCTCCAAAGTCCCTTTTAACTTTATAATTCCATGACTGTGAATCTTAAAGAGGTCTCCTTCAGATGGAGGTGTTCTTATGCCTGGATGGAAGTTGGCCTAGGAACCTCACGCAACCCAGCTTTGCAATGGAAATATATTTATTACATACAAAATGAATTAGTAGCATAGGATCCTGTCATATAACCACTGGATTGGATATACAACCTCCTTAGGAAAGGATAGTAGCTCAGTGATAGGACACATGCTTTTGATTTTTTCTCCGGGAGCCCCTGGCAAAGGAAGTGAGGTGGGTGGCTTCTAAGAAGAGGGCCTTTTCTGCTGTGGCCCCCAAGTTGTGGAATGGGCTTCCCAGAAAGGCTTGCCTGGCACCTACATTGTGCTCCTTTCATCACCAGGTGAAACCTTTATGTTCCCAGGCATTTTAGCTTTTCAGTTTGTTTTATATCTGATATTGTATTTTAAATTTTTGCACTGCTGCTAGCTTCTGTTGGTTATTATTTTTGTAGTTTTAACATTTAAACATTTATATTGTATTTTATTGTCTTGTATTTTACGGCTTTAATTGTTGTGAACCACCCAGAGAGCTTCAGCGATTGGTCAGTATAAAAATGTAGTAAAGAAATAAAGAATGCTTTGCATGCAGAAAGGTCTGGGGTCCAATCCCTGTCATCTCCAGGTAGGGCTGGAAAGACCCCTGTCTGAAATGCTGGATAACCTCATCCAGCCGGTGTAGGCAACACTGAATCACACAGACCCATGATCTGACTCAGTACAATTTCCTGTGCTTCATTCGCAGGCAAGTGCATTCCTGCATACATGCAGCACCTGCTAAGATCAAAGGTCTGCAAATATCAAACACCATGTAGACTGTGGGAATTCACTAAATGATGGAGCTGGTTGATTTACAAGATATGATTGCAGCCTTGGGGTGTGGAGTGTGGAGCTCTGTCATTTTCCCCTCTGGTCCCAGGGCATAGTCTGAAGGCACATGAGGCAGCTACCTTGCCAAACTTAAGCAGGTTTGGGTCTGGTCGGTGCTTGGAGGGGACACCACCTGGGAACCACATGTAGCCACCTTGAGTTCCATGATGGAAGAAAGGTGGGATATAAATGAATGAATGAATGAATGAAAGCGCTAGGCCAGCTTTCTCCAACTTGGTACCCTTCACATGTGTCAGACTGCAAATCCCATAATTCCCAGCCAGCATTGGCCATGTTGGGAGTTGCAGCCCAACATCTCTAGGGGGCTCTAGGTTGAGGAAGACTGGAAGGCAGAAGCACCTTGGATAGCTCGTTTAGAGTTCTGGGTGGTTCAGAGTGAAACATGGAGCGGACTCACCGCCCCACTGGCATTGGAGCCACCATCCTCCACTGGCCTAGGCACTACCTGTCCTTCACCTTCCCTGTATACACACACACACACACAGCTGACAAGCTGATTTCCCCTCCCTTTGGTGTGCCTCTAGTCACCCCCAGTATGAATGCTGTCCTAAACAGAGCCTCTGAATGAACTGTCAAGTCTGCCCCCAACCCATTCCACCTTTGTGAAATTACCAGGTTGTCATGATCTTGTTCCTCCCATACATTTTTTTTGATGCCTTTCTGTCTAGAAAATCGTATCCCTCTGCAGCAGCTTCATAACCTCATAGGAAGGTAGGAGAGGCTGATAATCTCCCCACCTTTTCCTTTTTGTCTTTTGCTTGTGTTCTGACCTCTGTTAGGTAGGATACTCATTAATAATACCTGTGATACAGTTTTCTTCCTCAGATCATTTCCAAGCTGCAGTAAGTCTCCAAATGTCTGTCGCATGCACCTGTAAAAGGTTATGCATCACCACAACACTGCATAGGACAGGAGGTCAGCAACACGGTGCCCGCAGATGCAGTAGCGTCTGCCAGGACCCCCAGGAATGCCCCCAGACCCCCACCACTGCTGATGACCTCTCTCTCACTGCTGACGATTTCCTCTGCCCACCTCCATGCTCACCTCAGCAGCCCTATCGAGGAAGGAGGAAGCAAAAGCAGTAAGAGGCGAGTGTTGGGAATATTGCAACCTCGTTGTCAGGGTGGACACTGAGCCCATAGAATCCCAGAGTAGTTCTGATTCTGAGGAAGAGGAGTCGCTCCTGGGAGAGGAGCGCGCTCCTCTTTCCCAGGGCCAACAGCTGACGGAGATTCCTCCCACCAGCATTCCTAGCTTAGATAGCAGTCCTGGGAGTGACAGAGCGCGGGAAGCAGACTTGATGGACGCACGATGCCGACGCAGAGAGCGGCGCCAAATGGAGGGCGCAGAAAGGAGGCGTAGTGCCCGGTTGGCGCACAAACAACGGCTGTGCCCAGAGGATCCAAGGGAAAAGGGGAGGGACTCTCCCTAGTCCTTAAGTTCAGGGGTCTGCCAGTAATTCCCTTTCAAACAGGGACCAACTGTTCCAACGTAGGGCATAGGTACTCTGCTGCTCATATCTAGTTGCTAACAGTAGAGTTAAGTTATAAAAGAAGAATAAAGCTTTGAAAAGAATCCATTTGTCTGTGTCTGGACTTGGCTACTGGATTAGACTGAGAGAGGCCTCCAAGGAGCCCTTGACACTCGACTGCAAGTTACAGTAAGGGGGCAGTGTTGCAGTTAGGTAGTTAATAAATGGGAATGTTGGGCATAGCCAGCTTAGGATTCCTATAGCTTACAGTGTGGGTTCCTGCTCCTCCCCTTCCTTCCTTCTCCTCTCTCTGGCCTCCACCATTGCTGGTAGCACACATTTGCTCTCTCTCCTGCCAGTGTTATGGAACACAAAGTAATGGACTGAACAAACTTTGAAACAATACGCTGTCCCTGCATTTTAATGCAAGAAACTGTGGGTAAACCATTTTACCTTTTCTTCACTAAAGAAGGGTGTGGTCTCTGTTTTTAGCCTTGTGTACTTTGTGTGCATGTGAGACTGGTAAATGCGCATTCTGTTCTGCCTTTTGATTTTTCTCTGCTAACTGTCTTTTTAACAAGAGACAGCAATACCAAATAATTCCCATCAGTGGGCATGGCAGCGCCGCAGGGGGAGGGAGGAAATTGTGGGTGGACAGAGGGGGAAGAAGAAGAGGTGAAGAGGGAAAGGACATTGCACATGTGAGTGGACGAGGAAGAACAGGAGATGAGCATGGCAGTGGGAAGAAGGTGGTGTGGGAAAGAAATCTCAAGTGGGGAGGAGGAGCAGGGGCAGAAAAGAGAGAATCTATAGAGGGGGAGTAAGAAAAGAGACTCTGGGAAAAAATGGCAAATGCACCCCCCAGCCCATGAAAAAATGACAAATGTGCCTGCAGGCCCAAAAAGTTTACCTACCTGTGGGATAGGACAGGAAACCTGAAGTGCAAATGTCAGATTTGCATAAAATTTGCATGTGTACATTTAAAGGGATGGATAGAAATGTGGAAATAATTACTACAATTTAAATAGAAACACAAGACATGTTGCCATAGAGGGGAAGACCAACCAGATGGCCTGAGTGATTATTCAGTCTGTTGTCCAGGTGCTAATGGGAAATGGGCAACCTCAAGGCCCCTGCTGCTCTCTGTCTTTATGGTTCTTTGACTTTAAACTAGAGTTGAATTGGACAGCCCTTCAAAGAGAGGACACCTTCAAAGAGAGGACTGTTCTCTGACAGCCTTCCAAATAGAGGACTGTGCCACAATACAGGTTTTGGGGGCACGAAGAAGCAGCTGCAGATAAGCTACCTCAGTGCTCAGGAGGCTTCCCACACACTGAGAGAAGAGGTCTCGTGGTGGTCGGCTACTCCTGGCCATCGCAAGATGAAAAGAGGCTGAACTCCTATGAAACCTGGGATTTCCTGAGTCCCATGAGGCCACCAGTGCCGCTAGCGCCAGCGTGGAGGGCAGAGGTCCGGGGATCTGACCCAGATCCTGCGCAACCTTTAGGATCTGAAATGCAGCGTCTCCCCACCCACCACCACCACCACCAGTCCAATCACTTTTCTTTCCCCCACCACCTCACTTCTCTCTCTCTCTCTCTCTCCCTGCATCAGGGCTCTGCTTGCTGTCCCTCTGCATCCTTCCCCCAAGGCAGAAGGAGCTTTTATTTTTGTTTCTTTTAACTTCTAGAAGAGTTTCCAGCGCGCTTCAGAGGAAGCTGCAGTCACGCCCAGCATCGTCATTTCTCCATACAGCCTCTAGAAGGCCATGGAAATCAACATGCTTGGCGCGACTGCAGCTTCGCTCTGCACAGTGCCCGAACCCTTCGAGAACCCTTTGAAAACTAGAAAGAAGGGGGGAGGGAGAAAAGGTGCTGCTGCCTGGTATGGGGTGTGTGTGGAAAGAGCGAGCACTGGTGGGGGGGGGGGGGTTGAGCAAAAAAAATTGCTGTGGGGTGGGAGGGGACAAACAGCACCAGGGTTGGATGCAGGAGAGAAACAGCAAAGAGAGAGCGTGGGAGGAAGGGAGATAAAGATCACAGAGCGGGGGGTGGGGGAGCAGAACAGGGGGGGATGCCCAGGGTGTGTGGGGCCCCATCACCCCTAGCAGTGCCACTGCTTGAGGCTTGGAACGAGATTTGGCAAAGCCTATAAGGCCCCCCTTCACATATGGCCCAACCTCAGTCAGCTGAGACTGGGCACACAATTCCCGCCCCCGCCCCCACCACCTTTGAGATTAGGGTTACCCTGGCATTAGCTGGTCATGGAAGCAATTTGTTCATGCTGATCAGATTCGCCACAGATGGGCCTATTTTTTGCCTTCCCTGTGGTATCACCTTAGCTGTATGTACATAAAACAATGCAGTTTATGCATGTCACAACTTTGGCAGGCAGGTAGAAGAGGTAAAGGGAGGGGGGAGATTAAGGCCCATTGAAGGTGAACTTAAACATGGCCATAACTGGAGGCACAGGGGCAGAGTGGCATCACCCAGCAGATTTTGGGCAACTGTTGGATCTGAAATCTTAGCTCCAATGCAAGCCCAAAGTTAGGCCTTCAATTATGGCGGAAGGTTCAGGCCTGAGCTGCCTGCCTGAGGAGCTGGATGTGGCATAGACAGCCAGCCCAGCTCCTCGAGTGAACATGGGTTGTGAAAACCATGGCCCTTTGTCCCCACCCCCACCACCACAACAGGTGTCCCACTTTACAGAGGAGAGTCCTCTATTTTGGAGAGCTGTCAGAGGACCGTCCTCTATTTGAAGGTGTCCTCTGATGAGCTGTCCAGTCCAAGCCTGGTTTAAAGTCAGAGAACCATAAGAAGGGGAGAGCAGGAGGGGCCTTGAAGTTGCCCATCCACAGTTGGGACCTGGACAGTAGATAGAGCAGGCACACAGGTCACCTCACCAGTCTTTTCCACCATGGTCTTGTACGTCTATTTAAGTTATAGTTATTTCTAAATTTGCACTATACACACACACACACACACACTTGCATAAGCAAATGTTATGCAAATCGGTGTCCTCTTTTGAACTTTTTGGTCATGCATTTCCTCTTTTTTGTTGATGCCTACGTGGCAACCCTACACACACATTTGCTGATTTAATAATGACTGTAAATTAAATAAAGTTGTGGACTAGTTATACAGCGAGACTGATGTTTGCCTCTTTCTTGCTGATTGCAAATGGAGGCCTGCAATACAAGGCCTCTCCAGCAATGCCCGAACGGAGGCACACAGCCCTTATCTCCCTGGTGCCATTCTACAGGCCTGCTTCTCCACCAAGCCCTCCAACTGATTAGACCAAGATGATTGCTAGTTTGCTAAACATAATGGTTCAAAGTGCCCCTTTAGATGCCTTGCTCTGTTGGCCAAGACAAACACGTCTGTAATGGTTGTTTGAAAAACGTAAAGCCCAGTGATGATGGAAGTTTTAAGATGTACTTGTTCACTTCACTGGTTAACGGGACATGCCCACGCACAAGTAATCTCACAGCTAGGATGGCCATGTGCCCTACTTTACAGAGGACAGTCCTCTATTTGAAGGGCTGCCAGAGATCAGCCCTCATTTGAAGGCGTCTTCTATTTGTTCAGTCTGATTCTGGGTTCAACATAATGAACTATAAGAAAGGAGAGCAGGGGCCCTGAAGTCGCCTATCAGTGGTTCGCACCCATGGACAGCAGACTGAGCAGGCCCAGGGCCAAACTACAAATCATGCATAGCAGAGCTATGCGTGATTAGATTACTTACCTCAGTGAAAGCGCGTGCGGCCCTGATTCAGGTTGAGCCCGTGATGCTCTGGGAGGGGACTGATTTAAACTTCCCCTCTCCTGTTTTCATCTGGAAATCCCTCCCTCATGTCTCCCCCCAGCCCATTGGGGTAGAATTTTGTGATGAAATGGAGTGGGGAAAGAGCTTAAATCCTCCCTCCCGCAGTGCCATGGTCCTTATCTGAATCGGGACTGTGCACTGCTATACATGATTTGAAGAATGTAATGGGCCTGCAATCTCCCCCCTATGGAGAAGTATATTGGATTTCTATTTATGGCTGCAATCCTATACCCACTTACTTGGGAGCAAGCAACACTGAATTCAATGGGAGTTGCCTCTGAGTAGACATGCATAGGATTGTGCTGTTAATTATAGCAGTTATTTCTAGATTTGCAGCTGTACATATAAATTAGCACCTGTGAATTTTATGCAGATGTGACCTCTTTTTTTGAGGATGCATTCCCTCTTTTTTGGCAATGTATGCATGCTCCCCCCACTCACTTTCCTCCTCCCAGTCTATCCCCGCACTCCCAGAATGTGAAGAAGCCAATGACATAGGTGTTTTTTTTTCCAAAAAAGGCCAGCTACTTCTACAATACCTTTTGCAACTTCCATATGGAAGTTGCTGTATTCAGCTCTCTGTTAATGGTTTTTTAAATTACACTTGGTTTCGTCTCCCATACAGAAATTTGCTGCTTCTGCTAGAAGCTCATTTCCTCAAATCTTTCTGAGGCAGAAGAAGCCATTTCTAACAGCCTCTTATTATCTCCCATTCATATACAGTTTCTGGAAGCTATTTAGAATGCAGAGAGACCTTTTGCAAAAACATTTCTCTCTGTCTATTTCATACATAATACTTGGTTTTTCTATAGCACATTTTGAGGGTTCAACGCACATGTTGGTCATCCTAACATCAGCCTTGTAGGATAGGCCAATATTATTGTCTCTCTATTGCAGATAGGGTGTGCTGCCTGAGGTCAAGATCTAGTGATTTCCCAGCTGAGGTGTGATTTGAACCAGGGATTGTTCACAGCTGAGAATTCAATGAACATCTGGTGTTTTAAGAAAAAAATACAAGCTTTTTTCTTTTCTTTGCACTGATAACTCCATGTGTACTTTCCCTACAGCATTTCCTAGCAAGAACAGGTGTGTGTGAGTGGGCAAAACTCCCAGGACACTATGAAGTTTTTAACTTTGAAAATCTAAAATGGTTTGGACCCAAGTTACTTGAAGGACCTTCTCCCGCACCAGCCAGCCAGCCAGCCAGCCAGCCAGCATTCTGTAGTCATCAACAGAGGCTCTTTTCACCTGCCCGCTGCCAAGAGTGGTTAGGCTGGGGAGTGCAAGGGAGAAGGCCTTCTCAGTGGTCACCCCATACCTCTGGTATCAGCTTCCCTTGGGGATTCATCAGTCCCTTCTTTGCAAGTGTTCAGGAAGGCTCTGAAGACCTGCTTGTTTTCACTGACCTTTTTATAATCTGTGGGCTGCAGGTTTTATTGCTGTTATCTGTTTTTATAGTATCTTAAAATATTTTATTGTATATTCATATATTGCTTATTTGTATTCCCATATTCTGTATTTTTTTTTTATTCTATATGCCACGTTGAGAGGGCTTCATCCTTGAAGGTGGCCTAAAAATAATTTTAAATAAAGGCGTTTCCTTTCTGGGTATGGTATATTTGTTATGGATCTACAACTAAGAAGATGCAGATATTTTCTGAAGCTACTGCATAATTATTTGGGAAGGGGTTAACCCAAACATACCTGCACCAAAAAGGCAGTTTCTCCATTAGCTGAATTTTATGCCAGAGAGAGAGAATACGGATAGGAATGCTGGATGAACTAACAGATCGAAATGCACTGTTTCCAGGCCCCTTGACAGACAACAAAAATGGGGTTTCCCCTTTCACCCTCATTTCTCTCTCTTCCGACCCCCCTCTCTCTCTGCTGGTGGCCAGGTGTGCAATTTTACAGAAGGAAGTCCTTTATTTGAAGGTCTGTCAGAGGACAGTCCTCTATTTGAAGGCATCCCCTATTTGAATGGCTGTCGAGTCCAAGCCAGGTTTAAAGATATATAACTACAAGAAACAACAAGGAGAGAGACCAGAGACCTTGAAGTTTCTCATTAACAGTTAGCATTGTCTGGTCAGCAGACTGAGCAGGCACACAGGTCACCTTGTCACAGTCTTCCCCACTATGGTGAGATGTATCGTATTTATATTTAAATGACAGCATTTTTTTTCTAAACTGAATCTATACATTGTTGTTGTTGTTGTTGTTGTTCAGTTGTTAAGTCGTGTCCGACTCTTCGTGACCCCATAGCACGCCAGGCCTTCCTGTCCTGCGCTCTCTCCCGGAGCATGCTCAAGTTCATGAATCTATACATATTCATTAGCATATGCAATTTTTGTGCAGCCATATGTCCTCTTTTTTCACACTGTGTAACTGGCCACCCTGTCGTTCTCCCAAGCTTACAGGTGAATAACTCCCAGTAGTGTGCTTGACAGGGACATTTGGATGAAGGTGTTATGTCTCCTTGCTTCCCATCCTTAGAGTCTTGTCAGTTCACAGGAATACAATGCTAGGTAGATCTGACACATTTCTTCAACTGTCACTGCAACCTACGAGGCTCAAAATGGAGGTTGTTAAAAGAAGCATGCAGAAGGGGGAGTATGATAAGCTGATCAGCATGTGTAGAGAACATGATAGAAAGGTAGAAGTTTAAGGGGGGAAGAGGACATACTCTTTGTCTTGTAGCTTATACCCTCCATCAGAACAACAAAGGAAAATGTACACCGCGTTTGTGTTTAAAGAAGGGCCTTCTGGTGGTGATAGTGAGCGACCAGATGCCATACTGTAACATGCACTATCAATATCAAAACACTAACTTCATTGTCATTATTAATTAATATCAAAATATTAAATTGAAAATACATTTCAAGAAGTACAGTTTTACATTTAGTGGGAAATGTTATTTGAACATTGTTCTGGTTGAGCAACAGCTTGCTCCCACAATACTAAAATGTTCAGAATTTCAAAATTCAGTACACACTAGGGAAAGTTTTGCAATCCAGTTCCAAGGTAAGGCAGACCGTATTTTATCAAATCAATCAACATTGTTTACAGATAAACTGTGGTACTGGGTACAAATTCAGTATTCAGCGGCAGCTTGTACAGAATAGTGAGAAAAAAAGGTATTGAATCTGTTCAGTTATAAGATTGCTTTTCACAGCTGAATGACCGTGTCCTATCTAGTGGTACATCTAGGTAAGGTTAGACCCTGGACTTAATGATCTTACATGGTGGGATGGGGACACTTTAGATGACCATGTGTATTACTTCTGCTCTCCTCCCCCACTGCAATTCCATGCTTTACAACTGCTTCTACATTCCTGATACTGTGGTGAAAGATGAAGATAAAGTGTAAAGTTGACATGAAGTTATTGTATTTTATAGGAGTGATTAGTTCTATATACTAGGACTGTGCACCGCTTTGGCCCAAGGCCCGAACCCTGACTCAAAGCGGGCTGCTTTGGGTCACTTTGGACCCCTTCTGAGGCGAAGCAGAGGGGGCACGAAGTGACCCGGAGCAGGTCGGGGGCTCTCCGAAGCACTTGGTGCGCTTTGGAGCTTCGGCACCCCCCAGCCCGGCCCACCTGCACTGGCACCTTCACGTCCTTACCTGAGCTGCCATCTCTGCCACCGTTGCCTTCTCCACGCTGCCACTACCACCTTCTCCACTGCCACCACCATGCTGCCGCTGCTGCCCTCTCCTTGCTGCTGCCGCCTCCTCCATCACTGCCCGCCGCCAGCTCCTGAGGCCCGGACATGTGGCGACTCTTCTTGCATGGAGTCACCATTTTTAAAATGGCGACTCCCTGCAAGAAGAGTTGCCGCGCATCCAGGCCTCAGGAGATGGCAGCGGCGGCAGGCAGTGATGGAGAAGGCGGCGGTGAAGGCAGCACAGTGCTGGGCGGCGACGGAGAAGGCTGCAGCAAGGAGAATGCGGTGGTGGCGAGAACGCGGTGGAGGGCGGCAGCGGAGGAGGCAGCCCAGGTAAGGAGCTGGGGGGTTGCGCAGGGATGTCAGGGGGGATCTGAAGCAGGGTTCAGAATCTGAATCCTGCTTTGGGTTGGGGCCCCCCTAAATCAGCCTGAGCCAAATCAGGCCCACCTCTGAAGCCACGAAGCTGCTTCCGAGTCGGATCGAGGGTCCCTGCACAGCCCTACTATGTACACCATGAGCTAGTTTTGAGGGCAAAATGTGTTCTTGGAACTGGGGTGAAGGAAATAGCTATTTATGGGTTAAGTTCCTGGAAGAGAAAAGCTCCTTAACTCAGAAGGAGACGGATCTTCACAAGGATGCTCCTGAAATTCATTGTAAGCTTGGCTGTGTTAGAGAGAGACTGGAGTTAGGTGCAGGAGATATGACTAGGTCTGAAGCTCCTGTTTGGGTCAGTCTGCTGCTGCATGGATGTGGCTGCATCTTAAATAGATAACGGACTTGAGTTAACATTAGGTAGAATGTTATGAATACCGAAATTTTGACCAGGTTGAGCAGAGAGATCCTGGGAGAATGAGAAGCCTCTCAAACATGCTTCTGCTAGCTCTGTCAAACATGGCTGCCAATTAGGTAAATATGAAATGCTGGTACTGACTGAGAGAAACTTGAATTTTACTTTTGCTAAGGATATGCTAGCCACTGTTATACTTTTAGTAATTATAACCTTTGTGTATTTATGGATGTTTCTGATCCACTTCATTATGATGAAAGTATTTATTTATTACATTTCTATAGCACCCAATAGCCAAAGCTCTCTGTATGCTATTCTCTAAGATTGAGCAATAACAAATATATATCCTTGGTAGCAACGTTGTGTTGTCAGGCTTGAGAGATGCTTTAGGAAACATCACCCATAAATTAATTCTTGATGCCCAGAACAATTAGGTAAGAATTATAAATCTGTATCTGATTGGCAACCATCCACATAAGTTGCAGTTTCTTCCCTGGCCAGGGGAGCTACAAGCATACTTGCCTCAGGTTTGGGGAAATCAATGGAGCCGGTGTGACTGGCCCATCTCAACACATAAGAGCGTCAAACCAAACTAAACCTGTGTTGGCCAACCCTGATTTTTTTAAAAAAGAAAAGAAATACTCTGAGCATGTGTAGTTTCACATTTTAAACTCACTTTGGTCACGATCAATCCTATGGGGATGGCTGTCAGCCTCCGAACTCAGAGGTTGATGCCATCCAAAGCAGAGCAGAGCAGAGCACCTCTGCATTCTTCCCACTTTGAATTTTCACCAGACGGGCTTTTTCACCTGTCTAACTGAGGCTTCAGGGAGGGGGAGGGAGGGAAGGAAGCTGGGGAGGCCTTGGGATCAAGCATAAGCCATCTTGTCCCCTCCTTGCCTATGGGCATGACCCCTTCCCTCCAAACTATGTTTTTGAGAATAAGAATGAATGGATACTGGCACTGGTGAGCAGTGCCAGCCCTGGCGGGTCCTGGCCTCTTTGCCACTGGCCCCTTTGCCATTGGCCCAGCACCTGTTGCTCTCTGGGTAGCTGGGGGGGGGGGGCTGTAGCCCCCAGCTGTAGCCCCCAATCCTAGCTACACCACTGATCCCGTCATGGAATATATATGTAATAGTGACAAGCAATGCTTGCATATCTTTTTTAGGAATTATTAACTCATTGTAATCTGAGTAGGCTATAGGCTAAGTTAAGGGTGCCATCCTATAGATGTTTAGACAGAAAAAAATCCTACAACTCCCAGCATCCCCCAGCCAGCTACGCTGGCTGGGGAATGCTAGGAGCTGTAGGCCTTTTTTCATAGGGATGTACGAAAATTCCGCCACGGATCTCGGGGGGGCCAAATGCCAGCGCATTCGGCCCCCCGAAATCGGTGGCAGAACGGCCTGCCACCCCCCCACCCCCCGCCCCGGGACGAGACTTACCTTGGGCGGATCTTCCTGGTGGCAGCGGCGGCGGCCGGTCTTCTGACTGGCCGCCGCCGCCGCCATTTCCAGTTTAAAAAAAAAAAAAAACGTGATAGGCTACGTAAAGATTTATGTAGCCTATCACAGTCACGGCTAGTTTTTTTTTAAAAAAACAAACGTGAAGAGCTATGTAAATGTTTACGTAGCCTATCACGGCTGACTTTAAAAAAAACCAAAAAACGCACATACGCAAATGGCGGCGGCCACGGCCACCGCCATTTGCGTTCCTTATTTTGGCGTCTACGCTATTTGCGTTCCCCTTATTTTCGCTGTCTTAGTCTACGTAAATGTTTACGTAGACTAAGACGTGCCAAAATAAGGAACACAAACGGCGGCACCCATGGGCGCCGCCATTTGCGTACGCACGTTGGTGTTTTTTTTTAAGTCAGTCGTGATAGGCTACGTAAACATTTACGTAGCCTATCACGGCTGACTGCAGGGATGCAAACGGCGGCGGCTATGGCCGCCGCCATTTGCATCCCTGCTAGCCAGTGGCCGGATGTCCGCCTGCTGGCGGAGCTGGCCGGCGGCTCTGCAGAATCCCTGCGGAGCACAGCCGGCCGGCCAGGATTCCAGGGGGGGAGGAACGGAGCGCCTCCCCCCCCTGGCGAGGATTCCGGGGGGAGGGACGGAACGCCTCCCCCCCAACCATAAACATAATCCACGAAGGGTAAGTGCCTTTCGTATGTCCCTATTTTTTCTGTCGAAACATACACAGGAATGTGCCCTCAGTGTAGACGGAATTCTTAGGAACTGCAAAAGCTTGGCTGGAGAATGCTGGGAGCTGTAGGCCTTTTTTTTTGTCTAAACATGCATAAGATTGCGCCCAAAGTGTAATTCTTGTTGCCCAGAACAATCGGCTGAGATACCTAAATCTACAACAGATTGGGAACTCCCTGCAATTGCTGCAGTTCTCCTGAACAGGAAAAGTCGCAGACCAACCCAATTCAGGCTTGAGCTAGCAGGATGGTGCAGTGTGTTTATCTGGCAAAATCCCATTCATACATTGTCATGATGGGAAAGGTGGACCAGCTGAATTTCTGCCTGATTTTAGCAGTTTCCAGACATGCAGCTCTTTCAGAGAGCTGTTTCAGAAGTATTGCAAAACTTCGTGTACAGGATTCCACCCGACTCCAAAAATTGGGAGTTTAATTTATATTAAAAAAAATTAATGTATATTCTTACATTACAATTCATGCTGAACGCAATATTGAATGTTGACATGGCTGAGAATGCGGAGGAGTCCTGTATAGGTTTACTCTAAAGTAAGCTGCATTGAGTTCAGCTGGGTATGCAATCCTGTACGAGCTTACCTGGGAGTAAATCCCCCTGAACTCAATGGGTCTTACTTCTGAGTAGACAAGTATAGGAGCGTCTTGTTCTGCTTCCCTTAGTCTTACTTCCCCATCTGTAAAATGGGAATTGTATTGTCCTCCAGCTGAGCTCACACATTTTGCTGAGGGGAAAACACACGTTGAACTTTAGTACATAAAAGTTACAGAGCACTTTGCAAATTAAAAAACGAACACCTGCTATGCAAATACGAGACTCTTGATGGGAAGGCTAGATGAAAAATAATTATGAAATTACCACTTTCTTATTTGCTTCTCGATACTTCCCGAGATGCAAGTCATCTTGCTCGAGGGTTCTCGCGTGTGCGTGCGTGCGTGCGCCAAAAGCGAATATGAAATCGTTCCGCTTCTCACGAACGACTCCGTCACACGGGATCAGTGGCCTTGACGCAGTTTCGCAGCTTTTGACTTTCGCTCCCAGTCGCGCCCTCTTCGGCTCGGCTCCCTGCTTATTTCATTTCACTGAAGGTTTAATTTAAAAAACAAAACAAAACAAAAAAAACTCCAGGTGAGGAAACCGAGTTTCTTCTGCTGCTCCTAAGCCAGCGAATACGTGACCGGCTCACCTAAACAGCCAATCCCTCGGTCGCTCCAAATAACTCCGTTTCCCATTTCCTCCCTTCCAGCTCACAGCCAGACAGAAACCGACACCAAACTCTTGTTTTACCCGAAATTCTCCCCGGGGCTGCTGCTGCTGCTGCCGCCGTGACTCCTGCCCGCGAGTTCAATTACCCAACCGTGTCATCGCCGCGTAGGGCGAGTCAGATCTGCCCCGTTCTCACGCCCTGTTTCCCAGCTTGTTTGTTTAAAGGGCGCCTCGTAAAATCCTGAAGGGAAAATAGGGGGTTGAGAGCGGGGCGGGGTGTTGCTTCGTGTTCATCAGGCTTCCCCAACCGGGCGCCCTCCAGGTGTGTTTGCTGCCCGGGGTTGCTGGGAGTTGCGGCCCAACACATCTGGAGAGCGCCCGGTCGGGGCCAGCTGGTGCCCACGTACGTGCAGCAGCAAACGCTTCCACGCAAATGCTTCCCTCTCTGATCTCTGCCTGTGTGGCGCGCACGCAGGGACTCTTCGCAACCCAGCAATTCTTGCGTGGCCGGCCGGCCGGCCGGGTGGGACCCGCGCTTCCCCCCTCCCCAGCCAAGCCGCGTGGAGAGCCCAGAATCCGACCTATGCAAATCATCCCGGCGCAGCAGCGCCGAGCCCCCTCCTCCGCGCCCGCCCCGCTTGGGCGGGATCGGCGCGGCGAGGCGGGAAGGAGAGGCGGAGCCCGCCCTGGAATGTCGCCCCGGACTGGGAGCAGCGCGGGGGGACGGAGCCGAGCCCTCTCGCCGGCGCGCCGGAGCTCCTCCCCCGAGTCGTGCAGCCGCCCGGCCGAGGGCTTTTCAGGAAGCCGTATTTAAACGGCTCCAGCGGAACATGTGAGAAGCAGCCGCCGCCGCGGTCGTCGTCGGAAGGGCGAGGAGGTGCGGGGGGAGCGGCGCCGTCCGGGAGTTACTGCAGCCGCCGCCGCCGCCGACGCGCTGCGCTGCGCTGCGCTCCCCTCCGCTCTCCTCTCCTCTCCTCTCCCCTCCCTCCGCCGGCCGGAATGGGAGCTTTGTCGCGCACGGGGAGGCGAGCAGCAAGCCAGGCTGCTGGCCCGGCCTGAGCGGCGCCGCCGTCCGTGGCGGGGATTCGCGCTGAGCGCACGGGGAGAGCGGGCGGCTCTCGCCTCCTCCTCCTCCTCCTCCTCGTCGTCGCCTTCTTCCAGGCTCCCCCCTCGCATCTGCCGAGCGCCCCCCGAAGGAAAGGGCCCCCCGCCGCCGCCCTTCTCCGGCTCGGCTTCGCATTGTCGTAGCTGCTGGTGCTGGTCGCCGCGCAGCGGGAAAGCGACGCGGGGCGAAGCCTTCTCCCTTGCAGCGGCGGCAGCAGCAGACCCGGGTAACGTCCCTCGAGGCGTGAGCGCGGCTCCTGGCTGCTTTAGCTCTTTTAAAGACGTAAACTTCCTTTCCGAAAAGCGGAGCGTTGCTGCGGCTTCGGCTGGCGCCGGGAAGGGCCTTCCTGCGATTTTTGGAGGCGTTCTTGCTCGGAAGCGGGCGTCTGCGGAGCTTGGGGGGGCTGTGGTTGTTGTTCAGTCGCGTCCGACTGACTCTTCGTGACCCCATGGACCGTGCCGCGCCGGGCCTTCCTGCCCTGCGCTCTCTCCCGGAGCGTTGGGGGGTTTACTTCTGCGTAAAGACGCCGAGGATCGGGTTGCAAAGCGCGCGGGCGCGGGGCTTCTAAAGCGAAGCGAGCCCCGGTGGAGAGTTCCCTGCCCTCGGCGACCTTGACATTTTTTATATTTTTTTATTTTGCATCCCGATCCCCTTTACTCCAGCGGAGGCCCACTTTAAAAAAAATTTCGGTGGTAGGACTTCCCGGGGCGGCGGGGATGCCTCTTGAGCCGCGGTCCTAGACTCGTTTACTCGGAAGTCAAGCCCCCCCTGAGTTCGATGAGACTTGACTCCGAAATTAGAGGGTGTATTGCGGCCTCCCAGTCCAACGTGGATTTTCTCTGACGGCCTCGGAGAGGCTTCTCCGAAGGAGAGGGCCGTAGTCAGCCCCAGCCTTCGAGAAGTGAAGCGCGGTAGATGAACTCCGGCGCCTTGCAGACCCGAAGCGCGGGGTTCCGTAGCTTAATAGCCCCCATCTTGGCTCAATTCGTAGCAGCCGCGTACATATATTCTGCGTTAACTAATCTGGAAGAGCCCCCGCTGTTCTCGCGCCTACTAAAATCTGGATTAGAAACCCCACCACCCGGTAGTATGACTCGCTGAAAGAGTACAATAATCAATATTTCCATCGCTGTTAGGCCACTCTGATATATGTCAGGACCAGAGATGAGTAACTAATATGCGTTTAATGATTTTGAGTCTCTGTTATAAAAACAAAACAAAACAAAAAATCCTCTTGGAAGGAGGTACCCCGAATTTCCCCCTCTTGGGGGAGGGAGCTCTCAATGCTCATGCTTAATCCTATGTTTCTGTGTCTTAAGGAGCTGGTGACAGTGTTCCTAAGTCTACCCCTTTTTGTTCCTGGGAACTTCCTTGCATCAGATCGATTTTGCGTGCTGCCCAAGCAGCTAGACTCTGGGATTTGCATGGGAAGGCAATTTAGCTGGCAGCCCCTCAAGGCTCAAACTGTTTGCTCTAGGATAGAACTTTATAGTTAGCTTGGGTGTAGCTCGCTTGAAGGTTCTTGTATGTCCTGTATCATTATCTTTTTCCTAATGGGGATTGAACTCCTTATGACTACAGAGGGGGGAAAAAAACCTTGCTGTTCAGCTGGCAGGATGTCAAGTAATAAAGGCTAATGTTGTGATGAAAACATAAAGCATGTATAATCTTCGCCCTGATGTTTCAGATAAGACAGTTTCAGACATGTTGCAGTATAGCGGAGTATATGTTTGTAAAGTAATGCTGGTCTTAGTGAAAAGTGAAGTCCTACTTTTGTCCATCATAGATAGCTCCTGGGAATATTTAGTTGTGATTAATAGATTGTGTCTTTGGATTTTCTTCTACTGGGTCAGAGAAGCAAGACTTTAAATCCCAGAAATCTTTATAAAACCAGCCTTGTAAATGAGCCCACAAAAGTTGCTAGCCTGTTGGCTGGGAGCTAGCAGAGAAAAAAATGGGGAGCTCTATCCCTCTTCCAAAAGCTCACTCCTTGTCTGCATGGGCTTCCATGCACTCTCCTTTATTCAATTCCTGGTGGCTACCAGGTGACCACTTAAGTACAAGGCTGGGGAAACAATTATTTGAATGAACTTTTTATCCCTCTCCATCCTCCACCCGTGTGCCCATTCAATGTAAATACTGAAGTTCTTTCTAGTTGAGTTATGTCTTTTTCCCTAGCCAGGGTTGGGGAAATAGAATTCTTGGCTTGCCAGGAGAACATTTCCCAGTTTTGAAGCAGTGTGGCTTCTCTGTTCCCCTTATTTCTAACCTTTGCAAACTTTTTCCTTTTGAAGGCTGCAGTCACTGCCTGGGCCGGTGGGCGGCGGGCGAGCTTGTCCGCTTGTGTCATGCAGTCAGAAGCAGCTGTGTTCTCGGTGTGTGATTCAGACCAAATGACTGGCAACATGTGAGAACGCGAAACTGCTGAAAAGGGCTTGGGAGAGGGAGTGACAAGGCAGTTCTGAAGCTGCAAGAGGTTCCGCGTCAGCAGCAGGAACAAGGTCTCTTTGAGAAACGGCTCCATCTCAGGGAGAGCCTTTTCAAATAGTTTCACATTCCCACATGCTCTTAGTCATTCATCCTGAATTTGATAACTTGTGAGGTCAGAGATCACCCTGAGTCTGAAGGAGGGAGAGTCTTTGTATACAGAGACTCTGTCTCTAGGGATGGTTGTGGGGGGAGTCAGTTGGTGTGAAGCATGTGGGTTCTCTGTTTCCATGGGTCTCTGTGGGAGGGGAAAAGAGAGGACAATGCAGCACATGCATATAAGAAGAAGCCACAGTCCTGTGTAAAAAAAAAAAAAATAGGGGAGGAGGAGAAGAGAAGGCCGGCCTAAACCTTCCTAGGGTGGCTGTGTGTGCTGGAGAGGGGTGAATATGTTTGTTTTGGGGATTAAGTCTTGCATTTTTAGCAGGTTTCATGCTTTGTGTGCCTGAGGATTGCCCACAGACACAGTAAAGGGAGTGGGGTGAGGTGACTGTTGCTGTCTGGGAATCCTTTGTGGGGCGATCTTGTTTTGTGTCAACCCTGAGCAATATGAGAGAGAGAGAGAGAGAGAGAGAGATTAACTGCCTTGATTTTCCGCTTTTGCCCTAGGTTGGCTCTCGTAAGGCGCTGGGAACTTGGAAGTGACTTGGAAGGGGCTGGGGGCTGAGGAGGAAGAATCTGAAACGGATGGAGACTGAACTGGAACCTCCGTGTACCATGCAACAGGCCCACTGCCAGGAAATGGAGTGCTCTGCCCCTTCAGAGATCTTCCCTCCCCCAATGAGGATTCCTGAAAAGATCCCACCGGTCAAGCCTTGCTTTAAGAAAAAGCAGCAAATGCAGAAACGGCTGGATACGGAAGCACTCCGGGCTTTGCGTCCCATCTTTACCAGTTTGCTTGGTGCGGGCACCTTGGATGCAATCTTTGTGCCCAGGGGACAGAATGCTGGCCACAGTAACTTGTGCGAACCTGTTGCAAAAAAGAATTTGGGGATCGCGGCTCCGTGCACACCACCAAATAACAGTGTGTCAGTGTTGATGCCAGGAGCTCCTGATGCTCAAGGGCAAATATCTGAGGGTTCTCCTGAACGGGAGGCCCAGCCTGGGGAGCAGAGCTTCCCCTCCGCTACCTCTTCAGCAAATGAGCCATTCCAGGACCGCTCCTTGCACACTGCCTCCAATGATGCTGCTGCCTTTCTTTCATGCCCTGGCAAGATACTTGAAGGTTACGCTCCTGGGGCCCTCCCGGACAAGAACAGCTGCCTGGTCCAATGTAACGTGAACCTGAGCGATAAGATTGGAGCTGGGCTTTTCCAGAACAAAAGTGAGGAGGCTTCTCTTGATCTCGTGTTTGAACTCTTGAACCAGCTGCAGTATCACACCCACCAAAAGGACAGGATTGACATCTGTGTGGATTTCCTACAAGGCATGTGCATCTATGGCAGCGATTGCCCCAAGCATCACACAGTGCTGCCGTATCACTGGCAGGTCAGGAGGACGGCTACCCAGATGTGGCAGAGCGTGACCACCGACGCGCAGGAGCATCTGGAAAGACTCTACTGCAATCCGGACAACGACAAGGTCAAAGTAAGATATCGGTAAGTTGTAAGCACTTTGCTGTACTTCAGATGGAGCTAAACCAAACTGGTTTTGAGAATGGATGCAGGGAAATGTTATTGAATCTAAAAATCACTGTCTCAGAAGCACACAACTTTCGTAGTGTCTCTTCTATGTACAATTTTTACTCTACTGTCTGTCTCCAGTTAGCTTTCCAGGTGAGGGCTTTCCCTCATTCTGTTCAAGTATCCATGTGACCTCAAAATACTTGGGCTGTTCACATATCGGTCCAAACGGCATTTCTTAAAAAAACAAAAACTGTATTAAAAGTTATCTCAGTAACTGAGCGTGGCAGTAACAAGATGGTGATTGATAAAATCATTCAAATTTTTCTTTAGGTCCCAGTTGATCGATCATGATAGCCTGTTCAGAAAAGTACTGCTGACAAAACCATCCAGGCAGAAGTCAGATGGTTGCTTTGCTGAGAGTTGGTGGCTCAGTGGTCCATGTACATATTTAACCTGGAAGCCCACACGCTATTCAGTTGATTCCAAGGGATATAAAGTCATTTTTCTTTCCAGCTGAGATGTGGTGTTCAGAACAAACAACTCTGTGCAGATGCGGTGGGTCTTTGAGGGGATCCATACAGGGGTGTGTTACCATATTGTCAAGACTATCCCATAATATCTGTAATATGCTCAGCACTTGTCAACAGCCAAACTACCAACCCCAAAGATGTGTGTTTAAATACCCGCTGGGAGCAGCCACCCCACCAATTGAGACTTGCTAGCATGGTACTATTTTGGAAAGAGAATATAAACATTGCTGGGATTCTTCCGTTTTATGCCAGTTGTTTCATAGAATGGGAAAAAATGTCACCGTACCACTTGTCCGTATCTCGCACAGCTGAAAGAAACATGGAATGTCTCTTTCTAGCTGGTCTCCAAAGGATACCAAGAGAAACCCCTTGAAGCTAAGCAAGTGTTTTAATAAACTTGAGCTCCGCCTTTGCAAATGCATCTCTTTTCTTCTGCTGCTGCTTTCTTCCTGTTAAGATGGCATTGCCTTGTGTTTTGACTACCACACTTGTTACACTCCTGGGCTCTTGTGCAGAACTGCCACTTTACTGGATTTGACCTGTGTGCTTACAGTGCTTCAGAGGAACTGTGCCAGTTAAATTGTTTTGACACTTAAACAAATAAAATACCTATTGTGCACTTAACAGTGTGGATCAGTCAACTGCAGCGCACCGGGGGGTGGGGTGGCGGAACAGGGGGTGGGTTCTGCAGACGTTCAGCCCTAGCCCGGGGCATCTTGCCATATGAAGCAGCTGTACTGCATGACTCAAGAGCTCATGCCTTGATATATGACATCACAAGGATCCTGGGACATACCGCTGGGATTGCACACTGCCTCATTGGCACCTTAAAACTATTGTTGCCATGGGTGTTTGCTTGAGTTACTTGTGTAGTTGGGCTGGTCAGGCAGGCACTGCCTGGAATTCCAGACTCCAGCATGTGCTGCTGAGCAAAAGTAGCAAAGGGAATCCTGTAGTACTTTTTGCTAACGAGGGAGGAGAAAACAGTAGGTTTTAAGTTGCAACAGTGGAGTGTCTGAAGACAGGAGCAAGGAAGCATATCTAATAGCAGGAGCAGCTGGGTGGCTGAACAGTTGCCTGGGGATGTTATGGAATTTCTCTCTCTGGCATTAAGGAGAAGTTGGATGAACATCTGTTGGGAATAGTTTGGATCCAAGGAACCTGTCAGTGAGCACGTTGTAAATTTCATCTCTCTGGTCCTAAGCCACCTCTCTGGCTTCCAACTCTGCAATAAGTGGTTCAAATAGCATTTTTGTTAGCACTTGGGAAATCTGGCTCTTTGATCTATGGTCCAGAACTTCCCATTTGAAATCCAGAAGCAAGAGAAGGAATAGATCTAAAATCTGTGTGCGGTTCTGTTTACAGCTGAGCCCCCATCATTTCATTTCCAGGCTCAATTGAAGGTGGTGGTGTTAACCTTTAAAGCTCCCAAATGGCTTGAGACTTGTGAACCTCAAGGTACTGCTGTACCTTCTTCCCTAAGCCTCCCCACATGCTTTGGTCATCTGAGGCATCAGGAAGCTAAGCGTGCAGCCACATGGTCTAGAGCAGGGCTGGAGAACGTGGCCTTCCTGATGTCATTGAACTGTATCCCTCACCACTGTGGCTATGGCTGAGGGGAGCTGCAATCTGGCAACAGCTGGAGGGCAACATGTTTCCCATCCCTAGTCTAGAGCCTTCAATGCTGTGCCAACACAGATGCATCAGGCACACATGGTACCGCTTTAGGCACTCTGTAAGTACTTCGCACTCAAGGAAGGTGTTCCGTTAAAAGTTTTAATAGCCCTTGGGTGTGTTTTTTTAGCCCTTATGGCTTGCTGCTCTTACAAACTGTTTATTGTTTGTTAATATGGATTTTTAAGTCTGATTTTGTGTATTTTCTCCGTTGTGTTTCCTCTCAGAGAAATAGATGGAGTATGAGCTTTTAAAATAATAAAAATTGTTGGCTCTCTCCTGCAAGGAAACATCTGGTGCTCATCTTCTAAGTTCCATACGAGAGCTCATTGTGCATCAAGGAGAGTTACTTCAAATGCTCTCACCTGAAAAAGACATGTTTTCGATTTATTCTTATTCAACGGGTGTAAATCAGCACTCTCACCTAGCTTTAGGCAATTGGACCAATGCTTCAGAGGTTGCTGTTTTCCTACGCAGTTATGCTTTTCTTTTTATGAAAAAAGAAAAACTCCATCACTTCACGTGTGGATGGGGAGGGTACAGCCAGTCATGGCTTCCCAGCGCATGTCCATGCAGCATGGCAGTGAAGTGCCATCATGATGCATGAGAAGGGGAACACTTCAACACAGGGGAAAGTATGATAGCTAAATGCATTTCTTGGTGTGGCAGTATTTTTCTCATAGAAAAACCAGAGTAGTTAAAGCACATTGCACTCACTGGTATTAGCTCATTTCTGTATAATTTTGCAACTTCATTAAAAAAAGTACCTGTCTTAGAACCTGGAGTTTCTTACTGGTTAAAAAGTGTCTCTCTGGTATTACTGCCAAAACATCTCCATAAAATTCTGATGAAATTAGGTCACTGTTCATACTGTGCAAAATGTATTTAGGCCCTTTCTTGATATGTTCTTTACCTGCCCTTTTTGCATTTAGTCAGAATTTAGGAATTTAGTTAAGGTATATATCTTCACAACAACTGTGTGAAGCAGGTTGGGGTGACAGTGTGACTAGCCCAAGGTCACTCATCGAACTTGATGGTGGAGCAGAACCCAGTCCTCATTTGTCCTAATCTGAAACTATACCGGAGGTGTGCAGAAGATAGATCTAGAGCTATAGTAGGTCTCTAGGTGATTTGCATGCATTCATTTATGACATTTCTATACTGCCCAATAGCCGAAGCTGTCTGGGCGGTTCGCAAAGATTAAAACATTTAAAGTACGTTATAAAAACCATTTACATAGAAACATATAAACAAACAGCCCCCCACACACACACTCCTAAAACAAAGTTAAACAACAACGAGAAAAATCCAGGACCTGTTTAAAATCTCATCATATGCTGTGAAGTGCTTGAGAGAAGAGGAAGGTCTTAACCTTGCATGAAAAGATAACAACGTTGGCCCCAGGTGAGCCTCATCATGGAGATTATTCCATAATTGGGGGGCCACCATGGAGAAGGCCCTTTCCCTTGTTACCACCTTCCAAGCTCCCTTGGAGGAGGCACCTGGAGGTGGGCCTTAAATGATGAAAGTAGTGTACGGGTCAATTCATGCCAGGAGAGGTGCTCCATTAGCTATCGCAGCAGATCAGCAAGGATTTTTGAATCCCAGTTCATTAATAACAGCAACAAAATGAATCCCCCCTTGCCCTACATCATACTGCTGAAACAAGGACAATTCAGGACAGTCTGGTAGGTTCTTGTGTGAAAGGACTGAGTTCTGCTCAGTTCTGGTACTCAAAACAAACCCCTGGGCGTAGAGTGCTTTAATTCTAAGTCTGTCTGTTGCACCTGCCTTCAGTTGGATCTGGGGGTTCTAGAAAAAAACTCAGTAGATCCTGCAGATCTGAAGTCTGCCCACCCCTGCACACCAGCTCTGGTTACTCCAGTAATGGAAACAGACTTCCAAATAAGTGATAGAGAATGGCCATGCTGGGTCAGATCAAGGGTCCAGCCAGTCCACCGTTCTGCTCACATAGTGGCCAACCAGCTGCCTGTGGGAAGCCCACAAGTAGGACATGAGTGCAATAACACCCTCCTAGCCGTGTTCCCCAGCAACTGGTATATGTCAGCATTGTTGTTGTTCAGTCGTGTCCGACTCTTTCATGACCCCATGGACCATAGCACGCCAGGCCTTCCTGTCCTCCGCTCTCTCCCAGAGAGTGCTCAAGTTCATGTTCATTGCATCGGTGATGCTATCTAGCCACCTCATCCTCTGCCATCCCCTTCTCCTTTTGCCTTCAATCTTTCCCAGCATCAGGGTCTTTTCCAGGGAGTTTTCCCTTCGCATTATGTGGCCAAAATATTTGAGCTTCAGTATCTGTCCTTCCAATGAGCACTCAGGGTTGATTTCCTTTAGGATGGACTGATTTGGCCTCCTTGAAGTCCAGGGGACTCATAAGAGTCTTCTCCAGCACCACAGTTCGAAAGCATCAATTCTTCAGCGCTCAGCCTTCCTTATAGTCCAGCTCTCACAGCCATACATATGTCAGCATATTGCCTCTAATACTGGAGGTAGGTAGCATGTAACCATCAGGACTAGTAACCACTGATAGCCTAAAAACATAGCCCCAGTTCACACGTAACAACGTTTTGTTTTTCTAATTAAGAGCCTTGAGATGCTGATCTCCTCCTACCCCTAAATAAAAACTCATGGCTTTTTTCCTACTTCCGCAGAGTTGCTGGCACTCAGGCAAGCTGGCGAGTGCAAGCAGCCTAATTAGGTCAGGCCACATTGTATAATTGCTAGAGTTCATTAAAACCATCAAGTTTAAAGCAAACCTGGAGATCATTTTCAGTGAATGAAGGTACCCTTCTTTGTGCAAAACTAGAGGCCTGAAAGGTCCCCTCCCTTTGTACTGGGAGGGGCAGGTGCCAGGTTCTTCCACCTAAAGGGCTTTGCCAAAATGCTCCCCCCTCCAGCTTTGTCTTCCTGTCTGCAGGCTGTGAAGTTGCAAGGGGGGGATTTTGTGACCTTTGTAAGGAGTCTTGCAAGGTGGTTCCATTTGCTTTGGTTATGATCTTGCTTCTCTGGGCTAGCATGATGTTAACCCAGACCAGTCCCATTCTCTCTCTTTCTCCATGTGCCCTCCCTCAGAACTGAAGGCCCTGGCTAGCCTACCAAGTTTGCAGAGGATGACTTTTTGGGTCAGCCTTATCCAGAAGCCTTAAAAACTTAAAAACAAAACACTGCAACTTACCAGCCCACATCATAACCTTTTGCATGTACCTAATGTATGACAAGTTGGCGTCTTCTGGCCTAAAATGTTCTGGAACTCAGAACTCTGGGGGCCAATGCAAGTCTCTTATGGTGTCTACTTGTGGTCGCTGCAACCTGACTTTCCTCTTCTCCGAAGACAGCACTGTGTATCCTGGCAACTCAATGCAGATAGCGCTGTCTCCGAACCCTGCTTCCGTGAGCTGCTGGAGCTTATTTGTGAGACTCCTAGTTCACATGGTTACCACTCCTACTTGGCTGAAATGATTAATCTCCTTTGGTCAGCCTAGCTTTAGAGGCCTATCTTCTAAAGCTTGCATGCAACAAGGAAATATCTGTCTCAGCGCTTCTGAGGATCCAAGGAAGGCAAGCCAAAACCAGCCTCTGTTGGTTACCACCAGGGGGTGGTTGTTTGTTTCTCCTTTTGTTTTGAATACAGCTTACATGGCACAGTGACCCATCATTGCTCTCTGTATCCATAATATCTTCATTGTTCAGTGCTTCAGGCGAGTTCATGGTTCTGGGCCATTGGCTCAACCAGGGACTAAGGAATGATGTGGTCTACCAATAGCTCATATATTTCAATAAATCTTTCCTCCCCCTCCTCCCTTAAATTTGAGACGGCATTCCTTTTCCTTTTTCTTCGATGACAAGCGCTCGCGCGCTCTCTCTCTCTCTCTCTCTCTCTCTATATATATATATATATATAATAAATATAGTGTGTGTGTGTGTGTGTGAGAGAGAGAGAGAGAGGAATGAATGAATGAAGGAATGAATGAATAGAATTATAGGCATGTGTACATCCGGGGCTAGTGTTGGGGGTAGGTAGTGTTGGGTACCTGCCAGAGCCCACACCAACTCAAGGGGCCCACTGCTGATAATTGAAGTTTCCTGGTTCTGCTGCTGTTCCTTCTGTCACTGCCTGTTCATCTATCCTCTCCAAGCATGCAAGCAGAAGCAAGAGCGAGGAGATGGAGAAGATATCTTCCGCATATTTTGCGTACGCGCACTCTCTCTGGGCAGTTTATTTATTATTACATTTGTGTCCTGCCTTTTTTCTTCTTGGAAGGAACCCAAGACAGCTTACACTGTCTTCCTCCTCTCCATATTATCCTCACGATAACCCCGTGAGGTAGGTTAGGCTGGGAGTCAGTGACTGGCTCAAAGTCACTCATTGAGCTTTATGGCATAGCGGCGACTTGACCTTGGGTCTCTGCAGTCCCACATTTTTAACCACTACACCACACTGATGGTATAATCTTTTCAGCCCATAAGATAAGTCAGCAGTATTGTCTGTATATTACACGGGGGCAGGGGGCTGGAAATGAGCAAACAGTGGCTCAAACTATGTAATGTGTTAATGGCAGAAGCAAGATTTGAACTGGGGATTTCATGGTCAGCACCTCAGTCTCTCAGCCCTGTAGCTGGTGAGAAGGGAGTGGCCCCAGTGGTATTTGTTCATCACCGGGAATGGCACCAGTGGCATTTTTTTTAATTTGCATCATTTACAAGGTAAATGATAGGCTTCAGCTTTACTTGGCTCAGAATACAGGTTCTCTTGTTGCAGAGTGTTGATGGTTATTTAGCATAGACATAGCCCTGACTTGGAATGCAGTCCTAAATACGCTTAGGATGGAGCAATATCCTTGAACACAGTGGGGCTTACGTCTGAGTAAACGTGCATAGGATTGCGCTGCAGATTTACTTTGGGAACAGGTGTGAAGGTCCAAATCCAGCACGCTTCATGGCCAAGAGGGGACTAGAACCCAGAACTCCCAAGTCCCAGTCTCACCACTCTAGCCACTACATCACACTGCCAGTTGTGCAGGAGCCAGAAAGAGAGTGAGGTGGGCAGTGGTGATTGTGAGGAGGTGGGTGAGCCACAAAGGAATGGGACTCACTGAGGCTGCCTTGCACAGGTGCCCCAAACCACTATTGATGCCTATGCGCTCTTGTGTAACTTCCACTCATTTCCATGGGGCTGTTAGAAAAGCTTCTGCTTTTGTGAAATTATGCCCTCTACCATCTTAATTCATTTGGGTACAGGTGGCTTCAGTTGCTGCAGTTTGGCTGCCAGCAGAACAATATATTTTGACAGTCTTTCACGGTCTGTATAACTAAGTGGTTTCACACAGCTATGCGAGGTATAGGGCCTTCAGGCTGCAATCCTATGCATGCTTACCTGGAAGTAAGCCTCCTTAAACACAACAGGACTTGCATTTGCGTAAAACGTGTGTGGATTTCACCCTTGGTGGGTTTCAAAACATTAAGTGTTACTTACAAGTTTAACAACACTTGGAAAATAGGTAATGTTGTTCTTCAAATGCGAAGTGCCGTTAACCTATCTAGCTTGAGGTTGAGCAATTCTGGATTAATTCTCAGTAACGAACAATATCAGTGCTAGTCGGTCCCTCTGCCCTTCGTCTGAAGCCACAATATCAATAATGATATTCATCTGCAGTCTGGAATGGTGTAGCCCATTCTACCATCTCTGGGTTCTTGCACTTCGTTCTGCTGCATATGTAGGCCTCGGTGCCATGTAAATCATTCTTCCCTGTTGCATTGGAACAGGAAGTTCAAAGGTTTTGTACTAATCAGCTTTTCAAAACTGAATGTAGTAATTACATTCCTGGCAACATAAAAGAGTGCATAAAACCACTCCTGTTGAGACAGTGAGTTTGCTATTTTAGCAGCAGGTGTCCTGATGGCTTCTTTGGAAAAACATTCTTGTGCATAATGGGACTTTATTTTTATGTTTGTTTGCATCTGCTGCACAATATGGTCAGAGTTGGGCTGCTGTGACTGAAACTGATGCTGTCTTTTCCTTGCTTCCAATACAGATTAGTAGAAAATACTAAGCATTTCTGATGTAGGAGAAGGATATATTCTGCATTTTTTAAAAATGTGGTTACAGTTTTAGGATGTCTTGTTTTGTTTTTAAGTGTACAAGTTCTCCTACCCCCAGCACCCTCCTGGGTTTCAGGTTTTTTGGCTTTGCTTTAAAAGTTATAACTAGTGAACTTTACAGCTGTTGCAGTGACAGAGGTAACCTATTATAATAATAAGAACAGATGATAATAATAATAATAAGAACAGATGAATTTGTCTTCAGCCTGACTCCTGGGTGTTTCTTAGAAATCGCTCAGCTGTGTGCTTGGGGGTGGGGGAGAGACTTCAGAAAGCAAGGATCTAAAGATGTGAATGATTGCTGATGTTTGGCATTAGGCATTTGAGCAAATTCTTGGTTCCCCCTACCCCTCATATGTTGTATTTACATATGAAACAAAACAATTGGCTTTTATCTATACTAGATTTTATACAGATCTAGGCAAGTTGAAAGGCACATGTAGAAACGGATGGAGGGGTGGGTGGTGGAATAACTGTCAACAGTCTCCTATTTACTCCTGTTACTATGCAGATAAGATTTGGGAAGCAGCTGTCACCTGGCTTCAGGTCTAGGTCAGCCTGTTCTTTGCCTACTGGTAATAAAAGCATGCCATTCTAACAGGAAAAGACGCTTATAGGTATATCCAGCAATCTGGTTTAACCCTTTATAAATAGTTATTCCAAGAAGTCTTGATGTGTATTTTACTATTGCTTCTTTTTTTTAAGTGTTAGTGTTGTTCCTCTTAATCTAAGGGCTAAAATAGATGGGCTGGAAGCAGTTCCATGTCTTCAGAAATGAATCTGCCCCAATCACATAGGAAGGGTCATCTGTGTGGGGGACAGCAAGAGGGAGGTACAGGTGAGGGGGTTCTTACCCTCTCCACCAAACCTCTCAAGTACTTCTCGCCTAGCCAGAGTCACTTCTAGTATTGAGCTTGGCTAGGGAGAAAACTGCTTTGGCAATAAGAATATAAGAACTGTGCTGGATCAGACCAAGGGTCCATCTAGTCTAGCATTCTGTTCACGCAGTGGCCAACCAGCTGCCTACAGGAAACTCACAAGCAAGACATGAGTGCAGCAGCACCCTCCTGCCCAAGTTCCCCAGCAACTGGTGTACATAAGCACAGTGCCTCGATACTGGAGGTAGCATATAGCCATCAGGGCTAATAGCCATTGATAGCCTTCTTCTCCAGGCCCTAAGCTGCAGCATGCTGGGGATGAGGGTTCTGAACTCCTTATCCCATGCAAGCAATCTGCTCTTAAAACCGCCCCTTCTGCCCTTCTCTTTCTATGCGATTGGAGCAGTTCTGTGTTTTTAAGTAAGCAGTGCTTGCCATCACATTGAGTTTGGCACTCCAGGCTCTGGTTACCCAGTCGTGAGAGGTACTCTGTGCATGTTCAAACCCTTGATTTTGTAGCTTGGTACCCGGCTATAGAAAAGCTTTGCTTAATGAAAAATGGAAAATAAGGCAAGTATTTGCAAAATGTGAGCCCCTTTAACATTAGCAGAGCTATTTTGTTACTCTGCCTTTCTACTGCATCTGCCAAGTCTTGTCATCTTTGAATGGAAAGATCAAAGGCTTGGCATTATTTGCGCACCAAGAAAATAGGCGTTTTATTCAGATTGTGTTAACTTGGCCTTCCTTCCCTGACCTCATGTCCTTCAGCTGTCTGGGGGATGCCCGGAGTTATGCTATAACACATTTGGAGGGCGCCACGTTGAGGAAGGCTGTGTTAAGGTGTCCAGAACTTGAGACTCTCTTAAAGGACTGAAGGCGGAGCAGGGGAACTGCAGCTAGAAGGTTGCCATGGAGGGTGAAGAGGTCCCGCCTTTAGACTACTGGAAAAACCAACCCCAAAGTTTGTGTTTGACTGTGCTTTTTGGTTTCTCAGCTAGGGAATCTGTCAGTGTTGGTTTCTCTCAGTTTCTCATTTTTCCAGTCTTTAAAGGCAGATTGTCCCAAGCGTTGAGGGAGAAGTAGGCATGAAAACTTGGTCTCATTTTTGTTCACATTTCTCTTAATATATGCATTTTTGTACACCATTTTACCTAATATACCAATGTTTTGCAAGCAGTTTTCCTAATCGAATGCAGATTTGAATGTTGCTTTCACTGTTATATGCATTTTCATGTGCACTTTCCCTTAATATAAAGATTTTTGTACACATTTGATTGGAGAACTCCATTACAAAGTTCATAAAAGTGCAGATTTCAAAGGATAACTGAGTTCCAGTTCTCATATTGGTTTGAAAATGTGAAGTTAGGTTCAGTTCATGAATTGAGCAAACTTCTCCCCCATCCAAGAATGAATGGAACTTATGTGTGCCTGATCTCGTCTGATCTCAGAAGCTAAGCAGGGTCAACCCTGGTTAGTACTTAGATGGGAGACTGCCCTGAAATCAGGCTTCCTGCATTGAGCAGGGGGTTGGACTCGATGGTCTTGTAGGCCCCTTCCAACCCTATGATTCTATGATTCTATCTCTACTCTCAACTGTTACACTTGGAAACCTGGGCTTGGCTTCTCTTGTCTTCTGCCCCAGCGAATCTGAAGGAGACTGTACTATATATCGGATTCTGTGCTTCACAGTATATTCATCTTGTTGTGTGTGGTGACCTTCACGAAGCTCAAACAGGATTCTGTACCAAAATACTTATGAAGGTGAACTTGACTATTTAAATCTGGCCAGGCACAGCTAGTAGAAGGAGCCATCTCCATTCTGTAAGTGACTTCAATGAATACTTTACAGGCATTTTGTATATTATAGAGATGCTATAAAAGAATTGTAAACATCCATTTACATTGGATTTGGATGACTGAAATATATTTCAGTGCCTATGTGTGTGTCCATAAAGTCTTGACCCCTCCCCCAGCTTTGAGGTCTTAGATAGTGCCTGCATTTTCAGACATATCCTCGCCACCACATTCCATAAGGACTAGAAACTTTTCTTTTAAAAAATTAAAAACTGAGTCTTTTCAACTTTGTGCCCAGTATCAAATTCTGCAGTTTTTCTGTGACTTGAATAAAACAGCAGAGCTTTTCATGAAGCTTTCTTTTTTGGAAAGCAGAGGATTACAATGAAGATAACATATTTATTTAAGACAGGTGTTTTATGGAGCAATCCAATGGCCGCTAGACAGCGTCTAGATGGCCATAGGATTTTTTGGTTTCTGGGAACCGAGCCTCGGAGCCAGCACTGCACTGGGTAGTCGGCTGTCTAGCTGCAAATGTAGGGCGGCCAAAGCCCATAGGATTGCGCCCTTACTCTTTGGATTTGTGAATATTGGTGACAGATCTGGAGCCAGCCTGTTATAACAAAGCTTTGGCTCTATTTATAGCTGTCCTGCGACACAGAGGTGGCTTTAAAAACTGGCTGTTCCATTATTACGACAACTCTTGCTTGGGTGGGGTGGTTCTGGGTTTCTCCAAAGAAACTAACTGTTCTTTAAGCGGTTAAGAGTAGTGGCTTCTTATAGGAGAATATTAATATTTATTTTAAGTATTATTTTGGGTTTCTCGTGATTTAAAATGTCACGCAAGGCTGAGGAACTTAAGAGTTGTCCACTCTGTTGCAGAACTGGTTTTCTATTGGTCCACTCCCGCTGGAGGGGAAACGTTATAAAGTTCCTTGGCTAGCACATAATCTTGGCAGGCATGTTGGTGCTGAAGTCTGCTTCTTACTTCACAGAGCAGATTGCTCCGCATGCCGCCTAATGTTTTGCCAGTGCCCTGGAAGCGAGAACTAACTTTAATCCGTTCTCCTTCTTTCTATTTTTTTTTTTTCCCCCGCATGAAAAGTTCACAGCTAGGAATTGCAGGAGGTGACAACTCTGCTTGTGTTGCACATCTACATAGTTACTGTTGCTAGGCCATAAAGGGTGAGGCAAAAGCGGAACAAAGGGCTTTGTCAATCAGTTTCCAAGCGTGATTAAGCAAAACCTCACTCTGTATGTGGTGTTCCCTCACCCTCTTCCCTCCAAACTGCAGTCTGTTTACTGGGCACGCAGCCACTTGGCCACTGCTGATGAATCCGTGCACAGTCACTGAAGTGAGAGATCTGTTGTCAGACTATAAATGATGGCGCACGATGCCCTCCTGTCCTGAGTCAAGAGCTTTTTGGCCAGCAGACTGTGGTAAATGTTGTCGCTGCAAAATGTTCATGTGATGGTGGACTGACGCCTGCAGTCTGCCCTGACTTGGCTTAGTTATGGGCTGCCTTTTTAACAAGGCATGAATGAGTACAAGCTTTGAGTCTCTGCCCTTACCCCACATGCACCTAGGAGTACTTTTTTTCACAGAACCTTCCATTGGCCTAGTTCGCCTGTAACGGCAACCCAGAGCATGGGTTGAATCCTGGGTTGTTGTTGAATCCTGGGTTGTCTTTACATGCGTACCTGCACAATGGTTTAACTGTGGGGTGTAAATGATACTTAGCATTTGTATTATACTTTTCTGAGTAGTCAGAACTACTGTTTGTGCATTCTCAATCCTTGAAACACCCCTGTGAGGTAGGCTGATGGTATCTCCATACCGTAGTGAAAGTGGTGTTGAGGCTGAGAAAGCCATAACTTGGCTACCAAGTCATTTGTGGCTGAGCTGAGACTTCATTTGGATCATGGTCACATTCCTGCCATACACTGCATCAGCTGTACAACAGAATGCAAATGGCCATGTTGGCTGGGAACTGTGGGAGTTGTAGTCGAACACATCTGGAGGGCACTATGTTGGGGAATGCTGGCTTAAAACATCTTGAGTTTGAGCTGATCTCTACCAGAAGGGAATTCCACACCAGCAGAAGAGTTGCAATGAATGTCTCTCCTATGTGCCAAGTTCCTGTCAGGGCGCCGATGTTGGGATGAAGTGGTTGTTCTTGGCTAATACTGGAGATTGCAGTGAGGCTTGAGGAAGGAAGTTGTCTGCTAAATATAGTGGGTTGACTTCAGAAGCCAACGCCAGCCACTTAAATTGTGACTACCCTCTTTATCCTGGTGCCTTTTTCATGACTTTCTAGAGTGGGAGCCCAAGGCCATATTGAAACCCACTCTGTGTTCGATGGACGCAGCTCCTGCCTTCAGACAACACAGAACTTGTATAGCAGGGGTGGGCAACACCTGGTCCACACAGGGACACCTGTTTTGTTTAACTGAAAAAGTTGTGGTTTGCTGCCAGAATTCAACAGCAAACTGTTAAAATGGGCACATTTTGTTTTCATGCTAAATTTGTCCTTTCTAGGCCTCCATAGCTGTTTGCCTCCAAATCAATTTTTTTTTTTAAACTTTCCCCCATTTTTCGGTGGTGGGAGTGGAGCCCACAGTGGGTCCAGGGGTGGGAATTGCCCCGCAAGCTGCCCAAAGTTGCCCACCTGTGTTGTATAGCGTGGCTGTTGCTGCAACGTAGTACAACTTGAACCCAAATCACATGTGAATTTAAAGATGTAGCAAGCAGCTACATTTTTCTTTACTCTAGTTTGGAGGGGGGGGATTTAACCCTTTTTCTCCCACTGTAGTCTTAATCTGGATGGGGGCTGGGCACTCCTGCAATTTATATTGCCAAATAGTAAGCCATTGAAGTACAGTAGATCATTATTTAGCAATATATATTGCAGGCATGGTTGGGGGGAGCCCTGATCTGGATTGGGACCACGGGGAGAGGATTAAAGCCCTCTCCTTTGCTAGGGTCCCTATCAGGACTCCCTGTGCTTACTCTATAGAGTAAAAAAAAAGATGCATCAAGGGTGCCTGGAAGCTAAAGAGGTGGCTTCTTTGAGTGGTGATGGGACAGTATAGATTATGAAGAGGGCTGCCTGATTCGATATCGAGAGCAGCCTGCACTAAATGTGATCTAGGTAAATAGAGGGAGGGAGGGAGGGAGTGTGTGTGTGTGTGTGTGTGTAATTTTGCCTACTTTATGCAAATTACTTTGAGGGACATAATAATGGTAGTCAATTTAGATTGTTTTGGGCAACCCAGTTTCCAAATGGGTGTGTGTGTGTGTGTGTGTGTGTGTGTGTGTGTTAAAGCATGAATCTGCTTCTTTCCTGTTTCAGTTTCCAGTTGAACACTGTGAGAAGAAACAGAACATCCCGAGTCCTAATCTATATTTGCTCACTCATATATTGACACTACTTAATGCAATACTGGTTTTCATCTTATTTTCCCCCATTCCCTCCCTCCCTCCACCCCACCCTCCCACCCAGCAAACGCATGCAATGTCATGGGCTCATTCCAAAATGTAGGGGCGACTTCTGCTGTCTTAAAGAGCCAGTGCTGCTACTTCGCTGCAGGTCGGCTGCACAGGTGAGGTGGGGGCGGGGGGGCGGTGCTGTCTTAATAATGTGTCAGTTTTATTTCTAGATGCCAAAGATTACAGATGGCAGATGGCAACCTCTTGTGCCAGTTTTAAAGTGAGCTGGCGAACTTTAGCACAAATTGCTTCGTCTCTGCTTAAACAAAGCAGGCTAATTTCTTCAAACAGCATTGTCTTTTTTTCGAAGAAGAAACTGCATCTGTCGGGCTGGAGGAAACCCAGCTGTTAATGTAGAGGTCCGTGTGGCTTGTCTTTTTCTTGCAGCTGCTCTAACAAACTCCTCATTGTTGGAGCATGTTAAGTGATGTGCCACTGTATTTCAGAGACAGTTTGTAACACTTGTTTTGTATCTTCCTTACCCGCAAAGAATTCCTTTTTGCACAGAAGAACCTTCTCCTCTGTCACCCCAGTCCAAACCTTTGTGAGCCTTTAGTTGAGTTTTCTGCTGAAAGCTTTTTAATGCATAGATACACTCACTAAAGAAAATGCTGTTGAGAACTGCAGGAGGAAACTAAAAGCTCATCCTCTTGATCATGCTGGGCAGTGCGAGCCCTCCTGACTTCCAAAATACGGCGTTCATATTGAACCATTGACTATTCCACTTTGCTAGAATGGCTAGTAGTCCTGTGTTCTAAAAAAGCTGCTTCCAATACCATGACTGTCTGCATTCTGCATAATCAACCCCATACGAATAAACTGGAAATTGATGCAGTGGGCCCGAAAGCCTGCCGAGGGAATAGGGCAAGGATGGGTCCCTGCAGACTGAGTGGAGGGGACCTCCCAGGCTCTGTAGGGGGAAACCTGGGTTCTTCAAAACAGGCGTCCTGCCAAAACTCAGTGAGGATAAAGGCTGGCCTTCTCCTGTTCTGGAAATGTGACAGCGGGGACAGTTTTGGAGCACTGCACATAGGTTGGGATGGATGGATTGTGTAAAATCCATTCCATCTGTGTTCCATCATCCACCAACAGAATTAGATTTTTTTGTTTCTGAATTTGCGGAAATCCGCGCTTGTGAAAATGCACAAATTTCCCCAAAGTGCACATTTTCATGCTTTAGCCTCTGGGGGAAATGCGTATTTTGGGACAGGTTTTTTAAATCCTTTTGCTTTTAGCAAAATTATACACATACACACACACACACACACACTGGCTGATTCAGGATTCTTCATATTTTTCTACGATTAAATTTGCACAAAAATTGGGAAAGTTCGAAAAACGGTGCTCAAGTCTGTGAGATCCGCCCAACAGGGAGAATGAGTCTGCTGTGGAAACCACGGGATGGATTCATGAAAATCCTAACTCATTTTGTTCCGTTGCGGATTTCTCCAGCATCCCTACACGTGGGAACTAGGAGATAAGACAGGCAGAAGGGAAGCAAGTGGTCTGCCATTTGCTTCATTTCATCCTTGGGCCTACAAGCGTTTGGGAGCTGGAAGACCATACATCTTGCTAGCCCAGTCTCTCACTAGACTCTCTTAAACTGCAAGAGGAAAGTGCTTTAGACAGCCTTCCCCAACCTGGTGCCCTCCAGATGTTTTGGACTACAAAGCCCCAGGAAGTATGGCCAATGGCCAGGGATTGTAGGAGTTGTGATCCGAAGCATCTGGAGGACACCAGGTTGCCTACTGGGAAGTGCAGCTGTGAACTGGATTCAGAAGAATCCCAAACTGAACTGGGCTGATTCAGGATTCGTCTGAAGGGAAGCAAGGGTCCTACAGGTCGTACTGAACAAATCTGGGTCCTCTGTCTTTGGGAGTGGTGTGGAGGGCGCATTGCGTCTGCAAAGATCCAAGCTCTCCATATAAGGAAATGCCAGCATGGGGTAGGGTGGGGGCAGGGCAATGTAGTTTTGTGACCAGCAGCTCTAGCTTCCAACCAGGGGATAACTTTACCATGGTATGCCTGGTTCTTTTTAATGTCAAATGGCATTGCTTTGGGGAGAGATGGGGAAGGAACTTACTAGAGGCTGCTCTTGTATCTTATTGCATTTTGTGACTGTGTATCCATGGCGGCAGCAACACTTGGGGTTTCCGTGAGTGAGTGTGTGTGTGGTGACTATGTTAATACAATATATATTAGATATAAAACACAGTTGTACAACTAAGAACGCAACACATTTCCTACAAATGGGGGGAAGGGGGTTGTTTTCTAAAACACATCAAATTTTAAAGGCTCCCCCTAGAATCATAAAATAGTAGGGTTGGAAGGGGCCTATAAGACCATCAAGTCCAACCCCCTGCTCAATGCAGGAATCCAAGTCAAAGCATCCCTGACAGGTGGTTGTCCAGCCTCGTCTTAAATGCCTCCAGCGTGGGAGAGCCCACCACCTCCCTAGGCAATTGGTTCCATTGTCGTATTGCTCTAACAGTCAGGAAGTTTCTCCTGATGTTCAGCCAGAATCTGGCTTCCTGTCACTTGAGCCCATTATTCCGTGTCCTGCACTCTGGGATGATGGAGAAGAGATTCTGGCCTTCCTCTCTGTGACAGCCTTTCAAGTACTCGAACAGCACTATCATATCTCCCCTCAGTCTTCTCTTCTCAAGGCTAAACATGCCCATTTCTTTCAGTATCTCCTCATAGGGCTTTGTTTCCAGCCCCCTGATCATCTTCGCTGCCCTCCTCTGAACCTTCCACTATTCAGTTGTGCACAAGTTCTGCACTTTGATATATTCTCTTGAAGGGTCATCCGTCCTCTCCAAAGATGATGCAGGGATGATTTCTGTGACTTTAGTACTGTCTACTGAGCAGAAAATAAATCGACCTTCCGTAAAATGGTGTTTCATTCATCATAACTTCCTCACAGCTGCACCCATTCTTCTGAAATTTTAGTTTACTTGCCTGTTATCTCTGCAGATTTAATTCAGTTCTGTTTGGTTTCACAAGGATAGACAATGGGGAAGCATGATGCTTCAAATTTCCAGAAGTGAGGTTCTGATCTCAACTGGAGTCAGATCAGCCAGCCTCTGAAGCAGTCTGAGCTGAGTCATGTTGCTCCCCTCATCACCAAAGTGGGGTCTTGTGATTGGCACGCACTCCTACTCGAAAGTATTTCATACACTTCGCTGCAGGAACTCCTGAAGGCTGGAATTGCAGATGAGTCCCCAAACTAGTTGCTGCATTCGGTATCATATTAGGAGATGATAAACCTGGTATTTTTTGTTAAACCCACACCCCACCCCTCAGGGATTTGAAGCATAAATTGCCAAGGAAACAATATAAACTGCAGTTGTTCCCTTGGAATGTGCAAGCAAATCAATATGTATCGAGTCTCACTAATGCAGTTGTCAGATTAAATTCTTGAATACCCCATTCAAGATGCAATGGGTTTATAAAACATGAGGTCTTTGGATATTTCACCATCTATGCCAGCTGCCAACAAGTGGGACAATAAAATCTTGGTATGCTCTTTTTAATGTTCCAAACAGCTTTATTGGGGCTGTGAACACTTCATATTGAAGGTAGGCTAGAAATAATCTTATAAAGGCAGAAATCTAATAATGCCATAAGAGTTGCCTGGTGGAAAATGCTACTCTGAAGTGTTCTCTTTAATAATACATTCTTATGAATTGGGTGGCTTGGTATTATGGAAGAATCTTTGTAGGGACACCAGAAATGTATTTCATTTTTATCCCACCCTCCCCCTGTGGAGCTCCTCTTCAGACAGTGCCCTAGAACTTTTAGCAAAACCCATCTTCTGCTCCTGTATTTATTGTATAAAATAATGCATGCTTGTAAATAACTAGTCAAATGGTTGCCATGGAAGTACGGTTTACCCTCAGGTGACCAGACAGGGACACTGTTCTTCTAGTTTGGAGAAGAAGAAAAAGATACTTTGATGTGGCATAGTTGTCAGAAATGAGGATGTGTGTGTAGATGAGGAGGGAGTGTTAAAAAAAAGAAAATTCTGTGGAATTATTTCCAACACTGAAATAACTATCTCATGATGGAATCTTCCTAACTGTATTCCTTCTGACACTCAAATATCTGTTTTAATTTAAACATGAACTGCTGCCACGCACTTTGGAAGAATGCTTGAGCTGGCCAACTCTCTTGTGACTCAAGCCAGTGTGAGTGCAGTGAACTCAAGCAATTTTGGAACAGGGTTGGTAGGCACAGAGGTGCTTGGTAGGAAGATCACAGGTGCGAGTTGACTGGGAGGTGGTGTTGGGGAAGTGACTTAATAGTCAATTATAACTGAGAGCCAGAATGGTGAAATGCTTTAGAGCAGGAGTGCTCGAACCACAGAGCCCTAAGACCTAAATTGTCGTCCCCCCCATAGGTGCCGCAGCCTGCCCCACTGATCCTGATACATATTGCTCTTGCCCTGCTGTTTGTAGCAATGAGGAAAGGGCGATCTGGATCAAGATTGCTTGTGTGTATGCATCCGTGCCAGCTCCAGGTCTTTGAGGGCCCTTCGGCAAGACACCCTCAATGGGCTCCCTCCCTCCGTGAGTCTACCTTCTCGCTGCCATTGTCACCAGCTGCTGTTGCTGGCCATCGTCCTCTTTCTCATCATTGCTACCGCTTGCTTGACAGGCAGAGAGCCAGTGAAGGGGTAGGTAGTGGCATCAGCCCCTCTTCCATCTCACCACCACTGTTATCTGGTCCAGAGCGAGAGGCAGGTGAACAAGCAAGTTGCAGTGGTGAAGAGGAGGAACAACTCCAGGGGCTCTTGTCAATGGGGCCCTGCTTGGTTGTGGGCCCTCGGCAGGTACCTGACCATACCTACCCTTGATGCTGGCCCTGGTGTGTGTATACATGCGTACAGCCCCCAAAACTCAAGCCAGCATTGCATCCAGCCCTAAAGACTGAAAAGGCTGTGTTACCCATAGGTTAGAGTGTTCGACTGAGACCTAGGTTCAGATTCCCCACTAGGCTCTGAAGCGACCTTTGGCCAATTGCTCTCTTCTCGCCCAACCTCCCTTGCCCAGAGGAAGGGTGGTATAAAGATGTAATAAATCCCAGTGCGTAGGCAAGTCCTGTAACACACATGTGCTTGCTGCTTTCTTTTTGTAATCCTCTTGATAGAATTGTACGTTCAGTTTTAGCAGCTAGTATCATGGTAACCAGTTTTGAATTCCTTTGGCAATTCATAAGAAAGCCCTGTGTCTATTTTCATTTTGTACATGGAGAGTTATGATGCTGAAACAGTGCTTGACTTACCAGAGTTGAGCAAAAATGCTTCGCACGCTGTTCTATTTAAGCTCCTATCTTGGCTTAGTATCCTAAGTAACCTGTGCTTGTAAAAGAAGGTATTAGTGGAAGAGATCTAAGGGCCTATAAGGAGGTATGCTATCGATTTACATTAGTGTTCTTCAGTGAGACTTCAAAGTCCGTAGAACAGGGACCAGATATTCCCATAGGGCTAATATTTACACCTGGGGCAAACCATTACAGAGGAGAGATTTTGTAAACCTGAAGTAGTCTTAAACAGTTTTAAAAGGCTTGAACTAGAATCTAGTTACTAGATAATAAGACCCTGACTTCTAATGGACCTACTTTTCTTTCCTTTTTTTCTTTTTTGCAAATTCCCACAAGTAATTGCAACATAATATTTTATACCTTCAAGGTTTCTTTTTGGAACAGTGCTGCATCTCTATAAACAGTACTGCACTTGGCTTGGTCACCTACACTTTCTTCATCCCGATTTTGCCTTTCAGGAATGCCTTGTTATAACTGGATAAGAGTAGCTAGAGTTGTTCTACTTTCAACCTTCCCCTATCCTGGGTCTCCAGGAGGGTGGGAATGAGAAGCAGATGCATCTGGGCTCCATTTATGGAATGCCATCTCCAAGAAGGCTTGCCTGGTGCCTTCACTGTTTCATTTCTGCACCAGGGAAAGAGCTGTCTTTTTTCTCAGGCATTACAGAGTTTAGGTTTTATGGTTGTTTTGATATATTTTATATTCCTGTGCTATTTGTTGTTTTTTATTGTATTTTTTTTTTTTTTACTTTTGTGTAATCCGCCCAGATAATGTTTGTTGTTGGGTGGATTAAAAATCTAATAAATAAAACAGTAAATAGTTGCATCCTGCATTGTAGATCCTGTGTTGAGCACATTGTTGGACTAAATCTAGTTAGTGCATGACCTCCAAATCCCTTCCAATTCTTAAAATTCTATGAAAATCTATCCTATAACTGCAATCTGGATTTAAAAACAAACACGTACTGTAGGATGATTTAACAAGCCAGCCCAGAAAGGCAAAATTTTAAGGTGGAACAGGACTGTGAAGTTGCTATTGGCTATGAGAAGTAAAATCATGGACTCGGTGACCGATATTCCTTGGAAACCCAGAGTTTCAACAGTCAAGTACAAAACTGATATGAAACACTGCTTAAACAATTGGGTGAGATTTGTTCTGCAGATCTGAAAGTGACCTGGTATGGCTTGCATTTCTCAACACTTGAAATTAAACTAAACTAAAAGTACGCTGGGAGTGTTCTTTCACCAAACAGGCACTGAAGCTACATTCTGTTCCTAAGCTACTTGGAGCGTCAAGTATTAGCTATTTAATACTCTCTCCAGACTCTTCAAATAGCATGCATAAAATTGCACATTAAAGGGAATGGGTTGGGGAGGTTGTCTAGTAATGGGTCAGGGAGGGCTTCCATGGTGGCTTAAATCTTGTAACTGGGGAAAATTAGCAGCCCTTTTTGAACCAGCAACTTCCTTTTCCTGCACAGGTGATGAAAGATAAGGGGGTTAAAACGAAAAGAAGAAGAAGAATTAGCAACAGAGGCATTGTGCCTAATCTAGATACGTTTGCACTTCCCTTTTGACGAAAGACCAGCTCTTGCAAAAGAGACCCATTATAGTAGGGTTAAGTTGCCTCATCAGGCATTTGCTTCCTGGGAAGTGAGGTTGACCAGTGCTTCTGGATTACACATTAATGTGCAGTGACCTGGGATGGCCAGATGATCTCTGGCTGGTGTGCGTGTGTACATGTGCTCTCAATTCTTCTTACGTCATGACACAAATGGATTCCAAGGGTTGTCTTTCAGGAGCACTGTGTCTCTTTGCGAAGGCCCCTGCTTTTGTGCATCTGATGAAATAGGCCATTGACTAGAAAAGCTCATGCCACAACAAGCCAGTTACATTCAAAGGTGCCACAATACTTACTCCTGGTGATATTTTTTGTCACCCCATCCTTCTCCCTCCCCTTTTGCTCTCTCTCCTCATCCAGAAGCAGTTGAATCCCTGGATTACACAAGCAGTAACTGCTCTTTTCTGCTCGTGCTGCTGCCATCCTTCTGGAATAGCCAGCTTTTAAAGTCCATTTACATGCTCCTGACCTCCCTTACCAACTCTTTGCCAACTCCTTACTAAAACTGGGAAGATCAGTGGCTGCCCTGGTCCAAGGAATGACTTTATTGCAGGGGGGTCTAGTGTGCATCCTGTGCCCTGCTTCTGTCTTGCAACAGAAAGTTAGCCTGTTAACTCCTGCTGTTCTCCCCTACTCTCAATGACAGCATCATAAATACTTTGCGGCACCTTGCTCGCTCACATGGGTGGGGATGAAAGGTTTGCACACTGGGTTCCTGTCTGATTAGAGCACCTTGGGTCTTTCTGCCGCCGACTGATAGCTAAGTAAGAACAACAGTGGTTAAGAGTCTCAGTGGACTTTCCACATGACTGCAGGGTGAGGGGGAAAGGTGATGTAGCCTTAGAGGAGACTGTGCATGAGAACTGATGGGGCAGGAGTCTATTAACCTAGGATAGTTCTTAGTGCTGTACTATCTAGAGAGAGAAGTCTGTGTTTAGCAGGGGGGTGGTCTCTTTGTCACTGCTTAGGACCAGCATCGCATGGAATGGACCAAGCCTTGATCTTGTTGTATTCTTCACCCCAGTCTAGGCTGCCTTCCTTGCTCCCAGTAGTTCACTGTTTGGATTTTCTTGTCTCCCTCCCTACCCAAAATCTGGTCAGTTTCAGGGCCAAACTTAAACAGGTTAGCAATTGACAGGCACTTTATTAAAATACATGTTCTTCACTAAAATTATTTATTTAAAACATTTGCATCCCACCCTATATCATTAAGATCTCAGGGTGGCATACAGATAAAATAAATTTAAACAGTATCAAATTATTTAAATAGCTAAAAGCATATTAAACCATTAAACGAGCAAATACCAATTGGAAAATCTAAAACAATAAAACAGTTAAAACAGTGTGCAACTTCAGGGAATTCAATTCACCCTCAAAGGCTTTGGTGAAAAGTCATGTTTTAAGTTGGTACCAAAACAAAACCAGCATCTGCACCAATCAGGCCTCCAAGGGGAGGGCATTCCACAACTGGGGTGCCACAGCAGAGAAGGCCCTCTCCCACGTCCCACCATAGTGTATGTCTCGCACTGGTGGGATGCAGAGGAGGACCCCTCTAACAGATCTCAACTTTTGGGCAGGCATATATAGGGAGAGGCACTCCCTCAAATATTGAGGTCCCAAGCTGCTTAGGGCTTCAAATGTTAATGGCTGCTATGTGGAAGGGAGGGAAGGGAGTGGGGAGGTTAACTCTTCTCTTTCACACGTTGTGTTGCAGCCGGAAAATGCACACAGGTACCCTCACAAAGCTAATAGCAGTTCTACAGCAAGGGGACAACCCCTTTTGGAGTTGTGGGAGGAAAGAGTTAAACCAAGCAGACCAGATCCTATGTGCATGCTCACTCTCGCTCTCCCCTCCCCATACACACACTCCCACCTGTCACTCACATTTTAAAAACATGAACTATAACTGCTTTCACACACTTAAGAGTGCAATCCTATGCAAGTTTAGACAGAAAAACGTCCTACAATTCTCAGTATGCTGGCTGGGGCTTGCTGTGAGTTGCAGGACTTCTTTCTGTCTAAAAATGCATATAAAATGGCACCCTTAATGTTGCATTTAGCTTGGTACATTCTGCAAAAGGATGAATTTGTAGACTTGGTACTGCTGACATGTTGTAACAAAACTGAATTGTGTGTCTTTTTTCTTTTGTCTGCAGAGGTCACGAGTATTTAGTAGACTTGAATACTTTGACACTTTACGATACGACCGAATTCGACCAGTTGAGGAGGCTGTCTACACCTGTGTGTACAAGTGCCAACTCCAACTACTACACAATCTGGAAATATTTCTGCAGGGATCACTTTGGCTGGAGAGAATACTCGGAGGTATTTTTCCCACCTTCGGGGAATAATGTTGGGAGGTTTGGACGTGGGAACCCTAAGCTCAATTTTCCACCTTGTTTTCAAGCCCACTCTGTGGTCTTGGTAGTGCCACTGTTGATTTTTTTTTTATTTATTACATTTATATCCCACCTTTTTTCCTCTTTGAGGAACCCAAGGTTGCGTACATAATCCTCCTCCATTTTAGCCTCACAACAACAACCCTGTGAGGTAGGCTGGGCTGAGAGGCTGTGACTGGCCCAAAGTCACCCAGTGAGCTTCCATGGCTGAGTGGGGAGTAGAACCCAGATCTCCTGGCTCCCAGTCCAACACTGTAACCACTACACCACACTGATCAGCCTAATCTACCTTTGCGGGATCATGGCCAGGATAAATGAAAAGTTTTTAAGTGCTTTGTCCTTTGAAAAGTGTGTTAGAGAAACCAGGAACTTCCATAATACATGCAAAATGAACATATGCTCAAAGGTAGCTCAGTGGTGGAGCACCTGCTTTGTATACAGAAGCTCCAAGGTTCAATCTCCAAGTAGGGCAAGGAAAGAATCCCGGCTGAAACCCTGGAGAGGCATTGCTGCCAGTCAGTGTTGGCAATACCGGGCCAGATAGACCAGTATACTGATTCAGTATAAGGCAGACTCCTATGTTCCAATCCTCATTGACCGTAAGGAAATGTATATATTTGCTATGGTATATGTAGAGGCCACTTATGCTAATCTAGTTATTTTGGATTAGTCTAAAAACATTCCCCTGCAGTATCTCACTGCAGGTCATGTGCACCTCTCATCGCTACCCATTTCTCTTCCCTCCGTCGCTTTCTGTTTTTCCTTGTCTCCTGGACTTCTCCACTCCTCTCCCTTCCCCTTTTTCCTCTGGGTCACTCCCAATTCCCCTATCCTGCTTCTCTTGGCCTGATAACCTTTTCAAACCCTTTCCACCTCCTTTCTTAGATCTCTGCTTCTTCCATCTCTCGTTTCTTAGACCCTTTGACCTGCCACTCTGTGAAATCAGGGTAGCTTAGCCAATCATTGCCAGAGGGCTCATCACAAAATCCTTTTTGTGTACTGCACAAATAGATAGTGAGTGAAGGGTTTATAGCCGAACTCTTGACGGTTCCTTGAAAAACATTGACCAATGCTAAGCAACTAATATATGTGAAAGATGTAAATATGCATGTATCTTCTCCAGCCTTCACAAGCTGATGACTGGAAAAACCTCTTAATTTAATCAATTTTTGGTCATTCGTGCGAACAGTCATATGTGAAGGAATTGCAAATCATAATGTTGCAGGATTAAAGTAATAATACCTATCTGAAGTAGTATCAGTATTTTTGATATGACAATTCTGTAAAAAAAGCATTTTAAAATGAAGTATATTGGCATTGGCCAACTGGATTTTTCTTGTTTTAAAACAGCCTGTTGTACGATTGATAGAAGAAGCCAACTGTCGAGGGCTGGCAGAAGTTCGGTTTGTTACGTGGCACAATCGTTATATCTTGAACATTAAAGATGGCTTCCAGCAAAATGCATGCGTTCGAAGAGAAATAAAGAAAAGACCGCTCTTCCGGTCCTGCGTGATCCTCATGCCGTTCTTGCAGTAAGTTAATGGGGACTTCAGTATGTGAGGGGGGGGGTCCTAAGTTATGAATGTGGGGTACCAACAGATGAGCACCACCACCTTCTGTATAAAATTTAGTCGTGTCACGTTATTGGGCGTTCTTGACTTATTTATTTATTTAAAACATTTATATACTGCTCCACATCTAAACAGATCCTGGAGTGGTGAACAACAAGAGATAAAAGGAACAAAAGATAAAAAGAAGAAACATGATACTAAGATTATTCTTTAAAACAGAGTGCCAATAAAACTGAGGCTGGTTAACCAGGGAAGGCTTCCTGGAAAAGAGCTATTTTCAGGTGGCGCCAAAAACAACCCAGTGTTGGTGCCTGCCTGACCTCCAGAGGCAGGGAGTTCCATAGGACAGGAGCCACCACACTGAAGGCCCTTCTTTGGGTGGACTCCCAGTCGGGCCTTAGGTCCATGTGGAGCCAGCAGGAGCAAGTCCTCCGATGACCTCAGTGACCGGGCAGGTTGGTAAGGGAGAAGGCGCTCCCTCAGATATCCTGGTCCCAAGTTGTTTAGGGCTTTGCGCACTAGTACCAAAACCTTAACCTGGCCCAGTAGCGAATAGGCAGCCAGTGCAGTTTCCTCAGCAAAGGAGTTGCATGCTGAGAAGGAGCAGCTCCTGACAACGGCCAAGTTGCTGCGTTCTGCACTAGCTCCAGCTTCCAGACTAGCCTCAAGGGCAGCCCCACATAAGAGCGCATTGCTGACTTATCCATGTGTTAACGCATTGCTTCTTTATATGAACATTTGTATTCCACCCTCCTGCAGCTTATGCGTCACTCAGGGCGGCTAGCAACAGTTAAAGCCAGTCCTAAATTGATTGCTGCTCTCATACCTAATTGTGTTGCTCCGCTTTTTTAAGTTCTGTGAGTTGAAGTGTTTTTCAGTTCAGTATTGTACAGCGCCTTGAGAGTCTTTGGCTAAAAGGTGCCATAGAAATACTTCTAATGACAGCAGCACAATACAATTATCCCATCCCCCTAGGAAGCAATATAATCAAATCAGGCAGGTGCTGCAAGATGGCCTTTGGTTTCAGTGGGCTAAGCAGCACCGAACACTGCATCCGTTGCAGAACCATGACGATTGCATTCTCCTTCAAATGTCTCCCTCTAACTCACAGATGTAGAACCTCAGGCCCCCAGGGGGATAAGTTGGCCCTGTGGGGGTCCCAGTCTGAACCTTTTGAATTCCCCAGAAGGTCCCGCTCTCTTCCTCTGACCCCCAACCCCCTTTCCCCCAACCTCTGATCATTTGGTGGTTTTCTGGCTTTTGTAAAGCCCCCCCCCCCTTCAAAAAAAGGGTGAAATGCCTCTCCAGTGGCTTAGTTACTGGGCGTAAGAGCTTCAAGCTCAAATATGGTGGTATTTTTCATACCTTTTTACCCCGCCTCTTTTGCCTTTGGCCCTGCCTGCCACTGGAACGCAGCCCCCCAAGAGCTTCTCCCACCTGGAATGTGGCCCTCTGGCTGAAAGAGATTCTGCACCTCTGCCAAAACTAGTAGACCTCTGTTGTGCTGGTTTCTGTTTTGTAAATACTGAATGCCTGTGTTTCGTTTGCACTTCGGATGTATCCATCTTTGATGTGATTTTATAATGATGCACTGTTTTATCATTTGTAAACCGCTTCAGGATTTCAAAAACAAGAAGCGATATATAAATACTTTAAAATAAAAAAAAACGTTGCTTATCTGTACTTACCCATACCACCATTTCTGGTTCACCCAGCCTAATTCAAGCGCTTCTCATCCTTTGCTCCACAATTATGGAGCAGTTGGGCAGTATCCTGTTGTGCCGGTGTGGCAGTGGGAGTGACCACTTGCATGACTTGGAATTCATGGTTCTAAAAGTAACCCCAGAAATGCAGGTTTCGGAAAGGGGCAGGCCAGGGGAGCTCTCAGAAGGGAGCTCCCGTGGCTTGTCCTGATCCAAAACTAAGGTTTCTACTTGTTTCCAGGGTTACTTTTAGAACCGCTGATTCCCTGCTGCACAACTGAAACAGCGGGAGCACAGTGGTGGTATAGAATACTGCCCATTCAGCACCATACGGGAGGGTTACTTTTTTCTTCTTAAACCAAAGGAAACATAATATAATACTTCTGTATATGCACCTCCATAAAAGATCTTTGCGTGTGGGATAGAACCAGTGCAGCTGGGAATATCAGAGTCCAGTCATTGCAAACATACTGTCCTTTTAGCAACAGGGCTCAAACCATTAGTCTACCCAGCTGTGCCCTGGGCTACTTGGAAGAGGCAAGGTCTCCTGTATCAAGGCTTTAATGCTCATTTCACTTTTTCAATAACCCTGCAAGCCAATAGATAATTGGTCTTGGCTTTCAAGCAGATCACGATGGGTATTTCCACAGTTATAACAAACACTGGAAAAAGTATATATAGAAAAGCAAAGACTTAACAGTGTAGGTATAATTATTTAAAGCCCAGTAGTTGAGGAGAGGGGGTGGGGGCGGGAGGTAGACTTTCCTTCTGTACTAAATTGCATTGAGGTCCAGTTCAAAGGTAACTTTCTTATGGGAGGGGAATCACACTGGCTTTACTGGACTCACTGGTGCTGAAGTACAGAGCCATAGATGCTTAAACTGGCCCCAGGGAAAATTCATTTTAATTGTAAAGAGCATTAGTTTGGAGACGCTTTCCTTCAGTTTTCTTTCTGCTTGCAAAATCAGGCAACCCTGAGTCTAAACATTTGTGCCAGTTTCCCATGACTTGGAGAGGGCTGCCCTGGGGGGGCAAGTCATCCTGCCGGACCACTTAAAACATGCTGGTGCAGTAGACCTTTATGAGAGTTTGCATGTTCAGAACGATAACATCAGTTGTGTTGAGTCACCCTCTGTCATCGTCTCTCTTACCTTGACGATTTGCATGGGGTGATAACAACCAAGGGTCAGAGTGGTGAGCAGCTCTGCAATATTTGAATTAATGGGCAATCTTCTTAAAGGTACAGGAGTCCCTTGGCTACAAGCACGGCCCCCCATATAGCTGCCAAAGAGGCTAATCCTCATTAGTATGAGTAATTGCTACTTCAAATTATAGACTTTCGTTAGAAAGGAGTAGCTATGTAAACCTGTTACAGCAAATATGGGGAACTTTTCCTGCTGAAGACCACGTTACCTCAGAGTTAATCCGATGGGGGCAGGGAAGGGGCAGGTCCCCTTTTCTTTCCCTCTTCCCCCCTGTCCACCAGGCTGCCAGGGAAGGGGCAAGTCGCTCTTGACAGATCTGAGCTGGCTGCTTGCAGAGGGCTTTTGAGACTGGGGGTCGCATGTGTCCCCTGGGCACCAGTTGCCCATCCCTGTATTAAAACAGATGCAGCCTCCCTCCCCCAGTCTTGTGGCACCTTGAAGAGTAGCAGAGTTACTGTGGCATAAGCATTTGTGGACTCAACCCCTCCCCTTCATCAGATGCCTCAAGTGGTTCCAAGCCGCAAGGCTGTAGGTTGGATCCAGACTATGTTAGTTACCCTGAAGTCCCACTGAAATCCATGTGAAACCTTGGTCATGACAAAATCAATGGGATATGAGTTAGTCATGATGAACTTTTCATACTGATTTCCGTGGGACTTCAGGGCAACTAACATAGTCTGGATCACACCCTTGTATGTGTATTAGCATTGATAACTGTTGAAACTACCAGCAGCAGTAAATCTGATGGGCTCAAGTGACAGGAAGCCAGATTCCGGCTGAAAATCGGGAAAAACTTCCTGACTCTTAGAGCGATACGACAATGCAACCAATTACCCAGGGAGGTGGTGGGCTCTCCCACACTGGAGGCGTTCAAGACGAGGCTGGACAACCACCTGTCAGGGATGCTTTGACTTGGATTCCTGCACTGAGCAGGGGGTTGGATTCGATGGTCCTGTAGGCCCTTTCCAACCCTACTATTCTATGATTCTGTGATCTAATGACGTTCTTTGCTGTGCTGCTCGCCCACTGTGCCCCCAGCTTCTACACTTGGCATTCAGATCCTAAATGGGTGCATGTTTCCATGTGGCTGCTTGGCTGCTGCTTAATAAGATAGAAAGCCTGGCTCCTCTCGCAGGGGCAGAACTGCTCCTCCTCTGTGGCTGGTTGGAGTGGATGTGACAGTGACCACTAGAGGAGATGCTGGGCCTGATTTACTTGGAGGTGACGGTCACAGCATCAAGGTGTGTTCTGTTCTGTTGCTCATATTGAGAGTGACTCAGTGTCTGTGGGACCCGACAAGTCTTATACTAAGAACTGCCATTATGTAGCTTGCCCTTTATATCTTTATTTTTGTTGTCTTCAAAAGTTATAAAAAGCCGCCTCAAGTGCCATTGTTTGGTAGAAAGGCAGGGTACATATCAAGTACATAAATTTATAATGAAGATACAATCCTTTACCAAGCCGTCGTTGCTAATGTGGCCCACAGATCACATGGTGAACAATACTGATCCCCTCTTTTAATTTCTCCCTGCACTAGGACTCTTGGCGGCAGCCCCACAGTATCGACAGCTGAGTCCGTCTCCTCGCAGGTCTTATCCCCGACTGGTGTTACCTCTCCAAACTTCTATCCTGAAACGTGGATTAGCATGGATCCAGCTCAGGACTTCATTCAAGTGCCTGTTTCAAAGGAAGACAAAAGCTACAGAACCATTTATAATCTCTTCCATAAGACTGTGCCAGAGACCAAATACAGGATTTTGAAAATACTGCGAGTTCAAAACCAGTTTTTGTGGGAGAAATACAAGAGGTGAGCCACCATTTTCTGAATATCCTTCTTTTATTAGTCTTGGGACTTCCTGTTTTTGAAGGTGGGCGGGAAATTATGGGAGCCAGTTGTGAAATATTGCATTATTACTAGCAAAAGGGATGTGCCTCAAGAAATCTCCTGTTCTTAAAAATGGGCAGCTATTTCCCCAAGTTACATACCTAATCTGAAAATCCATTTGTGGAAGCTTCTGTCTTGTGCCAGTTCTTGTCACTGGAAATACTGGCAGAAGCCAACTCAACCAAGGTCAGGCAACCTGTGGCTGTAGGCCTGCTTTTCACGTGGCCCTCGGCAAGCATTGTCTCTCCCTTCCTTGCACACTCGCTGAGTGCGAAAGAGAAAGGGAGAGAAGGGTTAGCCCTGCCCACTTTGGGCTTTAACCCCACCCACCATGGGCATGCAGCCCTCAACCAGTTGCCCCCAATGGAATGTGGACCTCAGCAGAAAAAAGACGAGTGGTGGTGCTGCTGTGCTTGTTCTAGAGCAGCTGTGTCTTTAAAGTAATGTGTGCTTTGTGTCTTAAGACTACGTAAGGAGGTGTGTTGTCAGTGTGGTGGTACCTTCTGATATTCCAGTCCCCTGCCTTCAGTCTGAAGTGGTACAACCCCACCACAGAGGCCAGGCTTGTGCTGAGCTCTCAGTCCTGCTTTAGAGTCCTCTAGACTGGCAGCTGAGTATATTCTCAGGGCTTTACTGTTCACCTTGAGAAGCACAGACAGGCAGCCTGGTAAACAAAGAGGAATTTTGCAATGCCGCTCTTGCTCCATCTTGCGATTAGGTCCGAATAGTGTCATCAGCATGTCCTTCAGGCATTAAATCCACACCCAGAGCAAAGAAGGGATTTTGAGGGCAGTAAGGTTGGTCCAAATGTGTTCACACATCTTGGGCTCCAGCAACTGAGGTCTGTGCTAATGTCTGAAATAAAAAAATTTTCACTTCCAGAAAAAAGGAATACATGTCTAAAAAAATGACAGGACTTGACAGGATCATGAACGAAAGACACTTGTTTCACGGGACCTCCGAGGATGTCGTGGACGGAATCTGCAAGCACAACTTTGACCCTCGAGTGTGTGGGAAACACGCCACCATGTTCGGGCAAGGCAGTTACTTTGCCCGCAAAGCCAGCTATTCACATAATTTCTCCAAGCGGTCGCCCAAAGGGATCCATTACATGTTCCTGGCTAAAGTGCTGACAGGACGGTACACGGTAGGCAACCACACCATGAGGAGGCCTCCCCCTGTGAATCCCACCAGCATCACCAGCGACCTGTACGACTCCTGCGTGGACAACTACTTCGAGCCCCAGATCTTTGTCATTTTTAACGACGACCAGAGCTATCCCTATTTTGTTATCCAGTATGAAGAAGTTAGCAACACTGTCTTGATCTGAAAGATATACTTCATGTCAATAAGTTATTGTTTGTAACCAACTTTAACCTGATATTTGTAGAATGGACCCCTTTGTTGGGGAGGGGAGAAACCAATTGTGGAACTTTTAATAAAGATATGGGGGGGGCAGGGGGGGAAATAAAACAATTTTTTAAATTCCTGAAAAGACCAATTGTGCATTTGCTATTTACTGCGCAAACTGTAAATATTTTCCATTGTTTATAGTTGAGAGAGAAAAAAACCCTGTGCCTTTTGTTATAAACACTATTTATGTTAGTAAACTTAATGTTTTAAACAAAATCTTAACCATGTGATCTAATGTTGTCGTGAACATTTGTAGTCTGGCTTGCCTGGATGGTTTCCAGTTCCAGGGTGCCAACTTCTTACAAGCCCTTGCTCCTGTGCTTTGAAGAGCCATTTGATCTATAGACACCTGACTCCATATCATGGAACACTCCACCTGCAGATTTTAGGGAGACCAAGCTGCTGCTCCTGACACAAGAGCAGCCCAGGCCAGTGTGTTCTGGTCAGTTGGCAATCTTACTTCATTTGGTTCCATGCAAGCCCAAAGAGGCAGATTTTGGTAGCTTGCGGGACGGACCTCCTTGCTGCAAAACGACCTTTCCATAGTGAGCCAAGCTCAGATGTTGGGGTTAGACCACTTCTCATTATCTGCTTCCCTGCAGTTGCACTCCAAGCCACTACTCTCTTCTACCACTTCCTTGCACAGAGATTCTCAGATTTGAATTTCGCTGTGGCTGCAAGTGTGGCCACAATCAGTTACGTGTGGGGTGGGAAACTTTCACAACTGCATTAGTAACAATGGATGCCAATTGCAAATACAAGCTTGGGCAAGCTTGGCAGTTTTGAAGTTGTAGATGGGTGGTTCTCAGCATATCATGCACAGTTCTTTGGGTTGTTAACATTGTTTAGTGTCAACAGTTTTCAGTCCCTCTTTTTCTTACCTTCAAACAACTTAAGGGAAGTACCTGCTATTGTGTTTGCATTTGTAAAAGTATCCAAATGAAACGTTCTACACAATACAGCATTAAGGAAGCAATCCTATGGCCCCTGCGAGAGCGTCCCAGGGACAATGGGATATTTTGGAGTTCCCCCTCTGAGGCTGTAGACATTGCTACAACCTCGGGAGGGGAAATCCAAATGGGGATTGTTTTCCCCTGGCCCTTGCAGCATTGCAGAAAGAATTGCAGCAGCTTACTCACCTGAGGTTGGAGATCCGAACTCGGGTGAGGATGCAAATGAGGGGGAAGCAGGAGGGAGGGAGGCACTGAACTGCAACATCCTGAAGCCTCCCAGCTTCCATCCCTGCAACTCCACTACACGTTTTTCTCACTAGACATGCTTCTGAGCACAAGGGAAAGGAGGGAGCAGAGATGCAGCAATCCCCTCTGTCACCACTTCAGCTCTGCTGAGCATCTGCTAGCAGAGCATTGGATATTTGGAGCACTCAGACATCGGAGCATTCTTCGGAAAGCATAGGGTTGCTCTGATTCCCTACCCACCCTCTAATACTTCAAGTCAAATATCTGGGATGTAATGGTACAAAAAATTAACGTGGGTATATATATTTTAGCTTTGCTTACTAAATACCAGTAATAAAATAAACTACTGAATTAGATCACTCTGTAGGCCGTAGAGTCTAAAGCATCAGAACAGAACAGAGGAGGATAATGTAAGCCGCCTTGGGTTCCTTGCAAGAGGAAAAAAGGCAGAATATAAATGCAATAATAATAAAAAAAATAAACAGTTACCAATGCGAAGTGGAAATGTTCTGATAAAAATGATCCTAATTTGCTTAGGGAGGCTTTCTGGAAATCTTCCCAGTTCAATGTTGTGGCTTTTCCAAAGGAACATCACTAGCCACAGCACAGTCGTACCCCATACAAGTCTGTGCTGGCAACATTTGAGATGCTGTTCTATTACAATGTGCTGTGGCGATGCAATAAAAGGAACAAGGTGGGGAATTGCAGTTGCTGCTATACAAAACACTCGGCCAAACGGGGAAGAGACTAGTTCCCATAATGCTCCGAGGTTCTGTCTTGTATGCTGCCACCCTTCATCTTAAGTACTGACTGCAGTCTTGGGTTCGCATGAGTGAAAGAGGTAATGGCTAAAAGCCAAAGGCAATAAAATCACGTGCTTGGAGAGAAGATGATATCCATTTACACCGAGAAGTGTTTGATTCCCCCCCGCCCCCTTCGAGGGCCCCTAAGCTGTAAAATGCCAGCGTGCAAAAGCAGGCTGTGGACTCAACAAGTCCGATTTCAGGCAGAGTGGGTGGCTTCTCGAGAGCTGCCAATAATGAGAAGAGAATCCAGAAATGAGGAAGTTGCTGCATGCCTTGCTTGCATGAGGCACACTCGTCTTCCTGGTGTCTGTCCACCCATCACTGGGCGCTTTGGTAGCGAACTGTAGTACAATTGGGAAGTGGCACTCGAATCAAGACCTCCTGGGATTGCATGTGGTCTGCATTAGCTGTTCCTGGTATATGGCTGGGACATATCTGAGGAGCAACGGTGGCCATACACGCACTCCAGTCCTGTTTAATCAAGAGCTGATGGAGCGTTTTTCACTGTTGGCAGGTCACTTTAGGCCACGCTGGCTGGGGATGATGGGAGTTGCAATCTAACATCTTGAGAGGCCCCACTCAGGGAAGGCTGTTTTTTAGAAGCCCCTGTATCAATTGCGGCAGGCTTTCTAACTGTTGCAAGAAAATATGATGCCAGGCTGGTGAAACTAAAGTGCAAATTGAATACCTCATTGAAAGCACATAACAAAAAGTGATGATTTGGAACTTTGCCAGATTGGTAATCCAATCCCATACATGTCACACATGCACACGAGCGCGCGCACACACACACACACACACAATGGGGGATTTCCAACTTGGCTTAAGAAATGCAGTCAGTTAATTGAGTTTGTTGGGTCTTGGAAATGGAAAATGCTTCATTTTCCAGTTGCAAGATGACTTTACAAATTCATAAAAGTGAAAACTATTAAATAGCCGTTAGCTGCGTTCTGTTCTCCCTGCCAAAATGTTTTATCGGGCTGTTATTCCTCCTGTGTTAACTCTAAGGTTGTCTTTTTGTGATGGAAAAAGAGACACCTTGTGCAGCTCTCAGCATTGTAGAACCTATTATCTCCTGCTCACCTCCCTGAGTAATGTGTTTCCAACTGTGCGTTAATTAGCGCTGCTGCACTCTGCAGTCGTACCACATCATAGACCAATCCCATTTCAGCAATGCAGGTGTAAAAGGAAGATTACGCAATGATAATGGACATGAAGGGTTCCCTCTAACTCAGGAGTAGGCAACCTGGTGTTTTGGAATACTGCTACTCCCATAAGCCTGACCATTGGCCATGCTGGTTGGGACTGGTGGGAGTTGTAGTCCAAAACATCTGGAGGGCATCAGGTTGCCTACCTCTGCTCTAAAGTAGGGGCTGTTTTACAGAAAGGTATGTATGTGGGGCCATTTGGCTTGCAGGCCTAAAGGGTATCTGTACATAGAAGATTTTTATTTTGGTCGAAGAGTACAGGATTTCCATTCTGGTGGCTGAAAGCCTCAGCAGTGAGCCTTGGACAACAAGCCACCATCTCTCATTCTTCGCTCCTCTCCTGCCCGTAATCGTCAGTAGAGGAATCCACAGACGCTCCTAGCAAGTAGAACTGAGTGTGAGTGGGTGTGGCCTCCCACACCAATAACAATCTCTAGACAGAGGTTAAAAGAATCTCTGCAGGGAAGTCCCCCGGCTGCAATCTCACCTTGCTTGCAAATTCACCATGATACTCTTAGGCAAGCCATTATCTCACTGCTCCTGCCTTCTCAGTCTGTAACATGAACAACAATGCCAGCCTATCTGATGGGTTTGTTGTAAGGATTACTGGGAGAAGGTACCTGAAGCACTTTGAAAAATCTCAGGGACAGCAATGGTATTCACCTCTACTGCCATTGTCTTCAAACGTTTCAGGCCTGGGATCCATTGTGGTTTTAAGAATGAACGGCCATGCTGGCTGGCAATGATGGGAGTTGTAGTCCAATACAGCCAGAGGGCACCAGGTTAGGGAAGCTTGATGTACGTATAGTATGGCTCGCTTGCCTGCCCGCCTGTCTCTCTCAGTCTATCATGCCATCGATGTGGCCATGGTCTCTGCACCAAAGAGCTTACAGTCTAAAAGTTGACCTAGAGGAAACAATAAAAGAAGGGAAGTAGAGATGGAAACAGGGAAATAATAAGCAATAGTTTCACCTACATGTACTCCTGGCTTGGCCACAGGCTTAGTTGCAGCAGGGTCTGAGAAGTATGGGACTGAGCAAAAGGCTTTACCGAAAAAGTGGGTTTTGAGGAGGGAGGAATATGAAGGGAGGAAGAGATGTAGCATTACGCACCTGTAGCAGGAGGCAGTTCCAGGTATAAGGGGCAGCAAGGGGAGAAAGGCGGGCAACGGATTCTCCCTGCTTCCAGTTCAGCACAGCCATTTGAGAATGATGCATTCTAATCCATGAGGGCTTGTTCCATACAAATAAGATAGAGCCAGTGTGGGGTACTGAGCAGAGCAAGGGTGGGGAACCTCTTTTGGCCTGAGAGCCAAATTCAGTTTGGGGGCAGCTCTCAGGGTCCACATTCCAGCGGTGGACAGAGCCAAAGGCAAAGGGGATGGGGCTGAATACAAAAGGTGTAGGGCCGAAAATATAAACAAATACCAAAAACACTGGCATATTTCAGCTTAAAGCTCTGACTGCCAGGAACTAAGCCTTGGGAAAGGCATTTCAACCTTCTAGAAAGGGGGAGAAATCCACGACAAGCCAGGAAACCGCCAAATGATTGGTGGTTGGGGGAAAGGGGTGAGGCCAGCGGAAGGAGGCATGGCGATCAGGGGAGCCCCAAAAGAACAGATTGGGACCCCAGGAGGACTGGATTTGGCCCCTGGGCCTGAGCGTCCTCTCCCCTGAGACAGATTCTTGGATTTAGACTGGAGGAACACAGGTTTAATTCCCCACTCATCTATGAAGCTCACTGTATGACCTTAGTCCAGACACCATAGTTCAGTCTAACCTAACGTAGAGGGTTGTTGTGAGGGGAAAAAAGGGGGGGTGGGGGGAACTATGTAGGCTACCCTGGGCCTTGAAGATGACTCGGAAGTTGCAGCGAGTGCAAAATGCAGCAGCTAGACTGCTGACCGGAACATCTCTTAAAGATCACATAACACCAATCTTAATGGAATAGCACTGGCTGCCATACGCTTCCGGTTGGAATTCAAGGTTCTGGTTATGACATTTAAAGCCCTAAGCGGCTTGGGACCTCAATATTTGAGGGAGTGCCTCTCCCTATATATGCCTGCCCGAGGACTGAGATCTGTTGGAGGGGCCCTCCTCTGCGTGCCACCAGTGCGAGACATACACTACAGTGGGACGTGGGAGAGGGCCTTCTTTGCTGTGGCACCCCAGTTGTGGAATGCCCTCCCCATGGAGGCCTGATTGGTGCAGAGCAGACATTGGTTTCATTTCAGCGCCAAGTAAAACCATGGCTTTTACCAAAGCCTTTGAGGGCGAATTTAATTCCCTGAAGTTGTACACTGTTTTAACTGTTTTATTGTTTTAGATTTTCTAATTGGTATTCACTTGTTTAATGGTTTAATATGCTTTTAGGTATCTACATAATTTGTTTTATACTGTTTAAATGTATTTTATCTGTATGCTGCCCTGGGATCTTACTGATATAGGGTGGGATACAAATGTTTGAAATAATTAATAAATAAAGCAAGCAAGCAAGCAAGCAAGCTGTTGTCTTCAACATTAGTGGGGTGGTGAATCCGCTCCAGGTTTCAGTCAGAACCAGTCAGAACTCTAAAGGAGGTATCCAAAGTGCTGAGACCTATCCCAAAAATGGGTCCAGCACCTTGGATAGCTCCTTTAGAGTTCTGACTGGTTCTGACTGAAAGCCAGAGTGCATTCACCGCCCCACTGACATTGGGGCCACCAGCCTCCACTGCCCTGGGCTCCTTGGAAGAAGGGTGGGATTGAAATGCACTAAATTAATAGAGCTGTGCTGCCTGTCATCGTCAGGGTCCTGCCACCCAAAAGGTGGTCTCAAAAGGAAATAGGAAAGAAGGGCTCTTCGTCACTGTCACTTCTGTCTGTTCTTAGCTCTATGGCAACCTTTTCACAACCTGATGCCCTTCAGATGTATTGAGCTACAACTCCCATCAGCCCCAGCCAATAGTCAGAAATGATGGGTGTTGAAGTAAAAAAAATCTGGAGGGCACTAGATTACAGAACGCTGTTCTATGGTGTTAACAGACCTTTTCACCCTTAGCTATTGTCAGCTTCCGCCCATTGCTGTTGCTGTTGTCTCTTAGGGCATGTTAAAACAATGGCTGCTGGCCCTGTTGGTTGCACAACTCAGCTATTCCAGCAATATCTGGGGGGGACACACACACACTCAATTGGATTCCTCAGGTCTTTCGCACAACCCCTCCTTTGAACTGTGTGTGTTTGGCCACAGCATGAGGAACTTCATCAAGGGCTTTGAACTGAATCCTACAGGGGAGGGAGACATAAAGCTGGGGGTAACAATGGAAGAAGGCTCATGCACTGCAATGGAGAGAACAGCTCTAACAGCACCCAATAATAGTGTTCAGACACATGTAGGAAGAAAGCCAGACCATGAAGCACACGGTCTTCGATGTCTATACACTAATGCCCAGAGTATGGGAAACAAACAGAATGAACTTGAACTCCTAATACAGGAGGGAAATTACAACTTGATAGGTGTAACTGAGACTTGGTGGGATGACTCTCATGACTGGAATACAGCAATTGAAGGATATAACTTGTTCAAAAAGAACAGGAGGAACAGAAAGGGAGGTGGGGTTGCACTGTATGTGAAAAATACATATCTCTGCACAGAAATACAGGAGGATGAGCTTGGTAGCCCCATCAAGAGCATCTGGATCAAAATAAATGGAGCAAACAATAAAAGGAACCTGGTGGTCCAAGTCTACTACCAGCCACCCAATCAAGGAGAAGACAAGGGTGAAATTTTTGAAAATCAAATAGCCAATGTTTCAAGGAAGCATGATGTAGTAGTAATGGGGGACTTCAATTTCCCCGATATTTGTTAGGAGGCAAACTCTGCAAAACATGGCCCCTCCAAGAGATTCCTGACATGTGTTGCTGATAATTTCCTCCTACAGAAAGTTGAGGAAGGAACCAGAGGATTGGCTATCCTTGACTTGATCCTAAGCAACAGAGATGACTTAGTGGGTAAAGATACAGGACTCTGGGGGAAAGCGAACATGTTATACTTGAGTTTTTGGTTCTAAAGGAAGCAAAAGCCGAGTGTAGCCAAACCCATACTCTGGATTTTAGGAAAGCTGATTTTAATAAACTCAGAACAATGATAAGTAAGGTCCCATGGCAAACGGCTCTAATGAGAAAAGGAGTCCAAGATGGGTGGGAGTTTTTTAAAAAAGGAAATTCTCAAGGCACAATTACAAACAATTCCAACAAGAAAAAAAAGCAGAAGACAACAGAATAAGCCAATGTGGCTTCACAACAAGCTCAGAGATAACCTGAAAACAAAAAAGGACATATATAGGAACTGGAAGGAAGGCCAAGTAACAAAGGAAGAGTACAGGCAGGTAGCACAGAATTGCAGGGATGGTGTCAGAAAAGCTAAAGCTGAGAACGAGCTGAGGTTAGCAAGGGATGCTAAAAGCAACAAAAAGGCTTTCTTCAGATATGCGCATAGTAAAAGACAGAGGAAAGAAATGGTGGTTCAGCTATTAAATAAGGATGGCAAAACGATAACAGATGACAAAGAAAAGGCAGAAGTGCTCAATTCCTAGTTTGGCTCAGTCTTCTCCCCAAAGAGGGTCTATGACGCCCCTAGCAAAGGCAAGGTACAGGCTGAAGGGGCAGGATTGCAGCTTGAGGTCGATATGCATATGGTCAAGGAACACCTAATTACTTTGAATGAGTTCAAATCTCCAGGGCCAGACAAACTGCATCCTAGAGTAATAAAGGAACTGGCAGAAGAACTCTCAGAACCACTGTCTATTCTCTTTGAGAAACCATGGAGGCCGTGTGAAGTGCCAGATGATTGGAGGAGGGCCAATGTTGTTCCTATCTTCAAAAAGGAGGAACCTGGGAACTACAGACCTATCAGTCTGACATCAAACCCTGGGAAAATTCTGCAGCAGATTATAAAACAATCCATCTGGAAGCACCTTGAAAACAATGCAGTGATTACTCGAAGCCAACACAGATTTGTCAATAACAAATCCTGCCAGACGAATCTGATCTCATTTTTTGATCAGGTAACCTCCCTTGTGGACTGTGGGAAAGCTGTTTACATAATATACCTCGACTTAAGCAAAGCTTTCGACAAAGTGCCCCATGATATCCTGATGAGCAAACTAGCTCAAAGTGGGCTAGATGAAACAATGATCAGGTAGATCCACAGTTGGCTACAAAATCGGACTCAAAGAGTGCTTATCAATAGGATCTTCTCAAACTGGGGAGAGGTAACAACCGGGGTACCACAGGGCTCAGTCCTGGGCTCAGTGCTCTTCAACATTTTTATTAATGACTTGGAGGAGGAGGTGCAGGGAATGCTGATCAAATTTGCAGGTGACACAAAATTGGGCGGGATAGCTAGTACCCTGGAAGACAGAAACAAAATTCAAAGTGATCTTGCTAGGCAGAAAGCAACAGAATGAAATGTAATAAGGATAAATGCCAAGTTATGCACCTAGGAAAAAGAAACTAAATGCACGCTTACAAGATGGGGGATACTTGACTCAACAATACTACAAGCAAGAAGGATCTTGGAATTGTTGCAGATCACAAGCTGAATATGAGCCAACAATGTGATGTGGCTGCAAAAAAGGCAAAGGCTATTTTGGGCTGCATTAATAGAAGTATAGCTTCCAAATCACATGAAGTACTAGTTTCCCTCTACTCAGCACTGGTTAGGCCTCATCTGGCATACTGTGTCCAGTTCTGGGCGCCACACTTTAAGAAGGATGCAGACAAACTGGAGAGGGTTCAGAGGAGGGCAACAAGATGATCAGGGGACTGGAAACAAAGCCCTGTGGAGAAAGCCTGAAAGAACTAGGGATGGATGAAAGTCCCTTACCTGATCCCAAAGCTTGCTTCGCGATGGGGAGGAGGCGCTCCGTCCCTCCCCCCCAAAATTCTGGCCGGGGGGGAGGCGCCCCGTCCCTCCGGCCGCGAAACCTCGTCTCCTGCCAGGACGCAAATGGCGGCGGCCGTAGCCGCCGCAGTTTGCGTCCCTGCAGTCAGCCGTGATAGGCTATGTAAATGTTTATGTAGCCTATCATGGCTGACTTAAAAAAAAAAAGCGCGTACGCAAATGGCGGCGCCCATGGGTGCCGCCATTTGCATTCCTTATTTTGGCATGTGTAGTCCACGTAAACATTTACGTAGACTATGGCGAAAATAAGGGGAACACTATTTGCGTTCCCCTTATTTTCGCCGCAGTCTACGTAAATGTTTACATAGACTACCCGTGCCAAAATAAGGAACGTGAATGGCGGCACCTATGGGCGCCGCCATTTGCGTACGCGCTTTTTTTTTTTTTCAAAGTCAGCCGTGATAGGCTAGGTAAACATTTACGTAGCCTATCACGGTGTTTTTTAAAAGTCTAGCCGTGATAGGCTATGTAAATCTTTACGTAGCCTAACACGTTTGTTTTTGTTTTTGTTTTACTTGGAAATGGCGGCAGTGGCAGCCGGTCAGAAGACCGGCCGCCGCAGCCACCGCCACCAGGGACATTCGAACAAGGTAAGTCCCGTCCCGGGAGGGACGGGGGGGCAGACCGTTTCTCCACCAATTTCGGGGGGCCAAATGAGCTGGCATTCGGCCTCCCCGAGATTCGTGGAGAAATTCTCTGACATCCCTAGAAAGAACTGGGCATGTTTAGCCTTGAGAAGAGAAGACTGAGGGGAGATATGAAAGCGCTCTTCAAAAAAGGTGGTCACAGAGAGGAAGGCCAGGATCTCTTCTCGATCATCCCAGAGTGTAGGACACGGAATAATGGGCTCAAGTTACAGGAAGCCAGATTCTGGCTGAACATCAGGAGAAACGTCCTGCCTGTCAGAACAATACGACAATGGAACCAATGACCTAGGGAGGTAGAGGGCTCTCCCACACTGGAGGCATTCAAGATGAAGCTGGACAGCCACTTGTCAGGGATGCTTTGACTTAGATTCCTGCATTGAGCAGGGGGTTGGACTCGATGGCCTTATAGGCCCCTTCCAACCCTACTATTCCATGATTCTGTGGACTGCCCCCCACTCACCCTCCATGCTGGCCCAGTAATCCTCCTGATCTCCGTTCAGACTACCGAGGATCAGCCCAGTCCCTCTGTGACATGTCAGGGTCTGGATGAGGAATCGCTCCACTTACACTGCCCTCCTAGGGTGGCCACTTACACATCACCAAAAAAGAGGACAAGAGAGGATACCAATTTGCAAAATATCTGCATATTAACATGTATATGTATAGGTAGAAAGTTAGAAAGAATAACTGTTATTTAGCTGTTAGTCTTTCTCTTTAGATTCTTTATCTTTAACCTGGACTTGGACTAGACATCCCTGCAAACAGAAGACACTCTCAGACAGCGGACTGTCCTCTGTCAGCAATCCAAAATAGATGAGAATCCTTATGCGTGGTCTCCAGAGGCAAATAAACATCTGGATCTACTGGATGTAATGAATATAACTGTTGATGCAGATCAGCCTTCCCCAATCCCCAATTCCCCAGATGTGTTGGGCTACAACTCCCAGCATGCCGCATGGGGAAAGTTGATGCAGATGGCATAGCATATTCACATCTCGGGCCACTACTTGATTATGGCAGGTTCAGATCCCATTTCCTATTCATTCCCCCTCCGCGCATATTCTTCCTTCTTCACAATGCACATTGTGAATGTTACTGTATTAGCTATTGGCCATATTTTTTTCCAAATGATTTATTACTTTTACCACATGCCCTCCACCAACCCCAGACATAAAAGTTATTGCCACTTTTTTGTAGTTGTTGTTGCTGCTGTTAATGTGTCTCTTACGAGCATTTTATCTAATGATTGTACTTGTTTAATATTGGGGAAATTGGTTTGTAATGACTTTTCCAAGAACAGCACTGGGCGTGTGCGTGTGTATATAGTACTCAGTGCAGAACACCTGGCTTATATTTTATTGCTTTTCTTTTCAGTTCGTTTCACTGTTCTCTGCTTTGCCCTCCATTTCCTTCGTACAGAAAACAGATTGTGTGATAGATGGGTAAACCACCATCTGTAATTATTCTTATCTGCATTTCCCGCATACAAAGGGCACACTCTACACCTAGGAAAGGAAACGCTTAACTTTCATTGCACGAATAAGTTGTTTCTCAGTGTTCACAGGACATGATTTCTGCCATAGTTAGAGATAAGGGGAGGGATCTGTACTGTTCTGCAGAAAATACTTCTTGTAGCAAAGATTGTTAAAAGTTTAAGGTAAATTTTAACTAGGTGGACAGTAAAAAATAAAACGAAAGCAACTCTCTTTTTTTTTTAATCAAATAAGCAATGTACTGAATCTATTTGTGCAGTAAAATAACCCTGTTGGAACAAAGTACAGAAGACTCTTTGAATGCTTCTGGAATATAGCTGGTCCACAAACTTTTATTAAATCACCATGGTGTAGTGCAGCCATCCCCAATGGGGTGTCCTCCTGATAGGTTGGGCTACAACTCCCATCATCCCCAGCCAGCACACTGGAGGGCACCTGGTTGGGGTACCTCCCCAACTGGAGGATACCTAGTAGAGTTGTGATGTGCCCTACTTTACAGAGAGCAGTCCTCTATTTGAAGGTGTGCTCTGTTCGAAGGGCTATCCAGTCCAAGTCCAGATTACAGATAAACAGCCATAAGAAGGGGGAATTGAAGTTGCCCATCCGAGCCAGCCCCTGGACAGCGGACTGAGCAGGCATACAGGTCACCTTGTCACAGTCTTTCCTCCTGTGGTGAGAGGTTTTGTATTTCTATTTAAATTATTGTAATTCTTTCTAAATGTTCATCTATACATATACATTAACACACGCAAATTTTAAGTATGTCTATGTCCTCTTTTGTTCTCTTTTTTGGTGATGCATTTCCTCTCAGGTTTTTTGGGTGATGTGGTCAATGGCCACCCTAGTATGAGGTTGGGGGAGACTAGTGTAGTCCACAGAGTGTTGGATTTCACCGAATTCAAATCTCTGCTCAGCCATGAAGTTCTGTGTGTGGTGATTTTCAGCAAGGCACTATCTCTCAGCCCAGCCTACCTCAGAGAGTTATCGGCTGAGTTCACAAAACACAACAAGCCGGAGTACAGGTTGAGTATGGGTTGAGTATAGGTTATTGTTGAATTGTGGGTTCTTGTGTTGTGTGAACCAGCCATGCTACCAAACCATGGTTTGTTAACCACAAACAGCCCACAAAGAGAACCCAAGGTTTGTTGTTGGGTTCTGAATTGTGGTTTGTTTGTGGTTAACAAATCGTGGTTTGTTAGCATGGCTGGGTTCACACAACACAATAACCCGTGATTCAACAACAACCCACAGTTCAACGACAACCCATGCCCAACCCATACTCAACCCATACTCAACCCATACTCTGGCTTGTCATGTTGTGTGAACCCAGTTATTGTGATGAGTATAAAAGGGGAGACACCCATGTCTATCATTCTGAGTTCTTTGGAGGAAGTGTAATAAATGAAACCCAGAAAGCTCTGACTGGCACACTCATTAGTTGATCTGCTGCCTGGAAGAGCTCCAGTTTGCCAGTTGCAATGGAGCCCACCCCTAGCTGGAAGATCAGTGTCCCTTGCAAATATACAGTCGGGGATGGGGCTGCGTTTCAAGTGGAAGATTCTCCTTTACAAGGACTGCCAGCTGGAGATGACTCCATCTCAGGGAACAAGTTGGAGCCCTCCTGCCAGCAATGATCCAGTATTCCTCATGATGTCATTGACCATGGGGAAAGTTGCTTTCTCTTTAAAAAGGAACAAGCATTTGTCCCCTGCTGCACCAGTCCAGTCATAATCATGGTCATAGTCCATTTATTTGTATACCACATTTTCTTCGATACATTGTGCTCAAAGTGGTTCACAAAACAACAAATGCGATCGCCATAATTATAACAGTTCATTGAAAACACATTAAAAATGTAAATAAGAGCAAGACATACCGGTAGGTCAGTTAACAAGATCCAGTACCAATAGTAACATATAGTGCATTAAACAATTCACTAAACAGTTTGCATTAAGAAGTCTAACAATAAGATACCTCATCCACCAGTCCAGAAGTGGAACGTTGATCAGTGACTCTTCTTGATATCTGTGTGAACAACAGTAGTAGCTGTTCCCAGAAAATCTCCTGGGAAACAAGCTAGTGTGAATGTACCCAAAGGTATTTCTTCCAGGGAATAAATGCCTCATGGCATGGCCTGAGGACACATGATGCTTCCACCTTGCTAAAGGTAAGCATAAGAAATAAGGACATAAAAAGAGCCCTGCTGGATCAGACCAAAGACTTACCAACTCCAGCATTCTTTTCCCCACAGCGACCAATCAGAAGTCTATGAGAAGCCCACAAGCAGGACATGAGTGCAACAGCACCTGTGAAATGCTATTGAGGGACATACTGCCTCCGATACTGGAGGTAATATGTAGCCATCATGACTAGTAGCCATCGATATCTTTATCCTCAATGAATTTGGCTAATCCCCTTTTAAAGCCTTCTAAATCAATGCCATCACCACGTCTTATGGGAGAGAATGGGAAGCCCACAAGCAGGACCTGACTGCAGTGGCACCCTCCCGCTCATGTTCCTCAGCATGGTACTCAGAGGTATACCACTGAAGGTAATATATGGCCATCATGACTAGGAACCATTGATAGCCTTATTCTCCATGCATAAGCAGGTCTGGGTATGGTCAGTGTCTGGATGGGAATCCAACCAGGAACTCCGTATCTTCCATCTTTTCAATGTTGAAAGAAAAGCAGGATATAAATGTACTAAAATAAAAATAAATTAAACCATCCTTCATGTCTGATCCCCATAAGGCACTGCCACGCTGAGCTAAGACCACCTTGGCCTTGCATAGCAACTGGGAATGATAGTTTTGCCATGCAAGGCCCTGCCTAGTTTTGCAACCCCATATCCTGTGGTCCTCTCTTGTTGCTTTCTGCAAGGACCTCCCCTCTGCAATATATCAGGCAGCAACAGTGAGTTTTCGACAATTATTTAAAATGTAATTGTTTACTCTGGCTTTACCCAACCGTTAACTTGTCTAAGTACGCAGCCCTCTTGATTGTTCCCTCAGTGATTGGAAGCCCCCAAACTCAGAGTCATCTGATCACAGGGATGTCAGAGAATTCCACCATGGATCTCAGTGAGGCCGAATGCACTGGCATCCGTGACGGAACAAAGTCCTCTGCCCGCCCACCCCGCGAAAGGCGCACAAAATCCGTGGCAGAACGAAGCTCCCCGCCCACCCGCCCCGCAAAAGGCGCACAAAACAGGACACTTACCTGGTGCCGTTCGCACTGCTTTGCGGATGGCGGCCGCATTTGCGGCTGCCATTCGCTTCCCTATTTTTGCCATGATAGGCTATGTAAATATTTACGTAGCCTATCATGGCTAACGCAGGGACTCCATTTGCGTCCCTGCGGAGGCCATGATAGGCTATGTAAATATTTACGTAGCTTATTACAGCAAAAAAAGAGAACACAAATGGCAGCCGCCATAGCTGCCACCATTTGCGTTCCCTTTTTTTGCCGTGATAGGCTACGTAAATATTTACGTAGCCTATCACAGCCAAAAAACAGGAACGCAAATGGCAGCCACCGTAGCCACCGCCATTTGCGTCCGCAGGCTCCACAAGGTGCCTGCGAATGCACCCGGCCGGTGGCTCCACGGAGTTGCCACGGAGCAGAGCCGGCCAGGTTAGGATTTCGGGGGGAGGTGCGAAGCACCTTCCCCCCACCGCGAATCACCCCGCCAAAAAGGTAAGTGACTTTTGTACATCCCTATGACTGATCATCCAATGCAAGGTGGGACGAGCAGCGGATGCAATCTTCACCTCCCCTTCCTCCTGGCCTGCAGATTTCACTAGATGGGCTTTTTAGCCCCTCTATTGAGGGCGCTTCAGACAGGGAGGGAAGGAGGCTGGAAGAGGCTCAGGATAAGTCATCTGCTGGCCTCTCTAGTCTCCTCTCCTCCCCCCACCAGAATGCCCCTTTCCCTCCTCTCCGAGGTCGAGTTTCCAACTTGGGAGAGACAGCCAGTGCAGTTCTCTCTGCGCTGGCTGCGAGGGGGTGGGGGTCAGATCTCCAACTCTCCCTTCTGAGGTCGGAGCACTGTCTCCAACCTTGGAGGGGCTTTCCAAGCAATCCTTTGTCTTTCTAGATGCAAAGATTACTGCAGACGCTGACTGCAGCCAGGAAATCAGAAGACGTTTACTTCTTGGGAGGACAGCAGTGACAAATCTTGATAAAATAGTGAAGAGCAGAGACATCACACTGACAACAAAGGTCCGCATAGTGAAAGCAATGGTATTCCCCGTAGTAACCTATGGCTGCGAGAGCTGGACCATAAGGAAGGCTGAGCGAAGGAAGATCGATGCTTTTGAACTGTGGTGCTGGAGGAAAATTCTGAGAGTGCCTTGGACTGCAAGAAGATCAAACCAGTCCATACTCCAGGAAATAAAGCCAGACTGCTCTGTCAGAGGGAAGGATATTAAAGGCAAAACTGAAGTACTTTTGCCACATAATGAGAAGACAGGATACCCTGGAGAAGATGCTGATGCTAGGGAAAGTGGAAGGCAAAAGACAGAGGGGCCGACCAAGGTCAAGGTGGGTGGATGATATTCTGGAGGTGAAGGAGCTTGAGGGAGCTGAGGGTGGCGACGGCTGACAGGAAGCTCTGGCATGGGCTGGTCCATGAAGTCATGAAGAGTCGCAAGCGACTGACCGAATAAACAACAAATTGTTTTGTAATTTGCTGTAAACAGCTTGATGATTTTTAAAATGGGGAGCAGTACATAAACATTATAAATAAAAAATGAAATATCATGAGTAGTATTTTCAGGAAGCTTCTCCCACGCTTTTGAGAAGACACTGTCTTCCCCATGGGGGACAAAAGGGAAATACAACTATAGAAGCTGCTGCTAGATTATCTGGCACAGAATTGTGCTGTGGATCAGCCTCCCACCCCCAATTGGGCACCCTCCAGATGTGTTGGACTATAACGGGTTGTGCTGGCTGGGGATGATGGGAGTCGTAGTCCAACATAACCGGAGGGCGCGGGGTTGGGGGAGGCTGCTGTGGATGGTCAATGAGATGAACAGAGGTAGAAAGCAGTGGCAGCGGCAGCTGGAAGAGTAAGCTCTACACAAGAGTACATGTAACAGCTCTCCCCAATAGTCCCTCTGGGGCATACCACATACTGATAAGATAATGCACCCACTGCAACCACTGAGGAGTGATTGACCAAGACAATTTCTGGAGAGCTGGTTAATTCATTTACAGAGAAAAGCTGCAGTCTTCTCCCAAACACTTCTTAGATACCTAGCTGGGAGCCCAGCCCAACCATTCCAGCCAAAGGTACTTCAAATACCTAACCGCATATGTCAAATTTGTAGCTATTTGGATGACCCAGGTATTTCTCCAGAGCTCAACCTGAGTATACAATTCTCCCCATCAGAAACAATGATGAAAACATTTGTAATGCTCTGAACCCAGCTTATTAAAAAAAAAAATGGCTCTGCATATTCCCTAGACTGCCCCTTCAACTGTATTGTGGCTGCTTTAATCCCTACTCATTACCCACCTCAACAGCGTGATTGTTATCCTCTTTAGTTATCCCGAACTTGGCAACCCTGTAAAAATGTACACCCATTCCACTCCCCTCATAAGGCCTATAAGGCAGGGCCTCCTAGGTGAAACCACCCACAAGGGGACATGTTGTGCAAAACTCTGTGCAAGATCTTTTTCTAAAGGTGCTAAGTTTAGCAAGAAAGGTATGATTGATCTTACTTCCTTTCCCTCCTCCCCCTCTCTCTCCCACCTTAGCAAATCTGCAATGTAGAGTTTTCCACACCCTGTAGATCAGAGCCCAGCTTATCAAAGGGAAGGGAAGGTCTCAATCAAGAGGGGATTCTTATACTTTGATGCTGTTAATGACAAGGAAAACCCTCTGGTAGTGTCCAAGGTTGATAAACTGCACTTGAATAATTTTTTTCTGACAATGGAGATCGAGGCTGTTTTGACCAAGGCAAGATTATCGAATAGGCTAACAAGGCCCTGATTTAGGGCATGTGATTTTCATAATAGGGTGCTGGTGCTGAAAAATTACCAATTAAGAGGGGCCCGCCTCAGCAGACTGGCCTAGGCCTGTGCTTTTTGTAATTCGACACTGGTTTTGAAGATGATGCCAGCACCATCATGTGCTTTTGACTTGTAGAATGACAACAAGAAGTCTATGAAGTGGTCTGCCAATACCCACAGCAATTTTCAAGTTGTCTATGAAAAAAAAGAAGTAAGAGAAGCAGTGCTGTAGGGGGAAACAAATGGTCTCATCTGGTTGATCCAGGTGAAGGGGAGAATGGGTGCAGGATAGGACTTGAGAAAAAATATTAAGCTTGGGGTCGAGGAAGGGTTAAGCAGTGATATAAGGTGTATCAGAAGTGATGCTATAATCATTTGAATAGAGTAATTCAACAATTATGGGAGTGAACAAGAAAGTATGTGCCATCATTAGTGTCAGCTTTCCATGGGAATCCAAAAGTAAAAAAGCAGGTGGGGGGAGAGAAGACAAGGGGATAAAAAAAGGAATAGTTAATGCCAGAGCTTTAATGTCAGTGCTATTGATGGTTTCCTTGTGCAAAATGCTTTGTTCTGGACTGGATCTATAGAAGTATTTTCTACTACTATATGCCTTAAGGTGCAATCCTATGTATGTTTAGACAGAAAAATGTTGCAGGACTTACTTCTGTCTAAACATGCATAGGTCTGTGCCCTTAACGTCTTAATTTATTCTACATCTTAGCTCATTTACAGTTCTAACGAATCTCCTTTGTGATTTTCCCAGTCTATTTAGAATTCTCTTTTTAGTTAAAGTAGCAGCAAGACCCAGCGCAAAAACACTGCAAAATAGTGAGAGTGTTTGTATTGTTTCCATACCAACGACTCTGGAATGTATATGCCATCTTGCAAACTGTTATCAAATTAGCAATTCTGAAACAGATGGCAACCAAATTCCACTCCTGCATCCAAACGGAAAGACAAATTTGCCTCTCGCAAATAGAGTTGGCTGTGGTGTGAATTCAGGCCCACACAAATGCAGCCATAAATCTTTGGTGGTCATAACCGTTATGATTTCATTGGAAAAGCTGGTTTTGGAAAGCATTTGCACACTCCAGGCTGTGGGGAGTATTTATCTGCTCAGGAATAGATGCAAGTGTTGGGTGTGGTGAAAGGCAGTATTCTGTCTCTAACCTCTCTCTGAGAAAATCCAGTTGTATCTTTCTGACATTGCAGGGTGGGTTGTAGAACATTGTAATGCTCCAGGTGTGATCTGGATCGAGGGATGGTTTTCTGTATGGATCCAGTGCAATCAGGGAGATCCACAGATAACCACGTGACTGAACTAGGCACACTCAACCAATTGGCCAGCAATTGCTAACAGCGGATTCACACATGTCTCTGGTACTGGGGTGCAAAATCTCTTTCAGCCCAAGGGCCAAATCCAACTTCAGAGAAGCTTTCAGGGGCCGCATTCCAGTGGTCGGCGAGGCCAAAGGCAAAAGTGGCAGGACCAAAAATACCAGGATATTTTAGCCGAAAGGGGCTCAATCCAGGGGCGTGACCATAGGTATCTGGGGAACCCAGGAGGGTTGGACTGGGACCCCAGGAGACCCACATAGCTCATTTAGAGTTCTGGCTGGCTCTAACTAAAGCCCAGAATGGATGCAAAGCCCCACCAAAATTGGAGCCACCAGGCGCCACTGGTACACACGGTGCTTTCTACTGCACATAGCGACATATACTGCAGGGAACATGCATACTGATTCTTAGCCACCATGAGCCACCCCCTGGCTTCTTTTCTGTAAAGTACATGGCTTGGCTCCATCACAGATGTGTCTTCATGTGCCTTGGGTGCATCACACCTAGGAAAAACTGTGGACTTTGGCATACCGTTTCCTTCCTGAGACCCATTCAAATGAATGACTTTTCCTATTATTACAATAAATGGCCACATGACCACGGAAGCGTCTTCGGACAGCGCTGGCTCTTCGGCTTAGAAATGGGGATGAGCACCGCACCCTAGAGTCGGACACGGCTGGTTGGGGACACCTTTAAAAAGGTAAAGGTAAAGGTGTCCCCAACCAGTCGTGTCCGACTCTAGGGTGCGGTGCTCATCCCCATTTCTAAGCCGAAGAGCCAGCGCTGTCCGAAGACGCTTCTGTGGTCATGTGGCCGGCATGACTGAACACCGAGGTGCACGGAACGCTGTTACCTTTCCCGCCGAGGTGGTACCTATTTATCTACTTGCAATTCCTTGCTTTTGAACTGCTAGGTTGGCAGAAGCTGGGACTGAAGAGGGGAGCTCACTCCATCACGCGGCACTCGGGTCTCGAACTGCTGTCCTGCTGACCTTCCGGCCTGCAGTTCAGCATCTTAACCACTAAGCCACCGCGGCCCTTGTTGGGGACACCTTTACCTTTACCTTTTTACTGTATCATCAGTATAGCAAGGTCGGCATGGTTACATCTTTACAATCACACCAAATCTTTCTGTTTCAACAGTGGAAAAGCTGACAGTAATAATATGGATGGGAAAGGGACAGTGGAAGGAAGATGGCCACAGTCGTACAGTTAGGTAATGTTAGACACTGGACATACAGTGCAACTCTATATGTGTCTACTCAGTAGTAGGTCCAATTGAGTTCAATGGGGCTTACTCCCAGGTAAAAGGATATATGATTGCTGTCTTAACAGTTTTAAGGGCCCTGGACATTTGCCCCAGTCCTACTCTAATGGCACCACTGAATTGTCAATGTTTCTTTCACGTGGAATAACAATTGCAGAACAGTTTCTGTGTCACCAGATTCAGTTGATACAGCGTTTTGTTGTTTATTTCTCTCTAAATTAGAAAGAAGGGAAAAAACATACACTCCAGAAAGAGGCATAGGTAAAATTAATAGGAAGAAAGGGATGGGAAAATATTTAAGGTCACTTATGTTTACACAGTGGCTGGGACCAAGTAATGGCTCCTTCATTAATAGTTGTCCGGGGAGGAAAGGTCTTATATAGCATCCTGCCTCTAGCTGGCACCAAGCTAGGGTGGCCATATGTCCTGCCTCACAGAGGACAGTCCACAGTTGGAGGCATCTTCTCTTTGAAGGGCTGTCCAGTCCAAACCTGGTTTAAAGATAAAGAACCATCAGAAAGGGAGAACGGGGCACCTGAAATTGCCCATCAGGAACCTGGTGTATTGTAGGTAGAGTAGCCATGTATCCTACTTTACATAGGTCAGTCCTCTATTTGAAGGGCTGTCAGAAGACAGTCCTCTATCTGAAGGTGTCCTTTTCTGTTTGATGAGCTGTCCACTCCAAGCTTGGGTTAAAGTAAAAAAAAAACATAAGATGGGAAGAGCAAGAGCTTTGCAGTTGCCCATCCACAGTTTGCACCTGGACAGCAGCAGACTGAGCAGGCACACAGGTCACCTGGTCACAGTCTTCTCTGCTAGGGTGAGATGTATAGTATTTCTATTTGAATTATATTAATCACGTAGGAATGGGCATCTTCCATATAAATGAGCATATGCACATTATATGCAAATCTCTGTCCTCTTTCATCCTCCTCTTTGGTGATACATTTCTTCTTTTTTGATGATGTGTAAGTGGCTGCCTTACACCCAGCAATCTGTTTACTCCATGTGTGGGCCTTGGTGTTCATGTCTGTGATTTAATATTCATGTTTTGTGGTCACCACGTTATTCGGGTACTAAACAGATCCCTGGCCCTATTGGCATGGATACGGTTGTACATGGTGTAATATTACCATCCTGCCCATCCTACCTGTTCTAATCCTCTCCTCTGCTTGCATCTGAAAGCTGGTCTCTATATTATTTTTTGCCATGGGATCAGTTCCCTGCAGCAATTGGTAGCCTTGTAGTAAATTTTCCACCATGTTGCTTCTCCATCTAGTAGAACTCATTGCATGACCCAAGGCCATCATTCATGTAGTTAGTTTCCTTACACACACCAGCAATTTTCATTGACATGGACTAGGGGTAGAGAAACTCGCTCTGTCAGGCTTCCCCAACCTGGTGCCCTCCAGATGTGGTGGACTACAACTTCCATCATTCTCATGATGCTGGCTGGGAATTATAGGAGTTGTTGGACAACACATCTGGGGGGGCAGGTTGAGAAAGCTTGTGCTATGTGGTGGCCCTGCTTTGCATGATGGGTGAGTTCTGCTGCACTATATAGCCAGGGCATGGGCAAATTGTCACACATGCCAGCCACACCTCCGTCGAAAGAATTTATTGCTCTAACTTGTGCAGCTGCACCGGTGAAACTGCAACATCCGGATGTGCCGCGTCTTTGGTTTTCCACGTCCTGATGCCCTGTCTTTGTAGCAGATTACAGGTCATCATGCCACACGGATGCAAGGGCCCTTGTACCCATACTGTCTTCCTTTTGCCGTGCACGGCTGGCCACAGGAGCAAGCTGCCAAAAAGAGACCTGCCAAGGATGCTGCCTGGATGGAACTGGGCATGCTGAAGTAAAGTTATCCACATTGGTTAGTCATTGGCTGTAGCTGCTCCAACAGATGTTCCTCTTACCATCTGAGGATGCGGGGCTGGCCCAAGACTTTTTGTTGCCTGAGGTGAAAGACAAGATGGCACCCTCCCATGCCAAGGACAAGAGCTAACTGAACTGGTAGTTGAATCTTACTGCAGTACAGGCAATGGGTCAGTGTCCTCTACTGTGCCAGAGGGCATCAAGCTAGCTTAGGGGGCTCAGGGCAACAGAGCTGGCCTTAGGGGTGGCAAGATGGGTGGTCACCTGGGGTGCCGAGCTGAGGGGGGCACCAAGCTGAGCTCAGTAGCTGTGGGTTTTTTTTAATATATTGTCTGCAATGAGCTGGGGTAGCAAAAAGCAAGTGCCTGTAGCCTTTCTTTCAAGACTCTACATGTTGTTTGGGTACTAACTACCAAAATGACCTTCCTTCAATTAGCTTTAAAGTACGTTTCTTTCTCAATTTCCACTTCGATGTCATTTGTGCTAGGTAAGATCAGAGGAACACAGCTTTATTTTGAGGCAACGTTACCAAGTGCTTAGCACTTCAAATGCTGTAAACGTTCTAAGCGCTATACAAGTAATAAGAAAATAAAGCCGTAAGTTGTAAGAAGTCAGCTGGATAACCTTTTAATTTAAAACTTTTCTTTATTATTTTTAAAGACAAAACTAATGGATATTCTAAAATAAAGAATGCTTACCAAAAGATAGGAACTGCTACAAAACACAAAATATTGTAAGTAAAACCTGTGCTAGCCCTGCTGTGCTGCCACTGCTCAGAATGTGGCTTTTTGAACTTTGGCTTGTGCAAACTGGAGGACGGTGGCTGCGAGATCACGGTTTTGAGCAATGTCATTCTTGGTGGACATCGCACCTGCACCAGGCCCCATATATCCTCTGGGTGGCCCTGCAAAACTCATGGGAGGCGGGCACCAAATGCACTCCTTGCCCAGGGTGCTATTTATCCTAGCACTGGCCCTGCAGGGCAGGCTGGGTGGCACACACAGCTCTGTCCGCCAACAGTGGGGAATGGCTGGGGGGGGCTCAGGAGGAACAGCCAGAGGGCTCCAGCTGCTGCCCCCAAGAATCTGCTCCTCACTGTGCCTAATAGTAGGGCCGGCCCTGTGAGAAAGCCAGTGCAATGATTAGATGCAATTATTCCTTGACTTGATTCTTATAGGCTTCAGTAATACACATGACTTCATCAAGAAACATTCCAGTCAGACTGGACTGTGGGCTAGACTTCAGCTGCAATTTCCAGTCTTGTGGGAAATGTTGCAAAGAATGGACAGGCTATGTGTACCCTTGGCAGAGAGTAGAGACAAGGTCCCAAAAGAATTGGAGCAAGTTGCAGTTGATAAGGCTATCCTGTGTATCCAGGAACTGCAGAGATGATATCATCGGGTTGGTGTTTTGGCTTTTACTTTTGAAAACTAAAACCGAAAGCTTAATTTGAGGACACGAGTAAAATATCCATCTGATGGTCCGTGCTAGCATGTTTTACCAACCCTGCGAAATTGCTACCACATTCCCAGTCACTTACACAAAAGGCACAGACTGCTAGAAACATTTCTGTTGCAAATTCCCATTGAAGTGAGCGTGCAAAAACAGGAGCTCTATTCCTAGGAACCAAAGAGAGAAGATGAGAAGGATTAGTACATGTTTTTTTCCCCTGGGGCTAGCAAATGCAGGGATGAAACCTGGACTAGAGAGAACAGCCTGGGAACAGGATAGATAACCTTCATGCTAAGCATAAGCCCAAACAGTTAGACAAGGAATGCAACACTGTAAAGTACTAGGCAAATAATGTTACCTTTGTCCTTTATATCAGCAAAGAAATAATCACCCTGACAGCTTACATTCTTTAATAAGATTATTAAATATGATTTAATAATCATCTAATAAGATGCTATGATGAAGAAGGAGGAGGATCCAGCTACGTTTCCACCAGTGGGACCATTACCTCAGTGGAGTTCCACTCAGAATGCTCCCACCAGTGGAAGGGAGGGGGATGATCTTTGGCAATTCCCCTCACCCTCTAGTGCTCCCAGCCCCACCTCTCCGCTGTTCCGGAGTCTCTCCTAACCATCTGGAGCAGATTTTCAGCGGGAAAGGGGACTGCAGGGGTGGGTCAACAAAGATCACTTCCTCCCCTGCTGTGCTGGCACAAATGCTCTGCAGGATGAGAAGCCTTTCACAGACAGAAAGAGCCCTTCCATCTGCGGAAGAAAGACAATGGATCCAAGCCAATATGATATTGCATAGTATGCCATCAATGTGCCTGGGGCTTTACAGAGTACAAGAAAACAGGTCATTGCCCCAAGGAGCCTACAATTTAAACTTCAACCCAGGGGAATCAACAGGGGAAGGAAATTAAAAACATAAGAAGAGCCATGCTGGATCAGACCAAAGGTCCATCTAGTCCAGCATTCTTTTCACACAGTGGTCAACCAGCTGTCGACCAGGAACCCACAAGTAGGGCATGAGCACAACAGCACCCTCCCAACCATGTTCCCCAGCAACTGGTGTACACAGGCTTACTGCCTCTGGTACTGGAGGTAGCACACAGCCATCATGACTAGTAGCCATTGGTAGTCTTTTCCTCCAGGAATTTGTCCAACCCCCTTTTAAAGCCATCCAAACTGGTGGCCATCACTACTTCCTATGGTAGCGAATTCCATAGTTTAACTGTGCGCTGTGTAGGAAGTATTCCCTTTTATCTGTCCTGAATGTCCCACCAGTCCGCTTCATGGGATGACCCTGGGTTCTAATACTCAAAGAGAGGGAGAAAAATGTCTCCCTATCCACATTTTCCACACCATGCATAATTTTGTAGACCTCTATCATGTCTCCCCTTACCCTCCTTTTTTCCAAGCTAAACAATCCCAGCTGTTTTTTTAGGGGAGATGTTCCAGCCCCTTAATCATTTTTGTTTAGTTAGTAGTTTAGTTTTAATTTGTGAGGGGTAAATAGAATAGTATGGAAGTGCGTTGTTTCAGTTAAATTTAGACTGGGGTGTCGAACTTAAGGCCTGCAGGCCAAATCTGATCTACCTGGGGTCCTGATCCAGCCCTCCAGGTTTCCCCTGAAGGTCATGCCCCCTTCCCTGTGTCACAAGGCTGTTCCCACCCCCACCCCCTGACCCCTAATCATGTGGTGGATCCCCAGCTTTTGTGCAGTTTTTCCCCATTCTAAAAGGTCAAAATGCCTTTTGCCAAAATGACCACAAAATGCCAAAATGACCACTTCAGAGGTCCAGATATCCAGCCCAGCTCTGGCAGATTTCACAAGCCAGGATGTACAAGAATCTAAAGTGCAAATAGTACGCCTCAGTATTCCAAGCAGTTAGTCCACATACTCAGGTTGCACAAGCTGAAACGTATCCATAACATTACTAGATGGTGGACTAGCCCTGTCCATCTCAGGCTTTGTCAAAGCAATGGCATCCAAGTCACCATGCATACAACTGACTTTATCTGCAGAATTTCTGGGAAACTGCTCACAGCAGGCCTTTGAGTGTTCAAGTTATGTTCTACCTATACCCAAGAGGCCTTTAACCACCCGAAAGACCTCTGCTGGATGACACTGAGCAGAGGCAATGGTGGTGAAGAAGTGGGATTTCTTCACCACCATCATCAGCACAGAATAAGATCGCAAGTGGATCCTTTCTTGTGTTCAATTGTATTCTTCCACCATTTGCACTCTAATTATCGACACAATTGTTTCATCATTTTCAGTTCCTTGGAATATCAAGGAGCTGACATGATTCTACAACTAGGTTGAGAACATTTGGGAGCAATCATATCGATAGCCCAGGTCATCTCCTCATGCCAAGTGGTGACCAGGACCTCAGTGGGACCGCTGGGTAGGCCTGTAGGAAAATCCTCAAAAATCCATTCAGATTCATCACCCCCTAAGGGGAGAACATCAAACTTGGTTCCCCATCTCTGCAGGGGTTACAGGTGGCCTGAAGGTCAAATCTCATCAGATAATGGTTTTTCCATGCCAATGGAGTCACTACTGGTTCCCCCATCTGCAAATCATTTTCTCCCAACAATCCAGCACAGAAAACCATGTCCAAAGTGTGCCCTGCCACATATGTTGGACCAGATATTATCTGAGACAGACCCATGGTTGGCATGGGGCCCATGAAATCCTGAGCTTCTACAAGGAAGCCTCAACATGAATATTAAAGTCCCCCAAGACCACAAACACTGGGGTACTCAGTACCACACTCGAGACCACCTCAGTCAGCTCAGGCAGGGAGACTGTTGGGTAGTGGGATGGGCAGTACACCCACAGAATCCCAGTCTTGTCTTGGGTGTCCAACACCAGGTACAGACATTCAAAGCTGGCTGACAACAATCAGCCATGTTGGATGGAGTATCTGGTCAGAGAGATAGGATCCCTATAGACCAAGGCTACCCCACCCCTCTAGTCGAGCTTGGTGCTGCACAAGAAACACTGGTAGACCCATTTGGGAGAGATGCCCCCCCCCCCGCCATTCATCCAACCAGGTTTCTGTGACACAGGTCAGGTCAGCACGCTCATCGGTTATGAGGTCAGAGATGACACAGCCTTTCCCACTAGCTGACCTGGCATTTATCAGCAGCACCTTCAGGCTAGAGAGAACTGCAGGCAGGCCACCAGAATGACCGAGGTTGGGAGGTGGACTGAAAGGGGATAAAGCACGCAGATGTCTCAGCTGCCTTCCCTTCTCCTGAAGTCATTGTCTCCCACTGCCATAACACCCTCTGCCCAATATAACAATATTGATTGAGTTTTCCTTCTTTCTTTTAATTTGATCTAGGCCCTAATTCAGAGTAGTGTATTCTGAGCTCCTTATGATACTGGACTGACACAATAAAGCTGATCCAATCAGCTGAGTAAGACTGCAGTCTTATGCACATTTACATTACATGGGAGAAAGGCCCATTGAAAGCAGAGGGCATTGTTGTTGTTGTTCAGTCGTTCAGTCGTGTCCGACTCTTCGTGACCCCATGGACCATAGCATGCCAGGCCTTCCTGTCCTGTGCTCTCTCCCGGAGCGTGCTCAAGTTCATATTCATTGCATCGGTGATGCTATCTAGCCATCTCATCCTCTGCCGTCCCCTTCTCCTTTTGCCTTCAGTCTTTCCCAGCATCAGGGTCTTTTCCAGAGAGTTTTCTCTTCGCATTAGGTGTCCAAAATATTTGAGCTTCAGCTTCAGTATCTGTCCTTCCAATGAGCAGTCAGGGTTGATTTCCTTTAGGATGGACTGATTAGACCTCCTTGCAGTCCAGGGGACTTGTAAGAGTCTTCTCCAGCACCACAGTTTGAAAGAGGGCATTACCACTGACTAAACACATCTAGGACAGACACCCAGTCCCAAATCCATTTATTCCTGTTACTGGAGATACCAGTGCCCATTAAAACCAGCAATGAGATCTGGCTCCACTAGTTCACGGCGTCTTTGAAGAAAAGCCATGTTATTACAAGGCTGTGTCTATGGGGTGGCCCCAAGAACAAAGTTGCATTACATGGGCAAAGTAAGGGAAGATAATGTATTGCTGAGAAATGAAACTGCAACTCCAGCAGAAGAATATGGAACTGAACAACCTGTGCTATTAAACGCACAGCGTAACATGATTCTTTGGTGTAAGTGTTTTGACACTGTGTGGTCTCTCTATTATCTTGTCAGCAGAAAGAACTGAGCAGGCAGGATAGATGAGAACAAAGAACACATAGATCCAATAAATACCGGGTTTTGAAACCTCCACCCACTGTTGCTAAGGTAACTTATAATTTTACCAAATGATGTCAGAGCAAAAGGTTATGACAAAACCACTTGCTGGTGTTTGCAACAAAACTGGGAGGTTGTTATGGCCTTTTTCTTTCTTTTATGTAACATTTTCACCAGAACTTCCAGAAGTGTGGAAAGCACTCAGACAATGGCAACAAGAAACCTCTTGTGTTATCAGAGGAGGAGGTTTTCAAGAGGGTTGGGGGTGGGGGGATTTCTGCTTGGGCTTACCTAGCTCCAGCTGCTACTATGTCTTATAGTATTTCTCCAGAATAACAGGTCTGTGTGGACATGATAATTTATAATTTTATCCATGGTGCAGAGAAAATGGAGAGAGAGAGAGGTTTTTCTCCATCTCTGAGAATACTAAGGGTGTTTCTAGGTGAGGCTTTTCATGCCTCATTCACAAAATTTTACAGGGGCTCCAGACATTGTCCTTTTCCACTTGTTATCCTCCCGTCTATTTTCCCCATAGTTTCTTCCATCTTTCTTTCCACACACATAAAATTAAAAAAAATCTGTTAAGAAGGAAAAGACAAAAGAGCCCCACAATGTATTTGGATTGAGAGTGTGGGAAAGTACCCTAAAACGTGGGGTAAACCACTGACAACATATGATAATTTATAGATGGATACAATGGTCTGGAAGAAATATAGCAACATGAAGAGACAGAAGTTTTGAATTGAGACAGATTGCACTCATTCTAACACATACTTAACAAACTATCCATCTGAGCAGATGTTGCTGGATATGTTACTGTTTGTATGCTTTTATAAGTTTTGTTGTTGTTGTTGTTGTTCAGTCATTAAGTCGTGTCCGACTCTTTGTGACCCCATGGACCATAGCACACCAGGCCTTCCTGTCCTCCGCTCTCTCCCGGAATGTGCTCAAGTTCAAGTTTACAATCAATTTAAAAAATAGAAGAAAAAACAAAGACATTGATTGGCCATAGATTCAGGACTAGAGATATGAAGGCCTGGGGAAAAAACAGAAAAAATGGGGGGAAACCAGAAAAAAGTAGGTGGAAAAACATTTCCCCCTGTTTTTTCCATGGATTTTTGAAAAAATTGAGGGGTGGGTTGTTGATTTTCTGAAATTTTCTGGGTTCCCCCACCCCAGTTTTTCCCAAGCCTTCACATCACTATTCAGGGCAGACAAAAGAAAGCATTTCCACACTTCTAATTCACTGCTGCATTAGATACAGCGGTGGCCACTGAGTTAGATGAATTGAACAAAAAGAAATTAACAAATTCAGGGAGGATAGGTCTACTAATGGCTACTAATATTGGTCATGGGGGCACAGTCACCCCCTGAAACCTCTCCCCTCCCATGATATTGTCTGCCTTCACCTTGCTAACTGTTTTTTTTTTAAAATCCTCCACACAGGCAGAAGCACAGAACATGGAGAAAGGGACTCAGCTTCTGCAAACCCTGGCCAAGTCAGACAATAAGATCCTAGTCTGAAAGCACTGCCGGTAATTTATAACAGCTTTAACAAAGGGTCACTTTATTTGCAAAGGCAATTTGACTACTAACAAGGTGAGTGAACTGCCTGGGAGATGAGGCACCCACTGCACCCCCTCACACACACATACACACAAGCCCAGTTGTGATACTAATTGCAGCTCTTTCTGATGGAATGCTTGGCTGTTTTCACCTTTCATCCAAAGCCCTATTCTTGAGAGCGTGATGTATCAGCAAATGGAGTACCGAATAATGTGAACTTCAAAATTCAGTTGGTAGCCACCATGGGGGACCAAAAACACATGCTATTATTTGTATAGATTGAAGGTGAATCTTTTAACTACTCATGAACTGATACTTTTATCTGGGCATATTGATGCTACATGCCAGTTTTATGCCAGTTTAATTATCATGGCTTCCCTGAAATAATTTTGAGAATTGCATCTCCGTGAGGATACACTGTGAACTCTCTGTTAGAGATCCCTTGCCCCATTGTAGATTGATAACAACAGATAGCTCCTTTAGGGAGCAATCCTATGGCTGCTAGTCAGTGGATAGATGGCCATAGGATATGCTGTTTTCCAGGAACTGACCTTGGAGCCCGCACTCCAAGGTCGGTTCCTGGAAAACCAACCTCCCCCTGCTTCTGCGCTGCCTCAGAGGCAGCGCGGAACATCCCTGTCCTCCGCACTCGCAAGAGGAGCGCGGAGGGGCCAGAAAGGGGCGTGGCTGGGGGCGTTCCCAGGCAGGTAGATTGTAGCTGCCTGTATGACACATCCAATGTGTTGTACAGCAGCCTCCTTCCCTGCTCCATGCTCCTGCGGCTAGACATCTGCAATCTGCTGTCTAGCCGAAAAAGCAGGGCAGGAGGAGTGCGGAGGGAACGATCCCCTCCGTGCTCCTCCTACCCTGTTTTGGATAGGCGGTCAGAGGATTGCGCCTTTAGAGTTCTGACTGGCTCTGACCGAAACCCGGAGCGGATTTACCGCCCCACTGACATCGGAGCCACCATCGTCCACTGGTCTCACCAGGTACAAGGCAGCGTCCTCTGTTCTTATCTTTCCCTTGCAGTGGAAAATATATATTGCAGTGCAGAAACTGGATTTTATAAAATAACCCTCAAAAGTGTTTTTTGAAAAAGAATTATAGAGCTGTACGCAGCATGTAGCCCTGATGGCTATGTGCTACCACCAGTATCAGAGACAGTATGCCTGTGTGCACCAGTTTCTGGGGAACATGGGCGGGAGGGTGCTGATGCACTTGTATCCTGCTTTGGGGTTCCCAGTCAACAGCTGGTTGGCCACTGTATGAACAGAAGGCTGGACTAGATGGACCCTTGGTCTGATCCAGCATGGCTCTTCTTATGTTCTTAGTCCCACCCTGAACATGAAGTGATGAGGTGGTGGTTGTCTGAAAACTCTGCTACACACCCAAATGGGGACTTAGTCTGTTAACACAAACAGCCATGTTTGTGGTGGCCATTTGAATAGTCCTCCTCTTTAAAAAGGGTCACGTGAATCATCCCTAAGTATGAGGAAAGTCTCTCCCTTTCCCATCCACCTCTCCTTCATTCATGAGTGCGGAACCTCCCTCCCCCACCCCGAGGGCTGCATTCCCTCAGGTGAGAGCTGTAGGGGCTGCATGCCAACTGGTCCAGGCCAGAGCCAAACCCACCCATACACCCCACCAATCTAGTTCCTCTCTTTCCCCCTTTGTCCCCTCCTGTGCTTTTTTTACGCCTAATACAGAGAACCAGCTAGGCTGAGACAGCTCCTTCCAAACAGGGATGGGGGGGGGGATGGGGGGAGGAGCTAAATCCACTGAAGTATCACTCAGGCTGGCCTCATAAGACTCTCTCCTCCTCCTCCTCCTCTTCTTCCCTACCTTTCACTCTCTTTTTCTTCCACTTCTCTCTCCCCCTTCTCTTCTCTCCCTTTCTCTTCCCACTTTCTCTCTCCCCCTTCCCTCCCTTTCTCTTTCTTTTTCTTCCCCCTTCTCTCTATTCCTCCCCTTCTCTCTCTTTTTCTTCTCCCTTCTTTTATCTTTCTTCCCTTTTCTCCCACCATCCTCATTCTCTCTGTGTTTCTCCCTCCCCGGCCTCCCTCTTTTTCTCCCCTTCTCCCCCCCCCCGCCCACCCCTCTTTCTCTCTCTCTCTCTCTCTCTCTCTTTTTCCCACCTGGTTCCTAACCCTCACCTATGCAGTCCTATGCTGTTGCAGTGAGCAGGGCATGCTGGGAGAAAGGAAGGATTCAAAGCTAGGTATCTACTGCAAACTCTTAGGTAGTAGCACATGTCATTTGGCCAAGCATGACTTGAAACAAATCTGCATCTGAAAGTTACAAAAGGGAGGCTTGTCTTTACATAATGAAAATGAGCATTTAGGCAGTCAAAATCAAACACTGAATATGCCAAGCTCTTGTTTGAGTCAGGCGTCAGATGATTTATAGAAGTGTCATTCTGTCCTAGCTCCCCAAAACTGTGGGAATAGGTCAAGACGATCTGGACATTCTTCCCTCCGTTGGCACAGATACTCAGACCGCAAGGTAGCTTTGTTCCTGACAACTTCTCTGCAGTGACTCACTCAGCTGCTGCCCCTGAGGGGAGCCTTCCACAGAGTTATCCTTTCATCAGACGTAGCTGGCAAGCGGCCCTGGCTCACTTCTTTTTTTCCTGTGCAGTGGCTCAGGATGTAACCAGCATCACCCATGATGGAACAGGTTCATTCTGCCCAAGATTTTTACAAAGAAGGTATTTACAAGGGACAACTGTGTTTCCTGCTATTGCTGAGCTCGAGTGTGACTACCTGTAGGCATTTGGGAAGGCACAGCCAGCCAGCCCAAGACCTGGACAGTTGCTGCCTTTGCAGTTCTCCCTCCTGTGCCTTTTCGCCTAATAAAGAGAATGGGCTAGGTTGACACACCTCCTTCCAGAGAGGGATGGGGGCAGGGGGGAGGAGCACAACCCACTGAAGTGTCACTCAGTTAGGGTGGCCACAGATGAATTGTCAAAAAGAGAGAGAAGGAAATGCATCACCAAAATAGAGGACACACAGTTGCCTTGAAATCTGCCCGTGCTACTGCGCATGTGTAGCAGGCTTGGAGGGTTTGCGAGGGCGTGGTAGGCCGAGTCTGGCCCTCTGGATCAGCTGCCTGCACGCTCAAGCGGGCTGGTACGGCAAGCCAGAACTGTCTACCAGGCTTTCCAGAGAAACAGAGCCGGTGGTGGCTGGTGCTCATTGGGGCGGCTGGGGCGGAGGGCAGGGCAGCTACTCAATGTTCTACTGTCGGAGGAGGGCTGGAGAAGATTGTGCGTCGCGATCGGCAGCTGCATGCTGTATATTGGAGCGGACGTACCTGGTTGTGGGGGGATTTCTCAGGCACAAGTGGGTGGGAGTTTGGGACAGAGCCAGGAAGCACAAGCAGGTGGGAGTTTGGGGCGGAGCCAGGAAGACAAGCAGCCTCCCCCACATTCAGTATATACATACAGGGAAGGTGTGGAAGGGGGCTCTGGTGTCCCCTAATCCTGCCCACTTGGCTGAAGGCATCTGCTTGTAACGCTTCCTGATGAAAGGAATGACGGGATCTGCTAATGTCCTTTTCTGAGAAGTTCTGGAGAATAAAGCGGATAATGCCCCTCTAGCACTTCACTTTTACTGTTCCCTGGTGACTGGTTTACACACACACACACACACACACACACACACTCATATTTTCTGAACTTTGTTAAACCACCGAAGCCTCATAATAGTCTGTTCACCAAAACTGCCTGTTGAGACAAAATTGTTCAAAACCGAGCACCTCTGCCTTTAAAATGAATGCTGACCTCTGATTTTCTTTTTAAACAGACCTTTATAATAAACAAACTTCTATGTTTACAAGTTTGTGTTTAGTATCACCATGACGACATAATACTTTGACAAGGTACTCATATGGACTTCTCTCCTTGAAGATCCAATGGGCATCTCTTGCCGGGTGACTGCTTATCTTTGCAACACTGTCAAGGTGTATAAACAGGAAACAGAAATGATCGAATCAAAGGTTGCACATGAAGCAGTAGAAATGTTTGACTTAATAACAGCAATTCCTAAGGTGCAAATATATCTTTCTTTACAGTATGGTGTTTATATGTCCAGGTATTCAATGGGCATATAACACAACCTTACATCAGAAACATCAGTTTCTTACATCAGTTTCTTTCAGCTGTAGTCAGAACAAACTTCACAAGGAAATGACCCATCCATGACAATGCGGCAACTCCAATCCCCACCCCAGGGATCATTACTGGCCCGCTATTTGGAAAACACCAGACTAAGGGCATGTCCTGTTTGATGGGTCAGTTCCATGATGACTTGAGAGTGTCCTGTGGTTGTCAGGGTGGCCATGAAGTCCTGAGCTGGACCTGCCAAGAGTGGAGATTGAAGGCCCCAAGAACTGCATACCCAGAATACCTGGAGGACCCAGGTTGGTTGTAGCCCAAACTTTCCACAACAGGGGTATTGGACCTCTTTCAGACCAAGGGCCAAATTCCATTTCAGAGAAGCTCTTGGGGGGGGGGGCACATTCCAGTGGTGGGTGGGGCCAAAGGCAAAAGCATAGGGGCCAAAAGGGGGGGAGGCACTGACAACAATATTAAAAAAAAATCCAGTGTATTTTAGCTTAAAGCTCTTCCTGCCAGTAGCTAAGCCTTAGGAGAGGCATTTCAACCTTTTAGGATGGGGGACACACACACACACACACACCAAACAATCATGGCCAGGGCAAAGGCAGTGGGGTCATGGGAAGAGGGCAGGGCCCTCTGGAGAACCCTAGAGGGCCAAACTGAGACCCCAGATGGGCCAGATTTGACCTCTGGGTCCAAGGTTCTGCACCCCTGTCTTGGAAGGATCCAGGTAGGGGAAGCTGAACTGCATGCTTGGAGTGAGTCACACCCACTCTGACAGGATCTTTGACTCTTTTCTCTGGACACTGTTTGCATTTGGCTTTCCATGGCAATGCAGCACACTTCTCTATGACATGGTTGGACCTACTGGCACCACTTCATAGATATTCCTACTGTGTCAACATCATTTGGTGGAAAGGCGGAGCACAATTTTAACAATAAATAAATGAATAAGTCTGCCAATTGTGGATAACAATTATGCTTCCATCCACAAAAACAATAAATGTGTTACCATTTATGTTGCCACAGGATTCTTTGTTGTTTCTGCTTTATATAAATCTTGGTTTTGATTTTTTTTAATTAAAAAAATTATTTTTAAATTTTTTAATTAAATCATTAACCATGCTAGTTGTTCCATTTTTAAAAAATAAATAAATTTGCAAATACAACAATAATAAACAAACAAAAGGAGGGGGAAAGCCACATAAAAGAAGAAAAAAGTGGGTGGAGGAGAAAAAACATATAAAACATATCCATGGCTAATCGTTCTACTTAATTAGTCCATTAAATGCCACACAATAACAACAACAATAACAACAACAACAACAACAACAATCTAAGATAAAGTGATCTGGATTTCGGTCTGGATTAGTGTGTTCAAGCAATGTAATTTCAGTCTACAGCATTTATATTTGATCAGAAAATGTCACGAGTTCAGCTTCTGGCATGCACAGAAAAAAGAGTTCCATTTGTGCACAATGCCTAATTAACCCATGACATGAATTCTAATGGGATTCTGTGATGGCTATTAACACGAGGAGCTTCTCAAATAATTTTTTAAAAAGAGCTTTGATCTGTGGGGGGCTACTACCAGAGGAACAGAATCTCCATGCTCAGATGCATCGATATCCCTGGTCTATGAATATGAGATGCTAATGGCAAACTATATCTGATGGATAATGTTAGCTTGCTTTGCTTCAGAATTTCTCTCTGGCCTTTCACAGGCCACTGTGGAGACAGGAACTGCCTGTCGGTAGCAGGTGCTAGGGATGTCTAGCAGAATTCTTAGCATCCCCACCAAGCAAATGACCCTTTCAGTCATTCAGTTTGCACGTTCAATGAACATGTCTTATGGGGGGGGGAGGGAGCTCCAGTTTTCTTCCTATATGTGCTCATTTGCTCTCCTGAACAGAGCTCCTGCATGTCATTGTTCCCCTGCACCACATGATGAAAAGGGACTTACAGTTCCCAGGATGGGAGACAGATTGGACCCTTGTGGTACCCCACAGCTGTGACAGTTAAATTGGTACAAACCCAATAGAACAAAGGAATTTAGGAAGCTGGCTTTTACTGAGTTAGGCCATTGCTCCATCTAGCTTAATATTGTCTACGCCAAGGATGGGCAGAAAGTAGATATCCAGATATTTTGGACTTAAGCTTCCTGCATTCCTGGCCATTGGCCACACTGGCAGGGGCTGATGGGAATTGAAGTCTAAAACATCTGAGGATCTCCCTTCTGCCCAACCCTGGTCTACACCAGCCTTCGCCAGCCTGGTGCCCTCCCTCCAGATGCTTTGGAGGGCACCAGGTGGAGAAGACTGGTCTACGTTGACCGTCAGCAGCTGTCCAGGATTTCAGACAGGAGATTTTCCCAGCCATACCAGTATTTACGTGTAAGTACAAACCTACAAGTGAGTACATAGTACAAGTATGTCTTGCAGATATAATCTGAGATGGATCATTGACCCAACCCTACTGGCAGTTCTGACACGGGGGGGGGGGGACTTTATTTATGAGGGGATGGGGTAAGGGAGAACGTGTTGCCTTGGCTTCCTTGTCGTAATGTTCATATTGGAGTCATTTCTCCCTTTGCCCCTGTACTGAAAGAATCTACAGTATTTCCATTGCGTCTATTTGTACTTTCTTGACAGCACAAGTTCAAGTAGCTCAAACGCAAACACAACACACACACCCCAGTGTAATGTGTTACTTCCCATTTTCAAACATAAAGCATCAGCTGATAACATCATCGTGAGTGGAATTATCACTGAACATCTCGTCCTATCTGAATTGTCCCTGCATATCTAAGGGAATTAATGACCATTAATGTTGCATGTCTCTTGACCATAACATGAAAGATTCCAGCAGGCAAGTGAGCCGTGACATTCCTCTATGCAAATTTCCTGCGTGCATCCCAAGCAGAGTGCTTTTCCTTCCTTTGGAAGCTGAGGCACTCTGTGTCTAAGAGAGACCAAGCCAGTTGACTGAGCTGAACACTAATCCAGAGATAATCTGGCCAGCGATCTGCTGGAGATGCTCTAGATGTCCTGCAGGAGGCTGGACTAGATGGCCTCTGAGACACCCTCCAACTCTAGAATTCTGTCATCGACTAGATGCTGATCAGTGAAGGCTGACGTCACAGGAAAGAGAAGGAAATATTGATGGATCTGAAATGCAGAATGCGGATCACGTATCCCATGGACAATTTCAAACAGAGACTCAAAGGCTGCAATCCTACACACACTGACTTGAGAGTAAGTCCCACTGAACTCAATGGTACTTATTTCTGAGCAGACACAAATAGGCTCGGAACTGTTAGGGCACAACCCTATGCATGTTTTGACAGAAAAGTCCTACAACTCCCAGCATTCTCCAGCTAGCCAAGCTTGGAATTGTAGGACTTTTTCTATCTAAATATTCTGTGTCTATTTCCTGCCTCCCAGCTGAGCAGAGCAGAGCTGAGCAAGCTGCTCCAGCTGGTCCAGGGACTACAGGTATGTTGGTCCAGGTATGTTATCTCCCGGGAGGACGGGTTAGAGACGTGACTGAAAGGTTGCCTGCACTCATAAAGCCCACTGACAGGTATCCCTTTCTTCTCATCCATGTGGGAACAAATGATACTGCCAAGCGGAGCTACGAAGAGATCACGTCAGACTTTGAAGCTTTGGGAAGGAAACTCAAGAACTTTGAGGCCCAGATAGTTTTCTCATCCATCCTTCCAGTAGTTACAAGCGGGACAGAAAGGGAACGAAAAATACTCCAGGTGAATGACTGGCTGCGAAGGTGGTGCTGACAAGAGAGATTTGGATTCTGGGACCATGGGCTATACTTCCTTGAAGATGGGCTGTTGGCAAGGGACGGATTGCACCTCACAAAGGAAGGGAAGAATGTGTTTGGCCACAGCATGAAGAACTTCATCAGGAGGGCTTAAAACTGAATCCTACAGTGAAGGGAGATGTAAAGTAGGGGGTAACAATGGATGTAGGCTCATGCACTGCAACAGAGAGAACAGCTCTAATAGCGCCCAATAATAGTCTTCAGACACATGTAGGAAGAAAGCCAGACTATGAAGCACATGGTCTTCGATGTCTATATACTAATGCCCAGAGTATGGGAAACAGAATGAATGTGAACTCTTAATACAAGAGGGAAATTATGACTTCGTAGGTATAACTGAGACTTGGTGGGATGACTCTCATGACTGGAATATAGCAATTGAAGGATATAACTTGTTCAAAAAGAACAGGAGGAACAGAAAGGGAGGTGGGGTTGCACAGTATGTGAAAAATACATATCTCTGCACAGAAATACAGGAGGATGAGCTTGGTAGCCCCATTGAGAGCATCTGGATCAAAATAAATGGAGCAAAGAATAAAAGGAACCTGGTAGTCGGAGTCTACTACCAGCCACCCAACCAAGGAGAAGACGAGGATGAAACTTTTGAAAATCAAATAGTCAATGTTTTAAGGAAAAATGATGTAGTAGTAATGGGGGACTTCAATTTCCCCGATATTTGTTGGGAGACAAATTCTGCAAAACATGGCCCCTCCAGGAAATTCCTGACTTGTGTGGCGGATAACTTCCTCCTACAGAAAGTAGAGGAAGGAACTAGAGGACTGGCTATCCTTGACTTGATCCTAACCAACAGAGATGATAAAGTAGCAGTTACAGGAACTCTGGGGGAAAGCGACCATGTTGTACTTCAGTTCTTGGTTCTAAGGGAAGCAAAAGCCGAGTGTAGTCAAACACCCTGGATTTTAGGAAAGCTGATTTTAATAAACTCAGAACAATGATCAGTAAGGTCCCATGGCAAGTGACTCTAACGAGAAAAGGAGTCCAAGATGGGTGGGAGCTTTTAAAAAAGGAAATTCTCAAGGCACAATTACAAACAATTCCAACAAGAAGAAAAGGTGGAAGACAACAGAAGAAGCCAATGTGGCTTCACAACACACTTAGAGATGACCTGAAAACAAAAAAGGACACATATAGGAAGTGGAAAGAAGGCCAAGTAACAAAGGAAGAGTACAGGCAGGTAGCACAGAATTGCAGGGATGGCAAAAGGAAGGCTGAAGATGAGAACGAGCTGAGGTTAGCGAGGGATGCTAAAAACAACAAAAAGGCTTTCTTCAGCTACGTGCATAGTAAAAGGCAGAGGAAAGAAATGGTGGTTCACCTATTAAATAAGGATGGCAAAACGATAACAGATGACAAAGAAAAGGCAGAGGTGCTCAATTCCTATTTTGGCTCAGTCTTCTTCCAAAAGAGGGTCTATGACCCCCTTGGCAAAGGCCAAGTACAGGCTGAAGGGGCAGGATTGCAGCTTGAGATCGATAGGCATATGGTCAAGGAACACCTAATTACTTTGAATGAGTTCAAATCTCCACGGCCAGATGAATTGCATCCTAGAGTAATAAAGGAACTGAGAGAAGAACTCTCAGAACTGCTGTCTATTCTCTTTGAGAAATCATGGAGGACGGGTGAAGTGTCAGATGACTGGAGGAGAGCTAATGTTGTCCCTGGGGCCGCAGTGGCTTAGTGGTTAAGACGCTGAACTGCAGACCGGAAGGTCGGCAGGACAGCAGTTCGAGACCCGAGTGCTGCGTGACGGAGTGAGCTCCCGTCTTCAGTCCCAGCTCCTGCCAACCTAGCAGTTCGAAAGCAAGAAATTGCAAGTAGATAAATAGGTACCGCTTCAGCGGGAAAGGTAACAGCGTTCCGTGCACCTTGGTGTTCAGTCATGCCAGCCATATGACCACAGAAGCGTCTTCGGACAGCGCTGGCTCTTCAGCTTAGAAATGGAGATGAGCACCACACCCTAGAGTCGGACATGACTGGTTGGGGACACCTTTACACCTTTAATGTTGTCCCTATCTTCAAAAAGGGTAAAAAGGAGGAACCTGGGAACTACAGACCAGTCAGTCTGACATCAATCCCTTGGAAAATTCTGGAGCAGATGATAAAGCAATCCATCTGTAAGCACCTTGAAAACAACGCAGTGATTACTCGAAGCCAACATGGATTTGTCAAGAACAAATCCTGCCAGACTAATCTGATCTCATTTTTTGATCAGGTAACCTCCCTTGTGGACCGTGGGAATGCTGTAGACATAATATACCTCAACTGCAGCAAAGCTTTCAACAAAGTGCCCCATGATATCCTGATGAGCAAACTAGCTCAAAGTGGGCTAGATGTAACAATGATCCAGTGGATCCACAGTTGGCTACAGAATTGGACTCAAAGAGAACTTATCAATGGGACCTTCTCAAACTGGGGAGAGGTAACAAGCGGGGTACCTCAGGGTTCAGTCCTGGGCCCAGTGCTCTTCAACATTTTTATTAATGACTTGGAGGAGGAGGTGCAGGGAATGCTGATCAAATTTGCAGGTGACACAAAATTGGGCGGGATAGCTAATACTTTGGAAGACAGAAACAATTCAAAGTGATCTTGATAGACAGGAGCGCTGGGCAGAAAACAACAGAATGACATTTAAAAGGGATAAATGCCAAGTTCTGCACCTAGGAAAAAGAAACCAAATTCACAGTTACAAGATGGGGGATACGTGGCTCAACAACACTACAAGCAAGAAGGATCTTGGAATTGTTGTCGATCACAAGCTGAATATGAGCCAACAATGTGATGTGGCTGCAAAAAAAGGCAAAGGCTCTTTTGGGCTGCATTAATAAAAGCATACCTTCCAAATCCAGGGAAGTACTAGTTCCCCTCTACTCAGCACTGGTTAGGCCTCATCTGGAGTACTGTGTCCAATTGTGGGCACCACACTTTAAGAAGGATGCAGACAAACTGGAGAGGGTTCAGAGGAGGGCAACAAAGATGATCAGGGGACTGGAAACAAAGCCCTATGAAGAGAGACTGAAAGAACTGGTCATGTTTAGCCTTGAGAAGAGAAGACTGAGGGGAGATATGATAGCACTCTTCAAGTACTTGAAAGATTGTCACAGAGAGGAAGGCCAGGATCTCTTCTCAGTCATCCCAGAGTGCAGGACACGGAATAATGGGCTCAAGTTAGAGGAAGCCAGATTCCGGCTGAACATCAGAAGAAACGTCCTGACTGTTAGAGCAATACGACAATGGAACCAATTACCTGGGGAGGTGGTGGGCTCTCCCATACTGGAGGCGTTCAAGACAAGGCTGGACAGCCATCTGTCAGGGATGCTCTGACTTGGATTCCTGCATTGAGCAGGGGGTTGGACTCGGTGACCTTGTAGGCCCCTTCAAACCCTACCATTCTATGATTCTAAACATGCATAGGATTGTGTCTTCAATTTGTCAGCAGATCCACAGGGATGGACAAAAGTTTTGTGGGAAAGAACACTTATATTCTACAACGATGACTAAACACAGTTTTTACTACTACTTTTTCCTCCAGGCTTTCATTCAGGCTAGTAGCTAAAAATGCTTTCCCAGTGCATACTGAGAGCATAATCCAGGCTTTCCCAAACTGGTGTCTTCCAGATGAGTTGGACTACAACTCCCATCATTGCCAGCTAGCTGAGGATGATGTGAGTTGTTATTCAACACATCTGGATTACAGTCACTAGGTAGAGCAAGGCCGGGTTAACCCTTTCCCATCCAGCTATTCAGCTCCATTTTGCCCACTCCATCTGCTTTTCTATTTATTGGAGGGTGGGGTGTGAGAAAAATCCAATGTATCTCCTCCCTGAAGCAGCAACATCCATATATTTTCTGTAGTCAATGGAAAAGCAGCTGGGGGGTGGTATTCTGAGAGGAAAAACAGCTTCTGGGAAAAGTGTTTATCATTCCCAACTGTTCCCATAATCACATTTGTAGCCTCCTGCATGTTTTTTTCTTTTTCTTTTAAAGACATCTAACAAATAAGGGGAGCAGCCATCACTCAGTGGTAGAGCAGAAGGTCTGAGGTTCAATCCCCAGGTAGGGTTAGGACATAGTCCTGCCTGAAACTCTAGAGAGCTGCTGCTGTGGACAATACTGGGCTAGATGGACAAAAGAACATAAGACTAGCCTTGCTGGATCAGAACTAAGGGTCCATCTAGTCCAGCATTCTGCTCACACAGTGGCCAGCCAGCCAACTGTTGGAATAAACAAGTAGGATGTGCGTGCAACAGCACCCTCCTACTCATGTACCCCAGTATACTGCCTCTGGTACTGGAGGTAGCATATAGCCATCATGAATGAGTAGGCATTGATAGACCAATGGCCAATGGAGGCTGGTGGCTCCAATGCCAGTGTGGCGGTAAATCCACTCTGCATTTCAGTCGGAACCTGTCAGAACTCTAAAGGAGCTATCCAAGGTGCTGAAAGCACCTTGGATAGCTCCTTTAGAGTTTTGACAGGTTCCGACTGAAACCCAGAGTGGATTCACTGCCGCACTGACATCGGAGCCACCAGTCTCGGCTGCCAGCGGTCTGACTCAGTATTAGTCAGCTTCCGATGTTCCTAGATTCTAAGCAAATCCAGAGACTGTCGCACGCATCTGCCCTGCAATGCTTGTTCATCAGCTCTGCACTTCTTTGATGCCAACTGTTTGTGGGAGGGCAGAGCAGGAGCAGTTCCTATTGTGGCCACAAAGACTCAAGCATCAGAGCTGGTGGGAGAGGGTGCTGGACTGTTAGAGAGGGAAGTGGGTTTTCTCTGCTCGACTGCTGTTATTGCCTCACCCAGGGCTTTCCTGCTGTGCAGAATAGAGTTTCAGTTGCAGGTCTGTTCTCACTCCGAAGCAACAGCATCTATACCCAAAGCAACAGAGTGTGCAGCAACGCCTTTCCCCTTCCTGGTTTGTCTAGGACCTTGTAATATACCTAGACTCTAGGTGGATTACAACATGCTGCTGTCAAACAGCACTAGATGGGAAGTGGAATGAGAAAGGATGACTTCTTTTCTATTTTGCAAGAAGGCAAAAATAAAAGGGGGGGACCTGCACTGTTAAAAACTAGGTTATTTATTTAGGTGCAATCCTATGCATGTTTAGACAGATAGCTAATGCCCTGGAAGACAGAAACAAAATTCTAAGTGATCTTGATAGACTGGAGCTCTGAGCAGAAAACAACAGAATGAAATTTAATAGGGATAAATGCCAAGTTCTACACCTAGGAAAAAGAAACCAAATGCACAGTTACAAGATGGGGGATACATGGCTCAACAATACTACAAGTGAGAAGGATCTTGGAATTGTTGTAGATCACAGGCTGAATATGAGCCAACAATGTGATGTGGCTGCAAAAAAAAGGCCAATGCTCTTTTGGGCTGCATTAATAGAAGCATACCTTCCAAATCCCAGGAAGTACAGGTTCCCCTCTACACTGGTTAGGCCTCACCTTGAGTACTGTGTCCAGTTCTGGGCACCACACTTTAAGAAGGATGCAGACAAACTGGAGAAGGTTCAGAGAAGGGCAGTGAAGATGATCAGAGGACTGGAAACAAAGCCCTATGAGGAGAGACTGAGAGAACTGGGCATGTTTAGCCTTGAGAAGAGAAGACTGAGGGGAGACATGATAGTGCTCTTCAAGTACTTGAAAGCTGGTCACAGAGAAGGCCAGGATCTCTTCTCAATCTTCCCAGAGTGCAGGACATGGAATAATGGGCTCAAGTTACAGGAAGCCAGATTCCAGCTAAACATCAGGAAAAACTTCCTGACTGTTAGAGCAATACAACAATGGAACCAATTACCTGGCTGGGCCATGCTGGGAGTTGTAGGCCTTTTTGGGACCTTAATGGATTTTCTGTGCTAAGAAAAAAGATGGAACAAGTGGTAGGAAACCACACAAGGATTAAGAGTAGAAGACAACATCTGTCTAGAGAGCCATGAATGAGGCAAGGCGATGCCACAGTAAAAGTTATATAAGAAACCAATACTCAGTGTCCAAATGGATAATCTGGCAACGTTGACAGTAGGGGACTTTGACACAACCTCTGTCATGTTTTGAAAGCATGGGGGGATGGGGGATGTTGCAGCCACTGAATGTGAAGCTGGTGGGGGATATGGCCAGCGCATGCTATGTGGTACATCTTTGTGATCCCTTCTCACATGCTTTCATTCAACTTGTGAGTTGTGTGTGTGTGTGTGTGTGTGTGAACCCCCTTAGTAAGACATGTCTTCTGGACAAAATAATTCGTACAGGATTACATAACACAGGATACCTTTGTTTGTGTGAATGGAGCCATATTCTAGACCTGGGCGCAGGAGATGGTGGTGGTGGGAGAAACCAGTGGCGCAGAGGATCGGTGAAAATAGGTCACTCTTTGTAGGTTGAGCAGAGCCGATTTCTCCCCCTTGTAGGAGAATGCTCTGTGCAAAGCAGTTGTACTTTTTGTGAGAGCTGCTGCTTGTTTTCATCTCAGTAGACTCCATGTAACTTCAGAGTGACAAATAAGTAGGTATTAAAAAATGAAGTGCTGCAGAAATGGATGGCACACATGGAAAGGCACAGCTGGAGGCAGCACCCCTGGTATGCTGGAAGAGGCTTCACAGATGCATTTGCTGGTAGATCTTCCAGATGTTTTCTGTCTGAAAGATGGCCCATAAAAAGCAGAACCACCGGAACCAACCAGAGCTGCAGGAGGGCACAAAAAGACAGGAGAGTTTTTGAAAACAGTTGTGGCAAGGAGAGAGAGGAGGCAGCCTCACAGATGCGGTTCAGGGCTCAGTTTCCAGGCAAACATGATTACAGCCTAATTTCCATTGAACTCACTCAGCTCTTTCTCCCTCCTTTGTAAACAGTGTAGATTATTTCATTGGATAGAGAAAAAAATAGTGGCTTTGTTTTAGCTTAAGTGGATAAAGGGCTTGTAGAATTGTATTATCTAGAGCTGCCTTCCCCAACATAGTGACCTGCAGTTGTATTGGACTGCAACTCCCATCATTCTCAGCCAGAATCAAGCATCATGGCCAGACTATCTCTTTCCAGGAATGGTCATAGCTGACAAACCAGCCAAAGCTGGTAAAAGGGACTCTGAGCCATCAAGGCTACCTGAAGCTCAAGTGACAGCTGGATCGAGGGGTCTGCCCAAGTTATGTACCTCTTGTTTCAAGGAGAGTGCAATTCCAGCTCCAACAGGTTGCACACCCAGTTCCTGAACATGAGAACCATCTATCCAGAGTGCCTCTGTCTTGTCAAGGTACAGCTGCCCCTCATCCAGCTGTTCAGCACCTGCACAGGTACACCTGACTCTGATGACAAGGAGAAATAGAGCTGAGTGTCATCCGCATACTGATGACCCTGGACTCCAAACCAGCAGCGTCATAGAAATCTTAAAAAGCAGGAGGGGGTGTAAAATGGAACCTTACAGGACCTCATGGCACAAGTGCCATGGATTTGAGAAAAAGCCCCCTTGATAGAGAAAAAAATAGTGGCTTTGGTTTACCTTAAGTGGACAAAGGGCTTGTAGAATCATAGTATCTCGAGTCGCCTTCCCCAACATAGTGACCTCCAGATGTATTGGACTGCAACTCCCATCATTCTCAGCCAGCATCAACCATGCAGAAAAAATGCTACTTTCTGAAACTGACCCTGCAGACACGCTACAGAAGCAAAAAGGAATGGGGAAGAAAGAAGACAACAAGCAAATGCAGGTACCCATTCTAATTCAGCAGCATCGTCTATGCTTCTGCTAAATGCAGCAGGGGACTCGGGGGGGGGGGGTGCCACACCACTGTTAAAGGCACAACAGCGGTGTTTGTGTTGTTGTTTTAAGTGATAACCCCAGGTGTATTATAACTTCCCTGTCAAAATGTGCTCTGCTCAGGCAGGGCCAACTCCAGGTTTGAAGGGGGAAGGCTGGGCAAAGTGTCCTCTGGTAGCCCCCCTGCTCTGTCAATGGGCCCTGGCAGGCTTACCAAGCTGCAGTGGCAGCCTGCCAAGCAGTGTGACCACCATTTCATTTCCATAAAGCATCAGAATAATAGAATGTCAGAAGCATTGTGGTAAATTAAAAGAATGGCTAGATATAGCTGGAGTGCCAGACCCGGGCGGGGGGCGCATTCTGCTAGGGCAAGCATCAGCAGTGGATCAAAGGCTGATGTTGACCCTGAAGGTAGACATTTAAGTGGCTCTGGTAGCCATCTTGCTTATCTCTATAATCATGTGCCCTCTGACCTCCTCCCTCCAGACCAAGCCTTCTATAATAATGGAGAAAGTTCCTACTTTTGAATGCGCAGGAGCTGAGTCAATGGAAAGGGGGTAATCCTAGACAGCAGTAGCAATATTACAGGTAAAATAAATTTACCTGGATTGAAAAGGGCATGTTCACATCCACTGGTTAATAGCAGCATTACGAAATATGATTATGAGCAACCAAAAAAGAGAGGAAATCTGGCTCTCACATAAACCATGGAAGTTATGAGAAGTTGGAAAATACTTCTAACTTACACGCACATCCTCTCCCAAAGAAAATAGTGTTTGGGGCTTGGCATCTCCTCGGGGTATTTTGCCATGCACCCTCCCCATTCAGCCTGGGTCAAGTTGACATGAGATGCAACGCAACCCACAGAGGAGCTATTTACACTGAGCTGTCTCTGTTCTGTGGAAAGGTGGTTGTCTCCATCATAATCAAATCACAGCTCATTAAATGCATATGTTCCTGGTTATTAAATACCACTGCTTGAAAGGGTAACCAGACCCATACATCTGATAAGGGCGTCCTAAATCTTTAAGCACTGTTAATTTAAGCATTGCCAGCTGTTTGCCCTTGAGAAAATTAAGCAAGCTAGAACATATTTTGTTTGTGAATTTTGTGTAGTATAGATACACTGTCTGTGGGAACACTGTGCTAGGGCAGAGGTAGGCAAGCTAGTGTCCTCCAGTTGTTTTGAACTACAACTCTCATCACCCCCAACAAGCATGGCCAATGTTCAGAGATTATGGGAGTTCCAGTCCCAAACATCTGATGGGCACCAAGTTGCCTACACCTGCTATAGACCCTTGTCTTCTGTAGTGAGGAAGATAGAAAGGGCACACCTCAGGTGGCACTGGAGACCAGCCAGATGCCTTCCAGAACCATTTAAATAGCTCTGAGAGCAAGGTGACTATGTGTCCTACTTTACAGAGGACAACCCTCTGTTTGAAGCCTTGCTTTGTCTGAAGGGCTATCCGGTCCAAGTCTGACTGAAGACAGAGAACCCTAACAAGGGACAGGAGTCAAGGCCTTGAAGTTGCCCAGCTACAGTTAGCAGCACTTGGACAGCAGACTGAGCAGGCACACAGGTCACCTGGTCACAGGCTTCCCCACTAGGGTGAGATGTATTGGGCGTACTAGGAGCCTTCCCTTGCAATCTCTCCATTAAGGAGGGACAGATAGAATTTCTATGTTCGATGCAGTGGAGGCTGGTGGCTCCAATGTCAGTGGGGCAATGAATCCACTCTGGGTTTCAGTCAGAACCAGTCAGAACTCTAACGGTGCTATCCAAGGTGCTGTCAGCCCTACATGTTGCTTAGAGTTTGGATCTCCCATGTCGCATTCTCCCTTGCCTTCTGCCTCCAGTCGAGGGTGGCCATTTAAACATCGCCCCAAAAGAGGACATGCACCACCAAAGAAAAGGGCAAAAGAGGACACCAATTTGCACAGCATTTACATCCGCACATTTATGTGTATAGGCACAATTTTAGTAATAATAACTACAGTTTAAATAGAAATACAAGATGTCTCATCTCATCATAGTGGAGAAGATGACTAGGTGATCTGTGTGCCTGCTCAGTCTTCTGTCCAGGTGCTGACCAGTGATAGATAACTTCAAGGCCCCTATTCTATCTCCATAAAGTTTCTTTGTTTTTTAAGCAGACGTGGACTGGACAGCCCATCAAATAGAGGACACTTTCAAATAGAGATCCACCCTCTGCCTACTCTCCAAAATAGATGGCTGTCTTCTGTAAAGTAGGACACTTGGCCACCCTACATACCTTCTGGGGTACAATCTGAACTTGGGCTCCAGCAGATTCTTTGACTACAAGACTGCAGAACAGCTCTCAGACTGTTGGCTGAGACCTGAGATGTCTGCCTTGTCCCCAAAGCCAAGCCTGACACAGCAGGGTTATAACCCCTGAACCACTAAGCCCTATCTGTTCTTCATTTGGCTTGGCTTCCATAGAACTACTCTGGAATAAGCTGTGCAGGGAGGCAATGCAGCCCACAGTACACAGCGGCAAAATTTACACCGTTTTCCGGCACTTGATGGGTGAACAATGCATCGAGTCTAGCGGGCGATAGCAGAGGGAAATATATCAGGCCATTTAAACCAGAAATTGCAGGTGTGCAGGCTGTAATTTAATCAGGCTGAGGCAGAAATAATGCATATGCATGTCTCTCAACTTCAGAGCTGTTGTGACAGCTCTTTGCTAATACTGTCTCCCCTTTCAGTTCTGCTGTGTGTGCAGTGTTCAGCGCAGTATTTATAGGACGGTAAACAATGCATCCTATGCAAGCCGCCAGAGAACAATTATAGTGAAAAGTGGTTGGACTGGCTTCGTGGTGGAATCATTTTTATTTATTTATAGGTTCTCCCCACCCACTTGCCCAAGAAAAAGCTGTTCCCATGTATAACAAACACAGCTGGAGGGGCAAAGTGAAAGGGAGGCTGAGTCTGTGGTAAGGGTGTTAGCCTAGGAAACTGGGAAGCCATACATCACTTTTCTCTGCTATCCAGTGGAGGCTGGTGGCTGTAATGTCAGTGGGGCGGTGAATCCACTCCAGGTTTCAGTCAGGACCAGTCAGAACTCTAAAGGAGCTATCCAAGGTACTTGGCATCTGGGATAGCTCTTTTAGAGCTTTGACTGGTTCTGACTAAAACCCAGAGCGGATTCACCACCCCACTGAGATCAGAGCCTCCAGCCTTCACTGCCGCTATCAGCTGCTAAATAATAGGCTGATCACACTTCCTTAACTCACATCAGCCATCGATGCGAGACAACCATTGTGCATACCAGCCTTCCTCAATCTGAGCCCTCCAGATGTGTTGGACTACAACTCCCAGCACACTTAGATAGCTGGAGTGCACCAGGTTGGGGATGGCTGATGCATACTCACAGTGATTTGAGTTCTCCGTCTTCTGCTTCTTATGTAGCCAAAGCAGAACCATCCATGCACCAGAGGGAAGAATCAGCAGGCTTGAGGGAACTCCACGTTTTGTAGGAGTACCTAATTTTTAAAGGGAAAAATACCCTTGGTGGGCGGTAGGGACATACAGATTGTGTAAATCCGTTCCATCTGTGTTTCGTGGATTGTCAGGTGCCTTTCATTCTGACATCTGCCCATCAAGGGAACAGGATTTTTTTGTTTCCAAATTTGCGCAAATTCACCTGTGCAAAAATGCGCAAATTCCCCCAAAGTGTGCTTTTCCACATTTTAGCCTATGGGGAAAATGCACATTTTTGGCTGTTTGTCTTTTTAATTTCCATATTTTTCTGTGACAAAATTTGCACAAAATTCGGCAATATTAGAAAGTCCACCGAATTTGCCAGACAGGAGGAAAGTTGATCCACTGAGGAATCCATGGGTCGGATTCATGAATATCCAAACTCATTTAGTTTTACTGCGGATTTCTCCTACATCCCAGGCAGGGCTGGGGAAACAGCCATAGAATTCTGGCTGATTGCTTTGTGTGTATATTGCAGGGGATGGATCACGGGGGTGGGAATAGACTTAAGTGTCTGGAATCCTGAACAGGAACACACCACACTGCCATATTTTTCTAATAGGTCCCACTTGTTCCTTCTATTTCCAGTGTTCAGGCAGGGACTGCCAAGGCCAGCCCAAGACATATTGCTGCCTAAAGCAAAGGGCAAGATGGTGCCCCCTCCTACTCCATGTGCAAAAACCAACTGGACTGCTGAGGACAGCACCCTTCACCAAACATGAAAGCAGCAGGCTAGCTTAGGGGAGCAGGGCAGGCTGCATGGACACAGCTCCAGCACCTTGCTGCCAGATGCGCCCGATCTCGCCTGATCTTGGAAGCTAAGCAGGGTCAGCCCTGGTTAGTACTTGGATGGGAGACCGCCTGGGAATCAGGCTTCCTGCATGGAGCAGGGGGTTGGACTCGATGGTCTTGTAGGCCCCTTCCAACCCTATGATGCTATAATCTATGACCTCCCAGCATCTGCCTCCTGAGGCGACTGCCACACTCTGCCTCATGCTAAAGGCAGCCCTGGTGAGTGCCATTGCTGATGTAGCCAAAATGGCACCATCAGTGGACAAGAGGGAGGTATTAGCAGACTTGGAGGAACCCCAAAATTCTTCAAGAGGAAAAACTTTAAAGGGGGACCCACCCACCCCCAGCCAAACAATAGCAGTGTGAGGATTAAGTGTGCTCCATGGCCACTGATGCTGAATGACTGTTGGGGGTGGGGGAGTGGAGTGGAATGTCTGGAATCATGAACAGCTTCCTTCCATGCTGTAACTTTTTGTTGCAGGACCTGCTTGTGTATTCCAAACAGGCAAGGGGGTCAGGTTAGGAGTTGTCATAAAGGCTGCACCTAACCCAGGAATGTTTGGGCTCACGCGCTGGACTTCATGTGCTGTTTCAAGTGTTCAGGGAACACAGATGCTAAGGCACTGGTGCAGTGGTTAGCTTCTGCTCACTCACTGGAGTTCCCAACTTTATTTCTAGCAGGGCTGCTGTGCCTTTAGCAGCTGAGTGACAAGGAGAAATTCAGCAGATGAAGGTTTTCCTGGCATGGAGTTGCAATGATGAGGAAGGCTACGCCTGCTGAATTTCCTGCAGTCATGCAGTTGTTAAATGAAGAGAAATGCAGCTTAAAAAAAAGTTGGCAACCCTATAGGGAACAGGGGACAATGTAGATTATCAGTGTGTCCCTGTGCATTAATAATTGCAGGAAAGAAGTACTGAGATTTGATATTTTAAAAACCCAGCAGAGTTTAATTATGCAGAACACACTACTGGGGCAGCAACTTTTTTTTGCTAACCCTTCTTCTAGTAACCTTAAAATAAATCGACCTGCAGATATTAGCAGGTACAGTAAAGTTTATCTCCATGCCATTAAAAAAAAAAAAGTCTGGTGATTTATAGAAGGTCAATATGTTGTTAAAGGAACAAGGGCAACTGGTCAGTTGGCAACCCTCAACTTTACTAATATGATATCCACACAAGCCACTCCCTAGCACAGGGACAGAGAAACTGTGGGGGCCCCAGCTGTTGGTGGACTACAAATTCCATCATCCCCAACCATTGGCCATGCTGGCTAGGGCTGATGGGTGCTGGAGTTCAACAACATCAGGAGGGCCACAGGTTTCTCACCCCTGCCCTAGCCACATGCAAGCCACTTTTTCTTCCAGAGTTGCACCCATGGCTTTTTTACTGTGTTATAGGGAGAGACAAGCCTGTAATGTTGCACTAAGACTTTGGCTAGGAACAGGGAATCATAAAGACTCTACTGAGCTTGTGCAGACAGAAAAGAGGTATAAAGAGAGATGAGAGGGAAGATGCAGCAGCAGTGCAAATGGCTTCTGAACTGAGGACTAGTCTAGAACCTCAGTGTTGTTGCAGATTGCGTGAGAGTGTGTCTGTGCAGAAACTCAAAGATACAGGTGACACGATCGTAGCTGCAGAGAAGGGCAAACATCACAACTGTGCATTAAATGCAAAGGGTGATGAGCAAAGCTTCCCGTGCTAAGTTTCTCTCTTCCATGGAGCTATTAAAAGTACAGGAATCATCACAGAAGCACCAGTGGTTATTATTATTTTTAACCCACCTTTTTGTATTCTGTGTTTTACACAAACCATCATTTTGTGTTGACTCTTACTGTAAGGTTTTAAAAAGCATAAGGGGGAGGGGAGAGAAAGCTTTAAATAGGCAAAACATGAAAAAGCTACAGACTGCAGCTGGTATAGCGTGACCTGCAGCTGGCCAGCACAGGGGTGTGGCTGGCACCCACTGGTGTAACATGCACATTTTTCATGAATTTCCTCTCCATGGGAAAAATGGTCAGCATCTGCGTGCTATGAAGCAGATGTCATTGATTTCCTGCAGAATCTCGCCAGCTCCTCTCTGCAGGAGATGGTTTTTCTTCCTCTGCAAAAGTCCCTTCCCTGTACCCTAAGAAATGCAGTACAGTGCATCCTCTCATGCACACTGCAGTCATATTCTGATCCTATGCTCCAATCTGCAAATGCTTTCTTCCTTGTAATGCTCCCCAGTATCCTATATAGCTACGAAAAACAGCCAGATCTCCCCTGCCCTTTGCAGCAAAGCGAGCTCTTGGAGAACTGCAGACATGCTTTAGATCACGATGAAAAGCACTCTCTTCCTGCCACAGTTTCACATCAGATGTGTGACACGCATCGTGGCACGACTCTCGAAAACAATCCCCTTCTGTGTCTTTTGTCAGTGCAAATGTTCTGTTCAAAGAAAGAAAGAAAGAAAGAAAGAAAGAAAGAAAGAAATAAATAAATTAGCTTCTCGACAAACTGGTCCAAAACTGTGAGATAATTAAAACTGCTGCGTCTGTTCAGTTCGCAGTTTCTTAGAATTTGTTACTCATCTAGTCTGAAGGAGCAGATGGTGTCCAGGATGAAAAAATTAGTTGTCGTTCTTGTTTTTTAAAAAATTGAACACATCCTTTAGGGATACAGTCTGCTTGCTTTGGTGACGTAAGTACACTGAAACAAATGTCTCTCCCTCTGAGCAAAAAATGGGCAATATGTCAGAACGATCTGGCAATATAAGCGCACCTCTTATTGATCACTATCTTGAGGTGATTTGGAATGCTGAAGTCTCACAACCTATGGACTTTAATATAATACCAAACCAAAGAGTTTATTGTATCTCAGCAATTTGTCATTATGTACAGTTATGGGTGGTGGGGGTGGGGAGATCATTATACAATTTATAACTCTACTAATAGACCCTCAAAATTGAATAATTTTCCTTACAGCCTTTATGCTTTGTAACATGCATCTGTAAAACACTGACAAGAAATTTAGATGTTCTGAAGGATGCATATTTGTCAGCATTAGACAATAGAAAGCAAACCTTTACAAGAAATGACCTTCCCTCCAATGATTTTAAAAAAGAATGAATATATTTGGCTCTAAGATCATTATAAATAGAGCATTCTAGAATTACATGAATAATATCTTCAACTGCATATGTTGAACAGAATTGCAACCACATATTCTGTCCTTCTTGGGAACCGCTTTATGCTCACCCACCTAATCTCCAGAGGAAGAACATTTAATCTTGCCAGAGTAAAGGCTACCTTCATTTTAACATTTGGCAGATCTACCAAGTATTTTGGGAGCGATAGGTATGAAGGAATAAAGGAGGCATAAAAGTTGTTAGCTTGACAAGCTTTAATCCTAGCCACCCGAGATTGCATTTAATACAATACAATACTGGTACGGGTATTGAACCTTATACAGCCCAAGGACTGAATTCCATTTCAGAAGCTCTTGGGGGCTGCATTCCAGTGGTGGGCAAGGCCAAAGGCAAAATGGGCATGGCCAAAATACCAGCATATTTTAGCTTAAAACTCTTACTGCCAGGAACTAAGCCTTAGGAGAGGCATTTCAACCTTTTAGAAACGAGGAGGAAAACTGCATCGAAGCTACCAAATGATCAGTGGGCAGAGGAAAGGAAGTGGGGCCAGGGAGCGGATGAGGCCATCAGGTGAACCTCGCAATGTTGGATTGGGACACCAGGTGGGCCAGATTTGACCCACAGTCCTGAGGTTCAACACCCCTGCAGTACAGTCTCCTTGACCAACCCCCAGAGGGTAAGCTGTGTTAGTCTGTTGCAACAAAACCAAGAAAGAGTCTTGTGGCACCTTAAGGACTAATACATTTATTATGGTATAAGCTTTCATGCACTAGAGTCCACCATCAGATCCATGGAGTGTTCTCCTCAGCTGGCAGGCATATTGTTTGAATTCACAAGCTAAAATATAGGCTGTGAAGGAGTGCGTGTATATTATTCTGGGGAAATGTGGGGGCATGCTCTTCTAGCCTCCTCCCTCAGAGAGCGTACTGTGGGACGAGCACAATATATTAGAACTGGCCCAAGATATTTTGCTGCCTGAAATGGAGCACCAAATGGTGCACACACCTACTCAGTGAACATGCATAATATCAAAGGCCAACAAAGTTATTTTGGCACCTGAGACATGGTCCGGCTGTTGGCACGTAACAACAACCCATCAGTTTCAGACCCAAGGAGTTGCTGTGCACAAGCAAGCACAGTGCCTGCATCACATCGGCCTCTTACCCTTTTACCCCACAACCCACAATCAGCTCTTTTGTAGGTTGTACAGCGTGATGTGCAAACCCAGACTGCTGGGTTGTTTAAACCATGGATTAACCACTGGGTTGTTTTGCACGTCATGCTCCACAACCTAGGAAGGAGCCGATCGTGGGATGTGCAGTAAAAGTGGAAAACTCATGCATGTCATGTTGTCACTACATGCAAACCAAGTCAAAATCCCACAAACACCTCTCCCCCTCCTTGGCAGTAAAATACAATGCCTTGGATCCAGACTTAGTCATATTTAGAGCGGACCCATTGAAATCAATGAGACCTACATTAGGACTAGATCCAACCCAATCACCATTATCATCAGTTAATAACTGACCATTTGCTGCCTTTTCATGACATCAAAAGTCTGCTGCCTGAGACAGCTGCCTCACTCTGTCTTATGATAGGGCCAGCCTTGCAATATACACATGCAGCCTGTAGGACTTCCAGCTCTGGGTAGTGGGCTGTCTTGAGTAATTTAAAAAATGGTATTTACTATTATGATAGGTGACCTCCCCTCCAACAGGTGTAAAAAAAGACTTCGCCAGACTTAAGCAACATCTTAGGGCATCGCTGCTACATTACAACTCTAAGTAATTCGGTTGACAACCAAGGTATCCTGGGAGTTGTATTTAAGAACATAAGAGCAGCCATACTGGATCAGATCAAGGGTCCATCTAATCCAGCATTCTGTTCACCCATAAGCAGGACATGAGGGCAACAGCACCCTCCCACCCATGTTCCCCAGCAACTGGTATATACAGGCATACTGATTCTGATACTGGAGGCAGCATATAGGCATCAGGACTAGTAGCCACTGATAGCCTTCTCCTCCATGAATTTGCCAATCCCCTTTCAAAGCCATCCAAATTGGTGGCCATCACTACATCTTGTGGTAGCAAATTCCATAATGTAACTATGCGTTGTGTGAAGAAGTACTTCCTTTTATCTGTCCTGAATCTCCCATCAATCAGCTTCATGGGATGACCCTGAGTTCTAGTACTATAGGAGAAGGAGAAAAATGTCTCCCTATTCACTTTCTCCACATCATGTATAATTTTGTACGCCTCTATCATGTTTTCCCTTACTCACCTTTTTTCCAAGGTAAACAATCCCAACTGTTGTAATCTCCCCTCACTCCAGCCCCTTGATCATTTTAGGGCACCACCCTAGCGGGGTAAGCGGCTGCCTCTGAACTCGGAGGCAACTGCCTATCTAATGCAGGATGGGAGAAACATGGAGGAGATCATCCCCTCCGTGCTTCAGCCACCCTGCATTTGCAGCTAGACAGCCGATTTTGGCTGTCTAGCCGCGGGCAGTCGGAGCGGGGGAAGCAGCAGCCGGACGATACATCTGATGTGTTGTGCTGGCATTTCTGAGTTCCCCGCCCTGGCACGCCCCCAGGAATGCCCCATTTTTGCCATTCCACACTCCTGTTCTGAGCACGGAATGTGGGCCCATTCCACGCTGCCTATGAGGTAGCACGGGAGGCGGTGGAGGTCGGTTCTCAGGGAACCAACCTCAGAGCGCGGGCATCTGACATCTGACAGAGCGTTGGTTCCCTGAGAACCGACCTATCCTACGGCTGTCTAGCCGCTGACTAGCAGCCATAGGATTGCTCCCTTAGATGCCCTTTTCCATACTTTTTCCAGTTCTACAATATCTTTTTTTTAGTGTGGTGACCAGAACTGTACACAGTATTCCAAGTGTGGTGGCACCATAGGTTTGCATAGGGGCAGTATGATATTGGCAGTTCTGTTCTCAATTCCTTTCCTAATTATGCCTAACATGGAATTTCCCTTTTTCACAGTTTTAGATTGCTAAAGATCTTTAACAATGAATTCTGAACATCCTCACAATCTACAATCCCCAGGACATATGGGGGAATCCCATGACAGTGTAAACCAGTTTTGAACAAGTTTAATTTGCAGTGTGGACATTTTCTTATGGAACTAAGGAGAGAACTTACAGAACTTGGTTCTTATGGAACTAAGCTGCCTTGAGTGCCACTGCTTAGAAGTTGGGATGCACAAGTATCAATTACGAAGTGGAGCCAGCTTGCTCAATTCCACACATACCCTAGAGCCCCCCCCACACACACACAATTTCTTTTGACCTAACAAAGCCATCATTATTACAAGGCTTCTATTATCTCTCCAGTTGCAATACCTATATTTGTAATGCAAAACTACAAGGATGGGAGGAGATGAAGCAAAGGGCCATCCCCCCGCCCATTTGTGCATTTCCTTCAATGGGCGCATTTAAAGCAGGCTGTGCAAAGGGCTTAATTGATCCTTTCCTTTCCCCTTGTCTCCCTCCCCTGGATCATTTTGGACTTTTCCAAGAACTTTTACGAGAGGTGGGTGAGTCATATTTTTCGTTGCACATTTCTTCCTGTGCAACTCATGAGTGAAGAATTCAAATAATAATGCAGATGATAAAAGCATGTGCTGGCATTTTCTGACTAAGAAAAGCAAAAGATGGGAAGCCCTCATCTGAACATAATTGGAGGCCATTACAGAAACTCCCGGTGATTTGAGAGCAAAAAGTACTAAAAAAATTACATAAAAGCAGAAGTGAACAAGCCCATTCTTTCTTTCATGACTAATAATAGCACTCCAAGCTTAAAAGGCCCTCATTGTCTGAAACGAGTCATGCCGTTTTTTATTACTCCTGCCAAATCCAGTAATTCTTCCATAAAGTTGTGAAGTAACTTTGCTGCCGGTAAGAAATGTTATCGTAGGAAATTGTCGCGTTTGCATGTTTCAAAAAGGTGTCTGCCTTCGCTTATCCTGTCATCATCTGAACTTTTCCAGTTTACTCACTTCATTGTTTGATCAGAGTTCTTCTTCTTCCCCTTTTTTCTCTTTTTTTTTACAGAAAGCTAGTTGATAACAGTACATAGCTAAATACTTTCATGCCAAGAGCAAGGTACATAGGACAAAGAATGCATTTTCCTGACACTCTTGCTACATTATTTAAGCAGCAAGCAGATGCATCCTGATAAGTGCTGATAATTTGACACAGCCACAAGATCATTCATGGTTCTTTGCAATGAATATTATTGTTTTGAGTTAGGGCTGAGTCATCCCATAAAAGAAATTTGAGTTTATTAATCGTATAAGCTTGAGTTAATTAATTGATTAAATCTGCCTTAAATGTGCATATGAGGGGAAAAAACAGTTCTAAAGAAGAAACATTATTTGTTTTTAGATTATATATGCACACGTTGCAGTTCACATCATCTTAGAAAGAGGACTTTTCCCACACACAGGAGGGAATGCCTTGTCTAAGATGGCGGATGGTATAGAAGCATAGGTATCAAAAAATAATTGAGGCATTTAAAAATCCTCTGCTGGACTAAATAGAGACACTTTTTTAGTTGATGAAAATGTTTTACAATAGATGAATATAACTGACTACAGGTGCAATCCTATGCATGTCTAGACAGAAAATAAAGTTCTACACCTTCCAGCACCTCCCAGTCCTACACCATGGCTGTCTGGGGAATGCTGAGCGTTATAGGAGTTTTTTTCTGTCTAAACATGCATAGGATTGCACCCTAATGGACTAGTAGTGCATGTTTCCTCAGAAGTAGGCCCCACTCTGTTCAGTAGGGCTTACTCCCAGGTAAGTGTGCATTGGATTGCAGCCTAAACATTGCAGCCCTAATTTAGTAGCCTCCACCAACCCAATGTCCTTCTGTGGTTGTACTACAACTCCCAGCAGCAGCAGCCAGCATGGTCAGGGGTGATGGGAACTGTAGTAGAAAACATCTGGAGGGCACCAGGTTGGAGAAAGGCATACAGACTGAGGCCAGAGCCCCCTGCATGTGTTATTTATGTGAAGGAGCAAACCATGTTCAAAGGAAAAGTCAGACTGTGACCTTTACCCTTGCCATTGACATGTTTGTCGGAGTGGTAGTCTGAGGCAGAGAAGCCTTTGCCTGAAAATCTCTAGTAAAGGGCATCTTGGGTTTAACTGTGAAAACCTCCCAGCCTCAGATGGCCACACAAAAGCTGGGGCCAGGAGAGGCAGTGTGAAGTTGAGGTGTGGCTAAAGGCATGGCACACACACACCCAGCCCCCCCCCCCTCCTGCTCCTTCGAACACAGTTTGACTCTCCATTCAAGGAACACGTGAAGGTGCCTCAGGCCATGCCAAGAAAAGAAGGTTCCTTCTTATAGTTGCATGTGGAAGTCACATGCTCTCTTTAGGCTGTTTTGAGAAGCACAAAGGGAATGGATGCTTTCATATTGTATATTGTTTTATCCTGTGCTTTTTGGTTTTAATTTTTGTGAACCACCCAGAGAGCTTCGGCTACTGGGCAGTATAGAAAACAAACAAACAAACAAACAAAAATTAAACTGGAGGAAGAAAGAGGGTTAGTAGCTGGGATTCTAAGGCGTGGTCTGAGGCTACATGGTGCAGCTACCTCGCTGAAGAAGCTAAGCAGATTTGGGTCTGTAAGTACTTGGATGGAAGACTTCTTCTTGAGAACCCAACGTATGCCATCTTGGCTTCAATGGTGGAAGAAAGGTGGGATATAAATGTACTAACATTTAAATATGGAATTCGCTTCTACAAGATGTAGTGATGTCCACCAATTTGGATGGCTTTAAAAGGGGATAGGACAAATTCATGGAGGAGAAGGCTATCAGTGGCTACTAGTCCTGATGGCTATATGCTGCCTCCAGTATCAGAGACAGTATGCCTATGTACACCAGTTGCTGGAGAACATGGGTGGGAGGGTGCTGTTGCACTCATATCCTGATTTTGGGTTTCCTGTGGACAGCTGGTTGGACACTGTGTGAACAGAATGCTGGACTAGATGGACCCTTGGTGTGATCCAGCAGGGCTCCTCTTATGATCTTATGTAACATAAAAAAGGAAAAATAACATTTAAAAATCTTTTAGGGAGGCAGAGTTGAGCCCACCCACTGACAGCTACAGACACCTACCACATCTAGATAGGGATCTTCTAGAGTAGTACTTTTATCTGAGACCACCCTCAGGAGTGAGTATGCTGTTCTTTAAAGCATACCACACAGTTCAGAATAAGGTAGCTGTTTACTGTCAAGATGACACAGCAGTACCTACTTTGTTGAAGTCCAGTGGTCTGCCCAGTATGAGGGCTAGCATGGCCATGCCTTTTACACCATACATGGCTTCCTTTTCCTATTTGGGGCCAGCAGGATAAAGGAAAGGTGATTCCCTCTGCAGGTTTGTATACACTACAAAACTGAATCGGTTTCTAAACTGTTGAGCTGTTGAATGGCTTCTGACCAGACCCTGGAAAGCAGACCCCTGCAAAATCATACTTCCCAGAGTTCTTTGCAGGGCACCAGGACAATCAAACCAGTTTCAATTTGAAATGAAAATATGCTTCTTTAGGTCTGTAATTCTAGCTGATGAGCTTGGTGCTGTATCTTGGTCAGGACAGCAGAGAAAGATAATTTTGCATATGGGCCACTGAGCTTCCGCAACTTAGATAACTCTTTTAGAGTTTTGACTGTTCTGACTAAAACTCGGAGCTGATTCACTGCCCCACTGACATCGGAGCCACCAGCCTCCACTGGGTGTAGGCCCCATTGGACTTGGCATACCCCCCCCTCCACCCCCATACTTCATTCTTTAACCCTGCGCTATTTCAATTAAACAAGCACACTGAATAATAGAACACGGTTGTTCCAGACAAGGCAGCTTCAAAATCTTCCACAGAACAGTGCACAGGAGGATGTTGTGTCGCTGCTCAGAACTTATCGCTCGCTGAGTTTAGAGATGTTCTTCTCTGTCACTGCCAAACCCCATTAATGCACATGCTGAACATGATACACAAATCTCCATATTCACTTGGGCCAGGACGGTGTGTGAATTTACAGGTTGTTCTTGTTTCTGTTCTGCAGGCTTGCTATGAGATGATCTTGTATTTTTACCTCCATTATTTCAGAGAATGTCAAGGCAGTTCGTTTTATGTGCCTAGGAAAATTCACTGTTTGAGTACAGCAGGGGTGGAGCTAACCCAAATCCATGATGAGGAAAATGCACTCTGCACATGTTCTCTTGCTTGTCATGACTTCACTGCATCCTGCTGTAGAAATGTATCATTACACTCACCCCACTTCTCTGAGTGGTGAAAAGTTCCAGGGGTACAGTGCTTACCCAGATTTGGTTTCCTTCAAGGGAGGCCAATGGAGACTTATTGGTGTCTTGTAATATTTGCCTTTATTTACAATTACATAGGTGGAGGCACAGCTTCCAACAGACAGGTGAAATCCACTTCTCCCACTTCAGATCTCTAGGGAGACTGCCAGCACCCTAAGATGCTTACAGAGCCCAAACCCAGTTCTCTGTGTCACTCTCTCTCAAGGTGCAGCCTATTGTTCTTTTCACACAGAGACACCTTGCCTTCTCCCCCCAGGCTAGAGGAAGGGGAAGAGTTATCTCTTCTGATCATCACCTAGCCTTCTTAGCTCCCATGGAGACAGATCAACCCAACATCAGTATCTTTCGTCAAGTCTTAGAATGGGGAAGAGAACATCTTTTTCTGCCAAGGGCTGCATTTCCTCAGAAGTAAACTGTAAGGGGTTGCAGGCCAGAGTGTCAGGGTCAAAAGCAGTGGACTCATTCCTTTTCTCTCTTTCTGCCACTTCCTTCTCTCTCTTTCTCTTTCTGCCTCCCCTTCTCTCTCTCTCTCTCTGCCACCCCCTTCTCTCTCTCTCTTTCTCTCTGCCACCCCTCTTCTCTCTCTCTCTTTTCTCCCTTCCTCTGCACCTGACAGGGCTGCCGAGAAAGGGACAGATTGCTCTTGTCAGGAGTCTGAACTGATCGCTTGCAGAGGTTTTTTGAAATTAGGCCAAGAGCTGCTGGTTGCCCACTGTTGTCCTATATACTGGCCAGATATTGCCTCAAGACAACCCATGCTAATAGCCCTACTGGCAGAAAACTGACAGGAAATTCATAACAGTATTTATTTATTTCACACTTCTCCCACCCTCCCTTCAAGGAACTCAAGGGTGGTACATACAGGTTATTGCATACATACACAAGTGCGCATACATACACACCAACATCATTCTCACAATAACATGTGAGGCGGGTTAGGCAGCTAGTGGCTGCCCCAAGATTACCCAGTGAGATTCATGGCTGAGGGTGGAGCTAGACAGTATAAGAGAAACAGAGTTCCCCACCTTGTGTTTCTCTCAGTGCCAAATTCCATGTGATGTTAAATGTGTATTTACATTTAAGGCGTCTGTTTTAAACAATGCAATTAGTATTCAGACCTGATCCAAGGTCTCTCACCACCTGAGGTGGAAGCGAACACGTGCCACCGTATCACCGCCCTCTCCTGTCATGTGCATCCCTTCCCCTTACCTTTGCTGCCGCCACCACTGCATCATCAGCTTTTCCAGTTTCAGGTCTCTCACAAGAGCTCAGCCAGCTGGATCTCACGAGACCCAGGCAAACTCTCACAAGAGCCCTGCAGCTGCTTCTTCCACCACATGGCTCTCCATAGAGCCAATGCAGAAGCAAAGGTGAAGGTGCACAACAAGGGAAACAGAGGGCGGGTGGCTGCTCCAGAGAGCCCCACCAGCCGCTCTCTCGCCGTGGCAAATGCCATGGTGAGAGAGTGGCTGGCGAGCTCTGCAGAGCACCCACTGAAGGAGGAGGGGCAGTGGTCCCTTGCTCTCCCTTTCTTGTGATTTTTTTATTTTTTACTTTAAACAAGGCTTGGACTGGACAGCCCATCAAATAGAGGACACCTTCAAATAGAGGACTGTCCTTCACCAACTGTCCAAAATAGAGGACTATCTTCTGTACAGTAGGACACTTGGCCACTTCTTGCCCAAGCACCCTCAGAATCCTGGAGGTGCACTGTACAGGCCTCAGCCAGGCTCAGGCTGCATGTGCGTCCTTCCAGTTTCTAGTCATGTGATATAAGCCTCTCTTTTGCTAGAGGGTCCCTGGGAGATGGATATAAAGCAACACTGCAAACTGAGGGAATTCTGGGGAATATTCTTACCATTTGTGCACCCCACTCTCATCCACCCTTCACTGTGGTCCTCTACCTCCCACCTAGGGCCGGCCCAAGACATTTTGCTGCCTGAGGCGGATCATCAAATGGCACCTCCCAAGTCAAGGTACATAGTAGCCAAAGCCAGTGAAGTTATTTTGGCATCTGAGGCAGAAAATCACACTATCATTTCTCCTCCTCCCTGGAACTAAGTACACGACTACTACAACAAATAAAACATTAGCGTGCTGCCCTTTCACGACACTTAAGAATCAGCTGCCTCAGGTGGTCACTTCATTCTGCCTTATGGTAGGGCTGGCCTTGTTCCCACCACAAAGATCAAGGGGCCCTCCAAGTGCCAGAGAAGATGCCCACTGCCTCCAAAAACCTTGAGCCACCTCTGGCATGTGGCCTTGATCTGTGCACTATTCTCTGATACATTGGATTCTAAGGCTGAGGCAACAGCGAGCACCAATGAAACAGGCACTTTGGCTTAATTTCCCTTAGCTGAAGGTTGCCAAACTGTGTCTCCCCACACTCCCCTGCTTAGGTAAGCTCCCAGTGAGAGTCTGAAAACCTTTTACCTAAATATAGGCCATTAGAAGGCACTGTCCAAGGGGCCTTACTGGTTTTCTTTCTGCAGGCACAATAGAAGCTGCTCTTCTTAATTTTAAAATATTTTAATATGCCCTGGGATTCTGCATGTGTAAAAGGAAAGTGTCATAATTTCTGATGATTATAACCATGTAGATCTATAGTTATATACTTTTGCTGAATTTTTGCAATTTTCACTATTTCTTCTTTGTGGCTTACAGGAATGTCAACCATGGCTGCAAATGGTCTCTTATGAGTTAGCAGGCCTTATCTATACTGGGTTTTAAAGACATCTTGTGAAATCTAAGCATGCTGGAGGAAGCAATTCTGTGGGGTGATGGATTTCTATAAGCACAGAACAATCATTCCGGTATGGAACTAAAAGGGTTTGGTACAAGGTGTAGCTGGAAATGTAAAAGCTGGCAGCTTGTAAAAGCTAATCATTTCAGAGTGGCAGCTGTTAAAAAGAAATGTCCTGGCTAATTCCAGTTCTGATCATTATATTCTGTTTACTGCCTTCCTAGCTAAAGCATTTCCTGTTACTGGAAGGCTGGGTATGGAGCTGGGGAGTACTTGGCCTTCTCACCATTTAGGGGGTCCACTTTACTTTTTGGTGGCCCATTAATTTTTTTTAATCCAAGGTGTTGGAGAAAACAAAACTGGAAGAGCATGTCCTCCCCTCCAGCCCAGCTTGACCCTTCCTTCACAGAGGCTTACCCCATATGAGCCTGCTCCATCTCCTCTGCACATGCAACCTGATCCAGCGAGTGCTTTAGGTATGCAGGAGAAGACTTGTCGTGCATGCATACGATGGCTGCAACTGAAGGGAAAGGGATCCAGGGAGGCCCCCCTTCCATCAGCCTGGCTAGAACTTTCTCCATCTGCAGCCACTCCACCTGGTCCTTATGTTACCTCTATCACGTAACCAGTGGGGTAGTGGTACATTTTGAAGTGCAGGCACTTGTCATGACAGTCCCCACAGCCAGCCAGCCAGCCACACACACACACACCCAATGAGAGGCTAAAAATGCAGGCAGCTGCAGTGTTGATCCATATCAGCAAACCAGCTCTAGCAGTTTGCATGTCATAAGAATATAACATAAGAAGGGCCCTGCTGGCTGAAAACAAGGGTCCGTCTAGTCCAATGTTCTGCTCACACTGTGGCCAACCAGCTGTCAACCAGAAACCCAGAAGCAGGGCATGAGCGCAACAGCACCCTCCCACCCATGTTCCCCAGCAACTGGTGTACATAGGCTTACTGCCTCTGGTGCTGGAGGTATTACATAGCCATCAAGACCAGTAGCCATTGATAGCCTTTTCCTCCAGGAATTTGGCTAAGAGCAGGCCTTTTGTAAAGCTAAAGGGTCTTAATTGTCCATTCAAACCTAAACCCAAGGTATTTTGCATTACAACAGGGAATAATATATTGCTGCTGAGAAAATTCCCCCCCCCCCCAGCTATTGTGAGAATTGCACCTATGCTCAGAGGGAACAGGGAATTCTGGGGTGGGGGTGGGGGGCAGATGATATCGGCATCCCTGCCAATAAAAAAGCGCTGCGTCTCTGTGCACCCTGGGTACATCACTGCACATAACGTCATGTAAGAGTTGTGTTCTGCATTGGCTTATTGCCTCTTCCCACCCTGTTCCTTTTTCCTTTTGTATCATGTCTATTAGTTTGTAAGAGTCTTGTGGCACCTTAAACACGAACAAATGTATCCCTGCATGAGCTTTCATGAACATTGCCCACTTCATCAGATGCATGAAGTGTTAACCTCAAATTAGCAGAGCGAGTGCTATGGTCCATGGGATCACAAAAAGTCGGACACGACTGAACGACTGAACAACAACAACAATACACATGCCGGGGGTGGGGGAGAGATGAAAACTGTGTTGTCAGAGGGAACTGAAATGCAAAAAAGTGCAGCCAGTGATGACTATCTTAAGAGTTGCCATTCACAAAATGTTGGATGGTAACACAGACATCATTGCAATGGTGAGCCGATTAACATAAGTAGTGTGATAATATTTAAACAAAAACCCACTTTTGTCCTTGATCCAACAACAGAAATAGAGTTGAACCTCTTGATGAAGTATACCTCAGCAATTTCACATTGGTATCTGTCTTTGAAATTCCTTCATTCAAGAATGGCCACTTTAAGGTCATTCACAGAGTGTCCTTGAAGGCTGAAATGCCCCCCAACCCCCAACCCCAGTTTCGAAACGTGGTCACTGCTTATGGCAGATTTGTGTCAGTTTATTCCTTTGTGTAGAGACTGCCCTGTTTGTCCTACGTAGAATACACTAGGGCATTGCTGGCAAATGATGGCATATATCACATTAGAAGATGAGCAGGTATATATGACCCCCTGATGCTGTGGATGGCATTATTAGGTCCTGTGTAATAGTGTTGCCAGGGAAGATACGGGGGCAGAGTTCACATCTGTGTCTGGCTGGGTCTGGTTCCTGTGTCTGTATCTCGGTTGCAAGGTCTGTTGTTGCTGGTGAGTATCCTTTTTAGTTTGGGCAGCTGTCTGTAAGCAAGTACAGGCTTGTGTACTACCAACCAAAGCTTGTGAGAGGGCAGTGTCATTGTCCAGGATGGGTTGTAGATCACTGATGGTGTGTTTGAGTGGTCTTAGCTGGGACCTATAGGGGCCAACATGAGGTGTTCTGTTGTTTTCTCGTCTGGGTATGTCCTGTAGTAGTGTATGCCTGGGTATTGGCCTGGCCCTGTTGATCTGTGTCTTTGAGATGTGTTGGACTACAACTCCCATCATTCCCAGCCAGAGGCACCTGTTGAGCTAATAACTGTGACCAGGTGACCTGTGTGCCTACTGCTCAGTCTGATGACCAGATGCTAGCTGTCAATGAGCAACTTCAAGGCCCCCTGCTTTCCTTTCTTATGGCTTTTTATGGTTCTTTATCTTTAAAACTGATTTGGACTGGACAGCCTTCAGACAGAGCCTATGTAAAATAGGACACCTGGCCACCCTAAGTCTCACATTGCCAGTGGTGGATCTACATCTGCTCTGGCCTGGGAGAACAAGATGTTCCTAATACTTTTCACAGATTACTTGACCTGTTGTTTGTTCACATTCTCTCAATTTTACTTGGTCTCAAACATCTACTGGAAAAACAAGCATGCTCACGTAAGGGAATGCAGGGCTGACTCCACCTTAATTTTTTTACCCCCATTTCAAAACTGTGTGTGTGTGTGTGTGTGTGAGAGAGAGAGAGAGAGAGAGAGAGAGAGAGATCACTGTGGTTATCTGAACGGAAAAGACTTTCATTTCACTCTCTTAAATTCCTAAATCTTTCATGATTTAGACGCTGGATTAAGCACACTTTCCCATCCTATTTGACAGCCGGAAGAGAGCAGCCCATCCTGCAAAACCCTCCTGCACTCTTCTGAACAATATCTCCCATCAGGAGAGCTCTGAGGGAGGAGCTTTGTGAAACCTAATCATCCCTCCTCACCCCTAGCGAGATTGTTATCTTCATTCCACAGAATGGGAACCTCCATGCTGGTCTGGAGAAGTCACCTTGTACTGTACTTGCATGCACTCTGTACCCAGCATGGAGATAACAAAACTTGTGTTCCCACTGTTGCCTTATTCTTTAAGGGCACAGCCAAAAGTTACCCACCGAACTTTAAAAACATAATTATATTTTAAAATTTTAAAAATAAAAATAAAAAGATGGACAAAAAGACCGTATGGTATTCATCTTTAAACCAGCGTTGAACTGGACAGGCTTTCAAATAGGGGGCACCTTCAAAAATTGGACTGTCCTCTGTAAAGCAGGACACCCTACCTCAGACTCTGGCTTGTCTACTCTGGTAGGGGATTACTTGCTCATCTATGGCTGGTCCAACCTAGTTAAAGAAAAGGAAAGCCACTGTCTTATTCCTGAAAGGACTCTCTTAAGAGTTAGGCAATCCAGGCACTCCTTAATTTGCGTATAAGAGGAGTGATTCACCTTCTTTTGCTGGAGTGCAGCCAATGCTGATGGGGTCAGACGCAAGCAGGAGTCAGATGCAAAGGATAAATCAAGTTCTTCTGCCCATGTGTAGCTGTATCAGCAGTTTAGAAGAATCTGATGTTACTTAAAAAACAAAATAAAAAAAACAGAAACAGCAAATGAGAACATTGGAGTGAGAGTGCAGATGGTCACCATTATAAACTTAGCTCTGCCAGCCACCATTGTTCCAGCTGTTTGAAGCGGGGAGGGGGCTTGTCATGCCTCCCCATGACGATAAGCCATGCTACATTTCGCAATATTTTTGGAATACAGACACAGCGTTTGTTAGGAATCTGGAAAATAAAGCAGAAGCATCGTTCATTTTTCTGACTTTGGTGGAAAATAGAGCCTTTAAAGATCCCAAAAGCCGTTTTTCAAAAAATGACCATGAACATAATCAACTCAAGGCTTACTTCTAATGCTGACAAAGCAGCATATTCTGGAAGACACAGCAAACTAACCACCGTATCTTCAAAGCTCTTACACTAATGAGGTTCACTGAAGCAAAGGAAGCTTGTATAACAAAAATACTTGGAGGGTTGTAGCTTTATGATATTTTTGTATCATCATCATCATCCAACACCACATCCCATGATATTGTACCATGATATTTTGGGAATAGCATGATATTTTGGGAAACTCACATTCAATGCCAGTACGTCAGAACCAGGAAAGCGATGGTTACCAGGGTGGGAACAAACCAGGATCTGAAACCACAATTTGAAGTTATGCGCAGATCCTAACTTGTTCTGAACTGGTAACCATTGTTTCCCAGTTCAGATGCAATAAGAAACAATGGTTACTTAACCCAGGAAGCTTTCAATCACAATGCACTGAAATTGAGGAGGGAGGGGCAGCATACACAGGCAAAAACTGAGATATATTATGTCTGAATTGGGCAATATACCTAGGTAGGTAGGTAGGTAGGTAGGTAGATAGACAGACAGACAGACAGACACACACACACACACACACACACACACAGTGACAGAGAGAGACAGACAGGCAGTGACAGAGAGAGAGAGAGAGAGAGAGAGAGACTCCAGAGATGAAACTGCATCATGCAATAAGCACACAGACATCAAGAAGTTATATAGCTTTTAAGCTAAAGAAAATGTGGCAGGTATTAGCACAGTTGCTACATAACTTGTTGGAAAGTGTATCTAACAAAAATGGAGACAACACAAACATCCAGTAATGTTTCCAAACTTTACAGGGTTTTTATTAACTGAACTTCTTTTTTCTTTTCTTTATTCAGATTTCACCTATGCTAGACCAGATATGTACTGGGCCATTGTATCAGGAACATTCAGAAGAGTTTCTGTTGCATTGGGTTCCCCTCCTCACCGCCCCTCCCACTTGCCATCTAATACTTCAGAGTCTACAGCTAATGCTTTTATCAGATCTTGGATCTAAGTCCCTATGCTGCCCAGCCCTTTTTAATATGGGGTACAAGTTGGCCACATTATTTGGCTTTGCTTGGAACACAGCCTGCAATGTTGGCTACATAATGTATAGTCTGTCTGTCTACTGTGGAACATAAGGAGAATGGCTGTGAAGTTCTTCTGATGCAAGTTTATCATCAGTTGTGCACCCACATGATTGATGTCTTCAGCCCTTTCTCCTTGTCCCAGCAGTGCCCTCACTTGTCTTTGTGGGTCTTGCACCCCATATCTGTGGGCTGTTTCTTACTGAACCTGGTCTTCTGTTTGCATAGCTGAGTGGTAGGCAACAGGATCCTGATGGCCACTATTAGAAAGGCAAACTATTCAGAATAAAGGCCTTTCTGATCTCTTTTCTTTTTTCCCCTTTTCTTTCCTGTCTTGACTTCTCTCTCTCTCTCTCTCGCTTTTGCTTTCTAGTTAGTTGTCAGAAAAGAAAGAGGCAAGACTTTCCACACACACATATTTATTTGTTTGTATGTTTTTATTTATTCGTTTATTTAGGGTGCAATCCTATTCAGATTGGCGTCCGCCTCCAAACTCGGAAGTGACCGCCGATCCAATGCAGGACAGGAGAAGCACAGAGGGAATCGTTCCCTCCGTGCTTCTCCTGCTCTGCATTTTAAACTAGACAGCCGATTGCGGCTGTCTAGCCTTGGGAGGGCAGAGTGGGGGAGGAGGCTGCTGTACGACACATTGGATGTGCTGTACAGACATTTCCACCCTCCCCACCCCAGAACGCCCTCCGGAAATGCCCCTTTTTGGCTGGTCTGCACTCCTCTTGTGAGTGTGGAGCACGGGGCTGTTCCGCACTGCCTCCGAGGCAGCATAGAAGTGGGGGGAAGTCAGTGCTCTGGGAACCAACCTCAGAGTGCGGGCTCTGAGCTCGGTTCCCGGATAACATGATATCCTATGGCTGTCTAGCCGCTGTCTAGCAGCCATAGGATTGCTTCCTCCATTTCTATACCACCCAACAGCCAAAGTTCTCTGGCCAGTTCACAAAAATTAAAACCACAGAGTGCAGCATAAAACAATATAAAATACAAAAGCATAAAACCACACTATAACAGTACTAGCAGAATAAAACCTAGCAGCAATGCAGAGGTTTAAAATACAGATTAAAAAAAAACAGAGCTAAAAGATTAGGAAGCTAAAATGCTAAAATACTGGAAGAATAAAAGGGTTTCACCCAACACCATACACATGCATGCACACACACGCATACATCCCACTTATTATTTTTTAAGCTATTCAGTTCAATTAATGAATTTTACCTTGAGCTCCATCCCCAGAACCACTGAAAACAGCTAGACTCTGTCCCCATGTCTGCTCCAAACCACTAGGAGCCCATCTACACCCGGCTTTTACTCTGGGGCAGGTGCAAGTCGAGGTCCCTCATGATAGATGATGCAGTCGCAACTTCGCAGCCATCTATGGTTTTCGCTCGGAAGATGTGAAGTTCCAAGGAGTCGTTTTGCTACAATGCTTTTCATTTACTACGGGTTTCCTCGTGCTTGTGAGCCATCTGTCCCTTCAAAACTGACTTCACATTTTGCAGTGCGCGTGTTGTAGGCATGCATAGTGCCTTCGTCACTCTGTGAGGCCTGTTTGCTCCCCCCATCCCTTCGCAGCTGAACAGCTACAGAGGCACAGAGGGGCGTTTTCATCTATTTAATCACACTTTCGCACATTTTTTCAGCTTCGTATCTTCGTGATGGTAGGTTTTGGACTCAGTACCCAAGGGCCGGGGGGTGAGGGTCTTGGGGAAGGACCAGCATCATTCTGGCCACCATTTCGGAGCAATGGCTAAGCATGTGGTGCTCACGCTTCTGAGTGCGAACCATCGCGAGAGTCTCAGGCTGGGGAACTGAAAAAAACCGATGGCGTGGAAATAAAGGAGCACAAAAACCCATTTTTTACCTAAAATAGGATAGAAAGACACAGCTTCGTTGTTGTTGTTGTTCAATCATTAAGTCGTGTCCGACTCTTCGTGACCCCATGGACCAGAGCATGCCAGGCCTTCCTGTCCTCTGCTCTCTCCCGGAGTGTGCTCAAGTTCATATTCATTGCATCGGTGATGCTATCTAGCCATCTCATCCTCTGCCGTCCCCTTCTCCTTTTGCCGTCAATCTTTCCCAGCATCAGGGTCTTTTCCAGTGACTTTTCTCTTCGCATTAGGTGGCCAAAATATTTGAGCTTCAGCTTCATTATCTGTCCTTCCAAAGAGCAGTCAGGGTTGATTTCCTTTAGGATGGACTGATTTGACCTCCTTGCAGTCCAGGGGACTTGTAAGAGTCTTCTCCAGCACCACCGTTCGAAAGCATCAACTCTTCGGTGCTTAGCCTTCCTTACAGTCCAGCTCTCACAGCCATACGTTGCTACTGGGAAAACCATAGCTTTGATTATATGAACGTTTGTTGGCAAGGTGATGTCTCTGCTTCTTACTATGCTGTCTAGGTTTGCCATAGCTTTCCTCCCAAAGAGCAAGCGTCTTTTAATTTCATGGCTACAGTCACCGTCTGTGGTTATCTTGGAGCCCAAGAAAATAAAATCTGTCACTGCTTCCATTTCTTCCCCTTCTATATGCCAGGAAGTGATGGGGCCAGATGCCATGATGGTAGTTTTTTTTTAATGTTGAGTTTCAAACCAGCTTTTGCACTCTCCATTTTCACCCTCAACAAGAGGCTCTTTAGATCCTCTTCGCTTTCTGCCATTAGGGTGGTATCGTGTGCGTATCTGAGGTTGTTGATAATTCTCCCAGAATTATCAGAAAGACACAGCAGAGCCCCTCAAATACAAAACAGCCACTGAAGTGTTGTACCCCCACACTCATGGGACTGCAGAGCTGCTCATTTCAGGATAATGGGCGGGGAGGCACGGCGAGTCTGCTAGGGAAACGCGCAGTACCTCACAAGTGTATCGCAGGGCATGCTGATTCGAAGCTACATTGCTGCGCAGTTGCGATGGGGTGGGGGTCAAAGCAGTGCCATATAGATGGGGCCTAGGTTTCTGATCCCATCCAACCAGGCTCTGCCTACTCCTGGCTCAGCACCCAGGCCCACCTGGAGTTCACCCCCATCCAGGTACCAGATTTTTTTTATTTCAAGAGCTGGCAGGTACTGTATATCAGTGATGATGAGGGCTATGGATTCCCTTTCCAAACCAGAAGCACTAGACATGGGCTTTATTCTACTTTAACGGAGTTAATAATTGGGATACCAAGAGTTGTATCCAATGTTAGTCTAACTTAAGTCCCATTCATTTCAATTGGTCTACTTTAAGCAGGAGTAACAGTGGCTACAACACCAACTCTCCCAACTGGGTAAGTTACCTGTGAGATATAGGGAAGGCTTTTTTGGCTGCTGTTTACAGAAACAGTGGGCACGGGTGTGATCTTGTAGCTCTCTGAGATGATGATAGTGAAAAGAGGTCACAGTGAGTATTATTTCTGTTGAGCAGAAATCATGAGAACCCCCAGTGAAAAGGTGGGACAACAACAGCAAAATCGTCTCCTACATGTCCTTATCCTGCTTCTTTCTCCTCCCTGCCTGTCCAGCTCATTTTCAGTGTTAAAACGGCTCACACACCCTTCCCTGAACACCTCTGGAGGATAAATACCAGACGCAATACCAGCATTTCAACCTTCCCCTGGTAGGGGCGGAGCCCCCATGGAAAGAGAGGCCCTTGCAGGTTCTGGGTTTGCCAGCTTGTCTGAACTGGCCTGCGAATAAAAACAAGCACCAGCCTTTGGTGTGTTTCTCATGGTATGCTACAAATATTGATGTTATTTCAACATACACTAGCTGGCCTCTCCTTCTCTCTCTCCCTTACTTTTTTTTTAAAAAAAATTAATCATGCTGTAAGTTGAACCAGTGAGCATTTTTTCCTTGTAAGAAGCAGAGGTAAGCATCAGTGTTGCACAGGAAGTGACTCTAGCTGCAGCAAATCTGTACTTGCTTTGCAAGAGAAAAGCTGGGAAGAATGAATATTTACCCAGTGGCATCAATTTCCTGTTTAATAGTCTCCAAAAAAACCGTTGGGGGGGGGGAATGCCCCAAAGCGTAGATGTATGTATATAGGACAGACATCCTATTTGGGTGGAAAAGAAAATCTAGGGCCTCTTTTGTAAGTAAGATAGGAAATTGATGTACTTTTAGTGGACAATTGCCTGCACCAGTCTCTTACTACAGATTTCACCTTTAGAAACAATGACCACAATGCAGCCAGAGTTAAACATTTTGAGGCCCCTTTTATTTGAGTAAGGAAGAGATAAACTTGCTTTATTGTCTCTCACCTTTTGAGATCAAGAGCGTTTAAAGGTATTTCATGGGCTTGACTCTGTGCCTCCCAAACTGATACCTGCAAGCACAATGTGAACCCAGATGATACAATCAATGATGCAAGTTCAAAAACCTTTGAAACTGTAAACTGTGCGGTTAACTGGGATGTCATGTTCAGTTCTGAGCCCCACGGTTCAGGAATGGTGTTGGAGACATAGAGTGCGCCCAGATATAGGGTGGCCATGGAATCATAGAATCTAACAGTCAGGAAGTTTTTTCTGATGTTCAGCCAGAATATGGTTTCCTGTAACTTGAGCCCATTATTCCATATCCTGCACTCTGGGAAGATCGAGAAGAGATCCTGGCCTTCCTCTCTGTGACAACCTTTCAAATACTTGAAGAGCACTATCATATCTCCCCTCAGTCTTCTCTTCTCAAGGCTAAACATGCCCAGTTCTTTCAGTCTCTCTTCATAGGGCTTTGTTTCCAGTTCCCTGATCATCTTTGTTGCTGAACCCTCTCCAGGTTGTCTGCATCCTTATTAAAGTGTGGTGCCCAGAACTGGACACAGTACTCCAGATGAGGCCTAACCAGTGCTGAGTAGAGGGGAACTAGTACTTCCCGGGATTTGGAAGGTATGCTTCTATTAATGCAGCCCAAAATAGCCTTTGCCTTTTTTGCAGCCACATCACATTGTTGGCTCATATTCAGCTTGTGATCGACAACAGTTCCAAGATCCTTCTCGTTTGTAGTGTTGTTGAGCCACGTATCCCCCATCTTGTAACTGTGCATTTGTTTTCTTTCTCCTAGGTGCAGAACTTGCCATTTATCCCTATTAAATTTCATTCTGTTGTTTTCAGCTCAGCGCTCCAGTCTATCAAGATCACTTTGAATTTTGTTTCTGTCTTCCAGGGTATTAGCTATCCCACCAAATTTTGGTGCCCTGCTTTACAAAAGACAGCCCTCTATTTTGGGGAGCTGGCAGAGGACAGTCCTCTATTTGAAGGTGTCATCTTGGCTGTCCAGTCCAAATCTGGTTTAATGTCAAAGAACCAGAAGGACAGAGAGCAGCAGGGGCCTTAAAATTGCCCATCAGCAGTTAGCACCAGGAGAGCAGACTGAGCAACTGCATAAGTCACCTAGCCAGTCATCTTCACTACTGTGAGATGTCCTATATTTCAATTTAAATAAAAGTTATTTCTAAATTTGCACTTTTAGATATATGTTTGCATACACACATGATGTGCAAGTGGGTGTCCTCTTTTTGGGTGATGCATTTCCTCTGTTTTGGCAATGTGTAAGTGGCCACCCTGTTTATTGTGTAATTGTGCTGCCTCATTTATGGAATGTTATGATGGTCCAAATGACGTCATCTTCTACTTTTAACCCTCCCCTGTTTTCCCACTGCTTCTTCCGTCTTGTTTCTTTCCACAAAAAATCCACTAAGGAAGAAAAGCATTTTATTTATTTATTTATTTATTTTATTACATTTATTTTATTTTATTACATTTACGTATATCTCGCCTTTTCTCCTCCTTAAGGAAGCCAAGGCAGCATACATAATCCTCCTCCTCCTCTCCATTTTATCTTCACAACAACAACCCTGTGAAGTAGGTTGGGCTTAGAGTCTGTGACTGGCTCAAAGTCACCCAGTGAGCTTCATGGCCGAGCGGGGACTAGAACCCAGATCTCCCGACTCCAAGTCCAACACTCTCGCTACCACACTAGAAGCCAGGCCTCACCCAACGTACGTTGCCGCCTCAAGTGAGCCCAGGGCCACTGCCACCCTCCTGTTTGCTCACCCACCTGCTTACTTCACCCTTGTGCTAGCTTGCTCCCTCCCGCCCACACCTTCTGCCCCTTTCCAGCCATGGGGGTCCCATGAGAACTAGGCCAAAACTCACAAGAGAGCTCAGGCAAACTCTTGTGAGAGGTCAAAGGAGTTCGGCTGAGCACTCACGATGCCCCCGCAGCCACAGTAAAGAGGCACGCACAACAGCAGGTTGCTCCAGAGAACTCCGCCAGCTAATCTCTTGCTGTGGCAAATGCCACAATGGGAGAACGACTGACAGGGCTCTCCAGAGCACCCACTGGGAGTGGTGAGGAAACAGCAGCAGGCCTTGCTAGCAGGGACAGGGCAGGGGGGAGAACAGTGCAATTCGCCATTCTTCCCGCTCTGCTGTCTGATGCGGGCACATCAGCCTGCGTGATGGTAGGGCCAGCCCTGCTAGAAGCCCTCTGTCTGGAAGCACCCATAAGGAAAGATTCAGTGAAGAACCACAAGATGAGGCCTTCCAGAGCAAAGATGGGCAGCAGGAAGATTGTTTTGCTCCAAATGGGCCACCAGCCAATTTCTGGTTCCTGCTGATGGCTGGGATTCCTGCAAGTGCACTTTTTATGTCCTTGAGCAAGAATTGCGTTTTTGGGATGACTTAATGCAGATTGGCATGCTTGCTTTGGAAACTTAAATCACATCAGGGTACAGGGATTCTCCCTAAAAAATAAATAAAAGGTAGACCACAGAGCAAGGTGAAAGTGAGCCAGCCCCTGGCCAAGAGGAGGGCTAGATGACAAATCAAGTGAGCAAAAGCTGAAGGAGCTGGGTGTGTTTAGCTTGAGGGGGAAAGGCTAAGATAGGATAGGTTAATGGTTTCAAATATTTGAAAGGATGTTGAAATGAAGAGGTGAGACAGTCTTTCACGCTGCCCACCACTGACAGGATGGGATGCTGAATCCACAAGGAGGGGGCTGTATGTGTCAAACATCAGGGGAAATGTTCTCATTGTAATAAGAATGACTCAGGGCCAAATTAGACATGATGGCAGCACTCCTGTTTGTTTAAACCTCCGTCTGTCTGAATCGATTATGAAGTGGGTGTACGTGTTTCCAATTTACAAAGCAAAAGGGACACACATTATCCCCCCACCCTGGCGCAGTGTAGATTATCTTATATTAAAGGTGCAATCCTATGCATGTTTAAACCGAAAAAAGGCCTAAGCATGCATAGGATTGCACCCTAAAAAAATCTTCATACTGCACATTTTGAGTAAGTAAAACCTTGCCTTAAAAAGCATTTTCTCATTCGAAAAGAGAAAATGTTCCATAGGTTCGTTTGTTTTTTCCGTGTTCCCCAACATTTCCTATTTTTCTGTTGGAAAACCTGGGGGGGGGGGTCCTGGCAGAGGAACAGGAAGAAGACTTTTTCCTGATTGTTTTTCATGGGGGTGGGCTTCATATCTCTACTCAGGATACAGGGATGGGTGACCTTGATAGGAAAAATGACACACAGGGACTGGGGGAAGCTAGGTGCCTCTTTCTCTCCCCACTTGCACTGTTCTTCTTATGCGATCTTCTGCACGAGGCTGCAGCTTCCTGTGCTTGTTGCGTGCATGTGCGTGTAGGCTGGGGCAGGGGCAAGCAGGGAAAATATTAATATAACTGAGCATTTTGTTTAGTTTGACCCTCAGCTACTCTGCTACACTAGTTCTCTCTGTAGGATTGCCAACTGCTCTGGCTTGCCCAGGACAGTCCTGAAAGTCATAGTAATGTCCTGAATTTATTAAAGCAAAATACTCATTACTCATTTATCATAAGGAACTGACAGTGCTTAAGATATATACAGAAAGAGAAACACACTGTGCGCCCAAGCTCTTTGGAAACACACGCTCTGTACTTCAAAACCAGTATACTCCCTGTGCAGAGTGCTCTGTACACATGCACGGATCGCACACTTCAGACTCAGTTGCTACTCTTGTCGTTGCTGTGAAATAATCACGTTTTGAGGGCTCCACTCACAGCTTTGTGTGGGTTGGCAAATGAAGAATGCTTTGCCTGAATGTCTAAGAAAACGAACTGAGGCCGTACTAGCACTTCACTGGAATCCTTTTCTTTCGGGTAAGTGCCCCCCTTTCCCCTCCATAAGCTCAATCAAAGTTGGCAATGCCTTGGGCCTAGCTGGACACAATGGGGGGACATGTGGTGGGCACCAACTCATGTCTCCTCCACATGTCTCCTCATTAATGTCTAGTGCAGGAGTCCACAACCTTTTTGGGTTGGTGGGAATTTTGAGAGTGTTGTAGGTGCTCTCACAAAATGGCTGCCATGGGGAGGGCCCCCTACCCCTACCCTCTGCATCGGTCTCTCTTGTCTCTCACCCTTCCTGCCCACCTGCTCACTCTATCTCCCCCCCCCGCCCCACGTCATCTTCTGCATTGCCACCCTCTCTGCAGGGTGGGAAGCTCTCTGAAGAGTCACATCGGAGCTCTCTGAAGAGTCACATCGGCTAGCAACGAGGAGGGAGGACCCTGGAGACTGCCTGTACTGCAGGTGATTTCCAGGGACACTTCCTCCCACAATGCCTGATTCTAAGGAAGGATCCCTCAGAGCAAAGCCTTTGGGCCTGGTGGCCTCTCTGAAGAGCCATGCCTGCTGCTTTTCTGGCCAGTGCAGCTCTTCAGAGAACTCGGCCACCTGCCGATTTGCTCTGAGATGATCTGCAAAGTGGGCAACAGGGGAGGGCGGGAGTGGGGTTGGAGTCACGGCAGTGGTGGCAGTGGTGACAAAGGGAGGGAATGTGGTGGGGGCAGGTCCTCCTGGGGGTGGGGAGCAAGCAATTTGCCACTTCTCCCGCTCCACAGTCTGAGGCATGGGCTTCACCCTGCTTCATGAGAGGGACGGCCCTGGGCTATCAATGGCTACTGCTCATGATGACTATATATTACCTCCAGTATCGGAGGCCGTATACCTCTCAATACCAGTTCTAGAGAATATGAGCAGGAAGGTGCTATTGCACTCCTGTCCTAATTATAGGCTTTCCATGGGCATCTGGTTGGCCACTGTGGGAACAGAATGATGTACTAGATAGACCTTTGTTCTGATCCAGAATGGCTCTTCTTATGTTCTTATGTCTCACCCATTCCAGAGAGGTGTTGGTGACATGTTTTATGTCAGTTTGTTACCTCTGCCTTTCTGCTTTACCTGCCCATCCATGAAGGCTCCTACAGTGCCATGTCACTGAAATATTTAATTTAAAAATATATAATGAGCACTCCACAACCTTATCTATCAAGCCTATCTAACTCCCAAGAAAGTCTTGTCAGAACCCTGTCTTTGCATGCTTTTAAACAGGCTCTTAAGACCATTATATTCTGGTGGGCAGTTTTTTCATTGGGCCGTCGATATGTTTTTATTCTGATGATGATTATATAGTTTTTATATGGATGTTTTATGATGCAGTTTTACTGCTGTTTGTTTTATGGTTAGGTGTTTTACATTTTCTTGTGATCTGTATTTTTATTGTAAGCCATCTTGAGCCTGATTTTATCATAGGTGTTATCACTTCCGGATAAATAAAAACTTCGTCAGTCCTCCTCATCCTTGGAGCAGCAGCTGCAGAAACACTGGATCCAACGCTGCCCAAACTGGGAAGCAAGAGAAGGGGAGAGGAGGGGGGTGAGGCAAGCTTAAAGACCCCACCCTCTCTTGAGGAATTTAGCACTGGTATTCTTATCCGAAGGACCTGGTAAGGAACCCTTTTTTAAAAAAAGGTTGAGATTCTATCAATCAGCAGTTTGACAGGAAAACGGGAAGAGGATTGGAATTAAATCCAAACCACCGGCTGAACAAACCACCTGCCAACTTGTGGAATTTTAATATTTTTAAAAGAGCTCTTCATGTGCTCTGTTGGATAGGGACACCAATGCTAAATTCCTCAATGGTAAGTTAAACTAAACAACATAAGGTGATGATTAAGTCTACTTGATCAAAACTAAATTTGTTCCCCCCCCTTAAGATTTTATGATGGCAATCCATACGTCTCTTCTACCATATAAAAACGTATATATGTCTAAAGACAGCCATAGATAGATGATAGATAGATAGATAGATAGATAGATAGATAGATAGATAGATAGATGGCTGTCTTTTTGGAAAGGCAGGGTAAGTTTTTATTGTAGAATTTTATTGTTTTAAACTGTTTTATTGTATGCTGTACATCGTCCAGAGTGGCTGGGTGACCGGCCAGATGGGCGATTAATAAATTTAATAATAAATAAATAAATAAATGGGCTCAAGTTCATCTTCCATCTCTGATCAAATGGATGGTAGAGGACAGAAGGGAGAGAGTTATGGGGGAGAAACTGGGGCTGTTCACACAACACGCTAACTCACACATTGATTGAGTGTGGGCTGTTGTTGAACTGTGGGTTGTTTGTTGAACCATGGGTTAGCATCTTGTCTAAACCCAGGGTATTTTCTGCAAAGTGGCTTGTTAACCACCTTGAACAACCCAGCAACAAACCATGAGTTCTTAAGGTGGTTCATACAAGAACAATAAACCACATTGTATGTTTAACAAGCCACCCTGTGGAAAATATCCAGGGTTCAGACAACATAATTCAACAAACAACCCACAGTTGAATGACAACCCATACTCTACCGCTGAAGGTGTGTTTGGATGATCGTACAGGGGGAAGAAACCATCATGGCTTCTCCCCGCCATTTGCATAATCCCCGCGATGCAGCACAGTTTGGTGTGTCGTCTGAACCCAGTGTGCGGCACAGCGGGGGTGGCTCCGTACCCACCCTGCAACCTCTACTGCATGTCATGGGTTGTAGAGTGGGTACAAAGCCACCCCCACCGCGTCGTGCTCCGGGTTTAGATGACATGCCAACCTGCACTTAGTGCTGTGCTGAAAATTTCTCCCACATCTTTTTCAACCATTCTCATTCAACTTGATAGAAAAGAAATGGCTTTCGAAAAGAATTTCAAAGGAGAAGAAATTTCAGAGGAATTCTCATGGGCTGGGTCCAGGGTTCTTGTGTTTACCTTATTTAAGAGGTGGCTGAGGAGTGTGTATGGGTGTCCTGTCTTTCATTGTACAATCATCTCTCAGGACCTGCCTTAGAGACAAGAGATATCCACAATCACCCCTTAGAAATTTTATTCACTTGGAAGATTCTGGGGAAGGTGCTGAACCCTAAAGAATGACAAGTACAGCTGAGCCAAAATTGTTCAGAAAACATTTTTCTCAGAAATGTCCTGAGATTTATCTTTTCTTACCCAATTAGAAACAAAAGGCCACTTTCCAGAACTTCCCCAAATGCTCTTCCTCATTTTTGGTGGAGTTTGCCTTCCCTCTCCCCCCTCCTCCAACACCAATGCCCTGGAACAATGCTAGGTGTGTGTGTGGGGGGTGGAGAATGCAAAATGGGGGCCAGGCTGCCAACACAGTTGCTGCTGTTGCCACTTGCAGTGGCAGTGCAAATAACCTAAAAACCCTTACAAAAAAAGAAAGAAGCTGGGCTACAACCCTCACCAATGGTGAGCTGTACCTGTGAGAAATTGTTGGAGAGTTTCTCCTCCCACTGGAGAAATTTGGTGAAATTGTCTCCCCAATTTCTCTGCCCACAGATAGGGTGGAGAATTTCAAGGTCATCTGCACACAGCTCTAACCTGCACATCATGGGGGATTATGCCAATGAAGGTTGTGAGTGTGGCACGCGTGGGGGTGGGGGGAGAAGCTATGATGGCTTCTTTTCCCTGCGCGATCGTCCAAACCTAGTCCCTGTCTGGATTAGCATGTTGTGTGAACAGCCCCTGTGTATGGAGTACTTTGAAAAGTTCAAATGTGTCATGTAACCAGAGTCTAGACAATATGCAATTATAAATTGATCTGTGGTTCTAGTGCAAATACAGGATTAGGAAAAATAAACAGATGCTTTTTTCTGGTCACCTGGAAGCCAAATTGTTTACATCTTTAGCAGCTTTAACATAAGAAGCCAGATATGCACAGTACACCGTGCGAGTAAGGAGTGGCCAGAGGGAAGCAGTGGACTAAGAACCAGGAAGACTGAGCCTAACTCTGGGCATTTCTTTGCTGTTGTTGCTGTTCAGTCGTTAAGTCGTGTCCGACTCTTCGTGACCCCATGGACCATAGCACGCCAGGCCTTCCTGTCCTCCGCTCTCTCCCGGAGTGTGCTCAAGTTCATATTCATTGCATCAGTGATGCTATCTAGCCATCTCATCCTCTGCCATCCCCTTCTCCTTTTGCCTTCAATCTTTCCCAGCATCAGGGTCTTTTCCAGGGAGTTTTCTCTTCGCATTAGGTGGCCAAAATATTTGAGCTTCAGCTTCAGTATCTGTCCTTCCAATGAGCAGTCAGGGTTAATTTCCTTTAGGATTGACTGATTTGACCTCCTTGCAGTCCAGGGGACTCTTATGTCTCCTCCAGCACCACAGTTCGAAAGCATCAACTCTTCGGAACTCAGCCTTCCTTATAGTCCAGTCCAGCTCTCATAGCCATACATTACTACTGGGAAAACCATAGCTTTGATTATACGGACCTTTGTCAGCAAGGTGATGTCTCTGCTTCTTACTATGCTGTCTAGGTTTGCCATAGCTTTCCTCCCAAGGAGCAAGCGTCTTTTAATTTCATGGCTACAGTCACCGTCTGCAGTGATCTTGGAGCCCAAGAAAATAAAATCTGTCACTGCTTCCATTTCTTCCCTTTCTATATGCCAGGAAGTGATAGGGCCAGATGACATGATCTTCGTTTTTTTAATGTTGAGTTTCAAACCAGCTTTTGCACTCTCCACTTTCACCCTCAACAAGAGGCTCTTTAGATCCCCTTCGCTTTCTGCCATTAGGGTGGTATCGTCTGCGTATCTGAGGTTGTTGATAATTCTCCCAGCAATCTTAATTCCGACCTGTGATTCATCCAACCCGGCGTTTCTCATGATGTACTGTGCATATAAGTTAAATAAGCAGGGTGACAATATGCAGCCTTGTCATACTCCTTTCCCAATTTTGAACCAATCGGTTGTTCCATGTCTGGTTCTTACTGTTGCTTCTCGACCCTCGTACAGGTTTCTCAGGAGACAGGTAAGGTGGTCTGGTATTCCCATCTCTTTAAGAATTTGCCAGAATTTGTTGTGATCCACACAGTCAAAGGCTTTAGCGTAGTCAAAGAAGCAGAAATAGACATTTTTCGGGAATTCTCTTGCTTTCTCCATGATCCAGCAAATGTTGGCGATTTGATCTCTAGTTCCTCTGCCTCTTCGAAACCTAGCTTGTACTTCTGGTAGTTCTCAGTTCACATACTGCTGAAGCCTAGCCTGTAGGATTTTGAGCATTACCTTGCTGGCATGTGAAATGAGTACAATTGTGTGGTAGTTTGAACACTCTTTGGCATTGCCCTTCTTTGGAATTGAAATGTAAACTGACCTTTTCCAGTCTTGTGGCCACTGCTGAGTGTTCCAAATTTGTTGGCATATTGAGTGCAGCACTTTAACAGCATCATCTTTTAGGATTTTAAATAGCTCAGCTGGAATACTGTCATCTCCGCTAGCTTTGTTGTTAGTAATGCTTCCTGAGGCCCACTTGACTTCACTCTCAAGGATGTCCGGCTCAAGTTCAGTGACCACACTATCATGGCTATCAGGGACATTAAGATCTTTCCTGTATAGTTCTTCTGTGTATTCTATCCACCTCTTCTTAATCTCATCTGCTTCTGTTAGGTCCCTGCCTTCTTTGTCCTTTATCATGCCCGTCTTTGCACAAAATGTTCCCTTGATATCTCAGATTTTCTTGAAATGATCTCTAGTCTTTCCCATTCTATTGTTTTCCTCGATTTCTTTGCATTGTTCATTTAAGAAGGCCTTCTTGTCTCTCCTTGCTATTCTCTGGAACGCTGCATTCAGTTGGATATATCTTCCCCTTTCTCCCTTGCTTTTCGCTTCCCTTCTTTCCTCAGCTACTTGTAAAGCCTCATCAGACAGGCACTTGGCTTTCTTGCATTTCTTTTTCTTTGGGATGGATTTCGTTGCTGCCCCCTGAACAATGTTACGGACCTCCGTCCATAGTTCCTCAGGCACTCTGTCTATCAGGTCTAATCCCTTAAATCTATTCCTCACCTCCACTGTATATTCATAAGGTCATACCTGAATGGTTTAGTGGTTTTTCCTACATTCTTCAATTTAAGCCGAAATTTTGCAACAAGAAGCTCATGATCTGAGCCACAGTCAGCTCCAGGTCTTGTTTTTACTGACTGTATAGAGCTTCCCCATCTTTGGCTGCAAAGGACATAATCAATCTGATTTCGATATTGACCATCTGGTGATGTCCATGTGTACAGTCACCTCTTGTGCTGTTGGAAAAGAGAGTTTGCTATGATCAGCGTGTTCTCTTGGCAAAACTCTATTAGCCTTTGTCCTGCTTCATTTTGTATACCAAGGCCATGCTTGCCTGTTATCCCGGTGATTTCTTGAATTCCTCCTTTAGCATTCCAATCCCCTATGATGAAGAGGACATCTTTTTTTGGTGTTCATTCTAGAAGGTGTTGTAGGTCTTCATAGAACCAATCAACCTCAGCTTCTTCAGCCTCAGTAGTTGGGGCATAGACTTGAATTACTGTGATGTTGAATGGTTTGCCTTGGATTCGTACTGAGATCTTTCTATCAGTTTTGAGATTGTACCCCAGTACTGCTTTTCCCACCCTTTTGTTGACTACGAGTGCTACTCCATTTCTTCTATGGGATTCTTGCCCACAGTAGTAGATATAATGGTCACCTGAATTAAATTCGCCCATGCTTGTCCATTTTAGTTCGCTGATTCCCAAGATGTTGATGTTCAATCTTGCCATCTCATGTTTGACCGTCTCCAGCTTACGATTCATTGATCTTACATTCCAGGTTCCTAAACAATATTGTTCTTTACAGCATCGGATTTTCTTTTCACCACCAGACACATCCACAGCTGAGTGTCCTTTTGGCTTTGGCCCAGCCGCTTCCCTCTTTCTGGCGCTACTTGGAAATGCCCTCTGCGCTTCCCCAGTAGTATATTGGACACCTTCCGACCTGAGGGGCTCATCTTCTGGCGTCATATCTTTTAGCCTTGTGATACGTTCCATGGGGTTTTCTTGGCAAGAATACTGGAGTGGGTTGCCATTTCCTTCTCCAGTGGGCCACATTTTGTCAGAACTCTCTGCTATGACCAGTCCATCTTGGGTGGCCCTGCACGGCATAGCTTATGGCTTCATTGAGTTACGCAAGCCCCTTCGCCACAACAAGGCAGTGATCCATGAAGGGGCATTTCTACACCAGCCTAAAATCCTGCATTTAAAATGGGGCTTCCTGCTTCCATTTTAAATGCAGGATCACAAGAGACTGCCTTTACATGTGCTTCCTTTTCCCCTTCCCCCCTCCCCCCCCTTCTCCCTTATCTGAGTCTTCTATTATCTGCCATTGATCTCGCTCCTCTTCTTGCTACGTTTACTATTTTCACTGAGGAAACTGAAGTGGAACACAACGGTGTACTTTGATAGCTCATTATCTGCAATCTATGTAAAAACGGAACAAAGGGCATTTTGTGCAGGAGACACCTTGGAAGATCATGGCGTTATGTAAAGAGTCCGCAAACTTCCGTGAAGGAGCAGTGTCCATCACAGGATAAATCCTGGTGTGAAGTATCCCTCTGTTTAGGATTACAGCGGATGTGCAGCCTGGTCCTATGGCAGTTCATTTTGAAGAAAGAGTTCAGTGGGGACCTAGGGCCAAAAATTTGTTGATTTTTGTTAGCCAGCACTATACTTTGTTAGCAGGCTGCTCGGCCCGTGGTGCAGCTAGGTAATTTTAGACCTTGGACTTAATGGACTTATGGGAGACCCCTTTAGATGACCATGTGTTTTACTTCCATTGTGAAGCACACAGCTAAAATTTCTCTTCCCCCCATGACATTCCTTTTGGGAATACTGCAACCTTGTCTGCAAGGAAGGAGGCAGTATTGCAGTTAGTTCATGAGAATTTGGGCATAGCTAGCCTTAGGGTCTCTATAGCCTACCGTGTGGTTTCCTGTGATTTGCTCCTCCCCTTCCTTCCCCTCCCCATCTCTCTCTCTCTGACCCCCTCCATTGCTGGGAGCAGTTGTGTTTGCTCTCTTTTGCTCCTGCCGGTGTTATAGAACACAGAGAAATGGACTGAACAAACTTTCTTTGAAATTATATGCTGTAACTGCATTTTAATGCAAGAATATTGTGAGTTAACCATTTTACCTCTTCTTCGCTAAAGAAGGATGTGGCCTTGTGTACATGTGGGACTGGTAAACACTCATTCTTTTCTGCCTTTTGGTTTTTTTCTGCTGAACTGCCTTTCTTACAGGAAGCATCATGACCAATTAATTCCCATCAATTCCATGCTTTACAACTGCTTCTATATTCATTATGTGTTAGAATGTTTGCCAACCCTGATAAAAACACACACATGTGCAGTTTTGCATTTTTGCATTTTAAGCTCACTTAAATCATAGCACAATCACGACTGTAGGAATAAAATGGAGTTTATTTCTGCTACGTTGATGCCCCCATCACCAGCTGCTCTCTGGGTGGTCATTTGAGGGGTCCTGGACTTTGCGGGGCACTGGACTTTGGCCCCAAAGTCCAGTCCTAGCTGCACCACTGTGCTTAATGGTTGGGAAGGCAGTGAAGCCTCCCCTGATGCTTGGCAACTTCGGGGACGGTCACTTTAAGAAATCCTGCCTGAGCAAGGTTAAGCAGAGTTGGGAAAACTGACAGCAAAATGGTCTTGTTTAAAACCCCTGTAGGTCACATATGCAAGGTCAGATCTAGCCACTAATCTAATCAAAACTGCACATATTCAGAAGCCCCCAGGATGGGTAAATACCCATTTGATGATGTATTCATATATCAGCCCTAAAGTGATCTCCTCAAGCATGATGTCATCACTGATACAGGTGTAAGACCGGGTATTTCTTAACTTTTGGAAAGGTCACAGGTTTGAATAGGCTCTGCGCTTTCTTGAGTGGTTTGCCCATCCCAAATCACCCCATTTTGCACTTGCGATTATTCTGGCCAAGAGTCATCACACCTGCATGGAATGGCTATTGACACCACCTGAGAATTTTTCCATAGTCTCTTCATAACTTTGGTATGTTGGCCGCAACATCCTTTGTGCCTTTGGGACTTTTGTTATTACAGAATTAACAACCGAGGGGTTCAGTGTTCCTCGGTATCCAGAGGCAAGGATCCATGCTGCTGAAATCACTAAGGTGCCTTGCCATCCCGAAGGCAAGGCCTCACTTGGCTGCAAAACCTATTGGTCACTGTAACCGAAACTGGTCCATCACTTGTTTTACTGGATGCCCCACAGAGGCAGGTTACTATGCTACCTTTTGCTCACATTCCCCTGAGTCTGGCCACCCAGGTCTTTTCCTTGCCAAGGCAGAGACCCTCGGCAGCCATCTTTTTAAATGGACTTATTTCTTCCCACTGAGACCCTAGGAGTTTCAATGTGTCCCAGACTTCAACTTCAGGAACGGTTTACTCAAACCTAAGGAAAATTATATTTCACAGCTCTATCTGCTTTTCTGGAGGACCTTCATGTACAAAGTATGGCTTCCTGCTCTGAACCCCTTTTCCTATTGTGTGTTGTGTGAGTAAGTAATTTGGTCTAATTTTATTTATTTAAAATATTTCTTGGCTGCCTTTCAGGGCATAAGCCCTCCCAAGGTGGCTTACAACAATAAAATGCATACATTTACAGTAAATTACATAATTCTGGACAATATTGGTTGGGAGCCTGGCCACTTTTGCACAGCCTTCCCCTGGTCAACTAGTGGGAAGAACTGTAGTTGGCTCCCACGTTGCCCCTTTATTGTTGGAGCCACTTGGGGCCAAACCAAATTCTAAAGAGTTTGCCTTGGCAACAAGTCATTTTTCTGGCTTTATCCTGGAGTCATTTTTCCAGATAACAATGGGGCAGCTCAAGGTACTAGAAATCAGAGTGCTCATGTGTTCTAATCATAGGTAACCCCTTCCTACCATCCCCTTTTGTTAACAACTGCTCACCAGGGCTAGCCTGATTGCACCACTTACTGCTAGGACAAGCCTCCTTGAAATCCTTTCTTTCCTTCCTACTCTTGCAAGTTTCCAAACCTTTCTTTCCCTTTCCCAATAGCATTAGGACTCCTCATTTTCCTAGCCCCGATCTTCTCACTGCCTCTGTACTCAGAAACCCAGCCCAGCCCAAACATCACACACATGTTTGCAGCCTAGCCCAAGCTCCACAGACCTCGGTTCAACCACTGAGAGAACTAAGCTAATTCCCGCACAACCTGGTTCTCTCCACATCCATTGACTGCTGCATCTGTTGCTTGCTTTGCCTGTTTATGATGAATGCTCTACCAAGCTAATTCTCCTGATTAATGAGTGTATATTTCAAATTCTTGAAAGTGTTAATGAATTCCCCTGTATCGAAGAAGCCAGTGTGTGTGTGTGCTGTGTTTGTGTGTGTGTCATTGGCTCCTCTCTTGTCAGATGCCAAGATGCCTTGGCAATAGTGCCAAGGTTAAAGGATCTCTTAACACGAATACGCACACAACTTTGTACACATGACTAGAAGAGCAGGTGGCAGTTCTGATTGAGACGGTGGCAGAGGCAAAGGATTGAAGCCCTCCCCTGCCTCCGTGCCACAGTCCTGATTAGCTCTGCTCCTCCTGCTGCCCTGGGTATTTGCTAAACAAAAATAATCTTCATAAGGTCGGTCTACGTGATGAATGACATGTCTAGTTTAGCCCTTACCCCCAAGTTAACCGTGCAGAGCATTGCAGCCTGAGAGTACTGCATTCATTTTTACCCACAATAATGAGTAATAACATAAACTCAGGCAACAGTGTGGGCGTAGGGTCTGGACAGCCTTTCCACAACATCCTGGCTTACACAGTAAACAGCACCTCCTCAGATGTCCATCCAGTCTCATTAATTCTGCCAGGTCACCTGGAAACTCCTGGGTATTCAAATTACTTCCTTGTGGTTGTATGGATTTGCAGTGTAACATACAAGCTCCTGCAAGACACACCATGTCAGATTTTGCCTCCAATGCTTCTCTATACAAACCTTGGAGTTTCATTCCAGAGGGGAATCCGAACAACTGCACTGAACAGAATGGAGCTTCACTCCCACTTCATGCCAGCACAACTCGAAAATAAACATAGTGCCAATATGGTCCAGTAGACAATCACAGATTTTACTCTGAAGTTAAATTACAGTGTGGCCATTTATTCAGTCCAGGGCTGGCAAGAGCAGCACCAGGCATCCTTGGACATAGAGGGTCACTTACATATCGCCAAAAAAGAGGACAAAAGAGAACGCCAACGTGCATATGCTAATTTATATGTAGAAGTGCACATTTAGAAATAATAACTGTGATTTAAATAGAAATACAAGACATCTCACCATAGGGGGGAAGATCGGGCAACTTCAAGGCCCCTGCTACTCTTCCCTTCTGATGGTTCTTTGACTTTAAACCAGAGTTGGACTGGACAGCCCATCAAATAGAAGACACCTTCAAAGAGAGGACTGTCCTTTGTAAAATAGGACACCTGGCCACCCTTACCAGCTTCTGAAGTCCAAGAGTTCCAGCAGGGCCCACTACCCCAGCCAGCCAGGCTGCTGGTCATGGGTTTCTCTGGTTGTAGCAGCAGTGGCTGGGAAGCTGCCTCCCATTTTGAATTTCCCATAATGCCCTGAACCACCCAATAGAGTGTTGCTCTAGGGCATTCTGGGAACTAAAATTGGCATGCAGCTTCCTAGATCTAGATGCTGCTGTCAAGGAACTGCTCCTTCTGAAAAGCTGACACATATACTGAGACTTATAAAAGGACTGGAAAACCAGGACTTATTCATAGAAGTGTGGTATCCATTTATTACATATGCTAATACACATTCAGCAACCCTTGCTCCTTCTCCTGCACAATTCAAATTCTGGAGTGATGCATTGTAACACTGCTAGCTTTATGTCTGTATGTGTTTCCTTTTTGTATTATATTAAAACTCAATGTTTAAAAAAGGAAATCCACTGTCAAGCAAATGAGTAGGTGAGATAGCCAGTTGGGGGAGCCCACTGTCATGGGCAGGGGTTAAGTGATGTTGAAGGGCATTTTGCTGGGGCCAGGGGGTGGGTGGGTTTCCTAATCTGGAGCCAACCCCAGTGCAGTGGATAACCTGGAGCAGATGATAGGGTGCTTCCAGACAGGAAGCATCAGGGTGCTTCCAGACAGAGGGCTCGTAGCACTACCAATGAGAAGGCTTTGTGCAGCAATTCTGTCTTTTTCCCTTTAACAGATTTTCTGTGGTAAGAAAAGAGATGGAAGAATGGTGGGAAAACACAGGAGGGTTAGAAGTGGAATACAACATTGCCGAGACCGCCCATAAGATTCTCTGAATGAGGCAGGACACCACTGATATAAAAGCCTCATCTGGAAGCAGCCTCAGCTCCCAGTGATAGAGCACAAAGAATGATCTATGTCAAAGGATTGCTGTCGGGAAGAGCATGAAATTGTTTTGCTGTAAAACCAACAGCGGTACAGTGCAGGGAGTCCCACTGCCTGGTGTACTGAAAATACCTGAGTTTAATAACTGTGCTGGTCTTTATTTCAGTCTAAACATGCATATGGCAGCAAACAACAAACAAAAGCTAAGACACACACACATTCTCAAATCTAATTCTATGATTGGGATAGGAATGCCTGTCACCTGAAAATATACCTGATAATCGATAATACTGCAATCCTATACTCACTTATCTGAGAGTAAGCTCCACTGAATTAAGTGGGACTTACATGTGAGTAGAGGTGTAGAGTATTGTGTGGTTGGAAGCTTTCTGGACTACTAATACAACATTGCCTGGGCCTCTATCCACCCTGGAGCTCAGCTTTCTGAAGCATATGCAGTGCTCAAATAGCTCGTTTGATGTGATCAAAGGAGATGCTAAGCCTCTTAAAAGTCGGTTAGGTTTATAGCCAACAAATAGTTGAGTTTAGTTTTTGAGTTCTGTTTCATACACAGCTGTGCTGGTTTTAAATAAACGATTTTTCTGGCTCACTTCCAGGCATTTCTCACTTTTTGCTGCTTCATGGGAAGCAAGCAAAAAAACAGAAAGCAGGCTGTTCCTACAAACAGGAAGTACTGCTGTTAGAGCCCCTTTCCCAGTACGTGCAGGTCGACCACTCTTGGTTGTGCATGGATGAATTATGTCATTCTGAAAGCAACACATGCCAACCGAAGAATGTACATTTCCTAACCTAAAATGGAAAGAGACTGTCCCAGTTTGGACATAATAATTAAAAGTACCTCCTGTTCAACGGGAAATATGAGTCAACCAAATGTCATCCCCCCCTTCCCTACCCAACATTCACATGTTATCGTGCAAAAACACAGGACACCATCCAGCTAAATTCAGGTCCTTTCATATTCCATTGATTTCAGTTGGAGAGTTCAGCATGAGCAACTTTTTCTGCTGTGGCACCCCGGCTGTGGAATGAGCTCCCTAGTGAGGTTCACCTGGCACCGACATTGTATTCCTTCCGGTGCCAGGTGAAGACCTTTTTATTTTCCCAGGTGTTTTAGCATTTTAGCTTTCTAGACTTTTAGCTTTGCTGTTTTAAATCTGTATTTTAAATTCCTGCACTGCTGCTAGGTCTTATTGTGGCTGTATTGTTATATTGTGGTTTTAATGTTCTATCTATTTTATATTGTTTTATTGTGTGCTGCTTGGTTTTAATTTTTGTGAACCGCCCAGAGAGCTTCGGCTATTGGACGGTATAGAAATGAATGAATGAATGAATGAATGAATAAATAAATAAATACTCAATGCGAGTTTACTCAAAGGTAATGGTGCTTCCAGATGGGTAGCTCCCAGCGCTACCTGTCAAAAGATATTGTGCAGCTATTCCGTCTTCTAGGAGCATAGGAAGCTGCCTTACACTGAGTCAGACCGTGGGTCCATTTAACCCAGTATTTGTCGACACTGACTGGCAGCAGCTCTCCAGGGTTTCAGGCAGGAGGTTTTTCATCCCTACCTAAAGATGCCGGGGATTGAACCTGGGACCATCTGCAGGCAAACCATGGACTCTACCACTCAACTACAGGCCCTCCCCTTAATGGACTTTTTGTTAAAAATTAAAAAGACAAGAAGCAGGGGAGGGTGACAAATGGAAGACGTCAACATCGAGCCCACATAAAATTCTGTGAGGACGTAATCCTATGGCTGCTAGACAGCGTCTAGATGGCCATAGGATTTTTCAGTTTCTGAGAACTGATTTCAGAGCCAGCATGCCAAGGTCGGCTCCCAGAAATCTGACTCCCTGCCCCTCCCCTTCTCTGCCACCTCATAGGAGGTGTGGTTCATCCCTGGCTCCATGCTCAGAACAGCAGTGCAGAGCAGCTGAAAAGGAGACATTCCTGGGGGCGGGGAGGGGACTGTGGAAGTGCCAGTATTATGCTTCCTGTGTGCCCTCTGACCTCCCCCCCGCTCCGAGGCATCCCAGTTAGACAGCTGAAAATGGCCTAGCCACAAATGCAGGGCGTCTGGAGTGCAGAGGAGAAGATCCCCTTCGTGTTCCGCCCATCCTGCATTGAATAGTCGGCTGCCTCCAAGTTCAGAGGCGGCTGACTATCCCCATAGGATTGCACCCTGAATGAGGCAGGATGATTGCACAATAAAAGCTTCATCTGGAAGCATGCTAAATCCCCAATGAATTCATTGAGGCTTACAGCATAATCCTATGCACATGTACCGAGAATTAAGTCCCATTGTGTTCAGTGGAGTCCCAGGGCATAGGAATCCTCAGATCTTCTCCTCTGAGGTCAGAGAGAGAGCTCCGACCACCAATCCCCCTTCCCTGCCCTCATGGAAAGATCCATGGCCCACACCCTTCTGATGTTGGAGGGGGGGAAGGGGGGATTAGGGATATGACATGGCTGGAGCAAGGCAGGCTTTGGATCTTCCCAGCCCCAAACCACGCCTGCACCCCTACAGCTGGCATAAAGAATTTGCCCCCCATTGCAAGGGGAGGGATATCATTTTAAAAAAATTATTGGGAGCAAAATAGGGTTTAAAAAAATAATGAAGGGCAGGCGGTGAACACTCTCTTCCCTCATTTCTCCTCTGTCAGCAGGCACCCAGCAGAGTTTTGGATATGTTAAGCTTGGAGCTCTTTGATTTCAACTACAAAATTGCCCTGCCTATGTGTTTGGGAGAGCAACCTAAGACTTTTCCATGGAAATCAATGAAAAATGAAAGTGCTTATCTTTGGTTTGGGCAGGAGGAAATGTTAAGATAACGGATAAACATTGTTCAATACTGGAATAGACATCAGAATATTGTGACAAGTTGTGTTGAGTCTATGAATAGTCTGTAAAGCTAGGGATTTTATAAAATGTGGTAAATATAATAATTCTGGCTTTGCTTTGTATAATAATTGTATCTGAGTTAATCCTATTTGTTAACGTCATGATATATTATGTACATCAAAACTATTATTTGTGCTTTTGGTAATTACTTTATTTTTATGTGCTTTAGTTAGATTGTGCCTTTGATTTTCACTGAACAGTTTTCTTTCTTTTTAATTATTGAAAAATATTTCAGTTAAGGAATTCTTTCTGCTGTCAGTTCTTAATGTGGTCTTCTGACTTCAAGAGATGCATCTGTAAAGTAGAAAAGTGTGTCCCTAAATTAAAGAGAACATTCTAATAAATGTCCTAAAACTAAGCAACATGAAAAAAGTGTTACGTGGTGCTTCATTTCACTGGCAGTAATCAATGTCTGAAGTGCATTTTTAAAAACACAGTGTTCTTACAAAAATGAAACCACCCATTCAGCCATAACTGAAACTGGAAACGTTTACAGACACCTGTTTTTGTGTCTGTGTGTTTTTAAAAAAGACTTTGTTAAAGAATAGCACATAAAGATCCACTGCGGCATGACAATGGTACTGAAAGTAATAATCAAATAGTGCTTCCCACAATGTTGTGCTTAAACATCATCCATAAACCACCAGGGCTGAGCTCTTCCCCTTAATCTGGGCCCTAGTTTATCTCAGTTCGTTAGTATTGCCACTGGAGCAGAAACACATACAACTTGCCATGATGGGGATGATGGTTTTGCTTTAGGAAATTGCTGGAAACTAGGGTGACCTGATACATTGTGAAAAAAGAGGCCATGCGTTGTCAAAAAAGAGGAAACAGGGTGCACAAAAATGCCATATGCTAATGTATATATAGAGATGCAAATTTAGAAATACTATAATTTAAATAGAAATATAATAGATCTCACTGTAGAGAGGAAGACTGATCAGGTGGCCTGTGTCCCTGCTGCTCAGTCTGTTGACCAGATGCTAACTGTTGATGAACAACTTCAAGGTCCCTGCTCTCCCTTCCTTCTGGTGCTTTGACTTTAAACCAGACTTGGACCGGAAAGCCCTTCAAATAAGAGATGCTTTCAAAGCGAGGACTGTCCTCTGACAGGTCTTCAGAGAGAGGAATGTCCTCTGACAGATCTTCAAAGAGAGAACTGTCCTCTGTAGAATAGGACTCCTGGCCACCCTACAATGCAAAGGGAAAGGATCCCCTCCACCCACACCCTCAGCCTTGTTTTTTAAGCCATGCAGCTTAGAGGAATATAGCCTCATTTATGCTGGGTTCTATCATTGGACTTTCCACCCATGCTGGATGCCTCCTAGTTCCACCACCAGACCCACTCTGACTTAAAGGGCTCTTCTCTACCCCCTTGCCCCCATTACTGGATTTGTTTTTGTTTGAAGAGTTGCCAACCCTACATTTCATGTGTGGTCTTCTCTTCCTGCCAGAAAAACAGATGTACACTTTGCCCAAATTTTCAGCTGCAAGCACAGTGGAAAGAATGGGCTACGGGACCCTGTGACATGCTAAACTAGAACCATTCCTGATCAGCTCTAATGCTACAGGATGCTGTGCTCCCCTGTGATGGAACCTGTTGCCAATACAGCCTAACAAAGGAGTGAACAATGTCCATGACTGAGATCACTCTGGAGGTCCTTGCTTGGTCCAAGGTTTTCAGAGCTGCTCCAGCTAGCCCTAATCCATCCAGGATACAGCTTCTTCTGTAGGGTATGCATGTGCAAGAGTGCATACACACAGGAGGCTCAGTGTGATTATGCTACCATGCTACCTTTTAATGACACTTTATTGTTACAGCTATTGGCCCACCATTCATTTGTTCAGCAAACTGCTAACGGACAGCCAAGACTGGTTGGCTAATGGTTGGGACCAGCCTTCCCAACCTGGTGCCCTCCAGGCATTTGGGATGACCACCTCCAAAATTCTTGGCCATTGGCCATGCTGACTGGGACTGATGGATGTCAAAGTTCAAAACATCTGGAGGACACCAGGTTTGGGAAGCTAGGTTGAGAGATACTTGGGACGTCATCTTTCTGTGTTCTTTAGTGAGACACCCATCAGAGCTTCCATAAGAACAGTCCTGCTGGATCAGGCCAAAGGCCAATCGATAGGCAAAGAAAGTGAGCTGTAGGATGGCCAGGTCCTCTATTTGATAGGCTGCTCCCAAGTCCGGTTTAAAGTGAAAGAACCATCAGATGGGGAGAGCAGGGGCCTTGGAGCTGTCCACCAACAGGTATATATATTGCTTATGTAAATGTTATGCAGCTTGGTGTTTTTTTTTTGTCCTCTTTTTCAGTGATGTGTAAGTGGCCACCCTAGTGAGCTGTGAATTGGCTGGGAACACCTTGGGGGTCCAGGGCTTCTCCCTGGGGATCTGGGGTGGGGTAGTGGATCTGCTGCTTTGTATGGCTGCTGGCTGTTGGCCTCCACATCTGCTCTGGCTGTCCTTTTGTAAATAAGGCAAATATTGCCAAAACACCGCAAGTCTCCAATGGCTTTCTCAAACCAAACTCAAGTAGCGCTACCTCCAGAATGTGGGGAAGTGGGACATGTACAACATTATACACAGGACCTGGTTATGCAGGAAATATATTTGGAGGGGGGAAAAGCTAGGCTTTTTTCTTGATGCCTAAAACTTCAGAAGCTAAGCTCTTTAAAATCAAGTCCCAATTTCAGGTGCTGAGCACACAAAACTCCCTGGAGGGAATTCAAAACTCCCTGAAGGGAATGCAGATGCTAAGCCCTCCATAACACATTAGCCACCTTAACAAATGCCCACTGACACAAAGCAAAGAGGATCTATGTGTAACTAGGGCAGGATTTGACCCTTATAAATTCATTGAATTCCTCCCTTTAGCATGCATAAAAGCTATCTGGGTATTGCATTATCCAAGAGACTGTAACAGATTTATCTGTAATTCAGAATCTTCTGCTCTGTTAAGGCAGTCTCTCCCCCACCCCCCGCCCCACACTTTTTTCCTCTTTTTTGAAAGAACAATTCTAGAAGATGTCCCCACTGTTTTGTCCTGTTTCATGGAGCATTTTCTCTTTCCTAAATCTACTGCTGCCTGTTCAGATGAATTCATGTGGTATGAAAATATGACTTTTTTTAAACTTTTCATTTAGAATCTAATTGTTAGGTTATGTAGGTTACAAAAAGCTCATTTATTACTACCAAATCTTTATTAGCCTCGAAAGGTGTTTTCAGCTATCAAAGAAATGAGATTTCGAATTACCCAACCCAGGAGTCTCCTGGGATGGATGTAATTATGACACGTAATCATTTTGTTGGCAAATTTTTAAAAGTTAGATAACATACAGTATGTGTCATTTCCAGTGCTACAGGCCTATGGTCTTTCATAACAAGTGCACTATAGTTTGTCATCAAATGAAAATCATTTGCCTTTATTTTCAGTTGTTGAGTAGCAAAAATCCCGGCTGAGTACATGACCAGCAACAAGATTTAGGATGCAATCCTGTGCATGTTTAGACAGAAAAAAGTCCTACAACTCCCAGCATGCCCTTAGCCATGTTATTTTCATTGTTAGCTTGCATCCAGGATTCGCTTTCTCTTGACAGAAAGGCTCATGGAAGATGCCTCCACCTAACCTTTGGGGATCTCCCACACCTACCACAGCTCACCCCATTCAGCATGTTTCCCCGATCCGCTGTGTACCATTTTCAGGGGACTGCCATGGGGAGAAAAGGTGGGAATGTCCTCTTTTACCAGCCCAGTTGTATGGGCCTAAATCTGGATCCAACCCTGTATCTGTCAAGCATCCTAAACTTGCTGTCCGTACATTAAGCCATGTGACAACACCAAATGCGAATTCATAAATAATAGCCTGGAGTCCAAAGGATGAAGCGGAAAGAGGAACATTGGAAGTTGCCTTATATTGAGTCAGACCATGGGTCCTTCTAGCCCAGTATGGTTTCAGGCAGGAGTTTTTCCAACCCTACCTGGAGATTGTTGTTGTTCAGTCATTCAGTCATGTCCGACTCTTCGTGACCCCATGGACCATAGCACGCCAGGCCTTCCTGTCCTGCGCTCTCTCCTGGAGCGTGCTCAAGTTCATATTCATTGCATCGGTGATGCTATCTAGCCATCTCATCCTCTGCCGTCCCCTTCTCCTTTTGCCTTCAGTCTTTCCCAGCATCAGGGTCTTTTCCAGAGAGTTTTCTCTTCGCATTAGGTGGCCAAAATATTTGAGCTTCAGCTTCAGTATCTGTCCTTGCAATGAGCACTCAGGGTTGATTTCCTTTAGGATGGACTGATTTGACCTCCTTGCAGTCCAGGGGACTCGTACCTGGGATCAAACCTGGGACCTTCTGCATGCAAAGCAGGTGCTTTACCACTGAGCTACCACCCTGCTTGTGCTGAGCCCATTTGTGTCCCCTTCATGAGTTTAAACTTCATGAGCTACTGCACAGACACAACCTTGGATTCAGAGGGGGTGGGGGAAGGTATTTGTGCAATCAATTGCGATCAGCTTTTCCCTGGCTTCCCCCTGCTAGTTCATGAAACAGGCCACTAGTGATCCAAGGCAAGGCACAAAACCCAGGAATGGGTGGGTTCAGGCCTGACAACAGCACACAGCTTATACTCAGTCAGATGCTTGGCCCCAGTGCCCTGGCAGAGCCCACCACTGATGCCTGCCTTGGGCTTCCCTTAAAAAAAAAAAAAAAATTCTGAGCATTGCAGTCAATGCCGGCAGCTAGCCACTTGAATTTGCTAAAATGCCTCCTATGGCCTTAGGCTGCCCACTTATGCCTGGCCCCCGGAAAGGGAAATGCATCCCCTATAAGGAGGACAAAAGGGGACACAGATTTGTGCAACTTCTGCATACGCAAATATACATGCATAGGTGCAAATTTAGAAATAATAACTTATTTAAATAGAAATACAAGACATCTCACCATAGTGGTGAGGAGGAGGAGGAGGAAGAAGAAGAAGAAGAAGAAGAAGAAGAAGAAAACAGATGACCTGCTTTCCATGCTCACTCTACTGTCCAAGTGCTAACTGTGGATGGGCAACTTAAAGGCTTCTCCTGTTCTCCCCTTCTCATGTTTCTTTGACTTTAAACCAGACTTGGACTGGACAGCTCATCAAACAGGGGACACCTTCAAATAGAGGACTGCTCTTTGTAAAGTAGGGCACTTGGCCAACCTAACATCATGGCTGGGCATTGTGCAAATTAAAATGGAGTTCCTCCACTTGCTGCTGTAAACTGTTTTGCAAGTGATATAATTTCCCATAACATCCCACACGTCAGGAGTGTTGTGGGCAATTAAAAATGACAGCTCTCAGCCCCCCAGCACTATCGTAGTGCTGCTGCTTCCTGCTGCCAAATAAGTCTGCTGGGGCCTTCCCCTGCCCACTGTGCTAGTTAGGAAATGGTCCACCAGAAGACACTTTCCCACGCAGCCCCTCAAAGCTAGGAACGGCCGTGGATGAGTTTGCAAGCAGCTGGTGGGGCCATCTCCATGAGACTACATATGTTGAGCCAACCTGAACTAAATCTTCTACAATGGGGGGGTCTTGTCATGGTAACCAAAGATATAGCAATTTTATTTTATTGTTTTATTTATTTATTCAGTTTATGACCCACCTATATACAAATACTCTAGGCAGTATACAAAGTTAAAAACAATTTAACAAAAAGTCCAGCAATAAAAGCAACACAGCACCAAAGCAGTATATAACAGCCAACAAAGAGGAATGAGAGTTCTAAAAAGGGAAGGCCTGCTGGAATAATAGAGTCTTTAATTCCCACTTAAAAACCTTCAAAGAGGTCAGCAGGTGCATTTCAACCAGCAGGTCACTCCATGACTGAGGGGCGACAAAGGAAAAGGTCCTCTTGTGTGTGGCTGCCAATCTCACATTAGGCAGCCACAGCAGATAACCCTCAGTGGACCTTAGGTGTTGGACTGGGATGTAGAGGAGAAGGAGCTCCCTAAGGTACTTTGGTCCTAGACCATGTAAGGCCTTAAAGGGAAGAAGAACTTTATATTTTGTTTGGAAATAAATTGAATTATATCTGGCCAAAGAACTCAAAAGGTGGTTCACCTAGAAGGGTTCATTCCTGTACATTGCCTGATAGGGTGGTCAGGTGTCCTATTTTACAGAGGATAGTCCTCTTTTTGAATGTGTCCCCTGTTTGAAGGGCTGTTCAGTCCAAGTCCAGTTTAAAGATAAAGCATGATAAGAAAGGAGGGCTGGGGCCTTGAAGTTGCCCATCCCTGGTTAGCACTTAGACAACAGACTGAGCAGACACAGAGGTCACCTGGTCACAGTCTTTCCTGCTGTGGTGAGATGACTTGTATTCCTAATTAAAATATTTATTTATTTTTATTTATTACATTTTCATACCACCCAGTAGCTGAAGCTCTCTGGGCGGTTCACAACAATTTTAGTAATTATTTCCAAATTTCCATCAATACGTGTCAATTAGCATAGGGAAACTGTATCCTCATTTGTGATCTTTGATGATGCATTTCCTCTTGTTGGTGATGTATTAGTGGCCATCCAAATTGCTTGGGAATAAGCATCCAGGAAAGGGAGAAAACATGGCCCAGTGAAGCCATAAGCTATGCCGTGCAGGGCCACCCAAGGCGGATAGGTCATGGCAGAGAGTTCTGACAAAATGTGGTCCACTGGAGAAGGAAATGGCAACCCACTCCACTATTCTTGCCAAGAAAACCTCATGGAACGTATCACAAGGCTAAAAGATATGACACCAGAAGATGAGCCCCTCAGGTCGGAAGGTGTCCAATATACTACAGGGGAAAAGCAGAGGGAATTTCCAAGTAGCGCCAGAAAGAGTGAAGCGGCTGGGCCAAAGCCGAAAGGACACTCAGCTGTGGATGTGTCTGGTGGTGAAAAGAAAATCCGATGCTATAAAGAATAATATTGTTTAGGAACCTGGAATGTAAGGTCAGTGAATCAAGGTAAGCTGGAGGTGGTCAAACATGAGATGGCAAGATTGAACATCGACATCTTGGGAATCAGCGAACTAAAATGGACAAGCATGGGCGAATTAATTCAGGTGACCATTATATCTACTACTGTGGGCAAGAATCCCGTAGAAGACATGGAGTAGCACTCATAGTCAAGAAAAGGGTAGGAAAAGCAGTACTGGGGTACAATCTCAAAAATGATAGAATGCAAGTACGAATCCAAGGCAAACCATTCAACATCACAGTAATTCAAGTCTATGCCCCAACCACTGAGGCCGAAGAAGCTGAGGTTGATCGGTTCTATGAAGACCTACAACACCAAAAAAAGATGTCCTTTTCATCATAGGGGATTGGAATGCTAAGGTAGGAAGTCAAGAAATAACCTGGATCACAGGCAAGCATGGCCTTGGTGTACACAATGAAGCAGGACAAAGGCTAATAGAGTTTTGCCAAGAGAACATGCTGATCATAGCAAACACTCTTTTCCAACAGCACAAGAGGCGACTCTACACATGGACATCACCAGATGGTCAATATCGAAATCAGATTGATTATGTCCTTTGCAGTCAAAGATGGAGAAGCTCTATACAGTCAGTAAAAACAAGACCTGGAGCTGACTGTGGCTCAGATCATGAGCTTCTTGTTGCAAAATTTTGGCTTACATTGAAGAACGTAGGGAAAACCACTAAACCATTCAGGTATGACCTAAATCATATCCCTTATGAATATACAGTGGAGGTGAGGAATGGATTTAAGGGATTAGACCTGATAAACAGAGTGCCTGAGGAACTATGGACGGAGGTCCATAACATTGTTCAGGAGGCAGCAATGCAATCCATCCCAAAGCAAAAGAAATGCAAGAAAGCAAAGTGGCTGTCTGATGAGGCTTTACACGTAGCTGAGGAAAGAAGGGAAGCGAAAAGCAAGGGAGAAAGGGGAAGATATATCCAACTGAATGCAGAGTTCCAGAGAATAGCAAGGAGAGACAAGAAGGCCTTCTTAAATGAACAATGCAAAGAAATCGAGGAAAACAATAGAATGGGAAAGACTAGAGATCTCTTCAAGAAAATCGGAGATATGAAGGGAACGTTTTGTGCAAAGATGGGCATGATAAAGGACAAAGAAGGCAGGGACCTAACGGAAGCAGATGAGATTAAGAAAACGTGGAAAGAATACACAGAAGAACTATACAGGAAAGATCTTAATGTCCCTGGTAGTCATGATAGTGTGGTCACTGAACTTGAGCTGGACATCCTCGAGAGTGAAGTCAAGTGGGCCTTAGGAAGCATTACTAGCAACAAAGCTAGTGGAGATGGCAGTATTCCAGCTGAGCTATTTAAAATCCTAAAAGATGATGCTGTTAAAGTGCTGCACTCAATATGCCAACAAATTTGGAACACTCAACAGTGGCCACAAGACTGGAAAAGGTCAGTTTACATTCCAGTTCCAAAGAAGGGCAATGCCAAAGAGTGTTCAAACTACTGTACAATTGCGCTCATTTCACATGCCAGCAAGGTAATGCTCAAAATCCTACAAGCTAGGCTTCAACAGTATGTGAACTGAGAACTACCAGAAGTACAAGCTAGGTTTCGAAGAGGCAGAGGAACTAGAGAACAAATCGCCAACATTCGCTGGATCATGGAGAAAGCAAGAGAATTCCAGAAAAATGTATATTTCTGCTTCATTGACTATGCTAAAGCCTTTGATTGTGTGGATCACAACCAACTCTGGCAAATTCTTAAAGAGATGGGAGTACCATCTCCTTACCTGTCTCCTGAGAAACCTGTTTGAGGGTCAAGAAGCAACAGTAAGAATCAGACATGGAACAACTGATTGGTTCAAAATTGGGAAAGGAGTACGACAAGGCTGCATATTGTCATCCTGCTTATTTAACTTATATGCAGAGTACATCATGAGAAACGCCAGGTTGTATGAATCACAGGTCGGAATTAAGATTACCGAGAGAATTATCAACAACCTCAGATACGCAGACGATACCACCCTAATGGCAGAAAGCGAACAGGCTCTAAAGAGCCTCTTGTTGAGGGTGAAAGTGGAGAGTGCAAAAGCTGGTTTGAAACTCAACATAAAAAAAACTAAGATCACCGCAGACGGTGACTGTAGCCATGAAATTAAAAGACACTTGCTCTTTGGGAGGAAAGCTATGGCAAACCTAGACAGCAGAGTAAGAAGCAGAGGCATCACCTTGCCAACAAACATCCGCATAATCAAAGCTATGGTTTTCCCAGTAGCAACATATGGCTGTGAGAGCTGGACTATAAGGAAGGCCGAGCGCCAAAGAATTGATGCCTTCAAACTGTGGTGCTGGAGAAGACTCTTACGAGTCCCCTGGACTGCAAGGAGGTCAAATCAGTCCATCCTAAAGGAAATTAACCCTGACTGCTCATTGGAAGGACAGATACTGAAGCTGAAGCTCAAATATTTTAGCCACCTAATGCGAAGAGAAAACTCCCTGGAAAAGTCCCTGATGCTGGGCAAGATTGAAGGCAAAAGGAGAAGGGGACGGCAGAGGATGAGATGGCTAGATAGCATCACCGATGCAATGAATATGAACTTGAGCACACTCCAGGAGAGAGCGGAGGACAGAAAGGCCTAGCGTGCTAAGGTCCATGGGGTCACAAAGAGTCGGACACGACTTAACGACTGAACAGCAACAAAAATAGAGGGTTCTCTGCGTTATTCCCCATGGCTCACAATCAAGGCTTTGGGAACAGCATCTTACACTGCTGTGATAAGGAGGAGTTTGCGCCCTGTCTCTAGACCTCTGGAGCAGAGGGGGGTGAGTTATGGAGGAGTCCTATTTCAGTGGCAGGGCACATGGTTTTCAAGTAAGATGGCTATAGTTAAAGCATCTGTCATCTCAAGTTAAAGACCAGTGCCAGCTCCAGGTTTTCAAAAGCCCTTGGCCAAGGCAGCTTCAATGGACCATTTCACTCTGTGAGTCTCACCTCCGTTGTCACCTATCGCTCCTCATCCTTTTTCTCATCATTGCCACCGCTTGCTAGCTTGACAGGCAGAGAGCCAGTGAGCAGGTAGGCCGTGGCATCTACTGCTCCTCCTCCTCACCATCACCATTGTCTGTGTGAAAAATGGGTTTTTGAACAAGCAGGTTGCAATGTGAAGAGGAGGAGAAACACCAGGAGGCTCTTGTCACGGGGCCCCCGCTGGGGTGCCTTGGCAAGTGCCCAGCCATGCCTCACCATTGATGCCAGCCCTGTTAAAGACTCTCAAGTAACAGGCTTGGAGAAAAACCCCACTGATGGTTCTGGGCTAGGAGGTGGATCAAAGGTCTGTCTCAGTCCAAGCATGTTTCCCTTGCCTTTTTTTTAGGAAGGAGCTTCTCCACCCCTGTTGGGAACACTTGTGTGTGGGCATAAGGGAGCAGTACAATGGACTCAGAAACAAAAGTACCCATGGTGTTCCAGCTTATCCCCTTCTGTTGCCTGCTGCTGTTTTTTACAGACCTGTCATTCAGTTCTATTACCATCACTCATTTAATCACCCAGGGTAGGCTGGCATAATTTCCATCACCATGTGCCGGTCTCTAAATTTGTCAATGAACATGAGAACTGCAAAGAGAAAAGCCACCAACGATGACGGTGGGCGGCGGCGGGGGGGGATAAAAGCCTGCAGCAGACTTCCCGCCCATCAAACACCCTCCAAGTAGCTGCTTTCCCGATATAGATCTGCTCTTCTCAATATGAAAATTGCACCCGCCCACATCATGCCAGCCCACAATCGACTGCTGTAATGATGCTTCCCCGTTTGTCACCTTTGAATCATATTCCAGGCAGCCAATTCGTCCTACACACAGGTACACTTTAAGGGGGAGGAGGGAAAATAGAGTTTTTCTTCTATATTTAAACCCCCAAATCCTCACACACATCAGCCACTCATAGCTTCTTACTAATCTATTTTTACCAAGCTCTGTGACTTCTTGGGAGCCCCTTTAAACTTTTCGATATGCTTGTTTGGATTGGTTTATAAGTGACTGCATAACTGCAGCCTCATACTAGTTATTACTGATTGATTTGATTTATTCAACAGACTTTTGTGCAGCCTTTCAGCCCAAGGGCATTCAAAGTGGCTTAATACAATTCCAGTACAAAATGCCAATAATCATAAAAGAGAATGGCAAACAGAAGAAAAATGCACCATTATCTATATACGCATTCCAGGGCATCTTAAATGACAGGGAAGGAATATTGGCTGGCTTTGTTGCATTTGTACCATGGTGGGAGGTGACATTTCTCTGGAGATTCTTGCATGGTGTTACTTTGGCAGCCACTTCAATGACTTACAGTCAGTTCTCAGAGTTGGTGCACTATTACGCCAGCAGCCAGATGAGCCAGGGAACTTATCTTTAGATGGGCTCTGCACTCCACAAATTTCATCGGCTCTCATTTCTTTATGCAGCAATGACACACCAGGCCAGCTGCCTCAGTCAGTTCACACGCCACGTAATGTGTCATAAACATGAAAGAGACAATGGGTCAGATCTGCCCCTTGGGTGTGCTGTCAATGTTGGCTAAAACAAGAGAATTATACTAAACATGAAATTGGCTCAGCACTCTTACTTACAGCTGTGACTTATGGGCCACAGGAGCAGCCAAGGCAGACATTGTTTTCTGATGATGGGTATTAAGCCCGAGTTGGCAAACGACAGTGATTATATAGCAATTTCTTGCAACATTTTAAACATGCAGTACAGACTGGAGTCTTTGGGAGACACAGGCCTTGTGTATAGGAGGGGTGGGGTGAGCAGGGCAGGGATGCAGAACCTCTTTCAAACAGAGGGCCGAATTCCATTTCAGAAAAGCTCTCGGGGGTCATGTTTCAGGGCTGGAAGGGGCCGAAGGCAAAAAGGGAGGACCCAAAAATACTCGCATATTTTAGCTTAAACCACTTATTATCAGTAACTTAGAAGAGGCATCTCAACCGTTTAGAATGGGGAAAACCCTACACAAAAGCCAGGAAAACAATTATTGGTAGTCAGGGGAAGGGGGGGTCAGGGGAAGGGGGCATGGCCTTCGGGAAAACCCCAGAGCACCAGACAGGGATCCCTGGAGAGCTAGATTTGGCCCCCAGGTCTGAGGTTCTGCACTGCTGGAGTAGGGCATTTCAATGGTGACACAAAACATAGAATTCTATGCTAACAGGGCTTGCAATGCACGCTCATTATATATGAGTGTATAGGTAGAAGAGATTAAATAAATAGGGCATTTTTATCCTGTCCCCCACCCCCTCCTACTCCCAACTGTTGCTGCAGAGGACGTCAGAGGGAGAGGAAGCAGCAGCCCTTCCACTGTGTCCCTGCCTGCTGAACTTCATAACTAAGAACCTAGTGCCTGAATTTGCTATTTTCTTCCTCCCTCCCAATCCGCTTTCCTTTTGTGCCATGTCTTTTAGATTGTAGGGACTGTCTTATTTCTTATCTGTAAGCCACCTTGGGAGCCTTTTTGCCTAAAGGGAGGGATAAAAATGCAATCAATCAATCAATCAATCAATCAAATGCCATGTACATAAAGCTATTCCTGAAGTCTAGCTTTCCTGCATCATCTATTTATTATTTCTGGTAAGCGGCTGTTCTTGCCTAATTAATGTATGTAGGCCATGAGCCAGCTGGCTTTTACTATTGCTGATTCCTCCCGTGAACTGAAATTAGAGCACTGCTTCCTTTCCATAAAATCAGTAAAGCCACACAGACCTACGTACTTTTCATAGAGCCAAGAAGAGAAACTGAATTCAGTATCGAACATTTTATATTTGAGGTGTCAAAGCGATAGTGCTCCAAATGCTGCTTGCTACAAGACAAGAAAAGCCACTTCCTGGATTCACTAGTGTTCCATTGGTTTATTATTTATTTGTTACAGTTATATCCCGCCTTTTCCTCCAAGGAGCCCAAGGTGGCATACATGATCCTCCTCCTCTCCATTTTATCCTCACAGTAACCCTGTGAGGTAGGTTAGGCTGAGAGTCAGTGACTGGCCCAAAGTCATCCAGTGAGCCTCTTGAACCTGGGTCTTCCCATTCCCAGTCCAATACTCTAACCACTACATTTTAATATGTGCCTGGGAGGACAATTGGGCAACTCAGGGGGTGGGGAGGTGCCACCATAACTGTGGTCACGGGCAGGGGGAGGTATGGCGTTGGGGGATTAACAGGCCAGCTGAGGGGAAGAGGGGCTAGACACCTTACAGCTGTCCCCTCTTCTGGTTCTTCCCCCAACCTGATGGTTCCTGGCAGCCTTACCAGTCTGCCCTCGGGTCTGGTGCTGCTGCTGCTGAATGCCAGGTCGGCCCAAAATAAGACCTCCCTCATCCATGATTTGATTGTGGATGAGGGGGCTGACCTGGCATGTATTACTGAGACCTGGGTGGGGGAACTGGGAGGGGTCACTCTCTCCCAGCTGTGCCCTCCTGGGTACTCGGTGCAGCACCAACACCGACTTGAGGGTCGGGGAGGGGGGGTTGCCGTGGTCTATAGGAATTCAATCTCCCTCTCCAGGCTTCCTGCTCATTCGAGTGCAGATCTTGAGTGTTTGTACCTTGTGTTGGGTACCCGGGACAGATTAGGGATTCTGTTGGTGTACCGCCCACCCCGCTGCCCATCAGACTCCCTGCCTGAGCTGACGGAGGTGGTCTCGGACTTGGTGTTGAGGACCCCCAGGATGATGGTCCTGGGGGATCTCAACTTCCATGCCAAGGCCGCTGTATCCGGGGCGGCTCAGGACTTCATGGCCGCCATGACAACCATGGGGCTGTCCCAACATGTCATCGGCCCAACGCATATAAAAGGACACACGCTTGATCTGGTTTTCTCGACTGGGCAGGTGGATGGTGATCTGAAAGTGGAGGAATTAACATCTGTCCCTTTGTTATGGTCAGATCACTTCCTGCTGAGGTTTAGACTTCTGGCGGCCTTTCCCCTCTGCAAGGGTGGGGGACCTATTAAAATGGTCCGCCCCCAGAGATTAATGGATTCCGATGGATTCCAGAGGGCTCTGGGGGATTTTCCTGCTGGTATGGCTGGTGCTCCTGTCGAAGCCCAGGTCGCTCTGTGGAATGCAGAGATGACTTGGGCGGTTGACACGATCGCGCCCAAGCGCCCTCTTCCTCTGAGCAGAGCCCAGCCAGCTCCTTGGTATACACCTGAGCTGAGGGCAATGAAGCAAGAGGGGAGACGGCTAGAACGCAGGTGGAGGAAAACTCGTGCTGAGTCTGACCGAACACAGGTAAGAGCCCACTATCGAGCCTACTCTGTGGCGGTGAGGGTGGCAAAGAGACAGTTCTTTTCCACCAGCATTGCATCTTCTCAGTGTCGTCCAGCGGAGCTTTTCCGAGTGGTTCGTGGCCTGTTACATTCTGGGCCAGGGAGAGAGACGGTGGAAACCTCGGTAGCACGCTGTGACAAGTTTGCGCGGCACTTTGAGGATAAAGTCGCTCAGATTCGTCATGAATTGGACACCACCATTAATGCAGTTCCATTGGTAGAGGCGTTCAGAGCACCGTCGGGTCCAATTTTATTGGATGAGTTTCAGTTACTGAGGCCTGAGGATGCGGACAAGGTGCTTGGCCAAGTCCGATCGACCACTTGTGTGCTTGACCCTTGCCCTTCATGGCTTATTAAATCAAACAAGGAGGGGTTGTCCGGCTGGGTCCAGGAGGTTGTAAATTCCTCCTTGAGAGAGGGAGTGGTGCCTGCCGCTTTAAAAGAGGCGGTAATTAGACCACTCCTGAAAAAGCCTAACCTGGACCCAGAGGATGTTAACAATTATAGGCCAGTGGCCAACATCCCCTTCCTGGGCAAGGTGCTTGAGCGGATGGTTGTAGGACAGCTCCAGGCACTCTTGAATGAAACGGATTATCTAGATCCATTTCAATCGGGCTTCAGGCCTGGTTTTGGAACGGAAACTGCCTTAGTCGCCCTGTGGGATGACCTCTGCCGGGAGAGGGACAGGGGGAGTGCGACCCTGTTGATTCTCCTGGACCTCTCAGCGGCTTTCGATACCATCGACCATGGTATCCTTCTGGATAGGTTGTCTGGGTTGGGAGTTGGAGGCACTGCACTACAGTGGTTCCGCTCCTACTTGGATGGCCGATTCCAGAAGGTGGTGCTGGGGGATTATTGCTCTGTGCCATGGCAATTGTGCCATGGGGTTCCACAGGGCTCTATTTTATCCCCCATGCTGTTTAACATCTACATGAAACCTCTGGGGGAGGTTATCCGGAGGTGTGGGCTGAGGTGCCATCAATATGCGGATGACACCCAGCTCTACCTCTCTTTCTCATCAAAACCAGGTGAGGCAGTGGCTGTTCTGAACCAGTGCCTGGGCACGGTAATGGACTGGATGAGGGCTAATAAACTGAAACTCAATCCAGACAAGACGGAGGTACTGTTAGTGGGTGGTTCGTCTGCCCAGCTAGGTGATATTCAACCTGTTCTGGAGGGGGTTGCACTCCCCCTAAAGGATCAGGTTCGTAGTTTGGGGGTGCTCTTGGATCCAGAACTGTCACTTGAGGCACAGGTGAACTCAGTGGCACGGAGCACTTTTTATCAGCTTAGGCTGGTATACCAACTACGCCCTTATCTGGACAGAGATAGCCTAGCTACAGTTATCCATGCTCTGATAACTTCTCGTCTGGATTACTGCAATACGTTATACGTGGGGCTGCCTTTGAAAATGGTCCGGAAACTTCAGCTGGTCCAAAATAGGGCAGCAAGATTGTTAACAGGGACTGGCCTGCGAACTCATATTACGCCAGTACTTTCCCAGCTGCACTGGCTGCCAGTCCATTTCCGGGCCCGATTCAAAGTGCTGGTGTTAACATTCAAAGCCCTTAACGGCTTGGGGCCAGGTTACCTGAAGGATCGCCTCCTCCCATATGTGCCTGCCCGGACCTTAAGATCATCATCAGCGGCCCTTCTCCGTGAGCCCCTGCCAAAGGAAGTGAGGCGGGTGGCTACTAGGAGGAGGGCTTTTTCTGTTGTGGCACCCCGGCTCTGGAATGAGCTCCCTAGTGAGGTTCGCCTGGCGCCTACATTGTACTCCTTTTGGCGCCAGGTGAAGACCTTTTTATTTTCCCAGGCATTTTAGCTTTCTAAATTTTTATCTTTGCTGTTTTAAATCTGTATTTTAAACTCCTGTACTGCTGCTAGGTTTTATTGTGGTTGTATTGTTATATTGTGGTTTTAATGTTCTATATATTTTAAATTGTTTTATTGTGTGTTGTTTGGTTCTAATTTTTGTGAACCGCCCAGAGAGCTTCGGCTATTGGGCGGTATAGAAATGAAATAATAATAATAATAATAATAATAATAAATAATAATAATAATAATAATAATACTATACCACACTGGCTTTGTTTTTTTGCTGTTCAGCTGGTTCAGACAACTCCCCCACCTACCCACCCAAGCATTGAAAGAACGGTGCCTGGCCTGTGGCTGGGAGAATACCACAGCCCATTTCCACAGCTGAGGAAAATTGTGCCTCTTTGCCTGTACCCCTAGCAAAAATAGACATGCAGTGGTCAGACACCAGCAAAAGCATGATTAAGATATCTGAATCCACTACTTGACAAACAGGTTCCCTGGAGGTTAATGAAATCAGGTTGATTATGCTGGCACCAATGCCTGAGCATTCTTTCCCTCCACACTTATTTTGCAGATGATGGGAACACTTGCAAATAAACAGGTCAAAGGGGAGAAGGGGAAAAATGTTCAAAGCTACGAACGTGCCAGCGGTGGGACGTGCTGTAGTTTATGCACTGAACGGGGACACCCTGTCTGCATTCTTAGCGCCACTCAGCTCAAAGCCTATCCCAGGCTACTTCACTCTGTGCTCTTTGTGTCATTAGTGCTCACAATCTGGGCATGTTTGGAGACATGAGGACCTATATTCTGCCCCATGCACACACCACCCCCCAGTTTGTGACATGTAGCCCATAACTGCTTCCTGCAAAACTAGCCTTCCCCAACCTGTGTTAGACTACAGCTCCCATCATTCCTAGCCAGCACAACCAATGGCTCTTCTGACTATGGATGATGGGAATTGCAGTCCCACACATCTGGAGGGCACCATGTTGGAGAAGGCTATGCTAAACTAAAGAGAAGTCCTGGCTGGGGAAAGCAGAGCGTGCAGTCGGCAGGACAAGTTCTGTTTGGGTTGAAATCTTTTGAACGCATGAGCCCAGACAGCAGCTGTGTCCTCAGCGACCGTAACACTAAACTAAAAGTGGTAGGGAAAGACAACTTAAGAAAATGTATTTTTGGCTGACTGACTGTAAGTCGCTCTGGATGCTTTGTTTGGCTGAGGAGCCGGATAAAAATACTTTAAATAAATAAAGATACCATCTAGCTTGCTGCTTTTGTGCTATCATTGCTGGGGAAAGCTCAGCACCTGAGATAGGCATTTATCGATCACGGCAACCAAAAAGAATGAACCTGGCCCTCTGGCTTGTGCCATCGCTATTCTGTTGGACAAAGTGGCAGTCAGTCACAGAGACAAGCACCGTATGTATTGAGGGCTTCAAGACCGTTGATTCAGCACAAAAGCCTCAATCTGGAGCCAACCAGATGCCTATGGGAAGCCCACAATTAGGGCAGGACGGCCATAGTTCTCTTCTGTTGATGCTCCCTGCCAGTGGTATACTGCCTCTGAAAACAGAGGCTCTACATCAGGAATCTTGAACTTCATTCAGCCAGAGAGCTGAATCCCATTTCAGAGAAGCTCTTGGAGGCCACTTTCCAGTGGTGGGTGGGGCTGAAAGCAAAATAGGAGGGACCAAAAATGCCAGCACATTTTAGCTTAAAGCTCTTATGGCCAATAACTCAGCCTTAGGAGAGGCATTTCAACTTGTTGGGGGGGGGGACTCCACAGAAGTTGGGAAACAACCAAATGATCAGTGGTCAGGGAAAGGTGGTGGAGCCAAGGGAAGGGAGCATGGAGAACTGGACCAGATTAGGACTGGGGCCTGAAGTTCAGTACTGCTGCTGTATGTAGCTGTCATGGTTAACAGCCTTTGAAAGGCCTACAGAATTTGTCTGATCCCCTTTTAGTGCCATCTAAGCTAGTTACCTTCACTGTATCTTGTGGCAGCGAATTCCACCAATTAATTATCTTAATTTGTGAAGTTGTACTTTCTTTTGTTAGGCTGAACTGATTACTTGGTTCTGTCATTCCAACCTCTACCTTAATTATATGAAGACGTTTCCTGCCTCTAAGGGTTCAATCCTATGCATATTTAGACAAAGAAAAGGTCTACAACACCTGGTATGCCCCAGCCAGCAATGCTGCATGCTGGGAGTTACAGGCCTTTTCTCTGTCTAAGGATGCGTCTTAAACCTATAAAAACCTCATCCTCAGTGGGCCAATGCCAGGCTTGCTTAGTTTCTACAGCTAATTCTCCCTTGGCCTTGGCTTCTTCCCCATCTATCACCACTGCCTGTATATCTTTCTCTGCAGGGCCTATCAAGAGTCCCAGCCACCATGTTTCCTTCTGGCATTGTGCAGGCACACATATCTGAACATATGCAACATCATAAGGAAAAATGGTAACCAAGACTGAGGAATTGGGGGTGAGGGCACTAGCAGCCATAAGCACACTGGATAAATGACACTCTCATCAGAGTATAATAGGCCAGAAGGGAGATATGGCCAGCATCACTCAAGAACACTGTTAAGATTTATATATAAAACTAGGGAACAGACCCAGCTTTGCACAGGCTGAAATAGGTCTTAGTTTGATACAGAGAAGCTGTCAAGCAAATTTCCACAGCTGTCATTTAGGCACGTTGTGCCCACCCCATCTGCGTGAAGCCATGCCCACTGGCAGTCCCTGCCATGGTGCACCCCTATGGACCCCTAAAGGAAGGATCTGACAACTCTATTCCCCTGACGGGGGTGGGCTGCCCCAGCATGGGGGAGGAAGCAAGCGTGTAACTGTCCCTCAGCCTCCTAATCTCCCCGGCTTCAAACTTTGTGGACTGCGAAACTTAGGAGCTGGTTAGAGAAGTCTGCCCCTAGTGGCTGAAGATGTTACTGCAAGCTCCACTTAGTGTGGTTTTAAAACAAAATAAGCCTGAAGTGCAGACTCCTAGGGTCCCCTTGGTATGTATGCCAAGTTTCGGATGGCTAGGTTTCATGGTCTGAGCACTAAGGCTCAGACAGACGGTAGGACTGACAGTCATATCCTCTTTTATTATTATAAATATAAGACCGTACTGAGAGAAGGATCAGCTTGCAGAAGAGTATGGCAACATGTTTATTCAGCATTGCATGTGCAAGAACATCAGGAAGATCAAGACACTTGTTTCTTTTTTTAAAAAAAATAAGCCTATATTCTGTAAGGGAAGGGAGAATCACTGACTATAAGACCTTATAGACAGTCAAATGTGAGATGGTTCAACCCCACAGTTTTCTTGTGGCTGTAGCTACAATTAAGCCTAAGTGACAGGACATTGCTGAGGGCCTCCTTCTCATACTGGTACAGCTGTAGATGCTGCAGTGCAGTGCTTACCATTCTAAGATGAAGGGGAACATTATAAATGCTATTGGGAAATAAGCAGGACAATGCACAGTTTCTTAGCAGCAGCAACAGCAGCAGCAGCAGCAGGAGGAGGAGGAGGAGGAGGAGGAGAAGAAGAAGAAGAAGAAGAAGAAGAAGAAGAAGAAGAAGAAGAAGAAGAAGAAGAAGAAGAAGAAGAAGAAGAAAGATTTTGGCTGTAACGATTAATAAAGAACAACATGATAGTGCAGGGGTAAGCCACTTGTCGCCCTCCAGATGCTTTGCCCTACAACTCCCATGATTCCTCACCACTGGTGATACTGGCTACACCTGATGGGAGCTGTAGGCCAAGACATGTGGAGGGCCTCAAGTTGGCCACCCCTGTGTTGTGTGTGCAGTTAAAAAACAGTGGGGTTTATGCATTGCAGGGAAAAGATAGCTAGGAGGCCAGAATTTTGCAAGCAAAGTACCTTGAATTCCTTGGAGGAAGCATGGGATCACATCACCATCATCACCACCACAACAATGCCATCACTCTTGTTCAACAGTAATTCTATTATTCTTGCTGTACAAATCAAGTATCAGAAATACTGATGCCATATACTAAAATTTCCTCCCACCCAAGTGGTATAAGGAATATACTGAAGGTACAAAAATGCACATGCTATATTAAAATGCGTAGACTAGAAACTGCAGAGTACTGTTTATTACTGAATCACCTAAATGTGGCAACAATCAACAGTGTTAGCATACACTCCAGGACCTTCCCTTTATGAGAGTTCCAAAGGACTAAAACTCAACTGATGTAAGAGTTCCATGATCAGATCTCCTAATATAATATTTATTTTTTACATGTAAAAGCATTTACAGGGAGATACCTGGATCAGGGACCATGGTGCTGTGGAAAGCAAGATTAACTCCCCCCACCCCTGCATGTGTCATTTCCCTGATTTAAATCACACACATGCATCCCAGAAGCTGCCATTAGATGTGCAGAGGGGGGAAAGGGTGCTGCAGCAGCGCTTAGTATTTGAGAGATCTGTATTTTACACAGTCCCTTCAAAATGAGGGAAAATAAAAAGTGACCTGAGAAGGCCATAGTTATTTATCCTGCATCCCATAATGTTCCCAGTTAAAAAGCTGTCTGTGGCAATTTATTTCAAGCTCCACCAGCGAAATTACTAAAAATCAAATAATCAGGGTTTTCTGTTCAAGTGAAGTTTAATGGAGCAATGGTTGGTGGTCATGCTAAATATTTACCTTTCATTTCCATATCCTGCGGGTGTCTGGAGAGATTTTTGTTTTGGGAAATTATGACAAAATCATTAGCATTTGATTGTTAGTGTTCCCGGGTAAATTAGAATAGAAGCCAGTTATACACCAGGATCTGCTCCTTGCATTCTCTCAAAGTCACTGGGAGTTTTGCCACTGAGGTAAATGAGAGCCAAATTGCAACAAGCTCGTTCTTATTAGGCAATATTTATTTCCAGCCATGAAGCAGGAGGTCACAATTAAGGCAAGAGCACATAATAAAAAGCACACCCTGTCCTGTCCTGCAGGGTTGCCACCTGTTTAGATTTGTCTGGTCACACCACAGCGCTGTAATATTATCATTTTGGGCTATCATGACAGTGGTTTTGAGTCACCATGGACAGAATGTCATGGGAAGAAAAAGAGTAAGCTCAGGAGTGGATGACTTAGCACTTCTAGAACCACAGAGCATGGTTGGTAGCCTACAACAGCAAGTAGAAGGTCAATGGCAGGGCCGGCACCAAGGATAGGCAGGGTCAAGAACTTGCCAAGGGCCCACACCTGAGCAGGGGCTCACTGACCAGAGCCTCCTGGGGTTGCTTCTCCTCTTCACCACTGCAACCTGCTTCTTTACCTGCCTCTCATAAGAACAGATGAAGAGACATGCTGGATCAGGCCAAGGGTCCCTCTAGTCCAGCATTCTGTTCACACAGTGGCCAACCAGCAGTTTACTGAAAAACCACAAGCAGGACATGAGTGCAACAGCACCCTCCCGCCCATGTCCCCCAGCAACTAGTGTACATAGGCTCACTGCCTCTGGTACTGGAAGAAGCACATAGCCATCAAGACTAGTAGCCACTGATAGCCTTTTCCTCCAGGAATTTGTCCAACTCCCTTTTGAAGCCATCCAAATTGGTGGCCATCACTACATCCTGTGGTAGCAAATTCCATAATTTAACTATGTGTTGTATGAAGAAGTACTGTATCTGTCCTGAATCTCCCACCAATCAGCTTCATGGGATGACCCCGGGTTCCAGTATTCTGAGAGAGGGAGAAAAATGTCTCCCTATCCACATTCTCCACACCATGCATAATTTTGTACACCTCTATCATGTCTCCCCTTACCCTCCTTCTTTCCAAGCTAAACAATCCCAGCTGTTGTAAACTTCGCTCATAGGGGAGATACTCCAGCCCCTTGATCATTTTAGTTGCCCTTTTCCTCACTTTTTCCAGCGCTACAGTATCTTTTTTTTAGGCGTGGTGACCAGAACTGTACACAGTATTCCAAGCGTGGTCGCACCATATATTTGTATAGAGGCAGTATGATATTGGCAGTTTTATTCTCAATTCCTTTTCTAATTATGCCTAACATGGAGTTTGCCTTTTTTACAGCGGCTGCACGCTGGGTTGACATCTTCATCGAGCTGTCCACCACAACCCGCAGATCTCTTTCTTGGTCGGTCACCGCTAGCTCATATCCCATCGGGTTATACTTGAAACTGGTATTTTCGCTCTGACCCAGGCAACAGTGGTGGTGAGAAGGAGGAGCAGTAGATGCCACTGCCTGCTTGCTCACGGGCTCTCTGTCTGTGAAGCTAGCGAGTGATAGCAATGGTAACAAAGAGGAGGAGAAGGAATAGCCGCTGGTGACAATGGCAGTGAGAAGGTAGACCCATTGAGTGTCTTCCCAAGGGCCTTCAAAAACCTGGAGCTGGCATTGTTACAATTGTAAACCCCACTTCCTCCAAGGGGCTAAAGGGCAGTGTTATCCCATTTTCATAGCTCTGGCCAGCCTTCCCGAACTTGGTGTCTTCCAGATGTATTGGGCTTCAACTTACATCAGCCCCAGCTAGCATGGCCAATGGTCAGGAATGCTGGGAGTTGTAGTCATGGGGGATACTAGGGGAAGGCTGGATTAGGCCACCCTGTCCGTTTCGTGGCTACCAAGCAAGGGATGAACCCACATCTCCCGTCAAGGTCTGTCCACTACACTGGTTCACTAATACCTGTTGTCCGAGTTCAGATACTGAAGACACAAAACAGGAGGCGAGGACAGGTTCTGCGAAGTAGCATGGTTGGTAAAAAAAAAAAAAATTCCACTGTCCTTGGAGAAAAATAGCCAAACCCAAGTCTCCTACAGCTTACCTTGGCTAGGAACTTCTGTAACTTCCTCCCCGTCCTCTACTACTGCCACTGGGAATTCCTCCTCCTCCTCCATCCTATTTTTTTTTTTTACAGATCACTCCTTGTATTATTTATTCATCACATTTATAGCTCAACCTTCCTGAATGAGGCAATCTTATGTATGTTTAGACAGAAAAAAGTCCTATAATGCCCAGCATTCCCCAGCCAGCATGGCTGGCTGAGGAATACTGGGAGTTGCAGGATTTTTGTCTAAACATGCATAGGATTGCGCCTTTAAGGTGGCATATATGGAGTTATCTCATTATTGTCCTCAGGTTTGTGCACGCTGCTTTTGGAGCAAGCTCAGTATTACTGTTCATCATTTTGAGGGATGAGAGATCAGTGTCTGAAGAAGCAATTTTAGCAAGCCTTTGGTGGTCCTACCAAGTTTCCATTATGGTGTGCTAAAAATTCTGGACATGCCTATACTTAACAAGGTGAAAATGGCTGCTGGACAGTCACCATGCTTATGTCTTCCTGCCATTTTTATGCTTCCATGTGCTTATTCATGCTTGTTGATATTGAAAACATGGAGCAGACGATGGCAGGTGTAGGCATGTGGACTGACATTTAGAAAACTGCTCCTCCCCATGTCTATGTGAAATTTATGATTTACTGTGTTATTGTGTTTTATGGTTTTAAGCTTTGTCTTGTGAACAGCCCAGAGAGCTTTGGCTAATGGGTAATATAGAAATGTAATAATAAATAAATACATGTCAGGAAATGCAAAATTTTCCAAGCCAAATACAAACATCCACCCTTCTACATTAACCGTACAATTGATTCAAGCGTGTGTGAATGCTCCTTTCCCGAAGTGGCTTCTGCTTACACATTATAGTACCCGTGCCAAATGTCATCTACCCTACTCTAGTCTTCTTTTCTCCATCTCAGATCTGTAGGGAGTACCGCACATCCTTTGCATTACTTCACTATACGTTGGTGCAGCCCAGTGGAACTTGTAGAAGGATGGAAGTCATCTTTGTTCTACCACCCTCCTCCAGCCTTTTCAGGGTTGATTCACACATGAGTGTGCATCACATGATGACTCATCACTCAATGACTTAGCGCTCAGTGACTCATATCCAACCATGTGTCATCATGTGCAGTTCCACTGAAGTTTTGTGTGATGTGAAAGCTCGGCTGGTGGTGTTTCAGCTGTTATGGCTATTTCCCATGTGCCGTTCATCGCTTTTGGTTGAAGCTACATACCTATGGTTAACATGCATGTGTGAATCATCTCTCAGGACCCCATCTTTTCTGAAGCTCGGGCAGTACTTCCAGGCCCTGGGAAAGATGTAGAAGGCATGTCTATCTTTCTGCCACCTATAAATCACACAGATGGTATGGGGGGGAACAAAGAAGTATTTTCCTTCACAGTATCTTCTCTATCCTATTGTCCAAAGCCTGATTCAAGGGTTACTGGGGGCAGGGAGAGGAGGAGAGAGGAGGGTTGCAAAAATGACATATGTCTGGAAATGTCTCTTCTTCTGACCTCAGTAGAGCTGGGGTCACCAACCTTTTTAGGCCTGTGGCCATATTTTGAATTTTGATAAAGTGTTGCGTCTCACAAAATGGCTGCCATGAAGGCATGCCCATTCACAAAATGGATGCCATTTTGGGTGCAGCCAATCACAAAATGCCCATTTCACAGAAGGCAAACTGGTGAGGCTAAAAGACAAGTCACTGAGGGTCTGAGCTTCAACTGCCAAACCACTTATTTGCTCCCATGAAGTACAACAAAATACCCATTTCATAGAACGGAACATGGTGATGCTTAGAGAAACACATAAACACCACATAGGCAAACCATAAACACACATACATCACACACACACACAAACACACACACACCACAACAAAACAACAACAGGAAACACACCCACCCGGTGCCCCCTGCTACCCTCCTCAGCCCCCATGGTTGTCCCCACCAACCTCCACAGCTCCCACAGTCATTCCCTGACAACCCCAGCTTACTCTGTTCTCTTTTTTTCTGGGCAGATGGGTGCACTTGAAAAGTGTGTGCAACTGCTTCAAAGATGTGTGCTGGGGCCCCCCACTTTCATTTCCTTAGGAGTGGGCCCAGAGACATTCTGAAGAAATAAATATGTCATTGGAGGCTGGCACTTCTCTATGTAGTGTGCCTGGTCTCCTGGTTTAAAATTATTTTAATTTTTTTATTGAAAAAATAAAATGGGGGGTAGGGGACCCATGAGGACTACAGGAAAAGGATGTGCCAGAAGCCTCTTCTGGGTGTTTCTGTGACCCCAATACATAGGTTGGATATACACACAACACACAATACATGAGTCAGTTTGCTTGACAATACGCACATCCAGGTGGCAACTTGTATATGGTGAAACAGCCAGCTGTCACAGATCAAACACTACATACACAGCCTCATACACAGCACTTTCCAATGTCACACAGTCACACACAAGAGTCTAAGACCAAGTCTGATTTAAATCACTTTATTAACAACTTTGCTTCTATTTGTTTAGGCCTTTGGGCTCCACTGTTTACAAGTTCTGTGTGTGTTGATAAATTAGTTGACAGAATCTAAAAGCCTTCCCCAACCTGGTCCCTTCTAGGTAGGTTGGACTACAACTCCCACAGTCCCCAGCTGGGGATTATGGGAGTTGTAGTCCAATCAATCTGGAGGGGGCCAGGTAGGGGAAGCTGTAACATCACATTTCATGATCTGGTGGTGTGGACTTTACTAGTCCATGAAAGCTTATGTCACAATAAATCTGAAAGTTTTTAAGGTTTCAGAAGACTCTTCTCGTGTGCGTATCAGACTAACCTGGCTACTCCTCTAGAACATTTTCAGCTATGAGTCATCAAGCAATATATTCACCTGCCTGCATATATGAATCAGAAGTCAGTGACAAATATAAAATGTTGGTAGCATATTCCAACTGTCGTTTGCTTGAAGGAGGCCTGGGAGTTACACTGATGTCTGAGAAATACAGCAACGAAAACTCAATTTAAGCCTCCTAGTATAGCACAGAATACCCTTCCTCCCCCACCTTGCCTTGCGTTCTCAGCCTCTTCCTTGAAATCTCTTGGTGTTAATCCTCTTGGCTTCACCTCCATTACACTAACAACAAGCACCTCCCTCCATCAGTACTCAAAAGCCTCCTTGTCTATGAATTGAGCCTCCTGCTGCCCGCATCACCTTCCCTCTGGCTTTTAAAAAATTAATATTCTTCCTTGCCCACTTCTGAGCCTAGGGATGTACGGACTGTGTAAAATCCACTCTGTATTTCACGGATTGTCAGATGCCTTTTGTTCTGTCATCCATCCACAGACAGATGCGAATACTTTTTTTCATCATGCGGAAAAATACGCAAATAATTATGTAAGTATTTACTTAAGTATTTGTATAATTTACCTTAGTATGTAACATTTAGCATATTGTCCCCCATTCCAGTCAACATTTCCTCAGCAGAAACGTGCGTATTTTCCCACAAATTTATATGCGTAAATTTCCAGAAAGTAAAAAATAATCCAAAAGTCCACGGACTCCGTGTGGCTTTAGGGGGTCGCTTCACAGCAGATTCCTCAGGTCGGATTCTTAGAAATCTGAACTCATTTTAGTCCATCTTGAATTTCTCCAGCATCCCTATCTGAGCCCAGCCCAATTGCTGCCCAAACCATCTTTTACGCTTGTCATTCAGACCATGTGCCCTTCTCCTCCCAGCAACTTTCTGGTAACCACAGTTCCTCCTGCACTAAATGCAATCTCCTTGTCTTTGTTTCCAGTGCCCCCCACCACCATGACCACTTGCACGCAGCTACCACTGCCACCACCCCTCCTTTCATCTCTTGTTATGCTGTAACTGACTCCCTGCCCACACACACACAGCTGGCTCTCAGACTGTCTTTGAATCAACCTGCCTTCTCTCTCCCACACATGGCCACCTTTGTCTACACACACAGAACAAAACTTCCTACTGCAGGGAAATTTCTTGGTTGTTCTAGGGTGGTCTGAGGGTTGTTTAACTCTTGCATAGCCCACACTGACCAGGTTCGCACACCACGCCACTACACACATGTCCCTGGCTTACATATTCAAAATGGCGGCTAGCACACACCGCGAAACCCTGCAAGTTAATTAAGCCTTAGAAATACGTGTGAAGCAGGTCAATAACTTATTTAAATAGACATACAAGACATCTCACCGTAGTACAGAAGACTGACCAGGTGACCTGTGTGCCTGCTTGATCTGCTGCCCAGATGCTAGCCGTCCAAATGCTCCTCTTCCCTCCCCATCCCTTTTTACTTGTGTGCTGGGTGTTTTTAGGTTGTAAGCCTGCGAGAAGGGGCTGTTTTGTTTTACCTATTGCTGGTAAGCAGCTCCCAAGAGCCTTTTTAGCTGAGGAGTGGGATAAAAATACTAAAAGGATTTGCTGGCTGGGGAATGCTGGGAGTTGTAGGACTCACTGCTGTCTAAACATGCATCAGATTGCACCCTAAGTACATGAATAAACTTGTTCATCTGTTAAGTCGTGTCCGACTCTTCGTAACCCCATGGACCATAGCACGCCAGGCCTTCCTGTCCTCCACTCTCTCCCGGAGTGTGCTCAAGTTCATATTCACTGCATTGGTGATGCTATCTAGCCATCTCATCCTCTGCCGTCCCCTGCTCCTTTTGGCTTCAATCTTTCCCAGCATCAGGGTCTTTTCCAGGGAGTTTTCTCTTTGCATTAGGTGGCCAAAATATTTGAGCTCCAGCTTCAGTATCTGTCCTTTCAATGAGCAGTCAGGGTTGATTTCTTTTAGGATTGACTGATTTGACCTCCTTGCAGTCCAGCGGACTCGTAACAGTCTTCTCCAGAACCACAGTTTGAAAGCATCAATTCTTCGGTGCTCAGCCTTCCTTATGGTCCAGCTCTCACAGCTATATATTACTACTGGGAAAACTATAGCTTTGATTATACAGACCTTTGTCAGCAAGGTGATGTCTCTGCTTCTTACTATGCTGTCTAGGTTTGCCATAGCTTTCCTCCCAAGGAGCAAGCGTCTTTTAATTTCATGGCTACAGTCACCGTCTGCGGTGATCTTGGAGCCCAAGAAAATAAAATTTGTCACTGCTTCCATTTCTTCCCTTTCTATATGCCAGGAAGTGATGGGGCCAGATGCCATGATCTTCGTTTTTTTTAATGTTGAGTTTCAAACCAGCTTTTGCACTCTCCACTTTCACCCTCAACAAGAGGCTCTTTAGAGCCTGTTCGCTTTCTGCCATTAGGGTGGTATCGTCTGCGTATCTGAGGCTGTTGATAATTCTGCTGGCAATCTTAATTCCAACCTGTGATTCATCCAACCTGGCGTTTCTCATGATGTACTGTGCATATAAGTTAAATAAGCAGGGCGACAATATGCAGCCTTGTCGTACTCCTTTCCCAATTTTGAACCAATCGGTTGTTCCATGTCTGGTTCTTACTGTTGCTTCTCGACCCTCGTACAGGTTTCTCAGGAGACAGGTAAGGTGGTCTGGTATTCCCATCTCTTTAAGAATTTGCCAGAGTTGGTTGTGATCCACACAATCAAAGGCTTTAGCCTAGTCAATGGAGCAGAAATAGACATTTTTCTGGAATTCTCTTGCTTTCTCCATGATCCAGCGAATGTTGGCAATTTGATCTCTAGTTCCTCTGCCTCTTCAAAACTCAGCTTGTACTTCTGGTAGTTCTCAGTTCACATACTGCTGAAGCCTAGCTTGTAGGATTTTGAGCATTACCTTGCTGGCATGTGAAATGAGCACAATTGTACAGTAGCTTGAACACTCTTTGGCATTGCCCTTCTTTGGAATTGGAATGTAAACTGACCTTTTCCAGTCTTGTGGCCACTGTTGAGTGTTCCAAATTTGTTGGCATATTGAGTGCAGCACTTTAACAGCATCATCTTTTAAATAGCTCAGCTGGAATACTGCCATCTCCGCTAGCTTTGTTGCTAGTAATGCTTCCTAAGGCCCACTTGACTTCACTCTCGAGGATGTCCGGCTCAAGTTCAGTGACCACACTATCATGACTACCAGGGACATTAAGATCGTTCCTGTATAGTTCTTCTGTGTATTCTTTCCACCTCTTCTTAATCTTCTTAATCTGCTTCTGTTAGGTCCCTGCCTTGTTTGTCTTTTATCATGCCCATCTTTGCACAAAACGTTCCCTTGAGATCTCTGATTTTCTTGAAGAGATCTCTAGTCTTTCCCATTCTATTGTTTTCCTCGATTTCTTTGCATTGTTCATTTAAGAAGGCCTTCTTGTCTCTCCTTGCTATTCTCTGGAACTCTGCATTCAGTTGGATATATCTTCCCCTTTCTCCCTTGCTTTTCACTTCCCTTCTTTCCTCAGCTACTTGTAAAGCCTCATCAGACAGCCACTTTGCTTTCTTGCATTTCTTTTGCTTTGGGATGGATTGAGTTGCTGCCTCCTGAACAATGTTACGGACCTCCGTCCATAGTTCCTCAGGCAGTCTGTCTATCAGGTCTAATCCCTTAAATCCATTCCTCACCTCCACTGTATATTCATAAGGGATATGATTTAGGTCATACCTGAATGGTTTAGTGGTTTTCCCTATGTTCTTCAATGTAAGCCGACATTTTGCAACAAGAAGCTCATGATCTGAGCCACAGTCAGCTCCAGGTCTTGTTTTTACTGACTGTATAGAGCTTCCCCATCTTTGGCTGCAAAGTACATAATCAATCTGATTTCGATATTGACCATCTGGTGATGTCCATGTGTAGAGTCGCCTCTTGTGCTGTTGGAAAACAGTGTTTGCTATGATCAGCGTGTTCTCTTGACAAAACTCTATTAGCCTTTGCCCTGCTTCATTTTGTACACCAAGGCCATGCTTGCCTGTTATCCCAGTGATTTCTTGAATTCCTCCTTTAGCATTCCAATCGCCTATAATGAAAAGGACATCTTTTGTTGGTGTTAGTTCTAGAAGGTGTTGTAAGTCTTCATAGAACCGATCAACCTCAGCTTCTTCAGCCTCAGTGGTTGGGGCATAGACTTGAATTACTGTGATGTTGAATGGTTTGCCTTGGATTCATACTGAGATCATTCTATCGTTTTTGAGATTGTACCCCAGTACTGCTTTCCCTACCCTTTTGTTGACTACGAGTGCTACTCCATTTCTTCTACGGGATTCTTGCCCACAGTAGTAGATATAATGGTCACCTGAATTAAATTCGCCCATGCATGTCCATTTTAGTTCGCTGATTCCCAAGATGTCGATGTTCAATCCTGCCATCTCATGTTTGACCACCTCCAGCTTACCTTGATGCATTGATCTGACATTCCAGGTTCCTAAACAATATTGTTCTTTACAGCATCGGACTTTCTTTTCACCACCACACACATCCACAGCTGAGTGTCCTTTCGGCTTTGGACCAGCTGCTTCACTCTTTCTGGCGCTACTTGGAAATTCCCTCTGCTCTTCCCCAGTAGTATATTGAACACCTTCCGACCTGAGGGGCTCATCTTCCGGCATCATATCTTTTAGCCTTGTGATATGTTCCATGGGGTTTTCTTGGCAGGAATACTGGAGTGGATAACTGGATTATTTCCTTCTCCAGCGGACCACATTTTGTCAGAACTCTCCGCCATGACCTGTCCGTCTTGGGTGGCCCTGCGCGGCATAGCTTATGGCTTCACTGAGTTACGCAAGCCCCTTCGCCGCAACAAGGCAGTGATCCATGAAAGGGATGAATAAACTGTGGATGGGCAAATTCCAGGCCCCAGGTCTCCTCCTCGTATGTTTCTTTGACTTTAAACCAGACTTGGAATGATTTAGAGAATATCTTCAACCAGAGGACTGTCCTCTGTAAGGTAGGATACCTGGCCACTCTGCACTGGTGATAGCTTTATAATGCAGTCCAAGGGCTGGTATTAGGGGTTTATATCTTTGGGCTCTGGTGCCCCAGAAACAAGGAAATTAGGAAACGAAGTTCACTGAATTAATTGCAGCACGGTACACAGGAACGGACCCCTGACTCCACAGCCAGCTCCAGGTTTTGGCTAGACTCTGATAAGAGATAGAAGACAGGGAGCTACCTCAGACCACTGGTCCATCCTGCTCAATATAGTCAACACTGACCAGCAGCTCAGGATTTCAGACAGGGCCCTTTCCCAGCCCTGCTTTTGCTCCTCGCCGCTACCACTGCTCACTCACCCAGCAGCTGCAGGAGAATGAGGAACAGCTGCTTCTCCTCACCACCTGTGATCAAGAGGCAATGGTGGTGAGGAGGAGCCGCAGTGCAATCGTCAGTGGTGGCTGGTGTCCACTAGAGCTGGTGGGGCGGAGGGCAGGGCCACCATAGGTGGAGCCAAGGGGCTGATCAGGCAGTGGACTCTTCTGAGGCCTCAGCAGCTGACCAAAGGTGCCGACTCCCCAACACCGGCCTTGGAGCTTCCAGAGTGTAAGTATTATCTCTCTTCTAACCTTTCCCTCTTTGTGCATTTCCTCACCTCCTCTTCTGTTATGTTTAACCCGCAAGAGCAGTAATTTGCATCTTTTTGAAGCCCAAGGCCCACCTTTCGCCCAAACGTAAATTATGGATCTTTCTTTCTTTCTTTCTTTCTTTCTTTCATTCCATTTATGAGTATGATAGTATTGATGGTTACCCTAGTTTTGGGATCCCAAAGCCACCAGTTTAAGACCACTATGTTCAAGCTTGTAAGTTAAAGAAAATACATCTGTTGTATGGTGCCAAAATTTGTGGAACTAATAGGATAATAGTAGTTCTACATTACCTATGCTAAATCTTAGTTTGTGAGAATGTTCACATTATAGACCAAAATACAGTAATGGCAAATCTTTCCAATACACCAAGCTTTGTTATTTTATTTTTTTAAAAACAAAACTCTGGCACCTTCTTTGGGAAGTTCAAAAAGCGTCCACTCTCTTCTACCCATAAGATTGGTTTGATAAAAAAAAGCTCTCATCTTATCTGCTTTTTCTTTGAGACAAACGTGACAATAACACTCCACAGCAAATCTATTTCACACTAGACAAGGGGAAAATCCTAGATGTGAGATGACTGCTTTGTGTGCGCAGACCCATTATGATGAGGAAAAGAACACCCTGTGGAAGATGTGAAGCGGTTCTGAAGGAGGTCTCTTAGCACCTAGTCCCTGACTTGGTATTAGCTTGATTCCTAGATGCACACTCCAAGACTGCCTGTACCTCTGCATCGTGATTCCTTAAGTGCTGTGGGAAGCCTCACATGTGTGTTTGAATGCTGAGCCAATATAAAGCTTCCCTTAGAGAAAAACAACAGGGAGGGCAAAGGCGGTTGCTGAGTTATGCCTTTCATATCCACATATTGCCCTTTCACTTTGTCACGGAGTTGCTTTATAGATTACTTTTTTTTAAGTGCACATGTAAAATGTTTTCTCTGTACGTGCAAAAATGAATTGTTTGGGGATAGGCAAACTGAAGCTGATGTTCACTGACATTTGTCAGCAAACCGAAGTTTTCTGTCACATGATGTGTGAGGTAGCCATTAGGGCCATTTCACACATTACGCAGAGGCAAACCTGTGTTTGCCATAGCATGTACACTTAACAAGGATATGCAGCCACTGACTACTCTCTGATGAGTGTGCATGTAAAGCAAATATGTTTGCAAATACATCCCTCCCATATACAATTTTAGGTATTAACATTTCCCATCAAACTGTAATTGTTTAGAATGACCCCCAGCTGCACTTCTCCTTATGGAATTACAGATGTTTGTCAGCAAGGGTCAATGCATGTCTGGACTCCCACAGAGAAAATACAGCTCTGTGTGTGTGTCTGTGTGTGTGTGAGAGAGAGAGAGAGAGAGAGCACAAGAGAGAAGGGACTCTGAGTGGGGAAATGGCTGGTAGGGAAAGGATTTAAGTACCCATTTCTCCCCACTTGCCTTCCTGGAATTACCTTTACAAAAACAGCCACTGGGGTTCTGTTACATGTACTTGCATATGACATATAGTTAGGCCCTTTGCATTGCTTGCAAATTGTTTCATGGCAGAAGCTGACAGCGTTCGCCTTATGAAGTGGGCCTAATTTGCATCCATTCCTCATAATTAGGTTGCACTGCATCTAATAGGGTACAAAGGCAGAGTAATGAAGAAGAGCGAGGGAGCAGGCAAAGGGAACATCAGGGCCTGCTCCAGTTGGATGCCCCCCCCCCCGCTAACTGACATCCATGGCCCTGTGGGGAAGAAGAAGGCCCGAGGCAGGAGGCAAAGGGAACATCAGGGCCTGCTCCAGTTGGATGCCCCCCCCCCCCCCCGCTAACTGACATCCATGGCCCTGTGGGGAAGAAGAAGGCCCGAGGCAGGAGGCAAAGGGAACATCAGGGCCTGCTCCAGTTGGATGCCCCCCCCCCCCCCGCTAACTGACATCCATGGCCCTGTGGGGAAGAAGAAGGCCCGAGGCAGGAGGCAAAGGGAACATCAGGTCCTGCTCCAGTTGGACTGCCCCTCCTTTGGGAGATGGGAGGGGGGAACAGGGCCATCCCACCAGCCCTGCTGACAGTCTACCTAATTCTTTTTTCTTCCTCTTCCCATTGCCCTTTCTTTGTGTGTCATGTATTTTTTAGACTATAAGCCTGCAGGCAGGGACTGTCTTCTTGTTCACTGATTGTAAGCCGCTCCGGGAGCCTTTTTTGGCTGAGGAGCGGGATAAAAATACAATCAATCAATAAAATGAATATACAGGAGTTGCTGGCCATCCTTTCACTTCTTGAAAACAGTTTGCGTTCACTGCAAACTGGAGGGGAAAGCCATTGCTAAGATTCTTCCTCATCAGTAAGGTCAGTGCAGTACTGTCCACTGCAGGCAGCAAACTGGGGGTGGGCGGGGGGCTTCCTGTGCAGATCAGGTCTGTGCATAGCTCTGGCCTCTAGCACTAATGCAGACCAATGACATCAGTTAGCGTGATGTTGCTAGAGGCCACTGTGCAGATACAAGGGTGCTCCACCTTTGCCATCAACCCTAGCCAGCACAACCAATAGCCAGGGATTCTGGGAGCTGTAGTCCAAAACATCTGGAGGGGACCAGGTTAGGGAAGGCTGGTCTAACAAATCTACCCATATATTTATTTAAGTTTATCCTGCATTTCTCTCCTATAGGGTTCTTGCATTGCCTTCCAATAACATTAACATCATATAGTAAAAAGTATGATAAAACAATTAGATAAAGATGTTTTAAAACTATTTAAATAAATGAAAAATGTAACTATGTTAAAACAATCTAAACATACTAAAACAACCACCAGAAATTCAAACAAGTCTATTCTGGCTAAAATGTGGCAAATGCCTTTCTGAATATGGGTGGTGTGTTGGATCAGATATAGATAGTATTGTAGATGATAGACAGACAGATATTATTGGAGCATAGATAGATAGATAGATGGACAGATACTAGAGAACAGACCTGGCTTCATATGGGTTGGAATAGCCCATAGTTTGATACTGTAGAGACCTCAAGCAAACTTAAAACAACAATCAGAATTGGATGCATTGTACCTCCCCGGTTTGAGTGAAGCTTTACCTACCGGCAACCATAGGCAGAGCCCCTACCATGGTGCACCCCTATAGCGCCCTGAGGAAGAGGTCTGCCTACTCCACTCCCCTGAAGGGTGCAGGCATATAACGCTGTCCCTGGCTTTGTTAATTTCCCATAGCTTCAAACTGTATGCAGTGCAGTTATGCGCTGGTTAGGGTTAGTCTGGCTTAGTGGTCAAGACGCTGAACTGCAGACTGGAAGGTCGGCAGGTCAGCAGTTCGAGACCCGAGCGCTGCGTGACGGAGTGAGCTCCTGTCTTCAGTCCCAGCTTCTGTCAACCTAGCAGTTCGAAAGCAAGAAATTGCAAGTAGATAAATAGGTACCGCTTCGGCGGGAAAGGTAACAGCGTTCAGTGCACCTTGGTGTTCAGTCATGCCGGCCACATGACCACGGAAGCGTCTTCGGACAGTGCTGGCTCTTCGGCTTAGAAACGGGGACGAGCACCGCACTCTAGAGTCAGACACGACTGGTTGGGGACACCTTTACCTTTTTAGTGACTGAAGATGCTACTCTCTGTGTCAACTTTATGGAGACATTTAAATTCATTTAAATATAAGTTTTAAAAACAAAACAACCCCGAGGTGCACACTCCTAGGGTCCCCTTAGCACGCATGCCAAGTTCCAGGTGTCTTAAGTTTCACAGTCTTGCCACTATAGCACTAATGGACAGACACACATCGTCTTTATTTTTAGATAGATAGATATCATGTCTAGTAGGCATCTTCCTACGTCCTGTGTAAAGCGTCGTGGGCTGCTGAGGCCACGCAGTTATTTCTGGGGCTGATTTCTGGTTCAGTAAGCATTGCGAGTTGCCTGGGGCGGGGGGCCGGGAGCAAGAACGCCGTTTATTTCCAGAGCACCAAGGAACGACGGTGGCAGTAGCGGCCGTCGCTGGCGGCGGTTCACCGTAGTGCGCATTTGTGCGCGAGCGTTTGCTTCGCCTCGCGCGCCCCCCCCCCGCCCGCGCGCCCCCCCCCATTTTCCAGCCCGCTCTCACGTTTCAAACTCTGCTCTATACCGACCCACCGCCACTTGAGTCACCGCGCTCAGCCTCCCCGCTTTTGCCTTTCATTTTGCAAAAGGAGAACGAGCGGAGCGCCGTTCGCTTGCGTGCGTAATTGGCGAGCTCCCTCCGACCCAAGCAGCGGGAGGAGAGGGCTGGGGGGAGGACGGGCGGGCAGCCAGGCTTTCGTGTAGGGGGTGGAATCCCCAGGCCTCCCCCCACCCTTCCCCACCCCTTTTCCCGGCTGCCTGCTGCGTGACTGCTCCATGTCACAACCACAGCACTGCGGTTATTTAAACTGATGTCTCTGCCGATCGGCACGACACCCTTCGCCTGCAATCGACACCGCGCTAGCGTGAGAAGGGCCGAGGCTGCTCGGGGGAAGCTGTCCCCAGCTCCTCCCTCCCCGCCGGCGCGCCTGCTCCCCTCATGCCCGCAGCCCCAGGCCCCCGCCCAGCAAATTACCGTGCGAGGCTCACGCAGGGGGAGCACAAGTTCAAAGGGCAAAAGCGGACGCGGAGGGGGAGCAGGGCCTTTGTCTTCTGATGCCGATCAAAGGACCTGGCCCCCTTTTCGCTGCGATACATGCGAGGCTCGGAATTCAGTGTCTCCGGTGGTGACAAGAAGAAAGGGCGGTGGGGGCGGGGGAAGAGAGTCGAGTCGTGGCCTGATTTCTTCGCACGTAATCTGACCAACCGCATTTAAGGCCAAAGAGAGAGAGCACGATTTGCGTGATTAGTGCGTTGCCGCTGCTGATGGGAAATTGCTTCGCATGTAGCCCTCAAATTATTTTGGAAGCACCCTCCGCTTACGGCCACGGCCCGGAGTTGCCGGCTTCAAAGCTCACCATTGACCCAAAAAGAAAAGGCGAAGGAAAAAACCCAGCAAGAACAGTTTTATGGAACTTTGAAGGGTAACAGGCTTACAACGTGCAATCCGTCTATTTAGCAGTAAGCCCCACTGAGTTACATTGACAGCCGGTGTGGTGTAGTGGTTAGAGTGTTAGTCTGGGACTCGGGAGATCGGTGTTGTAGCCCCCACTGGGCCATGAGGCTCACTGGGTACTTTTGGGTCAGTTGCTGATTCTTAGTCTAACCTACCTCACAGGGTTGTTGTGAGGGTAATACAGAGCGGACGAGGACTGTGTGAGCCACTTTGGGTTCCTTGTGAGAGGAAAAACGGCGGGATATAAATGTAATAATAACATTAAAACATTGAACTTATTCACAGTTACGTGTGTAAAGCAGGGGTGGGGAACGTCAGGCCTGCATACCAAATCTGGCCCTCCTGAGATCCAAAACTGGGCCTACAGGGTTCCCCAGATGATCACACCCCCTTCCCCTTCCCCTGGCCCCCTACCCCCAATCACCCTGTAGTTCCCTGGCTTTTGCACAGCCACCCCCTCCCTGCTTCTAGAAGGCTGAAATGCCTCTCTTAAGGCCTTGTTACTGGCAGTAATTGCTTTACACTAAAACATGCCTTTGGCCTGCCTGCCCATCACCGGAAGAACCCCAAGAGCTTCTCCGAAATTCAGTTTGGCCCTTGGGCTGAAAAAGGTTCCCCACTCCATGTGGAATCCAGTACTGCAGCTGTACTGTGACATAAGCTTTGATGAACTACAGCACAGGCCTCTTCCTCTGATGCATGATGTGGTATCTTTGGTTGGCAGATATATATGTGCATGGGGGGGGGGAATTAAATTGTGTAATCCCCCTCCCCTCCCCGCTTCCAGGGTGCTTCCAGATAAACGGTTCTTGGTGCTACCAATCAGAAGGCATTGTGCAGCTATTCAGTCTTATTCCTTATCAGGTTTTTCATGGAAGAAAAGAGATGGAAGAAATTATGGGAAAACACAGGAGGGTTACAAGTGGAAGATGATATCTAGATCCCCTGAAAAATTCAGTGAATGAAGAAACATGCTGGCATGATAAAAAGCCTAGCTTTTATTGTGTAATTGTATTGCCTCATTTATGGAATTGGGGGGGGGGGGAATCTAGGCATTGGGTACTTCCAGATGATGCTTTTATTTTATTTTAAAAATACTTCCAAATATAATAACAACAAAAGACAGTGTCGGTTCACAATATTAACAGAAATTCAGATTTTCCTTTTATAGCATCATTACCCTGCCTCATTCAGAAAATTATAGAGTCCAGATACTGACTGGGTTCAGACAACACAACAGCCCATACTCAGGGGCTGAGTGTGGGTTGTCGTTGAACCATGGGTGGTTGCTGAAACGTGCGTTATCATGTTGTCTAAACCCAGCTGCACCAACAAACTGTGGTTTGCTAACCACAGACAGCCCATGAAGAGAACTCATGGCTTGTTGTTGGGTTGTGAACTATGGGTTGTTTGTGGTTAACAAAGCATGGTTTGTAATTGCATCTGGGTTCAGGCAACACAACCCACAGTTCAACGACAACCCACACAACCCATACTCAACCCTTGAATGTGGGTTATTGTGTTGTAACCCTCCCATGTTTTTCCAGCACTTTTTTCATCTTTTTTCCTACTGTGGAAAATCCATTAATCAAAAAAGACAGAATTGTGGTACAGTGCCTTCCAATGGGTAGCGCTAGATGTCATCCATTCATAACCCTCCTGTGTTTTCCCACTACTTCCAGTTTTTTTTGCTACCAGAGAGAGAATCCATTAGGGAAGAAAAGACGGAATTGCTGCTCAATGCCTTTTGATTTTTAGGACCAGGAGCCAGCCATCTGGAAGCATCTCCCACTCTCTCTGTGTCATCTACCAACTGACGACAACACTTTGTGCAACTCACGAAGAGAGCGATAGTCCATGAAAGCATTCCCCACAATGACTCTGTTAATCTTAAAGGTGCCACAATACTTTTGGTTGCTGTTTTTGCTGTAATAGATTCACACTGCTACCCTTAGGCAGTGCTCACCATTATAATTACAAGTGTGGCTGTTATCTTTATGGTTCCTTCAGTCAAAGTAAAATATTTACCCAGAAGGCAAGTCCACATAGAAAACAGCAGGCGATTTGTATGCAGATCATTACATACAATGACTGTGCATCATGAATTTTGCATTTGTACTATCGACATGCACTAGGAAGGTAGAATTGGCCATGAATTTCCTGTGAATCTACACCACCCTACCCCAACCTGGTGCCCTCCAGATGTGTTGTGCTCAGTTCTCATAATTCCTAGCTAGCATGGCCAGTGGGGAAGGCTGATCTACACTATATATTCCATATACCAGATTGTGCATGTGGCATTGTCAAAGGCATTGTTCTTTATGTTGCTTTTTTGTGTAGGAATTTTGTCTTGTATATGGTGGCACACAGCCCCAAGTCAAACAAACAAAAACAGATAAGCATTTAATAGGGGCAGTTGTGCTAATAGGGAGATAGGCAAGCTTTTGAATTTCCACGGGGGGGGGGGGGAGGTGCTATGCAATGGGAAAACTTGCTACCACTAACTTTTCACATGTGCTTTGCCCACTTTTTCCCCTACACAGTGGCCTTAGCTAGACATTAGGCTGGATTGGCTCCCAGCAACCTGTGTCTCCTTCACGTTTCCTTGGTAATGTCTAGTGAATGTGACATGATGTCATCACTTTCTGATTTTCTCTCTCCCTTCTTCTCCAATTCATGTATTTCTTTTACTACAAATTACTGTGGAAACCTGAGTGGGAGGTGCAGATGAGCAGCTTTCACTGTAACTTATAGTTAGGCCTAGAAATAACCTTTGTTTAGGAGGGTGGAGCGGGGTGGGTATGTGCTGTCACTTCTAAAGTATAGCATGAGTGAATGTTTTGCTGCAAATGCAAGGGTAGTAAAAAAAACAAATACAGTACAGAGGTGATGATAAATACATGATTTTGTCCAACACTGACAGGATTGTGTAGGAAGCACAATGTGTATGAAACAATCCTGATGGTGCAGTATAAAGCTTTCCAGATGTGTGGGACTAAAACTCCCATCACCCCAGTGGGAGTTGCAGTCCAACACACCTAAGGGACACCAACATGGATCCCATCTGTCAATGGCCATGCTGGCTGGGAATAATGGGAATTGTAGTCTGACCCATCTGGTGGGCACCAGGCTGGGGAAGTCTGGTTGGATTTCATCTGCAGTTGATGCCAATGTGTTTAAACATGGCAGATTTAGGCGGGAATATCCTAAGGCAGAGGTGAGGAACCTGTTGTTGATGGACTCCAACTCCCATCAGCCCCAACCAGCATGGGCAATGTTAAAGGATGATGGGAGTTCTAGTTATAAGGGGAAACTCCAGGGATATTTTAAATTGGAAGACAGTAATCCTGCTTTTTGAATTAGCATACGAAAAAAGAAGCTTCAAGCAATTTGATTTTGACCTTTGAACATATGGCCCTCCTATGCGACAACACACAATTCATTTAACGTTTGTAAAGAGCTTCTGCCTTGCAAAGTGCAATACGAGTGCTAAGCATTGCGCTAAAGTGATGATTTATTAAAAGGATCTGCAAACAGAGAAGGAGAAAGCAGATTGGAAATACAGGATAATCTAATCATGTTATCTAGGACTGTACAGTGGGAACTTAACTGTCTGCTTCTACACGTGTTTACTTAAAAGCCATAGGCAATCTACACATATGAAGGGGAATGTTGTGATGCATATGTGCCCTTCTGACTGCATGTGGGAGGGAGGCTTGCATGTTTGAATGCTCCTCCCTGGATAAAATCCCTGCCTGTAGAAAAGCAGCTTGTCAGAGAGGGTGGGTGCTCTCTAGCCTTTCTCCAGTCATTCTGCTTTTTTAATATGGAGAGTTCCCACCTGCAGTCCTAGGAATGCTGTACTGTATGACATCTCTGTATGTACAGATTTCATGTTGCTTAGGGTGGCAGATACAAATCTCCCTATCTGATACAAAGGGAGCTGGTGTGCACAATCAGAAAGCGTATGCTGCACTCCTGTTTACCCTTTGGTTACTGTGCAAATTAAAACAAAGTTTTAAATTCCTGCGTGTGTGTGTGTGAGTGAGAAACTATTCCTGGTATAGCACGGACAGATGGCAATTTCCTTGGGCTAAACTTAAAATACTGCAAAACCAAAAATGCATGTGCTAGATCAAAGCCTTCCTCTCTCTTTGGGTGCTTTCACAACACCACACTTTAATCTTGGACCACCCCGATTCTACATCTTAAGGCCAGTTAAAATCACCACCCCACACGTTGATAACTTGATATGCACTGAAAGAGGAGGAAAAACCCATTGTATCTTTTATCAGGCTGTAGCCACCCGGATGGTGTATTTAAATCAGGGGTGCACAGCTCACTACCTGGGGGCCACATGTGGGCCACAAAAGCCTTAATGGTGGCTCCCCGTGGGGCTACCCTTCTCTCCAACCCTACCCATTGACCTGGATAGAGATTGCTCTTTCCCACCCATGCTACCAGCAAGGAAAAAGCAATCTGTTTTAAGATGGTGGGGGTGGACAGAAGGCTTCCACTTGCTCTCCTAGAGATCCTCATACAGATCACTCATTCCCTGCTGCTTTTGGCAAGGGGTGTGTGTTCATAGGTGTGTTTATGCTGTCAGGACTGAAAAGTTTGTGCACCCCAATTTAAACAGATAACTAAAAGTGCAGACTTACACTTGCCTACTCAGAAGAATGTCCCAGTGTGTTCCATAGGATTGCACTTTCCACTTACCTGGGAGTAAGCTCCATTAAACCCAATAGGACGTAGTTCTGAATAAATGCACATAGGACTGTACTGTAAAATGCACTATGGAGTAACTAAACTACATATAAAAATCTTGCATAAATAGCTTTGGTCTGCTGTGGGGACAAATACTAAGCATGCAGAAGGATGTGCCCTGCTGAAAAAGAATCAACATGGCTTCCACAAAGGTAAGTCATGTCTCACTAACCTTTGACAGTGTCAATAGACACTGTTTACTTGGACTTCCAAAAGGCTTTTGACAAAGTCCCTCACCAAAGACTCCTGAGCAAACTTAGCAGTCATGGAATAAGAGAAGAGGTCCTTTTATGGATCAATAACTGGTTAAAGAACAGAAAGAAGAGAGTAGGAATAAATAGTAAATTCTCCCAGTGGAGGGATGTAAATAGTGGAGTCCCACAGGGATCTGTATTGGTACCAATGCTTTTCAACTTATTCATAAATGATCTGGAATTAGGAGTGAGCAGTGAGGAGGCCAAATTTGCTGGTAACACCAAATTACTTAGGGTGGTTAAAACAAAAACGGATTTCAAAGGGATCTTTTGAAACTGGGAGAATGGGCATCAAAATAGCAAATGCAATTCCATGTGAGCAAGTGTAAAGTGATGCACACTGGGGCAAAAACTCCCAATGTCATGTATACACTGATGGGATCTGAGCTAGCTGTGACTGACCAAGAAAGAGATCTTGGGGTTGTGGTAGACAGCTCAATGAAAATGTCAACCCAGTGTACAGCTGCTGTGAAAAAGGCAAATTCCATGTTAGGCATAATTAGGAAAGGAACTGAAAATAAAACTGCCAAAATCATACTACCCTTATAAAAATCTATGGACCACACTTGGAATACTATGTACAGTTCTGGTCACACCTAAAAAAAGATATTGTAGCGTTGGAAAAAGTGCAGAAAAGGACAACTAAAATGAATAAGGGGCTGGAGCAACTCCCCTATGAGGAAAGGTTACAACATCTGAACCATTTAGCTTACAGAAAAGGCGAGTGAGTGGAGACATGACAGAGGGGTACAAAATTATGCATGGTGTGGAGAAAGCGAATAGGGAGACATTTTCCTCGCTCTCTCAAAATACTAGAACCCAATAGGATCATCCCAGAAGGCTGATCAGTGGGAGATTTAGGACAGATAAAAGGAAGTACTGCGTCACACAGTGCATAGTTAAACTATGGAAGTCGCTACCACAAGATATAGTGAAGGCCACCAATTTGGATGGCTTTCAAAGGAGATTGGACAAATTCATGGAGGAAAAGGCTATCAAGGGCTACTACTCCTGATGGCTATATGCTACCTGAGCAACAAAGAAGGAACATGCCTGTGTAAATCAGCTCATCACTCCAAAGTTAAGTCTCACATACTCAGACTTTGCTTCTTTTTGTCTCTCTTGCATGTGCACATAAAATCTGTATTCCATGTTTGTCCACACTGCATAGGACTTGTGCAGCATTTAAACATTAGTGTCAGGCCTGCTTGGCGAAGGGCTGCTGCATTATAAACAGAGCCTGGGTTTACACAGGAGCTGGCTCTGCTAGGCCCAAGGTGTTATTTTTCAAAACACATTATTTTTATTATTTGTTTTAATCTTGTGGAGATTGGGACAAAATGCCGGGTAAAATCGAACCAAGGAACATGCATTTCTGCAAAACTGCTTACTTGCTTTGCCTCCGCTGGCTGGAAACTGGGTTTGCTCTGTTTTGTGTCAGGCAGGATGTCCACAGTGAGAACAGTTTGAAGGAGAGCAAAGTAATCCCAGGCTGCTGAAGCTAGGCAGGTCTGGTTTTGAAAGCTGCCGGGGTAGAAGACTGTGTGGGAACCATGTGTGTACGCTGCTCCGGGAGGAACAGCAGGGTATAATAAACACAAATATAACATAGGCAACAGGGGAAACGGAGGGAACCAGGTAAGTCAACAAACAATATCCATGTTTGGTGTGATTAACTTAGGCTGCAATCCTATTCACACTTAACCTGGGAGTAAACCCTATGGAACTCAGTGAAGCTTACTTCTGGGTAGACATGCATAGGATCATGCTGTTAGAGATCCAGTCTTTAACCCGTTTACTTCTGTTGGAATATTTGCTTAATTATTTCATACCAAAACCTTATGCAAGTTGACAGTATTTTAATTACTGTAAGTGTATAACATGGCCCATGATGCAGATTTTGCACCCATGTCCAGGTTGCACCCAAAGCAGGCACCCCGTCGTTCTTCCTGAATTAATGCTAGTCTTTAGTTATAATATTATCACAATGTGCCACTTCTCATTTCATGTAGGCCTGTCGTGCTGTGAGGGGAAAGGCACTCTGCACGTGCTCAAGGACAGTGCCGTTAGTATTTTACCTCCCAGAGTCAGATGTTCCAGGAAGCCAAACACACACACACACACACCTCGCCGGTACTGAAATAGGCTCGGGGGCTAAGCAGACCTGCTGAATCCGTCCTCGAGGGCACTCTCCTGCGTTCATCGCCGCCCAGCCCCGCAAAGCCTGCGCGCCATCCCGGCACCTCCCTCGCGCGCCGCCGCCTCCAAACAGCCTCAGCAGGCCGGCCGTGACAATGGCCCTGATTTCAAGCCACGCCAGCGCTCGGGGCTTGTCGTCGTCGTTCCGAGCTACGGCTGGGTTAATGGGAGAGGCGTGAGAACGCGTGTCGCGTCCCCACGTCAAGAACCAGCGCTGTTGATTTGCCTGCGGGTCGCCTCCGCGAAGGCCCGTGCTGGGCTGGGCCGGGCCGGGCCGGCTTGGCTCTGGCCGGGAGAATACGAGGACCTTCTGCCCCCCCACAGCTGGCAAGGGGAGCCGGCGATGACGCGCACGGGGCGGCCAGGAGGAGAGGGAGGGACGCGGGCGGCCCGCCCTAGGCCTCGGATCGCTGCCCTACATTGCCCGGAGGGGGTCGGGAGGAGCTCCTGGGCCTGGAGGAGCAGGTCGTTCCTTGGCAGCTATAGCGGGGTGGGGCTGGGCGCCGCTGCGGGGGAGAAATACGCAATTAAAACGAGCGTTTCGTTTGTTTAAATGAGAGAGGGAGAGAGGTCCGGGGGCAAAAGTCCCATCTCCTGACAAGGAAGTTCTCGTCCCCGACGTGGTGGGAATGGGCCAGGTTACTCAGCAGTGAGCGAGCTTCTCTGCACGTGCTTAGAGGCACTCTCGTTACAGTTCCACTCTGGTATGCAAAACCGGTTCTGGGGGGTTGATCGATCCGCCTGGGGTTTTGTGCGTGACTTGGGATTTATGGTCAGCCTGCGTGCCAACTAGGTCAATGGTCGTCGTCACGCGCCCCGTGCCCTCTCTGTCCTTCCGAGGCTGAGATAGGAGGATTTCCTTCTACCTCCCCACACGCCACTGAAACGAGCCACCGTGGTTCAAGTGTAGTGGCTCAAGTGCTGGGAATTTAACATCCCCGGCTCACGAGGAGGCTTTGGACCGGTTACTCTCGGCATAACCTACAGGGTTGTTGTGAAGATAAAATGGAGGGGGTGGGGGAACCATGTACCCATCTTGGATGGGGGGGCGGAGAAATAAATAACTCCCCCCCCCCCTCCAGTATCTCAGGAAAGGGACAGTGTAAAAGCCGGAATGGCAAGGACCGGGCCGGAATGGCCCCTTTATGTTAAAGTATGCAGCAAAAATTGTGGCATGCGTTAGAAACACTTGAGAACAATATTTTAGGACTAAAACCCTTGCAATATTGCCTATGCCTTTTTAGAAGGTGTGATAGGCGGAAATTCAACAGGCGGAGGGCCCCACTGTGGAGATGGAGGGAAGGTCATCATGCGTTGAACTTCCGCCTGTCATGCCCCTGTTAAGAGGCATAAGCAGTCCTGCCCGGGATCAGGATCGATTCCCAGTCTCCTCCCCCGATCCCAGGAATGCTACCTGGATTCTCAGGTAAACTGATCCCGTGCTGTGCTTATTTGTTTTCCACAGGGACTGGGTAAAACGAGGATACAAAAAATAAAGGGATCCTTCTGATTTCATGTGATTCGTAAAGGGGAGACCCACAAAACCACCATCCAGTCACAAAGCACATCTGCCTCCACCGACTGAAGCAGAAAAAGCATGGATCCTCCACTCGTGGGTGCAGCCAGGGTGGAAAAACTGGATTCGAGGCAAGGATCCTTTGGGATCCTCATGGTTTTTACAAGATACTCCCAAACACTGTCATATCACAAAGCACATCTACGCCCATGGATTGCGTGACAACATAGATTTGGGGGCTTCATAGCACAGTCTAGCCATGGATAAGACGCCCAGTTCAATATGCGTCCTCTGAATTTTTACATTGGGTCCCCCTGCCCAACCCCCCCATCAAAGCACAGAACTCATCTTTGTCCAAGTATGCACACTAAAACCCCCAGATCTGCTGCTTCCCAGCAGATCCTAGAGCTTCTGCTTCATCTCAAATTGTGTGAAAATCATATGAAATCAAGAGGAACCCTGCCTTGGATCCGTGTTTTTGCGCCATGGCTGTGCCCACGAGTGGCAGATCCGTGATTTTTCTGCTTCAGATGGGGAGGCAGATGTGCTTTGTGATTGGATGATTGTTTGGGGAGTTTCCACTTTAAAAACCATATGAAATCATGACGAGCCTTTTTTAATTCCATGGATCCTTGTTTGACTTTCTTCCTCTTCCATATTGACACCCCATCTTTCCAAAACGTATCTACAGGCTGTGCATGGGACCCCTGGTCCCCGGCCTCTCTCCTCGCCCTTTGCGGAGCACCCTCCTCGGATCGTGACATGCGGCGAGCTGACGGGATCTCCCTGCGGCTCCGAGTCGTGCCCTGCAGTGCCAATCCACTCCCCTCCTCCCAGGGCACCCTTTTTGCGCCCTGCATGGAGGACGCGTGGGGGGGGGGGGGAAGCCAGCAGATCGTGACGGCGATCAGCGGCAGCAGCCGCCGCCGCTTCCCTCCCTTCTCTTCCTCCCTGCGCCGGGGCTCCCGCGGGCGACGCAGCCGGCCTCCTCTGCGCTCAGTCTGCGGGGTGCTTTGCGTGCGCAGCGCAGGGCAGGCGAGGCCGTGGCCAGCGCGCGTGGCGCCTTGCGTGCCGGGCCCTGGCCTGTGCAGCGGCTCGCGTGCGCGGCTGGCACGCAAGGCCAGCTGCCGCAGCCTTCCGGGCTCCGGGCTTGCGTGCTGCGACGGGATCAACGGGGCGGGCGGCAGAGCGCGCGCGCACGCACTTGCTGCTCCCTCCTGCCCGCCGCCCCAGTGACCCCAGTGCCCTCTTCCTGTTGTTGCCGCCGCCGCCGCCGCCAGGCTTCCATGAAGCAGGTGCCACGGCGGGGAGGAGCCGCGTAATCTCTACGCCTTTGTGACTCCCGCTTGCCAAAGGCGGCCAGCCCGGGAGCCAGTCACGCTAGCGCTCGCTTGGGACGGGCAGGGAGTGTTCGTCCTGGGAGCGCGGCAAGGACTGGAACGCGGCGTCTCCTCTGTCTCTCGCTGTGTGTGTGTGTGTGTGTGTGTGTGAATCAGGGGAAGCGATTGCTTCAGACAGCCCCGTCCTCGGCCCCGTCATCAGCTCGCCTCCTTGGCGGCTCCATCTCAGGCATGATTGCCCAGCAATCAGTGCCACTCGGTTCAGTGAGAACGGCAGCCCGAGGGGTTTCTCCCAGCTTCTCAGTGGAACCCCCCGTGCGGCCCGCCTGGCGACAAACTGGTCATCTTTTCACCAGGTCAAGACTTCCCTGGTATATTGGATGTTTATGCTTCAGTTCTTTTGGTTATGGCCCCTACTGAGGTTTTAGTTGTTTTATTGTGTTTTAGTATTTTAAATGGAAACTGTTTTTAGCTGTTTGACATGTTTTAATAATTTGGGTGTAGGTTGCCATGGGTCTTTTTTAAGAGAGGCGACTGAGGGTGCAATCTTACTCACGTTTGGACAGAAATGCAGGCCTACAACTCCCAGCATTCCCCAGCCAGGCATGGCTGGCTCAGGAATGCTGGGAGTTGAAGGACTTTTTCTTTTCTTTCTAAACATACATAGGATTGCACCCTAAAAAGAATAAAAAGAGCACCAAATCCAACCAACCGCTTACACTGCAAAAGCCTGCTTGAATAAAAGCAAAGGGCTGGATGTGAATCAGGTTTCCTGCATTGAGCAGGGGGTTGGACTTGATGGTCTTGTAGGCCCCTTCCAACCCTATGATTCTATAAATCTTTGCCTGTGGGTGGAAGGACAGCAGAGAGGGAGCCAGCTTAGCCTCCCGCTGCTGGGAGTTCCACAGCCTGGGAGCGGCCACAGAAAAGGCCCCCACTTTTGCAGTACCGAGAGAAGGGCCTCCCCTGAACGTCTTGAAACTGGAGCTAGCTCTTATGGGAGAAGGCGGTCTTTCAGGTAGCCTGGTCCCAAAGTTTTGGGATAGGCTTCATCGATCCTAACCAGCACTTTGCAAAATGCCTTTGGTTCTCTTGGCTTGTTCTGTATTGATAACAACACTGCTACGATCACTGAAGTATTTACAAAGCCACAATATATGCCCTCAACATTTTTGGTTCTTGCAGTTTAACTTTTCATGTATCCAGAAATGGGCTTTTGGACCTTAATAAAAGTCCCCCTTCCTTTAAATCTCTTTGCCAGTCCCTGAAATTCAAAATCATGTCCCCAGTTCCTGTAAATGCTGATAGAACTACTTGTGAGTAAGCTTTTGGCTTGCAGTACATCTCATTGGGAGGTAAGTGTGTTCAACAGAACATGGGGGAAAGGCGCTTACCCAGTTTGGTTTTAACTCTTAGCAGAGTTTGTTGGATTTTGACATGGGAATAGTTATAAACGTGCAGCCTGATCCTATCCATCCTATGCATGTTTACTCAGAAGTAAGACTCACTTCATTAATGGGACTTAATCCTATATACATACTTACCCAAGTAGATATGCATAGGCTGCAATCCTATATACATACTTACCCAAGTAGAAATGCAAAAGATTGTACTGTTGATTATGTATTAGGTACAGTCTCTGTTTTAGAATAAGAAACAATACTTAGTGAATAGGCTCTACATGGATGAGAATTGGTTTGATGAATGGCACTGCAGGAGTGTTGCCTATTTCCTGTACTTCGTGCTTGCTGAAAGCTTTTTATAATTCTGAATGGTAGCAGATGTTTGATTAAGAGTTGTGTTATATAATGAAATCATCAGAAATAAGGAAATCAGTAACACACATTGTCTTGTTAGTCAGCTATGGGGGTTTAAAAAAGAACATTTTTAAAATTATTTTTTTCTACTCCTCCCATCCCCACAGGGCACAAGGGATTAATTATTTTAAAGGCACAGTCCACTGGTCCATCTAGTTCAGTATTGTCTACACCAGGGGTGGGCATCTTTTGCTCCCCAGATGTATTGGCCTACAACTCCCATAATCCCTCACCATTGGATATACTGACTAAGGCCGAGGGGTGTTGTAGGACAAAACACCTGTAGAGCCACAAATTGTCCACCCCTGGTCTATACTGACTGCCAGCAGCTCTCTGGAATTTCAGACAAGTCTCTCCCAGCTCTACCTGGGGACGCAACGGATTGACCCTGGGGCCTTCTGCATGCAAAGCATGGGATCTACAGCTGAGCTATGGCCCTTCCCCAGAACCTCCTGGTCTGCTTGTGCATTAGCAGCAATTAGTAAAAGGACTGACACAGTCCCCATGTGTCCTTTGAGTTAGCATATCTGACAGTAGAAAAGCCTCTTTTTCTGGAAACATCCAACGTGACCATTAGTACATTCCCCAAGAATAAAAAGAGAATAGCATCAGCTCATCTCCTTATTCCTCTCCAAGACCGAGGGTCATAGTTTTGTCTGTGTTGGTGGGAGCAGAGTATGTTGCATGAGCACATAAAAGGGCCCACAGAGACAGGAGGACATCTGTGACATAAACCAGACCTATACAACATGCAACCCTCCCCCAGGTGTTCAATGAACCCTCTGTTTTGGATTCCCAAGCTGGGGGGAAAAAATTGGAAGGGTGTGTGTTAAGCATCTGGTGGTTTGCAATATATTGCTCGGTGAGTGTGTCAGTGTGCTAAGACCTATTAGCATTGTGCAAGGTTTTTAAACCTTCAACTAAAGGAGAAGAAAGTAGTTCTAAGAACTGGTTCAGAAGATCATTGCACAATACAACAGAATTGCTCATGCATATGAGCTGTGGAATGTTGGATCAGAGTCCCTGCAGCTGCTGACGGGTGATTGTGAGGAAATCTTGGCTTATGGAAGCGACTTCCATGACGATCCTTATCATAGGGGTTGATGAACACATGAATCTTCATCATGACTGCAATACTGAGTGACAACTTGCATGTGTGAATGGGCTATCTCTGATATAGCAGGGGCAGAACTTTCATATCACGTCACCTTAACTGCAACGCTTGCCAATGGAATTAGTTTACATATTCAGCTGCCAGTCCTCAAGGCTACAGTAATCAAATGACAAACATGTGTGAACATTCCCAGAGGTTATGCTGTTCATGCAAGTAGATGTGTCAGATGAACAGTATGCAAATGAGTTGGCAGGGAAAAGGTCAATGTAGATCAGGGGTGGGCACCTTTCGCCTGTCCAGGTACCTTGGCTTACAACTCCCATGATCCCTCACCATTGGCTATGCTGGTTAGGGCAGATAGGAGTTACAGGACAAAATATCTGGAGGACCACAAGTTGCCCACCCCTAATGAAACCTCTGACAGCTAACTTGCAAGGCAGGCATGACAAAAAGCAAGACAAGGGGTCACAAAAGCCTTGACCTTGGTAATGTTAGAAGAACAAATCACCAAGAATGAAGAAAAGGTCTAAACATAAGAGTGGAATTAATTCCACTGGGAAGGAGCCATAACAGAAACACCTAGTCCTGGGGATCATCTCGTGTATTCGTTCATTTCCCTTTTGTCGCATGCTGAAAGAACTTTCATATTGGCCTGGCAGAGCAAAGGCGGTTCAAGGACAGGGTAAACAGATGTCCTAGTTCAGACAGACTGCCCTAGGTTTAAAGGACTGCTCTCAGGTCGCAGAGAGTTCTAGTGAAATCAAGACTATGCATCAGTTTTACTAACATTAGATGGTCAGGTGGTCCCACTCTAACCAGCCTCTTCCTCCTATTGTGCCTGGATGTGCTGTTCCTGCACTGGTCACTAACTTGAACCTGGGACACCTAACCGGCTGTGGATTACAAGAGTGCACACATGGACATTGCGGTCTGTCATGCAGCAGCACAGAATATGCTGTAAACTGGCAGAGATGACAGCACGTACCCAGGCCAAGAGTTCATGGGAGCAAAAGCAAAATGCTACAGCTAGGCTTAAGTCCCATTCTGGCACTCTCGGGTTCACTGCAGTTCAGCTCTTGCACAGCAGCTGAGCAACAGCGGCAGTGGCATTATGTTACTCGAAATGGAGACTGTGAGGAAAACAAGAGTGTCGCTCCACCAGCAGTACATCCCTGGAACAGCTGGCACAGTACTTAAGACTGCAATCCTATACAAGCTTCCCTGGGAGCAAGCTGGGCTGAATGCTCTGGGGCTTTCTTCTCAGTACACGTGCATAGGATTGCACTGTTAAGTCTTTATCTAGTTCTTGCTGTCATTATAGTATTGGGAGTCAGAAACTCTTGGAGATCTACTGCAAATCAACCAGTAGATCCTCAACCTTCTGCCCACCCTTGCTCTAAAGCAGCCTTCACTAGCCTGGTGCCCTCCAGATCACTTGGACTGCAACTCCCATAATTCCCAGCCATCAATTCCTGATGGCTATGCTGGCTGGGAATTATGGGAGTTGCAGTCCAACACCAGATTGGGGAAGGCTGCTGAAGGGGGCAGTCTCAATTCAAGTACTGGGTCAATGAGGTCCAAAAGGCCTGGCCCTTCCCTCGCTTGAAGTGAGTGTGGCCTAGAACTCTTGCCAGAGACCTCTGCAACATGACAGGAATCCATCACCTACATGCAAGTGTTCTTCAACAGAATACATTTATGTCAAAAGGGTTTCCTGAAACTAGAAATGTTGAATACCACTGGATTAGAGTGACACATAGCCCTCCCTTCATGTTCCCATATGAAAGCTGCCATTTGGGTAGCAGGACCAGACAGACAGGGAGACACTCCGCCCTTACATCTCTATAGGCTAGTCTAGCTTTATCACCACTGGAGCACTTGGAAACAGCAGGGCCGACCCAAGACGTTTTGCTGCCTGCGGCAGAGCAGCAAATAATGCATCCCACCTACCCAAGTCAAGGTGCACAGTACCCAAAGTTAGTGGAATTATTTTGGTACATGTGTCAGAAAACGCCATAAGCCCCTCTCCTCCTCCATGGCAGTAGAAACACAATAACAACAAGGTAAATGACTAACAATTTGCTGCCCTTTTATGCCACCCCAAATTTGCTGCCTGAGGTGACTGCCTCAGTCTGCCTCATGGTTTCCCTACCATGGGAAACAGAAAGAGTTGATAAGCAACACCGGGATTTGGGACCTTTGGTTTGGACCAGCCTCCCCCAACATGGAGCCCGTTGGACTACAACTCCCATAATCTCCAACACATCTGGAAGGCACCAAGTTGGGGAAGGCTGGTCTAGACAGACATGGCCCCTCTCAAGTTTGCCACCCTTCTGAAAAGGCAAGTTGGAACTCCCAAGTACTTTTATGTCCTCACAGGTACTGTTATCATTTCAAGCAGTAAAGCAGGGCTGGGCAACTTGTGGCCTTCCAGATGTTTTGGCCTACAACTCTCCTCACCAGGTTGTGCTGGCTTATGTTTGATGATTTACACTTTTCCACTTCTCAGAGTTAGCTGGTCATGGCCTGAACAACATGGGATGGAGCACCAGGAGCTGCTGGCGGGGGCGGGGGCAGGGAATGGGAAACTTTCCTTTGGCGAATTTACGGGTGCACTCCTATGCAGGTTTAGACAGGAAAAAAAGGCCTACAACTTCCAGCATGCCCCAGCCAGCCATGCTGGGAGATGTAGGCCTCCCCCCCCCCCCGCCCCGTCTAAGCATGTATAAGACTGTGCCTTAGGTTAACTTATCATAAGATCCAAGCCTGATTTTTGGCATATCCCTCTTCCACCAGCAACCCCTCACCCCACATTGCTCAGGGGTATCTGTGCATATTCTGCAATTCTCTAGAGATGCTTTCTAGGGAGCATAGGGAAGTAGAAGGGATGGGAAATTTCCTATCTGTGAATTTCCTAAAGTTTACTTATTCATGTATTTATGTTACATTTATATCCCACCTCTTCCTCCAAGGAGCCCAGTGTAGCATACATGGTCCTTCTCCTCTCCATTTTATCCTCACAATGGTCCTGTGAGTACGTTAGGCTGCAAATTAGCGAGTGACTAACTTATCCTAGGATCCAAGCCATTGAAAAGCATCTGTAACTGAAGAAGCAGGTATCAAGGGTACATCACTGGGCTCTGTTATAACTGTGGCATTCAAGTTGGAGTGGATATGTAATTTTATCTGCAAAGTGTCTAGCAAAACTGCGACAGAGGGCCACTGAAGACACTTTGGAGTTGTCCTGTTAACCTCAGGAATCATTTCCTTATCCCACAGATCGACCAGGCCATCAGCAGAAGTGATTTCACGTCATTTAAATCAGGGCAGAATTTTACCCTTCTGCCTGGCTTGGCCAGAAAACAGGCACCAACTTTTTGTTTGAGTGGATGTTTATTACCAGAACACCAAAATGTGGTGCAGTCAAGAGTTGCCAACATGGCCCTATTGTTGATCCCAGAACAATAGGCGACTTTGGTATTTATACAAACAAGTAAACAAGGCACATGATGTAAACTTTGGCCAGTATTTGATGCAGCACTGAATCAAGGGGCTCTAAACTTCCTTCTGAGGAAGTTTTCCAGTTTCCAGAGATGAGGGCCCTGCTAGCCATTGTGACTCATGTGCAGTAAGTTAATCAGCCACTATCCTCTAGCACTAATCCAGTCACTACATCCCTCAACATGTTCCCATGCTAATAATGCAAGCAGTATTTTTCCACTTCCATGGGTATGAATCTCTTTCAGCCCTTGGGGCCAAATTCTATTTCTGAGAAACTCTTGGGGGAGCATTCCAGTGGTGGATGGGACGAAAGGCAAAAACGGTGGGGCCCGAATATCAAAACTACTAGCATAGTTTAACTTTATGCTCTTTCTCCCAGGAACTAAGCCTCAGGAGAGGCATTTCAACCTTTTAGAAAGAGGCAGGGAGGATCCTGAAAAGGTTAGAAAACCATCAGACGATTGAAGGGGGCATGGCTGTGGCTCAGTGGTAAAGCACATGCTCTCCATGCAGAATGTTCCAGGTTCAATCCTGCTCATCTCCAAGTAGGGCTGGAAAAATTCCTGCTTGAAACCCTGGAGAGCCACTGCTGCCAGTCAGTGTCGACAATACTGGGCTAGATGGAACCATCGTCTGGCTCACTATAAGGCACCTCCCTATGTTCCTATCTGGGAGTAAGTAGTATTGAGTTTGGTGGGGCTTATTTCCGAATAAATAGGCTCAGGTCAAGGGAGTGATCAATCAGGAAGCTTTGCGCGAGAGCGAGCTCCACAATAATCCCAGCACGGCATACTTAGAATCATAGGGTTGGAAGGGGCCTACAAGACCATCGAGTCCAACCCCCTGCTCAATGCAGGAATCCAAGTCAGAGCATCCCTGACAGGTGGTTGTCCAGCTTCATCTTGAATCATAGAATCATAGGGTTGGAAGGGGCCTACAAGACCATCGAGTCCAACCCCCTGCTCAATGCAGGAAGCCTGATTCCCAAGCAGTCTCCCATCCAAGTACTAACCAGGGTTGATCCTGCTTAGCTTCCGAGATCAGACACACCCGGCCCTTTGCTCGTCTTTCCAAGCAAAGACAACCAGTGGAGGCTGGTGGCTCCGCTTTCGGGGGCTGTAAATCCTTTCTGGGTTTCAGCCAGAACCAGCCAGAACTCTAAAGGAGCATCCAAGGTACTGAACCCTATCCCAAAAATAGATCCAGAACTTTGGAAAGCTCCTTTAGAGTTCTGGCTGGTTCTGACTGAAACTCAGAGTGGACTTACACCCCGACCAAGATGGGAGCCACCGGCCCCCACTGAAGACTACATGGTCCCGGATGCCGGTGGAATGCTGCACATGCTTGGTACGGATACAGGAAGCCAGAGGAGCTACGTCTGCCCTTAGTTTCTGCCTCACTTCCGGGTCCTTGCCGGGAGCGGGTTGGTTGCCGAGGCAACGAGGAAGCGGCGTGCCTCTCGGCCGTGTGTTTGCAGAGCTCACCGATCTCGTCGTCTCCCGCAGTGCTCTGCTGATCTCCTGCTTGGGTGAGTGAGCGCGGGGCTTTGCTGTCAGCCAGTCCGCGTTAGGAGGCTGGATTTGTCCCAGAAGTCCTGCAGTCTTTCCCATCAGCCGTGGTCTGGCTGTGTGCGTGTGTCTCCTCCGTGGCTTGGAAGTACGGAGATAAGGGTGGAAGGTGTTGCTGCACAGCGAGCTCTTTGGCAAGCGGAAGCCGGCTCGGTGGATCGGGGCCCGCTTCTTTATCAGTCATTTAGGGTAGCAGATTCCAGAGGGGATGTCGAGTTTTTCTTTGGATTGTATTAATTTTTTTTTTTTTGCAAACCAGATGCAAACGTGGAGGAGGGCTCTTCCATTTGGGTGATTGTGTAGAAGAGGGAATTTCAGCAGGTGCAGCTTGTCTGTCACCTGCAACCTGGAGAAAATCATTTTATCTTTACAGTGGTTTATTACCCACATGCCCTTCCTCCAAGAAGCTCCAGTTGGCATATGTAGCCCCCATCTATCTGTTTTATCCTCACAACAACCCTGTGAGGTAGGTTAGGCTGAGAGAATGACTGGCCCAAGTGAGTTTCATGGCTGAGTGGAGAATTTCCCCAGACCTAGTCCAACATGCTAGCCACTACACCTGGGGTGGACAACTTGTGTCCTCCCAGATCTTTTGGCCTACAACTCCCATCAGTCCTAGCCAGCAGTCAATAGGAGGGATCATGGGAGTTGTAGCCCAAAGTAACTGGAGGGTCACAAGTTGTCCATCCCTGCACTACACCATGCTGGCTCTCAATAAAACATAAAGCAGAGGCTCCTCCTCTCTGCCCTCCTCCCCTGCCTGTGGTACACAGGAACTTGCCATTGTTTCATCTGGCCCCCTACTTCCAACTCCACAGCTCTCCATAGCTGGGGCTCTTTCCCTGTTGCCGCACCTGAGGTCTTTTAAAGCAAAAATGCCAGGAATTGAATCTGGGCTATTGTGTGTATGCCAGGGTTGGGGAATCTCCATAAGTCAATGGACTCCAGTTCCCATCCTTTGCCATGGACCATTCTGTCTGGGGCTGATGGGAGTTGGAATCCAACTACATCTGGAGAGCCAAAGATTCCCCAGCCCTGGTGAATACAAAGCCTGTGTTCTATTGAGCTATGGCTCCTCCCTGTCAGTAGCGGGCACAACCCCCTGTTTGCCCTACTGGGAGGGAAGGGATGTGGGTGGACAAAAGGGCCAATAGAGGACAATAGGCCAGAGGAGTTGCATTTCCCATGCCTCACCTTTTACTGGTGCTTTTAAGAAGAAACAATGTGCTCTTCAGCTAGCCTCCTGGCAACCTTAGCGCTGCATGACACCTGCTATACGTGCTGACATTTCCTGTCCTCCATCGCACCAGGTCACCATGGCCTCCACCCTCCATTTCTCAAGTGATATATATATATATAAAAGAGGTAAAGGATTTATTTTGACTTCCTGTTTTGGGTGTAAAGATATATAGATATAAAGCCAGTTAGCCCATAGATGATTATGAGAGTCAGAAGCTGGATCACTGTATCACGAGGACCCAAGCTTACCTGGTTCCTCCCTGCAAGGCTGCTCTTAAAGGACTAGTTCACACAGCACATAGTATCATAATATGTGGAATTTGCAATTTTGTGTACAACTGGCAGCAATTGCTGCAACTGTGGTGACCAGAGCTGTGTTCTTGTAATTGTGGGAATTGCTGGTCAGCTTTATCAGTGATTGCTGAGTTCACATATTACATTTGTCCACATGAGTGCATGGCCAAGGAAAGATAGGACTGCTCACTTGAACAAAAATGTGAATTGTGGGAGCTGGGCTGACCTAAAGAATTCTGGACAGATTAAAAAGTGGTGACTATACATGTATTCTGAAGGGATAACAGCTGTGAACATTAATGATATTAAGAGCTAATAACAGGCAATCTGTTATGGCTCATTGGGCTTTATCTTGAAGATGAGGGATTATTCCCCTTTTATGTAATTAGTGAACTATCCCTCACTTGTTATATAGCACGAGGAGAGATGGTGGTGGTTGGACTGAAGTTGAAAATTTCCTTCTCCCTTTTCTGCTCTTGTCACATTCACTCCTTGAGGGAGAAACTTTCACACCCATAGTATTTAGACAATATTGAGGCGACAGTCCTTTACTCACTTACCTAGGAATAAGCTCCATTGAACCTAGTAGGACTTACTTCTGAGCAGACATGTACAGAATTGCACTGTAAGGGTGCAATCTTATGCATGTTCAGACTGAAATAAGTCCTACAACTCCCAGCATCCCCCAGCCAGCTAAGGTGTCTGGGGAATGCTAGGAGTTGTAGGATTTATTTTTAAACACGCATAGGATTGCTCCCTACATTGTTCAACTAACTAAGCTGTGCTTCCCCAGCCTGGTGGCCTCCAGATGTTTTGGACTTCAATTGCCATCACCTCTAGTCTCCATGGCCAATGGTAAGGAATGCTGGGAGTGTAGTCTAAAACATCTGGACGCCACCAGGTTGGGGAAGGCTGGCATTGCTTCTAGGTAAAGGCTGAACGAAAAAATATGAAGTCTCCATGAATGAAATGTTTCTGTTGTTTGTGGATTTGCCAGTATTGCCCTAATATTTGATTAAGAAAAACAAGTTTATTTAGGGAGCAATCCTATGGTCCCTAGACTGATCTGAGGTCAGAGACAGTGCTCTGACCTTGGAGGATGGAATCCGTGGTCCGCCGCCCTTCTCCTCCCCCTTGCAGCTGGTGTGCAAATTGCCACATGAGCTGCCTCTCTGAGGTCAGGAACTCAACCTCGGAGAGGGGGTAAGGGGGGCATTCCAGAACAAGCTATCCCGAGGCCTCTCCAGTCTCCTTCCTTCCCCCTCTGAAGCCCATGAACTAGACAAGCAAATAAGCCCGTTTAGCAGAAATGCGGAGGCGGGAGAAATGGGGAAGCGACAATTGCCTCCACTGCTCCTCCCACTGAGCAGTGGATGCTCGTAAGCCTCCAAGTTCAGAGACTTATGAGCATCAAGGGTGTAAACAATAGGATTGCGCCCTTATTTAAGAAATTTCTTACTGGCTTTTCATTATAAAATAATCCCAAAGTGGGGTACAAACAATGAAACACAGTAAAATAATACAGCATTGACAAAAAACATAATCAAATAGGGGAGAACCATAACAGATAAATAGCAGTTCATATGACACAGCAAAAGAAAAGAGAAAAAGTCATTCGAAACCCTGGGTATGCAAATAAGACTTGAGCTGGTGCCAAAAGTTTTTACGACTTGATGCCACCCATATATGGGCAGGGAGGTAGCTCCATAGTTGGGGTGCCTGTATGAAAAATGCTCTCTCCCAGGTTCCTGAGTATCGAATTCTAGGCAAATATGGCACCATCATATATGGCGTCCCCAGTCAATCTTAATATTCAGGCAGGTGCGCAAGGGATAAGGTGCTCCATCAGGTAACCAGGTCCTAAGCTGTGTAAGGCTTTATATGTCAGAATAAGCATCTTGAACTTGGCTTGGCAACTTATTGGTAGCCAGTGCAAATCCTTCAAAACTGGTGTAAGTAGGCTGTCCCTCTCAGTAGTCTAGCTGCAGCATTTTGCACTAGCTGCAGCCTCCAGGCCACCCTCACAGGCAGCCCCACATAAAGCGCATTGCAATAGTCCAGTCCAGAGGTTACCAGTACATGGATCACTGTGGCTAGGCTATCCCTGTCCAGGAATGGCTGTAGCTGGTTGTATTGGCCCCAGGAGCGTAACCAAGTCACCCGTAGTGTTAGAGGGGCCTAGAGATCCATAATGCCTTGCTTAAGTTCATTATTAGTGCAGTTCCCTTGCTAGTAAGCCTCTGAGCATGTGAAGATGAGTCAGAGGGCGGATAGCGTGGCCTAGCACATTCCATACTAATGAGTAGAGTAATCAAGATGTGCCTGGGAAGTGAAGGTTGTTTACCTTAAAGCTACAGGTGGCTGTGCTGAGAACCAAGTGCTGTTAGTCTATGCTGAGAATGAACGCTAGGTGGTGCTTGCTGCTGTCATGCTGCCTCATTGCTAATATGTATGGTATAAAACCCATTGTACCCCATGGCTCTGGGTTCAGAGAAGCTGTCTGATCCAACCATTGGGTACGCCTGTGTGCTGATTATACTCAATAAAGTATCTACTTGTAAGTAAACCTGGGTCTGATTTATTACTATCTTGGCACCTTTAACCTAAGAGTTCAAAGCCCACGGCTGGGGAAATACAATTGGCGCAGTGAGCAGAGTGCCAAGAATACTGCGATGTTCAGATGCCAAGGGAAGGAGATTGAGGGTGTCGGCGTGTTAAACCGACTCCCAGACTGTCCACAGTTGAAGCTGTGGGTTCCAGCCGCAAAGCAATTGGCGGTCCTGTGTGGCCCGATTGCATGGCCAGAGGTCAAAGAGGACTGCACACCAGTGGGTAAGTTACTCAATAAAGTACTCCTTGTAAGTAAACCTGGGTCTGATTTATCACTATCTTGGCACCTCTAACCTAAGAGTTCAAATCCCACAGCCGGGGCAATACACTGGTGTACGAACCAAAGCTGGCAAAAGGCCCTCTTTGCTGTGCCTCCATAGATAGTAATGAATCTAGGAGCACTCCCAAGCTACACACCTGCTCCTTTAGAGGGAGTGCAACCCCATCCAAAACAGGCAACATCCCTACTTCCCAGACATGGGAACCACATTTCCACAGTGCTTCCATCTTGTTATGATTCAGGCTCAGCTTATTGGCCCTCATCCAGCCCACCACTGCATCCAGGCACTGATCAAGGGCCTGCACAGCCTCTCCTGACTCAGATGTTACAGAGAAAGAAAGTTGGGTAATATCAGCGTTCTGATGACACTTTACTCTAAATCTCATAATGACCACCCCAACAGCTTCATATAGATGCTGAACAGCATCAAGAACAGAATGGAACCCTGAAGGACCCCACAACTTAACTCCCAGGGGCCTCACGTATGGCTATCTAGTGCTGTCCTCTGGATGCAACCCTGTAGGTAGGAACGGAACGAGTTGAGAGAAGGTCTTTATAAACACTTGCTTGATCTTTTGAAAAGTGAACTAATATTAACAGAATAACAAAACATGATATGGGAGCATAGAACATATGCAAAAATAGTGGTGGTGGTAACAAACAAAAATATTTGAAAAGGTTTCTAAGGATTCTTCAGCAACTTGTCTTTCCTAAATTTTAAAAAAGACAGTTACGCAAATGATCTTTTTGAGCTGACCCAGAGGAGAAGAAGTCAAGATGAAATGGAATGAGAATCTGGTGGCAGTTCCTGAAATTTTCTCTGAACTTGGCTGTAGGATGTGTACCCTGAATTTTTCTTAGTTTGTAAAAATTAATAAGGAAAAGGTTTCTGATTACCACTGTTCAACAATGAACTATTGAAAGTTCAGTTCATAACTTGAAAATAATGTTTGTCATTTCCAGGTCATCGTCTCCTAAACAATAAACTTCCATTACGTTTTAAAACAAACACTTGACTTTAGGTGATATTTTGAGTTCACTTTCTTTTGGGAAAAAGGGGGTAGAAAAGGTTACACATGAACTTCAGTAAAAGCAGACCAGATATCCTCATATAAGTCCATTTGCAAGTTACGCCTATATACCACTCTTTCAAATGTTGCTAGTGTTGTTAAGTCTTCAGTCCATTGCATTATAGGCAGTGAGCTTTTATCCTTCCAGTATCATAGTATCAGTCTTTTAGGAACCAAAAGAGCGCGAAACTCAATTTACCCTGATCATGTGTTACATTCCAAGATGCAGGTAAGTAGTTTAAAAGAACATTTACATCAGTAAATATTAAAGAGCTTTCCAATACAAAATTTATCCATACAATAACTTCCTCTTAAAAGGAGGTGGCCATTGGGCATTTCCAAAACATATGAATGAAAGAAGCATTGACTGCATTACACCTCCAACAATTAGCCGAATTTGACAAGCCTTGTGGTGTTCAATAGACCCGAAACAAGAGCTTTTGCTGAATAAGGCATAACCGAAGATCCATTGAAATAATTTTAAATTCTAATCCAAACTGGACAAATCCATTAATACTATTATTTTGTCTAATAGCACACTCCAGGGGTTCCAAACATAAATTGAATATCAATGGGGAAAGTAGGCAACCTTGTCTGGTGCCCTGCCCTAGTAAAAAAAAAAGAAGCTGAGAATAAACCATTGGTCATTTCTCTCGCTCTAGGAGCTGAGTATAAAATTTTAACCCATTTCAAAAATTCTATAGGAAAACCAAAATTAGTCAATGTAGTAAAAATAAATTTCCAATGAATTTTGTCGAAGGCCTTTTCTGTATCCAAGGAAATAATGGCCGCCTGATCAGTTCTTTCAGAATTTAAAGCAACCAGATCAACAACTAATCTAAGATTATCAGTCCCCTGTCTATTTTTAATAAATCCCACCTGGTCTGGTCTAACCAATACAGCCATGACCTGTTGTAATCTATCGACCAAGATTGCTGTTAATATTTTGATATTTACATTAATTAATTATATAGTTTGATAGTTTGCGCAATAGGTATGGTCCTTGCCTGGCTTAGGAATCACAGTAATGTAAGCATCATTTAATGATGAAGAAAGGGAGCCCACATCAAAAATATGGTTATAGAGGTGATACAACCTTGGAGCTAAAAAACTAGAAAATGTTTTATACCATTAAATTGGGAATCCATCCGATCCAGGTGATTTCCCAGTATTCATTTTCATTATTGCATTCATAATTTCCTCTAAATGCAGAGGAACTAAAAGGAGCTGTTGTTGTGAAGAATCTGAATGGGGAAGATGAATCTGAGAAAAAAGCATCCATATCTTGCACTGATATCTTATTACCGGTACTATACAGATCAGAATAAAACTTCAAAAATTGTGAGTTTATGTCTGTAGGAGAAGTATATACTTTGCCACTCTCATCTTTAATAGCTGAAATAACATTTTGATGTTGGTGCTGTTTAAGATGATGTGCAAGAATCTTACTAGGACATTCACCATTTTCCCAATATTTCAGTCGTAGACAAGTCAGAGCAAATTCCGCCTGTTGTGAAAGGATATTATTCAACTCATACTTAGTATTCTGTAGATCTTGATAAAGTTGTGCTGTGGGGGAAGTGGCAAACTGAGTTATAAGAGATTTCAGCTTCTTATTTAAATGCGTCTGCTGAGTTTTTTTTAAGCTTTTTTGATAGGAGGCTTAAGAGATAATTCAGCCCCTTATAAAAGGTTTATGAGCCTCCCATTCAATGGCGCACGAACCTGCTGTACCCTCATTAGTATTGGAATACTCTGTTAGTTCAGCTAACATCTGGGTTTTAAACTTCTCATCATTAAGAAGTGAAACATTAAAATGCCAATGACCGGGGGCCCTAGGAGTATCAGAAAATTGCAGTTCCAAATGTACTGGGGCATGATCTGACACTACCAATGTATCAATCTTGCAGTCTTTGATTTGACATACTAAAGTTGTAGAAATAAAAAAATAGTCTAATCTAAAGCAATTATGGTGAACCGGTGAAATAAAGTACACTCTCAGCAGGATGTAAAATTCTCCAAGCATCAATTAAACCATATTCCATCATTTAAGCCAGAAGTGCCAGTCTCACCGCAGATTGAGTCTTGGGAGAAGGTTTACTCCTATCTAATGAAGGATCTAAGACCTCGTTAAAGTCCCCACCCACAATCAAATAATCATAGGTAGTATCAACCAGTTTAGCAAAACAATCATAAAACATTGCCGAAGAATCAATACTTGGCCCATATACATTGATCATAACAATTAATTTGCCCATACACCTTCCTACCAAGATCAAAAAATGCCCCTCAGTATCAAAAATCCCCTGTTGAACTGACATAGGAAGTTCCTTATGAATTAAAATCGCAACCACTTTACACCGTGTTGAAGTGTCTGTGACATAGGCCTTGCCAACCCAAACCTTTTGCAACAACTGCCGATCTGCAGCCATCAAATAAGTTTCTTGTAAGAAAGCCATGTCAACATTAAGCTCTTTTAACTTGGTAAGAACTCTTTTCTGTTTGTTTACATTTCGCAGCCCCTTGACATTCCATGAAGTCACGTTAAACATTGAAAAAGCAAATTGTTTGCCCCTCCACCCAAACACATCTTTCTAGATTTACAAACAACGACTAAATTTATATACCATAATTGGTATAACAAATACATCCTTAATTTACATTTAGGACTAACCATTTCAGACTTCATCAAAATAATTATTGTTATGTAGAAACAGAAAAAATTTAAAATTATTCCAGAATATGAACAAAACTTGAAAATGACCCCCCCAAAATAAAAATAAAACTCAAATAATCCAATTTATGTCCACCTACCATAAAAAGTGCCAAAAAACCCCAGCCCTAACAGACGAAAACAAAAAAAACATAAACAAAAACAAAAAAACCCTTTTGCCTTCTGTTTGGACCGACGTGTAACTACAATGCTCACCTTGGCCCCTCCCACATATTAAATACATACACAGAGCAAAATTACAAACATACAAATTTAACCAACAAGAAATAGTAATAATAATAATTTAATAAAAGAATTAAGCCAGTTGGATATTTTAACTAATATTGTATCTGGAGACATATTCATATGTGTGTACACACACACACACACACACACACAGACATGTATGTACCTACATAACCTTATTAAGCTAAATGTAATATAGTAGTTACATATAACATATATATTTTATATTGTTTTATTGTTTGCAGTTTGGTTTTAATTTTTGTGAACCGCCCAGAGAGCTTCGGCTATTGGGCGGTATAGAAATGAAATAAATAAAACAAATAAATAAATAAACCCTGTATTTACTCAAAATGTGTAAATTAGCACATTCAGAAACAGGAATTATGTATATGTTATACATATACAAAAGGAAAAGAAGAAAAGAAAAAAAATGAGGGGGGGGGAGCAGTAGTATACAATGCATTTGATCAGGCATGCTGCCCAGACTTCTTATTAACGATAACCAAACAAAAGCTTAACAATGAAAGCTGCCAGAGGGACAGTAAAAAAAAAAGGTTAGAAAATGGCTAGATTCCAGCTCAAGAAACTGAAGAAGTCGAATCACTTGTTTTGATTTTAATGAAATTATTCTGCAGCATCAGAACTTAAAAACTTCTTCATCTGGCCTTCAATAAAAATGCAAAATGTGGCAGGATATTTGATATGATATTGCAAATTAATTTGCTTTGCCAAATTTCTCCCTTGGTAAATTGTCTTCTATAAGCGATTTCCTTAGTATAATAAGGAAAGCGCATAATCTTGTCGTTGGCTGTCCCCCACCAAAGCTCACCCCGCTCTTTTGCTAAATGCATGAGATAATCTTTTGTGGAGGCACATCAAAATTGAACGATAACAGGTCCCGCTCTGATGCCTTGTGTAGAACTGGGAACACGATAAGCATGCTCAATATCAAGTAAAAATTAGACGGCAAAGCCAATAACTCATGCAGAAATTTATCCATGAACTCAGCAAGATGGAGATCTGTAGCTAGATCTCTAAAGCCAAGAATACGGAGATTAGTTCTCCGAGCAAAGGCCTCCAGTTGAGAAATTCGAGTAGATAGAACATTATGAGAGGCATCCATAGCAGTTTCATGAGTGCGTTAACTTTCACCTCCATCTTTTGAAGACAAATATTCATCTAGTCCACAGGCCCTTGGAGGGTAGTGATGGAATCCTGAATTGTTTCAATTCAGCTTCTTTGACTGCACGGATAACTGCGAGGACATTTTTTTTTTTAATCAAAAACAAGCAACTCCTCTCTCTCTCTCTCTCTCTCTCTCATGTCTTTAGAAACCTCTGGGGGGGGGGTGCAGTTGGGCGGGTAGGCAGCGTTCCCAAGCCTTTATTTCCCCTCGACCTTGTCATCCTCCTCTCACTTCCAAAAGCACAACAAACATAAGTGCGGAAACAGAAAACAAAAGCTTAAGGAAGCTTTTTGTAAATACCCAGATAACACGGCAGCCTCAAAGAGGTCATTTTAAAGCTGAAACCTGGGAGAGAGACAGCGAAGAGCCGATCAGGATGCCATCTCCAACCAGAAGTCATCATTCCTGAATGTTGCCCATGCTGCCTGGGGCTAATGGGATCTGTAGTTCAAAATATCTGGAGGGCGCCACATTGGGGAAGATTGCACTAAACTCTTATCAAAGTCTTTCTTTGGTCTTCCAGAGATGATGTGTTGGACAGGAGAGAAAGTATACTAGATTGGTGCTGTGAAAGAACTGAACAGTTCCAGTTCCATTTTAGCGGGATAGGAAGAGAGGAGAGGGAACATACCACAGGACTTAGCCTGGTCTCTGCTTTCTCTCCACATAACAGCTGATTGTCATTTGAACATATTCAGCTTCTGGGTTCTTATAGTGGCAACCATAGGTGCACCTGCACCACTCTTGTAGGCCAGGTTTTGGGTGTGGAATTCTCCCCCATACAAACAGCTCATTTTTTTTGTTCACTATACAGCTGATTGTTTTTTGTAAACATGTGGATGCAGTTGCCAGATTGCAGTACCTGGCCATTTCAGCTAACAAAACCCAAAACATGGCATACCCTAAATTAAGATAATTTTGTTTGTTTATAATCTCTTAACAGTTCTGTGTGGCAGTGCTGTAAGACTCTCTCTAAACTACAGAAAGACATGGACCGACATATACCTGTGCATCCGTTACCTGAAGAAATACGAAAGGTATGCTACAGTAGAGAAACGTGGTGGCTTCTGTTTTATACTGATATATTTTATCCTTTGGTTTAGCTTCAGTTTGTCCAGACCAGTTGTTGTTGTTGTTGTTCAGTCGTTCAGTCGTGTCCGATTCTTCGTGACCCCATGGACCATAGCACGCCAGGCCTTCCTGTCCTGCGCTCTCTCACGGAGCATGCTCTAGTTCATATTCATTGCATCCGTGATGCTATCTAGCCATCTCATCCTCTGCCGTCCCCTTCTCCTTTTGCCTTCAGTCTTTCCCAGCATCAGGGTCTTTTCCAGAGAGTATTCTATTCGCATTAGGTGGCCAAAATATTGGAGCTTCAGCTTCAGTATCTGTCCTTCCAATGAGCACTCAGGGTTGATTTCCTTTAGGATTGACTGATTTGACCTCCTTGCAGTCCAGGGGACTTGTAAGAGTCTTCTCCAGCACCACAGTTCGAAAGCATCAATTCTTCGGCGCTCAGCCTTCCTTATGGTCTAGCTCTCACAGCCATACATTACTACTGGGAAAACCATAGCTTTGATTAGACGGACCTTTGTCAGCAAGGTGATGTCTCTGCTTCTTACTATGCTGTCTAGGTTTGCCATAGCTTTCCTCCCAAGGAGCAAGCGTCTTTTAATTTCATGGCTACAGTCACCGTCTGTGGTGATCTTGGAGCCCAAGAAAGTAAAATCTGTCACTGCTTCCATTTCTTCCCCTTCTATATGCCAGGAAGTGATAGGGCCAGATGCCATGATCTTAGTTTTCTTAATGTTGAGTTTCAAACCAGCTTTTGCACTCTCCTCTTTCACCCTCAACAAGAGGCTCTTTAGATCCTCTTCGCTTTCTGCCATTAGGGTGGTATCATCTGCATATTGGAGGTTGTTGATAATTCTCCCAGCAATCTTAATTCCGACCTCTGATTCATCCAACCCGGCATGTCTCATGATGTACTCTGCATATAAGTTAAATAAGCAGGGTGACAATATACAGCCTTGTCATACTCCTTTCCCAATTTTGAACCACTCGGTTGTTCCATGTCTGGTTCTTACTGTTGCTTCTTGACCCCGGTACAGGTTTCTCAGGAGACAGGTAAGGTGGTGTGGTACTCCCATCACTTTAAGAATTTGCCACAGTTTGTTGTGATCCACACAATCAAAGGCTTTAGCATAGTCAATGAAGCAGAAATAGACGTTTTTCTGGAATTCTCTTGCTTTCTCCATGATCCAGCGAATGTTGGCAATTTGATCTCTAGTTCCTCTGCCTCTTCGAAACCCAGCTTGTACTTCCGGTAGTTCTCGGTTCGCATACTGCTGAAGCCTAGCTTGTAGGATTTTGAGCATCACCTTGCTGGCATGTGAAATGAGCACAATTGTGCGGTAGTTTGAACACTATTTGGCGTTGCCCTTCTTTGGAATTGGAATGTAAACTGACCTTTTCCAGTCTTGCGGCCATTGCTGAGTGTTCCAAATTTGTTGGCATATTGAATGCAGCACTTTAACAGCATCATCTTTTAGGAGTTTAAATAGCTCAGCTGGAATACTGTCATCTCCGCTAGCTTTGTTGTTACTAATGCTTCCTAAGGCCCACTTGACTTCACTCTCGAGGATGTCTGGCTCAAGTTCAGTGACCGCACTATCATGGCTATCAAGGACATTACTATCATGGCTATCAAGGACATTAAGATCTTTCCTGTATAGTTCTTCTGTGTATTCTTTCCACCTCTTCTTAATCTCATCTGCTTCTGTGAGGTCCCTGTCTTCTTTGTCCTTTATCATGCCCGTCTTTGCACAAAACGTTCCCTTGAGATCTCCAATTTTCTTGAAGAGATCTCTAGTCTTTCCCATTCTGTTGTTTTCCTCGATTTCCTTGCATTGTTCATTTAAGAAGGCCTTCTTGTCTCTCCTTGCTATTCTCTGGAACTCTGCATTCAGTTGGATATATCTTCCCCTTTCTCCCTTGCTTTTTGCTTCCCTTCTTTCCTCAGCTACTTGTAAAGCCTCATCAGACAGGCACTTGGCTTTCTTGCATTTCTTTTTCTTTGGGATGGATTTCGTTGCTGCCTCCTGAACAATGTTACGGACCTCCGTCCATAGTTCCTCAGGCAGTCTGTCTATCAGGTCTAATCCCTGAAATCTATTCCTCACCTCCACTGTATATTCATAAGGGATATGATTTTGGTCATACCTGAATGGTTTAGTGGTTTTCCCTACGTTCTTCAATTTAAGCCGAAATTTTGCAAGAAGCAGCTCATGATCTGAGCCACAGTCAGCTCCAGGTCTTGTTTTTACTGACTGTATGGAGCTTCTCCATCTTTGGCTGCAAAGGCCATAATCAATCTGATTTCGATATTGACCATCTGGTGATGCCCATGTGTAGAGTCGTCTCTTGTGCTGTTGGAAAACAGTGTTTGCTATGATCAGTGTGTTCTCTTGGCAAAACTCTATTAGCTTTTGTCCTGCTTCATTTTGTACACCAAGGCCATGCCTGCCTGTTATCCCGGTGATTTCTTGACTTCCTACTTTAGCATTCCAGTCCCCTATGATGAAGAGGACATCTTTTTTTGGTGTTAGTTCTTGTTTCAATTCTATTTAATTTTTGAACCTTGCTGCTTAATGCTAATATTTGTACATTTCCTATATGTGCACACTCTGCACCTCTTGGAATTTTGAAGTAGTGTTATTTTTTAAAATGATTTTGTGCAAATGAACCCATGCCCACACACCCAAACATTTGACAGGAGTGTGGGATCTGATAGAAAAAGTGGTCACTTTGAGAGAGGAGAGATTGTGAAGTAGCCAGAATTAGCTTCAGCCAAAAGATATTGGGATGTAAAAGGGTCTGATAATGAAGGAGAGAGGCTGGAAAGGTGGCCAGGCAGAGGGATGGTATGGGTCTTGTGTCCACAGAGTTAAAGAAAGGTTTATTCCCCTTAAATGAATCACAAGGTTTCTCTGGCAAAATTCAGAAGTGTAATGCTAAATTGTGCCGGGTCACAGAATGCGGCACATTCTTTCATGATTACTGAAAGTAATCTTTCATGATTACTGGTTTCAGAAAGTATTGGAAAATGACTGATCTGTTCTATATGGACCTTGAGCGGCTGAGAGAACCTTGCTTGATTTGAATATATGAATCTAATGTATAAATTTCTCTTTCCTGGTCCACTCATATGAATTTGGGTGAACTGCAGGAGTGCTAAGGGCAGTGTTCTCCAGCTATAAACACTGAAAATAAAAAAACCCATTCTCTTAGCATTTTGCTGTCGTCGTCGCCACCATCATCACAACATTATTATTAAATCAGTGAAGAGCTTTTCTGTTTAAAACACTCAAAGTGACTGACGTTAATTGAAAACATTAACGTTTTGCCCTTGAAGAGATTCTACTGAACAGCCCCTTCCTACATGGCCAGAGCTGTGTGATGCACAGACTGGGCCAGAGATTAAATGAAATAAATTAATTAAACAGTTTATTTTTTTTAAGTTATAGAGATCTAAACACAGCAGAAACACATAAAACCACTTTACTAGCGTAATTAATTAAAATCTAGGAAATGCATTTTTCAGTTGAAGTGTGTGTGCGTGCGTTGCGCGATTATTATTTTTCACTGGTGTGTATACATAAACTTTACTGTTAGGGGAGGAGATTAGCAAATAACATAATCTTTGTCATTTGCACTTTGTGCCATGGTTAATGAACAAGCCCTCATTGGATGAGGCCCAGTGGTAGGCCCAAAATGGGATGGAGCAGAGCCAGCTTTGGATCCATTGGTTCCTAGGCCCCTCCATTCTCTCCAAAGGGGCCAAGATCAGGCCTCCCAGCTATGCCAGCATGGAGCTGGCACAGCTAATTTTCCTCTGTTGCTTTCAGTGGGAGATTTTTTTTTTTTTTAACAGCCCTGCAAAGTCACCTCCCTCTTCCCCCACTCCACCTACTGACCTGACTGGCATGAACTAGCAGGGCTTTGCAAGCAGAGGATCCACTGCTTCACTCCCCCCCCCCCCGCCCCCGATTTAGGATTGCTCTGTAAGGTGTTAGCGATCCACCATTTTTCTGTTATTCCTGGATAGTAAATAATATGACACAAATGGAAATTGAGTGAAACCTGAGGATGCTATTTATATGACAAGTGTTTTGTTTCAGTTCAGTTTTTAAATGTAAATCATGCAATCAGATATAGTAATTCTCACAGTTCAATGCTTTTCCATTTTTGCTTATGTTTTCAAAAGATTCCAGGACTTTATATTTTTGAAGAATAAAGTACAGCAAATAATTACAATAATTTACTTGTACATATGGCAGTCTGTCATTTTTTTGGTACTAAATCCTTCTTAAAAAGTGACTCACAATAGCATCTTTTAGAAAGCTGACAGTAGATGCAATTAAACCTGCAATCCTAAGCATACTTAACTAGGAAGTAACAACCTTTTGAACTCAGTGGGATTTACCTTCACGTTAAACCTGCTTTAAGTTAGCTTTTCAAGCTTATATATATATGAAATTCAATTACAATTGTCTTTGGAAATACAACTGGCTGTATTTCAACAGAACTTCTAATTTTTTATGAGACAATTTTGGACAGCCACCCTGCTGTTCATGCCAAATAATTAAGGAGGATATTTTTTTTCTTGTTGAACTTCCAGAAGAGAGGTCAAATTACCATTTTATTTTGTCTCTTGTGGGTTGTGGAAATTTATTCTTAGGAAGGATAGGAGGAAGATTAAAATGAATTTGAGGTAATTTCACTAACAGTACAATCCTATGTTTACTGAGAAGTAAGCCCCATTGGATTCAGTGGAACCTACTCCCAGGTAAGTGTATATAGGAGTGCTGCCTCAATAGATAAAGTGGCAGGGGGCTGGGAAGACTAAGAAATAAGAACAAATAATGATAGCAAGGCAAGGGAAAGAGGGGAAACAACCCACTTTGATTTATTTTGATTTTATATAATATTAGTTTTGTTTGCTATTCCTGTCTTTTCTGCAGCCATTTAAGACAATATTTCTGGGCATTTGATGCAATGTTCCATTTAGGCTGAATTCCTATATGGGTTTGTTAAGGAAGTAAGTCCCATTGAACACAACAGGCCCTACTTCCAAGTGAACATGTATCAGCTTGTGCTGCATAATCAACATCATTCATAGAATCATAGAATCATAGAAAATAGTAGGGTTGGAAGGGGCCTACAAGGCCATTGAGTCCACCCCCCTGCTCAATGCAGGAATCCAAGTCAGAGCATCCCTGACAGATGGCTGTCCAGCCTCGTCTTGAAGGCCTCCAGTGTGGGAGAGCCCACCACCTCCCCAGGTAATTGGTTCCATTGTCGTATTGCTGTTATAGTTAGGAAGTTTTTCCTGATGTTCAGCCGGAATCTGGCTTCCTGTAACTTGAGCCCATTATTCCGTGTCCTGCACTCTGGGATGATCAAGAAGAGATCCTGGCCTTCTTCTCTGTGACAATATTATAAATTCATTTATAATAGTCTTCAATCATAATCATATTCTTTATTTATTTATAACTAAACTATTTCATTCTATTGGTAATATAACCATGCTTAAGCCTGTACACACTTACCTGGAAGTGAGTTCCACTGAACTCAATGGGGCTTACTTCTGAGTAGACATTTATTTACCTCATTTACTGCCATTTATAGGATTGTACTGTCCATTTTTCAGTAGCGTTATAAAACATGAATTATATTTCTGGATGTTAAAAGGAAAAGGCAAATATTGTTTAAAAATCACAACTATTTGTCAGTATGAGCTATCGGTATGTTTGGTCCTGGACACCAAACTGCACAATTCTAAACAAATGAGACATGATACAAGGGAAAATACTAGACTTGTGTATGTGTAAGAAAGGATTTGCATCACAGGCACGTTGACATTCAAGTTTTTTAATGCTTGACCAAAACAATATTTTAACAATGGAGGATTTGTGTGCTAGTGTTCTGCCATATCTAGCCACCCTTAACCAGCAAGAGGGATCTGTGCAAGCTTCCGCACATGGATTCTCTTGCTGGATCAGGAGGACTTGCATGTACATGCAGCATGCATTTGCTGCCTGTTGCTGGATTAGAGACCACACATGCAGAGTTCTGAATAGGCAATTGGTGCTGTTAAAGCTGATAGGATTGATTACCTGGGGTTGGAGGAGAAAGAGAGGTGTGCCAAAGTTGTAGCTCTTTGTGACAAGCATGCGTTCTTCAATATTTTAAACAATATTTACTCCTGTGTTTCTGCTTGAAGCAGTTCCAGGTTTTGGGGGGGACCCTTATGCCCTCAAGGGGCCACGGTGGCTTAGCGGTTAAGACGCTGAACTGCGGACTGGAAGGTCGGCAGGTCAGCAGTTCGAGACCCGAGTGCTGCGTGACGGAGTGAGCTCCCGTCTTCAGTCCCAGCTTCTGCCAACCTAGCAGTTCGAAAGCAAGAAATTGCAAGTAGATAAATAGGTACCGCCTTGGCGGGAAAGGTAACAGCGTTCCATGCACCTCAGTGTTCAGTCAAGCCAGCCACATGACCACGGAAGCATCTTCGGACAGCGCTGGCTCTTCGGCTTAGAACGGGGATGAGCACCGCACCCTAGAGTCGGATACGACTGGTTGGGGACACCTTTTACCTTATGCCCTCAGTTGGAGCGATGCTCCCAGTTGGGCCTCCTTCCCGAAATGTGCCTCTCTCCTTCTCCTCACCACTGTTGCCATGCCCATTTGCTTGCTTCTCCCTCTGTGCCCAGTCTGCACCACCTTCCAGAGAAGGAGAGGACAAGGTGTGCTGAGGTTACTGCTCCTTTTTGCTCCTCTCACTGCTTGGCGAGGGCAAGTGAACAGGCAGCAACAGCAAGGAGGAGGAACAGCAGTGCCAGAAGTCTCCAGGGCCTTAGCAGGTGCCCCACAATGCTGACCTCTGGGGCCCTGGCTTGAAGCAATGCGTATAGGGAAGTAAAATCCGGATGATTGCACAGATCAGTAATTCCTACTTTGGGGTGAAATGTGATGTCACACTGTTGTTATTGATGACACACTGTCGCACTACTACACCATCGGTGTAAGTAGGTAGATTTTTTTCCCTTCACATGACACCCTTCTTTCTATATGGCTTCCCATGTGACAAACTTTGCAACTTCTTCTCCATGTCCCCTTTCTGCTGTCCCCATGTCCTATTTATTTTCAGGGCTTCTTTGTCCCCAAGCCCCCCTTTACTGACTCAGCATTCTACTTTCTCCCTATAATATAATCTCTAAACACACTCCCTAAACGCACATATGTGTCTGTAGCTTCAAAGGAAGGAATGCTATTTCCAGAAGGCTATAGAGGCTTCTATTAGAACTAGATTTGATGGCTTCAAAATGACATTAAACAAATGCATGGAGGACTGGTCTGTCAATGGCTGTTAGCCGTGATAGCTCAATGATACCTCCATGTACTGACTACTATATGCTGGAGATAAACAACAGGTAACAGACGTCAACCCTGCTCTACATTTTCCCAGACTCACCCATATTCCCATTATATATTGAATAAGTGTATGTGTGTGTTTAAGAGAGAGAAACAGTTTCAAAAAGGGTGACATACTTTGCGGACAGGTCCTGGATGGATAAGTATAGGGCAGGCCATGATACTCATATATGCAGACATAATTCGATACTTCATTTGTAATACATTTAGGGAGGACAGTTATTCATGTGGTCAATTAAGATGCTAGAGCACTAAAATAAATGCATTATCCTTGCAGGTCTCTCTGACTTTCTTTTCATCCATTGTAATGCATATAATGGAACTGCACTCTGTGGTGATTTGTAATGCAATGCACTTCAGCCCGTGGATGTGAAGGATGTTGTATAAACATCATTTGTTCCTATGGGTGGTGGGCAGGAGCAGTGCCTAATGGAGTGTGTTGAGGTTCATCTGCAGATCGTATGCTGCATTCTGCACATTCAGCTTTTCATAATTGTTTATAAGTATTATTATTTAAATAACACCATGAGTATACGTGACACTTTACAGTTGCATAGGCAGAAATAGACAGGTTCCTGCCCCACAGAGCTTAGAGTCTGAACTCAACAGTGAGAGGGAGGGAGAGACAAGAGGATCATAAAGTAAAAGAGCACAAGTAAAAGTGTAGTCCCAAAAGGTGTTGATGTGACAAACACATGCATTGTACAGGTACAGTCACTCATCAGATAGCCGTGACTTCTGTATCTCTCTGTGGAGTGTATACTCAGTCTCAAATCGGTATTATTGTTGTGTGAAGTATGAGGCAGCTGAAAATTGGTTCCTTTGCCATTACTGAATTTTATTCAGAAATCATAAGGACAGACCTGCTAGATGAGGCTCAAATACATATTAAATTGTGGGCAGGATCTGACTCTACTTAAAATGTGAAGATTCTGTAGGAAATTAATCTATTACATTGTTGGTTCCTGAAATATATTCTTAGCATTTTTAATCATGCTTTGCTCAGAGTGCAGTAATTCTGTTTTCTGCTTGAAACAATGAATATGGGAAAATAGAATCTGGACAATAACACAGATCACTTATTAACCCCCCTCACCACCACTTCCCATTTAACATGAGTTAGGGGTTCACAGAGAAGACAAAATCAGCTTCAAATGAGCATGTGTTTCACATTCTCAGTTGAAAGGAATGGAGTTTTATTAGCAATGCTGAATGCATCTTGTCCATTTTAGGAACTATGAAGAAATTAACACTTCATCCGCATGTCCAGATAGACATCCTCCTCACTCCACTGTCCTGCCCAAACTGGTGACATGAGGTGGAATGTCTGAGCCCATTTATTTTGAAAGACAGAAGCGGTGGTGCTGCAAGAAATCACAATGTTCTTTTCAGGATAACAGTCCCTCCCTTCCCTTCACATTACAGCTCAGTTTGTCCCCTTTCAATAAGTAATTTTAGTACTTTGGAACCTTATGGTATTTATTCTGAATAACAGTTTCATATTTCCAAGCACAGGTTGTAACTGCCAGGAAAAATAGAATTAATTTTTCATTTCCTCCAGAGCTGCTGTAACTATGATCAGGCTTCATGGGGCAAAAAAAGAAAAGAAAGAATTGGGATAAAGAAAGGCTGGTATAGCAATCCTGGTTCCAACATCTCAGGTGCTTAGTTTTATCAAAGAATAGTTAAAATACATAGTATAGAGGTATGCCATTGGAATTCGTAACCCAGCAGTTAACCCAGCAACAAATCATGGGGTAACTGCTGGGTCATTTAGCCCCCAAAGAACCCAGTGGTCCAGATTTGCATGTCATGCTGACAACCTGTGATCGGGCTGATCAGAGGTTGTTTACAAAAAAACCAAAGCGGTTTGCAGGCAGCACGTGTCCCTGTGAATCATGGGTTAAGTAACCCACATTTTGCCACCATGATGTGCGAACTGGGTCTTTATGTCCCAGAAAGCCATTTCTTCCACCTCTCCGTATCCTGTATACTACACTCCAGAACCCTTATCTGACTTCACTGACTGCAGTTGCAGCAGAGTATAATTCCTGGAGCCTGATCTGTAAATGCAAAAGTAATCCCTGGTTGCAGCAGATTGTTGGAATGGTTGCATGATATTATGCATGTTCAGAGGCAATATGGCTCTTGAGCACCAGATGCTGGGGCCAGCAAACAAGAATATTACCCCTGCCATGCCCTACTTGTGAGCTTCCAGAGGAATTGCCTGCCCATGTTGAGAACAGAATGCTGAACTAGGTGGACCTTTGGTCTGATCCAGCAAGGCAGTTGTGTTCCCTTCAAAAATATAATTTAAGTCAAATCCTTTGTCACTATTTGTTTATTTTGACACTTATAGCTCACCTTTCTTCCATCATGAACTCAGAGTGCCATACGTGAGATTCCCAGATGATTTTCCATCCAGGCACTGACGAGATATACAACTGCTTAGCTTTAGCAGGTCTCTGGTGTGGTTTCTGTGGGCACCAATGTGCTCATGGACAGTCTCTTGGCAGCCATCAGGCTCCCTCTCCCTTCTGGGTTTTATTTTATTTCTTAAGATGTTTTAAATTTAGAAAATTAACAGGGAGGTTGGCATGCTGCAAATTAAAGGGCTGCCTTCCAGCGCCATTTTTATTTGGATTCAAAGGAGTGTTTTTTTGTTTTGAAGCTCAGACTCTACCTCTGCCCTGTACTTGGACAAGTTATTTTCTTTTAGTCTCACCAGTTTGCCTTCTGGGAAATTAGTGTTTTGTTACCTGCCACACCCACTAAGGCACACTCAGAATTCCAAATGTGCCTGCCAGCCCAAAAAGTTTGGAGAGCCCTGTTGTGTATACCTGAAGGTGCACCTTCAGACCATAGCATGATTAGCTCCACAATTCTAAGGTCTGGATTAGCTCCACAATTCTAAGGTCTGGAAACATGACAGTCTTAGGAGTCTGAAAAGTAACTTGGTCTGACATCCTGTGCATGTGCCTATAGTGCTTTTGCATGGGTAGGAAGCATTTCACTTTATGACTACAGCTCTCTGTGCTGTATCATAATTTTTTTTTCTGGATGGTCCTCTGGAAGGCAGACAGGTTCTCTGGAGTGGTATTTTGGGGGTGGGTTGGAGGAGGACATAAGGGTCCGTTGCTGAGAAGGGAGCCCAGGAGCACAGATGGGAACTTGTATACACATGCACAAGTTCTGTCTGCTGCTCTGTGATTCCTACCCTTTCTTCTCAAAATAAAATAATCGGTCGCTGATATACCTGAACTAATCCTGTATGCTTAAATAATATTGTTTAGCATCCCTGTTGTACATGCACAAAAGCAGGAATAATTAAAATAATTGTGATTTGTTGGAGGTAACTACCAAAAATGGAACTGTAAAAAAAAGTGGGAGGGCTTATGAACATCTTTTGGCAAGAAGCTGAAGTTCACCCAAACATGTGACTATGTGCTGAAATACATCCTGTGTACAATGATGAATAATCTCACACCTGTCAAATTTCATAGTTTCTGTGTGACTCATAAGTGCCACATACAGTACATCACATGATGCTCTCTCTGAACACAACCCCACTCATGGTTTTGGTGGTTTTGTCGTGGTTTTGTCAGGCGAGAGATTATAACAATTCGTTTATCTGAAGTGCTCTTTAAGCGTTACTGACGTACAAAATATAACACTCAGTGTTATCCAAAGGAATCAATAACAGAGAATCTTGAGTAAAATAACTTTTGAAATACAAAAGGGAAGTGCTTCTTCCTTTATTAAGTTGTGGAATGTATGTGAGAAATTTGCTTTCAGTACTTTTAAACCAGGGGCTGAAGATTGTTTCTGCCTCAGCTGCAAGAGCGCCAGTGTGTTCTGCTCATCTGCCATCATCCCCTGCTGGTTGTAGCAACTAACAGATGGTGAAGGCAGAGTGGAAGACTAGAACACAGCAACCCCTGACAGAAGACACTGATCCCATTGTAGAAATGGCTTCTTCTGCTCCAGCTTTACTGCATTCTATACAGTACTGTCACCCAGCTGCAAGTTGCTCCAACTACCAGGAAAGCAAAACAGAAGACTCTCCCTAAACAGATCCGCATCCACTGCTACTTGCAAGTAGCAAGATGCTGTTTTATCCCAGACCTTAACCTCCCTTTTGTGACTTCATTGACTAATATAGACAACATTATAAGGTGATATAGGGGGAAAATACATATTATTTCTGATCTCCCCCCCCCCGACTTTCCTTTGGGGCCACTATAGCCATTTGGGGAAGGGGTGTAGCTCAGTGGTAGAGCAGACATTTGGGATTTTGAAAGAGTGTCTTGGGTGCACTCACAAAATGGCTGTTATGGGGCACTTGCCAGTGCATAAAATGGCTACCATGGTGGGTGTGGCTGGTCACAGAACAGTCATTTTCCAGAAAGAAAACTGGTGAGACTAAAAGAAAAGTAACTTGTCCAAGAACCTAAATACAAGGCAAAGGTGGGGTCTGGGCGCCAAAACACAAACCTGCTCTTTTGAATGCAAATACAGATGGCTCTTGAAGGCAGCACTTCACTTTACAGCATGCCAGCCACCCAGGAAAAAATATACATTTTAAACACATTTTAAGAAATAAAATAACAATTAGGAGGCACAAAGAGCCTTGTGGATGCCTGAAGAGGTTAGAGCCGTCAGAAACAGACAATGCAGAACTAAATAGACCAATAGTCTGACTTGGTATAAGGCAGCTTCCCATTTTCCTATGTGATTAGCTACTTCACTTCTTTAATTTTGTTAGCTAAATATATTGCTAATTTTTTTTCTTCTAGATGTCCCGGGATGAGACAGTGTGTAAATATTGTGGAGTCAGTTATTTGATCCTTCATGAATTTAAGCTGCTGGAAGAGAAAGTAAAAGCAATGGAAGAGAAGGTGAAGTTTTACGAGGGAAGTGTAGAACGGGAGAAAACACTTCAAGAGAAACTACAGTGCCTAAGTCAAGATTTTGAACAATGCACATCAGCTAATGAATCAAAAGCAGAAAGGTTGGAACATGTTATTTATCCTTGTTTCTCAAATTAACACACTCATTAATGTCACTCAGAGGAAAGCAGGCTTTGGCTGGCTTACCAGACTTAGCTTGTATAGTTTCCAGCTGAATTCATGTTAAACAGTTTGAACTGTACTTTAGAGGCCAGTGTTGCACCAGTCACTAATGTTGATGGGGTCAGGAGATGGGAATGGAAAGTTATTTTAAAGTCTCCTCTCATCAGAGGTGAAACTTACTTTTAAGAGCTTTCCTAACTACCTGAATGTTTGTGTTGTTGTTAAGAGGACAAGTGAGATTATGACTTTGCCCTTCCAAGTGTGGCATGGGACATCTGCTCTCAATCATGGGCATAGATTTGCTACTTAGACAGCAGCTGTAACTCTGGTTCCCTGCAAACCATAGTTTGCAAATGAGGAGTCAGCTCAGAAAAGAGCTTTCTTTCCCTCCACTTCTGACATAGATGTCCTCTCCCTTCCCTTGTCAGATTTTAACTATGGTTTACTGTTAGATCTGCACAGACACCAACTATGGTCAACACTAACCAGGGCTCCCAGATTAACCATAATTTGAAACCAGGGTTTGAAATGTATTTGCAAACCCAGGTTAAGGGGGAAGTTGATTAATCTTAACCATGGTTAGTATCAGTGGCAGTAACAACAAGGAGGCAATTAACAATTTGACACTGGAAGGATCATTTTAGGAGGTTTACCATAGGTCATTTGCTGTTTTGTGTGTGTGTGGCTCTCTCTCTCAGCTGATGGTACCCTATGTCGCTATACTTTGCTCTGTATTTAAGATTATTGCGTCTTGTTTGGATTTATTTCTGATCTATTGACTGTGATAAATAAATGGAACCATGGTTAGCTTTCATGCAGTTGTAATGCCACACTATAGTTAAAGCTGAGAAGGGAAGGGGAATTTGCACCAGAAAGTTGAGGGATGGTAAAGTAGGGCATGTTACCAGGATTGGCTTCTGAGCTCTAAACCTTGCTTTGCAAGTAGCCACTGTAACATCTGAACCACACACTAATGTCTAATTGTCATATGCTTGATACTGGTAGCTTTAGAATACAAAGCTTAATTCAGATAATATAAAGGCTCAGCAAATAATAGTATTTATTCTGTACTGTATTGTTCAGAGCACTTCACATATATTATCTCAGTAATCATTAAAACAGCTCTGTAACATAGGATGGTATTATTATGAATAATTCCTTAGAATGCCTTTCTGGTCTAGATTTGCAGTGGAAAGAGTATTTCTGATTCTGTGACCAGCAAATCATTGGTCTTGTCCTGAAAGATTTCCTGCTACAGGTTTCTGATTTTTGTTTTCTTGTTGCTTACTTCTACTTCCATCTCCATTAAGATGGCTCTTGGCATCATAGTCCAGACAAGTGAAGCAGCAAAAAGCCTTATTTGAGAAAACAAGGGTGGGACTGGGTAAATGGGTCAGGGACTCCATTGTATGATAACCAAGGCAGGAACAGCAGACCATCAAAACTCTGGTTGTGGAAGGGAGGTTAAAAAGATTAGAGTTGGGGCCCGGGTGGACATTTGAGGAAACGCTTTGTATACACAAGATAAGGGGCTATTGATCATTTCTCTAGAATGCACAGTGTACAGTGCCCAGGTGCTTCTAGGCAATTGAGCTGTAGTCTATTCTTCAATTGACAAAGGACAAGCACAGTGGTCCTTGATGCAAGTAACACCTGAAGCTGTGGAGCAGTGTGGTTCTTGGGGAATATGTTTTGCTAACCACCAGGAGACCCCTGTTTGAGAGCGTTAGCTAATTTGGCCATGTTTGCATATGAAGTTTGCTGTATCTTTTCATTCTGATTGGGTAGAGTTTGCAATAATTCTTACAATTCATGCTGTTCTCTTATAAGCTGTTTCACTAGTTCACACACAACGATAGCCCATGGGTTAGACAACCCATGGGGTGTCAGGGATGCTCAGGAGAGAGGAGGCTCACTGCCTGCAGCGTGCCAGCCACATCTGCTTTAATCAACAACCTACAATCGGCCTGTTTGTAGGTTGTTGAGTGTGGCATGTGAATTCAGAGTGCTGGGTTGTTTAGTGACTGAACAACCCAGCAGTTAACCCAGCAACAAACTATGGACTATTCATAGTGGACCAGGAAAGCTGATGCCACATTAAGGCTGCAGTCCTATACCTACTTACCAGGAAATAAGTCTCATTAAACGCAATAGGCCTTACTTCTGAGTAAAAATGTATATAATTGCACTGTATATGTATGTGATCATGTATATGATTGCACTGTAAATTTGATAGTCTTTATAGTGCTGAAAGTCTTGTCATTTTCGCTGCAACAGACTAACATAGCTGTCCCTCTGGAATGCTTCTTCTTTGTAATTTGCAAGTTATTAGTCTTTGTGTTCTGCAAGTTCATGGGGAGAGCAATTCTATGGCCTCTAAGCAGCGTCTGGGGGCCGTAGGATTGTTTTGTTTCCTGGCTACAAGTTTGGGCATAGGGCTCCAACCTGGGAGCCAGGAAACCACGCTCCGCTCCCCTGCCCCCTCATAGCCAGCACGGAGAGAACCACGCTGTTTACATCTCTGTGCTCGGAAAACAGAGGCATTCCCGGGAGAGGGGAGGAGACTGGGGCAGCTGTTTTACGCCATTTCCTATGGCCATCCCAGCCACCTTCCCTCCCCCTCTGAGGCGCTGCTGCTTGATGGGTGAAATCGCCTGTCTAGCAGATATGTAGGATGGCTGGAGCACAGAGCCTCCACTCTCTTCCCACCTTGCATTGGATACTTGGCAGTCTCCAAGTTCGAAGGCCGCCAAGTTCAGAGGATTATGCCCTGAAATGTTTTGAGTATGTAATCTGAAAGCTGAGGTATATTCCAAACCAGGATATCACCTGGTTCCAGAAACATGGGAAACTGATTATTGTTTTCCTCATCATTGTGTTGCGTTGAATAAAGCCAAGTAAGCTTTCTTTTGAACCACCAAGGGTCTCTCTCGGCAGGCTTGTCAGCATGTGTGGGCTGCGATAAGGAGGGAATCTTGTGTCTGACAACTCTAGGCTGAGAATGTGACATTCTTTTCCAGCAGTTTTCACTGTGATAAGATAGAACCTGCTGCTAACCCAAAGCTAATGGCAGCCATAAGAAACCTAATATGGTGGTTCAGCATATGTGTCTTGTTTTGAACAATCACTACTCAAAATTAAGAGCTATGCAGAAACTGGCAAAACTAGCGTAAGGTGGCTTGAATACAGAATATAAGATTTTAGAGGTTGGGGCCAAACAAGTATATGACTCTGAGTGGACAGTTTTGAGTGGGATTTCTTTTACATGTGTCTCACCTTCTGTCAGAATGAATAAGAATCCTGAGTATACAGTGTTTGACTAAACACCCCAAATCTCTTTTCCTTCTATGCAAGCTAGTGTATATTTTATTGTCTAAATATGTCTTTATGAACTTTTTTAGAAAGTTCAATATCTCTACAATGTTATTCTTGAAGAAATTGCTTTGTGTTGAATAAGATATGCTAAGGTTAAATTGCAGTTTCTGATGGCTGTCATAATGTCATTCAGTGTGTTAACACACGCCATGTTATTTTGCCAATCAAATACATCTACTCTTTAATTTAAAACTAATTGTATTTATTTACAAAGCCCATATTCCATTTTTCAACATTGACTTCTCAGGGCAGATAACAACAAATAAAATAACAATTCATTACAAGAATAACACCATAAAAATACAAATTAAAGATTACATAACTTGGACAAGGGTATACTTGTTGATGCAGTGTGAAAATTATCAGCCCGTCTCATGCAGGCCATGGGAAAACAAGCATTGTATTCTTGTTCACTTGGGCAGATGAGACCCAGCAGCCTGGTCTTTCCCAGAAGCTCTTTAAAGCTATAATCAAGCTTTTGCCGGAAGCATTAGCACACCTTTCTCCACTCATTAGTGCATATAAACATTTCCTTCAGAAGAAGACAGATTCACCATGGACATTGCTTCTGATTTTTTTTTATTATTATTATTATTATTATTATTACCCCGTCTTTTTCCCATTTATCCGCATAGAACTGTCCAACTAGTTCTGTTCATCCAGAGGGGCTTTGGACTTGTGTTTCTTTCACAGCAGACTCCCACTCTGTGCTGTAGGGACATCAGCTTTTGTAACTGGAGTTTCAAAAGCAATTTGTGATATGGTATGGGGATCTGTTCTTCAGAGATGGAGAGGATCCAGAAATCCTATCTGCTTAGGCTTCCCTGCAGTAGGATCCCAATCATATTTCACAACTAGTTTAGTAAACAAACCTTCAGTTGCTTTGTGTCTGCAAATACTAGTCTGTGTATTGAAGTGAAAATTATGATGGTCACTCAGATCTCCTTGTAAGATTTCATGGGGGCTGTTAACCATTTTCACTGCCTTGAGGAAGGTCCTATTATTTTTTTCTGATAGAATGCCTACTGGACCCTTCTTTTTCCCATGCCATTCTTCTTGTTAGCACAAGTTGTCAAGATGTCACAATGCTGCTCTCGCTCTGTGCTGATTTCTCCTGTGTTCAACATATAACCAACCATACGCTGGCTGTGATAGCAAGATGTTCAGCTTCACAGTTTATGTGAAATGTACAAGTGCAGAAGAGATCACCATGTTCTTAGTTGTTTTTTCTCTTAGTACCCAGAGTTCATTATCCACAGAGCTTAGTATGTTTTTCATGGTTTCATATGCTAAACATTACCAAAGTGACAAAGATTTTTCTTTCTCTAGTTTGAATTTTGATGGGGAAAAATGTAGTTTTGAAGGAAGTAGTTGTGTTGCACATTTTGAGCAAATTCAATTATAATCAGTGTTTGTTTATTCCTCAAAGCACTGTGGTTCGCTGGATACAATGTGCACTGTCCAGACTTCCTCCCTGTAGCAGTTTCATGACTTAAGAACATAAGACGAGCTGTGCTGTAGCAGACCAGAGCCCATCTAGTCCAGCATTCTGTTCACACGGTGGCCAACCACATGTCTATTGGAAGCCCACAAACAGGACATGAGCTCAGTAGCACTCTCCCACTTGCGTTCCCCAGCAACTGATATTCAGAGGCATAATGCCTCTAACACTGGAGGTAATACATAGCAATCATGGCAGCTTTATCCTTCATAAATTTGTCTAATTCCCTTTTAAAGCCATCCAGGTTAGTGGCCATCACTACATCTTGTAGTAGCAAATTCCATAGTTTAATTAGGTGCTTACTTTTTTTCTTTTTTTTACTTATTTTTATCTCAGCGAAGGAGGTCCAAACTTTGTAAACTTCCATAGGAGCATTGGAAGCTGCTTTATACCAAGTCAGGGCACGGGTCATAGAATCATAGAATAGTAGGGTTGGAAGGGGCCTATAAGACCATTGAGTCCAACCCCCTGCTCAATGCAGGAATAGCCCAGTATTGTCAACACTGACTGTCAGCAGCTCCCCAAGGTTTCAGACAGGATTTTTTCCACCCCTACCTGGACATGCTGGGGATTGAACCTGCGACCTTCTGCATGCAGAGCATACGCTCTACCACTGAGCAATGGACCCTCTGTCTGAGCTATGGACAACTCTCCTTTCTTCATAGAGGAGTTGCTGCAGCCCCTTGATCATTTTGGTTGCTCCTTTCTGCAACCTTTACCATTCTCCTTTACCAGGGTTCTCGTATTCTCATAGATTTAAATAAATTATAATTGAGAAAAGCAGGTAATTATCCCTGGAGATGGAGGCAGGCAGAGACACACACCTGCTCCTTCTATCAGGGATTTTGTTTGGAAGAAATTTAAAGTTTTCCAACATTCTTTAATGGAGCAGTTAGCATCAGTCACCGGGCACTGTGCTAGCAAATGGTTGCCATTTTTTAGTAGGATTTATTTTCAGGTAAACTCAATTACAAATCAAATCAATCAATCAATAGTATCCCACCTTTCTACCAAGAAAAATGGCACTCAAAGCCACTTAGCAGCCTAACCCTATATGCCTTTATGCAGAAGTAATTCTATTACATTGAAGAGGACTTGGTCCCAAGTAAGTGTGCATGGGATTTCAACCTGCAGTCTGGAAAGATGTGGGAAATAGAAAGGGGAAGGACTCTTTCAAGGTAGAGATGGAAGCCTTTGATCGTATCTCAAAGTGCATTGTCCGAACCCTCCCTTCTCTTACGTCTCTCTCCCACCATCTCACGCAGTGGCAGAGTCAACACAAAGAAGATGCACTGCTGAGCTGAGGGTGGGAAGCAACAACCAGTTGCAGCCCACACCTCACAGTGGGTGGAGCAGAGGAGTTCCTAGCCAGTGGTAGTTCAGTGGGAGGAAATGCCATGGTTGTGCTGCTGTCTGATGCAGCAGCAATTAGTCTTACCTGGGCCCTTGTTCCGTGCCAAAGGAGAATGGGAAGGGTTAAGGCTTCCTCTGCCATGCCTGGCAGAGTGGGGCAATTGCTCCCAGTGGCTAGGACTGGAGTGGAGAGAGAAATGCCATAGAGCTTCCTTTCTCACCTCCCATCCCACCCTGCTGCTGCCGCTGCCGGCGGCACCACCATCATTGCACACAATGGCATCTTGTCAGGGCAGTGGGAGGCTGCTCAATTATCAGATGGCTTGGGCACTCCAATGCACCCCACTTTGAAGACCACTGCTGTAGCCAAATAATGTTCAGACAGGCCTCTCCTCTCCAGTAACACCACCCCTCACACAATGAGCAAACGGAGGTTGACTCACAGCAAAGCTCCCTCCCTCCCTCCTCCTCCTCCTCCTCCTCCTCCTCCCTCTCCTCTCCCCTTCCCTTACCTCTCCCAGTGGCTGGATCTCTCTCAGATTGATACATTTGGCACTTCCGTGTCCTCTTGCCTCCCCCCCCCCCCGCCCTTCCGTGTGATCTTTCAGAAGTTGATGCATTTTGGAGACAGCCTGTCTAGGCTGCTCAGAAGGCATAAGAAGAGTTCTGAATATACAAGATGGACAAGGCGCTTCGTGGAGGAGCTGCTTTGCTTTGGGGTGCCCCGGTGCTGGTCTGATCTGCTTTGTATCACAACGAGGCAGCTCTGAATCAGCCCGCTTCACCTCGTTATTCAGGCTTTGTACTGAGGTGGTATACAGCCCTACTTGCCTCAGCTATTGGGCGGTATAGAAATGAAATAAATAAAATAAATAAAATAAATTGTAATAAGTCAGAGTTCCCTTCCATCCAAACTTGGCTTAAAGTTGTTTAAGAAAAATGTGATCCTGGCTTATTTTCCTGGTTTGCTAACTGACATTAAGTCAGAGTTGTCTGTTTCAGGCATAACAGGGACCTCTAGCTTAGTCAGGATTTCGATTCAAAGACAGTGCATGATGGAAGGAGAGGCAAAGCGAGGAAGGAGTGCTCAGCCCCAACACCTGGATACAACAGGGCCTCTGTCTCTGCCACAGCCCACACAAACAAATAGTTTTTCTCAAATAAGTTTGGGGTTGTGTGTTTCCCAGTCCTAGTCTGTCATTCTAACCACTACACCACTGGCTGTCAGAAATTCAAATAAGCCATGGGAATGGCCACTGCCCTACAAACCACATGTTTGTTTCTCCTCTGTCACCTCTTTGAGATGCTCAAAGAGCTGTGTCCTTGCCTATGGGAGGGAAGGCAACTCATGGCAATAAATTTCAAGAATGCTGGTCTAGAAATAATTGATTGCATTCACTTCTTCACCACATGCCCATGAATTTTCATCTAAACAGGGAGAGCTGACTGTCCCTTTCAAGTCATTTCCTGGAGGCATTTATCGCCCAGTCATGGGAATTAGGAGGAAAAATGCTTAAAAAAAATGTTATGAAGCTGTTTAGTTGTTTACATTGCTGTTTGCTCTTTCAAAGGGGAAACAGACTGTAATTTTGGGTTATGGGTATGAAATGTTAGTCTTAATTGTTGTAAGAAAATACAGATGAATGTGATTATTTTATAAGGGACAATGAGCTCAGTTCAAGAAATGTAGCAGCAAGTTTTGTTATATTAAGTATTACGGTTTTCAAAAACTACTAGCTGCTGATTTTCTTAGAGGACTTTTGGGCAAGTGAAATGGCTAATTTGTATATCATGGTGTAACCACATTCTTCCATATTGTGTTTTATCCACCCTTGTACAAAGATAAGTTGCATGTGTTTCTTGTTGAATACTTTAGGCATCTTTGATTACAATGTCAAAGTAGAAGGACATCAATTTTGCCTTCAGTAATGCTTAAGGGCTTATCCACAGGATCCTATAGAGCATGTCCCAGCTGGTTATTCCATATGCAAGCAAATTCTTTGAAAAATAAAAATGTATAACATAGAGGAAATGAGTTGCTGCCAAACTTACTCATGTACACCAAAAGCTTGTTCAGACATGCTAGATTCTAGGGAGAACTTTCCATCTGGTATGCGTCTTGGGAATATAGCCTTTCCTCTTCTCAACTGGGGAGAGTGTATTTATTCTGTTAAGGGCACAATCCTATGCATATCTAAACATGCATAGAATTGCACCCTAAGTTAATTAGGCTTTTCTCCCACCCTTCTCCCAAAGAGCTCCGGGTAGTACACATTGTTCTCACCTCCCCCATTTTATCCTCACAACAACCCTGTGAGGTAAGTTAGGCTGGGAGAATCCCTGGGCAAAGGTCACTGTCAGCTTCATCGCTGAGGGGGGATTTGAATACTAGTCCCCAATCTTGGTCTGACTCTAACCACTAGACAATTCTAGCTCCCTGCTATATCCCTGAGGTTGGTGTGCACCTGTGGACACCTGCACCAACAAAGTGCTTGTGATTTCTAAAAAGAAATGTTTTACATTTTGGGAAGGCAGCCAGGAGCACTTCAAAGTGAAGCACTGGCTTCTAGCCACCCACCCTTTTTATTCCCCAGAATGTCTCTGGGCCCCAGGTGGACTCAGAGGCATTCTTGGGAATTAAAAGGGTGGGTGGACCCAGACACTTTTTAGGAAGGTAGGTGGTGGGTGGAAGCCAGCAGTTAATTCTGCCGCACTCCCAGTTGTCCCCAAACAAAGGGGTGAGAGGAAAGATGGGATCTGCCAGAGCTGCCTGGTAAGGATGGAAGCTGAGGGTTGGCTGGGGATGACCTGATGGTGGTGATGAGGAGGAAGGGTTGAGGTTGAATGGGCAGCCAGGAGATCATGGGGGAGAAAGAAGGTTGGGGGTCTTTGTGTGTGTTTGCTCTGTGTTTTTTTGTGGATTGAATGGTGTGGGTGCGTATGAGAGAGAAAGAGAGAGAGAAGAGAGAGAGGTAACTGTGGGTTCAAACGAGTGTTTGATATTGCCAAACAGTGAAGCCCCTCTGTGTGAGAGAGAATAGGCATGCTGTATGGTAGCAAATTATGTATACAAGGTATTTGAATTATAGAGTTGGAAGGAACATTCTAGCCTAACACCCTGATTGCTGCAGGTGTACAACTGGCTGTACAGGTAAATTAACTCTTAAAATATGGCTAATAATAAGTCTAACAACAATGTATTAAAGGAGATGAAGTAAAACAGCTGTACTGTAGGGAATTTTTTTTTAGTAGGGCTTAATTCTAGATTATAGGACCACCACCCCCTCCCCCAGCAGCCATTTCCTGATGGTACCCATGACACTTACTCAAAATTCCAAGTGGGACCACTGCCACTGCCTGTATTCATTGGCCACTCTGGGTTTTTGTGGGTCACTCAGGTGGTAAAATCTTCCTGGGATCTGATCAGGTAGTCAAGGAGTTACTGCATTACAATAAGCATAACCCAGTTAATTACTTCCTCCCTGTGGTGAGGGGCACATGAGGTCCTGAGAATCATGCCAGGTTGAACATTCTCTCCAGAATGTAAGACGCAGAGAGCTTAAGGCTTGAGATAAAAGACTGAGGAGGGCTTGCTTTCTTAATTTCTGCACTCAGATGTATAAAGCTTTTAGAGGCTTTAAACAGAAAACAGAAAATAATTAAACAGTTAGGGGAGATGCCTCCAGTAGTGCTTGAGAGAAGGATACAGCTTTCAAAAATTAAAGAAGACAAAAAACAACCCTTTAAAAAAAAAGTCCATGAAATAGTGGGGACAATACCACAGTGTATGTGCTCATGTCTTTAATATACCTGTCTCCCTGCCCCAGCACTGTTTAGGAAAGCTAGGTCTGAATAGACCCTTAATTACCAGGCTATACCGATGGATATCTATGTTTTTCAGAGTTGGGCCATGCAGTTCAGAGCAAGGAGCCAGACTGAAATTGAAAGATGGCTGCAATGAGGACACAGCGGCACAGTTAGGATTCAGGTTTTCCAAAATAAATGTGTCTCAAGATGCAATCCTATGGATGTTTAGACAGAAAAAAGTCCTACAACTCCCAGCATTCCCCAGCCAGCACTTTTTTTTCTGTCTAAACATCCATAGGACTGTGCCCTTATTTATTTAAGGTGTAGACTACTTTTCTATTTAAAAATACCCCAAGTGGGTAATCAGTGTCCTGGCTCACATGGAGAACCTCCACAGATACAAGAGGCTCTCCCCTTCAGACCATCACCTTCCATGAGGAGAGGGCGACAGAAATGCATGGCGGGGGGGGGGGGGCTAGAGAGCTCGTGTGTTTATTTCTTAGACTGAATGCCTGAATAGGGCTAAAGGGAACAATAGTTTGGTTCTAGCAACTGAACAGAAGGCTCAGGGAGGTCCTTTACCTCTTGATTAATTTAGATCCAGCTAGCTATACAGAGTAGCGTAGTAATACTGCATAGTGTAATATTCATAGACTAGAATAGTATAGAATAGTAGGGTTGGAAGGAGCCTACAAGACCATCGAGTCCAACCCCCACGTTCAAAACAAAGAGTGTGCAGGTAGCGCTTGACCTGTCTGGGAGGTGGGGACATTTCAGGGTTGGGCCATGTTTCCCACCGGGGCTTTTGACTGGTCAGTGCAAAGGTACCCTCATGGGTTAGTTGGCTGGGTGGTGGCATGGCAATCAGGCCATGTGCATATTTCCCCTGTTTGAAGGGAACAACCCTCTTTAATCTAATCAAGGAGGAAGCCCGTATATTCTATGGCTGCTGTTCCTTTGTAATGGCTCCAGAGCCTCAACAGGGTTTCTGGAAGCTTTTCAAGCTGTACCTTCTGGATCAGAAATAGATTCTAGAGCTGTGGATGAAATGCCAATGTCATCCATAGCGCACAATGCATGTATCTGGGAGCCTTTACCTCTGGAATCATCCCCCTTATTCAGTTGGGAACACAGGTGATTAAATGTGTTACCAGAGTGGAGGCAAAATGAGGCTACCCAAAAATAAGATAGAGATTTTGTCGTCTTCAGGAGATGCCCCAGATATGCAGAAAAACATACGTTTGCGAATTAAAAGAAAATGACATTCTAAAAAACCTGAAAGCTGCCTCACTGGAACTGGTGAGCTGACAGAATGATGATGGGAGTTGAGCTTACAGGAGAGAGGGGAGGAAGGGTCTAAAGCTGCCTTTCCCTCACCAGAGCCAGGCTGGTTGGGGATGATGAGAGTTGTATTCCAACACATCTGGAGGTCACCAGTGGGAAGGCTGGCCTAGAGAAACCAGAAGTCAAGCAGACATTAACCCTTTCACATGTGTATCACGGGAAGGGGCTTCATATGACAGAAGGGGCCCTAGCCCTGCCCCAAGTCACATGGCTCTTTGGCTATTCCCCAACATACAAGAATTGAGAAGATGTCTATGCACATAAATGTCCACCAACTGCATATTTCTGCCCCCCCCCCCTAAAATACTCAGAATTGGGGCTGGCAACTATATAGCACTATACAACAGGAGAATGCTGGCAGGGTGGGGAGAACAAAGGTGTCCTTTATCCCTTCCCTACTCTGAAGTCTTTTGTGTGTCCCCCCGCCCCCCCCCCAGCCTTGAAAAGTAATACTTCTCTTAGGGGATGGGAATCTCCTCCAATGTTTTGTTTCTACATATTTGCCATGTTATTTAACATGATTTCTACAGATGGTTTTAGACTCATTTTTTAAATATCTGGGTATCATTAAGTGGTAACTTTGACACATTCATAGTTGGAAAAAAACACTCTGTGATTATTTTCCTGTTTTGCTTTATTAAAATAATATTGGTATGCAGGGAAAAATTAATCACAGATAGAAATTGAATTTGCATCTTATTTATTATTACATTAAAAATAATAATCCTGCCCTTCCTCCAAGTGTCTCCAAATGATGTACATAGTTTTCTCTTCACCATTTTATTCTCACAACAATCCTGTGAGGTAGGTTAGGCTGAGTGATTAGTAATTATATTTTTGGTGCTGATAAATCAAAATCTGCAATGCATCAACCTTTGACCTTGTCTGAAGAGAGCCCTTGTGCACAAATAATAAATTTATGTAGGTCAGGGGTGACACCCCCTGCCACACTTTCAATATCCCATTTCGAATGCCTTAAACAGAAAACACTTTTAAACCACCTCCATCTCTCTTTAAAAAAAAACAAACTGCAGTAGGCTTCCCTTCATGTGAAGGGGATATCAGGGTTGCCATGCCATCATGTGTTCCCCCATCCACATGTTGGGGTTAAATGTCTGAAGCAGAAAGCCTGCTTTATGCATAGACTGGCCCTTCACATGATTGTAATCTCCTGTGGGAAAAATGACTGAAGGGGACTCATCAGTCTTCAGCTTAACTATAAATTGTTAAGCACCCCCTGTTCAGCACTTTTTGTAGCACAGCCTTCCTCACCCAGATGTGTTTGATTGCAACTCCCATCATTCCCATTTGGCATGGACAATGGCCATACTGGCTGGGAATGATGGGAGTTGCAGTCCAACATATCCACAGGACACCAGGTTAGGGAATGCTGCTGTATAGCAGGGGTGGGCAGAAGATAGAGCTCTAGATGTTTTGGACCAACTCTCAGAAGCCCCTGCCAACATGGCCAGTTGTTAGGAATGCTGGGAGTTGAAATGTCACATATCTGGAGATCTACTTTCTGGCCACCCCAGCTGTATAGCACACACAGCTTGTTGGCAACTGTTGGGATATGTAATGTCCATGTCATTTGAGGTGTATATCTGAGCTGCAGCCCAATCCTATGGATGTTTGTTTACTCTTCCTTAGCAAACAAATATCCATAGGATTAGTTAAACAGTAAGTCCCAATGAATCTGATGGGACTTACTCCCAGGTACATGTGCACCGAAGATCCCAACTTAAAAAGCATATAAACAACATTTTGGCTCAACTCTCAGTGGAACAATTCTAACACTTTTTACCTGGATCCCTTTCACAATGAACTGGGTATATTTCATATCTGTGATCTAAATAGGAAGGCTTGTCTTCGCATGACTGACTGGACAGCTGTTAAAGACCTGTTGACACTGCAAGAAAGAAAGAAAGAAAAAAAAACACCCCAGCATCCTGATCGTAAATACTTGTGCTGACATATCTGCCTTTAACACTGGTTGTCATGTTTTGTTGAGCATTTTCTGACACTGAGCTGCCGCAGCAAATAGTATGTTCCAGCCTAAGTGCTGATTTGCTGGCACAGCAGATCTTTTCATTATTTTTTATTTATTTATTTATTATTAAATTTATTAATCGCCCATCTGGCTGGTCACCCAGCCACTCTGGCCGATGTACAACATACAATAAAACAGTTTAAAACAATAAAATTCTACCATAAAAACATTTTCTAAAATACCCTAACCCACCCCAAATGCCTGCCTGAACAACCACGTTTTTAATGCACGACGGAAGCTCATTAAAGAGGGGGCATGACGGAGTTCCCTAGGGAGGGAGTTCCACAGAGTGGGGGCCACCACAGAAAAGGCCCTCTCCCTCGTCCCCACCAGTCTAGCTGTCCTGGCTGATGGGACAGAGAGAAGGCCATCTGAGGCTGATCTTGTTAAGCGGCCTGTCTGGTGCTGCTGGAGGCGCTCCTTAACCATATAGGGTTTTAAAGGTCAAAACCAACACCTTGAATTTGGCCTGGAAAACAACTGGTAACCAGTGCAACTCCTTCAGCACTGGAGTGATGTGATCTCACCGGTGGCTGCCTTTAATCAGGCGAGCCGCCGCGTTCTGTACCAGCTGCAGTTTCCGAACCATCTTCAAGGGTAACCCCACATAGAGCGCATTACAGTAGTCTAAACGAGAGGAGACCAGGGCATGTCATCCACATATTGATGGGAGCAGATGGTCGGGAAGGAAGGGGCGCAGCTGCCGTATCAGATGGAGTTGATACAGCACTGTCCGGCTCACAGCTGACACCTGAGCCTCCATGGACGGCTGGGAGTCCAAAATGATCCCCAGGCTGCGGACCTGGTCTTTCAAGGGTAGCCGTACCCCATTCAACACCAGGTCAACATCCCCTAGCCTCCTCTTGTCTCCCACCAAAAGTACCTCAGTCTTGTTAGGGTTCAGCTTCAGCTTATTCCTCCCCATCCAGCCACTCACTGTCTCCAGACATTTGGACAGGGATTCTACGGCCAACCTTGGTGAAGATTTGAACTAGAGGTAGAGCTGCATGTCATCCACATATTGATGACACTGCACCCCAAACCTCCTGATGATAGCCCCCAGCGGCTTCACATAGATGTTAAATAGCATCGGGGAGAGGACGGAACCCTGTGGCACCCCACGAGTGGCCACGGGTCCGAAACCTCCTCTCCCAGTGCTACCCTCTGGTACCTGCTGGAGAGGAAGGACCGGAACCACCGCAATACGGTGTCTGCAATGTCCAACCCCTCCAGGCGGTCCAGGAGGATACTGTGGTCAATGGTATCAAAAGCTGCTGAGAGGTCGAGGAGAACAAGGAAGGAGCATTCACCCCTATCCAGAGCTCTCCACATATCATCCACCAAGGTGACCAAGGCCGTTTCTGTCCCATGCCCAAGCTTGAAGCCCAACTGAAATGGGTCTAGATAATCAGTTTCTTCCAAGTGTGCCTTCAACTGCATCGCCACCACCCGCTCAATCACTTTGCCCAAAAATGGCAGATTTGAGACTGGGCGAAAGCTGTTCAGAACTTGAGGATCCAAGGAGGGCTTCTTTAAGAGCGGTCTTATCACTGCCTCCTTGAGGGCCGATGGCATCACTCCCTCCTCAAGGGAGGCGTTCACCACCGCCCTGATCCCCTCACCCAGTCTCTCTCTGCAGCCCTTAATGAGCCAAGATGGGCAAGGATCAAGTAAGCAGGTGGCTGGCCTTACAGATGAAAGCACCTTGTCCACTTCATCAGGAGGAAGAAGCTGGAACCGATTATCATTGGATTGCTATAAGGTTGGAAAATAAAAGCACTTTCTCTTTAATTTCCACATATTCTTACAGTCAGGAACTGGCATGAACTGAAGTCCAGCACTGGGCAGAGCAAGTAATGCTTAAAGCTATAAAGCTGAGAGGTTGGGCAGATGAAGTGGAATGCCACCCTGAATTTCTAGTACCCAACTGACAATGGTCATTTGCAGACCAGGAGAACCATGTGGGTGGGTAGTAGCTCTACCCCTCTGTATCTATAATGCACTCCCTTATATGCCTGGTTAGCAATACGTTGAGTGGATATATTCTTTTTGATCCCTGTTGTGAAAATACTACTCTGACTCAGTGGGAGCCAATTTAAAATGCTGAAAATATAGTTGTAGAAAATGCAGAAAATATATATCAGTGAGATCTGGGAGTGAGGGATACTTTTCTACTTCTCAAGGCTATTTTGGTTCTAGGGAGTTACTATAATTCAGTATGGAAACAAAAGTGACCTTCTGAGAGTGAGTGGTGGGTTTTGTTTAATTGTAAGTTATTTTACATTTCCTTCAGTATCCCCCCAAAGGCATTTGAGGTTCAGATAACATGTAAATGGCTTTAAGTATAATGGATTAATTACTTAAATCTAGGCAATTAATCAACTACACTTCTTTAGATGGATAACAGCTTTATTAGGAACCTACAGTATAGCAACGTGTGTTCCTTTATCTTAATAGAAAAGGGAAGAGAGCTAGGAGAAAAAGCAGAACATTGTGATGGAAATGAGCCACAGAAAAAGATTGTTGTTGTTGTTCAGTCGTTCAGTCGTGTCCGACTCTTCGTGACCCCATGGACCATAGCACACCAGGCCTTCCTGTCCTGCGCTCTCTCCCGGAGCGTGCTCAAGTTCATATTCATTGCATCCGTGATGCTATCTAGCCATCTCATCCTCTGCCGTCCCCTTCTCCTTTTGCCTTCAGTCTTTCCCAGCATCAGGGTCTTTTCCAGGGAGTTTTCTCTTCGCATTAGGTGGCCAAAATATTGGAGCTTCAGCTTCATTATCTGTCCTTCCAATGAGCAGTCAGGGTTGATTTCCTTTAGGATGGACTGATTTGACCTCCTTGCAGTCCAGGGCACTCGTAAGAGTCTTCTCCAGCACCACAGTTCGAAAGCATCAATTCTTCGGCGCTCAGCCTTCCTTATAGTCCAGCTCTCACAGCCATACATTACTACTGTGAAAACCATAGCTTTGATTAGACGGACCTTTGTCGGCAAGGTGATGTCTCTGCTTCTTACTATGCTGTCTAGGTTGGCCATAGCTTTCCTTCCAAGGAGCAAGCGTCTTTTAATTTCATGGCTACAGTCACCGTCTGCGGTGATCTTGGAGCCCAAGAAAGTAAAATCTGTCACTGCTTGCATTTCTTCCCCTTCTATATGCCAGGAAGTGATGGGGCCAGATGCCATGATCTTAGTTTTCTTAATGTTGAGTTTCAAACCAGCTTTTGCACTCTCCTCTTTCACCCTCAACAAGAGGCTCTTTAGATCCTCTTCGCTTTCTGCCATTAGGGTGGTATCGTCTGCATATCGGAGGTTGTTGATAATTCTCCCAGCAATCTTAATTCCGACCTCTGATTCATCCAACCCGGCATGTCTCATGATGTACTCTGCATATAAGTTAAATAAACAGGGTGACAATATGCAGCCTTGTCGTACTCCTTTCCCAATTTTGAACCAATCGGTTGTTCCATGTCTGGTTCTTACTGTTGCTTCTTGACCCTTGTACAGGTTTCTCAGGAGACAGGTAAGGTGGTCTGGTACTCCCATCACTTTCAGAATTTGCCACAGTTTGTTGTGATCCACACAATCAAAGGCTTTAGCGTAGTCAATGAAGCAGAAATAGACGTTTTTCTGGAATTCTCTTGCTTTCTCCATGATGCAGCGAATGTTGGCGATTTGATCTCTAGTTCCTCTGCCTCTTCTAAACCCAGCTTGTACTTCCGGTAGTTCTCGGTTCGCATACTGCTGAAGCCTAGCTTGTAGGATTTTGAGCATCACCTTGCTGGCATGTGAAATGAGCGCAATTGTGCGGTAGTTTGAACACTCTTTGGCGTTGCCCTTCTTTGGAATTGGAATGTAAACTGACCTTTTCCAGTCTTGTGGCCACTGTTGAGTGTTCCAAATGTGTTGGCATATTGAATGCAGCACTTTAACAGCATATAATTTACTCTGGGACCAAAAGCTGCCCAGACATATATACATTTACTTTTTATACCCATATACCTCTATCTATATACACCAAAGGTTAACTGAGCCTTCGCTTATCTAAATGTGCTCTTTGATAGTTAGAATATGTTGCAGTGAATCTGTTTGAATTTCCAAATAATTCATTTTAACTTCCTTCATAGTAAAAAAAAAATTGTAGATTTTATTTATTTATATAGTACATTTTTATATCACCCAACAGCCAAAGTTCTGTGGGCAGTTCACAAAAGTTAAAGTTGCTTAAATATTAACGTCTACGTTTCGGGGGGGGGGGGGGGCTTAAAAGTAAAATATATGGGGTTGAGTCCAAAATGTGAGTGGAACGAGTTCACCTATTAGTGCCATTCTGCGAAATGTTGTACAAGAGCTAGCAGAAGACTTTATGTAATGAAGTATCTGTTGCTATGTCACACTGTGCAAAGGGATGCTATGTCACAACTCCACTTTCATATGCAGGGGGTTTGCAGTTCCTCATTGCAAAGCAAGCCCGAACAGCTGAGGTGCAAGCAGTTTGTGCTGCAGTCACTAGGGCTTGCTCTGCAGTGGGGAAACTGCTTGTGCCCCAGCCATGCAGTGGGGAGTTCCTTGTGCCCCAGTCTTTGGGCTTATTCGGCAGTGAGGAACTACTTTTGCTCCACCCATTAGGGCAGGGTTGGGGAGCCTCTTTCAGCCCAAGGGCGAAATTTTATTTCAGAGAAGCTCTCAGGGGCTGCATTCCAGTGGTGGGTGGAGCCAGAGACAAAGAGGGTGGAGCCAAAGGCAAAAGAGGTAAAATACAAAAAAAACCCAGCATGTTTTAACTTAAAGCTCTTACTGCCAGTAACTAAGCCTTAGGAGAGGCATTTCAACCTTTTAGAATGGGGGGAAAGCCAGGAAACCACCAAATGATCAATAGTTGGGGGGAGCTGGGTGGGGCCAGGGGAAGGAGGCGTGGCCATCTGGGAAAACCTGGGGCTCCTGGAAGGTCGGGTTTGGCCTCTGGGCCTGAGGTTCCCCACCTCTGCATTAGTGCCAGCGTAAGGGATTTAAACTATACACCAGGCAAATTATGGAATCCAGAGAAAAAAAATGCAAACAAACTTGTGCAAATGATTGCCCAAGAGTTGTACAAAGGGAAGAATCTCTCTAGATATCAGTTCACATTTCTGGTATAACACCTCTCCACTAAGTTGGAAGCTGTCCTTTCATGAACAGAAGAGTTTTTTTCCCATTAGCTGAAGGGCACCTTTGGATCCTAGGCATGCATTTTATTTTATTTTTAGCAAATGCTAATGTTACCTTTTATTTACTTCTTACAGAATAAAAGCATTATCCCTACAGCTTGAAAATAAGCAAGCTGCAATACAAAATCTAAATGAACAGTTGAGATGCCTCCAGAAAGAGAGGGAAGTTTTGTACAGAAAGTCACAACTGTTGCGGTAAGAATTCTCAGGAGGCAGTACAGAGGGTCAGTTCACTTTTTCTGTGAAATGATAAGATGGACACAATTGGATATATCTGGTAAAATTACAGCATTAGCTTTTCCGTATGACTTGCTGAAACAACCCAGGGCTTACAATCCAACAACAAATCATGGGTTGTTCATGGTTAATGAGCTATGGTTTGTTAGCACGGCTGAGTTCAGACAACACGATAACTCACAGTTCAACGACAACCCACAGTTCAACGACAACCCACCCTCAGCCATTGAGTGTGGGTTATCATATTGTCTGAACACAGTCAGTGACTATGTAACTGATCAGAGATATGGGAAGGAACCGGATGGAGACCTCCTGTGGGTGTATCTGGCCCATAGGCCAGGGGTTCCCTGTCCCTGCTATAGAATGATTGAGACAGAAGGCATCGAGGAAGTTGAACCATGGTAGCAGAAGCTGAGGCAGAGTGATTGAGAAGAATAGGGGCCAGAAATGGAAGACAAAATACATGGCAGTTTTCAGCTGTATTGCTGTTGTATGACTCGACTTGTGGCTGGGATTGAAAAGGAGACAGAGGTATGGGCAAGTCTCTCTTGAAAATATAGTTTTCAGCTATATTGCTGTTGTATGACTCGACTTGTGGCTGGGATTGAAAAGGAGACAGAGGTATGAGCAAGTCTCTCTAGCACAAGGGTTGCCTGGATGTTACTTCAGTGGTCTGAACTCACTTGCTTGAACTATTTCATGAGTCAAAGTTTAGCCATCTACTGTTTTTTGGAAAGACTTAAGCCTGTCTAAATCAGAAAATTGTCTGAAAATATGAGAGGCTTACTGATTGTTTGGCATGCTCGATGATCATGAAAATTATAGAAAAATACCATTAAAATATGACTATTAGCTGTAACCTTTTGTAGAGCATCTGTGTTGTCCAACCAATTACATTTTTAATCATGCATGCTGAATTAAAAAATGCATAGACTAGGAGTGCCAGCTACATGGGGTAGACAGGCATATAGGAAATATAACTGCAGTTGCTTTACAGTTGACAGTTTTGAAAAGCATTCCAAGTACTGATGAGCCCAACTGGAATTAATAAGTGTTGACACTAAATGAGGTAGAGAACTGAATTAACTGTCTTTCCTGATCTAAATCAGTAGCCTTTTAAATGCTTACTGTCCCCAATGTTACCTATTTTGTTTTAAAAATCAATGACCAATTATTTTTTCTTCTTTTTTTGATAGAAAAACATTGGAACAACATATGTTTATCCTAAAGAAGGCCTTTGTTCTTCTTCCCTTTATCAGAGGAGAGCTAAACAGCATTAAAGAAGGGATATTTGGCTTTCTTGACCAATGGATTGCACTAAAAGGAGAGGTTTTTTTACAGCTAAAAACCATTAATATAACAGGATTGGCAGGTAAACTATCAGATTATAACTGTTTCCAATATTTTATTCTTGGCCACTTTTACAGATATTTTACAGTGGTTTACAATTCTAGATTATTTTGTCCTCACAGCCTCTCTGTAAAATATATTCGACTGAGACCTACATATTTCTCACAGAGGCAGTAAAGCTGTACAACTTCAGATGGCAGTTGGGGTCTGATGGAATGCTCCTCTATACCAAACACACACACACACACACACCCCACACACACACACCTTCAATTCTACACAGAAAACTAGATGTCGGGGCCTAACTTTCTCCCTAACATCTATTTTCCTATGTGAAGGAAGGGAGCTGGTTCACATGAGATGACAGCCGAGTGTGGGTTAATTTACCTGTGGAGGTTGTTGTGTTGTGCTGGACGTCTATGGGCGCCATTTTGCATGGCACCCATGGGCATCCAGCTTGCCGTAGGTTGTGTCATGCAAACCCAGGTGGTAGAGTTTGTTTGAGGGTTAGACAATCCTCAAAAAACCCTAAAATAAGCCACGGGTTATGGTTAACCCACGGTCGGCTGTTGTGTCGTGAAAACCAGGTCAAGGTGTGTTTTAAAAAATATGGCTGACCATTCAGTCTTGTGTATCTCCATCAGCTGGTCAAAAGTGGTTCAGACCAGGTACAGATTTACCACTTCATTGAGAACGAGACTTGAGAGAGAGAGAAGCGTTCCCCCATCGAGTGCGGGAGGCCAGCCAGTATGGGGAAGGTCCTGCCTCCGGGGCTGGGAAGGCAGTCTCCAAGAAGAACTTCTGGAGGAGGTGGGGCCTCCCCCATGTTCGTTAGTTTTACTTCCTGCTTCGTGGAAGGAGGCAGCTCCTCCAAGGCTCTCGCGCGAGAGAGCAGCGACCAAAAAAATAAGGACAAAGAAGACAATGAAAGGCCCTGAAGAAGGGGCGACCTTCCGTCGCGACGCAGGCGACTGCTCCTCTGGCATACAGAGGGCCAGCTTGCAGTGGGCAGAAGGATCCAGGCCCCCTGCCAAGAGCTTCTTGGCTGCTGGGGGAAGCCCCAACACTCTGGTTCTGCCCCCAGGAAGGGAAGAGATCCTTCAGCCACAGGTCGAGGCATGCGCTGCTATCGCCCCCCCCTCCCAACAACCATGCAGACGTGGTGGAGCAAGGTCACAGCAGGCGGCGGAGCCTGTGAGGGGCGGCAGTGGCTTCCATTGCCCTCCCCCTCCCTATGAAGAGCAGGAGCAGCCCGGGGAGGGTGAGTCAGGCGGCGGCAAGGGCCCTAACCCCCTCCTCTTCTGTTCCCTACCACCACCCAGACAGGGATTCCGAGGCAAGCCCGTCAAGGCCCACGCCCCCATTTGGAGCCTCAGAAAGGGCAGGAAGTAGAGGACTCCAGTCCCCCATGTCCCCTATCGCAGGAACCCCTGGAGGAAAGGACAGGGGGCCTGGAGCCCAGCTATAGGCCCAATCCTGAGGGCCAGCCTCCACCACAAATCCAGGAGGGGGAAAGATCTGTGCTGGATTTGTTAGAGGAGGCCATTCACCATATCAGAGGCAAGGCATCCCCCCAGAAGTGGACAGGATGCAGAGAGTGCTCCCAAAGGAGCAGATCCAGGGAAAGGGCCCAACACAGGCAACACACCCTATCGCGCTCACATTCGTCCAGCTACAGCTCCATGGACATCTAGCACAGCAGATCATGCTCCAAATGGAGGTGCAGTCGCACCCCAACCCCCTGCACCCACTCCAGGAGAAGCAGGCAGAGGGGGAGGAGGAGGGAGGCCTTGGGCGGATCCCAGTCCAACTCAAGCAGGTGCCCCTCCAGGAGGAAGCGCACCAATCCTTGTCACCATCTACCCAGACAAAGAAAGCAAGGAGACATGGAAAAGGGAGCCGAAGGGCGAGATCCTCTTCCTCCTCCCCAGCCTACCACTCTGACTCCCAAAGCTCCAGATCCCCTTCCTTCAGATCAAGCTGATCAGAATCTGAGGGGGACACCTCTCAGAGGAAGACAAGCCCAAGGAAAACCCCCAGCAGGGCTGTCTTTTCCCTTCGGAGGCATTTCCCAGAATAATCTGCAAATGCCTTAGTATCCTGGAGCTTACAGACCAGGAAGAAGGCACGACACCCCAGCAGGGCAGGGCAAAGAGGGCGGGGGTGGCAGGGGCCTTCTCATCACCCTCCCCTCACCCAAATGTGTCACTCCCACTAAGCCTGGAAGAGATTCTGTGCAAGGAGTGGTCTAAGCCAACCAGATCTAAGACACTCCATCATTGTGAGAAGTTCTGTCACCTACAAGAGGATGCCATGCAGGATCTGGTCACCCCGAGAGTAGACGAACCTGTCGCAACTCTCAATTCCAAGGCCCTCATGACCTCAGAGCAGGACAAGCTTCCCTTGGACCAGCACAATCAAAGGGCTGAGGCAGCCCTCCGCAGAGGCTTCTCTGCCGCTAGACTCCTTCCAGCTGGGGGCAAAGGAGACAGCAACCAATGTTGTGGCGAGAAGAAACATCTGGCTACACAACTGGGGGGTGGACACCAAAACCAAATCCAATTTGGCAGGCGTTCCTTTCTCAAGTAAGTTGCTGTTTGGGGAAGCCTTGGACAAACTGCTGGTGGAGACAAAGAACAAGAAGAAAGCCTTACCGGTCCCAGCAAAAAAGAGGCAAAGCATTTTCAGGCAAAGCCCAAGCCCTTTTGTCCCTTCAGGCCACCCTTCCTTTCCACATACGTACCTAGAGAGGGAAAAGCCTAATGACAACGTGACACCAGGGCCAAGCTGGGCAACCACAGAGCCTCCCCCCCTCCACCCACCCACAAGGCAAGACTCCCAGTACGGCATGACTCATCATCCCCCCACCCCGGTGGGGGGATGGCTGCAGGACTTCTCAAATGCTCTGAACAGACAACTGGGTCCTGGAAATGGTGATGGAGGGCTATTCCATAGAGCCCCAGAGACCCACCCAGGGAATGCTTCTTCAGCTCTCCCCTTCGGAAGGACCCAGCTGGGCATTTGAGGACTCTTGCAGCAATACAACACCTCTGTCAGATTCAAGCCATCGAGAAGGTGCCTCAGAAAGAGAGGGGCCAGGGCGTCTTCTCCCTCTTCTTCACAGTCCTGAAGAGGAATGGGGGGTCCAGACCCATTCTGGACTTGAAGAGGCTCAACTACTGTCTGAAGAAACAGAAGTTCCGAATGGAGCTCAAATCTGTAAAAGAGAGCCTCCAAAGAGGGAACTTCTTAACTTCGGTGGATCTGTCAGAGGCCTACCTACACATTCTCATCCGGCCATCTCACCACAAGTTTCTGTGCTTCAGCTACAGAAGAAAGCAATTCCAATTCAAGGCTCTCCCCTTTGGCTTAGCCATGGCTTCAAGAGTGTTCGCAAAGATCCTCCTGGCACCAGTGGCCCAGCTGAGGTCAAAGGCCATCCAGCTACACCCCTATGTGGACGACATCCTACTCCGCTCATCGTCATGGGAACAGTGCATGCAGGACACCACCACCACTCTTTCAACCCTGCAGTCCCTGGGATTTGTCATCAACGAGAAGAAGAGCTCCCTGTCACCCTCACCGTGGATTTAAATAATCCACAGTGGCTTATTTAAATCACAGCACACAAGGGACTTAAAGAAGTCATGGTGGTTTATTTCGATCATGTGAACGGGCCCAGTGTCAGAACCTTTGCTCAGCAGCATAATAGATCAACATGCCAGGTACCCCATAGGAGAAAGCTCACTTCTTGTCAGTGATTGATTGATTGAGTTGATTTGTATCCTGCCTCCCTACCAAAAAATGGCACTCAAGGTGGCTTACAGGCACAATTAATATTGATTAAAACAATAAAACTACATTATAATATAATACAAACATAACAATTATAGAATAAAATAAATAAATAAAAGCAGCATCCAACCCAACAGACCCACTTACAGGCCAAAAGCCTTCTTGAATAAAGTGGTCTTTGCCTGCCTGTGAAAGGATAGCGGACAGGGAGTGAACCTTGTCTCCCTTGGGAGGGAGCTCCACAGCCTGGGAATGGCCACTGTAAAGGCACTCTCCATGTCACCACCAAATGCACCTCTGACAGCAGCGGTCTTGGAAGAAGGACCTTTCCAGTGATGCACCTTAGACAGCCACTGGGGAAGAGCCAGGAGTCAGACGCCAAATGATGATAATGATGATTTGCCACCACCAAGAAGGCCCTTTCCCTAGTTGCTGTTTTCTGAGCCTCCCTCGGAGTAGGCATCCAGAGGAGGACCTTAGATGTTCAGCATAGTGTATGGGTAGGTATTGCAGTCCCGAGCTGTGTAAGGCTTTATAGGTTAAAACTGGCACCTTGAATCGAGCTCACAAACATACAGGGAGCCAAGACAAGTGGGCCAGAGTTGGTCTTATACATTTGAATCTTCTGGTCCCCGTTATCAGTCTGGCAGCTGCATTTTGCAGTGCCGCCGTGATAAGCCCGTGATAAGCTACATAAATATTTACGTAGCCTATCACAGCTAAAGCAGGGACTCAAATGGCGTCCCCTACACAGGGCTCCGCAGAGTCGCCGGCCAGGCCAACCCGCAGCGGGGCTCCAGCCGCCGCTGGGCTGCTGCAGACGCAAATGGCGTCCTGCGTAGGGGACGCCATTTGCGTCCCTACGCAAGCCCGTGATAGGCTACGTAAATATTTACATAGCCTATTACGGCTAAAGCGGGGACACAAATGGCGTCTCCTATGCCATTTGCGTTCCCGCTTTAGCCGTAATAAGCTACGTAAATATTTATATAGCCTATCATGGCTAAAGCAGGAACACAAATGGCGTAGGGGATGCCATTTGCGTCCCTGCTTTAGCCGTGATAGTCTACGTAAATATATACGTAGCCTATCACGGGCCGGCGTAGGGACGCAAATGGCGGCTGCTATGACGGCCACCATTTGCGGCCAAGGCAGCCCAGCAGTGGCTGGAGCTGCAGCCAGGTAGGCTCCGTTTCACGGAGCTTTCGCGGGGTGGTGGGGTGGGGGGCTCCGTTCCGCCACGGATTCCGGGGGGCTGAATTCACTGGAATTCGGCCCCCCTGGGATCCATGGCGGAATTCTTTAACATCCCTATATTTAATCCTCATAAGAAAAATAAGACTGAGTGCCCCATTATTCCTCTACAGCCCCAAGAGCAAGGGAATCTTTAAAGTGAGCATCAACATGAATATTTGAAAACAAGTCATATATGTACAAACATTGACTTTGATTTCTTTAGATATAGAGACACTAGTATGCACCATTCCCCCCTCCCCTCATGCTCACAGACCCACACACACACACACAAACATTAAGTACATGAAGAGACACTTTGGCTTGCAAAAGGCTCATGGTGGCCAGTGCATCTAAATGTCCGTTAGTTTAAATAATTATTTTTCCTGAATATTTGAAATTACGCAACCCGATGGAGTTGTAACCGTTGTCCATTTGCGTGGGAAGGTACAGCCTCAGTGTAGCACACCCTTTTTAACAGTCCCAATGAACGTCTCACTCCCAATGAACATTATGGTGAGGTGTCATGGCATCATTCAGCTTGGATGGGCCTTTCCCCCCAAGCATTCAAGATGACGTGCGAATTCAACATTTTATTTTAAAAGCAATGTAACCTCCCCTGCTTTAAATGATGAGAGGATTCAATAGTTTAGAATCAGCAGGGCTTTACATTTATTTATAGATTGATTTGATTTGTATACCACCCAACTGGCAAATGACATAGCATATAGCTTCTAGATAAGGGCCTGGAAAGGAATATGGCTCTCCTCCCCCACACCAACAACTGGCCAATTTCGTTGCCTGGGCCCCTTGAAAACCTGCAGGGTGTGTTGTTGAAATTGACTAAACTTTCTTGTGTGTGGATTTAAGAAAAAAAAGGAGGCTTGCTAAGAGCATATCTTAATATTTTAATTGTACAAATTTAGAGTAGATGTGACTAATGAGGTGGGTTATATTCATGTCTGTTACCTAATATCAATGAATAGCAGAAATTAAAGGTTAAGGACCTCGCTGGTGCTGACTGCATTTGCAAGCATAAATCAACACATTGGTTTTTCACTAAAATTAATTACATTACTTAGTATTAAATAGCCAGGATAAATTAATTAGGCACCTCTTCTCCTTTATTAAAGAGCTGTGTAGCAACAAATAAATATATATGAAATAGTGTAATTGAGTCAGATAAATCCCATGACTAGAATACATTTTAATTGTGGTTGGGTGTACAATTTTATCTTGGACTTTGACTACAACTTTATTTTTTAGAAATCTCCAGTTTGAACCAAAGCTTAGGTGAATGCCAGATGGAAAATCTGGTCCTCCAAGAGGAGGTGCAGCATTTAAGGTTGGTGTCAGATGCAGCTGAACTGGAAGCTGAGCAACTTCAGGCTTCTGTCTTAAGAGAGGATGAATTACAAAACAGATGTTGTGAACTACAAAAGAAAACACAAGGTAAGAGAATGCTGGTGTTAATTTTAAAAACAAGTGGCTGGGTCCATTGAAAGGCAGCATGTTTCAGACCTGCATATTGTTGCAATAGGCTACTTGTCAGGGGTGTTTCTGGGCGCAGGGAGTGGGATAGCAGTTCAGATTCTGAAGGAGAACCATCAGACATGGGGGAGGTGTTTTCCCAGGCTAGTCTAGATATGAGTAGGCCTGCTTCTCAGTTACAAATGTCCAGATGGCTGAGCTTGAGGGTCCCTCCTCACCCCCCATGAGAGGCAGAGAACAGGAGGATGACCTAATAGATGCCAGGTGCAGGCGAAGAGCAAAGAGAGAGAAGGCAGGGCGGAACTTAGACAGTCTACCTGATTGGCCTTGCGTGAAAAGCTGCGCTTAGAGGCCTCATGACAAGAGAGGGACCTCCCCCACTTAAGTTAGGCTAGCGAGACCGCCTCCCTCTTCAAACGGCGGGCAACTCTCGTAAATTCCATTTGAATCCCCTGAATGCATTCCTTGTAGATGGAGAGTCTCTGAGAATTTGCATCTGTATGACCCTGTGAAGTATGGATTAAAAGCTATAGACTGAAGCCTCTTGTCTGTGTATGTTTGGGCATGAAGTGAAGTGGGGGCTAAGGGAATCTTGACACTACTCATGGAGGTGGTAATGGAAAACCATTGTTTCCCATTCTGTGCACAAACCTATATGAGCGCATGCTGCCCCCACCCCTAGTATGGCCATAAGGAGAAGTTTGGAAGTTTTTGCTTCTGCTTTTAAAGTAATCACAGTTCCCCGTTATGTCTAAACACGGGGAATCTCAATTTACTTCGTTGTTTGTTAGAACACTCTGGGATCAAACTGTGGTTTCAGATCCTGGCTTATTCTGAAACTGCAGTTTAAAGAAACTACAGTTCCCTGAATTCAGGTAAAACCAGGAAGTGTGGTTACTTTTACAGCCATGCAAGAGGCAAGGGATCTCAGACAAATCAGTGGCTTGTGCCCATAATGGGAAACCATTGTTCCTTATGACAGCTAAACTGGCCCATAGAGTATATCTAGACCAGCATTGCAATTTTATTTCACGCTTGTTCTTCATTGTCTTTATACTGATCATTTTGTGTACGTATGTGCTTCCTCCTTTTGAACTCCCAGGCAGTTTTTTTCCTTAATAAACACTGGATATGCATCCACACATCCCTTAATAAATTGGATGCATTTTGCCCAAGAAAGGGATGGGGAAGCTTGGATTGGGATTCTCAAAATACCTGGGTCTGGGACTGCATAGTAGCCAGGTTTACTGTGTTTTAAAAGAAATATGCAGACAAAATGAACAAGGGTTATAAAGCTGGAGCTAACATTCTACATCCAACGTGCGTCTGGAAATTTCAGTGGCCACCTCTCTGCTTCAACACAGCAGGGGGAGGGTGGGATTTGCAAGGGGTAAGCGGTGGGTGGAAATGGTGTGTGTTAACTTGTCCTCTGTCCATCCTTTTCCCCTGCAACTGTTTTTCCCCACTTGACACAACAAAAACATGTTTGGAACCCTAGTTAAGAGAAAGGTAACAGGGAATTTCAGAGGAGGAACAGCAGGCAGGAGAAAAGTTAACCCCTCTCATCTACCACTTCCCCTTGTAAATATCTCCAGAACGTTTCTCTGTGATACACAAGAAGCCAGGGCAGAAACTGGAGCACTTGATGCAATGTGATCCTGATGGTTCATGAGTTGCCACATTTTGCATCAACTGGGCATGGGAAGAGTCTTTACAGGCTATGCCACATCTCAGTTCATTTACTCTTACATCTGTACATCCACGTATACTTGTGGACATCATGCCCCGTCATGGAGAGTTTACTGAGGTTGTGTCCAGAGTTACATTAAAAAGAGGCCTTGTACAATGGCTTTGTACACATGGCTGTAGCATATCTGCAAATCAGATGATGGTACATGCTCTTCCTCATTGGCCAACCACTTCATCATGCCGTTTCCTTCTCCTTTCCTCCTTTGGGATTATAATACTTAATAATACTAGTCCATTTGTCTAGCACTTTCAAGTATTCAAAGCACTTCACCTACATTACCTACTTGTAACCCTTATAACAACCCTGTAAGGTAAGTATTATTATTCCCCATATTACAGATGGGGGAACTGAGGCTGAGAAAGAGTGGCTTGCCCCGGCACCTGTTGAGTTTGTGGTGGAAGTGAGATTCACGCATCAGGGACTTCCTGATTCATAGTTCAGTCTCCTAGCTACACTAATTGTATGTATCATAAAGCACCTAGCCTAAGACTCAAGCACTCAATTGTGGGATGCTTCATTTGCCAATAAAGGAGGGGAAGAGGAGGTAGCAGTGACGGAGGGGCCAGCGTGTTGAGAAGAGCACATACCAGCGTTCAGCTTGCTGATATGCTGTAGCCACATGAGAGCTCAAAAGAGCATTCACAGTGCTTCTTTAATATTGGCCTGGATGCAAATGTTCTGGATGATTGTTTTAGGCCAGATAGTTTTAGTAGCTTTGGCATCCCCGGCGAACCTTGGATGCAGCCAGGCCATGGAGCTATTAGACACATCAAATTTCCATCTGTTTTGGCACTGTCTGAGCCCTCTGCTAATTGTGTCTTGTGGTCTCCCTTCTGAAATTTAAGATACATAATGTTAATCTCTTGTTCCTTTTACAAGTCCAGTGCAAGCATTAACACATTAAAAAGCGTATTGCCTTGCCATTTTGATTCAGAACTTCATTTTGAAAGCAATGCCATCATGCAGTCCACACTAAAATATTCTAAAAGTGTACAGCTTGTGCTATTCATGAAGTAGCTTTGATTCATCAAAATGACAGTATAATTGCAGAGCACTGCTTCTCTCACAGGATGTGATTTCAAGCCTTGAACAGCAGTACTTACAGTATGGAATGGCTTTCATTCCGTAGCCAACAGTAATGGCGATACGGTAATGGGGTTGAGGATTTTGCCGTTTTATTGTATGCCAGAACGGGTCCTTGATGTTGTAGTGCAAGCATAACAAAGAGAATTAACTGGATTTGGGCACAATGAAAGAGCTGCAAAACGCTTGAGCTGCACAAGCTCCTGCATCAGGCTTTCTCTGGCCAATTTCTTGACATGTCGCTGTTCTTGCTCCATAAAATAGAGAGCATCCTGCACCATGGGCCTGCTGCAGCACCACATTGCGTTGCCATCTCTACTCCAACTGTAAGTGATGGAAAGAAAAATTGGCACTGAGCTGAAGTATTTAGCACTCATGATGGCCAAAAACCCTTCCTGAAAATTGTGTTAATCTTTGGCGGGGGGAGTCACAGCACTTTTGGGTAGGGGGGTAAATCAGTTCTAATATTTTAGACAAGAAGAAGGCTGAGCTGCTGTTCAAAGCAGCAGCTTGGCTGCACTCAGCAACCTGGCTGCTGCTCCTTTGAAAATCTGTTGAAAATGCCCTTGAGAACAATGCTACGTGATGACGTCGCCACATAGCATCTTCTCAGGGGCATTCTTGGGTGGGAAAGATGGCTGCTCTCATCACAGAGCATCACTCCCAGGGACATTCTGAGCAGATGTCTTTTTTAAAACTGTTTAAAAAAAATTAAAAATTAAAACCCTTCCGCTACCTTGTCAAAATGTAAGTGTACCCCCAGCCTTTAAAAAGCGATGACTTTGCCCCTCCTCCAAAAGTTGCCGTTATTCTCTTCCCCACACCTTCACAGGAGGAAAACATTCCCACAAAGGTCAGGAGGAGATGGCCCCAGTTCATGCTCATTCTCATCCCATACAGAAATCCCTGCCCCCCGCACATGAACACACACGCACGCACACATCCCACTTGTAATATTCTACTGACATAATGAACACCCTCGAGAAAAGCTTTAGTGCTTGATTAGGAAACAAACTCATCAAATTTAACAGCTACTTTTTAATGAAGCTGTTATGTAGTTCTCTATGCAGTTTTGGCAATAGTTAGGTTTTCTTGGAAGTAACAGGTGGTGACGTACAAGTTATGGCTAATAAGTGAAAAATTGGCATAATAATAAATGCACATTTTGTTCTCACCAAAGTAATTTTAAATATTCATGCTTAAAAATGCTTGTTTTTCCCTAATCTATCTTTCTCTTCTTGGAGGTCAGTATGACCAGAAAATTAGTAAACTGAATTCCTATTTTCCTCCAGAAGGGGCTGAAAGCTCTCTTATTTTCAATAAACAGAAAGACGTTATGACCAGTCATGGAGAAAAAAGGCCTAGTAAACTGAATTTCTATTTATCCAAGGAAGGACTAAACAAACCAAAATGTACTTTGACAAGTCATGGGGGAGTTATTTTTCTATTTTTTTGTAAATCTAATTTGGAAGATAGTTTATTTTATTTTTTAAGTGTCTCTAACTTTCAAAATGATCTGTTCCCACCTGGAGTACCAGAAGGATTGAAACGCATGTGCAGAAAGCCATTATTCAATGGAGGAGGATTTCAAATGGGAGGGGGCTGTAGCAACTTTCCTTTCTTGAATGTTACACTGATATCCTGAGAACAGGGTGATTTTTTTAGGGGAACACGTTTACAGTAACAAGACCAAATGAAGACAGAAACTTTTATCTCATGCAGTTTTTGCTTTGGCCATATGTTTTGCTTTTAACTGTACATAGGAAGCTGTTTTAGACCTGGTAAGACTGTTTTGTCCATCTGCCCCGGTATTGTCTACTGGTAGTGGCTCTACAAGGTCTCATGGAATTCCGGCATCTTATGATGGATTCATTTCCTACTGAATTATCTCTTTTTAATACAGAGGTGCAGAACCTCAGGCCCAGGGGTCAAACCCAGCCCTCTAGGGTTCCCTATAAGACCCCACCTGCTTCCCCCAACCACCAATCATTGGGTGGTTTCCTGGCTTTTTCGTGTCTCCCCTGACCCCCTCCTAAAAGGCTGAGTTCCTCTCCAAAGGCTTAGTTACGGAACAGATAGGGTGGCCACTTGTGAATCACCAAACAAGAGGACACACTTCACTAAAAAGGGGGACAAAAGAGGGCATTTATTTGCTTAAAATTTGCTCATGCCAATTTATATGTATAAATGCCAATTTAGAAATAATTATTATATTTTAAATAGAAATACAGTTCATCTCACCATAGTGTGGAAAACTGTGATCAGGTGACCTGTGTGCCTTGTTCAGTCTGCTGTCCAGATGCTGTTTGTTAATGGGTAACTTCAAGGCCCAGCTCTAACTTCTGATGGCTCTCTATCTTTAAACTGGACTTGGACTGGACAGCCCTTCAAATAGAGGAAACCTTCAGAAGAGAGGACAGTCCTCTGGCAGTTGTTCAAATAGAGGATGGGCCTCCATAAAAGAGGACACAAAGCCATCCTAGTTACTGACAGCAAGAGCTGTTGCTAAAACATGCTTTTTCCCCCCACCTGCCCCCTTTTGCCTTCAGGCCCGCCTGCCACTGGAATGCGGTGCCTGAAAGCTTTTCCGAAATGGAATTCGACCATCGGGCTAAAAGAGGTTCTGCACCCGTTTTGATACGTTGCTTAGAGTAACAAGAATTGCTTTCCCTCTTTGAATCTGCCTGATCCTCAGGAATTTTAACAAAACAAAACAAACAAAACATACAACAAAACCAAAAGACTAAAAATATAACAACCCATTCTAAAATCCTCAGTTTCAAATATTACAATATTCTAGGGAGAAAAAAAGAGAAAAAGAATAGATTACACATAAACTTCAGTAAAAGCAGACCAGATATCCAAATATAAGTCCATTTGCAAGTTACATCTATATACCACTCTTTAAAAAGAAATAAATAATACATAAAGTACAGTGAGTGGGCACACAGAAAAGGGCTTTTCTGTACTGTCGCCAAGACAGTGGAACACCCTGCTGAAAGACATTTGTCTGGCCCCATCACTGCTCCCCTTTTGGCGAACGGATAAGACCTTTCTTTTTTTCAGCAGGCTTTTGCATTTTGAATTTAATCTCCGTTGCTATCCTCAGCACCGATTTTGCCATTTTCATTGTAATTTCATTGAATTGTTGTTTTTGATAGTACTTTAGCTTTTGTTTAAAATGTGTACTTTTCTTGTTAATTTCCGTTAAAGAATTATTTTTGAAAGGCATGACAGAAATGTCAAAAATAAAGAAATAATTTGGCTTCTGCTTTATTGCATTATTCAGGTTACTTCAGTGTAAACAGTGGGTCTGAAAATACAATAGGTTAAAAAAAACACTGAAAAAATATGTTGTGAAAATGTATTTGGGAGGTTATGAGTGTGTAAGATTATTACTGTGTGAGATTGCTTTCCACCTAAAACAATGCTTTCAGGGAAAATAATTTTAACAGTGCAATCCTAGGCATCTCTACTCAGAAGTAAGTCCAATTGAATTCAACTGGATTTACTTTTGTTGTTTATTCGTTCAGTTGCTTCCAACTCTTCATGACTTCATGGACCAGCCCATGCCAGAGCTCCCTGTTGGCTGTCGCCACCCCCAGCTCCCCCCAGGTTGAGCCCGTCACCTCCAGAATATCATTCATCCATCTTGCCCTTGGTCGGCCCCTCTTCCTTTTGCCTTCCACTTTCCCTAGCATCAGCATCTTCTCCAGGGTATCCTGTCTTCTCATTATGTGGCCAAAGTACTTCAGTTTTGCCTTTAATATCATTCCCTCAAGTGAGCAGTTTGGTTTTATTTCCTGGACTATGGACTGGTTTGATCTTCTTGCAGTCCAAGGCACTCTCAGCATTTTCCTCCAGCACCACAGTTCAAAAGCATCTATCTTCCTTCGCTTAGCCTTCCTTATGGTCTAGCTGTCGCAGCCATAGGTTACTACGGGGAATACCATTGCTTTAACTATGTGGACCTTTGTTGTCAGCGTGATGTCTCTGCTCTTAACTAATTTATCAAGATTTGTCATTGCTCTCCTCCCAAGAAGTAAATGTCTTCTGATTTCCTGGCTGCAGTCAGCGTCTGCAGTAATCTTTGTGCCTAGAAATCAAAGTCTGTCACTGCCTCCACGTTTTCTCCCTCTATTTGCCAGTTATCAATCAAGCTGGTTGCCATAATCTTGGGGGGTTTTTAGGTTTAACTGCAAACCAGCTCTTGCACTTTCTTCTTTCACCTTCATCAGAAGGTTCCTCAGCTCCTCCTCACTTTCAGCCATCAAAGTGGTATCATCTGTATATCTGAGATTGTTAATGTTTCTTCCAGCGATTTTAAGTCCAGCCTTGGCTTCATCAAGCCCAGCACATCGCATGATGTGTTCTGTGTACAGGTTGAATAGGTAGGGTGAGAGTGTACATCCTTGCTGTACTCCTTTCCCAGTCTTAAAACAGTCCGTTGTTCCGTGGTCTGTTCTTACCGTTGCTACTTGGTTGTTATACAGATTCCTCAGGAGGCAGACAGGATGACTTGGTATCCCAATACCACCAAGAACTTGCCACAATTTGTTATGATCCACACAGTCAAAGGCTTTAGAATAGTCAATCAAACAGAAATAGATGTTTTTCTGAAACTCCCTGGCTTTCTCCATTATCCAGCAGATATTGGCAATTTGGTCTCTAGTTCCTCTGCCTTTTCTAAGTGCAGCTTGTACATCTGGCAATTCTCGTTCCATGAATTGCTGGAGTCTACCTTGCAAGATCTTGAGCATTACCTTACTGGCATGTGAAAAAAGTGCCACTGTTCGATAGTTTGAACATTCTTTAGTGTTTCCTTTTTTTGGTTTGGGGATATAAGTTGATTTTTTCCAATCTGCTGGCCATTCCTGAGTTTTCCAAATTTGCTGGCATATGGCATGCATCACCTTGACAGCATCATCTTGCAAGAGTTTAAACAGTTCAGCTGGGATACCGTCATCTCCTGCTGCCTTGTTATTAGCAATGCTGCTTAAGGCCCATTCAACCTCACTCTTCAGGATGTCTGGCTCTGACTCACTGACCACACCGTCAAATCTATCCTCGATATTATTATCCTTCCTATACAGATCTTCCGTATATTCTTGCCACCTTTTATTGATCTCTTCTGCTTCTGTTAGGTCCTTGCCATCTTTGTTTTTGATCATACCCATTTTTGCCTGGAATTTACTTCTGATGTTTCTAATTTTCTGGAAGAGGTCTCTTGTCCTTCCTATTCTATTATCTTTTTCCACTTCTGCGCATTGCTTGTTTAAAAATAATTCCTTATCTCTTCTGGCTAACCTCTGGAATTTCGCATTTAATTGGGCATATCTCCCCCATTACTGCTGCCTTTTGCTTTCCTTCTTTCTTGGGCTACTTCCAGTGTCTCAGCAGACAGCCATCTTGCCTTCTTGGTTTTCTTTTTCTTCGGGACTTTTTTTGTTGCCGCCTCCTGAACAATGTTGTGAACTTCTGTCCATAGTTCTTCCGGGACCCTGTCTACTAAATCTAGTCCCTTAAATCTATTCTTCACCTCTACTGCATATTCGTGAGGAATATTAGTGAGCTCATATCTAACTGATCTGTGGGTCTTCCCTATTCTCTTTAGTCTGATTCTAAATTGTGCAATAAGTTTGTGATCTGAACTACAGTCAGCTCCAGGTCTTGTTTTTACCGACTGTAAAAACAAAGGATGTAGTCAATCTGATTTCGGTGTCGACCATCTGGTGAAATCCATGTATAATGTCATCTTTTAGGTTGTTGGAAGGGAGTGTTTGTTATGCACAGTGAGTTGTCTTGGCAAAATTCTATCAGCCTATGTCCCGCTTCATTTTGTTCTCCCAGACCATGCTTGCCTGTAATTCCAGGTGTCGTTTGACTACCCACCTTAGCATTCCAGTCGCCTGTAATGAAAATAACATCTCTTTTTGGCTTATTATCCAGTAGATGCTGCAGATCCTTATAGAACTGATCTACTTCTTCTTCAGCATCTGTGGTTGGGGCGTATATTTGGATCGCTGTGATGTTAAATGGCTTACCCTGAATTCGAATTGAGATCATTCTATCGTTTTTTGGATTGTATCCAAGCACTGCTTTAGCCACTTTATTATTAATTATGAAGGCTACTCCATTTCTTCTGTGGTCCTCTTGTCCACAGTAGTAGATCTGGTGGTCATCTGATGTGAAATGGCCCATTCCAGTCCATTTCAGTTCACTGACACCCAAAATGTCTATATTTAATCTTGACATCCCCCCAATAACCACATCCAATTTGCCCTGGCTCATAGAACTTACATTCCAGGTTCCTATGGTGCGTTGTGGATTTACTCTTGGGTAAGTGTATATGGGTATATGGGTATGATCAAAAACAAAGATGGCAAGGACCTAACAGAAGCAGAAGAGATCAATAAAAGGTGGCAAGAATATACGGAAGATCTGTATAGGAAGGATAATAATATCAAGGATAGATTTGATGGTGTGGTCAGTGAGCTAGAGCCAGACATCCTGAAGAATGAGGTTGAATGGGCCTTAAGAAGCATTGCTAATAACAAGGCAGCAGGAGATGACGGTATCCCAGCTGAACTGTTTAAAATCTTGCAAGATTATGCTGTCAAGGTGATGCATGCCATATGCCAGCAAATTTGGAAAACACAAGAATGGCCAACAGATTGGAAAAAATCAACTTATATCCCCATACCAAAAAAGGGAAGCACCAAAGAATGTTCAAACTATCGAACAGTGGCACTTTTTTCACATGCCAGTAAGGTAATGCTCAAGATCTTGCAAGGTAGACTCCAGCAATTCATGGAACGAGAATTGCCAGATGTACAAGCTGCGTTTAGAAAAGGCAGAGGAACTTGAGACCAAATTGCCAATATCTGCTGGATAATGGAGAAAGACAGGGAATTTCAGAAAAACATCTATTTCTGTTTTATTGACTATTCTAAAGCCTTTGACTGTGTGGATCATAACAAATTGTGGCAAGTTCTTGGTGGGCTGGGGATACCAAGTCATCTTGTCTGCCTCCTGAGGAATCTGTATAACGACCAAGTAGCAACGGTAAGAACAGACCACGGAACAACGGACTGGTTTAAGTTTGGGAAAGGAGTACGGCAGGGTTATATACTCTCACCCTACCTATTCAACCTGTACACAGAACACATCATGTGATGTGCTGGGCTTGATGCAGCCAAGGCTGGAGTTAAAATTATGACGAAGGTGAAAGAAGAAAATGCAAAAGCTGGGTTGCAATTCAACCTCAAAAAAACCAAGATTATGATAACCAGCTTGATTGATAACTGGCAAATAGAAGGAGAAAACATGGAGGCAATGACAGACTTTGATTTCTAGGTGCAAAGATTACTGCAGATGCTGACTGCAGCCAGGAAATCAGAAGACATTTACTTCTTGGGAGGACAGCAATGACAAATCTTGATAAAATAGTGAAGAGCAGAGACATCACACTGACAACAAAGGTCCACATAGTGAAAGCAATGGTATTCCCCGTAGTAACCTATGGCTGCGAGAGCTGGACCATAAGGAAGGCTGAGCGAAGGAAGATCGATACTTTTGAACTGTGGTGCTGGAGGAAAATGCTGAGAGTGCCTTGGACTGCAAGAAGATCAGACCAGCCCATACTCCAGGAAATAAAGCCAGACTGCTCACTTGAGGGAATGATATTAAAGGCAAAACTGAAGTACTTTGGCCACATAATGAGAAGACAGGATACCCTGGAGCAGATGCTGATGCTAGGGAAAGTGGAAGGCAAAAGGAAGAGGAGCCAACCAAGGGCAAGATGGATGGATGATATTCTGGAGGTGACGGGCTCGACCTGGGGGGAGCTGGGGGTGGCGACAGCCGACAGGAAGCTCTGGCGTGGGCTGGTCCATGAAGTCACAAAGCGTCGGAAGCGACTGACCTAATAAACAACAACAACAAGTGTATATAGGATTGTGTCCTAATCCTGCTCCCCAAAGATGTTGTCTTTTAAAGAGTGTATAGTGCTGTTGTAGCTTATCCTGACAAAACAAAACTTGTAAAAAAACAAACAAAACCTAATTATATATATATTGTTTCAGTATGCTAACTGAAGTAAAAATATTTGCAGAGAATAAAACCCACACACATACACCAGTAGTTGTACATTTGCTTCATTTCGGCAGAAGATCTTGTACAACATGACTTCAACAAGTAAACCAATCCTTTGGTTTTTGAAACGGCCTCTTGAGGGAAACAAGATTAACCTTGCTTTTTTTGGCACCAAATCAAAATGTTCCTGCTTGCCCTGCAATTTTAAATTTAAAGGTTTTTTTTATCTGTTTGTTTGCAGGTTGAATAGTTTGTTTGCCTCTTATCTTGTAATTTTCTCATAACTTACTGTATTGTATTTGCTTTTCTATAATGTTATGTACACTGTGCTGTGCCTTGTGGATGAAGGATGGTTGACAATTTTAAACAAACGGCTGATCTAATTTATTATTATCTGTCACAAATTTATTTATTGTGTTTCTATCCCATTCTTCCTCCAAGGAGCTCAAGGCAGCAATAATCGTAGAATCAGAATCATAGTATAGTAGGGTTGGAAGGGGCCTATAAGACCATCGAGTGCAGCCCCCTGCTTAATGTAGGAATCTAAGTCAAAGCATCCCTGACAAGTGGCTGTCCAGTTTCATCTTGAATGCCTCCAGTGTGGGAGAGCCCACCACCTCCCTAGGTAATTGGTCCCATTGTCATATTGCTCTAACAGTCAGGAATTTTTTCCTGATGTTCGGCCAGAATCTGGCTTCCTGGAACTTGAGCACATTATTCCGTGTCCTGCATTCTGGGATGATCAAGAAAAGATCCTGGCCTTCCTCTCTGTGACAACCTTTCAAGTACTTGAAGAGCATTGTTATATCTCCCCTCAGTCTTCTCTTCTCAAGGCTAAACATGCCCAGTTCTTTCAGTCTCTCCTCATATGTCCCCCATACTGGAAGTTGCTTGAAATGTTCCATATGGTTTTGGTGGCCCCACTGTAATGTGCAAGAGCTACTGCATGGATTGAACTTATCGCATGGAGAGTTTCCATGCCAGAGCGTATGTTCTGGGTAACGGCTGACCTTCATGAGGAGACTGATACATGATGGTAATGGCCCTCACACATTACTGCCTTCCATGGGAAAACTGTCAGCTTATGTAAGTGTTTCCAGTGGAAATTGTGTAAGGGTCTGTAATAACTGGCCCTTAGATTTTATGTTATTAGGAACTATTTTTATTCATGTCTTTTAATGAGGTCTGACAAATTTATATACACTTTTTTAAAGGTTTCATTTCTCTCATGTTTGACAAACCCCTGTTGGCACACTGATCCCTCCAACTCTGTTCTCTGTTACACCACACTGAAACAATTGTTGAAATTGTCATGGTAGCGTTTTGTACATCTAACCACCCTTCTACTTGTTACATGTAAGTTTGTTCTCTCGGTAAATTTGGTTTACTGAGAAGATGGGCCTTTAAAAAAAATGTAAAATGTTCACTTAAAAGTTATCTCAACATTCAGCACGATTGTGCGGAATCTTTAATATCTCTGCAGTGCTTGGGCTGTAACAGGAGGTCACCGTGACCAGTTCGGTTGCAGCTATTGACAGTAATTTAAAGTTAGGGGGGGGTTGTCCTTGTCAGATTTTTCAGATGCGTATAACTGAACAGCTACATAAGAAACGTTCTGGGTAGAAAAACATAAACTAAATTAAATATTCTGAATATAAATAAAACGTAACATTAAAATTCTGAAACAGGTAACCGAGGATGTAAAATTTCACTATGGTGAATGCAGGTTTTTTCAAATAAAAATTATCAGGCTATGCAAATGCTCATATTAAACACCCGGCAGGTTTTTTTCCCCAAAAAAGAGAAGCCGCTCTAGGAGAGAAGGATTTGGAGCGAGAGGGGTGGGTGGGCGGCGCTGAACCCTTTCCCTGTGATTCTGTTTCAAGTTCCCCCATCTGAAAGCTGATTTCCCCCCATGCAGTTCAAACTCATGTGTTGGCCTACTCAGGGGTGGGCAACTTGTGGTCGTCCTCCAAATGTTGTTGGACTGCAGCTCTCATTAACCCTCACAATTAGCTATGCTGGCTAGGGCTGTTGGGAGTTGCAGCCACAAGTTGTCCACCCCAGCCTACATCAGAATGAGGGAGGAAAACAGCTGGGGTGGGAGATTTGGAGACCAGTGGAGGCTGGTGCCTCCAATGTCAGTGGGGCAGTGATGCTGCTCCAGGTTTCAGTCAGATCCAGTCAGAACTCTAAAGGAGCTATCCAAGGTGGTTCCTTTAGAGTTCTAACTGGTTCTGACTGAAACCTGGAGCGGATTCACCACCCTACTGACATCGGAGCCACCAGCCTCCACTGTTGGAGACAGAGTCCTGCTGCCTTAAAGGCTACACCAGTGGTAACTCCTCTCTGACACGAGATATCGCCACACTGGTGTAATTATTTTCTCCCTGGGTACTGTTGTGCTCCACAAGTGCAAGGGATTTTAAACATGCCCAGTGGCCGTAATAACTTGAAGACAGTATTCTTTTGTTAGTCAGGAAGCTCTATCAGTTTATTACGGCCTTTAGGTAGACACAAGAATGCAGTGGCACCTTAGAGAATAATTGACTTAGAAGCAGGCAGCTGCCTACAAAATCTCATGGCACTATAAACCAGCCAAACTATAACCTGCTTGTTGTCTTCCTGCTGTTTAGTAGTAGTAGTAGCAGCAGCAGCAGCACTTTAATTAAAATATTTATGAGTCAACTTTCCATCAAGAAACTTAGCACTCCAGGATATGCACAACAGGGTTTTGCAGGCAGTCATGGCCACTTTTCTGGAACATTAAACTCTCAGGTATTTCCCCATGTTTGTGGCTATGTTTTGTGGCTTTCCCAAGTGTTATGTTTAGGCATTTTGGAGCTTTTTGTGGTTGTCGTTCAGCCCTGCAAAAGTCAATCAGTTAGTTTAAATGATTTCACTGAGGGGGAAACAGCAGGCTTTGGAGATGTGCAGTCTGAGGTGCTTCAGTATAGCCACAGCAGGGAGTAGGAAGCAAGGCCTTTCTGCAGCCACTATGTCCTAACAAAAGTTGACAAATTAATTCCTCAAGGGTGGGTCTGCAAAACTTGTTTCATTTCTTCATCACTTGCAGTGATCATTTGTCTGTATGGGCCCATTGTACTTCTTAAGAGCAAATTAAAGTTTCCAGTAAGTCACTTGTTCTCGTCTATTGATCATCAGATTGCAAAGTTTACCGTTTATCACTTCCCTTTTTGTTTCATGTCTAAATTTAGATTCGTACTTCAGTTATGTACAGCACTTAGTACATGTTCTGATACTCTAGAAATGTTAGACTATGATGACAATGAAGTTAAATTTTGATCTGTGATGCACATCAGGGTAGGAATAGTTTCAGATTAAAGTGGGGAAAGCCCTGCCAAAATAAATGTAGTAAATTATGATCAAATTGTGTTTGTTAAGGAGTTCTGCACAGGCATTGTAAAGCTTTATGTGACTCCCTCTGTTGTCCTGGCTGTAGGCTTCGAACTCTTAATTTAGAGGTGCCAAGATAGTGATAAATCAGACTCAAAGGTTTACTTTCCCAATAAAGTACTCCTTGTAACTTACAGCACACAGGCATACCCAATGGTTGGATCAGACAGCTTCTCTGAACCACGAGCTGTTGGGTCAAATGGGTTTTATACCATACATGTCAGCAATAAGACAGCACAACACTAGCAAGCACCCCTAGCGTTCATTCCCAGCATAGGCTAGAAGAGTTTGGTTCTCAAGCACAGATACCTGTAAACAAACTTGGCTTCCCAGGCAGAGTGCTTGATGTAACACTTGATGTAACTTGATGTTACTTGATGTAACAGAGTGAGTAACTCTCACTCATTACTAATGGAATGTGCTAGGCCGCGCTATCGGCCCTTTGAATCATCTTCACATGCTCAGAGGCTTACTAGCAAGGAAATTGCAACAATAATGAACTTAAGCAAGCATTATGGAACTCTAGGCCCGTCTAACACTACAAATGACTTGGCTACACTCCTGGGGCCAATACACTCCCACATCTGCAAAAACTGTCCGAAAGTAAATTGTATATTGGCCCTCAGTACATTAATAATATTTTCATTTATTTAATTATCTGAATATTTTTATATTCAGTTGTTGAAATATTTAGAAGTTTTCCTGAGACCAGTAAGGTGTATTGTAATTTGTAGTACTTTATTTATTTAAATTTGTACTACTTCGTTTATTTTCTTGGGCTCCAAGATCACCGCAGACGGTGACTGTAGCCATGAAATTAAAAGACGCTTGCTCCTTGGGAGGAAAGCTATGGCAAACCTAGACAGCATAGTAAGAAGCAGAGACATCACCTTGCCGACAAAGGTCCGTCTAATCAAAGCTATGGTTTTCCCGGTAGTAATGTATGGCTGTGAGAGCTGGACTATAAGGAAGGCTGAGGGCTGAAGAATGAATGCTTTCGAACTGGAGTGGTGCTGGAGAAGACTCTTACGAGTCCCCTGGACTGCAAGGAGGTCAAATCAGTCAGTCCTAAAGGAAATCAACCCTGACTGCTCATTGGAAGGACAGATACTGAAGCTGAAGCTCAAATATTTTGGCCACCTAATGCGAAGAGAAAATTCCCTGGAAAAGACCCTGATGCTGGGAAAGATTGAAGGCAAAAGGAGAAGGGGACGGCAGAGGATGAGAAGGCTAGATAGCATCACCGATGCAATGAATATGAACTTGAGCACACTCCGGGAGAGAGCAGAGGACAGGAAGGCCTGGCGTGCTCTGGTCCATGGGGTCACGAAGAGTCGGACACAACTTAATGACTGAACAACAACTACAACAATTTATTTAAAACATTTTTACCCTGCTCTTAAATCAATAAAGGCTCCCAGAGGGGCTTACATATCATTAAAAACCAAACAGTCCCTGCCCTCAGGCCTACAGTCTGAAAGACATAGCACAAAAGGAAAAGGGGTTGGGAAGGAAGAGGGGGGAAAGGAAACCCAGACATCAGTTCTTAATGTTAGAAAGTTCTTGAGAATACGAGCTGGAATGGAAAACAGTTCAAGGAGAGAAGCCAAAATTGCTGGTCTTTCAATAGACCTGATGGTGGCTCCTCATTCTTCTCTTCTTCCCTCACTGCAGCCTGATGGAATGGTTGCTGCCAAGGTGACAGGTGATGGAGGGGGGTGGGGTGGCTTTTCATTAAGGAAGAACTTTAACAATCAGTTTCTGATTTGGATTAAATGGAATGGAATGTAAATCTGTAGCTTTTATGTCCAAAGGGATTTTTAAAATCCATTTTATAATATTATGTGAACATTTAAAATCAGTTCAAAAGAAACAGTAAGAAAATACATTAAGGGCGCAATCCTGTTGGGACACCCATCAGCCCTCGAACTTGGAGGTTGATGGGCATCCTGTGCAGAGCAGGAGGTGTGCTGAGGTGATTTTCCCCTCCTCTCTGCTTTTTTGATAGATGGACTTTTTTGCCTGTCTGGCTGGGGCTCTGTTGAGTGGGAGGGAAGGAGGCTGAGGGGGGTAGAGCCGGCCTCCCCAGTCCCGTCCCCTCCCCTCCCTGCTCACAGAACCACCCCCTTCCATCCTCTCCTAGGTTGCTGGCGGAGAGGGGGAGGGGGTGGGGAGCTCGTACTCCGAGGTCCAAGGTCAGAGTGTTGTCTCCAACCTCAGATTCAGGAATCCAATCTATCCTATGGCCCCCACACACTGTCTAGGGGCCATAGGATTGCTCTCCCTGAAAGGTATTTATTACTTGTTAGTGGTAATGTAAATATTATTGGAAGACCAATTCCCATTACTGTCCATAATGTATAGGAGTTAATTCTGTTTCTTGGTTATTTTTACAAAAAGTAACCATACATGTACTTTACATGTATTACATACTTACGTTTTCTTATAGAAAGGCAAATATGCCATGTTATATTGGAAAGTCACAACAGATTTATGTATAACAAGCTTCAGTGTTTACTAAAACTGCCAAGAGAGGCAATTATAAAATCCAATTGTTAAATATATAAATCTCCTTGTAAAAGACTGCTGAAATGTGCATAATCTTGGGCCTTTGTGGGCAACGAACGATAGAATCGATAGATAGATAAATAAATAATAATAATAATAATAATAATAATAATATCTTGTTTCAGATTTAACAATTCAAGTAGAAGCAATTGAACTCAAGTTCCAGGAATCAGCTGCTGAAATGAGCCACTATAAAGAACTATTCATGTAAGACACTTAGTTTTATTCACATCAAGTATAGTTCTTTCTGCCTGATTCCCCTGTAATTATGTGCTAAAATGTAGGATACAATACTTTAATAACATTATTAAGTCTACATTGAGGATTGAGAAAGTAGTATAGATTTTTATTTTAGGATTTTTAAAGAATGGAAAGTTTTTAAAAAATATTTGGCGTTCTTTGTACTCTGAGTATGCAGGTCTTCTGATGTCACAAGGCCTAGAGTACAGCTGTATGAGGGCAGATGGAACGGAAACTCAAAGCAAGTAACTCAGGGTTTTCCCTGCTTAATGGACAGCAGCCCTACTTGTTCAAATGGCCAGGTCATATCAGAGAGAGAGGCTGCCTGCAAATCTATCTTTATAGTTGCCATAATGCAATGTTGGGTGATGAGTCCCCCAGTGTGTGGCCAAGTCTCCAGTCTGAAGCCAGAGATTTGACCTCACAAATTCCTCTAATTAGGAATTGTAATTAGAAATTACAATGCTGACTTGGGCAGGAAATGGATTTGTGAACAATAATCTCTCTGCGAATCTCTTTGGGCTAAGTATTATGTGACTCTTGAGTTGGACTGGCCTCAGATTAAACACCACCCATAGGACAAAGGCCACATTTCTCTTTTCTTTTTTTAAAATCAAGAATACCAATTATGGTGTGGCTGCATGCAGTTGTGTTTTCTGTGGCAACAATGAACTAACAAAAAAGTGGTAATTAAGAAAGAATAGTTGAGGAAATGGGGAAGATACAGAGGTGCTGGCAACTTTACATCTACTGTGAAAGACTAGAAACACAAAATCTTTCTGTTCCCTTGGTGAGGTGTAGCTGAGTTCCAAAATAGATGTGACAGTAGCAGTCCTTTCTGATTAAACACATAACTGCCTGAAACATCAAGAAAGTTGTGGGTGAAAAGCTAATTTTAAAAGCAAAGGTGCATGCAGATGACAAGATCTGAATTCTTCTCCACTGTGATATATTTCTCTGCATCCATTCCTACTAGTCCTGATGGCTATATGCTATCTCCAGTATCAGAGACAGTATGCCTATGTACACCAGTTGCTGGGGAACATGGGTGGGAGGGTGCTGTTGCACTCATGTGCTGCTTGTGGGTTTCCCATGAGCAGCTGGTTGGCCGTTATGTGAACAGAATGCTGGACTAGACGGACCCTTGGACTGATCCAGCAGGGCTCATCTTATGTTCTTATGTACTTATGCAGCTCCATCTCAATGGGTTTTTTTCGTCAGCCAGGGTCAGTTCTGGTATCCTAGCCCCAGTGGAAGAAAATTGCCTGGAGAGATGGGGCTGCAGGGAGGTAGACGATGGGGGTGTTGGGGGGAAGATTATGTGCATTTATATATTTATGTATTTTTATTCATTAATTAAATTTCTTAATCGCCCATCTTGCTGGTCACCCGGCCACTCTCAGCAATGTACAACAATATAAACAGTTTAAAACAATAAAATTACACATTAAAACATCATATTTCTAAAATTACCCTAACCCACCCCAAACACAAGACAATGGCCCACAAAGAGTTTGGACACAGGACATGCCCTACAGCAGTACATCACACAGGTATTGTTTTTAAAAAATAAAACGTATTCATTAATCTCCCCTTGCCATCCCCCAAGGTAATGTAGATGGACCACTTCCACACCCCCATTTTTTCTTATAACAACTCTGTGATATTGGTTAGGCTGAGAAATAGTGGCCGGCCCAAAATCATCCAGCAAGCTTCACGGCCAAATGGTAATGTGAAGCTGGATCTCCGAGTCCAGCATTCTAGCCGCTGCACCACACTGCTTGTCAGTATCCTGCAAAACACAGTCTAACACTCTGGCCTTGGAGAGAACACTCACAACTCTCTACACAAAAGGAAAAAAAAAAAAAGTAAAGATGACAGCTGAAGCCTAATAGATATATAATGGCATGGCAAGGTCCAGGACAAAAGCCCTATTGTGTTCCAGCTTTTGAGTACAGAGCTTCTGGTGCTGGAGTGATAAAGAACAGCTGCACAGAGCCCTCCCCTCCTCCAGAGTGTAATATCCAGCAATGGGGTGGGGTGTGGGTGAACACAAGAGCCACAAAGAAAACAGGAAATCCTGCAGTTAGAGACTGAGTAGGGCTGGCAGAGGGGCCAGAGAGGCTTGGAAGCCAAGTGGAAAACACCTGCGCATACCCAAAGGAAAGACAGAGCCCATAAAAGTTGAATAAGAGACACAGAAAAGGCTGCCACAAAGCATGGGTGGAGACAACACGAATGCTTGGCTGATTCAGGATGCATACACACTGCCGGTGTGGAAGACGCCTAGTCTTTACCCTGCATGAAGAAGGCTTGCTACCAAGCACAGCAAAAGGATCTAGTTGGTATCAAATAGATATTTGTGGGAGGAGGTGTTATGGGGGAGGATGGTGAAAAGTCCAGTGCTCATTATTGTCGAAATGGGTTAAAGTAGAAAATCCATTAGAGCCATCATAAAATAATCCCATGGGGTCAGATCACATGGTCCATCTGGTCTAGTATCCTGTCTGCAACTACCATTAAACTTCCTAAAGTCAGTGGTTGTTGACTTTAGTCCAGGTACAGGTTGTTTAGAGTATAGCGTGCTGCTGTGGGGCTTTTCAGCACCCTGCAACACGTATTTGCAAAGATCAGGGAGCTCTCTGGAGTAGCATTCCATGAGGCACAAGGGACTAGTACCAGAGGGAGAAATTGGCAAGCCACTTCCCCCTTATCACATGGACAGGCTTTGTGCATGAGCACATGCCTCAAAGGAACATAGGAAGCTGCCTTACTGAATGTGACCACTGGAATGTGACTAGATCAGCACTGTCTATGCTTACTGGCAGCACTTCTCAAAGGTTTCAGACAAGGGATTTTCCCAGCCCTATCTGGAGATGTCAGAAATTGTACCTGGGAGCTTTTGCACGCAAAGCATGTGCTTTACCACTGAAGTACAGTTCTGGCATTCATTAGGTCCCAGCTGGGATTTGCAACTTTTATTCTTAATAATATTTATTTTTTCTGCCTGAATTATAAGAGGTGAACCTTTAACTATAACAAATGCAGGAGTGAGGTTCCTTTTGTATTTATGTGATTAGGGGTTTTTAAAGGTTTTTAAAAAAATTACATTCAGAAGTAATGTACTTAATTGTCGTCTCAAAGGACAGCACTCATTCTTGACACGGAATGTCTTCTATGTGTGCATGTGTGTGTATGTGTCAACGTTCATGTACTATATATACAAACACACACACACATACACACACACACACAGAGTTTTCTTTATGACAGAAAATTCCCGCTGCAATTCCCATTTGCAATTGCAATTCCCATTTGCAATTGCAATTCCCGCTGTCACATTTTTATATCAGAACTACAAAATACTCTGTTGCTAAGCATTCTAAATATTTTAATGGCACTGTAAATGAAAAACACAGTGAATACTTGTACATAAATATACAGTAATGAGTTTCCAAATGCAATTTTTACATGTTGATATACTGGCTCTCATTTAGCAAAATAATGTATCCTGTTTCAGTTCAAATGTAAATATAAAGTAGAGTTATTAATAGGTGAAGTAATGTTATAATGATGAGAAATGTCTCTGAGTTTCCAGCTCTAGCGTCATTTGAATTGTTACACTGCTTGCCTGTTTTTGTTCCTGCCTCACTGAAAAAAAAAACAGCACTACAAATTCAATATTTTGTGGTTGCTACAGTAAATGATCGCATACTAGGTTTAAATTACACTAAGAACATACATTGCCTAAGCATAAAATATCACACTGCACATCACTCACTTGTAACATATATTTGCCAACTTCTGGAAATCCTAAAGGAGATTGAGGCCGTTTTTACATGAGGCAGTTACAATGCAGTCGTGATTGGTCACTCACAGAAGTTTGCAGGTCCTATACATGGTGTCATCCTCCAGGGACTCTCCTGCTCTTTGCAACCTTTAGTGCGATTTTTTCATAACGATGGAAGTCTGGCATTTTTCCTCCTCCCACTATGAACTGCGGTAAATCTATAGTGTACTGATGAAATGGCACTTTCTTCTTCATGGTCTCTGTGCATCACGCATATGGGCTCTGTGCCTGTGCAGAGCCTCAATTCAGGAGACTTCTATAGCTGAGGAATGTTTTTGCCGGGAACCCTCCCCAACCATCCCACTGCGCATGTCTGAGTGGGTTCCCACCTATCTCCTCAGTTCCTTTTTGACCGCTGTAACGGCTGCCTCTTTGGGAACTTCATCTGCATTTTTTGTGCGAGTTAGTGCTGAGGTTTTTCCCCTGTTACTGTTCTTGTTATCTTAAAAAAAATGTAGTTAGAATAGTTAGTTGTGTTTTTTCATCATTTTTTGCTGATAGACAATCATTATCTGCGTATGGCACTAAAGGCCCCCTTCAGAAAGTGCGTCTGCTGTGGCAGTAAGTTGCTGCCTTCCAACAGCCATTCTTTATGCCTTCTTTGCCTGGGGGAGTCTCACGTTGTGGAGACCTGCCATCATTGCCAATCTTTCTCTAAACAAGCCCATAGAAATCGGTTGGACAGGTTGAAAGCAATCTTGTGGGAAAAGGCATTGGAGGCTGTGGACACCCAAAAATCTCTTCAACTCCAAACAGGGGCTTCAGGACATAAAGGGATGCCACTACCTGCGTTAGCTGCCACCCCTCCTTCAAAATCAGAGGTGGGGCAAACAGACCCACTCCGGGTCATTCTCTGACCTTGTCTGTGACTAAAAAGATCTCCAAGAAGGCAAAGTACTCCATGCCTATGCTGGAGACTGTCCCAAAGAAAAAGGGGGTTAAAAAGACTCCACTGAGGGCTTCAGAGCCAGAGATTCCTTCCCGTCCCCCTCCTCTAAATTTGCCAATTCCAAGGGCGTCTTCAGCACCGTCATCTACTATACCATTGGATCCACTGTCTACAGCCTCTGAGGGGGAGATCAGGGATTCTTCTCCTGTTCGACATCAGCCCAACTCCAGCTCTTGGGTCCAACGGTCTCAATCCCCATCTGAAAGCTTTCGGGATCGAAGATCACAGTCACCTTGGTACAGGTGGCCACATTCATCTGCCATCTTGAGGGATCCTGCCTCTCGGTACCATTCACCACAAAGGCAATAAGACCCAGAGAACAACAGATTGCTCTCTGATGGGGAGAGCAATCCTTGCTGTCCCTAGTGGCATTGGGATCGCTATTTGGACTGGTCCATGCCGCCTCCAAGATCTTACCAATGTGATGACTGCCAGCTGTTGCTCTCTGATGGGGAGAGCAATCCTTGCTGTCCCTAGTGGCATTGGGATCGCTATTTGGACTGGTCCATGCCGCCTCCAAGATCTTACCAATGTGATGACTGCCAGCTGTGTAGAGATCATGATCTGTACTACAATCGAGCCAGATACTTAGGGGCAACTTCTCCTTGGTACAGCCTTGCCCTTCGGCATCGATGTCGCATCCTCTCATGCATGATATTTTTCTGTTGCCACCTGCGGTGCCTCCACGTTCAACTTCTCTAGGAAGAACTCAACGTAATATGGAACAAGCTCTATCTGATCATCCCTTACCACCTCCTCCTGTGCAAGAACAAGGAGAGCAAGTAAAGACATTTCCTCCGACGGAGCTGTCCCAAGATTCTGTGGAAGATTACCAGTCTGACTCTTACTCTTACTCTTACTCTTCAGTGCCTCCTTCAATTTCATCTCCAGATGAAGTTGTGGGTACTTGAGACAGAACCTCTCCTTCCGAGGATATGGGACATTTCTCAGACCAGGTGCACTGGATGGCTCAGTCTCTAGGAATAGATGTGCAGCAGCCCACAGAACACATACAGGATCCAGTATTTGATGCTGTGTATATGGAGACATTGGTACCAGTGGCAATTTCTTTCATTTCCACTCTTCTTCAAATGGTGAAGCAGACGTGGAATGCTCCCTCATCGATGGCCCCTACCTCAAAACAGCTGGTATTGATGTATAAGGTCCGGGAAAAGGATGCAACCTTCATTTTTTCTCACCCTTGTCCAAATTTGATAATAGTCAAGTCAGCTCAAGGTCGGTCCCAGAAATCTCCTGCATCTCCTGTTGATAAGGAAGGATGCAGGCTTGACCTTATGGGACATAGGCTTTATTCTTCTGTGGCTTTGGAACTCCACGTAGAAAATTACCAAGCCATGATGTCCCATTATCAGTTATTTTTGTGAGAAAAGGTGGAGTCTTTATGTACTTGCCTTTCAGAGGACCAGAGGGAACTGGCCAGGATGTTTCAGGAAGAAACAGTTAAACTTTCTTGCCCGCAAATCAGTACTGCCCGTCGTCAGGCGTATTGCAATGCAAAGTTGATGGTAGCATCTATTGTGTTAAGACGTCATGTATGGCTTCGTTCGGCTGGACTAACACCAGAGGCATGTTCTAAAATAGAAGACTTACCCTTTGATGGAGAAGAACATAAGAAAAGCCATGCTGGATCAGACTGGTGTATCTAGTCCAGCATTCTGTTCACACAATGGCCAACCAGCTGTCGACACGAAACCTACAGGCAGGACATGAGTGCAACAGCAGCCTCCCATCCATGTTCCCCAGCAACTGGTGTACATAGGCATACTGCCTCTGGTACTGGAGGTAGCACATAGCCATCAAGACTAGTAGCCATTGATGGCCTTTTCCTTCAGGAATTTGTCCAACTCCCTTTTAAAGCCATCCAAATTGGTGGCCATCACTACATCCTGTGGTAGTGAATTCCATAGTTTAACTATGCACTGTGTGAAGAAGTACTTCCTTTTATCTGTCCTGAGTCTCCCACCAATCAGCTTCATGGGATGACCCCAGGTTCTAGTATTCTGAGAGAGGGAGAAAAATGTCTCCCTATCCACATTCTCCAAACCATGCATAATTTTGTAGACCTCTATTATGTCTCCCCTTACCCTCCTTTTTCCAAGCTAAACAATCCCAGCTGTTGTAACCTTCTTTCATAGGGGAGATGCTCCAGAACCCTGATCATTTTAGTTGCCCCTTTCTGCACTTTTTCCAGCTCTTTGTTGTTTATTCAGTCAGTTGCTTCCGACTCTTCGTGACTTCATGGACCAGCCCACGCCAGAGCTTCCTGTCGGCTGTCGCCACCCCCAGCTCCCCCAAGGTCGAGCCCGTCACCTCCAGAATATCATCCATCCACTTTGCCCTTGGTCGGCCCCTCTTCCTTTTGCCTTCCACTTTCCCTAGCATCAGCATCTGCTCCAGGGTATCCTGTCTTCTCATTATGTGGCCAAAGTACTTCAGTTTTGTCTTTAATATCATTCCCTCAAGTGAACAGTCTCGCTTTATTTCCTGGACTATGGACTGGTTTGATCTTCTTGCAGTCCAAGGCACTCTCAGCATTTTCCTCCAGCACCACAGTTCAAAAGCATCTATCTTCCTTCGCTCAGCCTTCCTTATGGTCCAGTTCTCACAGCCATAGGTTACTACGGGGAATACCATTGCTTTCACTATGCGGACCTTTGTTGTCAGCATGATGTCTCTGCTTTTAACTAATTTATCAAGATTTGTCATTGCTCTCCTCCCAAGAAGTAAATGTCTTCTGATTTCCTGGCTGCAGTCAGCATTTGCAGTAATCTTTGCGCCTAGAAATCAAAGTCTGTCACTGCCTCCACGTTTTCTCCCTCTATTTGCCAGTTATCAATCAAGCTGGTTGCCATAATCTTGGGGGTTTTTTGCAGTTGAACTGCAACCCAGCTCTTGCACTTTCTTCTTTCACCTTCATCATGAGGTTCCTCAGCTCCTCCTCGCTTTCAGCCATCAAAGTGGTATCATCTGCATATCTGAGATTGTTAATGTTTCTTCCAGCGATTTTAAGTCCAGCCTTGGCTTCATCAAGCCCAGCACGTCGCATGATGTATTCTGCGTACAGGTTGAATAGGTAGGGTGAGAGTATACAACCCTGCCGTACTCCTTTCCCAATCTTAAACCAGTCCGTTGTTCCATGGTCTGTTCTTACCGTTGCTACTTGGTCATTATACAGATTCTTCAGCTCTACAATATCTTTTTTTAGGTGTAGTGACCAGAACTGTACACAGTATTCCAAGTATGGTCACACCATAGATTTGTAAAGGGTAGTATGATATTGGCAATTTTATTTTCAATTCCTTTTCTAATTATGCCTAACACGGAATTTGCCTTTTTCTTTTTTAATAGCGGCCGCACACTGGGTTGACATCTTCATTGAGCTGTCCAAAGTAGCTTTTTTAGTAGCTATAACGTCATCCAGGAGAGCGAGTGCACTCTGTGCTCTGTTCATTGATGCCCCATTTGCTGTCTTTCATAAGGAAAAGGTTGGTCTTAGACCGGACGTCATTTTTCTTCCAAAAGTAGTTTTGGATTTTCATATCAATCTGTTGGCTTCCAGCATTCTTCCTGTCACATTCTTCAGATCTGGAGAGAAGACTACACTACCTGGATGTGCGTAGAGCTTCAGCCTTTTACAAGGCATGGACTGAATCATTTTGTGAATCACAAAAGTTGTTTGTCTGCTATGGGGGACCTACCAGGGGATTACATGTGTCATCCCAAAGATTGGCTTCTTGGATAGTCCAAACCATAACATTGGCATACCAGATTGTTGGTCTAGAGCCCTTGCCTCGAATCCAAGCACATTTGATGAGAGGAATAGTGATGTCTACGGCTTTGGGGAAAGGAATACCATTAAGAGACCTGTATAAGGCTGCTATGTGGTCTACTTCATTGAGCTTTGTGAAACATTATAAACTGGATGTGCAAGCATGATCGGACTGCACTTTTGGAAGAGTGGTAGTCATCCGTATTGCAATAGGACATCTACCCACCTCTGGTAAGTTGGCTTGTTAATCGCCCATGTGCGTGATGCACAGAGACCACGAAGAAGAAAGGCAGGTTGCGTACCTATAACTGTAGTTCTTCAAGTGGTCATCTGTGCATTCACACAACCTGCTCACCGTCCCCTCTTCACTGTCGTTATATGCATGATATTGATACTGAGGAATCCTTGGATCCGAGACTATAGATTGCAGTCCCAAGGAACTGAGGAAATAGGTGGGAACCCACTCAGACATGCACAGTGGGATGGTGGGGGAGGGTTCCCTCCAAAAACGTTCCTCAGCCATAGAAGCCTCCCGAATAGAGGCTCCACGCAGGTGCAGAGTCCGTATGTGTTAATGCACAGATGACCACTTGAAGAACTACAGTTACAGGCAAGCAACCTGCCTTTATCGCAGCAGTAGCACAGCGCCATCTAGTAGCTTTATAATGAAACATATAGAACTTGCCCAGAAAGACACCCCCTCAAAAAAACCACATGCAAAGGAGCCAATTGTAATCCCACAAGGAATCCGGAAGCAGAAGCCCCGGTAAAGTTGTGGGATTTTAGCTTCATGTAGGGAAGCCCTGAGGCTGCAAGCGTAAGCACACTTACCTGGGAGTAAGCCCCATTGAGCTCTGTGAAACTTACTTCCAAGTAGACATGCATAGGATTGCACTGTGAGGCTCCTCTTCCAATCTGAAGTTCCAGTTCCTATTATTTCATCTACAACTGTAGTAAAGGCAAATGAAATTTGAAATGATAGATTACTATATTCCTAAATATTTGCTTAATTTAGAGTCCTCCATATGTCAAAGCTTTAAAACTGAGCAATACAATGAAATATTATTCTGGCAGGGCCATTATCCTCCTCCTTCATTTTCCAAAGCTCATCTGCCACTAGAGTCTCCTGATTTCCACCGCTAAGATGAATTAGTGGAGCCTTTTCTGTGTTCCTGCTTACTACTGTGTTCTCAGCCTTCTCCTGCCTCAGAGTATCGTTGGTGACAGGTCAGACAGCATAAGACACAGATAGCCTGTTTCCATTGTTACTTGGCCCCCCAAATTCTATTCAGGCTGAGACCAGAAGCAGGCCTTGAACATCTTTTGACCCCTGATCCTCTCTTCACTGCAGTTTCCTTCTCACCAGCAAGATTCATCTCACAGGGTGAGGAAAATCCCATGTTCCAATAAACGCAGCATTTCCTGGTTCAGTCATTGACTTCTTCCTAGTAAGAGGAGTTGAGGAGGAAGCGTGCAAGCCAGTGGAGGCTGGTGATGTGGAGTGCCATGTGAAACTCAGCTGCTGGGTGGCTACCAAGTGGTGAGAGAGCCCCCATTGGGAGTTGCATGGCATTGATGGAGGCCAAGGTGATTCAGTCACAACTATGCAGATGGACGACTTCTGTGATTAACAAGCAGTTCCCAGCATGGCCGGGTTCGCACAACACACCAATCCACGCTGCTGAGGGTAATTATGCTAATCCCCCCAGCAAATGACTCCTACGTGCAGGGTGGTTAACAAGCCACCATGGCTTATTAACCACTCTGTGATCGTGCAAATCGGACCAGAGCCTGGTCAGTGGAGGCACTATCTCCCTCTAGTAGGCCTCAGTATTCACTCCTAGGCAGAACATTCCAGCAAGAATGATTACCAAAAGGACAGCATACTTGTCAAATGCAATGATAAATTTCCTCCCACTTTCCTTTTTACTTTCATTAACCTGCCTTCATGACATCATGAAGCTATGCCTGCATTGGGTGTGCACGGCGTTGACTCAGCTTTCTCTTGCTTTCACATGTGTAATGTGACTCAGTTTTCCTCTGCTTCCACTGGTGATGACCCGTCTTTGGCTCCTGCTCAGTAGCAGCCATGTTCCATGTTCTGCCCCAGCAGTGGCCAGTGAGGTGGAGAAGAATGTAGTACTTGGCTGCAGCTGCGGGTGCACCTTTAAGATCCACTCCCAGTCTTACCCTAGATAGGATCTCAGAAGCCAAGAAATGACTGAACAGGCCCATAGTTTTTAAGCTATCCAGTATTTGAACTATAGGCCCATATACAGTACATTTTAAAGCCTAGATAGTTTGTGAAATACGGAGGGTCCTTTCGCAGCTCCAATTAAAGACCACACTAAAAATTTGAACTGACAAATCTTGTAACCTGAATACTGAAGTATCTCCTCAAACAGCCCAGGCAAATTCTGCAGTTGCTCCGTGGTAGACATGGTTAACAAAGAGATGGCTAAGCAAGGCCCATGCTCCGTGCACACAGAGGGATGGTTTGCACGATCACAGCAGGGGAAATAAGCCATGGTCACGTGCTGGGGAGATTGCATAATTACAAGCCGCGGGCTGTTGGAGGGTTCTGGGTGGCTTGTTACCCATGGCAATAAGCCACCTTGGCTGGGTTTTCACAACACACCAAGCCATGCTGCCGAGAGTAATTATGCTAATCCCCCCAGCAAATGACTCCTACATGCAGGTGGTAAACAAGCCACCATGGCTTATTAACCACCCTGTGATCATGCAAATCGGACCAGAGTCTGGTACTCAGTGGAGGCACTATCTCCCTCTAGTAGGCCTCAGTATTCACTCCTAGGCAGAACTTTCTAACAAGAATGATTACCAAAAGGACAGCATACTTGTCAAATACTATGATAAATTTCCTCCCACTTTCCTTTTTACTAGCATCTTCTGATTTCCATCTGCAAGATATAATTACATATAGTTGCCACAGGGGTGAACAAAAACTGGCATTGGTTATATGTGATTTTAAATTATAGCTCAGTCGTAGGATAAGATTTCCCAATTCCCTTCGTCACTTCATCAATATCGCTACAAAAACAGTTCCCCCACAGTGTATATGCGTGAGTGTGTGTGTGTATGTATAGTTTCATTGCATTCAATAAAGCGTTGTTTAACAGGCCATCTATACTGAGCAGTTGAAGGCCAGATCACTAATGGTTCTCCAGTGGCTCTACAGCAAAACCAGTCTGGCCAGGAGTAAACCTGGCTAGGGAGAAAGTGATGTGGTGCCACTAATGGGCTGTGGAGATGGAACAGGCCCTTGAAACCTGTCACATGAGAACCTTTTGTATACTGATTAAACTTTTATATCCTAAACTACTCAATTCTTTATATGCTTTATATTTCCCTCCATTTGATGTGTCTGGCAGGGATAGTTTTAATCTTCTACAAGATGTTTGAAAAATGAAAAAGCTCTGTAATTTACCTACCTAATGGAGAGGGTTGAGAGTTGCACTTATTCATACGTACTTTGTATCCTTCTCCCTGTTCTTTTGACTCATTCCATGTCCAAGCATGACCTTCAGTACAGATGTACAGAAAGCTGTACCATTCCATTACAGAAAATGTCCCATTCCACACATACACAAATTATTAGGGGGAGGTGCTCCCCTCTGTCCACACATCCTATGTGCCCAATTACCCACATGTACCTATGTGGCAAATGGCTGTTTCAATGATGTAGGAACAAGCTGGTTGCCAGAAAGAATGGCTACTCACCATGGATAACAACAGGTTCCTGAAATAATTCTTCCAAAAACAGTTCACAAAAGTATATTGGTAGCATTGAGTTCACATGGGTTATCTCCCACTTGAGTAACAAAATGTCACAGTTCTGAAATACAGCAAACATTACACTTCCTAGTTCAGTTCTGGTGCTTAGGATAAGGTGTTTTGGGTCTATAATTAGAGTTAACATCTGTGATGTCTCTATAATATTCCATGGATTTACAGCTATAATCTTGAATGTTTGAGTCATGTCACCAAAGAATATCTATAAATTTCAAAGGAATGCCTACTGGCAATGTTAACATGTAATGATATTAAGTGAAGACATCATTTTTACATGCCATATGTAATGGCTATAAAACATTCTTTTGAACTGAATACTTGAATTCAGCAATTACATAAATCGCTGTGACAGCCAGTTCTGGAAAACATTGACTAGACTAATTTCAAAAGAAATCCTTTAGACGTTAAATATCTTAAACACATTTTTCAACAAATGTGTTTGCTTTCATGTAGCAGTTATTTGACAGTAATTAGGTAGATAAATCATAGGACGGTTGGCTTATTTTTTGACTGTTGAGATGAGAAGAAATGGAACGAATAGAAAGGCGTTTTGAGCTATGCCTTTATATAAAAACGATCAACAGAATATATAATTGGCTACACATTTACACCAAAGTATACCACTACAGCACCAAAGTAATTAGTCTGACAACCCCAGAGACCAAATGGTATGTTACATACAGTTGTATGTAACTTTTGCCCAGTGTCTATTTATTTTATTTCATTTCATTTTAAAACAAAAAACAGCTAGGGAAGGCTGAAATCTTGACTGGAGATTTAACACTTTATCCTCAGGCTGTTTCCTACTCAAAATTGCTCTCTGTAGCTGCTTTTTTCCCTGTTGGGGAAAGGATACAAGGACATAGGGTGGTATTGCATGTATCAGTTCAGCAAGGGTCAGGTGGCCCAAAGAGCCAATAGGCTTCTACCTGTTCCTGTAAAGCTCATCGTAGTGCCGGCCCAAAATATTTTGCCGCCTGCCCGAAGCAGAGCCCAAATGGCATAACCTCACCCCTGCAAGATGTTTCAAAACGTCTTGCTGCAATGTTAAGACATCTCCTGCCTTCATCTATTTCCACCCCCATGGTGCTGCCTGAAGCAAGTAGTCCTATTTTAGTGTCATTTGGCTTGCTTGTCTGTAGTGTTCTTGTATGCATTTGATACATTTAGTGCGCAGTCCTGTGGGGACAGTTGGCTGCCTCCGAATTCAGAGGCAACTGACTGTCCAATGCAGGGCGGGCGGAGCACAGAGGGGATCTCCTCCACACTCTGGCTGCCCTATATTTGCAGCTAGACGGCCGATTTCAGCTGTCTAGCTGGGGCGCCTCAGAGTGGAGAGGGGACAGATGGCTCCCGCCCCCAGGAATACCCCCTTTCCCCCTGCTCCACGCTGCTCTTACGAGCGTGGAGCCAGGGACAAACCACGCCACCTATGAGGGGGGAGGCAGTTTTCTGGGAGCCAGCCTCGGAGCGCTGGCTCTGAGCTTGGTTCCCAGGAAATGAAAAATCCTGATTGCACCCTAAAAAACTACTGGACTTTCTCTCTTTCTCTTTTCCTCTTTGCCATATTTTCTTCCAGCAAGGGGTTAACTTCATTCCAAAAGCAATGTGTTTAATAATCTTCTTCCTCTGCTAGTTTAACAGTCATCCTTGCACTGATCTTCCTTTTGTTTGATGCATCTATACACCTAAACAACAACAACATCAACAATGGGGAATTACTATTTTTTGGCAAGTTAATGTAGCACTAATGCAATAAGCTTAGAAGTTTTGCAAACTAGAGTTTTGCCATAAGTACAAAATCTAAACTATAGATGAGTGAAACGACAGATTAGTGTGTGAAAGTAGAAGCCCCACACATTTGTACACATTTTCTCGTGCTCTGATACAGTGGTTCTCTCTTTCTGGATGAGAGGATAAATCATTCAGCCCCCATTCTGCCTCCCCTGTCACAAAGGATACCAGTTCTGGTTATAGATTTTGTGACATGGAGTCAAACGATTAGTTATTCTGAGTCATCCGGATTTAAATCAGTCCAGGCAAATAAGAGATTCGTCATCCCAACCCCTGACCTTCCTATATATGTTCAGCAAAGACCAAGCTTGTCAGCAAAACCACTCAGAGAGCTGCATGCCTTTTAAAAGTCTAGAAAAATAGTGACTGTTGGAATTCTAGGAAATTGTCATTGTGGCATTGGCCAGTTGGTTTATACAAGTTTTGTTCTGTTTAACATTCCTTAGCCACTTTCTATCATTCATTTCTGAATCTCGGTTTATTTGGAAATTTATATGCCACCCTTCTAATGCAATGCATTAGGTGGAGCAGCTTTTGACAATTCAAACATCACAATTCTTAAACACCACATTTCAAACAACTTAAAAAAGCAGTATAAAATAGGGACAGGCTCAGCAGATAAAAAACAAACAACAATTTTCTAGCAATGCAAATGCCAACCAGAAAAAAAAAAAGTCAGACCTTCACCAATCAGAGGGAAACAGCCAGAGAGGGAACAAGCTGCACCCCATGGGATAAGGTATCCCGTAGTCTGGTGCATCCACTGCATAGGCCCTTTCTTTTGCCCCCACCAGGACACTATAGACAGGACACAGAGAAGCGTCTCCTCAACAGATTTTAGGGAGTGGGGAGGCTTTTAGGAGAGGAGGCAGTCCCTAAAGTATATGCACTGCCGGCTCCTGGTTTTTGAGAGTCCTTGACCAAGACACCTCAATGGGCCCCCTCCTGCACTAAGTCTGCCTAGTCTCCACCAAGCCTTCTCACCACCTCCACCGTTGCCTGGGCTAGAACAAGAGGCAGGTGAACAAGCAGGTTGCAAGAGGAGGGGCAACCCCAGGGAGCTCTTGTCGGTGGGCCCCTGCTGGGGTGTGGGCCCTCGGCCGGTGCCAGCCTTTCCTGGCTGTATCATTTCCTCATCCTACATTTCAGGGACCTGAACTCCAATTCAGGAACACATTTCACTTCCTTTATTATGTGTCCTACTTTATAGAGGACAGTCTTCTGTTTGAAAGGCTGTCCAGCAAACCTGTGTAAAGATAAAGAACCATAACAAAGGGAGAGGAGGGGGCTTGGAGTTGCCCATGTACCATCTTAACTGTAGACTAAGGAGGCTCAGCAGATAACCGTAGACGGTGCTAACAGCAGACGGAACAGTCACAGCGAACCTATTTTCCCCACTATAGTGAGATGTATTGTTTCTATTTATATGATAGTAATTATTTCTATAAATGCACAAGCATATGCACATGTTATGCAAATTTTTGTACTCTCTTTTTTGGTGATACATTTTATATTTTTGGCAGTGCATAAGTAAGTGGCCACCCTCTTTGTATTTCTGTTCAACTAAGCTTTAGCCAAAAGACTGTCCAAAACAGGCACAGCCAAAAACATGTGTATCTCTTATGATATGTACATGTCATTATTCATTTTCCACCCTTAATACTGCTTATGAATTTTGGGAGGGAGCAGGGTGTCAGGAGTGCCCTAGCTGCCTCTTACAGCCCCCTCCAATAGCCAACTCAAGACACAGACAAAAAGGATTCTTTCCAAGGCTTTATTCCTTTTACAACTGAATGACTCTTTCAGATGCTAATTTCCAGCGACTAAGCAAGGATCTGCACTGGGGTAGCTAGCAAAGTAGCCTAAGCTCCAGGTAAGGCAGTTGGTCCCCGTTTGAAGGAGTAGAGCGGGAAAATTCAGAACTTATGGCTATGGAGAGGTCCTCCCTCTTACCCTTGGGTCCTCAGGATGCGACCGTTGTTTTAGCGCCAAGCGGGCACAGCGCCTCCTCTCGGCGCCCTCCATCTGGCGCCGCTCCCTGCGTCTGCGCAGAGCGTCCAGCAAGGCCCCATCCCCCGCTCTCTCGCTGCCAGGGTCACTATCTCTCTCAGGAATGCAGGCAGGAGGAATCTCCCCCTGCCGCTGTGCCTGTGAGCAATGAGAGGGCTCCTCTCCCACGGGTTGTTGCTCTTCCTCAGAATCAGAACTGCTCTGGGGCTCTATGGGCTCAGTTTCCACCCTGACACAGGGGTTGCTGCCAGTATTTTTGTTCAGGTCTCTACTGCAGTGCCAATGATGTGGAACAACAACAAGGAATTACAATATGGTCATTGCATAAACTGTGGGCGGGCAGGGGGGAATGACAGTAACATGGAGAATCATTCTAGGTGCAGATATGAAGAAACAAACACACAATGTAATCATATACATGTCTATTCAGAAGTTGTTGTTGTTAAGTCATGTCCGACTCTTCGTGACCCCATGGACCATAGCACGCCAGGCCTTCCTGTCCTCCACTCTCTCCCGGAGTGTGCTCAAGTTAGCCACATTAAATTGGATGAGACTTGCTCCAAGGTGTGTATAGCAGCCTCTTCCAGCCTGGTTCCCTCCAGATGTTTTGGACTTCAACTCCCATCAGCTTCAGCCAGCATGGCCAATGATTAGGAATGCTGGGAGTTATAGTCCAAAACCTTTGGAGGGCATGAGGTTGGGGAAGGCCAGTGCATAGGATTGAAGCCACTACTTTAATAATTGTCCATCTTAAGCAAAATAGCAAACAGAATCATGTATTAAAATGAAATTTAAGTGTGTTTTTGTTTGTTTTGCTACAGGCTAAAACAGAAACTCTTCTAGAGAGCATTAGCAAGTTAACAAATTAAGACCACTGCATGAGAAAAGTTCTATTAATTTTTAAAGAGGGGGGGATTTATAATTCAAAATTTTGTGTTCTAGAAAGAAGTCAAAAGAAGTTGAAGAGAGTCAAAGTGAACTCCAAAAACTGTCATCTGATATTGGAAGATCTGAATCTCGGTATGAATCGCAATTGTATGCAAATGCACATGTTGCTCTGAAATGTGGATTATGAAATTCTATTTAAATAATTATTTTGTGGACTCTCCTAGCATTTTTCACTACCTTGCTCTCCCCCCTTTGTATTGTAATTTTTGTTTGCTTGATGGTTGCATTTATATCCTGCCTTTCCATTAAAAAAAAAAACTCCCAAGGCAGAGGATTTTCTGTTTTTTAATTGCCACATCATCTCCTCCTCTATTCCTCTACCAGTTTGTGTTACCCTTCCTTTCCCTAATTTCTTTCTCTTTTGGATTGTGAGCCAATGGGCAGCAAGGTCTGCCTTTTTTAGGGTGCAGTCCTATGGGTTGCACCCTGGGTACTTGTAAGCCTTTGAACTCGGAGGCTTATAAGTATCGTATGCAGAGAGGGAGATGTGTTGCACCTTCCACACTACATTTTAGCTAGATGGGCAATTTCACCTGTCTAGTGGAGGCTTCAGGGAGGGCAAGGGAAGGAGGCTGGGGTGGCGATAGGAAAAGGTGTAAGGCAGCCCCCCCCCCCCCCCGGCCTCCTCTCCGTCCCCAGGAATGCCTCCTTTCCCCGAGTGTGGAAAGGCAGCCTGTGTGGTTCTCTCCGCACCGGCTATGAGGGGGCAGGGGAGGGAGTGGGGAGTGTGGTTTCTGGCTGCAAGCTCAGAACCCTGTCTTCGAGTGGAGAGCCAGGAAACCAAATAATCCTTTGTTGCCCAGACACTATCTAAGGGACATAGGATTGCTCCTTCCATTTGTATAAAGCACTTACATTTTAAAAATTACAATGTTGTTGTTGTTGTTAATAATAATGTTTCCAAGTCTCATTCCTGTTACCTTTCATACATTTCATCTGTACGCTGGTTTACTACAGAAACGTTCTTTGCATAATATTCACATTTACTGTAAGGGACCTGTAAAAATACATCTTTATATATACTTGCTTAATGTTCCAGCTATGACTTTTGGTCTCTTTTTTATTTTTAGATTTACTCATACTCTGACAGAACGAGAACAATCTTTGCTTGCCTGCCAACAAGAGTGCCGACGTTTACAGGAAGAAGTGATTGAGAAAGAGAGGAAAGAAGAGGATCTTAAAAAACAAATCAACCATTTGGAGAGTGAACTGGAAACAATTAAGAGCCTTCTCAAGCAGGGAGAGGAAGAAGTGGTAATGCTTAAGCAAGAAAGGTAATGAGAAATGACTTGTCACATGTGGCATTACAGGACAGAATATTCTGCCTAGATTTTGTTTCTGAGTATGCCATCGAACTAAAAGTTCCCCTACAAGTTGATTCTTTGCAGTTTTCCACACCCAAATAAATAATTACAGAGCCCAGTGTATGACTGTGCAGTGAAAGAATATTTTAAATAAGAAGAAATATGATATTTTTAGAACAAGCGTAAACATGTTTACGCAGGATTAGTCTCATTGAACGCAGTGAGGTTTACTTCCTAGTGTGTTAGGACTGCAGTCTTAAATGTATAAAGACTACAATAGAAATAATGGCCCCAATCGAGTGGCAGCTGATCATGCTTAATTCCCATTAAAATCAATGGGAGAGGTTAGCTACACTTAACAAATCCCATTTGTTTTCAGTTGGACTCAAGCAGAGCTGATTTTCTCTGAAGTGAGAGTAATAACACAAATACTTAGCTTGGTATAGTACTTAAAATGTTCAAAGTGTTTCACATATGTTATCTTGGTAGGCTTTACAACAACTCACTGCAGTGGCTGGTGAGGTGGAGCAGAAGACAAGAATTGCTTCTGCCCACCCCTTAGCAGTGATCTGTGGGGCGGGAGGGCTCACATCCTTACAAGCAGATGCCACTAGGAAGAGAGGGAGGCCTGCACTGCCCCTGCCTCCCAGGGACATCTGCTGGTAAAGATATGGGCACCCCATAACCTTGGTTGCTGCTCAGCAGTCCTGGCCATTTGCTGTCTTGCTTGTGGGTTTCCCACAGGCGGCTGGTTGGCCACTGTGTAAACAGAATGCTGGGCTAGATGGACCCTCGGTCTGATCCAGCAGGGCTCTTCTGATGTACTTATGTACTGTCCTTCATCCCGCCTCCCTAATTGCTGCTGACAAACCTGAAAGGTGGGTCAATGTTACTGTCCCCATATTGGTGATGTAAGTTCAAGGCTTTCATGGGAGCTTAAGCCTAACATGAGATTTAAACTGGGATGTCTTAGTCCACAGCACGAGCCATCACACTATATCAATTCTCAGCTACAGTACATCTCTTTCAGTGGTGACACTCATGTATATATTACAGTTGTATTCTTCTTTCTCCCCCTTTTTTTTCACAAAAAAAGTATACCTGGTAAAATTGTTCCCTGTATATTTTTCGAAACATGCTATCTTATGAGGGAAGTATGATGGACCTTTCTGGTAAGTGGTATATCTTCAAATAATGTTTGCAAACAAATGGCACAGTTGAATCCAGCATGCTCGTGGTGGTGTCAGTAATACAGCAGATGTTTTCATTTTCTTAAGACTACAAGCCAATAACAATCATTAAAATTATTTAGGTAATAATTTTACTCAAATGTCTCATTTGTGCAGAATGACAGTGTGGTGGGAGGTTTTTTTAAGCTGTCTGTTCTGAAGTGATTGCCCCTAATCTGCAATATTGGGGCAGGTGTATGGATGCAGTGGGGATGTGTTTGCAGAGCTGTCCCTGACATGACAGTGAATGGGGAAGCTATTATGCATGTGGGAGCTCTGCATGCACATTGAAGCTGCCACATGCACAAGCTACTTCTGCATGGAGATGATCCAGCCATTTCATTTTTATCCCACCCTTTCTCCAAGGAACCTAGAGTGGAAGATTTGTCTCTGAGGGCTTCTCTACACCAGGCTTTTATCCCGCACTTTTACCAGGGCTTCTGCTTCCTGATTCTTTGCAGCTGCTTTACATGTGCTTATGTGCTTACACATGCTTTTTTCAGGGATTTTCTTTCTCTGCAAGTTCTGTATGTTTCATTATACAGCCACTAGATGGCATTGTGGTTCAGCGCAATTATACAGAGCCGTTGGCGCACCATGCAGAGAAAATAGTGCATTTTTCCTGTTAAGAAAAAAGATGGGATAAAAGTTATAAAGCACAGGAGAGGCCCTGGAGGTTGTCAACATCGTGTGAAGGACCTGCAAATTTCTGTGAGTGACCAGTCACAAGCACACAATAAAAGTCTTGTGTAGAGAAGCCCTGAAGCTGTTTGGAGTTTTCCTGAATGAGGGGTGCAATGTTGTACATCCAGAAAGTTTTAGCATTCTTAATACCTTAATCTATGAGATCAATTAATTATTAATACCGTAATCTATGGATTGGAAGACTGCCCTTCTGTGTAGATGTTTCCACTTATTTCTCCACATATATTCTCTGGAGGGAAACTGTTAATGTTGGAATTGGCCCAACAGTAGTGGTGGTTAATGCAACTAGGGGCGCAATCCTATGCAGATAGACGGCCACCTCCAAACTCAAGAGGCGACTGCCTATCCAATGCAGGGCAGGAGAAGCACGGAGGGGATTGTTCCCTCCGTGCTTCTCCTGCCCTGCATTTTTGGCTAGACAGCCGATTTCGGTTGCCTAGCCGCAGGAGGGCGGAGTGGGGGAGGAAGCCGCCAGACGACACATAGGATGTGTCGTACCAGCATTTCCGCCCTCCCCACCCCAGAACGCCCCCTGGAATGCCCTGTTTTGGCAGCTCTGTGCTCCTCATGCAAATGCAGAGCACGGGGCTGTTCTGTGCTGCGTGCAAGGCAGTGTGGAAGGGGGAAGGTTGGTTCTCCGGGAACCGACCTCGGAGCACAGGCTCTGAAGTCAGTTCCCAGAAAACCAGATATCCTGTGGCTGTCTAGCTGCTGACTATTGCCCATAGGATTGCTCCCTAAATTATATAATTTGCCCGTCTACAAATTGTTGTGGTTACCTATGTCACTTATTAAATATGGAGAGATTCAACATCCATTGGCAGCTAAAGAAACAATAAGTAACCTTAATGGGTTACAGATCAGCCCCTAAAGGTTCTTTAATCCATGTACCCCTATAGTTTGTTAGGGTTTTCAGATTGTGACCCAGTTAAATGACATCGCCAATTTATTTAATACAGGAATCCCAGTAATACCACTTTTCTGCTCAATAAGGGCCTACCAAGGGGATTCACAGTCTAGTTTACATTAGAAGGAAGACAGGATTTTGGCCAAAACAAGATATTTGGAGATGCGTGAACATTTTTTGTTTGTCTTTGTTTGTTTTTAATTTAAAAGCAGCTCTAAAAATGGGAGGACAGATGAGATTGGAGCTGCAATGCTGGAGAAGATTACTTCTCTCTTTTCCACAGCAGCTTCCTTTAGGAGCTGGCAAATATAGGCCTGTGCTGATCCTGCCACAAATCACATAGAAAGCCAGGAAGTGGATCTGGTTTTCCTGTTTTTAAAAAATATCATATGATTAATCACAGGACTGGTCTTTTCTGAGGAAACCTTGTCTAAGGTATCAGTTAATTGAATCAGGTTTCTCTGCCTGGAACTGAAATGTTAGGACTGTTCATTTTTCTTCTGAAGTTACTCTGTTCCCATCTTAGTATTATAAGAGTCTTGCCTCTGATATTTAACGGGAATAGATGGGAATGGATCTGGATCTGTCAGAGCCAGCATGGTGTAGTGGCTAGAGTGCTGGACTGGGAGTCGGGAGATCCGGGTTCTAGTCCCCACTCGGCCGTGGAAGCTCACTGGGTGACTTTGGGCCAGTCACAGACTCTCAGCCCAACCCACCTCACAGAGTTGTTGTTGTGAGGATAAAATGGAGGAGGAGGAGGATAATGTACGCCACCTTGAGTTCCTTGGAGGAAAAAAGGCGGGATATAAATGTAATAAATAAAATAAAAATATATATTCCATTCCAGCAACTCCAGCTAGGAACTCCAGCTCATGCACAGCCCTTGATGTAAGCAGGAACTACCCTATTCTTTCTGTGGTGCTTTCCCTCAACATTGAAAAGATGACCAGTCCTTCTTGCATGAAGTTCTTTGTACACACTGGAACCCTGCAGACCATTTTTGGGCATCATCTCAAGCAGTGAGATTGTAATTAGACTAAGTGTTCTCAAACCTTGCCAGCTTCCTTTAAGTCAAGGAAAATCTCCTCCAGAGTAACACACCCAGAATACTCTGCAGGTCACACAGAACGATCCCAATTCTAAGCCTGGGGATGAGGCAGTTAACAGAACCTTTTCATTCTTCCAAGTATGACAAGCTACATCTGAGAGATAATAGGGTGGGATAGAAATTCTACCCAAACTACCTGCTTTGAACTCTTTGCGACTGGGCATGTTTGCACTTGCTTGACTTCTGTATCCAAAGAGGACAATGAATGAAGAACTACAAGGACACTGAAATCAGGGCTGAATCACACGAGTCTGTCAGTGTGTGGTACCTTGCTATGGTGGACTGGGTTTTATAATGTGCGTTGTACTTTGTGGACATAGTAACCACACAGCCAACTTTTTGCACATTGTGCACCAAAAGTACATTCTTCCTTCTTCACATGACTGGAAGCTCCTGCACAATCTCAGAATGGATCAGACCGGGATTGCCACAAGGTACAAATGCAGCCAGAATGGCAAGACCAAAAGAAGCACTCCAGCCTTTAGTCTCTGTGGTCCAGGATGAACACTCCAACCTACATTGCTATTTAAGCCAGTACCAAAGCCTTATAATTAGATGATCAGACACACACAGAAATTGACCTTGACACACCATGGATCAGTCTAGATCTTGACATCTAAATAACATTTAGAACATAAGAGCCATGCTGAATTTTCTATGCTGCCCAGTAGCCAAATCAGACCAGCAGTGGTCTATGTAGTTCAGCATTTTGTTTCCCACAGTGGCTAAGCTGAATTTAAAGCTAGGCTAAAATTCCTCAGAAAAGAGATTCCTGATCAGTTTTCTGAGCATTTGCTTTTTTGTACTCCCCTCAGACTGTTGGAGAATTTTAGCACCTACCCCAGAAAATATTAAGTGAAATGCACCGTCCCACATTTCAGTAAACAAAGCCATAATTTCTCGGTCAAGAATTTTCTGAGGATGTTCAATTTCAGCGCTCCCCTCCCCCACACCCTAAATTGTTGGAGAATGCCAGAAACTACAAAGCAAAATCTCCTGTCCCCCCTTTCAACATTTTGCCACATACAAATAGGGTGGAGACTTTTGGAAGGCCATTTTTGCTCAACCCCGGGAAGTCCACAAGCAGAGCTTGAGTGGAGTACCCCTCTCCCCCAGCAACCAGTTTTCAGTGGGAGTATTTACATGGTACTTTTTTTAACTGTTCAAAGCACTTGCATTATTTCAGTAATCATTATAACAATCTTGTAAGGTAGCTCAGTAGTATTATTTCCATGTTATGAACTGAGGAGAGCAGAGGCTGCGAGATAGTGGCTTGCGTGATGCCACCTTGTGTGTTGATGCAGTGGCAAGAGTTGACCAAGGGACTTCCCTGCTTGCAGTCTGAGCCACAGTGCTATACCAGTTCTCACAACTAGTAGAACTTGAATTCCCACATATGCCAGAGCATTCACATGTCCACCTCTCAGAATGTGTTAAATGATGGGTATCACATACTGACATGGATTGTGTATATCAGGTCTCAGACAAATGTATCATAGACTCATTAGGCCCTAATTTTAAGAACCAAATTAAGCGCCTTTCTACATGAGGCATTTATTGTGCACTCATGATTCCTCACTCATGCAAGTTTGCGGGTGCATTACACAACGTCATCCTCCTCCAAGACTTCTCCCGTTCTTTGGAACCATTTTAGCGTTTTCCTCCCCTAAGGAGGAATGTCTGGTATATCCATGAATGGCAGCATGAAACCCTAGCATAGTTGCACACTTCTGTTATACCACAGCGCCATCAAGTAGTTGTGTAATGGAACATATGCAAAGGCAGAGAAAGATAACCCCTGGGAAAAAAACATGTAAAGGAGCTGAGCTTAACCCTACAAAGAATCCAGAAACAGAAGCCTCAGTAAAGTGCTGGGTTAAAAGCCTCACGTAGAAAAGCCCACAGAACGTGACCTCAATAATATTTTGCATTGAATAGTAGTAACTATTTCCATCTTTAATGTATCAATATTTATTCAGTCATATGAACTGAAATTACATGTGTATTTAGTACGTCAGATATTTGCAATATTATGGATACAGTGGTGTGCAAGTGGAGTCAACCATGTCAATGTTTTTAAGGATATCACTGTAAAGCAGGGGTGCACATGTGGCCCTTGGCTGCTTCTATTGCAACCAACCCTGCTCAGTGTTTCCCTTGTTACTGCTAGCTAGATAAAGCGTGGGATGTTCCTTGCCAGTGCAGGTAAGGGAAGCCCTTCCCTTATCTTTGATCCTTCCTGAGAGATAAGAGGACTGTTTCCCTTGCTAGCACTAGCTAGGGAAAGCCTGAGATTTCCCTTGCCAGCACTAACACTAACAAGGGAAACCCATCCCAGGGAAAGCTTGAGATTTCCCTTGCCAGCACTAACACTAACAAGGGAAACCCATCCCAAGGAAAGCCTGAGATTTCCCTTGCCAGCACTAACATTAACAAGGGAAACCCATCCCACTAGTGCTAGCAAGGGAAAGCCCTGTGGGGCCAAGGTTGGGGGGAGAGTGTGAGTCTCTGGTGGGGGGAAGAATGAGTGTATTGGGGGAGGAGTGTATGTATAAGGGGAAGAATGTGAGTGCTTGTGAATGACAGTGTGAGTAAATGTGTGTGCATATCTGCAGCCCTTGTCACCCCGGAGATACCTGATGCAGCCCTCGGGACCAAAATGTTTGTACACCCCTGATATACGCAGGCTTTAAGTGTTAGAATCTTACACGACTACTGAGCACTGTGCAGCAGAGTAAAAAAAATGATTAAAAAGACCCTAATATATTGTAGCTGAATGGCAAGATGGAAGCAAAATCTCATGATCTAGAACTGTTTTCGTACCCACTTTGCATAGAATATTCATGAATATTTGTCCTGTTTAGGGAGTCTGTGCTGACTTCCCATCAGAGCAGAACAGAGCAGCTGCAGGAAACATTAAGGCAGAAGGTGCTGAATGAAAAGAACTGGCAGGAAAAGGTAATATTGAATTTCCCGTCATCACCATGTTTATCTGTTTTCTTTAACTTCAGTCAGTTGTCAAGCATATGGGTCCAGCATCCATTTCCTAACTGCTTCTGTTCTACTGCAGTTTAGAATTCCTCAAAGTTAAGATTACTTCACAAATAATATCATTTGTTTATTAATTAATTTAAAATGCTTATTATGATACATGGCTTCATAGAGCCCTCAGAGTAGCGTACAACATTAAAAAAAAGATATGAAACAGAAACATTTAATAAAAGCAAGTAAAATCAGGGTGGCAGTTTTTAAAAACCCAGCACTACAAAATATGGTAAAATTGTTCTTTATTAACAGTAAAAGTACCAGCATAACTAAAAACATAACTAAAATGGTTCAGCCATTGTGTTGCCAGGGAGCGTTATTCTACTGCCATTTTGTGTCCCCCCTCAGAACACCTTGGCTCAAAAGACTACATTTTGTCTAACAAACTAGGACAAGGTATGCTTGGAAGTTTCCCACTAAACCCCTCTATTGAAACAGACAAATCCCCACCCTCTGTACTAGCCTTCCCCAACTAGGTGTTCTCCAGATATTTTGGACTTCAACTGCCATCAGCCCTAGCCAGCATGGTGAGTGGTCAGGAGTGCTGGGAGTTGTAGTCCAAAACATCTGTAGGGCACCAGGTTGGGGAAGGCTGCTCTATACGTTAGTGTGGGACCTCCTGAAACTGTCAGTGCCTAACCTTCTTCTGGTTCCTAATGTAAATCAATGCAAAACAGTATCACCTATTGCTTAGCTGTCGAGGGCCCTGAGATTTTGAGTGTCCTTTTTAAGAAGAACTTTAAACCCCAATAAAGCCTAAACTCCCCTCCTTTGTTAAACAAGAACAAAGTTCTTGCCTAAGTATTTGGAACCTCTGGTTGGGTGCCCACTCTTGCACCTCCATATCCCTAACCCCACGGGATTCCAGAAAAGGCTCTTGCTGTGATAAACTTAGCCTGACTTAGTCTGGGACCTCAGGTTTAAACGCTGTTTTTCTGTACTCCCACTTCCAGAGGACTCCACCTGGTAAAGCCTTACTGGGCCAAGGAGAGTCTCCACTTCTTACATTCCTTTGCACTTTGCCCTGATACTAAGCATTCCCCCCCCCCCCCAATGCTTGGACACAGCAAGTGAATCTCTCTCTCCCCCATATCCCTCTTCTGTTTTTCAATTCCTACTGCAGCTTCTCCCCTCTCTTGAAACTGAAGCAATCACCATGCAGCCTGTGTGTCTAGCAGTCATCTCACTCCTCATCCCCCTCTCTCCCTCTCCCTTTTTATGAGACAGCCTTCATAATTAACTATTAAATTGCCATTTAATGTACCCCTTCGATAAAACTTCATTCTGGAGAACTGCGATATCTTTTGTTCTTCCTAGAGTACCTAATGAGGGTACTTCGCTATCTAGACCTTGACCCACAGTTATTCGCTCTGTCCTCCTGTGTATTTGGTAAATGTGGTAGTTTCTAGGCCAGCTGTTCTGGACAGGTAGCAGCCTCTCTTCTAGCAGAACAGAACAAGGGCTGCAGTGGGGAATGGTTCCCCTAGCAGTTCTAAGTTGAATTCCTCCCCGTCATTTGTGTTCCAAAAGGCCTTATTCCCAGGACACAGAAAAGTAGTCTGCAAGCATGTAGAGAAACATGCGCCCTGAGTGAGTGTGGTAACAATTGTTCCCCAAAGCCTTCTGAAATAGATCTTCATCTGTATTCTAAAATTAAACACAGAAAAAGTAAAAACATTTATTGTGTGAATTATTCTTCATTTTGCTAGACAATGAAATGGACTGTTCATAGAAAAACCTTTCCTCTACATAAAGTTTAACTACACCTGCCTCCGGTACATGAACTTAAGCAAGAAACAGGTTCCTTCCTATCCCATTAAATATGCTATTAATATAATGTGTAATATCAATAGTGACAGGGAAAAGAAATCAAAATTAGTCCAGCTAGTCCATTGCAGCATGGGTTAGGATCAAATAATCAAGAAACCTGCAAAGTAGGTGTAATGAAAACCTCTTGTGAGTCATGACTTCAGCATTTCTACTTAACGTGAATACACACACACAGTTATCCCAAATGTTTTGTAATATCTAGATATAACACAAGATGGATGAGGCCACATGTGAATGATTTGGAGCCTGTCCACAAACTATTTAAGAACCTCCAGTTTAGGAAAAGCCTGAATGCAACTAACAGTAGAATCTCATATATATCTACTCAGAAGTAAGCCCCATTGAGTACAGTGTGACTTACCCCCAGGTAAGTGTATGTAGAATTGCATCTGAAGGGAAATACATTCCTTTGAACACTTTTCACGGGGGAGAGGCTGCTATTGGTCTTCCCACTTTCTGTAAGCCACATCTCTTTTTCAAGCAATAAAAGGGAGACCCCGCAAAAGAGACTTGACACATTGTGGTTTTAAAACCCTCTTTGCTACATGTTCGTACCTGCATCACTTCCATTACGCATCACTTCATGACTTCCAGCTGAATGGGTGGACTAACTCAACTGAAACCCATTGGATGCAAGTTCTATCTGTGGTGCTTCAACTGTGCTGCTCATTTACATATGTCCATGATTATTTGAAGCAACATTTGTTCAAGAGACAAAAAAGATTATACAAACAAGCCCTATATCAAATGGGTGCTGTCTCTACCTTCCGTGCAGATGCCCGGAGTGAGGAATCTGCAGTCTTTAGTTTCCTTAAAGGTCTATTCCTGCTATTTTACTTGTGCTTGGTCATTAAACCTCAAGCTTTGAAAACACCTGGCTCTCAAATGCTCACATCTTTTCTCTCAGTATACACTGATTATACACACTTGACATAATTTTAGGCTTTTGTTAATAAATACATCAAACTGTCTTAAACAACTAATTTTCTCAGACACAGGATATAATTTTAGCATAAGGTCAGTCTGTTTGCACAATCAGAATCTGTTGTCAGCTTGGCATTTAAAATGCGTAATGAACTAATAGAAGTAAGAGACAGCAGTTACATATTTGCTAACAACTATTAAAATGTGCTGAATGTCAAGTGTTCTGAGAATGCTCATCAGACCAAAGAGATGTTGTTGCCTTTTTCTTGGGTCACTGTGCCATTACATAGGCATAATGTGTTCTCTTTTTAAAAAGGACAGTCTTTCAATCCACGCATTTGTTAAATGGGGAAAAATCTCTTTCAAAATTAAGTTGCTTAAAGTGGTGTTTTGGCATTTAATGCATTGGGTTATAAAATGTTCTAAAAAGAAAAAAAAAGAAATCAATTGTTGCTACGCAACATTGAGAAACATCTTTCAGAATGCTCATTATTATGGTTATTAGTTACCTTGATTTCAGGTGTTAGCTAAATGGGAAACATTTTCATCCTGAGAGTAGCTTCCAGTGATGTCAGTGCTGTCAGTCAATATTTATTTCAGTCCTTTTTGTCAAAGATCCTGTTGACGCTGAGAATTTGTAAAGCCCCTTCCTGACCTGTGTACTCAAGACATAATAAACACTTGTGACACACTTCAGTAGCGATGATGTAGACTTCTTTATTCACATGGAGATGATGCTGAGGTAGGAAAAACTTCATTGACCTGATGCAGTTGGAAGACGTGTGCACACATATAGGAGCACAGGAATGTAGGAGGCTGCCTTATACTGAGTGAGACCATTGGTCCATCTAGCCCAGTATTATCAACAGTGACGGGCAGCAGCTGTCCAAGGTCTTGAGCAGGTAGTTTTCCAGCCGTCCCTGAAGATGCTGGGGATTGAACCTGGGACCTTCTGCATTCAAAGCAGGTGCTCTTCTACTGAGCCATGGCTCCTCCCATGTCTGCACACACATTCCCCCAAGTGAAAGAGCTTGATCGAGGAGCTGTGTGCCTGACTCCCATCTCTACCCTCCCCTGAACAGATGACCAGCAGCACTGAACACACCTGACTGAGGCTGCGTAAGAACAGCCTTGCCGGTTCAGACCAAAGGCCTATCTTATCCAACACTGTGTTCCCACAGTGATCAACCAGAAATCTAAGGGAAGCCCACAAGCAGGACATGAGCACCGCTTGTGTTCCACAGAAACTGGTATGCAAAGGCATACTGCCACCGTAGGCATAGCTACCCTGGCTTGTAGCCACTGATAGCCTTATCCTCCATGAATTTCTCTAATCCCTTTTTAAAGCCATTCATGTTGGTGGTCATCACTACATCTTGCCATAGCAAATTCCACAGCTTAACTATGTGCTTTTGACTGTCCTGTCTCCCGCTGTTCAGCTTTATTGAATGACCCTCTCTACTATTATGAGAGAGGGAGAAAAACCTCCCCCTGTGTACCTTCTGCAGACCCCTATCATGTCTCCCCACTTACTCACCTTTACTCACTTTTTTCTTAAGTTTAAAATACTCCAAATGTTGGAACCTTTCCTCACAGATGGTAGCATGTTTTACTTCACTTACTTCAAAATATTTGGGGCCCTCTTCATTCTGCTGAGTGGGGCCCTAGACTTCTGAACCAAAGTCCTGCCCTGACAGCAACACTGCTGGAGACTCAGGATGTTTTTGTAATATCCATTTTATTTACACATATACAAATGGAGCCAATAGACATTGTTAGAGCAGGCAGCAAATCAGTAACTGCCAAAATTGTTGCAGAGAAAGTCCCTGTAGCCCAGTGTGCCTCACCTTCCATCAATACTGCTCCAGTCTCTCTTGTCCTGTAACTTGGCCTCTCTAAATTCAGATTTGAGACTGGTTCAAAATTGTTTCTTACACCTACCTCTAACTCTGAGGGGGTGTCAGATGAAGGTAAAAGCCATCAAGAAACATTAAGATACTTTGGTCAACGCCTAGAACCGCCATGAGGCAATTCTTTAAGCAAAACCATATTGATAAAGCCATTCACTGTAACGAAGAAAACACAAGCCTTCATATCCAACAATATAGGCACAAATCAGCTAGTTAACTGTGCCCAGGGATGGACGAATCTGTGAAGTTCAATTTGCATTTTGCCAATATTAAGTTTACTCCATCCTACAATCATAGAATAGTAGGGTTGGAAGGTGCCTATAAGACCATCGAGTCCAATCCCCTGCTCAATGCAGGAATCCAAGTCAAAGCATCCCTGACAGGTGGTTGTCCAGCCTCATCTTGAATGCCTCCAGTGTGGGAGAACCCACTATCTTCCTAGATAATTGGTTCCATTGTCGTATTGCTCTAACAGTCAGGACGTTTTTCCTGATGTTCAGCCGGAATCTGGCTTCCTGTAACTTGAGCCCATTATTCCATGTCCTGCATTCTGGGATGATCGAGAAGAGATTCTGGCCTTCCTGTCTGTGACAACCTTTCAAGTACTTGAAGAGCACTATCATTATCTCCCCTCAGTCTTTTCTTCTCAAGGCTAAACATGCCCAGTTCTTTCAGTCTCTCCTCATAGGGCTTTGTTTCCAGTCCCCTGATCATCTTTGTTGCCCTCCTCTGAACCCTCTCCAGGTTGTCTGCATCCTTCTTAAAGTGTGGCACCCAGAACTGGACACAGTACTCCAGATGAGGCCTAACCAGTGCTGAGTAGGGGAGCACTAGTACTTCCCGGAATTTGGAAGCTATGCTTCTATTAATGCAGTCCAAAATAGCATTTGCCTTTTTTGCAACCACATCACATTGTTGGCTCCTGTTTCTGCATTAGTTTGCTGATTTTCTCCCTAAAAGTCTGTAGGAAAATTTTGCTCATTTTTGTGTGTATTTCCCCTAATATACACATTTTTCACGCACTTTTCCTACTGCACTCATTTTTTGCAAGCAATTCCCCTTAACTGAATGTATTTTTGTGCACACTTTCCCCTGTTATACATAATTTCTGTTCACATTTTTTTATTTGTGAACTGCACTGCAACATTCAGAAAAGTGAGGATATCTGTATAACTGTGTTCCGGTTCAGGTTTAGAAGATGCAAATTTAGTAAGTTTGCATTAAAATGCAAGCCAAATGAATTTCTCACCCATTCTTATTCCTAAGTCACACTGAAAACAATGGAATGGGACATAGGCTGCAATCTTGGATACACCTACCTAGGAGTAAGCTCCACTGAACATAGTGGGACTTGTTTCTGAGTAAACACGAATGTGATCAGGTTGCCATATGACGTTTGGAAACCAGTAATGAATCAATAATTTCTGAGGGTAATAAGTTATCTAACAGAACAATCCTAAGCTTTTTGAAAGAGCGCTCCAAACATCCAGTCTATGCCGGCAGACACCCAGCATATTAGAAGGAGTGACAGAAGCAGTCTTTGCTTTTTCACCCTCCTTTATGTTTCTTTTCTCACTAGACATGCTTTAAAGTGGATCTAGTGGAATTGCAGGGGGCAGGAACTTGTGGATCCTCAGCGCCTCCCCTCCCCACTCCCTTCCCCCTTATTTGCATCCTCACCCAAGATAGGAACTCCAACCTAAGAAAGTAGCGTCCTCAACGCTACTGCAGTTCTTTCTGCAGTACTGCACAGGGCGGGGGAAAACAATCCCCGTTTGGCTTTCCATTTCAGAGGTTGTAGAAGTAACTATGGCCTTGGAGGAGGAACTCCAAAATACCCTATGGTCCCTGGGATGCTTCCTCAGGGACCATAGGATTGCTCCCTTAATCTGTTACCAACAGCGCCAAGAATCAAAACGTTATAGCTGAACCTATGCATTCAATATTACTGAGATGATCTGTATGTAATTAATATGTTATGCTTTTGTATGTTTTGTATATTTCCTATTAATTAAATATATATATGGATTAGGCTGCATCTCTTCACTAACATCACATTGTTTTCACAACTAACCTTTTCTGGATTGTATGTTTGTATGTTCAATGTAAACATGGCCTAATTGAGCAGATACTTACTGGTAACCAAATCTTTTGCTTTCTAGATTGAAACCGATAGAGCAAAAGAACAAGCTCATTACAAACAGGAGATTCTCCGACTCAAAGAAGAAGCCAGAATGGAATTAGATATCGAGAAACTAAAACATCAGGAATTAATTGCAAAATATCAGAAAGATCAAGATGAGCTGCTATACATGAAGGTTTTAGCAAATGAAAATAAACTGCTTTGAGATTTAAAAAAAAATGAACAGGAAAAAAACATATTCCCTTAATGTCGTCATATAGGTCATATTATACAATGGGGTTGATTAGACACGGTCAGAATTACCCAAGTTCCTACCAGATTTGGATGATTTAGAGTTGACAATAATAAACAGTTTCAGAATCAGCTGTTCTTGTTGACATGGGCAGGGAGTTTAAGGATGTTTTAGTCAAGCATGTTGCTCAAAATGGACATGTTTATACAATCAGGAGTCGGAGGTTGTCATTTCTGATTTGTTACTCTGTCTACAAAATTCCAGGGAGTTTCAAGCATGCCCCTTTAGTAATATCTTGGGTCACTCACAGATGAGTGTAGTTCTGTGAGACTGAGAACCCCATCAATCAAAGGCAACAGCCCTGCTCTTATACATATTTATCTCATCTTAGAGAAGAAATGAGTCAAGAGAAATAAATCCTTGATGAGCAGGTTGACAATTCAGAAGCAGTAGTGACTTTGAGTGTTGCTGTCCCAGGATAACAGATCATGAAAACAAGTCCTTTCTCAGTCATTCTCACATCTCCACAGGCTTGAAGTACATAGGAACAGAGGAAGCCGCCTTATACTGAGTCAGATCCCTGGTTCATCTAGCACAGTATTGTCAACACTGACTGGCAGCAGTGGCTGTCCAGGGTTTCAAGCAGGAATTTTTCCAGCCCTCTGTGGAAATGCTGGGGATTGACCATGGGGCCTTCTGCATGCAAAGTGTGTGCTCTGCCACTGAGCTACAGCCCTTCCTATAAATTCTGATTCTTCTTTTTGGTCACTGTGCAGTTGCATATATGGGTTCTGTGCCTACACAGAGCTCCGTTCAGGAAACTTTTAAAACTAGACTAGAGTTCTGGCAGGTGTGCTGCACCCACCCTCCATGCTCACATTCAAAGTGCATGGTTCCCATGTTCTTGCTCAGTTTTTTTCGACTGCCACAGAATCAGCATCTCAAGGAACTTTGCTGCATGAGTAGGGCTTTAAAAAAAAAGTTACTCCTTTTTAAATTAAACTCTTTTATTCCTTCTTTCTCTCTACTTATTACTTTGACCTCTCTAGTTTTTATTTTCTTTCCTCTGTTTTTGTCCTTGGTGCACCTTTGATGTTTTTACTGCCCTCCTCCCAGCAGGTAGCATTCTTTGATAAGTCTTTGTCCTGTAGTAGTTCTTTTTGCTTTTCCAAATAAGCCAAGAATTGCTAAACTGAGCCTTAATTCAAGAATTTTAAAAGGTGATGTGTCATCCCCAGTTTTAAAAATATAGTTCACATTCTTTAGAGACTGGCCAGAGCTCAGTGGTAGAGCACCTGCAGACGGTTCCAGGTTCAGTCGCCAGCTTCTCCAACTAAGGGTGCAATCCTATGCATGTTTAGACAGAGAAAAGGCCTACAACTCCCATCATGCCCCAGCCAGCTATGCTGGGTCCAGGAGATTGTAAATTCCTCCTTGAGAGAGGGAGTGGTTGTTGTTCGGTCATTAAGTCGTGTCCAACTCTTCGTGACCCCATGGACCATAGCACACCAGGCTTTCCTGTCCTGCGCACTCTCCCGGAGTGTGCTCAAGTCCATATTCATTGCATCGGTGATGCTATCTAGCCATCTCATCCTCTGCCATCCCCTTCTCCTTTTGCCTTCAATCTTTCCCAGCATCAGGGTCTTTTCCAGGGAGTTTTCTCTTTGCATTAGGTGGCCAAAATATATGAGCTTCACTTTCAGTATCTGTCCTTCCAATGAGCAGTCAGGGTTGATTTCCTTTTGTTGTTGTTCAGTCGTTCAGTCATGTCCGACTCTTCGTGACCCCATGGACCATAGCACGCCAGGCCTTCCTGTCCTGCGCTCTCTCCCGCAGTGTGCTCAAGTTGGACTGATTTGACCTCCTTCCAGTCCAGGGGACTTGTAACAGTCTTCTCCAGCACCACAGTTCGAAAGCATCAATTATTCGGCGCTCAGCCTTCCTTATAGTCCAGCTCTCACAGCCATACGTTGCTACTGGAAAAACCATAGCTTTGATTATACAAACCTTTGTTGGCAAGGTGATGTCTCTGCTTCTTACTATGCTGTCTAGGTTTGCCATAGCTTTCCTCCCAAGGAGCAAGTGTCTTTTAATTTCATGGCTACAGTCAGCGTCTGTGGTGATCTTGGAGCCCAAGAAAATAAAATCTGTCACTGCTTCTGTTTCTTCCCCTTCTATATGCCAGGAAGTGATAGGGCCAGTTGCCATGATCTTCGTTTTTTTAATGTTGAGTTTCAAACCAGCTTTTGCACTCTCCACTTTCACCCTCAACAAGAGGCTCTTGAGATCCTCTTCGCTTTCTGCCATTAGGGTGGTATCGTCTGCGTATCTGAGGTTGTTGATACCTCAGCAATCTTAATTCCGACCTGTGATTCATCCAACCCGGCGTTTCTCATGATGTACTCTGCATATAAATTAAATAAGCAGGGCGACAATATACAGCCTTGTCGTACTCCTTTCCTAATTTTGAACCAATCGGTTGTTCCATGTCCGGTTCTTACTTTTGCTTCTTGGCCCTCGTACAGGTTTCTCAGGAGACAGGTAAGGTGGTCTGGTACTCCCATCTCTTTAAGAATTTGCCAGAGTTTGTTGTGATCCACACAATCAAAGGCTTTAGCGTAGTCAATGAAGCAGAAATAGAGGTTTTTCTGGAATTCTCTTGCTTTCTCCATGATCCAGCGAATGTTGCCGATTTGATCTCTGGTTCCTCTGCCTCTTTGAAACCCAGCATGTACTTCCGGTAGTTCTCGGTTCACATACTGCTGAAGCCTAGCTTGTAGGATTTTGAGCATACCCTTGCTGGCATGTGAAATGAGCGCAATTGTACGGTAGTTTGAACACTCTGGCATTGCCCTTCTTTGGAATTGGAATGTAAACTGACCTTTTCTAGTCTTGTGGCCACTGTTGAGTGTTCCAAATTTGTTGGCATATTGAGTGCAGCACTTTAACAGCATCATCTTTTAGGATTTTAAACAGCTCAGCTGGAATACTGTCATCTCCGCTAGCTTTGTTGTTGGTAATGCTTCCTAAGGCCCACTTGACTTCACTCTCGAGGATGTCTGGCTCAAGTTCAGTGACCGCACTATCATGACTATCAGGGACATTAAGAACTTTCCTGTATAGTTCTTCTGTGTATTCTTTCCACCTCTTCTTAATCTCATCTGCTTCTGTTAGGTCCCTGCCTCCTTTGTCCTTTATCATGCCTGCCTTTGCACAAAACGTTCCCTTGAGATCTCCGATTTTCTTGAAAAGATCTCTAGTCTTTCCCATTCTGTTGTTTTCCTCGATTTCTTTGCATTGTTCATTGAAGAAGGCCTTCTTGTCTCTCCTTGCTATTCTCTGGAACTCTGCATTCAGTTGGATATATCTTCCCCTTTCTCCCTTGCTTTTCGCTTCCCTTCTTTCGTGAGCTACTTGTAAAGCCTCATCAGACAGCCACTTTGCTTTCTTGCCTTTCTTTTTCTTTGGGATGGATTGAGTTGCTGCCTCCTGTCCATAGTTCCTCAGGCACTCTGTCTATCAGGTCTAATCCCTGAAATCTATTCCTCACCTCCACTGTATATTCATAAGGGATATGATTAAGGTCATACCTGAATGGTTTAGTGGTTTTCCCTATGTTCTTCAATTTAAGCCGAAATTTTGCAAGAAGCAGCTCATGATCTGAGCCACAGTCAGTTCCAGGTCTTGTTTTTACTGACTGTATGGAGCTTCTCCATCTTTGGCTGCAAAGGACATAATCAATCTGATTTCGATATTGACCATTTGGTGATGTCCATGTGTAGAGTCGTCTCTTGTGCTGTTGGAAAAGAGTGTTTGCTATGATCAGCGTGTTCTCTTGACAAAACTCTATTAGCCTTTGTCCTGCTTCATTTTGTACACCAAGGCCATGCTTGCCTGTTATCCCGGTGATTTCTTGACTTCCTACTTTAGCATTCCAATCCCCTATGATGAAAAGGACATCTTTTTTTGGTGTGAGTTCTAGAAGGTGTTGTAGGTCTTCATAGAACCGATCAACCTCAGCTTCTTTGGCCTCAGTGGTTGGGGCATAGACTTGAATTACTGTGATGTTGAATGGTTTGCCTTGGATTCGTACTGAGATCATTCTATCGTTTTTGAGATTGTACCCCAGGACTGCTTTTCCCACCCTTTGGTTGACTATGAGTGCTACTCCATTTCTTCTAAGGGATTCTTGCCCACAGTAGTAGATATAATGGTCACCTGAATTAAATTCGCCCATGCTTGTCCATTTGAGTTCGCTGATTCCCATGATGTCGATGTTCAGTCTTGCCATCTCATGTTTGACCACCTCCAGCTTACCTTGATTCATTGATCTTACATTCCAGGTTCCTAAACAATATTGTTCTTTACAGCATCGGACTTTCTTTTCACCACCACACACATCCACAGCTGAGTGTCCTTTCGGCTTTGGCCCAGCTGCTTCACTCTTTCTGGCGCTACTTGGAAATACCCTCTGCTCTTCCCTAGTAGTATATTGGACACCTTCCGACCTGAGGGGCTCATCTTCTGGTGTCATATCTTTTAGCCTTGTGATATGTTCCATGGGGTTTTCTTGGCAAGAATACTGGAGTGGGTTGCCATTTCCTTCTCGAGTGGACCACATTTTGTCAGAACTCTCTGCCATGACCTGTCCGTCTTGGGTGGTCCTGCACAGCATAGCTTATGGCTTCACTGAGTTACGCAAGCCCCTTCGCCACAACAAGGCAGTGATCCATGAAGGGGAGGGTGTGGTGCCGACCGCTTTAAAAGAGGAGGTAATCAGACCACTCCTGAAAAAGTCTAACCTGGACTCAGAGGATGTATAGGCCAGTGGCCAACAATCCCTTCTTGGGCAAGGTGCTTGAGCGGGTGGTTGCAGGACAGCTCCAGGCACTCTTGAATGAAACGCATTCTCTAGATCCATTTCAATCTGGCTTCAGGCCTGGTTTTGGAATGGAAACTGCCTTGGTCGCCCTGTGGGATGACCTCTGCTGGGAGAGGGACAGGGGGAGTGCGACCCTGTTGATTCTCCTGGACCTGTCAGCGGCTTTCGATACCATTGACTATGGTATCCTTCTGGATAGGTTGTCTGGGTTGGAAGCACTGCACTGCAGTGCTTCCACTCCTACTTGGAAGGCCGACTCCAGAAGGTGGTGCTGAGGGATTACTGCTCTGTTTCATGGCAACTGTGCCATGGGGTTCCACAGGGCTCTATTTTATCCCCCATGCTGTTTAACATCTACATGAAACCGCTGGGGGAGGTTATCCAGAGGTGTGGGTTGAGGTGCCATCAATATGCGGATGACACCCAGCTCTACCTCTCTTTCTCATCAAAACCAGGTGAGGCAGTGGCTGTTCTGAATCAGGGCCTGGGCATGGTAATGGACTGGATGAGGGCCAATAAACTGAAACCCAATCCAGACAAGACAGAGGTACTGTTAGTGGGTGGTTCGTCTGGCTGGCTAGGTGATATTCAACCTGTTCTGGAGGGGGTTGCACTCCCCCTAAAGGATCATGTTCGTAGTTTGAGGGTGCTCTTGGATCCAGAACTGTCACTTGAGGCACAGGTGAACTCAGTGGCATGGAGCACTTTCTATCAGCTTAGGCTGGTATACCAACTACGCCTTTATCTGGACAGAGGTAGCCTAGCTACAGTTATCCATGCTCTGATAACTTCTTGTCTGGATTACTGCAATGTGTTATACGTGGGGCTGCCTTTGAAAACGGTCCGGAAACTTCAGCTAGTCCAAAATAGAGAAGCAAGACTGTTAACAGGGACTGGCCAATGAGCTCATATTACGCCAGTACTTTTCCAGCTGCACTGGCTGCCAGTCCATTTCCAAATTGCTGGTATTAACATTCAAATCCCTTAACGGCTTGGGGCCAGGTGATCTGAAGGATTGCCTCCTCCCATATGTGCCTGCCCAGACCTTAAGATCATCTTCAGAGGCCCTTCTCCGTGAGCCCCTGCCAAAAGAAGTGAGGCTACTAGGAGGAGGGCCTTTTCTGCTGTGGCACCCTGGCTGTGGAATGTCCTCCCTAGTGAGGTTCGCCTGGTACCTACATTGTATTCTTTCTGGCGCCAGGTGAAGACCTTTTTATTTTCCCAGGCATTTTACCATTTTAGCTCTTTAGACTTTTAGCTTTGCTGTTTTAAATCTGTATTTTAAATCGCTGCACTGCTGCTAGGTTTTATTCTGGTTGTATTGTTTACTGTGGTTTTAATGTTTTATATATTTTGTATTGTTTTATTGTGTGCTCTTTGGTTTTAATTTTTGTGAACTGCCCAGAGAGCTTCGGCTATTGGGCGGTATAGAAATAGATAGATAGATAGATAGATAGATAGATAGATAGATAGATAGATAGATAGATAGGATTGCACCCTAAAAGGATCTTGGGCAGCAGGTCAGGGAATGAGGTTGTTTTTCCACCCAAGACACTAGACTCAGTGAGCTGCTGCTGGTCAGAGTAGGCTGTACTGGGTTAGGTGGGTCTGACTCGGTATAAGGCAGATTCATATATAATATGTTCCTTATAAAGAACTGGTAAAACGATTTTTCACTATAGGGAGGCTACTGTGGAACTAGATTCATAAGACCGAGGAGCCTCTCCTTTCATGATCTGTGTGAATCTTTCCTCAAATGAGTGCTTATGTTGCAGAGAAATCACATAAAAGGCAATGTTTTATTTCCGGGAAAATGTGAATCCGCCCAACCAAGCCTCAGCAATTGTGCCCATTGTGACAGGTGTTTTTTTAATAGTTTGGTCTATCGCTGCGTAGATCATTTCATGGATGTTTAAGAGAGAGCTCCTGCAGCCAGACTATTACCCTCGCCTTGCACTGCAGCACCCCGTGTCTTTTCAAACATGTTTTCTTTTTTCCTTCCTAACATAGGGCAGCATCCTATGCTGCCAGCAGGGGGCAATGGGAAGCCAGCAGTTGTTAAAGTGACCCAAAATGAGTGGAAACATTAGTTTCTGGAACAGGGCAGATCAGCAGAGCTCGCAGTAGGGAGCTCCACTGACCTGTCCCAATCCGTGCGTCTCCAGGGTTCCTTTACAAAGCACTAATTCCCCATTGCGTGAGCAGTGGATCCCACTCGTAAATCACAGTCGGTGGGAGCACAGCATCTCTGTTGGATGCTGCCCATAGTACTAAGAATGAAATGTTGATTTCCCTCTGTTATCTGAAAAGGCTCCTGTATTTATTTATTTTTATTTTTAAAAAATTACACTGCTTTTCATTTTTAAAAATAACAATAATCCCAAAGTAGTTTATAATATAACATCATGATAAAATACAATAAAACCAATAATTAAAATAGTAAAACAATTATAAAAACAATAAAATCTCAGTTAAAATAACTAGGGGTAGCTGACAAGACTAGCTGTCAGGGAAATGCCAGGGCAAACGTGTCTTCAGTTGTCAGCAGAAACACTCCACACTAGGAGCCCACCTGATCTCAATGGGGAGATCATTCCACATGGTGGGTGGCACAGTTGAGAAGGCCCTCCCCACCCCATGGCCAAATGAGCATCAGTAGGCCATGGTATGGTCAGCAAGCCCTCCCGTTCAAAATGTAAAGACCAGGGCCATCTATACAGTAGAAGGTGGTCTCTCAGTTATCTTCTGAAAAGTTTTGTTCATTTGGTCTTTCTCCCAGCTGTTTCTGCCACCTAGAATAGGGTTTTGAACTGGCCCCTATACCTGCCTCTGTAACTGCCGCATGATCTGTGCTAGTTAGGAGATCATCATATTTCGGCTCTGTGCCATCATTCCCCAACCTGGTACCCTCCAGATGTGCTGGACTACAACCCCCATGATCCTCAGCTAGCATAGCCAGCAGGTTGGAGAAGGCTGTTCTATACCAAAGAAAGCTTCATCTGCTGATCTCTTAATATCAAACTTGTGGAAGAGACACTGGAGGAAACCAGGACTGGTTGGCAATCCAAATCTAGTTTCTTTCCTGTTCTCTTTGTCTTTTTCTGGTGTTCTCCCTGTCCCTACCTACCTCTCTGAGAGGGGCCCATCTCACCTCTGAGCAGGGGAGGGCAGGGGGGGCTTAAGAGTGTTTACCCCTTTTTAAAGAGCAAACACAGTTCACAGATAGATATTTCAGTTTTGGAAAAGATCTTTTCAGATTTCCTTTTCGTAAATTTAATCTGTTAATTTTTATTTTTGACAGAGTGACTTAGTCTTGCTAATTTCTTGATGCTAGAAACATATGGAAGCATTTAAAGGCTAACCATGTGACTAATATAAGAAATTTCACTAAAATTAACCATAATGTCAAACATCAGGAGACTGTTCTAAACAGCCTCTCTAGCAGTGTTTCCCAAATGTCTGAAAGCTAAGTACACTTTTTTATTAATTAAAATCAGACACACATTTTACTCTTACAGCCAAAGATATGACATTAATGAACTACTTTGTTTTATGTGCCTGCGTTTTCTTTACTAAATAGAATCTCTGGCCAAAGAATCCAGACCAGTACCATGGCATTGGGGGAGGGGGCTTTAACTCTTTGCCCCTGCTGTGGTCCTGATTCAGATCACACACACACTCCCCACCACGATGGCTGTTTAATAAAGAAAAAAAGAAGCACAGAGGGGAGAAACATGTAATTAATATCACATCTAGTTTGGCCATTAGAGTGTATAAGAACAAGAATCTCTTGCCCTTGGAGGAGTCCCCCCCCCCCCGCCATGAATCACTTCCAATTTTGCTTCCTGATTGAAAGGAGGCAAGCCCAGAGTTGTGACATTCAGAGATATAACTGCCAGCCTATTCTTAGGTTGGATAATTTTGCTGCATCCCTGCAAGAGGAGTAATTGAATGATCTGGTCGCACACACAGACCTTCCAGTTTAGAGATACAGCAAAATTACCTGTTCCCAGGTGAGGTCAGTAAGGAGGCAAGGCCAGAGCAGTGATAATGCAGAGGGCAGCCTCCTCTGTAGTTGGATGCTCTGAGCTCACAGGAGCCTTTACTTATTTCATTGATTTCTCATGGTGGCACACCAACTGTTCTCTCACAGCACCTTGCATGACATGGCACATTTTAGAAATTACAGCACTACAGCTCACTTGACAAGGATCATCTCAGACTTTCTCTCAGGGTTTGAGAAGCAGGATCAGATTGGGAGGCCCTGCTCTCTGGCCTGTCATTAGTCAAGATCAAATTGGCAGGTACCAGGAACGGGACCTTTTTTGTGGTGGCTCCACAGCTGTAGAACTGCCCAGGGAAATCCAGCAGGATCCCTCTCTTGCCTTCTTTAGACATGTTGCAAATACTTTTTTGTTCCACAAGTCTTTCGGTCAATAAGTTATACTATGTCTATTCTGACTCCTAGTTACTGTTTTAAAACTTTTCTGCTATGGTAATCACTGATGTTCTTTTCGGTTGTTCCTTCTCATGTTGTAAACCACCTTGGAATGATTTTGAAAGTTGGGAAATAAATGAATTAAATATAATAATAAATATTCCCTGTTCAACCATTTTTAATTTCTCTATGATGTTGTGCATTTTGCTTGCTCTCATTATACCTCAGTATTCCACTTCTGTAACACACTTTTTAAAAATACCAATCATTTCATATGTGCACAAAGTATGGTTGATGCTGCATATTTATGACATGAAGATTTCACATCATTCTATCTCTTGCAGTATCTCTCCTAAACTAAATTTAAACCTGTTTAACCAAGGGATGCCTTGTTGCCAACCTACTCTGAAAACAAATGGATATTATATTTGCCTTCCAGATACCTGTATTGATATCCAATGCTACTAATAACCTGAAGATAGAAATGGATGCACTTGAAAAGAAGCTCCATGAAGCCCAGACCAAGCTTACAGAGAAAAACCAAGAGAGAGAAAAAGAATGGCAAGTCCTTAAAAGAAAAGTTGCAGACCTTGAGCTCCAACTGAAGGAGGAACGGAGCACTTGTCATTCAGTGACAGAAGACATGAAAGAAGAAATAAAAAAGAAGTCCTATGAACTGGAAAAACTGACTCAGGAGCACACAGAGTTGATTCAGAATATGAATCAAGTTCAAGAAGAGGTATGAATTCAGCCAAAGTTTAGACCTTGTTCATTATTTGATGTCTCATCTCTTAAGCCCTTTTCATAGGTTGTCGTGGTTGAAATGTAACAATCGTGGTCCAACAAACTGGTTTGTGGACAAGGAACAAGCTGTATGTCCAGACACTCCCTCCTCCTCTTTCTTGCGTACCTTATTCAGTACTACCTGGTTCCTTAAACCAGTTTCCCAAGATGTCTGCACCAGGAAACTGTGGTTTGAGTGATCCCTACAAACGGGTATCAAACCAAGATCAAAACATGGTTTGATATTCTGGTTTATAGGGATCGTTAAAATCAGTTTCCTGGTTCAGATGGCATGGGAAACTGTATTTTTAAAAATTGGCTACTATTGAATTAAGACACGATGTAGGGGTGGAGGAAGCACACAGCCCATGACTAATCTAACAAACCACGTTAAGCCATTTTGTTGAATATATGGAAGAGGGGAGCACATGGTTTCCAACCTCAACTTTTATACATTCATTTGACTGTCTGCATAGAACTTACACATGTAGAACTGTATGTGTGGGTCATCATGAGAGCTGGGAGAGACTATTTATTCCATCTGCCCCAGCTATCCCAATATTGCCACAGTCCAGCAGAGGAAGAGCTGGAAGAAGGAGGAGCCTGTATTTCACTGTCTAGACCTGGGTGAGGAGAGCCTTCCCCACCCCATCCCAGAAATCCGGAACACCTGGCCCTAGAGGTCTCTTAAGGGGTACTTCCTCCAGGCATGACACTGACAGCAGGCCAACCCCAGAGGGGTCAACCCCAAAGAGGATGGCACCAAAGCGGAGGCTCCCCTTTAGAGGAGGCCCTTTGGGGGAAGGGCAAGGGCTACCCCATTTACCTCTGAGAAGGAGTGAGGCCTTGTAATCTTGAGTCCTTTGTAGGAGGCATGGTGGTCCTTGAAGTTTTTTATTTATTTATTTATTTATTTATTTCTATACAGCCCAATAGCCGAAGCTCTCTGGGCAGTTCACAAAAACTAAAACCAAACAATACACAATAAAACAATTTAAAATATATAGAACATTAAAACCACAATATAAGAATACAACCACAATAAAACCTAGCAGCAGTACAGGAGTTTAAAATACAGATTTAAAACAGCAAAGATAAAAATTTAGAAAGCTAAAATGCCTGGGAAAATAAAAAGGTCTTCACCTGGCGCCGAAAGGAGTACAATGTAGGCGCCAGGCGAACCTCACTAGGGAGCTCATTCCAGAGCCGGGGTGCCACAACAGAAGAAGCCCTCCTCCTAGTAGCCACCCGCCTCACTTCCTTTGGCAGGGGCTCACGGAGAAGGGCCTCTGATGATGACCTTAAGGTCCGGGCAGGCACATATGGGAGGAGGCGATCCTTCAGGTAACCTGGCCCCAAGCCGTTAAGGGCTTTGAATGTTAACACCAGCACTTTGAATCGGGCCCGGAAATGGACTGGCAGCCAGTGCAGCTGGAAAAGTACTGGCGTAATATGAGCTCGCAGGCCAGTCCCTGTTAACAATCTTGCTGCCCTATTTTGGACCAGCTGAAGTTTCCGGACCGTTTTCAAAGGCAGCCCCACGTATAACGCATTGCAGTAATCCAGACGAGAAGTTATCAGAGCATGGATAACTGTAGCTAGGCTATCTCTGTCCAGATAAGGGTGTAGTTGGTATACCAGCCTAAGCTGATAAAAAGTGCTCCATGCCACTGAGTTCACCTGTGCCTCAAGTGACAGTTCTGGATCCAAGAGCACCCCCAAACTATGAACCTGATCCTTTAGGGGGAGTGCAACCCCCTCCAGAACAGGTTGAATATCACCTAGCCGGGCAGATGAACCACCCACTAACAGTACCTCCGTCTTGTCTGGATTGAGTTTCAGTTTATTAGCCCTCATCCAGTCCATTACCGTGCCCAGGCAGTGGTTCAGAACAGCCACTGCCTCACCTGGTTTTGATGAAAAAGAGAGGTAGAGCTGGGTGTCATCCGCATATTGATGGCATCTCAGCCCACACCTCCGGATAACCTCCCCCAGCGGTTTCATGTAGATGTTAAACAGCATGGGGGATAAAACAGAGCCCTGTGGAACCCCATGGCACAATTGCCATGGCACAGAGCAATAATCCCCCAGCACCACCTTCTGGAATCGGCCAACCAAGTAGGAGCAGAACCACTGTAGTGCAGTGCCTCCAACTCCCAACCCAGACAACCTATCCAGAAGGATACCATAGTCAATGGTATCGAAAGCCGCTGAGAGGTCCAGAAGAATCAACAGGGTCGCACTCCCCCTGTCCCTCTCCCGGCAGAAGTCATCCCACAGGGCGACCAAGGCAGTTTCCGTTCCAAAACCAGGCCTGAAGCCTGATTGAAATGGATCTAGATAATCCGTTTCATTCCAGAGTGCCTGGAGCTGTCCTACAACCACCCGCTCAAGCACCTTGCCCAGGAAGGGGATGTTGGCCACCGGCCTATAATTGTTAACATCCTCTGGGTCCAGGTTAGGCTTTTTCAGGAGTGGTCTAATTACCGCCTCTTTTAAAGCGGCAGGCACCACTCCCTCTCTCAAGGAGGAATTTACAACCTCCTGGACCCAGCCGGACAACCCCTCCTTGTTTGATTTAATAAGCCATGAAGGGCAAGGGTCAAGCACACAAGTGGTCGATCGGACTTGGCCAAGCACCTTGTCCGCATCCTCAGGCCTCAGTAACTGAAACTCATCCAATAAAACTGGACCAGACGGTGCTCTGAACGCCTCTACCAATGGAACTGCATTAATGGTGGTGTCCAATTCATGACGAATCTGAGCGACTTTATCCTCAAAGTGCCGCGCAAACTTGTCACAGCGTGCTACCGAGGGTTCCACCGTCTCTCTCCCTGGCCCAGAATGTAACAGGCCGCGAACCACTCGGAAAAGCTCCGCTGGACGACACTGAGAAGATGCAATGCTGGTGGAAAAGAACTGTCTCTTTGCCACCCTCACCGCCACAGAGTAGGCTCGATAGTGGGCTCTTACCTGTGTTCGGTCAGACTCAGCACGAGTTTTCCTCCACCTGCGTTCTAGCCATCTCCCCTCTTGCTTCATTGCCCTCAGCTCAGGTGTATACCAAGGAGCTGGCCGGGCTCTGCTCAGAGGGAGAGGGCGCTTGGGCGCGATCGTGTCAACCGCCCGAGTCATCTCTGCATTCCACAGAGCGACCTGGGCTTCGACAGGAGCACCAGCCATACCAGCAGGAAAATCCCCCAGAGCCCTCTGGAATCCATCGGAATCCATTCATCTCTGGGGGTGGACCATTTTAATAGGTCCCCCACCCTTGCAGAGGGGAAAGGCCGCCAGAAGTCTAAACCTCAGCAGGAAGTGATCTGACCATAACAAAGGGACAGATGTTAATTCCTCCACTTTCAGATCACCATCCACCTGCCCAGTCGAGAAAACCAGATCAAGCGTGTGTCCTTTTATATGCGTTGGGCCGATGACATGTTGGGACAGCCCCATGGTTGTCATGGCGGCCATGAAGTCCTGAGCCGCCCCGGATACAGCGGCCTCGGCATGGAAGTTGAGATCCCCCAGGACCATCATCCTGGGGGTCCTCAACACCAAGTCCGAGACCACCTCCGTCAGCTCAGGCAGGGAGTCTGATGGGCAGCGGGGTGGGCGGTACACCAACAGAATCCCTAATCTGTCCCGGGTACCCAACACAAGGTACAAACACTCAAGATCTGCACTCGAATGAGCAGGAAGCCTGGAGAGGGAGATTGAATTCCTATAGACCACGGCAACCCCCCCTCCCCGACCCTCAAGTCAGTGTTGGTGCTGCACCGAGTACCCAGGAGGGCACAGCTGGGAGAGAGTGACCCCTCCCAGTTCCCCCACCCAGGTCTCAGTAATACATGCCAGGTCAGCCCCCTCATCCACAATCAAATCATGGATGAGGGAGGTCTTATTTTGGGCCGACCTGGCATTCAGCAGCAGCACCACCAGACCCGAGGGCAGACTGGTAAGGCTGCCAGGAACCATCAGGTTGGGGGAAGAACCAGAAGAGGGGACAGCTGTAAGGTGTCTAGCCCCTCTTCTCCTCAGCTGGCCTGTTAATCCCCCAACGCCATACCTCCCCCTGCCCGTGACCACAGTTATGGTGGCACCTCCCCCACCCCCTGAGTTGCCCAATAGTCCTCCCAGGCACATATTAAAATATTAAGATATAAAATACACAACAGTTTAAAAGAATATAAAAGAGATAAAAGAGAACAGCAGCTAAGAAGGAGCAGATAGTCCACGTTTGCCCCTTCCCCTTGTCTTTAAAGCTGCTGCCCTCTGCTGCTGCTGCTATTTGCTGCTGGTATTGTGGCTGCTGGTGTCTCAGGAGAGGCAGGTGGGTAGATCTTCAGGTCCTACGCGACTCCAACTGCGACGCTAAGCACGCACTTGGCGCGACGCCGAGGCGCTGCCTCTGGCAGCCCCGCCTTAAGTACCTGTGGGCGGGGGCAGAAGCAGGATCAGGATCAGGATCCACCTGGTGCAGCTGCTGGCTGATCCTCCTTCCCCAGGCTCCTTCCCGAGGAAGGTGATAGAGGTACATTTTTTGTACCTTTTTTTGTACACTTTTAGAAGGTGATAGAGGTACATTTTGCTGTGTTGCTTTTTAAAGTAACAGCGGTAGTGTAGAAAAGTCACTGCGGTAGCAGGAAGGGCTGGGAAGCCAGGGTAAGATTTGATCAGTCACTCCCTACTGCTTCCTCTGTGAGGGCTGTTTTTTCTCTGCTTGCTGTTTTTTCTCTTATACATGAATAAGAGCTCATTCTCCAACCTATTCTGTGGTGGTGATGGAGACAAAGAAGCAACTTTTCTCCTCCATTGCATCTTCTCAGTGTCAACCAGAAGAGCTTTTCCAAGTAGTTCAGGGCCTTTTGGGTTCTGGCCTGGTTGCATATCTGATGGAACCTTTGGTAGCACACTATGACATGTTTGCCAGATGTTTTGAGGGCAAAAACACTTGCATCCATCACAACTTTAGTTCCAAAGTTCAGGCAGTTCAATCTGTGGAGGTGACCAAGACACTGTTTGGATATTGCTGGATAACTTTTAATTTTTAGGGCCCAAGAATGTGGACAAGGTGCTTGGTAAAGTTCGACCAACCACCTGTTTGCTCAGTCCTTGCCCCTCATGGTTTATTATGTCTAGTAGGGAGGGGATGACCAGATGGATCCAGATGTTATAAATTCCTCCTTACAAGAGGTGTGGTCCTAGTCTCGTTAAAGAATGCACCAGTGAGACCATTATTGGAAGAAGAAAAAAACGTAATTGGACCTGGAAGATCTGAATAATTATAGGCTAATGGCTAACATCCCCTTCCTGGGAAAGTGCTCAAGTGGGTAATGGCTGATCAGACCCAGACACTCTTGGATGGAACAGATTTCAGTGGTTTTGGCACTGAAACTGCCCTGGTTGCCCTGTGGGATGACCTCTACCAGAAAAGAGACGGGGGAGTGAAACCCTGTTGATTCTCCTGGACTCTTCAGCGGCTTTTGGTACCATCGACCATGGTATCCTTCTGGAGAGGTTGTCTGAGTTGGGTGTGGGTGGCACAGCTTTACACTGGCTCTGCTCATACTTGAATGGCCATTTCCAGACAATGGTGCTGGGGAATTCCTGCTCAACCCCATGGTATTTATGCTTTAGGGTCCCGCAGGGTTCCATCTTATCCCCCATGCTATTTAATATCTTCATGAAACCGGTGAATGCGGTAATCTGGAGATTCAGAGTGCAGCGCCATCAGTATGCTGATGACATGCAGCTCTATGTCTCTTTTTCATCAGATCCAGGTGAAGCAGTAGAAGTGCTTAATCAGTGCCCGGTGGTAAGCGACTGGAAGAGGGCCAATAAACTGAAGCTCAGCCCAGATAAGATGTTAGTGGGTTGTTTGTCCAGATGAGTTGCACGGCCCCTAAAGGATCAAGTTTGTAGGTTGGGAGTGGTTTTAGATCCATCTTTGTCATTAGAAGCCTTCTGTGGCACAGAGCACCCTTTACCAGCTTAGGCTGCTATGCCAGCTACAGTTTTACCTGGATAGAGGCAGCCTGGCTTCAATACTGTTAAGCTCCCATTTTGATTAGTACAATGCATTGTACGGGGGGCTTCTCTTGAAGACTGTCTGGAAACTTCAGTTAATATAAATTATAAAATATGGCAGCTAGGGTACTGACTAGAACTGGGCATTATGATCATATTCTGCCAGTATTGTCTCATCTTCACTGGCTCCCAGTTTGTTTCTGGGCCCAATTCAATGTGCTGGTGTTGACTGATTGATTGAATGCATTTATATCCTGCCTTTTTTCCTCTTGCAAGGAACCCAAAGTGGCTTACATGGTCCTCCTCAACTCCATTTAATCCTCACAACAACCCTGTTAGGTAGGTTGGGCTGAGAGTCTGTGACTGGCCCAAAGTCACCCAGTGAACTTCCATGGCCGAGTGGGGACTAGAACCCGTATCTCCTGGCTCCCAGTCCAGCACTCTCACCACTACACCACGCTGGCTCTCAGCGTGTTACCCTATAAAGCCCTCCACAGCTTGGGGGTACAGCATCTGAAAGAGCGCTTCTTTCCATATATTCCTACCCAAGCCCTGGGATCATCATCAGAGGCCCTGCTCTGAGTGCCTCCTTGGGATGGCGGAGAATTCCACCATGGATTTCAGTGAGGCTAAATGCACTAGCATCCGGCCCCCTGAAACCAGTGGCGGAACGGCCTCCCACCCCCCACCACCTCGCGGAATAGCCCCGGAACAAAACTTACCTGGGGCTCCGGCAGCGGCGGCGGCTCCGGCTGGTCTTTCAACTGGCTGCTGCAGCCGCCATTTGCATCCTGCTCTTTGCCGTGATAGGCTATGTATTTACGTAGCCTATCATGGCAAGCTAAAAAAAAACAATAGTGTACGCAAATGGTGGTGGCTCTGGCGGCCGCCATTTGCGTTCCCTTTTCTTCGCCGTTTTAGCCTACGTAAATATTTACGTAAGCTATTACGGCGAAAAAAAGGGGAACGCAAATGGCGCCCACTACGCTATTTGCGTTCCCCTTTTTTTCACCGTAATAGCCTACGTAATATTTACGTAGGCTAAAAAGGCTAAATATAGGGAACACAAATTGCAGCCGCCGTAGCCACTGCCATTTGCGTACGCTGTTTTGTGTGTGTGTGTTTTTTTTTCTTAGCTTGCCAAGCTTCGCTGGACGCAAATGGCGGCCAGTATGGCAGCCGCCATTTGCGTCCGCAGCAGCCTGTCCACAGCCGGAATTCCGTCCGTGGATGGCCCTGGCCGGCAGCTCCGCGGAGCCAGCCGGGCAGGATTCCGGGGGGAGGAATGGAGCGCCTCCCCGCCACCGCGGATGTCCCTGGACGAAACCAGGTAAGTGTTTCATACATCCCTAGCACACGCTGAGGTACAGTGGATGGCTACTCAGGAGTAGCACCGCCCCCCCAATTATGGAATACCCTCACCAGACAGGTCCACCTGGCACCTACTTTGTTATCTCTTCAGCACCAGGCAAAGACCTTTTTATTCTCTTAGGCTTTTAAATTCTATATATATATATATATGCTGCTATGCTTTCAAGTAGTTTTATCTTTGATATTTTAGTTCTTCTAATGTCTGTATTTTTTGCTGCTTTTAGCTGACTGCTGCTTTTGATCATTTTATTATGCTGTTTCAGCTTTTATGTAGATTTCGGATTTTATCTGTGCTTTTATTGTACATCAGCCTGAGAGCTATTAGCTATAAGGCAACTAATAAATCTTATAAATCAAATAAATAAATATGTATGGTTCTCTCCCTCCTGCTTTTCCAGAGTTCCTGGTTGAGGGGGAGACCCCTGTGGGCATACAGTTACATGCTCACAGGGTCTTTGCAGACAATCAAATGAACATGTGGAGGTTGGAGTGGCAACAGCGCACAGAATACTGCTCCCCACCATGTGTTCAGTGTAACGTGGAAAAAGGCCTCATGCTGCTCAGCAATTGAAAGTATTCACAGCTAACTGCCTGAATGGCAATAACTCCATTGACAAGTATCATTTCCGGGGATACAAAATGCATGTAGTCTTTGTGCGACATTTGAGCTCTGCTGACTTTCACCTGATGTTGCTGCCATTGAGTGAGAATCTTGTGTATATGAACTCTGCCCTAGAGCATGTTCAGCTTGTAGTACACAACCAAGAATATCGGAAGTATGGGGAATAAAGCAGGGAAAGGTGGGTACACTTTTCTCTAGGATATCTTCAAGGAATGTTAACAGCCTTCTGAAACAGGAACAGTGATGCTAGAAAATCCATGGCAATATCACTCCTTTAAAGAGTGTAGCCTGGCCCATTGTGATGGCATCCTTTGTGGGAGTAGCAGTCAGTGGTACAGATTGGCCAGGATAGTTCCACTCCGCATATGAACCTCAGTGGATGCAGTATGTACACTTTCCCCCTTTTCTTCAACAAAGATCACATCTCCTTTTGAAGGCTCCAGGGAGTCTCCTGCTAGCTGCAGACAAAGTTCCCCAGACATGATCAAAGTGCTGTTTGAAATGTGTAAGCGAAGTTCAGTCAGTCTGTGGTGGTGACCCCTGAATCTTGCAAAATGTAGTAGAAGTAGTACTTCATAGGTCATAACAATAAAATAAGACACTTAAAAATAGAATAAAAACCAAAGACCAAGCTGTAGACAGAAATCACAAGCCAGGTTTCAAAAGTGATACATCTAGACCAGACATGTAAACTGGCTTCCTGACAACTGATGGCCTAATAATGTATTGGAAGTACTTAGACCCTACTTTTCCATTTTTAAAAAATGCCCAAAGCAGCTTACAAAATAACAACAATGAAAATAAACGTTCTCAAAAACCCAATTGGACAGGCTCTGTTTAAGCAAATCTTTAAAAAGATTCAAAAAACTCATTTTCTAGGGTGTAGTTTGACAGGCCACCTGCTAAAATAAAAAGTGTCTTCATGTCATGGTCGAAAGCTATCCATGAGAGGGGCAAGGTGGGTCTCCCTGGGCAGGGAGTTCCAGAGTGCAGGGAGGCCACAGAGAAGGGCCTCTCAAATTCATGCCACATTTTGGAAACGGTGCTATAATTTGCAAATAAGGCAGCCTAAGGACCAAATCAGATGTGACATTATTCATGTCTTTAGTTCTGGTGTGTGTGCTTTTTAAAAACATGAGTGGGAGGTGGAGCCATATCAGGACTTGGGGAGGTGGGGTGGGAGTGAGAGATATTTAAAGTTTTTGTCCTTGATCCGGTGCTGATTGGAGGAGATCTCCAACATGCCTATGGTTTACAATGGAAGGAAAGACTGGCTTGGACCCCTTCTATAGGCTAATTCTGTTTTTAAACAGCAAGTATGCCAGCGCTAAAAACATAAATAATACATCTAGTTTAGCCCTCTTTTCTTGCAAAGTTTTATAAACTCATTCCTTCTAATGGGAGTTTACATTTGCCTTTCATGAAGATTGATATTGTCCTCACCCAGAGGAGTAGTTGTATTATTAGCCTGTTGCAGCAAAAACAACAAAGACTTCTGTGACATCTGAAAGACTAATTAATTATGGCATTAATCTTTGTGGAACCAGAGCCCACTTCATCAGATGAATGAAGTATATCCTCTCTCTCTCTCTCTCACACACACACACACACACCTTGCTCATCATCTTTATTTATCAAAATCTGTAAAGCATTTAAAATCTCCAGAGCACCGTAAAAGAATCAAAGTCCAAACAAGGCCTTGTCTGTTGGCTTACAACTGAACAGGCACAACATAGATGGGAGAATGGCAAAGAAGGGTGAAAGGACTGTTAAATATTAAGCCATGAATTGAGTACAAGGACCATTATCTAAATACATTGTGAAAGTAAAGTAAGGAGAGGTCAGGAAAGGAAAAGATGAGAAAAGGGTGTGGGAGGGGGCTACATTTTTAGGATCTGATTCTACTTTTTAAAGAGGAAAAATGAATATACTAGGGGAAATAGATCCAAGCATAAAGGTCAAGTTTTTGGCCTTTGATGAGATAACATGATGAAAAGTTTACACCTTTTACTGAATCTCTAAGACCCAAGTATTCAGTATTGCCTTTTGTTTGCTATTAAGCTGATATGTTCTAGTGTCAATAAGGAAGCATGGCCTTGTGGGAGGGTGCTGCTCTACTCATGTCCTGCTTGTGGGTTTCCTGTGGGCCACTGTGTGAACAGAATTCTGGAGTAGATGGATCCTTGGTCTGATCCAGCAGGGTTCTCCTTATGTTCTTGTGCATCAGTTTATCCCTTTTTTAATGTCTTTTTCGCTACAATATTCAAGTGAAGCCAAACAAGCTGATCCAGAGACATGTTTCAATAGCCAAAGTGGCTTTTAGCTCATTGTAAAATTCCTCAACTCAAACAGATGTGTTTGACTCAAATTGTGACCTACAGTGCTTGCCTCACTTGCTGAAAGGTTGAATATTAGAGCCACACAAATAGACATCTACTAGAGCAGCCTTCCCCAACCTGGTGCCCTCCAGATGTATTGGATTTCCATCATCCCCAGCCAACATAGGTAACAGCACCAAGCTGGGGAACTGGAAATGGTTCTGTTTTCTATCTTGCTCCAAACTTTCTTGAATGTCTTCTGTTTTCTGTCATTAGGGGCTAGCCCATTTTTGGTTGTTGATGATTCTTGCAGGCTTTAAATCTGTTGATTACCTCCTTTGCTTTCTCTCTCTCTTTTTAAAAGATTGAATTGAAGTGATTTCATGTCTTACTTGATGAGGCCTCCTTTCAGATTCACTGCTAATCAAATCAGTTCGTGATTGAGCTCATAATTTAGACCCTTCACAATGTCCTTGGCTGTGTGTTTTGTTTGTTGAATTCTTCTTCATAAATGCAAAGTCATCTAACACTTTCCCAGTCCTTCATCAGTGGTGCACTGAGATGATTTTAGATTTTAGACTTCATGCCTATTGGAGGGGGGTGGTTGCTCTGGGTCTAATGGTCTTGGGGCACAATCCTTTGTAGGGCCGGCCCAAGACATTTTTGCTGCCTGAGGCAAAATAGCAAGTGACATCCACCCCCCTCAGCTCAAGTCACATTATTTTGGCATTTGAAGCCAGTCTATGAAACCTTATTATGCTATCATAAATGTGTGAGTCTTCAAGATGCCACAAGACACTTTGTGGCTTTTGAACACAAAAGAAGAGGTCCCTCTGCTTCTTCACATCTGTTCACCTTTCTCTAGCAAACACAAACCCCTGCTGTCGAGGACTATGCATCCACCAGAGCCTGGCCTTGTGGGTCATGCAACCAGCAGGTGCAGTCCAGAAAGATGCTTCCAGAGCCAACAGAGATCCAGACAAGTCAAGCCAAGCCACACTACACACTCACATATTATCTTGCCCCTAGTCCAAACATTGCTGCTCATATCCCTTTTTGCTGCAGTATCACTTCTGTGCCCCTGACCCAGATAAGGGGCATGGGCCAGCCTGGAAGAAGCAACAGGTAAGGAAGGCCTCTGGCACTCCATTAAACATGCCAGCAGCCAATGCACCCGCCCTCCCCCTTGCCAGGTGCCTCCCTGCCTACCTTCAATGGCAAAGTGTAGTAACTGGCTGGGCACCTCTGCATAATTAGGCACTAGCCTACAGTGCTGTTGCTAAGCAATTTTGGATGCTAGATGTAGGAGTCTTATAGCCCTCTTTCTATCTTAAAATGCATCACTTCACTTCAAATGGCAGGTATACCTTCCACACTGCACAGCTGCTACGTTCCTGATGCTTGAGCAATAACAATATTTTTTTAAGATTCCACAAATGTGCAGAGTTTCACATTTTAAACTCATTTAAGGTGCAACTCTATGCATGTTTAGACAGAAAAAAGTCCCTGGGAGTTGTAGGACTTTTTTCTGTCTAAACATGCATAGGATTGTTTTCATGTCACACTAGCATGGCTACAAGAATAAAATAGGATCGCCTTCTGCTGCCCTGATGCTGAACACACTTACTTAGGAGTAAGCACCATTTTGTTATGGGAAAGGATAATATATATTTTAAGTAAAATTTAAAAATAAGCATCTGTCACCATGTACAGAGTTTTCCCATAGAAAACCTGGCTGGTTCACTGTTGCGATTGACTGGGACCGAAATGCAGTTATGCGTGACTGGAGGAGAGGCACTCTATATATGTTTAGGGGCACTAATAATTACTGAACCAGTAGACTTTAAATATGGTTAAACATCCCATAGTATCCTGCCATTTATTTCCGCAATGCCTTCAGCTGTATCCTCTTCTCCTGCCTTTTCTCCACCACCACCCCTTTTTTTCAGGCTGAAATCCTAGGCATATTTACCTCAGAGTAAGTCCTATTGATCTCAGTGGGACTTACTTCTGAGTAGACATACTTAGGATGGTGCTGTAACTGTTTTTAAGGTAACACAACACAACACACACACACACACACACACGCTCGCACACCATGTTACTGCATCATATCTTCTTGAAAAAAGGGGGTTGGACACCCTAAAATAAGCAGGGACAGATAGGAACTGTTTTAGCACGGGCTGTCGCAAACCTGAAGCTGGATGCAGAAAGGTGGTGCCGAGTCCTCTTCAGCAAGGAAAGGGCGTCGGGGCACCGCAATTCTTTTTTTCCCCCTTTCAGATTCCAGCAGCTCTGGGAGAGGAGAGACCAAGTTCACTTACGCCTCTCCGTCTCTCCAATCCTGCAGGCCACCAGATGCTGGGGCCGGCGTGTGTGTGCGCGCGCGCGCGCAGCAACCTCAGGCGGAAGCAGCAGCTCCTGCGAGACTGGGGAGAAAAGACGCACAACGCCCCTCTCTCTCCGGCCTGCTCCTGCTGCTCCCGCCTTGTGCACCAGTTATCCCGGCAGGTCCAGCTAAGAAGCGGCCAGCATGTGAGGGAGCGGCTGGCCAAGCAGGCCGGTGGGCAGCCGCGGCTCCGGCCGTCTGCCCACGACAGAAAGAGGTGATTCTCCGCTCACTCCTGCTCCGCTGCCTGATGCAGGTGCTTGACCCCGCGTAAAGGTGGGGCCTGCCCTGATCCTATGCACGTTTAGTCAGAAAAAAGGCCTACAACTCCAACATTCCCCAGCCAGCATGGACTTTTTTTTGTCTGAACATGCATAGGATTGCGCCTTTAGAGAAGTAATATGTTCTCCTGCTCATTCTGCATGCCGGGCTCTGGTCCTCTGCTCCAAAGCCTGCCCTCTGTGAGCCTCTGACCTTCCCTTCGTGCCCAGTTAGTATTTCTGCAATGGAAGTGGATCATTTATTTTAATTAAATTTCTGACTGGCCCCATTTGAAGGGCTTCAGGCAAGTAACAGCACTAAAGTCATTTCTGGACACTGAATGATGTCACCTTGGCAAGCTCTGTTGTTGTCAATAAATCATTCAAAGTGCCATGGCGCGGCTGAAAAAGCATGCAGCTCGCATCTCGATGGGCCTCGTGCAAGATAATTTTTCTGCTGGGTTGCACACTATGACTCCAGAAAATGGGTTTTGCTCCGTTTATTAATTCAAATGCAACTAATATTTAGCATGGCCATGAATGTTTTCCTCTAGCATAACCTTACAACTCTGTTGAGGAAAAATGGTTGAAAATAAAACAGGCAACTCAGATGAGACGTTAGAGATGTGTTTATAGAATTATGAATGGTGTGCAGCCTTCCCCAACCTGGCGCCCTCCAGATGTGTTGGACTAAATCTCCCATCAATCAATCCCGGCCTATGGGGATGATGGCAATTGTAGTCTAACACATCTGGAGGGGATCAGGTTGGGGAAGACCGCATGGAAAGAGAGAACAACACAGTGTCATCCAGTGAAACTTGACTTGCAGTAGGTTCAGGGCAGACAAAGGGATGTATTTCTCCATGCAGCATAAATTATTCACTTATGGAACTCCGTGCCATAAGATGGATGGTGACTGACATCAGCTTAAAGTGTCTCAGTCTGAAGCTTAGATTTGACTGAAGGTTCCTCCATCCTTATTGCTGCCAAATCTAAAGCCAGTATTTGCAAGAGGTTCAAGGGCATGAGACTTCTTTGACGTATTTAAATCATATAGGTGAACATCAGGTTGTTGTGGGGAGCAGTTTCCATCTGTGTCCAAAGACTTGAGTGGACATGCCCTGCCAAATAGCAAAAACCTCTTTTGAAGTTGATTTGAGGTTCAAAAGCAGTTTGCAATGAGGCATGGGACTCTGCTATTCAAAGAAAAAACGTTTTAAAGCCCCCTCCAATGCATCTAAAGTACCCCCTTGGGTCCCAGTGACAGATATATATATATTCACCACACCCAGGACAACAGAACAGCGCTTTAGTAACATGGATACGTTGTTTATCTGTGTTATGGCTGCAAGCCCTTGAGCACATAATGTGTTGCCTGCGCACTCAGTTCTCTGAGTATGTTTTGAGGAGTTAAGAAAGCACCTGACATTTATACCTTTTCTCTTTTTGGTCGTCTTGACAATGTCCTATGAAATATATGTTTCTTTATGTTCACAGAATGCTCTTCTCCAGGACACAGTGCGCAGGGAGTGTGAGGAACGCTATGAGCTCACTGAAGCTTTGGCTCAAGCCAGAGAACAAGTCATGGAGCTAAAGAAACTCGAAGGAAACTTCCCGTTGTCACAGTGTTCTCTCGGTCAGGGCAGCCTAACCTCCTCCACTATGTTGGTCAGCAATCACGGGCAGAAAAGCCCAAACTGTGGGAAAGGAATAACACTCTCGGAACTCTGTGGAATTTCGAGAGCCACTAAAGCACCGTCCTACAATAGGTACAAAAGTAGCCTCGATGCGAGTTTGCCTGCTCTGCCTGCACTTCAGCTCCCAAGTGGAAGAGCGACTACTCTAGATGAATCCAGGAGAAGAATCACAGCAGTTATAAAAAGGCAGCTGAGTGAGCTATGATGAGTGAAGGACTGCCCTCTTTCATCAAGAACAGCCCAGACACACACACACACACACACCACTGGTGCAAATCATTAGGCCAATGCAAAGTGGCCCTTGGGGGACAAATATTACCAGATATTTCTAGCGATTAGCATGTTTCTAGGGTTGGACTTTTTTATATATACAAATCACATCAAATTAAGCTTAAAGGCCATTAAAAAAAACATTAAATGTTTATGTTTTACAGAGCAATCATGAATGGGCATTTTGCTCCATAAGTGTTGGTGACTTAGGTCTAGTTCTCACCGGGGTAGTAAACCTGTGTCTGGGCTTCTGGGTTGGACCACTTCATGCTGCAGATGGGGACTTGCATGATTGAACATTCCTCCATATAATATATTCCCTCCATATAGCAAAGCAGATGTCAGGAGACGGGATCTCAGCTTAGCCTTGCTCCAGCACATAGAAAACTCGCATAAAAAGGAGAAGGCCAGGCTAACACTGTGTGTGTCTGAGAAGGAACATTTAATCATGTGAGCCCCTACTTACAGTCGGAAGTGCTACTATACAGACCGAGATATACCACTTCAATGCAAACTAGGACCATATATGCAGCACGTATATATGGGATGCCGTAAATTAAGGTACTTCTCTCTTTCATTCACACACAATACCACTTTTCAGTGGACTTTCAGCCCACTTGCCTTGGTTGTTAAAATGTTAATAAAAACGGTGTAGAATTGTTCTCACAACCTTTTGTGTTTTCCTGCTTCTCATTACTCTTACACGGCTTACAGAGCAATCCTAACTCCCACTAGACACCAACTGAGAAGAATTAGGATGAGGTATGTATGTGTATGTATGTATGTATTTATTTTCTTACATTTATATCCTGCCTTTCTCCCCCTCCTTAAGGAACCCAAGGTGGCAGAGGAACCCTTCTTCTCCATTTTATCCTTCTCCATTTTATCCTCCCAACTCCCCTGTGAGGTGGGTTGGGGCTGAGTGTCTGTGACTGGCCAAAAGTCACTAGTGAGCTTCCACGGCTGAGTGAGGACTAGAACTTGGCTCTCCCAACCCCCAGTCCAACATTCTCACTACTGCACACACTGGCTCTCCAATGTGTAGAAACGGAGGTGTAGAAATGGAGATAGAAATGTCCCTCCATTGATGGAGAGGAGCTGCTCTGGTAGGGCAGTGCGTCCTCCCCAGAGGCCCCCTGTCTGCCTGTGGAAAGCTCTGTGGGCGGAGATCTACCACCAGTGGTGCTCCCATCGGCAGAAGCGGGCCTGGGCTGGACATTCTGGAGGTGGGTCAAGGGTGGCCATGGATCTGCCAGATCCAAAGCTCCCTTGCTCCCCCAACATGGCCCTTAATTGGGTCCACACAGCCAGTCTGAGGCTGGTGGGGGGAAATTAAAAAACACATCCGCACCCACACTGGCTACAGTAAGCCAGCAGGGCTTTAGGAGTGGTGAATCATCTGCCACATAACTACACAAACATGGACACACACACTTAGGTTTGCTCCATTAGTTGCTATCTTCAAATGCCGAGAATTCACGAAAGACTGTCTTTTCTAATGTCATTGTCAAGTCGCTGCTTATATGCAAATAGTAAAGCAATGCAGCATGAAGAAAGGTGGTAGAGTATCTTCCTAAGGAATGAGCAAATTGCTTAATGGAGAAAGGAAAATAGTGCAGGTTTTCATAAAGATCAGATTGTGTGGAAGCTAAATCACCTGAAGATGGTGGTGATTCAATAACAAGCGCAACAGTCATAAATTGTATAAAACCAGTGAAGTTGATGGAGATGTGCCAGTTAACCCCTCCCCCCCCACCCCATGCAGTCCTCTGAAAACTGCTTCCATGCGGGGAGCATTCCACATGGGAATGTAATATCTTAAATCTGATTATTTCAGATGGAAAATCCGTGCCTGTGCTCCATATTTCTCATGGAAGCTGTCATTGGTGTGGAGATTTTCTGCACAATTTGGACTATTGTAAGTGGGTTTGGTGCAGCCTCTCTGGGTGGGGGAAAGCAGCCTCCATATGTATGTGGGCGGGGTGGCTGTTCAAATTGGCTCCTTGCGTGTGTGTTTTCCCTTTACACAGACATCATAATCCTATTTATTTTCTTAAAAGGCTCATCTTTTTAATCATTAGGGATTCAGAATCCTTCAATTCTGTCAATCTGCAGTTGCAAGTAGTCCTTGGCATTTCGCACAACTTCCTTATAGAAAGTGACCCTGGTGACAGAAGCCTGGCCAGCAACTACTTTTGCTGTAGTCTGTAGCCTAGACAGACAGACGGACAGACAACAACCTCAACTCCACTACCGGAACTTTCTAGACACAAGCCCCACTGACACAGCCACCGCTCCGAATGTTCTCTTTTGCTTCTTTGCTGGTGATTGAGGGGGTCAGAGTCCACCCTTCCAGGGCCAAGTGTAACCCAGGTCTGGCACACCCCAACCCCTACCATAAAGTATCACCAAGAGCACAGAAAATAACTCTGGTATGGAGAACATGATGAGCAAGTGGCTGCCTGCACTCCCAAGATTTTAGAGGTCCAGTCTGTTCCCAGGCTGAAAGCCAATTCAGATTGGTGTCTGAAGGCGGGATTCACACAAAGTTTGGCACAGGATTATAGTCACTGTGCATATGCCCAGGTCATGACTCAGTCCACATATACAGCATTCACTTGCTTTCTGCAGCTTTGGAGTGAGTTGCTTCGCTGTACAGAGCTGAGGTTTGGTTTAGACATTACTTTCCCCACATTGAGTGCCACTGGAAGGCTCTTTTGTGTGACATATGAAAGCAAGGATGTTTTAACATCCCGTTATACCCGCCTTCTCCAACCAGGCACCCTCCAGATGCGTGATACTACAACTCCCACAATCCTGCAGCGAGAAAATGCCTGCACCCACACATTGGGCAGTTACCCTCAATCCCTTTTCTCAATATGCCAGTTTTGTTGTGTGAATCGCTCCTAAACGACCGTCTGGAAGCAGCAGTAGTAACAGCTTTAACACATAATTTCCTCCACAAGCTTAGTTCTTATTCTCTTTCCACGTGTAAGCAAAGAATCTTTTGTGCGTATATGTGTTTCCTTCCAGCACCTAAATTGCTTTGCTACCACTCCCATGGGTCCTTCCAACATATGCACGCCCCTCATCAGACTTTCTAAATAACACAAAATATGAAGCATCTTGTTCAGCCAGAACTTTGCTGATGTTCAAGGTTTCTTTCATGTTAACAATTATGTTATTCCGTGACTACAGGCACTTGCCAAATTTGGCAGGGTTTGGTACACAGTTTGTCTCATAGCAGAATAACACATCAAAAGGAGCATGGTTTTGTTCTGGAATACGTTCCCTTTAGCAGAAGCACATTTTAATAACCAAAAGTAGGATATCTTTCCAGTGTTTTGCTGTGTTCCATGGTATGGCTAGATTTCACTAACAAGAGTGTGTGATCTCCGGCTGGAGTGAAACAAGAATGGCTCCATTTAATCCCATTCTGCTGTACTGGAAGACTGCAGCATAGAGAAGCTGGAATCAAGGCGAAAGTATTCAGTGAATGAGAAAAACACAAGTCAGGTCTGGAGGAGACTGAGAAAACATGGCAAGGTATTTGACTCCCAGGTTCACACTTCAGCTTAAGTTATGTTTGTTCCAAAGTAAGCAGGGAGAGGTTAACTTGCACTATTCTAGAAATATAAACATCAGTCTGATTCACAGATCAGCTAGGGTGGAGTAAGTGAATTTAATTAATCATGACTGAGGCCAAGAAGCCATGTAGTATTATCCTAAGTGTATGTTTCATGAAAGAATGCATCATGGCAGGGTAACTGTAGTATCCCAACTAACTGTACATTTTAAGATTTGAATATTTTAGAATGCTATATTTTGAATATTTTAAAGTCAACATTTTGAAATTTAAGTGCCTTTTAAATTGAATTGATTCCTGTTTGATTTTCTGGTTGAAGAGTTATTGTTCAATTTGCTTTTTAATGTGTAATTGTGGGTGGGTGTTTGTTTTTGTTTTCTTTATTGGACTTGTCAGTTTTTGATGTTGCGCACACTGCCCTGTGGGACCCTGTGGCTGAAAGGCAGTTTATTAATTTTAAAAATAAATAAAAATAAATACATCCTACTATGGAGTTGCTTCCATAAGTAGGGCCATTTAGCACTACTGCAGCATTCCTTTTCTGCAATCAGCTGGAAATGGAATTAGAATAATTCCACATAGCATGTCATATAGTTCTATATTACCCAGCCATGCCTATCTCCACAGCCAAGCTCCTTCTAAAATATTTACTCAGAAGTTAGGCCCATTCAGCAAAGCTCTTCTGAATACTAACTTGCTTTCTGCATCCAGTGCACAGTAGTGGTAGTTGTGTGAATAATGCCACTATATAGTCGAATCAGTAGATGCGCAATTCTATGAATGTTTTGTTTAGACAGAAAAAAGTCCTACAACTCCCAGCATTCCCCAGCCAGCCAGATGGCACCCTAGATGGCATTGGCTTCAGTTGTACCTGGGTAGAGTCAGGAGCTTCCTATAGCTGTTGTGCCCTCCGCTCTGTCGCCTCAGAATTCTTTTCTGCTACTTGTGTAAACTAGGCCTGACATGTACGTACCATTAAAACAGAGGTAGCATTTATGTCTTCTGATATAAGGCCTCTTAGGGCGCAATCCTATCAAGATAGGCGGCCGCCTCTGAACTCGGAGGCGATCGCCTTTCCAAAGCAAGGCAGGAAAGGCATGGGGGGGATTGTTCCCTCCGCACCTCTCCTGCCTTGCTGTTTTTCGCTAGACAGCCGTTTTCAGCTGTCTAGCGGCGGGGGGGGGGGCGCGGGGGCGGGGACCGGAGCCGGGAGAGGAAGCTGCTGTATGACATATTGGATGTGTCATACGTGCAGCTCCACTCTCCCTGCCCCGGAACACCCCCCAACCCTGCCCCTTTTTAGTCACTCCACACTCCTCTTCCAAGCGCGGAGGACGGAGCTTCTCCATGCTGCCTCCGAGGCAGTGCAGACAAGAGGGTTGGGCGGTTTTCCAGGAACTGACCTCAGAGCACAGGCTCTGAGGGCAGTTCCCAGAAATGAGCATATCCTATGGCCCACTAGACAGTGTCTAGCGGGCCATAGAATTGCTCTCTCCATTAATGTGTCAGTTTAGTGACTCTGCTGCAGGATTGCTAGCAATTTGATCTCTCAACTTAGTGTGCTTGCTCATGTCCAGAAGAAACGAGGACCTGAAATCAAATGGTGTCCAGGGCCCAGAAAACTCTTTTGGTTCATGAAGACAGATGAATTGCATCACCAAAAAAGGACACCAAGAGGGCAGAGACTTGCAGAAAATGTGCATATGCTAATAGATTCATATTTAGAAATAACTACTATAAATTAAATAGAAATCTAATACATCTCACCATAGAGGAGAAGACTGTGACCGCTCAGTCTGCTGTCTGGGTGCTAACTGTAGACGGGCAGACTAAGGCCTCTTCTCTCCTTGCTTATGGTTCTTTATCTTTAAAGTGGATTTTGACTGGACTACCCTTCAAAGAGAGGATTTTAAAGTAGGTTATATGGCCATCCCACTGGTTGCCCTGGGCACTGTCACACCTGCAGTGGCTAAGGGGTGCTTCCAGATGGAGGCTCCTAACACTAACACTCACAAGGCATTGTGCAGCTATTCCATCTTTCTTCCTTCATGGGAAGTCTACAAGTGGAAAAATTTGTCTGGTCCTCCCATAAAATTCCATGAATGAGGCAGTGTGATTGCATGGCAAAAGTCTTGGGTTGGATCTAGGATCTGCCTTCTGTTGACAGAAGATCTCTGCTTATTGAAGGTGCCTCCACGTGATTTCAGGGATCCCCCCTTCCTCCCCCCCACCCCCACAGCTTACTCCATTCCGCACAGTATCTGTGTAGCATTTTCAGGTGAGAAACATTGGATTTCTATTTAAATTATAGTTATTTTTTCTAAATTTGTACCTATATATACAAATTTACATATGCAAATATTATGCAAATTGGTGTCCTCTTTCCTTTTCGGTGATTTGTTTCCCCTTTTTTGGCAGTGCACAAGCGGCCACCTTATTATTACCCCGTAGATGGCAAGGATTGTGCCACACCCAAAAGTTTCTATTTTTCTCAAAACCTGTCTGGATGTTTTGTTTTTATGTGCCTCAGGTAACTGCAGGAAGAGGATTTTCTTCTTCTAAAACCAATTCATATTTTGTACAGACCCATGTTCACTTTTCATTCACCCTATCATTCATCTAATTCCTATAAAATTATTTTTTTAAAAACCCTCTTTTTAAGAGTTAGTTTTGAAAGCTCTCTGCAAGAGATTTTTGTTTTAAAGATTTGAAGCTCCGGAGACAGAAGTTGTGCAATGGACAATCTGAGCCCCTGACACTGTGTGGGGAACTCCTCCCTGCATCATGAAAAATAAAATCTGTCTGACAAGGCACTGAGCCTTTACAGTGCATTATGTTTGCCTGGCCCTCAAGAGACCCTTTCTGTCCATTGAGCACAAATAAGATGACAAACATTCCATCATTAAGAGCTTTCCATCCGGAATCTTGTATTTGTCATGATTTTAATACAGTGCCAGGATATAAATGACCCTGCGTTCCCAATGAATAAAAGGAGGCTCTCTTTGTACCCACAAGCTAGCAAAGATTCTGTTATCAAAGAGTTACACAGAGTTCTTTACACTGGAATATACAATGGAAACAAACAAATTCCCTGATAGTTAGAACAGAAGACGTAGAGAGATGTTTTCAGGGAACTGATATTATTTGCCCTTGTTTTTCCAAGTGTTTAATGGTGTAATCCTATGCATGTTTAGAAAGAAAAAAAAATCCTACAACTCCCAGCATTCCCCAGCCAACCATACTGGCTGGGGAATGCTGGGAGCGGTAGGACTTCTCTTCTGTCTGAACATGAATAGGATTGCACCCTAACTGAAGTTAAGTGAAGAGCAATTAAAGATCAAGTTGGTATTTAATATAGTGCAGTTGATGAAAGGAGTTAAAAATATTTCATAGGGATTTTAAGGGAAAATGAGTGACTGTAACAGAATGAAAACCTAATGTTACTAGTGAACGTGCTGTACCTATTGCAGGACAGAATGTTTTTAATAGGCTCCCAAAACGCTTGACCCCCAAGGGTTAGTAATACAGCACAACCTATCCAAAGACACCTAGTTCTGGAGTGCATCAGACTAAAGATCACAGCGTACTGTGTTATTAACTCAAATAGTTTCACACGCAAAAATGTTGGCTAGAGTTGGCTGCAAAGTCCTAATCTGAATCAGTAAAATTAGGGGGGGGGGGTCCTGCTGTTGTCATAGCTTTTCCCTCTGTCATCCACACTGCTGGAGACCGACGCAGCAGCATTGTCTTCTTAGATGTCAATTATATTTTTACCAGCCGTTCATCTTCCCTTTCTAATATTAGGGTTAAAATAAAACAAAACAAACATTGCCCGCTGAATTCTGTTCCTTTTGGAGAGGTGGCACTTCTTTTGAGACTGGAACATATACTTTGATAAGCCCAAACTTAATGTCTCCATAGGGTTGTATGCAGTGGTGGCATTGTGTAAGCAGAAGGCGAGGAACCCAATTTTTGCTGATCCTACCTACCTACTTACCTGCTGCTGCCCTCTGTGCCATATCTCATACTGTTCCAGACTTGGAGCAAAAGTTTTTTGGGGATCCAAGAAACTTGGGTCCCAAGTTCCCAACTTGCATGAGCCACCATTGGATACAACCCTGTGGATTCCTATCAGCATGGGCGTGGGGGCTAACAACATTTAACATGATCAAGGTGTTTTGTTGCTGCTGCTGCTGCTGTTGTTTTTTAAAAAAATGATTAACCTGGTCAACATTTGCCTCCTGAGTTAATATATTCCTACACTGAGATATTTATTGCATAGATCATATTTTTAGTCTCACATTCCTGGCTGCAAGCAAATCTCCCTTCCCCATCTGAAGCTGTTTCGTAAGTTAAAGGGTACTCTTCCTCCCAGGTACTGTTTCTTGTATCTTCTCTGACTCAGGGCCGGCCCTACCATTAGGAAGATTGAGACAGCTGCCTCAGGCAACATATTTTGCGTGTAATGAAAGGGCAGCAAATTGTTGGTCATTTAATTTATTAGTGTTGTATTTTTACTGCCAGGGAGGGGGAGAGGTACTTGTGGGGTTTTCTGCCTCAGGTGTCAAAATAACTTGGCTGGCCTTGGGTACTGTGCACCTTGACTTGGGCAGCAGGCGAAGTGCCATTTGTTGCTCTTCCTCAGACAGCAAAGTGTCTTGGGCCAGCCTTGGTTCTTCACTGAGATAGCAGAGTCTGTGTTGGGCAAGGTGGCTTTCCAGTGTCACATTTATACTTGGCCTGCATAACTGTATCTTGCTCAGAGGCACTTACTCGCCTATTAAACCTTCCCGTGCGAAATTCTGGGCCAGAGGAATGGTTTGGTAATTCTCCCAGTTATAAAAATAATATAGGGAATGGCTCAGAGATCAACTTTTTGGGTTGCTGTTCTTTAGCATCCAGTACAAGCTTCCTGCATTAGTTGGAAATTTGAGGGTTCCATGTATTTCTCTATCTGGTCAGTTGTAACAGAAAACTTATTTTGTTCAGTGGCTAAGATCATCTTCAGGGACCCTTCTCCAGGGGCCCTCACCATGAGAAGGATGCCAGGTGGCCACTAGGGAAAGGATCTGTTTGGTGGTAGCACCCGGGTTATGGAATGCTCTCTCTAGAAAGGCTTGCCTGGAGCCCTCCTTGTAATCTTTTCAGTGCTACAGTAGCTGAAGACTTTTTGATTTCTCAGGCCTTTTTAGATCTGTGCACTTTTAATCCACGGAATTTTAGATCTACAGTGCACTTTGATGCTTCCTGTGTTTGTCATGAAACTGTTTTACTTGCTGCTGCTGAAATTTTGTGTTGCTTTTTATTGTTGCATTGTATTTTAATGTTTGAGGAGCATAGGAAGCTGCCTTACACCGGGTCGGACCATTGGTCCATCTAGCCCAGCACTGTCGATACTGACTGGTAGCGGCTCTCCCAGGCTCTAGGCAGGAGTTTTTCCACCCCTTCCAGGAGATGCCAGGGATTGAACCTGGGACTTTCTGCAGGTGCTCTACCACTGAGCTATGGCTTTCTTGTTGTAAGCTCTCCAGAGAACACCATTATTGGACAGCTTCAAATGCTGTAAATAAGTAAGTGGTTTCTGGCTGGGGAGAAGAAAGTTTATAGGCATTTTACTTCAGTATATACCACAATCCTTTCTTAAGAGCAGGCCTAGCTATTTATATTAGGTGTATGATTCAGAGTCTAGCACCTGTTAGAACATCAGAGAAACAGCATTGTCTTTCTAAGCCATGCTACAGCTGCCAACCTGTTCGGTTCTCCTTGATGACCTGCAAGCACTCCTTCAGTCCGATTCTTTAAAAGCTATGGAGGCCATTGGTAAGTCTCCTGATTCAAAGGAATTAGTTACTGGAGGACATTTGCAAATGACAACTTGCCAAGAGTGTGTATAAAAAGAGGGTGACATCATGGGGCCATAAACATGTCAAAGAGAAAAACTTTGGAGGTCTAAATTGACTATAGTCTAAGGAAGGTGCACAACCCACTCTGCATTTTCCAGGGCAATGCTGGTAGCAGACGCTTGTCAAAATATCTTGTTCATTTCTTGCAGATGCAATAAAAACCTATTGATTCCAGGCACCAAGGTGTGGGTCAGGTTCAGTGTTTACAGCTGGAGACATTTCAGAGATTTCAACTTCTCAATTGCGGCAAAAGTTGAAGAACAATTTCATGTAAATAGGCATTTGATTACATTGAACGCATACGAAATCAAAAGGCCAGCTGCAGTGCTGAAAAAAGGGTGTTTTTTGCAGGGAGGGTGACAACGTTTCAAAAGGAGGACTGGGCATGAAAGTCAGAGTTAAATAAAAAGGCTGATTTTAAAGGGGTCCCCACCTGTCTCATTCTGGATGCCTGGTTCTGGCACCTGCGGCCATTTGAAGACAACAAAGGTACCCCAAAGATGGGTCAGGGGGCTTCTTTGCATTCATTGCTGCGAAATTCAATGCCCCTATGCAGTTGCTCAACTTTTGTCGATAATCCCAGATTCATTTCCAAGGTAGAGTTGGAAATGGCAAGATGTGAAGCACTCATTTAGGTGTGTAATGGATTATCAAGGCCTGATGCTGGAAATCCTCAGCCTAAAACCTAAGGCTGGAATCAGCCACTGTAGGCTGATTTCCCATGCTGGCTAGGGGATGCTGGGAGATGTAGTCCAATACATCACGAGGACACCAGGTTGTGGAGGGTGGAAGTAAATACTACGTTCATGTCTCAGATAACCAGTACAGGAAAATCATTAAACGTTAGACTCTGCTTATGAACCTTGTGCTTGGCCAGGTGGGGGAGAACTGCTTGGATGTGGTTGCCCAGGTGGCTGCTCTCTGCCCCATCCTGAGAACTTCAGCAATTGCCTGAGGCCGCTGATAAGCCTGCATGTGCCCTGAGTACACTTGTCTCTTCTCCTGAGGCTGCCTAAAGTGCCTGTTTCAAACATTATGGCCCCGACCTGCTCTCTCAGTCTCTCTCTCTCTCTCTCTCTCTCTCTCTCTCTCTCCAAATCTCATTCTTTTAATTCTCTCCCCCAACCCCTATTTCACTTCTTTTCCCTCTGGAATTGCTGTTCCCACATCCAGATTATAGCAGATCTTTTCCTTTCTTGGCTCCTCAAGCTACTTGCCCTCATTGAAACCTAATATGATTTGTCCTATACCTCTAACTCAGCCAAAGTACATGCAATTGAAATAATCACATATTTCCCTCCTGCCTACCATGACTCCATTTCCATCCTTCTTCTGTTGTTTTCCTGTATCTGTTTTAGATGGCAAACCACTTGGGTCAGGGACCTGGCAGGCCTGTTCTTTCTAAAGTGTCATGTACACAGATAGGTCTATGGCACAACATAATTAAGTAATAATGAGCTGGATCCAAATAAAGGCAAGTGCAACTGAGCTGGCGAAAGCGAAGGTCCCCAGGCCCTTCTCCTCATGGGAGCCCCTCTAGGCCTATGAAAATGCTACACAAAGGGTCACCCCACCCCCCGCTGAATGGGGTGAGGTGTGGTCGGCGAGGGGGATCCCCCCCAGATTGGGCAGAGGCACCTTTCATGAGCAGAGCTCTTTCATCAACAGAAGGCAGATCTTGATTCCAACCCAACAGTAATGAACCACCCAATTCTGACAGGCTTCACCATATAACTGATCAGGTTCTGCTTAGGATACATGTTCAGGGGACCAGTTGTTGTTTATAATCAAAGCGTTTAAATATCAAAAGGTAATAAAACCAAATGTGGGGAAACCAACCCATTCTTGAGAACATATAGACACAAAATCAGGGCAGGCTCATATCATAGAATAGTAGGGTTGGAAGGGGCCTATAAGACCTTCAAGTCCAACCCCCTGCTCAAGGCAGGAATCCAGGTCAGACCATCCCTGACAGATGGCTGTCTACCTCATCTTGAATGCCTCCAGTGTGGGAGAGCCCACTACCTCCCTAGGTCATTGGTTCCATTGTCGTATTGTTCTAACAGGACGTTTCTCCTGATGTTCAGCCAGAATCTGGCTTCCTGTAACTTGAGCCCATTATTCCGTGTCCTGCATTCTGATGATCGAGAAGAGATCCTGGCCTTCCTCTCTGGGACAACCTTGCAAGTCCTTGAAGAGCGCTATCCTATCTCCCCTCAGTCTTCTCTTCTCAAGGCTCAACATGCCCACTTCTTTCAGTCTCTCCTCATAGAGCTTTGTTTCCAGTCCCCTCATCATCTTTGTTGCCCTTCTCTGAACCCTCTCCAGTTTGTCTGCATCCTTCTTACAGTGCAGTGCCCAGAATTGGGCACAGTACTCCAGATGAGGCCTAACCAGTGCTGAGTAGAGGGGAACTAGTACTTCCTGGGATTTGGAAGCTATACTTCTATTAATGCAGCCCAAAAGAGCCTTTGCCTTTTTTGCAGCCACATCACATTGTTGGCTCATATTCAGCTTGTGATCTACAACAATTCCAAGATCCTTCTCGCTTGTAGGGTTGTTGAGCCAAGTATCCCCCATCTTGTAACTGTGCATTTGGTTTCTTTTTCCTAGGTGCAGAACTTGGCATTTATCCATATCTCTCAATAAGAATTTATTTATGAAACTTCCCCAGGTATCTGTGGACAAGCAAAAGTCTGCAAGGTTATTATAATGCTAGGAAATGTGATTTCAAGGGCTGGACAGAGCTGCTTATGCCTCAAACAGAAAAAAGGAGTTTCCAAGTATATGGATTGCTGGGGGGGGGGGGAATCTTCTAACAATTTGGTGCTTTTTGGAAGGATTAGCAGCAAATGGAGAAATGAAGGATATAAGCGACATCTTTTAAATAAATTCCTAACACTGTGGTGGGAAAGAAAGAAGTTTGCCATTCTACCCAACTATGGAAGGTACTGTCGTTGCGTTAGATCCAGACTTAGTCATCGAGTAGACCTATTGACTTCATTGGGTTTACTCTAAGCATGACTAAGTTTGGATCCAACCCATTGGCTGCAGCGTCACATTCCCCTCTTTTATTCCTGCACGTCAGGCTGCTGTTTGCAGACTACAGGGTCGGGTGGAGAGGAACAGCGGGGGCAGTCAGGCAGCAGCCCTACTTAGCAGTACAATGTGCTATGTTTATTTTTTACACTGAAGTAAGGATAGAGAGTGGTGATTTGCTAGGCCTTAAGAACATTAAAAAAGACTCTGTCCTGTGACAGGCAGTCTTTGTCCTAGTAACTAGGGTTTTAAAATTGTATTTATTTATTTAAGAAATTGCCTAATGGTATCTCACACACACATCATAGAAACAGCTGCCTCAAAGGTGAAATTCAGCTGCTTTTTAAGTAGCATATAGCTATATTGCACATCGATTTATGAGAGGGACATTACTCTGCCCATGCATACAGTTATCATTACCCATACTGGAATTTACCTTGGACACCAAGAGTAATATTCCTTGATCATAAACCTCAGAGAATAACTGTGCTAGGTAAATAGTTTCTAGATTGCATCCCTTTTGTAATTTTAAAAGTCGAACTCCATTCCAAGCCTTTTAACTGCATTTTAGCTTGAGAACAAACCTCACTTGTTTCTATGTACCCGGCAGAGTACTCTGAAGATATCAGCCAGCCAGCCTACTTGGAATAAATGGCTTTGACGACCATACACAAAGTACTTCTTTGCAGGTTGCTGTTCTATTTGTGGTTAGCTCAGCTGCTGCTCTGCTTTGTATCTAGCCATGGAGCCACACTATTCACATGTGAGCGAATATCAAAGGAGTTTAAGGGTGCAATCCTATGCAGATTGAGACAGAAAAAAGTCCTACAACTCCCAGCATTCCCCAGCCAGCATAGGATTGCACCCTTATGGACTTAACAGCAATATCCATTATAGGGCTGTAATTATTTTAACCACAAATTTAAAAAAAACTGTGAACTGCTACAGTGCAAATGAAGAATGCCACAGAGACACAACTTAGTTTGCCTTTGCAACCACCTCTTCCTACTCAAGGAAGGCAGAGCTGGCCTTAGGATTGGCTGTACAGAGGAAGAGCAGGAAGGCCCACAGCTTCGTGGAAGAGCGCCTGCTTTGCATTCAGAACGTCCCAGGTTCAGTCCCCCGACATCTACAGGTAGGACTGGAAAAATGTCTGCTTGAAACCCTGGAGAGCTGCAGTCAGTCAATATCCACAATACTGGGCTAGGTGAATCAACAGTCTGACTCGGTGGAGGGCAGCTTCCTTGTTCTTACCTTCCAGGCTACCCGCTTGTTAGCCTTAGTCATTCAAAAAGAAGGCAGGCCTGGCGTCAGAGGTTGTCTTCCTCAGGCAACCTCCAGAAGCCTATGTCCCAGCAGTGGCTTCCTCTTTGCTTTTTCTGCCTGTTCACCCACACTCTCCAAACAAAAAATGAATAACAAGAGCAAGGCAACAGGGAAGCTGCCTCCACATGCCTTACCCTCTCCTTCCAGGCAGGGTGCAGATCAGACCTGGGGGGAAAGGGCAAGCAAATGGGCACTGTAACACGGGGACAAAGTGAGCCCACTCAAGGTGGGGGAGCCCACTGATGTCATCTTAGGAACAGAGGAAGGTGGCTTATACTGTCAGGCCATTGGTCCATCTAGCCGAGTACTGACAACACTTACTGGCAGTGGCTCTCCGGGGTTTCAGGCAAGAGATTGTCCTAGCCTTCCCTGGAGATGCCAGGGTTTGAACCTGGGGCCTTCAGTATGCAAAGCAGGTGCTGTACTACTGAGCTACAGCCCCTCTTGCTCAAGAGCCTTTCCAATCTGAATCGGGCACTGGGAGGAGGGCTCAAGAAATACCATGTCTAGAATGAACTAGTTTTTCCAAGTGACAAGGTTACTTCAGGCAGAAACCCAAGGCCAATCAGACATGGAACTGGAATGGCGAATAGGGTGGCTATTTTCGCACCACCAAAACAAGAGGAAACATAAGAACATAAGAAGAGCCATGCTGGATCAGACCACGGGTCCATCCAGTCCAGCATTCTGTTCACACAGTGGCCGATCAGCTGTCAACGGGAAACCACAAGCAGGACATGAGTGCAACAGAACCCTCTCACCCATGTTCCCCAGCAACCGGTGTACATAGGCATACTGCCTTTGATACTGGAGGTAGCATAGAGCCATCAGGACTAGTAGTCATTGATAGCCTTCTCCTCCTGGAATGTATCTAACCCCCTTTTAAAACCATCAAAAGTGGTGGCCATCACTTGGTAGCGAATTCCACAGCTGAACTATGCGCTGTGTGAAGAAGTCCCTCCTTTTATCTGTCCTGAATCTCCCACCAGTCAGCTTCATGGGATGACCCTGGATTTTAGAATTGTGAGAGAGGCGAAAAATGTCTCCCTGTCCACATTCTCCACACCATGCATAATTCTGTACACCTCTGTCATGTCTCACATCACCAAAAAAGGGCACACATTTGCATAATATTTGCATATGCAAATGTATATGTACAGGTGCAAATTTAGAAGTAATAACTATTATTTAAACAGAAATACAAGACATAGAATCTTAGAATCATAGAACAGTAGGGTTGGAAGGGGCCTACAAGACCATCGAGTCCAACCACCTGCCCAGTGCAGGAATCCAAGTCAGAGCATCCCTGACAGATGGCTGTCCAGTCTCATCTTGAATGCCTCCCTAGGTAATTGGTTCCATTGTCATATTGCCCGAACAGTCAGGACGTTTTTCCTGATGTTCAGCCAGAATCTGGCTTCCTGTAACTTCAGCCCATTATTCCGTGTCCTGCATTCTGGATGATTGAGAAGAGATCCTGGCCTTCCTCTCTGTGACAACCTTGCAAGTCCTTGAAGAGCGCTATCATATCTCAGTCCTCTCTTCTCAAGGCTAAACAGTACACCACATTTTGCAATGTCACACCTATAATTAATATTTTGTGGTTTCATTTTGCTTGTTACAGCAGGATAAGAAAAAGGTAGTGCGTGAACAGCATGAGAAATGTACAGTCCACTAGACCCCTTAATAGCACTAAGGAAGTGAAGAGCCTATGTTTCTAACACCACGTCCTTCACACAACAGCTCTGGAGGACCTATTGCAATCACCAAGGTCAGTGGTGTAGACACTGCTGAAATTACTCTAAGAGAACATTGCTTTGCTCAATTGGCTGGAGAGTCTGTGAGGGATCATCATGTATACCGCTGATGTTATGACTGACTGGGGAACGGCTCCTTCCAAGTCTCAAGTCCTACTTGGGCACTCCTTACTATGCAGTCACTGCTTTTTGGACACGGGGGAGTGCAGAAGCTCCTGCAAGGAAGGATGGATCTTGTGTTTATTTTTGCAGCTGTGTTCCCACAGCTGTTTCTTATCCTCTCAGAGGCTCTTCGACCAACAGCTGTTCATTTTCTGGGACAAAGTTCTTTCCATTCACACAAGAGGGGGAGAGAGAGATGCATTCACTAGTGAGCCTTTCAAAACTTGTTTGTAGTTTCTTACATCCTAAACACAATTACTGGGGAATAAAGCCTATTGGACTCAATGGGACTTACATCTGAGTAAACATGCTTAGAGTTATTCTATACAGCTGCAGTTGTAAGCACACTTAGAGCACCTGCTTTGCCTGCAGAAGGCCCCTGGTTCAATCCTGGCATCTCCAGGTAGGGCTGGAAAAATTCCTGCTTGAAACACCGGAGAACCGCTGCCAGTCAGTGTTGACAGTCATGGGCTAGATGCAAACCAGTGGTCTGACCCGGTCTAAGGCAGCTTCCCATGTTTCTAGGCTGAGCAAGAATGAGTAGGATTGGGCTGTAATGCTGCAAAGAGCCGCCATACTTCCTCCTTCAGTGCTCCGATTTATTGTTTTACAGCCCTGACACCAGGCCAGGCATGGGAGTCGGGGAGGGTACAATTTATGGAAGCCTGGAGATCAGAGCAGGGGCAGGCCCAGGCTGCAACTCCATTACCCATGAGGGAAAAAATTGTAAATCATGTAGGGTTGCCTCTTACATATTGCCAAAAAAGAGGAAATGCTCACTAAAAAAGAAGACAAAAGAGGACACCCATTTACAGAATATTTCTAAGGGCAAATTTCTATGTATAGGTCCAAATTTAGAAATAATAACTATTATTTAAATAGAAATACAGGACACCTCACCACAGTGGATGGAGAAGACTAACTAGGTGACCTGTGTGCCTACTCGGTCTGCTATTGTCCAGGGGTTAACTGTGGATGGGCAACTTCAAGACCCCTCCTGCTGTCCCTCCTTATGGCTCTTTGGGTAGTTTCCAGCATTAGAGTATACCCATTGAAATGAATGAAACTTAGGTTAGTCACAACTACCTTAAGTCCGATTCATTTCAATGGATTTACTCTACATAGATTGGATAATATCCTCTGGCTTTAAACCAGACTTGGACTGGATAGCCCATCAAATAAAGGGCACCTTCAAATAGAGCACCGTCCTCTGCCAGCTCTCCAAAAATAGAGGATTGTTCTCTGTAAAGGAGGACACTTGGCCACCCTCAGATCATGCCTGAGGATATTAATGGAAATTTAGTTTCCTATATCTGTCTACCTATTGTGAGATTTGATGGAGCCAATCAGAAGCAGAGCAGATGCGATGTTCTGAACAGTGAATGTCTGGCCCAGGCCCTTCTCTGGAACAGAGAGTGTTTCTGCAGCTAAACTAGGACTTGTAGAAGGGAGAGAGTTCCACAGGTGGGGTGTTGCCAGAGGGAAGACTCTATCCCATGTTCCCAAATCCCATGTTATTCAAATATTTGTGAGTACATGTTGCAAGTATCCTACAGATCTTTCTGATAATTTTTCTTGTGAAACTTGGCATCTGAAAAAAAGAATTCAAATTTAGTTTTGGAAGAGAGCATGAACTACCCCCACTTATCTTATTAAATAGTATTTACCAGAAAAAACACTGCAACTAATTTTCAGTGAAGTGTGCTTAGCCCTACAGATATTTTTGCACACTGCCCATGACACTAGCAGAAACTGAAAGTTTCAGCAAGTTAGCACTCATCAAAAACCGCAGGCATTCTAGTATGACACCTAGTTTTTTGTCATGCAAAAGAGAACATGCAAGAGAAATTGACTTTGGGAAGGTAATTCATGATTTTGCAAAAACAGAATTGCAAGAAACATTGTTGCTCTACCCAGGGTTGTCTGGCAGACAATCAAACAAACCATGGTTTGTTTTCTCAGCCCCTAGGTTGTTTGTTTCCCTCCTCCTCCTTCCTCTGCTCTCTACCTGTATCCCAAATGCCTTCCATGTATCATGCCCTTTTTTTTCATCACTCTTGCCTGCTGCCTCTGTAGCCTGGTGAAACAACCTATGAACAACCCCTAGTTCTGGGTTCACATGTAACGACAACCATGGGTTCTCTTTCTGAGTTGTTAGTGGTTAACAAATCGTAGTCTGTTAGCGCAGCTGGATTCACACATCACTACAACCCAGAATTCCATCGGTTAGTGTTATGTGCAAACCAGGCCACTCTCAAAGTGTAACTCTGTAGAATAGCACGGGTCTCAACAAGTAAACCTTTGATTTGCTTTTGAATTATAGAAGGAGGAAAAAGGATAGCCTCATGTGCTGCCTTTAGCTCAACTGAAAATACAGTCTAACAGCTGTGCCATGTTATTGCATTTCAATTACTTAAATGGATCACTCTGTTTTGGTGACTTGTTTTACGGACTTTACAGCCCATTAAAAATGTGAAGGAAGACATTTGCACCTTGCTTGACACTTAAGGTGTAGCTGCTGCAAACATGTATTCAGCCGCCTGACATCAACTAAGCCCACCAAATGCCAAGCTGATCCCTGGTATCTGAGGAGGCGGCAGGCGGGAGCCACTGCAGGCACTCTTTTTAAACAAAGTACCTAGGCAACAATAGAGGAAATACAATACAGAGCGGGTCAGTGACGAAGAAGATAACTGGAAGTGCTATTCAGTGAAACTAAAAGCGAGGGAATGAAAAAGTAGACATTGAAGAAGAGACAAAGCAGAATAAACAAACATTTGGGGGGATAATGAGCTCAATTCCTGTATGCATGCATTTAAGCTGCATACTAACAGTACCCTTAAATATCTCTGCAAGAGATTGCTGTGCAGAGTGGACTGGAGAACGGGATGAGTCATTTAGCAAGCATTAGGTAAGTGGGCCCCCTTCATGGATCACTGCCTTGTTGTGGCGAAGGGGCTTGCGTAACTCAGTGAAGCCATAAGCTATGCCGTGCAGGGCCACCCAAGACGGACAGGTCATGGCAGAGAGTTCTGACAAAATGTGGTCCACTGGAGAAGGAAATGGCAACCCACTCCAGTATTCTTGCCAAGAAAACCCCATGGAACGTATCACAAGGCTAAAAGATATGACGCCGGAAGATGAGCCCCTCAGGTCGGAAGGTGTCCAATATGCTACTGGGGAAGAGCAGAGGGTATTTCCAAGTAGCGCCAGAAAGAGTGAAGCGGCTGGGCCAAACCCGAAAGGACACTCAGCTGTGGATGTGTCTGGCCGTGAAAAGAAAATCCGATGCTGTAAAGAACAATATTGTTTAGGAACCTGGAATGTCAGATCAATGCATCAAGGTAAGCTGGAGGTGGTCAAACATGAGATGGCAAGATTGAACATCGACATCTTGGGAATCAGCGAACTAAAATGGACAGACATGGGCGAATTTAATTCAGGTGACCATCATATCTACTATTGTGGGCAAGAATCCCTTAGAAGAAATGGAGTAGCACTCATAGTCAACAAAAGGGTGGGAAAAGCAGTACTGGGGTACAATCTTAAAAATGATAGAATGATCTCAGTACGAATCCAAGGCAAACCATTCAACATCACAGTAATTCAAGTCTATGCCCCAACCACTGAGGCCGAAGAAGCTGAGGTTGATCGGTTCTATGAAGACCTACAACACCTTCTAGAACTAACACCAAAAAAAGATGTCCTCTTCATCATAGGGGATTGGAATGCTAAAGTAGGAAGTCAAGAAATCACCGGGATAACAGGCAGGCATGGCCTTGGTGTACAAAATGAAGCAGGACAAAAGCTAATAGAGTTTTGCCAAGAGAACATGCTGATCATAGCAAACACTCTTTTCCAACAGCACAAGAGGCGACTCTACACATGGACGTCACCAGATGGTCAATATCGAAATCAGATTGATTATGTCCTTTGCAGCCAAAGATGGAGAAGCTCCATACAGTCAGTAAAAACAAGACCTGGAGCTGACTGTGGCTCAGATCATGAGCTGCTTCTTGCAAAATTTCGGCTTAAATTGAAGAACGTAGGGAAAACCAATAAACCGTTCAGGTATGACCTAAATCATATCCCTGATGAATATACAGTGGAGGTGAGGAATAGATTTCAGGGATTAGACCTGATAGACAGAGTGCCTGAGGAACTATGGACGGAGGTCCGTAACATTGTTCAGGAGGCAGCAACGAAATCCATCCCAAAGAAAAAGAAATGCAAGAAAGCCAAGTGGCTGTCTGATAAGGCTTTACAAGTAGCTCACGAAAGAAGGGAAGCGAAAAGCAAAGGAGAAAGGGGAAGATATACCCAACTGAATGCAGAGTTCCAGAGAATAGCAAGGAGAGACAAGAAGGCCTTCTTCAATGAACAATGCAAAGAAATCGAGGAAAACAACAGAATGGGAAAGACTAGAGATCTCTTCAAGAAAATTGGAGATCTCAAGGGAACGTTTTGTGCAAAGACGGGCATGATAAAGGACAAAGAAGGCAGGGACCTAACAGAAGCAGATGAGATGAAGAAGAGCTGGCAAGAATACACAGAAGAACTATACAGGAAAGATCTGAATGTCCCTGATAGCCATGATAGTGCGGTCACTGAACTTGAGCCGGACATCCTAGAGAGTGAAGTCAAGTGGGCCTTAGGAAGCATTAGTAACAACAAAGCTAGCGGAGATGACAGTATTCCAGCTGAGCTATTTAAAATCCTAAAAGATGATGCTGTTAAAGTGCTGCATTCAATATGCCAACAAATCTGGAACACTCAACAGTGGCCACAAGACTGGAAAAGGTCAGTTTACATTCCAATTCCAAAGAAGGGCAACGCCAAAGAGTGTTCAAACTACCGCACAATTGCGCTCATTTCACATGCCAGCAAGGTGATGCTCAAAATCCTACAAGCTAGGCTTCAGCAGTATGCGAACCGAGAACTACCGGAAGTACAAGCTGGGTTTCGAAGAGGCAGAGGAACTAGAGATCAAATCGCCAACATTCGCTGCATCATGGAGAAAGCAAGAGAATTCCAGAAAAACGTCTATTTCTGCTTCATTGACTACGCTAAAGCCTTTGATTGTGTGGATCACAACAAACTGTGGCAAATTCTTAAAGTGATGGGAGTACCAGACCACCTTACCTGTCTCCTGAGAAACCTGTACGAGGGTCAAGAAGCAACAGTAAGAACCAGAGATGGAACAACCGATTGGTTCAAAATTGGGAAAGGAGTACGACAAGGCTGCATATTGTCACCCTGCTTATTTAACTTATATGCAGAGTACATCATGAGAAATGCCGGGTTGGATGAATCAGAGGTCAGAATTAAGATTGCCGGGAGAATTATCAACAACCTCCGATATGCAGACGATACCACCCTAATGGCAGAAAGCGAAGAGGATCTCAAGAGCCTCTTGTTGAGGGTGAAAGAGGAGAGTGCAAAAGCTGGTTTGAAACTCAACATTAAAAAAACTAAGATCATGTCATCTGGCCCTATCACTTCCTGGCATATAGAAGGGGAAGAAATGGAAGCAGTGACAGATTTTACTTTCTTGGGCTCCAAGATCACCGCAGACGGTGACTGTAGCCATGAAATTAAAAGACGCTTGCTCCTTGGGAGGAAAGCTATGGCCAACCTAGACAGCATAGTAAGAAGCAGAGACATCACCTTGCCGACAAAGGTCCGTCTAATCAAAGCGATGGTTTTCCCAGTAGTAATGTATGGCTGTGAGAGCTGGACTATAAGGAAGGCTGAGCGCCGAAGAATTGATGCTTTCGAACTGTGGTGCTGGAGAAGACTCTTACGAGTCCCCTGGACTGCAAGGAGGTCAAATCAGTCCATCCTAAAGGAAATCAACCCTGAGTGCTCATTGGAAGGACAGATAATGAAGCTGAAGCTCCAATATTTTGGCCACCTAATGCGAAGAGAAAACTCCCTGGAAAAGACCCTGATGCTGGGAAAGACTGAAGGCAAAAGGAGAAGGGGACGGCAGAGGATGAGATGGCTAGATAGCATCACGGATGCAATGAATATGAACTTGAGCACGCTCCGGGAGAGAGCGCAGGACAGGAAGGCCTGGCATGCTATGGTCCATGGGGTCACGAAGAGTCGGACACGACTGAACAACAACAACAACAACAAGGTAAGTGGGCAGAACAGGTTGCAGCTCTCCAAGAATTTAACAGGGCTGTAAGACCTGTAAGCCTTCTGAAAGGGGTCACCGTCAAAGAGGATAGACAAGAAAGGTTTCTGCCTCTCTTCATTTCTGCCCCTTTTCTCCTTACAGTATTGGAGCCAGCAGGGAAGGGAGAAAAGTGCCTGGAGCAAGGGAATGAAGGAAGGGAAGTCCCCTCTCTTGCATACTGATTTTACTGTTCAAGGAAGATCACACCCCTGTTTTATATGTGACACATGGCTCTGTCAGGCAATATCTAGTCCAGGTCTTAAACAGATGTGTGATCTCTCCTGGCTTAGCTATCTTAGGGTGGCCAGTTGTCCTACTTTACAGAGGACAGTCCTCTATTTGAAGGTGTCCTCTGTTTGATGGGCTGTCCAGTCCAAGTCTGGTTTAAAGTCAAAGAACCATCAGAAGGGGAGCGCAGGAGGGGCCTTGAAGTGGCCCATCCACAGTTAGCACCTGGACAAGACCAGACTGAGCAGGCACACAGGTCGCCTGGTCAGTATTCTCCACTGTGGTGAGATGTCTTCTTTTTCTATTTAGATAACAGTTATTATTTCTAAATTTGCACTTATACATTCGCTTATGCGCATGTCATGCAAATTGGTGCCCTCTTTTGTCGTCTACTTTTGGTGATGCGTTACCTCTTTTTAGGCGATGTGTAAGTGGCTGGTCTATAGCACAGAGGTGCAAAAAGGATATTGTTCATCCTCCAAGTATCAAGCTTCTCAGAGGGAGAAAGCTTTAAAGACTGCACCAAAAGGGAGCAATCTTGGGGCCGTTGTGAAGCAAAGCACACTGGAAGCTGAGTTTATAAATCCCTACAAGTCAGTTGGTCCAAATTAATTAAGCTCTTTTTTAAATCACAAACTTAGGGCAAAAACCTAATTAGTTTGTGTAAAGGGTTATATTTGGCCTTGTTTTCTGAGATGCACATCTGATGGCCCTGGTGAGAATGCAGCTTGTGGGTCCCTCGCTAAGTTAGGACCAACCAAAATGCCACAAACAAGTGTGCAAGTTTTGAGTTCTCCAGAATTCTTCAGCAGGCTCGGAAGGTAAAAAGCAGGGAATAGGGGAAGAACAGAAAAGTCCAAAAAGTAGGCCAGATGTTGTGGCCATGAGGTCTGCAGTTTAACTAGACCCAACCTCAAAGTAGAGATTTGCAAACTGAATCACTGGTAGGTGTTGCAGGTATAAGGTCACGCCTAGCATTCTGGGACAGAGAAGCAATGGCTGAGCCCCATTTCTGAAAACATAAAGGCCAGCTGTAACTTAGATCTGTCTCTTGCTCTGGGCACAACACACAGGTTCCTGGGTAGGCAGAGAGCCTACTCAGGAACCTGGAAAGAGAATGAAGAGAAACATGACAGTCTTTATATTAGCAAAGGCAGAGATTAATTTTAAGTACTGCACTAGGTTAAAAAGTCCACTGAAGCCAAATTGTGTCATATTACCTGTGGCTGGAGGGAATGGAACCCTCAGAATGCAAAGCCCCTCTTCAGATTGTAGAAAATTGTTTTCCTCCAGTGGTAGATTCCACCCTGAACAACTAACTATGGTATTTCCCAAGTCGCATAGGTTTTCCAAGTTTGTTTAAAAGAAAAAAGAAAAAGTCGGGGAACATGTAAAAGTGATATATCTCATCTATATCTTGACATGGCAGAGTCCATTCTACCACCTTGCCTTTCTACTGCAAAGAAAACCCTCCAGGTTTTAAAAAAAACTTTAAAATACTTTTTTTTTAATTAAAAACAATATTAAGGGAGGCTGGCATGCTTCAAAGTGAAGTGTCATCCTCTAGAGCTGCTCTGTCTTTATTTCCAAGAATAAAAGGCCCTGGAGGCATTCTTAGAAAACAAAAATGATGGATGGCTGCAGCCCACTGTTTTGTTTTGAAGTGTACCTTCTGTGAAATAGGTGTTGGACTTGGAGCACAAAACCATTGGTTCAAAAGAATGGATGCGTGTTTTGGAACTCAGAACCCACCTCTGCCTTTTACTTAGGTTCTTGGGCAAGTTAGCTTTCTTTTGGCCTCACCCATTTGCCTTCTGGGAAGTGGCTGCTTTGTGACCAGCCATGCCCATCATGGTAGCGCACATCCAGCCCTTTGCTTGTTGCTGAGGAAACGGGGGCTGCTGAGGAAGCTATGTGATCAGAAGCCGGAAGAGGACATGGGGCCATCGAGAGCTGTGATTGGACAGGAGGGAAATATAAACACCGCTGTATATGGACAGGCGGGGGAGGGGACTACGACCGGATACGGTAGCGAAGGCGGAAAATCAGAGCACATCAAGGGGAAATACCGGGATATTAGGGTATTGAAAGCGGGAGCACGGAAGTGGGAAATTCCGGTTCCAATTTGAGGCAGGTACTGCGTAGTGTGAAAGGTGGGCGGTGAAACCTCATTGGAAGCGAAAAAAGGCAGTAAGTGTAGATCCAGCCTAGCACAGCAAGGAGAGTGTTGCGCTAAAACCTTTCTTCCTGATGTGCTATCTTTCTATTTGTAGGATGTTTTCACACCAAAAACGTTCAGAAGTGGTACAGTCTGCCTACACTTTGAAGTGGTACAGCCCATCAAGAACATAAGAAGAGCCCTGGATCAGATCATAGGCATATCTAGTTCAGCAGCATTCTGTCCCCCTCTCTACTGCTTCAATTCCGCCTCATGGGTAGAGCAGGCCCAAGGTAGATGATGGGTGCTGTCACTGGCTGTCACACTAGCCCAGTGAACATTCCACAGAAGAAGGAAGAAGAAGAAACGAAGGAATAGCGCCTACCCTTGAAATGACATTTGCAGATCCGTAGGGGAGGCCCGCTTTGCACATTGAGAACTGTAGGAATTAGCTGGCCATCAACCTGCAGCCATCAAAGGCATAATATGCCAGCTTCTTCCTTACCCTTAGCAGTCTCTTGCAACCATCCAGTCACAGCACTCTCTTGTGACTTTCCAAGGAACACACTGTTAATTCTGGTGGTGCTCTGTTATTCTTCCAGAAACTAGAAAGTGCCTCCCTGTGACAGAGAATTGAGCTGAAGCAAAGGGGGAAATGGCTCTGCTATCACCTGTTTTTCCATTACAGGGACAAGGTTGGTGGCATGTGCTGAATTTATTCTGGCAACCATTTTTATTTTGATCGTCACAATATTGCCCGACTTGCCTGGGAACTGGGCCTCACCATTATGTTAATGACTTCATGTTGACATTAATTGGGTGTGCTCAGAGAACAAGAATGTAGACATTTATAACATCTAGGGGTTGGATCCAGATTTAAACTGGATTAACTGTGCTGGTGGAACTGGACTTCCCTGCTCCTTCCTTCCCATGGAAGCCCCTCCAGCCTCCTGAAAATGCTGTGTGGGATGAGCTTTGGTGTGGGGGCAAGAGGGGATCCTCAAATATCAGGCAGAGGGATGTTATGTGAGCAGAGCCCTTCCTCTCGTGGGAGGTAGATTCTGGATCCAACCCTAAGTGTGAAATGTGCAGTGTGAATTCTTTAGAATTATAATTTATCTGCCATCAGTTCCTACAGAAATGTGTTACCCCAGCTATGGCTGTATTGTGCCCATAATGATTAGTATTGATTATCATATCAATGCTACGTGTTTATCCTAAGGGCTCAAAGAATTTAGCATATGTGGCATTCACAGACCACACATGGTGGGCCTATCATATTATCCCAATATTGCTTATGCAGAGATGTGGCTGAAAGACAGAGGTTCACCAAAGCTTGCACAAAAATTCATGGCTGACCTGACCTGAATCAGGTGGAACTGTGCTTAATACTTGACTCATGGCACATGTTCTTCACAACTATTTTACATGAGTTTCTCATGTGACTTGTTCACTTAATGTAAAACAAGTGACCTTGGAATTTAATCTAGACTCTTTATAGGACATGGAGGGAGCAATCCTATGGGATAGGCGGTCGCCTCCGAACTTGGAGGTGTCCACCTATCCAATACAGCGAGGGTGAAGGGTGAAGGGGATCTTCTCCTCTGCGCTATGGCCACCCTGCATTCGCAGCTAAATGGCTGATTTCAGCTGTGTAGCCGGGGAGCTTTGGAGCGGGGGGGTGGGAGGCCAGATGACTAGGGATGTTAGAGAATTCCACCACGGATCCCAGGGAGGCCGAATTCCAGTGAATCCCGGAATCCGTGGCAGAATGGAGCAACCCACCACATCACCCCGCAAAAGCACCGCGAAACGGAGCCTACCTGGCTGTGGCTCCGGTGGCGGTGGCAGCTCCGGCGGTGGCTCTGGCGGCAGCAGCAGCTCTGGCAGCTCTAGCTGCTGCCAGGCTGCGGCCGCAAATGGCGGCCGCTACGCCAGCCGCCATTTGCGTCCTTGGTAAGCCATGATAGGCTATATAAGTATCTACGTAGCGTATCATGGCTCAGGGCAGGGATGCAAATGGTGTAGCCACCACCATTTGCGTCTGTGTCTTTAGCCGTGATAGGCTACGCATATATTTATGTAGCCTATCACGGCTAAAGACACGGACGCAAATGGCGGTGGCTACGGCAGCCGCCATTTGCGTCCCTGTGCAGCCCAGCAGACGGATGTCCGGCTGCAGGTGGCCCCGGACAGCAGCTCCGCGGAGTGGCCGTGGAGGATTCCAGGGGGAGGGATGGAGCACCTCCCCCCCTCCAGCAAACACCGCCACCGGAACAAGGTAAGGGATTCGCACATCCCTACAGACGACACATCGGAAGTGTCGTACCGGCACTTCTGTGTTCCCTGCCTTCCTTGCCCCCGGGAACGCCCCCTTTTGCCCCACTCCATGCTGCTCTTCTGAGTGCGGAGCCCAGGGTTCATCCGCGCCACCTACGGGGTGGCAGGGGAGGGGTGGGGAGGCAGTTTTCCAGGAACCAACCTTAGAGTGCGGGCTCCAAGTTCGGTTCCTGAAAACTGAACAGTCCTATGGCCTTCTAGCCGCTGTCTAGCAGCCATATGATTGTGCCCTAAGGGTGAAATCCTATGCATGTTTAGACAGAAAAAAGTCCTACAATTCCCAGCATGCCCAGGGCATGCTGGAAGTTGTAGGACTTGTTTCTGTCTAAACATGCATAGAACTGCACTCTAAAACTCCAGAATTGACCTAGACAGACACCAAAGCAGAGGCACACATCTCTGCTGTCAGATGGATTTTATTCAGACTTGGTCAAGCTGGGCTGCACCATAACCTCAAATGATATTGCTCTTGTGGCAGTGAAGCCTTGCCACCAAGAGCATGATGGAAGAGAGCAAGAAAGAGAGACAGTAAGATTGTACACATGTTAGAAAGTGAGAAAGGAGAGAGAGGGAGGACAGGAGGGTAGATTGTGGGTTAGGATCACGTGGAACAGGGACAAAGAAGGGACAAAGACAGCATGAAACGAGGACATTTCCCTAGTCTTGGGAGGGGAAAATGTGTGTGCAGGTATAACCTTGGTGGCTGCAAGTCTCTAGTGCGGCCTTCCCCAACCTGATGACCTCCAGATGTTTTGGACTGCAACTCCCAGCATCCCCAGGCAGCATGGCCAATGATCAGGGATGATGGGAACTCTAGTTCAAAGCATCTGGCAGGCACCAAGTTGGGGGTGGCTGCTCTAGAATGTTAAAATGTCCGGGAGCCATTCTCACCAATCTCACACGAGGAAAGCACTGGGCCAGGAGCATTAGTGGATTCAAATCGACCTGCGCTGATCAGTGTCCATATTAATACTATTGGAGATGGACTCCTCTTGAGAAAAGGTGGAGTCAGTGCATCAAGCTTGGAGGATTTGCCGGTAAAATAATCTCGCTCCTTATGCCTGATGGCGGCTTCTCATACTAAATGTTGTACTTTGGTAGAGGTGCCAGAGCAGAAAATACACACACAAGTCAGCCCCAAACATGTGCAAAAGGCCACTGCATTTATACATTGCTGCTTTGGCCATGAAAAGTTTGGAAGTAGGAGCCCAATCCGTTCTTGGTTATCCTTCCCAAGATTTTAAATGGGGAAAGTATTTATTTTAATACGGCCACATTGTAGGTAATAGACTGGTCTTCTCCACTCATAAGAATTTCAAGGTCATCATTTACCATTCTCTATACAAGCAGGCAGAACCTTCCCCCCGCCCACAAATGAAGAGAAGATTGGATGATCCAAGACTAGAAGAAAACCTTTAGCGAAGGAAAGTTGGGCATACAAGATGGCAGAGGTGATGTCCTCTGTGCTATGTTCACCCAAGACTATGATGGAAACATGCTCGGTTTAAAACTGGGCAGGAAAAAAACCCATGGCAAATATTCTCTGATCAACCTTTTGTGTATTGGAAGTGAACTACATGGCCCAGAACATTTTTCTCTCATTTCTCAGTTCCTAAAATAAGTATACTAGTAGTGATTGGTTTCTGTTTATCTCCCTATCATGAAAAATGGCCTTTCAACCTAGGAAAGATTTTATTTTGGATTGCTAAGTGGGAGGAGAAGGTGTTGGGGAGGCACATTTTTTCTGACATGTTCTGATGTTGCCTCTTGATATTTTCTGCAAACCTCCTGAGGATAGATAGACCTAGGGGAAAATCATTAGTAACAAGTGCATTAGCTTCTCTTGACATATGAGGTCACCACTACCTATGACCAGACAAGAAGCCCTTAATTGGCAGCAGCAAACACAGATGGATACAGGATGGATAGGTTTCCATATGCCCAGCATGCCTCTGTTCGAATTCTAATCTATAACTAGGGGCTAACCTTAATAAGTAATACAAAAATCATAATGTTGGTATCCACAAATGAATTCCATGTTGCTGTCAAGAGGTAATATGTTTATAAATATTTACATTTCTATATTCTGTAAATATACAGAAGAGCAGAGCCTTCCAAAGCCAGGGTGCCACCACTAAAAAGGCGTTCTCTCTGGTAGCCGCCTCACTCCCCGAGTGCTAATATATATCAAAATTCAGAAAACATAGGCAAAATTGGAAAACCCAGCCCACAAATAAGTCAAGCTATATTGTGACAATTCAAATAAATAAATATTTATATATTTACAATATGTTTATATCGCTTAAGGGTGCAATCCTATGCATGTTTAGACGAGAAAAGGCCTACAACTCCCAGCGTGCCCCATCCAGCCATGCTGGCTGAGGCATGCTGGGAGTTGTAGACCTTTTCTGTCTAAACATGCATAGGATTGTGCCTTAATATACTAAAATCCCTAAGTGGTTCACATTAAAAAATATAACTAGATAAAAAGATAAAATAATAAATGATTAAATACATTATAAGAAGATAACAATAAAATAATTGGGCATAGTCATTTACAGGTCAGGGAAAGCCTGTGTGAACAGATATGTTTTCAAGAGCTGTTTAAAACTTGCCACCATTCCTGCCTCTTGAACCACAAGTGGGATTAAAGGGTGGGTGCCGCCACTGAGAAGGCCCACTTTTGTGCCACTACCTGGTGACATTCCACTGGTTGTGGAACAACCAGTAAGGTCTCCTCAGAAGATCTCAGGGGGCGATTGAGGATTGTCTGTTGAGCCTCAGAATTTGGTACAAATTCAGCACACACCAAAGACTTTTAACCTGCAATATGGGATCCACTTTAAACTTGACAGCTGTCCTTTTTATCTCTGATGTCTTTCTCTCTCTTTTTTACTTCTCCTCCCCCTCCCCATCTTTCTGTTCATCCCTTTTTCCTTCTCTTACATTAAAAAAAAAAAAAGATAATGGAGGGGGTGGTACTGGGGATACCTGCCTTATGCCGACTGTGAGTCATAATTCAGCCAACTGGAGACCAATGCCGCAGGTTGTACCAGGCAGTGTCACATTCTGTAAAATGTGTTTGACAAGTTACCATGTGCTCTTGAGTATTTGTTATATGTCTCTCACAGAAGGCACCTCTCCACAATTTGGGGGAATCCCCCTCCCCCTCACAGCCCACCCCATTCAGCAGCCCCCACCCCTACCCTCTGTGTAGCATTGGGGTTGTGTGCAGGGGCTGCCACGGGGAGAAGGGGATGGAGAAGTCCGTTTCTGCCAGCTCCGTTGCCTGCACCTAAATCTGGATCCAGTCCAGTATGACTTCCCTCACCCTGAGATTCTGGGGGCATCTCCACCAGCGATTTACTCCAAGCTGGCTGCGTGTTGAGGTCGTGGCCATCCAGCAGCCATCCTGGAGCTTATCAGGGAAAAACCGGATTTCCTGAGACTGCTTAAAGTCCTATTCTTTTCCTTAAGTCGGGTTCTCCGCGGTATAGCTGTTGTCTGCCCCAACCCCTGCATTTACCTCGGGTATGCTAGCCCTGCCCATGGGTGTGTCTTCACCCTGGTCAAGGGTTGTTTCCTGTCCCCTGAATTTCCCAACACAAACCAGTTAGTGTCTACTCAGAAGTAGCTCCCATTGTGCTCAATGAGGCTTGCGCACATCCAAATTTACAGAAATCCCCCTGAACTGAAATACAGATTTTAAAGCACTGATTCCCTAAAGCCTGAAAAGCTCTTTACCGAACCTGCGATTCTCTGTGACTTGGTTTATTGCCTTTGGAAGTAACTAAACTGTACCTCCGTTACACCTCTGTTACACAGTGATCCTGTGCAGCACCAGGTTAGAATGGGGGTTGGTTTCCCCATCCCTGTGTTTACTGCTCTCTTTCCCAGAATGAACCTATTAGTGTCTCCTCAGAAATAACTCCCATTGTACTGAATGAGGCTTGCCCAGATCAGAATTTACAGAGATCCCCCTGAATTGAATACAGAATTTAAAGCACTTTCCCTGAAGCCTGTAAGGTGCTTTACCAAACCTGGGATTCTCCATGGCTTGGTTTATTGCTTTAGGAAGTAACTACTTCACACCATTATAGGGATCCTGCAGTTAGAAAGGGGGCTGGCTTCCCATCCCTGTGTTCCCCCTGCTTTCCCAGCACAAGCATACAGTCAGGGCCAGAAATACTGGAACAAGGATAACTGCTTTGGCAGTTGGCCTCTGTAAACCACCACATTGAAGCTGAAAGGAAACGCACCCAGATGGGAGCAAAGTCAGGACTTTCAGCTGTAATTCAAGGGGTGTGACAACAGTGGGGCACTAACCATTCAGGAAGGACAGCCAGTGGCATACACACACACCCATCGTTGGTGGCTCATAAGTAATGGAACAAACCAACACCATTTCAAACGTAAGGATCGCCTTTAATACCTGGATGAAAATCTTTTGAGGTCAATGACTGCCTGAAGTCTGGAACCCATGGACATGACCCAATGCTGAGTTTCCTCCCTAGAGATGCTTTGCCAGGCCTTTACTGCAGCTGCCTTCAGCTGCCACTTGTTTGTGGGTCTTTCTGCCTTCAGTCTTGTCTTCAGTAAGTGAAAAGCATGCTCTATTGGGTTGAGATCAGGTGACTGACTTGGCCATTGAAGAACATCCCACTTCTTTGCCTGGAGAAACTCCTGGGTAGCTTTTGCTGTATTTTTTGGGTCATTACCCATCTGCAATATGAAGTGGCGTCCTATCAGTTTGGCAGCATTTGGCTGAATCTGAGCAGAAAGTATAGCCCTATACACTTCAGAATTCACCCTGCTGCTTTTATCAGCAGTCAGGTCATCCATAAACACCAGTAATCCGGTTCCGTTGGCAGCCATACATGCCCTTGCCAGAACACTGCCTCCACCATGTTTGACAGATGATGTGGTATGCTTTGGATCATGAGCTTTTCCTTTCCTTCTCCATACTTTTTTCTTCCCATCATTCTGGTACAAGTTAATCTTGGTTTCATCAGTCCAAAGAATCTTATTCCAGAACTGGGCAGGCTTTTTTAGGTGTTTGCTGGCAAAGGCTAATCTGACTTTTCGGTTCTTGAGCATTACCAGTGGTTTGCACCTTGTTGTGAAGCCTCTGTATTTACATTCATAAAGCCGTCTCTTGACTGTGGATGCTGACAATGACATGCCTACCTCCTCAAGAGCGTTCTTGACCTGGCTAGATGATGTGAAAGGGTTCCTCTTCACCATGAGCAGAATTCTGTGGTCATCCACTTTAGTTGTCTTCCGTGGTCTTCCAGGCCTTTTGCTGTTGCTGAGCTTGCCAGTTAATTCCTTCTTTTTCAGGATGTTCCAAAATGTTGTATTGGCCACTCCCACTGTTTTTGCTATCTCGCTGATTGTTTCCTCAGCCTAATGATGACCTCCTTCACTCGCATGGACACCTCTTTGGACCTCATGTTGGGAGTTCCAGTGAACAGCTACCAAATGCAAATGTAACACTCAGAATCACCTCCAGGCCTTTCATCTGCTGGATTGGTCATGGGGTACCAGGAAACAGGCCACACCTGGCCATGCAGCTGCTTGTCAGCCATTCGTTCCATTACTTATGAGCCACCAACGATGGCGGTGTGTGTATGCCACTGGCTGTCCTTCCTGAATCGTTGGTGCCCCACTTTTGTCACACCCCTTGAATTACAGCTGAAAGTCCTGACTTTGCTCCCATCTGGGTGTGTTTCCTTTCACCTTCACTGTGGTGGTGTACAGAGGCCAACTGCCAAAACAGTTATCCTTGTTCCAGTATTTCTGGCCCTGACTGTATGTGTGTCTACTCAGAAGTAACTCCCATTGCGCTGAATGAGGCTTGCCCTCTGAATGCCCACATCAGAATTTACAGAGATCCCCCTGAATTGAATACAGAGTTTAAAGCACTGATTCCCTGAAGCCTGTAAAATGCTTTATTGAACCTGCGATTCTCTGTGGATTGCCTTCGGAAGTAACTAAGGGAAAAATCCTATCTGGTTCGATGGTCGCCTCCGAGCCCGGGGGTGACTGCCTATCCAGTGCAGGGCAGGAGGAGTGGTGAGGAGTGGATCTCCTCCTTGCTCCCCACGCCTGGCTTTTCTGGCTAGACAGCCGATTTCAGCTGTCTAGCCATGGGACCTTGGAGTGCGGGAAGCAGCAGCTGGACAACATATAGGATCTGTTGTGCCAGTGTATCCGATTTCCCCACCCCAGCATGCCCCCAGGAACATCCTGTTTTTGCCGTTCCGTGCTCCTCTTCCGAGCTGGGAGCACGGGGGCATTCCGCGCTGCATACAAGGTGGCATGGGATGGGGTGGAGGTCGGTTCTCGGGGAACAGGCCTCAGAGCGTAGGCTCCAAGGTCGGTTCCCGGAAACCGGCCTATCCTATGGCTGTCTAGCCGCTGACTAGCAGCCATAGGATTGTGCCCTAAATCATGGTTAATCACAGTTAAGAAGGAGGCTGGTTTCCCATCCCTGTGTTCCTCCCCCTCTTTCCCAGCACAAGCATATGTGTGTCTACTTGGAAGTAACTCCCATTGAACTCAGTGAGGCTTGCTCCTGAAATGCAGGTGCATCTGGATTTTCAGGGGAAAGGAAAAAGCAAGGGGAGCCTCTCTTATCGGTTGAGCAGCCCCTGCCAGTTTGATGATGTTCACTCTAACTCCCACCCCCACCAGGAAGTATGTTCTGTGAAGCGATTTTTCCTGGTGCAGAGAACCTGCTTGTGAAGCCCTGCATGGGCCAAAGCGCAGCAAAGCTGATTCCTTTTTAAAAAAAAATCTGGTACTCTTCCATTCGCTTCTCCTCCCGTTGTCTTGGAGACACGGTCCCTATCAAAGACGTCCCAGTTTCATGCCTCTTTCAGCTCCCCCCCGCCCGATCCTCCAATCCAGATATGCTAGTGATACAGCTTCCTTTACAGAGACCAGACTATACAGTTTGCACATTAGAGTTACCACATCGTTCACAGGGCAGTGGTGGTTGACAGCCATTTATCCACAGTAATTCTGCCTCTGGTTAAGAATACATGCCTCAGAGTTGACTCTCCAGCTGGCTATTCTAACTTTCCTTATTGGCCAACATGGAAACTGTGGTTGCTCTGAAACGTTCGTGGCTGGCTTCCAGGGATTTCCCCATTGTCATAGCACTAATGAATGCACCTGCAAACAAAAGAAAATAAAGAAACCCACCCAGGCACAATTCCTTGGTAAGGCTATGAGGAAACCAATGCCCCACAAAAGAGTAACAATGTTTTGGTTACAGGGATGAGACCCAGTTCTTATACAAAACAAAATGGAAAGCCCAAATCTATATGTATTCATATGCATGTTTAACACAGTAAAGGAAATAAGTCTAGAAAGATTTGAAAAAATTAATCCACAGTAGAATTAATTATACAGCTAAATTTTCTATTGAGTTTAAAGGACTGGGGTGGGAGATTTGGGGCAAGGTTCTCCATACATTTACAAAACAGAGTCAAAGGGCTCTGTATAAACTTTGTACAACATCTTTGCTTCCATTTTGCAAGTTCAGTTGATTGTAATATGATATTTTATAACATAGAACATATTATAAAAACAGCTAATACGGATGTAACATACAGATGTAATACAGGTTTAATATATGTGAAGTTCAATTTTTATGCCCCAGTGTGCATCATTTTACGTTTGCTTACATTGAACCAGTGGTGGGCTCTCCCACACTGGAGGCATTCAAGATGAAGCTGGACAGCCATCTGTCAGGGATGCTTTGACTTAGATTCCTGCACTGAGCAGGGGGTTGGATTCGATGGTCTTATAGGCCCCTTCCAACCCTACTATTCTATGATTCTATGATTCTAACCACATGTGCCATTTTAATGCCCATTCCCACAGGTTGGAGGGATCCATTTGGAGCTCTTTGCTATCCCTTTTTGTATTAACCACCCTAAATTTCGGAGAAGCCCTGGGGTGGAAGTGGGGGGCATTCCATCAGTGGGCGGGGCTGAAGGCAAAGGGGCAGGGCCAAACTGCCAGCATGTTTAGTTTAAAGCCTCGCTGCTGGTAACGAAGTCTAAGGAGAGGCATTTCACCCTTTTAGAATGCGCAGGGGGGGGGGGGACAACTGCAAAAGCCAGAAAGCCACCCAATGACTGGCAGTCAGGGGAAAGGATCTTGGGCCTAGGGAAGGGACAGGGCCACTGGAGACTCCAGAGGACCAGATTGGGACCCCACGGTGTGCTGGATTTGGCCCGTGGGCCTGAGGGGCCCCAGCCCTGCTGTAATACAACAAAATGCTGTGGGTGGGGCATGTATGAAATATCACAGTCACATGGGCAGGACCAGTGTTGTGTGTCTTTCTCACCCATCCACCAGCCACCTGGGAAGACGCTGCCTGGGTGGCAAAGAACAATATGATGAGGCCCACCAATGCGGTTGTGATATTCACACACATGTCCCAGTGCTGTGGGATTACACCACCGGCAAGAAGCAGCTCTAGTGTGTGTGTGTGTGTGTGTGTTGGCGTGAAAAGGATCCCAGGTATATCATGTGCGGAGAGGGGAGGTAGGAATGGGCTCCTGTGGCAAAATGGAACACGTTGATAGCCAGGGAAGGCTTGTGAGAACCTTTCCCTACCCCGTCCCTTTCACAGTGGGCTCTTTAATAGGTGTGTGTAGAAAACCATTGGCTGCTGGTGTCGCTACTATTGCGGACTTGGTTGAGGACTTGGTTGGTATAAAAATGTCATAGATATAAAAGCTATAGAGCAGTATCCAGTACTGCCTCTGTGCTCCTGCCATTTCTGTTGCATGAGCAAGAATGCTCCTTTCCGGAATGGGACAGGTCAGTGGAACTCCCTTCTGCAAACTCCACTGACCTGCCCCATTCAGGAAGTGAGTGTCTCGCTCATTTCCAACCATGGCATGATCTGCTAACATCCCCTTGCGCTAGAGGCAGTGGAGGCTGGTGGCTCCGATGTCAGTGGGGCAGTGATCCGCTCCGGGTTTCAGTCAGAACCAGTCTGAACTCTAAAGGAGCTATCCCAGGTGCTTCGCACTTCGGATAGCTCCTTTAGAGTCCTGGCTGGTTTGGACTGAAACCCGGAGTGGATTCACCGGCCCCACTGACATCAGAGCCACCAGCCCCCACTGGCTGGCAGTGGGTCCCACTAACATGGGGGCACGTGGGATACTGCCCGTTGTGTTGCACACTGAAGCACCAAACATGTGGATGAATCTCAAGTCCGTCCTGAGCCATAGAAAACTGCAAGGAAGTTTTGTGGGAAGCTCCACCTTTCAGCATGCCTGGACCATTTTAAAGTGGTTCACCAGTCAGTTGTTTCCTGCATATATGGACGGAGCATTATGCTTGCAGTGACTTTTATTGTTCAAGTTATCAGGTCAGCACTGCAAAGTTTTCAAGAAAGGATGGTACATGTATCGCAGGGACGCCTAACCACATGTAGTCACTCCATAAAGTTGTAAATTATTCCCAGAGAAAGGTCAAATGTCCGCTGACATGGGCGGATTCGCTGGGTGTGGTGCTTTCATGTTCTGCCCGTTGCTTAGTCTCTATTTGTGGCTGTTGACATTGGTTTTCGCACATGCTTCCAAAAATAGCTATTGTTCCGCTCTGGAGAATGGCACAGTAACTGACTGGAGATAGATTGTGAATGTAGTCAGGCAACCTGGTATGCCTGATATGCTCCAAAGTCTATGTTTGTTTTCAATAACCTTTCAGACACAATTCAAGATGACTTTTTTTAGGCCCCTAAATGGCTTGAGCTTTAAAGGCTGAGCGTTCCCTATCAGACTGAGCTCCTGAACCTAAACAGGAGTGCAAGGGTCAAGGAGACATAAGGCTATTCATGGCTACTAGTCATGATGGCTAGATATGACCTCCAGTATCGGAGGCAGTATGTGTCTCAAGAACAGTGGCTTGGGAACACGAGCGGGAGGGTGCTATTGTACTCCTGTTCTGCTTGCGGGCTTCCCATGTGTCAGGATTCCCTTAGCTCCCACTTCACTTCAGTGCCCAAACGTACACAGAAGAGTGGCTTCAGTCTACAGCTTTTAATCCATTACTTCACAGGGTCATACAGATGCAAATTCTCAGAGAACTCTCCATCTATAAGGAATGCCTTCAGGGGATCCAAATGGAATTTATGAGAGTTCTGTTTGAAGAGGGAGGCGGTCTCGCTAGCCTGACTTAAGGAGGAGATGTCCCTCTCTTCTCATGAGGCCTCTAAGCACAGCTTCTCATGCAAGGCCAATCGGATAGACCATCTAAGCTCTGTCCCTGCCTTCTCTCTCTTTGCTCTGCGCCTGTGCCTGGCATCTATTAGGTCAACCTCCTGTTCGCTGCCTCCCACGGGGGGTGGGGGGTGAGGAGGGACCCTCAAGCTCAGCCATCTGTACGTTTGTAACCTGAGAAGCAGGCCTACTCATATCTAGACTAGCCTGGGAAAACACCTCCCCCATGTCTAATGGTTCTCCTTCAGTATCTGAACTGCTATCCCACTCCCTGCACTCAAAAACACCCCTGACACCATGGGCATCTGGTTGACCATTGTAGGAACAGGATGTTGTATAAGAGGGGCCTTTGGTCTGATGCAGCACAGCTCTCCTTGAGTTTCTAAGGCAACTTTGGGCAAAGAGTTTCCTAGCTAATCTAGGAAAGGTGAGATGAGAGTGGGTGAGGCGCAGTTTGCAGAAACAGAATTTATCAACGTGTGGCTGTGAAGGAAGGAGTGAAGGGCCATCTGTATTTTGCCCCTCTGAATATACAGAGAAGCTATCAGCCAGCAGAGATATACTGAGATTGTTTTATTGTTTTGTCTGTTTTATTGAATGCAGGTCTGATTGTTTTAATAAACAGCTATGAAATTTGATGAGTAGCAGCCTACCTCGCCAGAGAAGGAACAGCTGCAGGGAGGTTGTTTCTCCCATCCTTGCCAGAAAGAACATTGAAATGAAGAACGTTGAAATGAAGAGCTGATGCCTGAGTTTTGCTTTTTCCCCCTCCTCCCTCCCAATCCCTTTTCCTTTTGTATTATGTCCTTTAGATTGTAAGCATGAGGGCAGGGACGGTCTCATTATTAATCTTTGTAAGGTGCTCTGGGAGCCTTTTTTGGCTGAAGAGTAGGGTAAAAATACCATAAACAAACAGAGGAGAAAGAGGAAGAGGAGAAGAAGACTATATGTTGAAACATCTAATGTCTGGACAAATCTCAAGGCTCTCCTTGGAAAGGTATAGTAATTGAAAAGAGATAGATGATGAACACATTTCTAATGTATTAGAATGTATTTTTAATACAGAAGGCCCCATATTCATTCCTTGGCATCTCCAGTTAATTTGCAGGAGGTGATGGGAAAAACCTCTGCCTGAGACAGAAGGGCTGTCACCTGGGTGTTTCTGAAGTGTGCAGGGTTTGTAATAGGGTCTGCTCCGGCTTACAGGCTACTTGGATGGTTCCTGTAGGCCTGGTTTGAAGGCCAATTTACATAATGCCCCAGTCTCAGGGATGCCGCAACATGGGGAAATGCTCCCCCATGACTGCAGCTCTACATGAGAGGAAGGGTCATGATGTACAGAAACACTCAGGATGCTTATTTATTTGTTACATTTCTATCCCGCCTTTTCCGCCAAGGAGCCCAAGACAGCATACATGATCCTCCTCCTCTCCACTTTATCCTCACAACAACCCTGTGAGGTAGGTTAGGGTGAGAGTAATTGACTGGCCTAAAGTCATGCAGTGAGCTTTATGGTTGAGTGGGGACTAGAACCCAGATATCCTGAGTCCCAGTCCATCATCTAACCACTACACCACACTAGCTCTCCTAAGGGGAGACTAGAACCCAGATTCCCTCAAATCACATGGAGACTCTCAATGCCAATATCATCCCTTCCTGGCTGGCGCTAGGGAAATTCCATATGATTCAGGATAATAAAGTGGCAAGCATTTATGTGGGAGCATTTATTCCCCACATGAGAAGCCACCACCATTTTCTGGTGGCTTCCATGTAGCTGGGCTAATATGGTGACTCAGTTTGTGATCAGGAGGACCCATATGATCTTGAGTCCTGACATTTCCCTGTGAACTGTCTTAAGTCCTTAAGACCAGAAGAAAGCTATTTGCATTACAAATAAGCAGGCATAGAATCATAGAATAGTAGGGTTGGAAGGGGCCTACAAGGCCATCGAGTCCAACCCCCTGCTCAATGCAGGAATCCAAGTCAGAGCATCCCTGACAAATGGCTGCCCAGCCTCGTCTTGAAGGCCTCCAGTGTGGGAGAGCCCACCACCTCCCCAGGTAATTGGTTCCATTGTCGTATTGCTCTGACACTCAGGACGTTTTTCCTGATGTTCAGCCGGAATCTGGCTTCCTGTAACTTGAGCCCATTATTCCGTGTCCTGCACTCTGGGATGATCAAGAAGAGATCCTGGCCTTCTTCTCTGTGACAACCTTTCAAGTACTTGAAGAGTGCTATCATATCTCCCCTCAGTCTTCTCTTCTCAAGGCTAAACATGCCCAGTTCTTTCAGTCTCTCTTCATAGGGCTTTGTTTCCAGTTCCCTGATCATCTTTGTTGCTGAACCCTCTCCAGGTTGTCTGCATCCTTCTTAAAGTGTGGTGCCCAGAACTGGACACAGTACTCCAGATGAGGCCTAACCAGTGCTGAGTAGAGGGGAACTAGTACTTCCCGGGATTTGGAAGTTATGCTTCTATGAATGCAGCCCAAAAGAGCCTTTGCCTTTTTTGCAGCCACATCACATTGTTGGCTTATATTCAGCTTGTGATCGACAACAATTCCAAGATCCTTCTCGCTTGTAGTGTGGTTGAGCCATGTATCCCCCATCTTGTAACTGTGCATTTGGTTTCTTTTTCCTAGGTGCAGAACTTGGCATTTATCCCTATTACATTTCATTCTGTTGTTTTCTGCCCAGCGCTCCAGTCTATCCAGATCACTTTTAATTTTGTTTCTGTCTTTCAAAGTATTAGCTATCCCGCCCAATTTGGTGTCATCTGCAAATTTGATCAGCATTCCCTGCACCTCCTCCTCCAAGTCATTAAAAATGTTGAAGAGCACTGGGCCCAGGACTGAGCCCTGCGGTACCCCACTCGTTACCTCTCCCCAGCTTGAGAAGGTCCCATTGATAAGCACTCTTTGAGTCCGATTCTGTAGCCAACTGTGGATCCACCGGATCGTTGTTTCATCTAGCCCACTTTGACCTGGTTTGCTCATCAGGATATCATGGGGCACTTTGTCGAAAGCTTTGCTGAAGTCGAGGTATATGATGTCTGCAGCATTCCCACGGTCTACAAGGGAGGTGACTTGATCAAAAAATGAGATCAGATTCGTCTGGCAGGACTTGTTTTTGACAAATCCATGTTGGCTTCGAGTAATCACGGCATTGTTGTCAAGGTGCTTCCAGATGGATTGCTTTATCATCTGCTCCAGAATTTTCCCAGGGATTGATGTCAGACTGACTGGTCTGTAGTTCCCAGGTTCCTCCTTTTTACCCTTTTTGAAGATACGGACAACGTTAGCCCTCCTCCAGTCATCTGGCACTTCCCCCGTCCTCCATGATTTCTCAAAGAGAATAGACAGCGGTTCTGAGAGTTCTTCTGCCAGTTCCTTTATTACTCTAGGATGCAGTTCATCTGGCCCTAGAGATTTGAACTCATTCAAAGTAATTAGGTGTTCCTTGACCATATGCCTATCGATCTCAAGCTGCAATCCTGCCCCTTCAGCCTGTACTTGGCCTTTGCCAGGGGGGTCATAGACCCTCTTTTGGGAGAAGACTGAGCCAAAGTAGGAATTGAGCACCTCTGCCTTTTCTTTGTCATCTGTTATCATTTTGCCATCCTTATTTAATAGCTGAACCACCATTTCTTTCCTCTGCCTTTTACTATGCACGTAGCTGAAGAAAGCCTTTTTGTTGTTTTTAGCATCCCTTGCTAACCTCAGCTCATTCTCGGCTTAAGCCTTCCTGACGCCATCCCTGCAATTCTGTGCTATCTGCCTGTACTCTTCCTTTGTTACTTGGCCTTCTTTCCACTTCCTATATGTGTCCTTTTTTGTTTTCAGGTCATCCCTAAGCTTTTTGTGAAGCCACATTGGCTTCTTCTGTTGTCTTCCACCTTTTCTTCTTGTTGGAATTGTTTGTGATTGTGCCTTGAGAATTTCCTTTTTTAAAAGCTCCCACCCATCTTGGACTCCTTTTCTCATTAGCTTCGCTTGCCATGGGACCTTATCATTGATCATTGTTCTGAGTTTATTAAAATCAGCTTTCCTAAAATCCAGGGTACGCGTTTGACTACACTCAGCTTTTGCTTCCCTTAGAACCAAGAACTCAAATACAACATGGTCGCTTTCCCCCAGAGTTCCTGTAACTGCTACTTTATCCACTAAGTAATCTCTGTTGGTTAGGATCAAGTCAAGGATAGCCGATCCTCTAGTTCCTTCCTTTACTTTCTGTAGGAGGAAGTTATCCGCCACACAAGTCAGGAATTTCCTGGAGGGGCCATGTTTTGCAGAATTTGTCTCCCAACAAATATCGGGGAAATTGAAGTCCCCCATTACTACTACATCATGCTTCCTTAAAACATTGGCTATTTGCTTTTCAAAAGTTTCATCCTCGTCTTCTCCTTGATTGGGTGGCCAGTAGTAGACTCCGACCACCAGGTTCCTTTTATTCTTTGCTCCATTTATTTCAACCCAGATGCTCTCAATGGGGCTACCAAGCTCCTCCTCCTGTATTTCTGTGCAGAGATATGTATTTTTCACATACAGTGCAACCCCACCTCCCTTTCTGTTCCTCCTGTTCTTTTTGAACAAGTTATATCCTTCAATTGCTGTATTCCAGTCATGAGAGTCATCCCACCAAGTCTCAGTTATACCTATCAGGTTATAATTTCCCTCTTGTATTAAGAGTTCAAGTTCGTTCTGTTTGTTTCCCATACTCTGGGCATTAGTATATAGACATCGAAGACCATGTGCTTCGTAGTCTGGCTTTCTTCCTACATGTGTCTGAAGACTATTATTGGGCGCTATGAGAGCTGTTCACTCCGTTGCAGTGCATGCGCCTACGTCCATTGTTACCCCCAACATTACATCTCCCTTCCCCGTAGGATTCAGTTTAAAGCTCTCCTGATGAAGTTCTTCATGCTGTGGCCAAACACATTCTTCCCAACCTTTGTGAGGTGCAACCCGTCCCTAGCCAACAGCCCATCTTCCAGGAAGTATAGCCCGTGGTCCCAGAATCCAAATCTTTCTTGTCGGCACCACCTTCGTAGCCAGTCATTCACCCGGAGTATTTTTCGTTCCCTTTCTATCCCTCTTCTAACTACTGGAAGGATGGATGAGAAAACTATTTGGGCCCCAAAGTTCTTGAGTTTCCTTCCCAAAGCTTCGAAGTCTGACGTGATCTCTTCGTAGCTCCGCTTGGCGGTATCATTTGTTCCCACATGGATGAGAAGAAAGGGATACCTGTCAGTGGGCTTTATGAGTGCAGGCAACCTTTCAGTCACGTCTCTAATCTGTCCTCCCGGACCATGTCCACAGGCCACGCCTCCTGACATTGACATGCCCACAGGCCACACCTCTGGACATTGATGTGCCCACAGGCCACGCCTCCTGATGGTGACATGCCCACAGGCCACTGCATAAATGACAGGTGTTCAGCTGAACCCATGACAAGGGTTTCTTTGTGTGTATAGCTGTATGTATGCGAGGGTTTCCAAACAATTAGGAACTCTCTATGACTGGGGCTCTCACTCATATGGAATCCACTATGCCAGGAGTGTTGAACCTCTTTCAGCCTGAAGGCCAAATTCCATTTAGAGAAGCTCTCAGGGGGTGGATTCCAGCAGTCGGGCCAAAATACCAAAAAAACCTCAGCATATTGTAGCTGAAAGCTCTCACTGCCAGTAACTCAGCCTTGGGCATGGTATTTCAACCTTTCAGAGTGGGGGGGGAAACTGCACAAAAGGTGGGAACCCACCCAACGATCCATGGTTGGGAAAGGGCCGTGGTAAGATGGGGGAACCCCAGAGGGCTGGATTAGGACCTCAGGAGGGGCAGATTTGGCCCCTGGTCCCGAGGTTCTGCTGCACCCCTATCCCATGGATGTGCCACTGTATCATGCAGGGCCTCTTTCCACGTGTTCAGCTGAATGCTCATCAGTTGGTGGTGAGGCCCGCAGACGTAATCGTGCTCTCCTGTCACACTTTCACTGAAACTGGGAGAGGAATGAGTGAATGAAAATTGCCTTGTAAGCCCTTAAATCAGTATAATTTGCCCCTCTCTCTCCCCCTCCCTCTCCTGATAAGATGCATGACTTCCAGAGGTGTGGGGAACCCAGAAATTCGTCTTGTGCACCTTCCCACAGGGCAGCTGCGCAACCTTCCCTTCCTCAGATTGCACAGAAAGTTCAAGTCATTCTACTCCTGCTTGTCTGTAACACAGGAAGGTGCTCTGCTTGTGCCTTCTTAATCACAACACCCCGTTGCCAAGTTTGAAAAATGAGGGAATGTAGAGACAGGCTCTAGGGTTGGACTCGATGGTCTTGTAGGCCCCTTCCAATCCTACTATAATATTCGATTCTTATTGGCTGTTCTACAAAGATTGGGCTCCCTTCACCTGCTCAGTCCTGGAGCTGCTGATCCTATTTATTTAAATCAGAGCCGACCTACTTCCATCTTGTCTGGGCTTACGCTCCCCCGCCCCCAACACTGTTTGCCTGCCAACTATATTTTGCCACACCGTCTTCCAGCTGGTGAAGCACCGGATAATAATGTGAGCAATGAGCACATACGGTGGCTGTGGCAAAATCACTATGCTTGCCATGTGGAGTCTATATTAATGTTTATATATGTTTGCTGTGTTAAGTAGGACCCAGGTAAGTTAGGCTTAATTGGTAGTGAGTGAGTGAAACGTGGGAGGAGCGAGCGTGCGTTCGTGTGTGTGTGTAGACTGAGGTTATAAAAGGCAGGAGGAGACAGTTGGCTAGATAGGGATCGGGTTTGAAGATGGGGAAGACAGGGCCTTAGGGTTTGATGAAGCCACATCTAGATAGAGGGGTTGTGGGACCAGGAGTTAGAAGGGGTACAGTAGGCAGGGTAAGACCAAGAACTGAGTGATTACTTATAAGATATAACATCTCTTGTATTAAATAAACGTTAATTTGTTTTTAAATTATAAAAGCCCACGTCCTGTTCATCTTTCTGTACTACCAATGGTGTTCATATTTCCTGGATACTTCTTCTGGTTGGCTAAAGGGAACCAATTAGGCATATTGGGTGTCTCTTTTACCTGGTGAATTTAGGGGCTGAAGTTTGTGGGACAGTGAGGACAGCTGTCCCAAAGCGAAGGCAGATGGACCTGAGGGAGGGTTACGTCACAGTGGCCATGTTTGACTCCATGTCAGATGTAAGTTTTTAACAAACAATGGATAGGATCCGAATTCCCCCGCTCTCTGCCTCCGCAGAGAGGAGTATAAGGATGTGGAGGACAGGAACAGAGGAATGAGGATGGCTAGGGATGGAGGAAGAAGACTGAGAAGGAAAAAGATGGACTGGTGCAGGAAATCCCCTCCTTCCTGCCCGAGACCGGGTGTGTGAATCTGTAGCAGTGGGGAGCTGCTGTGCATGTGAGCTCTAGAGAAAGTGACTGTAGGAAAGAGGAAGGAATTTGTACTCTTGAGTTTTACCCCCATCCTCTACATGTATGAGTCCCATCCATGTCCTCCCAGGTTGCTGGGGCCCAGTGCCCTCACCAGGCCTGCTGGAGGCAATACCTGCCCTGGGCACTCTCTTTGAGTCGCCGTTCTAAACTGAACACAAGCCAACACTTTAAATACCCCACAGTGCCCCTGACCAATGGAGGCTGTTGGCTCTGTTTTCGGTGGGGCTGTGAATCCATTCTGCGTTTTAGTTAGAACCAGCCAGAACTCTAAAGAAGCTATTCAAGGTGCTGAACTTATTTTGGGGCTAGGGTTCAGCACCTTGCATAGCTCCTTTAGAGTTCTGGCTGGTTCCTACTAAAACCCAGGATTGGTTCACAACCCCACTGAAATCAGAGCCACTGGCCTCCACTGCCCCGATAGCATCCTTCTGGGACATTTGGGGAGATTTAAAATGGCAGTTTGTAGTTATCCGTTGATGCTACCAGGTGAGCATATGTCCAGTAGCACCTTGAAGTAAGAGGGGGGGGGTATCAAAGGACATTTTACTGATGGCCCTGCCTTTCCCCATCTTTGCAGGTACACGAGATCTGGATCATGCGTCTGATCTTTTTTTTATATATATATATATATATATATATATATATATATAAAATAATTCAAAGTCAGGTGTTAGTTGGTCATCCAGTTTTGACTGCCTTCCTGTTGACCAATTCTCATGAAACACACTTCATTGGAAAGCTCTTGACAAGCAGATTCCACAAATAATGGTTTTCACTATAATTCAAAGTTGGAAGTTTATTTATGTCCATAAAGTTTCCCCCCAAAAGAATCAGGCTATCTTCTATAACAATGTATTATAAAGTTTTGTTTTTAATATCAAAAAATATCAAGTATAATTAAACAAACATAATTAATTTCAACTTGGAGCAAAATGAAATATGAACACAAAAACGTCTGTGTATACCTTAATAAACAAGGTGCAGGCCAAAGTACAATGATATGCCAGTAACATACACTCTGTAAACAAATCGTGAAGGGATTAAGAGACGCGGACACTGTGAATGTTTCAATAAACATAGATAGTTAAGTCAAACATTTCATTAGATTTGCCTTTTCTCCGTGAACTGTGTTTGTGGGGAAGCAATTGGTTGTTTTAATTTTAAAAGAAGAAACCCAGAGTTACTCAATTACATCACACAATACATTCCATAATACTTTTATTTGAATTTAAATACTTACTTTATTTTATTGGATAAAATGCCTTTGAGTAATGCTGATTTCTGGTTTACATAATTATAGAAGACATGTCACAATTTAATTTGCAGTGACACTCTGCTTTTACTGCATCTACACGAAGATGACTTTTGTTCATATGTCCAAATAATTGGCCATTATGGAGAACACACATTCCAGCGAGCTATTGCTAAAAGGCACTGACTTTACGTGCTCCAAAACCTTGTCAAGGGTTGGTACAGAGAGTTCCACATTGTTCAGAAAGTAGGTTCCTCAGTGCATGAATTTTAAGTTGTGCTTCTCATGAACGTCACTTTTTTATTATTCTTTATTCACAGAAGCAAACTCTGAATACAATAGCACCTGCAGAACATTTGTTCCATTATCATCACTGCCAAGAGACAACTGGTGCTGTGAGATCATGGCTTCAGGATAAAATTCTAAAATGGAGGCATTTTTATAGTGCAGATCATCTATGGGGAGAAGGCATTTTCATGCTCTTTTCCTGGAGTGAGGCAGGGGAGGCTGGTGGCACCAAGTTTGGCGGGGCTGTGCTTCCATTCTGGGGTTTAGTTAGAACTAGCCAGAAGGCTAAAGGGACTGTTTAAGGTGCTGGACCATATCCCCACAATGACCCCAGTGCCTTGGATAGCTAAAGGAGCTATTTTAGCCTTCTGGCTTGTTCTAACTAAAACCCAGAATGGAATTACCGCCCCACCACAATTATTTATTTATTTATTATTAAATTTATTAATCACCCATCTGGCCGGTCACCCAGCCACTCTGGCCGATGTACAGTGTATAATAAAACAGTTTAAAACAATAAAATTCTACAATAAAAACGTTTTCTAAAATACCCTAACCCACCCCAAATGCCTGCCTGAACAACCACGTTTTTAATGCACGACGGAAGCTCATTAAAGACGGGGCATGGCGGAGTTCCCTAGGGAGGGAGTTCCACAGAGTGGGGGCCACCACAGAAAAGGCCCTCTCCCTCGTCCCCACCAGTCTAGCTGTCCTGGCTGATGGGACAGAGAAGGCCATCCGAGGCTGATCTTGTTAAGCGGCCTGTCTGGTGTTGCTGGAGGCGCTCCTTAAGATAGGCTGGGCCGGAACCATATAGGGTTTTAAAGGTCAAAACCAACACCTTGAATTTGGCCCGGAAAACAACTGGTAACCAGTGCAACTCCTTCAGCACTGGAGTGATGTGATCTCACCGGCGGCTGCCTTTAATCAGGCGAGCCGCCGCGTTCTGTACCAGCTGCAGCTTCCAAACTGTCTTCAAGGGTAACCCCACGTAGAGCGCATTACAGTAGTCTAAACGAGAGGAGACCAGGGCATGTACTACCGATGGGAGCAGATGGTCAGGAAGGAAGGGGCGCAGCCGCCGTATCAGATGGAGTTGATACAGCGCTGTCCAGCTCACAGCTGACACCTGAGCCTCCATGGACAGCTGGGAGTCCAAAATGACCCCCAGGCTGCGGACCTGGTCTTTCAAGGGTAGCCGTACCCCATTCAACACCAGGTCAACATCCCCCAGCCTCCTCTTGTCTCCCACCAAAAGTACCTCGGTCTTGTCAGGGTTCAGCTTCAGCTTATTCCTCCCCATCCAGCCACTCACCGTCTCCAGACATTTGGACAGGGATTCTACGGCCAACCTTGGTGAAGATGTGAACGAGAGGTAGAGCTGCGTGTCATCCGCATATTGATGACACCGCACCCCAAACCTCCTGATGATAGCTCCCAGCAGCTTCACATAGATGCGGTGCCACCTGGTGTTGGTGGCACCGCCACCCCCACCAACACCAGGCTTTCACATAGATAACATTGGAGTTACCCGCTCCTTCTGGAGTGAAGGTAGGTTTGACACCCAAGGATAGTCATTTGCCAAACAGCTAATTAAAAACTAATTTACAGCGGAATCCTATGCATGTTTAGACAGAAAAAAGTCCTACGATTTGCAATGTTCCCCACCCAGCATGGCTGGGTGGGGAATGCTGAGAGCTGTAGGACTTTTTCTGTCTAAACAAGCATAGGATTCTGCCTTTAGATGGCTTTAATATGATTCAACAAATATATAGAGGATGGGTGGCGAATGGGTGGCCCTCCAAATGTTGCTGAACTACAACTCCCAGCATCCCTCACCACTGGCTGTGCTTGCTGGGGCTGATGGAAGTTGCAGTCCAGCAACATCTGGACGGCCACACAGTCCCCACCCCTGATACAGAGGACAGCTGTCTATGGGCCTATTAGACAAGGTAGCTAAATAGAAGTTCCTAGTCCAGAGGCAGTATAACTCGTGACCAGGGTACACAGCAGACTGCCTTCCCTGATATACACCCAGCCAACCTTTAGGATCCTCAGAGGAGGCCTTGCTGGCCATTCCTTGACCAACAGATTGTCACCATGTGGCATCTCAAAAGCGGAGCTTTCTCAGTAGTGGTGGCCGCCGTCTGGAACTCCCTCCTGTGGCTCAGGAGGCAGAAAATGTGGTCTGTTTTAAATGCCTCCTGAAAATCTACAAGAGTTCCGCCTTGTAACTGATTATCATGACACTGCTCCATTTCGTTGTGTCTTGTTATTTATTCATCTTTGTCACTGAAGCTGCAATTGTTTAACTGTATTTTAACAGTGATTTTTAATATTTTAGTGATTTTATTGTAGTAAGCGGTATACAGTACCTGATCCGATTTGTATGTATCCTTCCTCCTTGCTTATTGGGATAAAATGGTGACAGTAAAGTCTGCAAATTGTTGGCAGCTGCCATTAAAATAACATTTACTACGGTGCCCTGAGTCTTAATTCTTCTTATAAACTTTAGCTTGGCAATTTTATGTGCTCAGCTAAATATTTATATATAAATGTTTTATATTTGATGAATTTTTATAATTTTTAGTTTGTTTTATTTGTTCGGTTGTGTTTTATGTATGATGCATTAATTGCAATGGCCTGTGGCTGATGCAAATAAGTATATATATTAAAACATCCTCTGAAAAACAGGTACTGGTGGCAAATAACGGAGAGGAAGGGCCTTCACACCTAATTTGTAACCTTCCAAGACACATATGGCTCACCACAGTTGCAACAGAATCCTGCTGGTCAAGCCCAGCAGAACTCATCTGCTCTTCTGCTGCACAGGCAGCTAGACAGAGAAGACAGACATGGCTGGGGAAGGGAGCAGATTGTTCTGGGAAGTCTGTTGCCCTCTGTTCTGATTTCCCCTGATGTAATGTGACTCACCCAGCTGGGCTCCCATGACTGTGGCTCCTCTTTCTTGCCCTGACCTTGGCTCCAAGCATGAGCATGTCCTAGGAGGAACAGCATGAGCAATGGGTGCGCCAAGTAATAGCAGAAGGGCAGGGAGGGAGAAAACACATCCCTGGGTCTCCAGCATGGTTGGAGACCATAGGCACCAATGTGGAGGGTCCATGAGACCATGGAGGCACCAGTGTACCTGCAGACACCTCTCTTGGCCCTGCCCCTGCTGGGTTTTATTTTATTTCTTAAGGTTTTTTAAAAGTCAAAACAAAACTGGGAGGCTGGCATGCAGCAAAGGGAAGGGCTGTTTTCCAGCATCTTCTTCATTTGGGTTCAAAAGCGTAGTTTTGTGTGTTGAAGCTGAGCCCCCACCTCTGCCTTGTATCTGGGCAAACCCTGTTGTTTTAGTCTCACCCGTTTGTATAGGGCTCTGTAAGCACATTCAGCTAAACTCGCTGACAGAGCCCTATACAAACCTACATGTTCAATGTGCAAAGTTCTACACAGAAGCCAGACATGCGGGGACTTTGGGGGCAAGGATTACGTGTGAGCTCACGTCCCCTTGCACTGTTTAGCCATACACACAAGCAGGTGAACCCCTGAATAGGGCTATAATCTGTTGCTTTTCTTGCTGGCTGACAGCCACTAGAGTTGCATAGAGGGAACTTTGGGGGAAAAGAAAATGGGATGCTGCACCTGCACAGCCACCAAAAAATACAAATGGCAGTGTTGAAGAAAATCAAAAAGGGGGTGAGAGATATTGCACCCCCCTGTCAGTCCCCAGCCCATGCCTAATTCAAGCCAAAGCGTCAGGTTTTTAAAACCTTCAGCCCAGCACTAGAATGCATGTGCTGGGTCATTCCATAGGAAACCTAAAGAGAGATCTAATATGACAGTGTGGAAAGCATCTCTCATGCAGTGCTTTCGAAAACACAGATTATCTTTTCCTTTTGTATGAAAGCAGGGGCAATGTGTACAGGGCAACATGATTGCTGGGCCTTCAGGGTGCTGGATAAAATTTCTTCACAGGCCACGTCTTACTCAGGAGCCACTAACTGGCCATCCCTGACAAAGATAAAGAGGACAGCTTTCCATTGCAATGTTCCTCACCTGTTTTCATAAGAAATGGCAAAGGTATGCCAAGCCAGGATGGGCAGACAGCTGAGATGGATGCTTTTGTCTTGTCTTTTACCCAGTGAAATCTCCCCACTTGTCAGGATTTTCCAGGGTGTGGTGAATCACAACCTAGACATGTATCAGAGCAATCAAAAAAACCACTTCCACCTTCCAAAAGATCTGCATTTCTGACTCGACCCTGACTGGCTGTCTTCACTGCAGCTTCTTTGCACTGTGCAGAAAAAGAAAACAAACAAGGAAGGCCCTTCACTGGGCTTTGAATGATTTCTGAGGGCCAGTTTGAAGCAGCTGTTTGTTACAAGTTGCGTTTTTTGTGAGACACATTCCCTTTCCAGCTGGTGGTTTGTCATACAGTGATCCAGATTTCCATGGATAAACTCATTATTCATAAATATTTGCCAAACTATGCGGTTGAATTATTTTGCCAGGCAAAGCAGTGCTCAGTTAGCTAGACACTCAGCTGGTTGCTTTTTTCAGTTTTGTACTTTCTGCTTCCTTTGCTAAAGAATATATCTCTGTAAACAGGAGATGAATATTTGGGACATATTTTGATACTGCCCATCTTCAGCTCCATCCTTTGCTACTGGGGATGGACAAATCTGTCAGTTTCAATTTTTCTCATTTTCTCAGTTTTCCAATGTTATGTTCTGTTCATCCTGAACTTTTAGATTTTTTTGAAGTCTTAAATTGGGTCAGTCCCAAATTTTGAGATTTTTTTAAAGTTTATTTGAAAATATGTATCCATTTTTGTGCACATCTTTCCTAGTGCATGTATTTTGACTAATACACACATTTTTGCAAGCAATTTTTCTAATATTATGCATTTGTAATGCATAATATTTGTAATAGTATGCTAGTTATTTTCACTAGCATACAAATTTTGGGGTGCTTTTCCCCATAATATATGCATTTGTGAACACATGTTTTGACTGGAGATCTCCACTGCAAAATTCAGAGAAGTGCGAGTTTTGAAGGATAGCTGAGTTTGAGTTCAAGTATTGCAGGGGTGTAGAACCTCAGCCCAGGGGGCCAAATCTAACTTGCCTGTGGTCCCAATCCACCCTTCTAGGGTTCCTCGAATGGCCATGCCCCCTTTGCCTGCACTACCCCCTTTCCTATGACCACCAATTGTTTGGTGGTTTCCTGACTTTTGTGCAGTTTTTTCCCCACTCTGAAAGGTTGAAATACCTCTCCTAAGGCTTAGGTACTGACAATAAGAGCTTTAAATTAAAATATGGTGGCATTTTTGGCCCCACCCCTCTGCCTTTGGTCCTGCCCCTTTTGCCTTTGGTCCTGCCCACCGGGGCCAGCCTTAGGAGTGGGTGAGCCGGGCAATTGCCCAGGGTGCCGAGATGAGGCGGGCGCCAAGCTGAGCTCAGTGGCTGTATTTTTTTAATGTACCGTCTGCAGTGAGCTAGGATGGCAAAAAGCAAGTGTCTGTAACTTTTATTTCAAGGTTGTACAGGTTGTTTGGGTACTAAGTACAAAAATGATCTTCCTTCAATTAGCTTTAAAGTATGTTTCTTGTTCAGTTTCCACTTTGGTCTCATTCGTGCTCGGTAAAAATTAGTGGAACACAGCTTTACTTTGAGGCAACATTACTGAGCACTTAGCACTTCAGATACTGTAAACATTATAAGCACTATATGAACAATAATAAAATAAAGCCATAAGCTGTACGACGTCCGCTGGAAGCACATCTGTCATTCTGCTTGATCCCAGGGCAAGGAGGAGCTGCAGGCAAGAATTCTCAGATGTAGGGCTCCTTCACAGGGAGCTATTGAGATTGCTCACTCATGGAAGTTTGTGGGTCCTTTTCATGACGTCATCACCCTCCAGGGCACATCCAGAGATATTTCCTGGTTATTCCATCTCAAAAAGAACTGGAATGAATGAACTATCTTTTTAAGTCGGAATGTTCTGCGATTAAAACAGCCACTAGATGGCACTGTTTCATTGAGTTCTATGGAAACTTGAAAATAAAAACCTTGAAAAATAAAATCACGTGGTCATTGTCTGGGAGCCCACGGTAAACGTGGAAAGGCTCCAGAACAGGAGGACTGTGGGGGGTTTCTTTAGTGTAAAGGCAGTCGTAGTCTGTGTATACAATAATTCTTGCATGTGGCCCCAGCTTTGTACACATGGGTCCTTGTAGGGGGTAGCAGCAGGTCCCCCAACATCACACCAGCACTAGGCCCCATAAACCTTCTGGGTGGCTCTGGGTGCTCTGCAAAGCTGACCGGGGGGGGGGGGGGCACCAAAGGCACTCCTTGCCCAGGGCTCTATTTATCCCAGGGCTGGCCCCATTGCCCACCACTGGAAAGCATCCCCCAAAAGCTTCTCTGAAATGGAATTTGACCCTTGGTCTGAAAGAGGTTCAACAACCCTGGTATATTGGTTTGAAAGTGCAAAATTAGTCAACTTGGCAGGAAACTTCCCACAGCAAACTAATTTCTCCACCATTCCCATCCCCAAAGGTACCACATCTCAGAGCCCATTCTTAGGCTTACAAAATAATCTACAGAGTGCCTAGAATTGTTCAAAAATACTCAGAAATAAGTCCAACTGACTTCAATGGGATTACTTGGAAATAGGTCCCATTGAACTTGATGGAACTTACTTCTGAGAAAACAGAAAGTTATATGTTTTTATAACATAAATATAAAGTTATCTTTATGTCATAAAGATATATCCAGTTTGTGTGTCAGCTGGCAGCTCTGTGCTTGTTACCTGTTATTTGAATTAGTTTTACATTCAGTAGAACGCTGTTCATCTAATGAGGTGGTTGGTAGGTTAACAGGGATGGTTGCAGCCACCTAGGGGTGGCACAAAAGAACTGGACTTGGAAGTGTCACTTGCAAAATGACAAATTCATTCACAAAATGAATATGTGTTAGCAAATTCCATAGTAGACCTATCCAGCTTCAGTGGTCTGTAAGGCCTTCCTTTTCCAGGGTTTTTCCCACAGAGCCAGTCTGAGTGGCAACAATTCCAGAGCTGGCCTTGTTTCCAAACTGCTAACAAAGATCTTCTGCTTCACCTCTCTGAATCCCCGGCCTTCACACACCTGTTGCAAGGCTGTTGTCCGTCCGTCCGTCTGTCTGTCCATCCATTCTTTCCTTCCTTCCTTCCTTCCTTCCTTCCTTCCTTCCTTCCTTCCTCACTCTCTCCTTTCCCTCCTTGGTCACAGGAAGACAACCCTCCTCCCTAGGTCAGAGAAGATACAGGTCAAAGCAGGGGCCATCAGGAAAGGTTGTCCCAAGATGCCACAGGCCCACTGTTCATCCAAATGCACATAGAACGGGGTGCAGGCTTGCTATTGCCCCCGCCCCTACACATTGCCTATTCAAGGATCCCCCAGTTGCATGGAGAGTGTACATGGCACATACTTTGTATATGTATAGGCTCTGCCACACATTTATGCTGAACACGTGTAAGCGCATGGGTAGCAGCAGGAAACTCATGCAGTCCTGCTTCCCCTTCAGTGTGTGTTCAGACTGACATCTGAATAGTGCTAATGACTCAACCCGCAAGCAAGCCCCAAAAGAGTAATGCAGAACCAGTTTTCTGAACGTTTCCCTCCCCCGTCCCCAGCTACAATGCTATACAGCAGCCTTTCCCAAACCACTGCTCTCCAGATGGTTTGGACTACAACTTCAATAATCCCTCCTCATTAGTCATGCTGGTTGGGGCTGATGGGAGTTGTAGTCCCAAACATCTGGCAGGCATCAGGTTGTGGAAGGCTCCTGTACAGAATAGTCAAGTGTAAGAATAAGGGTTCATTGTCACCATCAATTCTTCTGAAGCAAAAGAAAGAAACCAGCTTTCTCCCCCTCCTTTCCTTTCCTTTCCTTTTTTCTTGGAGCTAGGATGAGCCAAACATCAACAAATGTGGGCTGCCTTGGCAACACAAGCTGGTGGTTATGAACAGGAAGGAAGCACAATTAGACTAGCCAAAAAAACTTCCATAGGGTGATTCACACCAAGGTTCATCCTGGAGCAGGCACACATCTGCACTGAACAGAGCACAAAGGAGTTCATGTTTGGATTACTAGATGCCCTGGAAATCAGGCAAAGAGGGCATGGGGAGTTCAAACATCAGACTGCTGCCAGTTAAGAGTAGGGCAGCCTTCCCCCACCTGGTGCCCTCCAAATCTACTGGACTACAACTCCCAGCAGCATAGCTGGTTGGGGGATTCTGGGAGTTGTAGGACATTTTTCTGTCTAAACATGCATACGATTGTGCCTTAACAAAGTGTTAAAATGAATAACTTGCTCCCCAGACTCAAAATTGGATTGTTCTGTGTTTGTCTGCTATTTAGTTATTTATTAAATATTTCTAACCTGCCCTATATCAATTGATCTCAGGGCAGGGTACAATAATGAAAACAATTTCAATATAAAACCAATCCAGGAATGTTTCCTGATCGGTTTAATGAATGACTGAATTGAGCACAAAAGCCAGGAATTGCTAAATACCGTTTGCATGTCAGCTGTCAATTGTGGAACAGTACTGTGCATTAGCTGCCAAGTAAACTACTGGGGATGGCTGCATGTCAATGCCAAATGCAATCAAGTACTAATCACTACTGCATGTTGCCTGCAAATATTAAATGCTACTTCTTGCAAGCAATCAAGCACTGTCCTTTGAATATAAAGACAGAAGATCTGGTGAATATTCAGCATCAAGATTTGTAATGAGGAGTTTGGGAAGGCATATTCAGTTCATTTCATCTGTACTTTTGACTGGTTTTTCTTAAATGGATGTATTGGAAGCCTGGAGCCGTGCTTTTAAAGCACTGCATCTCCTTGGAAGCTTATCAGAGGTTCCTCAGTGAGATTACCGGTTATGGTAGACAAGCTTCCATGAAAGATCATCTTCTCTCGCTGTAGATCTCACATTATGATGTACAGTTGCACTGTTCTGGGCAGTGGTGTAGCAGAGTCAGGGCTCACGGGGGCACTGTGCTGGCCCTTTTTGATGAGCGGGGACACTGATGTCATCTGCCACCCCCCTCAGACTTCCCTGTTCCCTCTGAGCTTAGCTGCAATCTTCACAGTAGCTGGAGGGGAAATGGATTTTCTGAGCAATAATATATTTCTCCCTGTTGTAATGCAAAGTATTTTGAGGTGGTTTGGTCTGGAATGGGCAATTAAGAGTCATTAGCTTTACAAAAGACCTGCTCCTGGTGGAGATAAAACTGCTAGAACTGGCTTGTTGATATGGATCAATACAGCTGCCTGCAATTTTGGACCTCAGTGGGCCGCGGTGGCTAAGGGGCCGCGGTGGCTTAGTAGTTAAGACGCTGAACTGCAGACCGGAAGGTCGGCAGGACAGCAGTTCGAGACCCGAGTGCCGCGTGACGGAGTGAGCTCCCGTCTTCAGTCCCAGCTCCTGCCAACCTAGCAGTTCGAAAGCAAGAAATTGCAAGTAGATAAATAGGTACCGCCTCGGCGGGAAAGGTAACAGCGTTCCGTGCACCTTGGTGTTCAGTCATGCCGGCCACATGACCACGGAAGCGTCTTCGGACAGCGCTGGCTCTTCGGCTTAGAAACGGGGATGAGCACCGCACCCTAGAGTCGGATACGACTGGTTGGGGACACCTTTGCCTTTGGGGGGAGGAACATTCCATAATTGGGGGCGCCACCACTGAGAAGTCCCTCTTCCTTGTTGCCACCTTTTGAGCCTCCCTCCGAGGAGGCACTTGGAGGAAGGCCTCTGATGCTGACCATAGTGTCTGGATAGATTCAGGTCGGGAGAGCTGCTCCATCAAGTATTGTGGTCCCAAGCCAATGATGTGATGGATGTAAAAGTTCCATGACCATGGTCATTTACTGTCTTACCATCCACATGCCCATAAATGGAGGCAAGCATTTTGAGAACCCTCAAGGGTTTCTGACATGGGGGTGGAACTGCAATCCAATTTTTATTTCCAGTTCAAGAGAGGGAGTCATACGCTTTCAAGAATGAATGGCAAGTCTGTTAGAAGCCTGCATCCCAGTGGGAAGTGTAACTGAAGGGACACGTTGTCACTGTGAGGTTCCATGGGCTGCCATCTTGTTGTGATGGTACTCGGAGTATCATTTCCAGTTACATTCCTACTCAGCAGCTGTTTCTGGGTCCCCCCTTTTTTTTTTGTGGACACAGCAAATGGACATTAACACTCATTGGGTTACTAAAGCTGGGTGTTCCCGAGGCCATTTGGCTCTGTATGCTCATAACTTCCTCATAGCTCTGTGCGGAGTGGGATGAAGTCACGCCGCTACAGTTTTATAGTGTCATAATTTCGTCGGCAATAAAGTGGCCATTCTTCAATAAAATAGTGCATGATAAGACTCACCACGGCACAATAGCTGTTTTGTGGAGCCAATCACTTCACCATTGCTCAGGGGTGAGGTAAAAAATATAAGAGTGGAGGGGAGACAAGAGCCACAAATAGCCCTCACATCTAATTTCCTTTGGAATGCTGCCCTACAGGGCACAAGTATCACACAGACTGGAGGAGCTGTTCTCCTCTGACCTATTACTTTGCACTGTTTGCCTGGCATGTTCAGCTGGGAACTGAAAGTGTTGTTATAGCTTCATTGAGCCTATGACCCCCTTGGGCAAAGATTCTCTCAGCAATGGCCAGAAAAAGCAGCATTTATTATCTGGACACTGGCATTGTTCCGCTAACAGAAAGTGCCAGTATGGGGTAGTGTTTACAGTGTTGGGCTGGGACTTGGGAGATCCAGGTTCTAGTCCCCACTCGGCCATGAAGCTCGCTGGGTGACTTTGGGCCAGTCACTGGCTCTCAGCCTAACCTACCTCATAGGGTTGTTGTGAGGAGAAAATGGAGAGGAGGAGGATTGTGTATGCCACCTTGGGCTCTTCAGAAGAAAAGGTAGGATATAAATGTAACAGATAAACAAACAAACAACATACACAAAAACAGGGCCAGCCCTGCCATGCAACAGGGTGAAGTGACCTGCTTCAGATGGTACCTTGTGGTGGTGGGGATAGATGAAGGCACAAATTGGTGTCTGAGTGGTGCGTTTTAAAGTATTGGCATGGTGGGGTCGTGGAAGGGGGGCATTTGGGCAGCAAAACATCTTGGACTGGCACCACTCTAACAATTCCCTGGTGCATACAGAAGCCAACAGGTCAACTTTTTCCCCATCACCAGTAGGGGTGGACGACTCTATTTCCAGGCCATTTGTAAGTTTGTTCTGTCCCATTTCCAAATTAATGTGGAAAGAAACAGAAAACTCAGCACAGAACTGTGAATATAAAGAAGCATTCAGATAATATTTTGGAACATATTTTCTCCCCAAATATGCATTTTAAAATGTATATGAACATATTAATGAGCATACTTTGTCCCAAACTATGCATTTTAAAATGCAGTTTGGTACACTGAGCCTAGAACTGCATCGCAGAATTTGGAGAAGTGCAAAATCTGAACGAAAATCATGTTCCGATCAGCACATTGATCCAAGTAGTGTGGATCAGGTCAGTTTGCACTGGAATTCAGAAAGATCAGATTTCTCAAGCACTACATCTATGAGCTTGGGAAAGCTTCAGCTGTTGATTTCAGCCTATCTTGTAACTGTTCCTTGCATACTGCCTCTGTCTAGAAAAAAATATAGGAGCCCTTGGCTGATCCACCTGCACTGCACAGCAGTGTATCAGGGTTGTTCTACTTCTAAAAAATAAAATGTGAAGGGGGCCATCAGGCATAGTAAGGTCCCAAAACCGCTTTGGGCCCCCTGCAATTCAAGCACTGGTTGTGTGGATAAAACTGGTGAGTGATGACATTGCAACATGTCTTACGGTGCTAATTCGTGCATTGCACGTAAGTTTTGTATTGTATAATATCTTCAAATACCAATAAAGAGAGATTTATTATTGTAAACTGGGTGCTCCTTTGCTATAGACTAATGTGCTATAGAAATGTTTTGTGATAGGGATACAGGTTGGGCTGAATCACTCTCTGAGCTGAATCACTTTTGGAATGGAATTGACTTTCATCCTCTGGAGAGCTAAGCCAAAGTTGCGTCAAGTACTGAAAGTGAAACGGATAGTTTAAATCATACAACACCCCCCACCCTCAGATGTGAATGGCTCTTAATACATTTTCAGTTCCTGAGAAATGCAAAATGAAAAGGGACACGCTGAGGGATTTTAAAATTAGGTTAACTATATCCTTTCGTTTATTAGCCCCAACATGATTAAATGTATTCATCAGTGATCTGGAGGAAGGCAAAAAAAAAAAAAAAAATCACTGCTGGCCACTGCAGATCAGCAGCAGATAATAAAAAGGTTGGTGCATGAAATGATAATAAGCCCATGCATCAAAGCAGCTGGCCTGCCTGTGTAGCTTTCCACTTTGAAAGGCTGTGTGTTCCAACACAGCCAAAATACAAGGGATCATATTTTACACCAGGCAACAACATGGGATATCTTGGACTGCAGTAAATCTGAAAAAGAATAAGAGATGGGCTCACCTGTTGCACAGAAGTAGGGAAAGCAATACGTGCCATTAGAAATATGGTACCTTGGCCAAGGATGCTATTTATGATCTTAATGAATCATAAATAATTATTCAGAGAAAGTAGGTTGGCCCAGATGTTCTGTGGCAAGGCTGATCAGTAGTAAGCAAAAGGACGGAGTCCTCCGTCAACTATAGTGCTCCAAGATATTTTTTTTTCTAGGTAGTATCTACTGCATGAGGCAGGATAGGCAAAGTTATGTATCCCAAATAAATAAGACTTCTACATCAAGAAAAGCTGAATTATGTATATTGGGTTGGATTCAAATTTACACTGCATCAACTGCGCTGATGGAAGTGGACTTCCACACACCCTCCTTCCCACACAGCCCCTCCAGCCTCCTAAAAACGTGATGCAGAGTGTCAGGAGACCCTGCTGAATGGAGTAAGCTGGCAAGAGGATTCCCCAAACATTGCGCAGAAGGACCTTCCTCTTGTGGAAGGCAGTTCCTGGCTTCAGCCATTATTTGAATTAAGCAATGGTTACTTTGCATATTTTATTCTGTTTCGCTTCTCATTGGGAGGGAGAGCAGGAAACTTAGAGCTATGGAGGAAGCTGAAACTAGAGCTGTGCACAAGTGGCCTCTCAAACTTCTCCACCCTATTTGTGGGCAGAGAAATTGGGGAAAGAATTTCACCAAATTTCTCCAGGGGGAGGAGAAATTCTTCACAGGTCCTCACAGACAGGGCTCCCCATTGACAGGGGTTGTTGCACACTTTCTTTCTTTCTTTGTCCATAAGGGATTTGGGGGGGGACTGAACCAACATCAACTGTGTTGGTAGGCTGGTCCCCATTTTGCGTCCTCCACAATACAAGTGTGAGCGAGGCAGTGTTGTGTCTAGTTCCTTAAGTTTTCTTCCCCCATGAAAGAGGCTTCCATTGTTCTCCCTCATCCTCAGGGTTCTTTATAATTTATTTTTGTGGTATTTTTGAGCTTACGTAATTATTGCTAGTCTTCCAGGCTGCCTGCACTTCCAGAGCTGAAAAGACCCTGTGGGAGGAATTACTTCATGATCTTTTTAAGTGAAGTATAGGAAGCTGAGGAGGCTACAGGCTACCAGAGAGATTATCATACAATGAAAGACAGAGCACTCTCACACACTCCTTGGCCACCTTCTAAGTAAGGTAGGCACAAGAACCTCAAACCCAACCCATGAGAATTTCTCCAAAATTTCTTCAGCACTGAATTTCTTCTCAAAAGCAATTTCTTTTCTATCAAATGGAAGGAGAATGGTTGAAAAAAATGTGGGAGAAATTTTTGGCACAGCACTAGCTGAAACCCTGTTCCTGACCCTGGCCACTTAAAATATCCCTCTTCCTCCAACCATGGCTTCCTAAATTTCACATATTAAGTCACTAGGGTGCAATCTTATGCATGTTTTGACAGGAAAAAAAACCTACAACTCCTAGCATGCCCCAGCCACCCATGGGAGTTGTAGGATTTCTGTCTAAAGAGGCATAGGATTGTGCCCTGAATCATGTCAATCCTCCAAGGAGCTCAGAATGGCATGCATGGGAGCTATCTCATGTTATCCTCAGGGGAACCCTGTGATTCAGGGTAGGCTGTGCAATAAGAGCAGGCCCGTGATCACCCAGCAAGCTTCTTGGTGGAGTAGGGATTTGAACTCAGCTCTCTCTGCTCCAAGTCCAACACACTTTCCAATACGTTACCCTGGTTCTTCATGCACTGCTTCCCACACTTCCACATCTATCTTTTCAGCCTTAAGGGCTACGAGGCTGTTGTTTGCAAAGCTTGCAAAATCAGGATGTCTTTTGAGGCCTGATTTAGGCTGCTTCAATAGGCATTCATTTTACTGTGGTTCCCTTGTTTTAATAAATTGCATGGAGAATGTGCCGCTTGTGATCCATTAGATATTAAAACACACCGTATTTCATAGGACCAAATTTGTTTGCCCTCTTTTTTGTTTAAAAGAAAAGAAGTTTACCAAAACATAAATTAGCATATCCTGGTTCTTGGCATTCCCAGTCTAGTTCCCGTTTCTGATTAACAATAACAAAATAGAGTTGTCAAGACAATGTTTTATTGTTATGATTATGATTGGGATGAAGCCAGTGTTTCTATGTTGCTCAGTATGTATATATGTGTGAAGTGTGTTTATACATCGGAGTGTATGTGTTTTGCTGTGATACAGGAGTTACCCAAGCTGTTGCTTGGGTAACTGGCAAACAAACAGCCCAAAGTTTTATTGTGTCAGGAGACAATATTGTTTATTTGTTATGTTAGGTTTCCCTGATAGCAAAACCATTGTTCTGTAATCTATTTCATGATATTTGTCTATTTCCTATTTCACATATGACATTATATGCAGTTGACACAAACTTGGGTGGGATAGCTAATGCCCTGGAAGACAGAAACAAAATTCAAAGTGATTTTGATAGGCTGGAGTGCTGAGCTGAATACAACAGAATTAATTTTAATAGGGATAAATGCCAATTTCTGCACCTAGGAAAAAGAAACCAAATGCACAGTTACAAGATGGGCGATACTTGGCTCAACAATACTACAAGCGAGAAGGAACTTGGAATTGTTGTAGATCACAAAATGAATATGAGCCAACAATTGTGATGTGGCTGCAAAAAAGGCAAATGCTACTTTGGGCTGCATTAATAGACGTATAGCTTCCAAATCACATTAAGTACTTGTTCCCCACTGCTCAGCACTACTTAGGCCTCATCTTGAGTACTGTGTCCAGTTCGGGGCGCCACACTTTAAGAAGGATGCAGACAAAATGGGAAAAGTTCAGAGGGCAATGATCAGGGGACTGGAAGCAAAGCCCTATGAGGAGAGACTGAAAGAACTGGGCATGTTTAGCTTTGAGAAGAGAAGACTGACGGGAGATATGATAGCACTCTTCAAGTACTTGAAAGGTTGTCACAGAGGGGACGGCCAGGATTTCTTCTCTATCATCCCAGAGGGCAGGACACAGAATAATGGGTTCAAGTTTCAGGAAGCCAGATTCCAGCTGAACATCAGGAAAAACTTCCTGTTAGAGCAATATGACAATGGAACCAGTTACCTATGGAGGTGATGGGCTCTCCCACACTGGAAGCATTCAAGATGAAGCTGGATAGCCATCTGCCAGGGAGGCTCTGACTTGGATTCCTGCCATGAGCAGGGGGTTGGACTCAATGGTCTTATAGGCCCCTTCCAACCCTGCTATTCTATGATTCTGTGATATGAACCAATGCACTGAAGGGACAAGCACTATTAGGGGACTTATTATCAATTGAGTCACAAGACAGAAGAAAGCTGCAAGAGCAATTTAAACAACTTTGTACATTTAAAAAGCACACCTCTGCCAGGAAATAGGTTACTGAGTACAATGTACAAAGAGACCATCTGCAGAAAGGGAATTTATCAAAAGTGTTCCTGTTTCCTCTTATGTTTGAGTTAACTCAGACATAATTGATTTAGCAATTACTCATAACAGGCTATAATAATATCAAGAACCCCAGACAAGTTAGAGCCCTGGTTATGGTGTAATGCTAATGGTACCCTGCGTGAACAGCAAGCCATTTGTGTTATTCGTCATTTTATCTTTCTTTTTCTTCAATGCATGAAATGCACTACAACTCAAGAACTTGTTAAGAAGATAAAGCTCTAGCTAGTTAAGTATCCTGTTTCCCACAGTGGCCAGCCAGCCCCAGGGCTGGCTCAAGATGTTTTGCTGCCTTAGGTGAAAGGCAAGATGCCCCCCCCCATCCCCCATGTACAGAACCTGACTGGACGGGCAGTGGAATCCCATCTTAACACTGGGGATGGAACAATATATTCTACAACACCAGAGGGCAGTAAGCTTTGCTTACCAGGGCAGGCCTTGGGTCACAGATAGCGCTGTCCTCCAACTCCTTGCTGCCACTGTGCGCCCCACAGCAGCTGCCGCATGAGGCAGTCACCTCACTTTGCCTTATGGTAGGGCTAGCCCTGAATAGCCCTTCTCTGTTGTTATGCGCTCCACCCCCTCAACTGCATTGTCATACTGTCTCTGAACAAGGAGGTTCCACATGTCCATCATGATTAACAGGCCATTGATAGACCTATGTTCGATGAATATGTCCCATCCCCTTTAAAGGCATCTACAGAGGAGCCAACAAGTTTGAGGGCTCCCAGAGCAAATTGTCTTCCAGACCCCCATTTCCCCAGGCCGCTCCCCCAATCATTCTGCCTGTCCTGCTGCTGCTCTGATTTAAAAAAAACAAAAACTGGAGGCAGCGCAGTGGGGGTTGGTGGCTTTGCTTTCAGTGAGGCTGTGAATCCTGGGTTTCAGTCAGAACCAGCCAGAACTCTAAAGGAACACTCTTTTCTATCTCCTCTTCCTGTCTCTGTTGGTTGGGCTGTTGCCTGCCTGCCTGCCTGCCTGCAAAGTAAAGTGCTGTGTGTCTGTCGGTCCAGGCTGCAGCCGCATCCCATTTTAATTTAATCTCCCCAAATTTGAGAATGTCAGGGAGCTGAACCAATCAGACACTGTCTCAGACACCAGTACCCTCAGTGGCCACACACACACACATGCAGTGCCTGAGTCAGCTTGCTTCCACTTTTACACTTTGGGGAATACTGATTTAAAATGACATGCCCCTCTTGTCTTAAAGGGCCAGCACAGCATTATCCCTTACAGTGCACGCTGGCCCCGGACCTGTGCCCTGCGGTCCAGCCTTAGTGGTACCACTGGGTATCTAAGCTGCCCAAGGCTCTGGACTGACCTTGACAGATAGACAGATGGAACTTGAATCATCTTGCCCAGTTTACATGATTATTCTTTTGTGACTGAAGGCTGCTTCACATAAGAACACTTTCCTATACAGAAGCTGGAGCATATAGGACCACCTGTTCGCGTGGCAACCTGACTGGGTTTTAAGATCTGCTCCAGAGGGCTAGTTTTCTGTGCCATCATCACAACTGGTCAAGAGAGTGAGTATGAGAGATGGGGCTTTTTTGGTGGGGGTGCTGAGGTTTTGGGATAACTTTCCCTGTGAAGACTCACCCAGATCCCTCTCTGTTTACTTTCAGACACAAACTGAAAACAGTTTTATTCAAACAGCCATTTAATATCTAGGTCTGCTGGTGTGTGTGTGTGTGTGTGTGTGTGTGTAATGATTTTACTCACTGCTTTTCATGGTTTTTAATTCTGTCGCTTTTAATCTTGTATATTTATTTTCTAACATATTAGTTTCCCCCATTTTTGTAAACTAATTTGGGTATTTCATTAATTCATTCATTTGCTACATTTCTATACAGCCCAATAGCCCAGCTTCTCTGGGCAGTTTACAAAGATTAAAACCCAAAATATAATATAGTAATGTAATGTTAAACAATTTACATACAAAAATATAAAACAATTTTACACAATCAACAATAAAAGTCCCAGGACTGTAAAAACCTTATCATATGCTGTCAAATGCCTAGGAGTAAGAAAAGTCTTAACCTGGCACTGAAAAGACAGCAGGGAGAGTGTTCCACATTCAGGGGACCACCACCAAGAAGGCCTCTCCCTTGTTGCCATCCTCCGAACCTCCTTCGGAGGAGACTCATGGAGGAGGGCCTCAGATGATGAACGTAGTATACAGGTAGTTTCATACCAGAAGAGGTCCTCCACAGGTATTGTGGTCCCAAGCCATGTAAGGTTTTATAGGTCAACACCAGCACCTTGAATTGGTCTCAGAAACATACAGGCAGCCACTGTAAGTGGGCCAGAATCAAAATTATATGTTCAGACCTTCTGGTCCCCGCTAACAATCTGTCTGCTGCATTTTGCATGAGCTGCAGCTTCTGAACCCAGAATCAAAATTATATGTTCAGACCTTCTGGTCCCCGCTAACAATCTGTCTGCTGCATTTTGCATGAGCTGCAGCTTCTGAACCATCTTCAAAGGCAGCCCCACGTAGAGCGTATTGCAGTAATCTAACTTGGAGGTTACCAGAGCATAGGCTACTGAAGCCAGGTTATCCCTTTCCAGATAGGGGTGCTGGACCACCAACTGAGGCTGGTAGAAGGCACTCTGTGCCACTGAGGCCTCCTGAGCCTGATGTGACAGTGATGACTCCAGGAGAACCCCCAAGCTAGGAACCTGTTCCTGCAGGGGGAGTGCAACCCCATCCAGAACAGGTTGAACACCCTCCATATTTATTGGTAGAAGAGTGCAATATCAATATTAAACAGCAACAACAGTATAAATTGCATGAATCCGGTGTCAATTGTCACACGTAAAAACTGCACATGCCCATATAGATGTATATGAGGCAAAATATCCCCATATACATTCAAACTACACAGAGGGGATTAATGTAATCTCCTATCTGGAGATGATTTCAGTTAAAGCTACAAAGACTTAGCATCCCTTGGTTCTCATTTCTCCTTTTTCCCCTCAATAAAATAATCAGCTATTGCAACAGACATGTGATTTATCAGCTGGAAAAAAATCTGTGTTTTCTTCAGAACCTTGGCACCAAACTGACTGCTATAATTTCACAGGAAATCTCTCATTAAAATTTCTCTATCTTTATTGACATAGTAATTAACATTGATGGCAAATATTTCACTTAGTCATAGAGGAACCAAAGGATAAGCAGCGGGAGGTGTGTGTATGTGGGGGGGATTGCCTGAACTTGTTTATTTTTAAAAAGATGTTTGCATCAAATAGCAGCATGTTCTTTGTGAATTCTTTTTTATTATTTTTATTATTTTATTATTGCATTTATATCCTGCCTTTTTTCCTCTTGCAAGGAACTCAAGGCGGCTTACATTATCCTCCTCCTCCTCCTCCTCTCCATTTTATCCTCACAACAACAACCCTGTGAGGTAGGTTGGGCTGAGAGTGTGTCACTGGCCCAAAGTCACCCAGTGAGCTTCCATGGCCGAGTGGGGACTAGAACCCGGATCTCCCAGCTCCCAGTCCAACACTCTTGCCACTACACCACACTGGCTCTCAATGTTTTAATGTTTTAGGCAGAAATTGATTGCCCCTTTTAATGTTTAGGCAGAAATTGATTGCCCCTTTTAATGTTTAGGCAGAAATTGATTGCCCTTTTTACTGAGAGAAATGTGGGATATGGTCAAGTTTGTGTGAAATCAGATGGGCTAATTAAAATTTTGAACTTGTGGCACATTTTGAAGTCAACCTTTAGAGAGAAGTCACAGTGGAAAGTTCTTGTTATATTTGTTAGCACAGAACTTCAAGCATTTTATTTTTTAAAAAACAGCAATTTCTTTACTTTTTGCTCATGTGTGCATATTCAAATCAATTTTAGTTTCATGTGTGGGCTCCTGGCCTAACCATGTAACTGTAGCCATGGCTACTGTCACAGCCCAATCACATTTAATCTTGTTCAACTTGGCTAATAAATAATAGGAATTTGTGCTGTCGGCTGCAGCCTCAGTTGAACTTCCGCTGGTTACTTGAGCAATAATACAGTATTTTCCTTTCCACCAGTCATGATGAAAGTTTCCTTTGGATTCCCATTTTCTCCCTTCAGAATGCCAAAGACTGAATTATGCTCAACTCTCTGGTCTTACATAACTAACTCTTAGGTTCTTTGTATTTTCAAAGAGAGTCAAAAAGAGTGCCACACCATTCTCAAACGTGATTTTGGAAGTAGGCACATTTTTGCCACCTTTCAATTGGCTCAGTAAAGGTATTACACTAATATGGATGTTAGATTCTTTTTTGTCTTAAGATCTGGCCCCAGCCCCCATAGAGAGGGAGGCAAGGAGGCCATATGTCAAGACACACAGACTTAGTTCGCAGATTCCTCTGGAACTGTGTATGAGCAGCGTTCCCTAACCTGGTGCCCTTCAGATGAGTTGAACTGCAACTCCCGTCAACATTGGCCATGCTGGCTGTGAATAATAGGACTTGTAGTCAGGCACATCTGGAGCTCAGTGGTACAGCACCTGCTTAGCATGCAGAAAATCCCAGGTTCAATCCCCGGCATCTCCTTGAAGTGATGGACCCCCCCCCCCGGAAACCCTGGGGAACAGCTGCCAGTCAATGTCGCGCCGTGGAGGCTGGTGGCTCCAATTTCAGTAGGGTTGCACATAGGGATGGTGGAGAAATCCACCACGGACTCAAATGAGGCCAGATTCCAAAGAATCCAACCTCCGGAGTCTGCAGCAGACCCGCCACTCTCACCTTCACGTCCAAAAGAGTTCCCACAGGGCGGTTCTCCGGCTTTCTAAAAAACACGATGGGCGAATGGCGGTTGCCATTAGTTTATTGCAGGAAAATTATGTCCACAAATGGCGTATTGTATGCCATTTACGGCTGTAAAGCACTTACTTTTACATAAATACAGCTGTAAACAGCTGTAATTCATGTAAAAGTAAGTGCTTTATAGCTGCAAATGGTGTAAAATACACAATTTAGGGCTGTAATTTTCCTGCGATAGGCTAGTGGCAGCCACCATTAGCCTATTGCATCTTTTAGAAAGCTGGAGAGCCACTCCACCAACTCCAGTGGACACAGCAGGGCTCTAGAGAAATCTGCAGGGCCCCAAGTGGCCCAAATTGCCCTGTGGCAGTCCCCCGCTCCCAGACCGGATGTTGGGGGATTTGCCCATCCCTAGCTGCAAATCCATTCTGGGTTTCAGTCAGAACCAGCCAGAATTCTAAAGGAGCTCTCCAAGGTACTGAACCCATTTTGGGGATAGGGCTCACCACTTTGGATAGCTCCTTTAGAGTTCTGGCTGGTTCTGACTGAAACCCAGAAAGGATTATAGCCCCACCGACACTGGAGCCACCAGCCTCCACTGGTGTCAACAATACCGGGTTAGACAGACATAGCTTCCTATGTTCCTGTGAGGTTGGGAAAGGCTGTTTTACGGTACATGAATGTCCTCCAGCTTTGATTCTGAGTCACACCTAAGTGCTGGCATGGGTGACTAGAAATGGACTGGGTGAACAGAACCAAACAGAACTGGCCTCGCTGAACTGGCCTGAATTTTTGCTGTAGGGTAACTTAATCAGGCAGGCAGGGAGAGGGTGACAGCTGCTTTTTAAATGTCTCATACTTTAAAAGGAAATTAGGAGACCTGAAATGGAAATGCCAGATATGCAGCACTAGCACGTGCTCTAATTCAGTGCTTTGGTTCATCTGAGAAGCAAAAGGTTGGCAGCACCCCACAGCAGATGGAATGTGCTGCAGAAAATTAATGTGCCTGAAAAGGAACAAACAACAACAGGGAGCTTCTTTCCCTCTTCTGTACCCTTTCATTTGTGAGACTAGTCAGTAGCAGCCATTCTGTTCTGGGAGGCAGCCTGTCCAATCCCTTATTACCATTATTATTATTTGCAGGCAGATAGGCAGGCTTTGTAAATACTTATGCTTTTGTTCATTAATCGGATCAGCTCCCGCCCATTCTTTCTTGCCAGTGCATGCTGATCCCTGGCAGTTTGTTTGGACATGGTGACTCCTCCTCAGCGATAATATATGTTTGGATGTGTTTATCCTTTGAGATTTACAGATAACAGGTAATCTTTTTGTTATTGTTTTTGTTGATTTACTTCCTTTAGCTTAGATTCTTTCTACTTTTATGATCGTTCTTGGACCTGTCTTCAGACATCAGTCGGATGGCCCACCAGTATCAAGATATTCATCTACGGCTGGACCTGAACTGCAGACCATCCAGGGCTGTGCCTCTTTGAGCATCTTTGGAAAGCTACAGGGCCTTCTTGGGCCCAAGTCATTTAATGGGCTCTTTGTCTTGGTCCTAACCACCCCACATTCTTTCTTCTCCCATTTCAGGCACTGTGTATCTATGTGTTAAAATATTTATTTATTTATTTGTTTGTTTGTTTGTTTGTTACATTTCTATACCGCCCAATAGCCAAAGCTCTCTGGGCAGTTTGCAAAGATTAAGAACATTTAAAAATACAATATACAGATTTTAAAAGCCAATTCCATAAGACACACATGAACAGACACAAGAACATATATCTAAAACAACTTCAAAAAAGCAATCTCAAAGCAAACAAGCATATCCATAAGCCATTCCAGGATCAATTAAAACTTAGCATAAACTGCCAAGTGCCTGGGAGAAGAGAAAGGTCTTAACATGGCACCAAAAATATAACAATGTTGGCGCCAGGCAGGCCTTGTTGGGGAGATCATTCCATAATTTGCATTTTCCCCAGTAAGGAGATCATGGGGTAATATTTAGAAGTCCACCCAATAATTGCCTAGCAGTTCTATCATCTCAGAATCTGGGGCAGTTCTCACCAGTCTTTTACCTAGGATTCTGTCTCTCCATAAACTAGACCTGGTCTAGCAGCCATGACAGATTCTGGTAGGCCTCAATCTAGGTCATGCTTCTTACTAAAGTTGTTTTATTAGAACCATACTCTGCCTTGAATACTTCCCTGCCTTCTCCTGGGTCTGTTGAGAATTGTTCACCTGACTTCTTCCCTATTTGGAATGTCTGCGATGGGTGTACAGAGGAACTTTGGAAACCGCCTTATACTGAGCCAGACCATTGGTCCATCTAGCCCAGTATTGTCAACACTGACTAGCAGTGGCTGTTTAGGGTTTCAGACAGGAGTTTTTCCTGCCCTGTCTGGAGATTTCAGGTGTTGAACTTGGGCCTTTCTACATGCAAAACAAGTTCTCTACCACTGAGCTAGAGCCCCTCCCTTCAAGCCCCTCAATTAGTTGTTGTTGTTCAGTCGTTAAGTCATGTCCGACTCTTCGTGACCCCATGGACCATAGCACGCCAGGCCTTCCTGTCCTCCGCTGTCTCCCGGAGTGTGCTCAAGTTCATATTCATTGCATCGGTGATGCTATCTACCCATCTCATTCTCCTGTTGAGCAGTCCCCTTCTCCTTTTGCCTTCAATCTTTCCCAGCATCAGGGTCTTTTCCAGTGGGTTTTCTCTTGGCATTAGGTGGCCAAAATATTTGAGCTTCAGCTTCAGGATCTGTCCTTCCAATGAGCAGTCAGGGTTGATTTCCTTTAGGATGGACTGATTTGACCTCCTTGCAATCCAGGGGACTCGTAAGAGTCTTCTCCAGCACCACTCCAGTTCGAAAGCATCAATTCTTTGGCGCTCAGCCTTCCTTATAGTCCAGCTCTCACAGCCATACATTACTACTGGGAAAACCATAGCTTTGATTATGCGGACCTTTGTCAGCAAGGTGATGTCTCTGCTTCTTACTATGCTGTCTAGGTTTGCCATAGCTCTCCTCCCAAGGAGCAAGCGTCTTTTAATTTCATGGCTACAGTCACCGTCTGTGGTGATCTTGGAGCCCAAGAAAATAAAATCTGTCACTGCTTCCATTTCTTCCCCCTCTATATGCCAGGAAGTGATGGGGCCAGATGCCATGATCTTCGTTTTTTTAATGTTGAGTTTCAAACCAGCTTTTGCACTCTCCACTTTCACCCTCAACAAGAGGCTCTTTAGAGCCTGTTCGCTTTCTGCCATTAGGGTGGTATCGTCTGCATATCGGAGGTTGTTGATAATTCTCCCGGCAATCTTGTGATTCATCCAACCCGGCATTTCTCATGATGTACTCTGCATATAAGTTAAATAAGCAGGGCGACAATATGCAGCCTTGTCGTACTCCTTTCCCAATTTTGAACCAATCGGTTGTTCCATGTATGGTTCTTACTGTTGCTTCTTGACCCTTGTACAGGTTTCTCAGGAGACAGGTAAGGCGGTCTGGTACTCCCATCTCTTTAAGAATTTGCCACAGTTTGTTGTGATCCACACAATCAAGGGCTTTAGCGTAGTCAATGAAGCAGAAATAGACGTTTTTCTGGAATTCTCTTGCTTTCTCCATGATCCAGCGAATTTTGGCGATTTGATCTCTAGTTCCTCTGCCTCTTTGGAACCCAGCTTGTACTTCCGGTAGTTCTTGATTCACATACTGCTGAAGCCTAACTTGTAGGATTTTGAGCATAACCTTGCTGGCATGTGAAATGAGCGCAACTGTACGGTAGTTTGAACACTCTTTGGCATTGCCCTTCTTTGGAACTGGAATGTAAACTGACCTTTTCCAGTCTTGTGGTCACTGTTGAGTGTTCCAAATTTGTTGGCATATTGAGTGCAGAACTTTTAACAGCATCATCTTTTAGGATTTTAAATAGCTCAGCTGGAATACTGTCATCTCCGCTAGCTTTGTTGTTAGTAATGCTCCCTAAGGCCCACTTGACTTCACTCTCGAGGATGTCCAGCTCAAGTTCAGTGACCGCACTCTCCTGGCTATCAGGGACATTCAGATCTTTCCTGTATAGTTCTTCTGTGTATTCTTTCCACCTCTTCTTAATCTCATCTGCTTCTGTTAGGTCCCTGCCTTCTTTGTCCTTTATCATGCCCGTCTTTGCACAAAACGTTCCCTTGAGATCTACGATTTTCATGAAAAGATCTCTAGTCTTTCCCATTCTATTGTTTTCCTCGATTTCTTTGCATTGTTCATTTAAGAAGGCCTTCTTGTCTCTCCTTGCTATTCTCTGGAACTCTGCATTCAGTTGGATATATCTTCCTCTTTCTCCTTTGCTTTTCGCTTCCCTTCTTTCGTCAGCTACTTGTAAAGCCTCATCAGACAGCCACTTTGCTTTCTTGCATTTCTTTTGCTTTGGGATGGATTGAGTTGCTGCCTGCTGAACAATGTCACGGACCTCCGTCCATAGTTCCTCAGGCACTCTGTCTATCAGGTGTAATCCCTTAAATCTATTCCTCACCTCCACTATATATTCATAAGGGATATGATTTAGGTCATATCTGAACGGTTTAGTGGTTTTCCCTACATTCTTCAATTTTAGCTGAAATTTTGCAACAAGAAGCTCATGATCTGAGCCACAGTCAGCTCCAGGTCTTGTTTTTACTGACTGTATGGAGCTTCTCCATCTTTGGCTGCAAAGTACATAATCAATCTGATTTCAATATTGACCATCTGGTGATATCCATGTGTAGAGTCGCCTCTTGTGCTGTTGGAAAAGAGTATTTGCTATGATCAGCGTGTTCTCTTGACAAAACTCTATTAGCTTTTGTCCTGCTTCATTTTGTACACCAAGGCCATGCTTGCCTGTTATCCTGGTGATTTCTTGACTTCCTACTTTAGCATTCTAGTCCCCTATGATGAAGAGGACATCTTTTTTTGCTGTTAGTTCTAGAAGGTGTTGTAGGTCTTCATAGAACCTCAAGCTTCTTCGGCCTCAGTGGTTGGGGCATAGACTTGAATTACTGTGATGTTGAATGGTTTGCCTTGGATTGGTACTGAGATCATTCTATCGTTTTTGAGATTGTATCCCAGTACTGCTTTTCCCACCCTTTTGTTGACTATGAGTGCTACTCCATTTCTTCTAAGGGATTCTTGCCCACAGTAGTAGATATAATGGTCACCTGAATTAAATTCGCCCATGTTTGTCCATTTTAGTTCGCTGATTCCCAAGATGTCGATGTTCAATCTTGCCATCTCATGTTTGACCACCTCCAGCCTTCCTTGATTCATTGATCTGACATTCCAGGTTCCTAAAAATATTGTTCTTTACAGCATCGGATTTTCTTTTCACCACCAGACACATCCACAGCTGAGTGTCCTTTTGGCTTTGGCCCAGCCGCTTCACTCTTTCTGGCGCTACTTGGAAATTCCCTCTGCTCTTCCCCAGTAGTATATTGGACACCTTCTGACCTGAGGGGCTCATCTTCTGGCGTCATATCTTTTAGCCTTGTGATACGTTCCATGGGGTTTTCTTGGCAAGAATACTGGAGTGGGTTGCCATTTCCTTCTCCAGTGGACCACATTTTGTCAGAACTCTCCACCATGACCTGTCCGTCTTGGGTGGCCCTGCATGGCATAGCTTATGGCTTCACTGAGTTACGCAAGCCCCTTCGCCACAACAAGGCAGTGATCCATGAAGGGGCCCTCAATTAGTACTAATCAACAAATTGAAAGTTGACAGGGCTGGTCCAAGACATGTTGCTACCTCTGTCAAAGGACAAGATGGTGCATCCTCATTCCACATGCAAAAGCCAGTTGGACTGAGAGCTGAATCTCAACACTGACAACAGAACAGCATCCTCTGCAATACCAAAGGGCAGCAGGATAGCTTGGGTGGTGCACAGAGTAGGCTGCATGATGCACAGCAATGTCCTCTGACCCTTGCTATTGCTTCCCATCCACTAGCATCTTCCTCCTGATACGGTTGCCTCATCCTGTAACAGTGAGTGTGACTCTGACGTTCCGCTGATTTTCTTGCCCCTTCCCCCTGCAGGCTGTCTGCATATATGTATGTATATATATAAACTTAACCTCAACACTTTCAAACAAAAGCTATTTTTTAAAAGAAAAGCAAAAGAGCAATACAATAAATGCCTTGAAAGTTGAAAAATTGCTCTAGAGAGGAAAGGGGAGGTGGCTTTGTAACATCGCAGGAAGCTAAGCAATCAGCATGGTGGACAGCCAGTTTCAGCTGCAATCCCAAGGAAGGATGGGTTCCTGCCCCTGAGTTCAGTCATTAAGAGGCGCTCATCCATCTGAATGAAACACAGTGCAGTTCCACGGCCAGTTAGTTCACTGCTCAAATGATGTATATCTGAACGCACTCATCGATTTCCAAAATCCTATAATGAGGTGTAACAGAAATAGATTGCTTGTAGCACTTGATTGCTACTCTCTTGTATTGCTTCAACATAACAAAAATCATAATTCAGCCAGAGTTGGGAAGAGGTAAAACTCCATGAAGAGCCTTATTGCCCATATGAGACATGTTCTGAATGCTGAGGAAATACATACGCTTCTTCCTCTTTTTTTCAAATGACAATAGGAAAATGTGTTCTCCTTTAGGAAAGAAAGCAGCTCACCAATACCAAAACCTGATTTGCATATAACACTAACCCAGGGTTTATTTAACCCTTGGTTGTTGAATTCTGGGTTGTTCTGATGTGCAAACCCAACAGTGCTAATAAGCCATGATTTGTTAACCATGAACAAACCAGAAAGAGAACCCAGGGTTTGTTGTTGGGTTGTGAACTCTGGGTTATTTAAACCATGGGTTGTCATTATGGGTTGTCATCACCTAGGAAAAAGAAACCAAATGCACAGTTACAAGATGGGGGATACGTGGCTCAACCACACTACAAGCGAGAAGGATCTTGGAATTGTTGTCGATCACAAGCTGAATATGAGCCAACAATGTGATGTGGCTGCAAAAAAGGCAAATGCTATTTTGGGCTGCATTCATAGAAGCATCGCTTCCAAATCCCGGGAAGTACTAGTTCCCCTCTACTCAGCACTGGTTAGGCCTCATCTGGAGTACTGTGTCCAGTTCTGGGCACCACACTTTAAGAAGGATGCAGACACACTGGAGAGGGTTGAGAGGAGGGCAACAAAGATGATCAGGGGACTGGAAACAAAGCCCTGTGAAGAGAGATTGAAAGAACTGGGCATGTTTAGCCTTGAGAAGAGAAGACTGAGGGGAGATATGATAGCACTCTTCAAGTACTTGAAAGGTTGTCACAGAGAAGAAGGCCAGGATCTCTTCTTGAATATCCCAGAGTGCAGGACACGGAATAATGGGCTCAAGTTACAGGAAGCCAGATTCCGGCTGAACATCAGGAAAAACTTCCTGACTGTAAGAGCAATACGACAATGGAACCAATTACCTGGGGAGGTGCTGGGCTCTCCCACACTGGAGGCCTTCAAGACGAGGCTGGACAGCCATTTGTCAGGGATGCTCTGACTTGGATTCCTGCATTGAGCAGGGGGTTGGACTCGATGGCCTTGTAGGCCCCTTCCAACCCTACTATTCTATGATTCTATGATTCTATGTGTGAACCCAGAACCATGGGTTGTTTTGCAAGCTACAGAGATGGTGGACAAGAGGGTTTAAAAAAAAACCCTGCCACTCTACATGCCACAACTATAGTGCTGCAAAGGCATTTGGGATACAGGATACAAAGGCATTTGGGATACAAATGCGGAAATATTAACTGGAAGGACAAAAACCAAACAAACCCTTCCAGACAATCTGGAAAGCCCATTCACATTGTGCAATTTTATAAATACGTTGTTTCCCTGTAACACAGTATGTCACTATTCCCTCTGCCAAAAGATGCCAAATGGTTTTCGCAGTTTCAAAATTCGTAACACGCTATCAAAGTTCCAGTTCCAAAAGAAGAATAACAGTGGAGGCTGGTGGCTCCAATGTCAGTAGGGTGGTGAATCTGCTCCAGGTTTCAGTTAGAGTTCTGACGGGTCTGACAGAAAGCCGGAGCAGACTCACCACTCCACTGACATCGGAGCCACCAGCCACCACTGGTAGTAATAATAGATTCTATCCAGCGGTGGCTTTGGCTTAGTAGGAAGTGCTTCTGGGGCAACCGTATTTTTGCCAATTCTATATCTCCACTGCCCCGACTTGTGCAAATGGAAGCACTTTCTGCTAAGGCAAAGCTACCATTGGAGACAACCCAGTAATGAGAATATTTAGAGAAATGTTAAGAGTATTCAAAGATTATGCCAACAGGGAGTGGGCACTGACTGTTTGCAGAGGTCATAGTTACAAAATAGATACCTCTGAAAACTATGCCAAGCGCACTCTCCAGTACATTTATCTGAATTTTACAATGCATTTCAGACTTCTAGTTTGCCTCCAGGAGTGCATAAGTATAGCTACACGTTGTTTTAAAGATGTAGCTACCAGCAACAGCTGCACTCACTTTCCTGGGAGTAACTGCCATTAAACTCAATGGGCGTTACTTCTGAGTAGACATGTATAGGATTGCACTATACGTCTTTATTGTTTTCTTTACAGTTGGGGGTCTGATTGTGTGTGTGTGTGTCTTGTACAAAGATGGGCTCCATATAAACACTAACAACCCCCACCCCCAAAAGGTCACATATGAAACAACTTTAACAACACTGTGAAACAAAGACAAATTGGTCTAGCACCAGCTGTGTATGTCGTGTAGGGCACTTTACCCCTGACATCCAGTAACCAAGCCAATAGTTAGTCCAAAGCCAACTTCAGCAGAAAATTACTGCAATGCCGCTGTTGTTGCAAACGAGGTCATAACCAATTGCACACAGTCTGTTTGTATCTGATTCTGAATGGTATGTTCCAGTATTAGGTGCAAATGAAATGGACACCAGCAAATAGCACACTCAGTGAAAATATAGGCACCGTAACTATTAATAAATGGGCCCAACTGGAGGTGAATATTAAATAAGTACAGCTGACTTGGGTGATAGTGCTGTGTTATGTAATACAGAGAGGGAAAAGCGAGGGACAATGAACAGAAAGGGAGTGAGCAGCACACATGGAAAGAACTGATAAGGCCAAATGCTGCAGGCAAATTGATTAAGGACTGGCCTGGGCAGGCCTCAGGTTTTGTTGCCCTGGCAACGGCCCAGGTCTGGCCTGCCCAGTGTGATCCACCAAGCTGGCCACACACAGTTTAGCAGCTGTGTGTGTTAGCCACCTGGTGTGTGTGTGTGTGTGTGTGATAAAATTACTGGGGGGTTGCTGCCTGTCTGGAGCTGCAAAAACAAGAAGATTGCCAAGTACCTGGAAGGCCCCAAAACATTTTGGCTTGCTGGATTACAAGTAGTGCAGGCCTGGCCCTAGGTCCTTCCTAACCTGCCCCTTCTTCCTCACTGGGGTCCCACTGTATGTTTCTCTAAGCATCAGCCCTGTATGGCCACTTAGCTAGTTTTGCTGCTAACAGGTGAAGAAAACATTTCACACACCAGAGGGTGTTACTGGGGTAGTATATCCAACAGTTGCCAGGGCCCTATTTATGCATTCGGTAACCCTCAGTACCAAATGTGTGAAAAGGCTCTCAAGACTAGCCCTTACTGTGTCCTGGCCATGCTTCCCCTTGGCCCCAGCTAATGTGTAATTAGAGCGGCCGCTTAGGCATCACCAGAAAAGAGTACATGCATCACCAAGAAAGAGGACGGACAGAAATTTGCATGGCATTTGCATAAGCAAATTTCTATATATACATGTAAATGTAGAAATAATAACTATTAATTAAATAGAATGCAAGATACCTGACCATAGTGGAGAAGACAGACTACACAGTGGCCTGTGCTCTTGCTCAGTCTGCTGTTGTCCACGTGCCAAGTGTTGATGGGCAGCTCCAAGTCCCCCCCTGCTCTCCTCTTCTTGTGGTTCTTTATCTTTAAAGAAGATGATTCCAGGACATTGTCTGAAGGCACATGAGGCAGCCACCTTGCTGAAGCTAAGCAGGTCTGGATCTGGTCAGTGTTTGCAGAGGAGACCACCTGGGAACCCCATGTAGCCACCTTGAATTCCACAATGGAAAAAGGGTGGGATATAAATGTAATAGATAAATAAATAAAAATAATGACGTGTTTAAACCAGACTTGCATTGGACAGCGCATCAAACCGAGGACACCTTCAAATAGAGGACTGTCCTCTGCCAGCTCCATAAAGTAGAGGATTGTCCTCTGTAAAGTAGGACACCTGGCCATGCTACATGCACTCAGCATCAGTCTAAAAGGGGTCTGTATACGTACAGATGTATGCATGCAGGGCTTCCTCCATAGGGACCGGAATCTTGGTCAACCACGGCTCCTGCCCCCATGGAAGCAGTCCTACATATGTATATATGCTTAGGCCCCTTTCAGACTGACACCAATTGCATGTTGGCTGTGAGGCATGAATAACTTGTGCATTGGTGTCCAAGGGATGGGGCTTGCCCACTCATTTACGAGGGCCCCTTTATGCATCTAGATCGAATGCTTGATAAGGGCTTTAGCCAACCACCAATTCTTCCTTCAAAGAAACCACACAAGGGCAGTTCAACAGCAGGGGTGGGAGGGTGAAAGTGTCCTTAATGCATTATCTGTTCAATCTTAATTACTGAATTCAGGCTCTCTGCAAGCCCTGGTAACTTAATGGTTTTTTTAACGGGGTTATATACAGCTTCCGGGCAGGGCTGTTAACATAGGCCTGCAGCAGGGTTTTTTCCTAGGCTGCAGAAAGAGGAGGGAAGAGCCTGGAGTCTGGGCTGTACTTAAGGCCAGGGTGTTGAACCTCTTTCAGCCCAGGGGCCAAACTCAGTTTAGGAGAAGCTCTCAGGGGCCACATTCCGGGGGTGGGGGGAGGCAAAAAAGGGTGAGGCTAAAGTACAAAACATACCATTATATTTTAGTTTAAAGTTCTTACTGGCAGTAATGAAGCCTTAGGAGAGGCATTCCAACCTTTTAGAATGGGAAGCAGGAAGGCCGTGAACCTGGGAAACTACCAAATGATTGGTGGTCAGGAGAAAGGTGGTGGAGTCAGAGGAAGAACCCCAGAGGGCTACTTCCCTGACTTCAGGGGACAGTGCACAGTTAATGCACTGTGCTTGAATACAACAAACCTAGTGCAGTCGTAACTCTGTTTCCTTAAAGACAACCACACTTCCAGACAAAAGGAGTACCATTTGCATCTGACAGCTGGCTCCAAAGGATCCATATCCATATGTATTTAGAACCAGCCTGCCCTTGATGTGTTAACCTTCAACCATCCTCTGTCACTGACTTGTTCCTCAACAGAAGTGGCAAATTCAGAAGTGCAGGGTCCCTTCATGACAGTCACAGCCACGCCCCTTCTAAGATTGTACAACCTTGTAAGATTAAGATATAGAGCCTTCAGCTGGGATCCAAAAACAGTGCAGCTGAGAGTAAGGCAGGGGTATTTCAATTGGACATCTCAGAAAAAATGCAGGGGTGTTAAAATCTTTTTCACTCACTCACTCACACACATAAACATTTTAGTTTTCTCAAAATATGATACTCTGTGGAAGCTTCACCCTCTCAACTCAGCCCTCATGGACAGATCCCTTCTCATTTAAACAGCCCCCTTGCATACTCCCTTAGCGCCCCAACATTACCCATTAGCCTTTCCTAAGCTCCTTCATTATATCTCTCCCATCCCGCAACAGAAACATCCACACACCCAGCTGGATTGAACCACAGACACACACACACACACACCGCTACCTTCTTTCTCCTCTCCCCGCAACTGGGTTTTTTTTTTCTGTTTCCCTTCCCTCCACCAGGGTTTGTTTGCCCAGATACATGCCAACCTTGTGCCAAAAAGTGTAGCTGACAGAGCAGGTTGCATTTGGCAATTCTGCTTACTGTAGAAATTAATGTTCAAGAATTAACAGTGCAATCCAGTGTTTATTTCGAATTAAATTTACAGAGATCTTGGGAAGGCAGCTAAAGCTGCAGTCCTATGCACACTTACCTGGGAGAAATCCCGATTGGCAATTGAACATAGCTGGACTGACATCTGAGTAAACATGCATAGGATTGTGTGATAAATCTTAAAAACTGGCACAAACCAACTCATACAATGAATATTAATAATTCAATAGCTGAACAAGACAACATCTTGCTTCTCATTTGCACCACCCATCTGCCTCCATCTTTTTCATGTTCATCAACATGTGAAAGAAACTTTTCCATGACATTTCCCCACCCCCTGTAAAGCACAAAAAGGCACCAATCCTAAACATACTTACTGAGGGAGCTGGTGTATTGCTGTGGCCCTGTTCTCCTTTCCTGCCCTGGAATTGTGGGAGTGGGATAGGATGGTGCTCTAGGTGGCACTGGCTGCTGGTACTGGGGTATAGTTTGGTGAACTGCCAAGAACAAGTTTAAGCATCAGGAGTTACTTCAGTTAAGGGTATGTAAATCAGCTTTATGTGTGTTTTTAAATAAAAGGTACAAAACAATGGGTGCATATTTTCAAGAGCAGGACAAGGGTCTAGGCCATTCACATCTCCACAACCTTACTTCCTAAAGGCCCATTATATCTAAATGGTGTGAGGAAAAAGGAGAACATTGATGATGATGATCTTGTATAATCAAAAATTAAGTTTCAAACAGCTATGTAACTTTAGATTACAAATTAAATTTAGATTTAGATTGTAAGCTTCTAGGGGCGGAGAGAGACCTGACTTTTTTGCTTATGGTTCTCTGTAAAGTACCACATATACTGTAAAAACAAAAGCCTGTGCATCTTCTGGAAACAGCTGAAGACATGTTTTATTCAAACTGTCTTTTGGTGACCAGCAACAGGGAAAGATAAAGTAGATTGCTTAGCATATTGTTACCAGCCCTGAGCCTTTGGGATGAAGTAGACTATACATCCAGTTAATTAAGGGTGCAATCCTATGCATGTTTAGACAGAAAAAAGTCCTACAACTCCCAGCATTCCCCAGCCAGCTGAGGAATACAACAATGATGATGTATTTGTTTTTTTTTCTACCTCAGATAAAACAGTAACTCTATTATATTGATAGAATAACGCCTCATGGCTGTGGGGCTTACTTTCAAGTATGGGGGCTTACTCTCAAGTAAGCACAAAACAAATATATGGAGGAAATGAGTGTGTGTAGAGAGGGAGAACAAGAAAAAAGCTGCTTTACTTAATGAATTTATTTAAAGACTGTCAGGGTTGCTGATAATGTGCACTTTAGGCCCTCGCCCTCTGCAGGAACAGCCAAGAAGAAATGCAGCAGGCTGCAGTCTTCCCCAACAACTCCCATCAGCTCCAGGCAGCATATTGGCTATGCTGGTTGGGAGGGGGGATGGTAAGATTTGCAGTCCAACACATCTGGAGGGCACAAGGTTGGGAAAGGCTGGATGAGAGTTGCAATCGAGAAGTTCTGCAGCCCCTGCCCAGAGCTGTGTGGGCTGTACGGAGGCAGGCAAGGCAGCCGATATCCACGTACATGTCTTCTTGGAAGTAAGCATATAGATTTCAATGGGGCTTATTCCCAGGTGTTTCTTATCATTTTAACTGAATTTTTAAATTTTCTTTTCATTTATTTTTCACTCATATAGACTTGTTCTTTCTTCTCTCTGCCCTCCCCACGCCCTGACCCCACACCCCACACCCCGCTGGTGCTGCCGCCACCACCACTCAACAAACTGAGCTGACCTATCTGAGTCTGATGTTAGCCAGCATGTTCTGGGGCATGGGGCGCGTCATGTCTTTCACTGCAGCAGGGCACGGGACTGACAATCAGGATCAGCATTTCCAGCAACCACCTTAGCCTGGCCCACATGCTCCCACCCTTTCCTAAAACTGGATGGCAGTGGCGCAGGCATGAGGGGGCAGCTCTTCCATCTCTCCAACTTGGAGCGAGAGAAGGTGGGCTGCAAGAGAGGGTAAATTAGCACTTTGCCCGGCAAGGCTGCTTTGCCCAGGTGGGCTCTCCGGAGGGGGGGTGAAATTAGCCGTTCTTCTTGTCCCATGCCTGGCACTTTGGGGAGAGTAGCTGCTGCAAGCAACAGCAGCAGCAGCAACTGCTCTAGGGCTCTTCCAGCCACCTGCCCTGCCCCACAAATAAACAATGGTGGCAGCACCCCCCCCCCCACTCCTGCTGCTGCCATGGCCAGCTGCAGCAGCAGCCCTGAATGGGTGGCCAGTGCTGCAGGATGAGGAGGGCAGCACTGGGCATGCAGGCAAGGAGTGGGGACGGGCAGAGCAGCCGAGAGCTGAGGAGGAGAACACGGGGTGCTGAGAGGAGGCTGCAGAGCTCCCTCAGGCTCTCTTTCTCTCCCCCTTTGTCTAGCTGGCTCTCTGCCAGCCGCCCACACTCCCTTCCTCTGCTCCCTCCTCCTCCCCTAGCAGACTGTGACCTGGCTTGGGGCCGGCTTCAATAAAAGCACAGGAGCAAAGTCCCGGTGCGACCTGCCACCACTACACCGCTGCTGGCCAGGATTTAAAGTGTTAGGAATGATTGTGCTGGGCAGGTCATATATTTCTACTGCCAACACATTGCTCAGCTAGAGGATTTGACCCAGCCTCAAAATATATGAAGTTGCTTTATACCGTCAGGCCATTGGACCGTCTGTCTTTGTAGCTCTCCAGGCTCTCAAATAAAGCTCTCCCAGCCAGAGAGAGAAGATGGGACTTTGAGCATGCAGAATGTATGTTTTACTCTACTGTTGATGACCCCACTCCACCATAATCCGGTATGCTTTGATGGAAAAGTGTTCATTAAGATGCTTTTCCTTATTGTGAGACCTTAAGCAGAATACTCGCAAAGGGGAAGGCAGGCACTCCACTCAGTAGCTGTGACTACGTTGCAAAACTGCCACCTACAGACCAGTAGTCAGAATTACACGGGATAATTTACTAAGGGTGCAATCCTATGCATGTTTCGACAGAAAAAAGTCCTACAACTCCTAGCATTCCTCAGCCACCATGGCTGGCTGGGGAATGCCGGGAATTGTAGGACTTTTTCTGTCACAATATGCATAGGATTGTGCCTTAATTCTGTTATAGGCAGGTTTATCCACCGGGGCTGGTCCAAAGACATTTTGCTTACTGAGGCATTGTAACAAATCCACACACACCCCACTCCCCGGTGAAGATACTGAAGGCTGGCTAAGTTATTTCACTATCCGAGGTTGAAAATTCCACAAGTGCTCCTCTCACTCCCTGGCAGTAGAAATACAACAATAATAAATGCAATAATTAACCATTTGCTGCTCTTTCATGACAACACAAATAAGCTGACTGAGGTAGCTGCCTCACCTGATGTTAGGACCGACCCTGTTATTCACACACAACACAGCACATATTGCTTTGAAGTAGCTGGGTTTAAGAAAACCAACAGCCTGACTCAAAGAGTGTCAGCAGCCCAAAATTTGGACCTGGCCCATTGCAGGGGACATCCTACAGAGTAAATGGGACAGAGATTGATGTGAATCAAGGATTTGTTGCCCCAGAGTTACCCATACCAAGCTGAATTGAAGAGTGCTTCATCAGAGGAATAGTTTGGGGGAGGAAAGAGGCAACAAAGGGATACCAAGTGCTTAATTTCTATGGTGAGAAGTGCTGGATATCTAGCCCAGCTAGAAATCACACCACTGTCCTGGGAACTCTTCTCTCGATTTACTAAGTTGTTAGCATTTAATGAAACTATTATGTAAGCGGGACCTTAATCTTGCATTAAGGATTTGGGTGTTAAAGTGTTACGTGTTTTCAATATTATTTTATGAGGTGGAGGCTTGAACACTTAAGAAGGACAACCTGAGGAAAATCAAATCCTTCAACATGTGGATATACTGATGTATGTTGAGGGTACCGTGGACTGATCGAGTAACAAATGAGAACCTACTACGCAGAGTAAGCAAACAAACAGAACTAATACATACCACCAAGAGAAGAAAATTACAATACCTTGGTCATATTATCTGAGGTGAAAAATACACCGTACTCCAACTAATTATGCAAAGGAAAATTGAAGGAAAAGGGTGAGTGGAAGAAGACAAATGTCATGGTTAAAGAATCTGAGGGAACAGCTTAGCTGTACTTCAATTATTCAGAGCAGCGGTGTAAAAAACAAAAATAGCTGCAATGATTGATAGCTAGCCTCCGATAGGAGATGGCACCTTAAGAAAAAGAAGTACTTGAGACAGGGGTGGGGAATATCTTTCAGCCTGACGGCCAAATTCAGCTTCAGAGAAACTCTGGGGGCTGGATTCCAGTGGTGAGTGAGGTGAAGGCAAAGGGAGTGGGACCAAAGACAAACAGGGGCAGGGCCGAAATACCAGCATATGTTGCTGAAAGCTTTTCCTTCCAGTAACTAGGCCTTAGGAGAGGCATTTCACCCTTTTAGAATGAGGAAAAACTGCACAAAAGCCGGGAAAACATGTAATGATTGGTGGTTGGGAAAAAGGAGGTTGGGCCAGATGAAGAGTGTGTAGCCATTTGGGGAATCTTGGAGGGCTGGATTGGGACCCCAGGAGGACCAGATTTGAGGTTCCCCATCCCTGCTTTAAGGTGTCAGAAGACTCTGTGCTATTATTGTCTTGCAGGGTTTATATAGTCCATTTTCTATGCATGCAAAGCATTTACATAATCTCAAAAATCCCTTACCACAGACAGATCATTATTATGATATGCCATAGTACAGGTGATGGCCTAGGAAAACAATGCCTTGATTAGTGGTGCTTCCAGATGGACAGCTCCTCGTTCTATCAATCAAAAGGCATGGTGTAGCTATTCCACCTTTCCCTCTGCAACTTTGTTTATTTGTTTGTTTGTGGTAAAGAAAAAGGGTGGAAGAAGCGGTGGGAACATGCAGGAGGCATACAAATGGAAGATGATGGCATCTGGATGCCACATAAAATTCCAAGAACGAGGCAGGGCGATTGCACAATTAGAGGTACAATCCTATGCATGTTTAGACAGAAGAAAAGTCCTACAACCCCCCAGCATAGCTGGCTGGGGAATGCTGGGACTTTTATGACTTTTTTCTAAACATGCATAGGATTGCGCCCTAAGCCTTGTCTGGAAGCACCCTAGAACTATATAGTGTGCTTATTTCAGGGATGGTATTTGAACTGGGTATTTTTCAACTCCCAGCCATAATTAATAAACTGCAGCAGCTCCCAAATGCATGGACAGTGGATGTGGCCCTGGCTCAAATTAAGTTCTGGTTTTGGTGGAGCAAAGATTTTGCAAGAAACTCATAAGAAGTTGCCTTCTCCTATATATTAGGAGAAGTAGCCTCTGGAGTCTCAGGCAGAGCATTTTCCCATCACCAGCTGCCTCAGCTCCTTTTAACTGAAGATAATAGAGATTGCTGGAAGCATGTACCATACTGCCGAGTTCTAGTCCCCCCAGCAACCTAAGTACAAACAAACGGTCAAAGGTATAAACAGTACTAGTATTGCATAGACTTAAGTTTAATTCATGCTGACAGCTTTCTGTAAAAAATATTCTGTTTCTTCCCAGGATGTGGGGCAATTTGAAATATTTTGGAAGGCTTTATCTCTCGCCCTCATCTCTGATGCTTTGGCTTGCTCACACATGCGTCGCTGAATACTGTCATCATCCAAAGATGAACATGCATGCCTCAATCGATTCTGAAATTCCTCCTTTATATAGAATGGGGATTATAATACTTAAAAAGAACCCACACATGCACAGAATAGTTGGCTGCCTATCAACTACTCGCAAATCACAATGAGATTCTTACCTTCATTGTGCAGCAGATGCATGAATTCACATGTGTTAAAAGAATCAAATATGCTCTGTCCACCTCCAGGCATCAGAACTTATGGGGCTGGCTGGGGATCATAGGTGTTGCAGTCTAGCACATCTGGAGGGCAGTAGGTTGGGACAGCTGTTTTAGACTATAGACATAATGTCTCCCCACCCCCTCTTTAGACAGTAATGTGCATTATATGGTAATGTGCATCACTTTGTTTACTTCAAAATGTGGTAAGCCAGCCCTACTGTGTTTGGGGGCCCTCCTACTCGTTCTGTCAAGTGGGGCTCTGGACATCTGCCCCAAGTGCAACATTGAAACTAGAAACTTTCCAGGTCAAGAGATGGCCTTTCAGATAACAGGAAAACTCATTTAATTGGTTCCCTAAGCATACAATATTGGCCAACACCTTGCTGAAGGTATGAAGGTTCAATGCCAAATCCAAAAGGACTTTAAAAGTCTCAAAATAATGTGGGAAACACTGGAACTGTCTCCTTGGAAAGACAACAGCAACTCAGCTGATGATGCATGGAGCAGCCCCTGAGTTTAAGAAAACACCCTTGAAGCAGTTGTTCAACTTCCCTTCAAAACTCCCCAGTCTAAATCCCGTCTCTGTACAAAGAAGATGCTGACCCTAAACAATAATGGAAAAGAACATTCTAAAATGATCACCCTGAACTTCCCTCTCCCCACCCCAAACACAGAGAATTAGATAAACTTTGAAAACATCTGTTAAAAAAAGAAGTCAGTGTTCTCAGCAACATCCTTCTAAAACGTTTGTGTCCTAGAGACATTGTGGTGCCTCAGCCCAGTTCCCCTCCATGTACCTTTTTAAAAGGTACACTATGTAAGCAATGCTAACCGCATTACATTTTGCTACTGACTGTACCTTAAGCTACATCTTTCCTGCAGTGCGGCAAGATTAATGTGTTTCCTTAACTGGAGATACATTTCAAAATGGGAGGGGGAAAGATTTACAGATATTCTCACCCCCTCCCCCAGCTGACAACTCTGTAGGATCTTTCCGGCTTTGTGTGCCACAGCAGAGTTCCATGTGATGGATGTTTCCTCTCTGTATTCGTTTTCTTTAAGGTTCATTAGGTTACAGCTATCTGCTCTGAACCACACTTGCTGTTTGGCTTGCCTTGACAGAGTGAGTGGAGGTTTTCCGGACATGACAACCTTGTTATGCAGCCTTGTGAAATGAGCCATGATTTGCAAACGGATATGTTTGCAGCCACATTATGGAAGTATTGTGAGAAATACAAACAATACAGTGATCCCTCTAAGGCATCACTAGAAAGACACATGGCACTGTAGGCTTAAAAGTGCCTTGGTGTGGATATGCTATCCTGCCTTATGAGAGCAAGAAATAAAATAGCTCCAGTTATTTTGAACTGTAGTTTGAAATGACTAATGTAGGCCTCTAAATTGTTCTTTTTGAAAATCTTAAGCACTATCAATTTTCAGTGTTGTGCTGGTAGCAGTTATGCTAACCCACTTTGCAAGATACATGATGGATACAAATATCTGTTTGCCACATTCGGGTCAATTGTAAATATTTAATTGCATATTTTCATTAGCAAACAAATAGATTTCAGTAAAATATAATGGGTTGCATCCAATGTTAGTCTAACTTAAGTCCCATTAATTTCAATCAGCTTACTCTATGTAGGACTAACATTATATATAACCCATAAAGATATATCTTGCAGATTAAAATAACATTTTAAAAAGTTTGTTGTGGCAAGCTAGTGATACATTTTTATTATTTTATTAATAAATGCATTTATAAATTATACATGAATACTTAAATGAAAAGAAAAAAATATTACACAAATATGCAGTGTGTTACTATTACAATTCTCATCATTGATGAAAAGCATATGCAATTCACTTAAGCATCCTGTTTTATAACACTCCTGATGAAGGAAACAGAAGTGCTGTATCATGTACTTTGTTATTCCAAAACAAAACAAATGAACTCCATCTTTCAATGCAACGATTCTCCTGTGGGCTACCTTCTTTTGCCGTTGTTGTTCAGTCGTTAAGTCGTGTCCGACTCTTCGTTACCCCATCGACCATAGCACGCCAGGCCTTCCTCTTTTGCCCTACTAATATTAATTAGCTTGACCATATAAACCATATCCCAAACCCTCAGATACCATTCAGTCAAAGAGGAAAGGTTAATCTTCATCCATTTAAAGCAAATACTTTAGTGAGATGCAGTAAATGAATGTACCACCATTTCAGCATCTTCAGGTAACACAACAATATCATCGTGGGATGCCCTGGTAATGTGAAACCTGTTATGCATTCTATTTCCTTAACAACAGTGTTCTAATATGTTATCATTTTAGGGCATGCCCCCAAAATATGAAAAATATCTCCTTTGGGGGAAATACATCTTCATCATTTCTCATTAAGTTCTAAATTCATTTTGTTGAGCCTAAGTGGAGTTAGATACCATCAAAACAATACTTTATGAAAGCTTTCCTTAAGACTCTCAGAAGAAGAGTTGGAAAATCCATATAGATACGTATTGGTGAGTGGCCTTATTTATTTATTGCATTTATTGCATTTATATCCCGCCTTTTCTCCTCCTGCAAGGAACCTAGGGCGGCTTACATTATCCTCCTCCTCTCCATTTTATCCTCACAACAACCCTGTGAGGTAGGCTGGGTTGAGAGTCTGTGACGGGCCCAAAGTCACCCAGTGAGTTTCCATGGCCGAGTGGGGACTAGAACTCAGATCTCCCAGCTCTCAGTCCAACACTCTCACCACTATACCACACCGGCTCTTCCTTCATCTAGAATTCCCAAGCCTCTCAAGGTTCTGGGTTCATGAAAACAGACATCAAATGACACAGACAAGGACAAATGCCAGGCAAGAATCCTACAAGTAATAACGCTTTGTTGCAAAGAACAAGGCTTTTGTGGGGATGACATTTGTTGTTATAGAGTTTTAAAGGTGTTCTCTAGCATCCAAAAAGGATGGACATTGATTTCTTATGAATAAGAACTGTTTATTTAGAACTGACAGGACTGGCGTCAAAGGCAGGCATGGCTGAGGGCCCATACCCCAGCAGGGGCCCACTGACAAGAGCCCCCCGGACTTCCTCTTCCTCTTCACCACTGCAATCTGCTTGTTCACCTGCCTCTCACTGTGGCCCAGACAACGTTGGTGAGGGTGAGGAGGAGGAGGATCAGAAGATGTCAGTGCCTCCTTGCTCACTGGCTCTCTGCCTGTCAATAGCAAGTGGCAGCAATGTTGACAAAGAGGACGAGGAGCAGTAGGTGACAGTGGTGGTGAGAAGGTAGACTCACTGAGGGAGGGGGCCCACTGAAGATGTCTTTCCCAAGCACCCTCAAAAACCCAGAGTGGGCACTGAGGACAGTGGTAGGCAACTTGTGGCCCTCCAAATGTTTTGGCCTACAACTCCCATCAACCCTAGCCAACATAGCCAATGGTGAGGGATGATAACAGTTGTAACCCAAAATATCTGGAGAGCCACAAGTTTTGGGGCTCTCTTGATTTAGGTTATGCTACAGAGTCCCAGAGCCTCTGACTATAGTAACTCCAGCAGCTATCTTGGCAAATCCTCTCTGAGATTCTTCTTCCCACAGAACACTGAACTCTATAGGGCTACCTTCTCCAAAGATTAACTCTCCATTCCCCTATAGTACTGTTGCATATCCTTTACCACAACATTGAGGAGGGTTAAGAAATGCAAATTATAGTTTTTTGCCTCACCCCAAATCCTGGCCTACCTCAGGAATTCACTGTGGCACAGAACATTTTTCTTTTCTTCATACTGAATGAGGCACCAATGTTTTTAGGCCATAACTGCACACTTTTTATTTTTGACTTCTCTAAGACAAAACAAATGTGGTTTCCTGCATTTTGTTGGATGGGGTAACACCTACCATACTGTTATACTTGCTAAAAGTTCTTCAGCTTTCTGTTTCTGCAAAAGAGAACAGTAAATGAAAACATTTTTTTTCTTTTTCGCTTTGCTGAGGCTCTGTTATCAGGGTGTGTGATCCTGACTGTCACCTCTCACATTGACTGCACAAACACTATAGATTACCCAGCCACTAAACTCATGACTACTGGCAATGCATGATTTCAACTGATGGCTTTAGTTTCTGGGAACTTACCTAATGATCTGCTGCGACTGCAAATACCAGCATGAAGTTGTGAATTCTCAGGCTCAGATGTACTGTCTAACATGAGGGCAGGTCTTTTTGTCAAAGTCAAGCCAAATATTCTGGGGAGGTAGGGAGAAAGGTGCTATCACAGAAATTGGGAAGGGAGCTTTGTGGGGGAGGATATTTATTTATTCATCTCTCACTCTCACCTTTTTTTCACTTGCAAGGAACCCAAGGCAACTTACAAGGTCCCCTTCCCTCTGTTTTATCCTCACAACCAACCTGTGAGGTAGGTTAGGCTGAGAGTCAGTGACTGGGTTCACACAACATGTATGGATTGAATAAGGGTTGTTGATGAACCGTGGGTTGTTGTGTTGTGTGAACCTAGCTGAGCTACCAAACCATGGTTTGTTAACCATGAACAAAACCCATATTTTGTTGTTCGGTTGTGAACTGTGGGTTGTTTGTGGTTAACAAACCATGGTTTGTTAGCATGGCTGGGTTCACACAGCACAGTAACCCACAATTCAACAACAACCCATGGTTCAACAACAACCCACAGTCAACCCATACTCAACTTTGAGTGTGGGTTGTCATGTTGTGTGAAGCCAGCCAGTGACTGGCCCACTATTACCCAGTGAGCTTCATGGCCGAGTGGGGACTGGATCTCCTGTGTCCCAGTCCAACACTCTAACCATTACACCCCACTGGCTCTATCATCCTTCACTGAAATATTTATAACCTACTTCTCCTATATTTGAGGAAGCTTCCAGCCTCTCATATCCAGCCAGAAACATACAAAAGAAAGCAATTTAAAAATATACACTAAAAACTGTAGAGGAGTGTCCTTGAGGATTTTGATGTTTGCCATTGTATTAGGTCTGGGTTCTCCAGCGTGTCCAGGGAACCTCCCTTGGACCTCACCAGGCTCCCTGCTCCTCCTGATTTTTATTTTCTTTGTTAAGAAGAAAACATAAAGGATCACAAACTTGCAAGCAGACAATAAAAGATACAAAAAAGCATTTTGCGGAGCATATCATGCTCAAGGCGAACAATGAAGAATTCTTTAAATATACCAGAAACAGAAAACCTGCTAAGGAGGCCACTGGGCCAGTAGATGACAATGGAGATAAAGGACTACTAAAGGAGGATAAGGAGATTGTGGAGAAGCTGAATGAATTCTTCTCATCTGTCTTTACTGCAAAAGATGTAAGGCAGATACCTGTGCCTGAACTGATATTTTCATAAGAGATACAGTTCTTTACCTTCCTGTCAGATTGAAAGCTATCACATCACTGGCTGTGATGGTGGGCTTCTACACACAGAGCTTTTATTCTGCTATTGAGATTGCTCACTCACGGAAGTTTGCAGGTCCTTTAGATGATGTTGTGAACCTCCAGGGCATTTCCTGCACTACATAACCTTTATTCATTTTTTAAAAGATCAGAGATAATGAGCTATCAATTTACAGCGCTTGAGTTCTGCTTGAGTTCCCTTGTGAAAAGAGGAAAACCGGCAATAAGAGGAGATAGAGGTGATAGAATGAAACATATGGAAAACTCAGATAAGGGGGGAAGGGGTGGGGGGAAGGAAGCACATGTAATGGGAATCCGCTGTGATCCTGCAATTAAAACAGAAGCCGAAAGCCCTGTTTTAAATGTGGGCTTTAAGGCTGGGGTAGAGATGCTTGGTATCCATCCTAGTGTTCTTAAAGAAGTCAAATGGGAAACTGCTGATCTTTTAATGAAACTATGTAACATAAATATCAGATCAAGTAGCAGCAATGAAAAGATAAAAAGCATCACCATGCAATTAAACACCAAAAAGCAGCTGTGTATAAATTCTCAACAGATAAAAATTGGATTGTATTATTCAACAAAAACTCAGGCAAATTTAATACATCAAAACCTGGTCCCTTCCACATGCTCCTAACATTTACAACACTATCCTATATATATCAACTCAGAAGCAAGATCCATTGGGTTTGATGATGCTTGCTTCTGGTTCAGTGGATATAAGATTGCATTCTTAGCATACTTAGGGATGGAAGCATTGACTCTTTGATAGAAAAAATAATTTTTTGCATTCTTCAACAGCTACAAATACACCAGGGTCAGAAATCTCCCAGGGGTTCCTATTAATAAACACTGTCATCTAGTGGCAAATAGCGGAACCAAAGTTGATGCCACATATGCATCTATCAGCCTGCCCACTGATTTTAGCTTTACCTAGTATTCAGCGATTGCAGAGATGTAAGTTGTGGCTGAGTAACACATAGCTGTGAAATAGCATGTTTCAGTCTTTCATTCTACAATTATACACTGAATACAAGATGTACAGCTCTCAAAGCTCATCAAGCCAGGCTCTTTGCTATGTTTCTGCAGCCAAAGGCATTTACTATTTGAGTTATGCAATCCTGCTGGGCCTGCATGAGCAGTAATTGCCACAATTATTACGAGAACTCAAGTCTTTTCCAGCTGACATCACTTCAGTTACAAAGCAGTTCCTGTAAATAGCAGGCTAAGAGCCAATAGATATTAAATCTATTATGACACCTTCAATCTTTAAAGAGGATACCAAGGTCCTCTGTCCCATGAAACATCAGGTTTCATGGGACAGAGTGTGCAGTCATCTAATTTAGTGAGAATTATGGACTTGGATTCAATGAGATATGAATAGCCCCTAAGCCCCTTATCAGGTTATTTCTTAACTAGCTTTTCTTTGATTTCCACAGCAAAACACACAAGCAAGTCTCTACTCTAGTTCTTTTACTTATGGAGATATATCAGAAAAGCGTGCAGGCAGTATTCTTCAAATTGCTTATTAAGAAATAAGCTGGATCTCACCTTCTACTATTCTGGCCAGTGAGTTCAATGGATAACTGAAAAGCAACAAGTCCATATTTTTAAATGTCATATAATTACATTTTATTCTATTAACATTGAATACGATTAAATAGCTTTAAACATACTAATCTACCAGTATTTGTGGTGATTTCTTAAGCCATTTCTCCACAAATGTCCGGACATGGGCCTTGAAGTTTGTTTTACACTGTGTCACCACAAATTTGTAATGAGCTAGAGGGCCACAATTGATTTCAGTATTCTTGGAATTCATATAAATTATGTTTTCAGAAGCAGGCCAGATTATAAGCACAGGACATGCTGCATGTAAATCAGTCAGCTTTTAGGGGGAAAAAACTTTACATTCAGGCTTGAAGATCATGAAATTAAAAAGTAACCGATTGTCTTTTTACTTCCTACTTTGTTTCTGATGCTACTTACTGTCTGCATATGTCAGGGTGGAAACTGAGCTGATAGAACCCCAGAGCAGTTCTGATTCTGAGGAGGATCAGCAATCCGTGGGAGAGGAGCCAGCTCATCCCTCACAGGCACAGCAGCTGGCAGAGTTTCCTCCTGCCAGCATTCCTGAGATAGATAGTGACCCTGGCAGTGAGAGAGTGCGGGAGGGGGGCTTGCTAGACGCTCAACGCAGATGCAGGGAGTGACGAGCGATGGAGGGCGTGGAAAGGAGGCGTAGCGCCCGTTTGGCGTGCAAGCAACAGCCTGGACCCAAGGGAAAGAGGGAGGATCTCTCCCTAGCCCATAAGTTCAGGGTCTTCAAGTGATTCTCCTTCAAACGGGGATCAACTGCCTACTTGGAGCATAGGCTACTCTGCTGTTCATTGCTTAGTCGCTGGTGATTAGCATCTGAAAGAGTCATTAAGTTGTAAAAGGATTAAAGCCTTGAAAAGAATCCTTTGTCTGTGTCTTGAGTTGGCTACTGGAGTGTACTGAAAGAGGCTGCTAGGGCGCTCCTGACAGCATCATACTTCCAATTTAGCTATGCAGTCATGAGAACTAGAAACTTACAAAGTAGGAACAGTGAAGCATTCCAAGAATCCAGACTACACAGAAGTGGGCGGGGGGGGGGGGGCAAGCACTCTGCTGACAGTTGAAAGGAAAAGGAAGGAGCCCTTATAGAAATAGTTTTCGTTTTACTTATGTTTCATCTTTGGATATGATAATGTGGAAAAAAAACCCTCAAGGATAGAGGGGCAGGTGAAATTCAGCATAAACTGATTGCAGAGTGATCTGATACAGCAAACTATGAGATGTGGTAAACACACACACGCGCACACACACACACACACACAGAGAGAGAGAGAGAGAGAGAGAGAGATGAACTATTCTTTCTTCAGTGTCCCTAATCTCATGAACAAATCTGTAATGTATATGAAGGAGAAATGAGATACATTTAATGTAACTTTCTAAAGCTGTTGCTTATCATGTAGAAAACATATCCTCACGGTTAATTTGCATGCATGACTGAAAAGTTAGTTTCTCATTCATTAACACTACAATTGTTGGGCTGCTCCCTGGAGCAAACCATCCCAGAAACTGAAGGCTTAGTTAGGTCTGACTAGCCCCCTCCCATGGTGGTATCTTCTCGTTAGTTGCTCACATATGTTCTGTAATGAGCTCAAAGATCACCAGAAGAGACTCAAGTTGCAAAAACAAAATTGCCCAAGCCTCACCATATAACCTAGGATCAGCCTTGAGGATATTGACTTGGGTTTAGAACAAGGACTGGGGCCTGACCACCTCGAACGAGTTAGTAGATCAGTTCTATAGACAACAGTTGATGTCATAAAAGCAGACTCAGGATTGAGCATTGCCACCTTTCTCAAGTGTGCTCCTTCCCGACTTCCCTCAGAAAACCATGGCTCTATCCAACCACTCCCTGAATTCGATGAGATCCATAGATTTCAGCAAGCCATGGTTTCCCTATGCTGCTTTAACAGTTTGGATAGGCTCACATGCCATTTCCATCCACATCTATCCACTAGCCTTCAAAATATTCTCTGGTTTTGACTTAAGGCCCAAAGAATTCCACTGGGAATGTTTATATCAATGAAAAAAGCAATGATCTAAATGTATGGGCACGTGGAAGATCTCTAGATGTTTTAGACTTCCTCCCAGAAGCCCCTGCCAGCATGGCCAATGGTCAGGAATGCTGGGAGTTGAAGTCCAAAACACCTAGAGACCTACTTTCTGCCTACCCCCAATGTAAACTACTTCCTAGAGGAAAGGTACTACTGAAATGTAACTTCCATAAAGTTCCTGAGTTCACAATTTTAAATTTGTTAAAGTCAAAATTGGTCACATAAAAAATGTAGTTATGAACCACATCGGCTACTTGAAAACCCTGTTTTTCTGCAGCAATGGTTACTTCTAGAAACAAAAAAGGAAACTAAGTACTTACCAGGTTTTGTCCTGAGAAAGCATGAGCTATATCTAAGGTACAATCTTCCACACACCGCCCGAGACAGGTGACAATGCTTGGAGTCACTCCTTCCTATAACGTCGATTAGGATGCCTAATTTTTGCTTGCCTGGTTCATTTGCCCCACACAGCAAAGAAAGGTTAGTGCCTTTCCAAAGATCACCAGTGGGAACAATTTTGGGGCAGGGAAGGACAGTCTTTTCAGCCAGGGGAAGACTAGTGAGGTGTTATAGGCATACTCCCTCTGTAGCCAACTCATTGCTTTAAAGCTCAGTGCAGCTACAGTAACTTTACATTATTTATCCCTTGGTGGAAAAGTACTTTGGCATTACAGCTATCACCATCCTAGCCATTCTTTGCTAAAGTCACGTAATATTTGTTTTGGCAATGTAATATTGTTTTGCTTCCTATTGCTACCAAAAACATGAATTTGATTTAAGTATACATTTCTAGTCCTAACTAGGCATGGCGGAGAATTCCGCCAGATTTCAGTGAGGCTGAATACACTGGCATTCGGCCCCCCGAAACCTGTGGCGGAACGGCCTCCCACCCCCTGCCACCCTGCAGAATCCCCCCCGGGACAAAGCTTACCTGGGGCAGATGTTGCGGCAGCGGCGGCTGGTCTCTCAACCGATTGCTGTGGCCATTTGCATCCTGCCAGGCTGCCGTGATAGGCTACGTATTTATGTAGCTTATCACAGCAAAGAGCAGGGGCGCAAACGGCGGCCACTACACCATTTGTGCCGCTGTTCTTTCCGTGATAGGCTACGTATTTATGTAGCCTATCACGGTAAAGGCAGCCACGGAAATGGCAGCCACTACGCCATTTGCATAGCTACGTAAATACTTACGTAGCCTATCACGGCAGCCTGGCAGGATGCAAATGGCGGCCACCATTTGCGGCCGCAGCAGCTGGCTATGGCCGGCGGCTCCGCGGAGCTGTCGTGGAGCAAAGCTGGCCCAGGGAGTATTCCGGGGGGAGGGACGGAGTGCCTCCCCCCCACGAATCAAAGCTGCGAAAAGGTAATTGACTTTCGTACATCCCTAGTCCTAACAGATTTTCAGTTTCTAATTATGCTGCAAAGGTGACTGGCTGTTTTATTACTTCAGCAGAACAGCGAGTTTGCAAGACCCTAATACAGATTTCAGGGGGTTGGGGAAATGAAGAGATGGGAAAGAGAAATAAGTGACTTCTTGGTCACTTAGTGAGAGTCAAGTGACCTTCCATCCAACTCAAATTCACCATTTAAATCCTATTCTGAACAAAAATCAAGCTATGCTAGTTTCAACTTTCTTCAAGTCTCCACCTAGTAACCTAACGGCGCAATCCTATGCAGAGGGGGGAAGCATGGACGCGATCTTTGCCTTGCACGCTCCTCCCACTCTGCATTTGCTAGACAGGCTTTTTTGCCTATGGAGCAGGAGGGAAGGAGACTGGGGAGGCCAGAGGATTCTTCATAAGCCGGCCTCTCCAGTTCCGTCCCCTCCTACAGAACTGCCCCTTTCCCTCCACTCTGAGCACTTTTGCAACCTCGGGAGAGGCAGCTGGCATGGCTCTCTCCATGCTGTCTGTGGAGGGGGAAGGGGCAGGAAGCTTGGACTCCAACCTTGGGTCCAGAAATCTGAACTATCCTATGGCCCCCAGACACTGTCTAGGGCCCACAGGATTGCTCTCCCCAAGATGTTTTAGTAATACTGAAATCAATACAAGTAACGCAGTTCACCTTGTGTCAATGTTATCAAGTATTGTTTGAAACTAAAGTGGGGCGGGGGAGCAATTTGTTATGGAAACTTCAGAATTCACATAAGGTAGTTTAATGAGGTATTCAGCAGAGCAATATAAACGGTTGTATATTTTATTTTTTTGTAAAAAAAAAAAAAAAAAGGAAAAAAAAAGAGTACACATGCAGACTAAAACCAGTGTAAGAAAGTATCCACCATTATTTTAAACAAATAACTATACTTAAATAGAAATGTCTGCAATATGTTTGTATAAAAATAAGGTACATTTGTACAGAAACCGATTCTCCAGTTTTCATAGTGATACAGCAATTCTAAACACATACAATATAACCTGATCATTGTTTTAAATCAGTTTGATACTGCTAAGGTATTTTATGTGCAAAAAAATTCAACACAGTTCTTTAAAAAATTGTCCTACATATTGAAGGTGTTGGGCTTCAAATTAAATCCTAATCGACTTCTTTTCAAGTTTCAAACAGTCCCATACATTGTATAATATCCAAACATAACTGAAAGGCATTGCCCCATAGTCAGCGCCGGTGCCTGCTATGTCCTGAACGATTACCACCGTGGTGCTTGCCTTTATGAGATCTTTCAAACGAGCGAGACCTTTCCCGCCTGTCTCTGTGGTGTCCTCGCTCATGCCTGTGTTTCTTGGCAACTTCTGAATGGTCCCTGGATTTGCTCTGAGAACGTGAACGAGACTTTTTCCTTTTGTGACTGTGTCTATTTGCACCTTTCAACTCTTCTCTGCTGTGCTTGGGTTTTAGGTGTGGTGATCCATGATTATGATGTCTCCGAGGACTTCCACTGTGACTACGTGATCTGCTTCTGGATCTTGAGCTGTAGGTTCCAGAGAGACTCCGCCTATTGTTGTAGCTTAAAACACAATCGATATTGAAGTCTTTAAATCTGATACACACAACAGAGTTAACTTATCTACTGCTTACATTTTGTTAAACACAACATAGATCTCATTATTCAAAGTAACTATTGTCTTTTATATTTAGTTGTTAAAAGAAAAACTGCATTCAGATGGAATATTATGCCCTTCACTGCAGACATATTTTACTTTTGTAGGTAAAGCTACTAAGTACTCTCAGTTTGCACTGTCATATGGCAGCACACCATGGCTTGTTTAAACCACAGTGCGCACCGGATGTTCTTTTAAAATATTCAAACGGTGGCTTGTGTTGTCCAAACCACGGCAGCGGTGATTCTGCAAGGGTTAAACCTAGAACAGGCTGTGGGTTATGTGAGGGCTGTTTAACCCTCACACAACCACCTCCACGTGGGTTTGGACGACATGACAAGCTGCAGCTATGGCTTGAATATTCATGATGGCTGCTGACACACATCGCAACCAACTATGGCTTAAATAAGTCATGGTGGCTAATTTGATTGTGCAAACCATCCCAATGTGTCATCTATCCACTCAGGGATATTTCACTGCTATATAAACCCCCAGACACATATAATTAATGTAGTATTTCTTCTTATGTAGGTAGGACAGCAGAATTAAGCATACTGGCCCTGCAGTAGCTAGACCATACTGCACCAAATCCACAGAGTTAGTTTGTATTTTATAGTGCATATACTGTAATGCTATTTATTAGTTTCAAGAGATTATAAAGGTGACCAATTTGGGATATTTCTTGGTAAGAATTACTTGAACAGCTTTAGTAACTTTCAAAATAAGCTCAGAGCAGAAGTCCAAAATTGCTCACCTCAAGCCTATTATGTTCATTATCACTAAGCTTCCTTAAAGTACTATACAGGAGAATGGGAACATATTGTAAGTTACATTTTCCAGTTATGAATAAACAATTTTAAAAATACTCACTGTCTCCTAGGAGAATGGGATCTGGACCGTGACTTCGTTCTTGACTTTGATCGACTAGCACTTCTACTGCTTCTACTTCTCTTACTCTCTTTTCTCATACTGGATTAAAAGAATGAGCACTATATTAATTACACAGAATACAATGGCAAATAACTTAGAATAAACTGCATATTGTGGCATCATCATATTTGCATCATCTAACCCTGCTGCCCAATTAGAAAATTCTATAATCCAATGCCTCCAAGAGAATTCTGGAATTAAAAAAGATTCCAATGGCTAATGCAACACAATTTGGCCTTCTGGCCTGCAAGTAGTAAAAGTGTCTCATCTCTGAGGTTTGTCAGATGACAGATAGTAGTGCCAGGCCATTAGAGATAGATCATTAGCATCCTTTACTGAAAAAAGCAAGAATCCAGATAAGGAGGCGCCAATGTTAAATTTATACGAATGTCTTCCACTTAGCATCGTTAAAGAGGGTACCATAACACAATTAGCTATGTAACGAGGACAGATGGGCCATAAGATAAGTAATCAGAGACCTTATCCCAGATCGTAAATATAACAAGATATGTAATAAGAAAAGAAGCTCACAAGACAGGATGATATCAAGGAAATACTTTTGTGTCACAAACATACCTGCAACATGCCAAAGAAAACTAAAATGTTTGTGTACGTATGTTGTTATGTTCATTAATCTTGATAAGCTTAATAATTCAATAACTTTATTTAGACATAGGAAGATTTAAGGTAGAAATGCTATCTTTGGAATTCTTAGATAAGTAACATCAATTGTAGTAAAAAATAGTTTGAACATATTTTATAGCATTCAAAATGTATCTTCAAAAGGAGACTCAGGACATGCAATAGGGGGAGCTATCCTCTTGGGATCAGCTTCCCCTGACTTGTTGCCTGTAGAATCAACCTGGGAAGTTTGATATTACCATTGAGAACAGCAAATGTACTTGACTCAGCTTAGAAGCCTTGTTTAGAATGATGCTGGATGTTTCATGTGTTTGAATTTATTTATGCATGCATAACCATTTGTATTTAGTACTGTTAAGCTGATAGTTTTGTGGTAAAACAAAAAGACAAATCTTGTCTAAGAGTTTCTTAAGAAATAGAATTCTGTATCACCCATATCGAGAGCGAAGTATTAAGCTTGCTCTAAGATAGTATCTGATCTTAGAGGGCATTCAAATGTGTGCGGTTAATTAGGTAGCCCAGCGTTGTCTACATACTAGTAACGTATCTTGAGAGAACCTCTGAACAATATGGCAGCATCTTGCCATCTATCAAAATAATTAGGTATTTATTGCATTCCTATACCGCCCATTAGACGAAGCTCTCTGGGTGGTTCACAAAACGTAAGAATGTTACTTACCCATTATAAGGGCTCTTAGAAACCACCTGTCTGTCTTCTGGCTCTTTTTTGATCGTTTTTGCATTGATACACACCGGAGATTTCTCTTCTATTTTAATTTCTCTTGGAGAGCCTAACAATTAAAACAAGTCATGGTACGTATGCTCAAGTGACAAAACTTTGACCTTTCACCTGCTAATACAAGCTTCTACAAATGGCATCAAATGAGAACCAGGTTTTGAACATATGACAGCATTAAATTTAATCTCTCCTGATTTAAGATACTATCTCCCTGTTTTTAATGTTATGTTTTCAACAGGAGCGCCTCCAGCAACACCAGACAGGCTGCTTAACAAGATCAGCCTCGGATGGCCTTCTCTCTGTCCCATCAGCCAGGACAGCTAGACTGGTGGGGACGAGGGAGACGGCTTTTTCTGTGGTGGCCCCCACTCTGTGGAACTCCCTCCCTAGGGAACTCCGTCATGCCCCCTCTTTAATGAGCTTCTGCCGTGCATTAAAAACGTGGTTGTTCAGGCAGGCATTTGGGGTGGGTTAGGGTATTTTAGAAAACGTTTTTATTGTAGAATTTTATTGTTTTAAACTGTTTCATTATACGCTGTACATCAGCCAGAGTGGCTGGGTGACCAGCCAGATGGGCGATTAATAAATTTAATAATAGTAATAATAGTAATAATAATAAAACACCTCTGGCAATAACACTGGCCTTCTTTTGAACAAAACTTTAAAATAGTCTATTCCAATTAAGCTAGAAAGGTTGTTAACGCAAATAATATAAAGCAGGCTGATACTCTTTGAAACAAATAACACTAAAACCTCTTAAATAGCAGAAAAAGTGCTTTCCAGAACAAGCACCACAAATGGATTTTCATTCCATTAACCCCAACTCAACTGATTGGACCCATTAAAAATAGAATCAAATTAACTAAGTGGTGGCCAACACTTTTGGCGAGTGTGCTCCATCAAGCGTGCTGTTCTTCACTCCCTCAGTGCTATCTGGTTCTGCTACTAGGGTACCTGATCCAGGGCACGGGCAGCACAGCATTGGAGAGGTCTGATGATGTCAGGCTTGATGTTTGGAACAGACTAGCAGGACCGTCTTCTCAAATTCAAGCCTACCACAGACCCCTATAGAAACAAGCAACTGCGGCACACATGCCCCAGGTTGGTCATCCATGAAGGAGCTATTAAGTGAATAAAGGCTACACCATTTGCTGCCTAAGCCCCCAGATACACACAGACTCCTACTTCTGCAGCACACTATCAAAATGGAGACACAGTTACAGGAAACTTACAGGGCTTAGAAGCAGGTGAAAAGCCTCCCAACGTTGAAAGAGCTGGCGTTCCATCTGGGTTTAATCCTTTTGCTTTTAGTTTAGCTTCCTGTAGTGCCATTTTTCTCTTTTCTACTTCCTTGTCAAGTAATTCGTAGTTAGGCTGCAAGGAGATGCAGAATCCAGAAGTCAGAACATATCAAGCCAGAGCATGTGAACATACGTACCTCCACACACACACCATTTAGCCTAATATTCCCTCTAGTATTCAATTCAGATTGCTGAGTGTCTCTATTAGGGTTTGGAAGAAAAACAGAGCCAACAAAAAATAAGACAGTGAGTTCTACATACTCAGGAAATATCCTAGTTAGGCATAAGTACACATTTGTGAATTAAAAGAAAAACATCCCAGAAGTCAGGCAGACAGGAATTCTACAAATTATGTCTACAGCGGAGAGCAATTTGGGCCACTGAATGTTCACAGTCAGTTGAAAAGTGGGAGGGCAGAAAAGGAATTGACCTGCTCAATCTGCTGACAACAGCAAATGAGAACAACACAGTAGTTCCGACATACTTGGGTGTCTCCCTAGATACCTGTTCTGTAAGCTCACAAGTCTTTTCAGATCATTTTTGGTTCACATTTTTTCTTAAATTACAAAACCCAAAAATGATCTGACTACAGTATGGGAAAGCTAGGGGAGATGTATTTTTTCCTCATCCCCCACCCCCTGAGATCACTACATGGCTCCTACTGGAGCCCTAAACAGGAGCACACCTCTTAAGAGGAATGGAACACTCCCAACATCTTGTTGTAGTCCCACCTATGAGTATAATGACAGTTACCTTCTTTCTAGTGTAGAGCTTAAGTGTTGTTAAGCATATCTCCTGAATTTCTTCTTCAGTAGTTCCAAAAAGCAAAAACCAATGAGGACGGTTAGGCAAAGGAATCTAGGAGACAGAATATTACAGAAAAGTTGGCAAATCTGAACACACACTAAGCGTTTTAAAAAAAAAAACTAAAGCACTTGAGTGGAAACAGGAGGCAGACAAATACTTACTTGCAGAGCTCTAGCAGCAAGATAGATACAAGCACATGCTATCGTCTCTGGCTGAAATCGAACAAACACATTGGTTCGAAGACTGTCATTCATGTAATTCCTGAAAAATATGAATCGGAATTTGTCTCAGGTTTTAAAGCCTTCTATGAAATCACGCATATGAAGTTGGAGACTCAATCTACTTTATTATTTTTTCTTCATCTTTATTCAAGTAATTTAGACAAAATGCCTCAAATGCCCCTGGACCACTGTAATAAACAGGCTCTTTGTCATCTCTCTAGAACCCTGAAAGGACAAGCTGAGTTTTACTTTGAATTCAGTCTTCATTACCACAATGAAGTGCAACATTAAGACTTTACAAACTATTACATAGTTCATAGTGATGAATATTCTATGAAGTGTCCATCAACAAAGTCCAAAATAATTTATTTGCCTGACAAGATAATTGTAAAAAAAATATCTGCACAGTCCTTTAACATATTTAAAAGCTTAGTTCATTCCCATCTAAAACAGATTAAGATGTTATCTTTACAGCATGTTTCTAGCTACTAAAATTAATGGCTGATTACGTCACCCACAATACACTGTAAAAACAAGATCTATAGGCTATTACTAAGCCAGTGAAGCATCCCACCAACTTATGGGATGGGAATTATATAAGCACATGCTTAACTCTCCTATGGGATTTGGCTGGAACATATATTTGCCATATAGATTTTTAATTAGCAATTTCAATGGACTTTAATCTATCATGTGCAAAGTTGCAGCCTCTGGGAAGCTTGAAAGATTTGACAAATTTAATGACATCTGTACAAATGAGGTACAGATATGTTATAAACACACTGTAGAGTCATACTCTAACAAATTAGAAGTATTCCTCACCATCCAATATGGAGTTACTCAAAATTGCTATTTCAGAATTTAGTATAAAGTTTCACTTCTGAACATACATGCCAACTGATCTACTGTGAGTATCTGCTGTGTGTAAAACTATGTTCAACACACAGACAGTAAAAAATTAGGTATGTGCTAGCTTTATGTATTCACAGGAGCACAAAAAATATTTAGCCCCAAACCACTAAATTCAAATTTAGACAAAACCGGAAAAGCAGTTAAGAATCACGCTGGATAGAATTAAAGTCTATCCAGTTTACATCAACAGGTCATGTCATAACCCATAATAACTAGGAAAACAAATATACATTTCATAATATGTATGTTGAACAGATACTTCTAGAATCAAATATACAAATCCTTTTGACACCCCGACAGAACTAGAAGATGCTGCCAGATGGACCACTTCAGTAAATCTTGGCTGAGAGCTTGCACTGGATTGGCTGGAGAGAGAGAGGCAGCCAATCAGGCCATCCTCAGGTCATGAGCTGTGGTGCAGAGGGCAGAGTTCTATGACTTACCATCAGGGGCTACCCTTTAATTAAAGAGTAGAAAAAAGAACAAAGTTAAATTGAGTTCTCCAAGAACATGTTTTATGAAAGCCATGAAAATAGTAAGCAGAAAACAAGCAACACACACTTCAGTTCATAAAGTATTTATTCAACTTACAGTTCATTGTTTGGCATATGGGACATCAAGGTTGTTTGTTTCTGCTACTATTTTCCTGGCTAAGAGAGAGAAGAGAATAACTTACCAGGCTGTTTGGACGAGGGTTTGATTACGTTCACATTCTAAGACTTGCAAGTACATCACAATGATCTGAAGGAGAGAAAACAAACCCAAAGCGTATTAAAATAGTATTCAAACATCAAATAACACTCTACTTCTTGACCATAAACCAATAAATTATATTCTCATCTTCTACCAATATCCACTTCTGACCAAAAATCAAAATCCCCCCTTATTCCAGTTTATAGTTAGAAATGTTACCCTCTTCCCAGAGACTGACATTCATGTCTATGCTATGCAATTAGTGCAGACTCTCATATCTGGGTTTTTACCTTTCCTGTCACCATCAAGACGTATACGCAGTTTCAATATGGGAGAGAAGAACTTTAGCAGACTCACCTTATGTGGATGCTTGACATGAACACAAAATCCCAATTCCTTCAGCACCCTCCTTTCTGCTTTGATTACTTGATTTTTGGTGTTTATGTAGTTCTGATCAAGTATCAATGGGCTTGGAGTCCTACAGTTTGTAAGAAATAGAGTCAAAACTGTTTTCTATATCGAAGACAACGGCTTCTCTGTTTTCCCTTCCAACCAACTAATGGCAACAGAAACCAGATTTTAAACTCCTGCAAACAGGTTTAAGCTTTAATCTTGTGCTGTCCAAGTTAACTAGATTTACTACCTACAACTATGTAACTAAAAGTTTTCCTGTTTTCCATCAACATTTAAAATGAGACACCCACAGACATTTCACTTCACGTAAAAGAACAGTTCATCTACAAAGCTGAATCCCAAGAAACTTTTAAGAGGTCTCTTACAGGAAGATTCCATTCTCTGAAAAGGAACATAGTTGGGCATTCATCATTCAAATTATCACTGCCATTTTCAACATCTGCAAAATAAATGTGTTATGCAAGGAGGATAAACCAAAGGCACACTTCAATATTTCCCCCCGAATAATAGCATATTCTAGATGTCTTAAATTGTAAGTTTAGTTTTGTTTTTAAAAGCAGCAAAGAACAATATTATTTTCATCCGTATTATTCCTGCACTATCCTCAAATCTTTACAGTAGGTTGATCTATTTCATGCCATCTCCATAGCACAAATTGGATATTACAGGTTTAGAATGCTACATGGAGCTTTGATTTATTGGCAAACTAGTTCAACTGTCAAGACTTATTATACTGTTCTCAATCAGTTAATCAATATTTTTAAAAATCTGCAATGAAGATTTTAATGTAAAGAATGAATGATTTTGTTTAAGAGTGCCTGAACATTATCCCGTTCATACATCTTCTTTGAAAGGTAGAAAGATGCATACCGGAGACATGCAAAATAACATTTTTAGGTTGCTTAATAATGCAGGTTTGTGCACTAATCTTGTCCCCACTTCCACTGACCCCCCCCCCCCATGCTGAAATTTAGATTGTAAGCTCCTCGGAGCAGGGATTCATCCTCTTATACTCTAAGTTCCCATATACAACCTCTCCTATTTTAATTCTGTGTTCTACATTCAGCACACTAGTTGATATTAAGAGACTTTTTAAAGCTATTTAGAGTAGAATGGTATCTCATCCATTAAATCTTGATAGTACAACCTCAGTATGTATTTTCAGATACAGCCTGATCGAAACACCAAAGGTGTGTTACTGCGCTGAAGACAATTTAGCTCCACTGAATTTCTCTGAGGCTACTGCAGTGGCAAGAACTAACCCAAACTGAACAGGCTATAAGTTTCTATGCTAGGTCCACTGATAACTGTCCTTGCATTCAAAATAATAGCATCTCAATTTAAGAACTTGGCATGCTTGCATATTAATAACTTTTTGTGCAACTCAAAAAATTATTATAAACCATTTCTTTATTTTCTATACTGCCCAATAGATGAAGCTCTCTTACTACTGATTCTACTACCTCCATCATCAGAGGCAATATGCCTATGTACACCAGTTGCGAGGGAACATGGGCAGGAGGATGCTGTTACACTCAAATCCAGCTTGTGGGTTTCCCATGGGCAGCTGGCTGGCCACTGCGTGAACAGAATGCTGCACTAGATGGGCCAGTGTGGTGTAGTGGCAAGAGTGTTGGACTAGGGCCTGGGAGATCCGGGTTCTAGTCCCCACTCGGCCATGGAAGCTCACTGGGTGACTTTGGGCCAGTCACAGACTCTCAGCCCAACCCACCTCACAGGGTTGTTGTTGTGAGGATAAAATGGAGAGGAGGATAATGTAAGCCGCCTTGGGTTCCTTGCAAGAACAAAAAAGGCGGGGTATAAATGCAATAAATAATAATAATGGACCCTTGGTCTGATCTAGCATGACTCTTATGATTTCTTGTTGGTATACCAACCTAAGCAGATTCAAATATTTTGAGGTAATGGTTTAGATATACTATGCACTTCTCACAGGCAAGTTCATATGACTACCCTGCCTCAAATACACATTATCTGTCTTCTTTGTTACAGACAAGCACAGCTAATGTTTTACAACACCAAATGATAAAAATTATTAATGCTGGAAAGTGCTTGCATCTTCCCCAATCAGTCCTATTAAACTGTTCCTGATGGATAAAGAAATATGGCTTTTTAACTCCACAAATTGATAACCATTTTGGCTTTGATAGCTTGTTCCATAAAATATCCATATTTATTTATATTTATGAAATGTATGAAAACAGTAGTAGATGCCATCCATAAACAGTCAAGGAAAGTGCCTAGACAACCAGATGTCTCAAAATAAATACGTCTGTCCAGACTCTTCCCATGAAATTTAAAACTCCTATTTATTTTGATAGCATTTGATGTTATCTGGCTTACCTATCCTGTTTGCATTAAATAAATCTGTACTGTAAGTGTTAGGACAAAAGAACTGAAACTTCTGGTAAGGAACAGACCGTTACTGACTTCATTTGGGCTCCAAGCTACTTTCACGTTAAGGTATTGGCCATGTGAATGTGACATCACTCTCAAAAAGACTAAAGGCCACATTAGTGTTTATACTACATAGACAGAAGAATATATGGGATGTGTGATATATGCAAACTTTGGGGTAGTGGTGTGTATAGTTCACCATACTATTAAAAATAAAAGCTAATGTTAAAAAAGGCATGCTCATATCAAACCACAAACATCAGTACATGATCAGCACCTACAACTATGCGTACACCTCGGAAACATAAGATAGCACTGATGACAGCTCTGGCATTGCACGTATTTTAGAACTCTGGTAAGTGATGCAACAACTACAATTTTAAGGCACATGCTGAAGGACAGTAACCTGATGAAACAAGAACTTGCCCCAATTTTTTCCAATAGGCTCAGCACTGGAATAACACTAGCCCAACATTATGTACCATGGTACCCAACTTAAGGGAAAGCATTCATGCAAGAAATAATTTTACTAAGCTGGCATTCTGTATCTAACATTTCAATTCTAGTCAATGGTGACTTAACTGGGAGTAAATCCCATTCTTGCTTGGACTTACTTCTAAGTACGTGAATAAGACTGGACTGCAAGTCTGTTAGGTAGACATATGGCTGCATACAATACTTTGGAACTATACTTTGGGATGTTATATTGAACAACACATCAACAAATATGTATTTGTAGATACAGTCTGTGCTTGGCTCAAACTCTTAACTCATGCTTGAAAGGAGAGCTTTAACTCATACACAACTCAGTGTCCCATCCTGAATTCAGTTAAGTTCTCAAGATGGATAACTATGATCAGTACTTTAATCCTTGCTTCATGTTTGATTTTAAATTTGTAAGATCTCAGGGAAGTGTTCTGTGCAGTAATACAACTATATATTACACACAAGAGCAAGATATATTTGGAAGATATTCAATGATGTGTGTGTGGGGGGGAGCGCAATATTCTTTGAAACAAGTAGTCTAGTAAAAAACCAAAGTGAAGTTCCAACATATGCATAGACCTTCTGCATTTCCAAAGGGTTCCCATTAACTTTACTGTTAGGGCAAATGCAAATACTCAAGTTTTCTGACTATGAACATATGAAGCTGCTAGTCAGATAACTGGCACTGTCTACCCTGGAAAGAGCTCTCAGGACTTTTCTACCTTTGTGAGTGGACTAGGGAGACGTGGGTTCAAATCCCCATTTGACCATGAAGCTCTCTAGGTGATCTTGGGCCTGACACCAACTCTTTGCCTAAGCTACCAACAAGATTGTTTTGAGGATAAAATGGAGAAAGAACCATGAATGCCACCTTCAGCTCCTTGGAGGAAAGGTGGGATATAAATGAAGTAAATAGAAAAGAAAATCCTTTTAACTGAACCTTTTAACAGGACCTTTGCAAGTAAAGCATATGTTGAGTTGTCACCCACACCCCCAAATAAACAGCTCCCACTTCTGCAAAGAGGCTAATATTTTAGTGCACATATCTGGCTGATTGATTTTTAAAACAGTGCAATAAACATAATTTACCAGCTATTGCAAAAATTTAGATTAAGCCAACAGTAAGTGTACAAGACTCCTCTTTCTCGATAAACTCATTGTTAGCTGTGAAAGCCCCTTCAGGTATTAAGTGCTATTTATATTTAAGTAGGAATTTGTATACTTGTGAATATTAGTGCTTCAAAAAAGGAAAAAATGGATCTTAAAGCATTCTCTAGAAAAAAATTATCCAATGAAACATTTTTTGATGAGTACTAGATTTGAGTATCCAATCTAGTATAGTTGCAAATTGAGTGAACTGCTTTCAGGGTGAGAATTTCACTGTACACACTTGATAAAGTAAAACAGATTAAAATGTGACAAGACAAAACTATTAAGCATAGAATACCTAGATTTGCTGGTTAAAAATCTTAACACACACTTTTAGCTAATTTCCAAAAACCTGGACAGCAAAGATAAAAGCTTAACACAAGATACAGGAGTTCTTCCAAATGGGTCACCAACGGCCAACCTGTCAGTCCCCGATTCCAGTGACCTATTCTCAGAGCACTGGCTTCTCCTTGGGGATTTTCGATACGTCACTCACTGTTGCCATGACGACAGCTTCATCTCTATGAACCACTCCACATCACCCAGGCTTTGGTAAATGTAGCTGGTCGCTGTATAGTCGGTTGCAAGGGAAAAAAGAGCTAAAGTTAATAACATGTACAACATATTTTTTGTAAAATTGTAACACGCATAGAAAAATGCTTACATCCCGCTTTAAAAAATGATCCTGCATGCCAAGATTTTATACAGATTTGTACCAAAATGCTCAGAAAGTACTTATTTTTAGGTTAGTTAACAAAAAGGCAAGTAAAGCATATTTGCTTGGATATGGCATCACCACTCAACATGGCATACATTTTTTAATGGGAAGATTTCATTTTATTTAGAAAAGCTGACAAGTTGTTAACCACCACCCAGGCAACTTGGCCTTATCCTGCCTGACCAAGAAATATTTGTAAGTTATTTGTTAGTCACAACTTTACTTGAAATCAAGGTATTGGGGGAAAGTCCTGGCTGCAACTGTTTCACTCAAAACAAAGTTGAATTTTCATTTATAAAAAAAGACTTGAAAAGGAAATAATGACGATTAATGCATGTGTGTAGGTACTGATACACCATTTTAAAACAGCAGCTAGCACTGTCTAGATATACTCTGAATTTCAAGGCACAAATTTGTCTGTCGAGATTGGGATACCCCATCATCCCATTGGATATGGTAGAGAAAAATAAGTCCTTGGAAATTTCACTAAGTTGTCAAGAGATTGCTGAAGTCAAACCTATCTTTACTAATACAAAGATGGCTTCAGGCAACAATATCCAAGGTAATACAAATTACACTTCTGTTATTGTATAAGGTTCCCTCTAAACATATGTTTAGCCTTTCTTTCACTTAACAGCTCTTCCCCTAATTTAAACTTTGTTTTATATCTAAAAGCTGGACAGTTCAACAACTGGGGACGTCAATCTATATCAATCACAAAAGCACACACAAAATTGAGACTCATCTGATTTATAGACAATCATGCTGAATGACAAAAGTCTTGTTCCTGTAATTCTAGGTTCTCATGGCTTCCCGGATTCCTTTGTTTACCTCCTTGAAGATACTATTAAAACAGGTATACGCTGTAAACCAAATGCTGTCAGCTTTCCCAACCAAAAACGCTACAATAAACTTAAATTAGTTAAATTTCAGTCTTCTACAAGAGCTTGAGAGACGATTATGTACTCTCTACTAACTAGAAATGAGGAGCAATCTAACATGACTCAATCAATATTTCCAGTAGAACTAACACCTAAGAAAAGGTCTCTATAACAAATTTGGCTACAAGATTAGCAATAAATTAAGCAAAACAAGGAACCTAACACTACCAGCTCAGACCTAAGACTGCCTTCCATAATTGTCAAGCTCCACTCAATTAGGAATACATACTTGATGCTTCAAGACACTAAGGGCCCAATCCTATGCATGTTTAGACAGAAAAAAGACTAGGGAATACTGAGAGTTGTAGGGCTTTTGTCTATCTAAACATGCACAGGATTGCACCCTAAGTCACAAATTAACAAAAGCCATGCCTATGAAAGTCAGCTACAGAGTTGTTTATGCATAACTAAAAGATAACTCTTCTCAGCCTAATGAAATAAACCTACCCAATCAGAACCTCCACAGCCTTTGGTCTACTTTACAGTGAGACAGTGTACAGCGGTACATTGCATATACTGAAAGTGGAACAGACCTTACCTTTTTGCTCTTAACTGGCGCAAGTGATGGAAAACATTGATCACATCCCTTATGCGACGAGGTGCTTCTTCAATTTTGGAAGCAAGATTGATGCAGGCCATAGCAACAATCTGAAAAGAAGCCCATTGTCATGAGAAAGCAATTTCCAGATTCAGACACAGCACATTTTTTCACAGCCGGACCCTACACCAGGACCTACCCTAAAAAGAGATGCCAACTAAAGCATCACCTGAGCCAACGCGTTTTAGAAATGCCTCTGTGAGAAAAGCAGTGGGCAGATTACTATCAATGTGAGTGGGCCTGTCCCAGAGAACCCACCCACCTCTTATATTTTGCTTAGAAAACCTTCACCATACCTTGGCCCACATCCCCCACCCACCCCCCAGGCTGCTTAAACTCCGTACCCCTAGAACTCACCTCGAAGCTGTGCTTTACAAAGGACTTGGAATAGAAAAAGCGATGAAACAGCACCTGCCCGGTCGCCATCGCCACCTGCGAAGACAATCCCCAAGCGGGGAAGGGAGAGAATCGGCCATGTCAGTAACCGGCAAGCACCGCATGCGCAGAGAACGGCTCAGCCTCCCCCCCCCCCCCGTTCCGGAAGCGGCGCCGGGCCTGTCAAGCAGGCCGAGTCCGCCAAGCCGCCATTTTGTGTCCAGCGACGCCTCTCGCGGTCCCGCCTCACGTCAGCGCGCTCGCGACCTTCAATGGCGGCGCCGTCCCCACACTCTCCGGCCGCGCCAGCGCGCGTCCGCCCGCGCCCCTTCCCCGTGACCGAGGGAGGGGTCCTGGGCCGCTGCCTAGGCCGCAGCTGCGCCACGGCGCTCTTCTGGCGCGCCGGCCGGCCGGCCCTCCTTCCTTCCTTGCCCGCTCCCTGTCCACACGGCCCCGCTAGCGCTGACCTGCGGCAGGCGGAGGAGGATGCCGGCGGCCTGGATGAGCTCGCAGCCTAGGATCCGCAGGTCGGTCTCGCTCTGCAGGTCCAGCCCGTCCTGCATGGAGGGCGTCGGCGACAGCCGCTCCTCGGGGATGAGCGAGTGGTCGATGGTCAGCGACACCTCCGAGTACAGCCGGTCCCCGATCAGGATCCCCGCGGGGAGAGGCGGCGGCGCCGAGCCGAGAGGAGCCCCCGCGGAGGCGGGAGAAGGATGAGTCCCAGCAGAGGCCATGGCGAGCGACCACTGAACGCGCGCCCGACCGCACCCGGAGCCGGCCACGCAGAGAATGGCCCGTTTGCGCCCGGCCCGCCCGGCGCCCGATGACGCAGCTCGGAGCGGTGCGCGCCGGGAAAAGAGTCCCCCCGCCTCCCCCGTCCGCGGGGCGAGCGGCGCGCGCGGCACAGCCCCCGCGCGCGACCCCGCCTCCCCCTCTCCCTCCGCGTGACGTGTCTGGCGCCCACGGGCGGGGTGGGATTCGAGGGGGAGGTGCGCGCGCGCGCTATTAATAACCGCCGCGGAGGGTCGCGCTCGCCTCAGCCTAGGCAACGTTGCCCGGAAACCGGCGCCCGGTCTGAGCGCGCGGCCGAAGCGGCTGGCAGGATTGTAAGGCCGTCGAGAGGAAGGCGCCGCTTCGGGCCCCAGTAGAAGAGGGGGGGGGGGCGTGCGCGCGGCTTTGGAATCCTCCTTTCTTTGTGTAAAAACAATCTCCTGACACTCTGCAAGCAGAAATCTAGCCCGTCAGGGGTAATTTTCGCTCAGCCCGCTCTGCTGCGCTGCTTGCAAGGATCTAAAAAAAAAAAGAAAAGCTAGGGAGTATTAGACGTGGCACCCCTCACCTGCCTTTTAAAGCAGGACAGTCTGCTCTGCCGTCTCATTTTACTGCGTGTCTAGCCCTGGCACCAGCCTCTAAACAGTGGGTGGAATGTGAGTATGGCATTGTGTTTTAAATGGGGGGCTCCTAGTGCTAAACGTCAGAAATTTTGCGGCTATTCTGCCTTTCCTTTTTTAACGTATTATCTGCAGTAAAAGAAAAGATGGAAGAAGCAGTAGAATAAGGTTACAAGTAGAAGACAATGTCTGGATTACCCATAAAATTACATCAATGAGGCAGGGTGATGGCATCATAAACGCCTTGTTCGGAAGCACCCTTAGAGGCTCGCCCACGTTTGTATTCAGCAAACATTTGTTACCCGCTACTAAGTGGGTAACGAAGTGGCTAGAAAATGTCTACTAAGACCATTTCTGCACGTTAGAAATTCACAGAAAATGAATTAAAAACAGGGCTGGCTGCAAAGATGAGGGGGCACTTGGCAAGGTGTCCCTTGTTGGCACCCGCTGCTACACGTTTATGTGGTGGTAGTGGTGGGCAGTTGGAAAGATGGTATTTAAAACTTCCCACAATGCCCCTGAGATTGTATTGCTCCAAGATCTGTAAGACATGGAGCAATCCTGTCAAGATCACCGGTCACCTCCGACCCCAGGGGCAACCGCCTATCCAGTGCAGGGTGTGATGAGCGGATCTACTCCTTGCTCCCCCAGCTCAACTTTTGCAGCTAGATAGCCGATTTCAGTTGTCTAGCCACAAGACCTCAGAGCGTGGGAAGTGGTGGCCACACGACACATAGGATATGTCATACTGGATTCCTGACTGCCCCACCCTGCCCCTGGAAACGCCCCATTTTCACATCTCCATGCTGCTCTTATGAGCGTGGAGCCAATCTGCGCTGCCTACAAGGCGGCGTGGGAGGGGGTGGGGGTTGGTTCTCCAGGAACTGACCTATGGCCATCTAGGCACTGACTAGTGGTCATAGGATTGCGCCCTTAAAGTGGCTATTCATAGCTGTCGTATGGGATGGCCAAGGGCAGGCATCAGTGCCAGTGGGCCCCTGCTGGGATTCTGAGCCACAGCAGCTGCCCAAAGGTGCCAGGCCTGATTAAAAATAAGATTTTAAAAAGTTATATACAGCAAGACACGTCATATCTCTATAAGTGCACAATTTTCACAGTGGTTTCAATTCTTAGTATCTGCGCTTAGGAAACCTACCTGTAGGATTTAACATTTTATTTGAGGAAGGTCTTTATGGCCTTCTGTTTCCAGATAATACATGCATTCATTCATTTCATTTTTATACTGCCCAATAGCTGAAGCTCTCTGGACGGTTCACAAAATTAAAACCACAAAAATACAACAGAAAATACAATATAAAATATATTAGATTAAAACTACAGAATAAAAATACAACCAGAGTAAAACCTAGTAGTAGTGCAGATATTTAAAACACCATTGCAGATTTAAGACAGCAGACTTAAAAAACTGGAATGCTAAAAATGCCTGGGAAAATAAAAAGGTCTTCACCTGATGCCAGAAAGAGTACAATGTAGGCGCCAGATGAACCTCTCTAGTGAGTTCATTCCACAATGAGTGCCCAGCAGAAAATGCCTTTTTCCTGGTAGCCACCTGCCTTACCTCTTTTGGCAGGGCCCCTGAAGATGATCTTAGGGTCTGGGCAGGTACATATGGGAGGAGACAGTCCTTCAGGCAATCTGGCCCTAAGCCATTTCTGGCTTTGAATGTTAATACCAGCAGTTTTAGCCTATTTAGAAGGGATCATAAAAACAGCCGTGCAGGATCAGACTAAGGGTCCATCCAGTCCAGCATTCTGTTCACACAGTGGCCAACCAGCTGCCTGTTAGCACCCTCCTGCTCATATTCCTGAGCAACTGGTGCACATAAGCATGCTGTCCCTGATACTGGAGGTAGCATATATATCAGGAATAGTAGCCATTGATAGCCTTATCTTCCATGAATTTCTCTAATCCCCCTTTAAAGCCATCCAAATTGGTGGCCATCACGACGACTTGTGGTAGTGAATTCCATAGAAATATTTGAAGGTCCTCAACCAATATTTATGAATTTGCAGCCAGCAAATTATTGAAGATTTCTTCCACTGTTCAATGCAGGCACAACCTTTTTGGCTCCCAGGGCCACACGCATGGGCACTGTGACAAACCAAACCTTTCCCTCCTCCCTACACCATATATCTAGAAATATATTTGAACAAAGAACATGGCCAGCCTAGATACCCAAATTACATCTCAATACATTCCAGAATGATAATAGAATCATAGAATAGTAGGGTTGGAAGGGGCCTATAAGACCATCAAGTCCAACCCCCTGCTCAATGCAGGAATCCAAGTCAGAGCATCCCTGAAAGATGGCTGTCCAGCCTCATCTTGAGTGTCTCCAGCGTGGGAGAGCCCACTACCTCCCTAGGTAATTGGTTCCATAGTTGTATCGCTCTTACGTTTTTCCTGATGTTCAGCTGGAATCTGGCTTCCTGGAACTTGAGCCCATTATTCCGTGTCCTGCATTCTGGGATGATGGAGAAGAGATCCTGGCCTTCCTCGCTGTGACAACCTTTCAAGTCCTTGAAGAGCGCTATCATATCTCCCCTCAGGCTTCTCAAGGCTAAACATGCCCAATTCTTTCAGTCTCTCCTCATACGGCCTTGTTTCCAGTCCCCTGATCATCTTCGTTGCCCTCCACTGAACCCTCTCCAGTTTGTCTGCATCCTTCTTAAAGTGTGGCACCCAGAACTGGACACAGTACTTGAGATGAGGCCTAACCAGTGCTGAGTAGCAATTTTGTGTCATCTGTGAATTTGATCAGCATTCCTTGCACCTCATCCAAGTCATTAATAAAAATGTTGAAGAGCACTGATGCTCCAGCTTCACCTTCTTTGCCCCCATAACTCAGCCTATGTAAAAGTAGTGCTATAGAAATCACCTGGAGGATGCATGATCAGGTCAACAGGGGAGTATGCTGTGTTGGGTAATGCTGCTTGGGGGAGCCCTGAGTGCCTCCAGGCAGCTTTTCCCAACACCTCCACTGGTCTTTTCTGATGGAAGGGTCAGTGGGAGAGTGGCTGGTTGGGTGATGCTGGTTGGAGGCATGTGGATCACCTCTCTTTGGTGTTGCTCAACACCCCTTCACCAACCTTACCTGAAGGAATGGCCGGTGGGCAGCAGTGCATGGAAGCACCAACCTTACCCACCTATCTTTCTTGCTCTGCATGGCTAATGCTCTAGGCATCTTGCCCATACAGCTGCCAAACAACCCCCAGCTTGCCTCTCAACTTTGGAAGTGGGAAGGTGGTGGAGATTACAGGGCAAGTACCAGAAAACCTGTGCCAATATGCCATGCTCACCAGAGCCAGTGCCACAAGTGCCATGGAGAGCAGGTTTGTCAAAGCCTGCAAAATATGTATAGTGACCATTCATAACACCAATAATTGGTTATAACCCAGTTAGCCTAGCATTGCTAATTAATTAATTACAAGCTTTCAGGATACAAATCCTTCCAAGGTGGCTTTTAAGTAATATCAACAATTAATAAAAACATCACAAGAAACAATTTAAAAACCAAAGCAAGTGATCAGGATCCTTCTCCCAGGGCAGATGGTGATAGATGGCCCTGCCGGAGAGGGATGCAGGCTAGCTGTAACCGGCTCCAAGGAAGTCTGCCTGCCTGCATCCCCCCCCCCCCCCAACCTTCCCAAAGGGCAGATGGTGGTAGATAATAATTAACACCTGTAATGGGCCAGGAAACTATTGCCTTTATTCATGCCCAAGGGGATAGAATCAAATTTCTTGCTAAGTTGCAATTCCCCTGATTTAATTGCTAGAGGCTCCCACTGACATTTCTTTGTTGGAAAGTACAGTATTCCTTTTGCATATGCAATCCTGTTTTCACATTTCATCAGCCAATACAAACATCAAATGCAAAGTTAAAATCTGTGCCTGAGCCAGAAGTATTCCTTGCTGCTACTGGCAGGGGGTAATGGGTCTATTACCCCATCTTCTAGCCAGGCTATCAGTGGGTCTGCCTGAGGGTGTGCGGGAGAAAAGGAGATACAGGCTGTCCTATATATGCACTAATAGTGAACTCATTCTCTCTGTGTGGATCCTTATGTAACCAAAACCACAACACCTAAGCATGAGCGGGGGGGGGGGGTATACAAACAATATGTTTTAATACACCCAGTTTTCATACTTGAGAGAGAAGTGCTTTCTGTGTAGGAAATATTTATCTACCACATTTATCTCACGTTTCCTGCAAGGAGCTCAAGGCAGTGTACATGGTCATCGTCCCCATTTTATCCCTACAACAATCCTGTGAGGTAGGTTAAGCTGACATAGTGACTGACCCAAGGTCACTCAACTGAGGTTTATCAGTGAGCTCACTGATTTGAACCCAGATCTCCCCAGTGTCCTAATCTGACACTCCTAACTACTATGCCATATGGGCTATGTAATGCTTACATATAAAGTCTGAAGCATTACTATGCAGAAATCCAATAAAAACCTAGGCAGTTTTAAATACTCAATTATAGGCACATTTCCAGCAGCATGAACCCCTCGTGTTTCCAAACATACTCCGTACTCACGTCAGTTAAGATAGCCTCTTCCCTCTATTAAGCTCGATGACTAGTCATGTATGACCCCAATCATTGCTTCATTTATTTAGGGAGAAAGTGTTGGAGGGTCAAGCTTTCATTGGAACCATGCTTTTTGCCTAGAAAGCCTTCAAGCTCTAGTTACTTGGCAGCAAGGAAAGAGCATTCTGCATATGCTCAGAAGTACTTTCTGTTATGACTCTACACATTCTGCGGATGTGAACCTCAGCTTGGATTCAGCTTGACTTAGGAACCTGTGTGTTTTCCCCAAGGAAATAGGGAGATCTGAGTTTCAGCCAGCTTTTATGTTTTCAGAAATTGAGATCAGTCATTGCTTCTCGATTCCAAAATGCATTGCTAGGTATAATATATCTGCAACACCTACCACTGACTAATTCATTCAAACTGCAAATCTCCATTTTGAGACTGGTTCTGTCTAAACTACAGATCTCATGGCCACCACATCTGGCCAAATTTTTGAACTATTCTTTTTCTTCCTCCATCCCCTGCTTTTTGTAGCACTTAGCCTGATGTTCTGGAGAACTCAAAATTTTGGGTGGTCGTAATAAAGGTATTGCTCAACTGAGGATCTTGGATTTTTTTTTCTTATGGAGCAGCATGGCTATCTTTGTTTTTTGTAACAATTTCCAGAGAATAGCCATGTTAGTTTATTGCAGCAAAAACAACAAAGAGTCTTGTGCCACCTTAAAAACTGGCAGATTTACTCTATATGAACATTTGTGGACTATGGCTTAGTTCAACAGATGCATGAAGTATTATGGAGAATTCCAGGTTTTTATACATGAGAACTGTAAAGAGTGAGGTCAGAAGGAAATTCAGTGCAGAAAGTACTGAAGGTAACAATCACATTATTAATAGTTGGACTTTACATTTCCCAGAATGGAGGATCAAACATTCATCCCTCTTTCCCAATGTAACCAGGGGCAGCAGGAACTTCCTTTAACCATCACATGAACCTGCTGAGCCTATCTCAAATACCCGTAAGACTGCTCCCACACTACACCTTGGGACTAGTCTGAACATGCAGGCAATATGACTTCACCATCACATCACTTTTTTCTCTATCACCTTCCTCCCACATCTGCATTTTGTAACATACTGCCTGATGAAGAGATCTGTGGATCTCCAAAGCCTCCACAATTGTGTGTGTGTGTGATCTTTTGATTGGCCTAATAAAGGTATTACAGCAACATAGAATCATAGGGTTGGAAGGGGCCTACAAGACCATCAAGTCCAACCCCCTGTTCAATGCAGGAAGCCTGATTCCCAGGCAGTCTCCCATCCAAGTACTAGTCAGGGCTGACCCTGCTTAGCTTACGAGATCAGGCGCATCCAGCCCTTTGCTCTTGGCATGGATTTTGGAAATTTCTTATGGTCAACATGGCTACCTTTGCTTTTGTTATTGCCAATTGTCATTTACAGTAAAGCTGTTGCTGATAACACAAATATCTTGGTATGCCAATTAACACGTGGTATGATAAAAATATGTTATCCCATTCAGACCTCTGGCAATAGAAGTAACCACGAATGAATTCTAACTCAGCAGTCTGAGTCTAGCACTGATCTTGAAGTACCCATTGTGGAGCAAAGGAACCAAAGGGAGATTAGAGCAAAAGAGTGCTAAAGTAGAATTCTGCAACAGGCTTAATCCCATCACCAGAGGCTTGAATAAGGATAAGCTATTTTTATCACTGAATGTGTTACTTGGCTTATCTAGTGCCAAGATGTCTGTTTTAGCAGCAACAGCTGCACTGCAAATGACCACTGCTAATGCGATTATCACCGTCAATGCTTTCTGCATTGAATTTCTTTCTGACCTCATAGTTTACAATTCCCTGCCCTGCTCCCCCAGCCCACCAACATATGTATTGTATAAAAACCTGGAATTCTCCATAATACTCCATGCATCTGATGAATAGGGCTACGTTCCACAAAAGGTTATGCCAGAATGTATTTGTCCCTAAGGTGCCACAAGCCTCTTTGCTATTTTGATTTTGTAGATATTGATCCGTGAGTGTCGTCGTATAAGCACTTGCAAAAACTCAGATTTCTGCGTTGCAAACGAACGTCATTCAGTTCCCCCGCCCAGCCCTTCCCTCCAGGCACCGCTACCTCTCTAGACTTTTCGCAACTCACTGCGTAATGCAGTTCGCACGTGGGGAAATTGCCAACGTGCGCCTTTTCGGAATCACCAGCATCTAGTCAGCCTGTATCCTTCCGCAACCTCCCGGACCAATCGGAACTTCTTTCGGCACTTACCGGGAGCAGCGGAGAGGAGGGAGGGTGATTTTGGATGGTTGACAGGACAGTTCTCCTGGATTCATTTTGTCGTTGTCTCCTTGCTTTTCAGAGCATTGCAGGCAGCTGTGTGCTGTGATTGCTGTGAACGCTGTGTGCAGTCTGGCTTAGCTGCCTGGATCCTGAACCCTCATTTTGCAGTGCAGGGCCACTACTTTCACAAATGGCAATGCTAGAGATTAGGCAAGACGTGGTGACAGAGTGCTGTTCCCTCTGATGTGCAGTCTTAAAACAAATTCCTCTTTAATAATGGTACAAAAATTAGCAAAACTTATAAGCATTAAGTAAGGGTCAGGGCCTGAAAACAACTGAAAGAGCCCAAAGAGCTACAAAACAAAACGATTCAGAATGTCACTGATAAATCCACTCATTCTGAATGGTTATTCTGGCTCCAATAACTAAAAAAGAAAAAAGGATGGCCCCTTTGGATCGGTTTCTTTTAGAATTAGACTGTTGGGAGGGATCTCAAAGGTCATAGAATCCAACCCTCTGCAGATGCAAGAAATTGTTTAAATTGTTAAAGTTTTAATATTTTATTTTTAATATACACAGTTATTATTTTTGTTATTAATAATTGAATTTCTTAGGGTGCAATCCTATGCATGTTTGCCAGAAAAAAGTCCTGCAACACCAAGCATTCCCCAGCCAGCCATGCTAGGAGTCGAAGGAGTTTTTTTCTATCTAAACAGGCATAGAATAGCACCCTTAGGGCACAAGATGGCCATATGATAGGTCAGTTCCTGGGAACCCACCCCCTCCCGTGCTGCCTTGTAGGCAGCACGGATCGGCCCTGCGATCTGTGCTCGTAAGAGCAGCGCAGAGTGGCGAAAACGGGGTTCCCAGGGGCGGAGCGGGGCAGTCGGAAATGCCAGTAGGACACAGCCTATGTGTTGTCCTGCCACCACTTCCCGTGCTCCGAGGTCCTGCGGCTAGACAGCTGAAAAAGGGCGAAAGCAGGGCAGTGGGACCAAGGAGGAGATCTGCTCCTCACCACTCCTCACCCCTTGCACTGCATAGGTGGTCATCCCCGGGGTTGGAGGCGACCCTTGATCCACATAGGATTGCTCCCTTAGTTGCCTTTCTCTTTAAAATGACCCAAGGCAACTTACAGCAACATTTTGCTGCTCTTGAAGGTCCTATTTAGTGCCAAAGATGCAGGATATAAATGAAATAAAAATGAAATAAGGCATTATACCTTTTTTGAAAAAGTATTTTAGAGTTCCAAAATATACATCTAGGCTGTTACTGTGAGAGAAGGAATGATGCTTCTCCAGCTGCTGAAGCTCCATGCCTAGGACAGTGGAAGGGACAGTGGAAGGGAGACCTCTATTCCTGCATTCCCTGTAACAGTTACACATCTAGAGGATCAAAAGATAGGGATGCAGTATTCCCCACTCCCTCCCCGTGCACACTACTTTCGAGCAGCTGCTGCCCCCCATCCCAGTAAATGTCTGTGGGCCACAGGCCATCCCGGGGGTGAAGCAAGAGATGGCAAATTGTTCCCTCTGGCAAGTAGTTTGCCCCATTCCCCATTGCTGGCCCCCAGTGCACCTGTGGTTACTTGAGGGAAAGGCACTTTTCACATACAAGTTATGACTGAGTCATAAACCAGAAATTAAAATAAGTCTGCAGTCTTAAGCATACTTCCTTGACAGTTGACTCCATCAAAATCAACATGACTCACTTCAAAGAAAATGCATGTAGGATGGGAGCATCAACGTAAAATATACCATTATTTATCTTTTACAAATCATAGTGAGTGGGAACAACCCCACCCCAAATACACTTTGCACCATCTGTACACACACCCCATTTCCCCCCCCCCCCCAGTATTGCCAGTGGTATGGTATGTTCTGTTTTGCACCTAATTTGTTTTTATGCTAGTTTATTGTAAGACACCCAGAAAATGTTGGCATACAAATGTCAATAAACAAATGGGCAAGTACTCAAGTACATGTGTACTGAAGACATTAAGAACCCTCCCAGTTGTCTGGCCCAAGCTGCATTCCTCATAGGTGGCTTGAGAGGTTATTCATAGAGTATGAAAGAGAAACCAGGTGTCTCATTCGAAGTTTCAGTAGAGGCCAAGATCTGCAGCAGAAAAAAAGAGAAGCACTCAGGCAGCAAAGTAGGGAATTGCACAGGAGCAGCAGTGTAGTGGTGGTGGGTAACGCTGGGACGTTACTCCGGCACTTTTTTTGAAGCCAGCCTCCAGCTGGGTCTCAGTCTGCTAGGGAAGGAGGAGGGAGCAGAGGGAGTGCGGGTGGTTGCCGCTTTAGCCACCAGACCAAGGGAGCGAGTGAGAGAGGGTGCCTGATGGAGCTCTGCAGCCTCCTCTTGCCCGCCCTTCTCCTCCTCAGCTCTTGGCTTCTCCTCCCATCCCGGCTCTGTGCCTGCACGCTCTGCGCTGCCCTCGTCTCCTGCAACACCGGGCGGCCACCCATTCAGGGCTGCTGCTGCTGGCCATGGCAGCAGCAGGAGAGGGAAGGGGGGGCGCTGCCACCATTACTTACTTATGGGGCAGGGCAGGTGGCTGGTTTGTGCCAGTTTTTAGGATTTATCACACAATCCTATGCATGTTTGCTCAGAAGTCAGTCCCACTATGTTCAATTGCCAATTGAGCTTTTTCCCAGGTAAGTGTGCGTAGGACTGCAGCCTTCCCTGCCTTCCCAAGATCTCTGTAAATTTAATTCGAAATAAACACCCACTGGATTGCACTGTTAATTCTTGAACATTAATTTCTACAGTAAGCAGAATTGCCAAATGCAACCTGCTTGGTCAGCTACACTTTTTGGCCCAAGGTTGGCATGTATCTGGGCAAACAAACTCTGGTGGAGGGAAGGGAAACAGGAAAAAAACAGTTGAGGGGAGAGGTGAAAGAAGGTAGGGGTGAGTGTGTGTGTGTGGTTCAATCCAGCTGGGTGTGTGGATGTTTCCGTTGTGGGATGGGAGAGATATAATGAAGGAGCTTAGGAAAGGCTAATGGGTACTGTTGGGGCGCTAAGGGAGAGTGCAAGGGGAGTGTTTAAATGAGAAAGGATCTGTCCATGAGTGCTGAGTTGAGAAGGTGAAGCTTCCAAAGAGCATCATATTTTGAAAACCTAAAATGTTTGTGAGTGAGTGAAAAAGGTTAACACCCCTGCATTTTTTCTCAGACATCCCATTGAAATACCACTGCCTTACTCTGAGCTGCACTGTTTTTGGATCCCAGTTGAAGGCTGTATATCTTACAAGGTTGTACAATCTTAGAAGGGGCGTGGCTGTGAGGGCGCATGGCTGTGACTGTCACAAAGGGACCCCGCACTTCTGAATTTGCCACTACACTACTGCACAGGAGCTGAAACTTAGGAGATTCAAGGCAAAATCTTGGAACTTGCTTGTTTGTTTTACCAGAATCTGTTCAAGCTAAAAAAATAAGGAAAGTCTGAAGTCTCCCTCACAGTCAGGGGCTGATTCATGTTGAGACTTCCTTGAGGGTTACACATCTTGAACTCACAATATACAAGGAAGAATAATTCAACTCCATAAAGATCTAAAAAAGTTGGTTATTCGCCCCTTCTATTACCCTCTTAAAACAATTCTTTCCTTCCAAAATGGAAAGAGCAAGTTCATATGTGCTAATGGACAGGTGCAGTTTCTCCTGCTTATGAACTATATATTACATTGGAACAAATGCATGACAGATCCCTTCTCGTGGACTTTTCTTGCTCCCCTGCCTTTAAAAAAAAAATGCCTATCAACCAGGGAGCTAAACTGAACCTGAACCAAAACCTGGAATGAATCTTTGTTTTTCCTTAAACCAGAACATAAATGGAACCATTCTCTGAAACCGAAACCATTTTCAACTGTGTAAGGGGTGCATGTGTGTGTCAGCCCAACCCACAACATCCCCATCCCCTTCCACACCACAGCGACCTTCCCTTCTTGAGGAGGAAGGTCTGAAGGGGGTTCAATGTGTGTTCATCTGAATGCACTTAGAAGTCACCCTGTGACTGGGAACACTGGATTATCAAGTGAATTCATGTAGAAGCCCCTTTAGACCAACCCACTCAATCGTATTTCAGCAAGGTTCAGAAACTAGTGGGGGAACATTTCAATCCCCCAGGACACTCTGGCTGGGTTCACACAACATGACAAGCTAGAATGTAGGTTGTTGCTGAATTGTGGGTTGCTGTGTTGTGTGAATGCAACTGCACTAACAAACCCTGTCTTATTAACCATGAACAACCCACAAAGACAATCCATGGTTTGTTGTTCGGCATGAATTCTGGCTTGTTTGTGGTTAACAAACCATGGTTTGTCGGTGTGGCTGGTTCCCACAACACAACAACCCATGATTCAACAACAACCCACATTCAACCCATACTCAACTGATACTCCAGGTCTCTGTCAATGATCTTATGATGGCCATTCTTGAGCAAAGGAATTTCAAAGATGGATAATTGCTGAAGTACAATTTGTCAAGAGATTGAATTGTATTTCCTCTGGACAGCACTGTTTTTTAAATCACACTACATATGTTAATTTGCTCACCATTGCAATGATGTCTGTGTTCTTATCATCCCATTGTGAATGGTAGCCATTAAGGTAATAATCACTGTCTGTACTTTTTGCATTTCAATTCCCTCTGACAAGAGAGCCATTCAGTGGGTTGATTCACATGATCACTGTGAATTTAACAAGCCATGACATATGCCAGGTGCCATTTGCCTAATCATTTGCCTGGGTATGGCTTGTTGTGTCTTCCGAACCAGGTGGCATGGCTTGTTGGAGGGGGAAACAACTCTCAACCCAATAACTGGCCATGGGTTGTTTAACCCATGGTGATTGTGTGACCCGCATCAGTGTATGCAACTCTGTCTTGATTTAATTAAAGGGAGTATTTCCCTGTGGTTAGGGAACACATGCAAATGCTGACCTAATTGCCATGTCACCACCTAGCTGGCTAACCTGTGAGGCTGCCTTTGAATTGGCCAATTAAATGTCCTGGCAGAAAAAAACCCAATCCAGTCTTGAAGTGTCCTCATCTACCAGTTCAGCAAGGTCAAACCCAACTAATCTAAACACCCTTGTTTATTAATTAATTAACTATATTTCTTAGATACCTTGCTATATAAAAAGACTCAAGGTAACTGTTGTTGTTGTTGTTGTTCAGTCGTTAAGTCGTGTCCGACTCTTCGTGACCCCATGGACCAGAGCACGTCAGGCCTTCCTGTCCTCCGCTCTCTCCTGGAGTGTGCTCAGGTTCATATTCATTGCATCGGTGATGCTATCTAGCCATCTCATCCTCTGCCATCCCCTTCTCCTTTTGCCTTCAGTCTTTCCCAGCATCAGGGTCTTTTCCAGGGAGTTTTCTCTTCGCATTAGGTGGCCAAAATATTTGAGCTTCAGCTTCAGTATCTGTCCTTCCAATGAACAGTCAGGGTTGATTTCCTTTAGGATGGACTGATTTGACCTCCTTGCAGTCCAGGGGACTCGTAAGAGTCTTCTCCAGCACCACAGTTCGAGAGCATCAATTCTTCGGCACTCAGCCTTCCTTATAGTCCAGCTCTCACAGCCATACATTACTACTGGGAAAACCATAGCTTTGATTATATGAACCTTTGTCGGCAAGGTGATGTCTCTGCTTCTTACTATGCTGTCCAGGTGTGCCATAGCTTTCCTCTCAAGTAGCAAGTGTCTTTTAATTTCATGGCTACAGTCACCGTCTGCAGTGATCTTGGAGCCCAAGAAAGTAAAATCTGTCACTGCTTCCATTTCTTCCCCTTCTATATGCCAGGAAGTGATGGGGCCAGATGCCATGATCTTCGTTTTTTTAATGCTGAGTTTCAAACCAGCTTTTGCACTCTCCTCTTTCACCCTCAACAAGAGGCTCTTTAGATCCTCTTCACTTTCTGCCATTAGGGTGGTATCGTCTGCGTATCTGAGGTTGTTGATAATTCTCCTGGCAATCTTAATTCCGACCTGTGATTCATCCAACCCAGCATTTCTCATGATGTACTCTGCATATAAGTTAAATAAACAGGGCGACAATATACAGCCTTGTCGTACTCCTTTCCCAGTTTTGAACCAATCGGTTGTTCCATGTCCAGTTCTTACTGTTGCTTCTTGACCCTCATACAGGTTTCTCAGGAGACAGGTGAGGTGGTCTGGTACTCCCATCTCTTTCAGAATTTGCCACAGTTTGTTGTGATCCACACAATCAAAGGCTTTAGCATAGTCAATGAAGCAGAAATAGACGTTTTTCTGGAATTCTCTTGCTTTCTCCATGAACCAGCAAATGTTGACGATTTGATCTCTAGTTCCTCTGCCTCTTCAAAACCCTGCTTGTACTTCCGGTAGTTCTCGGTTCACATGCTGCTGAAGCCTAGCTTGTAGGATTTTGAACATAAGCTTACTGGCATGTGAAATGAGCACAGTTGTACGGTAGTTTGAACACTCTTTGGCGTTGCCCTTCTTTGGAATTGGAATGTAAACTGATCTTTTCCAGTCTTGTGGCCACTGTTGAGTGTTCCAAATGTGTTGGCATATTGAGTGCAGCACTTTAACAGCATCATCTTTTAGGATTTTAAATAGCTCAGCTGGAACCTCTGTCATCTCCGCTAGCTTTGTTGTTAGTAATGCTTCCTGAGGCCCACTTGACTTCCCTCTCGAGGATGTCCGGCTCAAGTTCAGTGAGCGCACTATCATGGCTATCAGGGACATTCAGATCTTTCCTGTATAGTTCTTCTGTGTATTCTTGCCACCTCTTATTAATCTCATCTGCTTCTGTTAGATCCCTGCCTTCTTTGTCCTTTATCATGCCCATCTTTGCACAAAATGTTCCCATGAGATCTCCGATTTTCTTGAAAAGATCTCTAGTCTTTCCCATTCTATTGTTTTCCTCGATTTCTTTGCATTGTTCATTTAAGAAGGCCTTCTTGTCTCTCCTTGCTATTCTCTGGAACTCTGCATTGAGTTGGATATATCTTCCCCTTTCTCCCTTGCTTTTCGCTTCCCTTCTTTCCTCAGCTACTTGTAAAGCCTCATCAGACAGCCACTTGGCTTTCTTGCATTTCTTTTTCTTTGGGATGGATTGAGTTGCTGCCTGCTGAACAATGTTATGGACCTCCGTCCATAGTTCCTCAGGCACTCTGTCTATCAGGTCTAATCCCTTAAATCTATTCCTCACCTCCACTGTATATTCATAAGGGATATGATTTAGGTCATACCTGAACGGTTTAGTGGTTTACCCTGTGTTCTTCAATGTAAGCCAAAATTTTGCAAGAAGCAGCTCATGATCTGAGCCACAGTCAGCTCCAGGTCTTGTTTTGACTGACTGTATAGAGCTTCTCCATCTTTGGCTGCAAAGTACATAATCAATCTGATTTCGATATTGACCATCTGGTGATGTCCATGTGTAGAGTCACCTCTTGTACTGTTAGAAAAGCGTGTTTGCTATGATCAGCGTGTTCTCTTGACAAAACTCTATTAGCCTTTGTCCTGCTTTATTTTGTACACTAAGGCCATGCTTGCCTGTTATCCCGGTGATTTCTTGACTTCCTACTTTAGCATTCCAATCTCCTAGGATGAAAAGGACATCTTTTTTTGGTGTTAATTCTAGAAGGTGTTGTAGATCTTCATAGAACTGATCAACCTCAGCTTCTTCGGCCTCAGTGGTTGGGGCATAGACTTGAATTACTGTGATATTGAATGGTTTGCCTTGGATTTGTACTGAGATCATTCTATCATTTTTTAGATTGTACCCCAGTACTGCTATCCCCACCCTTTTGTTGACTATGAGTGCTACTCCATTTCTTCTAAGGCATTCTTGCCCACGGTAGTAGATATAATGGTCACCTGAATTAAATTCGCCCATGCCTGTCCATTTTAGTTGGCTGATTCCCAAGATGTCGATGTTCAGTCTTGCCATCTCATGTTTGACCACCTCCAGCTTACCTTGATTAATTGATCTGACATTCCAGGTTCCTAAACAATATTGTTCTTTACAGCATTGGACTTTCTTTTCACCACCAGATACATCCACAGCTGAGTGTCCTTTCGGCTTTGGCCCAGCTGTTTCATTCTTTCTGGCGCTACTTGGAAATACCCTCTGCTCTTCCCCAGTAGTATATTGGACACCTCCTGACCTGAGGGGCTCATCTTCTGGCGTCATATGTTTTAGCTTTGTGATACGTTCCATGGGGTTTTCTTGGCAAGAATACTGGAGTGGGTTGCCATTTCCTTCTCCAGTGGACCACATTTTGTCAGAACTCTCCACCATGACCTGTCCGTCTTGGGTGGTCCTGCGCGGCATAGCTTATGGCTTCACTGAGTTACGCAAGCCCCTTCGCTACAACAAGGCAGTGATCCGTGAAGGGGCAGGGCAACTTACAACAGAATTAAAACCTACAAATATGTAAAACGAAGAATGGTTTATTCTTTGCCTGGACATCCCAGGCTGGTGTGTCTCAGCTCTGAGAATAAATCCGGTGTTCAATTGTCTTCTGTTATAGCTCATTTTGTTATAGCTCGTAAGACCTTGTACACCCAGAGAAAATACTTTACCAACTCTGATAAAGTACTTGCTGAATCCCAGAGCCAGGTTCCATACAGAGAGAAGCACAATTTGACCTGTAAGGCCACAACAGGCACTTTGTGAACTGCTGTGTGAGTTACTTTTGAATCTTATTGGAAACTCAAGTAGAAGCTTCATTGCCAAGACTTTCTGTCTAAGAGAGCAGTCCTGTGATCCCTGGGAGAGCATCCCAGGGACCATAGGATTGCTTGGAAAAACCCTTCTGAGGTCACAGTCCAACCTTGGAAGGGAAGCTTGAGAGATGACCCTACACCCCTGCCCCCTCATGGCCAGGGTGGCAAGAACCACACCAGCTGCCCTCGAAGTCTGGAAAAAAGCGACCTTGGAGGAGGAGGAAAGGGAGTGTTCCAGTGGGAGGGGAGGAGACCGGAGAGGCTGTGAGATATCCTGAGCCTCCTCCAGCCTCCTTCCCTCCCCTTCCAAAGCACCCTCGCTAGACAGAGATCAGAGGATAGGGACACAAAGATCACCTCCATGGCTCCTTCTATCCTGCTGACTTCTGCCCAGCAGGTGATAGGAAACTTGGAAGCCTCTGAGCAGTGAGGGTGCAAGCAATAGGACTGTACCATAAATCTGGTTTTAACCAAAATTGTGCTGACTCTGGGGTCCCTAATTAGCCTTTGTTCTGTTTCCCCATTACTGTCCATGTAAGAACCTTTCTCTTGGATGTTTATGGATATTGCAATGCAGCCTGTTAGCTATAATTTGGCTTGAGGCTAACACTCTATTTGGCATTGGGACTGGAACTGAGACACGTGAGGGTAGTAGTCTGTGTCTGCAGCAAACTGGTTGCAACGGGTCTGGAAGTGAAGTCCTGTGGGTTCCCCCTTCTCTGAGCCAGGTAATTATAGCTATCCCTTTCTCTATTTCGTTTCCTTTTCTCCTTACTTTCTGCCCCCATGGTCCAGCCTTTCACCAGCATCCAAGCCACTCTAGTCACATGGTCTCCCAATCCCCTGCTCTGCCATTTCCCCTACTGCCATCTTCACCTCCATAGTTAGCAAACACTGATTTTCCCAGTCTTTGTGTTTTCTATTAGTTAGGTCTCTTAGAACCAATATAGTGTCCCATGTGTTAGGGGTGAGTATACTAACCAAGGTATTTTTCTCTTTTGCCATAAATGTGCATGTATGTGTTTCTGAGTACAAAAATCTGAAAGAAGAATAAAAGTCTATGTATCTGGGCTTTTAAAATGAGCATGTTCAAACAAATTGTTCCCCAACTTAGAAGTAGCTATTCCCCATTTGAGTAAGAACATAATGCATAAGTCTGCTGTGTGTGCATTAAAGGCCCCCATAGACCCACGTTACTTGTTACATGTGTACAAACACAAGTTACATGTGAATGAGGGCACATGGCAACCGCTTATTAACACTCTCAAAAAGGTCAGCACAGCCTTCCCCAACCTGGTGTCCTCCAGATACGTTGGACCACAGGACATCTGGAGGGCACCAGGTTGGGAAGGCTGCGTTAGTGAGATAGGACTTACCTTTGCAAAAACCACACTGATCCTTCCTTTGTTCTTCTATAATATGTGTGATAACTTTTTAACAATGCTTTCCACCTTACCTGGAAGAGATGGTAAGTTAACCATCCCGTAATTTCCTACTTCTGATGTTTTTAAATATGATTATCTTAATGTTTTTAGAGGTAAGTTCCAGGCATTACTTTTTCAAATTCCTCATAGTCCACTTGTGTTTATTTTGCCAAAGTTCGTGTTACTTTTTGTTCTCATTCAGGCAAGGCTTCCATTTTCTGAAGGAAGTCTTCTTATCTCTAATTGCTTCCTTGACTGACTCTGCTCATTAACCATACTGGTGTTCTCTTGGACTTGGCCTGAACTGTGGTACACATACTTTTTGTTGTTGTTTATTCGGTCAGTCGCTTCCGACTCTTCGTGACTTCATGGACCAGCCCACGCCAGAGCTTCATGTCGGCCGTCGCCACCCCCAGCTCCCCCAAGGTCGAGCCCGTCACCTCCAGAATATCATCCATCCATTTTGCCCTTGGTCGGCCCCTCTTCCGTTGGCCTTCCACTTTCCCTAGCATCAGCATCTTCTCCAGGGTATCCTGTCTTCTCATGATGGGGCCAAAGTACTTCAGTTTTGCCTTTAATATTCCCTCAAGTGAGCAGTCTGGCTTTATTTCCTGGAGTATGGACTGGTTTGATCTTCTTGCAGTCCAAGGCACTCTCAGAATTTTCCTCCAGCACCACAGTTCAAAGGTACACATACTAGCTTGAGTTTATTATGAAGATTTTGAATAACCTCCTAAGCTTTCTGGAAAGATCTGACACTCTTAACTTTCCCTTTCAACTTCCTTTTTACCAGTCCCCTACCTTTTTTTTAGAAGTTTCTTCTTCTGGAGTAAAATGTAACCATGTTGGACTTCCTTGGCAATTGTCCACTTACAGATATATTGAATTTGATAGCAGCACAATGGCCAACACTTCTATCGGTTCAACAATACATATGTACCATGCCCTGGGTGCCATTTATGATTATGTCCAGGTTTGCCTCTGGTTATAAGCTTCAATTAAAGCCTAAACTGAGTCTACACTGTCTGGTCTTGAATGGAAGGCTAAGTGTAAATGTTTTGCTTGTAAGCTGACCTGTCCACTAGATAGGTATCAATGTATAGGTAAGTTTTTAGTTTACCCATTTTCCAGCTTTTGATAATCAGTGATCTTGTGCCATCTAGTGGCATTATCTGGTTTCACATAGCAACTTCTTACAAATACATTTGACAGATGAATCTTACTCAGAGGAAGTAGGTGTTAGATCTGAGGGAACAAGGGGTTATTTCACATCTAATCCAATCTTAAGTCCACTTTGGGTCCTGATTTAGGACCCAACAAATTGAGAGGGGGAGAAAACTCTGCTATTCCTCAAATATATTTTATTGAACCTATTTTCTTTATAACACAGGCTTTGGGGTTACATAGCACTCTTCAACAAGCATGCTAGGGATAAATCATGGTTACATAGCACATGCCTTGAATAAATACTGAATAAGTCCTTAGCATTTCCAGTTAAAAGTAAACATTTAGTAATAGGATGAATAACAACTTCTATCTTTGAACTTTTCATATTAGTAAACTAGGCAGATTGTTAGTATGATGTCATAAGGCAACTTCCCATGCAAAGCTAACTAATTAAAAATGATAGAGCAGGGTTACTTATTCATGCTAATATATTTCAGCTGTTCCTTCAGGTGCTATAGTCACTCAGTCACAATGCTTTCAACATCTCACACATAGAAAACAGTACACGACTTGCCTGACCAGCAGGGAATTCACAATGTTTAATTATTGGTGTATTTAAACTATTTATAGGCCACTTTTCAGGTGTAAGTGAGCTCTCAAAGCAGTTTTACAGTAATATTAAAATGAAGCATCAGTTAAAAATGATACAATAAAGACCAGCAACAGAGAAAATGTCTATAAAAGCCAGATAAAACCACAGACATTAGCTAAACCATACAGAAAAGCCAGAGCAAATAGGAAGGCTTTTACCTGATGCTGAAAAGCTAGCAGAGTCAATGTCAGGCACCTGTGGCACTTGAAAGCATCTTTCCCACAAGGTCTTTGGCTTAACCCTTCAACTTCATCCCCAGATGTAACTAAGCTTAGGTCCATGTAACAACATTCGCTCATACTCCCTTGCTACTCCCCCCCACTCTCTCTCTCCCCCTCTCCTCCTCCCATTTGCCTTCCTCAATGTCGATTTTAGATTACAAGCTTCCTCTGTCTTTTTTTTTCTTTTTTCTTATGAAACTCTGTAAAGTACCATGTAAATTGATGGCGTCCACAAAGGGGTCCACAATGTGGTGCCCACAAGAACCAGGGGGGGAAAAGTATTATTTGTTTCTGTTTTTCTATTATACATACATGGATTTGTATGACATGCATAGAACTTTCTAACAACTATACATAGACTTCAGCAAAAGTGGACCAAATATCCAATTAAGTATCCATGTTAAGGTGGTATCTATAAGCCACCTGTTCAAATATTGAAAGCATTGTAAGGTCCTCAATCCACTGCATTATAAGAGGTGAGTGTTTATCCTTCCAGTGTTGTAATATGAATCTTTTATCTGTCAAAAGTGCACAGATAATCCATTTATGCTGACCATTTGTTAATTTTCGTGAAGCAAGTAAACCATTTAAAAGAACATGTACATCTGTGAATATTAAAGACTGTTCCAGTACAAAATTTATCTGTGTAATAACACCCCCACCCCAAAGCAACTACTGGACATTGCCAAAACATATGTTTAAAAGAAGCATTAGCTGCATTGCAGTGCCAGCAATAAGCTGAATTAGGCAATCCCTTATGAAAGAGACATTATGGTGTTCAATAGACACAAAATCAATTTTTTTGCTGAATAAGATGCAGCCTAAGACTGATAAATGTGACAGGTAGATGCCAAAGTGGCAATCCACTGATTAGGCATTTTGTGGTGGTGTCCACAGCAGTTTCTCGAATTGCCAAATTGTTATATTAAATACATTAAGGGAACAATCCTATGGCCACTAGACAGTGGACAGATGGCTGTAGGATATCCTGTTTTCCAGGAATCGACCTCGGAGCCTGTGCTTCGAGGTTGGTTCCTGGAGAACTGACCTCTGCACTTGCAAGAGTTGCACAGAGTGGCTGAAAAGGGGTGTGTCCGGGGGGGCATTCTGGGGTGGGGAGGGTGGAAATGCCTGTACAACACATCCAATGTGTTGTACAGCAGCCTCCTCCCCGACTCAGCCCTCCTGAGGCTAGACAGCCGCAATCTGCTGTCCAGCCGAAAATGCAGGGCAGGAGAAGCGCGGAGGGAACAATCCCCTTCATGCTTCTCCTGCCCTACTTTGGATTGTGCTCTAAATTGATACTATTTGATACTAAATTGACACATATGATACTAATTTTATAGCTCAGTTGTTCATGCCTGTAACTTTATCTGCACCATTCTGTGCATCAGACAGTAGCCTAATAGCTGCATCTGAATTTCAGGGTATAGATAGTAGACCAGAGTGATTCTTGTCTCCATCACTTGGAGGTTTGGAAGGATGTCATATTGGTTCTCATTGCTGAACACAGTTTGTAGTTCTAGAGATAAACCTGTTGATTCTGACAACATTGGAATGAAGACACAGCCTTACGTTCTTCAGGGTGGCAGGAAAAGTATTAGCATTCTTGGACCTAAAAGCAAATAAAGATAGCCATGCTGGTTCATGAGAAAACAAAAAAATCCAAAATCCACAGCTGTGCAATACTTTTATTAGGACCAAATGACATTCCACAAAATTATGCAAGCCTTTGAGTTTTCCAGAACTCATCAGGCTAAGTGGTATAAAATGCTGGGGAGGGGGATCAAACAGAAAAATCCCCAAATCCGGCCAGATATGGTGGCCATGAGCTTTGCAGTTTAGATAGACACAGTCTCAAAATGGAGATTTGCAGTCTGAATGAATTAATCACGACTGAACGACTGAACAACAAGGTGCAGAAAGTACCAGATTACACCCAGCAATGCATTTTGGTACAGAGAAGCAATGGCTGATCTCCATTCCTGAAAACACAAAGGAGTATCTTCTCCAAGGAAAAGGGCCATATACAATAATATTTTTCTAATGCTTCTTCAGCCATAGGATATAAAATACTTGGCCTTTCAAGGAAAAATGTTAGAGATTGGTGGAATGTTAATCTGGTCCTTTGAGTGAGCTGAGTTACCTGCATATGTACTTCCCTTTTCCAATCCTTTACTGGAGGGTGCTTTCAAATGGAAATTAATAAGTGTCAGAAAAGACAAGTATTCTGTAATGTATGAGTTGCTGTATGTATCAGCCTCAGTCTGACAAGTTGAGACATCCAATCCAGGCAAGGCTCCTTGCCTGCCACAGTTGTCTTTTGCTACTCACTAGGAAGCAGGCCTTTGCAGTTAGCAATTCTCTGCATGAGACTTTTGGACTATCAATTCACTGCTCCCTTGCTAAACTAGAAATTCAGAAAATGGTCCCTGAACAACGATGGTGCTTAGGTTTATGTGCAATATTCCCCTGTGTGGATTCTCATTGACCCTGATATTTTCCTGTCTGCTCTGTGGAGTAGTGGGAATCAGCATGATTTTACTATGCAGTTCATGGAGTTCCAGATGTGCTGAATCAGAGCAGCTGCAACTTTGATAAAAACCAGTGCATATTCGACTTGAGTCAGGTCCTCTTTCTTTGGATAGTCTCATTCTCCCACACATGCCTTGCATTTTTTGTGAAAATAACCTTTCTGAAAACTGTTTCATGTCTAGGTGCAGCTGCTACGTTCTCTGTGCTCTCTGCGGGACTTAAAAGTAACATGCATAAGATCAGGCTGTGCAAGGTATATTGTACCTTGTCAAACAGGAATGGTGTGGTGCCAGATGATCCAGCTTTGCCATGACCGATATGTATGCGGTTTTATGTATCCATCCTTTCTCATCTGCTATTGTTTTTGTCTTCCAGTATCTCACCAAAACAATCTAAGCCACAGCTAACACATTCGTTGTGATTTTTCTGTCCTGGTTTTCTCTAGTAATACTATTAGCAATATTTATATAAATATATTTGAATAAATCCTGAATACTACTGTACTTCAACAGTGAATTAATATCAGAATGAAGGAGTCACCTCATTGCTCCCAATGTCTTTGGAAAAATTACTGTTTTATTTTTAATGATTAAATATAAAAACCCCTCCAGGACTCCTGAATGAAGTACAATTCCCAATTTGCCATGCCCCTTTCTGTCCAGCGGGAGGCAGCGTTCCATTAGAAGAATGATCAGTTGAGTGAGTCCTGCTGAACCTGAAAAACACTCAAAATAATTTAGGACACTTCAGAATGAACTATATATTATGGCAGGGGTAGACAACCGGATGCCCTCCAGATGTTTTGGACCACAACTTCCATAATCCTTGACCACTGGCCATGCTGGCTGAGGCTGATGGGAATGGTAGTCCAAAACAGCTGCAGGGCACCAGGTTGACCATGTCTGTATTATGGCATACAATTAAATCTCTCTCTCTCTCTCTCTCAGTTTAACAACCTGGTCCTACAAGTAAATGTAGGTAATGTAAATGTAGTAAATGTAGCTGCGTCATGGAGGCGTATTAATACAAGTCAGAACCTTGTATTAATATGCCTTACCTGTCAGAAAGGCTCATGGAACAGAATGGGACTTACTTCCAAGTAAACCTATGTAGGATCAGACTGTGAATCGTAGAGATTCCATGGATGTTTGCCAGAGTCTGGCTTGGAAAGGAACTTCCAGGATTCTTTAAAATAGTACCTCAAAGGAGAGGCAAGCTTTCAAGAACCTCATGGACCCCCCACACCCTTCTCTAGCTTGTATCTATACCCAGGTCAGAGAAGGATTCCTGCCAGGCTTCCCTTCCCCCCTCCCTGCTGCTCCCCAAGGCACTGAGCAATTTTCTAACCTCGACAGAACTGAGATACTCCTCTGAAGGTAACACCTCTCTACAAAATCTCTGAAACTGGACAGGAATGGCTATGTCACATTAAACAGTAACTACTTTTAGGAGATCACACACACACCTTTTCTGTCTTTCATATTCTTTGATGGAATTTTCAATGTAGCTATCAAAGGTAGAGTTGATCTGCTGAAAAGCACACACTGTCACGCCCTTTCAAACGTGTCTTCAAATGTAATGAGGTGTCTGTCTGCTTTCTGCCTCATTGTAGACATAAAATCAACAATAATGCATGTTGGAAGTGGAGAGGTGCTCGTGAATGAAGCAGTGTGGGATTTCTCCAGTTCTCACAACAGAGCCATGTTTAGCTGGTTTTGTGTTGATGTCCTCACAGTCCAATAAAATGTTGGTTGGCACTAGATCAGACTTTAGCATGTCTGCAAGTGATTCTCCTCTTGCAGTAGCAATGTCAATTATTTTCTGTGCAAGCTCTGTGAGCAAACTTTTCTTAGCAGGCTCATTGAGTGATGGAATATATAAAATGAAAGTGGGCAACTTCACTTTCTTGACTGGATCAATTCGATTTTTTTTTTTTGTCTCACAGATCAGCCTGTCATTCCAGAGTACAGTGCCATTTCCCATGAAATGCAGGAGTCTCAAAGCTGCATCTGGATGGACTAGCTGCTTAGTGACCATATTGTGCATTTTGGCTTCATTGCATGCAGTATAAGGATTCCTTCTTTGTACTGTGTGTGGATGGATCTTGGCTACACTTGTGTGCAACTCTTGGTTTGAATTCCCAGCCATCTCATGGTATACTACTGCTTCACAATAGTCCTTTTCAGCGTTTGTGATTTATCAAAAGGTATTGCGGATAACCAAAACTCGCAGTTCGTAGTTTTCATCTCATCATCATCTTATTACATTTGTATCCCACCTTTTTTCCTCTTGCAAGGAACCCAAGGAGGCTTACATTATCCCTCTCATCTCCATTTTATCCTCACAACAACAACCCTGTGAGGTAGGTTGGGCTGAGAGTCTATGACTGGCCAAAGTCACCCAGTGAGCTTCCATGGCCGAGTGGGGACTAGAACTTGGATCTCTCGGCTCCCAGTCCAGCACTTTCACCGCTACACCACACTTATTAAGGCCTTAATGCATAGGAAAGATTTAGTTTATTGGGCTCTGGTTTACACACTACTGAAAGATAATAATTGATATCGTGTTGCAATGTTTGATTTTCCCTTTTTTCTAATTAATCTGAAGAGTTATGTGACTATCAGTGAAATGAGTAGTTTGTAATTGTAACGAGGTCCTCTTATAATGATGTATTGGTATGCTTTTTTGTTATTGCATTGCTGTTTTGTTAGGCGCTTTGGGCATTTTTTGTGGAAAAGCGGCATATAAATTAGATGATGATGATGAATGTCTCCATTCTTCCACTGCACTGCAACTGCAACGCATTGTGATTGCATTGAAAAGTCTCTGTTCTGCTTCACAACAAAATGGCCTGCTTGAGACTTTTCATAGATATCTGGGTCAGACATCCAGTTTTAAGTTGCTGCATTTTCTCAATGTACCATGATATGTACCATAGATCATTAATGCTGTCACATAAATGGAAGATGAAGTACAGTTTCCATTGTCTGAGGTACAATGTTTGTGGTTTCTTCTGACAAGACTTTTGGGAACTCTTGGAAATCCTGTTTTAATTAACTGGTTATGGAAAGGACTGCATCAAGCTGTGCCAGGAATTGTGCAGAATTGCTTTCTTGGAATAGTGTCCTCAAATGCCTAATTGCACAAAGAACATCCAAATATTAACTACTGTCTGCCACTATCCAGAATGCATCTCATGTCATACGTTGTATTTCTTCAACTAGAATTAGCATTCCTCTGCCAGACCTCACATAATCTGTACCATTCATTACTAATACCATCACATTGACACTAAAAATTCCTGTTTCCACAAAAGCATCAGTGACTCCCTCCCATAGAGGTACATAACCTATACAGTGCTGCCATAGGGATCAGGCTATAAAACTCCTATGGGCAACATAAAACAGTATCAATAACAATGTGTGGAAAACTGTCATCACATAGGAAGCGAAGTACAGATAGTTTGAACTGTGACAAAATACTGAGGAAGTTATGTGTAACAGTATACACTATAGCTAGTTGTGTGAAGGGAAGGAATATATGTTAGGAAACCTTATTGTATCTCTTCAAAAGGTTCACTGGAACAGCTTTGGGGGAGTTACCATTGGTTTTGCTACACCTCCAAACCTATAGTTTGACATAAATCTTATGGATGTAGGCACCATCGTTCATGGGATAGGAGGCTCACCAGCAGCCATTTTGGAAAATGGCTTCCACAGACTTATGCCAACTTGCTCATTATGTTTATCTAAGTTTTTAATATCCCAGACCGTGTCTTCTATGTCATCCAAGTAGAAATTGCCATCAGCAATGGCTTTCCTATAGGACACTATTACAAGGACAGTATTATAAAACTCACTCTCTTACAGTACCACCCACAATCCTAGGAACATGTCCAAAGAATTGCCCAAATGCCAGAAGAGATCTTTGTAATTCAAAAGCTTATACTGAGAATTTCATTTATCCAATGATTCAACATTTGTGTGTAATGTCTTCTAGGCATCGTATAGATATTTTTTTAAAAAGAAAAAAGACACTCATTGCCTACAGGCTTTCCCCACCTAATTGGCATGATAAAAAAAGGACAAATAGATGGAGAGGAAACAGAAAAAGAAGCAAATTCAGGCATTAATTCTTCAAAAAGTTACCTGTGTGTGTGTGTGTGAGAGAGAGAGAGAGAGAGAGAGAGAGAGTGACGAAGGCTCTGGGGAGACAGTGATGTAAAATGTCCACTCCCCAGAGCCTTAGATGTTGCCCCTGTTCCAAGAGCTGTGCCTTAGCTGCCTGCCCACAGAAGCATACTGTTTAGCTACCAAGCTCAGACAGCACCAGAGATTTTAGTCCCTAGGGAGTAGGGTCAGGGAGACATGCTCAGTGGGATGTACATTTGAATAGACACATACAGAATTGTGCTCTGAACCTTTTCCTAGCATGGTAATACAGTGATGGAATCAGCTTCACCTGATTTCCCCCCATTATGCAGATATTATTGCACAGGAGGAGGGCTAGAAAAAAAGCTTGCTTATCTTTCCTCTGTGATATTGCCAAACTTATCATAGAGAAGTGGATGGAATGCCACAAACAGCCATACCTGAATACAGTCAACATGTGAAGGGAGGGGATTGTGCCCACTTTCCATTGAATTCCATGTGTAGATTGGGTAATCTGCACAGTTATATATGTACAGGTTATTTCCTCATAGGCTCTGTAAACACCATTTGTAATCTGCAATGTGTGCAGGTCAGGAAGCCAGTTTTAGGGATTCTTGAGGAATTCTTTATGAATTCCTATAAGAAATTATTTGATCTGCATCTCCCAGAGAAATGTACGGGTTGGAAAGTAGCTATTCACTGGAGTTTATGCTTCTCTGAAAATTGCAAAGCAATTCTTGACATTTACACATAACAAAAAAAGGAAAGGTTCCTCCTGTGCAAGCACTGAGTCACTGCTGACTCCTAGAGGGACGCCGCTTTCGCTGGCATTTTCATGGCAGACTATAGCGGGGTGGTTTGCCATTGCCTTCTCCAGTCATGACTACCTTTCCCCCAGCAAGCTGGGTACTCATTTTACTGACCTCGGAAGGATGGAAGGCTGAGTCGACCTGAGCCAGCTACCTGGGACCCAGCTTCCGCTGGGATCGAACTCAGGTCGTGGGGAGAGTTTCGGTTGCAATCCTGCCGCCTACCACTCTGCAACACATTTAAATATATACAATAAGAGGGAAACACACATTTATAAATAGTACTTGGAGAGACAATGCTAATTTAAATACATGTTTTGACAGCATTGTTTTAAAAAAATGCAGATTAATGTGGAAATGGAACTGAATGAAATTATGGGTAAAATCACGCAAAAGTGACACAGTCTGGAAACAGACAGATTCACCCATCTCTAGCAGGGTCAACAATATTGTACATGGATATGCGTCATCTAAACAAAGTCACCAGCATAGAAGGACCTCTGAATAAGCTACTATAAAAAGAGATGAAGGAAAACCACAGTGTTTTACTGGTCACTTCTGCCACCAGAAATAAACATGATGACTAAATGTAATATAAATGAGTAAATAAATAACAAACATCACCATTCTGTGGGAAATAGTTGGTACATCTTACCCTGTTTTAAAAAGTTGACTCTAAACTTTGAAGCCCTAGAAGTTCTTCCTCTTCCTCTCTCTCTCTCTTTGGAGTATGTAGACCCTCAAAAATCATGTTAGCATAGCAATATAAACATGATCTCAGCGCAGGACTATGCTGCAAGTGACAGGATAGGAAAACACCACAGCTAGAATTATGGGATTTGTCCCAAATGAAACCTGAAAGACAATTTTGCGACTTCCAGCTTCAAACAGGCAAACATAACAAACTGAGTTACAGGATAATTTATTGGCGACCTATGGACCTTTTGCTGGTATTGCACAAGCACTTTGCTCTCTGAACAGAAAGAATATTGTTCAGAACTGTGTTATGAGATCTTGTTTTGGTTGCACAACATAGTTACCAGGCCAAATGAATCCTAACAAATCCAGACTGGATGAGCTGTGCCTTCATATTTGGCTCTTTCAGTAAACCAGGTGAGTGAAAATTAACAAAAAAAGATGTAAAGTTAGCTAGCTGTGAGTGTTGTCAAACCCACCCACCCTGATCGACTCACACTCCCCTACCTCATTTCAATATTCTCCTCTTTTGTCTTTGTCCTCTCTGCTTCCCCTACCTCTCTTACTATTGGCCAGTTTCCTTTGATGCTACAATGGGCCTGTGTTCCTCTTTCAGCTGCCTGGTTTGCAAGGCTTTTTGTGACTTACAGTGGGGGTGGGGGATGAGGAAAACCTTCACTTTGAAATCCCAAGACCCTTTAGCTGAACTTAAACAATGCTGGAGTGTATTTACACCAAGCTGCCATGCAAGTATAGGTCAGCTGAGCAGTCTTGGAGCCTTTTGCTAGACAACAAATGAACAGATGTTACCTGCAGCTGCTACAAAGAATGGTGATGCAATCAAGAACCAAAACAATGTTAGATAGGTGGGCATCTTTAAAGCTGAGTTTATGGGGTAAGGTTAATACACTTAAGATGAATACTATTCCTTGAATTATTTATGATATACGTGGGATCCCTATATTTATACTTGGCAAATATTTTCAAAAACTTAATGCTTTGTTTTGTAAATTCTTTTGGCGTTCCTTTCCACCAAGAATGTCTTTGAAAAGGATGCAACTTCCAATTAATGAAGGTGGATTCAGTTTTCCGGATCTAGCTACATACCATCAGGCTTATTTGCTGACATGTACCAAATTTTGGTCTTTTCCACTCAGATTTGATTTTCCACCTTGGTCAGTGTTGGAATCTTCTTGTCTGGAGCCTCTTTTTAAATGGATGGCATTAGGTTCTCAGTATATTAAGGCAGAGAGGGGTCCTCCCACAATTATGGCAGTCAGAGATGTGTGGTGTATAATGTCATGCCAATCACACTTTGACCCATTTTCCCATGCCAAATTGAAGTTATGGGGAAATCCAGATTTAAGAATTGGAAAGAAAATGTGTTTATGGTGGACCTGGACAGATAAAAAGATCTTTACCCTGGATCAATTAGTGGGGGTTGATGATGATTTTTTGCTATTTAAAACTTTGCAAGATAAATTTGGTTTGCCTGCTACAGCAGAATGGCAGTATTTGCAATTGAAGCATTTGCTAGTATCTAGATTTGGTCCTGCTCCTTTTACTGCTTTGGAGTCTCCTTCATTACTGTAAATAGTTATTGAAGCTGACCAGATATATTGACCTACAATTCATGTTTATAAATACTTATTATCAATGAACAAATTTGATACAGGAATGGAATAGGGAATTGGAATGTCCTATTTTGTTTAATCAATGGACCGCCATTTTGGCGTCTGTATCGGATATCTCAGTGGATCTTCGGTTACGCCTTATTCAGCAAAAACTTTTGCTTTGGGTCTATTGGACACCACAATGTCTCTTTAATAAAGGCTTGTCAAATTTGGTGAATTGTTGGAGGTGTAATGCAGTCATTGCTTCTCTTATTCATATGTTTTGGAAATGCCCAATAGCTGCCTCCTTTTAGGAAGAAGTTATTATATGGATAAATTTTGTATTGGAAAGGTCTTTTATATTTACTGATGTAAACATCTCTTAAATTACTTACCTGTTTTTTGGAATGTGACACATGGTCAGCATAAATTGATCTTTCGTGCCCTTGTGGTTGCTAAAAGACTGATATTACGATACTGGAAAGATAAAAACTCCCACCTATAATGCAATGGATTGAAGACTTAACAATGCTAGCAACATTTCAAAGAGTGGTATATACGCGTAACTTGCAAATGGACTTATATTTGGATATCTGGTCTGCTTTTACTGAAGTTTATGTGTAACCTATATTTTTCCTCTCTTTTTCTTCTTAGAATATTTTAATATTTGAAACGGAGGATTTTAGAATATGTTGTTATATTTTTAATTTTTTTGGTTTTTTAAATTTTGTTTGTTTTGTTTGTTTTGGTTAAAATTCACAATTGAAAATTGATTTTTTAAAAAAGAACCAAAACAATTCTGGGGACCAGTGGAGAGGAAGACTGGGGTAGGTAAATGCTGGGTAGAGAATGAGTGAGTGAACAGTGCCCTCAAGCAGGAGTACATCTAGACAGCAGATCTCCTCCCCTTGGCAGAGCATATGGCTGTGTTTCTTCCTGTTGGGCAGAGGGGTGGCAATTGTACTCACTTTCCATATTATATACTGATGTCCAGGAATGCAACAGAAAGGGAGTGTCTATTAGGATGGCTACTTACATATCACCAAAAAAGAGGACAAAAAAGAGCACCAGCTTGCATTACATTTGCATATTCAAATTTATACATACAGGTGCAAATGTAGAAATATTAAGTGTGATTTAGGGTGCAATCCTATGCATGTTTAGGCAGAAAAAGCCCTACAATTCCAAGCATGCCCCAGCCAGACATGGCTGGATGGTCAAACAGTATGATCTGGTATATCAGCGTTCTCCATTTTTTTCAGGCCAGTGGGCACATTTGGAATTTTGAGGGAGTGCTGTGGGTGCTGTCACAAAATAGCTACCATGGGGGGTTGCCTATTCACCACATGGTTGCCATGGTGGGCATTACCAGTCACAAAATGCCCATTTCCCAGAAGACAAACAGATGAGACTAAAAGAAAAATAACTTTCTCAGGAACCTAAGTACAAGGCAGAGGTGGGGGCTAAGTTCCAAAACACAAACCCACCCCTTGGAACCCACAGTTTTTTGCTCCAATATTCATTTCACAGGAGGCAAACTGGTGATGCTCACAGAAACACACACATAGCCATGCACACACATACACCACAGATAAAACACCTCCCCTCCGTCCTCTCTATTCCCCCCAGAATTTTCTCTACCATCCCCCAGCTTATTCTTGGGAATAAAGATGGACTTCACTTTGCAGCCATGCCAACCTCCCAGTTAAAAAAACAAACCAAAAATAAATAAATAAATAGATGAGATGGGGCAGGGAGCCAGGCAGGCACCAATGGAGGTATCCATGGGCCAAGAGGATCCCAGCATTAAAAGGTAAAGTTGCAGTTTTCAAAGCACTTGTGCCAGCAGAGCCCTAAAGCCAAAAAGGCTCTGAGCACTGCAGATCTTTGAAATTGGTAGCCATATTGTCAAATATAGGAGAAATGATGTGGACAGGATGTTAAGGTAGGATTTGGTTGGCTAGTTCAAGCTGGGAAAGAAACTTCCCGGGACTTTACTTAAGACACAATAAGTGATTTTGCAAACTATATAACAGATGAGAAGGTGGAATGAAGGAAAGCGAAATACAGTTAGGCTGGGATTTGGTGATGGAGAGTTTAGCAGGTAGGAGACCAATACGAGGTCCGTAGGAATAATGGTTTGTTACAGAAATTGTAGGTGTGTACATTGGTCACACAGAAGTGGCTGGAAGTAGCTCCATTTGCAGGGTGGGGGGTGAAATCCTCTTTCTCTCTGATTGCATAGAGGACTGTCCATGGAAGCAGGAACAATACAGGCAAATACGGCAGATACGGAAAAGACCAATGGATGCTTTTATTGGTGGAAATCACTGTTCAGTGATGGCTGTGTTATATTTTCATTGCACTTACTCTATGAAGAGAGACAAAGTTACCATGTAATTAATTACTTCTCAAAATACTTGTCAGGAGCACAGTGAACTGACTTTTGTCCTGACTGCTTCAGGTATGGTGGTCCATGTGCCCAGGCTGATGGTTAGTCTAAGTACCTGTGGCCTGATTAGCTCACTGAGCTTCCAGGGCACTGCCACCATACTCCCTGTACCACATTGTATCATCCCCTGCATACCTCCACTTCCTCTTTGGCAAGTTTTGCTCCCAATTCCTGTCTTGCTGCTGTTTGCTTCTAGATACCACCTGGCTTCTGTTTGCTTCTATACTCTGCCCAAACTATCTGATACCACCATCTCTTTGGTCCCTGCCTTATCTCTAGCCAGAATCCTGCTTTGCTGTTCCTGAGTGGACTTGGAGGCCAACTTCCACCTTGGCCTCCAAGCCCATTACCTAGCATCTCTTAAGATTGACTTCTAGGTTTTGACCTCTTGGCCTGAAATATGCTCTTGCTTCTTATGTCACCCTTCTCCCTTGCAGCTTGCTCTGGCTTAATTCCCCAACTTGACCTCTTGCCTGAACCTTAGCCTGGTCTAGGGCAAAGTCCTCTGGTTTGTCTTCATTCATGATTAGTGTGCTGGCCTTGGTCCTGAACAAAATTACTCTTGGCCCCAATCTTGCAATTGCCACTCCCCCCAACTATTACATTAACCCCTATTGTAGCTTTCCCCAACCCCTTGTCCTCCAGATGGTTTGGTCTACAACTTCCACCATCCCTAACCATTGGTCATGCTGGTTGGGGCTGATGGGAGTTGTAGTGAATTGGCTATAGCAAATGAACCTAGCACTTGAACCTATACCAATCCATATCCTTTTCCACTTGGATCCTAAGCACAGAACTACAGACGTCCATGACACATAGTTTCATGATGCACCTTCTGCACACAATTCCAGTTGTAGCCTTCTGCTCTTGTACAATGGAATGGAAAACACAGACCTTGGCTAACTGTCTTAAAACAATACTTAGACATATGTTTCCAAGTTGGATCATGTCACCATTGATCCAAAAATCCCTTTTAAAATTCAAAATTATTACTAACAGGAAATTAATGGGGTGTCATCTTCATGTTCTTTTTGTTTTAATAGTATTGCTGCTGTTTAGAGTTATATGTTATGACATTTTAGGAAGAAAAGGGAAGAGAGGAAGAATCCTATTTCTTTGGACAGTAGTATGGATTAAACAAATAACTTACTAATAAAACATAATGAATTCCATCATCTAGAACACAGCACACTGAGGAACTGAGGAGAACTGGGAAACAGAATATGGAGAAGGTTATGTGATGACATTTTCCTTAACCATTTTGAGGTGATTACTCTGGAGAGGATGCACCCTATAGTAAGAACTACTAAATTATGCAGCTGAGGATGGAATTAGATAGGGCTGTACACATATTACCTGACAATAATAGGAACATAAGAAGAGTCATACTGAATCAGACCAAAGGATTATCTAGTCCAGGATTCTGTTCACACAGTGGTCAACCAGCTGCTTGTGGGAAGCCCACAAGTAGGACATTTGTGCAACAGCACCTTCCCACCCATGTTTCCCAGCAACTGGTATACAGAGGCATAGTGTCCCCATCACTGTAGATAATATATAGCTATCAGGACTAGTGCCACTGATAGCCTTATCTGTGCTGGCATACCCATTCTGTCCCAGATGCTGATGCCAGGCCCCCTAGTCACTGCCTCTTATCACCTGCCATTCTCTGGGTGGTCATTTCGGGGCCCAGACTTCAGTCCTGAGTTCCAGCTCTAGTGGCACTACTGGCTATTTCAGAAGTTATGCTACACTCACATAGAGAGTTGGGGAGGTGCCAGTCAGTGTGCGCATGGATGAGATCCGCTCCCCTCTCTGCGTGTGTTGACTGTTCACCCAGGCAGTGTGTATACAGTCCTGATGTTACAAGGGAATCATGAGGTTCCCAACTCCATGTTTCCCTTGGAAGACAAATGCAGGGGTGGGCATTTACAGATGAGATTCAGAGCCTGGGACATAAGCCCAACTGGGCAGAAATGTCCTTGGGGAGACATTTGCAGGAGAGAGTTGGTGGGTGCCTGCCTTTTTCCCATCTACATTTGCCTCCACATTCACATTAGGTCGGAAAATACAGATTTGGCAACATCTGCCAAAATATTCAATTCTGCCCTGTGATGAATTGGCCAAAGATGGAGTTAGCTGTGAAAACATACAGTCCAAACTCAATTTGCTGAGTGTTGTAGAAGGCCAAGTCATCCTATTTTGTTTATTTTTAATGTCTATATCATTGTATAGCTGATTATGCTGCACAGAGCCAGGAAAGGGAACATTTTGCATATCTTCCAAGATTTGGGAAGTAATATCACTGGTTCATTCAGCTCAAGTAAGAAGACCGCATTTGGAATATTGCATTACATTCTGGGCACTGCAGCTGGAGAAAGATGTCGACAACTTGGAAAGGATTCAAAAGAGAGCTAAGAGGATAACAAGAGGTATAGAAGGCAAATCCTATGAGGAAAGGTTGAGGTAACTGAATAAGCTTTGCAGAATTGTTGACGGTTTTCAAATATTTAAAAAGATGTCAGAAGCAAGAGAAGGAAAATATTCGCATTCACAAATAATGGGTGAATAAAGGAAATTATATAGGGAAGAAAGGTCAAAACCTGATTCAAAGTGCTGGTTTTGACCTTTAAAGCCTTATGTTTGGGACCAAATTACTTGAAGGACCTCCTTCCCCTCTATTAGCCTGCCTACACTTTACGATCAGCAAAGGAGGCCCTTCTCACTTGACAACCTTTGAGGAGATACTTGTAGAAGGCAAATTCAAGTGTTGCCGTTACCCGGGCAGATTTGTTATTCAGGACTGATGACCATTTCAGAATCATATGATCTGAAATATAGAGGGCAGAGATTGTGGGGTGAAGGTCCACACTAATTGTAAGTTATTTCCACTGTCCTCCTTCTTGTTTTATTAATCAATTTTTTTTAATTTACTGTTTATATCTTGTTTATTAATTAATTATTTGTTGTATTTCGAATAATCGAATCAGAGAATAGTAGGGTTGGAAAGGGCCTACAAGACCATCGAGTCCAACCCCCTGCTCAATGCAGGAATCCAAGTCAGAGCATCCCCGACAGATGGTTGTCCAGCCTCATCTTGAATGCCTCCAGTGTGAGGGGGCCCACTACCTCCCTAGGTAATTGGTTCCATTGTCGTATTGCTCTAACAATCAGGAATTTTCTCCTGATGTACAGCCGGAATCTGGCTTCCTGTAACTTGAGCCCATTATTCCGTGTCCTGAATTCTGGGATTATTGAGAAGAGATCCTCACTGTGACAACCGTTCAAGTACTTGAAGAGCGCTATCATATCTCCCGTCAGTCTTCTCTTCTCAAGGCTAAACATGCCCAGTTCTTTCAGTCTCTCTTCATAGGGCTTTGTTTCCAGTCCCCTGATCATCTTCGTTGCCCTCCTCTGAACCCTCTCCAGCTTGTCTGCATCCTTCTTCATGTGCAGTGCCCAGAACTGGTCACAGTACTCCAGATGAGGCCTAACCAGTGCTGATAGAGGGGAACCAGTACTTCCTGGGATTTGGAAGCTATACATCTATTAATGCAGCCCAAAATAGCATTGGCTTTTTTTGCAGCCACATCACATTGTTGGCTCATATTCAGCTTCTGATCTACAACGATTCCAAGATCCTTCTCGCTTGTAGTGTTGTTGAGCCAAGTATCCCCCATCTTGTAACTGTGCATTTGGTTTCTTTTTCCTAGGTGCAGAACTTGGCATTTATCCCTATTACATTTCATTCTGTTGTTTTCTGCCCAGCGCTCCAGTCTATCAAGATCACTTTGAATTTTTCTTCTGTCTTCCAAAGTATTAGCTATCCCACCCAATTCTGTGTCATCTGCAAATTTGATCAGCATTCCCTACATCTCCTCATCCAAGTCATTAATACAAATGTTAAAGAGCACTGGGCCCAGGACTGAGCCCTGAGGTACCCCGCTTGTTACCTCTCCCCAGTTTGAGAAGATCCCATTGATAAGCACTCTTTGAGTCCGATTCTGTAGCCAACTGTGGATCCACCTGATGGTTGTTTCCTCTAGCCCACTTTGACCTGGTTTGCTCATCAGGATATCATGGGGCACTTTGTCGAAAGCTTTGCTGAAGTCAAGTTATATGATGTCCACAGCATTCCCACGGTCTACAAGGGAGGTTACTTGATCAAAAAATGAGATCAGATTTGTCTGGCAGGATTTGTTCTTGGCAAATCCATGTTGGCTTCGAGTAATCACTGCATTGTTTTCAAGGTGCTTACAGATGGATTGCTTTATCATCTGCTCCAGAATTTTCCCAGGGATTGATGTCAGACTGACTGGGCTGTAGTTCCCAGGTTCCTCCTTTTTACCCTTTTTGAAGATAGGGACAACATTAGCCCTCCTCCAGTCATCTGGCGCTTCCCCCGTCCTCCATGATTTCTCAAAGAGAATAGACAGTGGCTCTGAGAGTTCTTCTGCCAGTTCCTTTATTACTCTAGGATGCAGTTCATCTGGCCCTGGAGATTTGAACTCATTCAAAGTAATGAGGTGTTCCTTGACCATATGCCTATCGATCTCAAGCTGCAATCCTGCCCCTTCAGCCTGTACTTCGCCTTTGCCAGGGGGATCATAGACTCTCTTTTGGGAGAAGACTGAGCCAAAGTAGGACTTGAGCACTTCTGCCTTTTCTTTGTCATCTGTTATCATTTTGCCATCCTTATTGAATAGCTGAACCACCATTTCTTTCCTCTGCCTTTTACTATGCACATATCTGAAGAAAGCCTTTTTGTTGTTTTAGCATCCCTCGCTAACCTCAGCTCGTTCTCAGCTTTAGCCTTCCTGACGCCATCCCTGCAATTCTGTCCTACCTGCCTGTATTCTTCCTTTGTTGCTTGGCCTTCTCTCCACTCTTATATGTGTACTTTTTTGTTTTCAGGTCATCTCTAAGCTTTTTGTGAAGCCACATTGGCTTCTCTTGTTGTCTTCCACCTTTTTTTCTTGTTGGAATTGTTTGTAATTGTGCCTTGAGAATTTCCTTTTTAAAAAGCTCCCACCCATCTTGGACTCCTTTTCTCATTAGAGTTGCTTGCCATGGGACCTTACTGATCATTGTTCTGAGTTTATTAAAATCAACTTTCCTAAAATCCAGAGTACGGGTTTGGCTACACTCGGCTTTTGCTTCCTTTAGAACCATGAACTGAAGTACAACATGGTCACTTTCCCCCAGAGTTCCTGTAACTGCTACTTTATCCACTAAGTCATCTCTGTTGCTTAGGATCAAGTCAAGGATAGCCGATCCTCTAGTTCCTTCCTCTACTTTCTGTAGGAGGAAGTTATCTGCCACACAAGTCAGGAATTTCCTGGAGGGGCCATGTTTTGCAGAATTTGTCTACCAACAAATATCGGGGAAATTGAAGTCCCCCTTACTACTACATCATGCTTCCTTGAAACATTGGCTATTTGCTTTTCAAAAGTTTCATCCTCGTCTTCTCCTTGATTGGGTGGCCGGTAGTAGACTCCGACCACCAGGTTCCTTTTATTCTTTGCTCCATTTATTTTGATCCAGATGCTCTCAATGGGGCTACCAAGCTCATCCTCCTGTATTTCTGTGCAGAGATATGTATTTTTCACATACAGTGCAACCCCACCTCCCTTTCTGTTCCTCTTGTTCTTTTTGAACAAGTTATATCTTTCAATTGCTGTATTCCAGTCATGACAGTCATCCCACCAAGTCTCAGTTACACCTATCAAGTCGTAATTTCCCTCCTGTATTAAGAGTTCAAGTTTGTTCTGTTTCCCATACTCTGGGCATTAGTATATATATATTGAAAACCATGTGCTTCATGGTCTGGCTTTCCTCCTACATGTTTGTGAAGACTATTATTGGGTGCTATTAGAGCTGTTCTCTCCATTGCAGTGCATGAGCCTTCATCCATTGTTACCTCCAACTTTACGTCTTCCTTACCCATAGGATTCAGTTTAAAGCTCTCCTGATGAAGTTCTTCATGCTGTGGCCAAACACATTCTTCCCAGCCTTTGTGAGGTGCAACCCATCCCTTGCCAACAGTCCATCTTCCAGGAAGTATAGCCCGTGATCTCAGAATCCAAATCTCTCTCATCGGCACCACCTTCGTAGCCAGTCATTCACCCAGGGTATTTTTCTTTCCCTTTCTGTCCCTCTTCTGACTACTGGAAGGATGGATGAGAAAACTATCTGGGCCCCCAAGTTCTTGAGTTTCCTATGCAAAGCTTCAACGTCTGATGTGATTTCTTCATAGCTCCGCTTGGCGGTATCATTTGTTCCCACATGGATGAGAAGATAGGGATACCTGTCAGTGGGCTTTATGAGTGCAGGCAACCCTTCAGTCACATCTCTAATCCGTCCTCCCAGGAGACAGCACACCTGGCGAGTCTATTTCTATACTGCCTTTTGAGGGATCAACCAAGATGGTTTACAAATGGTAAAAACCATAATAAAATAAAAACAACATAGTAAAACATTAAAAAATAACACTAAATGCAGAGAGTGTGGGGACCAGCTGCAACTCCAAAGGGAGAACATTCCAGAGTTTGAGAGTAATACAGGAGAAAGCCCTTTCCTGCATGCCCAACAAATGCGCCTCTGTAAGTGAGGGTGTCTTCCAAAGGACCTCTCCTGCTGATCTTAATAACAGATAGGCAGTTCCTCAGGCAGCCTGGCCCTAAGCCATTTAGAGCTTTAACAGTTAATGCCAACAGGTTAAATAGAGCCTGGAAAACAAATGGCAACCAGTTAGGTTTATAGTAGAGTAACTGAAGGAACAAAGGGTTCAGATACATGGAGGACTGAGCAATCTCTGCCATCACCCGTGCATACAGGAGATGTTAACAAGACTAGAATGCAAGACCATAAAATGCATGTCTCACTGAGGATGAGTCACAGAGGCATAAACATAAAGAACATGATACATCAAAGAGTAACTTTTAAAGTCATCATTTGTACTGCATGCATTGCCATGACAGCTAAGCCACACATTTTTTCCAAGTATACAAATGATGCAGATCTATCTAGGACGGACAGTGCAGAAAAGACTGCTGGTGCCCGCAAGCCAGGAACAGATAATCATATCCGTAATGACCAACCAGACAGTCAGTGAACTCTGACCAAGCAGTTTTCTGAAGTAACTTTTAAAGGAAGAAGGTGAGGATGACAATGAGGAAGCATTCCAAAGATGCACAACTCTGATAACGTTAACTTGGCAGCTGCTGCATAGCATAACCTGATAAAGCAATAGTAAGAGCCTAATAACATTATGAAACAGCTATAGCAGGGGAGCAAAATGTGGAAAGGAACATTTCTGCATAGCTTTGTTTGGAAGCAGCAACATGGTGTAGCAGAGACTGTAGAAAAATGTTCCCTTGGCCTGGACTCCGGAGCTTTTCCAGCTAATATGTGCATACTTAGCCATGGCTCTGAAAGCGGAGTGAGAACATGAGAACAAGGCAATCAGACTCGTCGAGCTCTTGTCTGTCATCACTTCCCTGCACGTTAGGGCAGGGTGAGATGGAGCTGTGCAGACTGGGAAGTAGGGTGGTCAGGTGTTCTACTTTACAGATGTCCTCTATTTGAAGGTGTATTCTGTTTAAAGGGCTGTCCAGTCCAGAGGAGTGTCTCCACAGTTGATTTGCTGCAAGCTGGCTCCGTTTGGAGATTGTTCGAGGCACATGATGTCATGGTCATCCCACAGCCACCCCGGAGCTTATTGTGGATAAACCGGATTTCCTGAGACTACTTTAAGTCCGATTCTTTTCCTTAAGTTGGGCTCTCCGTGCTATAGCTTTTGTGTGCCCCAACCTCCGCATTTACTTTGGGTATGCTAGCCCTGCCCAGGGGTGTGCCTTTCACCAAGACCCTGGTCAAGGGGTGTTTCTTGTTCCTGTGTTTTCCATCCCCGTGCTTCCCAGCATAAACCAATAGTGTCTACTCAGAAGTAACTCCTATTGTGGTCAATGAGGGTTGTCCTCTAATGCGCACTTCTGAATTTACCGAGATCCCCCTCAGTTGAAATAGCACATTTTAAAGCACTAATTCCCTAAAGGCTGTGAAGTGTGATCTCGAAGCTGCATTTCTTCAATGTTTGGTTGATTGCTGCTAAGAAGTAACTAATGCACAGCTTCCATCCTTTGCAGCATCAGGTTAGAAAGGGGGCTGGTTAGAGCCACAATCTAGTGTTTAGAGGGGTAGATGCTTACTGGATTAAGTCCCCTAAATGGGAGCTTAAGGGGGAAGGAGAAAGGGAGTTAGAAAGGGGGCTGGTTGGAGTGTTTATAGGGTGAAAGGCTGACTGAAGTCCCCTAAAGGCTACCTGGAAGCTGTGTGTCTTTGATGTTTGATTCATTGCTCTTTGGAAGTAATTAATGCACAGCTTCGATACTTCACAGCATTGCATTCTGGGAGCTTGGGGCAGGGTGGGGGCTAGTTCGAGCTACGGTACAGCAAGTGTTCATAGGTTTACAGGCAGACTGGAGTAACTCCCCGCAGTGGCTGTGAAGTGCTAGGTCGAACCTGCATGTCTTTGAAGCTTGGTTTACTTTTCAGAAGTAATTAATGCGCTGCTTCGATCCTTTGCAACAGGAGCTTCAGGGAGAAGGAGAAAGGGGGGTAGAGCCTGGATGGGGGGGAGCCCCTCTTATTGGTTGAGCAGCCCCTGCCAGTCTGATGACATTCACTCCAATCCCCCCACCTCACCCAGACGTATGTTGCTGTGAAGCAACTTATAATGGTATGGTGCACTTGTTCATGGAACCCTGCGCGGACCAAAGCTGATTCCTTGAAAAATCCAGGTAATCCTCCATTCACTTCTCCTTCTGTTGTTGTGGAGATTAGGGATGTACGAAAGTCACTTACCTGTTTGCGGATTATGTTGATGGTGGGGGGGAGGTGTTCCGTCCCTCCCCCCGGAATCCTGGCCGGCCTGCTCCGCTCCGCAGGGATTCTACGCTACGCTATTTGCGTTCCCCTTATTTTTGCCATCTTAGTCTACATAAATCTTGGTGTAGACTAAAACGTGCCAAAATAAGGAACGCAAATGGCGGCGGCCATAGCCGCCGCCATTTGCGTACGCGTGGTGTGTTTTTTTTAAGTCAGACGTGATAGGCTACGTAAACATTTACGTAGCCTATCACGTTTTTTTTTTAAACCTAGCCCTGATAGGCTACGTAAATCTTTACGTAGTCTATCACGTCTTTTTTTTTTTTTAAACTGGAAATGGCGGAGGTGGCGGCAGCTGGTCGGAAGACTGGCCGCTGCAGCCGCCGCCGCCGAACCGCCGCCGGAGCTGCTGCCGGAGCCGCCGCCTGGAAGATCTACCCCAGGTAAGTCTCATCCGGGGGGGCGGGGGTGGCAGGCCGTTCCGCCACCAGTTTCGGGGGGCTGAATGCACTGGTATTCGGCCTCCCTGAGATCCGTGGCAGAATTCTCTGACATCCCTAGTGAAGATCCCCCCCAAGTCTAGTTTAAAAGGGAGAGCAGGGGCCTTGAAATTGCCCATCAACAGCACCTGGACAGCAGACTAAGCATGCACACAAGTCACAGTTTCCTCACTATGGTGAGCCATCTTGTATTTCTATTTAAATTATAGTCATTCTTGCTAAATTTGCACCTGTACATATAAATCAGCATAAACAAACATTATGCAAATTGGTGCCCTCTTTTTTGGCAATGTGTGAGTGGCCACATTACGGGGAGGTCCAGTGTGGACTGGGAAGTTTCTATCCTTGCAGCCAGTTCCTCCTCCTTCCCTTGTCTTCTGCTGGTTCCTAATGCACAGACAGTCCTTCCTCCTCCTGAGTAGACCTCTGATAGTGAAACCATCTAGCAGCCAGATGAGCACTTCTCTGCTGGTTCAAGACTTCTTGTCAGCCCTGACACTGCCTCTGCTCCTGGGGAGCTGGGAGTGAAGGCAAAGTGTCTGGGGTCAAAGCAGGAATCCAGGTGCCGTGTGTGGGGACATTGAGGGCTTCAGGTGAGGTGTCCTTGGTATCAGCTCCCAGAAGCTGCTGACAGCATGGCCAGTGGTCAGGAATGCTGAGAGTTAAAGTCCAAAACATCTGGAGATTACTTTCTACCCACCCCTGAACTATTGTGACAACGGATACTTCAGAGTCCCCATTTGCACTGCTAGTCTCTGCAGACCCATACCTCTTTCTCGAATGAGGTCCCCTGGGGTTATGGTCCATCTGGAACCTGAGAGCTCTCCACTTGTGAGGGATGAAGCTTGGAGGTACTTGCTGGGAGCAGCAATAAGGGAAGAAAAGAAGAAACGATGAAGTAAAGGGACAGACATAGCAAGGAAGATGAAGAGCTTGCATATGTGTCAGACTTAAATTGCTTTAATAATAACTTCCTGTTCCCAGGGAACCATGGGAATTGTAGTTTATTGGGTGGATGGGTGGGGCTAAGGTTTTCTAAGATAAAATCCTTAGCATAGAACAAGAATTCCCAGGACTTTCTGAGGGAAGCGCCTCAGAGCTATCATAACTTGAGTGTTATAAAAGTAATATAAGAGCAACCATTGCTCTTGTAGGATTTCTAAGCAAACAGAAAAAAAAAACCCCTGGACTGAGCAGTTGTTGCTTTTTTAAAAAAACACATTTTTGGACCAAGTGCCAGAAAAGCAAAGGATATGGCTTCCCCCCCCTGCCAGCAGCCCGTTTACGCTTATCTATATAGCTTGGGTGAATATTCAGCTCCTGAACTGGCTTTGTCCCCCAAACCATCCAGACATCTGGACTTTGCCCCTGGCTGCACTCCAGGACCCATTCTGTATACTGTCTCTGGTCCAATCCAAGACCCCACCCTAGTAACACATGTTGGCAGGCCTATAATCATCTGCCTGCCCCTGTATTGCCCATTTAGGCTGACATCCCTAGAACTGAACTTCTTTTTGTCTCTTGGAGTTTGGCTGGCAAGTCATCTTCTCTTTGATGGCCTTACCAGGACTGACCTTTACTTGATGTGGCTTTTCCCACCAAGTGCAATGCAATCAGGGTGGCCACTTATGCAGTACCAAAAAAGAGGACACAAGAGAACATCAATTTGCATAAAATTTGTGTATATTAATTTATATGTATAGATGCAACTTTAGAAATAATAACTGTTATTTAAATAGAAATACAAGACATCTCCCAAGTAGCAACGGTAAGAACAGACCACGGAACAACGGACTGGTTTAAGATTGGGAAAGGAGTATGGCAGGGTTGTATACTCTCATCCTACCTATTCAACCTGTACGCAGAACACATCATGCGACATGCTGGGCTTGATGAATCCAAGGCTGGACTTAAAATCGCTGGAAGAAACATTAACAATCTCCGATATGCAGATGATACCACTTTGATGGCTGAAAGCGAGAAGGAGCTGAGGAACCTCATGACGAAGGTGAAAGAAGAAAGTGCAAAAGCTGGGTTGCAGTTAAACCTAAAAAAAAAACAAGATTATGGCAACCAGCTTGATTGAGAACTGACAAATAGAGGGAGAAAACGTGGAGGCAGTGACAGACTTTGCCTTTCTAGGCGCAAAGATTACTGCAGACGCTGACTGCAGCCAGGAAATCAGAAGACGTTTACTTCTTGGGAGGACAGCAATGACAAATCTTGATAAAATAGTGAAGAGCAGAGACATCACACTGACAACAAAGGTCCATATAGTTCAAGCAATGGTATTCCCTGTAGTAACCTATGGCTGCGAGAGCTGGATCATAAGGAAGGCTGAGTGAAGGAAGATAGATGCTTTTGAACTGTGATGCTGGAGGAAAATGCTGAGAGTGCCTTGGACTGCAAGAAGATCAAACCAGTCCATACTCCATACTCAAGATCAAGCCAGACTGCTCACTTGAGGGAATGATATTAAAGGCAAAACTGAAGTACTTTGGCCACATCATGAGAAGACAGGATACCCTGGAGAAGATGCTGATGCTAGGGAAAGTGGAAGGCCAACGGAAGAGGGGCCGACCAAGGGCAAGATGGATGGATGATATTCTGGAGGTGACGGACTCAACCTTGGGGGAGCTGGGGGTGGCGACAGCCGACAGGAAGCTCTGGTGTGGGCTGGTCCATGAAGTCATGAAGAGTCGGAAGCAACTGACCGAATAAACAACAACAACAACAAGACACCTCACCATAGCGGAGACGACAAACTGGGTGATCTGTGAGCTTGCTCAGTCCAGGTGCTAACTATTGATGGGCAAATTCAAGGCCCCTCTTGCTTTCTCCTTCTGATGGTTCTTTGACTTTAAATCAGACTTGGACTGGACAGCCCATCAAATAGAGGACACCTTCAAATAGAGGACTATCCTCTGCCAGCTCTCCAAAATAGAGGACTATCCTCTGTAAAGCAGGACACCTGGCCACCCTAAGTGCAACTAAGAAAAGGAAGTTATACAGGGCAAGAATGAATTATGGCCAAGGAAAGGTAAGGGGGCACAGCCCGTTTGGAGCTATTGAGGAAACTTGTGTCAAGGAGTAACACAGGTGAGGAGGTGCTTGAATGAGCAGCATCTTACCTCCAAAATGTGTCACATCCAAGGGCTGTTCTTTCTAGAAGCTTAATAGTTGCATGTGAGTGTTTGAGTGACTACACACTTTCTTTCCTGAGCTGATTCCCAAGTCATATGTGCACGTTCAATCGGTGATGTCTGCATCACCAAGTGCTGACTTTCATTTGTGGATGAGTCATCACGCATGAAGCACCACAGCCAGAATGTTGATATTGCTTCACCACAAATACTATTAGTTTGAGGCAAAAACAAATGATTAAGGGAGACATGATAGGGTGGTTGTTGTTTTATAAAACTATACGTGATATGCAGAAAGTGATGTGTTTAACATTTTTGTTTTTATGATGGTTTTAATTAAATTTAATTAGTTAATTAGTTTTTGTTTTAATCTTGGTCTTATTATTATTATTAGCCACCTTGAGCACCATTTTTAGGTGGAAGGGTGAGATATAAACAAACAAACAAACAAACAAACAAACAAATAAATGTTTTCTCTCCTCATCATGCTAGAATTATTTAGCATTAATTTTTGTGAACTGCCCAGAGAGCTTTGGCTATTGGGCAATATCGAAATGTAATAAATAAATAAATTTGGGGTGATCCAAATTCTGCTGATTGGCAAGAGATTCAGGACAGACCAAAGAAAGTATTTATTCATTCAGCACACAGTTAGTGTCTTCAAAAGACAGTGATAGAGTAGGCAAATTCATGGAACAAAGGAAGCTCACCTATGCCAGGTCAGACTGTTTATCCATCTAGGCCAGCATTATAGTCGATATAGTATAATAGACTTGGCAGTGGCTTTCCAAGCTCTTGGGGCTTTTCGCATCACCTGCTACAAACCTTTTTCTAATGGGAGAGGCCTGGGTTTGAACCTGGGGCCTTCTACATCCAAGCACATGCTCTACAACTGAGCTGTTGACCCTTCCCATGGAGGATAGGTCTACCACTGTCTATTAGCTGTGATAACTATATGGACCACCCATGCTCAGAGGCTGTATGCCACTGATTACCAGCTGCTGGGGAACAACACTGGAAAAAGAGTCTTGCTTACATAACTTTTGTGGGATTCCTATTGGGGCATCTGATTGGCCACTGTGGGAAACAAAATGCTGGACTTGTTCAGTCGTTCAGTCGTGTCCGACTCTTCGTTACCCCATGGACCATAGCACGCCAGGCCTTCCTGTCCTGCGCTATCTCCCGGAGTGTGCTCAAGTTCATATTCATTGCATCCGTGATGCTATCTAGCCATCTCATCCTCTGCCGTCCCCTTCTCCTTTGGCCTTCAGTCTTTCCCAGCATCAGGGTCTTTTCCAGGGAGTTTTCTCTTCGCATTAGGTGGCCAAAATATTGGAGCTTCAGCTTCAGTATCTGTCCTTCCAATGAGCAGTCAGGGTTGATTTCCTTTAGGATGAACTGATTTGACCTCCTTGCAGTCCAGGGCACTCATAAGGGTCTTCTCCAGCACCACAGTTCGAAAGCATCAATTCTTCGGCGCTCAACCTTCCTTACAGTCCAGCTCTCACAGCCATACATTACTACTGGGAAAACCATAGCTTTGATTAGACGGACCTTTGTTGGCAAGGTGATGTCTTTGCTTCTTACTATGCTGTCTAGGTTTGCCATAGCTTTCCTCCCAAGGAGCAAGCGTCTTTTAATTTCATGGCTACAGTCACCGTCTGCAGTGATCTTGGAGCCCAAGAAAGTAAAATCTGTCACTGCTTCCATTTCTTCCCCTTCTATATGCCAGGAAGTGATGGGGCCAGATGCCATGATCTTAGTTTTTTTAATGTTGAGTTTCAAACCAGCTTTTGCACTCTCCACTTTCACCCTCAACAAGAGGCTCTTTAGATCCTCTTTGCTTTCTGCCATTAGGGTGGTATCGTCTGCATATCGGAGGTTGTTGATAATTCTCCCAGCAATCTTAATTCCGACCTGTGATTTATCCAACCCGGCGTTTCTCATGATGTACTCTGCATATAAGTTAAATAAGCAGGGTGACAATATGCAGCCTTGTCGTACTCCTTTCCCAATTTTGAACCACTCGGTTGTTCCATGTCTGGTTCTTACTGTTGCTTCTTGACCCTCGTACAGGTTTCTCAGGAGACAGGTAAGGTGGTCTGGTATTCCCATCACTTTAAGAATTTGCCACAGTTTGTTGTGATCCACACAATCAAAGGCTTTAGCGTAGTCAATGAAGCAGAAATAGACATTTTTCTGGAATTCTCTTGCTTTCTCCATGAACCAGCGAAAGTTGGCAATTTGATCTCTAGTTCCTCTGCCTCTTCGAAACCCCGCTTGTACTTCCGGTAGTTCTTGGTTCGCATACTGCTGAAGCCTAGCTTGTAGGATTTTGAGCATCACCTTGCTGGCATGTGAAATGAGCGCAATTGTGTGGTAGTTTGAACACTCTTTGGCATTGCCCTTCTTTGGAATTGGAATGTAAACTGACCTTTTCCAGTCTTGCGGCCATTGTTGAGTGTTCCAAATTTGTTGGCATATTGAATGCAGCACTTTAACAGCATCATCTTTTAGGATTTTAAATAGCTCAGCTGGAACACTGTCATCTCCGCTAGCTTTGCTGTTACTAATGCTTCCTAAGGCCCACTTGACTTCACTCTCTAAAATGCTGGACTAGATGGAAGCAAATAGTGGGATCCCACAGATATCTGTTTGGAACCAATGGTTTTCAACTTATTCATAAATGATATGGAATTAGGAGTGTGCAGTGAGGTGGTAAAATTTGCCGATGACACCAAATTATTTACAGTGGTTAAAACAAAAAGGGATTGTGAGGAGCTCTGAAATGATCTCTCCAAACTGGGAGAATGGGCATCCAAATGGCAAGTGTGGTTCAATGTAAGCAAGTGTAAAGTGATGCACATTGGGGCAAGAAATCCCAACTTGAAGTATAACCTGATGGGATCTGAGCTAGCGGTGACTGACCAAGAAAGAGATCTCGGGGTTGTGGGGGACAGGTCGATGACAATGACAACCCAGTGTGCAGCCGCTGTAAAAAAGGCAAACTCCATGTTAGGCATAATTAAAAAAGGAATTGAGAATAAAACTGCCAACATCATACTGCCCCTATGCAACTCTATTGTGTGACTACACTTGGAATACTGTGTACAGTTCTGGTCACCACACCTAAAAAAGATATTGTAGAGCTGGAAAAAGTGCAGAAAAGGGGAACTAAAATGATCAAGGGGCTGGAGCATCTCCCCCACGAGGGAAGGTTACAACAGCTGGGATGGTTTAACTTGGAAAAAAGGAGGGTAAGGGGAGACATGATAGGGGTGTACAAAATTATGCATGGTGTGGAAAATGTGGATAAGGAGAGATTTTTCTCCCTCTCTCACACTACTAGTACCCAGGGTCATCCCATGAAGCTGATTGGTGGGAGAGTCAGGGCAGATAAAAGGAAGTACTTCTTCACACAGTGCGTACTTGAACTATGGAATTCGCTACCACAACATGAAGTGATGGCCACCAATTTGGATGCCTTTAAAAAGTGGTTAGATAAATTCCTGGAGAAGAAGGCTATCAATGGCTACTAGTCCTGATGGTTATGTGCTGCGTCCAGTATCAGAGGCAGTATGCATGTGTACACCAGTTGCTGGGGAACATGGGTGGAAGGGTGCTGTCACATTCATGTCCTGCTTGTGGTTTCCTGGTCAACAGCTGGTTGCCCACTGTGCATGAACGGAATGTTGGACTAGATGGACCCTTTGTCTGATCCAGCATGGCTCTTCTTATGTTTTTATGGATCTTGGTTTGTTCCAGCAGGGCTCTCCTCATGTTTTTATTGAAAGTTTTCCAATGAAGTCAGTTCAGACATTCAGCTGCAAGTCATGACATGTTAAGCAGTCAAGTAATAAATGTGCATATACAATCCAAGCCCTTGGTCTCAAGTGTATGTATGTTTTAAATGTCAAGTGCAGGGGCCAGACTAAATACCAGAATTTCATTTCATAGGTCAAGATATTCACATCCATTCCAACTAAAGGGGTGATGCAGAATTCAGGTAATCGAAGTACTTTGTTGTTTTAGAGCTGGAGAATTCTGACATTAATAACAGCCGTTCAGAATGTTCCAAACCATTTCAATGGCCCTGTAGTCGGATCAGAGTCTGATTTTGTTTCTTTCCTCAGCTAATTAGACAACTGGGAGATTCATATTGTAATAGAGTTTGTTAAATGCTTTCTTTAATTTGACAACTAATTCATCAGTGCTCAGTGCCTCCGTAGGTGTGATTTAAATTATTCTATACTGATGCCACCCCCTTCATGGATCACTGCCTTGTTGTGGCGAAGGGGCTTGCGTAACTCAGTGAAGCCATAAGCTATGCCGTGCAGGGCCACCCAAGATGGACAGCTCATGACGGAGAGTTCTGACAAAATGTGGTCCACTGGAGAAGGAAATGGCAACCCACTCCAGTATTCCTGCCAAGAAAACCCCATGGAACGTATCACAAAGCTAAAAGATATGACACCGGAAGATGAGCCCCTCAGGTCAGAAGGTGTCCAATATACTACTGGGGAAGAGCAGAGGGAATTTCCAAGTAGCGCCAGAAAGAGTGAAGCGGCTGGGCCAAAGCCGAAAGGACACTCAGCTGTGGATGTGTCTGGTGGTGAAAAGAAAGTCTGATGCTGTAAAGAACAATATTGTTTAGGAACCTGGAATGTAAGATCAATGAATCAAGGTAAGATGGAGGTGGTCAAACAGGAGATGGCAAGATTGAACATTGACATCTTGGGAATCAGTGAACTAAAATGGACAAGAATGGGCGAATTTAATTCAGGTGACCATTTTATCTACTACTGTGGGCAAGAATCCCTTAGAAGAAATGGAGTAGCACTCATAGTCAATAAAAGGGTGGGAAAAGCAGTACTGGGGTACAATCTCAAAAACGATAGAATGATCTCAGTACGAATCCAAGGCAAACCATTCAACATCACAGTAATTCAAGTCTATGCCCCAACCACTGAGGCCGAAGAAGCTGAGGTTGATCGGTTCTATGAAGACCTACAACACCTTCTAGAACTAACACCAAAAAAAGATGTCATCTTCATCATAGGGGATTGGAATGCTAAGTCAAGAAATCACCGGGATAACAGGCAGGCATGGCCTTGGTGTACAAAATGAAGCAGGACAAAAGCTAATAGAGTTTTGCCAAGAGAACACGCTGATCATAGCAAACACTCTTTTCCAACAGCACAAGAGGCGACTCTACACATGGACATCACCAGATGGTCAATATCAAAATTAGATTGATTATGTCCTTTGCAGCCAAAGATGGGGAAGCGCTATACAATCAGTAAAAACAAGACCTGGAGCTGACTGTGGCTCAGATCATGAGCTTCTTGTTGCAAAATTTCGGCTTACATTGAAGAATGTAGGGAAAAACACTAAACCATTCAGGTATGACCTAAATCATATCCCTGATGAATATACAGTGGAGGTGAGGAATAGATTTCAGGGATTAGACCTGATAGACAGAGTGCCTGAGGAACTATGGACAGAGGTCCGTAACATTGTTCAGCAGGCAGCAACTCAATCCATCCCAAAGAAAAAGAAATGCAAGAAAGCAAAGTGGCTGTCTGATGAGGCTTTACAAGTAGCTGAGGAAAGAAGGGAAGCGAAAAGCAAGAGAGAAAGGGGAAGATATATCCAACTGAATGCAGAGTTCCAGAGAATAGCAAGGAGAGACAAGAAGGCCTTCTTAAATGAACAATGCAAAGAAATCGAGGAAAACAATAGAATGGGAAAGACTAGAGATCTCTTCAAGAAAATCGGAGATCTCAAGGGAACGTTTTGTGCAAAGACGGGCATGATAAAGGACAAAGAAGGCAGGGACCTAACAGAAGCAGATGAGATTAAGAAGAGTTGGCAAGAATACACAGAAGAACTATACAGGAAAGATCTGAATGTCCCTGATAGCCATGATAGTGCGGTCACTGAACTTGAGCCGGACAACCTGTACGAGGGTCAAGAAGCAACAGTAAGAACCAGACATGGAACAACCGATTGGTTCAAAATTGGGAAAGAAGTACGACAAGGCTGTATATTGTCGCCCTGCTTATTTAACTTATATTCAGAGTACATCATGAGAAACGCCGGGTTGGATGAATCACAAGATTGCCGGGAGAATTATCAACAACCTCAGATACGCAGATGATACCACCCTAATGGCAGAAAGCAAAGAGGCTCTAAAGAGCCTCTTGAAGAGGGTGAAAGAGGAGAGTGCAAAAGCTGGTTTGAAACTCAACATTAAAAAAACGAAGATCATGGCATCTGGCCCCATCACTTCCTGGCATATAAAAGGGGAAGAAATGGAAGCAGTGACAGATTTTATTTTCTTGGGCTCCATGATCACCGCAGACAGTGACTGTAGCCATGAAATTAAAAGACGCTTGCTCCTTGGGAGGAAAGCTATGGCAAACCTAGACAGCATAGCAAGAAGCAAAGACATCACCTTGCCAACAAAGGTTCGTATAATCAAAGCTATGGTTTTTCCAGTAGCAACGTATGGCTGTGAGAGCTGGACTATAAGGAAGGCTGAGCGCCGAAGAATTGATGCGTTTGGACTGTGGTGCTGGAGAAGACTCTTACAAGTCCCCTGGACTGCAAGGAGGTCAAATCAGTCCATCCTAAAGGAAATCAACCCTGAGTGCTGATTGGAAGGACAGATACTGAAGCTGAAGCTCAAATATTTTGGCCACCTAATGTGAAGAGAAAACTCTCTGGAAAAGACCCTGATGCTGGGAAAGATTGAAGGCAAAAGGAGAAGGGGACGGCAGAGGATGAGATGGCTAGATAGCATCACCAATGCAATGAATATGAACTTGAGCACACTCCAGGAGAGAGCGCAGGACAGGAAGGCCTGGCACGCTATGGTCCATGGGGTCACGGAGAGTCAGACATGACTTAACGACTGAACAACAACAACAACAATACTGATGCCACAGCATTTTCTTATTATCAGAGGAAGTGCATTTATTTGTCCATGACCACTTAACATTTTCCCACTATATTATAGAATATATTTGGGATAAATTCTTTCATATGGTACTAAAAACACATCATGGGTGAAAGTGGGGTGGGAAGGAATTTTTTTTGATATGCCTGTTTTTCCCAAACAGGTACCCCCACCCCACCGCCTTAATATCACATGGTTGAGGGATGATCAGCGTAGCCAGGCTTATTTGAACTCACCATAGATGACATACATGACTTCCCGCTTCGCATGTTATTTCTGATCTATGCGTTCAGCAGAATCACATGTAAGAATTTTTCCTAGACTATGGCCAGGTTCAGATGTCACAACAACCAAAGGTTTTTTTAAAATCCTGGGTTGTCTTGAGCAAGCTTGTTGGTGCCTGTTGTCTGATTGCTCTTGCTTGTGGAAGCGGTTCCAACTCTGGGTTGTCACTCCCTGGCAAGCCAGAGTTCTTGGTTCACACACAATGCTAAACAATCCAGAGACAGAGCATCCCTGAGTTGTTTAGCCACTCCCACTTGCAACGGGAGCAACTGGGCAGTGCACACCAGTTTTAAAAAACCCTGGGTTGACGTGACATCTGAACTGAATCACATGAATGTTCTCTCATGTCAGAAATCTGCCACTCATGGAAAGCTAACATGTGCCAGAGAAGGAGTCTAGACTAGCCTTCCATCTGATGATCTGGTTTTCTACTGTAGGGTTGTTGTACAGAAGCAAACATTCACGCTGTTCCTCCTCTGCATTTGGAAGGGGAGCAGAACCAGGAGGGACTTAACAACCTGATTCTGCTGAACATGTAGCTCAGTTCTTATACCAGGGATGATCAACTTTGGGGGGTCCAGGGACCATTTTCACCCCTGGGACTCCTCCCTGTATTTCACCAGGCACCAGAGAAAAAAACATTGGTTTGTTATTGAAATTCAGCAGAAAACTGCTATGGAGTGCCAAAACTGCCAGTCCCTCCCCTGCCAAATTTGGCAGCATGGGAACCACATTGGGGGGCAACAGGGGCAACATGCAGCCCATGGGCTGCATGTTGACCACCCCTGCCTTACACCATAAGTGATGAAATAGAGCTGCAAGTTACTTCTGCTTTTGTAATCCCCATGTTTGATGAAGGTGTGGATCAGTTCTGAGATATTCTAAAAACAGAAGTGAGTGTTCTAGCACCATGTTTTAAGAAGCTGATTGGCTAACTGGAACATATACAGAGGAGAGCGCCAAATGTGGTGAGAGGCCTGGAGACCAAGCCCTGTGTGGAAAGTTTGAAGAAGTTTGGTATGTTTTGCCTGGAGAAGACACAATTAAGAGATGAGAAGGCCTTCTCTGCAGTGGCCCCACACCTCTGGAATAAGTTGCCATCAGGGGTCTGCCATGCTCCATCATTGCAGGCTTTTAAGAAGGACTTGAAAACATATTATTTTACTTTGGCCTTCTCCTGATATGATTGCTGTTGTTGCTGTTTTTGTTGTTGGTTTTTATTGCTGTTTTTATTGTGTTCTTACTGCTTTATTGTATTTTTATTGCTCTTAATATTGTATCAGTTTTATGTGTTTTATTGTTGTATGCCACCTTGGGAGGGTTTTTAAATAAATAAGTAAATAAATAAAATATGATAGTCATCTTCAAATATTTGAAGAGCTGCCACATAGATGATGGAGCAAATTTGTTTTCTGTTGCTCCAGAATATAGGACATGATCCAAAGTGTTCAAATTAGAAGAAAAGGGGTTCTGACTAAACATTTGGAAGAACTTTGTGACTAGGGGTGTACGAAACCCCGCTTACCTGGCTCCGCTGGGTTCCGCAGATGGGGGGAGCCGATCCATTCCTCCACCCGGAATCCTCGACGGGGAGGAGGTGATCCGTTCCTCTCCCCTGGAATCCTGCCCGGCTGGCTCCGCTCCACAGCCAGGCCACAAAGCTGCCGGCCGGGCCAACCCGCAGCAGGGCCTCCAGCCGCAGCTGGGCTGCTGCAGATGCAAATGGCGTCCTGTGTAGGGGACGCCATTTGCGTCCCTACGCTGGCCCGTGATAGGCTACGTAAATACTTACATAGCCTATCACAGCTAAAGCAGGGACGCAAATGGCGTCCCCTACGCCATTTGCGTTCTCGCTTTAGCCGTGATAGGCTACGTAAATATTTACGTAGCCTATCACGGTGAACAAGGGAACGCAAATGGCGGCGGCTATGGCCGCCGACATTTGCGTTCCCTTTTTTTTTGCCGTGATAGGCTATGTAAATATTTACGTAGCCTATCACAGCCTCCGCAGGGATGCAAATGGCGTCCCTGCGTTAGCTGTGATAGGCTACGTAAGTATTTACGTAGCCTATCACGGCCTTTCGAAAGACACAAATGGTGGCTGCAGATGTGGCCGCCATTCAAGGAGCACCGGAACGGCCGACAAAGGTAGGCTCTGTTCTGGGCCCATTTCGCGGGGTGGGGGGGGCGGGGGGCTTCATTCCACCATGGATTTCGGGGGGCCGAATGCGCTGGCATTCAGCCTCACTGAGATCCGTGGCGGAATTCTCTGCCATGCCTATTTGTGACCCTATGAGTTCTTCAGTAGCGAAACAGAAGGTCTTGGAAGGTGGTGGACCCTCTTTTCTTAGAAGTTTTTGAGCAGAGGCTGCAATGGCCACCTACCAGGGGTGCTGTAGTAGTGGATTTCCTTCATTGGCAGGGGTTGGCCTAGATGACCTTCAAGGTCTACCTTCCAACTCTATGATTTTATGAAAGGTGGTTATTCTAAATTAAGTAAACAGGAATAACAGCACAATCTAGCATATCTGTCAAGGTAAAGGGGAAGGACAATTTTAGTAGTTTGATAAGCAGGTTGAATTCATGGGCAGTTTGCTTTATATATACCTGGAAGACCATGGTTGCTTCTGCCACAGTGGTTGCATCCATACTGATAGGAGGATATGTAAAGTCTTCACTCCACCTGGGTGACTCTGATAACATCCTTTGCAGCCACATGAGCAATGCCTCACACCTTGTGAGGTCCATCACTTGTCTGGGTTGCTAACCATGATATCAGAGGTACCCAGCTGACTTGTACCTACTGAAGACGCAGCAGTAACCAAACCACCCAGAGCTTTGTGTAAAGAATGCTTTAGAATTCTAATCAGAGTAGACGCCATTATCTTTAAAAGGGATTTTACCAGCAGAACTGTACATTCCAGTTGTATTAGTCAATATAGTATGGTATTCCCAGAAGGGGAAACATGTCTGGAATCAATGGATTGTATTACAATAATTCCAAACTCATGAGAAGACTGAGATAGAGGAATGAAGGAATAATATTCCTCGTTCCATTTATGTACACATTTCATTTGGATGTATTCTTTCACTGTCTTGTTCATTCTGGCTTGTGAAAATGTTTCACAAGCCAGAATGATCATGGAGGTAGAAGAGGGAACGAATATTAAGGTTAAAACATTTTGGATAACTTTCCAGAACTGGGTTCAGTTCTTATTGTCAAGCTCTGTTTCTAACAGTAGTTTTGCTAGTCAGACTTAGGTTTGTGATTCTAAAGTCAAAATAGGATAAGTAAGGCTTCATGTGAAGATTTAGGTTAAATGAGAGATACTGTAGTGAGGTCAAGGTATTTTGTCTACACCTTGTGTGATGGAAGTAACTTTGAATGATTGTTCCGTAGGCTTTCTGAGGGATAGCCTATTACGGCAAAAAGATCTTACCTAAAGGCAACACCTAAATAAGACACCTGCTGAATCATATCAATGGTCCATTTACTCCAGCATTCTTTTTCCCACAGATGCCTTTGGGGAGCCCCAAAGTACTTTCTCTGACCCTGATGATTCCATAGGTCCATCATGAAGTTAGTCGATTTAGGGCGCAATCCTATTGATTACACCCTTGATGATCATAAGCCCCAAATTTGGAGGCTTACGATCATCCTATACAGGGTGGGAGGAGTGGCAGAGGCGATCTTCACCTACTCGTCCTCCCACCCTGCATATTTCACTAGATGGGTTATTTTTTTCCACCCATTTTCCACCAAGTTTTTTTTTAGAGCAGGGAAAATACGGCATTTAATTGTGCAAGCGAAAGGGAGCGCAATTTCCTCTTGTGTAGTTGCACTATTCCACTATACCACAGAGCCACCTAGAGGTTATTAGTGGAAAAGCAGGAAAGGAAACACTCCTCGTGTAGTGCTCAAATCTCAGTTCTGTGACAAAACTGAAAGTACTGTAGATGCAGTGGATTAACAGCCAATTAACAGCCTGTTGTAGAAAAGCTCTCTATTCGGACATGGTATTCCTCTGAAAGCCAGATGCTTGGGGGGGGCGCGGGGAGGGTGGTTGCCCTTTTGCCATGCTTGTGGGCTTTGCAGAAACATCTAGCTGGCTACAGTTGGAACCAGGATGATGCTGGACTAGACAAGCCTTCGCTCTGATCTGGCAGTGTTCTTCTTACATTCTGAGTGTAGAAAGCCGGTTTCTTCTACCATGTTGCATTCACAAAACCAAATCATTATTATTGGCAACCTTTTTCTGAGGCTCATGGAAATTTCCATATACACAGCTGTGGTTTCAGTGGATGAAAAAGAAACACGTGACGCAAAAGTGACCTCATCAGCTTTACATTTCAGTGTGTCCTGAGACCGCACTCCCAGCTGTGTGTCTGCTGCAACATTTTTACTTCTGCTGTGCTAGTAATTCTCCCTCCTCAGGCCTCAGTCTGTTCCCCCCACAGCCATGGGGGATCGGCCATATAGTAGCAATCTCAGGGAGGGAGATGACATTTGTGTTCCGTCCCTGCTGCAGCCGCTTTGCCAGTGCTAGTTAGGATTCTAAAAAGGCGTGAGCCAATGGGGTTGTTGCCAAGGTCATCATATGTTTCCATTTTGTTCTGCTTGCAACAGCCAGCTAGGCCAGAAGGGACTGTCAGGGCCATTTATCATTGAGGGGGTAAGAAGGGTCACAGCGGCATATGCTTTGCGTAATATGGCACAAGAAAGAAAAGTGCTGATGGCACCTAGTGGGATACAATTTACACATTGTCCACAGATGTGCAAGTGAGCCTACATCATGGATTTGGGTCCATACAAAGCTCGGGAATGTCCAGGCGCACTGTTTTCAGGAGGGGAGAAAGGGGTGGGACACGATAGCCTGGCAATGGTTGGATGGGCCTGTTGCTTGCCTAGCTCTTGATCTCTGTGGGGCTGACTTGTTCAGTTGTGAACGCAGCTTTAAAAAGTCAGTTCTTCAGGCAACTCATTTCTCTTCTGCTCTAGGTTTCATGTCAACAGCATTTTGTAAGGCAGCAAATGGGCAAAGGGGAAGGAACCTTTTTAATTTAAGGGGACTTCTAAATTAAGAGGACTTTAGCCCCCCACTTATCCACTGCCCTATTATATTTTCACACAGCACACAATACACCATAAATTTGTGGTCAAACGGAAGTACAGAAAGAGTCAGGAACGTTAGATGAATAGCAACTGAAATGCTTTTTGTGCCTGTGGCAAAGCAGGTGTTGTAGCTTACCCCAGAGTGCTTTAACAGTAGCTGGGTGAATGGCAAAGCCAGCAGATCCTCCTCACCTATCAGAGAAAGCCAGAGAGGGACACCCACAGAAAGCCTTCCAGAGTGAGTGAGGGGAGGACCAGGCCTGTAGCGGGGGGTGGGGGGGCAGGGGGGAGCTGGGAGAGCTGCCCCCATTTTTTTTTACAAACAAATCATTTTTTTAAATTACACTTTTGTCTTTAAAGGGTCTGCAAACCAGTAGGGTCTGCCTCCCTACTTTTTTGGTGCCCCCCCCCTTTTAGGCTGGCTATGGGCCTGGGCAAGACTGGCCCTAGAATTAGGCAGAGTGAGGTGGTGGCCTCAGGTGGCAGATGCTGGGTGATGTAGAGGGGGCAGTGGCACCAGCCCCCTGCCCATTTCCCTCTCTTGGAGGTCAGAGCTGCGTGTTCCAGGCAGCCTACCTGACACACCCTAAGTTAGTCTGCTGCCTTCAGGTGCAGCGGAGAATATTGTCCCATCAACACTGTTGAAATAATATTCAACTGCCAGTCTGTTCAATTTCTGTAGGAGGAATGGAGAGGGGGGTGCCATCTTGTCCTTCGCTTCAGACAGCAAGTGAGTGAGGGCTTCTGGCTGATAATTTTGTAACAAATGGTTAAAGCCCCATGGTCCAGTGGCAGAAGTATGTGGAAGAGGAAGGCTGTTATGATGTGCGCTGAATGGCCTATAATCCGGCCTAACATTGACTCTCCAACATTGACAACAAAGTTTCCTCATGTTAGCCTTCTGTTAATGGCAGAGGACCAGGGTCAGCAAAAAAGGCAAACCCTCTGGATTGAGAGGGTTCAATGAGGAAATAGAAAATCAGTGGCTAGTAGTCATGATGGCTCTATATTACTTCCAGTATCAGAGGCAGCATGCTTCTGAATATCCATTGCTCGGGAACACGAGCAGGAGGGTGCCATTGCATTCCTTGTTGGCTTCCCATAGGTATCTGGTTCGCCACTGTGGGAAAAGTGTGTTGGACTTAATGGACCCCTGGCCTAATCCAGCAGGACTCTTCTTATGTTCTTAACTTCTTATGTAAAGTAAGAGGGGGCTGAAGACAAGCAGAAACATCTGTGAGCGCCTGATAGGTGTTACTGGAGACGGCCACTTCCTCTCTCTCACAGGAAACATCATGAGAAGCAGGATTCTGTTCAGTATGAAGGGAGAGCAACTGAGTCTGGTGGTTTAGCTATGTGGAGTCCTATGTATTAATTTGAAGAAAGAGTGCAGTAAAAAGCTTGACAGTGAAAAGTTAATGGTGGTCTACTTTTTTGGCTTTAGAGGGTCTTGGTTCTGGGAAACTTGTAGGCATTTTATAGAACTCTGCAGATTTGTTTGTTTGTTTGATCCAGATACCACAAAATGATCCCTATAAAGATCTCCCACTTTAATAATATTTTAAAAAGGAAAATAACTGCAGATTCCTTCACATAAAAATGATGATATATTACTTTGGTGAAAGTTAAATGGCATCATTCCTTTTTCAATTGTTAAGTTGTGCAAGCTAGATGAAGAATGGTTTCCTGGAAGAGAAGAATATTGCTTTTGTGTAGCCAACCACCGATTGTTTTTGTACCAGAAAATCAGAGGGGGTCCCATTCCATTCCAGAGAGTAGTTCCTAACATCTTTGGGGGTAAGAATGGGATCAAGAATGAAAAAAAACACAGCATATAAATGTCAACATATAATGTTGTGTAATTCTTCATAAGATGTGCTCCAGCCCAGTGAGCTTGGAGCCAGTAATTTATGACACACCTTGCCCACTACACACCCTCTGCTTGGGAAGGGAATAAAGTAAATTTTAAAAGGCATTTAATCTGCCTTTTTCTGGAAAAACTTTTTTTTAGCATTTTGCCACCACTTAGGGAGCAATTCTGCACTCCCTGTGGGTCTGGCCAAGGAACCATCAGATGCTCCAGAATTACCACTCTGCTAGCAGACAGGAGGTCCACTGCTGGAGGTCCTCCCTGGACGTTCTGCTGCTGTGGTTGCCCCGCTGGTGATGGAGCCAAAAACAGGGTGTTTGTGGGGGTGGATGAGGATCCATAGGATCATGGGCTCCCTTGTCACCCCAACATGCCTCCAGAGCCAGGAGCTACCATAGCCTGAGAACTAGCATCGTTAATTCCCTGCTGTCAGAAACGCCTTGGCAGCCTCTCTCAGTAGATTCCAAAAGCCAACTCAAGACACAGATGAAAGGATTTCTTTTCAAAGCTTTAATCCTTTTACAGCTTAATGACTCTTTCAGATGCTAATCACCAGCGACTAAAGCAAGGAACAGCAGAGTGGCCTAAGCTTCAAGTAGGCAGTTGATCCCCGTTTGAAAGAGAGTCACTTGAAGACCCAGAACTTATGGGCTAGGGAGAGATCCTCCCTCTTTCGCTTGGGTCCATGGGAGGCGGCCGTTGCTTGCGCGCCAAACGGGCGCTACGTCTCCTTTCCGTGCCCTCCGTTGCTCGTCGCTCTTTGCATCTGCGTCAAGCATCTAAGAAGCCCCCCTCCCACATTCCCTCACTACCAGGGTCACTATCTATCTCAGGAATGCTAGCAGGAGGAATCTCTGCCAGGTGCTGAGCCTGTGAGGGATGAGCTGGCTCCTCTCCCACGGATTGCTGTTCCTCCTCAGAATCTGAACTGCTCTGAGGCTCTCTGGGCTCAGTTTCCACCCTGACATTATCCCCGCTCCCATGAGCCCCCCCCCTCGTGCTCCTCCCCTGGGGCTCCAGGTTTGTGGGGGTACAGCTGGTGGAAGTGCCTCAGCAGCAATGGAGCATGCACATTTTCCGCGGAGTTCCCAGGATCGCTCATCTGGCCCGTACCCCTTCCAGTCCACTTGTTATTGCAGGCGGCCGCGAGAAAGGCGGGAGTCCAGAATCTCCACGACCTCAAACTCCCCCTCCCCCTCCACTAGCATTGGTGGCGGGGGGGGGGAGCTGACTGAATGATGAGGGTTGCCAGAAACCAGGGGGGACAGCAAGAACCGATGAAAAACAGGATGGATCTTCATGGAGGGGGGGGGGAGAGCCAGGCAAAAAGCAACAGGGTTAATTTGGGCTGTAATCTGGAAAGGCCCCATGCGGCGAGGCGCAAGCTTCCTTGCAGGCGAGTGAGAGGGGAGGTATTGGGTGGGCAATCAAACCCAGTCCCCCAGTTCCAGAGATGGACCCGGCTAGCGCCGCCAGTCTGCAGAGGCCTTGTAGGCTGTCTTGGCTTGCTCGAGGGAGTCCCATAAGAAGTGGTATACTGCTCGCAACTCCTCTAAAAAGTCATGGGCTGCTGGCACCGAAGAGGGAGCTAAGATGGACGGGAAAGCCTTGGGGTGGTAACCAAAATTGGCAGAAAATGGAGTTTGGTGGGTGGAAGCATGGCAGGCATTGTTATAAGCAAATTCTGCAAGAGGCAGCAAGGAAAACCAGTCATCTTGCTGGTAATTGACATAACAGCGCAAATATTGCTCCAGAGTCACATTGGTGCACTCGGTCTGACTGTCCGTCTGTGAATGGTGGTCGGAGGAAAGATGGGGCGTCACATGGTGAAGCCCAAGTAGCTCCCTCCAGAAATGGGCAGTGAATTGGGGCCCCCTATCCGAAATGAGACCCTTGGCCCATCCATGGAGCCAGAAAACATGCGCCAAAAACAGCTGTGCCATCTCCCTGGCTGTGGGCAACCCAGAGCAGGGGATGAAATTAGCCATCTTAGAAAACAAATCCACCACCACCAGAATGGTGGTCCTACCATGTGAAGGAGGCAAGTCAGTGATGAAGTCAAGGGAGAGCAGTTTCCAAGGTCCTGAGGGGGTAGGCAGGGGCTGAAGCAAGCCTGTGGGCTTGCCTGAGGGGGCCTTCACCCGCTGGCAGGTTGGGCAGGAGGCGACATAGGTCTTGACGTCCCGACACACATGAGGCCACCAAAAATCCCGTGTCACTCCGTGTAGGGATGTCAGAGAATTTCGCCACGAATCTCAGGGAGGCCGAATGCCAGCGCAATCGGCCCCCCGAAATCGGTGGTAAAACAGTCTGCCCCCCCGCCCCCCCCGGGACGGGACTTACCTTGGGCGAATCTCCCTGGCGGCGGCGGCTCCGGCGGTGGTTCGGCAGCGGTTCGGCGGCGGCGGCTGCAGTGGCTGTCTTCCAAACGGCTGCCGCCGCCGCCATTTCCAAGTTTTAAAAACAAAAACGTGATAAGCTACGTAAAGATTTACGTAGCCTATCACGGCTAGATTTTTAAAAAATACTGTGATAGGCTACGTAAACATTTAGTGGCTAGATTTTTAAAAAATACCGTGATAGGCTATGTAAATGTTTACGTAGCCTATCATGGCTGAGTAAAAAACAAACAAACAAACCGCGCGTATGCAAATGGCGGCGCCCATGGGCGCCGCCATTTGCGTTCCTTATTTTGGCACGTCTAGTCTACATAAACATTTACGTAGACTATGGCGAAAATAAGGGGAACGCAAATAGCATGGCGTCTATGCTATTTGTGTTCCCCTTATTTTCGCTGTAGTCTACGTAAATGTTTACATAGACTAGACGTGCCAAAATAAGGAACGCAAATGGCGGCACCCATGGGCGCCGCCATTTGCGTACGCGCGGTTTTTTGTTTTACTTAGCCATGATAGGCTACGTAAACATTTACGTAGCCTATCACAGCTGACTGCAGGGATGCAAACGGTGGCGGCTACGGTCGCCGCCATTTGCAGACCCGGCCAGACAGGATTCGCGGCGGGAAGGATGGGGTGCCTCCCCCCTGGCCAGAATTTTGGGAGGGAGGGATGGGGCGCCTCACCCCCGGCCAGAATTTTGGGGGGAGGGACGGAGCGCCTCCCCCCCACCGCGAATCAAATTTCGTCACAGGTAAGTGACTTTCGTACATCCCTAACTCCATGCAGGGTCTTGGCAAAGCCAAAATGCCCAGCAGTGGGGGAGTCGTGGCACTGATGGAGGACCTTCTCACGGAGGGGTCTAGAAGGCACATAGACCTGGCCGGAATGGTAAAGCAGGCTACCTCACAAAGAGAAGGGGGGGGCAGAGCCTAGCCCCAATTCCTCCACTTTTGTGCGAACAAAATCATCCTGAGCCAGTGCAGAGCGAAGGAGCTCCTCCCAAGAGCAAGGCACTGCAGCTGCCACCAGGCTCTGGGGGGGAAGAATTAGAGGGGGAGGGGATTCCCCTCACCCCCTGGGTGGAGGTCCAGCTTACGAGGAAGAGCATCTGCTTGTAGGTTGTCGGAGGCCTTCACATGGCAAATCTTAAGGTGGAACCGGAAAAAAAAAGCGACCATCTAATCTGTCTCTGGTTTAAGGCACGGGCTGTCTGAAGATGTTCCAGGTTGCGATGGTCAGTTCTAACTTCAACTGGGTGCTGTGCCCCCTTCAGCAGATGATGCCAGGTCTCCAAAGCAGACTTGATGGCCTACAGTTCCTTCTCCCAGATGGTATAATTCCTCTCAGACATGTTCGGCTTTCTGGAGTGGTAGGTGCAGGGTTGCAAACTGCTGCCCGCCCGATCTGGCTGAAAAAGCACTGCCCCCACCGCAAAGTCAGAGGCATCAGTTTGCACTACAAAAGGATTCCTCGGGTCGGGATGTAACAGGATCAGCTCAGAACTAAAAAGCTTCTTAAGTTCCTTGAAAGCCTGTTGGGCAGATGCCGTCCAATGAAAAGGAGATTTCCTGCCGTTAAGGAGGTCTGTGAGAGGAGATGTCAGCCGAGCAAAGCTGGGCAGGAACTTTCTGTAGAAATTAGCACACCCCAGAAAATGTTGCAAGTCCTTCTTGGTGGATGGAGCCTGCCAGGAGAGGACGGCCTGGACCTTTGCAGGATCCATCCTGATACCGTCAGCTGAGATAATGTAGCCAAGATAGTCCAAAGACGTTAGGTCAAACGCACATTTCTCCAGCTTGGCATAAAGATGGTTCTCGTGGAGGCGCTGGAGGACGGCGGAGATGTGGTGCTGATGGGTGTGGGGGTCCTCAGAAAATATAAGTAAATCATCGAGATACACAATGAGGAAAGTGTCCAAATAGTATAGGAAAATGGCATTCATAAAACGCGAAAACGGGGGGAGGGGGAGGCACAGGCAAGCCCAAACAGCATCACTAGGTATTCATACGCTCTGCACCAGGTGCCGAAACAGATCTTCCACTCATCCCCCTCCTGGATGCGAAACAGATTGTAGGCGCCACGCCGGTCCAACTTTGTGAAAATCTTGGCTCGCCCCAGGCGCTCCAGCATCTCAGGGATCAGGGGGAGGGGGTACTTGTCGTGGACTGAGACCGAATTCAAAGATCTGTAATTGTGCACTGGGCGGAGTTCTCCAGATATCTTGGCCACAAAGATGGTAGGGGCCCAGGCGGGGGAGGAGGAAGGGCGAATGAAACCACGTTTGAGGTTTTTGTCCAAAAACTCTCGCAGAGCTCGAAGTTCCGGCTCCGACATCGAATACAGTCATCCAGCGGGGATGGTTGCCCCCAGAATGAGGTTAATGGCACAGTCAGATGGGCGGTGGGGGGGGAGCTGGTCGGCCTCCTTCTTGTCGAAAACATCCCGAAAAGCCGCATACTTCTCTGGGAGGATCACGGTAGCTGAAGAACTGCCAGAAGCAGACGAGGAGTGGGAGGAAAGGGTTAAGGCCTGGGCTGGGACCAGCGCCTGGGTTGGGAGGCAATGCTCCCGGCAGTAGGGAGACGCAAACTCCACTTGTTGAAGCCCCCAAGAAATCTGAGGATTATGCTTAGAGAGCCAGGAAACACCCAGCACGATTGGGTATTGGGGAACCTTGGCCAAGTGAAACTGAATATGCTCAACGTGGGACTGGGTGCACAGAGTGAGCGGAGCTGTAATCCGGGTCACCGCGCCCGAAGAAAGAGGACGCCCATCTATGGTCTCCACTGCCAAGGGGGCAGGAAGAGGCAGGGTAGGAATCTTGTGGAAGAGGGCGAAGGTTTCATCCATGAAACTGGTCATAGCCCCAGAGTCCACTAAATCCAGGGCCTCCACCCCACCCCACTGGGAGGAGCGGAGGTGAACATGCAATAGCAGATGGGAGGGTGGGAGATTTTGCGGAAGGCACCCACCGGGTGTGGAACCGACCCCCACACTGGAGACCCCCAACAGGCTTGGGGGGCAGCCTAGTCAGGCCTGGGGGTGAGGAAGAGGAGGGGGAGGAAGGAGAGGAGGGGGAGGCAGAGGAGCTGCGGGTCTAGAGCAGCAGGTTTTGGTGAAATGTCCCAGTTTTCCACACTGAAAGCATCGGCGCTCAGCGCGCCGCCACCCTAGTTCCTCTGGCAGCAGTGGGGCTTGGGTAGCTCCCAGCTGCATCGGGGTCTCCTCTGCCCCCACCGCAGGGGCGGGGGGGAGGGGGCAGGAAATGGGGGGGAATGGGAGGAGGGAAATCTTGGCCCCTGGCACCCCGCTGAGTCTGCCGGCGGCCCTCCAGCCAACTATCTATATGGAGGCAGGTCAGGATGAAGTCCTTCAAAGTAGGCAGGTTAGGTGCGCGCGCCAACTCGTCCAAGATCTTGTCGTTTAAACCATCCAAAAACTGAGCCACCAGCGCAACATCATTCCACTGTAAATCCTGCATCAGCAAGCGAAAAGTTGTCGCATAGCTGGAAACTGAGTCCTTGCCCTGCCTGAGGCGGCGAATCTCCCGAGAAGCTGTCTGCATGCGCAGGGGGTCACCGAAAATCTGGCCATTGCTGTCATGAAACCTTGATAGTCCCCGAGCAGGGGGCCATTAGCGAGAAGAAGTCCCAAAGCCCATTTAGCGGCCACGCCTGAAAGTAGGTTAATGATGAATCCCACACGAACCTGTTCCGTCTGGAAATCCTCAGGTCGAAGGCATATGTACAGCTCTGATTGGAAAATCTGGAGAAGCCCTTTCTCCCCAGAAAACTTCTCTGGCAAAGCCACCAGGCACTTGCGGCGGGGGGGGAATTGGAGGTGGCGGGGGTTGAACTGCAGGTTGCAGATTCTGTATGGCAGTCGTCAGTTGAGCCACTTGATCATGGAGGATCTGGTTATCTTGCGCCAGAGCTTGAACTGCTGGGTCCCTGGCACCCTCCATTCAGCAGGAGGAGAAAAAAAAAGAGAGAGGGAGAGAGGGGAAAAAAAGAGGAACGGGGATCAAGCTGTCAGGAATGCCTTGGCAGCCTCTCTCAGTAGATTCCAATAGCCAACTCAAGACACAAATGAAAGGATTTCTTTTCAAAGCTTTAATCCTTTTACAGCTTAATGACTCTTTCAGATGCTAATCACCAGCGACTAAAGCAAGGAACAGCAGAGTGGCCTAAGCTTCAAGTAGGCAGTTGATCCCCATTTGAAAGAGAGTCACTTGAAGACCCAGAACTTATGGGCTAGGGAGAGATCCTCCCTCTTTCGCTTGGGTCCATGGGAGGCGGCCGTTGCTTGCGCGCCAAATGGGCGCTACGTCTCCTTTCCGCGCCCTCCATCGCTTGTCGCTCTTTGCGTCTGTGTCGAGCATCTAAGAAGCCCCCCTCCCACATTCCCTCACTGCCAGGGTCACTATCTATCTCAGGAATGCTGGCAGGAGGAATCTCTGCCAGGTGCTGAGCCTGTGAGGGATGAGCTGGCTCCTCTCCCACAGATTGCTGTTCCTCCTCAGAATCCGAACTGCTCTGAGGCTCTCTGGGCTCAGTTTCCACCCTGACACCTGCACTGGAATTAACGGGAAGGGGCAAGATGAAAAAAAGGCTGCTCCCCACCTTCTACTCTGGCAGGCCAGCAGAGCTTAGGAAACGGGTCTTTGCCCCAGCACCCTCAGAAGGATTGCTTTTGCCAGTTACTACAGGCACAATCCATCACAAGTTTGATGGGCATGGTTAACATAGAAAGCTGCCTTATACCAAGTCAAGTCATGGACCCATGTAACTCAGTATTGCCTACTCTGGCAGTGGCTGTCCAGCGTCTTGGGCAGACGTCTTTCCCATCACTTGCCACTGAGAAGCCGGGGAATGAAACAAGAATGAGACCTTCTGCCTGCAAAGTTTACTTTGGTGCTTTACTATGGTGCTGTAAAATTAAACGGGGCGGCATAGGGCGTCCCAATACCCTCCTTCTGTACCAAACAGCTGATTGGCAGGATTTAAGGTTGTTGTTTTTATACTGCTGTGCACACAAAACTGACCACAATTGTGCTCATTAGAAAAATGGAATGCAGTGGGTTGGCAGCAACATCATTCGGATTCTCTGTAAAAACTAAATGAATGAAGTATTCCATTCCAGACTAAATGGCTAGTATGGAAGCAACCTAAGTAATCAAATATGTACTGCATTACATGAGCTCAGCAGCTTTCAGGCTGAGTACAGACATTATTTTGAATGTCACACCAAAAGACAAAACCTATAAAAGTTTATTTGGCAGTTGAAGAAGAAAATATGCAGCAGTGGGAAATATATGTATGTATATATATATGTGTGTGTGTGTGTGCGCGCGCGTGCATTTTTGACAGTTTCCTCTGTACTCTGATGGATGCTTTTTTTGCTTGTGTCTTTCTAGAAGGGCATCTGAAAAGCATGGCAATCAAGTTTCCCTTTTATTGTATTCCAAGGTATAATCGACTACAGGGGACCAAACTTATGCTCCTTATTTTATGCAATTATCTCTGGCTCTGAAGCAGGGGTATCTTCAGTTTCACAGTTTTATGTTTCATATTGTTTCAGTAACAGACTGAAGGGAAAGATTTAAGATGGCTGATGATAGCATTAGTGAAATAATGGGTTGCAAAAAAACTACACAAATTCTACTGACGTAAAAGAAAAAGTATTTTGTTTTCAAGGCTTCCACATGCACATGGGTTTGAAATTGCACAAATGTATCACCATATAGTAATTAACATTTGTTTTCTATATGGGTATCAACGCCTCCCCTCACGCCATTGAGGCAATGCCCCAGTTCATACATTACCACAAGGGCTAAGGTGGCCATGTGACTTACTTTACAGAGGAGAGGCCTCTATTTGAAGGTATCCTCTATTTGAAGGGCTGTTGAGTCCAAGACCTTCTTTAAAGATAAAGAACCATAGGGAGGAAGAGCTGAGGCCTCAAAGACGACCCTGAACAGTTCGCACCTGAGCAGGCAGGCACATTGGTCACCAGGTCACAGTCTTGCCCACTATGATAAGATAGATATTGTATTTCTTTGCATCAATGCATATGCTAATTTATATGCAAGCCAGCGTCCCTTGTTTTTGGTGATGCATTTCCTCTTTTTTTGGCGATATATAAATGTCCACCTTAGGCGACGGAACCTCTTTCAACCTGAGGGCCAAATTCTATTTCGGAGAAGCTCTCAGGAGCCAGATTCCAGTGGTGGGCAGGGCCAAAGGCAAAGCCTGGTGGGCCCAAAATACAACCCCCCCAGTATATTTTAGCTTAAAGCTCTTATACTGCCAGCAACTAAGCCTAAGGCATTTCAACTATTTAAAAAATCCAGTATATATTTTAGCTTAAAGCTCTTATACTGCCAGCAACTAAGCCTAAGGCATTTCAACTATTTAGAATGGGGTAAAACTGCACAAAGGCTGGGAAATCACCAAACAATCCGTGGTTGGGAGAATTCCTGTTCTTTGCATAATTCATGCTCTTTGTTTATTAAGGCTACTAATCCACTGTATCTACTTTTGGTTTTGTCCCAGAACTGAGATCTGAGCTCTACACTAAGAGATTTTCCTTTCCCCCTTTTCTGCTACATAACTCTAGGTGGCAATGTGCTATGGCAGAATAATATAATTACACAAGTAGGAAAATAGGTTTTCTTTCACTTCCATGGATAATACTCCATTTTCTACACTCTAAAAGCACGAGGGAAAGTGCTCTTAAAAAACAGAAATGAAACTGGAGGGTCACAAAGTCATCTAAAGACCCTTTTAACAACCATGAGTAAGGAATGATGAGTGCCCAATAAATGCCTCGGGTAGAAAAGCTCTGAGTTGGCGTGAGAGGATGCATATCCTTTAAAGCCAACTCCTCCACTCCTCTAGTGGTCCTTTAAATGGTGAGGGGGCATTCCCCTTGAAGGTTTGACCTGCAAGGGGCAGGGGGGCCTATGAAGCAGAGGGAAGAATCAGGCTTGGAGGATGTGCATTGGAGAGCATTCTTTATCCAAAGTCAACTCTCTTCCCACTCTCATGGCCCTTTAAACCGCAAGGGAGATTTACTTTAGGGTCCAGGATGAAGGGAATCAAATGGCAGGTCCTTCAGCCTGTTCTCATCCCCAGCCAGAGTGAGTATACTCAGCCCACAACTCTAGCCAGTATTGGAGGATTGGGCAATGCTGGGCATCCTTACAAGAATCCAAGATTTTCCTGCAAACCACCATCCACCAAGATTTTCCTGCAAACTACCACCCACCAAGATTTTCCTGCAAACCACCACCCACCAAGATTTTCCTGCAAACCACCATCCTCTCCCTCCATATGCAGCTACCCACCCCTTGCCTTCCCCCTGTGTCCATTTTGTTGCCTAGCGCATCAGCGCACAACACACCCACTTTACTAATGGCATAAGGATCGAAGCTTCTTTGGCTCACTTCATCGTGTGACGAACATTGATTTGTCTGTGAGTCAGAGCAATCGGAGGACTGCCAGTTTGGAATATGGCCAACTGTTATTCATTCTGAATCTGCTACATGCTCTGGGGTGATTTGGTGAATTGTCTCTTTGTGTAGAGTCTAGACTGTGCCCACTATCTCCTATCTTTTCCTCCATGGCTGGGGAAATTACGGGTTTCCAGATTCTTAACAGTGGTCTTTTAGACATCCGAAGTTAGCTATCATAACAGGAAAGATGACCTAATATTCCCCCCTCCCCAGTTTCCTCTGTGGTTCAAAGATGTAAGGTGCTATGCAAAAGCTAGTGTTTTTATTCTCAGAATGGTAGATAGTCTGTTTCCATCGGGAATAACAGAAAAGCTTCAGCAAGGATTCTCTGTTCTTGCCAAACAGCCAAATTTAATGTTGACTGATACCTACTGATATCAACTTCAGCAAAGGAACAAAACAAGCCTTCAAACACTTCCAAACGTATGGAGTTTCTAACTACTTCATTTCACTTATTTCAGTACCTTAACATTTCAGAATTGTTTCTAGCCTTCCAGAGTTGCTGAGATAGTCTGGATCTGGTTAAAGAGTTGTTGCGGTTGTTTGTCAGATTTCCTTTTTTCCCTAGCCCACATTATCAGTGCCATTGTTAACTTTATCTCTTTTTATCTGTAAATATCCCGTTGGTCTCAGAGTTCTCCCAGATCTCACATGACGTGGGAATGCTTCATAAGGAGTTTTGTTCTCAGTCACACACCATGTGACATGATTTAGCATAACTTCCTGTTCCAATTACACTGTGAAGTCTGGGAATAAGATACACTGTCTATCAGAGGCAGGTCTTGCCAACCTTTCTGAAGGCCGAAGCCAAGTCTATAATTTGAAACACTTATAAGGCACGTGTTTATGCTTTATGCTTGTGTCTCAGGTCAGGAGGACTGTGCTTAAAGAAACTCACAGAAGTACTTCGTAGATAGGTTCTCCTTGATAAAATTCCTGGAGGAACTGTGTCAAAGGATGTATAGAATGAAAAAGTTCATCTTCAGTGAAATAAATGCAGACACCCAAGCCCAGAAGGGATAAAGAACACAAGGAAGGAATCACAACTAGATATTTCTTTGCTTTCTGTTTGGATTGATTTCTTTAGTGGGGATGGAGAGTTTGGGGATCGGGTCTAATCAGCTTTCCCCAACTTGGGGGCCTCCAAATGTTTTGGACTACAGCTCTTATCATCCACAGCCAACAAATGTTACACTGGCCCAGGATGATGGGAGATGTAGCTAAATACATCTGGAGTGCTGTGGGTTGGAGATAGTTGATCTAGATCAACAACAGAGCCCGTCCAGGTACCGCTTACAGCAGCGAGAGAATACACATTTGGTCAAAACCTATGACTGATATATCCTCCGTGAATTTGTGTTTTTAAAGTTATTTAAGGTAGTGGCCATCACAACATCTTATAGCAATGGACTTGATTAATTATGTATTATGCAAAAAAAATATTTTTGTTTGTCCTTTTGCTTGTGTACCTTGTGGCACTGGATGCCCTAAAGAGCATTTCTGGCCTCCCTGAACATCTCACTTACAAATAGGCCAATAGATCGTGAGCCCTCAAGGGGCGAAGCTAGTTCCTTTGGGTTGGATCCAAACTTAGGTCATATTTAGACCCATTGAAATCAATGGCATTTGAATTAGTCATGACTAGCTTAAATTCCACTGATTTCAATGGGTTTACTTTAAATATGACTAAGTCAAAATCCAAGCCTGTATGTACAAGTACTATTATTATTTTAAACTACAGCAAGTCATGGTTCTCTGGTCAGATTTTATCAGGAACTGGGACCTAGCACAAGGGTTTGTCCCTTCTAGGCCCCACATAGAAAAATACAGCCAACCTTGTGGCCAAGCACAGTGGTGAATTGTGCAGCAGACATTTCCAAAAGGTATACGATGGTCCCTTGGCTAGGTGACTAGAAGGGACTGAAGGAATGGGGTGGAAACATGTGGGGGAAGCAAGTATGGCAGAAAAATATCAACATTCTGCTCATGGAGAAAGTAAAGCTTAAAAAGAGAAGAAATCCATAGATTTTAATTTAAATGTTATTTTTCTGAAAGACATCCCATCAGAAGAATATTTTTAAGCAGACTTCTCCATCCTGGTGCGCTCCAGATAGGTTGGATTCTGGGCATTGTAGTCCAACACATCTGGAGGGCACCAGGTTGGGGAAGGCTGCTCTGAAGGATGCTGCAGTGTTAGAAGTATAAAATCAGCTCAGCAATAACTTCAAAGTCCTAAATTAATTTTCTTCATTTGCATTCAAAACAGTTGTAAAGCCATCTACAATACAGCCATGGAGCATGCTTACCAAGCAATTTGGATGCATAGCCTGCAGCTGGCAGGTATAATGTGTAAATCACAGACACAAATGAACACTTATTGGATTTTGAAAAGGAGTTAGTCTTTATTTAAAAAGAAGTAATGAAAGAACAGGGCACTTTTAGCTTATCCGTTCATTACAAATGACATGGTTAATCCAGCACTCTAAGCTATCCAGGCTTGCTCTCCCCATCTTGAAAAAAACAAAGGAAGGAAAGCACAAGGATTGGGGGGTGGGGGAGGAAGGAGATGAAATCTTAAAGGTACACAAAATAAGGTTTATTAGACCCAACACGTTTTGAAGTACACTTCTTAAGGGGCACTACAGATAAGAACACATTTTCTAATGTAATACGATTAGAAAAACACAACACCTACCAGTGACTTAATTCATTCAGGGTGCAATCTACATTTTGAGACATGACCTCATGGCCACAATGACCTGGTTCATACCATCACTGTGGCTTAAACAAGCCATGGTGGCTTGTTTAAGCTGTGGTGTGTGCTGGGTGCCATTTGCCTAATTATCTACCTGGGTGCGGCTTGTTGTGTCATTCTAATGAGGTGGCATGGCTTGTTGGAGGGAGAAACAACCCTCAAATAATCTATGCCCTGGTGTTTAAACCATGGTGATCATGCGAACTGGACCAATATCTGCCTAAGTTTTTTACTTTTCTGTTCTTCCCCCATCTCATTTTTTGCTACTTTTTTTTTTTTTTTTTTTTTACCACTTAGCTTTATGAAGAGTTCTATGGTACTTGGAAGTTTAAACAATTTTTGTGGCATTTTAGATGGCCCTAATAAACGTATTGCCCAAAAGTGGATTTTGGATTTTTTTCCCCTTCATGGATCATCTTTTGTTTTTTTAGGAGTACAACAGTTGTTCAATGTGCTAATGGTGAAATAAATACTTAAAACTCATTGTTTTGTGCACATTGAGATTTCATCTCTTCCTATTTGTCACTCTATCCAACCATACATCCGTGTAAGGCATTGTAACGTCCTTGCAGGCAGAGGCCTATTTTTATTGCTTATGAAACTCTACTTAATTGTCCTGAACCGTAAATTACATCATCATCATCCACCGTCAATATACAGTCAGGGCCAGAAATATTGGAACAAGGATAACTGTTTTGGCAGTTGGCCTCCATACACCACCACATTGAAGTTGAAAGGAAACACACCCAGATGGGAGCGAAGCCAGGACTTTCAGCTATAATTCAAGGGGTTTGACCAAAGTGGGGCACTAACCAGTCAGGAAGTACAGCCAGTGGCATACACACACCCCCATCGTTGGTGGCTCATAAGTAATGGAACGAATGGCTGACAAGCAGCGGCATGGCCAGGTGTGGCCTGTTTCCTGGGTACCCCATGACCAATCAAGCAGATAAAAGGCCTGGAGGTGGTTCTGAGTGTTACATCTGCATTTGGTAGCTGTTCACTGGAACCCCCAATATGAGGTCCAAAGAGGTGTCCATGTGAGTGAAGGAGGCCATCATTAGGCTGAGGAAACAAAATAAATCCATCAGAGAGATAGCAAAAACAGTGGGAGTGGCCAATACAACCATTTGGAACATCCTGAAAAAGTAGGAATTAACTGGCAAGCTCAGCAACAGCAAAAGGCCTGGCAGACCACGGAAGACAACTAAAGTGGATGACCACAGAATTCTGCTCATGGTGAAGAGGAACCCTTTCACAACATCTAGCCAGGTCAAGAACGCTCTTGAGGAGGTAGGCATGTCATTGCCAACATCTACAGTCAAGAGACGGCTTTATGAATGTAAATACAGAGGCTTCACAACAAGGTGAAAACCACTGGTAATGCTCAAGAACTGAAAGGCCAGATTAGCCTTTGCCAGCAATCACCTAAAAAAGCCTGCCCAGTTCTGGAATAAGATTCTTTGGACTGATGAAACCAATATTACCTTGTACCAGAATGATGGGAAGACAAAAGTATGGAGAAGGAAAGGAACGGCTCATGATCCAAAGCATACCACACCATCTACCAAACATGGTGGAGGCAGTGTTATGGCATGGGCATGTTTGGCTGCCAATGGAACTGGGTCACTGGTGTTTATTGATGACCTGACTGCTGATAAACACAGCAGGATGAATTCTGAAGTGTATAGGGCTATACTTTCTGCTCAGATTCAGCCAAATGCTGCCAAACTGATAGGATGCCGCTTCATATTGCAGATGGATAATGACCCAAAACATACAGCAAAAGCTACCCAAGAGTTTCTCAAGGCAAAGAAGTGGGAAGTTCCTCAGTGGCCAAGTCAGTCACCTGATCTCAACCGAATAGAGCATGCTTTTCACTTACTGAAGACAAGACTGAAGACAGAAAGACCCACAAACAAGCAGCAGCTGAAGGCAGCTGCAGTGAAGGCCTGACAAAGCATCTCGAGGGAGGAAACTCAGCATTTGGTCATGTCCATGGGTTCCAGACTTCAGGCAGTCATTGACTGCAAAGGATTTTCATCCAGGTATTAAAGGTGATCCTTCAGTTTGAAATGATGTTGGTTTGTTCCATTACTTATGAGCCACCAACGATGTGTGTGTGTGTGTGTATGCCACTGGCTGTCCTTCCTGGATGGTTAGTGCCCCACTTTTGTCACACCCCTTGAATTACAGCTGAAAGTCCTGACTTCACTCCTATTTGGGTGTGTTTCCTTTCAACTTCAGTGTGGTGGTGTATGGAGGCCAACTGCCAAAACAGTTATCCTTGTTCCAATATTTCTGGCCCTGACTGTATATGGTGCTTTACAATGCTTATAAGCAAAAAGTCAGAACCTTGTCCCAGGGAGCTTAAAATCTAAAATCACCAACAGAGAGAAGGGAGGAAGACACAAGGGCATCAAGGGACAGAGGTGAGCTCAAGCTCACATACTGAAGCACTGTTTTAGTGGGGGATAAAGATTAAGTGGTTAAAATGTAAATATAAAGGAGATGAAAATACAAAAAACAGGCACAAAAGCTATCAAACCTGAGGTCACCATCTAGCAAAATAAAAGTCTTTATGACTCTAAATTCTGGCGGAATTCTAACATGCTTTCAGGGAAAAAGTCTGCCCCCTTAACCCCAAACCACATTACAGCAATGCTGATGGGATAAAAGGGTTCTCTGGACTCTGATGAGTCCTCTCCAGCAGCAAGATACTGCCATCTGTATGCTGGCTTCTATTTTCAGTGCCCCTCCCACCCCATGTTATCAATGGACTTTTCTATCAATGTGCCAGAGGAATTAAATCCAGCCATAATGTTTCAGAGTTCATGCAGGCTAGCAAAGGTCTGAATTCAGAAAATGGGTGGCCACCTGCAACACTAGTAAAAGCTGATAAGGTTTTGGGGGGTGTCCCGAACATTAAGCTCTGTGTTCTTTACTGGCACCAGCACATTTGTTCATTAGTGAGAGGTAGATGTGATTGAACACACCTGACACAGGGCAAGGGCAGCCAGAGCCGGTTTGCAGTTGTGGTTTAGTATGCCACATTGACCTCTATGGGAGCAGGTTCAGTAAAGTTTATTCTTCAGTTTTAATTCACATATTGTACTGGTTTAAGTAATTTTCCTATACTTTACATGCTCTGTGACACACTGGATAGAGAGATGTATGGAAAATTCAGCCCACCTCCTGCACTTTCATAATCAAAAGCAAAGAAAACAAGTTATTCCCTATTACTCACAAGGCTGTGACTACCATCAAACCACTGGGCCTACTTCCAGTCTAGTTCAGGTGGAATAACTTCAACAATGTGGTCCATTAGTATAAAATAGGAAGAAACTTCTAGAGCAAATAGTCTTGGGTTTAAGTTGGGTCAGTGTGGAAAGCTGGGGCACAGATAGTAGCTGGCAGTCAGGTAGGAGATACAGTATGGCGGCAGGACAAAATATAGCAGCTGCCATATCCAAGGAGCATGTACAAAGCCATCCTGAGTGCATCCTACATCCACCCAAAATGAAGTCAAAGTGGGTTGAAAGGCAAGAGTGGTTATATACACCTCTGCAAAGATGACCTGGAAGTCAAATGGCAGTAATGCTGTACACGTGTCATCTCATGATGCTCATGGTTCCTGATTGTCTTTTATCAGCAGAGCTTACAATGAGCTAGTGGCCTGGTACAGCCTGTATAAAGTAGGGGGTCCAGGGATTGTGTCACTTTGCACAAATAAACACGTTTCTATTACACATGACTTAAGCTCTATTCACACCAGGATAAAAGCAAACAACGTTCAACTTTTTTGCAGGTATTATTCAGGAGCAAGACCTTGTTTCTATACTGTCCACACATGCATTCTCCACCTTTTTGTCCCCATAAGGAAGGGCACAGTCAGTGAATCCATGTAAGGATAACCCAGTGCTTTCTTCAGTGTGCTTTCTAAACAGGAAGTAGTTCTTTTTGTAGTGGACCAAGGTACCCTGGGAAGGGATGTGGTGGACGCTACTCTGGAAATGATCTCATGAGCAATCAGTGTACAACAGGACAGAAGGTAGTGTGTTCATTAAATGGAAGGAACTATTGTGAACATGGTCTTGGATGCACCACTTTCCCACACACCCCATAAATTAGAAATGTTCACTTTACAAGTAGTACAGTATTATCAATGAGGTCTGATAGTTCTTCTTTTTCTTTGTGTGATTCAGATGATGAGATGTTTAACATATTCATGTGTGACAGAAAAGCATTGTAAGGAACATAAACAGGCCCACAGTTCTTACAAATATGTGGTCGCCTCTCTGCTTTCCCTTTCTTTAGCTTGTGCGACTGCTACATTAATGCACTGGAGCCACTCCTCTGCGTTCTTTTCATCCTTAGCCTTGAAAACGTATGTCTTACTGTCTGTGAAGATTTCAAAGGCCCGAGGAAGGCTGCGATCTCTGCGCTTCTTGGCCACCACTTTGACACTCTGGACCTTACTGAGCTCAATGGGGCAGTCATCTGGGTCGTCTTTCTGAAACAGAGAAGGATGTGAAGGAGAAGCCATATGGAACACAAGATTTGTCCTGCAAATACATGCCGCAAAGGGCTTTCAGGTGATGCAGTTCTTACCTATGTGATTGTTCAGTATCAAGTTCTTTCAGGCTGCATGTATGCTACAGACCTAAACTAGTTAAAGGACATTCCTTCTCTCCAGTGAACCTGAGGGACTTTAATTATGGGAGAAGGGTTAGGAGAAAATTATCAGTATCCCTCCCAAACTACAGCTCCCAGGATTCTTTGGGGCAAGTCATAGCAGTTAAACTGGTATAACACCAATAGAAGTTTCTAGTGTAAATAAATGCTCAATATGCTTTAAGGTGGTGGTGGTGGAGAATCATTCTTAAACACTTAATTTGTTCCTTTGGAGCCAATTTTAGGGCCTCCTGAGACATCAATAAGTTTTCCATAGTTTAATGTGTGAGTGTTTCTCTTTCAACATTTGCACAAATGTTACCACAGTCCTGTAACCAAATCCAGAGATGTAGGATTTGGGCAGTTTTCCCACTAGGTTTTTAAGCCATCTTAATGCATGTGAAAGATGCCCAATTGATAACCCTGGGCTATGATATGCTCTATTTATTCTCATAGTCAGCCCGGCAGAGAGACATATTCAGCAGGCCTCCACTTCAAGCCACCTGTAATGGCCCCATTGCCATTTAACTCTGTTAAAACAAATTGTGGTAGAGAAGTGGGTAGTTAACATATGAGTGATTGAACTGAGACCCATGGTTAATGATCATGTGCCCATTAGTAACCTATAAGTCTACAGAAATTACTATGAGAGATACATGGACAGATTTGCTATCCTCCTCTGTGATGCAACACTTGAGCCTGATTTGGGTGTTCTAATCTCTCACACGGTTAATTAGAATCCTGTGAGGAAAAGTGGGGATCAACATTCTAGCTCTACCCCCTCTGTATCTGTCCCTGTCACCTTCCAAAAGTTGAAGGATGAACATCTGTACCCATGTAGACTCCCCCATTCGCCTGCCATGGAGGGCAACAGCTCTTCCCTGCTCTAATCATGTGGGTGTTTCTGTGGCATATAGTGCTGATTCACTGGTAATTTCTGTGTGCTGCTCACAGTCCTTTGGTGGTCCACCACCCATGGTTTCTGCCTCATTTCTCTGCCAAGTACCAGTTTTGCACAATGCCTCTGCGCTATGTGTGACAAGACAAGAAAGGGAGCAGGATGTTCTTGTGATGGCCAGTAATTCCTCAAACATCGTGAGACTTGGGAATGGGATATGGGGAGGCCTATATAAGGCTTCCTCCACATGGTTCACCTTTTTCAGATGAGTGGGCAGTGTGACTCAGTTGCCTGACTTTTGTTTCTGGGTTATCTTTGGTGTTGTTTAACCTGCATAGCCCAAGTTCGCACAACACAACAAGCCATGGTGCCCACCCGCCATGGCTTACATATTCAAAATGGGCTGTGGTGATCACATGAACCAGGTCTACGGGTTGAGTATGGATTGTCATTGATTCATGGGTTGTTGTTGAATCATGGGCTTGTTGTTACATGCAAACCCTGTGCTATGGTTTAACTTTAGGTTGTTAAACATGGACAACCCAGGAAGAGAACCCATGGTTTGTTACTGGGTTCTGAAATCTGGGTTGTTCGTGGTTAACAACCCATAGTTAAGCCATTATGCAGTGTTCACACATAATGAGAACTCACAATTCAACAACAACCCACAATTCAACAATAACTCAACCCATACTCAACCCATACTCAACCCATACTCTGGGTTATCGTTATGTGTGAACCAGGTCAGTCTTTTGATGGTAGCACTAAGAGCTCCCCATCTGGAAGCACCCCAGGAGGAAGGACATGCTCAACAGGCAGTCTTTGCTCTGGATGCTTCCTGTGTACTGGGTACTAGAATTCTTTGGGTGCGCTGTACTTTCTTGGGGGTGTAGAGAAAACATAAACTAGCCAAAGGTTACCTAGCATGTATGCAGGTCGCCATATGCCTACAGACACAGATAATGCAGTTATTCGTGCTATGGTTGCTAATTATTTACTTGGAGAATTGGGGTAAAACAAGTGGGACCTGCAGCAAAATGTTGCAGTGTGGCGTTCTCCTGTTCAATGTTACAGCTAGCCAGCAAGCCATGCCTTTATTCAGCATATGCCATTCCAAGACACTTAGCATTCTGTGGCCAGCGAGTATGCTAATTCCTCACTGGGCTGTCCCCCCTCCCTTTTGTGGTTTTTATTCCTAAAGATTTTTTTTTTTACTGCAATCCTTGGGGTTTCCCCAAGCATGCTGATGCCTCCCCCTTGTTTCTCAGTAGCTGTCGTGACACAGCACCTGAGTTCACTTTTGCTATAGATGATGATTACCATGTGTTGAGCGTGTGTGATTTCTTTGTACTTTTTAAACAGAAGTAACTTTATGGCCTAATCAAGCTGGAGACATTTTAGTAACTCTTAACTATTTCATGCAAAAAAAGCTGTTATTTTATTGACTTGAACCGCTCCATTACTCCAACAGAAAGAGCTGAGTAATGGTGGAATGCAAAACCAGGGTTTTAGTGAGGATGCTGCACCTCCCAATACCTTAATCTAGAAATTAAAGTTAAATGTAATACACTTCAGTAATCATGGCTGAAATTCTATTTGCTGCTTTATGTAGACAGAAAGTGCTTAGAATGATACTAGCCAAAAAGAGAGTCAAATTAATCTCCCTCCACCCTGCCTTTTAAAATCCTCCAGCCCAACACTAGTTGTTCAGCAATCTAGATTAACCAGATTCATTTGTCTGCCAGAAAGGCACCCATCCCTTTCATAATGAGATCATTTACAAATGAGCAAGGCCATGGTTATTGTGATTAGATTTTTTTTTACCATTGAGAAAGAAGTACTTTTACATGCCTCCTGCTCTACTATGCAAGCAGGTTTAATTATCTTCCCTTGCATCAAAAGTCCTCTTTCTAAACCAGTCAGATAGGTTAGGATTGGCAGCAGAATTCATCCAATTAGATTGTGAGATAATTGACTGGAAGTCTAATATATTGCTAAAAAGCAACGATCAGCCAATGGGTTAATCTTTTTGTTGTGAATTAAATGGGTCAAAGCATTACAAGACCCACATCAGAAAATAACTAGGGAGTGGGGCAGAGCAGAGTGTTTGTGGGGAAAAGAAATGTTTGTCTTATTTTCATTGGCTTACGTGATACATCTGTGATAAAGTGGGATATAAATCTAATCAATAAATAAACAAATAACAAATAATGTTAGAGCATAAGTTACTTGCATTACCTATGTGCATACAAGGATCTTGTATGCACATCTCTCTGCTCCAATAGGTTGATCTTGCTTATATGGTAAATACTGTTAGCTTTAATGCAAAATTGTCCAACATTTGAAGACCATTTTTACTATCAGCTGTGCAAAGGAAAAGAAAAAGTACCTTACAGAGCAATCCTATGGCCCCTAGTTAGTGACTGAGGGGCCATAAGATTGTCTAGAAACCCCCCTCCAAGCATGTAGACAGTGCTCCAACCTCAGAGGGGTTTTTCCCAAGTTGGAACCCCTCCCCACAGCTCCTCCCAGCCACTGTGGAGGTTTCCATGAAATGGGAGTCTCAGGAGTATGCCATTGGGTGGGGAGGGAGTAACTGAGGATCTGAGGGATCCTATATTCTCCCAGCTCCCAACCAGGCCCCTGGCAGAGGAAAAATTAGACAGGCTCTGAGGCTCATCTAAGGGAAATGCTCTTTTTGGAACAGCAGCAATATTTACAATATCTGAAGACTGGGAGAGCTGGTCCAATGTGCCTTCTCGAGCAGGGGAATCCACTCAGCAAGCACCACCATTGAGAAGTCCCTCAATGTCATGAGCATGCATGCCAGAAGCACTTGAAGTAGGACCTCTTCAGATGACTTTAACTGCTACTGTTACCTAGCGATGTTGGAAGAATCCGTTTGGGGGGTGGAGGTCAGTGGGTTTTTTCCAGCTCGGCCCCCTGGACTCCACTTTGCGCATCTATGAGCTGGCCTGACTCTGTGTATGATGAGTCAGGTCAGCTCGTAGATTTTTCGGGGGGGGGGGATTTGCTCAAATCACATTTTGTGCAAAATTGCAGCCATAAATAGCACAATTTGTGCAAAATTGCAGGCATAAATGGTCTGACTTGTGCAAATCAAACCATTTACACCCTCAATTTTGTGCAAATTGCGCTGTTTACAGCTGTGCTTCTGTACAAATAACGATTTGCACAAATAAACACCCCCCCCCCCGATAAAGTTCCCAGGTTTTGGAAACTAACCTGTGGCTCAGCTCGGAAAAACAAGCCAAGTAGGGTGCATCCTGGGGATCGATCAGGCCCCCAAAGGGCTGGATTTCCCCACGAGAGACAATGCTACTGTTATCGCGACTGCAATCATGCCTTTTGTTCTCTGCTAAAAAGGGGGTTATTTATTTTATTGTCCCTGGTGTTACATTTTATACTTTCTACTGTGCATTCTTTTCATTGTGTCTTGTTTTTAATTGTAAGCAGCTTTGCATTTGTCTTGGATAAAGAACAGTGGGGTAAAAGTTATTAACATACAGTCAGGACCAGAAATACTGGAACAAGGATAACTGTTTTGGCAGTTGGCCTCCGTACACCACCACATTGAAGTTGAAAGGAAACACACCCAGATGGGAGCGAAGTCAGGACTTTCAGCTGTAATTCAAGGGGTTTGACAAAAGTGGGGCACTAACCATTCAGGAAGGACAGCCAGTGGCATGCATACATCCCCATCTTTGGTGGCTCATAAATAATGGAACAAACCACCATCATTTCAAACCTAAGGATCGCCTTTAATACCTGGATGAAAATCAGATGATGTTTGACAGATGATGTGGTATGCTTTGGATCATGAGCTGTTCCTTTCCTTCTCCATACTTTCCTCTTCCCATCATTCTGGTACAAGTTAATCTTGGTTTCATCAGTCCAAAGAATCTTATTCCAGAACTGGGCAGGCTTTTTAAGGTATTTGCTGGCAAAGGCTAATGTGGCCTTTCGGTTCTTGAGCGTTACCAGTGATTTACACCTTGTTGTGAAGCCTCTGTATTTACATTCATAAAGCCATCTCTTGACTGTAGATGTTGACAATGACATGCCTACCTCCTCAAGAGCGTTCTTGACCTGGCTAGATGTTGTGAAAGGGTTCCTCTTCACCATGAGCAGCATTCTGCGGTCATCCACTTTAGTTGTCTTCCGTAGTCTTCCAGGCCTTTTGCTGTTGCTGAGCTTGCCAGTTAATTCCTTCTTTTTCAGGATGTTCCAAACTGTTGTGTTGGCCACTCCCAATGTTTTTGCTATGATGGGTTTATTTTGTTTCCTCAGCCTAATGATGGCCTCCTTCACTCGCATGGACACCTCTTTGGACCTCATGTTGGGAGTTCCAGTGAACAGCTACCAAATGCAAATGTAACACTCAGAACCACCTCCAGGCCTTTTATCTGCTTGATGGGTCATGGGGTACCCAGGAAACAGGCTACACCTGGCCATGCAGCTGCTTGTCAGCCATTCGTTCCATTACTTATGAGCCACCAACGATGGGTGTGTGTGTATGCCACTGGCTGTCCTTCCTGAATGGTTAGTGCCCCACTGTTGTCAAACCCCTTGAATTACAGCTGAAAGTCCTGACTTTGCTCCCATCTGGGTGTGTTTCCTTTCAACTTCAATGTGGTGGTGTACCACATTTTTTGTGGTACACCACCACTTTGGTACCACATTGGTACCAACTGCAAATACAGTTATCCTTGTTCCAATATTTCTGGCCCTGACTGTAAATAATAAATAAAATAATGCAGGGACACACATTGGAAAGATGTTTCTGGACCTGGAAAACAACTGGAGAGCAGTGCAGGATCCATTGGTGCTTCAGTGATCGAAGGATGGGCATACATGTGAATTCTCCATTAGTATATTATGTATAATAAGTTTTTTCAGGCAGAGTAATGACTTGTGAAGAGTACTCTCATATCTTAAAGTTGCATTGCATGATAAAGAATTATCACTACTTTTTAGAGCCAAATAATGCAGGAAAATGTCAAAATAGAATGGGTTTCCCCCTAACTTACAGATTTTCCTTTGCGAAAGAGAAGTTGATTACCAGCAAGTGTGAAATAGCGGGTCTTCCACCTTTTGATGAACTTCCATCGGACTTGCTTTTCTTTCAGCTTGCCTTCAATCAAGGGTTGGCCATCTTGATTCACAACTGGGGAGATTTTAATATATATATATTGTTATTGTTTTTTTTTGTTTCTGCTTTGGTGGTTTAGATTGAACAATTAATTCAGAAATCAGTTGTTGCGGAAGTGGCATATTTATAAGCCACATGACTATACTTTCCAAAACAGTAAGGTGTAAATAGCAAATGAATTATCCTTGCTCCTAGAATAAACTTTTTCCATGCAGATGTCAGGCGTTATTGTCCCTGGAAAGGAATTAAACTCATCATCCACCCATTTGTTAAATCCTTAGAATCTTTGAAAAACTCAAGCCTTCTCTTCCATCTGTCCCGGTCTAGCTACTGTCAACCAGGGGAGAGATATACAGCAGTGCAGGCTCCAGGTTTGGAGGGCCCTGGGGCAAGATACCCTGAATGGATGCCCTCTCTCAGTAAGTCTACATTCTCACCACCATTGTCACCAGCTGCTATTGCTCCTCATCCTCTTTCTCATCATTGCTAGCGCTTGCTTGCTTGACAGGCAAACAGCCAGTGAGCAAGCAGGCAGTGGCATCTACTGCTCCTCTTTCTCACCACCACTGTTGTCTGGGCCAGAGCAAGACATGAGGAAACAAGCAGGCTGCAATGGTGAAAAGAAGGAGCAGGTCCAAGGGGTTCCTGTCAGTGGGCCCTGGCTGAGTTGTGGGCCCTTGGCAGGTGCCCAATGATGTCTACCATTGACACTGGTCCTGATATCAGAACTGGTTTGCAAAAGGAAGGAAATGCATGCAAATTTTCCTCATTAATTCCAGTTACAGAATCTGTGACTTCCTATGACATTGTTTTAAAAAGTAAATATTTTTAATCAATGGGTAGTATTGCTTCACCTTTGGCAAAACATCATTATTTATAAGGTCACCTGTGCACATGGCTTGGGGAGCAAGGAGTGGTGGACTTCAGGCTTGTCAGGGCTACCTTGTTTTTTTACTAGAACTCCAAGATCCACCAACCAGAGTTAGGTGGAAATGACATATATTTTGGCCCCGTTCAGATGTCAGAACAATCCAGGCTGGGGGTTTTTAAACTCTGAGTTGTCTCTCCCACAACATGCCAGAGTTCCTGGTTCACACACAATGCTTGCAGTGGGAGCGATCAGGCAGTGTGCACTAGTGCACTAACTCGCTCACAACGACCCAGGTGTTTAAAAAATACTCTGGGTTACTGTGACATCAAAACCAGGCCACTGAAAGAAAGAACAGGGTGCCTCTGAACACAGTCTGAGCCCAGGAATTTCCCCCCCAGAACAGAACTGAGGTCACAATTCATTCACATGAAAGTCTACTCCTAGTTACCCCAAACTTTCTTCATGTCAGCAAACTAATTTAAGTGGGAAAAGTCCTTTTGTTGTTGCTATTGTTAAACTATTGGGAGTCAGCAACTCTTGCTGACTGACTGCAAATCACAGAGATCTACTAGTAGGTCCCATTCTATCTTCTGCCCACCTGTGGCTTAGAGAGTTGCAAGTAGCCATAACATTCAATTATTTGCAGTGGGACATGATGTTGAGAGCAAATGTGGGGTAGTGGTTAGAATGTTGGACTAGGGCTGGGGAGACCTGGGTTCTAGTCCCCACTCAGCCACCAAGCTCACTGGGCGACTTTGGGTCAGTCACTGACTCGCAGCCTAACCTGACTCACAGGACTTTTGTGCGGATAAAATGGAGAGGCGGCTCATGTATGCTTCCTTGGGCTCCTTGAAAGAAAGGCAGGATATAAGTGCAACAAATACTAAATAAACAAACTTGGAGCTTGGTGAGATTTTTGAAAAGCAGTTCATTGCTCTGATGCTTCAGGTCCAAGTGCATTTCTGGGCCTAATGATGATGAGTCTCAGAAACGTGGTATTAGGCTGGAAATGATAGTATGTCATGAACAGCTAAGGTGGCCACAGACAACCTTCAATTTTTACTTTTCATTGTGTGTATTTGGATAAATCCATGGATATGCAGTGATGTCAACTTTAAAGGGCACCCTAACAGATAAGATGCCAGAATGTCTGAGGGATCAATTAAAACAGAAAAGTTCACAGGGTCACAATGAACTAGCATTCCAAATATTTTAAACTTATTTTCTTTGCAATTAAGCTGTCTAAACATGTACAGTTTTGTATAGTGACTTTATAACCTCTCTGTTGCAGAACCTTATTACTATAATGGAAACAACCTCTTTTTATAGGATCTCACTCACTGGGTGAAGTCTTTGGTGCAAGTCGTAACTGTGCTTCTTATAATGCATAAGATTAAAAGTTAATGGCATTACCGTACTGTAATATTGATTAACAAAAATAAAACCTGGATTCTGTGATAAAGTGTCTCACTGCTGGATATGTGTATTCAGCAAAACCTTTTGGTGGGTGAATAAGGCTGGGATGCATGAACCTCAGTTTATAAAGTACAAGTCAAGTACATTGAACAATTAACAAAACGTCCATTTCAAAAATGGATGGTGAGTTGTGAGATCTGTGGGGATTCTGTGAGTCTAGGCTAGGCATCTGGCTAATTTTAATGCAGCCTGAATATTTTACCCATTTGGTGGCAGTGGTACTTCTTGCAACCTAGACAATTCGTAAACAGATCAATGAGTAACTTTAAATATGCATATATATGTCAATTGAAAAAACAAAAATGAGTACTAGCCCATATTTCCCTGAAAAAGGACAGCAATCTGAAGCCAATGAGGCTATTATAAAAAAGGATGCTTCAGTTGGATAGTGTCAATTTTTTATTGTGTTCACTTAATATTCCATTGATGCCAATGGAAGCTTCCCTTCTGGGGCTAACAGCAGCTGTGGGGTGGGGAGACATTTGAACTGAGACAAAGACCTTGTTTGCACATAACACTAATCCATAGTTTATTTAACACATGGGTTGTTAAATTCTGGGTTGTTGTGATGTGTAAACCTAGCCATGCTAACAAACCATGGTTTGTTAAACACGAATAACCCAGAAAGAGAACCCATGGTTTGTTGTTGGGCTGTGAACTCTGGGTTGTTTCAACCATGGGTTGATGTTACATGTAAACCCAGAACCATGAGGTTGTTCAAGGGCTGTTTTGCTAGGCTACAAAGGTGATGGGTAGGAGTGGTAAAAAATAACAACAGCCACCCGCTCTGCATGTGGCCAGCTCTGCATGTCAGCACTACAGCGTCACAAGGGCTTTTGCGATATAGGGAGGGAACAGGCGAAGGAGGGAAACAACCAACCCAGGACTGAGAAAACAAATCATGGTTTGTTCAATCATCTGCCAAACAAGCTCTGGGTAGGGCAACATGCCATGGATCAAATAAACCATAGGTTAGTGTTATGTGTCAACCAGGTTAATGGCAGTGGGGAAGGGTTAATCTCTCCATAAGCCATGATCCCAATCATGGTTGCCTTTCTTACAGCTCTTATTTTGAAGAAAAAAACTAGATATAATAAATGCAAACTTTCATTAACAGTGCAATCATATACATGTTTACTCAACAGTAAGTCTCACTGAGTTCAATAGAGTTTACTTCCAAGTAAATGGGTATAATACTATGGTATAAATGTCATGTCTAGTTTGGCCCTAGATGGTGCACACTTTTTGTTGTTTCTAAGCAATTGGAAACCAGACACTCTTGAAGAACTACTTGCAAATCATTGAGTGATCTACCCATAGCTCCCAATTTATCTTCTGCCCACCCTTGCTTTAATCCACTCCCCAAATGCCTGGTATTTGTACCTATGTTGACATTTTGATATAAATGTCCTCTAAGCTCATGCTTATGTAGAAACGATTGAAGAGAGTAAATGTTTAAATATTTGTTGAACTGGACAGTAAACATTTTTCACAGTACGTGACGTCTTTCGGAATCCCTCAACAATGTTAAAATGCTGGGTAAAGCAGAAATAAAACACTATTATCTTACAAACTCCTAAAGGAAATCAACCCTGAGTGCTCATTGGAAGGGCAGATACTGAAGCTGAAGCTCAAATATTTTGGCCACCTAATGCAAAGAGAAAACTCTCTGGAAAAGACCCTGATGCTGGGAAAGACTGAAGGCAAAAGAAGAGGGGGACGGCAGAGGATGAGATGGCTAGATAGCATCACCGATGCAATGAATATGAACTTGAGCACACTCCGGGAGAGAGCGCAGGACAGGAAGGCCTGGCGTGCTCTGGTCCATGGGGTCACGAAGAATCGGACACAACTGAATGACTGAACAACAACATCTTACACACACACACAGAATTCCATCAAGAACTGTGTTATAATGCAACAGAATAAAGTCAGCAAGAAGTGAGAGTAGAATGCTGAGGTGGTAGAATGGACACTACCACTTCAGACTACAGATATGCAATACAGAATCTTTGCCAACAGAAAACCAGCACACCTGGAAGAAAGCTTCAAGACTAGCTTTCTCCCAGCTACTTTTCTAATTGCAAATATTTGTTATAAGCCAAGAAAAGCATTCAGAAATTGCATGTCACTTGCAGTGTGTTCTACCAGCTCAAGATGTAATGAGAGCAAGCATGGTGTAGTGCTTAGACCAGCCTTCCCAACCTGGTGTGCCCCAGATATATTAGGCTACAACTCCTACCATCCCCAGCCAGCATGGCCAATGGTCAGGGATAATGGGAGTTGTAGTCAAAAACATCTTGAAGGCACCAGCTTGGGGAAGGCTGGCTTAAACTGTTGGACTAGGTCCAAGTAGACCTGGGTTCAAATCCCCACTCAGCCATGAAGCTCACTGTGTGACTTGGGGTCAGTCACTATCTCTCAACATAACGTACTTTAGTTGTGAGGATAACATGGGGGGGGGAACCATCCTTGGAGGAAGGGTGGTATATAAATGCAATAAATAATTAAATAATAAGTCACTATCATCTCATTTAATTCTGTTGTATGTGTAGATCAGGCCAAGAATACAGTAATTAGGATGATATGAAGTCAACTTAAAGCAGAATTATCTTCCTAAATAATATGCTGCTCACAAATTTTTATTGTTTGCAGCTCACCGGGTAGCTCTTAGCCATTATACGACACCAGCTCTCCATGGGATTCAGGGCCAGCCCTGCCATGCAACAGGGTGAAGCAACCTGCTTCAGGCGGCACCATGTGGCATGGGATAAGTGGAGGCAGGAATTGGTGTTCAAAAGGTGCAGCGAGACCCTGCAATGGAGGAGAATGCCATTCCAGCTCCACTTCAGGCAAAATGTCTTGGGCCAGCACCAAAGGGATTAGCATGGTTAGGAGGACTGAGCAGAGACTCTTTAACTGCATAGGGCATATGCTCACCATTAAATTCCAGGAAAGGGCACATAACTTAATGCCTCATTTGGCTTTCCATAACATCACTTAGTTAGGTGGATGCATCCACAATGAAATATGCTGTGGCAGACTATTTAACCTGGAAGTAATTTACATAAAGATGATTTCAACATTACAATGCTGGAATTTCAGCAGGTCGAATAAGGCATTCTACAGAAAGCTCTCTGGTATCTTTAGGAAATTTGAAGGACAAGGTTCCTAAAAAAATCTCCAGATATATCGATATAATCCAGTTAACATCAGTGGGACTTCATCAGTCTAAAGTCTTACTGAGCTACTCTGTAGATATGAGAATTTGTGAAATGATGTATCTTCACCTAGTTTCATCTCAGAAGCCAGTGTCTCTCATTGCAACTACTCAGTCCCTAATTACAAAGTTAATATGGTGTAAAAGGGGTATCAGTATTCATGCTAGTTCCTCAGTCAGTCTCTAGCACAAACTGCTGGTGATACTGGAAATGTCAAGATTTGTACAGGGGTGCTGATACACTTTAAAATGGTTAACAAAGAAAAAGAGCTTCTCTTATAGCAGGGGTGGGAAAAGTGGCTCTCAAGAACTTGTTGGACTCCACCTCCTATCTGCCTCAGTCAGCATGGCCAATGATAAGGGAAGATGGAAATTGTAGTCAAACAATATCTGGACAGCCACTCCTGTCTTAGACAATTGATCCTACCAAATAGCCTTTATATTATGAGCTGCATGAAAATTTAATATTTGTAAGGCAAAGACAATAATTGAAAACAGGGGCTGCCCTTCTGAATGGAATGGAGTAACCTTTCCACTCCCTCAAAAATACAATAGGCGTATGGAATTTCCAAGTTTACCAGCTGAAACTATTATCAAGGATACAGAATGTCCTGAAACATTTGTCAGTCAGCCTTGTAATTCCTGTCACCACTCCCATAAAGCTTCCAGCTCCGCAGTTTCATTAAACCAAGTTCTTCTCCTTTGGGTTAATGCATATTAAGGATGGTATCAGTGGATTTACTGGAAGGTGCAACTAGCAGCCACTAGCAGTCACAAGAACAAAGTCATTCCTTGGCTGGCTGAACTTTAATCCCATGGTGGACATAGCTGGGGGCTCCTTTAGAAAAAGTGGAGTGCTACAGGAAATGGTTCCATGAGTCATTGGTTGCTCACTACAAATCAAATGGATGAGGCTTAGAAAAGGAGACACCCTCCCCCTCCCCCCTAAAAAAACATTTCTAGCAACCATTTTCTGCTGTGGCTCCCTGCTTGTGGAATGAGCTTCCCAGAAAGGCTTGCCTGGCACCTACACTGTGCTGTTTTCGACGCCAGGTGAAGACCTTTTTATGTTCCCAGGCATTTTAGTTTTTCAGTTTCTGTTTTAAATCTGGTACTGTACCTATTTTAAATCCTTGCACTGCTGCTAGGTTCTACATGGTTATTATTTTTATTTTATACTGTAGATTTAAATATTTATATTGTATTTTATCATCTTGTATTTTATGGTTTTAATTGTTGTGAACTGCCCAGAGAGTTTTTGGGCAATATAGAGACATAATAAATAAATAAATAAATAAATAAATAAACAAATCCACCTTTATATGGAATGTTCTCTTATGAGTCAGGCCCAGTTTGCACTTTACCTAGAGCAACTATTCCAGGTAATATTGGTCTTCTGCCAACAGGGCAGACTGAACAGCTACAAAGCATATTGGCACTGCTCACCTGACCACCCCATTGTGTGCTTGGTATGTACCTATGTGAGTAGGAGATGTAGACACTCCAGGGAATTGTGTGTGGGAGCAATTACCAAAGATGTGACAAGTATACTGCATCAAATAGTAAGTAAAAGGCTCAAATCAAGTAATTAGTAAAATGACTGCCCCCACCCTACCCCCATCTCTTAAACTTTTAGGATGTATATTTTGTCTGCTTCTCACATGAATGTACATCTCTCAAGAATACATGGCTTGATGTCTTCAACTGAATGTGTGGATTCTTGCCTTTGGAAAGTGTTCAACTGGTATGAGGTGATACGAACATTCCTTCCACAGTATGTGAGGGTGCGGTCATTGCATGATAAATACATGTGTGAACACACATTATGTGTGCCTTTATTTATTCACCAAAGAGTCTTGTGGCATCGTAAGGACTCACAAATGTATTATGGCATAAGCATTCGTGAACTACTGTCCACTTTATCAGATGCATGAAGTGTTAACCTGAGATCATACACACACACAGACGTTGCAGGGGGATTGTAAACAGTGAAGTCAGAGGGAAATGTAATGCAGAAAGTAGAGACAGTGACAATCATGTTGCTAACAGTGACCATTAACGAAACAGTCTTGAAGTGCCACACGTCTTTTGGTTTTTAAGCAACAAACTAACATGGTTCTCCTCTGGAATTTATTTATTCAATCAACTACAGCTGTACACAGATAAAGTAGATTTTAAAGCATGTATTACATAGCATTATGATATACTCATGAGAATGATAAATAATGCAACCAAGGACATTTTGAAAGCTGGAGATAGGGAAATTCAATGGGGATTGACCTAGCTGTTGCCAAAACACAACACAAGCACAGAACAAGACACAATGAGTCCATAACCAGTGTCCCATCATGAGGAAGGCTAGTCTTTGCAAAGAAGGGATTTTGAGAAAACAAAGTAGAGTACTTATCTAGCACCATATTTAATTTAGAAATATACAGAAATTATACTACCTATGGCAGAAGTGGGCAACTTGTGGCCCTCCAGATGTTTTGGCCTACAACTCCCATTAGCCCCTGCCAGCATAGTCAATGGTCAGGGATTATGGGAGTTGTAGGCCAAAACATCTGAAGGGCCATAAGCTGCCCAATGCTGAGCTATGGTTATAGTACCATCATCACCAAAAACTGAATACATGCAAAACCAATGAGATATATCTCCTGTACCTCCTTTGAAACTGACCATTCAATACACTGACCATTGTATCTGGTCAATGTCTTGATCAGATTTGGACAAAAGGTATGCTAGGGGCATTTAAACAAGGATGCATTAACCCCTTCTGATGTGATCTGACTAATGCAGCAATCTTGAGCTTTTTTTGCTTTTTTAATGCAGACTTAATCCTGACTGGTAACATAGGACCAAACTTTGAATTTTTATCATATATGAATCTGACTTTCTCTCCTATGTCTCTTGTCTATATTTCTTCTTTTCTTCTGCTCTCTCCTTTTCTCCTTTTTTCTCCTTTTTAAAAAATAACTTAATTTAACAAAAGAAATGCTAATGGTGTCACTGGGTGAGATCCCATCTTAGGCTGAATCACAACCCATCAGCTGAAGACCAATAGCCTAATGCAGCATTCCCCAATCTGATGCCCTCCAGATGTGTTGGGTTACAACTCCCATCATCCACAGCCAGCCAATAATTAGTCTCTCCATGTATTTTCAGGGTGAGGAATCCAGCTGCCTGTAAAATAATATGCTCCCCATCTGGCAGATGATTACTCAAAAAAATAAACCACTTTCACTTTTTGCTATGACAGCAGGAAATGAGCAAAGAAAGCCCCCTTTATTGTGAGGTTTCTAATGTCAAACATTTTGATTCAATATGTTCCACACTAGACTGCTTGGCCACATATATATATATATATATATATATATATATATAATCTCTCTTTGAGAAGTGGCTACTTTTAAATAATAACAAAGAGAGACAGGAACTGGCAAAACCATACATTCAAGTCTCTGAAACATTTTATGTCTTTTTATCTGAACATTTTTTCCTATGAGCTGTCAAAAGCAGACACAGCATTCTATTTAGGAAATTCAAGATCTTACGAGTCTGCTCAGATATTAAGAATCCAGACGTGTAAAGACCTTTGCATTGATGCCAGAGCTGCAGCTTTAGATTTCTCATTGACTGCATTGCAGTTTCATAAACAATCAATTTATTAATCAGAGTCAATTGTTACTTTCCCAGATTTAATATTAGGGCTGCAGCAAATATCTTCTGATTTCAGTATGTGCTCTGCAAGCAGCACATTCAAATGCAGTCAAACAGATTACTGAAAAGTATGTGCCAAGCTAACACTTTATTTGTTTCAATGCTGTTTGCTACACTCTTGTTCCTGTTGTTATTGCTTCTTTAATTCCCTTTACCATTGTTCTTTGCCCACACTTGACCCCATTTGTCCATTTTGCCATTTAATCTAAATGTCTGTGCTGATCCATTGGATTTGATTTTCAATCATCTGCGATGTCATCATATTGGTACAGTGTTGTGACAACACTGACAAAATCATATCAGTTCCCATAGCCAATAGTGTAATGTGATGGCACAGAAGAAGGAAAATTGTTCTGAGAAGATCAGAATTAAGGAAATATGTTTGCATCAAGTGCTAAAAATAACAGAAACTGAAAGGTGCTTTTCAATATGCACAAAAATGAATACAAAATGAGATGTCATTTTGGCTCAGCCATAGTTCCTACATTTTCCCAACTTCTTACAAAGGTAGGACTTAAAAGAGATTTACCTTAAGACTTCAGTTTCACACATATTTAGACTGGGCCTGACATACTTAGCAGGCTATGTTGCACTCGGGTCTTTAAGATCAGCCAGAAAAGTTAGCTGGGACCCAAACAGCTGCCTAGACCCATGGAAGGACTTTGCTCTAGCCTAGTGGAAGTTTTACCCTTTTTTCCTATGAACAGCTGATTCTCATGCTATATCACTCTCTTTCTAATAGTGGAGTTAGGTGGCTGAATGCCTATCAGTTTGGAAGAGAAAGGACCACCCAAAAACAAAGTATTGTTTTCTATACTCTCCAGATATATAGAAATATATAGGTATGTTTGAAAATTTTAAAAAAAGGAAAACAAAAACACACATACAACAGACTGCCAAGGACCTGTGAGATTCCTGGACATACAATGTTGATGGCAGCACAATTTATTTATTTGATTTTATAACCTTCCCTTCAAATCACTGGAATTTCAAAAGCACCTTCCAGATTTAAACACATAAAAATACAATAAAAATTGATGTAACAACATTAAAAACGAGCACTTAGCAGTAAAAACACAAATAAAACTAGCTTTAAAAGGACTTGAGAATAAAAGGTTCTTCAGCTGACATCTAAACAACAGTAAAGATGGCACAGGTGAACTTCTATGGGAAGGGAATTCCACAGTTGGGGAATCACTTCCAAGAAGGCTCATCACCTGGTAGTCACCTGCCTCATCTTAGCATGCAGGTAGACATTTAGGAGGCCATCTTACTACAGAGATAAGAAATACTAGAGTAAATCATCTCATTGAGAATTTGAGAAGGAACTTACAATTTTACTTTGAACACCAATGACAGACACTCCAGTCTTTGTACTACCTTTGGTTTGGGGATGGGGGGTGGGCGGGCATGACACAACACTGATTGATCACAGCTGCACTAACATTCTGGATCTCTCCATTGTTTTCTACAGGAAGCTTTCACTTCCACCCTAGGAAAGGAGAAAAATTATCTAAAGGAATCAGAAATCGGGCAGACCATGTAAATCTATCAATTAAGTCTATGGTTGAGACATGGAATGTTAGGGTGTCTGTTGGTCAAAAAAGGCAGAAATGTGTGTGTGTGTGTGTGTGTGTGTGTGTGTGTAAGGGAATTGGGCTGCTCAAACCCATAAGAGCTTATAGTAAGCATTCTGAGTAGAGCGGCTACTTATTAATTGCCAAAAAAGAGGAAATGCATCACCAAAAAAGAGGACACAGATTTGCATATGCTAATTTAAATGTATAGATGCAAATTTAGAAGTCATTATTATAACTTAAATAGAAATACAGTACATCTCACCATAGTGCGAAAGACCATGGCCAGGTGACCTCTCTGTCTTGCTCAGCCTGCTGTCCAGTCTACTGATAGCCAACCTCAAGGCCCAGTTCTTCTTTATGGTTCTTTATCTTTAAACTGGACTTGGACTTGGACAGGACAGTTCTTCAAATAGAGAATGCCTTCGAAACAGAGGACAGTCCTTGGGCAGCCTTCAGGTACAGGACTATCCTCTGTGAAAGAGGACACATGGCCACCCTAAAATTAGGGGTGTGGAGGATTGTGCTTTGAGAATTTAAAAAACAACAACACCCTCCCTGCACTATACATAGATGTCTCAGGACAGAAACACATCATTTCATATATTTGGAAGTAAGTGGAATGAACTTCCCAGAGATGCTTGCTCTTTCTGGCACCAGATGAAGACCTAATTTTCCCAGGCATTTTAGTTTTCAGTTTCTGTTGTTTTAAATCTGTTACTATATTTTAAATCTTTGCATTGCTGCTAGGTTTTATTTTGGTTTTTATTTTTATTTTATACTGTAATTTTAAATGTTTAAATTGCATTTTATGTTATATTTTATGGCTTCAACTGTTGTGAACTGCCCAGGGAGCTTCAGCGATAAGTGGCACTGAAATGTAACGAAAAATAAATTTCAATGAAACTTTCTTCCAAGTGCTTACAATGTCAGCCATAATTAATTTTGTCTCAGCACTGCATGGGTAAACTGCTTAATCAAGCAATGGCTCAGTCTAGATCATACCTTTGAGCAGATGTGCTGCAGAATAAAATAAATCCACTTCCCTTTGAAAATGCCACAGAATTAATTTTTACTTATGGAAAACTGAACTGGGTGAAATACAATGAAAAAGCACTTTACATGCAAAACTCTCTGATGTTAGTGAAATTTTTTTTAAAGTCTTCAACTCTGTGTAATAGCCAAGAGTCAGCATTAGAAAGTTGTCCAAACTCCCTAATTGCCAGCTGTTTCTATCCTGCTGTAGGATTTCAAGGGCTTCACATCTTCAGATGGCAACTCATTTTAACTGGCATCTGTTTTTCTTCTCATATCTCCATCTGTCGAAAACAGTGAAATGTATGTTTCCAACACAAGTATATTGGTCCAAAATAATAATTGGGGTAACTCCATCTGGGTGCCACACCCAGAAAAAACTGAAATCATTAACAAACAAACAAATCCATATAGGAAACAGAACCCATCATTTACCCCCAAAATTACATATCCAAAATTATTATTCCTGCTTTTTTGGGTATGATTTCATTATCTTAGGTAAAAATAATAATAACAATGGATGCACAAAACTGGGATTTGCATGTATATCTATACATTATGTATCAAAAATTGAAATGTATCCATTTCAATCTGGCTTTAGGCCTGGTTATGGGGCAGAGACTGCAACCTACACCAGGAACTGGACAGGGGGAATGTGTCCCTGTTGGTTCTGCTGGACCTCTTGGCACCTTTCAATACCACTGACCATGGTATCCTTCTGAAGTGTCTGAGATGGGATTGGGAGGCACTGTTATATGGTGGCTCCGGTCCTTTTTAGAGGGGAAATTTCAGAAAGACGTGCTGGGGGATTCCTGTTCAATGCTGTGGCTGCTGGCCTGTGGTGTCCCTCAGGGTTCCATCTTATCCCCCATGCTATTTAACATGTACATGAAACCCCTGGGAGAGAATGTCTGGAGTTTTGGGGTTCAGTGCCATCAGTATCCTGATGACACCCAGCTTTATCTCTCCTTTCCATCTAAATCCAAGGAAGCTGTTCTAGGGGTGTCAGTAATGGACTAGATGAGGGCGAACAAATTGAAGTTTAATCCAGACAAGACAAAGGTGCTTGTGGTTAGTCAAAAAGCAAATAAGGGAATAGGGATTCAACCTGTGCTAGATGGGGTTACACTCCCTCCTGAAGACTCAGGCTCACAGTTTGACTGTTCTCCTGGACTCGGCCCTGAACCTGGATGCCCAAGTTTCTGTAGAACTGCTAGAACTGCATTTGTGCAGTTGAGGCTAATGCACCAACTGCACCCATTCCTAGAGATTTCTGATCTGGCCATGGACGTGCATGCCTTAATTATATCCCATTTGGACTACTGTAATGTGCTCTACATGGGCCTGCCTTTGAAAACTGTTCAGAAGCTTCAACTGATCCAGAATGCTGTGGCCAGATTGTTGACCGGGGCTAGTTACAAGGCTAGTTACATGACTCCCTTGTTACAAAAACTTCACTAGCTACTGGTCTGTTTCCGGGCCCAATTTGAAGTGCTGGTTATGACCTATAAAGCTGCTCCCTGAAAGACTGCCTTCTCCCATCTGAGCCCGCCCAGGTCATAAGATCTCCAAGAGAGGCCCTTCTTTTAGTACTGCCACCTCTAGAGGCATGTTTGGTGGCGATGCAAGAGAGGGTCTTTTCAGTAGCTGCTCCCAGGCTGTGAATCTCCTTGCTAGGTTGGTTTCCTCTCTGCAGTCCTTCTGCCGTCAAGCAAAGACATTCGTATTCACTCAGGCCTTTGGCGTGTAAGTGGGTCTGTTGGGTTGGGTGCTGTTTTTATTCTGTTATTGTTGAGGTTTTAATTGCGCTTTTAATGTATTTGATTTATTATTGCTTTAATCAAGTTTTTATTTATCTACTATTGAAAGCTGCCTTGAATGCCATTTTCTTGGTAGAAAGGTGGGGTGCAAATCAAATAAATAAACACATAAATAAAATTCTTATTTCTGCATTGGTGGGTATGATTTCATTATCTTAAATAAAATAAATAAATAATGGACACACAAAACTGGGATTATCATGTGTATCAACTAAAGTAACCCAGGACATGGTTTGATTGTACATAATGCAGCTACCTTGTTGAAGCTAAGCAGGCCTGGGTCTGTTCAGTGCCTGGATGGGAGACTGAACTTCATATATGCCACCTTGAATTCCATGCTGGAAGAAGGATTGACTAGAAATGTCCTTCGTATTTTAAGTGCATATTTTCTTCAAATGCACATAATTTCTTCAAATTATGAATTCTTGAGGGAAATTTCCCATGGCTCCATCAATCTATTTTAGGTTTTGGGGACACATCACAGAGCTACATAACCCTAATTCAGTAGTAATTCCAGAGTCAGTGCCCCAATGCTACAGCGTTTCTGTTTCCTCACTATTCTCTAGGGGTGTATGAAACTCCACTTACCTGGCTCCTCCAGGCTCCACAGATGGGGGGAGGCGCTCCGTCCCTCCCCCCGGAATCCTCGCCGGAGGGGAGGCGCTCCATGCCTCCCCTGGAATCCTGGCCGGCCGGCTCCACTCCGTGGTCAAGCCGCGGAGCTGCTGGCCAGCTCCAGCCGCCTGCAGCCGGACATCCGGCTGCTGGGCAGCCCTGCAGGGACGCAAATGGCGGCTGTCGTAGCTGCCGTCATTTGCGTCCCTGCAGTGAGCCATGATAAGCTATGTAAATATTTACGTAGCCTATCACGGCAGGGGGAAAACCCCAGTGTACGCAAATGGCGGTAGCCGCCGCCATTTGCGTACGCTGGGGTTCCCCCCCCCCGCCGTGACAGGCTACGTAAATACTTACGTAGCCTATCACGGCCTCTGCAGGGATGCAAATGGCGTCCCTTCGTTAGCCGTGATAGGCTATGTAAGTATTTATGTAGCCTATCACGGCTAAAGAAGGAGGAAGCGAATGGCGGCCGCAGGACGGCCGCCATTCACACAGCAGTGCGGATGGGAGCAGGTAAGTGCTCCATTTCACATGCCTTTCGTGGGGTGGGGGCGGCGGGCACTTCGTCCCGTGCCCCTTTTGTGGGTTGGGGGGGCGGGGGCTTTGTTCTGCGACAGTTTTCGGGGGGCCGAATGCACTGGCTTTCGGCCTCACCGAGATCCGTTGCGGAATTCTCTGACATCCCTACTATTCTCTATCTCCATTGGTGGAGCTGGACAGATATTTACTCATTTTTCCCCTGGGGAAAGGACTATATGTCCTCCCTGCAGGACTATATGTCCTCCCAGCTAACTGCATCATGTGCCCTTATGGCGGGATATGCTTATGGCTTAGATGTAGTGACTTTAGGGGTTGTTGCTGAAACTGGAGTCACCAATAAGAGAACAAAACTTTCAGCTGAAATAAAATTTTGCAAATATTTGAATGTTTGATGATGATGATAAACATGCGTTTATATCCTGCTCTTCCACTCATAGAGAACTCAGACCGTCTTACAGCAATAAAAACACAATACAAGTATCACATAACATATTAAAAACTATAAAAGTTAAGTAAAAATGTAAAAAAGCAATTAATATAAAACAATTTTAAAAGAGCAGCGTATATTCCAATTCTACATATTTATGTTTATGTATTTATGTTAATATAAAAACATTGTATGCTTTAGTCTCAAGGACAACAAGGAAGCCAGCTGTATCTCCTCAAGGGCTGTTGAATTTGTCCCATCCCCCAATTTTTGCCAAATTCTGAATGTGAAATTTTAAATTCTAAATCTGAATTTTGAATGTGAAAATTACATCAACAGCACTCTCTCATCCCTGTGTTGGAGAGGATGTAGAGAGTAGGATACACTTACGTGCAAATAGTGATTGTGTCCTTCTGTTGCAAGGTTTTGGAAATCAGTATTAGCCTCTATCTTGGAAGGAACACAACAGAAACAGAAGCAAAACTGTAGGGTCACAAAGTCAGCTAAAGTACCTGTAAACAACCATGTGTAGGGAATGATGAGCACACAACAAATGCTTCATGTAGAAAAGCTCTTATTTTTTCTTACCAGAAAAAATCCATGAAGGGCGAAAAGCTGGAATAGCTGCACAATGGAGTAGGGAGGGGATGATCCTCCCTTCTCCGTGCACCCCCAGTGCCTTCATCTCTGTCAGGTTCTGAACTGTTTATTACTTGTATATCTCAGTAGTACAGGAAAAAAACCCTTACCTGTTGCCTTTTCAGGATTATTACACATGAAACACTGCCAAGCCCCCGCTTCCTCGCTGTAACCAAATAAATCAAAGAACCTCACTTCTTCCAGATGTATTTGTACATGGTCCAGATCCTAGGTAAGGAACAAAACAAAAACATCCTCAAACCACTAGGAATTTATTTGATTGATGTGCAATTTATTGCCTGCAAAATAAAAGTAATAGGGTTAAGGGTTTTCTAGTGATGGGAAATGAAGGTAGGAGTTTATAATCTGTAGATCCAAGCTCTCAGTCCTGTATAGTATAGCAATTCTATGTGCCATTTTGCAAAAAAAAGGTTCAACCAATGCTAGTCAGAACCACTTACTCCCTAGAGTGTCAGGAGCGCCCTAGCTGCCTCTTACAGTCCCCTCCAATAGCCAACTCAAGACACATATGAAAAGGATTATTTCCAAGGCTTTATTCCTTTTACAACTGAATGACTCTTTCAGATGCTAATCACCAGCGACTAAGCAAGGAACTGCACTGGGGTAGTTAGCAGAGTAGCCTAAGCTCCAGGTAAGGCAGTTGGTCCCTGTTTGAAGGAGGAGGGCGGGAAGACTCTGAACTTATGGCTATGGAGAGGTCCTCCCTCTTATCTTTGGGTCCTCGGGACGCGACCGTTGTTTTAGTGCCAAGCGAGCACAGTGCCTCCTCTTGGCGCCCTCCATCTGGCGCTGCTCCCCGCGTCTGCGCCAAGCGTCCAGCAAGGCCCCCTCCCCCGCTCTCTCGCTGCCAGGGCCACTATCTCTCTCAGGAATGCAGGCAGGAGGAATCTTTCCCTGCCGCTGTGCCTGTGAGAGATGAGCGAGCTCTCTCCCATGGGTTTTTGCTCTTCCTCAGAATCAGAAATGATCAGGGGCTCTATGGGCTCAGTTTCCACCCTGTCATCAGGGTGGAAACTACCCCCTCCAGTCCACCAGATGTTGCAGGTGGCCGTGAGAAAGGCATGAGTCCAGGATCTCCACAACTTCAAACTCCTCCTCCTCCACCAGCACAAACGGCGGGGGGGGAGCCAGCTGAGCGATGAAGGTTGCCAGAAACCACGGGGGACAGCGAGGACCGATGAAAAACAGGATGGATCTTCATGGAGGGGGGGAGAGCCAGATGAAAAGCAACAGGGTTAATCTGGGCCGTAATCTGGAAAGGCCCCATGCGACGAGGCGCAAGCTTCTTTGCGGGTGAGTGAGAGGGGAGGTATTGGGTGGACAACCAAACCCAGTCCCCCAGTTGCAGAGACGGACCTGGCTGGCGCCGCCGGTCCACAGAGGCCTTGTAGGCTGTCTTGGCTTGCTCGAGGGAGTCCTGAAAGAGGTGGTGTACCACTTGCAACTCCTCTAAAAACTCATGGGCCGCAGGCACCGAAGAGAAAGATAGGGTGGACGGGAAAGCCCTGGGGTGGTAACCAAAATTGGCAAAAAATGGAGCTTGGTGGGTGGAAGCATGGCAGGCATTGTTATAAGCAAATTCTGCAAGAGGCAAGCAAGGAAAACCAGTCATCTTGTTGGTAATTGACATAATAGTGCAAATATTACTCCAGAGTCGCATTGGTGTGCCCGGTCTGACTGTCCGTCTGGGGATGGTGGGCGGAGAAAAGACGGAGTGTCACATGGAGAAGCCCAAGTAGCTCCCTCCAGAAATGAGCAGTGAATTGGGGGCCCCTATCAAAAATGAGACCCTCGGCCCATCCGTGGAGCCGGAAAACATGTGCCAAAAACAGCTCTGCCGTCTCCCTGGCTGTGGACAGACAAGAGCAGGGGATGAAATGGGCCATCTTAGAAAACAAATCCACCACCACCAGAATAGTGGTTTTACCATGTGAGCGAGGCAAGTCAGTGATGAAGTCAAGGGAGAGAGCAGTTTCCAAGGACCTAAGGGGGTAGGCAGGGGGTGAAGCAATCCTGTGGGCTTGCCTGAGGGGGCTTTTGCCCGCTGGCAGGTTGGGCAGGAGGTGACATAGGTCTTAACGTCCCAACACACACGAGGCCACCAAAAATCCCATGTCACTCTGTGCAGGGTCTTGGTGAAGCCAAAATGCCCAGCGGTGGGGGAGTCGTGGCACTGATGGAGGACTTTCTTGTGGAGGGGTCTAGAAGGCACATAGACCCGGCTGGAATGGTAAAGCTAGCCACCTCACAGAGAGAAGGGGGTAGACTGGGGAGGGCAGAGCCTAGCCCCAATTCCCCCACCTTTGTGTGGACAAAAGCATCCTGAGCCTGTTCAGAGCGAAGGAGCTCCTCCCAAGAGCGAGGCACCACAGCTGCCACCAGACTGGGGGGGGGGAGAATCAGAGAGGGAGAGGGACTCTCCTCACCCCCTGGCTGGAGGTCCAGCTTACGAGAAAGAGCATCTGCTCGTAGGTTGTTGGAGGCTTTCACATGACAAATCTTAAGGTGGAACCGGGGGGAAAAAAGTGACCACCTAATCTGTCGCTGGTTTAAGGCATGGGCTGTCTGAAGATGTTCCAGGTTGCGATGGTCGGTTCTGACTTCGACTAGGTGCTGTGCCCCCTCCAGCAGATGACGCCAGGTCTCCAAAATGGACTTGATGGCCAACAGTTCCTTCTCCCAGATGGTATAATTCCTCTCAGACATGTTCAGCTTTCTGGAGTGGTAGGCGCAGGGTTGCAACCTGCCGCCCGCCCGATCTGGCTGAAAAAGTACCGCCCCCACCGCAAAGTCAGAGGCATCAGTTTGCACTACAAAAGGCTTCCTCGGGTCGGGGTGTAACAGGATCAGCTCAGAACTAAAAAGCTTCTTAAGTTCCTCAAAAGCCTGTTGGGCAGATGCTGTCTGATGAAAAGGATATTTCCTGCCCTTAAGGAGGTCTGTGAGAGGAGATGTCAGCCGAGCAAAGCTGGGCAGGAACTTTCTGTAGAAATTAGCACACCCCAGAAAATGTTGCAAGTCCTTCTTGGTGGATGGAGCCTGCCAGGAGAGGACAGCCTGGACTTTTGCAGGATCCATGTAGGAGGATCCATGAACCCTCAGCGGAGATAATGTAGCCGAGATAGTCCAAAGAGGTTAGGTCAAATGCACATTTCTCCAGCTTGGCATAAAGATGGTGCTCACGGAGGCACTGGAGGACAGCGGAGACATGGTGCTGATGGTCGTGGGGGTCCTCAGAAAATATAAGTAAATCATCGAGATAAACAATGAGGAAAGTGTCCAAATAGTCCCAGAAGATGGCAATCATAAAACGCGAAAACGTGGGGGAGGGGGCACAGGCAAGCCCAAATGGCATCACTAGGTATTCATACGCTCCGCACCGGGTGCCAAAACAGGTCTTCTACTCATCCCCCTTCTGGATGCAAATCAGATTGTAGGCGCCACGCAGGTCCAACTTCCACTGTAAATCCTGCATCAGCAAGTGAAAGGTGGTCGCGTAGCTGGAAACTGAGTCCTTGCCCTGCCTGAGGCGGCGAATCTCCCAGGAAGCTGTCTGCGTGCGCAGGGGGTCATTGAAAAATCTGGCCATCGCTGTCATGAAACCTTGATAGTCCCCTAGCAGGGGGTCATTAGCGAGAAGAAGTCCCGAAGCCCATTTAGCTGCCACGCCTGAAAGTAGGTTAATGATAAAGCCCACACAAACCTGTTCCGTCAGGAAATCCTCAGGTCAAATGCGCATGTACAGCTCTGATTGGGTATGGAAAATCTGGAGAAGTCCTTTCTCACCAGAAAACATCTGTGGCAGAGCCACCGGGCACTTGCGGCAGCGGGGGGGGGGAATCGGGTGCGGTGGGGGTTGAGCAGCAGCTTGCAAAGCATGCATGGCAGTCGTCAGTTGGGCAACTTGATCATGAATGGCCTGGTTCTTTTGTGCGAGAGCTTGCACCGCCGGGTCCATGGCACCAACCAGAGGCAGCAGGAGCAGAGAAAAAAAAAGAGGAACAGGGACCAAGCTGTCAGGAGCACCATAGCTGCCTCTTACAGTCCCCTCCAATAGCCAACTCAAGACACAGACGAAAAGGATTCTTTCCAACGACTAAGCAAGGAACTGCACTGGGGGAGTTAGCAGAGTAGCCTAAGCTCCAGGTAAGGCAGTTGGTCCCCGTTTGAAGGAGGAGGGCGGGAAGACTCTGAACTTATGGCTATGGAGAGGTCCTCCCTCTTACCCTTGGGTCCTCGGGATGCAACCGTTGTTGTAGCGCCAAGCAGAGCGCCTCCTCTCGGCGCCCTCCATCTGGCGCTGCTCCCCGCATCTGCACTGAGCGTCCAGCAAGGCCCATCCCCTGCTGTCTCGCTGCCAGGGTCACTATCTCTCTCAGGAATGCAGGCAGGAGGAATCTCTCCCTGCCGCTGTGCCTGTGAGAGATGAGCAGGTTGTTGCTCTTCCTCAGAATCAGAACTGCTCTGGGGCTCTATGGGCTCAGTTTCCACCCTGACATAGAGTTATCAAGAATATAATGAGCTTTTTTACATGAGACTGTTAATCGGCTGTTAATCGGCTGTATCTACTATTGGTTTTGTCACAGAATTGAGATTAGAGCACTACACAATGAGTGTTTCATTTCCTGCTTTTCACTACATAACCTCTAGGTGGCACTGTGAAATAGTGCAAATATACAAGAAGAAATCATGCTTCCTTTTGCTTTCACAGTTAAATGTGGCATTTTCCCCGCTCTAAAAAAACTCGCCAAACGTGCTTGTTAAACAAAGAAGTGAAACTAGAGGGTAACAACATCTAAAGAACCCATAAACCATGAGTAGGGAATGCCATGTGTAGAAAAGCCCAACATGGAAGGGAAGAGAGACATGTATGCTGCCTTGAGCAACTTGGAGGAAGGGTGGGATAAAAATATAATGTAATAATAAATTAAAATATGAAGATTCATACATGCCAATCAAACACAGAAAGAGTCCTACAATGCATCTACCTGACAGCTTGAAACCCTTTTCTACCTAGGCTGCAATCCTATGCACACTTACTTCAGAGTAAGCCTGATGGAACTCAGTGTAAACAGGTATAGGATTGTGGTGTTGGTTACATGTTAATTTTTTTAAAGCCTGTTGCTAAATTCTGGTGTGTGTTCTTGTCTTCCACCCATGTAAATTTGAAGTTTACACAATAAGCAAGTTTCTCAAAAAACTGAAAATGCCCCAGTGACTTCAGTTGAAAAATGTAGGACTTGCATAATTTCAAGTGAATGTGGCCAAATCAGTGCATATGGGTCAAATAGTTGCATTTTAATATCAGCTTTAAAAGAATGTTGTGTTGTACTCTTCAGTATGTGTATGCCACAGAAAATATTTTTATAATGTAGTTCAAATTTGCCAATAAGTAAAATGTTTCCAGATGTATTTATTTCCTCACAGATTTCCGGTCAATTGCTTCATGGATATTTATCAAAGGACATCAGCTATGTTACGTTTAAAACAAACACAGCAACCTTTTTGCAATTCATTGCAAAATCATTTGTGTTAGCTTGTACTGTCAGAGAAGAAGAATACTCTGTGTACTTTTAGACATCAGCAAAATCTAACCAATGATTCCCTTTTCGTTGCTAAATTTGGGGAAAAACTGTGAACAAGTTCCTCATGGGAGATAGAGCAGCATTCTATTTTGTCATTCTACAGTCTAAAGACTTTTCTATACAAGGCATTTATCGTGTGCTCATCATTCCCTGCTCATGGTTGTTTAATTAAGAGACTCATGTAGAAAAGCTCTGAAAGATTTTGCTCTAGAACAATTCCAGATTTAACTTGCTCTGCAGTCCACAAATAATATGGTCCCAGGGCATGGTCCAAAGGCACATGAGGCAGCCACCATGCTGAAGCTAAGCAGGTCTGGCTAGTGCTTGGAGGGGAGACCCCCCTGGGAACCACATGTAGCCACCTTGAGTTCCACAGTGGGAGAAAGGTGGGATATAAATGTAATAAATAAATAAATATAAAATGATGCCATCTTCATTGTAGCAGGTCATCAGCAATAAACTCGGTGCTTTGAGGACCGTTAAGTTCAGACTTCTGCATTATGGAAAGAACCTCAACTTTAAAACCAACACTGTAGAGCAGGGGTAGGCGATCCTTTTGGGCCATGGACACATTTGGCAATTTGAGAAACTGCTCTGGGCACCACCACAAAAGGGCTGCCATGGGAGGTGTGACAAAGGTCAAGTAACTTGCCCCAAAGAATGAGTACAAGGCAGAGGTAGGAGCTCAGCCCCAACACACTAAACAACTGCTCTGAAACCAGTTTTCAGCACCAATTGTAACCTATTTCACAGCAATCCCAGCTGCCAGTAAGAAAATGTGTGTGTGCATTTTTTAAAGTAGGAGGGTCAGGGCACCTTGGTTGGAGCCAAGAAAGGTGTCTGGGGATGCACTGGTACCTATGGGCACCACATTGCCTACTCCTGCTGTAGAGTTCCTTCTAATCTATCTTGGAAAGCATCTAAAGTAGAAGTTCTCTTTAAAAGGGAATAATTAATAACTAGCATATAACCCCCTTCAAGGATCACTGCCTTGTTGTGGCAAAGGGGCTTGCGTAACTCAGTGAAGCCATAAGCTATGCCGTGCAGGGCCACCCAAGATGGACAGGTCATGGCAGAGAGTTCTGACAAAATGTGGTCCACTGGAGAAGGAAATGGCAACCCACTCCAATATTCTTGCCAAGAAAACCCCATGGAACCAATATACTACTGGGGAAGCTGGGAAAGACTGAAGGCAAAAGGAGAAGGGGACGGCAGAGGATGAGATGGCTAGATAGCATCACTGATGCAATGAATATGGACTTGAGCACGCTCTGGGAGACAGCGCAGGACAGGAAGGCCTGGCGTGCTATGGTCCTTGGGGTCACGAAGAGTCAGACACGACTGAACGACTGAACAACAACAACAACCATATACACAGGTTTAGCACAGCTTCATTTCACAGACATTGAGAAAGCTGATGTCAGACCATGCTCCTGCTGTTGGGGCAAGGAATCTTCCTTGGCTACTGTGACTGATTTCCCTCCAGTTCTCCCCTCAGCAAAAAATTCTCGCAGAGGCTGAACCCTATATCAAGGCAATAGTTCAAGACTTACTGTGGGCTGGAGTCGCCTCAGCTGAATACCAGTTGTGCCGCAAGCGCTCAACAATGGGAGTGGGCTGCAAATGCTGCAATGCTGGAATTCTTTGTGTATGTTGCTTATGAGAGGAGTGTAAAAGATGGGTCTAAAATTTGGGGGAGGGGGGCTGTATGCGGCCTGTTGCCAGTTTTGTGGCCCTTGCTGTGATCCTGTTGCTGCAGTGGAAAAAAAAAATACACTGATTTAGCAGGGGGAGGGGGGAAGGCACATGGAGAGCATGCACCTGCTTTCCAAGCAGAATCACACTCCTGGAAGCCTCCCAGAAGCATGGTTCTACTTGGGAAAAAGGTACGTGCTCCCCGTGTGCCTTGTTTCCCAGCTAAATCCATGCAATTTTTGTCATTTCCACAATGGTGGCAAATTCAGTGGCAAATTCAATGGCAGGAGTGGGATGTGGTCTCCATTAGGTTCCAGGAGGCAATTTATCCCCCTGACACCCGTTACTTACCATTGTGGGGGTGCATATTGATGTTAACATCCCACTGGAGAGCAAAAAGAGACCATTCTGCTTTGAACGTATTTTTGTGACATCCAGATCCTTAGCAGTATTAGGCATGTATTTGTCCCATGTGCACAATGGACTTTTAGTGCACATGTCAAAATAATCTAATGTGTGTAGCAGATGGGAAGAATCAGTGTGAGATCTGAGATGAGTATTGAGCCTGGCAGTTCAAATCTGTCTTTATGTATGTATTCACTGGGTGACATTGCCTCTGCTCCTCCCACCTCTGAAGTACCACTATTAATTTCTCATCAGATAAAGCAGCTGTAAAGCTGAGTAAGAGAACAGCAAGAAAATTGTACAGTGAAACAGCTGTAGAAGTGGTGAACAATAATACGTAGCTGTGAGATCCAGAAAACACCTCTCTGAGCTCGGATTGCTGTGGGGACATAGCTCAGTGGTACAACTGAGTGGTACATAGCTCAGTTCTGAAATCTCTAGCATGCAGTTCTTATGTGTCTACTCACAAGTAAGTGTCAATGGGACATATACCATGGTAAGTGTGTACTACATTGTAGCCCAAACGGATTAGGATTGCAGGTTAGCAGTACAGGGAAAGACATTTTGCCTGAGACAGTGGAGATCCACTGCCTGTCGGACAGTATTCAATGAGATGGATCTGTGGCCTGCATACGAAAGTATATTATGTATTTATTTGGTTTCATTAAGCAATCGTCAAAAGGTGGAATGGAGTATTTTCCCTTCAAAGTAGATTAGACAAAGAGATGACGGCTGGCCTGGTGCAAAGTCACCCAGTGAGCTTCTGAGCTGGGAGGAGATCTGAACCATGATCTACCCAATCCTGGTCCACTAACTACTATCCCATGCTGCCTCTTTATTACACTGATACCTGATCCTTCCTCTGAAGAGCTCAAAGAAGCTTACATATGGTCCCCAGGCAGCCTCCCATCCAAGCAGTTTACAGGACTAGATTTGCTTAGCATCAGCAGCACAGCAGTAGAACCACATGCCTTCTGACCATTCCTTTTTCAATAAATGATTCAGGACCATACTAGATGTTATGTGGAAGATCCATGATTGGATTGTCAAACATCTTTTTTCCCCTTCGGTTGAAAGTAGCCACAGGGGCCTCCAGTTTGGATTAGGGCTACAGCACTGGGGGTGGGGGAGGGTTAACCATTCTCCCACAACAGCCTTACCCAACCTCCAGAAGTTTTTGGAATTCAATTCCCATCAGCCCCACCCAGCATGGCAGATGGGTGTTGTAGTCCAAAACATCTGGAGGGCACTAGGTATGGGAAGGCTGCCCCACAGCATGCTTGTAATGGGAATACCCTTCAATCGAAGTTGCTGTTAGCCCACACGGGGAGACGGCAGGTACCCAGCAAGGATGCACAGAGGTTTTCCTGCATGATCAGGAGGAGGAAGCACATATGTATGGGAAAGTTAATATCAAGACAGTAAGGAACAAAAGTAAAATGAGACAAGAATCCTGGTCTTAAGGCACTATTGGCCTGTAATTTGCCTGACAAAATGAATTTTTTAGAATAATGAACAGCTCATATAATAAAATAACTATTCCACAAATAATGTGTTATCCTGTGGGACCAAGGGGGTTATTTTACAGCAGCTCATTAAATAACAGTAAACAAAAGGCTTTTTTTACTCCTTGGATTATGAACATACAGTGCCCTGGGGGGGATGAGGTGGAGGTACAGGGCACCTGCCCACCTGCAGTGCAGAGCCAGCAACCCAGAAGATGTGCATATGAACACATCAGGATAGACACTTAAGATGCAATCCTATGCATGTTTAGACAGAATAAAGTCCTACAATTCCCAGCACTGCCCAGCCAGCATGGCTAGCTGGGCAATGCTTGGAGTTGTAAGACTTTTTTTCTGTTTAAACATGCATGGGATTGTGCCCTTAACTGATGGTACTTGGAAATGCATCCCCACCTGTCTTTTCTCTTTCTTTCTTTCTTTCTTTCTTTCTTTCTTTCTTTCTTTCTTTCTACAAAAACACAATGTAATAAAGCACAAAGGGTGTTTTGGCTGTTTTTTAATCCCGTCAATCTCCATGTGTATTCTAGACGCTTCAGCAAAGATTGGCATGTATCCAGCTTGAGGGACCTACGTATGCCAAAGAACAGATAGACAGAATGGATAAGGAGTAGTTGTGACAAATGTTTAAAAATGCTATTTCAATCAGCTAGGGAAAAGCGAAGCCCTTTTAAAATAGTTTTTAGAAGAATTTCAGCAAAGAGTGTTTTAACCATGTTCAGGACTGCCAGGCATTCTGAATTTCTCTGTCTGATATAAAACATCTGGTTGTCTCTGAGGAAGTGTAGCAGAGAAGTGTAGCTGACATGCTTTATTATGATAGGATGGGCCAGTTGTAAATTAAAACAAAGACAAAAACACCCACATTTATTAAATCACCATTTGCAAGGGAAGATGCTTCTCCTTGTTGTTTATCGATTCGCCTTTCCACGCTCAGTTCTCTGTTAAACGTCCTTCCCCAGGAGAGCCTTGCTTAAGCGAGATCTCCAGCTGCAAAGTGGTGTTCCTCTACTGAAGCCAGTGGAGCGCAATTGATTTATGTCAAAGAGCAGTCTGGCTGGTTTGCTGCCAAAGATAGCTACATTGACTGAAAAGATGTGTCTATACCAGCAGTTGGTGTCTCCCCCATTTCTGCTTTGCTAGGAGGAGCAGCAGAAAGAGTTTCTCTTGGAGCAAGGATGATGGGATATTGAGGAACTTCATACTGACAGCATTAATGCAGCCATGCAGACTGCATGCCACACTGCCTGTCCCCATGCATGCAGCGCATTCAGCCAGGCATTTCCGTAGACTGAAGGTAGATATTAAGGAAATCATGGCCATTGGATTCATCTCTGAAGTACAGATCCAACGTACAGATCCAAAACGTTTGGTGCCAAGGCCAGTGTCAAGCGTAGGCTTGGTCAGGCACCTGCCAAGCGCCTACACCCAAGTAGAGGCCCTCTGACAAGAACCCCCTGGAGTTGCTTCTCCTCTTCACCACCACCATTTACTTGTTGACCTGCCTCTCACTCTGGCCCAGACAATGGTGGCGGTGAGAAGGGGGAGAAGTAGATGCCACTGCCTGCTTGCCCACCGGCTCTCTGCCTGTCAAGCAAGCAAGTGGTGGCAATGGTGAGAAAGACGGGAAGGAGCAATAGCTGCTGGTGACAATAGCAGTGAGAAGGCGAACTAATGGAGAGGGAGGGATCCCAGTGAGGATGCTTTGCCCAAGGGCCTTCAAAAACCTGGAACCAGCATGGTTTGGTACAATCCAGCTGTGCTCTCAGAGGACTTACAATTACATCTTCCCTCTCACCATTCCTGGGACTCTTTGGGCCTACTTAACACAGTTCAAAGCACAAGCCACTTAAGCCAATGTCTGGCTGTTAAGCCTGCAGAATCCTGTTGAAAACAGTGAGACTACATGCCTGCAACCCCAGGCTTACTTGCTTGGAAATAAGCCTGGGAAAACAACAGGATCTAGAGCTTTTCTACATGAGGTTTTTAACCCACTACTTTACTGAGGCTTCTGCTTCTAGGTTCTTTGTGGGATTAAGATCATATCTTTTTCACGTTTTTCTGGTCCCCCCCCCTTTCTCTGCCTTTCTATATGTTCCATTACACAACTGCTAGGTAGCGCTGTGGTATAGAGGAATTGCGCAACTACACCAGGGGTTCATCCTGCCATTTTCAGATAATACCAGACTTTCCTCAATCAAAAAAAAAAAAAAAAGCTATGGAAATGGCAAAGAACGGGAGAAGCCCTGGAGGATGACAATGTCATGTAAAGCACCAGCAAACTACTGTGAGTTAGGAATCAGGAGTGCACAATAAATGCCTCATGTAGAAAGGTACCTAAATCCATATAAACCTGATTGGGGTAGGGCTGTTAGTTGCATTCAGTACAAGAATGCTACTGCAGTGGCTTTCACACTATAACATTAAGACAAGGGTAGGGAACCTCTGGCCCACAAGCCTTGGCCTCCCCCTGTGGGCCCCTCCCCCTTCCCTCCATAAGCCCCTTCCCCTGTCTTGGAGGCTACCGGGAGCTTGGAGAGGAGGCAGGGAGAGGAATCCTTTGGTTATCTCCAATTTGTGAGGAGAGCTATTAAGGGGATTCCTCTGCATGCCACTTCCCCTCCAAATGGGAGGGCGAGCAGCGCAAAGGGGAATCCCCTTGTGATCTTTGATCATAGATTGGAAGGAGTGGTGGCTGTCCACTCGACTGGGACTTGCAGGAATTCCTGCACGTGCTGGGCTGGCTGAGTGTGCTTTGCTCCAGCTTCTCATTCCCCACGTGGGGAACGAGGTACAGAAGCAAAGTTGGCTGCACAACACCCAGTGCTTGCAGGAGCTCCTGCAAGCGCCAGCCAAGTGCATTTTCCTTCCCCTTCCCCTTGTGCAGAAGCTGAAGGATGTACGAAGGCAGGCTGGGCACTCTGCCGGCGCTTGCAGGAGCCAAGTCCCTTTGCGTGCCCACACACTCCTGCTTTAAGCCCTATAAATGGTGATATGCACATGTAACGACATCAGCGCAGTGCAGAATCTGGAATCAGGTTTAGAATAGTCCCACCTCTTTAAATGTGGTGCTGCACCACTCATAGATAAAATGAGGTGGTTGTGGTGGGAGGTGCATGTGGGAACCTTTGGGTACATAAGGAGCAGAAGGTACATGTGGGTGCTGAACTCTCCTCCTGCTTGTGGCTTGCAACCCCACAGTCAGTCCTTCCGTGTCAGAAGTGGCTCCAGCCGGGGGAAATGAGGCTGCAGGGAGGTCAAGGATATGGACAGAGAGGGGTTAGCACCTTCATCGTGCACTGACTGCTTGTGCTTGAAATCAGCCTTCGGTCGCCTGCTTTATACATCATTGAAGCTGAGCTGCATTTAAAGAGATGGGTTAGCTGCCATCACATCTCGCTTGGCCCTTAGGCAGTGGAGGCTGGCAGCCCCAATGTCGGTGGGGCGGTGAAACCACTCCTGATTTCAATCAGAACCAGTCAGAACTCTAAAGGAGCCATTCAAGGTGCGTCACACTTTGGATAGCTCCTTTGAAGTTCTGACTTAAACCCAGAGTGGATTCACCGCCCCACTGAAATTGGAGCTACCAGCCTCCACTGCCCTTCGGATGACTATAAGCCACCTTCCCTAGCCAGGTGCCCTCCAGATGTGTTGGGCTACAATTCCCATAAGCCCCCAGCCAGCCTTGGAGAATGCTGGGTTGGGGAAGGCTGCTATAAGCAACTATTTTAAGTGATACAGTATAGCCAGCTCATGATGGGCTTCCCACTTGCTTCTGGGACCTCCTGCTACCAGGCAAATAAGAGCTTTAAAAACTCTGCTGGCAAACAGAGGAGATTGTGCGATTCTAGAAGGAGTTTCCAAAGTCTTGTTTCCTACAAGGGATTAGTGTATTCCAGTGCTGCAAAAAATGATATGGCTATACTAGTAGGGAGCCTACGCACATTTCCTTTTTCTTCCTGAAAGTGAGCAACAGCAGCCCCACACATGTGTTAAGGACCCTCATCCAAATGGTAATATGATTATGCAACTAATACTATTTGAGAATAGCACTTGCTTTTGCTGCACAGATGATGTATTTGGAGAATTTCGTATGACATATTAGAAAAAGAATTCTCTCCAAGAAGGATTTCTCTTTCTGAAGCACTTTCCTTTTCCTTGGTGGTTCCCTTAGCCAAGCATTATGTCTCTAAGGCTCACACTACATGTTACACAGGGAGCCACTCCTCCCCCGACCCCATTTTTTTTTCTTTTAAAGCCAAAATGCATTTGGATAGTCTGTGAGTTGGGGAGGAAAGAAGGGAAGACAGTATGAGTCTGCTTAGCCCTTTCTCTCTAGTCATTTTTCAGCTCAAAACCACTCTTCCTATGCTGCTTTCTTACCTGTAAAGGTGGTGGTGTGGGGCGGGGGAGAGATAATGGGAAAAAGCAGCTTGGCAGCAGTGGCATGATTTTGAGCTGGAAAACAGCAGAAGAGAAAAGGATTAAGAAGAAAACTCTCCCATTGCCTCATTCTTCTACTCAAACTCAGCCTGTACAAGACTACATCAGGTTGGGAGCTAGCACAGTGAAGTTGTTAGCATGTTGGGCTAGGAGTAGAGGAAGATCCAGGACAAATTCATGAGCAACACTCACTGGCTGACCTTGGGCCAGTTGTTATCTCTCTGCCTAGCCTAGTTCACAGGATTGCTTGTTGTGATGATAAAAGGAAGGTGTGTGAGGGAGACATTTGTATGCTGCCCTAAGCACCTTAGGAACATAGGAAGCTGCCTTATACTGAGCCAGACCATTGGTCCATCTAGGGGAGGAGAGAAATTTAAATGACAACAACAAGAAAAACAACAACAGTAGTAACAGGAAAGACTCACAGAGCTTTGTGTAATGTGTAGTTTGAGACTCAGGCAAACAAAACACCAAAGACATTAAGGGAGCAATCCTATGGCCACTAGACACTGTCTAGAGGGCCATAGGATATGCTCTTTTCCAGGAACTGACCTCGGAAATCTGACCTCCCCCCTCATCCGCGCTGCCTCAGAGGCAGTGCGGAGAAGCCCTGTCCTCCGCGCTTGGAAGACGAGCACGGAGCAACTGCAAAGGGGCAGGGCTGGGGGCGTTCCGAGGCGGGGAGAGCAGAGCTGCTCGTACGACACATACAATGTATTGTACGGCAACTTCCTCTCCCAGCCGGCCCCCCCCCGCCGCTACACAGCCAAAAACAGCTGTCTAGCGAAAAAGAGCAAGGCAGGAGAGGTGGAGAGAGAACGATCCCCCCCGTGCCTTTCCTGCCTTGCTTTGGATAGGCGGTCGCCTCCGAGTTCAGAGGCGGCTGCCTATCTAGTTAGGATTGTGCCCTAAATGATTGTCAAAGACACTTCAGTGATTGAGGAATATACAAATTGAGATTACTTGGATTCCTGAAATTGTTGTTAGTGCTTTAGAATTAATATTTGATGGAGAACAAGAAACATCCATTTTTTAAATAATCTTCCATCAAATCTGGCATCTGCTGTTCAATTAAAAGGGTATTCATCTGTTTAGATATTGCTGATAAATTCAACTTTTTGAAGAAAAAACAAACAACAATGCTTTAGGTCTCACTTTACAGAGGACAGTCCTCTATTTTGGAGAAATGGCAGAGAATGGTCCTCTATTTGAAGTGTCCTCTGTTTGATGGGCTGTCCAGTCCAAGTCTGGTTTAAAGTCAAAGAATCAAAGCAGGAGCCTGGAAGTTGCCAGCAGACTGAGCAGACACACAGGTCACCTAGGGCCAATCTTCATGCGCAATTTAGTGCAGAGGGGAAGCAGTTTGAGGCGGTTTGCGACACATGACATCATCACCAATCCACAGCAATGCCTCTGCTTCCCTCTATAAACTCTACCTTTTCACGGAGTAGTTTTACTGCGTTTTGTTTAAAAAAATGCGGCTCCCAAGCCGTTTAGCTGCAGTGTGCCTCATTCCTCCTCATTAAATCTGGCCTGATGGGCATCCCAGGGGTGTGTTTTTCAACTGGTTGTGACCTCGGTCAACGGGTGGTGAACTCCCTTTTCCCACTATTGTTTTGATCTGCCACCATTTCACTGTAGCGTGTGGAGGAGACAGGTCTGGTTCCTTTCCCCACAGTAGTTATTTGCCCTACAAGTGTTTCTGCCTCTCAATAGTGCTCTCTGGCTTTGAAATAAGAATCCCTTTACTCTCCCCTCCCCCCGCCCAATATGTCGCTATATCGCACTGCCGGCAGCTCACTTTGGAGGCTTCATTCTCTGCACCTTCCTCAAACTATTCCCCCCACCAGCAGTGGTTGATCCTTTCTTTTACCCTGAAATCCCCCGAAATCCCAGAAAAACGCTAAATTGCTCCATCACCATTGCAACGTGTTGCGATGTCAAAATTGCTCTACTATAGCTTCTTGTTACTGGGAACTTGCTGGCTGTATTCCCCCTTTCCTTTTGCTCCTTTGTGGGCTGTGGTGTGTCCTTTCCTTTGGGGATCAAGGCCAGTGCAGCTTTCTCCTGCAGCTCTCTTCTCTGCTGTTCCCTCCTATTCTGCAATCTTTCCCAGCTTAATCCTCTCAAATCTTCTGAAAGCGCTGAACTGGTAAATCACCCTTGCGCCATAGCGCGATGTTTAAATCACACTACTTCGGGGTCTCATTACAGTGTGCTTTGGGGGATCAGGGCTGCTGGTCCTTTCTCTATCCCACCACCTTTCACTTCAGGGGCTTAAGAAGGCAGAGAACCAAAGGTGGAGAAAAATACTTAAGCACAACTGTACAAAATACTACTAGTGAACCCCTAAAGACAACCAAATTCACAGTTCCAATTTTATGCCTAGGGAATAGCTCTAAATCGCTATACTGATATAGCAATTTAGAGATATACTGTATTGGCAATATCGTGGCATGGCTCTATCTAGCTGTGGAACTCTTGTTTCTGTGCAGAAAGAAGGCAGACAAGTAGATCGCTTATGGTGACACACTTACACTGGGTGGGAATGTAGGAATTTGGGTGTCAAAATGCTCTGCTGCTTTTTCTGGATGTACCCAGGGAGTGGGGGGGGGGCAGGTAACATGCCTCTCACAGGTGGTTGATGACATCATTTCAACTGGCTGGACTCTGCCCAACTGATCCCAAAGTAAGGAGGATAAAAGTAGTTTGTTTGGGAGGTGTATAGTCCACTTTTTCTTCCTTCATGTGCCCCTGATGGAGCTAAGCCGATTTCAGGAAAAAGAAGATAGATGCTGAAAACGCATCTCAATGCACTGCTGTGAAGACTGGCCTCTAGTCAGACTTCTCCACTATGATGAGATGTATTATATTATTTCTATTTAAACAAATTATTTTTTCTAAATGTGTACCTATACATATATATTTCCATATGAAAATGTTATGCAAATTGGTACCCTCTTTTGGTGATGCATTTCCTCTTTTTTGTTTGTACGTAACTGACCACTAAGCTTTACATTTTATCATCTCCATAAGGCCAAAATAGGAGAAAAATAGGGACAGAGATTTATTAGGGATAGGGAACAGAAAATAGGAACTGGCCCTGATGAACAGAGACAACTGGAGTATATGCCACAAGGTTCTGAAACTGGAGGGACTTGCAAAAGCATTTGGTGATCTATAGCATGGGGTGTCTACTGTTCAAATGATTCAGTGCTGCATCATCCGAGTCTCCACTTGGAACAGGTTGAACTACTTTTTGTATATGTCCAAGCCCCTGTATATGTCCAAGCCCTTGGGCATGCTGCTTGATTTGTTGATCTTTCATTTTTCTTTTCTATCAATCACAATGTCAGAGGAGGTTTTAGAAAGAATCTGTCATTGCTTGGTTTCAATTATGCAATTTTAAGTTAGGGCTTTCTGTGTATTTTTTTTCCTTAAAAAAGAAGATAATTGTAGGCAGTCCAGACTTACCTCAAATATGTTTTTGTTTTAAACAAATTCCATGCTGGTCACTCTCATGAACTTCAATTAAAGATTAATAGCTTTGACCAGAAATCTTTCGCTTTGCTTTGAAACAGTATTCTTTACAATCTTTGAAAATGTAATTACTTTGAAACAGTAATCTCTTCAAAGGGCAAAGGTTGACAAAACAGAGCATGCGCAAATCATTACCCTTCTGGAGCCCATGCCATAGCCCACAACTATGTGAATTTGCAAAAGGCAGCTAAACAATTCATTATGGCAACTTCCTCTTCGTCTGCTGCTTGCAATGATTCCCTTTCCCTCCCTCCCTTTCTCTCTCTTTTGTAAATAAGAACAAAAGCCATGTACCAGTTGCATTTTTTTTCCATTCACATATCAATAGCATGTGTAAGGGATTAGGGACAAAACCCAAAAACATTTCAGAGAACAAAACAGATGACATTAATGGAAGCACTGCTGAGCTCAGCATCCTAACTCCCACTTAGTTCTCTGCCACTATCCTCCAGTCATGAAGGATATCCTATGGAGGCCTAGTGATGGATATTATCCAGGATAGCTAAAAATACCTTCATGGTCAGAGGAAGTATTCCTCTGAATAACAGATGCTGGGGACTAACAATGGGAGAAGAATATTACAGACCCTACTTGTAAACATCCTGGAGCGATGAGGATAACGTCACGTATCGTTTCACCTTTAGCTTTCTATGTAGAGCAGTCTTCCCCAACCTGGTGCCCTCCAGATGTTTTGAATGACATCTCCCATCAGCCTTGACCATTGCCCATGCTGGCTAGGGCTGATGGAAGCTGTGGTCAGAAACATCTGGAGGGCACCAGTATGGGGAAGGCTAGCATAGAGGGTGTGGGCACTCCTTTGTCCATTTCAATCTGTGAAACATATAGAATACAACACCATATAACTTACTGCCCTGCTACTAAGTGCAGTGAGCAGGCAAACTGTGAGGAACAAACTTTGGAGAGGCAAATGATGGCTCTTTAAACATGGAACCCCAAACATGTTTCCTCAGAAGTAAATCCCACTGATTTACATGTGACTTACTTCCACGTAAATGTGCATAGGATTGTGACCTTACAATTCTTTCCAAAGGAGATGCTTTTAGGCAATTAGTATGAATTCAAATATCTCATTCAAAGAATAGTGTTCAAAGGTTAAAAGGAGGCAAACTCTAAAACTTTGTCTATGAGTCATTTAAGAAATTTGGTTAATTAAAAATATACATATGTACGTGTATATCAAAAAGTATGTCTTTACAAAAGTTCCTTGTGGCATTAAAAACTAGGAAAACTACAAAAGCGAGAAGCACATTTTTGCTACCCTTACTCCAAAGAAGTATCTAGAAAAGGATATCCTTTATCATTCTGGCCAAAGCCATGTGTTTTCTCTACTGTTCAGTCTCTGAGAGTTAAAAGAAATAATGGTCTATCCAGGAGGTCATGATAAGTAACAGGTTTGGACAAAGCACAAAAAAACCACACCCTCAGCTTTTGCTATTCATGGAGCAGAGAAACATTGTCCTAATCCTTTGGGCTGTTAAAGACCTTGGCAAGCCCTGCTTTATATATGTATGGCATGGATATGTGAAAAGAAGCATATGCTATCTTTCTTACATTTTTTGCTTTATTGGACTCCATGCCGTCTTTGATCTACAGAGCTATATCACTCCTCCTACTCCTTCCCTGTCCTTTCTACAGAGTTTGTATTTAAGGATAACAGTTTCCTGTTGATTCCCTCTATTCCACCGTTTTCTTTTATATCTATGTTCTCATTTACAACCAAACACTACAGCTTTCCCCATCTTGGCTTGGAAGCTTCTAGCATTAGCATATAAATCCAACAGTCAAAGGTCCAAATTCTACCAACATTTTAAAAAAGGATTAATTTGATCTGGATGTTCAGGACTTGTGGCTACAGTACTGTTTTGGGTTTTTTTTTTCATACAGTGAAGTGTATGTCATATCCACATAAATGCTCAAGGGGGTGGGGAGGGGGAATTACCTTCTGGTGAGGAAAGGTAGATTGAACCATTGCTGTTTCAAAGCTGTGTGTTCCCTTCAGCTGAGTTTTTTCCCATAACGCTTTCAGTGCTTGCACAGAATTCTTTTGCATGGATAAAGGTTCTGGGAACAAGCTCTGTGGACAATATTGAAAAAAGAAAGCTTCATGTACAGTGTTTTTCATTTGGACAATTAATACACAATATCAGGTTATACACAGTATCAGGTAAAAACCCCGTGCAGCTAGAAAATATCTATGGATGTAATTGGTTTGAACATCACAGAAAAGTAATTAATACAAACAAGTGATTGAAACAGAGGGAGGAAGTTTTTGAGGCATTGACCTGATGACCAATCCACGATTTGGCCCTGATTTCTAAACTGGGCTTTTCTTGTTTTTAAATGATACTCATTTACTTTTGTTTCTTTTTGTCAGCAGCTGGAAGGAAGCAATACCTGAGACACTCAGGGCAGTAAATGTATAAAAACAGAGCAACATCAACTGGGGACAATGAGGAAGGACAGGAATTGGGTGGCATGCAAGAATATAGCCATTCGCTCCCAAGCTATGTGTCCTCAGGTGAGTCTGGAACTGCTTTCCCAGCAATGGTGGCATAGATTTTGAATCTTTTTTCTTGTAATTATTAGGACTAATAATTCATTATTTTTTTAAAAAAAAAAATTAACAAGCATTTGGTAGGAACAAATATGCATGGGGTGGGATGGGTGGCTTACATTCCAGCTGAACTAAAAAATATTTTTTAAAAATGACTTTCAAGACCATTTTCAGAGATTAAGGGTAAAAGTGATTCGATTCGAATCACAAATGCTGGGGCTTTCGTTATTCTGATGTCCATTTTTGAACACTAGCACAAGATCATGTGAATCATATTGTAATCAAGGCCATGCAAGTGCTTCTATAGCCTGTATTTTAAAAAGATTGTGTCAAATCCTTTTTGCTCTTGGAATGATGACCCACAAGCTCACCCTAAGGTTTGAAAAGTACCAGTACAACTAACTCTTCACCATATAAACAGATTGGTTCAGTAGTTTCAGCTATAAGATCTATATATCTATATTGCAAACACACACAGCCCAAATGAATTGGGCCTGGAGTTAGATAACAGTTTTTAGACAGCTGGAAGTGCTTTAACAAAAGCATTGTTCTCATGGTATACACACGTATTTTGTCCTGATTGGTTTTGCAAGGTTTTGAGACCTTGCAGAAAAAAGAAAAAAAGGGGGCAAAACTGTTCTGATAAGAGGAACAAGAGAACTGGATATATACAACATGGCTAAAATCCCCTCTATCAAAGCAACTTGTTTTCTGAAAAAATATAAATTTGTCTCCAGCTGAAGTTTTATGCTCAGTGTTGATAAGACAGGAAAGAACAGAAATATGAATTCCCCTGATTTACATTCAGTTGTATGTTTTCAAACTGAATTGTACATTAAGTACAGGAAAACATCAGCTATCAATTAGCATCTTGTATACATCTTGATCTTATGCCCAGTTGTCAACACAAATTTCTTTACATTTTTTCATTCCAAACTATAGAAAAATTCCAACACGCAACTCAGCTGATAGCCAAAACAATAAACAGTAATACTAATAATGTTCATATCATCATTCCAGAGCATGTGCCACCTATTAATGGTCCCACATCTCAAGGAAGGCAGAAGGTAAAGAAAAGTTAAGATCTTTTATGGGGATAATTTACTGGGAAAGAGGGTGCTGATCAGGAAGGAAAGTCTGACGTTATTGGCCCAAACAACATGATTATGATATTCACATACACCCAGAAGCATGGGATTCCACCACATGAAAGTGGCTGCCACACCACTGACTGTATTTGGAAAGAGGATCTGGAGCTGTTATCAGAACTGATGCAAGTTCCTGGAGGGTATATTTATTTTATTTTTTAGCCAAATAATTTCCATTTCAAATGCTGCTCCAGCAATTCACTCCATCAATTACAGTTCTGTACCACCCAAAAGCCAAAGCTCATTGGGCGGTTTATGAAGATTAAAGCCTAAAACACAATCTAATTACATAATAAAATCATTTACATACAAAAATATAAAACAGTTTTATACAATCAATAATAACAAATCCCAAGACCTGTTAAAAACCTTATCATAGGCTGTCAAATGCCTGGGAGTACAGTAAAGTCTTAACCTGGCACCGAAAAGATGACAATATTGGCACCAGGTGGACCTCACTGGGGAGAGCATTCCATAACCAGGGGGCCACCGCTCAGAAGGTCCTCTCCCTTGTTGCCATCCTCTGAACCTCCCTCGGAGGAGGCGCTTGGAGAAGGGCAACAGATGATAATAGTTTATGGGTAGATTCATACCTGGAGATGGTTTCCATCAAATATTATGGTCCCAAGCCATATAAGGCTTTGTAGGTCAAAACCAGCACCTTCAGTTTGGCTCAGAAATGTACAGCCAGCCAGTGCAAGTGGGCCAGAATTGACGTTACATGTTCAGACCTTTTGGTCCCTGCTATCAATACGGTTGCTGCATTTTGCACAAACTGCAGCTTCCAAACTATCTTCAAAGGCAGCCCCACATAGCGCACATTGCAGTAATCTAACTTGGAGGTTTCTAGAGCATAGACTACTGAAGCCAAGTCCAGATAGGGGCCAACTTCGGCCACCAACCCAGACCAGTAGAAGGAACTTTGCGCCTTCTAATGTAACACCTAACTGTTCTTAAATTCTTTGTGTTTTGGAGATTTGGAAGACAAGCAATTTAAAGAGAATTTGCATTGTGTTTGCATGTGCACAGCATTTTAAGGAAGAAAGAAAAACAGAAAGGTATCTGAATTTCCAAGCCTAAGCTGTTTGAGGATTTCAGTTTGGCAACAGATGTATAAATACATCCATTCATTGATGCTGAGAAAGCAAGGCTGGTCCTACCAAGGAGCAGTGTGAAATGACCTGCTTCTCATGACACCATGAGTGTGGGTGGTTACATGAAGAGAGGAATTGGTGTCTCAATGGTTCAGTAAGATTTTTTAAAGTGTTGGCCCTAGAAGGGGATGGGTGTCATTTGGGCTCTGCTTCAGACATCAAAATGTATTGAGCTGGCACTGAGGGAAGGGTAAACTATATAGAATCCCAACTGAGTAAAACCACAAAACTGTACCTATGCTGATTATGAAGTAGAGAGTGGGAGAGGGGAGAAGTGACATGGGTGATGATGAACTTTCTGTCTTCTCTCAAATTTTCTGATTTTCCTCCACCTTGCTACATGGTTACTGAGTACCCACCGTGCAACTGGACTAAGCACTTCTAGATGGATGGATATGGAAGGATAATTGCAATGCGTTATATGTGGAGCTATCTTTGAAGACAGTCCAGAAACTTATGTTAGTGCAGAATACAGCAGTGAGGCTGCTTACTGGGACTGGCCATTTTGAACATACTACTTAAGAGCTGCATCAATTGCACTGGTTGCCAGTAAGTTTCTGGGCCCGATTCAAAGTGTTGGTGCTCATGTTTAACATCCTAAATGGCTTAGGACCAGTCTATCTGAAGGAGCACCTTCCCCCATATGTTCCTGCCTAACGCTTAGAATCATTTTTGGAGGTGCACAGTGGTGAGACGGTCAGCTAAGGAGGTCAAGAGCCTTCTTTGTAGTATCCTCTTGTCTGTGGAATGCCTTTCAAAGTGAGATCCACCTGATGTCTTCATTGTGCATATTTAGATGCCAGGCTATGACCTTCCTCTTCTCAGAGACATTTTGTCTTTAATTTGTTGTCCTTATTATCAGTTTTACTGTTGGTTCTTTGATATTTTTTAAATGTTTTTAGGGTGTTTTTTTTTTTTTACATTTTCATCAGCTGTATTATTGTGTTGGTTGTTCTTTTACTGCTTGGGTTTTTTCTGATTGTAAACTGATCTGAAGGCATTTGTCAGTCGGGCGGTATAGAAATCTAATAAAGGCATAAAGTATTTTCAGCATTTCCCAAGGAAGAAAAAATGTGGGAGTTGGCGATCATATTGATCAGGGATGCTACAATGGTGCCCCAACCCAGGCTGATGATCCGGCAGAAGAATGCCCTCATGATTCACTAGGACAAAGGACAACTGTTGGCATCTCTGCCAATACACCAGTTCTCTGGTTGCCTCGGCAATAGAGCCAGAGCGAAGGCTTGCCAAGGAGAGCAAGGTGTCAGCGAAGTGTGTCTCCACTACCACAGTGACAGAGATACTTCGTTTATGCCAGGAAGCCTGGATGTGTTGTAGGGTGTGGTCAGCTGACAGGGCTCCTGTGAAGCTTGTAGCCAGATGTTCATCAGCCAGTCAGGCACCAGCCAAGGAAGATTAGCCCCAGAGCACTCTGCTGGCACAGAGTGAGTGAGCGAGCGAGCGAGCGAAAGAGAGAGCTGCAGGCAGAAAAGAGATCAGGGAAAAAGTAGCAGGGCAAAGGATGCTTTAATCTCCTCCCCAATCATGTCTGGGGCCCAAGCTAAGGTAGCAGTAGCACAGACATCTGTGGTGACCCCCTTCCCTCCCCTCTAAAATTGATTCCAGTGACTGACAATATGTATAAATCCTGAATTTGAAGCCATGGAATGACTGAAAACTATAGGGTGATACTGATATGCATGGTAATTAAAACAATAAAAATAAAATCACAAGAGTAATTTTATTACAAGCGTAATTCAAGTAAATTGCAAGAGTAATTCAAGTAAATTGCAAAATAGAGACTAATGTAACACTGGGAATGTAGTGGAATTATTAATCTAGTATAATAAAAAACATTTACCATCTCTTCCATTGATTTTAACTTGACATTTTATTCCTGCCTTCCTGATATCATCAGTATTTAACTATGTTGTCAGATTATTTCTCCCAAAGTCAGATTTAGATTTTATTCTTTAATGCACTTTTTGAATGCATTTACTTTCATTCCTCAGCTTTGAATTTGCTCCTTGCATTTTTCAAATCAGCTTTCTTTCAACATTCTCTCTCCATTATACAACTTCTTTTAATATTATCTCTTTCCTTTGTTTGGTTCAATAAACTCTCACTCTGCTAATCCCATTCTATTCAGGTTCATTCAGTTCCTTTAGGTCAGGGGCTGCTGGAACCTGTGTGGCTGCCCTGTGTGACGAATCACTGAACTGCAGGTGGCGGACTTCTTAGTAAAGAACTTTCCAGACTGACTCTGCCCGTCCAGGCTGACCTGTGGATTTTCCTGGGTAGGAAGGGGTATCAGGGCTTCCTTTTCCAGCTGAGCTTTGCCCAGGCAACAAGGTCTACCTGTGTTCTGTTGTGTCATGTGCTTCTGGTCTTGCTCTTTGGTCCTGTCTCCTGACGTGTTCTTTGATCCTACCTCCCAGTTTGCCCTCTAATCCTGATTGCTCTTTGGTCCTGACTCCAGGCTGGTTTTCCAATCCTGACTGTTCTTTAGTCCTAGCTTAACATAAGAACATAAGACAAGCCATGCTGGATCAAACCAAAGGTCCATCTAGTCCAGCATTCTGTTCACACAGTGGCCAATGAGCTGTTGACCACGAACTCACAAGCAGGGCATGAGTGCAACAGCACCCTCCCACCCATGTTCCCCAGCAACTAGTGTACATAGGCTCACTTCCTCTGGTACTGGAGGTAGCACATAGCCATCAAGACTAGTAGCCATTGATAGCCTTTTCCTCCAGGAATTTGTCTAACTCCCTTTTAAAGCCATCCAAACTGGTGGCCATCACTACTTCCTACAGTAGCAAATTCCATAGTTGAACTATGTGCTGTGTGAAGAAGTACTTTCTTTTATCTGTCCTGAATCTCCCACCAATCAGCTTCATAGGATGACCCCAGGTTCTAGTATTTTGAGAAAGGGAGAAAAATGTCTCCCTATCCACATTCTCCACACCATGGATAATTTTGTACACCTCTATCATGTCTCCCCCTACCCTCTTTTTTTCCAAGCTAAACAATCCCAGCTGTTGTAACCTTCTCTTATAGGGGAGATGCGCCAGCCCCTTGATCAATTTAGTTGCCCTCTTCTGCACCTTTTCCAGCTCTGCAATATCTTTCTTTAGGTGCGGTGACCAGAACTGTACACAGTATTCCAAGTGTGGTCACACAATAGAGTTGGATAGGGGCAGTATGATGTTGGCAGTGTTATTCTCAATCCCTTTTCTAATTATGCCTAACATGGAGTTTGCCTTTTTTATAGTGGCTGCACAGTGGGTTGACATCTTCATTGAGCTGCCCACCACACCCCCAAGATCTCTTTCTTGGTCAGTCACTACTAGCTCAGATCCCATTTGGCTATTCTTGAAGTTGGGATTTTTTGCCCCAACGTATATCACTTTACACTTGCTTACATTGAACCACATTTCCCATTAAGATGCCCATGCTCCCATTTTGGAGAGATCCTTTTGGAGCTCTTCACAATCCCTTTTTGTTTTAACCACCCTAAATAATTTCGTGTCATCCACAAACTTGGCCACTTCACTTCTCACTCTTAATTCCAGATAATTTATGAACAGGTTGAAAAGCCTTGGTCCCAATACAGATCCCTGTGGGACCCCACTATTTACTTCCCTCCATTGGGAGAATTGGCCATTTATTCCTACTCTCTGCTTTCTGTTCTTTAACCAGTTACTGATGCATAAAAGGACCTCTTCTGTTATTCCATGACTGCTAAGTTTGCTCAGGAGTCTTTGGTGAGGGACTTTGTCAAAAGCCTTTTGGAAGTCCAAGTAAACAATGTCTACCGGATCACCCCTGTCTACATGTTTACTGACATTCTCAAAGAACTCTAAAAGGTTAGTGAGACAGGACTTACCTTTGCAGAAGCCGTGTTGATTCTTTTTCAGCAGGGCTTGTCCTTCTATATGCTTACTAATTTTTATCTTTAATAATGCCTTCAACCAATTTACCCAGAACAGAAGTTACACTAACCGGCCTGTAATTTCCTGGATCCCCCCGGATCCCTTTTTGAAAATTGGTGTTACATTGGCCATCTTCCAGTCCTCTGGTATAGAGAGTGATCTTAGGGACATGTTGCATATTTTGGTTAGAAGATCAGCAATTTCATATGTGAGTTCTTTGAGAACTCTAGGATGGATACCATCTGGGCCCGGTTATTTCTTTGCTTTCAATTTATCAATAAGGTTGAGAACTTAGAATCATAGAATAGTAGGGTTGGAAGGGGCCTACAAGGCCATCGAGTCCAACTCCCTGCTCAACTTCATCCTTTGTCACTAGGGATGGACGAAAGTCACTTACCTGATACTGAAGCTTGCTTCGCGGTGGGGGGGAGGCGCTCTGTCCCTCCCCCCAAAATTCTGGGCGGGGGGGAGGCGCCCCGTCCCTCCCTGCTGAAATTCTGGATGGGGGGGAGGCGCCCTATCCCTCCCCGCCGAAATTCCGGCCGGTGGGGAGCACCCCATCTCTCCGGCCGCGAAACCTCTTCTCCTGCCGGGACACAAATGGAGGCGGCTGTAGCCGCCGCCGTTTGCGTCCCTGGTCTGCAGTCAGCCGTGATAAGCTACGTAAATGTTTACGTAGCCTATCACGGCTGACTTTGAAAAAAAAAAAGCGCGTACGCAAATGGCGGCACCCATGGGCACCGCCATTTGCGTTCCTTATTTTGGCACGGGTAGTCTATGTAAATATTTACGTAGACTACGGCGAAAATAAGGGCAACGCAAATAGCAAATAGTGTTGCCCTTATTTTCACCGTAGTCTACGTAAATATTTACATAGACTACCCGTGCCAAAATAGAACGCAAATGGCGGCGCCCATGGGCGCCGCCATTTGCGTACGCGCTTTTTTTTTTTTCAAAGTCAGCCGTGATAGGATACGTAAACATTTATATAGCCTATCACGGTGTTTTTTGAAAATCTAGCCATGATAGGCTACGTAAATCTTTACGTAGCCTATCACGTTTGTTGTTGTTGTTGTTTTTTACTTGGAAATGGCGGTGGTGGCAGCCGGTCGGAAAAGACCCGCCACCGCCGAACTGCCGCCGGGAGCCGCCGCTGCCAGGGACATTCGCTCAAGGTAAGTCCCATCCCAGGAGGGTGGCGGACCGTTTCTCCACCAATTTCAGGCGGCTGAATGCGTTGGCATTCGGCCTCCCGGAGATTCGTGGAGAAATTCTCTGACATCCCTATTTGTCACCGCTATTTGCCTCAGTTCCTCAGACTCCCTTCCTGAAAGCATCATTTCAGGCACAGGTATCTGTCCTATATCTTCTGGAGTGAAGATGGATGAAAATATTTCATTGAGCTTCTCTGCAATCTCCTTGTCCTCCTTCAGTACTCCTTTAACTCCATTGTCATCCAATGGTCCAACTTCCTCCCTAGCTGGTTTTCTACTTCTGATATATTTAAAGAATTATTTATTGTTGGCCTTGATGTTGCTAGCAATATGCTCTTCAAAATGCTTTTTTGCCTCTCTTATTGTCTGCTTCCATGGTGCTTGTGCTCCCTTTTGTTTTCCTCACCTGGGCAAGGCCTCCATTTTCTGAAAGAAGCTCTCTTTTCTCTAATAGCTCCCTTAACACTGCTCATTAACCATGCCAGCAACCTCTTGGTGCTACCTTTCCTAACCTGTGGTATACATTTTAGCTGGGCTTCTATTATTGTGGTTTTGAGTAATCTCCAAGCATTTTGAAGGGATTTAATCTTCTTGATCCCCCCTTTTAGCGTCCATTTCACCAATTCCCTCATTTTAGAGAAGTTTCCTCTTTTGAAGTCAAATGTGACTGTGCTGGTCTTCCTGGGCAATTTTCCACTTAAATATATATTAAATCTGATAGCACTGTGATCATTGTTTCCAACTAGCTGAACAACATTTAGATCTTGTACTAAGTCCTGGGCGACACCACTTAGGATTAAATCCAAGGTCGCCTCCCCTCTGGTCAGTTCCATGACCAACTGTTCTGGGGTGCAATAATTTAGGGCATCTAGAAATTTAACCTCTTTCTCATGGCTGGAACATGCATTTATCCAGTCAATGTGGGGGTAATTGACGTCGCCCATTTTTACAACACTTCCTTGTTTGGAGGCCTCCCTGATTTTGTTTTCCATCTCAAGGTCACTCTGAGCATTCTGGTCTGGGGGACGATAGCATGTTCCTAGCACTAAATTAGTTTTGGTATTAGCCCAGTATCACCCACAGAGCTTCTGTGGAAGAGCCTACCCCTTTTAGGTGTTCTAGTCTGCTTGATACTATGCCTTTTTTGACGTACAGGGCAACACCTCCCCCAGTACGCCCTTCCCTGTCCTTCCTATAGAATTTATATCCAGAGATGACCATATCCCACTGGTTCTCTCCACTCCACCAGGTTTCTGTAATGCTCATTATATCCAGGTTTTCCTTTAAACTCAAGCACTCCAACTCTCCCATTTTGGCACGGAGGCTTCTAGCATTTGCATAGAAAAACCTATATATGGTATCCTTCCCCAGATGCCTCTGGCGTGTGCATCTTTTGCTATATGACGTTGGCCCCTTTGATTGGCTATTGTGTGCTCCTGGCCTGTTTCCTCCCCTTCTACATTTGGGCAATCAAAACCATTTTCATCATTGGGATGATGTAACCCGAATCAGATGCTTCCCAGCTCCTGTCAGCTTTCCCCCAGGGTTTAGTTTAAAAGCTGCTCTGCCAACCTTTTTATGTTTAGCACCAGCAGTCTGCTTCCATTTTGGTTCAAGTGGAGCCTGTCCCTCTTGTACAGGCCCAGCTTGTCCCAAAACATTCCCCAGTGCCTAATAAATTTGAACCCCTCCTCCTGGAACCACCTTCTCATCCACACATTGAGACTCCTCAGCTTCGCCTGTCTAGCTGGCCCTGCATGTGGAACAGGTAGCATTTCCGAGAAAGCCACCTTGGTGGTCCTGGATTTCAGCCTCCTACCTAGCATCCTAAATTTGGCTTCCAGGACCTCATGACTACATTTCCCCACATCGTTGGTACCAACATGGACCATGACCACTGACTCCACCCCAGCACTGTCTACTAGGATATCTAGAAGGTATGTGATATCCACACCCTTGGCACCAGGCAGGAAATTCACCATTTTAATGGTCTACACGCCCATCACAAACCCAGCTGTCTATGTGTCTAATAATCAAATCGCCCACAACCATAAGCCCCCCTCCCCCCAGAGGCACATCTTCGGCATGAGAGGATATTTGTTTGTCTTCTGAGGAATGGATCCCTTCTAAGGGATCATTTCCCTCTTCCTCAGAATGACACCCTCCTTCCCCGAGACCTGCATTCTCCATGACAGCAGAGGAGCTGTCACCCTGGGAGTGGGACACAGCTAATAGGTCCCTGAAGGTCAAATCCACCAACCTCTCTTAGCTTCTCCAGGTCAGCAACCTTGGCCTCAAGGGAATGCACTTGTTCCCTGAGAGCCAGGAGCTCATTACACTGAGCATACACCCACAACTTCTGTCCAAGAGGTAGATAGTGATACATGTGGCACTCAGTGCAATACACTGGATAGCCCCCTCCCCAGGCTTGTTCTCTGGTCCTGATTGCTCTTCAGTCCTGACTCCTGGCTTGTTTTCTGGTCCTGATTGCTCTTTGTTTGTGCTATGGTCCTGATTATTCTTTGGTACTGACCCCTGGCTTGTTCTCTGGTACTGCTTTCTGATATGCCCTCCAATCCTGACTGCTCTTCAGTCCTGACTCCTGCTTTTTGGCTCTGGACTTGCTCCTCCAGACTGCTGCCCATGGCCCAGCTGACACTTGCTCTGCATTCACCATATGCTTAACAGTGATATAGTTCCATATGCTTAGAAATGATACCCAACAGGACCAGTGTCAAAGACAGGCATGGCTGCGCAATTGCCAAAGGCCCACACCCCAGCAGAATCCCACTGACAAGAACCCCCTGGAGTTGCTCCTCCTCTTCACCACTGCAACCTGCTTCATAACCTGCCTCTTGCTCCGGCCCAGACAACATGGGTGGTAAGAAGGGGGAGCAGGAGATGCCCCTGCCTACTTGCACACTGGCTCTCTGCCTGTCAAGCAAGAAAGTGGTAGCCATTATGAGAAAGAGGAGAAGAAGCAAAGCAGCTGGTGACAATGGCAACAAGAAGGTAGGCTCACCGAGGGAGGGGGTCCATTGTGGGTATGGTGCCAAAGGGCCCTCAAAAACCTGGAGCCATCACGGATATCAAATGTCTCTCCTACCCTTGGTTCTTATATTCTGCCTAGAATTCCTCTAATTTCTTAGAGACATTTCCTCCCAGATCTTTGCAGAGAGTGCACAAAATTGTCCAAGTAAACATTCAATTTTTAGCATTCTGTAGTACTCAGTATAAGCATGTGGTTTAAATATTTTGCTGAACCATGGCCTTAGTACATAAGAGCAAATGGATTTTTTCTCATGGGTGTTAGCCCAACAAGGGAAGCTAAGTTGTCAGCTGAGGGATGCTCATGGGATTCCTAGCAGTGGTGTTTCTTCAGCGTTGGCCAAATAAAACAGCCATGCTGTGGCCAATGCACAACTGCCAGATAGACCTTTGTGATGGCAGGAGTGTCAACAATAGTGGTAGGTAGGGGAATTTAAGGAGGAAGGGGAGACCCAGGAATAGCTTCTGGGGAAAAAAGAAGCCTACAGTTTTTCCATGCTCTTCATATTCAAGTACCTTATGGCCAGAACGTGGTGTTAACCATGGCAGAACATTTTTAAAAAATATGTAGCTTTGACTTTATGGTGCAAGGACAGTTCCCAGTAAGATAAGACATCTCAGTAATGGTGCAATTTCAGTAGGAAAGGGGCAAACAAATTCCTGTGTGTGCAACCAGGGCTGGCCCTCCCATGACTCAGGATGAGGTGCCTGCATCAGGCGGCAGAGTGAGAGCAGTGGCGAGTTGAACCACTCCCTCCACCCCTGCCAGGAGCGCCTGCTGCCGCTGCCCGGCCACCTCCAACAAATGCACTGAAGAGCCCCACCAGACACTTTTCCTGCTATGGATTTGCTGCAGTGAAAGCACCGTCGGTGGGGCTCTCCGTTTTCCCTGTCACGCACCCCGCTTACTTTTCTTGCCACCGTGTTGGCTCTATGGAGAGCCACGCTGGTGGAAGAAGTGGTTGCAGGCCTCTTCATAGAACCGACGCAGCGAAAAAAGAAAGAAAAGGGGAAAGGGAGGCCCACAGTGGGAGAAGGCAGAGGGAAGGGGCACAATGTGGCCATGGCACATGTTCTTTCATGCCATCAGGAGTTGGTGTGTGCATGTGCATGCATGCACACACACTATAGCCAAGATTTACACTGCAATCCTATACGTGTCTGCTCAGAAGTAAGCTCCACTGAATTCAAAGGGTAAGTGTGTATTTACATTTATCTGGGAGTAACCACCACTGACCCCTTCATGGATCACTGCCTTGTTGTGGCGAAGGGGCTTGCGTAACTCAGTGAAGCCATAAGCTATGCCATGCAGGGCCACCCAAGACGGACAGGTCATGGCAGAGAGTTCTGACAAAATGTGGTCCACTGGAGAAGGAAATGGCAACCAACTCCAGTATTCTTGCCAAGAAAACCCCATGGAACATATCACAAGGCTAAAAGATATGACGCCGGAAGATGAGCCCCTCAGGTCGGAAGGTGTCCAATATACTACTGGGGAAGAGCAGAGGGTATTTCCAAGTAGTGCCAGAAAGAGTGAAGCGGCTGGGCCAAAGCCGAAAGGACACTCAGCTGTGGATGTGTCTGGTGGTAAAAAGAAAATCCGATGCTGTAAAGAACAATATTGTTTAGGAACCTGGAATGTCAGATCAATGAATCAAGGTAAGATGGAGGTGGTCAAACAGGAGATGGCAAGATTGAACATTGACATCTTGGGAATCAGTGAACTCAAATGGACAGGCATGGGCGAATTTAATTCAGGTGACCATCATATCTACTATTGTGGGCAAGAATCCCTTAGAAGAAATGGAGTAGCACTCATAGTCAACAAAAGGGTGGGAAAAGCAGTACTGGGGTACAATCTTAAAAATGATAGAATGATCTCAGTACGAATCCAAGGCAAACCATTCAACATCACAGTAATACAAGTCTATGCCCCAACCACTGATGCCGAAGAAGCTGAGGCTGATCGGTTCTATGAAGACCTAAAACACCTTCTAGAACTAACACCAAAAAAAGATGTCCTCTTCATCATAGGGGATTGGAATGCTAAAGTAGGAAGTCAAGAAATCACTGGGATAACAGGCAGGCATGGCCTTGGTGTACAAAATGAAGCAGGACAAAAGCTAATAAAGTTTTGCCAAGAGAACACGCTGATCATAGCAAACACTCTTTTCCAACAGCACAAAAGATGACTCTACACATGGACATCACCAGATGGTCAATATCGAAATCAGATTGATTATGTACTTTGCAGCCAAAGATGGAGAAGCTTTATACAGTCAGTAAAAACAAGACCTGGAGCTGACTGTAGCTCAGATCATGAGCTTCTTGTTGCAAAATTTCGGCTTAAATTGAAGAATGTAGGGAAAACCACTAAACCATTCAGGTATGACCTAAATCATATCCCTTATGAATATACAGTGGAGGTGAGGAATAGATTTCAGGGATTAGACCTGATAGACAGAGTGCCTGAGGAACTATGGACGGAGGTCCGTAACACTGTTCAGGAGGCAGCAACGAAATCCATCCCAAAGAAAAATGCAAGAAAGCCAAGTGGCTGTCTGATGAGGCTTTACAAGTAGCTCACGAAAGAAGGGAAGCGAAAAGCAAGGGAGAAAGGGGAAGATATATCCAACTGAATGCAGAGTTCCAGAGAATAGCAAGGGAGAGACAAGAAGGCCTTCTTAAATGAACAATGCAAAGAAATCGAGGAAAACAACAGAATGGGAAAGACTAGAGATCTCTTCAAGAAAATTGGAGATCTCAAGGGAACGTTTTGTGCAAAGACGGGCATGATAAAGGACAAAGAAGGCAGGGACCTAACAGAAGCAGATGAGATTAAGAAGAGGTGGCAAGAATACACAGAAGAACTATACAGGAAAGATCTGAATGTCCCTGATAGCCATCATAGTGCGCTCACTGAACTTGAGCCGGACATCCTCGAGAGTGAAGTCAAGTGGGCCTTAGGAAGCATTAGTAACAACAAAGCTAGCTGAGATGACAGTATTCCAGCTGAGCTATTTAAAATCCTAAAAGATGATGCTGTTAAAGTGCTGCATTCAATATGCCAACAAATTTGGAACACTCAACAATGGCCGCAAGACTGGAAAAGGTCAGTTTACATTCCAATTCCAAAGAAGGGCAACGCCAAAGAGTGTTCAAACTACCGCACAATTGCGCTCATTTCACATGCCAGCAAGGTGATGCTCAAAATCCTACAAGCTAGGCTTCAGCAGTATGCGAACCGAGAACTACCGGAAGTACAAGCTGGGTTTCGAAGAGGCAGAGGAACTAGAGATCAAATCGCCAACATTCGCTGCATCATGGAGAAAGCAAGAGAATTCCAGAAAAACATCTATTTCTGCTTCATTGACTACGCTAAAGCCTTTGATTGTGTGGATCACAACAAAATGTGGCAAATTCTTAAAGTGATGGGAGTACCAGACCACCTTACCTGTCTCCTGAGAAACCTGTACGAGGGTCAAGAAGCAACAGTAAGAACCAGACATGGAACAACCGAGTGGTTCAAAATTGGGAAAGGAGTACGACAAGGCTGCATATTGTCACCCTGCTTATTTAACTTATATGCAGAGTACATCATGAGAAATGCCGGGTTGGATGAATCACAGGTCGGAATTAAGATTGCTGGGAGAATTATCAACAACCTCCGTTATGCAGACGATACCACCCTAATGGCAGAAAGCGAAGAGGATCTAAAGAGCCTCTTGTTGAGGGTGAAAGAGGAGAGTGCAAAAGCTGGTTTGAAACTCAACATTAAAAAAATGAAGATCATGGCATCTGGCCCCATCACTTCCTGGCATATAGAAGGGGAAGAAATGGAAGCAGTGACAGATTTTACTTTCTTGGGCTCCAAGATCACCACAGACGGTGACTGTAGCCATGAAATTAAAAGATGCTTGCTCCTTGGGAGGAAAGCTATGGCAAACCTAGACAGCATAGTAAGAAGCAGAGACATCACCTTACCGACCATGGTCCGTCTAATCAAAGCTATGGTTTTCCCAGTAGTAATGTATGGCTGTGAGAGCTGGACTATAAGGAAGGCTGAGCGCCGAAGAATTGATGCTTTCAAACTGTGGTGCTGGAGAAGACTCTTACGAGTGCCCTGGACTGCAAGGAGGTCAAATCAGTCCATCCTAAAGGAAATCAACCCTGACTGCTCATTGGAAGGACAGATACTGAAGCTGAAGCTCCAATATTTTGGCCACCTAATGCGAAGAGAAAACTCTCTGGAAAAGACCCTGATGCTGGGAAAGACTGAAGGCAAAAGGAGAAGGGGACGGCAGAGGATAAGATGGCTAGATAGCATCACCGATGCAATGAATATGAACTTGAGCATGCTCCGGGAGAGAGTGCAGGACAGGAAGGCCTGGCGTGCTCTGGTCCATGGGGTCACGAAGAGTTGGACACGACTGAACAACAACAACAAGCACCACTGAACTCAAGTGGGACTTACCTTTTAGTAGAGATGTAAAGGACCGAGCTGTACATTATAAAAATGCAGTGCATTTTGAGAGTATTTTATCTACTTACATTTTAAAAAATATTTATTTCATGTAATATAGGTGCTCCTGAGGAATAACAACATGTGATCTGCAATGGGGGGGGGGAGCAACTCTACCTCCTTCTTTTCTTAATGGCGCCCTTGCATCTTGATCACTTAATTAGTCTCTGAATTAGGATTTGTATGAACAAAATGAGTTTTGACAGTGCTGAAGTTGGGCTGGATTCCTGGAATAATGTGCAGGTCAGCTCTCTAGTTGCACATACTAACATGTTTCTCCTTGGTGGAAATGAAACAGTGAAATTGAGCTGCATGTTGCTTTTCTTTTGCACTGCTATTCATGGTGTATTTAGACTATTATGTAAGTAGGAGTCAAAATATCAGTGCTGGATTCCTCACACAGTAAAGAAAATCCTCCAAAAACATTAACACTGTTTAGCATAGGCTACATTCTCTATTCTATTGTAGCTTCCATGTGAAGTAAAGCAGTATGTCTTTATCCTTCTCCAATATGTTTGCAAAAACCTGCAAAATATTTTATAGCAATAACCACAATTTTATAAGATGTTGTAAAATCATTAAAAACAACAACCTACAGCAGTACACAGCTAAAGCTAAAGTCATGAGAAATAGCATTGTTATTAGTGGAAAATCACAGTGATCACAATCCTGAAACCAAGTCTAATGCGGACATAATACTGGCTCCCTGAAAATCAGGAGCCAGTCTTAGGAACATAAACCTATGCCCCGCACCCCTGGTGCAAATTCCCCCTCCCATCTCCTATGGGCATCTACTGCGTTTAGAGCCATATGCTACACCAGTGCTAACAATGGTCAACACTAATCAGATTCCCTCAGTTTGAAACTCTGCTTCAAACAGTGTTTTCTAATTTTGTCTTACAAGGAAACCATGGTTAGTATTAACCCTGGTTAACAACAATGCATATGTAACAGTAAACAATAGTTTATTCTGTGACAATGGAAAAGAGGTGGGAAGTGCACATCCCTGAGGGAGCGCACATCTCTGAAGCTCACTCTGGATTTGAAAATAGTGGTTTAAAGAAAGCCAGTATTATATCTGCACTTGGCTATAGTCTTCTTCAGGTTAATGATCTCCCACATTGTAGCTCTGGGATGTTTCAGGATTGTTTAATCTTCAGCCTGGAAGATAGACTTTGGTTTTAAATGTTATACTTTTTAGCATAGATAGATAGATCGATCTGTATCATAACAAAGGAAATTGTCACTAATAATCAATATAGAGAGATTAATCATCTAGTTGAATTCATAATTGGCTTCACTAATAGATGAAGAGCATTAATTACTTCCACTGGGCATGGCTGCTCCAAAGCTTTTTCTTTAGTCTAATGAGCATATTATTAGAATATGAACATATCAGTCTTCTACTGAAGTCTATGGACCCATTTGTTCCAATTAATCTAACGCTTCATGGAAGCAGAATGGGTCTTGATGTCAGTGAGTCAGCCCATTCATGTTGGGCTTTCCCTCTGCTTGCTATGACAAAAGAAAGTACCTGATGTACTCACAAAGCTTTGCCACAGCTAGTCAGAACTCTGGATTAGAATGAATCTACTTTTCGACAGCACTGAACATCAGGGGTTTGTTTGGTATTGCTGTATTTGCACATTATTATTATTATTATTTTTAAGGCAAAAGGAGAAGGGGACGGCAGAGGATGAGATGGCTAGATAGCATCACCGATGCAATGAATATGAACTTGAGCATGCTCTGGGAGAGAGCAGAGGACAGGAAGGCCTGGCGTGCTATGGTCCATGGGGTCACAAAGAATCAGACACGACTTAACGACTGAACAACAACAACATTATTTAAAAAATTAAACATTGGAGGCAGGGGAGGTAAGAAAGGACTTTAAATTAATGGCAGTGAGTTGGCTATTGCCTTAATTAGGTGCCCTACAACATGAATGAGCAACTTGTGGCTCTCCAGATGTTTTGGCCTGCAACTCCCGTGATCCCTCACCATTGTTTTTATTTATTAAATTTATTTATTAAATTTATTAATCGCCCATCTGGCTGGTCACCCAGCCACTCTGGGCGATGTACAATAATAGAAACAGTTTAAAACAATTGGCTATGCTCACTAGGGTTGATAGAAGTTGTAGCCTTAGGCCAAAACATCTGGAGGACCACAGGTTGTCCACGCTGGCCCTATAGGATCTGCTGCAGCATTTGATTGTTTTCATTTCATGTATGTTTAGTAAATGCACAACATTTAGCAACAGTGTTATGCAAAAACCTGTGCCATCATGTCAGTACAGCAAAAGTAAATGGCAGTCTTGAACCCCAATGTAACTACTCACCTCGCAACATGGGCGCAAAGGCTTGTGATAAAAGTGTTAAGGGTCAACAACATCTCCCAGTGGATTACATTCAACCCTGATTTTAATTAACAAAAATGTTAATGATCAAGGGGCACACACTATGTATTGCACACTATGTATTGTTCATATTGCACACACCTGCTGAAAGAGAAACATGATATGGATCCAAAGCTGAGGCTGTTGGCTGATGAGAGTAAAACTGGATTTACTGTACAGGCAGTAATGACCTTTCAGGGGACAGCTGAAGAACAACTTTGCTACACAACTTCTAACAGTATCTAGAAACAAATATACAAGTTATTAACATCAACTGCAACTGCTTCAATATGATATAAGTTTGATTAATCATCCTTATTTTATACTTCAAACATGTGATCTTTGTGGATACTCAGTACTCTATTGCTACTGCACACTTTATAAAATTTAACTGTATCAAGGGGGATGGTTAATTCCTCATACACAGCTAAATGGTAACTTCCACCATCAAAGTCCAATGTAAATAACTATGGATGTAATCCTGAGTCTGCACACATAGAGACTTTTCATTCTAGACTATAAGATGAAATATTCCATTTGCACATTAGGAAAAACCACACATGCCAGAGTATTTCCTCTTATGGAGAAAAAATGGGAAACTCATACTCCTGTTCACATGAGGTGGGCGGGCTGGATTGTTCCCTTTGCTTGTTAAAGAGTAAAACTAGACATAATGCTATATTGTTGCATAGAAGCTAAACCATTTCTTCTTTGTACTTCATAATAAATGTCAGCAATGTGTAGGTCTATTTAGATTTTCTTAATAACAACATCTAAATTTCTGAAGTCTTCATAAAGAAATGGATAGATCTGTCAATGGATAGCACATCCATGTGCTATCACTTTGATCCAAAAAGACAGACAAATGCATTCACAGAGAGAAGCCTTGTCTTTGCTGAACGTCCTGTGTGGCAAACCATCACATTAGCACTATCATACTGAGTGCCTGAACAATAGCTTAATTATAATATCACAATGGAAGGAACACTCCAGAATCTTGTTATTGCAGCCACCTGGGAGGAGGGAGAGAAGGAGGTGGGGAGTTTGGTTGTTTGTGACATCTTGCTGGCTTACTAGCCTATCAAACAAACTGAGTCCACCCTCCGCTGTTCCCTACAGGTATATATAAGCATGGCACACAGAGGCAGCACCTCTGCGCGTGCCTCAGTGTTGTGCAAAGTGCGACACCAAGAGCGCACTTAGTGCGACACACTTGGAGACGCACTCAGGAGTGCACAGGAGAATTCTCCCTCCACCTTGGAAGATGCAGGCACAACAGCAAAACTGGAAGCAGGAACATCTACTCCTGGGGGGAGGTACTACCACCTAACCTCCTCCAGTGTGTCAATCTGTAATACAGGACAGTGCCATCAGTTAACCATAACCTGGAATGCAGTTTTAGTGGGCCTGAAATGTGTTTACCGGTGGAGGAAGTTGGGGCCACTATGGATGTAGTGCTTGGCAGAGGGTGTTATGGTGGTGGGAGGTGATGATATCGGGAGAGGGGAAGGCGATTGAGACACCTGTGTGCTCTATCCCCTTCCAGTCCGTCTTCCAGCCTCAGTGATTTTGGTGGCTTGCCTGCAGTCCCCTCTCGCCTGAAGGTGCTGCTGCTGAATGCCAGGTCGGCTACTCAAAAAGGTAACATCATTTTTGAGCTTATAGCTGAAGAACATGCCGACCTGTGTTACCGAAACCTGGTTGGATGAACAGGGAGGAGTCAGTCTTTCCCAAATGTGTCTGACAGGATTTCTTGTACAGCACCAAGCTCGACTAGAGGGGTGGGAGTGGGGGATGGCCTTGGTCTATAGGGATTCCATCCCCCTGGTCAGACTGCCTATGCAACAGTCAGCCAGTTTTGAGTGTCTGTACCTGGTGTTGGGCACCCAAGACAGGACAGGGATTCTGTTGGTGTACTGCCCACCCCACTTCCCAACAGTTGCCCTGCCTGAGCTTACTGAGGTGGTCTCAAGTGTGATGCTGAGGACCCCAAAGCTTATGGTCTTGGGGGACTTTAATATTCATGCCGAGGCTACTTTATCAGGAGCGGCTCAGGACTTCATGGCTGCCATGTCAACCATGGGCCTGTCTCAAATAATATCTTGCCCAACACATGTGGCAGGACACACTTTGGACCTGGTTTTCTGTGCTGGATTGGGAGAAAATGATCTGCAGGTGGGGGAGCCAGTAGTGACTCCTTTGACATGGACAGATCATTATCTGATCAGTTTTGACTTTCAGGCCACCTGTAACCTTCACAGAGGTGGGGGACCAAATTTGATGGCCCACCCCTGGAGACTGATAAATCCAGATGGATTTCTAAGGTCTCTTGGGGATTTTCCTGCAGGTTTAGCTGGCGGTCCTGGTTGGGCTATTGATATGATCGCTCCAAAACATCCTTGACCTAGTCGTAGAACTCTGTCAGCTCCTTGGTATTCTCGGGAGCTGAGGGCAATGAAATGACCATGTCAATGATTAGAGCGCAAATGGCAGAAGACTCAGAATGAATACGATCGAACTCATATCGATCCACTTGCGATCTTATTCTGTGGTGGTGATGGCGGTGAAGTAATCGTACTTCTCCGCCACCATTACATCTGCTCAGTGTCGTCCAGCGGAGCTCTTTCATGTGGTTAAAGGCCTCTTGGGTGTAGGCCTTGGAACACAAGAACTTGAATCTTCGAAGGCCCGCTGTGAACAATTTGCCAGAATTCCAACTGTGGCCAGGGAGGATTCTGGGGGGGAGGGACGGATAGCCTCCCCCCGCCCCCATGGACTGCTGTCCAGAATGGGGTAAGTATTTCGCACACCCCTAATCAGGAGGTTTGGGCTGAAATGTCATCAGTATGCGGATGATACTCAGCTCTACCTCTCGTTTCCATCTGCACAACCCAGGGAGGCTGTGAAACTCTTGAACCAGTGTCTGGAGGCTGTTTTGGGATGGATGAGGGTGAACAAGCTGAAACTTAATCCAGACAAGAAGGAGGTACTGTGGGTTGGGAAATCAACTACTTCAGATGGAGGTTTACCACTGGACTTAGATGGGGTTGCACTCCCCCCGAAAGACCAAGTGTGAGTTTGGGAGCGCTCCTGAGCTAACTGGGGAAGGCCAGGTGGCTGCGGTGTCCAGGAGTGCTTTTTACCAGCTTAGGCTGGTACGCCAACTGTGGCCCTATCTGGAGAGGATAGACCTTGCCTTGGTTATCCACGCACTAGTCACGTCCAGGCTGGACTACTGTAATGCGCTATACGTGGGGCTGCCTTTGAAGATGGTTCAGAAACTCCAGTTTGTGCAGAATGCAGCCACCCAAGTATTGGTGGGGGCAAGGCAGTTCAATAATGTAATGCCTATACTGTGCCAGCTGCACTGGTTACCAGTGCGTTTCTGAGCCCAGTTCAAAGTGCTGGTTTTGACCTTTAAAGCATTAAATGGTTTGGGACCAAGTTACCTGAAGGACCACCTACACCCATATCAGCCTGCTGGCACTTTAAGATCAGAAAGAGAGGCCCTTCTCATTTGCCCACCCGTGAGAGCAATCAGGTGGGTGACCATATGTGAGAGGGCCTTCTCTGCAGTGACCCCACACCTTTGGAACAAGCTGCCATCAGAGGTCTGCCATGGTCCATCATTGCAGACTTTTAAGAAGGCTTTCAAAACATATTATTTTACCTTTGCCTTCTATTGATATGGCTGCTATTGTTGCTGTTGCTGCTGTTAACATTGCTGTTGCTGCTTTTAACGTCGTTGCTGGTTTTACTGTTGGCTTTTATTGTTGTTTTTATATTTTATCACTTTAATATTTTAATTGTTTTTATGTATTTTATTGTTGTAAGCCGCCTTGGGAGGGCTTCTGCCCCGAAATGCGGCCAAGAAATATTTTAAATAAAATTGATAAATATTGCCACTGTGCCAGAGTGTTAAGTCCTACATTAGGCATATTTTAAGACCAATATAATATACATTATATAAATTACAGATTTTGTTTTTGTTTGTTTGAGCAATGTACTCAGTTTCAGGACTTATATTTATATCACTAGTGTTGTCAATACATTCACATTGGAGCTAACAAACGTGACACCAGAATGCCTAACTTTCTATAGCACTGAGCTTTGTGTGACTCATTTACATTTTTACTGAAATGGAGTGTAAGCATAAGTAGAGAGCTGGGACTTTGGCCTATTCCATCTGTTGCATTTTTTAACAAAATATTTTGCTGCATTCAGTTTACATTCACAGTCCTGCTTATTAAAATACACATGGTAAACCACTGCTCACTGTGGACTATTATTTAAATCAATGGGTTCCATGATTAAAAGGCTTTCTAACTTATGCCAACTGAAATGCACTTTAAGGCCTCAACTACATTCTTTTGCTTAAACATAATTTTTAGGTTTTACTTTAAAATATGCAGCTGTCATCAGGGGCTGGTGTTTTTTAAAGTTTTCTTTTTAGTAATTGTTAAATGAAAATGAACCATTTCTCACTGCAGAGAAGAACCTTCCATTTAGAAGCCGTATTGCCGCTGAAGAGAATCACAGAGAGACTCAGAAGAAACGTATTTACATGGCATCTGCTTTGTGACACCGACCTTAACATAACATTTCATCACAACTGATAATCTCAAATTTACCACACGAGTAGATTCAGAAACCCAGGAGCCAGAATCTTCCAAAACTCAACAAAACATAAATTTGCAAACCTTTTGTAATTGCAGTGATGTGGGGTAGAAATCCATCACTGCAAATCCATTTCTAAAACATCATTGTTTTACAAGATTCATTAGTAACAAGGAATGGGTGCCAATACCCTATTAGGCAAGCTTGGCAGTTTCAAATAATTAATGTTTTTCAGACGATTACCCCTAGGATGTGTGTGAGAGAGTACATTTATGTTTTTATTGATTTCGGTAAAATAAAATTACAAATACACACAATCCAAACCAAAAATCAAGTTATGAATTTACCCACTTGCTATACAGGTCAAATAAAAACCAAAGCTAAGACATTCACATATTGTCCATCTACCAGTAATAGAATAGATATATGATCAACACCTACAACATTTAATAATTTGCCACACTTTCCTCTGCCATTAAAAAGACAGACAGGTTAATGCCAGTCATAGCTTTGATTAAATTTCTGTTTGATCAATTTTCATTTTTTTAAAGCAGTGAAGCCAACAATGGAGCTGTACTTCTGTAACATATTTGGCAAGAAAAATTGTAAGAGAATAAAGCAAGATTTTTTTTTTTAATACATGGAGGATCAATGCAAAAGGTTGGATTAAATGACTTTTAAGATCCCTCTATTCTTTAAACTCCAGTGAATCCCAGAGCCTTGTATTATTTTAACAATGGACTAAGGCTAGATCTAGTCCTGTACTAGGCTTAACTAATTCATTTGATAGAAGTGCTAAGTTCTGCAAGTTTAGGAAGGTATTGTCAGCCCACATTCAAACATGAGATCCCCTAAGATCTCCAATGGGAGGCAGGATCAAAACTGTTTCTTCCATTCACGTTCATTAACCTTCATCTTCTCCAAATGAGATCTCTGCTAACTAATATCCCAAGCTAAATTAATCATTGGCTTGGTTCACATGATCGCTGCAGCTCACAGTGGTTTATTTAACCCCTGGTGGGTTGTGGTATGTGGTGGTGGCCAATGTGAATATTTAAGCTGTGGCAGGCAGGCACCAAAATTTTTTGTGACATGCAAATCCAGCACAGGGTGGGTTGTTGCTATGGTTGACAAACTACCCACAAACCAAAAACAGCCCCTGGGTGTGGATGGTTTGTTAACCATGGCAACAACCCACCCTCTCTGGGTTTGCATGTCACAATAAACTGGAGAGACCATCTGCTTGAATATTCACAATGGCCACCGGCATGTACTGCAACCCACTGCAACTTAAATAATGATCATATGACCCACTGAATAAGCTCATTGTCATTTGCATATGCAACTTATTATAATAAGTGACCCTTCACTAAATGCTTCAAATGGCTTCATATAATTTCTGAACTGGACAAGAATCTAAGAGTCCCAAATTGTTATGCATATTTTGTTGGGCTTTATGGATTTTATTGTATCCTAATGACATTGATCCTATTCTAGAAAAATGAACATCAAATAGTGGGAATATATCTCCAGTTGCTATGCTGTTTGTTGCTCATCTCTTAATGTCTACATTCATTCTTCACTCTTTGCTTTCAGACCTGTTAAATATATATGTTGATCATCAGACATGCAAAGAGGTCTGAGATGACAGTATTGGTGTAATGGCTACTGGTGTCGCAAAGACATTCCTTACATAGTTGCTAGGGAGAAGAGGCATTTGTGGGGCTCTCACCCAGCTGAAAGGTTGGAGCAGGAGAAGGCAGACATACAAACACTCATAGACATAATGTGCAAACTTATTGCATAAGATTTTTCATATATGCAAGCCAAATTAACTTCTTTGGAAATAGGTGGGATATAATAAATAATAAAAGCCACATGAATGGTGATGACCATTTACCACAAACCATACATTAAGCAGTAGGAAACATATACATATTAAAAAAGACCTGTCATGTTCTGAAATATGGGGAATTTCTTTAAATCAGCAACATATGGTGACTTTACTTAGTATACTTTTCTGTGTTTTTCTTATGGCAGTATGCAACCATTATTTGGTTATTGTGAACACATTTGACCTTTGCAGGTTAACAAGAGAAGGTTAGAAAATACATTCTAAGAAAGACTAGACAGGGAGAAAAGCAGAGCTCCAAAGCTAAAGGAAAATGGCCATATTGATGAATTTAAAGTAACGGCATAGGTAAGGTTTAGGTATTTCCTTTCTGGGCCTTGTTAAGATTGTTGCTCCTTATATTATTACTGACACATTTGGCTACCCTTTTCTCATGAGTCCAATCTAACTTGCCTTTCCCCTCCTTTTGAAAGGAAGAGAAGAAGGCACATATCCAGAGCCAAGAGAATCATCTGAGCATATGAGATGTTACTATGCTGTTTAAGTGGCTCTCTGCCTCAGTGGGATACTTCCTGAAAGCCCATATGTAAGCTGCTCTAAATAAAACTTTTTGAAGGAAGAAAGGGATACAAGTGTGATACATAACTAAAACAAAACACTTGCAGAGAATCTTCCTGCTACATTGCACCTCTTAACAACCGTCCAGACAACTAGTGAATTCATCATCATATTTTGTTTTTAAAGCTAGGTCTTGTTCTACAATATTTAATGATAATAGGCCCTACTCTCAGGCTTACAAGACATGACAAAGGAGATTAGTATCTGGATCTTCTGCTTTTTTCACCTGAAAGCAGCTGGGAGAGGACACCAATTTTAATCAGAGCAGTGGAGTTGGAAGAAGGGGTGCCTAATTCTCCCCCCTCCCCTGTGTTGTTTCCTTCACCTACATCTCTCTCTTTCACTCTCTCTTTCTCAATCACACACACTGCTATTAGATACATCACAACAGAAAAAAAGACAGGTACTTATACTGTGCTTGCCTTTACTCCAATGCATGTGTAATAGCAGCCTTAAAAGAACTTAACTTTACATCACTCTGGGGTTCAGGCTAAATCTGTCTTTCCAACCCAAACCTTCCAGTAATTCATGGCTTACAGCTACCTCCAGGGTAACATTTTTGCAACAACATCCCAAATGAAGTGCTAGTGGGAACAGCTAGGTACTACCCTCTATCCATATGCGCACAACATATTTGGCCATACTTTAAGCTCCTGCGCAACTGATGCATTGATTCCATGTAAATCCACAACTCCAAAGGATGTAACACCAGTTTTCAGAACAACTTTAAGTCACTACATAACAACCCAAAACATACTAGGCGCTAAAAAAAAGCATGCTGGAGTAGGTGGTAATAGGTACTACAAGGAGCTGATGTCCATCAGAGCGGGAACGCCTCAGATGGGAACACCAAGCTCACAGAGAATAATTTCTATATGAAAGTGATCACCTGGAACATTTATGATTGTGATGATTTATTCTCTGTATGTGTCCATATGAATGGTCCAAATAAGGAACTGCAGTTCTAGTTTTGGATTCAGAGTGGATAAAAGATAATGTTAGGTGTACAACATAAGGCTGACACCAAGCCCTTAGTTTTGCACAGTAGTTTACAGCTTTCTGAAGTTGTCAAGAAATAGCTATGGTATAGACACCAGCTTATGGTGTCAAGTTGGCAGTGGGATAGTTTCAGACTGCTTACATCAGCTCTGGTGCCTGCTCACTTGTGATCCATTCCAAACCACCTCCCAGAAACAAAACTCCTGCACCCTACCCAGCAGAAATCTCCACAGGATGTTACTAGCTATAAAATGAGACCCGCACACCCACTGGCAATTCAGGTCAAACTAGCATGATGTGGGAGTTCTGCGAATCCAGCTCTTGACATCTTTTATGAAAAGCAGCCATAGAGAGCCCTGATCTGAATTGTGACTGGCATGGAGGGAGAGGGGTTTAATCCTTTCCCCTATGCTGCTGACCCACTGAAAATTGTCCACCAAAGCTGCCCCCCCCCCCAGCTGCCCCATCTTTGATGGTGTTTAGGCAGGCAGCCAAGGAAGTTTATTCTGCCAAGATTTTAATGGCTTTTAAATGGTTTGTTAATTCTTTTTATTTTTAATGCTGTTTTTAAGTGTTTGTTTTAAAGATTTTTATTGGTTTTAGTCTATAGTTCATTAAGATGTATATTTATGGTTGTAAATTGCCTTCCTGGTCCTTTTGAGGACCAAAAGGCAGTGTGTGTGTATCAGGGAGGCTAAATTCGTTGTATCCAGTTTTAGTCTAACTTGAGTCCCATTCCTTTCAGGGGGTCTACTCTAAGTCAGACTAACACTGGATACAATCCAATGCCTCTCTTGTTATGAAAACTAGTCCTTTCTTTGCTACCCCCGTATTTTCACCTATCAAGGTAGCAGATTAATGCTCCCCTTATAATACCAGTTGTGTTGCCTTTGGTACTCAAATCGATTACAAAAGTCAGCCTGCATAGGAAAACCAGTCTTGTGTGTCAGCATGTGAACTTTTCACAGTATGGGAACAGTATTTGGGGGTTTGGCGCTTAATATCAGGTTTAAATAATAAGGCCAGGGTTTTTTGTTTTGTTTTTGGCACAGTGAAAACACAACTGATTTTCAGAAACACTGGCCTGCGTCTCTGCAAGTTTGTGGTTGTACTGAGCTAGCAGAGCACCATGTGTTCTCAATCAAGCTTCGGCTCATGCCATGCTTAAATTTATCAAAAGGTTCCAGAAGCAAGCACTGCAGGGGAGCAGTGATCTTTTCCATTGATTCCATCATATGGTACTAATTATCTCACAGTACAGCATAGAACATAACACCAACCCAGGGCACTGTTGCCTTCCTTTTAAAGGGGAATTCTGTCATACACTCAATCAGGTTTTTGCTGTTCAGGTTTTGTCCTATAGAATAAATAATGAGAAACAAGTCAACGCAGGCAGAGCTTAAAAGAGACTCATGCAATTGTACCAATTTGCCTTTCCCAATCTAATTATAACAGAACATGCAGTAATACATCAGAAGTACTTGTGAAAAGCTATACAGCCTGTAACATAAAGTGATTATCTACATGTCTGAATAAGCTTTCAGGTATCTATCACTGCTGATGGAAATTTCATTTTAACTAGTCAGTTCAACTGTTTTCCAAGAGCATTCATTCATATGTCTTCTTCAAGCTTTGAGCAACCAAGCAATGTACCTGCATGTGTGAATGAATCCTAAGGAACATCACAGAGTTGCTACCATATTAGCCCAATCAAAAGCTCTTAGGACAGAATCCATGATGTGTAAAATGGAGTAAACAAAATGGGGGTGATGCCCATCAGATGATGGAAGAGAGATCTAAGTTTGCTGCTGAAAATCAGCTGTGACTTAGCAATACACTCTCCACTTGTTTTTTTCCTCTCTTACTTGCTGTTGATCATTCTTAAAGGGCATGATATTGACTCTATTGATCTCTTGTGTGTGGGTAGCCTGGGAGTGATTTCAAGATATGTCAAACTAATCATTTTTTGTACAATCATATAGTGACAGAGGAAAAAGAAAATAATGTTCTGTCACGAGAGATATGTTCAGAAGTAGAACTGACTGGAAATCTCAGCTAACATATCCTAACTGAATTTAATAAAGGAACTGGCCTTTCAGGAAATTGTAAACCAATAAGCCTACTTTTGCAGTAAGCAAAATTCCTGGAACACTGATAAGAAGATCACAAAACATCTGGAGAAATATAAACTGATGAAAACTACCTTGCTTTATGTGCTTTTTTTTTACTGCACAACATCAGGTAGTAAAGATGGTGATATTTTTGAAAGGCAGAAAGAAAAAACAGATTATGGTTGTCAAAAATCTATAAGCTATTTCATATATAAAGATTAAAAAATTACTATGGTTGGCATTAAATAAGAAGTAAACCAGGTTGTTACTCCAAAATTAAACATAGATCAAATGTTTTTTGAAGACGGAGATATTTTTCATTCCCTTCTGAAATATCTAAGCACAGAATTTGAGCTCCAAGATATGCAGTCCAATACTAGAAATACTTCAGCCTACTGAGTTCATTGTGACTTTACCCAGCTAAGCATGCAGAGTCACTTTTTCCCTAGATGTTTAAGACTACAACTGCCTGCATTCCTAACCATTGGCTATCCTAGCTGAGGCTGATAGGAGTTGAGCACCAAGTTGGGGAAGTATAATGTACAGGATTGCATATATATATGTATGTTCGTGTGCGTGTGTGTAGATTTTTAGGGCTGTGTGCTGAATTGTTTTGAGGCTTGTTTTTCACAGCAAAAGATAGCATTTCAGGGAAGCAAAGTTTTCTCCAAAAAAGTAGCATTCCTGTACCAAAGTAAATAAATAAGTAAAAATTGCCTTTTACTGCAAATTGCTACAAGTACACTAACAAAGCATTGCCAAGAGAGAGAAGTGTGTGTGTGGATTGGGGGTGGGGAGAGGAGATAGTGCTACAATAGCCAATTTAAAGGGTGCAATTTGCAGCATTATGCAGACCATGACCATCTCCCTTCTTGGCAAGAAAAGCAGCTTGCACCCTGCAATTGCTGCAATTGCTGTCTCCTTTAAAGGAGTGTACTGCAGCCACTTTAAAAGAGGCAATTCACAGTGCCAAGGGTAACAGTGGATGGCATGGAACACAGTGGTGTTTAAAGGGAGCAATCGTTTGTACACATGATAATAGAACTGAGGCAGTTAACCAAAGATGGGAGAGAGAAGTTAACATAAGTATCTTGGAGGAGCAATGGAATCATGTGTATTCAAAAATGTGGAGAAATTTATTAGATGTGATTTCTAATGAATTTTTAAAAATAAAATAGTATATATGTGGTACTGCATGCTGGCCAGGATGTTTAGGATGTTTCCAGCAGCAATCGATCTCTGCTGGAGATGTAATGACAGTGCCCATATATCGTGGTGGTGTAGTGTAGTTAAGGAATACTGGAAGAAGATAATAAATGGTATTAGAGAAATGTCAAGCTATGAGTTACAGTTAACACCAACAACTATACTTTTGAGTGATATTAAAAGTCAAATCCCAAGAAATATAGTGGTGACAGTGAACTATATGTTAATAGCTGCAAGGATTTTCCTAGCAAAAGCCTGGCAAACATCACATATACCATCCCTTGTACAATGGAAGAAGATCTGCACCATCGTCCATTATGGTGATGAATGAATAACAAGCTATATGCTGTTATAGGAGGGAAGAATGAATTCCACAGGCTTTTCAAAATAGCTGGAGGCTGTTTATAAATTTCTGGAACAGGCATGGGCCAAGAGATCTAGCAACTTTAAATATACTACATAATATCTGTTAAACTGAAGCACTGTAATTTCTGTGAATGAATGTATTTGAACTTAAAAAAAAAATCTATATGAAAAGGGGCAATGGTTTGTACCCCACCCCCAAAACCATTGTGAAAGGAGGGCTTGTTTTCACTGTTACTGAAATGTTTCATGAAAGGGTGGCCCCATTTCAGCTAATTCCTAACAAACATGTGAAACAGAAGTTCTTGGGGGCTGCATTCCAGTGGCAGGTGGGACCAAAGGCAAAGTGGGCAGTCAAAATTTTAAAAATATCAGCATATTGTAGCTGAAAGCTCTTACAGCTAATATCTAAGCCTTAGGAGAGGCATTTCAACCTTTTAGAATGTGGGGGGGACTGGACAAAAGTCAGGAAACCACCAAACAGGTGATAGGGGGAAAGGGGTGTGGCCATCTGGGGAACCTTGGAGGGCTGGATTGGGACCCTAGGAGGGCTGGATTGGGACCCCAGGTAAGAGGTTCCCCATCCCTGCTATAAGCCATTGAAGACTAAATCGGGCCAATTTGCTCTCTCTCACCCTCCATTTTCTTTTCTTATTTTACAACTGACGCCCTCATTCCAAGACTCAATTGTTCTCAACATTTGGGAAGTCCTGGAAGCTCACCGATCCTTGCTGGGCTACTTTGGGGACTTTAACATTTTTCTTTCCAAATATACCGCTACATACATAGGGAGTCCCCCAAGTATGTAGCATAGAAATGACCAACTTATTTTTGAGTGGGCCTGTTTTACTTCCAAACTGATAGGCACTTGACTATCCAAGTTCACTATTAAGAGGGAATGATGTTACATTTTAAAGTCATGATCCTACTGAAATGGCATTTTTGAGAATCCTCACACTCATTAGTTGTATATCACCATATCACCATGTTGCAGCATATCATTTGCTAGTAACTCTATGGTTTGACTTAGAATTCCTCTTCACTACTCACATTAATTACTAATAAAATTTCCACAAATTCTATGCAACAATCGTCAACTGTATATTCATGAATAGTTTCTTAAGAAAGGAGATAGGGGCGGTGGGGGGGATCTAATTCTTAGTTTGCCAAAGGAGAAATTATAGATCAGATTACTGCCGAATTTGAGAACAAATGGTTCATGCCATATCTGAAAATGTAATGTATTTTATGTATTTCTTTAACTAAAAGACAAATATGCTGCTGCCCTTCAGGTTGCTTACAGGATCAATGCCAGGCATCTTATTTTAGGCAGACAGAGGCTGGCCACTCTCTCACCTTAGGAGACCCCAGGTAAAATGAGCCTGACATTTTGTCAGGCCCACACCTGAGTCAGACCTCTCGAGATGTAGCATTCGGGGGGGCGGGGCACTAGTCCATGATGAGATGAGTCCCTTACTTGATGTCCTAATACCGTGCAGGAAGGTACTCAGAACACCTGGGGTTGCTGCCAGGTCAGGGTTAGTGTCCTCTGAAACACTGCATATGTCCCTCCATCAGAACATTAAAGTTATACCACTGACAATCTGATCTACAAAGCAGCTGTGTCTGGGGCACTGGGTTCTCATCCTGTTCACATCTGGGCTATTTCAGATCCATGGTTCCTAACCTCAGCTACCTGGGCAACCAAAAACATCAGAACTGGGGTCTATATAGCTTCTAAAACAACCCAGACATCTGCACAGTGCAAAAGGGAATATTAAGTACTGATTAATGGCCTCCCCACCCTGCTGATGACATACTTTCAGCTAGGGATGCATCAATAAGTATGCTGGTGGATAAATGGACTTCCTTTAGGATATTTATATAACATTGCTAGAAGTTGGAGATAGGCAGTAGTTTTTAAGGGAGTAGAAATTGATTTGAGAGAGCCTTTGCTTCTCGTGGTGTCCACACTACATATGTATTTCTTTCATCCTATGGTTGCCTCTTGTCAAACAGATCATGCTGGTTTCTGAAACAATACAGAAACCTGCAAAATCTGTTTGATCAGAGGCAAAAGTAGGATGATCCTTCTTTCAAACTACCTTCAAGGCTGCTAGAACATACTCATCTGTGACAGCCCTAGTTTAATGCACTGATCCACAAGAAAAGGATCCTAGGAGTTGGACTGAGTACATTTATGTAGCACATACTAGGATATTAATGAGAGATTACAGCAAGCATGCAGTGATAGGATGCTAATAGGCCTCCTACGGGATAAAGCACACTGCAAAATAAGCACACTGCAAAATGAGAACAACGCAGTGGCAAGAAATCTCAAGGCATTGTCTTTTAATATGATATCGTTATGTAAGAATGTTTAAAGGAGGTTGGTTGACAGCTTAGATGTGACTTCTAAAGTATTTTTTTAAAATGCTCCCATTATTTCAAAGTTTCAGGTCTCTTACCTTCTATAATACACTCATCTGGGAGAGGAATTTTCTTCCCCATCTCCATGACATATGCTTTCACTTTAGAGAGATTTTCCTTTAAGTGAAAGTAAAGCTTATCTTGATACTCCACAGGATTCTTTATTGTCTTCGGGCTCCCTTCATGGCAGTTTTCTATAACAGGTTCTGGCAGATTCTCTGGTTCTGTACATTTGATACTTGGGTGTGAAAGTGAAGATTGTTCCAGCTGTGACTCTTCAGTGCCTGCACTGGAAGGCAATTTGTTGGCTTCTTGGCTCAGATAGATATCTGTGAAAGAGATGCCGGCTGTAACATCTCCATTCTCCATCTCTTGTCCGTTGTCCAAATGAACTCCTTTCATACGAACAGCATGCAAAGCTAGACTTTTGGACCTGCAATGCAAACAAAGGTATGGACAAATGGCTTGGGCAGAACCAAAATGGACTATGATGTATGGGGAATCAGATCTGTGGGCCAGATAGTAGTCTCAGGGCTCCTTCACACTGAGCTTTTATCCTCCGATTGAGATTGCTCCTTCATGGAAGTTTGTGGGCTCTTTACATGACCCCATGATCATTCAAGGCATCTCTTGCACTAAATGCCCTTTGTTCTGTTTTTAAATGGATCGCAGATAATAAGCTATTAAATTACCCCATTGTGTTCCACTTTAGTTTCCTCCATGAAAAGAGTAAAAGTGGCAAGGAGCAAGATCAATGAAAGATAATGGAAGACTCAGCTACGGGGGGGGGGGGACGGAGGGGGAAGGGGATGGGGGGAAAGGAAGCACGTGAAAAAGGGAATTGTTGTGATCCTGCATTTAAAATGGAAGCAGAAAGCCCCATTTTAAATGCAGGACTTTAGGCTGGTGTAGAGATGCTCTCAGTGTAAAACTAGATGTGCAGGGCATCTGTGCGTATGTTAAACACATGTCAGTCCAGTTCACATATAAAGAGGAGGTGGGGTGGGTCTACTCCTTACACCACATACGGACAACATGCAGCCCGTAGCCCACATTGACCCCGCACAGGCCTCCTGTGCAGCCTGCTGTGGCTGCCCATGCTGCCACTACCACTCCTTGAATGCTCCACTGAAGTCCCCACCCCATGCTGTTTGGTGGGCTGTCAGCAACATCATTGTGTTGGAGAAGAGGGCATGCAAGGGGAGCCATCCCCGCATATCCTCTCCCCCAGCACAGTCTTCATCAGGATTATTGAAGGGGGGGGATGAGGTTAGAGCTTCTGCCCCCTCCCAAAGTGATCCTGTTCAGTGAACAAAAAGGAGTGCATTGGGGAGGGGAGGAACCTCCCTCCCCCTGACTTGCCATACTGCATTCCATAGCTTTAAGCAATTTTCTCTCTGCCCAGCGTACTTCCTGTGTCAGAGCTGGGCTGGAGATAAACTGCTTAAAAGCTGCAGAGTACAGTGCTTTAAGGTGGGGAAGAGGCCCAGATTTTGCTCCCCATCCCCTGTATGCTCCTTTTTGTGTAAAGGCTAGAGCTCCAGCCCTCCTTTATATCTGAATGGGGCAAACATGTACTATGTAACATGCATGCAGCTGCTCTGCATGTCTAGTTTGGTCCTCAGTGACAGCCATGAAGTTGCTCTGCATGCTGTCAGAAGAGGGTTCCCTTTTCTGCCTGCAAAGGGCAATGCCACATTTATAGGACAAAGAGAGAAGAAGCAGGACTAGAGCTGAAAATAGCTGTAGGGATATGGAATGGGAGGAAGGAGGAAAGATAAAAGGAAGAGCTCAGATGGGAGCTAGGTATGTTCGGGTCATCAGCCACAGCTAGCTGTAGTTTGGTGCATTGGATATAACAGCAAGCTATTGTTTGTCACAAAGTAGAAGGTGAAGATTGATTCTAATCTCCTTCCTCAAGTGTGAAGGGAGGGGAGGGGAAAGCATGCAAGCTGAAGGCACAGGGCTGGCCCTACCATTAGGCAGCGCGGCCCAGCCACCTTACTCAGCAGATTTTGGCAAGGGCAGCAAACGATTAGTTATTTAATTTGTAAATATTGTATTTTTATTACCAGGGAGAGGTGCTTGTGAGAGTTTGTGACTCATATGCCAAAATAACTTGGTAGATTTTGGGTATTCTGCACCTTGACGTGAGTGGGTAGGGAGGGAGGTGCCATTTGCTGCTCCACCTTGGACAGCAATGTCTTGCGTGGGCCCTGCCGAGGTTTGCCATTGCTCTTCCCTAATTCTCCAAACCATCATTTGGAGAATCGTCTCGATGTGGCCAATATCTCATCTACTAATATTCAAATCAGAACAACAATATAGTCATAAGACTCAGAGAACATATAGCCCATAAAAAATTAAAAAGATTCATCATACTGTACAGGAGAAGTACCTATTCAAGACAGCCATACAAAACATTAACTTAAGTCATATATACTTTTAAGCCATTTCTTTGTTAGCTTTAATTCTTTCCAAATAATAAAAGGATGGACGGATGGACGGACAGATGGACAGACAGACAGACAGATGAGGACACCTCATAGACAATTCACCTTTTTCTGTTACAACGTAGAGGTGACCTACACTTTCTTAAAGTTTTGGGGGATGTCATCAGCTGTGGCTGGAACACCAACTGTGCCCTCTCCTGGAGAGATACAGCCTGGCCATGGTTATTTGTGGTATTTTAACTTATCATCTGGACTACTGCAATGTGTTGTATGTGGGGTTTCCCTTTAAGATGGATCAGAAACTTCATTTAGTACTTGATTAGTAGTACTGAATGCATCTTCTGCACTGGCTCCTGCTGCGTTTCTAGGCTTAATTCAAGGGGCTGGTTTTAACCTTTTAAAGCCCTAAAGGGCTTTGAACCAAGATACCTCAAGGACAGCCTTCTTGGAACCTGCCTGGGTATTTAGACATGTCCTTCTTGGCCCTTTGTCCCAACTGACTGAGGTGAGGCATGGGGGTGGCCCATGATATGGCCTTCTCAGTTGTGGTACCCCACGTTGGATGCGCTCTCTACAGAGACTCACCTAGCATTATTAAAGGGGCACAGGAGTGCCAATTTAGTTAAGGTGAATTGCAAAAAAGGGTTCACCATTATAAGCCTCAACATTCTACTGCTCACAAAAATGACACCTGTTAAGCAAATAACTTGAAACGTGCCATCCACAATATACCCGATGAGGTCTACAATTGTGCAAAATGTCAAACCAATCTGAAAAAAATTGCCACAGATACAGCAAGATAAAAAGTGCTGAGAGCTGACCCGTGTCCTCTTTAACTCCAAGCTGCGGCTCTGCATAAAATATATTTCTTTCAAATGTTGGTGAAAACTATTGATTACGTTATTCAAGCTAGCTCCACCCCTCCCTTGCTGTTCTTATCACTTTCTACATGTGGATGGCAACTGTCTGCAGAGGACAGCCTCCTCTATCTGTGGAAGTTCTCCCCGAGATTTTAAAATCCTGATTCTTGAAATGAAATCATGATTACCATTAGTTAAGTATTTATAATCCCATTTATTAAACTTGCAAGAAAGCAGATTCAAATACATTGGGGAGAAGGTACGATTGCCAACACTGTAATTATAAATTTCCCTTTCAAAAACCAAGGAAATTCAATGATCAAAGAGCATGCCAGTTTTTAAGATCAGAGTTAGGGCTATCTCATGTTGGCTCAAGCTCCACAAAGCCAGGAAATTGGAAGCTAAGCCTCATGCTTTAGCTGATGTGTCCCGTGATCAGTGATGATGTTGTGTAATGTCACAAACTGTGCTTGCTTACAACGTACCCTCTATGCACCCATACTTTTCCTTGGTTGGCAAACATGTCCCACGTTTTCCTAGTCCTGTATGGCCTTATGAAGCATCTAGCCTTAGTGCTAGAAGAGGGTTTCCCTTCACTGTTTAACCTATCTTGCCAGTTACTGAGGTAAGCAACAAACTGGCATGAGTCAACTCACAGGAGAATTCCTGTAATAATACAATAAGCTCAGATGCTTCATAAGGCCACGCAGGAGCAGAGCAACGTGTAGCATCTTTGTTGACCCCAGGAATTCCATCCTCTCCATCTGGATTTGGGCCTGAAAGACTATGGAAAACTCCTGATTTCTGAAATTATTTGCCCATCAGAAATCTTTTAAGGGAATCTTCCCACTGGAGGATCAAGTGGTGGCTTGTTCTATTGTATGCTTAATTCAAAAATCCTAAAATACTGAAGATTAGTATTTTGTTCTCCTTCATCTGACTTTTTTTTTATGTCCTTACCGCTTATGTGGTGAAATTTGTTCATTTTTTATCTTTATTGTTTTCTCTACTGTTTTTCTATACTGTCCATGTGTGTGTGTGTGTGTGTGTATGTATATAATATATACATATAAACTTCCATAATAATAAAAATATTGTACCAGATTAATTTGAACTAATCATTTGATACATTTGTATTATATGCCCATGTTTTCTGAATCTGATTTGACTATACACATCTATAGCTGCATATCCATTTTTCAGTCTTTGTCACTGCAAATAAACCATGTTCTAGAGGAGGGAGAAAAGCATTTTTACTTATTTATGTTTTGCTATGGCTGTGCCTATAAAACAGCTTTAAATGGTAAAATTGGCAAAAGAATAGCTAATAATGATATTCAAGGAAAGGCAATCTTCATTTTCAGAACTTTTTCAAACCTACATCAGTGTTTCTTTTGTAGCTCCCCCCACCCCCACAACCCCTGCTGGCACCCTGGAGTTAGGACAGGTTATACAAATAACTCATAGAGATCTTATCCAGCTCTCAGAGTTACTGACAAGATGTCTGGATACAATTAACCATCTGATGCCCATAGGTACTATGTAACTTGGCTGTTTTTATAAATCTGTATATGAAACTGATCAGCATGCCATGGCATGGACCATGTTTCATCGAAGCATACCTGTTAAACCTCATGTCCTTTCTTTCTTCTTTAGAAACCTGGCCTAGACTATACCTGCGTACAGAGCCAGGCGTACTGCTGTCTATGTTTATTTTCTCTTCAAAAGCTTGTATTTTAACTTGAAGCTTTTTGTCCTCTTCATTCCCGCTCATAGTGGATTTTAAATCATCTAGCTGTGAAGGAGATTCTGTTTCAGCAACATCTTCTACCCTAGAGAGGTGGGAGCGGGACACACACACACACCAGGGGATTAACAGTAACACCATAATATTTTGCAGGTGGTAGAAATTAAAAAAAAATATGCCTTGAAGGGCTAATATACATACCAACATTTATTCCAAGTGCATATGTCCAGGTTCTTTTAAGGGATAATCATTCCCATTTAGTCCAGTCCTACACCTTTCTGACTTGCTGCAATCCTCATTGGTAGTAAACTACTGTACATCTTACCTCACAGTTATTATTTCCCAGATGCCCTTCTCACTAGCTTCCCAAATGCATACATTAGTTTGTTGGAGATTCCCTAACCAACATGAAATAATTTCTTTTAAAACAACATGCTGCCATGACAGCCTTTCCAGAGGAAACAGTTTCTACATGTGCCACAAGAATCAATGTCTGATGAATACTCAACAGTGTCCACAACCAACATTTTTTTCAATTAGCACTGGTGATATAACGCTTTGATATTAAACACTGTAAATGGAGTAAACTCAACCTGCAGAAGTATCTTTACAACCAAAGAACAATGGTGCGGTTTAGTCATGTATATGGCAACCAACTGGAGGGAAAACAAGCATAATGAAAAAAATTGTGCCAATGAAAATGTGGGGAAGGAAGAAAGCTACTCCACTTTCTGTCCTAGCTGGTTTGATCCTGGTAGGGCTTAGGAAGTGGCAGTTTAAAATCCTGATAAAGTTGTGGGGTGGGACAAGCAGAAAACTGGGACAAAAGAAGTTTCAAATTGTTATTCAAATATGTTTACGCACTGACAGTGACTTTGGCAGAAGCTGAAAGAAGTTTCAGCAAGCTATCACTCATCAGAAACTGAAGATGTAATACGATAGGGCAAGAACAGTTAAGCCTCCTATTTTGTCTATTGAGGGTAAACTTGAAATAGAAATGGATATTTGGGAGATAATTCATGACTGTGCAAAGGTAAAGTCCAGAAAAATTAAGCTTTAAAGTGAATTTCTCTATTTATACAAAGTTTGGTGCTGTATTAGTCCATTAGTATAAAAGATTAAAACACTGACAGGATAACGGGACTAACCAAAAAGTTACAAAATTCATAGGACTCTTCTTCAGGCAGGATGTTATATTAAACAAAAATAGCAATAATTTAAAGGTTATTTTCGGGCATGCTAGAAAAGCCCAAGTGTAGGCCATGGTGTAATTTCAGAAATTTAGAAAATCTAATTTCAGAATTAACCAAAACTTTTCTTTCATGACTCATGTTATTGTATGTATAGGATGGGATTATGGTATTTACGTGGAAGGGGGTTGTGTATACACACACACCCCTTCCTGGCCAATAGAAAACAATAGTTTCCAGCCTGAGGGGTAGGAATGAAAGCCATCTTAATAAGGAAGTTGTTTACCATCCTCTTGAGAAAGGGAAGATAACTGACCCATTGAACCTCTTTAGATGGGGAGTTTCTTCCACAGGAAGGGTACTACCATGGTGTCTCATGCAAGACGGAGAGAATGAGGGAGATTTCTTGTGGAACTGCTTAACTGGAGAAGCTGAGTGTTGAACTTGACATCTACATGCACAGCATGTGCACTACCACTGAACAACGGGCCCTGCTCTCACCAGTGGGCAATGGCCATTACTTTCACCCCCTCCTTGTGAGTTTCCTGGAAGCATCCAGCTAGCCACTGTGGGAAACAGGATGCTGGAATAGATGGATCTTTGGGAACTTCTTTCAGGGCTCTTCTTATGTTCTTTAAAAAGCTTGACAACTATTCGGGCCAATCTACATTGAGTCTGCCATCGCAATGAATTCGGTGTCCCGTCGGGTTAAATGCTCTTGCATTAAAATGTGATTATTCACACTCACCCATTTTCCCCATTGCAGTGCGTCATCGAATGCATGAGCTCAGGTCACACTCGAGCGCTGTGCTGTTTTCCTGGTTTTTTTAAAATTAAGGCGTTATCCTCGCAGAATCGGGGCTTCTCCGTGATGTTTTTTTTTTTCTAATTCAGGCATGATCTTCAAAGATTCGAAGCTGTGAAGCTTCACAACTTTGAATCTTCGAAGATCATGCCTCAATTAGAAAAAAAAAACATTGTGGAGAAGCCCCGATTCTGCGAGGATAATGCCTTAATTAAAAAACACACATCTGGAACGGGGATAGGAGGGGGTAAAACTTAATCTCATTTGAAGGGATAGAATAACCCCCTGCTCAGTGCAGGAAGCCTGATTCCCAGGCAGTTGCCCATCCAACTACTGACTGGGGCTGACCCCGCTTAGCTTCCGAGATCAGACAAGCGCGCGCACATCCAGCCCTTTGCTTGTTGCTGAGGAAATGGGGGCTGCTGAGGAAGCTATGCGATCAGTAGCCAGAAGAAGACATGGGGCCGTCGAGAGCTGTGATTGGACAGGAGGGAAATACAAACACTGCCGTATATGGACAGGCGGGGGAGGGGACTACGACCGGATACGGTAGTGAAGGCAGAAAATCAGAGCACATTAAGGTATTATTAGGGAATATTAGGGTATTGAAAGCGGGAGCACAGAAGTGGGAAATTCCAGTTCCAATTCGAGGCGGGTACTGCGTAGTGTGAAAGGCGGGCAGTGAAACTTCATTGGAAGCGAAAAAAGGTGGTAAGTGTAGATCCAGCCTTCATCTTTAGGGAGGAGGGCTGTGCAAACTAGATGGAATTGCTGTAGCCTCCCAAACATCAGAGGAGAAATGATATAGTGTAGCTTGAAATGACAGCTGGTGTTACCCTGCAACACTCTTTCCCTGAACCCCCAAAGAGCAGCTATTGTAGGGTTGCAGCGCTTGCTCTAAAAAGGTCAGAGATGCAGCTGTGCTAGCCCAACAGTGTTCTTTTTGATTCTGTGTAAGGAACCATAACTGGAAAAGGGAGAACAGATGGGAGCTTGGAGATGGGGTTGAGACATTGTGACTGCACCATCAAACCAAGGTCTTTTCTTCACTTATTCCCTCTCACCCACTCAATCTGCTTTTTAAACATCTTGTCTGATTAAAAGATCTGGAGTTTCGAAAACTTGTACATTGGCCGAGTACAGGTATTACACTAATATGGATTTTGGAATTTTACTTATGGCTACCTTTGCTTTTTATTTACTTAAAAGATTTATGACAGTGGTGGGCAGCATGCGGCTCCTGCTACATTCCACCAAAATTCATGTTGGCAATAAAATAAAATAAAATAAAATAAAATAAAATAAAAATTGGTGGTTTCCTACTGAATGTCAGAATCAAAGGGGGAAACAAGTCAAAGGGGGAAACAGGCCAAATTTAGCTTGAAAGCAAGCTAAATTTGTCCTGTTTATCTCTCTGTAGCAGTTTCTGAAATTTGGCAGCGAACAGCTGGGTTTGGTGGGGTATTTTTTGCTGCTGCTGCTGCTGCTGAATTCAGTGGCGCAGCAGCAGGAGTGCGGCCTCCTGGTAGGTGGGGGGGGGGCAATGTGGCCCATGGACCCCCTGAAGTTGACCAACCCTGATTTATAAGTTGCTTTTTAGGGTAAACACTCACAAGGCAGTGTACAAAAGAATGATAAAACTATAAAACATAATAAAACAATGGTAAGAAGAGAAAATTATCAGTTAAAACCAAATGGCACCATATACACAATGGCCGCAGTAGAGTCCTAACTCAGGTATAGGCCAAGGTAAACAGGTGAGTCTTTAGGGCCTGCTTGAAAGCTTGTAATGGTAGGTCCTGGCAGACATCAGTTGGAACAGAGTTCCACAAGCAGGCTAGAAGTTGGGGAGTAGAGGCATATAAGAACCTGAGTTCCTTTCTGATCACATGGAGAAGAGCCTGCGCACATATAAGTGGACACATGTGGACACATTTCAGCTGTGTACATCAATGTGTGTGTAGTGGAGGTGAGCTAGCTGCCCACTCTCCCACCCTGCCAACATTCACTGAACATATGGAATGCCACTGGAACTTCTGAAAGGGCTTAAGTTATCACCACATCTTGGGCAGTGAATTCTATAAATTAATTATGCATCATGTAAAGAAGTAGGCTCATGAGTCTTGAGTACTGCCTTCCTTAGTCTCAAAATCTTCTCTCAAGGGATAATGTATTATTTGATGCCCAGCCCAGTCTTACAGCATAGATGATAAGAAAGAACAGGAAGTAGGGACAGACAGGAAACAAGCCTTGCTAAGAAAGCAGAAGCCAGGTGTGGCCGTGCACAGAAACATAAAAAGCTTTGAAGGCTTCACCATCTTGGTAGTTGCCTGAAAAAGCATAAGAGAAATTCTCGTATAGACAAAAAACTGAAGTACACTCTAGCTGCTGGAATGCGATTTATGAGATTCTGAACAACATATGCAGACCGTGAACAAAAAGCTTTGGAAAATCCCACTTGGTGTGTGCACTGTGTGTACTTGGCCATCTGAAGGACATTTATTGCCATTTTGTAAAAATGAAGTACTGCATATGTTCTCAGTTCATTACAACACAATTTCTTTATTTTATATTTATTCGCATACTAAAAGAAATCTTTGCACAAAGTTTTGCAACTGTCCCTTATTAGACCCTGGTTCTATTCACTGTACGATATGGAGGCCTGAATGAAAACTCACATAACGTAGTGCGTGGAGGGCTGAGTGGGGTGTCTTCATCAACATCAGGCCATAGAAGGAAATGTTTGTAACAGCCTGCTGAGGGGACATTTTGTTCTACATTTGAATCTACATTATTCACTATGGCTCAGCAAAATATATAACTTGGCTTGCACTCTGCTACTTGGCTAGTATTACACATGTGGGATTCTCAGCATAGATGATTCTATGCTTTCTTGCCAAAATCAAACCAAAAACTTCTGTCCCTGGAGATCCTCTTCAGGGGGTACAGCATTGTCTTTGACGTGTCTCCGTCCAGGCTGACCTCCCCAGCAGTGTGGCTTTTCTAGCAAACTGTTTCCTGGAAAGCAGGACTGATGCATCAAGTTTGAAAAGCTTTACTTAGCCTTCATACTGTGCACAACTGGGAGAACTGTCTCCTTCTCTGTTGGCTTCTCCAGTAAAAGAAAACAAATGAAATTAATTACTGGTGAAAATTACGGATGAGTAGGTTCTACTCCAAAACGTTCTGGCGGTGAGCAGAATGAATGCATTCTGCTCTGCCAAAACTCTGGAGTTTTGGCACTTGGAATAGATGTGCAGAGAGCCTACTCAAAGTACCTCATATACATTATCTTGGTAATATTCACAACAAGTTTGAAAGGTAGGCCAGTATTAATATCACCATACTGCAAATTCAGAAAGAAGATAACATACCTAAAACCATCTAGCCTAAAATACTATGTAAATGCTAAATATTATTACTCTGTGCTTTGTGGGTATCTGACATTACCATTTTGCCCTCTCTGGAGGATTTATACTAAAAGATAATCTAAAGAAGAAGGACCCCTACTTATAATGATTTCAATGTGACTATTGGGAAAAGTTGCTTGGTGAACTGTGATATGAATCTTGCTAAGACAGAATGGTCACAGTCAAGATGTGCTGGCCCTGTTAAACTTCCTGCAAGAGATTCTTTCTAAAGAATACAACAATATTATCGTGCATTTCCAACAATGCAAATGTTGGTTATGTGTTGTACTAAAAATGAACAAAGGGTAGTGAAAATAAAAGGTGTAAGGGCGGTATGAGCCAGATCAGATATGCCCAGATGAAACCTTCAAAGAAAAGAAATTCATTTCATCCAGCTATTATGTAAAATAAACAATAAAAGATACAATCAAAATTGCATGCCTTGTTATTCTCAAGGATGATGGTTGGGAAGTTTTGGTAGATCTGCATTTTCTGTTTGTTGTTAAGTTGACCATGCTCGATTTCTAAGATGAAATCACTATGTATTAAAATTCTTCATTCATTTTTTTAAAAGTAAGCTCTGTTGGCTGAATGACCTGTATGTTTGGGATAAACTGGGGCCAGGGCACTCTAGTGCTGCATGGTTTTCATTACAACATGGTTTTCATTACATCAGATATATGTAAAATTCCTCATGTGAAAGGATTCAGGCCAACAATTACTGTACAAAAAGCTGCTTCCTTGTGGTATAGAAACAAGGATTCCTAAAAGAATGAATTATTGTTGAGACACAAATTAGAAAAGTGCATTTGTTAACTCAAAAATTCTGATTTTGATATTTGAACCTGATTTCAAAGTCAGGACCACTTCAAACACTACAGAATTCTGATGTGGAAAGCACTTTAATGTAAGAATTGATTTCAAGATCTATGACAGTTGCATATGTGAGTATTTCACTGTATATACATGCCAAGGTATGGTGAACTGCAATTTCCAAGCATATGTATAATCATCACAGATAATGGTTGATATATAGGTTGTGCAATAATTCCTATCCAGAATGCTGTAACAGCATAGTAAAAAGAGCAGAGCAAGAATGTGGACCTCCTAGGGTGGCCAGGTGTCCTACTTTACAGAGGACAGTTGTTGGTGTCCTCTATATGATGCCTTATTTCAGCTTCAAGGCACATTGGAGACCCTTGCATTGATACTGTTATCACTCCCTGAATTGGAGAGGCATTTCCACTCCCTCTTTTATGATGAGGCAGTTAGACCTTCACCAGTGCCAGTGGATCATGTAGTTCTGTCATATTGGGCCCCAGTTACCTGTGAAGAGACAGCACTTCGGTTAAGGAAGCTAAAAGGGGGGAAGTCTGCTGGGATTAATGGAATTCCTCCTGATCTTTCCTCAAGTGACTGGCTGCAGTTTATCAAACTTGGTTTTATCAGAACTCTATTTCTTTAAAACAACAACAACAACAACAACAACATGGTGTTTTTATTCTTTCTCCTGTCTGCTGTTCACCACTCTGAGGTCTTTGGATGTGAAGTGGTATACAAATACTGTAAATAAATAAATAATCTTTTAATCAACTCTACTGATTGGTGGATTCCAGCTTTAGCTGCCTTACTCGCACTTATCGATAAAACTGGAATTTTTCCTACATTGGTCAATAGCAGTTGTGGTGCCTATTTATAAGAAAGGCCCAAGATTTGACCCCAAGGACTACCATCCTATAAGTCTCTTGGATGTGGTCAATAAACTATATGCAAGACATTTGTCTGTCTGTCTGTCTCTCTGTCCGTCTGTCTATGTACTGCCCAATTGCCAAAGTTCTCTGGACAGTTCACAATAAGTTAGAAAGTTGGGTAGGCCTTGAAAACCTTCTGTCAGAGGAATAAGCAGGTTTTTGTCACGATAGATCAATACTTGAGCACCATGTCCTTTTGAATCGCCTGGTATATGTCCCCATCATATCATTCTCTCTATGCCGCCTTTGTAGATTGATAAGGAAAATTCAGGGGTTGTATACATGTCAGAGTTACTACAGGGACCACTTTATTGGAAGCCATTACAGTGAATAAGGATGTGTGACAGGGGTGCTTGTTAGCATTACTTTTATTTAATTTATATCTCAATTATATAGTTTCCTCTCTTTCTGGTGTAGTTTTTCCTCTCTGATTAAGAGCTTTTATATGGCCCCCTGTATTGGTTCATTCAGATAATGTGGCCCTGGATTTAGAACAGCATAAATTTCTCTCTAGAGCCATGGGCAGGCCTAGTTCGAGTTCTAAGGCAATTGTCTGAAGGGAGACCGCCTGTTGTTCAGTGGAAACTTGAGCTCAAAGATGGCTATTTCTGGCTTACGATAATTTTTCAGCAGGCCTTTCTTTTTGTCCTACTGGCATATGAAGACATGGAGGCAGAATCATGGGCCACCAAATTGTTTGAAGTTATCTCTAAACTGGGCTTTTTCATGGGCTATTTGATTGTAAGGGGCTACGATGCTGCCCATCTGGAAGTCTCAAGAAGTCTAACTGATGTTGATTTTCAGACTACTACCATACTAGTGGACAAGTGCCATTTCAACATGCTGTATAAAGATTTTGCAGTCCCTCTCAGGACTGCAAAATCTGCCCATATAGTTTTAGATGGCTCTTCACCAGATTAAACACCCTGCAGTTAATGGAGGTTAGAGGATGCTACAGTGACAACATAGGGCAGATAGACACCATCCAGTTGGATGCCAGAAGATAAGAGGATTTGGTTTGCTTTCTTTTGGACTGCCCGTTGTACTTATGTTTGAGGATTCAGTATCTTGGCTCCCTTGCTTGCTGGTATTAGAGATAACTCCCCTTTAAACAAAATTTTATTTCAATTAGCTGGAACAGATTATTTTGTGATATATTGCACTGTTAAATTTGTTAAGCTAGCTCTAGGGAAGAGGAAGTCTTTTATTTTGACAGATGATAACACAGGATATTGAGCTATTTTAATTATTTAATAATTTTACTATAAGGTTGTCAATAGTTTGTTACATTTTCTATTATTTTCTTATTATTATGCTTAGTCTGATTTCCTTGTATGTTGACATTTTGAATTCTTTATTGGTTTGTTTTGAGTTTGATGTATATGCAAAAGCCTGGTTGGGTACTGAGCAATAAGCTGAACTGAACTATTTGATGGGCTGTCCAATCCAAGTCAGAGAACCAAGTCAAAGAATCAGAAGGGGACAGCAGGGGCCTTGCAGTTGCCCATCAATAATTAGCACCTGGACAGTAGATAGAGCAAACACACAGGCCACCTCGTCAATCTTCTCTACTATGGTGAGATGTCTTGTATTGCTATTTAAATAGCAGTTATTATTTCTAAATTTTACCTATATGTAGAAATCTGCACATGCAAATAATATGCAAATTTGTGTCATCTTTTTTGGTAATGCGTTTCCTCTGTTTTGGCAATGTGTAAATGGCAACATTTTCTTACATTGGTTTTGTATCACAGGAACCACACTACAATGACTGGAGAAGCTATTGTAGGGTGGCTCCTGTAAAAGTATTATCAAAAGCCCTGAGCCACGTAGGAAGACATCACACTGTAATACTTCCCCATGCCAACTGGGCCAGTGCTGATGTGGTACTCTTCCCATTAACTACGCAGTGTGGGAAGGAACTCTGTGAAGATAACATGAGATAGTCTGTGATGTGAAAGACAAAGCATGAGGCAGAGATAGACAGCAGCCTTTCCAATGAGCCATATCAGCTCAAAGGCGGCACTGACCCAAGTGGAGCCATTTCGCCATCACCACTGCCCCTTCTAGGAAAGAACAACAGACAGCAGTGCGTGCACGCAGTCCAGCCCCAACAGCATTAAATTTATTTCATATTCACTCATTCAGCCTTGCACCATCTATAACGTTTGTTTGTTTTTAACCTGGAAGGCAGCCATTATTCCAATTCACACACACAAACGACTTCAACTGGAGGGACATGTCTGAGATAGAGGCACCTATTGGATGACAAAGAATGGACTGAAGCCATGAAGTATTAAACTGAATACTGGAAAAAATGAAGTAACAGAGGGAATTGTAACAAATGGTAGAACAACAGCAACAAAAACCCTGTTGTTAAAGAGCGGAGGTGCTGAATTGGTTCTGTGTACATTACAAACAAAACTCTAGCAGCAAACACCAACTCATTTTACAGATATCTTTCTATCACTATAGTTTTTGACAGCACATTAGATAGTTGCCTTGAAACACAAGGATTTGTTGTGTCCTCTCATTAATCTTGTGAGCAAACCCATTTCTTAAGTTAAGAGCTTTGCCCCAAAGAAGAGGAGATTGTTTCAGAGGTCCCTAAATTTATATGGGAGTATGATCACAGACCCCTTCATGGATCGCTGCCTTGTTGTGGCGAAGGGGCTTGCGTAACTCAGTGAAGCCATAAGCTATGCCGTGCAGGGCCACCCAAGACGGACAGGTCATGGCAGAGAGTTCTGACAAAATGTGGTCCACTGGAGAAGGAAATGGCAACCCACTCCAGTATTCTTGCCAAGAAAACCCCATGGAACGTATCACAAGGCTAAAAGAGATGACGCCGGAAGATGAGCCCCTCAGGTCGGAAGGTGTCCAATATACTACAGGGGAAGAGCAGAGGGTATTTCCAAGTAGAGCCAGAAAGAGTGAAGCGGCTGGGCCAAAGCCGAAAGGACACTCAGCTGTGGATGTGTCTGGTGGTGAAAAGAAAGTCCGATGCTGTAAAGAACAATATTGTTTAGGAACCTGGAATGTCAGATCAATGAATCAAGGTAAGCTAGAGGTGGTCAAACATGAGATGGCAAGATTGAATATTGACATCTTGGGAATCAGCGAACTAAAATGGACAGGCATGGGTGAATTTAATTCAGGTGACCATCATATCTACTATTGTGGGCAAGAATCCCTTAGAAGAAATGGAGTAGCACTCATAGTCAACAAAAGGGTGGGAAAAGCAGTACTGGGGTACAATCTTAAAAATGATAGAATGATCTCAGTACGAATCCAAGGCAAACCATTCAACATCACAGTAATTCAAGTCTATGCCCCAACCACTGATGCCGAAGAAGCTGAGGTTGATCGGTTCTATGAAGACCTACAACACCTTCTAGAACTAACAGCAAAAAAAGATGTCCTCTTCATCATAGGGGATTGGAATGCCAAAGTAGAAAGTCAAGAAATCACCGGGATAACAGGCAGGCATGGCCTTGGTGTACAAAATGAAGCAGGACAAAAGCTAATAGAGTTTTGCCAAGAGAACACGCTGATCATAGCAAACACTCTTTTCCAACAGCAAAAGAGGCGACTCTACACATGGACATCACCAGATGGTCAATATCGAAATCAGATTGATTATTTCCTTTGCAGCCAAAGATGGAGAAGCTCTATACAGTCAGTCAAAACAAGACCTGGAGCTGACTGTGGCTCAGATCATGAGCTGCTTCTTGCAAAATTTCGGCTTAAATTGAAGAACCTAAGGAAAACCACTAAACCATTCAGGTATGACCTAAATCATATCCCTTATGAATATACAGTGGAGGTGAGGAATAGATTTCAGGGATTAGACCTGATAGACAGAGTGCCTGAGGAACTATGGACGGAGGTCCGTAACATTGTTCAGGAGGCAGCAACGAAATCCATCCCAAAGAAAAAGAAATGCAAGAAAGCAAAGTGGCTGTCTGATAAGGCTTTACAAGTAGCTGAGGAAAGAAGGGAAGCAAAAAGCAAGGGAGAAAGGGGAAGATATATCCAACTGAATGCAGAGTTCCAGAGAATAGCAAGGAGAGACAAGAAGGCCTTCTTAAATGAACAATGCAAAGAAATCAAGGAAAACAACAGAATGGGAAAGACTAGAGATCTCTTCAAGAAAATTGGAGATCTCAAGGGAACGTTTTGTGCAAAGACGGGCATGATAAAGGACAAAGAAGGCAGGGACCTAACAGAAGCAGATGAGATTAAGAAGAGGTGGCAAGAATACAGAAAAGATCTGAATGTCCCTGATAGCCATGATAGTGCGGTCACTGAACTTGAGCCGGACATCCTCGAGAGTGAAGTCAAGTGGGCCTTAGGAAGCATTAGTAACAACACAGGTAGCGGAGATGACAGTATTCCAGCTGAGCTATTTAAAATCCTAAAAGATGATGATGTTAAAGTGCTGCATTCAATATGCCAACAAATTTGGAACACTCAACAATGGCCGCAAGACTGGAAAAGGTCAGTTTACATTCCAATTCCAAAGAAGGGCAACGCTAAAGAGTGTTCAAACTACCGCACAATTGCGCTCATTTCACATGCCAGCAAGGTGATGCTCAAAATCCTACAAGCTAGGCTTCAGCAGTATGCGAACCGAGAACTACCGGAAGTACAAGCTGGGTTTCGAAGAGGCAGAGGAACTAGAGATCAAATCGCCAATGTTCGCTGGATCATGGAGAAAGCAAGAGAATTCCAGAAAAACGTCTATTTCTGCTTCATTGACTACGCTAAAGCCTTTGATTGTGTGGATCACAACAAAATGTGGCAAATTCTTAAAGTGATGGGAGTACCAGACCACCTTACCTGTCTCCTGAGAAACCTGTACCAGGGTCAAGAAGCAACAGTAAGAACCAGACATGGAACAACCGAGTGGTTCAAAATTGGGAAAGGAGTACGACAAGGCTGCATATTGTCACCCTGCTTATTTAACTTATATGCAGAGTACATCATGAGAAATGCTGGGTTGGATGAATCACAGGTCGGAATTAAGATTGCCGGGAGAATTATCAACAACCTCCGATATGCAGACGATATCACCCTAACGGCAGAAAGCGAAGAGGATCTCAAGAGCCTCTTGTTGAGGGTGAAAGAGGAGAGTGCAAAAGCTGGTTTGAAACTCAACATTAAAAAAATGAAGATCATGGCATGTGGCCCCATCACTTCCTGGCATATAGAAGGGGAAGAAATGGAAGCAGTGACAGATTTTACTTTCTTGGGCTCCAAGATCACCGCAGACGGTGACTGTAGCCATGAAATTAAAAGACGCTTGCTCCTTGGGAGGAAAGCTATGGCAAACCTAGACAGCATAGTAAGAAGCAGAGACATCACCTTGCCAACAAAGGTCCGTCTAATCAAAGCTATGGTTTTCCCAGTAGTAATGTATGGCTGTGAGAGCTGGACTATAAGGAAGGCTGAGCGCCGAAGAATTGATGCTTTCGAACTGTGGTGCTGGAGAAGACTCTTACGAGTCCCCTGGGCTGCAAGGAGGTCAAGTCAGTCAATCCTAGAGGAAGTCAACCCTGAGTGCTCATTGGAAGGACAGATACTGAAGCTGAAGCTCCAATATTTTGGCCACCTAATGCGAAGAGAAAACTCTCTGGAAAAGACCCTGATGCTGGGAAAGACTGAAGGCAAAAGGAGAAGGGGACGACAGAGGATGAGATGGCTAGATAGCATCACCGATGCAATGAATATGAACTTGAGCACACTCCGAGAGAGAGCGCAGGACAGGAAGGCCTGGCATGCTATGGTCCATGGGGTCACGAAGAGTCGGACACGACTGAACGACTGAACAACAACATGATCACAGATCCTACCTTGGATTTATGCCCTTATGAGTTAAAAGCCAACTCCTATTCCTACTTCTGAAATAATAAATCATAATTGTGAGAAAATATAGGACAACCCTGGTGTAAAATAATCCTTGTCCCAAAGTCCCCAAACTGGGATCACACTATTTTCCTAAGAACTGGTGATGAAAAGAAGGCTCCTTACAGGTAAATGGACTCGGGGAGAGATCCTCACTGTTTAGATGGAAATGGAAGTTTCTCTCTTCCATTATAGGCTACTTTGATATGAACGGGGTTCTCCTATTACAGTTTATAGCAGCCTTTCACAACCTTGTGCCCTTCAGATGTACTGGACTACAACTCTCATCATCCCCAGCCAGCATGGCACCAGGTTGGGGAAGGCTGACTTATAGGATTGTGGAGAAGTCATTGTTGTCTGGTTGCCTGATCCATGACAGTCCTGTTATGGGGTGAGGATATAAAGTGACACTTGGTCGCTGATCCCACTTGTATTGCACTATTGCAGTGTTTCAGGACAGATTCAGAAAGCCCAAGCACTTTTAAATGAAAGCAATGACAAAACTTTCCATTGAATTCAGAAGGACCAAGAACCCTGTAAGTTATGTATTTGTTCCTTCACTGATACGCCTTAAAATAAACACACTATTAAAAACAATGGAAAAAGGGGGGTTATGACATCGAAACGGGCCAGGCTGAGATTAGCCATTTGTCCAATACTCAGTGAAAATGATGTCTCCAAGTATAATTTTGTGCAGCTTTGAGATCTCCTACAGCAGCTCAGCCAGGGAGATTATTCTTCAGAGGTTACCAAAGTAGAAACTTAGGCATTGCCCCCAAAGAGGAAATGCATCACCAAAAACAAAGACTAAAGAGGACACAGATTTTCATAACATTTGCACGTGCTAATTTATACATATAGATGCAGATTTAGAAAAAATATTATAATTTTAAATACAATTCACCTCACCATAATGGGGAAGACTGTGACCAGGTGATCTATATGCCTATTCTATCTGCTGTCTGGGTGCTAACTGGTGAAGGGCAACTTAAAGGACCCTGCTCTCCCCTTCTGATGATTCTTTGACTTTAAACCAGGCTTGGACTGGACAGCCCATCAAACAGAGGACACCTACAAACAGAAGACTATCACTTACCCATCCCCAAAAGAGAGGATTGTCCTCTGTAAGGTAGGACACCTGGCTATCCTAGTACAGTGATCTCGTTTGAGAACAACAAAAGTTTGAATGATCAGTCAGGGATGCAAAGATACCAGGCCTCTCTCTATAATGTTTATAATAGGTCTTGTCTTCAGAATAAGTCCCTACCATACATACAAGCAGGCGCGCGCACGCGCGCGCGCACACACACCCAGTTCTAGAACATCTCTTTGGCTTCAGGGATAGATTCTGCCCCCCAGGGGCTGCTTCCAGAAAAGTATAAGGCATTTTCTGTTACAATTATCTGTTACAATAATGTGAATATAATTTTAATTAATCATATGTTTGCCAGGTTAGTTTATCTAACATTTTCACAACTTAAGTCCACTAAGATTTCATTACATTACTTTTTAATTCTATCCAGTGTTCTGGCTTCCACCCCAACCATTTCTCTAAGGCTGCCTTTCATATTTATAACCTCAGTGACATCTGTATTGGATTTTATTGTACATGTAATTTCCCATCTTCTACTTTTGACCTTTAAACTCTGCTTAATTCTAGTTATGAGGCTTTCATTTCATTTAAAAGGGATTACTGCACATTAGTAACATATGACAATAAATATTATTTGACTTGACCTCATTGGACACATGTTATCACATCAAGTATGATAGACAAAGTGGCAAATTATATTAGATATCAAACAATTTGTTACATTTTATGTAGCAACCCTTCTCCAAAAGCCCCCTCAATCTGAAATTTAGAGGGTGGTAAAAAGGGAGAGGGTTTTTTGGTGGCCACCCCCCCTCAGCTGTTGAATGCTCTCTCCCTAGAGGCTCACCAGGCACCTACTCTAGCGCCATTTTGGCACCAGGCAAAAACATTTTTGTTGTTTAAGCCCTTTTAACTTGGCCTGATGCGTTTCGGAAATGTTGATTTCCTTCTTCAGGGCCTTATCTTTTTACTCAGTATACTAAGAGAGACAAACCTCATCCGTATACAAATGGATGACGTTTGTCTGTCTTAGTATACTGACTACAAGATAAACCCCTAAAGAAGGAAATCAACACTTCCGATATGCGTCTGGCCAATATAAAAGAACTACAATAAACCTTTTTCTATAGGCACCTGGGATTTCTCCATTTTCTTTTCTCCATTGTTTTTTCAAGTCCTTTTAACATCATCTTAATATTTTAACATTTGTATACCTTTTGAATCAGGGGTGGGCAACCAGAATGGCCTAGGGGGTCAGGTGACCTCCACCCAGCTCTCCATGAGCTGAATAATGTCAGGGGGTAAAACCATGTCCCCAGACATCAAAGGGGTGGAGACATGCCCCCTGACATCATTTGGTCCCCAGCAGGTATGTCATGAGGATGCAGTACATTCTTTGGGAACTGGGCTTTATTGTACACAGGTCTTCTGTGATGAGGAGGATTTGGGAGTGGAAGTGGCACGCAGGGGAACCTCCTTGTTAGCTTCGATCACAGATTGGACATAAGGGGATTCCTCTCCCACCTTCTCATAAAGCCCTCCCACCCCGTAGCCTTCAGGCCAGGGGACAGGGTTTGGGGCAGGGTGGGGCCCCAAAGAGTGCCTAAGCCTCTGTGGGCCAGATGGGCAACCTCCGCAGGCTGGATTAGGCCTCCAGACCAGAGGTTGCTCTCCCCTGTTTTAAATATTGATATTAATATTTTAGTCTCTGTCTTTATGGCATTTGATAAGTGTTTACCCTTTTAGATTGTGTGCAATAAAATAATTTCATGACTCAGTTTTATGTTATTATATTTTATTGCCCCAGTGAACATTTTTTAAATGCTAAGTACAAGCCAGTTAAAGCTGAGCACACTTAAATCTCACTGATTTCAATGGAGAAGTTAAGCATATTCTCCCACTGAAATCAGTGGGGTTTAAAAGACTGTAATTTTGACAAGATTGTGCCTGTTTTGTTTACTGCTTTTGTTTACTGTTTTTCATTTGAACACAATGACATATTTAAGGAAAGGCTTTTAAATTTTTTATTTAAAATGGGAGTTTTGAGTGTTTGCATTTTAAATGGTAATTTGTACTGAGCATGAAGCCTAGGACGTATTAGAAGTGCAATAAAATATAAGAATTTAAAAGGCTGGACATATGAAAATATTTAAAACTTGCTTTGGGGAGCAAGTACAGCAAAGTGTTATGAAGTTAAGCTGTGTAGAGCTAATGGAAGGCAATTTGAAAAAACAGCTGGGTATATCACATTAATGAAAATATACCCCAGTGGAAAGTGAAATGAGATATTTGCTGGGATTTTAAGGTATTAGATGTGAGACAAGAAGACTGGTGTGTGTTGTTATACTTGTTTCAGTTAAAATAGGCTTTTCTGAGATTTTTATAATCCAAATATTCTGCCTTAGCTAACGTTTATTGGGTTTATTAAAACAGACCTGAAAAATATCTGCCATGTTAAAAATTGTAGCATGTAATGATATCAGTAAGGTTATAGACCAATACTATTTTACCTGTGTGCTTAAACACCTCCTGTAGCCACAAACTATCGATTTTATTGAAATTATAGTTGTCCGCTATTTAAAGATTCTTTAATCATGTAATTGTTCAATCATTTAGTTTATGAAGTTAAGCTGCATAGAGCTAATGGAAGGCAATTTAATAATTAACAATGATTAAACAAGTCTGCATAGTGCAACAACTTGATGAGAGTGCCTTTTTGCAGACCACAAAGAAAAAAGGAAGTTTCTATTAAGTATGAGATAACTTACAATTTAATTTTAAAATCTAATAGCCACTGCAAGAAGGAAAGGTTATCTTTAATATTTTTTCATATAATTGGGGAATACGGAGTGGAATGTTCCCACAGGATGTTGAGTCATGATGCCTTGTGAGTTTCTTCGCCCCTACTAGCAGCCACCATTTACATGGAGAGGCACACAGGTCACCTGGTAACTATGGGGAGATATACTGTATTTCTATTATAGTAATTCTTCCTAAATTGTGTGTGTGTGCACATACGCAAATTTTATGCACATCTGTTCCCTCATCCTGTGTTTCGCTGATGCTTTTGCAATGTCTAAGTGGACAGTAGTAAAGACAGTAGTAAAGACAGTAGTAAAGATAGACAGTAGTAAAGATAGTAGTAGACAGTAGATAGACAGTAGATAGACAGTAGTAAAGATAGTAGTAGAAGGAATAATAGTAACGAGGATGATGATGTTTAGCACATATATACCTTGTTTTAAGTGTAACGTGAGATATTATCATCTCTATATTGCAGATGAGGGTCTAAGACTCAGACAGTGAGTTGTCTTCGGCCACTTAATGATATCATGACTGGGTTGAAATTTAAGCCAAGGAATTCCCTGCAACATGATGACTATAGGAATATGAGGCCAGTGGACTACATCCAGCCCATCAGTGCTTTTTCCTCAGCCAGCACAGCCCCATGCTCCCACTGTATGCTAACTCAATCTGCAAGCTAGCCATTATGCAGTAGTAAAGAGCTTTTCTGGGGGAAATTTTAGACAGGCAGATGCCCACTTCTGAGTACTGACTTGGTCAGGCCCCAATGAATGAGGAGGCTGCAGGTACTTGGAAGCAGAAGACGCAAGCTGGGATGAGGTCTGTAGCATAGACAGGAAGCCAAGCCAACGCAACAGTTCCTGGAATTTAAGGGCATGGCAGGGGGAAGTGGTACGCAGGCAACAGGGAAGCAGACAGGGAAACAGTTCAGAAGCACAGAGAGGACGCCAAGAGGCTTCATAGAATAACGAGTTGCCTAAGTGTCTAGAGTGCCACAGACTCCCTTGCAGTTCTTTCCTCCAACCAGCAGCCTTGGTGGTACAGGTAGCAGGGACCTGGTACCTGATCTGCAGGTTGGGGCTCAAGGTCTCTGTGCCATGGTGGTAGACACTGGGATACAGTTCACAAACATTGCGTCGACTCTACCCTTGACCTATGGGAGATGTTGTCATCAGTAACAGCTTCGTGTCAACCAATGAACATTTTTGTAGTCATTAGAGTTTGCTTTTGTGGCCTTCCCAAAACTGCAGCAACAGTGATAATATCATTGATCTGCATGAACATTCAGCAGCCAGTGGTTGATGACTAAGCATCCTTTTAGGCAGGCATCTGATGGTTAAATAATTTTCAACTGATATTTTAAATATGACCATAACTTGTCAAACACACCACACATCGTAATTAATATGTGATATCATGTCACTCAGATAAAGCAAATATTTGAATTTACCTGCTCTCAGAAGCAGTGTCGTTTTCCAGCTGTCGGATAAGAAGTTTAGCTATGGCAGTGAAACTGTTACTCATACGATAAATGTCTCTGCTCTGGATGCCTAGGATGTTGGAGAATGTATCCGTGATGTGCTTGATCTCCAACAAAAGGATGTGATGGAATGAATGCTCCATGTTGGCCAGCTGATTAACCAAGTAGATCAGGCAGATTCGGGCTCTTTCCTATCCATGAAGAAGAGACTGTGTTTAAAAGTGGATACCACAGTTTAAAAGTTGTGATGACTTTGCTAGAAAAAAAAAAAGAAAATCCAGAGCTACTCTGCTAGTTGTTTTCAGACCACTTTAAATGGTTCATTTTTAAAGGATTATGCAAAAAACCAAAAACCATAAATAAAATACAAGTACAGTGTGGGGATAAACATGCTACAGAGACTTAGGGAATGTCACTGTCCAAATAACACAAGCAAAACATGTCTAAAGCCAGGAAGTGGTACATGGACTCCATTCAAATTCCCTAATGTCTCATCTACCAAACAGGACTTCTATTGTACAGGAGCTAAATAAGATGAGGAAAGTGCAAAGTGGTTGGCAACCATATAGGGCCAGCACCAGATTTGCGGGGGCTGTGGGCAGGCTGCCTTCCATGCCCCCAGCACTACCTAGTCCCATCCCCTCTGGAAATGAAAACAGCAGCACGCCACCCCCACTCAATTGAAAAGAAAATGAAGGGATGATGGCATCAGACCCGGTGGTGTCACGTTTCCCTTGGGCCCCCTCTTTCCTTATTCACTCACACACACAAACAGAAAGGCTTCAGTCTCAGGCCTTTAATTCATTATCAACAGGTTCATTACAGATGCAAATCCTAGAAGACTCTCAGGCTACAAAGGAATGCCTCCAGGGGAATCAAATGGGAACACCAATGTTGCCTACAGTTTGAAGTGAGGCTTGCTGGCTAGACTAACTTAAGGAGGGATGTCCTGCCCTTCCAGTGATGCTTCCCTACATCGGCTCTCACGCATTGCTAACTGGGTCAACCGTCTGAGCTCCACCCCTGACACTTCCCTCTTAGCTTTGTGCCGTAGTCTAGCATCTCTTAGGTCACAGCCCCTGCTCTCCTCCTCCTCCTCCTCCTCCTCTTCCCAGTTTCTCACAGAGGGGGGCAAGGGGGGGGCTTCAGGCCTGGGCATCTGGTAGTTAGTAACCTGAGAAGCAGGCCTACCCATATTTGAACTGGCTTGGGAAAATGCCTCCCCCGGTTCTGGCTGCTCCTCTTCTGAATCTGAGCTGCTAACTACCTCCCTCCGCTCAGAATCAATCCTGACAGGTGGGTCCCAGAATTTGCTCTACCATGTTGGGTTCTGACACTGGGGCTAAAAACTATTCATCTTCCTTAGACAATGGGTTAGTAATGTTCCTCTAAGTAGAAGAAGCGACCAAGAAGATTGGAATACAATTAGCTGAAGAGGCCAGTCTAGATCAGCACAAACTGCCACAAGCAGTGTACCTGCTGTAATCATAAAAGCAAAGATGGGTAGTCTGACTGAGACGGGAGACCCATCCCCGCTCCCTCCAACTAGCTTGTTCTCTTACTTGAGCAGATGTGTCTGTGACTCACTTGATCAAGAGAGAAAAGAGGTAGTCGGATGGTATGGGAATGGGTCTCCCATCTCGAGGGGTACCCCATGTTGGGTGCCACTTGAGATGGGAGACCCATTCCCGCTCCATCCGACTAGCTCATTTCTCTTCTTTGAACAAGTGTTCTGTGACTCAACTGACCAAGAGAGAAAACTGCCACTATATCGACATACCCCTACTCAGCAACAGATGTATGAATTCCAGCTGAGTGTTCTGAGCTTGAAGTATTAATGTATATGGATTGTGGTCTCTGAAACACCTCTCAAGCCAAATAACACAAAGTGATAGCACAAAATTGCTCAAACGGTATTAAATAATAAAAAATAATTGAAATGATAAAACAAGCAAAACACATTACTGCATACAATGCAATTAGGATGATTAGAAGCATAACAGAAATAGTGGCTAGCATATTTCTTAGTAAAATTAAAGTTTGATACCTCTCAACCAACGAAGCAGTCATCTTATCTGACAAGCATGGTTTGTAGAACCTAGGTAATCATGTTCTGTAGGCTTCTCATTCTCCCAGGATTTCTCTTCCAAGCAGATCAGACCTTTGCCTTTTATAACCCTTATGTTGATGACCTCATCCTAAGTTTCAGATCTGGACATACCACTAATCTTATTTCTCTCAATGTAGCCAGGTTTACCACTGACAGCATCAACACCTTGATGAAGGTATCCCTCCTAAGCTAAGCAGCTTTCTGCTTCCAATACTTAACCAATCCACTTGTGGCAACTCTCCTTTCCCTCATTTCCAAGAATACATGTCACGTTCCCTTGGCCCCCTCCTTCCTCATGCACACACACAAGATGAGAGGCTTCAGTCTCACGCCTCTAATTCACTAACAACAGGTTCATTACAGATGCAAATCTTCGAAGACTCTCAGGCTACAAAGGAATACAGCTGCTTCATTTACGAATGACAACATGGGATCCAAATGGGAGCTATGATGTTGCCAGCAGTTTGAAACAAGAACTTGCTGGCTAGAACAACTTGGAGAAGGATGCCCCTCCCTTCCAGTGATGCTCCCCTACGTCAGCCCTCACGCATCACCAAACAGGTTGACTGTCTGAGCTCCGCCTCTAACTTTCCCCCCTTCACTCTGCGCTGCAGTCTAGCATCCCTCAGGTCACACCCCGTACTCTCCTCCTCCTCCTGGGTTCTCACGGAGGAGGGTGGGGGGCTTCAGGACCAGCCATCTGGCTGTTAGCATCTTGAGAAGCACGCCTATCCATATCTGAACTCGCTTGGGAAGATGCCTCCCCCAATTCTGGCTGTTCCCTGTCTGAATCTGAACTGCTAACTATCTCCATATGCTCAGAATCAACCCTGACCTACATTCCAGTACTCACAGTTATCTCACAACACAGAGAGAACTAATCACATCTATTACTAATCACTTACAGTTACCATACACAGATTATTATGAATAGCACTTCTATGAAATAAAATGAATTCTTATCAACAATACACATTACATTCATAATCTGTGACAGGACCAACCTATGCATGTTTACTCAGGAAGTAGTTTCCATAATGAGGCTTAATTTCAAGTAGTGTGCATCGGATTGCAGTCTTAAATGTCCTATCCATGGCTTATTTTATTTATTTATTTATTTATTTATTATATTTATTTATATCCCGCCTTTTCCCCAATACTGGGACTCAAGGCGGCCTTACAACGTTAAAACTTCTACAATTAAAACCTATGAATAGAAACAGAATAGAAATTTTCTTTTTCTGAAATGTAACTGTGGGGAACTGCCTATTTGCTCATGTCGTGGCAGAGAATGGGGTGTTTAACCATTTCTCCTTTACTGTTTTCCTAACCTAAATCACATGCCAAGCAGCTATTAGTCCAGCAGTGGAAAAATACACGCACAGATGCCAATATATGGAGCTCAATTTGTTTTAAGGTGCGGTCAGAAAGTACTACAAAAAGTCTACCTATAATCTAATGGGGGTCCACTCTTGCCAGAATAGACTCTCTTAGCTTTCATCTCTGCCCAGATCAATTCACAAGGTAGTTGGGGTTGTCACCTTCTTTTATGGTAACCTGCACTTGCCATATCCCATGTTGAACATTCATTGAGACAGCAGTGTTGTCCATCTATCTCTTTTGCACTCTCCTGGTACTGTTATTAGTGCTTTCATACTGTATATTCTTTGGACTTCCCCTCTTATTTCAGAGCTACTTTCTACTGAAGGAAATTTCACTATCTACTGCGGGTGGATGGGCTGATTAAAGTTACAATTTTGCCCCATGTACTACAGAGGCTTAAGGAACGTCACTGTTCAAACAGCTCAAGCGAAACTTGTCTAAGGCCAGGAAGTGGCACATAGACTCCATTCAAATTCCCGAATGTCTCATCTATTGAACAAGAGTTCTGTTGTACTATTTGTACAGGAGCTAAATAAGATTGCAGTCACTTACCATAGACTGAGTGGAATGAAAGTCTGAAAAAGGCTAATGCCTATTGTTACTGGATGGTAGCCTAAGGGTGCAATCCTATGCATGTTTAGACAGAAAAAAGTCCTACAACTCCCAGCATTCCTCAGCCAATGAGCTGGCTGGGGAATGCTGGGAGTTGTAGGACTTTTTCCTGTCTAAACATGCATAGAATTGCGCCCTAAGAAGATTCTAACATGTGGAATTGTTGCTGTTCCTTGAAAACTGCAGAGAGCTATATAGTATCGATTATCTGATGTGGGGCTTCACAAGAGGAAATCCTTGCATTTAAAAGGCAGCTAACGAATTTAGAAAGTCATGATTTTTCACTCTCCATCTCTCTCAATTTTTTTAAGGTCCAGACAGATCAAGACACAAACAAGAACTTAATTAACATTTAAAGAACAATGTTGTTTCCTAAACAATATTTGCAGTATACACAAGCAAGTTTCTGCCAGCACTTTACTACTTTGATCAAGCTGGCAGGAATCCATAAGACCTGACATTTTGCTACTCATCTAGAGCCTTGTCAGGGAATAATAAACTATACCATTATGGGATATGCAATTAATATGCAAAAAAAAATCCAGAAAAAAACCTTTCATCAGCTTGAAAGTAATCATCTTTAGGATGACTACGATCAAACGTCTCTGGTAAAAGCGATGTTTACATTTTTGTTACCATTGTTATTGTAGGCTTGATTGGGGGGGTATATTTACATTTTTTATGGGAAGCAGATTTTACATTTCTATGGTATACAATTGCATTTGTTGACAGGGGAGTGATGTTAACATAAAGTGTTGCAACAGCTTAAAATATTTTATTTTGCTACATCAAAAAATATAAAGAAAAGCAGAAGAAAAATATGGAGTGATCCTAGATTTATCTTGGCAAAGTTACCAGCATCAGAGTAAATAATTGGGGCATTATAAAAGGGCTGCTGATTTTACTTTGGAAAAGTTATATTCAACAGAGACAGCATTGTGCTAAGATTCCTGTAAGGGAGTCCTACCAAAGTCAATTAAAAGTTAGGAACAAAAACTGAGCCAGAATAGACACAAAGGATCTTTTCTCTCTCTTCTTTTTGTGAGTTTCCTTGCCTTTTTAAAGGGTGAGCCCAGGGCTAGCATTACAGAAACAACAAAAGCTGTTGGTCGCCAAGGTAGTTTACAATCTGGCTGCTGTGTATCAGCATCCTTTGTGATTTACAAAGGATTTTGGGGTGCACCTCTCCAAATATGCTGCACAGCTGCATGGAACAGCCAGATGTCTTGGGCCTGCCTTGGGTAAGTTTACGGAACGTAGAAGAAATAAATTGTAGTTCAGCACAAACATTTACTTTAACTTACTGGACTGGATTCAGACCAAGTTAGTCACAATCAGTACCACTGAAATCACTGGAACTTTGGTTAGCCCTTACTATCTTTTCACATTGATTTAAATGGGAATAAACATGACTGAACTGCTCTGGATCCAAGCCCCCTGTCAATATACTTTCTGAGCAAACTCATATTTTAAGTAGTCTGAGCTGTTGTAGCTAGCTGCCTTTACAATAGTTATTTGGCTATTAATGCTATTTACTACTGCTGCTTTCTTGTCAAAATGTGCTAGGTATTTGACAGAGTACAGGCCCTTGCTCCAGCTCCACTATCCTCTCACCCCACAGGGCCATTAGCACCAACTGCGCTGTGGGAAGGATCCCGGAGCAGAAAGGGAGACAGGCAAGTAAAGACTACCTCAGGACCCTGTTCTGACTGGACTGCCCTTCCCCCACAGGGCTTTCTACCATAACGTGCCTTGACGGATGGATCTTTATGAGTTATTGTTAATATTTATTTATTATTTAGTTACAGCATTTTTACCCTGCCCTTTAGCCAAAATGGTGCCCAGAGTGGCTTGGAAAAATAAGTAGCATGATATTCCTGACCTCAGGCTTACAATCTAAATGTAAGACATGATACACAAGGAATAAGGGATAGGGGGGAGGGAGGATATATATAATTAACAATTGTAAAAAAAAAAGCAAAAAGTCTATTTGAAGAGAGAGTGATGGTGACAAGTTACTTCTCTCCAGGGCAGTTTGTTGGAATGGCCTCTGTAAGAGGAGCAGGGGCCAGATTCCTCCTTGGTGAAACAGCAGCAGGTGGGGAAGGCAACGGTGTCAGTTTGCCTCACTGCCTTCTTCTTCCTCTCCCGCTCACAGGGCAGATGGTTGGAATGGCTTCTGTGAAAGGAGGAGGGGCCCGGTCCACTATTAATATTGTTTATAGTGGGTTTTATTAATAGCTTGTTGTCTTACTAGTAAACCCACTTTAGAAGGATTATCTTGAAAAGCGGAATATAAAAACTTGTAATAAAATAAGTAAATACTGTAAATAAAACACAAGAGTGTTCATGGTTTCTAGTGTCCAGGGCGCTTCTGTCTAAATAAGAGGGAAGGCAAATGTAAAGGAAAGAGGGAAATACTGGTGATAGGGAAAAGCACAGCACGGCTGTAGGAAGGCTTGCCAGTACCAAACTATATAGAAAAGGAATGACTGGGAGTCCAGAATAGTTTTTTTGGAATGCTATATATGGAGACTGTAAGACGCCATCTGCGGTTTGCTTGCAGTGTTTCTCTCAGCCTATTTCTAGGTCTTAATGTGTACTAGGATCCATTTTCAGTATCAAGGTTGACTTCTGGAATATGTGAAATAATAAAGAAAAGTGTCCCCAAACACAAACAGAGTGCTTACTCCACAGATTACCAATAACTGTAGGCTCTCTGCACAAGTTTAAGATTAATGAGAGGGGCTTTCTGGGGAGATGGGATGGCTTTCAGTCATGTTTGAGCACTGGCATCTCTCTTTTTAAAAACTAAGCACTGATCATTCCTGTTCTAGATCAAGATTTCCCGTGGGAAGAACAAATAAATAACCACTGCACCCCAAGTGAAGGACATGCTTTACATTGCATATGGCACCTCATTTTCACAGCCCACAAGGGCTGTTATGGTTAGAGAATGGTAATCTGCTGATATGTTACAGAGGGCCTGGGCCAGCAATGGTGTCATGGGTCCACTGATCGCTTTTGGATTAGTATGCATAACAGCGAATTGAATGTTGATTCAGACATCAGTCAGTCCCTGAGAGTCCAGCAGGCTGCCTACTTTTTTTTATTTTTAAAAGAGCATCAATGTGTTCAGCTGTTCATTTACAGCTTTATTTTTTAAAAATAAATAAAATATAATTATTATACAAGTAACGCCTCCAGGTGGTGCTGCTTCAAGTAATTAGTGCTTAGCTTAAGGTATCTTCTGCCTTGGGATGAGTTCCTGAAAAGGTCAGAACTAAGGTGGAGGCCTGGTCTTAGGATAATTCCCAAAATATTAATGAAGTTTGTCCCTCTGTTACAGAAATTTATTTTTTAAGTGCAAAACTACTTCAGGGATTTGGAGAAAAGTTGCTTGGTGACAATCAGTACTATGCACGGCCATCTTCTTGTCTGAAATGTGCAGAACCACTTTCCCTCCAGAGCTCAATACGTTTGGACTGAATGTAGCAAGAGTGAGATTGCCCCACCATATGGTATGCCTGTCTTATCAATAGTAGTAGTAGTAGTAGTAGTAACAGCATACGAATAGTTGCTTTAAACCTGCTAGTTTTATCAGGGAGGGTGATATATGAACAAAATCTTAGGATAGATTAAATCAACCACCTGATTCACCAGACAATTTTGGGAAGGACTATGGTCATAGATTCACCAGACAAGATGAATTACTGTACTGATAAGGGAAAGGTCACAAGGGCACATATATGAGTAGAAACCATTTTATTGTTTAGATTTTTCAACTGTATAGCACAATAAAAAAATGAAGTTTTTCCTCTTTTGCTTTCATGAAATGCTTATAATGAAATAACTATCTTAGATTAGCTTATTATTTTTAATGGGCATCCTAATTATTCATTTTTCAAAACACTTCAGCTTTTATAGTGCCAGCTGTGTTTCCTTTTATTTCATCTTCAGTCCATTTCCTTATAAGTAATAAATAACATCAAAATATCGCACAAATTGTGGATGTTTTAAAGATAAAAGTGTATTTTTTTTGGTTTTTTAATGAGATCTCTGTGTAGACTTAAATGATTAAAAGCTACAGAAACTTTAAAGAAAAACATGATGAGATACCAGCACTATCTTTTTTGAAATCTGGGAAAAAGAACAGCCCAGCTAAATATGAAATATAAATTTAAAACCTGCAAGAACAAAAAGAGGAACAATCACCTTCCTAAGGATCAAGATTTTTCCTTTAGCTATGTGTGAAAACTACTGGAGAAATTCTATTCTGCAGTGGTTTCCTGATCCTGAGCAATGGGAAGTAGCCACTATCAGAAGTAGCCACTTACACATTCCCCGCCCCCCAGCAATGTATCACCAAAAAAGAGGACCCACCTTTGCATAAAATTTGCATGTGCTCATTCATACATGTAGATGCAAATTTAGAACTTATTACTATAATTTACATAAAAACGCAATGCATCTCACTATAGTGGGGAAGACTGTGACCACTGACCTGTGTGCTTGCTCAGTCTGCTGTCCAGGTGCTGTCAGTCAACTTCAAGGCCTCTGCTCTCCCTTTTCATGGTTCTTAGGATGCAATCCTATGGCCGCTAGACAGCAGCTATACGGCCATAGGACTGTTCAGCTTCCGGGAACTGACCTTGGAGCCCGTACTAGAATCATAGAATCATAGAATCATAGAATAGTAGGGTTGGAAGGGGCCTACAAGGCCATCGAGTCCAACCCCCTGCTCAATGCAGGAATCCAAGTCAGAGCATCCCTGACAGATGGCTGTCCAGCCTCGTCTTGAAGGCCTCCAGTGTGGGAGAGCCCACCACCTCCCCAGGTAATTGGTTCCATTGTCGTATTGCTCTGACACTCAGGAAGTTTTTCCCAATGTTTAGCTGGAATCTGGCTTCCTGTAACTTGCGCCCATTATTTCGTGTCCTGCACTCTGGGATGATGGAGAAGAGATCCTGGCTTTCCTCGCTGTGACAACCTTTCAAGTCCTTGAAGAGTGCTATCATATCTCCCCTCAGTCTTCTCTTCTTAAGGCTAAACATGCCCAGTTCTTTCAGTCTCTCTTCTTCTACTCTGAGGTTTTTCCTAGAAAACCACCTCCCTGCCCCTGCCCCCACCGCCTCATAAGAGGCGTGGTTTGTCCCAGGCTCCGCACTCATAAGAGCAGTGTGGAGCAGGGGAAAAGGAGGTGTTCCTGGGGGTGGGGATGGCGGAAGCATTGTTACGACACTTCCTATGTGCCAGCTGGCTGCACCCCCCACACTCTGACCCACCCTGGCTAGACAGCCAAAATTGGCCATCTAGCTGCTAATGCAGGGCAACTGGAGTGTGGAGAAGAGGATCCCCTCTGCGCTCCGCTTGCCCTGCTTTGGATAGATGGTCCCCTCCAAGTTTGGAGGCGGCTGCCTGTCCCCATAGGATTGCTCCCTTAATCCTTAAATTGGACGTACTAAACAGCCCTTCAAATGGGATGCTGTATATAGAGGATTGTGCTGGCAGTCCTTCAAACAGAAGATTCTCCTAGGTAAATTAAAATACATGGCCACCCATTCCAGTTCAATTTGTGATAAAGTGGCTATAAATGAAAATGTGATCTCATCTAAAATTCCCATGCATGTGTTATTGGAAGGATAAAAGCTCACCGCCTATAACGCAATGGATTGAAGACTTAAGAACACTAGCAACACTTGAAAGGGTGGTATATAGGCATAACTTGCAAATGGACTTATATGCGGATATTTGGTCTGCTTTTACTGAAGTTTGTGTGTAACCTTCCCCCCTCCCTTTTCTCTCTCTCAAATATTGTAATGTTAGAAACTGAGGATTTTGAACATGTTGTTGTATTTTTATTTATATTTCGTTCTTGTTTTAGGTTTTGTAATGTTTTTAGTTTGTTTTGTTTGGTAAAAATTCACAGCAGAAGATTAATTTAAAAAATGCATGTCTGTTTTGCTTACAAGAATAAAGGTGGTTAGGCATGAAAGAGTTAAAATATTCTGAGAACAGAGATGGTTTGGTTTGAATAAATGCATGGTTTGCTTGCAAGAGGGAAGATGTGTTTTTTTTTTCATGAAGGAGTTATAATTTAAAGAAAATGTAGACCTCGCTAATTCATGGAACCATAATTTGAAAGCCTTGTGGATTTGGCAATGGCCGCAAGAATTTTTGGAAAAGGCTTTGGAAATGATGGAATGACAATACTTAACCCAAATTCTAGTTCCCCACAGATTCTGAAAGCAAGTCTCATTTCCCATCTTTCCTAAATGCCCAAATAGTGCAATATAAAGAACTGAATATGGGTCTTGCAATTTCTGGAGGGCATTTTAAAAGCATTTACATGCATGCAAATTTTAAATGACAGATTACAAACTATTGAGACTAAACTTAAAAACAAAATCACCTTGATATTTAAAAACCAGCCCAGTCAGAATAGTTAAATATGGACCCTGGCAACCCACCCTTCAAACTCTGAAAATTTCAGTAAATAAAGATGCAAGCACAGGGCTTAAAGCAAAAACAAACCCCATTTGCCATGCTAATACTTGTTTTCATAACTCAGGTATTCACCAGTCATTTGGATCTGGTTATAAAATTATATTGCTCATATCTTTTGGGTTTTCAAAGTAAGATGACAGATACTGAACCTGTGCTCCCAAGTTTGCTGTTCTTCTCAAGTCACTTCCATAACTATATTTTAAAATATCTAGTGAAAGGTCTTCCAGATGACACTGAAACTGGACCTAGTGATGAAAATGCCCGATCTATGTCATCCCTTCAAATACGTATTGTTCCTAATGGCAGAGCCAGGCTGTAACTATATACTCTGCTATGTCAGCATGTCAGAACTACTTACAGAAATGATAGGATATAATGTTGCAAACTGAATATTTAAGCAGATACATTAGTAGGAAATATCATTTTGTCCACCACAGGTTTATGGCCTGGGCACAGGCTGTTTGGAGCTTAGAGGCTCTGATGGGATAAAATGGGAATCCCGTCACTATCCAGATTCCATGTAGCATCAACACATGGAAGAGCTGGATTGCCTCCACTACTCCTGCCCCCAACTTCCAAGTCTTAACTGGTGCTGTGTATATAAAGTCTAAGTGTGTACATCTGTATGGAGGTGAAAAAAGTATTTCAATCATCAATTTGTAAAACTGACCCAGTAATTCAAGAAGAAATGGTCTTGTGAAATGGCTTCCCTCCACACTTTGTTTTGTTTATTCATTTTGCTGATTCTTCAGGACATTTTCCTGGGAGTAAATCATGGGGATTATACTTCAGATTAGACATGAATAGAATTGCGCTTTTAATCTCTGATTCCCCCACTCTCAATACGGCATGAAATGGGTCTGCTTTCAAGTAAAGGATCTTTTTGTTTTTACAAGACTGTCTTATTTATTTCACCATTTTGCAAAAAAAAAAAAAAATAGATGGATTGAAACAGCCCATTTCGATGTGAATGAAATGGCTTAAAAATGACTGCTGCCATTTTGAGTCCGCCCTATGTTCACACCATCAGGAAAGCACACAGAATTGTAGGTCTGGAAAAAGCAATAGAACCCTCAGGGTTGTGATCACATGGAAAGAGCCCATGCACATGTAAGTGGATGCCGGAAAGCTCTGTATAGCAGGGACAGTTTGTCTTCTCTTTTTCATGTTGATTCTACATGGAATTTGAAGGTCTGAAAAGGGCTATAATATCATTCTCTTACCCATTGCTTTCCTCACCACTGATATTCATACATGGTTATACCTGTGTGTCTTGACCAAGGCAGGCTCAGGAATATTTTGGCAAAAGTTACATTTCTTTAGTTGTTCAGAAAATATTTAAGGTGATGCCCAGCTCTACAAAACTACACCTGACGAAGTGTAAATAAACTTTATCTCCTCAGACTATGGCTTGAAATAGCAGTTTAAGGCATCTTCCTTCAAAAGCTCTCAGTACATTCACATCACAAACAGATATTAATCTTACTGCTTATTATACAAGCAGTCCCTAAGAAATAAATGACTAATCCTAAAAACCATTCAGGTCATTTATTATATAAAACTGGACAGGCAAGTCTCCAAAAATGGTACATCTGGACCGATGAAATACCTGCTATGTGTCTCAGGTAAAAGTACGTTCTGTTGTTTTACATTATATGAGATGGCAGATAAGAGTAGATCTAATGGTGAAGTCTGAGATCTAATGGCAAAGAAACCTCAGGAAAGATTTTTATAACTCTTTGAACTTTGTTCAACACTTTGTTATCCACCACCTAGAAAACTGGAACACACCTAGACAGAAGCTAGGCTGCTCCCTCCTCCAGGTTGTACTCTGTCTGAGTTGTTTTGAATCTTTGATCCATCCACGTCTCTCCCAGTCTTCATGCATCCAAACCTACATGCAAGGGGGACCAAGATGCAGGACATTACAGATCACTAAGTGCCAATTGAGCATACTCCTCTTCCTTGCCATCTCCTTGAACCTCACTCCTAGAACTTTTTAAAAAGATCTTGGCCCCTAACCCCAAAATAATGCCAGCTGGCTTATCTGCTACTTATGAGGTTGGAGGCACAACCAGCCATCTTCTTGCTTTTGCCCTTCCATTTGCAACATCCTGTTGCTGCTGCCTTTGGAAGTGATGGGGGCCTGAACCACATGGTGTGCTTCCTCCTCTCAGGTACACCTCTCTATTTGGTATTCTGATGTCCCCTCCTGCTGCTTTATCTTCAGAGTGGGGTAGCAAAATGGGGCTCTCTGCCTCCACCTCCATTAATGAGCGATGCTCAGAAGAGGCTGCAACAGCAGAGAACACAATGGGAAAGCATACAACCCTTTAAGATTAGGTTCAGAACTCTCTTCCTCTCCTTCCTCAGGAGGGAAGAAAGTGGAGGGAATGGCTCAGGGATGCTGGCAATCAGCCTACTGACTGTCAGCCATACCCAATTAAAGTTCCTGTCTAGGATCTAGGCAAAGCCAGCCTGAGTCCTTGGCTAGGGATTAGACTGGCAAGTTATCATGATGGGACTGTAACCAAACAAAATACTGTATTTACTGGATTAGAAATAGTATCCTGCATGACGCAAGCAACTCATTATGTCCTGGGATATGGATTCTGTGCTCTATACACAGAACCTACTATGAGCAACTGGACAAAACTGGGAACCAGTCATTACAGATGAGATGAGAACCAAGAAAAGAAAGAAAAGTCAACAACCCTAAAGCTTACTACATCCACTTTCTTACAGTGAATAGAAGCAACAGAAGCAACAATGAACAGAAGCCTTAAGTGCCATTTTTGGTAGAAAGGTGAGGCACAAGTCAAATAAATAAATAAATACATACATACATACATACATACACACACTCTGGAGTAACAGGTGCATAATGAATATTGTTACAATAGTTTTGGTTCTTAAGGGCAGCATGTTAATACTGTGTTCAAGCTCCATACCCTTTAAAGAAACTAATAGGAGAAGCTACTCTCCCAATATATGGGTTTCAATCCAGAGTGCCTTTTGAATGAATAGATAGCATTTCTGCTTATGGAAAGGTGCTCCCTAATTTCTATTGCAGTCACCTGTACCACATCCCATACTGTTTCAGAAGGGAGAGGGGAGATAAGGGGCTGCTGGCAAACCCCGCTGTGCCAGTGGAACTCTGCTTTCACTTCTCTGAATCCAAGTCATGATTGGCAGTATCAACACAAAACTGCACGGGTCACACATTTTATTGAGTGATTGATTGTGTTTATATCCCACCTTTCCTTACAAAGAATGAAAGACATGTCACATCACTACCATATAAGAAATAGCATCTTATCTTGGAGTGGATATTTGGTGAGGCAAGTGTGCTTTTGTCTCAAGTATATGCATCAGGAAGCCAGCACACATTTAGGTAACTATCACAAAGTCGTCCAAAGCTTCACAGATTTTCAATATGTTAGTGGACTAAGGGTCATGCTGGCACCACCAAAGCTTCTCTCTACCACTAGGGATCTATGGAAATGAGGGAGAGATGGTGGTAGCACTTACCCATACCTATGGCTACCCTAATTTTCTTCAGGTTTCTGGCTTGCTACACTTTTCATTCAGCGCTGAGCATAAGGCCCTTTTGAACATGAAGTCAAGTGGGTCAGGCAATCTCTTTAGAGCAGGGTTAGGCAAACTGTGATCTGAGGGCTGCAGGTATGCCTTGGCCTAATTTCATGTGGCCGTTGGCCTAATTTCATTTAGGAGGAGGGGAAGCCCAGAGAGAGAGAAGGAGAGTAGGAAGGGGGGAACTGGGGAGAAATGCTGAAACAGATGGAGCTATAGAAAGAGTTGCGGGAGGGGGGAGTGAGTGATCAGTTCAGACCTCTAGAAGGAGGGAGAAAACAGGGTAGAGCTGAAATGAACAATGGAAGAAAGAGCATCCTCTCCACGTGACCAGTTCAGACTTATAGTAAGCACAATCTGTCCCTCCTCTGGCAGCCTGCTGGGTATGAAGAGGGAAAAGGAGGGAGAGAGACAGTGCGTGCATGCGCGCGTGTGAGAGAGAGAGAAGGGGTTGGAACAAATAGGGAGAAAAGGAGTTGGCAGAGAGAGAAGGGGTAGCTCTACCCACTTTTGGTTCTGGCCCCACCTACCAGCAGCATGTGACCTCCAACAGATTATCCTCAAGGGAATGTGGCCCTCTGCAGAAAAGGGTTCCCCACCCCTGCTTTAGAGGGTAGGCATATATTGACCTCAAGGCAAAAATGGTTAAACTTAACAAAATTATTTATAGAACAAGAAAGATGTAAATAAGAAAAAAGTCTGCAAACATATATCAATAGCTATCTTATCTCTGATCTGTCAAGAGCTTAAGATGTAGACTACATCAACATATGTTAACTAATTCAAAAACTACATCAAAGATGAACTTAGACAGCAATGTCCTTTTACTGTATGTCCATAGATCAGGCAAACAAGCAAACACAACATTCACAGCTATACAGAATTCCAAGTCAGTGTATGTACAGGACCTAGGTTGTTGTTGACTATACTTCACACAGCTTTTAGAGTATAAAAACAAGAGTACCAAACCTAGCTCCATGCATCTTTCTAACATTTTTGGAGACAAAGAATGAAAGGCTTCCAAATTCGTCCTTTCTGTCTCCTGCCAAGTGAATCTACATACTTTTAACAGAGAAAGCTGTTACAGGATATAGGGATGCCATCTCCTCAAGAGTATTAATTAGCTAGGGTTAATGTTAAAACAATTATAAATTAGGTAGTGTAGACAGGAAATTTTAGTTGGTCATGTAAACAGGATACCTAGCTACATAAAATAAATGCTTTAAGAGAAGACCACACAAGATATTCAAGGAAACAGGAAAACAGATATAATGTTAACACTCAATTGGCATGGTAAAATAGGACTTTGGTTTCACTTGGAAATCTGCATTCAGTTACAAGCAACAGTATTAGAAATACTGAAGACATGGATTTGTTACAATTTATTTGACAGTGTCTACACAAGGTGAGTGGGTGAACTCTATTCACACATTATAGAGGACGCTTTTAACCCCCCCGAAATGATTAGATGAGAAATAGCCAATATTGCTTGTAATCCACTAGAGACACTGCAGTTTGGGAGCGATATAAAAAATACCATATTTCCATTCTTTTCACAACTAAACTAGAGTAGAAGAAAGACCTAGGACAAATAGAGTCACATTCCATTCTTACAGAAAAGTTGATTTTGAGATCTCTGAGCAAAAACCCAACGAAGAGTTATGGACACTTAAGCCCATTGATTTCCATGGCTTTAGGCATACTTAACTCTCTGTTGGATCATGCCCTCTCACTTTAAATGATAAATTCATGGAAAGGCACCTTCATCAAAAGCTATGTCACAAAGACATATTTTCTTCATCATGTCTTTATGTATTTCTGTTATACTGGTTATCTTCTTCCATACCAGAGACAATGTCTAACACAACCTACAGTAACTTGATGAAATTTTACTGAATTACTCTAGGGTCTGTCTTGGTTCAGCCATCTGAAGTGGGCCTTCAAGTCTGAAGGCAGGCCATTTATCAGAGAGCTTACAATCTGTCTTCTAGTTCTACCAGTGGCTACATTCTCATAAAGTAAGATTTATTACTTGTAGGTGCTCTCAGTAAGCCACCACATGACAATCTGCAGAACAAAGTATCACAGTTTGCTCTACAGAGGTTACCCAAGAAATATTATGGGGTGAAGCAAGATAGATACAAAGAGAAACAATACTGTCCCTAAATATGGCTAGGATCAGAATCTCAATAATAGTAATCAAAGGTCATGTTCCAAGGGGATCAGATCATAAAGTATGAAGAGAATAAAACAAAAATGTCAGCGGAGGAAGGAGGAGGAAATCTTAGTCACAGTGCTTTTCAATTAATTTGGTATGTTGGGATAAGAAACTGTTTTCTAATTCTGGGCACTACATTGCCAGACTTAAATGAAGTGCCCAGATGTTTGAGGGGCTTTATAAATAATAATGTTATAAATTTCTCATTGCGCTGCACATTTGTTTCATCCTATAATTCCTGCATCGTTCACTGGCCAAACTTAATATAGGAGGTACGAATTGGCTCAAAGGCTGGAGATTCAGGGCCAAATGACATCATGTATGCAAGCATTTAACATGTCTGAATTTTGTTGTTTAAATAGCAACCAGGGAGGTGGGCTGTCAGTATCATCATCATGCAGGAAGCGGAGCTTAACCTTTTCCCCCTGTGCTATGATCCCAATGAAAATCACCTCCAAGATTCCTTCCCAGGGTTAATAGCAGCCCCAAGGTTGCTGTTGCTGAACAAAAACCAGACACATCAAATGCATCTGTTCATGAACATATCTTCTATTTTGACCCTCAATACAGCCCTTTGAGGTTGCTCAAAAGCTCATTCAATAAATGGGCAGCTGACTCTGCCCATAACTCATTGATTGTAGCCCACCATGTGCTGGCCACCATTTTGAATATGCAGGCCAAAGCGGGTGCATGCCATGGCCTGTTGTGTCATGCAAACCTATGCATCATGAGTTATATGAGGGTTAAACAACCCTCGGATAGCCCTAGAACAACCCATGGGTTCATTAAAACATGGTAGCTTAACATTATGTGAGAACCAGCCCATTCACTTTATGGGACACCCCCATGGGCAGGAGATGTGTTCAATGAACACATGTAGGTTGGGACCAAAAACTGGCCAAAAATAGAGACACCAAGTAGCCCAGAAACAAAAATGACACAGAATCACTTAAGTAACTGTTTATTCTGTGCCAGTCCCCCCCCCCCCCCACACACACATGTTTCAGAGATGAATGCCTTCCTTGTTGTTTTTGGGAATCAGAAACTACCACTGTGACACTAACACTTTTGAATAACTAAAAAGGATTTAGCACTGTGGTGTAATGTGTTATATTTTTTCACCACACATATTCTGAAATAAACTCTAAGAATGAAAAGCAATACTATATGCTGTATCTCCTGCACCACTCAGAGCAGCTCAGAACAATTTAAACAATTTAAAACTACAATACAATATAAAACTATACATTCACCAAAGAATGTATAAGTGCTATATCTGATGAGGTACATTTCCCAGGCCTAATTCAATCCCTCTCTTCTGGGATACTTCGGGCAGTATACAATGCTGCCACTGTGCTAGTGGGAACAACCACTAGTGCAATGGGAAGCTAGCGCTGGCTTGCACAACCAAAAACTAGATGAAACTAACACTTCCAGAATAGGGCAGGTCAGCAGAGTTCCTGAAACAGGACAAGTCAGTGAGCTCGTGGAAGGGAGCTCCATTGACCTGTCCCACTCCAGAAGTTGTTGTTTTGGCTAGTTCCCTGTTGTGCTAGTGGTCATTCCTGCTTGCGTGACATATTTAGAGCTGGCAAATTGTCAGCACTGGATACTGCCCTTTAAGCTGTTAGGAGCTCTGCCCCCATTGGAGTACAAGGAGTCCTTTAGTGGTATTATTTAGGATTATAAATGCATTTCCTCCAAAACTAATTAATTCTGCCCAATTACTCCTTTCACTACAAAGGGGTCAGAGCACTCTCTTTATTTTAGAAATTTTAGGCTACATTTTAGGGCAACATCTTCTGAAAGTGATTTACAAAATATAGAGCACCATAAAATCACAATTCTGATAATATAACAGAGTATCAAACAACCGGTTACAATTAGCAAAATGCCAAGGCAAACCTACCTACAATTAATAACACTTTAAAACATAGTTCAAACAATGCAACCTGCCCCCCACCCACACACACAACCATCAATAATCAAACCATAAAAGCTTACAGCACCCTGAAGTGGTGGTCGTGGTGGGGTGGAATTACTGTTGCCTGATACTCATCGCTATTATGGGCTCAAGCAGTTCAATTTCCATTTCCTTGGTTCCTCCCCACCCTCTCAAGTGATGCTCAACTTCCCTCAATATTTTGTGCCTCTGGAGGGCAATAAGCATGTGCAGCCCTTGTTGGGCTGTGTGTGTGTGTGTGGGGGTATTTTTCTTTTTAACTGACAAACTAATATTTTCTGCATACCTGGCACAGTGCCAACCATTTTACTATTAAAGGAAATATTGGATTTTTGTAAATTTAACCAAAGGGACTATATATATATATATATTTAAGAAATTTGAATATACAGAATTGTACTAAAACCTTTACTGTTCCAGTGCTGCAGCTCTTCAGCTCACTCTTCCTGTCCCAGTATACACAGATGTATGCACGTATTTCATAGAATGATTATGCTTACATCCTAAACCACTGGAATAAACAATCTTGGAGATGATAGAAAATACTTCTTTTAATTTTAAACTGTAAAGCAAGTAGAACTGTTTTCTTAGAGGGGAAAGATTAACTTGATTAATTGCTGATAACTGGCAATAAGCATCAACAAAATTTGGGGAAAGTTTTGTTTCATGATATTACAGACAAGACCAATTTCTTCTTTGAGTTACCATCATTTCTAGTGATTGCCATTGTGTGTGTGCACACAGGGGGCTGTGGGGGTGGGGGAAGGAGAAGTAACCAATGAAACTAATGTAAAGAAGGTCTGGAAGGTTCAGGACTCAAAATAAACTATTCTGTTTGCTGTAACTGTAGGCACTGTTTGTATGTTTCTTAAAATGTTTACATTTAGTATGTTCCACTCATTGTCTCGCTATAATCAAATATGGCCACAGAGCTACAAATCAGTTATTTATTCAAGACCACTGCAATTCAGCAGTATGTGATTCTCAGTTCTACAGACTCTTGAAAATGAAATGTCTGTTAATAACCAAGAGGGATACAGAAACTAATCTATCCACAGGAATAAAAATAACATCTCAATAAAAGTATTGTGTATCATGATAAGTTTATGTCATAAGTTTAGCATCTTCAGAGCAAATAAGACCTTGTGTCACAAGAGAACTTCACGAGTTTCCGGTGTGAATATCAGTAAGGATTGTATTTCTTAGAACCTCTAGTTATCCACAACATAAGAAGACTCTGTACAACGTACCAAATGACAGTTTTTCCTTCCTAATTCTAAGGGTGATCTGTGGCATAAATATTACAAAATACTTGACGTACTATAATTCTTTCCTTTCTCAATGCTTATTCTTAGAGCAGGAATGGGGAACATGTGGCCCTCCAGATGTTGTTGGGCTGCAATTCCCATGATCCCTCACTGTTGACTATCCTGGCTAGGGCTGATGGGAGTTGCAGTCCAACAACATATGCAGGGCCATACATTCCCCACCCCTGCCTTAGAGTATAAAACAGGCGTAGGGGGACCTATAGTCTGTGGGGGTGGGGTTTGGAGGCCAAAGACTCAAGTTCGCTTAATAAACATAATTCCAAGCATCTGGGGGCTTCTTCCCATTTCTCCCCTGCATTTGGTACCTTCCCATTTTTTTTCTCATTCTGGATTGGTGCCATTGGCTTTGCCTGTGAGAGGATGATTTCCCTCCCCAATGCACCCCCAAGCAGGACTAAGAGACTATCTGCGTGCCAAGGAGGGACCATAACTCATTGGTAGAGAACATGTCTTGCATGCATAAGGACCCAAATACAGTCCAAAATAGGGCTGGCCCAAAATGAGGTGTGTGTGGGGTGTGTGTGTGTGTGTGTTAAGAAATGGGATGTGTGAAAGTGGGGGTGGGAAACCAGTAGTGTGAGTGGCAGCAACAGCAGCACTTGCTCCTGTGGCCACCAGCTGGCAGTTGCCAACTGGTGGCCACATCCATTCACGCCACAATTCCCCCTCAGAGCAGCACTATGTCATCATCCAGTGTTGTTCCAAGGGGAGTTCTGTGTGGGGAGAAATGGTCACTAGTCACCTGCTCTTCCTGTATATATGGCCTTTCCATTGTTCAAGTACATTTTCTTATTTTTAAAAAAATCTACTTTCATTTGTACAAATGTACCAGCTGAGTGGAGGGACAGCAGGCAAACAACCAGACAGTATTTGCTCCTAAAACAGGATCACCACCCTCCAATAACAGCAGTCCTCTCCCCAAAACTGCTTCTTGCCATCCACCTGCCAAAATATAACCTTTTCCTCTAGCCAGTTATATAAGTGTCAGTGGTTTCCTATAGCCCCCATTCAGGTAGGTGGGATGTGACTCCAAAATCACAGTGGGCGTGGAGTAGATATCTACCACTGAAAGCCATTGAGAAAGCACCTTCAGCTATCCAGCAAAAGAAAATACCAATCAAGACAGGATTTTGTACTTTCAAAAAGCATGCTTACAATAATATTGTTATTTCCTACCAGCTGTCCTGTATGGAAGGCTAAGAAGCGTTGGATGGAAAGCAAAAAGAGAACATGTTCTCAAAGGTGCCAAAAAGAAACTTGTTTATTTAAGCTCAATATGTTTTGGAGGCAAAAGCACCTTCTTTAGGGGCACTCTTATAAAATGCAAATGCAAACAAACTAAGGCAGCTTACTAAAGTGGTAGCTATGCTTCATACACCATCAGGTATATGAAGCTGATGGAGCAGATTAAGAGCTAAACTAGATGCCAAGTTAAATCTGTAGTGTGCAGCTGATCCTCACCATATTTTTTACACTGAAGTAAGCATGTGGGCCCCCGATCTGGATTGGAACCACCACCTGTGGGAAGAGGAGGTTTAAACCTTCCCACCCAGCCATTTCCCTCTACCTTAAAGGGAGAAAAAGAGAAAAAAAGACGTTGCCACCAATGGATGTTTTTCTCTCTCTCTTTTTTTTTTTTAGCCTTGGTGGGGGCTGGGAATTTAAGGAGGCAAAGTGCCTGGGTGGGAAGATTTAAACCTCCCCTACCTGTATATATTGGTCCTGATCTGGACTGGGGGCCGACGTGTTTACTTCAAGGTAAAAAAAAAATAAATGGTGAGGATCAGGGGTACATTATGTGTTGAATTTAGCATCTAGTTTAGCCCTAAACAATCTAACAGTTAAACCATGAGAACTGAAGTTGCTGTTATGTAGTCAGGCACAACACATGGTTAGAGTGTAGCCCCTGACTTCTAAATGCTGTCACAGGCATTCACATAAAGTTCCCCTGAGTGTGTTACATAAAGCACTGATTCTGGCTCAGAAATGACCCATCCCAGGAAAAGCACAGTGTGGCAATAAGCATATGATACTACACTTCCCCTGACACAGGTCAGTCCTGGGTCAGAACTACTTCCTGAAGTGCCTTGATTAGGATGCTCAAGAGAACTCTGCATGAATGTGCAACAACACAGCATTTTGCTGTCAGAGGGCAGAATGCGAATTACTATAATCTGCTCTGAGACAGACTGTTTGAAGCAGCCCTCTAATATGTTTTCTTATCCACAACATTACTGTGTTCCTCATACACTGATGAGGTTACCACTAGGGGAAAAAATATTTCACATTTTAGGAGACAATACTGGTCTGTCCCTATCACTGATATTTTTGTTCCCTTCTGCAGGTATACATTAAGTGATTGCTCTATGTCTGTTTCCTAGGGCAGTAGTTTCTCAGCCATACCCTTAGGCCAATGGTATTAAAGTTAAGGTTCTTGTCAAAGTTGCAGGGACCATTTCTAATTCTTAGTGTCTTCTTAACTGAGACAGAATTGATGGGTTGGTGTCAAATGTAAATCGAACTGACATTCTGGATACATCACAATGAATGAGGTTTCTGGGTACCTGCTCTGTGGGGAATGTGGCCCTCCTCCATCCCATGTGACTGTGATAGGACACCCTGACTTTAGGCAGGGTACTGGGATTCTCTCCTCCCAAGAAGATATGATGGCATCCTTGAACACTTGAAGTTAGAATGGGGAAACGCATGTACTCCGAAACCATCTCAGGTTTTCGTCACGTCTAATTGAAGGAGAATTACTAGGCAGCACTTTCTCCTGTGCTCTCTCTGAGCTGCTACTCCTTATGTTGGGCAGAGAGGCCTTAAAATGCTCAACAGGTCATGGTCACTGCACTGTAGCAACAGCTTTATGTTACGCCCATTTGGGTGGGGCCCTGCTGAGACGTTAGGCACTTCCTTAAATCAGAATACATTCAACAATAAGCACACATCACTCACAGCCAGTGGTTTAATTCATCTCTCTTCTGTAAGACTCTGTATGTATTTATAGAATAGTGGTCTAGGACTGTGTCTCCACGACAACAGAAGCAGGAGTGAATGGAGGAGTACCAGATTTTTAAAAAGAAATCAGCTTTGCTGTGCTTTGGTCCATGCAGGCCTCCACGAGCAAGTGCACCACACCAGTAGAAGTTCCTTCACAGAACATCCTGGTGGGGGTGAGGGTTGGAGTGAACATCATCTGACTGGCAGGGGCTGCACAGCCAATGAGAGAGGCTTCCCCTCTCCCCCCTTTCTCCTTTCCCCTGAAGATCCAGATGCACCTGCATTTCAGGAGCAAGCCTCATTGAGCACAATGGGAGTTACTTCCAAGTAGACACACATATGCTTGTGCTGGGAAAGAGTGGGGAGGGGGAGAACACAGGGATGGGAAACCAGCCCCTTTTCTAACCAAACCGATACTGGGCAGGATCTCTATAACAAAGCTGTGAAGTAGTTACTTCCTAAGGCAACAAACCAAACGACAGAGAATCGGAGCCTCAAAATTGCACTTTAGAGCATTTAGGGAATGTGCTTTAAACTGCCATTTCAATTGAGGGGGATTTCTGTAAATTCTGGTGTGGGCATTCAGGGGACAAGCCTCGTTGAGCACAATGGGAATTACTTCTGAGGAGACACTAACTGGTTTGTGCAGGGATGGGAAACACACAGGAAACACCCCTTCACTGGGGTCATGGTGAAAGGCACACCTCTGGGCAGGGCTAGCATACCTGAGGTAAATGCAGGGGTTGGGTCACACAGCAACTATACGATGGAGAACCTGACTTAAGGAAAAGACTGGATTTTAAGTGGCCTCAGGAAATCCGTTTTTTCCCTGATAAGCTCCGGGGTGGCTTCTGGATGGCCACGACCTCAACACGAAGCCAGCTCAGAGAAAATCACTGGTGGAGACACCCTCTACGTCCTTCCCGTAGCTCAGGGGTGGGCAACTTGTGGCCCTCCAGATATTTTGGCCTACAATTCCCATCACCTCTCACCATTGACTATGCTGGCTAGGGTTGATGAGAGTTGTAGGCCAAAACATCTGGAGGGCCACAAGTTGCCCACCCCTGCACTACTAGTACAGCAATCTCATCATATGAAATCAAACATACATACCTGGACAGAGTTCTAAATCCTACCTCATATGTTTCCCAACCAGCAAACGACCTAAGATGAATACAACTAAAAACTCAGTGTGGCTGGGCAGAAGCATATAATCCATGTTTGTTGGGACCAAAGCACACATTACTTTGGCTTCAGCTATTGGTCGGTATAGAAATCGATAGATAGATAGATAGATAGATAGATAGATAGATAGATAGATGATACATACATACATACATACATACATACAATACTTTAAAGCACACATACCTTTTGTTCTTTTTAAATCTAGAGTAAATGCAGGTCCTCTGATCAGGATCAGAACCCTTGCATCAGGATGTGTATGTGAGGAGTAACACTCCCCCCCAACCCACTGTGGTCCCAGTTTTGATGGGGGGGAGCATGTTTGCAATATATATTGCCAAACAGTGATTAATTTACTTTAATGGATCTCTATGCTGGCAATATAAATTGCAGGTGTGCCCCCCCGCCCCGCAATCTGGATTAGGATCACAGAGGGGGTGGGGTGGGGAAGGGTTAAGGCCTCCACCTCCCACACTTGGGTCTGGATCTGGGTCCTTGTGTGTACTTTAGAGCAGGGTCACAACTTTTTTGCCTGCAAAGGCCACATTGGTTGTGAGTCCAGGGGGCACACATATGTGTGCACATTCACACAGTGTGCCTGCACAGATACAGAAATGCTCACAAACCTATACACACACACACACACACACACACACACACACAACTTCCCCTTATGCACATTCCTCCCAGACATTCACATACACCTTTCCCCCCCCAACACACACACACACACACACAGAGCCGCAGACATAGGCTGGATCTACACTTACCACCTTTTTTCGCTTCGAATGAGGTTTCACCACCCACCTTTCACACTACACAGTAGCTGCCTCGAGTTGGAACTGGAATTTCCCACTTCTGTGCTCCCGCTTTCAATACCCGAATATCCCGGTATTTCCCCTTGATGTGCTCTGATTTTCCGCCTTCGCTACCGTATCCGGTCGTAGTCCCCTCCCCCGCCTGTCCATATGCGGTGGTGTTTGTATTTCCCTCCTGTCCAATCACAGCTCTCGATGGCCCCATGTCTTCTTCCGGCTACCGATCACACAGGTTCCTCAGCAGCCCCCATTTCCTCAGCAACAAGCAAAGGGCTGGATATGCGCGTGCTTGTCTGATCTTGGAAGCTAAGCGGGGTCGGTCCCAGTCAGTGCTTGGATGGGAGACTGCCTGGGAATCAGGCTTCCTGCACTGAGCAGGGGGTTGTTGTATCCCTTCAAATGAGACTAAGTTTTACCCCCTCTATCCCCCGCTCCAGATGTTTTTTTAAAAATTAAAGCGTTATCCTTGCAGAATCGGGGCTTCTCCGCGATGTTTTTTTCCCCCTAATTCAGGCATGATCTTCGAAGCTTTGAATCTGTAAGCTTCACAACTTTGAATCTTCGAAGATCATGCCTCAAGGAGGGGGTAAAACTTAGTCTCATTTGAAGGGATACAACAACCCCCTGCTCAATGCAGAAAGCCTGATTCCCAGGCGGTCACCCATCCAACTACTGACCGGGGCAGACCTCGCTTAGCATCCGAGATCAGACAAGCGCACACAGGAAAACAGCAGGAAAACAGCACAGCGCTCGAGTGTGAACCGAGCTTGCACATTCGATGATGAAGCAATGCAACGGGGAAAATGGGTGAGTGTGAATAATCACGTTTTAATGTGAGAGCGTTTAACCCGATGGGACACCGAATTCATTGCAATGGTGGGCGCAATGTAGATTGGCCCATACTCTCTCTCTCTCTGCTGCACACATACACTTTCCCCTCCCCCCTCCCCCAACACACACATACAACCTATAAGCTTGGATCTAGGGATCCCCGAGGGTTGAGAGAGGTTTTCATTACTCCCAGCCTCCAGCAGTGAGATCGCCATTTCTCTGCTGCTAGTAGTGGTGAAAAAAAAACGGAGATCTCAGAGGTGGAATCACTTGGGGTTTGGAGAGGCTTTAACCTCTTCGACCCACAGCAAATCTCTGTTGAGATCACTGTTTCAGTGGGAGGTTGTCCCAAACCCTGCAAAATTGCTGTCCTGGTGCTGCTAATAGCATTCCCCCCATCCCCACCCACGGTCCGGCTGACCTGCTGGGCAGAGGGGGAAATTGGGCTGTATCCCCCTCAGCTCCACAGGTCACACTGGGGTGGACAAGGGCCACATGCAGCCTGTGGGCTCCTTGTTGTGCATCCTGCTCTACAGTTAAAAAAAAAAAAAAAGTAATGTGTGGCTTGGGTCTTAGTCTAGCACAACCACAGATCTCTGGTTCTTCATCCATGCCCTAATAGAGATCGGCATCCCTCTTCAGTCATAAGTATTATTTCAGAGGGTGCCCTAAAGGGAACTAGATTTGCGAAGGACATTGACCAAGGCCTAGTGCAAGAGAGCTTTGGGGATTCATTTCAGAGAACTCTCCTGAAAGAGAAACCCATGAAACGAATTCCAGTTGGACTTTGGCCCACTGTATCCCCTGAGGGATGTTTTTCATATAAACCCCTTGGCATTGGTATGAAAGCCAGTGGACTTTATCTCAAGAGATGTCCAGAGTGGGTGCCACTCAAATGGTCTATATTCGCAGTGCCCATTGCCTGCTAGTGGCTGGAGATGGGTGCACCCTTATGTTAGAAGTGTTAGCCAGGAACACTGTAAGCTTATTAAAAATTATTCTTGGCACACAATAGTTGCCGTACCTCATCAACATGTCCAACGGCTCCGTAGATCTTTGCTGTTTGACCAATCAGACTTGGGAAACTCTCCCCAATCTCTTTCAGTATAGGAAGCAAGTCGGCCAATACTTCTGGTTCATAGTCCGATATTTCTGTCAGTATATTTAGGATGAGGTCATTATGATGGGGATCTCTTAGGTGACCAATTAGAAAGGGAATACATTCTTTGAGCACCTACAAAATAGAGGGGGAAGGAAGTTGAAAAGTTAATCCATTTTTGCAAAAATATTCTGCTTGTCATTATCTTTATACAGAATTTTCAGAGAATTCCGTGCAAGTTCAGTTCTGCACAAGGTGTATGGGTAGACTACTGCCTTAGGTTATACATTCATAGATTTAGCATTTCACAATTAAGGAAATCCTTCAGTGTGTTAACAAAAAACCCTACAATATTCTCACATTTCTCCCCTTAGACTAGTATGACTTTTTATTGAATTAAAACAAGTTTGAATTAAGGTCTCTGATGACACAGTAAATGAAAGAACAACAGAAATTCCCACTGTCCCCTAGGAATCTTTAAAATCTTAGGACTGATGCCTGGAGCAAAGAATGAAATTAGGGAACCACAGCCTCAGCTGGTTTAAGTCAGCATCAGTCCATATGCTGCAATGAAAGGATACAGATAGGAATCAGGCCCTTGGCAATATGAGACATAAGCATCACATCACTATAACATCTACCAAAACAAGACACACTGTTGCAATATAGCATCGTTCTTCTAGTGGCCCAAGGAGCACCATAAACATTTGTAAAAATAGAATCTTGGGTAAAAGGGAATGCCTTTATGGAATTGGCAATGGGTTATATGGACTTTCATGTAGAAGGTCTGCAAAATCATGGCCTAGGTACTCAAAGTTGCAATTTGCATCATTGTGTGACAGTATGACCTGGTCCATACAACAAACCATGGGTTCAAACTTTGGCTTGTTTGTCCCTCAAAAACCTAGAATTCTGTGTTTGGACGTTGCAACTGGGTTCCTGGGTTGTTTAAGAAAACAGATGCAAAGCAAAAGTGGTGAGTGGGCAGAAAGCAGAGTGTGTGCTTGCTGCTGCATGGCCCTAACAACTCATGGTTTAAACAACCCATAGGTTGTTATTATGTGCAAACCAGGCCTGTATCTGAACATTGAATAAAATCAGTTCAATGAGGCTACTGTACAATTGTCTAAATATATATGTTTGGTTTTATGCAAACCATAGGAAGACATGCATATCATAGGAAGCCAATTTTTAATGCCATGGTGGATCCGGTTGTGATTAGGAGAAAGCAATGGTTTGGAGACCAAACTACAGAAATATGCATTATCTAAACAGTTAGCAATGTACACTAGGCTCAATTATATAATGCATCCAGATTTGGAAATCTGTATACAATGCCAAAAATGAGAGAAACAGGGAAGTGGGATGCTTTCAAAGTGGGAAAAAAGAAAGTGGAATGGTTAGGCCTGACTCAGTTATGTCCACTTGAAAAGAAGTGGGAGTTAGGGTGGCCAGGTGTCCTACTTTACAGAGGACAGTCCTCTATTTGAAGGTTCCTCTGTTTGAAGAGGTGCCAGTCCAAGTCTAGTTTAAAGTCAAAGAACCATAAGAAGGGGAGAGCAGGAGGGGCCCTGGAGTTGCCCATCAAAAGTTAGCACCTGGACAGCAGACTGAGGAGGCACACGATCACCTACTCAGTCCTCTCCACTGTTGTGAGATGTGTTGTATTTCTATTCAAATTATAGTTATTATTTCTAAATCTGCACCTCTCTGTATATGCAAATGTTATGCAAACTGGTGTCCTCTTTTGTCCTCTTTTTGATTATGCTTTTCCTCTTTATTGGCAATACACATCCTATGACTTGACTCTGAAATTCATGCTTATCCTAAGTTATGGTGCACCTATCCCCATTTAAATGTGGGGAACTTCCATCTGGATATTCACCTTGCATAGTGTCTCAGTCTAAACATCTACCTTTTTTAAAAAAAGGACTTTTCGGATAAATCTTGAAATACAATTATAAGTCTGTCCACATATGTTACATACTCTTTGGATCTGGCAACTCTTAGTTCTCTCTCTCTCTCTCTCCAATTAATTAATTTTAATGGAAACATATTAATCAATAAAAAGTTGTTTGAACCAGTTTCATATGCATGTTTTTTTCATACCCATTCAATTCTCCACCTCTCCCTCCCTTTCTCTTCAACAGCATCCCTACAATTTCACCCGTCCTAATAAAGAGTTTCCTAAGAAGTCTGTTTCCAGGCCCAATTTAAGTGCTGGTTTCAACTTACAAAGCCCTAAATGGCTTGGGCCAGGTTATCATCTCCCATATATAGGTACCCAAATATTAAGATCTTCCACATGCTCTTGCCAAGAGAAGTAATGGGGTGGGGGGACTCTAAGGATTCTTGGTGGTGGCATCCCAGCTGTGGAATAGCCTCCCCAGAAAGACTCACCTGGCATCTTCTTTCTAGTCTTTTTGGCATCCGGTGAAGGACCTTTTATTTCCTCAGACCTTTTAAACACTCTTTGGACGCTTGCTGTTTTAGTATACTTTTTAATCTGAACTGCTAATTGTTTTAGACTCTCTCTATTAGAAGGAAATTTTATGTTAGGCTGCATTTTTATTGTTTCTTTTTCTTTTTTAATTATTGATGCCTGCCCTGGGTGCCCCTTACCAGAAGTAGGGAGAGTCTGAGAAGACACCATTTGAATTTCCTATATTGCCCCAGAACAGCCTTCTCCAACCTGGTGTCTCCTAGATGTTTTTTTTACCATTACTCCCATCAGCCCCAGCCAGCATAGCCAATGGTCAGGGATAATGGGAGTTGTAGTCCAAAATGTCTGGAGGGCACCAGATTGGGGACGGTTTCCCCAGAGCATCATACACAGAGGAAAATTAAAATAGTGCCCAGAAGTTGCCTGCTTCTGCCAGGTACACCCACTAGAGAGCACTGCACTGGAAGACCCCCTCAAACACCTTCAATCCAGTCCTGGTACTGGAATAAGAACAGCATTAAGTCATTGGCCTCCACTGTCTCAGCAGGGCACACTTGAAATCACAAGGTACACCTCACTGAGCATTTTTGCATCTAGCTTTTCTTAAAAGTGTTCTTGCTTTTTCCTAATCTCTGAACTTCCTTATCTACCTCTGTCTCATATTTAGTCTTTCTTCTCCCTCTATGGCTGTTGCTAAATCATTAATTCTGCCTCTCCATCTTACCAGTTTCTTTTCAAGGAGTGCAAATATGTTAGCCATCTTCTGAGTGAGTTTTGTTTTGAATACTTGCATTAGCTGCAGGATGTTTGAAAGCACTACTTTGGTAATAGATTCAAAGCTCTCCTGAGAGTAAGTGGTATTTTGGGCACCATATTTAGCTGACCTCTTGCTGAGTCTGCATAATTAGTTCATTCTATGGTTTCACAAATTTTAAAGGAAGACTGCTGACTTCTGATTCTTTTACTGGGATTCCTGGGGGTGGGCAGTCTTTTCCTGGGTTGAAGCTGGAGCCAAGAATTCATGCCACCATTGTTCATAATGATATTGCTCTCCCTTCTCCCCAGTAACCCAGTGTAACAGCAAACCCTTTTAATCAAATATTTTGGTCTAGGGTGAAATAAGGTTTGCATTTATTCATCACATTTTGAATCCTACTGTTTTCGAAGTAACTGTGGGCAGCATATACTGGTTTCATCCTCACAACAGCTCTAGGCTATATTAAAAGATAGTGAATTGCCTAAGGTTACAATGAGCTTTATTGCTACTGGGTTATTTGAATCCAAATCTCTCCTGCCTATCCAAGTCCAGCTCCTTATCTGCTTCACCATTCCAATTCTTGACATTACACATTATTTGCTTTTTGTTTTAAAAAAGCACTTTTTGAAATGTCAGATCACATTTTTACAGAGCAGATCCCAAAGAGCCCCTATGGGGATAGCAAACAGACATTAACAAGAGAATGAGAATTATGCTGAAAAGGTGTCATATGACCCTGGCTCCAAACAAAGGCTAAAACGGGCCTCATCAGACTGGAAAATTTTGTTTATAGAAGGAGTTATATTTCCTCTGCAACTATATATTTTGAGAAAGTTCCCTAGACTGTACTGTGAAGTGGATATTAAATTCCTGGGTGTATTTTATTTTTATTTTTTGGAAAGACTGCTGAAATGTATACTCTATAAATTAGGTATCTTTGTACCTTGCTGTAATACCCTATGCCTCATAAACATCCTGCTTGTGTAACTGGGTGAACCATACACAAAATATGAAATGTTTCTGTTGTGTTATTTATTTATTTATTTAGCTAACTCATATTCTGGCAATTATTGACTGCAGTGTGGCTTTAAAATCTACTGAAGCCTTCAGTAGATTTTAAACATCTTCATCTTTACAGGCGAAAATATAATTATCACACACAATGGGAGGGTTTGCATGTCATGATAAGCCAGGGATCCTCTGGAACCCTGGCTTATCATTTACAAGCAGACTGTTCGTAAACACTGCCCGATCGTGAGTGGCTAAATAACAGCGGGTTATTTATCTGGCTTTTCAGGGGAGAGAAAAGCCAGAGGTCCAGGTTCATATGCCATGATAAACAGACCATGGACAAAAGGTCCATGGTTTGTTTAGTCACCCCCACTTCCAGCAGGAATGATCAGGCAGTGTGCATGATCACACTGCTCATTATCTTGATGCGCAAACTCGGTCACTGACTAACGAATGTCTAAAATTATAAGAAGCTTTAATCAGCAGGCTTAATTATAGCAGGTAGTCCCTTATACCTTTTTCCCCAAACTGGAAGATGATAAACTTTATCACAGTAACTGTGATGCTTTTATGAACTATGTTAAATCACTTCTGATGCACTAAAGCATTTGTTTGCTTTAACCCTCCGTTAACGTTGATTGCAATACATTGGCTAATCTGTTCAATCATGTTTTGGCAATCAGTGAAAAGTTTTTTGGTAGCATTTGTTGAGATGTTATCCAACTCTCTTCAGTAAACGTGTAAACAGCACTGACTAAAATCTGTACTTGGTGTAATGTTTTTGACTTGTGAGAATGAAATTAATTAAGTCTTTACTTTCTGTTGCTATAAAGATGTATAAGTACATTTTGTTGTTTGAGATTATGTAGGATTTTCTTTAGATAAGCATGTGTAAATATAAAAATGTGTTTTTATAATTTAAAAAAAAATCTATATACTGTAGGAAAAAGCACTGGGAATTCAGAGGTTTTCTTGCATGATAGCTTCAGGGCAGCAGATATTTATGTGCAAATATTCTGCAAAAGTCGGGGTCCAGTCCTAAAGGCTGGCAGAGGGGCTACTGGATGTAGTGCAGATGTCGCTCCATTGGCAGAGAGGAAGGTTCACTGGTGGGACAGCACTACTGTAGGCCCTTGAACATGCCAGCAGAAATTTCCATGGGCGTAGATGTCCTACTGGTGTTATTTTGCTGGTGGTGGTGAAAATAGAGCATTTCAGGGTGTGTCTGGAGCAACCAAGGTTCTATAAGATCCTAAACCCCTTCAGTCCCCCAACTATGCTAGCCCTGGAGCTGGTGTAGTTAATTCCCTCCCGTTGACCGCAATGGGAGGAACAAAGAAAAAGAACTGGCAGGGCTTAGGAAGTGGAGGTAACTCTGCCATGGATTCTTTCCCCACCCATGTAGGATTACTCTATTAATTTTTAAAAACATATATGGTCCTGTTAATCTCTGCTAGCATAATGTTATACCAGCATGTCTTTGGTCTCTGACAGTGTAAATTTACTGGGAAGCAATCCTATCCTCATCCAGTGTGGGTCACTCAAGATAGGATCATGCCATTGGCCTTATGTTTCTGTTGTTCTCATTCTTCAAAGTACTTTCTTCAGGGTCTCATCTACACCAGGCTTTTACTCTGGGGTGAGTGCGAGTCAAGGTCCCTCATGATAGATGACACAGTCACGACTTCGCAGCCATCTGTGGTTTTCGCCCAGAAAAAGCAGAGTTCCAAGGAGTCATTTTACTGCGATTTTTTGGGTTTGCTGCGGGTTCCCCCGCAGTTGTGGGCCATCTGTTCCTTCCCCGAACTGACTTCGCATCTTACAGTGGGCGTGTTGTAGGTGTGCATTGTGGCTGCATCACTCTGTGTCACCCCTTTACTCCCCCCCATCCCTTTGCAGCTGCGCAGTTACAGAGGCACAGAGGGACATTTTCATCTATTAATCACACTTTCGCACAGTTTTGCAGCTTCATATCTTCGCAATGGTTGTGGGCTCATTACCCAAGGGCTGGGGGGTTTTGGAGGGAGGACCAACATCGCTCCGGCCACCATTTTGGAGCGATGGCTAGACACGTAGCGCTCATGCTTGTGAGTGTGAACCATTGCAAGAGTCTCGGGCTGGGGAACTGACAAACTGATGGTGTGGAAATGAAGGAGCACAAAACACCCACTTTTTACCTAAAAAGGGACAGAAAGACACAGCAGAGCACCTCAAATACAAAACAGACACTGAAGTGTCACCCCCCCCCCCACACACTCACGGGACTGCACAGCTGTGCATTTCAGTATAATGGCAAAAAAAGGGGGGCATGGCAAGTCTCTTAGGGAAGCGCTCAGTACATCGCAAGTGTATTGCAGGGCATGGTGATTCGAAGCTGCATTGCTGCGCATTTGAGACGGGGTGGGTCGTCAAAGCGGTGCCATATAGATGGGGCCCTGGTCATTAAAGTAAGAAGAGCTTGCAGGGCGTGCATTCTTCCATGTCAGCTCTGCCACTAGGTCAAGGATCCATTTGCAACCTTCTGAGTCAAAGCCATCTGTTTATGTTTTTGTTTAGTCTCAGGCACAATATAAGTGTAACATTTAGATATGTAATTACAAGCAGTGAATCAGATGAGTAAATGCAGCCTCACCTAATGGGAGCTGTATTTACCGCACCACAGTGAAGTAATAGGGCAGAAGTGGGGAACCTCCTGGGGTCCCAAGCTGGCTGTCAGGAGCTCCTTGGCAGCCCCTTTCAGTCTAATCCAGTCGCGAAGTCCAGACACAGACAAAGGGATTCTTTTCAAAGCTTTATTCCATTTACAACTTAACAACTCTACTATCAGCGACTAGCTATGAGCAGCAGAGTACCTATGCCCAGAGTTGGAACAGTTGGTCCCCGTGTGAAGGAGAATCACTTGCAGACCCTGAACTTATGGGCTAGGGAGAGTCCCTCCACTTTTCCCTTGGCTCATCTGGGCGCAACTGTTGCTTGCGCGCCAACTGGGCACTACGCCTCCTTTCCGCGCCCTCCATTTGCCGCTGCTCCCTGCATCGGCATCGCGCATCCAGCAAGCCCTCTGCCCGTGCTCTCTCACTCCCTGGACCACTATCTATGTCAGGAATGCCAGCGGGAGAAATCTCTGCCAGCTGTTGGCTCTGGGAGGGATGAGCGCGCTCCTCTCCCACAAGTGGCTGCTCCACCTCAGAATCAGAACTACTCTGGGATTCTATGGGCTCAGTGTCCACTCTGACATCATCCCCGCTCCCATGAGGCCCCCCCCTTGTGCTCCTCCCCTGGGGCCCCTGGTTTGTGGGGGTACAGCTGGTGGAAGCGGCCACAGCAGCAACGGAGCATGCACATTTTCCGCGGGTTCCCAGGATCGCTCATCTGGCCCGTACCCCTTCCAGTCCACCATATATTGCAGGTGGCCATGAGAAAGGCGGGAGTCCAGAATCTCTGTGACCTCAAACTCCTCCTCCCCCTCCACCAGCGCTGGCGGCGGGGGGGAGCTGACCAAGCGATGAGGGTCGCCAGAAACCAGGGGGGACAGCAAGGACCAATGAAAAACAGGATGGATCTTCATGGAGGGGGGGAGAGCCAGGCAAAAAGCAACAGGGTTAATCTGGGCCATAATCTGGAAAGGCCCTGTGCGGCAAGGCGCGAGCTTCCTTGCGGGCGAGTGAGAGGGGAGGTACTGGGTAGACAACCAAACCCAGTCCCCCAGTTGCAGAGACGGACCCGACTGGCGCTGTCAGACCACAGAGGCCTTGTAGGCTGTCTTGGCTTGCTCAAGGGAGTCCCGTAAGAGGTGGTGTACTGCCCTCAACTCCTCCAAAAAGTCATGACAAAAAGTCAACTGGCACTGAAGAGGGAGCTAGGGTGGATGGGAAAGCCTTGGGATGGTAACCAAAATTGGCAAAAAATGGAGTTTGGTGGGTGGAAGCATGGCAGGCATTGTTATAAGCAAATTCTGCGAGAGGCAGCAAGGAAAACCAGTCATCTTGCTGGTAATTGACATAACAGCGCAAATATTGCTCCACAGTCACATTGGTGCACTCGGTCTGACCATCCATCTGTGGATGGTGGGTGGAGGAAAGATGGAGCGTCACATGGAGCAACCCAAGTAGCTCCCTCCAGAAATGGGCAGTGAATTGGGCCCCCCTATCTGAAATGAGACCCTCAGGCCATCCGTGGAGCTGGAAAACATGCGCCAAGAACAGCTCTGCCGTCTCCCTGGCTGTGGGCAACCCCGAGCAAGGGATGAAATGGGCCATCTTAGAAAACAAATCCACCACCACCAGAATAGTGGTCTTACCGTGTGAGCGAGGCAAGTCAGTGATGAAGTCAAGGGAGAGCAGTTTCCATGGTCCTGAGGGGGTAGGCAGGGGGTGAAACAAGCCTGTGGGCTTGCCTGAGGGGGCCTTCGCCCGCTGGCAGGTTGGGCAGGAGGCGACATAGGTCTTGACGTCCCGACACACACGAGGCCACCAAAAATCCCTCGTCACTCCGTGCAGGGTCTTGGCGACGCCAAAATGCCCAGCTGTGGGGGAGTCGTGGCACTGATGGAGGACCTTCTCGCGGAGGGGTCTAGAAGGCACATAGACCCAGCTGGAATGGTAAAGCAGGCCACCTTGCAAAGAGAAGGGGGTATAGTGGGGGGGGGCATAGGCTAGCTCCAATTCCTCCACTTTTGTGCGAACAAAAGCATCCTGAGCCTGTGCAGAGTGAAGGAGCTCCTCACAAGAATGAGGTACCGCAGCTGCCGCCAGGCTTTGGGGGGGAAGAATCAGAGGGAGGGGATTTTCCTCACCCCCTGGCTGGAGGTCAGGCTTACGAGAAAGAGCATCCGCTTGTAGGTTGTCGGAGGCCTTCACATGGCAAATCTTAAGGTGGAACCGAGAAAAAAAAAGCGACCACCTAATCTGCCGCTGGTTTAAGGCACGGGCTGTCTGAAGATGTTCGAGGTTGCGATGGTCAGTTCTAACTTCGACTGGGTGCTGTGCCCCCTCCAGAAGATGACGCCAGGTCTCCAAAGCGGACTTGATGGCCAACAGTTCCTTCTCCCAGATGGTATAATTCCTCTCAGACATGTTCGGCTTCCTGGAGTGGTAGGCGCAGGGTTGCAACCCGCCGCCCTCCCGATTTGGCTGAAAGAGCACTGCCCCCACCGCAAAGTCAGAGGCATCAGTTTGCACTACAAAAGGCTTCCTGGGGTCGGGATGTAACAGGATCGGCTCAGAACTAAAAAGCCTCTTAAGTTCACCAAAAGCCTGTTGGGCCGATGCCGTCCAATGAAAAGGAGATTTCTTGCCCTTAAGGAGGTCCGTGAGAGGAGATGTCAGCCGAGCAAAGCTGGTTAGGAACTTTCTGTAAAAATTAGCAAAGCCCAGAAAATGTTGTAAGTCCTTCTTGGTGGATGGAGCCTGCCAGGAGAGGACAGCCTGGACCTTTGCAGGATCCATCCTGATACCGTCAGGCGAGATAATGTAGCCAAGAAAGTCCAAAGAGGTTAGATCAAATGCACATTTCTCCAGCTAGGCATAAAGATGGTTCTCGTGGAGGCGCTGGAGGACAGCGGAGACATGAAGCTGATGGGCATGGGGGTCCTCAGAAAATATAAGTAAATCATCAAGATACACAATGAGGAAAGTGTCCAAATAGTTCCAGAAGATGGCATTCATACAACGTGAAAACGTGGGGGGGGGGGCGCAGGCGAGCCCAAATGGCATCACTAGGTATTCATATGGTCCGTACCGGGTACCGAAAGAGGTCTTCCACTCATCCCCCTTCCGAATGCGAATGAGATTGTAGGCGCCACACAGGTCCAACTTTGTGAAAATCTTGGCTCGCCCCAGGCACTCCAGCATCTCAGGTATGAGGGGGAGGGGGTACTTATCAGGGATGGAGACCGAATTTAAATTTCTGAAATCGTGCACCGGGCGGAGTTCTCCAGATTTTTTGCGCACAAACATGGTAGGAGCGCAGGCGGGGGAGGAGGAAGGGCGAATGAACCCACGTTTGAGATTTTTGTCCAAAAACTCCCTCAGAGCTCAAAGTTCCGGCTCCGACATCGAATGCAGCTGGCCAGCGGGGATGGTCACCCCCGGAATGAGGTTAATGGCACAGTCAAAAGGGAGGTGGGGGGGAATCGGAGGTGGTGGGGGTTGAACCGCAGCTTGTAGATTCTGCATGGCAGCCGTCAGTTGAGCCATTTCAACATGGAGCATCTGGTTCTCTTGCACCAGAGCTTGAACCGCCGGGTCCCTGGCACCCTCCATACAGCAGTAGGAGAAGAGAGAGAGAGAGAAAGACGAATGGGGACCAAGCTGTCAGGAGCTCCTTGGCGGCCCCTTTCAGTCTAATCCAGTAGCGAAGTCCAGACACAGACAAAGGGATTCTTTTCAAAGCTTTATTCCGTTTACAACTTGACAACTCTACTATCAGCGACTAGCTACGAGCAGCAGAGTACCTATGCCCTGAGTTGGAACAGTTGGTCCCCGTGTGAAGGAGAATCACTTGCAGACCCTGAACTTATGGGCTAGGGAGAGTCCCTCCCCTTTTCCCTTGGATCCTCTGGGCGCAACCGTTGCATGCCAACCGGGCACTACGCCTCCTTTCCACGCCCTCCATTTGGCGCCGCTCCCTGCGTCAGTGTCGCACGTCCAGCAAGTCCTCTTCCCATGCTCTCTCACTCCTTGGACCGCTATCTATGTCAGGAATGCCAGCGGGAGGAATCTCTGCCAGCTGTTGGCCCTGGGAGGGATGAGCGCGCTCCTCTCCCACGAGCGGCTGCTCCACCTCAGAATCAGAACTACTCTGGGATTCTATGGGCTCAGTGTCCACCCTGACATTGGCCACGCTCCCTTCCCCTGGCCACACACACCCCATTTCCCTCAACAACCAATCATTTGGTGCTATCCTGGCTTTGTGCATTCCCCCCCCCCCCAATTCTTAAAGGTTGAAATGCCTCTCCTAAGGCTTCTTTACTGGCATAGAGCTTTAAGCTAAAATATGCTGGTATTTTTTTATTTTGGCCCCACCCCTTTGCCTTCAGCCCCACCCACAACTGGAAGGCTGCCCTCGAAAGCTTCTCCAAAATTGAATTTGGCTCTTGGGATGAAAGAGGTTCCTCACCCCTGTATTAGAGAGAGGTTATATGAGAGGGTGTACCAGTCTATAAAATACACCAGCACTCACTATTGTGAGAGCATATTCACATAACATGTTTGTTTGTTTATTACATTTATCTACTGCTCAACAACCGAGGCTCTCTGGGTAGTTCACAACAATTAAAAGCATAAAATACAACACGATAAAACCTAATATAAGACTTTAAAAGTTTAAAAGCAACATGTAAGACCAAAATAAAACTCAACAGCAGTTGAAACCCAGGGAAAGCCTGGGTGAAAAGGTGCATTTTTAGGAGGTGTTTGAAAGATGCCACATTTTCTGCCTCCCAAACTGCATGGGAGAGGGTTTTCCAGAGGGTGGGTGCCACTACAGAGAAGGCCCAGCATGTTCAGCGTCCTGTAATATTGCAAGAGAGCACAAATGCTAATTCTCTATTTTCCCTTTTTGTGCCTAATCTCTAAACTACTTTGGAATTCAGCAAAGCTTAATAAAATGCTTAGGGTTCAAGGGGCACTTCTGGAAAGGTCACCCGTAGGCACTACATTAGATTTATTTATTTTAATTTTGAAAGCTTATATCCCACCTATTTTCCTAAAAGGGAACTCAAGGCGGAAAACAAACCAAGATCAACAACAGTTAAAACAATCTTAAAAGTCCAAATAAGTAGACAACAGTAACAATTAAGTAATAAAAGCAGCAGTTCAGGAGTTCAACATAAAGCCTAAAAACACTAAAACACTTTTAAGGACTATTAAAAGTTTTTAATCAAATGCCTCCTTAAAAATCCATGTTTCCATGTACCACCTAAAATGGTAAAGTATGGGGTTGGGGCCTGATGAATCTCTGTTGGCAGAGCATTCCACTAGGTGGGTGCAACCACCGAGAACATTCTAGACCTTGTGGCTGCCCACCTAGCTTCAGGGGATCTGAAGTAATGCCCCAGTTGATGAATGGCGCATGCAGGGAGTGGTCCTAAAGGTATCCAGGTCCCAAGCTGTTTAGGGCTTTAAGGCTTAATACCAGTATCTTGAACTGAATCTGGAAATAAACCAGTGACCTCTGCAACTTGACTAAAATATACATAATATGGTCAAAACGCCTAGCTCCCACTAGCAACTTAGCTACTGCATTTTCCATCAATTGCAGTTTCTGGACACTTTTCACAGGCAGCCCTACACAGAATGCATTACAGTAGTCTAATCTGGAGGTACCCATAGCATGAATGACTGTGGCAAGGTTGGCCTTCGTCAGGAGCAGTCATAGCTGGCGAACCAGCTGAAGCTGAAAACAGGTGCTCCTCACAACCAGTGCCACCTGCATATCTAGCAAGAGTGCCAAATCAAGGAACACCCCAAAGCTACAAACCTGATCTGTCAGGGGGAACACAATCCTGAGTCAGGATTCTGAGTCAAGTAATTCATCTACCAAGATTCACTTACTTCTGTTTTGTGAAGATTAGGTTTCAGGTCCTTTTGCCCCATCTACTCCCTTACAGCTACCACAAAGCAGTTCAATACTTTTACTGCCTCCCTAGGATCAGATTAAAATGAGAGCTAGAGCTGGGTATCATCCACATACTGATATCTCCTCAGCCCATATCCCCAGATGACCTCACACAACAATTTCATGTAGATGTTAAATAGCATGGGGAACATGATGGAACCCTATGTAATCTCCCAGGCCAATGGCCAAGGGGAGTGCTCCCTCAGCATGACCTTCTGGATCCTACCTGTCAGGAATGAAAGGAACCAGTTCCATACAGTACTGTCAATCCCCATCTCCTTGAGATAGCCCAGAGAAATATCATGGTTGATGGTATCGAATACTGCTGAGAGGTCCAGGAGAATCAACAGGATTGTACTCCCCCTGTCTATCTCCTGGCAGAAGTCATCCACTAGGGCAATCAAGGCAGTTAAATGTGCAAACAAAAGATGTGCAAATCTGAAAATGTATCAAAATTACACATTCTTTTGACTTAACAGCCACATACATTGAGCTGAAGTTATAGCCCTCTTAGGCATTCCTCTGAATGTGTGAGGGGTTAAGCTGGATAGGGAGCTGTGGCTGGGCATGCTGTTCCTGCCCCCTCTGTTCCTGTGCACACCAGCCCCCCCTCTCCCCACCCTTGCTGTGCTGAGTGGCAAGGTCTAAAAGGGTATTCTACTTGCATTTGCTTGAACCCAAATAGAACTCTCAGAACAACTGAAGATCCTGCTTTATCATGTATCGATTGCCCAGAGAGTTCTACTCATGTTCAAGTGAATGCAAGTAGAACACCCCTTCAGACCTCCCTGCTCAACAGAGGTCGGGAACTGAGGGTTGGGGGCTGGTGCACATGGGGGCTCAGGGGACACGCTAGCATGCACGGCCCTGTCGTCGCCTGCCAGGGATACACAGGCAGTGGCCCATGGGCCACATACAACTCCTGAAGGCCTAACTGCAACCCAACTAACCCCACTGCCTCCCACCGCTGAATCCCCCTGGTGATTTCCCAACAGTGTACTGGTTTAGTGGTGGCTACTGCTGCTTCTGCTGCCGCCGGTACTGGATTTCTATCCCCCTGGGTAATTTTCTCCCCCAGCCTCCCAGCCTAGCCCAGCCTCATCATCATTGCTGCAAACCTTCCTCTAAGAATAGGCAGTAGCACCGCTCTCAGAGGGTTCTTGGATTCCAGCCTTCTGAGTGCAGAAACCCGAGCACCTTCTGGCCGATGCTCCAGCAGCCACTCTCAGAGGGCTTTATGACTCCTGCCCCATGAGTGCTGCTGATGCTGCTGGTGGTGAGACTGACAAGGCCATGGTTTTGAACAGTAAGTGGGAAACACGAACTTGCTGTCATCTGAGGAGATGGTGAGGGTCGGGCTGGGGTGGTCGAGGGGAATGAAAAGGAAATAGAAAAAATATAAAAGCAAATAATGGTGCTCTTTGCTTTATTAACACGAGAACAAAATATGTGAGGACAGGCAGTAGCTCTGTAACGAATGCAGACTGTTCTGTCATGTTTCACACAAGTTTTAAAAAATTATTTCAGTGCCTGAATGGGGGCGGGGTGGAAGAAAAGAAAAAAGAAGGACAACCATACACTGAACGAATCCCATGTTTTCCAGGAAAATTGGACAATGGAATTTTTGTGTGCATGGATGTTAAAGGCAAGCCTGCTTTCTTGGCCCTGGACATGCTCCCTTTGGGCTCTGGACACTCCCCCTTTGGGCATGTGGCCCCTGATAGGTCACCCAACACCCAGTGTGGACCCTGACCTGAAAAAGACTGTGCACCCCTGCCCTATGCAGCTGAAGCCCTCATGTGTACAAGGGAATGCCTGAACAGGGTATATGAAATTAATAAATATATGACATTAATAAATGTTACCTCTGGCTGTTTTTTCTTTGCAACTGTTAGCAAAAGCTCTAAGAGGTGGTGCTGTTCAGGTTGTTCCAGATGTGACATCAATGCTACCAGGTCTCTCAAGTGCTTGTTAATTGGCTGTACTTGTTTTTCATACAAGGAGGGCAATACACGTAGCAGCATGGAATTCCCTGTTAAGAAAATGAGAATAATAAAAAGTAGGCTGCACTGTTTACCTCAACAACAAATCTTTCACTCTGAAATATCTCTCAAGCTGAAGAGATAAAGAAATACAAAATCAGGATCTTATTACCCATGATTTCTAGGAACCAACGTTTGTGCCAAAACATATGGCACAACAAAAGAAAAATACATACTGCACCAAGAAATCAAAACATTTTCTAATGCAGAATGCACCTAAATGAGGCAACATGGCTTGTGTACAAAGCAAAGCTGCTGGAATTTTCAAAATTGTGGATATTTAATTGAGCACTAAACTACACTGCAAGAGTGACTGTTAAATGAGCATGAAAAGGAAGGCAAGCCACTGCATTTTAACTATCCTGGATTTACAAAACTTATATTAAACAGAAATCTGGAAACAATATTTGGGTTTTAAAAGTATACAATTAGCATAGAGGTAAATTGAAATACAACTAGTTAGGATGCAATTTCTGGGGAATGAGGAGCTGATCAACCATGGAAAATGAAAGATAACAACCAGGACAACATATTCTCACACAGTTTTGAGAGTGTGTGTTTGAAGATGTGCATGCATAATTTAATTTGAAGCCAGGCTTCACAGAAAAATATGTAACATGAAACATTGTACAAGCCGGCCCTGGAGTGATTGAAGTTTCATGCTGACAACATATGGAAAACATCTGCCTATCACTATATTACATGGTTTCACTCTCTAAATCTTCGAAAACATGCTGAAAGCCTCTATGGATTCACTTTCCAGCAAAAAATGTGCATGCTGGCCTCCTATACTTTCTTTCATTTTTATTTGCTCACTCACTCTCTCAACATGGAAGACAACCAGGTCACTCATCAGTTGCATGATAGTAAAGGTTCAGGCTGTTTAGTAGAAACATGGCCTACATCCAGGCCTACATTCCGCCTGCCAACAACCAGCATCTGAAATGCCACAGATATGGTTCAACATCTCAAAAACAATAGTTAAGTCATACCTGAGCTTAAAGTCTACGCACCTTATGATAGGACAGAACCAGAGTTCCCTTCTATGAAATGCCCATCTTTCAATCCTTATGTTTTCTGTTAGCTGAAAACCTTTTCAGCTAAGGTGCATTCACAAGGAATGTTTAAAGTGCCTTTTTTCTGTCCTGCCCTGTGCATGTTTAGATATTAATGTCACATTCTGATAGTATATATTATCGATCAGCTGTTTTTCTCAGGATATGTTCTGGAACATGCTGAGAACTGGATGGCACCCCTTCCTGATTAAGGCTCCATGTCTGGGACTCATAAGAGACACATCCATTTCTCATTAAAGAGATACTAACTTTCCCACGTTATTCCACACAATGCCTTGATAGACATCCAGAAATATATTGACTGCTTCAGGCTTGCTGCTTGGAATGGCAAGCTGGAGTGCCTACTGGTGAGTAGATTTGGCAAGCTGAAGCACTTTCCCCAAAATAACTTTAGTTATCGGTGGCGCCCCAGCAAGCAGTTTCAAGGAACAGATTTGTCCCTTATTGTTTTTTGTTTCTTTGTTTCCATACAGTCCACTCCATGTACAATTATCCTCAATAATATTCCAGTACATAATATTTATCTCATCTTTAGTATATCCAGGGTTACTAATTCAGTTGGTCTATACCTATTACAGTAGTAAATAAATGATTTGTCCCTCATTGTTATCTGTCTTGTCTTTATCTTATACTGCTCTTTGTGTTTGAAACACAATGCAGAAGCTCTGGTGCCAACAACTTAAGTTTAGAAACATCCTCCTCCCCTTTTTCTAGTATGGAAGGCTGTCCTTGAGTATGGATACTATGTTCCTCTGTGGGAAATGGTGATCAGCAACTAATAATGCATCTCTTTACGACTGTGTCTGTTCACAAGACCCTGATATTGCACATCCATCAGATTATTTTAATTAAATATCATATATATTGGAAGATATTCAAGAGAGAACAATATGCCTCTAAATACCAGTTGCTGGGGGGATAGGTATGGGGCAAGGGCCATTGCTCTCAAGCCCTGCTTGTGGGTTTCCTAAAAGCATCTGGTTGGCTACTGTCGGAAGCAGGATTTGGACTAGATGGATCTTTGACCTGATCCAGCAGGCCTTCCTAATTGTGATTCAAATGCCTGTTTCACATATTACATCCTTTATCAATCATTTTGACATTTTCAGATGTTACGGACAAAATGGTACAGTTTGCATCATTTTAAAAACACTTATTTAACACTGTATTTATATTTATTTAAGGATGCTTATAGGCCACCTTGGACTAAAACCAAATGCGAACGTTAAAATTAATCACACACTAAAATCATCTCCATCAAGTAGCCCTGTAAGCCACCCTAAACAGTAATCCCACATCCTTGTCCTCTTCCAAGATTGATGTGTCCCTCGCAGTGGAATGGAATGGCATCAGCAAGCAAACTATTTAGTCTAGGAATGTTTGAGTCAGCAAGAGATTGGGAAGGATTGCCTCACAGGCCTGATGGCTATCAAGTCTTTTCTTGCATCACAGTGAGTCAGCCGCCACTGCTGACATTGACCTGGACCAGAGACAGGATGCTCCCAATGAAGTAAATGGAGCTCCAGCCAGACAGTGGAACTACACACTCCTATATATTACACTTTTGATGGAGGGTCTCCACACCTTAGCCTGCCAGGCCTCTTTGAGACAGTCCATTCCTGCTTTAAATATCCAAATAAGGAATCTTTAAGTCTTCTTCATAATACGGAGGGGCAACCTGGGACCAGAGACTTGACATTATCATTATTCACCCATGTTTGTTAAGCCTCCGTAGCGATTTAGAACTAACGATGTATTTCATACCTTCTACTAATAGAAAAAAAGTGAGCATCATCCTGGGATTTCCCATTTCACTTCTTGTACAGCATGTGAACAGATGTTCATTCTTAAATGCAGAGGTGCCTTTTCATATAAAGCTTGGGAAACAGTTGGGTCCTTGTGTATTAAAAGGTGTGAGGTAAAAGTTGGCTAATGGATTATTCCATAGGGAAAACGTTTGGCTGATGAGTTATGAGCAGAAAAAGGAAGCATCTCCTGCCTGCCCAGTCTGTCCTTTGCTCACTTTCTATTGATGGTGCAACATAAAAGGTACTTTCATATAGCCACATTTTACCTTGTTGTTGACCCAACACACTACTACCACTGGGTTTCAATTTCACACTCTGTATGTTCTGACAAGTTAATGGTATATCAATATTGATATAGATTTTTGCGAAGTAGTCACTTGTATAACATTCTTGAAGTATGAAAACATGTGACTAGAGTAGGAAGTAAATCAATTTTATAGTAGATGTGGCTAAACTTCTACAGAGAACTGCTAGATCTTTTGGAGCCAATGATCCTTTCATACATTATCAATGTGAAGGAGACAGAAGCCTTGCAGGACTGTACCGCTGGCCCCACATCTGGCATTCTGCACACTTGCCTGACTCCATCCCCTGATCTTCACATGTTGAGTGAAGATCTGAAGGGGGATCTGGTTGTACTCATGCAGGTTCCGCCACACAATTGGGAGCTCCAGGCTATCCTTTAATTGCATGGTGTCCTGTGGTATGGATAATGCATGAAGAGGCTACTTTTGAGCTCTGCTTCTCAGGGCTTCTCTACACATGGCTTTTACCCTGCAATCGAGATTGGCCACTCACAGAAGTTTGCAGGTCCTTTACTTGATGTTGTCAACCTCCAGTGCCTTGCCCGTGCTTTCTGACCATTTCTGCAGCTTTATTTGAAACAGAGATAATGACCTATTTAAAAAACCTTTTTTGAATTTGTCTGTGTAAAGAGGGAGTTGCGCTATAACAGCAGTGCCATCTAGCGGCTGTATAATGAAACATATATAACTTGTAGATAAAGGCAGAAAAAAAGAAAGTGCGTGTGAAGGAGCCAATCTTAATCCTGCAAAGAATCCAGAAGCAGAAGCCCCAGTAAAGTTGTGGGATAAAAAGCCTGGTGTGGAGAAGCCCTCACTTCACTCTTTTTTCCTTGGAAATATGCATTGAAACAGGGGTTATGATCCTTTTCAGTTTACACAATTCAAAATAGATAGGAGATGCATGTATTTTGAACTCATGTATCTTTACTAGAGACATTCCCTCTCAGCAGGAATGATCTCACTTGAGACAATTAATGTATGTTATTACATTCTCAGCAAAATCCATTCTACCAGCAGTCAACCAGCATCCCACTTGCCCTATGTAAATAGCAGATGAGGGGAAGCCTTGTGACTATGGGATGTAGGGAGGGGAAGTTTCTCTCCTTCCCACCATCCTGACAAAATCAGCCTCTCTAAAGCTACTATTTGCATTTCAAAGGAAGCTGCCACTCTGAAAACTAGTTTGGCCTAGGGTTGACACAAATTTCCACACAGTGGAACTGTCTCGGTTGGTGGTTTCAAGTACGTGTTTGTGTGTGTGTGTGTGTGTGTGCAGGGTTTGTGATGAAGCCCATCCTGAAGATTGGAAGGGGCTGATGTTCAAGTGGGAGGTAGGAATGGAGTTTCAGGTGAGAAAGGTACCTGAAAAATAGAGAGGGAGAGAGAGAGAGAGAGAGAGAGAGAGAGAGAGAGAGAGGAAGGGGGTGGGGGAAGAAAGTCATTTGAATTTTGGTTGGGTGGTCCTTAGTAACTTACAGTTAGGAGCTCATCCAAGAGCTTTTCATCCATTTCTTCCTTTTATAACATTTATTTAAAAGGTAAAAGCTGCACTGAGTGGCTAGGAAGTGTGGCTCCTACTGGGCATTTTCAAAATGGGGCTGAAAGAATGCCTGGAAATGATGCTGCATATTCATGTAGTGTGGGTTCCAAGTACGTTGTGTAGGGAAAAAAAGATGGCTGCCCCCATCAATGACAGCAGCCATCCTTTTAACATTAAGAATGCTCCAGAGAATGATGCTATGTCATGATGTTGCATTGTTCCCATTTAGCTATTCTGTTACCAATGAAGAATGCTGCAAGGCCGCTCCTTATTACTGTTCTGCCATGAGTTCAAGCAGCAGCAAAGCTGTTTTTTATTAAAAGAACGACTGTGAAGCCCCCTGTCACCTTGTCTAACATCATAAGTGATTCCCCACATTAGGGCTTCTCTCAACCACCACAAAAGTCTCCCAAAAGCCCCCCTTCCCACTTTCTCAGAAGACAAAAAGCCCCACAAAAGAGGAGCATTTTTGGTCCAGCAATAGTATCAACATGGGACAGCCAGATCCATGTTGTAAGCACTCATGTCTGGTCAAAGCTAGATGTGACAGGAATCATATAGCTACTAGCCCAAACCAGCAGCTCCATGGGCATTTCTACATGAGGTATTCACTGTGTGCTCATGACTGGTCACTCATGAAAATTTGCAGGCCCTTTACATGGCATTGTCAGCCTCCAGGGTGTCTCCTGTGATTTCTGATCTTTATTCCAGTTTTTAAAAGATTGGGGATAATACAGTAATAAAAGTTAATCCACTTTAATGTGTATAATTGTGCAGTTCTGCTATACCACAGTGCCATCTAGTGGCTTTATAATGAAACATGTAGAACTTGAAGACAAAGGAAGTCCACAGAAAAAAAGCCCGTGACAGCCCATGTAAGGAGCCAATGTTAATCCCGCAAAGAATCAGGAAGCAGAAGCCCCAGTAAGTTGTGGGATAAAAAACCTGGTGTGCAGAAGCCCCATGTCTTCCTGTCCTCTCTCTCTCTCTCTCCCAGTAATGTTTAGTAAACACATGATGACACTACACTGCAATTTCTCCTTTCATTTCATTGGCTACTGCCTGTAGGGGTGGAAAAAATTACAGCACATTGGCATTGTGACATGTATTTTATTTAGACATTATTGGGCGAGAGAGGAGGATGAGGCTTGGGGCAACCACACAACACCCCTTGTACCTAGCTCTAGCCTGAGAACTATCTGTAGTATCTGTCTAGATGTGGAGCGGTATATAAATGTTGTAAATAAATAAAATAAAGAAATAGTAAGTGAAGAGGTAATTAATTCCTGTCTAGCCTTCACACTGGGTGTTTCTGGAATATCCTGATTCTCACAGAATGCACAGGAAAAAGTTATTTTCAAGTGTATTGCACAAGTACATGTGGAGATCATACAGATAGCTAAGTATCAATTGGAACAAGCTATCTTAAGTAATTCGTGCTTTCTAATCACCCCTCCTTTCACCTTTGAAATGTTCAAGTGGATCGAGGGTTAGCTTTAATCATATCTTTTAAATCTCTGTTCCTCAGACTCCCAGGCATGAAGAGGGAGCCCTTGAGCAAATCACATTCTCTGAGCCTCAGCATCCCATCTGCAAAATGGGAAGCACAGCGATCTATCTGGCAGGGTTCTTATGAGTGTTTTTACAAGATTACTGTTCTGATCAAGGAAAGAATCTCTGTGTCTGGAAGCAGGCTTCATTGAGCAGATCTGACTCCTGCATGGATGAAATGAGCATGCAGAAAACAATGCTGCATGGGGGGGGGGAGGGAATGCATCCAACGCCTGGCACGATGTGAGCAGCAATCCTCCCTAGTTCTCATCCACATAAACACCTGATGGTCAGGTGATCACCAGTCTTAGGGAGATGAAAAATATGTCCCACTGGTGATATTCATATATTTTCCCCTCCATGAGTGAACAGCTGCCATTCAATGCTAGAAGAAAGCAGTCCCTTTACAACATGTGGGCGTTCTCTATAAACAACCCAATATAGTAATTAATGTCATAATGATATATATTTACGGATACGTATAAATCATTGCATGTTTATATCCAAGAACATTCAGTTTGGGAAACAACACATTATTACAAAAATGTGTTGGAGTCTGGAATATACTCTAAACTGATATCAAGACAGCTCTTGAAATTCCTCTCTTTCCTTAATTCAGAAAATTTACAATGTATTTATTTCCCTTGCTTTTCATCCTTCAGAACAACCCATGAGTAATTTTTTTAATAAAAAGATCGAGCCCCCAGGGAGCTTTGCAGTTTGCAAGAACAGTTTTTCCATCGTTTCTCCCCTTACACTCCTCAGTAATCCACCCACATTTCAAACTTTAAGGTTTAGGATTGTGCAACCTCCACGCCTCCCCCTCCTCACAACTCCCATCCAAAAAAATTAATAATAACCAGAAGCACTCCTATTACACAGCACCAGCAGTAGCATTACTCATTCATTCAAGTTCAGGCACTCTCTCCGTATTATTTAAGGGCTTTCTGCAACTCCCTCTCTTAGAATCATCTCTGCTTGGGTCTTGCTAGAGACCTTTCATCCAGGAAGACGCTGAGACTTTTAAGGAAGCAGCAGGGGAATCCTGTTTTTTTAAAAAATGTTTTCCTTTGTGTTCTTGTTTTTTGCTCTCTGGTCTTTCTCATTTACTCAGAACCAGGATGATTATGATGGCCTCTTTTTCCTGAATTTCGACAATGAAGTAGAAAGTGTAATTCCTGCAACAGAAGAAAGTAAGTAGGGGTGGGTGTGTTTTTCCCCCCTATTTCTTCTAGCCTTCAGCTACAAGCTAGCTGTTTCTGTAGCATCAAAAGAAAGAGCATTCAGAGTTCATATTTCTTATGCTTTCACTGTCATAAAAGCTGTAGCCAGCAGACACAAAAATAGCAGTCACTTTAGAATATCTTCATTTAGCATAAGTAAAAGAAGACAGGCAACTCTCTCGGCTCTTTTCTCTAGATCCTTTTTATAATGCTGAAATTGGGCAAAACATCATCACAATTTGAACAAGTCATTACCCTTGTCTGTGGGGGGAAAGGCACAGGTAGTTTTGGAGCATGCAGAGAATCAGGGAATACTTATTTCTTTAAGCAGCACCTTTGATTAAGGAAATATAATCAAGCCCAGAAATGTAGTGTAACAACTGTTGTGTATTCTACTCTAGCTATTTCATGCGACTGTCAGCGAGAACACACAGAATGGGACAAACTCTTCATTATGCTGGAGAACTCCCAGATGAAAGAGAACATGCTGCTTCAGTCCCTGGATCAAATCCTTAAGGTGGAGCTGCAGACACTGAGAGGGGAAATGCTCCAGTTTGTGGAAAACTTTGCTAGTATGTGCACCACATACATTGAGAATGCTACCTCCCAGATCTCGAGCCAAATGGACCAGTCGCTGGGAAAGAACAATGGAGAAGCCGAAGACCTTTTCGGGATGCTTCACGAGTCCAAGCAAGGAAAGATCCTCACAGAGATTCTGCAGCTGAGCCAAAATGTGTCCCACAGACTCAGCCACCTGGAGCATGCCTGGCAGAAAAGAGCTGAGGTGGATGCTCAGCAGAGGGGGTTGTTGCAGGAAGATAGAGTCAGCTACTTGGCAAGTGGGGACGACTTCATTCTGAAGTCCCTGTGGCAAGAGCTGCAGGAAACAAAAGCTGAGCTGAAAGAATCCCAAAAAAGGACCACACAGCACTTGTTGCCAGTTGGTAAGTTACATTCTATTGGCAATGTTACTAATGCGTTTCACATCCATTACAATACAACTATGTCAAACAACTCTGTTAAATTACCTCACCCGATGCCTTGATTATGCAAGGGGAAGAATTACTGTGAAGTCTGAGAGAATCCATATTGTGTGGGAGCCAACTGTGTTTAATAGATGCTCAGGGTATATAGTAGGGCAGCTAAAGAACATGAACACACAACTAAAAATACATCTACAATATGCACAACTTCCACTAAGATAGTACAGCTAGGATTATATTTGATGGTGCCAAAGGCAACACCAGTGCCTACATTTGACCAACAGAAAGGCTCCTAAGCTGGTCTACAAACATAGTGAATGCATTTGCAAGGCCTTAATCTCTTCCTGCGTACCAGTTCACAGCCACAGACTGCTATCCTTAACTTAACTTTGCTAAAACAGTAACAACAGCAACAATTCACCACTAACCCTATTCTGTTCCATTCTCAGCCCTTTCCTTTCCTCCCCTCACTGAGTAACATGCCTGCTACCTCCTTCACAGCATTCCTCAGAGGCTACTTCTGAACAAAACTTGACCCTGTGAGCTCACTGATTATGTCAACAGGCTATTCATCAATTCTCATGCTTCAGGGCACGAACAGATTCTCCACAGGGGCTCAGGAAGGCAGAATAGCTTTCACCCTGTGCTGCTCAACTGCATAGTGATACATCACAAAGATTTCCCTCCAACCTTCCTTTGAAATACCAGACCATTCAAGTCCTTTGGTAACCAACCACTAGCAGTCAACCATATGTATGTAATGACTCAAGTTAAGATTAATAAAATAGGTGTTTACATAAAACAACTTTCAACTTTATTCCCTCCCCAATTTACAGATCAGCTAGGACCTTTTGAGGTAGGTATATGTGATACCTAGCTATAACAGGACAGGAAACATTCCATTAAAAACATTCAAGGAAGTAGAAATGTTAGCATACTATAGAAAGAAGGGTGCAGGCCTTTTAGAACTAACCACACAAAGGAGCAGTTGCTACAGTCCTGGGGCCCCTGCTACTCTTTGGCATTAATCGTGCAACTGCATGGAGTTTTTGGTTGGCATTACCAATCCCTTACCAGTTACATTACCAAGCAATAGCTGCCTGTGAAATTGAAACATAAAAGCTGCTCTTATTTTATTTGAATACAGTGGAGCTGAGATGTAAGCAGATGGTTGAAAAACCCATGCCATGTGTTATGCATTCATTGGTCCAAATAGGTGAAGTCTTATGGCACAGGCATTCCTCTCATATACTTTGATGGGAAACAGCAGTGGGAGAACAACTCTTCAAATTCAGCAGAAAGTTTGTAGGAGCTACAGTCAACATCTAAAACATTTCCAAATGTATTTGGAAAGGGGAAAAAAAGTCCAGTCTCATTGAGCATCCTAACGTTTACCTCTCTATAGGCATTTCTAATGCAGTCAATTTAAAACTGTCAAGGAAAATATTATTTTAATTAGAACAGGATGTGAATATATACCATGTTTGAATAAGTAGATGGGAAAAATGCCTTCTAATATAGATGATGCTAAATTGCTAATGGGTACACATTAATTATCAAAATATGAGACCAAATTAAAATCTAGTTGTTAGAAATGCATTTTTGTGGGCATAACTCTTTCTATTTTGGAAAGCCCTCCTAAAAGCCTGTAAGAAACCCTTCATGACCCTTTGATTATTTTAATGGGGTGGGGTAGGAAATTATTATTAACAGCTTATGTTTTCTTAATTTTTCTTAAAAACTTCCTGACTGTTGAAGCAATATGACAATGGAGCCAATTACCTAGGGAGGTAGTGGGTTCTCCCACTGGAGGCATTCAAGATGCCACCTGTCAGAGATGCCTACTTGGACTGAGCAGGCGGTTGGACTCAATGGTCTTATATGCCCCTTCCAACCCTACTGTTGTATGATTCTATGATTCTAACTAACTTTCTGCCTTACTAAAAGTGGATACATCAAATTAATACTTTCTTTTGTAATAATGTTAGCACTCACACTCATGATGTAATGGTGAAACAATTAATTTGGTTTTCATTTGTGCAAAATTTTTAGTAGAGTAACAGTCATGAAGGCATGATCCAGTCAAAGGTAAGCACTTTTAACTCTTCTTCATTTTAATGGGAGAGTTATGCCACAATTAAATATACAGCTCAAGCATGCCCACAGCTGTAAGTGGCAACCCTGCATCTCATCCTCCCCTTTCCCTTGTAACATTTTGTAATGCAAAATATGTGGTGTGATGCATCATCGTGTTGCAAGTTTCCTAACCCCCACTCCATTTCATTGGCTGCTGCTTGAGAGATGGGGAAACTCACAATGCAATGATGTCACACATGCTTCACATTACTAGATGTTATAGGGGAGAGAGGAGAAGGAGATACTGGATTGCTGTTATAAGCTGCCGCCACATGATGGCTGTTACGTGTAGTTATGTGTAGAATCAAACCCCCCCCCCCCGAAATTAATGGGACATAACAGTGCTTAACTTTGACTGGATGTATCTCTGCATTTTTCCCAACTGATGAAGTCAGTGTTAAGTCCAGAATAACTCCATTGAATTCATAGGACCTGTTCTTAATTCAGACTAACTAAAGCCAGAATTTGGTTCCATATGTTTTGATAGCAGGGAGGAAAGTCATAATTTGATTAAGAACAAGAAGAGTACATTTTTGAAATACCCCATAGATCCCTCTGGAAATCTTTTCTAAAAGAGTTTTCAGCAACTGGTTTTGATTTCTTACATCTCCTGGATTCCTGCCAGGTTGACTCTTAAGGGGTTTTCTGATCACACTGTTGCTGGTGTCTTATGAAACTGGTTTTAATTTTGCTTACCCCTTGATAATAAAGTTAGAAAGCCTGCTAATTAAAAAGCCATGTCTTTACACAGAACTCTTTGCTCTTTGAAGAAGTATCCCTGCAGAATCATGACCCAATGCCCCACTTCTCAGTGGTCAAAAGGTGTTTACACACACTTGGAGCTCAAAGCATATGACTGGCACAATAAGATACAAAAAGTCTTTTAATTATTACACCTGTGATTACAAGATTCATTTTAGCTCTTCAGATCCAGGAACATGGAATGCAATGTTCACTGATTATATGTAGTAGTTAGACAACAATATATCCCAAGTTCCTGTGATCACTTTCCCCCATAGTATTATCTGAAGCTGAAAAACTCTGAAGTGAATGTCAGCATGTCAAGGTACCTAGAATTTAGTATCATATATAAATATGCATGTCCATTACTTACTATAACACTTCATGATTATATGCATACGCAAACGAGTGATCACAAATTGATCAGCACAGAAAGACCTTTCACCTGATCTCAGCTCAAATACTTTCAGAGGAGAAAGATGACACTCAGCTGAAAAATGGTGAGGAAAGGTCAAATTATGGACATGCCTATTTATATATGATACATCACAAGTAAAGTAAGGGAATCATGTGGAGTTTTACTGAAATAGTTGGATGCCAGTTCTTTGAGAATCTCAGCCCAAAGATACATACATTAGAATCCCCAGTATTTGAACCCTTGCTCACCAACTCTGGACCCATAGATCACTGAACACCAAATCCATTATTTGCCCAGTGTGCAGTGGACACTTTGCAAACAGAAGTTTTATTGACCAGAAACAGAGGTTTCCTTGGGGGAAGGACATAGCTCAGTAGTAGAGCGCATGCTTTGCACACAGAGGGCAGAACCCAATGGAGCACTTATGCTCCCTCCAATTCTCTTATGCGCTGCCATTTCTGTTGTACAAGTGGCCCCTACCACTTGTGCAATGGTGATTTAGCACTTCTGGGACAACCCAAAATGAGCAGAAATGCCCATTTCTGGAAGGAGGCAGGTTGGTGATGCTCACACAAGGGAGCTCCACCTAGCTGCCTCCTTCCAGAAACAAGCGTTTCTGCTCTTTTCAGGGCCTCCCCTAGGAAGCACTAAATCTCCCTTGCATAAGTGGTGGGTCCTACTTGCACAATGGAATTGGCAGGACCCGCCACTTGTGGAAGGTAATCGGCGGGGCATACAGGATTGGGAAGGGCATAAACAATTCTGCCCAGAAGGTCCCAGGTCTCTAGCAACTCCCATTAAAAAAAAATCAGAGAGCGGGTGATGGGAAAGACCTTTTTCTGCCTGAGACCTGGGAGAGCCACTACACAATACTGGGCTAAAGGGCAAATAATTTGACCTGGTACAAGGCAGTTTAACAAATTATATTGTCCTACGATGATCGCAGCTGCACATAAGCCTTGTAATCAATTTAACTAGTTGATAACTTAATTTCTGTTATTTTTCCAGGTTGTGAGACTGCCCTTTTATTCCCAATGCGTTCCAAAAAGATCTTTGTAAGTGTTCAACCGACTGCTGAAATGATGCTCTACTCCTTTACTGCCTGCACATGGGTTAAAGTGACTGAAATGCTGGACAAAACTATTGTGTTCTCATATGGAACAAAGAGAAACCCCTTTGAAATCCAGCTTTACCTGAGCTATAATTCTGTTGTTCTTGCTGTAAGAAGTAATCTCAATAAGATAATTGCCCCAGATGTCATCTCTTCTGGAGACTGGACTCACCTTTGTGGCAGCTGGAGCACAGTTAATGGAAGTACATCATTGTGGAAAAATGGAAAGGTTGTGGCAGCCTCCTCAGAAATAGCTGAGGACTACATCATTCCAGATGGTGGAATTTTGCAGATTGGCCAAGAAAAGAATGGCTGCTGTGTTGGAGGTGGTTTCAATGAATCGTTAGCTTTTTCTGGAAAAATAACTGGCTTTAATGTTTGGAACAGAGTCCTCAGTGACAAAGAGATAACAAGACAATCAGGAGAAGAGTCATGTAACAGCCGTGGCAACATTGTTGGGTGGGGGGTCACAGAGGTTCTGCCTCATGGAGGAGCTCAGTACATCTTTGGGCCCTGAACTAATGCTCTCCAACACTATAAAAACTCATCGAACACACAGAATCTAGAAAACCTGAATATTTAATTTTTTTTTAGGGCTGGTCACATAATACAGCTTCCACAGGGAAATCTCAATAGAAAAGCAGTGGTATGAAGAAAATGGCCTAATTCTTGAGGTACCACTTAGCCCTAGTTTACACAGGAACCTGTGAATGAGGCACCACATGGAAAGAAGCCTCCAGATGACTGCAGGAATTACACTACGTCAATCCAATTTCCATGTTCTTCTGAGTCCCAAAAGAAGCGAGGTGCTGCCAGAGGGAGGGTATGTGGGCAAGCAACTTTGAGAGAGGATGGGAAGATAGTTCTCCACAAGAGGCTGCAGCCGCTTTCAGAACAAGTAGCTGCTAAGCCAGCTGGAGGCATTCTCACTACACAGAGCCTCATTCACAGGGGTACAGAAACAGCGGTCACAGGGAGCAGTGGCTTCCATGTGGCAGCTTTACACCTATATCTGCTCTTAAATATATCTCATGAAGAGTTAGTACTGTAAACATGCCACTCTGAACTGAGGTGTGGCTGCAACATTGTCTTAGCAAACATAGTTAAAACATAATCGAAAGGAGTTTTTGAACATAAGAATTATATTGGAATAACTGTTCTTAATGCAGAGGCTGCTCTCACTATAGGTGGGATCCAGTGTCATGCGAGTGGAAGGCAGCTTGTGCAACTCATGCAACTGGACTTCCCCATCCTCTCCTCCCCCCCTGCATGGCCCCCAAATCTGCTCTAGAGGATCTGCCAGTGCTCCAGAGTAGATTTGGGGGGAGCGTGAGGGTGGGGGTGCGGGGGGAAGGAAAATCCATTCCACCAGATTCCCTTTCACTGGCAGAACAACACCACTGGGTCCAACCCCCTTGAGTTTCCTACTGGTAGTCTGGAGACAGATTTTGGCTAAAGAACATTCTTTAATTAAGTAAGTATGGAAACAAATGGCTGGAACTCCTTATTTACAGAGCTAATGTTATGCTGTCTTCTAGGGGCCTCTCGTTTGTAGATTTGATATTATTAATGTGAATCTTGCAGATGAACCATATAAGGGTCATGAAGCAATATTTGCTGGTTTTGTTCCTTGTTACTGGTATGTACACCTTAATAAAGCTAGTGCCTTGTCTAAGATACTATTTATAATGGAAGTCAATATAGCATTCAGATTATTTCAGTTTTCTTGTTTGAAATGGATATAGCTGTATTATATTGTAAATTGATTTTGTACTATTGTTGAAATTATTTTTATAAAATTGTACTGTAAATAAAAATCCTTTATCTGACTGACATTTCCTAAAATTTTCTTCAAGAGGTTTGATTTCTGAAACAGGTACAGAGTTGGCATGTATTTTTCTTTCCAATTGTCTTTCTTTTCTGCACAATCTGTCATTCTTTACAAGGAGAGTGACCTCACACAAATAGATCTTGCATTCAGGGAACACAGAAATGAGCACAACTAAGCCAATTGTAACCAATCAGCCAACTGTACTGACCCTTGGCCATTCCAAGAAAAGCTACTCTGTGAGAACATAAAAGATTGCAGGGATGATAGAGGACTCCCCTAAAAGGAACAGGTCAGGTTATCTACAGGGCAACTTAGCCCTTATACTGTACAGTTATAAAACCTAGAATTATAGCTTTCAGAGTTAGTGAAAAAGTACAACCAGGTCACTATGACATTTAGCTGCCCCCATTTCTAAGGCCTGCCTATGCCACAGGTGCCTGTTCCCCTTACAAAGAAGTTCTGTTACCCAAATGCAGGCGTCACTTGTGCATTCAGCTGCAGTGCTTCAGGTAACATCTGAAGTCACTCATACTTCTTAAGTAGGGCTAGAGATGTAGGCATGTCCAACAGTTCCTACATTAGTCATCTTAGGATGAAAGCCTCACAATAGGGCCCTATCCTTAATTTATGTCTGCTAAGCAGGGATAGGATCATGACTAAGTTCTGCAGAAGGAGAACATACGATGGTATAGTGAATTATAGCTGATTTAACAATGACACCATGGTATCTGTGGGACAATGCCAGTGCAATTATTCATCTAGACCGCATGAGGGGCATAGTAGGGATGGAGTGGGTCTTAGTTTAGATATTACGCTTACTTGGGGGTTTCTTGTGCTCCCAGCAATGGCATAACATCATACAAGAGATGGCATCAATAAAAATTCTCTCTCTGGAGTCAGTGGAAAGCCACAGACAACTGCCCCTCATTTCTTCCTCTTCCACCCACACAACCACATCAGATGCTAGGATTCTGATTCCCTCAAGAGCAGATCATGTCACAGCACTATATAAGCATGTAAGCCCTGGCCTAGATATACGATCCCCAAAAGCAGTGTGGGAAGGTAATCATCACATAATTTTTTTACACTGAATATTTCAGCAGAGCAACACTGCACAGGCCATGGTTCATCCTTGAAAGAAAAAAGGAACTTACTTTGAAATCTTTCCTTACATTAGTGCCATTCTCTTCTTCTGTTCCACACAGACTGAATGTGTGGAGGGGGAACAGGATCATGTCCTCCACCCATGGCCCGGACCTCTACACATTTAGTGGAAGGTAAGCATGGAGTTTTTGTGTACATATTGCTCTATCTGCATAGACTCTTCCACACATCAGAACCCCTGTGAGATCAAGGCTTCTGATCATGCGAAAGGGTATACACACATATAGCTATATGCACATACTGCTCCATTCTTGTCCTCTACTGAATATGCAGAGTTTGGAAGTGGCGCCAGGAAACATAACCCCCTTCCCCATGCATTTAGTCACCTTGTGGATTGGAAAGTGAGAAATATATGCATTTGGTTTTCACTGAAATTCTGGAATATGCAAGGGTACATATTTAGAACAGAAAATATACAAACCATAGGCAACATACTGAACATAGAATAAGAGCCTTCTCTTGATAGATTGAACATCTCACTGAAATATTAAATGTAACAAATCTACAGTGGTGAAAAAAAGTTTATGGACCCTAATGATAATTATGGAAATTCCATAGTTTTACCATGATAGCCTTCATGAATCAAGACCAGTCCTTTTCTAAATATCTAATAGGGTTTATATTAACCAATTCCATGTCTTGTGAAATAAAACGATGTATAAATTAGGCAAACAATGAATACTTAAGAGTCAGGGTATGTGCAAAAGTAAGTGAATCCCTGGTTGCATCAGCTCAATTAAAAGGAATAATTAGAATCAGGTGCTTAAGTAATTAGGTAGATCTTCATGGGTGAGTTTGGGAGGCCCCACCATATAAAAGGATCAGAAACTTTGTGAGTTTGGTCTTCACCATAAGGTTGTGTGGAAATATGTCGTGCCACAATCAAAATACATCTCTGACAACCTCAGAAAAGCAATTATTGCTGCTCTTCAATCTAGAAAGGATTACAAAACAATTTTTAAGGATTTGGGACTCCACCAATCCACTGTCAGACAGATAGTCTACAAATGGAGAAGGTTCAAGACCATAGTCACACTACCCAGGAGTGGTCGTCCTACCAAAATCTCTCCAAGAACAAACCAGCACATCATCCAGGAAGTAAAAAAGAACTCCAGAGTAACATCCAAGGATCTGCAGGCCACTCTTGCCTTGACTAATGTGAGTGTTCATGACTCAATGATCAGAAAAAGACTGACCACGAATGGTGTTCATGAGAGGATAGCCAGGAGGAAACCACTGCTCTCTAAAAAGAACATTGGTGCCCTCTGGAGTTCACTAAAGATCACACAGATGATCCCCAAGACTTTTGGAACAATGTTCCCTGGGCAGACAAGTCAAAGGTAGAACTTTTTGGCCTCAATGAGAAATGTTATGTTTGGTGAAAAACAAACACTGAGTTCAAACAAAAGAACCTCGTCTCAACTGTCAAGCATGGTGGTGGGAATGTGATGGTTGAGACCTGCTTTGCTACCTTAGGACCTGGGTGGCTCTCCATTACTGACACAATGATGACTTCTGTAGTATATCAGAAGATTCTAGAGGAGAATGTCAGTCCATGAGCTGAAGCTGAACTGAAAGTGCGTCATTCAACATGACAATGATCCTAAATATACAAGCAGATCTACAAAAGATTGGCTGCGGAAGAAGAAATTCCATGTTTTAGAATAGCCTAGTCAAAGTCTCCCCTTCATGGATCACTGCCTGTTGTGGCGAAGGGGCTTGTGTAACTCAGTGAAGCCATAAGCTATGCCGTGCAGGGCCACCCAAGACGGACAGGTCATGGCGGAGAGTTCTGACAAAATGTGGTCCACTGGAGAAGGAAATGGCAACCCACTCCAGTATTCTTGCCAAGAAAACCCCATGGAACGTATCACAAGGCTAAAAGATATGATGCCGGAAGATGAGCCCCTCAGGTCGGAAGGTGTCCAATTTGCTACTGGGGAAGAGCAGAGGGTATTTCCAAGTAGTGCCAGAAAGAGTGAAGTGGCTGGGCCAAAGCCGAAAGGACACTCAGCTGTGGATGTGTCTGGTGGTGAAAAGAAAATCCGATGCTGTAAAGAACAATATTGTTTAGGAACCTGGAATGTCAGATCAATGAATCAAGGTAAGCTGGAGGTGGTCAAACATGAGATGGCAAGATTGAACATCAACATCTTGGGAATCAGCGAACTAAAATGGACAAGCATGGGCGAATTTAATTCAGGTGACCATTATATCTACTACTGTGGGCAAGAATCCCTTAGAAGAAATGGAGTAGCACTCATAGTCAACAAAAGGGTGGGAAAAGCAGTACTGGGGTACAATCTCAAAAACAATAGAATGATCGCAGTATGAATCCAGGGCAAACCATTCAGCATCACAGTAATTCAAGTCTATGCCCCAACCACTGATGCCGAAGAAGCTGAGGTTGATCGGTTCTATGAAGACCTACAACACCTTCTACAACTAACACCAAAAAAAAGATGCCCTTTTCATCATAGGGGATTGGAATGCCAAAGTAGGAAGTCAAGAAATAACCGGGATAACAGGCAAGCATGGCCTTGGTGTACAAAATGAAGTAGGACAAAGGCTAATAGAGTTTTGCCAAGAAAACACGCTGATCATAGCAAACACTCTTTTCCAACAGCACAAGAGGCGACTGTACACATGGACATCACCAGATGGCCAATATCAAAATCAGATTGATTATGTGCTTTGCAGCCAAAGATGGAGAAGCTCTATACAGTCAGTAAAACAAGACCTGGAGCTGACTGTGGCTCAGATCATGAGCTGCTTCTTGCAAAATTTCGGCTTAAATTGAAGAACCTAAGGAAAACCACTAAACCATTCAGGTATGACCTAAATCATATCCCTTATGAATATACAGTGGAGGTGAGGAATAGATTTCAGGGATTAGACCTGATAGACAGAGTGCCTGAGGAACTATGGACAGAGGTCCGTAACATTGTTCAGGAGGCAGCAACTCAATCCATCCCAAAGAAAAAGAAATGCAAGAAAGCAAAGTGGCTGTCTGATAAGGCTTTACAAGTAGCTGAGGAAAGAAGGGAAGCAAAAAGCAAGGGAGAAAGGGGAAGATATACCCAACTGAATGCAGAGTTCCAGAGAATAGCAAGGAGAGACAAGAAGGCCTTCTTAAATGAACAATGCAAAGAAATCAAGGAAAACAACAGAATGGGAAAGACTAGAGATCTTTTCAAGAAAATTGGAGATCTCAAGGGAACGTTTTGTGCAAAGACGGGCATGATAAAGGACAAAGAAGGCAGGGACCTAACAGAAGCAGATGAGATTAAGAAGAGGTGGAAAGAATACACAGAAGAACTATACAGGAAAGATCTGAATGTCCCTGATAGCCATGATAGTGCGGTCACTGAACTTGAGCCGGACATCCTAGAGAGTGAAGTCAAGTGGGCCTTAGGAAGCATTACTAATAACAAAGATAGCGGAGATGACAGTATTCCAGCCGAGCTATTTAAAATCCTAAAAGATGATGCTGTTCAAGTGCTGCACTCAATATGCCAACAAATTTGGAACACTCAACAGTGGCCACAAGACTGGAAAAGGTCAGTTTACATTCCAATTCCAAAGAAGGGCAACGCCAAAGAGTGTTCAAACTACCGCACAATTGCGCTCATTTCACATGCCAGCAAGGTGATGCTCAAAATCCTACAAGCTAGGCTTCAGCAGCATGTGAACCGAGAACTACCGGAAGTACAAGCGGAATTTCGAAGAGGCAGAGGAACTAGAGATCAAATCGCCAACATTCGCTGCATCATGGAGAAAGCAAGAGAATTCCAGAAAAGTGTCTATTTCTGCTTCATTGACTACGCTATAACCTTTGATTGTGTGGATCACAACAAACTGTGGCAAATTCTTAAAGACATGGGAGTACCAGACTGCCTTATCTACCTCCTGAGAAACCTGTACGAGGGTCAAGAAGCAACAGTAAGAACCAGACATGGAACAACCGATTGGTTCAAAATTGGGAAAGGAGTACGACAAGGCTGATATTGTCGCCCTGCTTATTTAACTTATATGCAGAGTACGTCATGAGAAACACCAGGTTGGATGAATCACAGGTCGGAATTAAGATTGCTGGGAGAATTATCAACAACCTCAGATACACAGACGATACTACCCTAATGGCGGAAAGCAAAGAGGATCTAAAGAGCGTCTTGTTGAGGGTGAAAGAGGAGAGTGCAAAAGCTGGTTTGAAACTCAACATTAAAAAAACGAAGATCATGGCATGTGGCCCCATCACTTCCTGGCATATAGAAGGGGAAGAAATGGAAGCAGTGACAGATTTTATTTTCTTGGGCTCCAGGATCACCGCAGACAGTGACTGTAGCCCTGAAATTAAAAAACGCTTGCTCCTTGGGAGGAAAGCTATGGCAAACCTAGACAGCATAGAAAGAAGCAGAGACATCACCTTGCCGACAAAGGTCCGTCTAATCAAAGCTATGGTTTTCTCAGTAGTAATGTATGGCTGTGAGAGCTGGACTATAAGGAAGGCTGAGTGCTGAAGAATTGATGCTTTTGAACTGTGGTGCTGGAGAAGACTCTTACGAGTCTCCCTGGACTGCAAGGAGGTCAAATCAGTCCATCCTAAAGGAAATCAACCCTGAGTGCTCATTGGAAGGACAGATACTGAAACGGACGCTCAAATATTTTGGCCACCTAATGCAAAGAGAAAACTCCCTGGAAAAGACCCTGATGCTGGGAAAGATTGAAGGCAAAAGGAGAAGGGGACAGCAGAGGATGAGATGGCTAGATAGCATCACCGATGCAATTAATAGGAACTTGAGCAAGCTTTGGGAGAGAGCAGAGGACAGGAAGGCCTGGCATGCTACGGTCCATGGGGTCATGAAGAGTTGGACATGACGTAACGACTGAACAACAACAACAACTCAAAGTCTGGACCTAAACCCTATTGAAATGTTGTGGCAGGACCTGAAGTGAGCTGTTCATGCAAGGAAGCCCTCAAATGTCACTGAATTGAAGCAGTTCTTTAAGTAGGAATGGGCCAAAATTCCTCAAAACCAATGTCAGAGGCTGACCAACAGTTACAGGAAATGCTTACTTGAAGTCATTGCTGCTCAAGGGGGCGCCACCAGGTACTGAATCTAAAGGTTCCTATACTTTTTCACACATGGATATTGAATGATGAATCAGTTGTGGATAAATAAATGTTGAAAAAGCATCATGTTTGTGTATCATTTATTTCCTCAGGTAATCTATTGTTCTTTATCTATAATTATGGGGTTAGATTCAGATCTAATAAAGTTTAGGTTAGAAATGTGTGACAATCCTAAGGGGTTCACAAACTTTTTTTCACCACTGTACTTGTGCTAAGTTTTAAGTAGAAAAACATAGCTAAAAATAATTTTTAAAAGGCTACATTTCTCTTTAGCTTAGGTCTTATGAAGACTGGGCCAATATTCGCTCTGCAATAATCACACTGCAATGATATTTCTGGAGCTGCCAAAATCTACATGGTTTGTGTTGTTTTTGCCAAAGCAGCAACTGATCACAGGCAAAAAAGGAAGAAACAAGTATCCTGGCCTTCCACTAAGAAACTTCCAAATTTTTGATAAAAGGAAAGAAGGGTGCAAGGTAGATAAGAGATTCCCTTTGATCCTAGCAGCATTCCAGATTCCAGCATCATGATCGGTAGTGGGGCCATGCATGCTTCCAACAGTGCTATTCCCCTCCTGCCCTCATCAATGTGCTATTAGTGTTCTTGGGCATCAAAGTATAGCTGGGGGTGGGCGTACAGCCTTAGCCCTGCTGCTTCCAAACACCGGATGGGCAATATCATTTCATTTTATTTATTATATTTCTATACTGCTCCATGGCTGAAGCTCTCCGGGCGGTTCACAAAAAAATGAATGGATGAATGAATGAATGAATGAATGATGAATAAATAAATGAAATATCACTGATCTTATACCAGCTCTGTACACACAGCCTCCATAGCTGGAATTTCACATACAGCACCCATTCACACATCCAGTTCCTCATCCAAATAGGGATGCATGCACAGAAGTCTGTTTCTGCATACATATGGCCCCTGAATCAGCCTTCCCCAACATGGTGCCTTTCAGATGTGTTGGACTACAAGTTGGGGAAAGCTGCCCTAGACTGACTAGAGTGCCTGTTCATATATGCAGTTTGCAAATGCTCCCTGTTTTATACAGTCACTTTTCTTAGCAGTAAGCCTGCTCATTTCTGACTCTCTAGTTCCTACAGCATCATGGTGAAAGTAACCATTTGCTGCAATTTTATCTTGGACATCCAGAGCAACATCTGCTGGTAGAATAATGTAAATGCAAAAAAAAGAAAGAAATCAGAAAGAAAATAAACAGCACTATTGTCTTATTGTTGCTGTTGTTTTTCTACTTCCAATTACATCTAAAAGGAGCCCTGCCTGGATTGCTTGCTGAGTATATGCCACATGTAAAGTTTGATGCTCCTCCACAGTAATAGCACTGTGTATATATCAGTCTGCATGGCCCTTTGCAGAGTACCAGAGGACTGGTCTCTTCTTGAAGGAGCTTACGATCTAAAATGCAACAGATGGGAAACAACGAAGAAAAGGCAGGGCTAAGCAGGGAAAGAATATGCAATTGTTTCAGTTACATGTACTCAGGCTTGGCTATGGTCTTAGTTTCAGTAGTGTATTGGAAGTGGGAAGTTGAGGCAAATGCTTCATGGGAAAGGTGGGTTTTGAGGAGCAATTTGAAGGAGGCAAGAGAAGGAGCATCACACAGGTGTTTAGGAGGCAGTTACAAGCATACAGGGCAGGCAGGTAGAAAGGATGGAGCCTCTGGAGGGAGCAAAACACCTTCTGACAGCTGAAGATGGTGGAATGGGAGAAGTGAAGGTCACAGGCAGGGAAGTACGAGCAGAGAGATGTGGTGGGCAAGGCCTTGGAGATCATAGCGGAACTGTTACAAGGCCTATAAACTCCAGTAAAATGGCTATGTAGAAGGAAGTTGCCTTGGGCAAACCCTGCTGAAGTGAATGGGAACTGCAGAAAAGCAGTACTGAGGTTTATGGATTCTTATATATACTACTTATTCATTCAATTTTGTTAGGAGTCCAAACTGACAAACTGAAATTATTTCTTAAACAACCAAACACACACACACACACACAAGCAAAGGAAGGAAAGGTTTACTCGCAGTTTTAAAAACCTGAAACTCTTAATACATTCTTTTCTAGGCCAAAAATACCACTTCATCTGTCTTTCCCTATATTTTTCTGCTTAAGTTTTGCAAATCATGAGAAGCCCCTGAACATCCTGTAACTGAACCATTTGCTGCTTGTCAACACCTGTGTAGAACTGTGATGGTAAAAGAGGAACCTACTACTCCAGATAAGGAGATCACCACAGAGCAGTTACATTATAAGAGTAGGTGAGGAGGACATCACTTTACTAATGTGTTTTCAGATCTCATGCAGTTCCCTGCATATCTGAAGAAGTGCCCACCTGTAATACCTTTGCCTCATTTTCCATGAATCAAAAATGCAGGGATAGGGTGTGCATAGAGTCATAACCCAAGCCTGCAAAACTTGTGACCTATCAAGCTGAACACAGCCCACCAGGTATGTATTGTGGACAATCTGGTATCTGTCTTAGAAGTACGCTATAACAGGATGGGATATCAGTTCAATCTGCAGGTGGATAGGCTGTGAAATTCACAGTTAAATGGTGTACTGTCAGTTTGTACTCTCTTGTAGGCACTCCCTAGAGAGTGACATTTTGGGTTATATAGGAAGTCACTACCTACTTGGAGGAGAAGTGGGGTAGAGGTGAGGGAATTATTCACATGGATATAAAGTTTAGACCAAGGATAGGGAATCTGGCCCATGAGCTGGATATGGGGTCTCTCATCAGGCCTGGCAGCTTCTCCCCCAGGCCCTGCCCCATCTCTCCAGGCCTCCCCCTCCCCCCAGTCAGGAAATCTCTTATATTTAATCAGCAGCTGATAGTAGATAAGATATTTCCCTTGCTTCCCCCCCCCCCAACAACGCACTGCATTTAGGTTTTTTTACAGCCTGTACTGGTGCAAGTAAAGGCTTTCAAAAAGTCTAACTGCAGCAAAAACGGGCATTTTCAGGGTGGGGGTTGCTGTTGGGGAGGGAAAGGCTAGCCCCTCCTCTCCAATGCTGCACACACGCACCCCTTGAGAAATTTCTGGTCCCTGCTGGATCCAGGCTTTAAAAGGCTTTTTAAAAGCCCAATTGCAGCAGGAGCATTTGGGGCGGGGGGAGGATCACCGCTACTAACCCACTGCTCCCTACTGCTACTAAGCCACTGCTCCCCCTTCAAAAATTTCCCTTCCTGTAGTGCAATCAGGCTTTTTAAAAGCCTCCGGTATGTGTGTGTGTGTATGTGTGTGTGTGTGTGTGTGTGTGAGAGAGAGAGGGGGAGATTGTAAGAGTGAGGAGAGAGTGACAGTGAGAGTGAGCATATGGAGTCAGGGAAAACATGTTGGGGGCCATTGTTGGCATGCAGTCGCCAACTTGCTCGCCCAGAGCCAATTTGGTCCTTGGGCCAAAAAATGTTCCCCTTTCCTGTTTTAGACAAAATCATTATCCCCTTCACACATTACACATGTGAAGGAAGTCTACATATTGAAAGGGAAGTGCAACCACACTGCCTGGTCCCACCCACAGTGTTATGCGCACTGGCTAGACCTACCCCCAATGGCCATATGCAATGTGTGGACATAAGGCCTGGAGCCAGGGAGCAGTGTGATGTCAGAGGCGGGGCCAGTAGTAGGCCCCCATTTTCCCTCAGTCATGTGGAACCACCTTCATGTGAGTAAAGGTGGCTATTGTGAGTGAACGTGACATCTAATAAGGATGGATTCAGACTTTGTCACTGTAATGTCTGAAACCGCCTTATGTCTAATAAACTTTCAATAATACACTTTCAATAATAATTTTTAAAAATCATCACCTCTATGGAAAGTGCTACAGGACTGAAAAGGCAAATCAAAACAAAATAATTCTCATCTTACTTACCTTGTAAGACACTTTTTAAAATTGTTTCTGTGTGTTCAGCCAGCAGATCTACTTTACTAATTGCAGCAAGGGAGAGATAACTGGACATGTTTCTGCACAGTTCTTTATTACCCCTCTGGAGAAATTTCACTGCCACTGGGACAGCCAATGCCATGATGGGAGGTCGATTATAATTCTGTTGGGGGAAACAGAGGCACCCAAAAAGCAACACTTATTGCAAAACACTGTACTAGTACTTTCCTAGGCTTATTTAGGCACTTCCTTTTAATAGTAGCTCTAAAAATGATCACAAGTAAATGTTATTAAAACACTGTATAAAGCTTATAAATAAGTGTATTATGGACTGTAACTTAGGATTGTTAGGGTTTAACTGAGAGGTGAAAAGATTATCTCTAACTGAAGCCTAATAGCTACTTTGTAACTGAGGCCTATGTTTGCAGTCTGCCTGCTGACAGTAGGGATGTATGGATTGTGTAAATCTGTTCCGTCTGTGCTTCATGGATTGGCAGGCGCCTTTCACTCCATTGTCTGCCCATTGGTAGAATGTGATTTTTTCCCAAAGTTGCGCAAATATGCATTTTCACAAATGCACATTTGTGCAAATCCACATGTGTGAAAATGTGCAAATTTCCCCCCAAAGTGCATGTTCATGCTTGAGCCTATGGGGGAAATGTGCATTTTGGGGTGAGTTTCTTCAATTTTGATTATTTTTCTATGACGAAATTCGGGAAAGTTAGAAAAGCAGTCTGCCAGTCCTCAGAATCCATCAAACAGAGGAAAGCCAGTCCAGTTGCGGAATCCGTGGGTCGGATTCATTAAAATCTGAACTCAGTGGTTCCATTGTAGATTTCTCCAACATTCCTAGCTGACAGTAAAGCTGCTACTGTTGCGACCAAGGAAGCAGTTATGAATCTCAGAGGTTCAGTTACTCTTGTCAGTGTCTATACTAGGTAGGAGAATTAAAAATTTCTGATAGGCCAGTTAATGAACAGTCTTTTTATTCTCATGGGCTAATAAATATAGACTAATAGACTGGCAGCTAACAAAGTGTTAAAACGTAATTGGTCGGAGGGTTCAGGCTAAAGTGTGGAAAAAGGACAGTCCCAGCACTATCCAGAGTCAGTCAGATCCGTTGCAGCAAGATGGTCAGTTTAGGCAGAGAAGAGCCTGATGAAGGAGAAGATAACAGCATAGCCTAAGGAAAGAGGCAGTAGAAGGGAGCTGAAATCATAGAAGGTAAAAGCTGTGAGCTGCTAGGAGAGGAAGACTCCAGAAACAGTTCCAAAGAGGGGCTTCTTGCTAGATTGCCAGCAGAAGACAGTTGGCTCAAGAAGCAGTGAGATATCAGGAGGAGACAACTGGGTTACTTCCTTTCTGTTGTGTCCTTGTCATCAAGTCCCTAACCAGAAGAAAACTTCCGAGAGACTTGAAGGAGGCCTGCCAGCTGAAGAATATGTCTCAAGAAGCTGGGAATCCATTATGATAGACAGTTGCAAGACCACATTCTTCCAGTGAGTTCCTGACTAGAGGAAGAACTTCAAGTCTAGACTGAGTTATTCTGGGAGAGCTAACTGGAATGGAGGTAGGAAAATGAGTAACTGGCGATTGGGTTTAATAAGGAAGTGAACTAGGATAAGAAAATAGCTGCTTCCTTATAGAAACAGTACCTTTAAAAGTAAGTAACGGTAAGTCATATTTGTAACATCGAACATTCTATATAGTTGAACACTGTTATATGTAAGTACATTTTAAATGCATGATATAATATTTAACCTTTTCCATATTTGGTGACCATTTTGGTGGGATTTAAGAACATTTCACATGGGGAATTGTAGAAAAACAAAGCGCATATTCACTCTGTTTGAAAATGAAGAAATGGTTTCAGCTAAACTCTAGCTTGATCCAAGTCATTTTTGCTGCCCCTCACACCAAACAGCTGCAGTACATGACCTAAGAGGTGCGCCCCAAGTCCCCATGCAATGTTGCAGAAGATGTGGGAACACGATTCTGGGTCACATACATAATTTGAGAGCTGCATCCAAGCAACATAGGAGGCTGCTTTATGCCAGTCAGACTATTGGTCCATCTAGATTAGCATTGTCTACTCTGGTTGGCAGTGGCTCTCCAGAGTCTTGGGCAGGTTTTTCCCATCACTTGACACTTGGTTCTTTTAACTGGACATGCCTGGGATTGAATCTGGGACCTTCTGCATGCAAAGCATGTGCTGTACCACTCGGCTATGGTTCTTCCCTTTTGTGCCAAAGCAAGGAGGCTAGGTTACACCAGTGGGATTGTACTTTACCCTTCCCCAATTGCTGACCAAGCACCCTAAGTTGGACCATCCCTGGAACTTCTGGTATAGTAACTTAAGCATCTCTCCTTCTCTCTCTCTCTCTTTCTTTTCTCTGTCTTACTTCCTTGTAAAAATATTGCAATGGGGATAACAGATCTACCTGGAATAAACAGCCTAAGGAGCATCAAAATTAGTGGGAGGCTTTTGCTCATGTCACCTGCATGCATCTTGAACAAGTAAAACCAATTTGATGGCAATTCATACACACCAGTCAACAGGGCCTTTGTTTTGACAAAGTTACAATAACAAGTGAAGTAGAGACAATGAGGGCTTGTTCTGTTTAATAAAGAAGTATATTTTTGGAAATCAACACCCATCTAGGATGAATTTTTTTTTCATCTTTCACTATTTAAAATGTTTACTTGGACCTGGTCCTAGAGTTTTGAAGCTGAAATGAACAGAACTGGGCACACAGAGAGTTTTAATTTGCCACTGCACTGATGTGAAAAAGGGCCTAGAAGTTCTCTCCCTCTCTAATATCATGTTCTTGTTCATTTTGGATGAAAACAGCCAAGAGTCAAAACAGGTTAATATGATTTTTAAAACACAAGCCTGGAGGGTGACTCCTGAAAGGTAGCCAGGGTTAGACAGCAAGAAGCATTTTAGGACCATTGAAAGTATGCTGTTAGGAATGACTGGATTAAACAGTGAAAACAAGCTACAAGGGCAAGTACCTACCCCAGAATTAGAGGGACAACTAAATACCATCACAGCAAAAGAAAACCTTAGCTGAGGCTAAACGTTACCCTGATAGGTTGCACCCTAGGCATTTAATAAACACACACACACACACACACACACACACACACACACTTTCTGGATCAGTCTCATGCCTGATCGGTAAGAAGGAGCAGTCTCCTGAAAAGCTATTTTCTGAGTCTACTTCCATGCTCTGATGTACCCCTGATATACAACGCATTTTGTTTTGTCCTGGGTCTACCTCCTTTATTCGTACTTTTCTAACCCTGCAACTTTCTTTCCAAGCTTAATGTGTCAGTCACTATGAAAATGAATACATCACTGAGGATGGATTTGACCTGATATTGTACCATGTAAGTTGGTTCAATAGAGGTTGTGATTGTATATTTTAATGCTGATAGTGATGGCAGAACACCACCTTATGAGGAATATAGGCTGCAGCCAAAAAAAACAGCACCTCCACATTGGGCACTCTACTTCGCCCTTTGTAACATGTGGTAAAACTTACTCCATGGCCTGACATCAAAATGTTATGCATCTAGCTGATAATAGAGGTGGGAAAATGCACAATATAATGATGTCAGAATTCTGGGAAATTAAAAGGGTGGCTACATCCAGTAGCCCAGCATTGCTTGACTGCAACAAGGTAAGCCCACCAGGACCAACTGAGAGAGGAGTGGGCCCACAAGAAGACACTATGCCTAGGGTGCCCTCAAAAATGGAGCTGCCCTGCTTTGGGGACTCTTTAATCCTGGAAGCTAATCACAGCTTAAACAAAACAGATAAAATGTTGAGGGGAACTTGACAATGGTGAGGCAATATGAGAAGGCACAGCCATCATTAGGGGCCTGGAGATTAAAAACAGACAACAAACCCGCTCACCTAAATTCCCCATGAAAGCTTGTGAATATGAGTGGATTCTGAATCAAGCCAACGGTAGTTCTCCATTGGCCATAAAACTGGTGGTTCATTAATTTAAAACACTTATCATTCTTTGCTCCTCACAATCCATTCTTACCTGCAAAATGCAGCTCATAATATCAGATGCTATCTTTGCATGTGGTGTGTCTTCATCTTTTCCTGAAGGTTTCAGATTGTGCTCTAGGCATGACTCCCAAAGCGCAACAAGGGCTTTCCCATGTTTCTCTATGGACCCTGTCTCCCTGATGGCTGTGGTGATTCGAGTGATACAGATCTCCACAACTGCCTGATCATTGTCATTAGTTTGGTAGTCCTGGTTAAGACAAAAGACTTTGTTAAGCTATATATGGTACCCAAGAGTAATCAGAATGAACCAAGTAGGTTAAATTGCTTACCAGATGATCATATAAACCTATGGGTCTAGTAGAACTTTCTATTTTCTTTATGTCAGTGTCACACCAAAAATAAATAGAGAGAGAGAGAGGAATACCAAACTGTTCTTGAGGGCCACTTTTCAAGTGTTCATCTCCAGTGTTAAGCCAGGCCAGGGCTTTGGATGGATGTACTCAAATCTGGACCAGCCAAAATAGAACATCCTCAATACTTCTTAGTTTGAAGGGGACATTTAACAATTGTATCTGTGTGTTCAGCTTGAGGAAAATGTGGCACTAGTGTGAAGACTTGCCAGGTCCATGTAGGAAGCCAAAAAAATACATTAGAGCATCCTCACTGGGCCTCCACTGCATGGAAGATTTTATTTTTATAACCACCATACTATTGCTGTCATGAAGGAAGCTGACCTTAGAAACATTGTGTTCCACAAATTAACTGGAAGACATCATTTCCCAAACACTGGAGAGATTAATGTGCCTTTATGCTAACTTCATTTTCCCAATGAAAAGTCCATTCACAGTAATCAAGATGGCCAAACTCTAAACAGTAATATTTATACAGACTTCTGTAATGCACTCTACATGGGACGGCCTTGGAACATTGCTCAAAAGTTGCAGCTGGTTCAGAATGTGACAGCTAGACTACTAACTGGAACTGGGCATTATGATCATATTTTATCATAATGGCTCCCAGTCCATTTCCAGGCCCGGTTCAAAATGCCAGGACCAGGTTATTTGAAAGGTACTTGAAGGACAGCCTGCTGCCATATGTACCTACCCAAACATAAAGAAAGTTTTTTGATGAGCTCCCTGCTAGTGCCCCCACCATCTGACACAACCCTGATAACTGTACTTGTACAGAAAGGCCATTGAAAGTTACAGGAGCATTCTCAGGTCAGCCTTGGACTGGAAACCGCAGCCTGGCTGACAGATTCTTTAAAGGGGGTAAATAACAAACCTACAGAAAACTGTACCTCAAAATGTTACTGGAATGCAATAACTGCATAGATAGATAGACAGAAATAGACTGAATTCACAAAGGGTCTGTTGGTAGCAGGGAAGTGCCTTACTGAAGACAGGTAATCCAGGTCTGTGGCCCAGGGCCAGTGTCAAGGGTAGGCATAGTTGGGCACCTCCTGAGAGCCCACACCCCAGCAGGGGCCCACTAGCAAGAGCCCAGTGGAGTTGCTCCTCCTCTTCACCATTGTAATCTGCTTGTTCATCTGCCTCTCACTGTAGCCCAGACAATGGTGGTGGTGAAGAGGAGGAACAGTAGGTGCTCACTGGCTTTCTGCCTGTCAGACAAGTGGCAGAAATTATGAGAAAGAGAATGAGGAGCAATAGCAGCTTGTGACGATGGTTCTCAAAAACCTGCCAAGTGCTCAAAAACCCGCTCTAGTCTTTTGTCACCCCAGCTTCCAGAAATCCCTGAGTTTCTTCCATCCGTTATACTGTAGGAGCAGAATAGGGGCCAAGTGTTGAAAGGGGAAGTCCGAAACAGAATGCGGGGTGGGGGGATAGGGAGAGTGACTCCCTCAATGCCTTTAAACAAGGATAGGGCCAGTGCCTTTCTGAGAGCTAAAGGGGGCCAGCTGGCCCAGATGTAATTGAAGCCCTGGGTGTAAATATTGTAGAAACAAGCCTGAAACATGAAGTGTGGAGAAAATCTTCCAACTGGATAGAAAGTGTTGGCACTAATATAGGAACCCAGCAACTTCTTGGCTGTCAGTGATGGAGGAATTTCCAGCTTGATGGTGGGCCTGGTCTTGACTAGCAATTTGAGCTCTAAGAAGTAAGCAGAAGAAAAAAAAATGGCCAGGACAGGAAGAAAGAGTGAGAGTACAGTGGCATTCTGACTGTTCCATTCCATTGCAGGTAATGCTGCCATAATAATTGGAGTTGAGAATAACGAAGCAAGAATTTGATTCCTTTATTGCCATAGCTTTGCACTACCCAGTTTTTAATACAAAACCTGAACTCAGCAAAATCCAAAACTCACTGTGATGTTGTGTTTCCCCATGGTTTCATTCTTACACTCACGTGCTATTTACCAGTCCTCACTTAGGACAGGACTATGTACATATGACATAATTGCCTTGCTAGATCAGACCAAAAGTCTATCTAGTCCGGTACTCTTGTCTCCACCATTGGCCAGATTCCCATGGGAAGCTTACGAACAGAGCATTATGGAAACAGCCATCTGCTGCTGTCACAACCTAAGATAATCAAAGGTATACTGTTTCTGAACATGGCTGCTCCATTTTTTAGTATCATGGCTAATAATCACTGGTAAACTATTTTCTATAAATTTATCTCTTCATCTTTAAAACCATCTATGTTTTTGTCCATCACACTGTTGTGCAGCAATGACTCCTATACGTTGGCTACACACTGCATAAACAAGTGCCTCCTTTTGTTTTGGCTGGGCCTACAACTGCCATTCAATCTGAATAGATGACCCCAAGTTCTGGAGTCTCTCTGCACCAGTCATAGTTTTATATTCTTCCAGTCGTTTTTCCCAAGCTTAGGAAGTCCCAATTTCTTCCGCATTCTTTTGAAGGAAGGTGTGCTGCACTTTGATCATTGTATTCACTCCTTTCTCCATGATTTCTTGTTTGAGTTGTGGGATGTTGAAGAATACTGATATCTACATTTTTTTCCAGGCTCCATTCACATCTGGGGAGAATTACTTACATAGTTAAGATTCTGAATTTGAAGATCATGGAAGCATTACCCCAGTTATGTATCTCTGATGCCCTCTAGTGGGAACTAACTTGTAAAAGTGTTTATTTTATTTCATTCTTCATTTCTTTTAATAATTTTCAAATGCTATGTACTACACTGAACAAAGTCCTGGTGCAGTGCAGAAAAATGCACTGGTGTAAACAAACTCTGGCAGCCAAATTGGTAGTACATTGGTCTAGGTGGCTTCCTCATTAGACACATATATTTCTAATTTACTGTGGGTTTTCAGTCAGATTTGAGAGGGAAGGAGGGAGATACTAGAGAGAACGTTTTCTTGCCTTCAGAAAAAGAGGATTTCAAGTAGGAAATCTGGAGAGAGATTCTTGGTGAGCAAATATTGTTGGAGCAGATATTCACAAATAAACTTCTCAGCAAAATGAAAACTGCTCCACATCAGTATCCTTTAATACTAGTTATGGTGTATTGTATTTATTGTTTTATTATTCTTTTATGATGTATTGTTTTAAAGTAATGTCATAAGCCACATTGAGAGTCAAAGATTTAAAGGTGAGATATAAATATTTCACATTACATAATCAGACAGTGTATTTTTCAACTGGAATTTTAGCATACTGTCTGCTGAATTCTCTCTGTAGTAGGCACCTGAAACTAAATTCTGGAGTGCATAGATCTGACTGCTAGTAAGATCCATGTGTCAATCCTTTGGATGTTACATTATTAGCAGGGATTCAGAAGCATATTTTTTCCTCTGCAATACTTAATGTAACATCTGAACATCATATGCCAATTCACAAAGGAGGACCTATAACCACTGACTTCTTTTCAGGTGGATATAATTGAGTCTGGTTTGAATCTTTTTTCTTCCACTTTGAAGCCATCCCACTTTCTTCAAAACCATCCAATTTCCTTCCCCGCCCCCTTCCCACTTCAGGCACTGGATGGCTGGTGATTTATTCTCACAATAATCCTGTAAGGCTGCCCATATTTGCACCCATTTTACAGATAGCAAATTGAGGCTGAAATTCTGTATTCATTGTATGTGCATATGACTGTGCATACATTTTCTGATTGATGAGCTCTTTGAGATATTCACATTTTTAATCCATATCATACATTTTATCTCATACACAAAGAGGGAGCATTGAACATTTTACTCACTGGAGATGAACTAATTGTTTTTATTTGCTCAAGAGCTTCTGACAGACATCCTTCTATTTCAGAATCATCTAAGGAGAACAGGTCGCCTGCACGTGAAAGATCCTTCTGTCCCAAAACAAGCCCAAAGAGATGATGCATAGTTGATTGTTCTGCCAACTAGCCAAAGCTTTCAGTGCACCACGTGCTTCAGAGAAGATGAGTGACACACAAATCCATAATCTAAAAGGAGTCCTTCCTCAATGTATACTAGATGCTTTATACATTTTGAGGCCTCTTCTGCCATAGTCTGAGGGGAAGAAATGAAAAGATTACCAATAATATAAATAAATAAATTAACTAACTAACTAACAAACAAACAAATGTGATTACCAGCCCCAACCCTGCCCACCTGCATTCTGATGTGGGGCAGTTATTGAACAACTCTAACATGAGACTTTTTTGAACATGTAAATCAGTTCTACATGCATATTGAACTCAAAGGATGTGGGTGGCCAGCCTTCTCTGGATGGGATGGCAATTCCCCTAAAACAGGGGTGGGGGGACATACGGCTTCCAGCAAAACAAAAACAAAAACCCCTGCGTTTTTTCTTTAAAACAGCCTTTTCCAACCTGGTGCTCTGCAGATGTGTTGGACTACAACTCCCATCACCCCATCCTATGTTACCATGCTGGCTGAGGATGATGGGAGTTCTGGCCAAACATATCTGGAGGCCACCAGGTTGGGGGAAACTGAGATAATTTATAGGTATATAAAATCAGGTCAGTAAGTGAATGTTCTGTATTGACTGTAGCCCTACTTATATGGAATTATTTATTATTGATTTATTTATTACAATGATTTAATAACCTACTCTTCAGCCTGAAGGCTCCCTGGGCAGCATGCATAATTAAAATGGCAATGACAATAAAAGCATTAAAGAAAACAAGGAGGACAGTGGAAGTCCATAAAAATAGCGTAAAAACAAAAGAGGACACCAATTTGCATATGCAAATGTATATGTAGAGGTGCAAAGTTAGAAATAATAAATGTTATTTAAATAGAACTTCAAGACTTCTCACCATAATGGGGAAGACTGACTAGGTGACCTGTGTGCCTGCTCAGTCTGCTATCCGGGTCCTAACTGTTCATGGGCAACTTCAAGGTCCCTTCCTGCTCTGCCTTCTTATGGTTCTTTGACATTAAACAAGACTTGGACTGGACAGCCCAATAAATAGAGGACATCTTCAAACAGAGGACTGTCCTCTGTAAAGTAGGAAACCTGTCCACCCTTCATCAGGTACCTGATGGAATGCCTTGCCCTGCATTAACTTAAGTCCTCCTCAGAAGCTCCTTCTCTGGATGCCCTGGTCCTTGGAAGGGAGATCACTAATGCCTGTACCTCCATGGCCAAGCTATCCCTGTCCAGGAGAGGCCATAGCTGGCGAACCAGCTGAAGCTGGTAAAAGGCACTCCGAGCCCCCACAGCCACTTGGGCCTCCAGCGACAATAATGGATCTAGGAGTACCCCCAGACTATGAACCTGGTCTTTCAGAGGGAGTGCAACCCCATCCAGAACAGGCAATGAGTCTATCTCCCAGACCCAGGAACCACTCACCCACAGGGCTTCCATCTTGCCAGGATTCACTTTATTGGCCTTCATCCAGCCCATTACTGAGTCTAGGCACTGATCCAGGACTTGCACAGCCTCTTCTGATAGAGCTGCATGTCATCAGCAAATTCAACGTTTGTTGACCTGGGGGCTGTCTTCATGAGCACTTTAGTGCAAAGCTAAAGCAGTCTTCATTCTTTCGTGACAGATGATGTCATCACCAACCACTGCCAACCAGCCGCTTCCCTCTTGAAAAGCCGCATTTTCTGAAGCTCCTTTGACTTTTTTACTGAAACTGGCTCCCTGGCGGTTTCACCACAGTGTGCCATGTTCCGCCCGCAATTAAAGCCTGGGCATGCCACTGTGCCCTGGCAGTGATGCAGTCAAGGGGGTAGGACACTCAATTCCCTCTTGTTTTCCCTATGGAAGTAGTTTTTCCCATTGAGAAAATCTTCAGTAGGACAGCAGCAACCCCTCACATTACCACAGTAGTGGGGACACTCATTCACCTTAGCTAGCCTGCTTTTAATCTTTAGCCTTTTGTCAGGATTGATTCTGAGTGCAGGAAGATAGTTAGCAGCTCAGATTCAGAAGAGGAACAGCCAGAACGGGGGGGGGGGGGGCATTTTCCCAAGCCAGTTCAGATATGGGTAGGCATGCTTCTCAGGTTAGCAACTCCAAGATAGCCGGGCCTGAAGCCCCTCCCCCCTTGCCCCTCTCTGTGAGAAGCTGGGAGGAGGAGAGTTGGGTTGAAGAAGGTTGAAACTGTAAGCAAGCTGTCACGTTCCCCTTGGGCCTCCTCTTTCCTGATGCATTCACACACAAAAAAATAGAGAGGCTTCAGTCTCAGGTTCGTTACAGAGCCTCATGTGGTGCACAGTGGTAGGCAGCAGTATTGCAACCCAAACTCTCCCCACGACCTGAGTTCGATCCCAGCAGAAGCTGGGTCCCAGGTAGCCGGCTCAGGTTGACTCAGCCTTCCGAGGTCGGTAAAATGAGTACCCAGCTTGCTGCAGGAAAGGTAGTCACGACTGGGGAAGGCAATGGCAAACCACCCCGCTATAGTCTGCCACGAAAACGCCAGCGAAAGCGGTGTCCCTCTAGGAGTCAGCAATGACTCAGTGCTTGCACAGGAGGAACCTTTCCTTTTCCATTACAGATGCAAATCCTCGAAGACTCTCAGGCTACAAAGGAATGCCTCCAGGGGATTCAAATGGGAACACCCGAAGTTGCCTACAGTTTGAAGTGAGGCTTGCTGGCTAGACTAACTTAGACTAACTTAGGGAGGGATGTCCCACCCTTCCAGTGATGCTTCCTGACGTCGCCTCTCACGCATCACTAACTGGGTTGACCATCTGAGTTCTGCCCTGACGTTTCCCTCTTAGCTCTGCACCGTGATCTTGCATCCCTTAGGTCACACACGGCTTCTCACAGAGGGAGACAAGGCGGAGGGGCTTCAGGGCCAGCCATCTGGGAGTCAGTAACCTGAGAACCATGCCTACCCATATCTGAACTGGTTTGGGAAAATGTATCACCCAGTTCTGGCTGTTCCTCTTCTGAATCTGAGCTTCTGACTATCTTCCTGCACTCGGAATCAATCCTGACACTTTTTGTGCATGTTTACTCAGAAGTAAGAAATAAATCTTGCTCTCCTGCGGTAAAAGGGTTAAAGGCTAACTTTAGTAACTCATCCTAAAGGGCTCTTTTGCTTCTCCAATGCTCTCTTCATAGAATCATATCATAGAATAGAATAGAATAGAATAGAATAGAATAGAATAGTAGGGTTGGAAGGGGCCTACAAGGCCATCGAGTCCAACCCCCTGCTCAATGCAGGAATCCAGGTCAAAGCATCCCTGACAGATGGCTGTCCAGCCTCGTCTTGAAGGCCTCCAGTGTGGGAGAGCCCACCACCTCCCTAGGTCATTGCTTCCATTGTCGTATCGCTCTAACAGTCAGGAAGTTTTTCCTGATGTTCAACCGGAATCTGGCTTCCTGTAACTTGAGCCCATTATTCCATGTCCTGAACTCTGGGATGATCAAGAAGAGATCCTGGCCTTCCTCTCTGTGACAACCTTTCAAGTACTTGAAGAACGCTATCATATCTCCCCTCAGTCTTCTCTTCTCAAGGCTAAACATGCCCAGTTCTTTCAGTCTCTCTTCATAGGCTTTGTTACCAGTCCCCTGATCATCTTTGTTGCCCTCCTCTGAACCCTCTCCAGTTTGTCTGCATCCTTCTTAAAGTGTGGTGCCCAGAACTGGACACTGTACTCCAGATGAGGCCTAACCAGTGCTGAGTAGAGGGGAACTAGTACTTCCCGGGATTTTGAAGCTATGCTTCTATTACTGCAGCCAAAATCACATTTGCCTTTTTTGCAGCAACATCACATTGTTGGCTCATATTCAGCTTGTGATCGACAACAATTCCAAGATCCTTCTCACTTGTAGTGTTGTTGAGCCATGTATCCCCCATCTTGTAACTGTGCATTTGGTTTCTTTTTCCTAGGTGCAGAACTTGGCATTTATCCCTATTCAATGTCATTCTGTTGTTTTCTGTCCAGCGCTCCAGTCTATCCAGATCACTTTGAATTTTGTTTCTGTCTTCCAAAGTATTAGCTATCCCACCCAATTTTGTGTCATCTGCAAATCTGATCAGCGTTCCCTGCACCTCCTCCTCTAAGTCATTAATAAAAATGTTGAAGAGCACTGGGCCCAGGACTGAGCCCTGCAGTACCCCACTCGTTACCTCTCCCCAGTTTGAGAAGATACCATTGATAAGCACTCGTTGAGTCCGATTCTGTAGCCAACTGTGGATCTACTGGATCATTGTTTCATCTAGCCCAGTTTGAGCTAGTTTGCTCATCAGGATATCATGGGGCACTTTGTCGAAAGCTTTGCTGAAGTCGAGGTATATGATGTCTACAGCATTTCCACGGTCCACAAGGGAGATGACCTGATCAAAAAATGAGATCAGATTTGTCTGGCAGGACTTGTTTTTGACAAATCCATGTTGGCTTTGCGTAAGCACTGCATTGTTTTCAAGGTGCTTCCAGATGGACTGCTTTATCATCTGCTCCAGAATTTTCCCAGGGATTGATGTCAGACTGACTGGTCTGTAGTTCCCAGGTTCCTCCTTTTTACCCTTTTTGAAGATAGGGACAACATTAGCCCTCCTCCAGTCATCTGGCACTTCCCCCCATCCTCCATGATTTCTCAAAGAGAATAGACAGCGGTTCTGAGAGTTCTTCTGCCAGTTCCTTTATTACTCTAGGATGCAGTTCATCTGGCCCTGGAGATCTGAACTCATTCAAAGTAATTAGGTGTTCCTTGACCATATGCCTATCGATCTCAAGCTGCAATCCTGCCCCTTCAGCCTGTATTTCGCCTTTGCCAGGGGGATCATAGACCTTCTTTTGGGAGAAGACTGAGCCAAAGTAGGAATTGAGCACCTCTGCCTTTTCTTTGTCATCTGTTATTGTTTTGCCATCCTTATTTAATAGCTGAACAACCATTTCTTTCCTCTGCCTTTTACTATGCACGTAGCTGAAGGAAGTCTTTTTGTTGTTTTTAGCATCCCTTGCTAACCTCAGCTCGTTCTCAGCTTCAGCCTTCCTGACACCATCCCTGCAATTCTGTGCTACCTGCCTGTACTCTTCCTTTGTTACTTGGCCTTCTTTCCACTTCCTATATGTGTCCTTTTTTGTTTTCAGGTCATCCCTAAGCTTTTTGTGAAGGCACATTGGCTTCTTCTGTTGTCTTCCACCTTTTTTTCTTGTTGGAATTGTTTGTGATTGTGCCTTGAGAATTTTCTTTTTTAAAAGCTCCCACCCATCTTGGACTCCTTTTCTCAATAGTGTCGCTTGCCATGGGACCTTACTGATCATTGTTCTGAGTTTATTAAAATCAGCTTTCCTAAAATCCAGGGTACGCATTTGACTACACTCGGCTTTTGCTTCCCTTAGAACCAAGAACTCAAGTACAACATGCTCGCTTTCCCCCAGAGTTCCTGTGACTGCTACTTTATCCACTAAGTCATCTCTGTTGGTTAGGATCAAGCCAAGGATAGCCGATCCTCTAGTTCCTTCCTCTACTTTCTGTAGGAGGAAGTTATCCGCCACACGAGTCAGGAATTTCCTGGAGGGGCCATGTTTTGCAGAATTTGTCTCCCAACAAATATCAGGGAAACTGAAGTCCTCCATTACTACTACATCATGCTTCCTTAAAACATTGGCTATTTGCTTTTCAAAAGTTTCATCCTCGTCTTCTCCTTGATTGGGTGGCCAGTAGTAGACTCCGACCACCAGGTTCCTTTTATTCTTTGCTCCATTTATTTTGATCCAGATGCTCTCGATGGGGCTACCAAGCTCATCCTCCTGTATTTCTGTGCAGAGATATGTATTTTTCACATACACTGCAACCCCACCTCCCTTTCTGTTCCTCCTGTTCTTTTTGAACAAGTTATATCCTTCAATTGCTGTATTCCAGTCATGACAGTCATCCCACCAAGTCTCACTTATACCTATCAAGTCATAATTTCCCTCCTGTATTAAGAGTTCAAGTTTGTTCTGTTTGTTTCCCATACTCTGGGCATTAGTATATAGACATCGAAGACCATGTGCTTCATAGTCTGGCTTTCTTCCTACATGTGTCTGAAGACTATTATTGGGCGCTATCAAAGCTATTCTCTCTGTTGCAGTGCATGCACCTACATCCATTGTTACCCCCAACATTACATCTTCCTTCCCTGTAGGATTCAGTTTAAAGCCCTCCTGAAGTTCTTCATGCTGTGGCCAAACACATTCTTCCCATCCTTTGTGAGGTGCAACCCGTCCCTTGCCAACAGCCCATCTTCGAGGAAGTATAGTTCATGGTCCCAGAATCCAAATCTCTCTTGTCGGCACCACCTTCGCATCCAGTCATCCGGAGTATTTTTCGTTCCCTTTCTATTCCTCTTCTAACTACTGGAAGGATGGATGAGAAAACTATCTGGGCCCCGAAGTTCTTGAGTTTCCTTCCCAAAGCTTCAAAGTCTGACATGATTTCTTCACAGGTGAAGAAAGGGATACCTGTCAGTGGGCTTTATGAGTGCAGGCAACCTTTAAGTCACGTCTCTGATCCTCCCGGGAGACAACATGCCTGGTGAGTCCATGGGTCTTCGCGACATACTTGGGTTTCGATCCCACGCAGCAAGGAGTCTCCCACTACTACCACTCTTCTCTTCTTGTTGTTGTAGGCCTGGGTTTCATCACCTCTGTTTGATTGACCTTCAGCCTCTTGCTCACTCTCATGTAGGTTCCCCTGTGATTCTTCCTCTACAGGCTGTCCTCCAGTCTCATCTGCAAGTACCTGGAATCGGTTCCACAGCTCCACTGCTTCCACTGGTGCAGAGTGGCATCTAGTTCTTCTTCTTCTGTCACCCTTTTCCAAGGAGTATCCTCTACTCCATTTTTCTTCACCTCAGCATTTCCCACTGCCTCATCTTGCTGTTGCTCTTCAAGCTTCTGGTCTTCCCTTTGCTGCTGTAGTTTATTTATTTATTTATTTATTAAATTTATTAATCGCCCATCTGACTGGTCACCCAGCCACTCTGGGCGATGTACAACCCACCATAAACAATTTAAAACAATAAAATTTTACCAATTTTTTTTTTTTTTAAATACCCTAACCCACCCCAAATGCCTGCCTGAACAACCACGTTTTTAATGCACGACGGAAGCTCATTAAAGAGGGGGCATGACGGAGTTCCCTAGGGAGGGAGTTCCACAGAGTGGGGGCCACCACAGAGAAGGCCCTCTCCCTCGTCCCCACCAGTCTAGCTGTCCTGGCTGATGGGACAGAGAGAAGGCCATCCGAGGCTGATCTTGTTAAGCGGCCTGTCTGGTGTTGCTGGAGGCGCTCCTTAAGATAGGCTGGGCCGGAACCATATAGGGTTTTAAAGGTCAAAACCAACACCTTGAATTTGGCCCGGAAAACAACTGGTAACCAGTGCAACTCCTTCAGCACTGGAGTGATGTGATCTCGCCGGCGGCTGCCTTTAATCAGGCGAGCCGCCGCGTTCTGTACCAGCTGCAGTTTCCGAACGGTCTTCAAGGGTAACCCCACGTAGAGCGCATTACAGTAGTCCAAACGAGAGGAGACCAGGGCATGTACTACCGATGGGAGCAGATGGTCGGGAAGGAAGGGGCGCAGCCGCCGTATCAGATGGAGTTGATACAGCGCTGTCCGGCTCACAGCTGACACCTGAGCCTCCATGGACAGCTGGGAGTCCAAAATGACCCCCAGGCTGCGGACCTGGTCTTTCAAGGGTAGCTGTACCCCATTCAACACCAGGTCAACATCCCCCAGCCTCCTCTTGTCTCCCACCAAAAGTACCTCGGTCTTGTCAGGGTTGAGCTTCAGCTTATTCCTCCCCATCCAGCCACTCACTGTCTCCAGACATTTGGACAGGGATTCTATGGCCAACCTTGGTGAAGATTTGAATGAGAGGTAGAGCTGAGTGTCATCCGCATATTGATGACACTGCACCCCAAACCTCCTGATGATAGCCCCCAGTGGCTTCACATAGATGTTAAATAGCATCGGGGAGAGGATGGAACCCTGTGGCACCCCACAAGTAAGTGGCCACGGGTCCGAAACCTCCTCTCCCAGTGCTACCCTCTGGTACCTGCCAGAGAGGAAGGACCGGAACCACCGCAATACAGTGTTTCCAATGCCCAACCCCTCCAGGCGGTCCAGGAGGATACCGTGGTCAACGGTATCAAAAGCCGCTGAGAGGTCGAGGAGAACAAGGAAGGAGCATTCACCCCTATCCAGAGCCCTCCTCATATCATCCACCAAGGCGACCAAGGCCGTTTCTGTCCCATGCCCAGGCCTGAAGCCCGACTGAAATGGGTCTAGATAATCAGTTTCTTCCAAGTGTGCCTTCAACTGCACCGCCACCACCCGCTCAATCACCTTGCCCAAAAATGGCAGATTTGTTCCTCCATTCTGTCCAAGAACTCTTCATGTTCTCTTATTCCCTGGAGGGTCGACAGTCGCCGCTCCAGTCCACTTACTTTTTCTTCCAGCAGCATGATCAACTTGCACTTGTTGCAGGTGTAGGCCATGTTGTTCTCAGGCAAGAAAACAGACATTGCACACATCATTGCCTCTTTTCCCATTACTCTCTTTCCCCTCTTTTCTCTTAAATCGCTATTGTGATTTTCTGCTTCTTTGATGTTCTGTAGTTTCTCTGTTGTTATGTAAAGTCCCTTCTTCACTTTATCGCTTTATTGCAGTAACAATCTTTCGGGTTTATGGGAGCCTGTCATTGCAAGCAGGGAGAAGGCGAAAGGGGGAGTTGGAAGCAATAACTCCGGGGCAGAGTGTTGGAATAGGGTGAAATTGAGGGGCTGAGCTCCTCTCAGGGGAGGCCTTTAGATGCTGCACTCCAGAATTGCGGATTTTGGTTTCTCAAGGCAAAAGTGTGCACACGAGGAAAAAATGGGGTGGGAGCAATAACTTTGCTGCAGATTCCTGGAATGGGGCAAAATTAGGCTGGGGGGAAGCTCTCAGAAGGACCCTTCAGATGCTGTACTCCAGCACTGGGGATTTTGACTTCTTCAGGGAAATCTGCACACATGGGGAAAATTCGTCTTTCCGTTGTCATGAAGATCCCCCCCCATCCTACAGAAAGTGTACAAAACCCAATAGGTGTATGTTCCTGATGTTATGCTGACCCAGCAATTTGGAACAGTGATTTCATTGCTAGATTCACTCCCATGCAAACATGTCTAACCCTCAAAAGTATACAAAGAAGAGCCTTTTTAAAAGAGCTGGAATTGCTGAATCACCTTTCCTCCCTTATTTGTTTATTTCATGTATTTTTATGCCAAAACTGCTCCCAGAAACATTAAACATGCTGCTGGACCTGCTTACCCAGACTTTGTCTGAGGAGGCCTTCTGAATTGTGTGTGACTGAATGGGAGTTAATTTAGTAATACAGCAACATTGCTTTTGTGAACAATTGTTTCAAGATAGGATACATTCTTATTGTTTTAACTATAAACAGAGATGGAAAGTAGTGGGGCACATATGATAGAAGTGGGGGAGGGGAAACTTAGAGGTTCAGATCAAAGACGTTTAGCAAGTTGTAATAATGGATAATTATTTGGCAGATTAAGGGAGCAATCCTATGGCCTCTAGACACTGTCTAGAGGGCCATAGGATATGCTCATTTCTGGGAACTGACCTTGGAGCCCGCGCTCTGAGGTTGGTTAACGGAAAACCGACCTGCCCCCTCGTCTGCACTGCCTCAGAGGCAGTGTGGAGAAGCCCCTTCCTCCACACTTGGAAGAGGAGTGCAGAGCGACTGAAAAGGGGTGTTCCGGGGGGGGGATTCTGGGTCAGGGAGAGCGGAGCTGAGCGTACGACACATCCAACGAGTTGTACAGCAGCTTCCTCTCCCGGTCACCCCGTCCCCTGCTGCTAGACAGCCAAAAATGGCTGTCTAGCGAAAAATAGCAAGGCAGGAGAGGCGCAGAGGGAATGATCCCCCTGTTCCTCTCCTGCCTTGCTTTGGATAGGCAGTCGCCTCTGAGTTCGGAGGTGGCCGCCTATCTAGTTAGGATTGCGCCCTAAGTCACAGAAGAAGTCTTAAATTTTAAGCTGCTAATCTTTTTAAAGAACTATATACATAAAAGCTAGCTAGATTTCTAACGATTTTCTTAGGTATTTATTCACTGCTACAAATCTACAAATCCCCTTCATGGATCACTGCCTTGTTGTGGCGAAGGGGCTTGCGTAACTCAGTGAAGCCATAAGCTATGCCGTGCAGGGCCACCCAAGACGGACAGGTCATGGCAGAGAGTTCTGACAAAATGTGGTCCACTGGAGAAGGAAATGGCAACCCACTCCAGTATTCTTGCCAAGAAAACCCCATGGAACGTATCACAAGGCTAAAAGAGATGACGCCGGAAGATGAGCCCCTCAGGTCGGAAGGTGTCCAATTTGCTACTGGGGAAGAGCAGAGGGTATTTCCAAGTAGCGCCAGAAAGAGTGAAGCGGCTGGGCCAAACCCGAAAGGACACTCAGCTGTGGATGTGTCTGGTGGTGAAAAGAAAATCCGATGCTGTAAAGAACAATATTGTTTAGGAACCTGGAATGTCAGATCAATGAATCAAGGTAAGCTGGAGGTGGTCAAACATGAGATGGCAAGATTGAACATCGACATCTTGGGAATCAGCGAACTCAAATGGACAGGCATGGGCAAATTTAATTCAGGTGACCATCATATCTACTATTGTGGGCAAGAATCCCTTAGAAGAAATGGAGTAGCACTCATAGTCAACAAAAGGGTGGGAAAAGCAGTACTGGGGTACAATCTTAAAAATGATAGAATGATCTCAGTACGAATCCAAGGCAAACCATTCAACATCACAGTAATTCAAGTCTATGCCCCAACCACTGAGGCCGAAGAAGCTGAGGTTGATCGGTTCTATGAAGACCTACAACACCTTCTAGAACTAACACCAAAAAAGATGTCCTCTTCATCATAGGGGATTGGAATGCTAAAGTAGGAAGTCAAGAAATCACCGGGATAACAGGCAGGCATGGCCTTGGTGTACAAAATGAAGCAGGACAAAAGCTAACAGAGTTTTGCCAAGAGAACACGCTGATCATAGCAAACACTCTTTTCCAACAGCACAAGAGGCGACTCTACACATGGACGTCACCAGATGGTCAATATCGAAATCAGATTGATTATGTCCTTTGCAGCCAAAGATGGAGAAGCTCCATACAGTCAGTAAAAACAAGACCTGGAGCTGACTGTGGCTCAGATCATGAGCTGCTTCTTGCAAAATTTCGGCTTAAATTGAAGAACGTCGGGAAAACCACTAAACCGTTCAGGTATGACCTAAATCATATCCCTGATGAATATACAGTGGAGGTGAGGAATAGATTTCAGGGATTAGACCTGATAGACAGAGTGCCTGAGGAACTATGGATGGAGGTCCGTAACATTGTTCAGCAGGCAGCAACTCAATCCATCCCAAAGAAAAAGAAATGCAAGAAAGCCAAGTGGCTGTCTGATGAGGCTTTACAAGTAGCTGAGGAAAGAAGGGAAGCGAAAAGCAAGGGAGAAAGGGGAAGACATACCCAACTGAATGCAGAGTTCCAGAGAATAGCAAGGAGAGACAAGAAGGCCTTCTTAAATGAACAATGCAAAGAAATCGAGGAAAACAACAGAATGGGAAAGACTAGAGATCTCTTCAAGAAAACTGGAGATCTCAAGGGAACGTTTTGTGCAAAGACGGGCATGATAAAGGACAAAGAAGGCAGGGACCTAACAGAAGCAGATGAGATTAAGAAGAGGTGGCAAGAATACACAGAAGAACTATACAGGAAAGATCTGAATGTCCCTGATAGCCATGATAGTGCGCTCACTGAACTTGAGCCGGACATCCTCGAGAGTGAAGTCAAGTGGGCCTTAGGAAGCATTAGTAACAACAAAGCTAGCGGAGATGACAGTATTCCAGCCGAGCTATTTAAAATCCTAAAAGATGATGCTGTTAAAGTGCTGCATTCAATATGCCAACAAATCTGGAACACTCAACAGTGGCCACAAGACTGGAAAAGGTCAGTTTACATTCCAATTCCAAAGAAGGGCAACGCCAAAGAGTGTTCAAACTACCGCACCATTGCGCTCATTTCACATGCCAGCAAGGTGATGCTCAAAATCCTACAAGCTAGGCTTCAGCAGTATGCGAACCGAGAACTACCGTAAGTACAAGCTGGGTTTAGAAGAGGCAGAGGAACTAGAGATCAAATCGCCAACATTCGCTGGATCATGGAGAAAGCAAGAGAATTCCAGAAAAACGTCTATTTCTGCTTCATTGACTACGCTAAAGCCTTTGATTGTGTGGATCACAACAAATTGTGGCAAATTCTTAAAGAGATGGGAGTACCAGACCACCTTACCTGTCTCCTGAGAAACCTGTACGAGGGTCAAGAAGCAACAGTAAGAACCAGACATGGAACAACCGATTGGTTCAAAATTGGGAAAGGAGTACGACAAAGCTGCATATTGTCACCCTGCTTATTTAACTTATATGCAGAGTACATCATGAGAAATGCTGGGTTGGATGAATCACAGGTCAGAATTAAGATTGCTGGGAGAATTATCAACAACCTCCGATATGCAGACGATACCACCCTAATGGCAGAAAGCGAAGAGGATCTCAAGAGCCTCTTGTTGAGGGTGAAAGAGGAGAGTGCAAAAGCTGGTTTGAAACTCAACATTAAAAAAACGAAGATCATGGCATCTGGCCCCATCACTTCCTGGCATATAGAAGGGGAAGAAATGCAAGCAGTGACAGATTTTACTTTCTTGGGCTCCAAGATCACCGCAGACGGTGACTGTAGCCATGAAATTAAAAGACGCTTGCTCCTTGGGAGGAAAGCTATGGCAAACCTAGACAGCATAGTAAGAAGCAGAGACATCACCTTGCCGACAAAGGTCCGTCTAATCAAAGCTATGGTTTTCCCAGTAGTAATGTATGGCTGTGAGAGCTGGACTATAAGGAAGGCTGAGCGCCGAAGAATTGATGGTTTCGAACTGTGGTGCTGGAGAAGACTCTTACGAGTCCCCTGGACTGCAAGGAGGTCAAATCAGTCCATCCTAAAGGAAATCAACCCTGAGTGCTCATTGGAAGGACAGATAATGAAGCTGAAGCTCCAATATTTTGGCCACCTAATGCAAAGAGAAAACTCCCTGGAAAAGACCCTGTTGCTGGGAAAGACTGAAGGCCAAAGGAGAAGGGGACGGCAGAGGATGAGATGGCTAGATAGCATCACGGATGCAATGAATATGAACTTGAGCACGCTCCGGGAGAGAGCGCAGGACAGGAAGGCCTGGCGTGCTATGGTCCATGGGGTCACGAAGAGTCGGACACGACTGAACGACTGAACAACAACAACAACAAATCTACAACTGCATGCACTTTATGTTGGTTTACAGTCAATGGAAGTATGGGGAGGGAGGGGACAGGATAATTCCTGAGGAGGCTGAAGCCTGACTGGAAAGGATGCAAGTAATCAATATCAGCCAGGAAAGCCACCACGACTTCCTCAAGAACAGTGGTGCAGCAGAGCCATGGTTTGCAGGAACGCAGCACCAGTGTGTTCGGATTAGCAGGGATGCTGACATCATCCGCCTCCCCACTCAGGATTCCCTGTTCCCTCCAAGTTTAGCTGCAGTCCTCACAGTGGCTGGGAAAATGAATCTTCTCAGCAACAATATATAGTTGTGAGGTACCCCTGTTGTAATGCAAAGAATTTGAGGTGGGGCGGGGCTGGGGGCTGGTCTTGAACGGGCAATTGAGGAGTAGCTTGATCAGTAGCTTGATCAAAGACATCCACCTCCTCCTGGTAGAGAAGAAAACTGCTAGAGCTGGTTTGTTGATATGAACTGTGGCAATTCCGCATGCACAAAATATAAATAGTAAAGGTTTGTATGTATGTACGTTGGCTGGTATGTATCTGGAATGACTGACAGGTGAGTGTGAGGTGGGGTTTGGCAGAGTGTGGGCAAGAATGACAGTTTGGCAAGTGGAAGAAAGGGGGAGTAGCTGAGTGAGAATGGAATGTAGTGTGATTGGATAAGAGCTTGTGCATAAAAGGTGGAGTGAATTGCTTCTGTGAGAGAGATATGTCTGGGAGTAAGATAGATTCGGAACAGGTAGATAAATCTGGGATTAGACTGGGAGATAAAAGTGAGAACATCTAGTGAGATAGTCTGTGGGATAGAGAGTGTGTGTCAGATAGTATGAGTAGGGATGTCAGAGAATTCCGCGACGGATCTCAGTGAGGCCGAATGCCAGTGCATTCAGCCCCCCGAAATCCGTCGCGGAATGAAGCCCCCGCCCCCCCACCCCATGAAAGGCGCACGAAATGGAGCACTTACCTGCTCCCGTCCGCGCTGCTTTGTGAATGGCGGCCATCCTGCGGCCCCCATTGGCTTCCTCCTCTTCAAGCCGTGATAGGCTACGTAAATACTTACGTAGCCTATCATGGCTAACGCAGGGATGCCATTTGTGTCCCTGCGGAGGCTGTGATAGGCTGCGTAAATATTTATGTAGCCTATCATGGCTCAATACAGGGACGCAAATGGCGGCGGCTATGACAGCTGCCATTTGCGTCCCTGCAGGGCTGCCCAGCGGCTGGATGTCTGGCTGCAGGCGGCCGGAGCCGGCCGGGTAGGATTCCAGGGGGAGGGACAGAGCGCCTCCCCCCCACCGTGGATGCCCCTCAGCGGAGCAAGGTAAGGGATTCGTACATCCCTAAGTATGAGAGAAGGTATGAAGGGTTTTGAATATAGAACTAAATGCAAGAGTTTTACTGTGCAGTTTATAGTGTTGCCTTATTTTAATCATTCCTGATATCCTTTCCTCATCCCAACCCAGTTCCTATTTCCAATCTTGTTGTACCAAATAAATCTTCTTTGTTTCCCATTTTAAAAGACAGTTTCCTTTTTATGTATTAAGAAGGGTTTTGTGGACTAACCCCCATGTGCTGGCTGCTTGGTCTACGCTATCAAAAAAGGAAGAAAGCAGCTCTAAATGGGTTATTGGTGGCAGCAATTGAGAGAGAGGTGAAGCATCACAATACACCAACAGAGGGTTGTGGGTGAGAGCCTAAAGGTGGCAGTGTGAGGGGAGACACTGACCAAAGCACCTGACCTGGTGAGTAGGAAAGGCAGACCCAGTAGCATCTGTAGTCATCCAGGGTTGTGTGGAAAAGAAGGATTTGGGGGAGTACCTCGCCAGTGCAGGAGCATAGTTACTGGTTAGAAGATGGGAGAGAGAGAGACCCCTCCCCCCACTTGGGTAAAGGGAGCCCCACAAGTGGTGACTAGAAATGGGATCGTGAAGTAGCCAAAAAAAAAAAAAAAAAGGCCTCAGGACCCTACATGGACCGACAGAGTGGCCTCCATTTTTGGCCTATCCTTGGAAGTGTAGCTATGGGGATTGCCACGATGAAAACCTACAATTCAAAATGTACCACTACACCACTGCTCAAAAGTAGCTAATTAGAGACAAGCCAGTCATTATTCATAAGGGTGTGATCCAATGACAATTTTTTCAGCAGAATTCTCATTTCTGCTGCTTTCAAAATAGATGACACAATACCATCCTCGAAGGAGGCATTCACAATTGTCACCACCCCTCCAGTCAATATCCTCTTCATGAGCCTGGATGGACAAGCAACCACGTTGATGGTCTCAAGTCTCCAGACAATTTGTCCACAGTCTCAAGCTGAATAAGCTGGAAACTATCCATCAGAATAGGACAAGCTGATGTCATGGGTACATCCCTGGACCCTGTTCTAGAAGTGATATCTGAGGAGCAGCTGCAATTGATTTTATTGACAAAATATTTAGTAAATTTATCACAGTGGACCACCCTGGGTTGCTTCCTCTCCAACCTTAGGATTCCAGTGTAACAATCCCTTCACCACTTGAAACAGCTTTGCTGGCTGACACTGGGCCAAAGCAACTGAGATGGAAATGTGAGATTTCTTCACTGCCACAGAATAGACTCTAAAATAACTCTAGTAGGACTCATCCCATGTCTTCCTCCACCATCACTTGAACTATCTCCCTTGGCATTTCATTGCCTCCAGCTCCTCAGGTATCAGGGAGCTTGGCCTCTGGCAATGGGAAAGAGCACTTAGGAGTGATTCTGTCAACTACCCAGGCCATTTCCCCATTCCAGATATCAACCAGTGCTTTGACAGAACCACTAGACGAGGCAACAGTAAAACTCCAACTAAAGCCATCAGGAAACTATTCATATCCATCAGTCTCTGACGGCAGATCATCCTCATCCTAACTGGTCTTCCACCCCTGCAGAGGTAAGGAGTGCTGCGGATGTGGACAGGATCCTTGGAGAGGTGAGGCCTACCACTTATGTGCTGGACCCTTGCACTACCTGGCTTATAAAAGCAGGCAGGGGGTACTGGCTGAGTGGGTAAGGGCAGTGGTGAACCACTCTTTATGTCAAGGTGTGATTCCATCTTGCCTAAAGGAGGTGGTGGAAGACCTTTGTGAAATTAAAAAAACAACACCCTGAACCCCTCTGTATTGGATAATGTCTGGCCGCTCACCAATTCTCCATTTTTGGGCAAGATGCTGGAGCATGTGGTGGCTTCTCAGCTCCAGGGATTTCTGGATGAGCTAGATTATCTAGATCCATTTCAATCTGGCTTCAGGCTGGTTATGGGACAGAGATTGCTTTGGGTGCCTTGGCGGGTGATCTACACAGGGAACTGGACAGGGGGAGTGTGTCCCTGTTAGTTCTACTGGACCTTTCAGTGGCTTTCAATACCATCAACCATGGTATCCTCTGAGGCAACTGTCTGAGATGGTACTAGGAGGCACTGATATATGGTGGCTCCAGTCCTTCTTGGATGGGCAATCTCAAGGTGGTGCTGGAGATTCCTGTTCAACCCCTTAGCTGCTGGCCTGTGGTGCCCCTCAGGGTACCATCTTATCCCTCATGCTGTTTAACATATACATTCAAACACTGGGAAAGACTGTCTAGAGTTTGGGGGTTCAGTGCCACCAGTATGCTGATGACACCCAAGTCTATCTCTCCTTTCCATCTAAATCCAAGGAAAATGTTCTGGTTCTAAATCGGTGCCTGATGTCAGTAATGGACTGCATGAGAGCAAACACAGTGAAGCTTAATCCAGACAACACAGAAGTGTGTTTGGGTATTTGAAAGGCAGGTCAGGGTATAGGAGTTTCAAACTGTGCTGGATGGGGTTACACTCCCCCTGAAGAGTCAAACTCGCAGTTTGGGTATACTCTTGGACTCAGCCCTGAACCTGGATGCCCAGATCTCAGTACTAGCCACTATGTTTGCACAGGTAAGGCTAGTGCACTAACTGTGCCCATTCCTAGAGACGTCTGATCTGGGTACAGTTACGCATGCCTTAGTTACATCTGTTTGGACTACTGTAATATGCTCTACGTGCGGCTGCCTTCAAAAACTATTCAGAAACTTTAGCTGGTCCAGAATGCTTCTGCCAGACTCTTGACCAGGGCTGGTTATAGGAAGCATGTGACGTCCTTGTTATGGCAGCTTCACTGGCTACCAGTCTGTTTCTGGGCAGAATTCAAAGTGCTGGTTATGACCTATAAAGCCCTATACTGATTGGGACGTGGCTACCTGAAAGACAGCCTTCTCCTGCCCGCTTCCTAAGATCTTCTGGAGAAGTCCTTCTTTCAAGAGTGTGCGCGTTTGGTGGTGACCCAAGAGAGAGCCTTTTCGGTGGGAGCTCCCAGGCTGGGGAACTCCCTCCCAAAGAAGGCTAGGTTTGCTCCCTCTCTGCTGTCCTTCCACCGGCAGGCAAAGACCACTTTATTTAAGAAGACCTTTAGCATGTAAGTGGGTCTGGTGGGCCAGGTGCCTGTTTTTAATAATATTTTTTTCTGTAACTGCTTTTATTGTATTTTAGGGCGCAATCCTAACTAGACAGGCAGCCACCTCCAGACTCAGAGGTGACTGCCTATCCAAAGCAGGGCAGGAGAAGCACGGAGGGGATTGTTCCCTCCGCGCTTCTCCTGCCCTGCTTTTTTGGCTAGACAGCCGATTGCGGCTGTTTAGCTGCGGGAGCACGGAGCGGGGAAGGAGGATGCTGTACGACACATTGGATGTGTTATACAGGCAGCTACGTTCTCCCCGCCCTGGAACGCCCCCAGCCACGCCCCTTTCCAGCCACTCCGTGCTCCACTTGCGAGCGCGAGGACGGGGCTATTCCACGCTGCCTCTGAGGCAGCGTGGAAGTGGAGGGAGGTCAGTTTTCCAGGAACCAACATCAGAGAGCAGGCTCCGAGGTCGGTTCCTGGAAAACACCACATCCTATGGCCATCTAGCCGCTGTCTAGTGGCCACTAGATTGCTCCCTCCATGTCTTGTTTTAATCAATTTGAATTGGTTCTGCAAGTCACCTTGAGTGCCATTTTTTGGTAGAAAGGCAGGGTACAAATAAATAAACCTAAATCCTATCAGAAAATGATCTGCCCATGATAACAGAGTCTTTTCAAACTCCCCCACCTCCAGATCACATTCATGTATTTGTTTCAGCCAAGATATCAATGAATATAAGTGAAGAGAACTTGCTACGCAACATCTAAATCGGTAACAAAAATGTTAAGCTGCTAGAAGAAATATTTTTGAGAATATATTGGAAAGAAACATGGATCCTTCTACTGGTGAGCGAGGAAATGAGATATTTGATTAGAAGCAAATCATTTATTCCCACGAGGTCTCTCATCTAGGACACCTGCTGGGCGTCAGCAATAGAATCGCATCATATAGAGTTGCTGGCAGAGGGCTGAACATACTATCTAGGGTAAATGGATCAGTCTATTTCTGGTCCATGTCAGTTTCACATGTGTTCATTCATATGACTATCCCACCCCATTTCTGTATTAATCTGCAACATTTTTAAAATCTGAATGAAAATCCATATTTAAAACACATATTTTTGAACTTATTTTCTCACAAAATAGGCATTTACAAATGTATCTTATCTCAATTCATGCATTTATAAACATATCCAAAATATGCATTTTAAAACATATTTCAATGCTTTTTTGAGCTGATAATTGCACTTGCAAAATCCAGTGAAGTGCAAATTACATTCCAATATGCACATTAGTTTTGGAGGTGTGTATCAGTCCAGTTCACATCAGAAAAATTGAATTCGTCCCTATTATCCAGTCACTGCTGTATGGCGACTGAGACCGGGGTGCTGATGAGGGGACTGTAGAGGCAGAGGGCTGCACAGTGCATTTTCCCACAGTGGGGCTAGCAAAGGCCACCAAATGTACACACCAATGACACTATTAGCCCATGATGGACACTTGTGGTCACTCTTTGGGCATACAGCCTGGACCATACATCTCCAAAGAACTCCAGCCTATTTCCTTTCTCTGCTGCAGCCAAATTATGCCCTCCAGTTTAAGGCTGGGACACCTCAGTCACCATGTAACAGTGGGCAGGTAATACGGTCACCCCCACAGGTCACACTGACTGTGCAAGTACTATAGGCTAGACAAACTATGGTGCAAACTACTGCAACAAACTCCTGTAGATACGAGGGATAACTTAGCAGGGTCTGTGCAATATGTACAGCATACTGCTTTGTTTTAATGTCAAGGGTAACTGCGTAAGCCTGGGGCATCTCAGTTCAGTCAACTGCTCGCAGTCTGCCATGAGGATATTTTAAATATGATAAACAACAGAAATAAACAAGAAGCCTCCACATTTTACATTTGCTAACAAACATGTTTTGAAAACTAGTTTGTTTTTTTCCTGGCTCCGGACGTGAAATATTCATACTGGAATAACAGATGGTGTGCCATCAGGCTTCCTACAAATGGATACCTTCAGTGTATAATTAAAGTTAATTAAAGAGGCAAACATGACTTTTTTCATTAGAATACTGCTCAGAACAAATAGGAGGTTTACACATTATGGCCAAGTCTGCATGCGACAGCCATGGAGTACAGTAGCCAAATGGGAGCAGAAGTTCATGCAAACAGCTTCTCCGTTGGGGAGCAGGACAGAAATGCCCTGACAGTTGCCCACACACTTCTGAATGAGGGTAGAGCCGCTAATGGATTCACAGCCTGGATGTATACAGACCTCAGTAACGATAAGGGCCTAATGAACACAGGCATCACGGGGCAACATGAATTAACTGCTATTGTACTGTGCGCTGAACCCTTTGCAATGCCGGTTTTCACAGGCAATCGTGTTGTGTGGCACAGGCGCTGTAGGCATGGACACTATGTATTATGACACATAGTCAGGCCTACAAGCCCACGTGTCAAAAACAGTCTGCTACTGTCTGGCTCAGGCCATGTTTCCACAGCAATGGAAGGGTGAAGCAAATGAAGGAATACCGGAGTTTTCATGGAATTGGCATGGCTCCACACAGGGCTCCATGAAGGACTGCACTGCACCATTATAAGTCACTGACAGAAACATACTTCTGGGTGGGCTGGGCTGGGCTGGGGGAATTGGAAGTGAACATCATCCAGCTGGCAGGGGCTGCTCAACCAATAAGAGAGGCTCCTCCCTCCAGGTTCTACTCCCCTTAAGCAATCTCAGGAACAAGCCTGATTGACCACAACGGGAGATACTTCTGAGCAGACTTCCCAGTGACCAGTGACCCATTACACCCATTTTTTTCCTTTCCCTCTAAATACCAGGCTACCGCATTAGCAGGCACCCCTGAATAAATGCACTATCACGTGATAGCGCAGATGTGTGATAGTGCATTTTTGGGAACAAGTCTCATTGACCACAACAGGACTCAGCAGGCGCCCCTGAACTAATGTGCTATCGCGCAATAGCACAAATGCGTGTTAGTGCTATTTTGTGATAGTGAGATACTGACATAGAGGGTATGCATACTGATGGAAGAACTGTGCAATGGTGTTCTAATGAGATAGCACCTTAGCGTGCAAAACGGAAGCTGAACTTTGAAGCTTGCGAAACGGGACCGAAGGACACAAAGGAATATTAGCCATGGATCCTCCCCACGTGTAGTTCTGGGGAAGCGACCTAAGATAAACCTGATTTTCAGGCTGTAGTGGGAGTATTTGCTTGCCCGCGATAGCACACTTATATGCACTAGTGATCTAGCGCTTATTTTCAATGTTTTTTAAAAAAAAGTTGGTCCCTTGGCATCCTGCTCCAAAGCGGCATTGGAACTTCCAAAGAAGAGGGAAGTAAAGGGTTGGGTCAGTGAGGTCACAGGCAGGTGTGTGACATACCCCCATGGGCAGGGCTATGATACCAATGCAAGTGATGGAACACACCCCAACAGGACTGTAACCAAGCCGAAGTAAAGAGGAAAAGTCGGACTATAACCAGTCTCAGAAGAACCGGTTTTTCCTTGATGAATACCGGGACGCCTGCTGCATGGTCACGATGACATGTAAACCGTGCAACCTCCACACGCAGTCAGGTTGGAGTGAATCGCTGGTGGAAACACATGCTCAGTTGACTCCAAGGCACAAGGGCCTGAATATGTGGTGTGCACTAGAATGGCACTATCTCATACTTTGCCCTTGGCTTGTACCCACTAATGAAGTGATAGAGGTAAAAGAAAGGAACCGTGTCACATACTCTGCGGGCTAATTCTCATGTCTGCACATTCACCTTTGTGTTGATTTTTAAAAATCTGCATGGTGCTCTTACTATGAATATCCAAAGCACAATACAACATCTTACTTCACTGTTATACTTCTCTATTATGCTGCTAAGGAAAAATAGTCACTTGGTAGCATTGCCCATGGCAGAATAAAGTAATTTCTAAAAATGCTACCATGCTTTCCACATTCACTTTCCTGTACGTGCAGATTCTGTGCATATACCTACATTATTTTTAAAGGAAACAGGCCACATTAAGGTAGATAGTTTTGCATTTCATTCAGAGATAAGGACACTCTGCTTTTAGGCTTTTTCTAATTTTTAGGCTAAATTCTGATAGGTATGCACTATGAACTGGTCACCTCCGGTGTACATTCCACTGTCAATGCCCTTCAGTCCTGGTATGTAAATCACTGATACTAAGCTCAAAAGGCACACCCATGTGCCTTTTCTATACTAATCCCACTAAAAACATCCAAACTTCATCTCATCTGAAATGTCAGTTTGAGATTTAACTGCAAATCTGTGAGGGTGAAATAGTTTGTACTGAACCAGCGCCTTCCATTCATCTCAGTGATACTGATTTAATACCATCCCTTGTCAATTCAAACTATTAAAAGCCACGCAGAGCACAATACAGCACAGTGACAAGAAATGGCTCTCTATAACATGGAGAGCATATATTACTTTTCCTGCCATATTATGGACATCCTTTCCCCTGACCCTTTAAAAAAACTAATATCAAGGAGTTAGCCACAAATGATTATACAGCTTGGTTATAACAAACATAGCTTAGAAGTAAAACATGAGCCAGGTGGTAAATCAAAACCACATTGACAGTCGAGGTTCTCTGACCTGTAGGTCAGATACAGTAGCAAAAATGAAAGACTACCCTGTACAATTCTCATGGTATGAGAATAACCAGGTTCGAAACAGAGGAGCTTTTTCAGTATTGTTGATTTTGTTTTAGGAAGGCATCTCGCACAAAGTATGCACAAATACAAGCCAACGCTTTACCTGATCATGACTCCATAACAACATTCACAGGTGTTCGGGGGTTTTTTTTTCAGCTACCAAGTGGTGAATTTTGAGACTCGGGGTTGATGTGCAGCTTTGCCTGTTTGTTGTGACGGTCTAGCATCGAAGGGCACAACAAGTGGAAAGTTATGGAATCTACTGTTAACGCAGTGAACCTGAAGCTGTTAATTGCAGGGCCAGGAATAAGGAATGTGTGGAATGCAGACTAAAACAGCCTAAAAGTTACGAAGGGCTTGGTCAGGTGACCAGAAAAAGCCTAAAAGCAGAGTGGCCTTATCTCTGAATGAAAGCCTCTGTTCTTGGGACAAAATACAGAAAAAGCCTGTTCAGCTTGAGTTCCTGTTGTTTTTAGTGGATAAAAGAGAGCTCTCTCTTGGTGGAAAACTATCCTCTCCTGGGATAGAGCCCCAGTGAGTTTGCAAAGTTGTGTGTGCACGTTTGGTTCTTTGAAAGAGAGCAAATGGATTAAACTACTATGGAAAAGACATTCTTTCTCCAAAGAATAAAACTGCTCATGAATACAAATTGGGCTTGAAGCTGTCTGTAGACGTCTAGGTCTGTTTATCATAAACACCTCCTCAGTACCTTTGTGCACTTGAATAAGAATGTTTCATCATACATATGCAACTGAGAGGGTCTCTACACTACAGATTTCAACTGGTTTAATCGTCATTTCCTCTATACCAGGGGATCCTGGGAACTGTAGTTCTGTGAGGAGAATGGGTCCAGATCTCTAAAAGGGAATTCTCAATGCCCTCATCAAATTACAATTCCCATGATTTTTAGGAGAAACCATGGCAACTAAACTGGTCTCAAGCTAACATAGGTATGTAGTGTAGATATTTCCAAAGTCATGCATTATCCTCATTTCCCAGAAGCCTTTCTGCTTGCTCTGGCTATATAAAAACATTAAAGGAGCAATCCTATGCATATTTAGACAGAAAAAGCCCCTACAATTCCCAGCACGCACCAACTAGCATGCTGGCTGAAGGAATGCTGGGTGTTGTAGGACTTTCCTCTGTCTAAACATACAGAGGATTGCACCATAAGAAGCTTTTGATCATTGTTTTCCTACCAATATGGTACTGACTGAGGATTGCCAACTTTTGATTTCAAAAATCCTGGTGCCTGGTGAAGGATGGTGTCTAGGACTGTTCAGGGGAGAGGGAAGCAGACTAAAAGACTCTAATGCAGGAGGACAGGACCTCAGACCCATCAGCCAGATCCGGCCCTCCTGAGGGCCCAATCCAAGATTCTCCAGATGGACATGCCCTTCTACTTCCCCTAGCCCCAGCCCCATTCCTCTGAGGGCCTGGTGGTTTCCTGGCTTTTGTGCAGCTTCTTCCCATTCTAAAATGTTTAAATGCTGCTCCTAAGGCTTAGTTACTGGCAGTAACAGCCTTAGGCTAAAATATGCTAGTATTTTTTGTATTTCAGTGCCCCCGCCCCCCCCACTAAAACACAGCCCCCAAAAGCTTCTCCAAAACTGGATTCGGCCCTCGAGCTACAAGCGGTTCCCCATCTCTGCTCTAATGGGAGGAGATTCAAGAATTAATAGCAAAAGCTTCCCCTTTCCGTCTGTGGTTGGTTGTGGTAGATACTGTGAGTGTGAAAGACCTAGTATGGTGTGAAAGAACCGAATAGGGAGGGCTATGTGCAGAGCCAGCATCAAGGGTAGGCTTGATTGGGCACCTGTCAAGGGCCCACACCCCAGCAGGGGCCCACCAACAACAGCCCCCTGGAGTTGTTCCTCCTCTTTACCACTGCAACCTACTTGTTCATCTGCCTCTCACTCTGATCCAGACCATGGTGGTGGTGAGCAGGAGGAGCAGTAGATGCTACTGCCTACTTGCTCTCTGCCTGTCAAGCAAACAAGTTGTGGCAATGGTGAGAAAGAGGATGAGGACCAATAGCAGCTGGTGTCAGTGTCAGTCAGAAGGTAGACTTACTGAGGGAGAGGACCCATTGAGAATGTCTTGCCCAAAGGCCCTCAAAAATCTGCAGCTGGCACTAGCTATATGCGAGAACAAGTCCTATAGCTGCTGCTGCTACAATCAAGTTGCTATGTTGCTCTACCGCCACCTACCACACTCAGCTCAACAGAACCTGTTGGGCAGACAGCTATGGAAGAAACACCTTATGCACCCTACAGTCTATCTCACAGCAGTGTGTGAAATGGTGGCCTTGGGCCGAACTCAACAACCACCATGGACTGCACAGTACAACCTGAGGATGAGGTCACTAGAGTGACCTCATCCGAAGACAGCTTTCGCTATTGAGTGGTATAGAAATAAATAAATAAATAAATAAATAAATATACTGTGCCAAGTGCGAAGTTACTACATTCCGGATGAGGTCACTAGAGTTCCAAGTAGCTACTGTGGCATGTATGTATGTATTACAGTTATATCCCACCTTTTTTTCCTCCTTAAGGAACCCAAGGTGGTGTACATAATCCTCCTCCTCTCCATTTTATCCTCACAACAACAACAACGCTGTGAGGTAGGTTGGGCTGAGAGTCTGTGACTAGCCCAAAGTCACCCAGTGAGCTTCCTTGGCCAAGTGGGGATTAGAACCTGGTTCTCCCGGCTCCCAGGCCAACACTCTAGCCACTACACCACGCTGGCGTGGATTGCTTTCTGCTAGCTTACCAGCTAAGACTGGTACATCAGCTGAAACCCATCAGACCAGATTAGAGTCCTGTGATGTGCGGTATGTCAGGAAATGGCAGTTATTTCAAAACACAGCCATGATACCATTTATTGAGACTGGGTGATGGACACACATCTCGCTGGTACTGAAACAGCTCTGCAAGCTCCTGGTCCATTCCCAGACACAAGGAAAAGTGCGGGGGCTTGATTTTTAAACTCTACAAAGCTTGGGATCTGGATAAGAGAAGGAACAGCTACTCCTACCCACCCATGCACTCAGGTAATCTCTGGAGGATTTGCTGACTTTCACTCAAAAAATTCCAGCTTTATGTATGTATGTATGTATGTATCTCTCTCTCTCTCTCCCTCCAGTTCAAAATTCTAGCTTTTCCACACACAGAAATCTGGCAACTGGCCCAGAGGTTAAAAGCAAACAAACAAAAAAACGAAAAGCGACAATGGGCCGGATTCTGTTTCTATGGCAACCATATTCTGGGACTAAGTTGGGAGAGAAATGGTCAAGACCACTGTGAAAATATTAGAGTGGGGCAACTTTAGGCCTTTTATCTCTAGCAGCTGAAACCAGGGCCAAGCTATATGTTATGACAAAGCAGCTTTAGGGCCCCAATCCAGAATGTGCTCCCTGATCAGGGCCCTGCATTGATGTCCTGTCAAAAATCCACCCACTGCTATTTGCCCCTGAAGGTACTGTTTACCAAAGGTTCCCTGTTGCCTCCACTTTTTCTTCAAATTAAAGTGGCCAGTTTAAGCATGCATTTTAAAAGTATGATTTGTAACATGTAGTTTGGTCCTAAGGAGTTTATTTCAAACTTCACAAACTATTCTAAAAACAGAAGCAGTGCAAAATCTAAACTTCTTTAAGAATGCCAAAGACTATCAGTGATCCGTTTCAATCATATTCATTTTCTGAGAAGACCACATCACCAACAAATCATGCTCTACCCAATCTCACAAAAAGACAAATAACCAGGCTATTATAAAGAAGCGCTCTCTGGTTGGTGGGATTAATATTCCTGCCTACACCTGGCATTTAGGAGAAAATAAACCATCACCTGGATGCCTAAATGTCTAGCACTTGAGGGCATCTGGGAGGCAGTGCACTAGCACAGTAAGCAATTGATCTGTCAAGCACTGAAGTGTTTTTGTTGGGCATTTCATTACAGAAACAAAGGGTGAGAATAACTATCCCGTGCCCCACTCCATGCTAACCCCACAATTCAGAATGAGAGATATCTGATGATAATGACTTTGAGAAGGGTGGTTTGAGTTTGAAACAGGGACAGAGATGTTTCTCTGGGCCCAGTGCGTAGTATGGGAATGTCTGATGCTGCAGCATTGCTGAAGCTAACTTAGTATGGAGCTAATCACTCTCTTGGATGGGAAACCAGTTGGAGCCATGTGTAAGAGTACAATGATTGTAACTATTTTCATACACACACATACATACACCTTTCCCTTTCGACCACAGTACTAACCAACAGTTATACATTAATAGCATGCTGTAGCGAGCTTTTTCATATTTCTAACTTGTATTGCAAATTAGAACAAATTCCCTTTGAAACACTATACACTTTTCACAATGCAGACCTATGCATATCTACTCAGAAGTTCCACTAACTTCAATGGGACTTACTCCTTTGTTCAGTCTTAAGCATTATGTGTTAGCAGCATCACTGATGCAATGAATATGGACTTGAGCACGCTCCAGGAGAGAGCGGAGGATAGGAAGGCCTGGCATGCTATGGTCCATGGGGTCACAAAGAATTGGACACGACTGAATGACTGAACAACAACAACAAGCATCATGTGTAGAAATGAATGCATGGAGGCAGGGGCAGCATTGTAGCAGAATGTTCCAACCCTGACCTGCATTTGTTTGAACAACTGAAACTAGCATAATTTCCTTTCTATACAGAATAATGCCTGAAGAGTACTTCAGTACTGTTGTCTATGCTATTTTTGCACATACCAGCTTTGTGTATACTATTTCTCTGTAATGTTGCCACTAAGGCCAAACAATATTATTTTCCCATGAAAGCATATGCAGACATCATTATTTTAAAATAAATTACTGAAAATACTCATGCATTTGCTCCCTACATACTTTGCATGGAGTGAAATGGGATATTTCTCATATATCTTCAAGGAACTGGAGTATTAGTACTGATAAGCAGAAGAGGTGTAGGGGAGGTAATGTGCTGTCTCAGAAACATTCCACAATAGATATATAGCTGATTAATACACATTATCAGTAAATGGGAAGAAATAGTATATAATATTAGTAGCAATAGTAGCAGTAAAGTTTGTATCCTGCCTTTCCACCAAATATAGAAAATGGACCAAAATTCTGGACGTAACCAATTTTGTTATCTGTTTATTTAACTGCTGCTATACTGCCCTTCAATCAAACATTTCCAAAGTGTCCACAAAACACAATAAAACATGATAACACAATGAACAAGAGTAAAGGCAGTGTTAAAAACAATTTGTTGTATCCAATGTTAGTTTAACGTAAGTGCCATTCATTTCAATGGATCTACTCTAAGGACTACTAACTTTGAATATAACCTAACCAGAACAAAAATAGAGAATACATCAGAGGTGAAAAGCCAAGGAAAATAGCAAGGTCTTTGGTTGACACCTCAAAGATATTAGCATAGGTGCCAGATGAGCCTCCCTGGTGAAAAAGAGTTCCACAGATGTGGTAGCACAGATGCGGTATCACAACCAGAAAGGCTCTCTGCCCCATTGCCACCTACCTCACTCCAGACAGCAGAGACACCAAGAGGAGTGCCTCTGAGGAAGATCTTCATGCAGCCTTCCCCAACCTGGTGTCCTCTAGATGTACTGCGATACAAGTCTCATCACCCCCCAAAAGATGGCCGTTGGCGTAGTCCAGGAGTGCGCAACCAGTTTTAGGTGGGGGACCGAATTGCCCCACACCATGCTTATGGGGTCAGCGTGTGCCACATGAAAACTGCACACCACTCCTCCCAGTGCCTGTAGATTCTCCAGCTTCGCATGGTGTGCATCGTCTTCAGCTAAACGATTTGTCTGGGAAGAGCAGCCGCTTCTCCCAGTGCTGTCCGAGTCCTCCACTGCCTGCATCCCTGCTGTTATCTCCAATGACATGCCAAGCCCTGCCCCAAGGAGGCTTTAAGGTACTAGGTTGGGGAAAGCTCTCTTAAGTGTATTGGTAGGTTAATCTGGGAGAATAGGGCCTTAAAGGTAAGCAACACCACTATGCATAGTGCTGGGAAATGGACTGGAAGCCAGTAATCTTTAAGTAGTTATGAGATGGCTAGATAGCATCACTGATGCAATGAATACGGACTTGAGCATGCTCTGGAAGAGAGCACAGGACAGGAAGGCCTGGCGTGCTATGGTCCATCGGGTCACGAAGAGTCGGACACGACTGAACGACTGAACAACAACAAGCCTAGTGGCTGTGTTTTGAACACAAACAAATGCAAGGAGAACTCTCCTCATGCAACAGGGCCTTCCTTCCTTCCTTCCTTCCTTCCTTCCCCTCTTCACTACAGCCCTCTGCACTCCCTGAAAAGTCATTCCTGAGAGCAGGGCGGCATTCCCCAGCCCAGTGCCCACCAGATGTTTTGGATTTCAACTCCCATCATCCCTGACCATTGGTTATACTGATGGGAGTTGCAGTCCAAAACATCTGGACAGCACCAAGTTGGGGAAGACCAGGGTAGAGGTTGTACTGCTGTTAACATATTTATTGAAAACCATCTTGTGAGGGCATGTGCTAAAAAGCAGGATAGAAGTAAATAAAATAAAATAAAATAAGGATGTGGTGTGAGAGCCTGCAGTGGAAGGAGGAATCAGTGGAAACAGAAACAGTGGAAGTAATTTCTGCATGTGAAAGAATAGGGTTGGCTCCAAGTCAATTGTTTTTTTCTCCAGTGTTATGCACAGTTTATGCGCAGTTTACACTATCTATTCTCTCTGTCAAACTAATTGTTTCATTACATTTTGGATGTTAAAAAAAAATTTCAGCATCCTTGGACCCAAATTAGGCAAAATTATTAACGTTTTGAGACACACACTCTTAAACTGGGAGAGTGCAAAAACTAGTTTTAGGTCTGTGCCTTTAAAGGCAACAACAACAAAAAACAATATTTCATGAAGAATTCTGGGCCCAAGGACAGCAGGGCTACTGGCTACACAAACTGAGGAAAAAAGTAGTTTCCAGACAGTGGAATGAAACACAGTACAATACAGTCTCACCTAATTGCTTATTTTTTCTGATGCTGAAAACAAATATCTAAATCTACATTCAGAAATACATGAACTAAGGATGGACAAATCTACCCATTTCTGTTTCTCTCAGTTTCTTGTTTTTTTCATTGTAAACTCAGTTCATTCTGGACATTGAGATTTTTGTTTTTTAAATTTGCATGAAAATTCATAAGCATTTTTGTGCACATCTGTCATAAGACATGCATTTTGTATGCATTTTGCCTAATATACACATTTTTTGCAAGCAATTTTCCTAATATAATACATTTTTGAAATTATTTCTCCAAGTATAGACATTTTATATCCATTTGATTGGAGAACTCCATTGCAAAATCTGGAGAAGTGTGGATTTTGAAGGGTAACTGAGTTTTGGTTTGCAAAGTGGTCTCAAAGTGTGGAATTAGGTAGGTTTGCATTAAAATGTGAATTGAACTAATTTCTCCTCCATCCCTAACACAAACTACTTACGTTTATACTGAATACTTTGCTTAAAGCCGGTCTAAATCAATTGAACTAGAAACATATGTTCCCTCAGACATTTGGGAAACCTCAGCTTTGAGTACCAGAAATTTTCTCATTCTGAATATAAAGTATATTATTTTCATCCTTGCTCTCTTTGGTTATAACATGTTTATCATCCTTATCATCTAGATCAATAGTAGTTACATAATTTCAAAATATATATTTGGGGTCACATTGTCACAGAATCAGAGAGTATTTTTTAATACTAATTGTAGAATTAATAGAATCTCCTTGGTAACTTTTCAACAATGTTCACAGGTTTGTTTTTCAGTGAAACAAAAGGATTAAAGATTATTTTGAAAGAGCATCTTTTTTTCACAAAGCATGTATGGTCTACTGCAGTTCCCATGGGATCAGACGCATACATTGAAACTCTTCCCACAAAACAGCCATTGTTTCTTAGATGCCTCTCAGTCTCTTTCTGTCAGGACAGGCTTCTGCCCTTCATTTTAACGAAAAAGCCCATTGACGGCATGGCCAAGCAAAGATGCCTACTGCAACCAAAGTATTCTGGGAAGTTATTAAACAGCAAGTTGTCCTGCAGATTTGATACTTTGCACTTGTAAATTCACATCTGACCTCATATATTCAGGCTGCTTATAGTTAATAAAGTCATGCACTCTAACATTAAGTTCAATGGGACTTGCTTCTTAGCTAAGTGTTTATAGGATTGTATTCATATGGATTTTTATACAAATAACATCATATTCTTCTAAGGTGCCCGTGGATTCTACTTTACAGAGGACTGTCCTCAGTTTGAAAGTATCCTCTGTTTGAAATACTGTCCAGTCCAAGTCTGGTTTAAAGATAAAGAAATATAAGATGGGAGAGCAGGGGCCTTGAAGTTGCCTATCAACAGTTCGCACTTGGGCAACAGGCTGAGGTCACCTGTTCACAGTCTTCCCCACTACGGTGTGATAGATTGGATTTCAATTTAAATTATAGTAATGATTTCTAACTTTGCATCTATACTTATAAACTACCATACACAAATTTTATGAAAATCTGTGCCCTCTTTTTTGATGATGTGGAAGTGGCCAGGCTATTTTCAGCTATAGCTCTCCATGAGATGGAACATTTCTAAAATAGGAAATCTTAACAGATTCCTTAATATACTTTGAAGAGAAAAAAGAATTATAGCTTAAAACAAGTTAGTATAGAGATGGCCCTCTTATACTGCATTTATTTATTTATTTATTTATTTATTTATTTCTATACCGCCCAATAGCCGAAGCTCTCTGGGCGGTTCACAAAAATTAAAACCAAACAGTACACAATAAAACAATTTAAAATATATAGAACATTAAAGCCACAATATAACAATACAACCACAATAAAACCTAGCAGCAGTGCAAGAATTTAAAATACAGATTTAAAACAGCAAAGCTAAAAGTCTAGAAAGCTAAAATGCTAAAATGCCTGGGAAAATAAAAAGGTCTTCACCTGGTGCCGAAAGGAATACAGTGTAGGTGCCAGGCGAGCCTCACTAGGGAGCTCATTCCAGAGCCGGGGTGACACAGCAGAAAAAGCCCTCCTCCTAGTAGCCACCCGCCTCACTTCCTTTGGCCAGGGCTCACGGAGAAGGGCTGCTGACGATGATCTTAAGGTCCAGGCAGGCACATATGGGAGGAGGCGATCCTTCAGGTAACCTGGCCCCAAGCCGTTAAGGGCTTTGAATGTTAACACCAGCACTTTGAATTGGGCCCGGAAATGGACTGGCAGCCAGTGCAGCTGGAAAAGTACTGGCGTAATATGAGCTCGCTGGCCAGTCCGTTAACAATCTTGCTGCCCTATTTTGGACCAGCTGAAGTTTCCGGACCGTTTTCAAAGGCAGCCCCACATATAACACATTGCAGTAATCCAGACAAGAAGTTATCAGAGCATGGATAACTGTAGCTAGGCTATCTCTGTCCAGATAAGGGCGTAGTTGGTATACCAGCCTAAGCTGATAAAAAGTGCTCTGTGCCACTGAGTTCACCTGTGCCTCAAGTGACAGTTCTGGATCCAAGAGCACCCCCAAACTACGAATGTGATCCTTTAGGGGGAGTGCAACCCCCTCCAGAACAGGTTGAATATCACCTAGCCGGGCAGACGAACCACCCACTAACAGTACCTCCGTCTTGTCTGGATTGAGTTTCAGTTTATTGGCCCTCATCCAGTCCATTACTGTGCCCAGGCACTGATTCAGAACAGCCACTGCCTCACCTGGTTTTGATGAGAAAGAGAGGTAGAGCTGGGTGTCATCCGCATATTGATGGCACCTCAGCCCACACCTCCGGATAACCTCCCCCAGTGGTTTCATGTAGATGTTAAACAGCATAGGGGATAAAATAGAGCCCTGTGGAACCCCATGGCACAATTGCCATGGCACAGAGCAATAATCCCCCAGCACCACCTTCTGGAATCGGCCATCCAAGTAGGAGCGGAACCACTGTAGTGCAGTGCCTCCAACTCCCAACCCAGACAACCTATCCAGAAGGATACCATGGTCGATGGTATCAAAAGCCGCTGAGAGGTCCAGGAGAATCAACAGGGTCACACTCCCCCATCCCTCTCCTGGCAGAGGTCATCCCACAGGGCGACCAAGGCAGTTTCCATTCCAAAACCAGGCCTGAAGCCCGATTGAAATGGATCTAGATAATCTGTTTCATTCAACAGTGCCTGGAGCTGTCCTACAACCACCCGCTCAAGCACCTTGCCCAGGAAGGGGATGTTGTCCACTGGCCTATTATTAACATCCTCTGGGTCCAGTTTAGGCTTTTTCAGGAGTGGTCTAATTACCGCCTCTTTTAAAGAGGCAGGCACCACTCCCTCTCTCAAGGAGGAATTTACAACCTCCTGGACCCAGCCAGACATCCCCTCCTTGTTTGATTTAATAAGCCATGAAGAGCAAGGGTCAAGCACACAAGTGGTCGATTGGACTTGGCCAAGCACCTTGTCCGCATCCTCAGGCCTCAGTAACTGAAACTCATCCAATAAAACTGGACCAGATGGTGCTCTGAACGCCTCTACCAATGGAACTGCATTAATCGTGGTGTCCAACTCATGACGAAATCAAGCGACTTTATCTTCAAAGTGCCATGCAAACTCGTCACAGCGTGCCACCGAGGGTTCCACCATCTCTCGCCCGGGCCCAGAATGTAACAAGCCGCGAACCACTTGGAAAATCTCTGCTGGATGACACTGAGAAGATGCAATGCTGGTGGAAAACAACCATCTCTTTTCCATCCTCACCGCCACAGAGTAGGCTTGTCTTACCTGTGTTCGGTCAGACTCAGCACGAGTTTTCCTCCACCTGCATTCTAGCCATCTCCCCTCTTGCTTCATTGCCCTCAGCTCAGGTGTATACCAAGGAGCTGGCCAGGCTCTGCTCAGAGGGAGAGGGCGCTTGGGCGCGATCGTGTCAACCGCCCGAGTCATCTCTGCATTCCACAGAGAGACCTGGGCTTTGACAGGAGCACCAGCCATACCAGCAGGAAAATCCCCCAGAGCCCTCTGGAATCCATCAGAATCCATTAATCTCTGGGGGCAGACCATTTTAATAGGTCCCCCACCCTCGCAGAGGGGGAAGGCTGCCAGGAGTCTAAACCTCAGCAGGAAGTGATCTGACCATGACAAAGGGACAGATGTTAATTCCTCCACTTTCAGATCACCATCCTCCTGCCCAGTTGAGAAAACCAGATCAAGCGTGTGTCCTTTTATATGCATTGGGCCAATGACATGTTGGGACAGCCCCATGGTTGTCATGGAGGCCATGAAGTCCTGAGCCGCCCTGGATACAGCGGCCTTGGCATGGAAGTTGAGATCCCCCAGGACCATCATCCTAGGGGTCCTCAACACCAAGTCCGAGACCACCTCCGTCAGCTCAGGCAGGGAGTCTGATGGGCAGCGGGGTGGGCGGTACACCAACAGAATCCCTAATCTGTCCCAGGTACCCAACACAAGATACAAGCACTCAAGATCTGCACTCGAATGAGAAGGAAGCCTGGAGAGGGAGATTGAATTCCTATAGACCACGGCAACCCCCCCTCCCCAACCCTCAAGTCAGTGTTTGGTGCTGCACCGAGTACCCAGGGGGGCACAGCTGGGAGAGAGTGACCCCTCCCAGTTCCCCCACCCAGGTCTCAGTAATACATATTATGTATTAATATGTGCAAATCAACATCATGGCCTTATGTGTGATTAATACTTATATTCATGCAGAAGGCTTAAACCCAAAGGCCACATGGGAATCTGGGCTGCTTTGGAGCTGGTCTTCCAGCTGTAGTCCTTTCCCCTTTCATACTGCCACCAGGTGTCTCCTAAAATTCTAGGCACCTTCAGGAGCAGCCTCTGACACAGCTCATGGCTACGGTTGGAAAAGGAAATTGGGAGAATCTACAGTATGGAAGAGTTTCTTTCAGTCTCAGCCTACAGCTTGGTATTACGGTCTGGCTTCTGGTGTGGCCAGCTTGAAGGGCTGCCTTCTCCCACTCCTGCATGGCACATTGAATTTGTCACGAGGCCTTGCTCTGTATCTTACAAGCTTCTGGCTGGAGTGTAGGATAGGATCTTTTTAGCTGTGGTGCACAGATTGTGGAACTACCTCCCCTGGAAAGACCATTCTTAATAGTCTTTTTTTGTTTCACCAGACTTTAGTTCTGGTTGAATTTTTGTTCTCTGTGAAGTCTTTTTGTCTTTAATTTTAGTTTGCTGTTTTTAATGTTTCTTTATTATTGTATGTTTGATCTTACTATTTGTTTTTAATTATTGTAAGCTGCCCATTTTTAGATAAACCAAATAAGATAAAAAAAGTTTGCTTTCAAAAAATACGGCATTCCAGGGACAGGTATGGGCAGAACTGGTGGAGCCAGTATGGTGACAAGCACCGCCTAGAAAATGTAGATTTACCACCTTTAGAGAATGCACTATTGGTTACACAGCAAAATACACCTTTACTGGTTGGGCCAGTATAAATATTGGCTGGCTGGTAAGCCTACCTCTTTCTGAATTATCCAGCTTCAGTTTCCAGTGGAGTTCCATTGGCAGGAGAGTTTGACTTCACAAGAACAAAAGGACTCATCTAGTCTAACGAAAGGTTTCAGTTGTAGGTTCCAGCTTTGTAACTCTGATCAATTATAGGAAAAAACAAACGGTTAAATATGGATGCTTAATCTAGATAATGCTTCTTACAAGAATATAGTTTTTTCTTTCTGAACAACAAATTATAAACTTCACCCAGCATTGTTAAATGAAAATGAATCTTTATATTTTTCAGTATATGGATAGTTAATTTGATAATCATAATTATAAAGCCAGATAATTATATAGCCAGAAACAGAAGCAAAAACATGCATAGAACTGCCTTAGTTTTACAACCATTAAAACAAAAATATGGCCAATACAAGGGACCAGTTATGGACAGCTTCCACTTGCTGTTGTCCTACTCAATTCAGGTGTGTCAGGTGGTGACAGAGGGGGTGAATAGCACAATTATATTTTATAATTTTTCATTTTGCAGTATTTCTGCACTGAGTCTTCCACCTCATATTAATTCTTCTATAAGGAGCTGGAAGTTAGGTGCTGCAGCACTGTCAAAACATACGTATATAAGGTTGCAATCCTAGGCACACTTTCCTGGGAGTAAGTCTAATTGAACTCCATGTAACTTACTTCTGATTAGACACACAAAGTATTGTTCTGTAAGTTTGCAATCTTCTGCACACCACCCTGCGAGTAAGCCTCATTGATCACAGTGGGACTTGGTCCAACTAAACATGCATAGAATACTGCTGTTAGTTATTACTTCTTCTCATAATATTCAGTGCATTAATACTTGGGTGAGCCAAAACGATTCTATGGATGTTACAGATGTAATGCAAAACTTGATCTCCGTTCAAACTAGGAGACAGACCAGCAAACCTGAATGAAACATCCCAGAGATGCCTGAATTAAGAATGTGATAGTTCAACTCAAAATATCAAAATCAATTGACTGCGACCCTCAGAACCCACAGTGAATACAACAATAAAGCATTCTGTCAATGCTCTTTAGTTCTGTCTCAGTAACAGTCAACTGGGCATCTATTAAAGAAATTGTGCAACATGACAATGATATTTTTGTTCTCCTGAACTGAAGTTGTTCCCAAATTAATGCTACCATGGTAGAGCACTTTGTAAACAAAGGTGGTGAGAGATAAATACAGTGCCCTAGAGCCTTGAAGAGAAATTAAGAACAATGAAAAAATGTATACACACACACACAGTGAAACACCAAGATCCAAACAGAACCTGCTTTTGCTTTCAGTAGCATGTCAAACTAATTTATAACATATTCACCACACCTATAAAATAATAATCACACATGTAACACAGCGAATTCACACATCTGTAGCACATCCATATCTAATGTAATCTTCCAAACTGCTACAACTTTAAGGTTACATTTTATGCTGCTTCAGAAATCAACTTCAGTGTTTTGACATGCAGCCATTCTCCCCCATGCACGCAATTAATTATTCATTGCTGAAAAAGTGAATATGAATGCATATTGGTTTAAGTTTATAGTTATTCATTACCTCACAGAAAGGGGGGAGGAAAACCCCTCTGAAAAGCATTAATAATTGAAGACAAAATAGTCGGCCTTTGGAGGAATTCTGATAAAATCCATTACAACTGTCAAGAGTCCCCCTGCCAACCCCCTGCCTCTGGTATGTGAGGCTGCTGGTTCAGTGCTCTGCCTTGCCAAACCAACCGTACAGTCTATTCAGTTACCCTGGAGTTGTCATGTGGAATCAAGCAAACAAATATCTTCTCTCCATTTCCCCCTAACTCCGCCACTTGAAAACCAGATTAATTGGTTGCAAAACCTGGGGTCTGAGTTTAAAAAAAAGAAAGAAGAAAAAGCAGTGATGTTGATTTGCACATTTTTAATCTCTCCGTTTATAATAGATTGTTAGTATAGTATAGATTTTTAAAACAAAAAATTCTAAAAGGGGATGAGCGGTTCTCTGTTCAGTTAATGAATAAACTGCAAAATGTAGCAAAGAGCATTTAGAAGTTAATAGACATCACAGGGCCTCTTATCAAGGAAAGGAAAGTTCGGAATAGTTTTAGGAAGAAGGTGGAGAGGCCACAAAAAATACTTACCAGTATTGCACAAAATCCCCATTTAAAACTAAAAATGTTATATGGCTTTATGGAAACACATGTTCCCTGAATATGGGAAACTACTTGCATGCCAAATTGCTCTAATAGGACTGGCTCCAGGGGGTAGAAACGCTGGGGCATCCAAGAAGATCTAAGGCAATATGTGGGAATATACATGCTTGAGGTCAGAGTCAGTATGAGTATATGTACCACCTCTTCAAGGTTAAGGGGCTCACTGTGTGTGCCTTAATCAAGCCCTTTTTTATACAATGCGAAAAAAAGAGGTAATGCATTGCCAAAAAACAGGATAAAGATTTTCATATGCTTATTAAAATGTGCATATTGCATATACATAAGCATACTGCATAAGCATATTGCATATGCTTATTAATATGCTTATTAATATGTATATGTTTCAAATTTAGAAAAAAAATACTTTGATTTAAATAGAAATCCAACATATCTCATCATAGTGGAGGAAAGTGTGACCAGGTTACCTGTGTGCCTGCTCAATCGGCTGCTCAGATATTAACTGTTGATGGGCAACTTCAAGGCCCCTTCTCCCTCTTATGAGTTCTTATGGTTCCTTATCTTTAAGCCTGACTTGGACTGGACAGTCCTTCAAATAGAGGACACTTTCAAACAGAGGACTGTCCTTTGTAAAATAGGACACCTGGCCATCCTATCAAAGCCCTCTGCCCTCCCATTTCTGGAGCTGAGCCCTAATTTGAACAGTCTGAATGTTCCCTGTCATGCCTCCTCATCAACATTTGTCCTCTCCATTTAGCTTGCTCAATTGTTCCACTTATTAAGTACCCTACAGTCATCAAACAATACACTTTGTTACCAAAACAGAGGATAAGCAGGAGATGAATATACTGAAAGCATGCAGGTGAAGGAATTGAGTTCCTCAAATTAAGGGGAAAAATAGTATGTGGCTCTCCAAAGTACTGGTGTACTCCAAAGTACTGGGTTGGATCCAGACTAAGTGACTAACTTAAGTCCCACTGTTTTCAATGGGACTAAAGTGTGACTAACATAGTCTGATTCCAAACTATTGCTTTTTTCTTTTGTTTCTGATAGGAAATAAAAGCCAGAGCATCCAAAAGCAATGGAAACCGATTCTCCTCTTGATTCAAATTATTACTGTTAAGTATTAAGTATTAAGAAATAGCAGCTTTGGGGGCAGGGGGAAGGACGATCTTTCTCAGGGGGAACTTTTAAACTCTTCCTCCTCAGCCCATGCAGTCTCAGTGCTTCCCCCCCCCCAATACTGTTTACATTTTTTAAATGTGCATGTTAATTGTATTCACACAATTAATGTCACATCGAGTTTGGCCCTTAGACTGTAGTTTAGGCCCTGAGTCAGTCAGATATATAAGCACCTGCCTAACACTCCAGTTGAAATGAATGGGTCTTAGAAGTGCTTAACGTTGGTTGGATGGTGCCCATTTAGGCTAAATATAGACACAGTCTCTTGGCCCCATTTTTGTACAATATCTCTTTTGTTTGTACTGCTCAGGAATTAGAATACTTGCTAGCAGGCAAATTATGATAATTACTTGGTCTGTTGCATCCTTTGCCTGAGCAGGTAGCAAAATGAGGGAACAATCTGTGAACATTAATGCAGGCTGCTGAGATGTTCAATATTGGGAATATTAAGATTCTGAAACGCTTCCTTATACCAAGTTGGATATGACTAATAAATAAATCAGTTATGCTTTGTGTATTAGCTCATATAGTTTAGGCATACTAAACATAAAATATTTGCATATTTGTTTTATGATGGATTTGCAATTGCTTATGGCTAAAGAAAATAGTTAAATTAAATGAATCCTCCCGTCTCAGAAAGGATATAGAGCTGGGGAAGGTGCAAAAAAAGGGCACCAAAAGGATCAAGGAGTTCGAACCGCACAGTGGAGCCAAGGCTTGCAGGGACAAAGCACTGGCACTTTTTTATTACCAGGGACGTGGACGTAAACTGCCGCCGCTGCCAACCCTGCTCCCAGAATTCTGTGTTCCCTCAGAGCTTAGCTGCAATAGTTTGTACTAAACATATTGCAAGCTCTGCTATGGAATGCAATGAAAAGTGTAATCTGTGGACTCTCTGCTCCAGGAATTTCTGGATAAAACTGATTATCTAGATCCATTTCAATCTCACTTCAGGCCTGGCTATGGGCCAGACACTACTTTGGTAATCTTGGCGCACAATCTATAGCAGGAAGTGAATAGGGGCAGTGTGTCCCTGTTCTGCTTGACCTTTCAGCAGTTTTCAATACCATCGACCATGGCATCCTTCTGAGGCATCTGAGGTGGGACTGGGAGGCACTGTTATATGGTGGCTCCAGTCCTTTTTGGAGGGGCAATCTCAGAAGGTGGTGCTGGTGGATTCCTGTTCAATGCCATGGCTGTTGGTCTGTAGTATCATTCGGGGTTCAATCTTATCCTCCATGCTATTTAACATATACATGGAACCGTTAGGAGAGATTGTCTGGTGACACCAATATGCGGATGACATCCAACTCTCCTTTCCACCTAAATCCAAGGAAGCTGTTCTGGTTCTAAATCAGTGCCTGATATTGGTATGATGACTGGATGAGGGCAAATTGAAGCATAATCCAGACAAGACAGAGGTACTTTTGGTCATTCGAAAGGCAGAACAGAGAATAGGAATTCAACCTGTGCTGGATGGGGTTACACTCCCCCTGGAGACTCAGACTTGCAGTTTGGGTATAGTCTTGGACTCGGCTCTGAACCTTGGATGCCCAGGTCTTGGTAGTGACCACAAGGGATCAGATATCTGCTCTGTCCATGGTCACACATGCCTTAGTTATATTGTGTTTAGACTACTGTAACCTACTCTACATGGGCTGCCTTTGAAAACTGTTCAGAAACTTCTACCGGTCCAGAATGCTGCCACCAGATTGTTGACTGGGGCCCGTTACAGGGAGCACATGACTCCTTTGTTACAACAGCTTCACTGGCTACCGGTCTGTTTCCAGGCAGAGTTCAAAGTGCTGGTTATAACCTATAAAGGCCTATGCAGGTTGGGACCAGGCTACCTGAAAGACAGCCTTCTGCCATACAAGCCTACCTGGTTCTTAATATCATCTGGAGAGGCTCTTCTTTTGAAACTGCCACCTTCAGAGGTGCATTTGGTGGTGACCCAAGAGAGGGCCTTTTTGGTGGCCACTCCCAGGCTGTAGAACTCCTTCCCAAGGGAGGGTAAGTCTGGTCCCTCTCTGGTCCCTGGGCCTGCTGGGTTGGGTGCTATTTTTGATTTTGATTTGTAATTGTTATGTCTTTATTTTAATGTAATGCTTTATCATTCTAATCAATTTTAATTGTGCCTGTAAGCCACCTTGAGTGCCATTTTTTGGTAGAAATGTGGGGTACAAATACAATACAATACAATACATATCTCATAGATCTCATAGAAATATAGGGTTGGAAGGGGCCTACAAGACCATCAAGTCCAACCCCTGCTCAATGCAGGAAGCCTGATTCCCAGGCAGTCTCCCATCCAATAAGTGAAATAAGCACCCTAAAAAGCAATGGGAAAGGGTTATTCAAAGGTTACTAGAGGATCTTGACAAACTAGACAAAAAACCAAACAGGAAGAGGGCAGTATTCAATATTGTGCTGTGCTTTTGCTGTTTCTGTTGTGCCAGTGGTATCCACCACTAGTGTAATAGAAAGTAGCGCTCCCTAAAACAACCCTGGAAATGAGTGGAAACGCTTCTTTCCAGAACAGGACAGGTCTGACCTGCCCTGTTCTGGAAACTAGTGTTTCAGTGTGTTTCAGTTTGCTTTAGGATCCACTAGCTTCCCATTAAGTTAGCAATAGGTACCGCTAACTTGTTGGCAGTGTTGGATACTGCCCAATAAGAAAACCTGTAGGATATTAATGGCTACACAAAGTGAGCTTCAAGTTGCTGAGATGGACAACATCTGGATATCATTAATTTAGGGTGCAATCCTATGCATGTTTAGTCAGAAAAAAGTTCTACAACTCCCAGCATGCCCCAACCAGTCATGCTGGCTGTTACAGGGCTTCTTTCTTTCTAAACATACATAGGATTGTGCCCTAAGCAAGCTAGGCAATAATATGAATTTGGTAATAAGAACTCTGAACTGTTAGTGAAAGCCCTGAAGGCTTCATCCTGAATATCAAAGATGAAAAGGTGAAATATTTTATCACCAGCCAATTTCTGAATTAAAATAAAGATAACCATGGGCAATCTGAAACATGGCAAAGCCCCAGGAAGCAACAGACTCACTGGCCAGTTTTATAAATTGTTTAGTCCTGATCCACTACTGAAAGTAGCTCTTTAATGAAATTCTAGATCAGGTAGAATACCAGAAGCATGGAAACAAGCCCACTTAGTAGTAAGTGGAAAAATACTGCTGTCAAGAATGAGGGTAGTAGAAGCCATGATGGCCCAACAACCCTACCTTCCAGGGTTGTTGGGGCAACAATCCCCACAACTGCACTTGGCATTTCAATTCCCTCGGACCTCGCTGTTTACAATCCTCCCAGCCCCAACAACCATATATAGACTTGGAAGTCAGTACTTCCTTCATCTGGTAAAGTGGGTCCATGAAAGTTTATGCCATAATGAATATATTAGCCTTAAAGGTGCTACATGACTATTGTTATTTATTGCTGTGTGTAATCACAATGTATACAATTATCACTATTAAAATCGTGCTAGAAGTAGTTATAGATGATTTTACTTAGCACTTATATAGCACTTTAGTGCATGTTCAAAGCACTTTGCACACATTATCTTCTTGTTATCTTTGCAAAAGCCCTCTAAGATAGGTCAGCATTATCATCACTATGTTGGAAGGAGATGAGAGGAAAGGGAGAAGCTTGCCAAAGGTAACTAGTGAGTTCAAGGCAGAGGTGAAATACAAACCATGGATTTAGCTATGTTACAGCAGCTCTTATGAAATGGCATGTTCTGGTTTACGGCATACAGTTAGAAAGTCAATTTAAAACAAGTATTCTTTTCTTTGTTGGCTAGCCTTCCCTTCATTATCTTGCTTCCTTTAGAGGCAGCTTTATGTTCTACTGTATGCTAATTGTTACAGAGACAGCCAGTTGGCTCACTAAACTGGTAGTATAGGAGAAGCTGTAGCTCAGTGGCCAAGCACACGTTTTGTATGCTCAGAGTCTCAGGCTCAATCCCAGAATTTCCAGGAAGGGTTGGGTAAGACATCTACCTGGAATTCCAGAGAGCTGCTGCCATCAGCGTAGACAGCAGTGAGCTAGATGGACCAATGGTCTGATGCAGCAGCAGGCCGCTTCTATCTCAGGTTCTCAGAGACAAATATGCACATTGACTTTTTCCTCTAGAAAAACAAGGCTTAAACTTGAACAAGACTCACTGAAATGAGACAGAATATGGATTCGGTCCATGTTAATTTCGTTTATGCATTATTATAATCTCAAGCCCTTTGGAAGTTTTTTTTTAACCCTTGTGGTTCTTCAGCAGAGGTGGCAACCAAGGCTACAATCGGGGCAGTTTTTATTCAAAGTTTACTGAGAGCCACATTATGTGTAATGGGTGGTAGAATTCAGCGCTATAGGGTTTTAGACTGCAGATGAGGAGGGGTACAAAAGTGTAAAAGCTCCCTGCATACAGTAAACTAGCGCTATCAACTTCTCTCTCTCTCTCTCTCTCTCTCTCTGTATAGTATTCAGATACTTTCCATAGGCAAACATTTTTTAAAAGTGATATATTGATCGATTATATTTCTTAGCTTGTCTTTGCCTGAAGGCAGTTAAGGCGGTGTACATCATATTGATTTATAATAAACTATAAATAAAGCAGATATTTTAAAACACAATTGAAAACTATAATTTTAAAATACAATTCCCCACCTGCAATTTGAAGTGGTACAATTCAGAACTCTACTACCTGACTCCTTGTAGAATGTTGATCCAACTCTGGGTTAGCCGGGTGTATGGATAAGAAAAAAATAATAATTTTCCAGTGTTCATACAACAAAGTCAAGTGGTGGCAAAATGTTAAAACTGTATAAGTACCACATTTACCTGTTGGTGTTTCCCTTCACCATCGTGCAAACATAACAATTGATGTTAATGGATAGGCTGCAAACGTAACTAGTCATTTAGTTGGAAGACCATGTTACATATTTTAATTATCAGCCTGCATGGATTGCTAATTGAGCTGCATATTTTATTGGCCAGGAGACATGCCTTTTTATGTCGCTGCTGTTACCAATCCAGGGAGCTTTGCTAATTGAGTTGCATACTTGATGAACTCTGGAGCACTCTGTGCTAATTGAAGGGAACTGCATAACTCAGCTTTTGAGCGCCTAGGTGCTGTTTTGACCTCAGTGAAGTATGAGGAGCAGTTGGAGTTGTGCTATTTGAGATACATACTTCACTACCTGAGTACTTGACCAGTTCAGCTGCATTCTTCTCAAAGAAGAATGTTGCCTACTTTTCTTAGAGTATTTCAAAAGCTTTAGAAGTTACACTGAGGACTACCTTGCCTTGAACAAATACTTCCAAGTACATCTAAGGTAAGTACTACAACTTAATTCAATTTTAAAGGAAGGCTACTTCTGCTGTATAACTAATGCCTGATGATCTCTGGTGCAGCTACTCCAGATATCAAAGAAATTCTTCATGCAAAACTATTTGGGGAGGGGCCGTAGCTTACTGGTAGAGCATACAGGTAGAACATGACTTGCATACAGAAGGTTCCAGATTCAATCCCTGGCATTTCTAGTTAAAAGGAGCAGATAGCAGGTGATGGGGAAGATGTCTGCCTGAGACCCTAGGAAGCATTTGCTTTAGAAGGTAGACAATACAGGGATAGATGGACAAATATACTGACGTGATATAAGGCAACTTTCTACATTCTTATTACAAAAATGGGCAGAGGGCAGCTGGGAATGGAACAAGAGCAATTCCTCCTCATGAGAGCAATACCCTCATTGTAAGTCTGTCATCACGCCCACATTGATCTTGGCCCAGCATATGGGAATCAGGAGACTAAGGAGTGGTCAAGGTCCGTTTGTCTTTAATAAAGCTGAAATGGAGATTCACCAAAAATTAAAATTTGGTAGTATTTTAGAATTCAAATTTGAATTTTTTTAATGTTGTGTATTTTCAAATTTTGTGGTGGAAATTTGACCTTGAGAAAGACAGTGCAACTGTAACCTGAGGATCAGTGATTAAAACGATTATGTTAATGATTAACTTGAAAAATGCAGTGATTTTATACTTTGTTAAACATCCTAAATCTAACAAAATTCATAATTTCTAGTACTGAAAATGTCCAAACGAAGTCAATATGAATTGAAAATCTGGCAGCCAAAGGGTTGTATCCAATGTTATCTAACATACGTCCAATTTATTTCAGTGGGTCTACTCTAGGCAATGGTGTGGAGAAGGAAATTTTCCAATGCTTTATTTTTCTGCTGAAAATGTTCCATTTCATAAATTCATTGGACATACATTCATACAAATACAACATTAGGCAAGCCTGGCAGTTTCAAAGTTGCAATTAATGTCTTTCAGGTGGTTTTCCTCAGCAAGTATGTGAGATAATACATATATGTTCTTGAAATGTAAGTATGTCTCAGAGTGAAATGGAAATAATAGTGACAGTGAAACTGAAGGTGCCTGGCAACATTAGTGGAAGAGAGTTGAACTCTGTTGAAATAGATTAATGGTTTTCAGTATATCATGCACAGTTCTTTGGGTTGCTAACATTTATTAGTGTGTCAACAATTTTCAGTGCCTTTCTTTTTCTTAAATATATGGGAAGTACATCCTATTATCTTTAAATGTTTACAAATATTCCAATAAAAATATCCTCATAATATATCATCTAAGTATGGCTGACCAGGGAATACTGGGAGTCATAGGACTTTTTTCTGTCTAAACCTGCATAGGATTGTGCCCTAAGTGTGCTTTAATTTTTTCCCTTATTTCAGGTCAAATACTTGCGGTGTTTGGGGACAAAAAATTATCACGGGGTCCTTTTTATCTTTGCTGTTTGCTAATTACAAGTAAAATAAACATGCTAAATTAGATCTCTAGGGCACAGGTGGGCAACTTGTGGCTCTCCAGATCTTTTGGCCTACAGCTCCCATCAGCTCTACCCGGAATAGGCAATAGTACGGGATGATGGGAGTTGTAGGCCAAAACCTCTGAAGGGCTACAAGTCTAGGGCATCAGAACATTTTCCAATGCAAACTGAAAACTTTCCTATGCAAATAGCCCTATGCAAATGAACCTAATTTGTATTGGAAAATTTTCCAATCCAAAATTTTCCTGAAAACCTTCGTCACTGACTCTAAGTAGAACTAACACTTGATATGACATCAGGTTTTAATCAAGAAAATTGACTAGTTATATATGAGTCAAAGAAGGAAAACATCTATTGTAACTCCTTTTTATAGAAAATGCATGATCTTTTCCTGAAGATTGGAAAGAAAAATATTGTGCTTATGTAAATATGGGTTATATTTTGAAATGTTTTCAGTAATCATATGTAATACTTGTGTATTAATAATATACAATAGTAACGTTTGAAAAAAAGGCATTTATAATATGCTTTTTCTCTTCCACTTTCTGTTCTTGTGTGAAGGATGAAGGTGTGCATATCCCCCATAAGGATATCAGTGAGGATATGAGGATATCTTCCTGGTGGTGACATGTGCATCTTCCTTCCCTTGCAAGAAGCTCAGAAGCAGCAAGATAAAAAACATGAGAAAAAATGCTTCCATATCTTAAACAGCCCTTTAAATAATAACACCAACAAATGTTCTGCAGAATTATTTCCTGGGATCCTAATGTTTGTGAGTGGACTCATGGAGATCTAAGCCTGGATGTCCAAAACATAACAGGAGACAATGAGGACAGGCCATAGCTCGGTGGTAAATCACATGCTTTGCATGCAGAGTCCTAGTTCAATGCCTGGCATCTCTGGTTAAAGGGATCAGGTAGCAGGTGATGGGAAAGACCTCTACCCGAGATCCAGGAGAGCCAGATACAGTCAGGGCCAGAAATATTGGAACAAGGATAACTGTTTTGGCAGTTGGCCTCTGTACACCACCACATTGAAGTTGAAAGGAAACACACCCAGATGGGAGTGAAGTCAGGACTTTCAGCTGTAATTCAAGGGGTGTGACAAAAGTGGGGCACTAACCATTCAGGAAGGACAGCCAGTGGCATACACACACACCCATCGTTGGTGGCTCATAAGTAATGGAACAAACCAACATTATTTCAATCTTAAGGATCGCCTTTAATACCTGGATGAAAATCCTTTGCAGTCAATGACTGCCTGAAGTCTGGAACCCATGGACATGACCCAATGCTGAGTTTCCTCCCTAGAGATGCTCTGCCAGGCCTTTACTGCAGCTGCCTTCAGCTGCTGCTTGTTTGTGGGTCTTTCTGCCTTCAGTCTTGTCTTCAGTAAGTGAAAAGCATGCTCTATTGGGTTGAGATCAGGTGACTGACTTGGCCATTGAAGAACATCCCACTTCTTTGCCTTCAGAAACTCATAGGTAGCTTTTGCTGTATGTTTTGGGTCATTATCCATCTGTAATATGAAGTGGCGTCCTATCAGTTTGTCAGCATTCAGCTGAATCTGAGCAGAAAGTATAGCCCTATACACTCCAGAATTCATCCTGCTGCTTTTATCAGCAGTCAGGTCATCAATAAACATCAGTGACCTGGTTCGATTGGCAGCCATACATGTCCATGCCATAACACTGCCTCTACCATGTCTGACCATGAACAATGCAAAGAAATCGAGGAAAATAACAGAATGGGAAAAACTAGAGATCTCTTCAAGAAAATCGGAGATCTCAAGGGAATGTTTTGTGCAAAGACGGGCATGATAAAGGACAAAGAAGGCAGGGACCTAAGAGAAGCAGATGAGATTAAGAAGAGGTGGAAAGAATACACAGAAGAACTATACAGGAAAGATCTGAATGTCCCTGATAGCCATGATAGTGCGGTCACTGAACTTGAGCTGGACATCCTAGAGAGTGAAGTCAAGTGGGCCTTAGGAAGCATTAGTAACAACAAAGCTAGCGGAGATGACAGTCTTCCAGCTGAGCTATTTAAAATCCTAAAAGATGATGCTGTTCAAGGGCTGCACTCAATATGCCAACACATTTGGAACACTCAACAGTGGCCACAAGACTGGAAAAGGTCAGTTTACATTCCAATTCCAAAGAAAGGCAATGCCAAAGAGTGTTCAAACTACCGTACAACTGCGCTCATTTCACATGCCAGCAAGCTTATGTTCAAAATCCTACAAGCTAGGCTTCAGCATCATGTGAACCGAGAACTACCGGAAGTACAAGCAGGGTTTCGAAGAGGCAGAGGAACTAGAGATCAAATCGCCAACATTCGCTGGATCATGGAGACAGCAAGAGAATTCCAGAAAAGTGTCTATTTCTGCTTCATTGACTATGCTAAAGCCTTTGATTGTGTGGATCACAACAAACTGTGGCCAATTCTGAAAGAGATGGGGGTACCAGACCACCTTACCTGTCTCCTGAGAAACCTGTACGAGGGTCAAGAAGCAACAGTAAGAACCAGACACGGAACAACCGAGTGGTTCCAAATTGGGAAAGGAGTACGACAAGGCTGCATATTGTCGCCCTGCTTATTTAACTTATATGCAGAGTACATCATGAGAAACGCCGGGTTGGATGAATCACAGGTCGGAATTCAGATTGCCGGGAGAATTATCAACAACCTCAGATACGCAGATGATCCCACCCTAATGGCAGAAAGCGAAGAGGATCTAAAGAGCCTCTTGTTGAGGGTGAAAGAGGAGAGTGCAAAAGCTGGTTTGAAACTCAACATTAAAAAAACTAAGATCATGGCATCTGGCCCCATCACTTCCTGGCATATGGAAGGGGAAGAAATGGAAGCAGTGACAGATTTTATTTTCTTGGGCTCCAAGATCACTGCAGACGGTGACTGTAGCCATGAAATTAAAAGACGCTTGCTCCTTGGGAGGAAAGCTATGGCAAACCTAGACAGCATAGTAAGAAGCAGAAACATCACCTTACCGACAAAGGTCTGTCGAATCAAAGCTATGGTTTTCCCAGTAGTAACGTATGGCTGTGAGAGCTGGACTATAAGGAAGGCTGAGCGCCGAAGAATTGATGCTTTCGAACTGTGGTGCTGGAGAAGACTCTTATGAGTCCCCTGGACTGCAAGGAGGTCAAATCAGTCCATCCTAAAGGAAATCAACCCTGAGTGCTCATTGGAAGGACAGATACTGAAGCTGAAGCTCAAATATTTTGGCCACCTAATGCGAAGATAAAACTTTCTGGAAAAGACCCTGATGCTGGGAAAGACTGAAGTCAGAAGGGGACGGCAGAGGATGAGATGGCTAGATAGCATCACTGATGCAATGAATATGGACTTGAGCATGCTCCGGGAGAGAGTGCAGGACAGGAAGGCCTGGCGTGCTATGGTCCATGGGGTCATGAAGAGCTGGACACGACTGAACAACAACAACCATGTTTGACAGATGATGTGGTTATGCTTGGGATCATGAGCTGTTCCTTTCCTTCTCCATACTTTTCTCTTCCCATCATTCTGGTACATGTTAACCTTGGTTTCATCAGTCCAAAGAATCTTATTCCAGAACTGGGCAGGCTTTTTTAGGTGTTTGCTGGCAAAGGCTAATCTGGCCTTTCTGTTCTTGAGCATTACCAGTGGTTTGCACCTTGTTGTGAAGCCTCTGTATTTACATTCATAAAGCCACCTCTTGACTGTAGATGCTGACAATGACATGCCTACCTCCTCAAGGGCGTTCTTGACCTCCCTAGATGTTGTGAAAAGGTTCCTCTTCACCATGAGCAGAATTCTGCGGTCATCCACTTCAGTTGTCTTCCATGGTCTTCCAGGCCTTTTGCTGTTGCTGAGCTTGCCAGTTAATTAGGGATGTACGAAAGTCACTTATCTGGTCTCGCAGCTTGCTTCGCGGTGGGGGGGAGGTGCTTCGCTTCTCCACCCGAAGTTCAGGCCGGGGGGGGGGAGGCTTCCCACCTCGCCCGGCCGAAATTCAGGCCGGGGGGGAGGCTTCCTGCCTCGCCCGGCCGAAATTCAGGCCGGGGAGAAGCGCCCCGTCTCCCCGGCCACGAACTTCAAAAGAAAAGTAAAAAAAAAAGCCCCGTGATAGGCTATGTAACGATTTATGTAGCCTATCACGGCTAGATCTGCAAAGTCACCCGCTATTTGCGTTGCCCTTATTTTCTTTACGTAGACTACAGGGACCAAGTAAGGAACGCGAATGGCAGCTCCCTATGGGCTGCCATTAGCGTACGCGCTTTTTTTTTTTTTAAAGTCACCCGTGATAGGCTACGTGACGATTAACGTAGCCTATCACGGCTGACTTTGCAAATCTAGCCGTGATAGGCTACGTTAATCATTACGTAGCCTATCACAGGGGCTTTTTTTTTTTTTTTTACTTGTAATGGCGGTCGAAAGACCGGCTGCCGCCCCTGCCCCTGACGAAGACCTGCCGAACCGCCACCGGAACCCGCCGCCGGAAGCGACATTTGTGAAAGGTAAGTCCCATCCCGGGGGGGCGGAGAATTTCTCCCCGAACAACCTTTGGCGGACCGAATGCGTTGGCACTCGGCCCCCCGAAGTTTCGGGGAGAAATTCTCCCCCATCCCTACAGTTAATTCCTTCTTTTTCAGGATGTTCCAAACTGTTGTACTGGCCACTCCCAATGTTTTTGCTATCTCTCTGATGAGTTTGTTTCCTCAGCCTAATGAAAGCCTCCTTCACTCGCATGGACACCTCTTTGGACCTCATGTTGGGAGTTCTAGTGAACAGCTACCAAATGCAAATGTAACACTCAGAACCACCTCCAGGCCTTTTATCTGTTTGATTGGTCATGGGGTACCCTGGAAACAGGCCATACCTGGCCATGCAGCTGCTTGTCAGCCATTTGTTCCATTACTTATGAGCCACCAATGATGGGTGTGTGTGTATGCCACTGGCTATACTTACTGAATGGTTAGTGTCCCACTTTTGTCAAACCCCTTGAATTACAGTGGGAAGTCCTGACTTCGCTTCCATCTGGGTGTTTCCTTTCAACTTCAATGTGGTGGTGTACAGAGGCCAACTTCCAAAACAGTTATCCTTGTTCCGATATTTCTGGCCCTGACTGTAAATAAATGGACTAGATGGACAAAATCTGATCTCATCTAAGACAACCTCTGAGATTCCCAAGTGAGTCATATATTGGGCAGTAAATCAAAGACTTGCCACTGTAGATCAAGAAGAGTTTACGTTAGATAACTCTAGATAAGGCTTTTTTTCCCTCATACCACAGTCCACCTGTTTGAAGAAGTAAGCTCTCCCACAAATAATAGAGGGCTACTAGAAATGGAGCATCTTTGGATCTTACCCATATGGGCATGGAGGTCCTCCCCTGCTATCTTAACCCTGTGTCTCATTACTTGGCTATTCAATAAAAACCCTGTTAGTTCGATATTATCTCCCGAGAAAGAGATCATTATTTTAAAATGATACACAACTACTAGTAAGCACTTGAACAGAAATAAGGCTCACCACACTTCTACAATCTATTGTAGAGAATCAATTTTTTTCCTCATAAGGTTGCAAAAAATTTAAACCAATAATCTCTATTGTACAAGTCAACTGATGGTCCTTCGTGTTCACAATATAACTTGGTAGTTTTGTCCCTGAGGTTTGAATTTATCAAGTGCCCAAGCATACACATTGCATAAAAATTGAGAAACAGAAAATTGAGCATTGGCCTTTCAGGCCCAGCTCAGTAGTAAAAGCGATTGAATTCTGCTGTCAAGTACATTAGGGAGAAAGATCACAAAATGGAGATAAATCAGATTAACACTTTAAAAGATAAATGGTATTCCAGCCAAGTTTAATCTTACTTTTGAAATGTGCAAGCTCATCATAAGCCTTTATTGTACATCAAAAACATGGCACAGTGCCTTGGAACTTACTATAAGATGCTTATAATTATTCTTGAATTTGTTAAGAACCTTTCCCTCCCCCCACCCAGCAAACTTTAAGAAACCATGGGGACAATTTGTTTTCTACATCTCATTTTCTACACTCTACATTCCAAAATCAAGTCCAGCTAGTAGCCACAAAAGTAGTCCCTTCCCCCCACCTGAATTTTCTATTTACTCATTTTCGTTAGTTTTCACTATTGAGATCAACCCACTGATACTCACTTAGCAAGTTTTGTTAAGGGGATTAGACAGTCATGGAGGTGCAGCCTGTCAATGGCTAGTAGTCATAATGGCCATATGCTATATCTGCAACTTCCAGGTTCAGAGGCAGTATGCCTCTGAGTAGCACTTCCAAAGGAGAAACCATGGAAGAGGGTCCCCCACTTCATGTCCTGTTCGTGTGCTTACCAGAGCAATCTGGTTAGTCACAGTAGGAAACAGAATGCTGGACCAGGCCCAAAGTCTACACTAGGCATGGCAACATATGGCCCTCCAGATGTTTTGGCCTACAACTCCCATCAGCTCTCACTACTGGCTATGCTGGCTTAAGGGTGAGGAGAGTTGTAGACCAAAACATCTGGAGGGCCACAAATTGCCCGTTCCTAGTCTAGCTCTTCTATTACTTACCCCTGTGTCCTGCATAGTGTATTAGATCTGGGTGGAAATCGACTGCCGCTGACTCTCAGGGCTTGACATAGGAACTTTGTGGTCTGCATCTGAACTCGGTTTGGTGAGCTACTTGGGATGGTGTATGCTCAGGTCCCAAAAACCACTTCAGGCACAGAAAGAACTGGTGATATGCAACACCAGCCCCTGCAATTGGCGGCCTGGGTTGACCAAGCCTGGTATAGATGCTAGACTTCTGACCCTTAGCCTTCTGCCTACTGTACCTGGCAAGACCCTGGGCTGAAGAACATACCTTTTGGATTTAGATTTGGATATAGCATCCTAACCATGACACATACAACTTGGAATTACAAAACACTGATTAAAACTTTATAATGAGATTGTCGTAACTGTAACCTGTTCTGTGATCCTTTGCTTGTGTAAAGTCCAACTACTATATTCTAATCATGTAATCAAACATCATTCTGTTACAGATATTTCTAAAAAATACATTTAAATGTGGCCATGCTTCTATATTCTTTTAAAGAATACAGGAAATAATTGTCCCTTTTTAGACATATGTACACTATTAATCTTGCTTTGCCAACTTTGTTGATTGGATTGTTTACCCTTTCCACTGAACCTCATTTGCTTTGGACACAACTGCCTCTTCCATTGCTGGGCCTTCTGGCCTTTTTGTTGTTGTTGTTCAGTCGTTAAGTTGTGTCCGACTCTTCTTGACCCCATGGACCACATTCACTCTTCTTCTGTCTGTGTGTGTATCTGTCAACCGAGGATAACCCTTTATCCATCAAGTGAAGTGAGCTCTGGCCCACAAGGGTTTATACAACAATAAATAAAGGGGATATTTTCAGCTGAGGAGTGGGGTAAAAATGCTTTAAATAAACAAATACATTTCTTAGTCTCTATGGTGCCACATTATTCTTTGTTGTTTTTGCTTCAACAGACTGATACGGGTACCCCTCTGAAATTCTCCACATTGTGCCACTTAGAGCTTCTTCATACTGAGCTTTTATCCTGCGATTGAGATTGCTCCTTCACAGAGGTTTCCAGGCTCTTTACATGACGCTGTGATCATTCAAGGAGTCTCCTGCACTAAATGCTCTTTGTTCAGTTTTTAAATGGATCGCAGATAATGAGCTATCAATATACCCCATTGTGTTCCCCTTCAGTTTCTTCTGTGAAAAGAGCGAAGACGAGCGAGATCAATGAAAGATAATGGAAGGCTCAGATATGGGGAGAGGGAAGGGGGTGGGGGAAAGGAAGTGAGTGAAAAAGGGAGTCATTGTGATCCTGCATTTAAAACGGAAGCAGAAAGCCCCGTTTTAAATGCAGGATTTTAGGCTGGTGTAGAGATGCCCTTAGACAACAGATAAGTCATCAGGCATACACAAACATTCAAAGGGCTTCATCTTATGGTTTTTTAAAACATCAAAGTGACAAGAAGCTCATCATTTTGATGAATGCATCATTAATTTTGCTATTTGGCAAATGAGCATAATCATATCTATAAATATGTAATGTTGTATGCTATTACTCAAACAGATAATTCCTTTCTTTCTTTCTTTCTTTCTTTCTTTCTTTCAAAGCGGATTTACGGAACTGCTATTGCTAATTCAAGTGATATGCCCAATTCAAAGAACAGAACCAAGGATATGTCCAGAAAACATTTGAGACACTAACTGTTGTTGTGGCAATGGAAATACTCCTGGACATTTTTGCTAAAAATTATTTTAATGGAACTGAATTTTGTCATTGTTCATGAGCATAGATATGGAAATAACATCCTCTTAGATGCTTGCGCCTACGTTGTGTCACACACATGGGCCCACATGCATAGTTTCTTTCAAATTCTTTCTCACACATTTACACACCCTCTCACTCACACACTGGCAATTATATGCTAGGCTGTGTAGATGGTCACTGAGTGTACAAGGGAACATGTAGAGTGTGGATTGGGACTATGGCCACTGGCCCCAGTTTGACCTTCACCTAATCAAGGGCCTCTTTCTGCAGGGGCCTATGCATGCATATATGAATGTATTGGCATTTCTATTCATGATCCATCTGCTCCATTTTAAGGGTATGTATTGCACTTAAGAAGCCTACTTACATTGGGGCATGTAAGTCACTAAGCAACAGAACCTTGAATGCATGAGAGTGAGGCCAGCAGGCAGGATCACACCCACCTTTTCATGTGTTCAATTGTAGACTTCATTCTCATCTTTATAGGGGTATAGTCTCTCTCATGTATGCTTGCAGATCTCACGCTTACAGCTGCATTGCATGGATGGTGCCTGGCAGAGGAAAAAGGCATCTCATTGCCTCTTTCCTTTCCCCAGCTTCTCCCTGCAGTTTAAAATCCATTTGCTATGAGGGTGCAAAACCTCAGGCTGCCTGGAGGCCAAAGCTTTCTGGGGTCCCAATCTGGCTCTCTGAGGTTTTCCATATGGCCATGCCCCCTTCCATTTCCCCCCAACCACTGATTGTTGGGTAGTTTCCCAGTTTTGTGCAGTTTTTTCCCCAAGCAAAAAGGTTGAAATGCCTCCCCTAAGGCTTAGTTAGTGGTAGTAAGAGCTTTGAGCCCAAATATGCTGATGTTTTTAGTATTTTTGGCCTTGTACCTTTTGCCTTCGGCCCTGCCCACCACTGGAATAAGTCCCCCTGAACTTCTCTGAAATGGAATTTGGCCATTGGGCTGAAAGAAGTTCTGCACCACTGATTTACCATGTATGGTTGATGAGCCACTGGTATATGTTGCACAACAAAACTAGAAGCCATTTCCTGTAGGCTGCATTGACGGGGAGAGCAATCCTATGCGGATCGATGGTTGTCTCGGACCCTGGGGGCGACCGCCTATCCACTGCAGAGTGGGAGGAGTGGTGAGAAGCGGATCTCTTCTGTGCTCCCGCCACCCTGCTTTCGCGGCTAAACAGCTGATTTCAGCTGTCTAGCCTTGGGACCTCAGAGTGTGGGGACAGGCAACCACCCCCCTGCCCCCAGGAACACCCCATTTTCCCTGCATCGCACTGCTCTTCGGAGTGCAGAGCCAATCGATGCTGCCTGCGAGGCAGCACAGGAGGCATGGAGGTCGGATCAAAGTTAACCGACCAATCCTATGGCCGTCTAGCCACTGACTAGCGGCCATATGATTGCGGCCTAAATCTATTGCCCATGTGCTTAGAAAAGTGAGTGTTACGTGATAATGCTCTAGTTAGACCCGTGTACAAATTTGCACATGTTCTAATGAGACTCACACGCTCGCTTATAAGGAGTCTTTAGACACTGGCAATAGAGCATCTATCGCTAAGAAGGCAATTCCCACCCAAAGAGATCCCCACTCAGACACTGTTGGAGAGGATAACGCTGCAAAGGCACATTTATTGGGGTTTAGATTCAAATGCACAAACTAGTTTTGGGGGAATTAGCTGAGCAAATGGATTTAACACTTAAGACCAAATGGGTCTTAATTGGTCTCCAGCCTTCACTAAGTTATGCTTTGGTGAGGAAATTAGCTGCATTCTTGGTGAAGCTGAGCTCCAGGCCTAAAAGTAGTTTTCAAGACTGTGGGAAGGAGTCTTCCCGAGGCTTGAAGCACACACGGGGGGGGGGGGGGAGGCTGCAATTTCTAGAAAGACCCTCTAAAAGCAATATACCATTCCTTGGGCTGAAGCCCTTCCTGCAGACAGGAACTAGTCGCCTTGCAATTCCTGGTCTCAAGTGAAGAGGGCAAAGCACCCACTGTTGGCACCTTGCTCTGGCAAGCAAGGAGCTTAGCAATTTCAGTGATTTCAGCATGGAGCCTTTCCTCTGGGAGGAGAGACTCTGAGTGATTTCAGCAGCATAGCCCCCCACCTCTGGGAAGAGGGGGACTTGGACTGCCCCAACCTGAGGCTTCTTATACAGTTCAGAAAAAGACAGTGACATCACAATTTTGATGAGCCAGACACTGCTGCTATGGGATAAAGACTGAGTTGGCCTTCCATCCCGTATAACAAAAGAGAGTGTTTGAGGATGATGGGTGTACTTGCCAAAACCAAAAGCCCTACTTATTATCTCTTATTCTTTTAACAAAAGATGATCTTGCATGTTAATGGCTGTCTTAAAGACAGGTGTCAAGGCTGAAGTTCAACAATAGGAGCATATTGCAGGTGGTTGACTAGGTAATTTACCAGGTATCACTCTTGTTATCCAGCATATTCATGTTTTGCTGGATTTTTACCCCTATTCCTTTGGGGAATGCATTTTAAGTCCATCAAAAACTGAATTGCTTGATCTAGTCTTGCATGATGCTCTCACCCCATTCCTGTGCCTTTCTCCCACCTTTGCTGAGGCTGGGGATGAAGGTGCCTGGCTTTTTGGCTGTGTCTCAAAATGGAGTCACTACCATTCATAGAGTCATAGAATCATAGAATAGTAGGGTTGGAAGGGGTCTAGAAGACCATCAAGTCCAACCCCCTGCTCAATGCAGGAATCCAAGTAAGAGCATCCCCGAAAGAATGGAAAAGTCCAAGTCAGAGCATCCCTGGAAAAGTCCAGCCTCATCTTGAGTGCCTCCAGCATGGGAGAGCCCACGACCTCCCTAGGTAATTGGTTCCATAGTTGTATTGCTCTAAGTTTTTCCTGATGTTCAGCCAGAATCTAGCTTCCTGTAACTTGAGCCCATTATTCCGTGTCCTGCATTCTGGGATGATGGAGAAGAGATCCTGGCCTTCCTCGCTGTGACAACCTTTCAAGTCCTTGAAGAGCGCTATCATATCTCCCCTCAGTCTTCTCAAGGCTAAACCATGCCCAGTTCTTTCAGTCTCTACTCATAGGGCTTTGTTTCCAGTCCCCTGATCATCTTTATTGCCCTCCTCTGAACCCTCTCCAGTTTGTCTGCATCCTTCTTAAAGTGTGGTGCCCAGAACTGGACGCAGTACTCCAGATGAAGCCTAACCAGTGCTGAGTAGAGGGGAACTAGTACTTCATGTGATTTGGAAGCTATACAAAATAGTATTTGCCTTTTTTGCAGCCACATCACATTGTTGGCTCATATTCAGCTTGTGATCGACAACAATTCCAAGTTCACTCAAAAGAGAGCTACTTAGTAACATGAGTTTGATGCCAAATGCTCGGTAGAAGAGTGAGTCATACTGTATTGCATACATTTTCATTTACAGGAAAAGCTATTTCATTCGCAATTCTAGCTCCTTGTGTAATTGTATGGGTATCATTTAGTGGGGCAGGTGTTTGCCAGACAAGACAGCACAGATGAGATTTGAACAAATAATCTACAAATTTTACTGTGCCAAGCAAATCTATTTCACTGCCAAGGACAACAGTAAGCAATTGACTGGGCAGTAATTAAACCAGAACAAAACAGGTCCCCCAAGCTATTGATAATTCGTTTCAGAAATCCCATGCTAATCTTTCGGACCACAAGCTTACAAAATTCCTTAGTATCTTGGAACTCTCATGCATCCATATTTGAATGTGATTAACCTCCTGGTAGTTCGCGTCTATTCTGGTCCATCAGAGTCTATATTGTCGTTTGCGCAGGGTTCCTAACATGAGGGATGTAACTTTTACTCATATTCTGGTACGTGTCCTAAAACAGCCTTTTCCAATCTGGTACCCTCCAGATGTGTTTGACTACAATTCCCAGCCAGCCATTTCCTGCTAAATAAGCTCTGAAAGTGATTTATAACAAAAATGAATACATTAAAAATACATGTATTACTCTTATGTTCATTGTTGTTAGTCGTTAAGTCATGTCTGACTCTTCGTGACCCCATGGACCATAGCATGCCAGGCCTTCGTGACCCCATGGACCATAGCATGCCAGTTCCGGCCATGGACAGGCTGCTGTGGATGCAAATGGCGGCCGCCATAGCGACCGCCATTTGCGTCCTGCGAAGCTGCCATGATAGGCTATGTAAGTATTTACGTAGCCTATCACGGCAAGCCCCCCCCCCCAAAAAAAAACAGTGTACGCAAATGGCGGTGGCTACAGCAGTTGCCATTTGTGTTCCCTATTTTTAGCCATTTTAGCCTACGTAAATATTTACGTAGGTTATTACGGCGAAAAAGGGGGGAACGCAAATAGCATAGTGGGAGCCATTTGCGTTCCTTTTTTTTTGCTGTAATAGCCTACGTAAATATTTTCGTAGGCTAAAACGGGGGGTTTTTTATGTAGGTTATTATGGCGAAAAAAAGGGGAACGCAAATAGCATAGTGGGCACCATTTGCGTTCCCCCCCCCCAATTTTAGCCTACGTAAATATTTACGTAGGCTAAAACGGCTAAAAACAGGGAACGCTAATGGCGGCTGCTGTAGCCGCCGCCATTTGCGTATGCTGCTTTTGGGGGGGGGGGGCTTGCCATGATAGGCTACGTAAATACTTACGTAGCCTATCACGGCTATGATGAAGAAGCGAATGACGGCTGCAGGGCGGCCGCCATTCGCAAGTCAGCGCGGACAGCAGCAGGTAAGTGCTCCGTTTCACGCACCTTTCGTGGGTTGGGGGGGCTTCGTTCTGCCACAGATTTCGGGGGGCCGAATGCACTGGCATTCGGCCTCACCAAGATCCATGGCAGAATTCTCTGACATCCCTACTTCTCCATCTTTGGCTGCAAAGTACATAATCAATCTGATTTCGATATTGACCATCTGGTGATGTCCACGTGTAGAGTTGCCTCCTGTGCTGTTGGAAAAGAGTGTCTGCTATGATCAGCATGTTCTCTTGGCAAAACTCTATTAGCCTTTGTCCTGCTTCATTTTGTACACCAAGGCCATGCTTGTTTGTTCTCCCGGTTATTTCTTGACTTCCTACTTTAGCATTCCAATCCCCTATGATGAAAAGGACATCTTTTTTTGGTGTTAGTTCTAGAAGGTGTTGTAGGTCTTCATAGAACCGATCAACCTCAGCTTCTTTCGCCTCAGTGGGTGGGGCATAGACTTCTGTGATATTGAATGGTTTGCTTTGGATTCGTACTGAGATCATTCTATCGTTTTTGAAATTGTACCCCAGTACTGCTTTTCCCACCCTTTTGTTGACTATGACTGCTACTCCATTTCTCCATTTCTTCTACGGGATTCTTGCCCACAGTAGTAGATATAATGGTCACCTGAATTAAATTTGCCCATGCTTGTCCATTTTAGTTTGCTGATTCCCAAGATGTTGATGTTCAATCTTGCCATCTCATGTCTGACCACCTCCAGCTTACCTTGATTCATTGATCTTACATTCCAGGTTCCTAAACAATATTGTTCTTTACAGCATCGGACTTTCTTTTCACCACCAGACACATCCACAGCTGAGTGTCCTTTCGGCTTTGCCCCAGCTGCTTCACTCTTTCTGGCGCTACTTGGAAATTCCCTCTGCTATTCCCCGGTAGAATACTGGACACATTCTGACCTGAGGGGCTCATCTTCCGGCGTCATCTCTTTTAGCCTTGTGATACGTTCCATGGGGTTTTCTTGGCAAGAATACTGGAGTGGGTTGCCATTTCGTTCTCCAGTGGACTACATTTTGTCAGAACTCTCCACCATGACCTGTCCGTCTTGGGTGGCCCTGCACTGCATGGCTTATGGCTTCACTGAGTTACGCAAGCCCCTTCGCCACAACAAGGCAGTGATCCATGAAGGGGCTTATGTTCATTAGCATAAGTTAACCTGACCACTCATCAGTACCCTTGAGTACAATGGCTTAGGATTAAATGGCCAGGAAGGCCTTGCTTTCCTTTCCCAGCACCTGGCAAAACTCAGGGAGCCAGCAGCCCATTATACACTACATGCTTCCCTGAGGCAGCACTACAGAGTTTCTATTTCCTTTGCAGGAGAGACTTATGCTGTCTTTGTAATATTCGGTTGTTGTTGTTTTACCAATACACAAGCAGAGGTTAGTGGAAGCAAATATGCACTCCTACTGCAAGCAGCAAATTACAAGACCCCTACTACAGATTCCAAGAGAGTAACTAGTTTGGTCTCCACTGCCCCTACCCAAGACCGTACCCAGGTTTCAGCAAGGATTTCTCGGCTTTCTGTTTACCTGCCTCTCTGTAGATCTTCTTAGACTTTGTTGTTGTTGTTCAGTCGTGAAGTCGTGTCCGACTCTTTGTGACCCCATGGACCATAGCACGCCAGGCCTTCCTGTCCTCTGCTCTCTCCCGGAGTGTGCTCAAGTTCATACTCACTGCATCGGTGATGCTATCTAGCCATCTCATCCTCTGCCATCCCCTTCTCCTTTTGCCTTCAAACTTTCCCAGCATCAGGGTCTTTTCCAGGGAGTTTTCTCTTCGCATTAGGTGGCCAAAATATTTGAGCTTCATCTTCAGTATCTGTCCTTCCAATGAGCACTCAGGGTTGATTTCCTTTAGGATTGACTGATTTGACCTCCTTGCAGTCCAGGGGACTCATAAGAGTCTTCTCCAGCACCACAGTTCGAAAGCATCAATTGTTCGGTGCTCAGCCTTCCTTATAGTCCAGCTCTCACAGCCATACATTGCTACTGGGAAAACCATAGCTTTGATTATATGGACCTTTGTCGGCAAGGTGATGTCTCTGCTTCTTACTATGCTGTCTAGGTTTGCCATAGCTTTCCTCCCAAGGAGCAAGCGTCTTTTAATTTCAGGGCTACAGTCACCATCTGCGGTGATCTTGGAGCCCAAGAAAATAAAATCTGTCACTGCTTCCATTAATTACAAGGAGTTAAAATGAATGCAGCGAGGAGCAGCATTGTAATTTAGGCCCTTCCTCAACGGAAGTGTGTTCATTACAAGAGGTGCAAACGGTTCCCACATGGCATAAATCAGGGGAGGAGACACAGTGGTCCTGCCACATCTTGAGAGGGCCCTGGCAAAATACTCTCCAGGGGCCCCGCCCATAGTCTTGACTGCTTGCAGCCCTGCTTTCTCTCTCCCCCTGGACCATCCTGGTTGTTTTTCAGTTTTTTTCAGAGGATATCAGTTGCATTAGGCAGTGAAGCTCCAGCATGCTTCACATTCTCTGTAAAATGTTTTTTGAAAAAAGGAAAGGGGACCTTTTTGTTCCCTTCCTTCTTGATCTCTTTACCCCTGTCTCCCCCTACCCATGCTCCCGTGCTCCCCCGCTCCCCCAGTGGCGTCAGGAGCAATTGGTAGTGGTGGTACTTGCAGTCCTGAGGGCCCCAAATGGGGGTGCCACCGTGACAGTTGTTGCAACATCTTTTGTGAGATTAAAAAATAAAAGAAACAGAGGCTAGGCACACTGCAGAGTGAAATTCCACTCCTGCCCACCATCTTCCTTCCCTGGAGGACCTCTGGGGAATGAAGATGGTGGGTGCACCTGGGACTTCACCCCACAGGGGGCCTAGCCTCTATTTAAGGGGTTTAAAAGGTGTGGGGGGGAAGAAACACACAATGACATTGCAACAACTGCAACTGGTGGTTCTGTCACTTGGGGCCCTCTAGACTGTGGAGACCTGGACCAGTGTCCCATGGTCCAGCCCTATGAGCACCACCAGCCACAACACAGTCTGTGTGCATTTTAACACAATAACGCATGGAAAGGGCTTCTGTCTCTTTCAGTGCAAACTGCTTTTTTCTTTTCACACGCACATCTGCTGAGCAGTGCCTCAGGCCCCATCACTGCAAATTAATTGCCTATTCTGGGATCACCCACAGCCATTAAGGAACATTAAAGTTATTTTGTCCAATCCTCAACTCCCATCATGCAGCACTTTAGGTAAGACCATAGTGACAGACCCATAGTGACAGTTCCATTCGCAGTAATCAGACTGACAAACTCACAGTTCACATGACACAACAGCCCACCACGGCTTAATTTATCCACGGAGGCTGTTTTGTCATGCCGGGTGCCAATGGGTGCCTGGTTTGTCATGTTGTTGGAACCCAGATGGCAGGGGTTCTTTGAGGGTTAGAAAACCCCTGCCACCTAGATTCAGATGATAAACCATGGCTAACAGGCGCCTGCCACGACACAGCAGCCCCTGCGGGTAAATTAAGCCACAGTGGGCTGTTATGATAATGAGAACAGCCCCAATATGTTTGACTTCAGAGTCAAGGACTTCAACTAACAGGTGGACCATTGGGGGCAAAGCAAAAGAGAAGGCATGAGAGAAAGCAAAACTGCATTGGTGGATCAAACAAACTGTGAGAACTACTGCAGTAAAGACCAAATTTAATCAGCTTTCTGCTCCTGATCTGTGGGGACCCACAGCAAAGAAATAATGCTTAATTCCAAATAATGCTGAGAAATATCACAGTAGTATTCTGAACTCATAGGAACCTAGTAAAATATCAAGAAATAGAAGTTGCTCTCACCTAGTTTTTCTACACGAAGCTGTTAATTGGCTGTTAATCCGCTTTATTTGCTTTTAGTTTCATTGCAGAATTGAGATCAGACACTATGTGAGTAGTTTCCTGCTTTTCCACCACATAACCTCTAGGTGGCACTGTGGTATAGCAGAATAGTGCAAAAACAAGTTAAAAAAACATTTTCTTTCGGTCTCACAATTAAAGACCTCACTTTCCCTGCTCTAAAAAAACTTGCTGCAAGTACTCTTTAGACACCGAAGTGAAACTGGAGGGTCACGACGCCATCTAAACAAGCCATAAACAACTGTGAGTAGGCAATGATGAGCGCACAATAAATGCTTCATGTAGAACAGCCCTTTCTTATTAGTAAAAGATGTTGGTGTGGCAGCTTTAGAAATGGAAATAAAAGCCCTCTATTCATAGGGCAGGAGAAGCACACCCAATATTTGGAGAAATCTGAATTATTCCTGTAAATATTTGGAATGCAGCTTGTATTTTCTTTAATATATGTAATGTATTTTCTCTTTGACCCACAGCTTCTAGGATTTGAGGGGGTCCAGTTTTTAGCCACTGTTATATATCTGTAATAGGTAGGAAGGTTAGAGTTGAAGGTTATATTCATGGGGACTCCTGTTTTCTACAAACCTGGCTTTGCACTCTGATCCTAAATATAGTAAGTGGGAGGAAATCCTATTGGATTTCATGAAATGTACACAATAGATTTCAGACTGGGGTGTTAAATTACCAAACAGTTATCAAATATTAGCTTAGCATCCATTGCTCACACTGGTTTGTAACGAACTATTCCAGTATCACTTCTACTCTGTGTTTTAACAGAATACGACAGACCATATTCCTTTATGTTGTAACTTTCCTTTCTCTCCAAAACTGTTTTGCAGAATTCATATAGTGTGTTCTTGATCTCTGGGACTCACTGCCACAGATGTGGAGGTAGCCACTCATATGAACGGCTTTGAGGATTGTAGCTTTGGGGGAACACAAAGCAAGACAAAGATGGGTACCCTCCAACTGTCTCACTCCCCCCGCCCCCAGGAGGAACTTACCCAGCTGCATGTACTATTGGCTCCTCATCCCCTCAGCCACCTGCACTCCATGCCTCTTAGCCAGGGAAGCTGCCTCCTCAGGTCCAACTAGCTCTAATCCCTTAAGGATGCACTGCTATGCATGATTAGACAGAAAAATGTGCTACAACTCCCAGCATTCCCCAGCCACCCATGCTACAATCCAACCTAAATCCATTTACCTTCAACTTAATAGGACTTACTTCTGAGTGGACAAATATAGGATTGTATGGCCAGTCACCGTCTAGGGAAGGTAATGGGGCAGTCACCTCCCCTTCTCCGTGTTATAGTCCACATGTGATAGAATCAGAATCATAGAATAGTAGGGTTGGAAGAGGCCTAGAAGACCATCGAGTCCAACCCCCTGCTCAGTGCAGGAATCCAAGTCAGAACATCCCTGACATATGGCTGTCCAGCTTCATCTTGAATGCCTCCAGTGTGGGAGAGCCCACCACCTCCCTGGTTCCATTGTCATATTGCTCTTAACAGTCAGGAAGTTTTTTCCTGATGTTCAGCCGGAATCTGGCTTCCTGTAACTTGAGCCCATTATTCCGTGTCCTGCATTCTGGGATGATCGAGAAGAGATCCCGGCCTTCCTCGCTGTGACAGCCTTTCAAGTACTTGAAGAGCACTATCTCCCCTCAGTCTTCTCTTCTCAAGGCTAAACATGCCCATTTCTTTCAGTCTCTCTTCATAGGGCTTTGTTTCCAGTCCCCTGATCATCTTTGTTGCCCTCCTCTGAACCCTCTCCAGCTTGTCTGCATCCTTTTAAAAAAAAATTTATTTATCAAATTTATATACCACTTTCCACAGGGGTGTCAAAGTGGTGAACATAACATACAATAGTATCAAAAAACCAATAAATATGACAATAAAACAATACAAAAGTCATCAACAGTAAAACCGCACACTCTGCTGTGCGCGACAAATCATAACTGGCTGGGTCACATTTCAGGGAAAGCCAGGGTGAAGAGATGAGTTTTAACAAGATGTCTAAACATCAGAACTGCGGGGCTGTCTAATGTCAACTGGTAAAACGTTTCAGAGGGTGGGTGCTGCAACACTAAATGCTCTGCTGCGAGTGCTCCTGAGGTGAGCCTCAGGAACATGTGGCACCTTCCTCAGAAGGGCTCCCTCTCATGATTGCAAAGATCAGGCAGGGTCATAACAGCTAAGGCACTCCCTAAGGTAACCTAGTCCCAAGCTGTTTAGGGCTTTTTATGTTTACCAACAACACCTTAAACCTGGCCCGGTAGGTTGTTGGCAGCCACTGCAGTTCTTTCAGCAGAGGTGTAGTTTGCTGTTGGACAGAGGCCCCAGTTAGCAGCCCCGCCACACTTTTCTCTCATAATACTGGAACTCAGGATCATCCCATGAAGCTGATTGGTGGGAGGTTCAGGACAGATAAAAGGAAGTACTTCTTCACACAGAGCATAGTCAAACTATAGAATCCACTACCACAAGAAGTAGTGATGGCCACAAATTTGGATGGCTTTAACAGGGGGTTAGACAAATTCCGAGAGGAGAGGGCTATCAACAGCTACCTGTCCTTATGGCTATATGCTACCTCCAGTATCAGAGGCAGTAAGCCTCTATGCTACCTCCAGTATCAAAGGCAGTTCGCCTATGTACACCACTTGCTGGGGAACATGGGCAGGAGGGTACTGTTGCACTCATGTCCTGCTTGTGGCTTTCCCGTCGACAGCTGGTCAGCCACTGTGAACAGGGTACTGGATTGGATGGACCCTTGGTCTAATCCAGCATGGCTTTTCTTATTTTCTTATTCTGCACCAGATGCAGCTTCTGGACCAAGCCGAAGGGTAGCCCCACATAGCGTGCATTACAATAATCCAGTCTTGAGGCTACCAATGCCTGAACCACCGTGGCTATGCTATCATGATCGAGAAATGGCTGTTGGCATAACAGCCAAAGCTAGTAAAAGGCACTCCTAGCCACTGAGGCCACCTGAGCCTCAAGTGACAAATGTGAATCCAGGAGTACATTATGGTCTTCTCCACATGGGGCTTTTATCCTGGGATTGAGATTGGTTACTCATGGAAGTTTATGGGTCTTGTACATGATGTCGTCAACTTCCAGCGCCTCTCCTGTGGTTTCCGACCATTTCCGCAGCTTAATTTGAAATGGAAATAATGAGCTAATAAAAGAAGTGGCTTGAATCAGTTTGAATTTGAGTGTGTAAAGAGGAAGTGTTGCTATAATAACAGTGCCATCTAGTGGCTGTATAATGAAACATAAAGAACTTGCAGATAAAGCCAATCCTTCAGAAAACAACAACAGGAAGTGTGTGTGAAGGAGCCCATCTCAATCCTGTGAAGAATCCAGAAGCAGAAGCCCTGGTAAAGTTGTGGGATAAAAAATGTGATGTGGAGAAGCCCTGAATCTCTGGCCAACTGACTAGTTTTACAAACTGTGTGAAAATTGGCCCATACACTGAATATCCATTCATTAAAGCTTCCTCTCAGAAATGTCTTCTAAAACTTTTGCAGCTGATTAAAGCCCTGACTCAGAAAAATGCTATCCAGAAAATCTATAATCCACAGTTGGACAATACATTTATTAGGACTAACCAGAATTCCACAAAAATGTGCAAGCTTTTCAGCTCTCCGTCACACTTCATCACACTATGTGGTACAAAAAGTAGGAGGTGGGGGAAGAAACGAAAAGTCCAAAAATTAGGCCAAATGTGGTGGCCATGAGGTCTGCCGTTTAGCTATATCCAGTCTCAAAATGGAGATTTGCAGTGTGAATGAATGTGTCAGTGGTAGGTTATCAGATTACAACTAGCAGTGGATTCTGAGATAAAGAAGCAATTACAGATCTCCATTTCTGAAAACACAAAGGCTGGCTGTAAGCCAGATCTGCATCTTGTTTTGGGTGAAACACATAGGTTTCTGGGTTGGCACAGAGAAGAAGGGCAGAGAAACATGACAGTCTATTTATTAGCAAAGCTGGAGGTTAATTTTAGGTGATACACAAGGTAAAAAAGTAAATTGAGGATTCGAGGAACTGGGGATAAATTAGAAGCATTCCTCAGTGGCTGGAGAGAATAGGCCCCTCAGTGCAAAGTTCCGTTGGTAGAAAATCTTCTTCTTCTGGTGGTAGATTCCAGAACAGCTGGTTCCATTCATGAACAGCTAAAAGCAGTATTTTCCAAAGCACTTTACAGAAAATAATGATTGAGTTCTCCATTCGCTGTTATTCATTCACAGCTTTCAGCACTTTAACTTTTAGAAACAGGGCATCATTTCAGATTTGGGAAGGGTTTTAGTAAGAGGTGGAAGATGAGGAGAGCAATCTTATGGCCCCTAGGCAGTGTCTGGGGGGGCCATAGGATAGTTCGGATTCCTGGATTCAAGGTCAGAGTTAGTGCTCTGACCTCAGACCCAGGAGTCCAGCTCCCTGCCCCCTATCCCTCACAGCTAGTGGAGAGAGAACTGTATTGGCTGCCTCTCCGAGATCACAAAACAACCTTGGAGAGGAGGGAAAGGGTAAATGCAGCATATTAAATAAAAGTATAGACTGCTTTCCAGTGAACTATCAAAGCAGTTAACACAATGATAAAAGAATAAAATCTAACACTAAAAGTACAATAAAATAAGTGCTGGTCAACTATAATTATACCAGCTGGGTCACCTCTGCATGTGTTTGTTGTATATATCCCTTCCTTGCTTCAGCACTTTAGTTTTGCTAAGATATTGCTCTAATTCTAGAGAACCTTTGCATCTTAAACCAATCTCTATATAGGATAGAAGGGCTTTTTTAAAAACAATGGCAGATACTCCAACGTTGCTCTGGATTTTATAATAAATCATAGTGAAGATAGATTAGTGAGAATACTGCAGGTGAGGCAATTAGTTGTTGTTGTTGTTCAGTCGTTCAGTCGTGTCCGACTCTTCGTGACCCCATGGACCATAGCACGCCAGGCCTTCCTGTCCTGCGCTCTCTCCCGGAGCGTGCTCAAGTTCATATTCATTGCATCGGTGATGCTATCTAGCCATCTCATCCTCTGCCATCCCCTTCTCCTTTTGCCTTCAGTCTTTCCCAGCATCAGGGTCTTTTCCAGGGAGTTTTCTCTTCGCATTAGGTGGCCAAAATATTGGAGCTTCACCTTCATTATCTGTCCTTCCAATGAGCACTCAGGGTTGATTTCCTTTAGGATGTACTGATTTGACCTCCTTGCAGTCCAGGGGACTCGTAGGAGTCTTCTCCAGCACCACAGTTCAAAAGCATCAATTCTTCGGCGCTCAGCCTTCCTTATAGTCCAGCTCTCACATCCATACATTACTACTGGGAAAACCATAGCTTTGATTAGACGGACCTTTGTCGGCAAGGTGATGTCTCTGCTTCTTACTATGCTGTCTAGGTTGGCCATAGCCTTCCTCCCAAGGAGCAAGCGTCTTTTAATTTCATGGCTACAGTCACCGTCTGCGGTGATCTTGGAGCCCAAGAAAGTAAAATCTGTCACTGCTTCCATTTCTTCCCCTTCTATATGCCAGGAAGTGATGGGGCCAGATGCCATGATCTTCGTTTTTTTAATGTTGAGTTTCAAACCAGCTTTTGCACTCTCCTCTTTCACCCTCAACAAGAGGCTCTTGAGATCCTCTTCGCTTTCTGCCATTAGGGTGGTATCGTCTGCATATCGGAGGTTGTTGATAATTCTCCCAGCAATCTTAATTCCGACCTCTGATTCATCCAACCCGGCATTTCTCATGATGTACTCTGCATATAAGTTAAATAAGCAGGGTGACAATATGCAGCCTTGTCGTACTCCTTTCCCAATTTTGAACCACTCGGTTGTTCCATGTCTGGTTCTTACTGTTGCTTCTTGACCCTCGTACAGGTTTCTCAGGAGACAGGTAAGGTGGTCTGGTACTCCCATCACTTTCAGAATTTGCCACAGTTTGTTGTGATCCACACAATCAAAGGCTTTAGCGTAGTCAATGAAGCAGAAATAGACGTTTTTCTGGAATTCTCTTGCTTTCTCCATGATGCAGCGAATGTTGGCGATTTGATCTCTAGTTCCTCTGCCTCTTCGAAACCCAGCTTGTACTTCCGGTAGTTCTTGGTTCGCATACTGCTGAAGCCTAGCTTGTAGGATTTTTAAGCATAACCTTGCTGGCATGTGAAATGAGCGCAATGGTGCGGTAGTTTGAACACTCTTTGGCGTTGCCCTTCTTTGGAATTGGAATGTAAACTGACCTTTTCCACTCTTGTGGCCACTGTTGAGTGTTCCAGATTTGTTGGCATATTGAATGCAGCACTTTAACAGCATCATCTTTTAGGATTTTAAATAGCTCGGCTGGAATACTGTCATCTCCGCTAGCTTTATTGTTACTAATGCTTCCTAAGGCCCACTTGACTTCACTTTCTAGGATGTCCGGCTCAAGTTCAGTGACCGCACTATCATGGCTATCAGGGACATTCAGATCTTTCCTGTATAGTTCTTCTGTGTATTCTTGCCACCTCTTCTTAATCTCATCTGCTTCTGTTAGGTCCCTGCCTTCTTTGTCCTTTATCATGCCCGTCTTTGCACAAAACGTTCCCTTGAGATCTCCGATTTTCTTGAAGAGATCTCTAGTCTTTCCCATTCTGTTGTTTTCCTCGATTTCTTTGCATTGTTCACTTAAGAAGGCCTTCTTGTCTCTCCTTGCTATTCTCTGGAACTCTGCATTCAGTTGGGTATATCTTCCCCTTTCTCCCTTGCTTTTCGCTTCCCTTCTTTCGTGAGCTACTTGTAAAGCCTCATCAGACAGCCACTTTGCTTTCTTGCATTTCTTTTTCTTTGGGATGGATTTCGTTGCTGCCTCCTGAACAATGTTACGGACCTCCGTCCATAGTTCCTCAGGCACTCTGTCTATCAGGTCTAATCCCTGAAATCTATTCCTCACCTCCACTGTATATTCATCAGGGATATGATTTAGGTCATACCTGAACGGTTTAGTGGTTTTCCCGACGTTCTTCAATTTAAGCCGAAATTTTGCAAGAAGCAGCTCATGATCTGAGCCACAGTCAGCTCCAGGTCTTGTTTTTACTGACTGGTTGGAGCTTCTCCATCTTTGGCTGCAAAGGAAATAATCAATCTGATTTCGATATTGACCATCTGGTGATGTCCATGTGTAGAGTCGCCTCTTGTGCTGTTGGAAAAGAGTGTTTGCTATGATCAGCATGTTCTCTTGGCAAAACTCTATTAGCTTTTGTCCTGCTTCATTTTGTACACCAAGGCCATGCCTGCCTGTTATCCCGGTGATTTCTTGACTTCCTACTTTAGCATTCCAATCCCCTATGATGAAGAGGACGTCTTTTTTTGGTGTTAGTTCTAGAAGGTGTTGTAGGTCTTCATAGAACCGATCAACCTCAGCTTCTTCGGCATCAGTGGTTGGGGCATAGACTTGAATTACTGTGATGTTGAATGGTTTGCCTTGGATTCGTACTGAGATCATTCTATCATTTTTAAGATTGTACCCCAGTACTGCTTTTCCCACCCTTTTGTTGACTATGAGTGCTACTCCATTTCTTCTAAGGGATTCTTGCCCACAATAGTAGATATGATGGTCACCTGAATTAAATTCGCCCATGCCTGTCCATTTTAGTTCTCTGATTCCCAAGATGTCGATGTTCAATCTTGCCATCTCATGTTTGACCACCTCCAGCTTACCTTGATTCATTGATCTGACATTCCAGGTTCCTAAACAATATTGTTCTTTACAGCATCGGATTTTCTTTTCACCACCAGACACATCCACAGCTGAGTGTCCTTTCGGGTTTGGCCCAGCCGCTTCACTCTTTCTGGCGCTACTTGGAAATACCCTCTGCTCTTCCCCAGTAGCATATTGGACACCTTCCGACCTGAGGGGCTCATCTTCCGGCGTCATATCTTTTAGCCTTGTGATACGTTCCATGGGGTTTTCTTGGCAAGAATACTGGAGTGGGTTGCCATTTCCTTCTCCAGTGGACCACATTTTGTCAGAACTCTCTGCCATGACCTGTCCGTCTTGTGTGGCCCTGCACGGCATAGCTTATGGCTTCACTGAGTTACGCAAGCCCCTTCGCCACAACAAGGCAGTGATCCATGAAGGGGGAGGCAATTAGTGGTGTATGGTAAATGTAATTTATCACATGATGCTGCTATTTATCACATTGATGCCATCAACAAGACCACCGGATACAGTATGTTGCCAAAGCAGATGCACAACAGAGCACGGTAGTGTGTAAATGCAAAGTTATTCCTTGATTAGAAGGATCCTCACTTCATTCATAATAATGAGTAATATCTTCAGGTAATGTTACTTGCTTTGCATCAATTACTTATCAGACAGCGCCACCCATGTATTTAACATGATAATATGCATTCTTTTCTTTTTTTAATGTGTTAATGACTAGGTTAGGGGATCCTGCTGAATGGGGTGAGCTGTGGGAAGGCGGGTGGGGAGGGGAGTGATCCTTAAAAATCAGGCAGAGGCACATTTCATGAGTGGAACTCTTCTGTCAACGGAAGGCATAGTCATAGTTTTGACTCCAAAATATGTATGGTGTTGTTGTTTTTAATCTTGTAAAGCTTGCATATCTCATTTCCAGATAAAAAGGCCAAATCTAAAGGAATCCAAGGCCCCTGCACCTTTAATAGTTGCACAGAGGAGTTAATTTTGGCAAATGCGGGGGGGGGGGGGGATCTGCCAAGGTTACATAATTTAAAAATGCAGGCACCCTGTTGTCCATTGCTGCTAGCTACCCTGTTTAAAGAAGACCCAATGTGACCTAGGAAGCACCCTATTTAAAGGAGACCCAATGTGACCTAGGAAGCACAAATATATAAAATAATTCCAATTAAACATCCATAAAAAACAAAACAAAAAAATCTATTAAAAGCCTTTTTGGAAAATATATATTTATTAGTTTCTGAAGTAGCTGTGATGGTGGGTTCAGACACATCTCTTTTGAGAAGGAATATTACAGTTGAGATACTACAACCAAAAACTTTAGGGCCTGCCCTATGCTCTCACAGACTTTACTACTCAAGTAGATAGAATAGATCTCTCCACCAAGAGATCTTAACAGAGCAGAGTGGGGCATAAGGGGAAAAGCATCCCCTAAGATATACTGGTTCCACCCCTCATGGATGGCTTTCAGCTGGCATGCAAACACATTTTTATTTAATCAGGCATTTGACCTATAGAGCTGATATGTCTTCCCTGCTGCTCTTTGTTAACCTGTATTTTCATAATGTTTTATCTAGCTGCTATTTTTTCTAGTTGCTATTGTTTTTTATGCACTCTTATGAAGTCAGGAAGAGTTGGAAGCAACTGACCGAATACACAACAACAACAAATTTGATTTTTAGATGGTTTCATCTTATGTTGTTTTTTAAATTTTGCATGTTATTGTTGTTAGCTCCCTTAGTGTATTTTATGGAAAGGCAGGGTATGAATGTATTAAAATAAGAAAGAAAGAAAGAAAGAAAGAAAGAAAGAAAGAAAGGAATTGCCTCTCACAAATAGGAATTTGGTTTCCCTGAAAGAGCAGGTTCATAATCTAGAAGGATTCCTGAATCTGGCTTTGCTCCTAGATGTTCAGATGGTGGCTGTACTTTCTCTCACATGTATCTGATAATGCTAAAGGATGAGGCCCTAGCTCATTCGAACCTCAATGACGGTATAGCTGCAATGGACTTTGTGTCCCATTAGCAGCAGCATGGAACTATGCCCAGAAAACAACTGGAAGCCACTATACCCAGCACAACACTGATCCTATATGCTCTCATTGCTCTACCCCTGCCAAGGGATGGGCTGACATATTTGTACCAGCTCTGAACAACATTCAAGAACATAAAAACTGCCTGTTAGATCACACAAAAGTCTATTTATCCCACCATTCTGCAAATGGCCAGAGAGATGCTTCTGGATGCTCACAGTCAAGGCATGAAAGTTTTAGCATCCCCTGTTGTTTGTACCCAGCATCTGGTACTTGGGAGACATACCACCTTTGAACATGGATATGCCAATTAGCTGTCTTGGCTAATAGCCACTAATAGACCCATCCTTCATGAATTTGTCTGATCCTTTTTAAAAGCAATCTAAGCTGGTGACCAGTGTCACCAGTTCAATAGAGAACATGCTATATTGTTCCACATAGAACACAACTGCTGTAGTCAGTCCTTGATGTATTTCAACTAGAAAGTCAGAAATAGTTTCTGAGCTTCTCTGAGGCCAATCCACAGAAAGTATCTTTCAAGCCAGACAGTAAGTGATCTGGCTTTATAGCTGAAACTGCCAAGTAGCTTTTTCAGATCGACTTTTCAGATATAAATGTGCAAGGCTATAAAGTAATATATTCTCAGCACTGAAACAAAGCTGGTGAATAACGCCTGACAAAGTATGTAATAATCCAGATCTCTATAAGGCTACTATCCTGAATACACTTATAGTGCACGAGCGCAATCCTATATGTGTCTACTCAGAAACTAGCACTGTTAACTTCAGTGGGACTTACTCCCTGGTAAGTGTGCATAGGATTGCGGCTTTAGTATGAACTTACTGGAGTTCACTTCCAAGTAAACGTGTAGATCAGGTTGCATTTAATGAACATGGATGAACTGTTTTTCTAAACTCTGTAATGTTTTTCTAGGGTTCTATCCGTTCCTGTTTATTTTTACTGCCAAAAACGTAGGGCTCCCATATCATATTCTGCAATAAGAGTCATCTGGGACACTACAATGTGCAAATTTACTCATTGGAGTTCCTTATCTGATTCCTCTTGTGTGTGTGATTAGTGGGACCCACAGATCACCAATATATGTGAGTTGATTCTATATGCATGTATATTTCTAATGTTTGTTTATAGCTGTGACCCTAACATTGCACTCAAAAATATATTAGGATCGAGATGTGATTCAGAATAGGCACAGCAAATAATTTTTTTAAGTGGGTGTTGAACGGCTAAAAGGGAAGTGAGAAAAAGGGAGAACTTTAAGCCTTATTTATATTTCTAGCCTTATGCAACACACACTGAGACACTGTAATAGAGATTACTTGTGGCAGTAATCTTTGCTGCAGGCATAACATTAGCAGTCACTTATTTTGTGTTCTGAATTTGAACCAAAGGTATGCCATGCTGCATCTCCACACCAATACCCCTGTGGTGGCAGCTGGTACTCATATCGGAATTCTGCAGATGGTCAAGCCAGTGCACAGGGTAACTGATGTTTAAACATTGCTTTAACCCTCCTAGTGTTCAAAGGAAGATAGAAGTCCCTCCCTTTTTAATACTTGCTTAGGACAGGGGATTTTGGCAGGCGCAGCTTGCCATGGGAGTGGTGCCGAGAAAGAGGTGCTGAAATAGTAAAGTAACAGCAAGTCGAGTTTTGAAGTAAACGGGGCGGGGAAAACTTCCTAGCTAACTTCAGCAATGGAATAATATGTCTGGAGATCTTCATCCGGGATTTTCACTTGGAAATTGCAACTACTACGATTATTATTATTATTATTATTAAGTAAAAATACTTCTAGGTCACCTTTACGGGCAAAAGCCCCCTCAAGGCGCCTTACACAATAAAATCCCACTCAACAAAACCCCGTAACGATGAAATAAATCGTTCTGTGCCAGAAATGGGGAATGCGTGGTTGGACTGCAACTCCCATCGTTGGCTACAGAGCCCAAGGCCGATGGGAGTTGCAGCTGCAGGACCACACGCTCCCCACGCCTGTGCTACGCAGTCCTACCTGCATGTTTACTCCGAAGCAAGCCCCACTTGGGTCCGCCCAATCGGGTTTGCTGCCTAACCGTCCGAGGCTGCCACCCTCAGCGGAGCAGCACGCTCACCCCGGAGCAGCGCCGTCGCGCCCACCGACCTCGGTGGGGCCCGGCGGTTTAGCGTCGTTGCGCCCCGAGGAGAGCCCCGCGGCCCTTTCCCTCCTTGGACGTTTGCCTGAGAAAAGGCGGCCGGCTGTCAGCAGAGGGAGCTGCAGGCCAGCCAGCGCGGCGGCCCGGGCGGCCGGGCCGGGCCTGGCCTTCCCGCGCGTCTCGCCCCCTCAGCTCGCGGCTAGGCCGAGGGAGGGAGGAAGGAAGGAAGGAAGCGGCCTGCCGGCCGGCGCAGCCGGTTCCCCCGCCCGCGCTAGTTCAACGGTAACGGAGGCGGCCGCTGGGGTGCCCTTCGCGGCGGGACGAGCCCGCACGCTCCGTTCAGCTGTTTGTCTTTGCTGGGGGCGAGGGAGAGAAAAGGACGCGGGGATGAGGGGTGGGTTTCTCTGTAGTATTGGGGATGGGCTGAGGCTGGTGCTTCGGGGGCCTCGTCACACCTCGGGGGCGGTAATGGAGGACGGAGAGGGAAACGAAGAGGAACGGGGGTGGGCGGTGGGTATTTATTTGTTATTACATTTCTAATCCGCCCAATAACGAGTGTTTTCTGGGCGGATTACAAACAGTTTTTTTTAAAAACAACAACAACACCATAATGCCATATGACAGGTAAAAATATAAAGTACGACACAAATATTTAAAATAATGAAATCTTAAAAGAGACAGAGGACTTCCCCTTCTCGAAGATTGTAGGTAGGTAGCCCTGTGGGTCTATTAGGAAAAGCCACAATATGATTAATAGCACCGATGAAAAGGGCATAAAATCGTGAGTGAGCTCTCTAGTTCTTCAGAACTCTTAATCAGGCTGAAATTCGTTATGTTTTGTTTAACATCCTTTCTCCACAGGGTCTAGTGACTGGCTTCGGGGGTTTAGCATCTTTTTGTGTCATCGCTCCATCTTCCCTTCCCCTTCAGTATGTTTAAGATCATTTAACGCTGATAGCCCTTTTCATACAAACAGTGAACTTGTGGAGAGGGAAGGTCCGGCTTCACATTCACTCTTCCCTGTTCCTGAATTCATAGGCACCATTCATAAGATCAAATAAATGTGTGGATGTCTGGAGTGGACACAGGAGGCATGAATGATTCTCTCTGCACACATGCATACACATTCCCACTCCTGCCCTGGTTGTTCGAAAAGGGCTATGTTGCCAATTTTTCTTCTGGTAGGACTGCTTTTCTTTGCTAACTGTGTGACACAAGTGGAAAACCAGCAGGGGAAGTTTTCTTCTGTGTTCACCTCTGTGCCTAAATAAGGGTCACCTCTTCAAGTGTTGCGAGTCACACAGCCAAGAGTGAGCACTGTGACATGTAGTGGCTAAGCATGTGGGCTTTGAACCAGCTGATCCCTAGTTCAAGTCTTGCCTCAGCCATGAACTTGGGATGCTGGAGGCAAGCCATTTGCCCCCTCAGCCTCCCCCCATAGCTGCAATATGGTAATTACAACACTGACCTGCCTTATAGGGATGTTTTGAAGATTGCTGAGAAAATTACGTCAACCACTTTGAGCATTCTGAACTGCTGTATAAATGTTAATATTCTTAAAAAGTTAAAGGAACTCTTCCAGAAGAAAGTTGACTACCCTAGATTAGTTAGTTACCTGTGTATGCTCATAGTTAACATAGTTAAACAGTGGTGGAAGGATGCTTATAGGTCAGTTTCACCAGTTACCCATGCGCTGCTGTTTGTGTCATAGTAGGATGCTCCCTTGCAAGATGTGTTCCTCTCTGCGTATATCACTTGCATTTTCTGGTCCAGTGTCGGTGGAGCTGGATGTTTCTTAATTTCTAAAATGATAAGTTTTGAATCTCCAACATGCCTGGAAGATGAGCCTTCTGCATGAAGCTCTTGAAGTGAACCCCAGCTATGTAAGGCCTTAAACTTGATGGAAAGCATTTGGATGGCTTGGCTATGAGAACAGCTGACAGGTTTTCTGTAAAAGCTTTCAGTGATACTAAGCTCACTGTTTGGCTCATTGTTTATGCTGGTGTTGCATAAATGTTAACTAGCAACAAACAACAGAATAACATGCATCAGAAGAGATGTTGTGCAAGCAAGAGGCTAAAGGCCAGACCTTCGGTCTCCTGAGGATTGTAAGCTTACCTGTACAATCCCATTCCCTTTTGAACTGCTTGCTTGCTCTAATAACCGCTGCTGGTTAATGTCTAGAAACGTCAGGTTAAATGTGAAAAGTAAAGTGCAAAGATGACTGCAGATATTCAGGCATTCTCCTAGTCAATACCGAATAATACCATAGTCAAGGCATTCATTTGACTAACCCAAAATGTGCTCCTTTTTCCCAGGTCACATGATGCTAATTTCCACCAATATTAACTGCCAGTTTGATGCTTCAACATGTACCACATTGTGTTGTTAGAGCTACCACAGAGGCCTCCCAGGAACATGCAGGCCCCGAGGTAATGAAGTGAGTTCTACTTTAATAATGCATTGCATTGATTTTCCTCCCCACACTGTATTAGTATTTTAGTTTTATGACTGTTATCTTGGATTTTTTCCAATTTCACATTCTTTGTCTCCCATTTCAAATTCTGAAAAGGGTCAGGGAAAAAACATGGTGTGATTTTTTTTCTTAATTGTTGAAGTCCTTAATGTGTGGCGGAGTGGAAACTTGTAAAGGAACTAAGGCCACAATCCTGTACTTATTTAGCTGGGAGTAAGCTAAGCCATTGAACTCAATAGAATGTATTTCTGAGTAAACATGAATAGGATTGCACTATAAGGTAATAAAGTTAAGTAAAAAAGGAGTATGTAACAACTGTTGCTTTTGTGTATAGAAAATATATAACAATCATTTATGAAAAAATTGTGCCTTTGGTTTGAAAAGTGGGGTTGTTGCACATTATGTTGATTGAGATCTTTTGGTAGATCACTGGGATAATTTCCAGTAGATCAGTACTGGTTTTTGACTCCCAGTTCTTAAACATAGCAACAGTAAAAAGTATCTGGAGGTCATCCTAACATATGGCTCTTAGAGTGCAATAGGTAGTTAGCTTCACCTGCTGAGCCACCATTTTGCATCTGATAACCTCTAGATTCTAGCAAAACCAGATACCATAAGTCTAATATCTCATTTCTGCCATACAGAATAAACTTCATCTAATAAACGCCTGAAATCCTACCATTTTAACTTTCTCACATTTATAGATAAAAGCTTTTAAAGTAAAGGCTATCTATACTCTGGAAGCCATACAGAAGCAAAGGATGTCCCCATGAATCCCACTTTTTATGTGCTCACTGCTTCTTGTTGCCCCAAGTATCCCATCCCATGTTCCTCTCTGCTATGGCTTTCTCTTTACAGCAGATAAAGTGGCCCATATTTTGTATATATATATTTTTGATATATAGATTGAGGCTCATGAGTCCTTATGGACTCGGCAAGGATATGAAACAGAGATCAGCTTATTGATGTGTGTAATTCTTAGTGCTATAAAATCTTAGAGAATCATCCAGTCCCTCACTTCATCCTTCCCCTCCCCTTTTGCACTTGCTAGTCGGCACATGATTCCTCTGCCACCAGCACCCTTACCCGATTGTCCAGCCTCCCAGACATGCCGTTCTCTGCATGGTTGTTACTGTGCTGCAAAGTGTTGTAATGATTTCTCTTTTTTTATAATACTTAATATAGATGTGAATTTGGGGAAGTACCAGCAATGTAAGACATATTGTTGTTACCTTTCAAACCATCTCATATTTCATTAAAATAATTTTTGAACTCCAAAGGTTCAGATTCAAATCCTGACTTTAATTTGCAGTGAAATTAGTCACCTAGGATTCATATTCAGATCACTTAATGTGGTTATTACTCTTTAAAAACCCTTAGCCACTCTTTATTTACAGTCAAGCTGGCAAAAGATTGGATTGCAGAGCATCATTTTTAATCCGTATCTGTGATTGTAAGTATGGAACCAATGGCTGGTAATTATTCCATATTAATTAACAAGGATTATAAAGATATGATCTTATATATGGGGCATTAATTTATTTCACGCTGTAATGCATACTTGTTCACATCACAAAGGTACTAACATTTTAATGTGATTCAGGGCGCAATCCTGTCGGGATAGGCGGCCACCTCCAAACTTGGAGGTGACCACTTATCCAATGCAGGGCAGCAGAAGCACGGAGGGGATCATCCCCTACGCGCTTCAGCCGCCCTGCATTTATGGCTAGACAGCTGATTTCAGCTGTCTAGCCATGGGACCTTGGAGCGCGGGAAGTGGCAGCCAGATGGCACATGGGATGTGTCGTACCAGCATTTCCGACTTCCCCACCCTGACATGCCCCCAGGAACACCCCATTTTTGCTGCTCTACACTCCTCTTCCAAGCACGGGGCTGTTCCATGCTGCTTACAAGGCAGCGTGGGAGGGGGTGGAGGTCAGTTCTCATCCTATGGCCATCTAGCCACTGACTAGCAGCCATAGGATTGTGCCCTTAATTTTTTTTCTTTGTATCGGGGTCATTGATTATTTTATTGTGAAAAACAGTTACATAGACAGCATACAGATCTGTATGAATGGGCTGTATAGAGAAGCTATATAAATGAGAAGAAACTCATTTATATAAATGAGAAGAAATGGGCTGTATAAATGAGAAGAAAGTAAAACATTCCAAAACAAGTTTACAAATGTCATACAACTAATATCAAATGCATCAAATATCACCTCCAAATCTAACATTTACAACAGTTAGAATAAAAATAATTAGCAACAAGTCAATTGTGGCTGCAATACACTAGAAAGTTCTTAGATGCACACATTATTGAAATTAATGGGAGCCATGCAAGAACATGGTAGCTCCTATTCACTTCCATGTGGCTTGTACAGGAAAATTTATTGGTGGATTGAGCCCTATCCTATTCATTGAAAGATCTGGGGGGCAAGAAAGGGGATGGAGACAGAAACTGCTTGTTTCCAGGCAAAGATGAGGCTTCTTCTCCCCCCTCCCCCATGTCATTAGCGTTAAGTAATGGCCTCTGGGAGATAACATGAAATATACACTATGTACAGTGTAGCAAATTCAATTAAGGAAAATGGTTGTAAGCAGTTCCAACATTTGTCTGATAAGTGTTTACCTTCTCTTACTCTGATGCAGTTGTTAATGTTGTCATTTATAGTCATATTTATGTCATTCTGTTAAAGATGGAGTAGTGTTCACTACAATTTTACTACAGTGGACACTTCAGCAGCTACAACTTTATTACCATTTTACTGTTCTCTCTTGATTGTCTTGTTTTGGGAGGTAGGAAACTGGCTAGTTTCTATCAGCATAAGAATACTCAACTGCTGTGGGTTAATGTCTATATTTTAAATTTTCTTTCTTGCTTTGAGTTTGCCTTTCATATGTGTCCAAATAGAATAATTAGCTGGATTTGTCTTTTAAATTGATGTATTCATGCTGGATGTATTTTATTTTCTTTGAATTTGGCAGGCCCTTCAGTGAGATTGGAAAGAAATTGTTGTACCAAATCATCCATCTGGATGTGGGAGCTTTGAAGGGGGAGAGAGAATATTCAGAATTGGTAAACGGATTTGCATGGGGTTCAAAACTGAGCCAACTTCTGAAATAATATCCCTGGACTTGAATAGATGGCTCTTCAGCAGCATCCGCATGCTTTTAATATCTCCCCAGTGGAGGATAGGCGATTGTGTCTAAATGGAACACCCTGGATTTGGCATCTTCTTGAAGAATGTGTCGGGAATGTGTGGGAGTATTGGAGTGTTATCATAGGCCTGATCTCCATTGTCTGTTTTCTGTTTGCTGCACTACCGTGAGTTTAAAATCTTTAAATACTTTTCAGATTCATACATGAGTAATCTTGCCTGAAGCTCTTCTCAGAAGCTGCCTTTTTGGTTTATTCTTTGATGCATTTTTGTCTCTATCTGCATAGTATAAATAGGATATGCCAAAGCTGCATGTTTCTCCTGTTTAAAGCAATATTTGATGGTTGACAAATTAGCTTGCTATACTCTACTGTTGTGGTGACTTGACACTAATCTGTGCTATTTGGAGCACATAAAAACACATCACCCCTTCTCCTTTGATCTGTCCATCATTAGACACATGGGTGTATGAGTGCATCATTCACACAATGGGGAGGGCAATGTATCATACAGGCTTCATTCTGCCCATTCAAATGACAAACTAATGCACCTAGGTTGCTTCACTTGACAGCAAGGAGACTCTCACATGAGTGAAGCTAGTAGCGTATAGCAGATAGAAAGTTCTGCAGACTGAACCATCGTTACATTATCATTTATTATAGTTTTTGTTGTTGCACATGAGATGTACCAGGTAAAGCAATCTTGATCTGGTTGGACTTAAAAGGATTACAACAGAGCTTTAAGTCACCTGAATCCACCCTTTGCTGCAATGGCAACAGTGTAATATTTCCTCCTGTTTTCTCTTGGAACAGGGAAACTGGCTGCAACAATGGTGTAATGTTGTATCCTGAAGGGTAGTATAGAAATTAATTAATTAATTAATTAATTAAGCAAACAAACCATACTTGCTGCATGTGGGGCATATGTATGGTGCTGTGTATTCACTAACTCTTTCTGGTCCCTGCTCCCTAGCATGTGTGTGTGAGAGAGACACCTGGTCAGCTTATTAGCCACAGTGGATTGAGGTGCCTGCAGACACCAAGTTGGCAACCCAAGCACCTGCCGCTGCGGCTTCTCATTACGTGTGAACCCAGTGCGGGTGGGTTGTTGGGGTGGTTGACCCAGAACCCATGGGCTGTTTTACGGTTGGGGGTGGCTTGTCAACCACCCCAAGAACCCACCCTCTCCTGAGTCACATGTAATGAGAACCTACAGAACCCCTCAAATATTCCAAGTGGCCACCACAATGAGAAGCCCCACAGGGAAATTCACTCATGGTAGCTTCACGTTACATGCAAACCGGGCCAGACTCTACATGATGACGTAAGCCATGTGATCCACAGCCTAGTGTCTTGGATTTGGGAGGTATAGGTTCACACTTTTTCTCAGTCATGAATTCACTTGGTGCTTATCTCCTATCCTCCCTTACTTGGGCAACAAATACTAGTCACCATCTCCACAAATTTATTTTGCGAACAAATGAGAGAAGATTTGCAGAGCATATTGCTCCGTGTTAAGTAGGGTCAGCCCTGGTTAGTACTTGGATGGGAGACCACCTGGGAATCAGGCTTCCTGCACTGAGCAGGGGATTGGACTCGATGGTCTTGTAGGCCCCTTCCAACCCTATGATTCTATGAAAATGAGTACAATCAATATTACATTCAAGAGAGAGAAGGGGAGACAAATTTGGCTTACTTTACTAAAAGTTGTCTTCATATTTACTTAACAAATAGATTAAGGCTGCAATCCTGTACACACTTCACCTGTGAGTAAGTCCCATTGAATTCAGTGGAACTCACTTCTGCGTAGGCATATATCAGATAGAACATTAAACCACTGTATCCTTAGTTAGTCCAGCTTTCAGCCAATGTTCTCTGGAAGTAAGAAGATGTTAAAATTGTTGGCGACAATCCATATCCCATTTGAAATCAATGGTAAAATTCCCATTCATTTTTTCCCCTGGATTGCTCCCAATGCACCAGTTATTGCTTCTTCAGTTGCAGCTTAGTCTCTGTGCATTCATTTCAAGTATGTAGGCTGGCAACAGCAGGAAATCCAAGAATGGGGAAAATGGCTAAGTTAAATGGAATTCATCCTGAAGTTTGTTACCTTGTAGGAAACCTGTAACTTACTGAATCAACTGGAAATTTGCGCAGAAAAAAACTCCATTACAAAGCATTTGGTTCCCTTGTTCACAAGGGGGTATTGTCATTAAAAGTGTCAATTTTCTGTAGAGTAGGGTGTTTTGATAATGAGGTTCATGAACAATTTTACAATTCGAAGTCTCAAATAAAGGTCTTAAGTCTGTTACGAGAGCTTTGTGTGACCATAGCCATTTTTAAAGTATGATTGTATGTATTTGTTTTTTCAGGGTCACTTTTCTGTGAAAGGCAACTGAAGTGTTGCCTTGCAATGGGTAGATTAGATAAGTGAAAACATATCTTACAGTATTTTTTTTAAATCCCCACTTTTCTTCCACTAGGATACACAAAGTGGTTAACAGCATAGAAATAAATAATCACAGCAATATTAATACAACATCATCATCATCATCATCATATGAACATAAAAATAATTTTAAAAATTGAAAATGTTTATTGTAAGGTATCTTTTGAGCAGTCCACTCCCATTATTCTGCATATTGCCACAGCTGGTATTCTCTCAGTTGTCTGATTTTTCCCCCCACCAGTCAACTCTATGTTGCCTATCAGAATGGAAAAGTGGACCAAGCACTCTCATTAGGTTTTTTGCTGTGCTGGATTTCAGGAGACCTCACCAATTTTATTGGGTGCTATTTGACACATCAACTTCCAATACAGGTAAGTAGTCAGCTTCAAATATTTGGCTTCATAGAGACCTGAGGGTCACTTTTGCATTATTTTTTACTAACTCAAGAAGACTATATTAAACAATGAAAAAGTGGTTTATTTCAGTTTTAATTTTGTGATTTCTTTTTATCCCATGCTTTGTTAATACCCCTTTTTTCCTTGCACTCCATAGCATGCTTGCTTTCTCTCTCTCTGCACCACCAGAGTTATCTCTGAACGTCTCTGTTAACCTTCCCTCCTCTTATCTTTACACCTCACATCGTGCTCTCTCTTCTATTTATCTTTGTAATCCCATTTCTGTTACTGCATCTTTTGCTCATTTTCCACCCAGAGATCTTTCTGCAGCCCTATCTCTGTTATCACCCCCACTTTCTCTCTGCATTTCATAGCATTCTGCACCACAAGTTTCTTTGCATTTCATGTTACTCCCTTTATAAAACATACCCTAGTCTCTGAGAACCCCGTCTCTGTTAATTCCATTTTCCCTGCTGCTTTTCTCTTTCCTTACCTCTACTCTTCCTCAGTAGATTTTCACACATTGAGGGTGTCTCAGATAAAGGTAGGCCATGAGTCATGGCATGATTGGCTGGCTGGCTGCAACAGGCTGGGGAAGCTGCCACCAACTCTGCCACATATCGCTGAATCTACAGAGCGGAAGGAGCAATGTGGACATAGTGACACAGGAATTCTGATTCCTACACCACATTTGATAGGCATTAGTAGGTGTAGGAATCAGAATTCCTTTGTTACTATGTCCACATTGCTCCTTTCCCTCTGTGGATTCAGAGATGGGAAAGGACACAAATACGAGATTTCTGGAATTATCCCAGGGGTTTGCAAATAGCTAGGGAGGGCTTCAGGGGGCCCTAAATGTGTGCAGGCATGGTATAAATAAATGTAGGTTGGTACATATGTATGCAAGCTTTCAAATGTCACAGAAACCATAATTGGGCAGAATAAAAGTTCCAGAAGATTCATACATACTCTTATACTAACCTGGTTAGCTGTCTAATTCACATAAATATACATGTTTGTTGAGGTCATCTACAGGAATCCTACTGAAGCTTCTCCCCATAAAAGAAGAGTAATCAATGAGGTATTGGAGCAGGAGTTTGAGGCTCGCATATCCCTTGCCAGTTGAGATCTATAAATTATGCATCGTTCTTCTTGTCTTTTTCAGAGTGTCACTGCCATTTTTTACATTAACATGGACATAATTATGATATCCCAGTTTGTCTACTATAAATTAAAGAATGAGAAGGTGACAAAATGTGAGTCTTTTGAATAGAGACTTTTGCAATAGTGTGGAGTTCTCCGCTCCTTTATTTTTTCCCATAATACTTTAAGGGCGCAATTCTATGCATGTTTAGAGAGAGAAAAGCCCTACAACTCCCAGCATTCCCCATGGCTGGCTGGGGAATGCTAGGAGTTGTAGGACTTTTCTTTCTCTAAACATGCATAGGATTGCACCCTAAATTACTTAAGTCTTCTGTATGCTCTAAGTAGCATGTTGGGACTATGTGATAGCTTAAACTCTAAATGTTCTTGCAGGTTGGGTTCTACATCTAGCACTCTAGTTTTAGAAGAGGGTACAATGATGATTGTCTATCTGTCTCTCTCTCTCTCTCACACACACACACACACACACACACACGCTTACTTCCATTGGCATTAAACAAGAGAGGGAGAACGAGGGGCTGATTCTTTTTTTAAAAAGGTAAAACTCGAAGAACCTAGATAATGACTGGATAGTAAAGGAGGAAGCCCTATTGAACTCAGTGAGATTTACTTCTGAGTAGACATCTATGGACAGAAGTTCGCAACATTGTTCGGGAGGCGGCAACAAAAAACGTCCCAAAGAAAAAGAAAACCAAGAAGGCAAGATGGCTGTCTGCTGAGACACTGGAAGCAGCCCAAGAAAGAAGGAAAGCAAAGACAACAGTGATAGGGGGAAATATGCCCAATTAGATGCAAAATTCCAGAGGTTAGCCAGAAGAGATAAGGAATTATTTTTAAACAAGCAATGCGCAGAAGCGGAAGAAGATAATAGAATGGGAAGGACAAGAGACCTCTTCCAGAAAATTAGAAACATCGGAGGTAAATTCCAGGCAAAAATGGGTATGATCCAAAACAAAGATGGCAAGGACCTAACAGAAGCAGAAGAGATCAAGAAAAGGTGGCAAGAATATACGGAAGATCTGTATAGGAAGGATAATAATATCGGGGAAAGATTTGACGGTGTGGTCAGGGAGCTAGAGCCAGACATCCTGAAGAGTGAGGTTGAATGGGCCTTAAGAAGCATTGCTAATAACAAGGCAGCAGGAGATGACGGTATCCCAGCTGAACTGTTTAAAATCTTGCAAGATGATGCTGTCAAGGTGATGCATGCCATATGCCAGCAAATTTGGAAAACAAGAATGGCCACCAGATTGGAAAAAATCAACTTATATCCCCATACCAAAAAAGGGAAGCACCAAAGAATGTTCAAACTATCGAACAGTGGCACTTATTTCACATGCCAGTAAGGTAATGCTCAAGATCTTGCAAGGTAGACTCCAGCAGTTCATGGAACGAGAATTGCCAGATGTACAAGCTGGGTTTAGAAGAGGCAGAGGAACTAGAGACCAAATTGCCAATAACCGCTGGATAACGGAGAAAGCCAGGGAGTTTCAGAAAGACATCTATTTCTGTTTTATTGACTATTCTAAAGCCTTTGACTGTGTGGATCATCACAAACTGTGGCAAGTTCTTGGTGGGTTGGGGATACCAAGTCATCTTGTCTGCCTCCTGAGGAATCTGTATAACGGCCAATTAGCAATGGTAAGAACAGACCACGGAACAACGGACTGGTTTAAGATTGGGAAAGGAGTACGGCAGGGTTGTATACTCTCACCCTACCTATTCAACCTGTACGCAGAACACATCATGCGACGTGCTGGGCTTGATGAAGCCAAGGCTAGAGTTAAAATCGCTGGAAGAAACATTAACAATCTCAGATATGCAGATGATACCACTTTGATGGCTGAAAGCGAGGAGGAGCTGAGGAACCTTCTGATGAGCCAGCTGATTTGCATAATTAGCCTCGCCAGGCACAGCTTCTTGTGTAATCCAGACCCAGTGAGCCTGGCTTGTTCGGGTGGTTAACAAGCTACCCAGAAGCATAGCCTGTTGTAGAATTGTGGGGTGGTTTGTTAACCACCCCAACAAGCCACTCTTGCCAGGTTCAGACAACACAAGAAGCAGTGGCTGCGGGGGCTTGGATCAGCAATGTGGCCCCCGTGGGCATCGCAATCCACTGTGGCTAATAAGCCACAGTGGGCTGTGGAGGTCATGCAAACCAGGTCTCGGAGTACAGAGGAAAGGGCAAAAATTCCTTCTGATAGCTGCCCCTTGTCCTTACGGGTTCCACTCTGGAGGGACTCCAAACTTGGAAAGGAAGAGGCTGCCACTGAAGGTTTAAAAACCCTTTACATTAACGGGGCACCTACTCACACCCATTTGTATCCTGGCTTAGATATATGATATCATGTGTGGCATATTTTATTGCATATTTTATTTTATTTACATTGCAAACAAATATTGGATTTCTTTATAAGCAACAATGGAATACTTAGTTGTCCCTAATTTTCATTTGTCTTTCAAGGTGGTATAAATTTGAAGAATTGTTGTATAACCTGGGTCTTGATGTGCATAACACTGTGCATGATTTTACCCAGTCAGCTGCTGCTACGAAACCAAGTCCGGAACACTGTTTTAGGAGCAAGTGAGGTATAACCTAGTTTTATATCCTGAGGAGCCTTTGTTTTCTGTAGTTTCTATGAACTCAGTGCTTGGATTTTTTTTTTTGTAATGATCTTAATCCAGGAGGTAGTATGGATCAGAAATTCTCAGTAGTTAATATCCTAATACTAAGTAGTATCCTTAGTTTTCAGTTTTAACTGTTTACGTTTTCAATTTTTTAAAATGGATTTCCTAATTTACTGTTTTAATTCATAATAATGGGTATTGTCCACAATCTAGGAGGGAGCACTACATCCTTTGTACTAAACATCTGCAAATATTGAAGGTTTTTTTCCTGTTTTTTTTTTTAATCTTCAGAAGTCTCATGGCATGATTGAGGTGTCAGGCTTTGTTTGCGGCTATATCTCGTGTGTGTTTTACTTGGGATCTAGAATTCCTCAGCTGTACAAAAATGTAAGTTTATTATTTATTTTCAGGATAGTGCATTCCACCCACAAAATTCATGGATAAAATGGATGATCAGTTACAATCCCATACATAATCTCTGCTCACTAATATTAATATAAAGTGAAATACACCACAAATGGAAGGTGCTTCTACTGGAGGCAAGGAATTCTTCAGACAACAGCCTTTCACACCTTATGGCCGGAGTGGGCAGCTTGAAGCTCTCCATGTGTTTTGGCCTACAACTCCCATCAGCCCTAGCCAGCATAGCCAATGGTGAGGGATCATGGGAGAAATAAGCCAAAATATCTGGAGGGCCACAAGTTGCCCACCCCTACCTTATAGGGTGCCATTTTGAGGAGCCCTCCAATCTAGGGAGTGGTCTTTTGAGGAGACACAGGGGGGTGCTTTAAAGTCTCCCATGTATGAATAGAGCAGCCACTTGTGCTGGTCTAGGTCCTGGCTATTGAAATTCCGTGTCTGCCATCCTAATGTCAAGTTATTCTGTGTTTGGGGGGAAAAAAACATTTCACAGACTATTTTGATGCTTTAGAGCAACTTTTAATATCCTTTTCTTCTGAGAAGTGGGAATGAGACCCCAATTATAAGTCAAAATAAAGGTTTGCCAAGTTGAGAAGTTTGTAATTTAGATTGAAGTAGCAATTATCAAATAAGCAAAGCTGTCACTAAATGTTTGTGGGTTATGAAATATGTTTAGAATGATTTCTGAGTCTGCAGAGATCATTTGGTTTTAACAGTGGACTAGTGTTACATTTATATTTGGCTTCTTGAGAGGTAGATTGATACATTTCACCAATTATGAAAAAACTGGACCAAGAACTGGATTCAAGCCACTCCATAATATTCCCCCTCCAACATCCCCCCACCCCCAGTTAGTCAGTGTTCTGTGACCAACCAAGGAGCATGCTAAGCTGTTTGGTAGGGAAAGTTTCCATTTTGTATCCCCGCCCCCCAAATTCCAAACATTTTGATATTTTTTGTTGGGGGGACACACTGGTGTCCAATCTCTGTTACATTAAAATCTTAGATTTTTTCCATTATTTCTATGGGCAGATTTCTGTTCTGTCCCTTGGGACATGCTAAATAGTTTCTGAGTGTGAACCGGGAACTGATCTGTCCAGACAAAGAGATGGTACTTTCAACCCTTGTTGTATATCAGCTTTCCCCAGCCAGGTGTCCCCTAGATGCTGCAGCTCCCATAATTTCCATGCAGCATGACCAGCAACTGAGAATTATGGGAGTTACAGTCCAACACATCTGGAGAGCACCAGGTTGGGGAAGGCTGTTGTATATCATATGTGTCTCCTCCCTTTCCAGGCACTCAATTCTGTTCCCCTTTCTGACAGTTTTTTTCCCTCCACTCAGCCAGCATGAGCTTTCCCTCCACTCAGCCAGCATGAGCAACATGAGTTTTTTTCCCTGCACTCAGCCCCCTTAAGTTTTTTTCCAAAGATTTTTTTTTTTGCATATCTGCACATTGTAGGGTCATCCCAAGTCTGCCGATACCTCTCTCTCATGTATGGGTGGTATGGTTTGGGCTGGAGCTCTACAAGTATGGAGAAACTCAGTTTGATATTAGAAGGAATTATGGTACTCCAAAGTTCATAAAGATTGAAGAGGTTCCCTGTTTAGGATTCTTTGTCTATTCTGGTTAAGGTCTGTCTATTTAGGTTCAATTCCTGACATGTCCAGGTAGGGCAGGGAATGACTGAAGCCCCAGAGAGCCACTGCTAGTCAGTGTAGGCAGTGCTGAGCCAGATGGACCAGTGGCATGACTCGATGTAATTCCCATCTTTCTGTTAGAAGGGACAGAAGGGAATACGTGCTCAGAGGCTTCTGGTGGCCACAATGGTCACCATGGGATTCCAAGTTTATAATTCATTTCTAGCCATACGTGTAAAAAAAAAAAAAAAAAAGTGAGTCCTTTTGCTGTAACTCATCTTTTACATGTTACCTTTTAGTTCCAAAGAAGATCCACAGAAGGCACATCTTACCTGTTGTTTGCCTTAGCCATGATGGGAAACTGTACCTACGGTCTAAGTATTGTATTAAAGATGCCTGCAACACAATATCTCATAAGTCTTTACTTCTGGCATCATCTTCCTTGGCTCATTGGGAGCTTTGGAGTTTTGTTTCTAGATATTCTTGTATCCTTTTTTTCTAATGAAAACTGGTAGTTTTACAGAAACCTCTTGATAAATAGGATTTTGCAGACAAATAGTGAGATAATAGCCTTTTTATGAAAAGGCTTTCAGGCTTTTACTTGTAATGGGGAAACAGTGATCGATATTATTTTTAGATGATAATGATTGGCCTGATCAGGCCTGCTCAATTTTACTTGCTACATCATGGAACAAAAACAATATGCATGCACTTATTTGTTAAGCTAGGAACATGAATTTATGTGCAATCTGTTAATATACAAGATTTGAAAAGGTATCTTCCATCACTATGCTTGAAAAATTATAGTTTTAAAACTATAGTTTTGAAAAATTATGTCGGGGGAAGGCTGCAATTGTATGCCCACATTTTTGTGGGAGGTAAGCCCCACTGAATACATCAAGTTTTACTTTGAGTAAGTATGTATAGGACTGAGCTGTACAGCTGTTATACTCACTTCTATTAAAGTTAGTGGAGCCTGTTTCTGAATAAACATACGATTACAGTGCAAAATACATAGAGTGCTTCACACTATACAATTCTATCATAAAGTTTTGTTTCAGATTAATTATCAAAGACTTAATAAGGAAATGATTACAACCTTAAATCATAACTCTAGAATAATTTACATCAGGAATATTTAGTAAATAGCTACTACAACTTATTGGCTTTGTGTGCTCCATTCTTTTTGGTTTTGGTTCAGCCCACTTTTTCTGGTTTCTGTAACACAGCAGCAACAGTCCTCTTTCCCATGCTGCTGTTGAAAGATAAGATCTCACAATAAGTCGATATAGTCACATGCAAAATGTGCAAAGGAAAAAACACTTCTCCAGATGGGAAAAAGCACAATCCTTACTAAATTGTAGGAATTGGTTGATTTCATATTCTTTGTATATGTATTACTATATTTTACTGTGTCTTGCTAATTTAGAAAGGAATTTTCAGATAACCCTTATGTTTCCTCAGAGAAGCAGATTTTTATCTGCATGTTTCAGTTTCATGCAATCTAATACAGTCCAGACTGGATACAGATTGGAATGTATTAGACATTGCTTGTCCATGTTATAGAAATGTAGCATAAGTTGTAGAGAAGTGTAACAAGGGATTCTTTAAACTCAAAGAACATCACTGAATATTGGCCCTTTATTCATTTCCTAGGGTTTTAATATGCATGTCTACAGCCCAATCTATACCTCAGTTCAGAAACATTATTTTACTTCAGAGGGCTGCATTTATTTTAATCCCTGTAGTTTGGCTTAACTGAGTTGTGCTTTGAGCTTTACATGTTTTATAGCCATTTCCTATCCAACAACACTGGTTATAATTAACAAAAGCTAGTTTGCAGTCTGGGTTTTAATTTTTTGACATAATTAAAATTGACTTGATACAGGGCTATGGCAGATCAGACAATATCATGTGTTTGTATGTTCTTTTAAGTTCCTGTCATGACAATGATGAAGTGGAAAAGGGTGTAGAAGTCACCCAGTATTTGTGTAGAAAGACTGCTTATCCCATATTCATTGGCTTTGTGGTACGTTTAGCACATTGTTCATGAATATACCCAGCAAATCATTGGTGGAACCAGCCATGACAATATGAAAGAATTATGAATATGTGGTTGTGCTCTTTTTTATCTTATTTGAATGTAAATGAATCCTAGTTACTGGCTTAATATAGTCCATGGTTCCTCACTATGGTACAAAAACTGTTTTCTGCTACTGTGGTGATCTGTCATTTTGCCTATTGGCAAGCTTCTGGAGTTCATGGCTTCTAGCCATAATTTGAACAAAAAGGATTTTATTTCCACAAGGGCTAAACAATGTCCTGGCCTGTTTGGCTTTAGCTGGAAACATTATCACAGAGAGGATTTTCTTTCAAAAATCTGTATTTGACCCCAGTAACCTTGGCACTGTGTTTCTTACACATTTCCTAATATTCCTCAACACAGAGCTAAAGGAACCTGGAGATCCCTGCCCAGAAATAGCTCAGCATATATGAGCAAACATCACACCTTTTTCTGTTGTGTGACTGGCTCAGAATCTGCACTGAATCTTAATAGAGTGCCCCAGTTGGATTTATATTGAAACCACATGGTTGCAAACTGGCCAGATCTTATTTTGAATGTATTTCCAGACTCTTGAGTTCCTTATTACATAAAACTAGAATAGTACCTAAAGATTTGATAAACAGTCTATGAACCTCCAGGTCATAATTATAAGTGAAATGGTTAAAACGTAATTTGCTTTAACATTTTAACTAGTTCTACCCCTACCCCACCCCCCGTATCTTAAAACTGTTAATCTTTGTGTTGTTGCCTTCCCAAGATTATGTAAGTATCTATGATGCTCTGTTAATTGTCTGTCTATGCATTTTTCCTCTAGTCCAAATTCTATAAGATGCATCCCAAGATCATTTCTAGGCTTTTGGGTAGCCAAAAATCTTGACTTCACTATTGCTTGGGGTTGCGGTATTTTCTCTCTCTTAGCAAAGCAATGTATATGTACCATAGTTTGTGCCTTGGATGATTTTGAAGCAGCACTTTTTTTCTTTTCTTTTTTTAGCAAAAAGAAGTTTATTGAAATGCCATCCCTTCCCCCCTTTGTCCAAACAAGACTAATGTTAATATATTCAGAGGACAGGTGGTTGTGTCTGTGGGCTGGAAATATCAAAAGGACAAGAAGCTAATATTTCCCAGTGGTATTTTTAATTTATCATTTCAGAATAGGAATGAAACAAATTTGTATAATACTTACTGGGGAACAGTTTTAATATTCAAATTGGCACTTCTGACGTTGCCATGAGTTATATAAAAGGACTGCTGTAGCTTTATAAGGTTAAACTGATACCCACTTATTAAGAATGATGATGAGTTTGGTTATTTGAGAGATAAGAACAGAAGTTTGAAGGTAAAGGAGTTATTCTATATTGGTTTATGTATATATCAACTGCCCTCATCCAGTTATTTATTGCAGGTGTGGGATGCATAGATCTCCCCCACTTGGAATAGTTTCCACTTAATCTCAGCAGAGGAAGCAGATTACATATGGATTTGATAGTGTATATCTCCTCCCTCCACTGATAGCAATAGGATAAAGACAGCATGCTGCACATGTGAGAGTACTTGGAACTCTAGATCAGGGGTAGGCAACCTTTGAGGGCCATGGGCACATTTGGCAATTTGAGAAACTGCCCTGGGCATCACCACAAAATGGCTGCCATGAGAGGTGTGGCAAAGAACAAGTAACCTGCCCAAAAGATGAATACCAAACAGAGGTGGGGTCTGAGTCCCAACACACAAAACAACTCCTTTGAACCCACAATTTTCAGCACCAACAGAAACCTATTTCACAACAATCCAAGCTGCTGGTAAGAACATGTGTTTTATTTTGTTTTTTTTTAAGTGAGAGGGGTAAAGCACCTTGAGGGCTGCCAAAAAAGATATCTGGGTTGCATTGATGCCCACAGGTGCCACGTTGCCTACCCCTGCTCTAGATCAATAAAATTATTGTATAAATTTTATATAGATATTTGTATAAATAGAAACCTCTCTAAAAAAACTAAAGTGTATGTGTATACAGAATGATTTTACATATATACACAGATAGAATGTGTGTTTATTTGGTCCCCTTTTCTTTTATATGTGAACTATCAGGATGAAACTTATTCTAAACATTTTGGAATAACTAGTATCAAAAGAGAAGTGTGGGTGACTAATTTGAACGTTCACTTTTGTTGCTCCTAACTTGAAAAAACACTGCATAAGCTGTCTTTCTGTCTTAAGATATGAATATTCCCCTTACCTTTACATCCAGATAACTGCACAATTTATTAAGTATCATAAACGGAACAAGAGAAGACCCAGCTTGGTGGCCTTGGAAGTGGAACCCTTGCTCATAAATGAAGATTCCTAACATCTATATTTTGTCAGTGTTACATACCCATATAATGGATTGGATCCATACTTAGAATAGACCCATTGAAATCAGTGGGGCAACTAACTTATGTCCCATTGATTTCAGTAGGTCCACTCATAAGTATGACAAAATCTAGTTCCAATGTTTTCATTCTGAAGTCTTGAAGACTTTTTGTAAGCAAAGGGTGATAGTTGTTAGGGACTCAACAAAAGAAAACAATACAAGTGCTAAGAGCTCCAGGGTGATCTTCAGTGACTGGATTTTAAGAAGTGCTAAATCCTATGGAATTTACCCAGTGTAGGAAGATGTATGTCAATTATTGCAAGGTTGGACACAAGTTACAATTTTTTTTAATTTACATCTTTTTTAAAACCAGTTTTTTCATCCCTAAATAAATCTACAGTTACATATTTATTGTTTATAACAGTGTGATAAATGATTGCTATGCCAGTGATATCATGGCTTTAGTCAACACTGTAGTTCTTTCAGTGTGTTCTATGCTATTGGGTTTGTCCGTTCTTGTTTTGCCTAAAGAACCAAAATAGGAAGAGAAAGTATCATGGCGTCTCCTCATCTCACAACTGTGCAGTTGTAAATGTTTGACATATTCCTCCTCTTGTTCAGTTTTTAAGCCAACCATACAGAATATTTCACAATGTTCGCAATGATAATATATTGGAGGCCTGGTCATTACATGAAATATGAATAAAGCATTGGTGAGAACCTTTTTTCTGCTGAGGGCCACATTTGTCCTGTGTGGGGAATGTTTTAGGGGCCACATGCTGGCAGTGGGGACAGTGGTTGGTGGGACAAAGCCAGAGGGGGGCAGGGCCAATCTACCCCACTACTCACTCTCTTTTTATTTTAAGATTATCACCATCCACTCTCTCATCCATTCCCCCCATTCATTGTCATTCATTTATCCCTCCCCCCAACATACACACTCCCACATCATTTCCCCTCTTTCTCCCCTTTCCCTCCACAACTGCTGCTCCTCAGCTCCACCCATCCCTGCATAGCATTTAGGCTTTTTAAAAAAGCTCTCATTGGTGCCAATGGGAGCTTTTTAGAAAGCCTCTTTGCTACATAGGAAGTGATTTTTGCCAGGATCACCATGTGTGGGGAGGGTTAACCCTTCTCCCCCAGCTGCCATCCCACGGAAAATACCTCCCCACTCCTGTGCAGGGTCAAGGAGAAGGGGCTGGTAGTTCTCCAGCTCAGCTGTGTGTATGTGCTGGATGTAGGGAAACACAGATGTGATTCAGTGTGCTCCCCTTTTATTCCAGCCATGCACAGATGGTGTCATATGCAGTCAGTTTAGCTACAGCAGCCCAGGAAGAAGAGATGAAGTAGCTTCCAGAGACAGGCTACTGCAAGCAGCATCTGGCAATTACTGTTGCAATATGGGCATGCCACATTAGATCATGGGAGTGACCTTAATTCAGGAATTACTGGTGTGGGAAATGGGTTGAGAACTGATCATGCTTCTCTTCATAAAGATCAGGGACTCCATTCCTTCCGCGTTGTGGGAATATGCCCTGGTCTACACATGCAGCAGAATAAGGTGGTGGAATGAGTTGTACTATTTCAGGCTGCAGATAGACAACCATATTTTTTAAATGTTCCCTTGGGTAAAAGGACAGGGAGTGAGCTCTGGAACCTTTCTCCTTGATATGCTAGATTTTACTTGCAGGGATCTCACACACACACACACACGTGGGATCATTGAAAACTAGCATTCCTCATCTGTAACCTGAAGCATGGCACAGTTTATTCTACCACTTCATTCTGCTGTGTGTGTGTGTGTGTGTAAAAACCAGGCCTCAGTACTTTCTAGTATATATGGATTCATCTGCCTATAGGTGAAAAATGGGAATAAAGCTTTTGTTCATAATAATTTGAAATGTCAGCCTCAGCTTGAATCTATATTTCTGGGTTTGTAGAATGATAGACTGCAGTTCTATGTACATTTACCTAGTGGAAAGCCTAATTGAACACAATACAACATACTCTGAATAAGCATGGATAGCGTTGTGCTGAAAGCAATACATTTTCCCACTGAGCCGTAATTCCACAAGTTGGTAACTTTAACAGTTGCTTAATACAATCTTGAAGTGTGGTCTGGCACAATAGGTGGCCATGTAGGCATGAACTCCCACTAATGACAATGAGTTTATTAATTTCTATTTCAGATGTCTCTGCATCCAGTGAAGTATATTACGTGAGTGCATTCAGTTAAGAAAACTTACATAATTTCTGGAGTTAATATGGGTGCACGGTTAGCTGTTCAGCTTTCCACGTTAAAATTCCAAGGACAACTTTAAACACACACAAATTAGTGAATGTGCTCCATGAACTTAAAACGTATATTCCCTTTTCATTTTTCTGAGAAATCTTTTCCTATCCAACTTTTCTGTTGCAGTATTATACGGTGCTTCCAGACAAGCCTTTTATCCTGCAATTGCTCTGTTTCGTTCATGGAATTTTACGAGGGGGTCCAGATGATGACATCTTCCCATTGTAACCCTACCGTGTTTTCCCACTGCTTCCATCTTTTTTCTTACCAGAAAAACATCTGTTAAGATAGGAAGGCTGGAATAGGTGCACAATGCCTTTTGACTGGTAGTGCTAGGAGCTGTCTGTCTGAAAGCACCCTTAGGAAACCTGTCAAATACCAAATATGCACTACCATCTTTTGGGGCTTTGATTTAACTCTGAAATGGAAAATGTATTTAACATAGGCATGATCCATTCACAGCACCTGTGTGTGTGTGGACGGGGGAGGGGGGAGAGAACAGGGTTTGGTTGGATCCTCTATGGGTTCTTCCCCTGTGGTGTGAGTGGGTCTTGTTCACATGCTTGCCTTCTACATATTCTAGCATATACAGTGCTTCTGAGCTGTTTCATTGCAGTATGAATTTCTAGCTAGATCTATTAAAGATCTGGTTTTTTAAAGTGTGTGTATTATTTATATTGCTCTTTTGAATGGGCAAAGGTGGCACAGTCTTTAACTTGGAGATAGATAAGATTTGGGTTGATCTGGGCTACCCAATCAAAGCAGTGACAAAACTTCTTGAATTGGGTCTTCTAGGACAATTACTATTCACAGAATCACATGGACAGTAATATGACCATTTTCCTTGGGCAATACAGCTAAGGACCATCTTTTGTGTCTATCCTATAGAAATCCTGTTTTTAGATTTAGGGTATTGTGTCATAGTAACTTTCTGTTGTCTTAGTTCAGTACTGTATTGTGTGGGTTGCCCAGATTTATAACCATGTGCAGTTTGGTTTGTTTGTTTGTTTGTTTATTTATTCAATTCATTTCATTTCATTTCTATACCGCCCAATAGCCGAAGCTCTCTGGTTGCAGAGGCAGCACAAAAATCCTACAGAAAAAAAAGCTGAGCTGCAACCTCTGCAAATGGTGAGTCCTACCTGTGAGAAACTGTTGAAGAATTTCTCTGCCTGCTGGAGAAATTAGGTGAATTTCTCTGTCCACAAATAGGATGGAGAATTTTGAGAGGCCATTTGCACACAGCTCTAGTTGTTACACTTTCAAGCCCTCAGTCTCTCTATGAAGCATCCCTTCCAATACTGTTTTCAGGCACCAAGCTCTATTATTTATTTACAACATTTGTATACTGCTCCACATGCAAACAAATTCCAGAGAGGTGAACAACCTCTATCAGGCTCCAAGGGGGCCAGGGGGAGAGGTGTTAGTCTCTCTCAACCAAGCACCTCTTGCTATGTACTCAGGGACATTGAAAAGAACTCCCAGGATTTGGGTTGGGTAGTTCTGTGTCCTCTTCTTCCAACTGAATCTCAGCTTGCAACCCATGTGAGCCACTGAGAACTGAACTGAACTATATCAATATAGCTCCACCCCTAAATTTGCATAGACATACCTGCTGTTTTGTTTCGGTAACACTCCAGCATGACAACAGAACCCCTGTAATGCAGGATTTTCACTGCAGTCTGTGACAGATCCTTAGTAATATCACTGCGAACCAGGGATGCAGTGATAATTGGTAACTATTACATCTGATGTACCATAATGATCTGGCATATCACATTGTTAGGTCTTGTGTTAATTTTCCTGGTCCACTAAATGCTGACAAATGTCAAAGTAAACTTGCATTCCCTGTGGATTTCATTTTTCTTTTGTAGATTTCTATAAGCATAATAACTGTCATGAAATCTTGCAGCCCAGCACTGGGATATTTTTAAGTTTCTGGTTTCAGGCAAAATTCCTAGAACGGATCAGATTCCATTATCTGAAACTGACTCTAAAGCAAGAGACCTCATTACTGCAAAAATGACTGTTGTGCGATGCCTCTGAATTGTGCTTCATGAGTATTTCCAACCAATTCTTTTGACATTTCGTATATTAATAGGTCTCTGTATAACTAGAAAAGGTAACTAGCTATCTGTGTTCAGCATTAGCGCTAATGTGGATTGTTCATGAATAATAATATTGAGTACAAATTCTTGCTGCAGAGATAACTTCATTCGTGGTTCCAGCAACTTAAGAGCCACATATTATGATCCAAGAGTGCATAGGGATCCTATTTTTAAAATTGCTGATTTCCGCATACTTGGTCACCAAATGTGTTGAGGGTACTTGTGCTCCAGGACTTTGCTCCCCCAAACTAACACAGTCGAGTTCCACATGCTAGCAAAACAACAAATGTTGTCAACCCCAGACCTTTCAAGTAGCAAACGGCTCTAGCTGAGTTATCAAAAGCCCTGAATCAGAACCAGGTCAGATGTGATGAAAATAGTCCTAATGGAAGTTTGTTTATCAAATTTATACCCCAGCTTTCTGAACTAGGAACCCATCAAACAATAATGTTTGTTATACCCATCAAACAAGGAACAATAATCAAAGTATCAGTACAATATAAACATATAATAAAACTCCAGTTAAGACGACAACAAACAATAACAAGCACAGATGAAAATAGGAAAGCAAATTAAAAGCAGTTGCCAATTACATCAGCAGCAAGCAAACAAATTGCCTCAAAGTCGAAAGTCTGTTGAAAGAAGGATTTCACCTGCTGAAGGAACGCCAACAGAGAAGGGTCAAAGTGGACCTCCCTAGGAAGGGAGTTTCAAAGCCCTGAAACAGCCACTGAGATGGTTCTTTCTCATGTTCCTGCTAAAGATGCCTCAGATCTACTCTATCCATCTTCATTGACGTCTGCAATGTGGAACCTCTTATCCCTGTAGGCTTCCGGTGAGATTTAGAACATCTGAACAGATCTATTCAAAACTGCTTCTCCGGAAAATCTTAAAACCTGGACAGGTTTGTATAGGAGAGGGATGGGCCACACAGGCAACATGTAGGCCCCACCCTCTGGTGGAGCCCCTGCATCGGTGCTGCCAAAATTTGGTGGTGTGGCTGCAGCAAAAAACAAGCCCTAAAACAAATTACATTTGTTCCTTTAAGGCCTAAGATTTAAAAACTGCATCCAATAGTAGTGGAAATAAAGAAATTTTCTATGTCTTGCTTGCTCTTTTCAACAACTGTCAGGAAATCAATATTTTAAGGTTTCTTACATTCCATTCGATTTACAAAAGGCAAAATCATAATTTAAAGTAGAAAAACATAGGTTTTCTGGGCTATCAGCAATTCTTCCATCTGACATATTGAAAAAACCTCCACACGCTGCTAAGGCAGGCTTGTTGAAATTTTGGCAGATGAACTTTTCCGGAATGGAAATGTCCATTTCAATAATGCCTTTAAAATAGCAGTACATAACTTGAACCTTTTCAAGTTAGCTCAGTAAGGATGTGCACCTCCAGGGAAATTTCTGGACACTTTACACTGGTGTAATTCCACTGAACTTAATTGGACTGAATCAGTGTAAGCAGTATGTCCAAGGAGATTTTTGCTCAGTGTAATAGAACAAGTGCTTTTCCTATTCTTTTGCACTCCTGGGACTTTGTTAATAAGGAGCTTACAATAACTGCAAGAACATTTATTTACCTCGGATGTTTCACATAAACCGCTGTTCTTCAGACCCTCTCTTTGGTACCTATTTCGCCTAGTGGAGGCATTACACATTTTGTAACCATGCTTACCAATTGTTTGGTTTCAACTAAATTTGTAAGCAATCCTGCAGCAGACTGCAGTCAAGGTGTCAAACCCATTTTCTTCTGATTAGCCCATGTTCCAACAAAAAGATATTGTAGAGCTGGAGAAAAAAAGTGCAGAAAAGGGCAACTAAAAGGATCAAGGGGCTGGAGCATCTCCTCTATTACAGAAGGTTACAATAGCTGGGATAGTTTAGTTTGGAAAAAAGGAGGGTAAGGGGAGACATGATAAAGGTCTACAAAGTTATGCATGGTGTGGAGAATGTGGTTAGGGAGACATTTTTTTCCCTCTCTCCAAATAGTAGAACCTGGGGTCATCCCTTGAAGCTGGTTGGTGGGAGATTCCGGACAGGTAAAAGGAAGTACTTCACACAGTGCATAGTTAAACTATGGCACTCGCTACCACGGGATGTAGTGATGGCCACCAATTTGGATGGCTTTAAAAGGGGATTGGACAAATTCCTGGAGGAAAAGGCTATCAATGGCTACTAGTCTTGATGGCTATGTGCCACCTCCAATACCAGAGGCAGTGAGCCTATGTACACCAGTTGCTGGGGAATATGGGTAGGAGGGTGCTGTTACACTCATGCCCTGCTTGTGTGTTCCTGGTCGACAGCTGGTTGGCCACTGTGAACAGAATGCTGGACTAGATAGACCCTTGGTCTGATCTAGCATGACTCTTCTTATGTTCTTAGTGCCTAGGGCAGCCTTCATCAACCTGGGGCCTTCCAGATACTTTGGACTGCAACTTCCATAATTCCTAAGCAGCATGGGAATTAAGGGAGGTGCAGTCCAACAGAACTGGGGGTGCCAAGTCGACGAAGGCTGGTCTAGGGAATTGAATGAGGCTCTGCAAATCACAGTAACAATGAGATTAATGTCTGATGATTCTCCAGTCTGCATCCAGTTAGATGCTATGAGGCATCTAAGGCCTTCCCCAACCTGGGGCCTCCAGATATTTTGGATTTCAGCTCCCAGCATTCCTGACCACTGGCAATGCTGGCTGGTGCTATTGGGAAGTCCAAAACATCTGGAAGGCATCAGATTGAGGAAAGCTGATCTAATGTATGAACAGCTAAAATGAACCACTGGTTTCATTGGTAAAATAAGTAGGACCGGGTCAAAAGGGAGGCACTTTTCACAAATATTTTCAGTAAAATGAAAAAGCACCCCATTGAAACAGGTGAATATTTGCTGCAGCCTTGAAGTTAAGCATGTGCTTAACTCTTTCTTGTTGAAATCAGTGGGACTTAAGAGTGCTTAACTTTGGGTTAGTCCCTTAATTTTTTTTGTATTTTCCAGTCCTCTTATGGCTACAGTTAGCGTTGGCTAAATAGGGATGTCCAAATTGTGTAAAATCTGTTCCATCTGCGTTTCACAGATTGCCAGGCACCTTTTGCTCATCAATGGAATCAGATATTTTTGAGTTTCCGAATTTGCGCAAATTCACATTTTGTACAAATTCACATTTGCGCAAATTTATATTTGCGCAAAAATTGCACTTGTGAAAATACATAAATTCCCCCCAAATATGGAAATCCCCCCAAAATCCACATTTGCACACTTTAGCCTATGGGGAAACGCACATTTTCAGACCTTTTAAAAAATGCATACTTTTTGCTTACTAAATGTGTGCAAAATTCTGGAAAGTTAGAAAAACAGTCTGCAAGTTTGCGGAATCTGCCCAACTGGGGAAAAGCCAGTCCACTGCAGAATCTACAGGTCAGATTCATAAAAGTTTGAACTTCTTTGGTTCCATTGCAGATTTCTCCAACATCCTTATGACTAAATCCTATTGAAACAATTTAATTGCAATGACTTTAATCCTATTGCTTTCAACAGGACTTACATGCCGATCCTGTCTCTGTTTTCTCAGAAGTCCCTAATTTCAATGGGACTTAGTCCCATGTAAGTGTACATATATGATTATTCAAAAGTAAGTCACAGTGAGTTCAATAAAGTTTACTCCCAGGTTTACTCCTGGGCATATAGATTGAAAGGATTGGGCTCTCTTCTTTATCCAGTAGTTTATTTGGTCTGGATTTTCATTCTCAATCTACTTGTTTCTATTAATATTTCTCTACGTAAAAAAAAGGAGAGTTATATTGTGTTTTAATTTTGCAGTATAGTTGACTACTTAAGAACATAAAATGAGCCATGCTAGATCAAACCAACGGTCCATCTGATCTAGCATTTCCCACAGTGGCCAACCAGATGCCTATGAGGAGTCAACAAGTAGAACATGAATGCGATAATGCCCTCCTACTCATGTCTCACAGCAACTGGTATTCAGACTGCTGCTGCTTCTGATCCTGGGGGTAATATATAGCCACCAGGACTAGTAGTCATTGATAGCCTTATCCTCCAAGAACTTGCCTTATCCCCTAATTTGAGAGAGCGAGAAAAATGGCTCCCTATCCACTTTCTGTACACCATACATAATTTTATACACCCCATCATGTCTTCTGTTTCTTAGTTTCCTACCCTATACGTATGAGACAGCCACTATCCATATACTTTTCTATATGAGAATGCCAAGAGACTAGCAGGAGGTGTCCCATCTTCATGTGGATGCCAGTGTATATTTATTCCTGCAGTATTTTCAGGGCCAGGTGGTGTAACATGTTGTTGTTGTTCAGTCGTTAAGTCATGTCCGACTCTTCGTGACCCCATTGACGATAGCACGCCAGGCCTTCCTGTCCTCTGCTCTCTCCCGGAGTGTGCTCAAGTTCATATTCATTGCATCGGTGATGCTATCTAGCCATCTCATCCTCTGCCATCCCCTTCTCCTTTTGCCTTCAGTCTTTCCCAGCATCAGTGACTTTCCAGTGACTTTTCGCATTTGGCGGCCAAAATATTTGAGCTTCAGTTTCAATATCTGTCCTTCCAATGAGCAGTCAGGGTTGATTTCCTTTAGGATGGACTGATTTGACCTCCTTGCAGTCCAGGGGACTCGTAAGAGTCTTTTCCAGGACCACAGTTCAAAAGCATCAATTCTTCAGCGCTCAGCCTTCCTCATAGTCCAGCTCTCACAGCCATACGTTACTACTGGGAAAACCATAGCTTTGATTATACGAACCTTTGTCGGCAAGGTGATGTCTCTGCTTCTTACTATGCTGTCTAGGTTTGCCATAGCTTTCCTCCCAAGGAGCAAGCGTCTTTTAATTTCAGGGCTACAGTCACCATCTGCGGTGATCTTGGAGCCCAAGAAAATAAAATCTGTCACTGCTTCCATTTCGTCCCCTTCTATATGCCAGGAAGTGATGGGGCCAGATGCCATGATCTTCGTTTTTTTAATGTTGAGTTTCAAACCAGCTTTTGCACTCTCCTCTTTCACCCTCAACAAGAGGCTCTTTAGATCTTCTTTGCTTTCTGCCATTAGGGTGGTATCGTCTGCATATCTGAGGTTGTTGATAATTCTCCCGGCGATCTTAATTCTGACCTGTGATTCATCCAACCCAGTGTTTCTCATGATGTACTCTGCGTATAAGTTAAATATGCAGGACGACAATATACAGCCTTGTCGTACTTTTTTCCCAATTTTGAACCAATCGGTTGTTCCATGTCTGGTTCTTACTGTTGCTTCTTGGCCCTCGTACAGGTTTCTCAGGAGACAGGTAAGGTGGTCTGGTACTCCCATCTCTTTAAGAATTTGCCACAGTTTGTTGTGATCCACACAATCAAAGGCTTTAGCGTAGTCAATGAAGCAGAAATAGACGCTTTTCTTGAATTCTCTTGCTTTCTCCATGATCTAGTGAATGTTGGCAATTTGATCTCTAGTTCCTCTCCCTCTTCGAAACCCAGCTTGTACTTCCGGTACTTCTCGGTTCACATACTGCTGCAGCCTAGCTTGTAGTATTGTGAGCATAACCTTGCTGGCATGTGAAATGAGCGCAATTGTTCGGTAGTTTGAACACACTTACAAGATGGGATACGTGGCTCAACCACACTACAAGCGAGAAGGATCTTGGAATTGTTGTCGATCACAAGCTGAATATGAGACAACAATGTGATGTGGCTGCAAAAAAGGCAAATGCTCTTTTGGGCTGCATTAATAGAAGCATAGCTTCCAAATCCCGGGAAGTACTAGTTCCCCTCTACTCAGCACTGGTTAGGCCTCATCTGGAGTACTGTGTCCAGTTCTGGGCACCACACTTTAAGAAGGATGCAGAAAAACTGGAGAGGGTTCAGAGGAGGGCAACAAAGATGATCAGGGGACTGGAAACAAAGCCCTATGAAGAGAGACTGAAAGAAGTGGGCATGTTTAGCCTTGAGAAGAGAAGACTGAGGGGAGATATGATAGCACTCTTCAAGTACTTGAAAGGTTGTCACAGAGAAGAAGGCCAGGATCTCTTCTTGATCATCCCAGAGTGCAGGACACGGAATAATGGGCTCAAGTTACAGGAAGCCAGATTCTGGCTGAACATCAGGAAAAACTTCCTGAGTGTCAGAGCAATACGACAATGGAACCAATTACCTGGGGAGGTGGTGGGCTCTCCCACACTGGAGGCATTCAAGACGAGGCTGGACAGCCATTTGTCAGGGATGCTCTGACTTGGATTCCTGCATTGAGCAGGGGGTTGGACTCAATGGCCTTGTAGGCCCCTTCCAACCCTACTATTCTATGATTCTGTGATTCTACTCTTTGGTATTGCCCTTCTTTGGAATTGGAATGTAAACTGACCTTTTCCAGTCTTGAGGCCACTGTTGAGTGTTCCAAATGTGTGGGCATATTGAGTGCAGCACTTGAACAGCATCATCTTTATGATTTTAAATAGCTCAGCTGGAATACTGTCATCTCCGCTAGCTTTGTTGTTACTAATGCTTCCTAAGGCCCACTTGACTTCACGCTGTAGGATGTCCGGCTCAAGTTCAGTGACTGCACTATCATGGCTATCAGGGACATTCAGATCTTTCCTGTATAGTTCTTCTGTGTATTCTTCCCACCTCTTTTTAATCTCATCTGCTTCTCTTAGGTCCCTGCCTTTTTTGTCTTTTATCATGCCCGTCTTTGCACAAAACGTTCCCTTGATATCTCCGATTTTCTTGAAGAGATCTCTAGTCTTTCCCATTCTGTTGTCTTCCTCAAATTCTTTGCATTGTTCATTTAAGAAGGCCTTCTTGTTTCTCCTTGCTATTCTCTGCAATTCTGCATTCAGTTGGATATATCTTCCCCTTTCTCCCTGGCTTTTCGCTTCCCTTCTTTCGTCAGCTACTTGTAAAGCCTCATCAGACAGCCACTTGGCTTTCTTGCAGTTCTTTTTCTTTGGGATGGATTGAGTTGCTGCCTGCTGAACAATGTTACGGACCTCCGTCCATAGTTCCTCAGGCACTCTGTCTATCAGGTGTAATCCCTTAAATCCATTCCTCACCTCCACTGTATATTCATAAGGGATATGATTTAGGTCATATCTGAATGGTTTCGTGGTTATCCCTACGTTCTTCAATTTAAGCCGAAATTTTGCAACAAGAAGCTCATGCTCTGAGCCACAGTCAGCTCCAGGTCTTGTTTTTACTGACTGTATAGAGCTTCTCCATCTTTGGCTGCAAAGCACATAATCAATCTGATTTCGATATTGATCATCCAGTGATGTCCATTTGTAGAGTCGCCTCTTGTGCTGTTGGAAAAGAGTGTTTGCTATGATCAGCGTGGTCTCTTGGGAAAACTCTATTAGCATTTGCCCTGCTTCATTTTGTACACCAAGGCCATGCTTGCCTGTTATCCTGGTGATTTCTTGATTTCCTACTTTAGCATTCCAATCCCCTGTGATGAAAAGGACATCTTTTTTTGGTGTTAGTTCTAGAAGGTGTTGTAGGTCTTCATAGAACCGATCAACCTCAGCTTCTTCGGCCTCAGTGGTTGGGGCATAGACTTGAATTACTGTGATGTTGAATGGTTTGCCTTGGATTCGTACTGAGATCATACTATTGTTTCTGAGATTGTACCCCAGTACAGCTTTTCCCACCCTTTTATTGACTATGACTGCTACTCCATTTCTTCTAAGGGATTCTTGCCCACAGTAGTAGATATAATGGTCACCTGAATTAAATTCGCCTGTGCCTGTCCATTTTAGGATTGTTTCCATTGTCAAACTGCTCTTACTGTTAAAACTGAAATATAAGTGTAATAAATACACTTATACCCATTGATTAATCAATACTATATTAAATTTTAGTTCACTGATTCCCAAGACGTCGATGTTCAATCTTGCCATCTCATGTTTGACCACCTCCAGCTTACCCTTGATTCATTGATCTTACATTCCAGGTTCCTAAACAATATTGTTCTTTACCGCATCGGACTTTCTTTTCACCACCAGACACATCCACAGCTGAGTGTCCTTTCGGCTTTGGCCCAGCCGCTTCACTCTTTCTGGTGCTACTTGGAAATTCCCTCTGCTCTTCCCCAGTAGTATATTGGACACCTTCCAACTTGAGGGGCTCATCTTCCGGCGTCATATCTTTTAGCCTTGTGATACGTTCCATAGGGTTTTCTTGGCAAGAATACTGGAGTGGGTTGCCATTTCCTTCTCCAGTGGACCACATTTTGTCAGAACTCTCCGCCATGACCTGTCCGTCTTGGGTGGCCCTGCATGGCATAGCTTATGGCTTCACTGAGTTACGCAAGCCCCCTCGCCACAACAAGGCAGTGATCCATGAAGGGGCGGTGTAACATATACTATGTATTTAATATGGTATTGATTAATCAATGGGTATAAGTGTATTTATTACACTTATATTTCAGTCTTAACAGTAAGAGCAGTTTGACAATGGAACCAATTACTGGCAGGCAACAGGGGCTCTCACTCTCTAGAGGTCTTCAAGCAGAAGCTTGACAGCCATTTGTGGGGGATGCTTGAACTCGATTACTTTTTTCCAACAGGGAGCTGGACTAGATAATCTAAAAGGCTCCATCCAACTCAGTGATTCTATCTGTATCCTCCCATCCAAGAAGCTTACATGGTCAGACCTAACGCTCCAGAAATAGAAATGAATCATATATCTCCCAACATTTTCAGAGTCACAGAATTACCTAGCTAGACCAGGGGTCCCCAATATGGCGCCAATGAAGGTGTCCCGAACATGGCACCCATGGGCACCCGCAAAATTTACTTCTTTCCTGTTTTTTAAAATATACATACATGGATTTGTATATATCCATAGCAATGAATGCATATGAAATGGATACAACTTTCTAGAAATTATACATAGGCTTCAACAAAAGTGGACCAAATATCCACATAAGTAGCTATTTGAAGTATCAATATGCCACTCTTTCAAATATTGAAAGTGTTGTAAAGTCCTCAATCCATTGCATTATAGGAGGTGACTGCTTATCCTTCCAATGTTGTAATATTCTTGTGGGTGTCAAAAAGGCACAGAGGATCTATTTACACTGATCATTTGTTAATTTCCATGAAGCAGGCAATAATTTAAAAGATGTACATCAGTGAATGTTAAAGACTGTTCCAGTACAAATTTATCTGTACAAAGTTCATCCAATACAAAATTTACCTCCTTCCGAAAAGAAGCAACTACTGGACAGTGCCAAAACATATGTTTAAAAGAAGCATTAACTGTATTGCACCACCAGCAATTAGACAAATTAGACACTCCCTTATTAAAGAGACATTGGAGTGTCCGATAGACATGAAACAAAAGTTTCTGCTGAATATGATGCAGCCTAAGAAGTTAGAACCATAGAGGCAACAGGTAGATGCCAAATGGTCGATCCATGGATTAGGCATTTCGTGGTGGTGCCCATAGCAGTTTCTCGAATTCCCAAACATGCCCATAGGTCTACAAAGATTGGAGACCCCTGAGCTAGATTCTTCCTATCCATTACATCCACAGTTTGCTGGCAGCAGCTAACGTGGGCATAGCATCCCAATATAGCTGCCTGGTTTAACAAAAATTTAGAACATGCTGCTTATGCATAAAGTAACCCAGCAACTGAAGGCTGAAACACATTACCATTTGGTGGATCTTCCCCATGGGGGAAAGCATTTGAAAATCATGAATGTGCCTGCTTCCAGTTGGCCATGCACAGCATTCATGCACTTTGGACCCATCCTTTGGCATACCAAAATGTTTCTCCAGCATTTGTCGACACCTGCTGAATGGTGAGTCCTGCACATGGACCCAGTAGCACACAACTGGTGGCTGCAAGCAAGGCTCTATTGCCCACTGTGTGCTTCAACGATTGTATTAAGAGGGCCTTAATAGAAACCGTTGTGGTGCAGGACATAGGAAGCTACCTTATACGAGTCAGACGAGTCAGTATTGTCTAAACCAGGGGTGGGCAACCTAGTGTCCTCCAGATGTCTTGGCCTACAGCTCCCATAATCCCCAGACAGCATAGGAAACAGGGATTCTGGGAGTTGTAAGCCAAAACATGTGGAAGGTACCAAGTTGCCTATCCCTGGTGTACACCGCCCAGCAGCTGCTCCCCAGGGTTTCAGGTGATTTTTTTCCCAGCCTGGACATGTCAAACCTGGCACCTCCTGCATGCAAAGAATGCGCTGTAGCACTGAGCTATTCCTCTTTCCCTATCATTATGGACTGTTAAACTATGCTTAAGGGTGAAATCCTATGTTTAGGTAGAAAAAAGTCCTACAACTCCCAGCATTTCGAAGCCAGCCATTCTGGCTGGAGAATGCTGGGAGTTGTAGGGCTTTTTTTCTGTCTAAACATTCATAAGATTACTCCTTAGGTTATCTTGAACTACACTTATAAAATGAAGGGCCAGACAATATTAGACAATGTGCTGAATTCCTAAAATAACTAATACCAGTAGAGAAATTACTTCAGTTCCATCCCAGAGCTACTTCAAGCACCATTGGGACTTTTACAGTGTCAGTTTTCTGGTTTCATGGATAACACCTTGTTTTCTACACATAATTTAGTTGAATATTGTAATTTTCAAGTTCTTTTTCTCTCCACCAGATGTCATTCCGAATATCCCCCCACCAAATTCTCGCATCAGACTTTGAATTGCCTTTTAAACAGGTTGGCCATTCTGTCTGAAAGCTTACCTCTCTTTCTGCCGCCGATAATCTTGCATGAGAGCCTTGACTCATGTTGCATATGTTCTGTTTGTGCTGTTCTTTCCCCACCCAAAAAGTGAATAAAGTTCTGAAAGCAAAGAGAAACATGAAACAGACTTCTATGTGGGGTTTCAAAAGTTCTCAAGTACACATGCACAAATCTGTAACAAGCTTGTCAACAGAATAAATATGTCCTCTCTTGTGGTTCCAATATCTGGGTCCATCTGTTTGACTGCTTCTGCAGAAATCTTCTGATGTGGTGTTTGAGCATAGATATCGAATCTGACTTTCAAGCCTGCAATATACTGTTTTCAGCTCTCCACTTTGTGCTTAAACTATTATCTCTGGCTTCTGACCATTTCCCTGGGTAGTTATTTCTTAGATGTCTGTCATCATTTTCAGTCTGCTGGGATTGGAGTTACTGACATTGAGACTATGCAGTCCTGGGCTTGTAAATTCTTCCTCATATGCCTCCAGACGGGAGGAGTGAGGGTCTAATACTCTTTATTATTCCTTTGCAACCTATAAACCAGGAATCTCCCAAACCCTTGTTAGTGCAGACCTCACAAATTATTCTTCTGGCCACAGAATTGTCTACAGAGAGCTGATAATGACAGTGCATATGACTCTGATTTACAAACGGTGGTGGCAGGGATGGGCATTGTATTTATGTGGCTGGGTTATTGGCAAGAGGGTGTTGTACAACTGGCATTAGGGACTCAAGAAGATCAGAGAGTAATTTCTCTCTGCTTGCCCAGGAACCTGCGTGTTTCAGCCAGGGCAAGAGACAGACCTGAGTTACAGCCAGCCTCTATGTTTTCAGAAATGGAGGTCAGCCAGTGCCTCTTTGCTCCGGAATGCTAGGTGTGATCTAATACCTACAACACCTACCAGTGACTCATTTAGTCTGCAGCCACCATTTTGAAACTGAGCCTATATGGCAGATCTCAGGGCCATAAGATTTGGACTAATCTTTGAACTTTTCTATTACTTCCCCCCATCCCCAGCCTCTTATATCACCTAGCCTGATGAAGAGTTCTGGAGAACTCAAAAATTGCACCATCTTTTGTAACATTTTTATTGGGCCTAATAAAGGTATTGCCCAACTGTGGATTTTGGATTTTGTTTTTCTCCCTCAGGGGCAAGCACAGATATCTTTGTTTTTTTCCTTTTCTACAGCTGAGTTTGTCATTTGAGAGGTAACTTTCATCTAGGAGAAAGCATTTGGTTTAAGAGCTTGGAATGCAAATAGAAAGGCAAGTAGAAATCCGAATCCAGTCCAGGGAAGGTGGGCAAGTAGTGGTGGTGGTGGTGGTGGTGGTGATGATGATGATGGCTGGCCTACCTTCCCTGGATATTGTTATTATTATGATTGATTGATTACATTTCTATACTGCCCAATAGGTGAAGCTCTCTGGGCGGTTCACAAAAATCAAACCTACCAGTACAGCATTAAAACAATATAAAATATAAAAAGCTTAAAACTACAGTATACAAGTACAGCCAGAATAAAACCTAGCAGCAATGCAGAGATTTAAAATACAGTAACAAATTTAGAATAGCAGAGCTAAAAGATTAGAATGCTAAAATTCCTAAGAAAATAAAAAGGTCTTCACCTGGCGCCAGAAAGAGTACAACGTAGGCACCAGGCGTACCTCTCTAGGGAGCTCATTCCACGGCTAGAGTGCCACAGCAGAAAAGGCCCTCTTCCTTTTATTATTGATCTGCCTACCTTCCCTGGATTAGATTCTGACTTCCACTTGCCTCTCTATTTGCATTCCACTCTCTTGATCCATTTCTATTTGAAGGTATACATTTCTATACCACCCAATAGCTAAAGGCCTCCACTACTCACATCACTAGGCTGGAGGAGAAGCGGGCAAGACCGGGAAAGCTGTGAAGAGTCTTGCAGGCTCAGGGGGAAGAGCTAGTAGAATCATAGAATAGTGGGGTTGGAAGGGACCTATAAGACTATCAAGTCCAACCCCCTGCTCAATGCAGGAATCTTAGTCAAAGATCTTAGTCACCCTGACAGATGGCTGTCCAGCTTCATCTTGAATGCTTCCAGTGTGGGAGAGCCCACTACCTCCCTAGGTAATTGGCTCCATTGTCATATTGCCCTAACAGTAAAGACGTTTTTCCCAATGTTAAGCCAGAATCTGGCTTCCTGTAACTTGAGCCCATTATTCCATGTCCTGCACTCTGGGATGATCAAGAAGAGATCCTGGCCTTCCTCTCTGGGACAACCTTTCAAGTACTTGAACAGCACTATCATGTCTCCCCTCAGACTTCACTTCTCAAGACTAAACATGGCCAGTTCTTTCAGTCTCTCTTCATGGGGCTTTGTTACCAGTCCCCTGATCATCTTTATTGCCCTCCTCTGAACTCTCTCCTGTTTGTCTACATCCTTCTTAAAGTGTGGTGCCCAGAACTGGACACAGTACTCAAGATGAGGCCTAACCAGTGCTGAGTAGAGGAGAACTAGTGCTTCACATGTGTGGATCACAACAAACTGTGGCAAATTCTTAAAGAGATGGGAGTACCAGACCACCTTACCTGTCTCCTGAGAAACCTGTACCAGGGTCAAGAAGCAACAGTAAGAACCAGAGATGGAACAACCGATTGGTTCAAAATTGGGAAAGGAGTACGACAAGGCTGCATATTGTCACCCTGCTTATTTAACTTATATGCAGAGTACATCATGAGAAATGCCGGGTTGGATGAATCAGAGGTCGGAATTAAGATTGCTGGGAGAATTATCAACAACCTACGATATGCAGACGATACCACCCTAATGGCAGAAAGCGAAGAGGATCTAAAGAGCCTCTTGTTGAGGGTGAAAGAGGAGAGTGCAAAAGCTGGTTTGAAACTCAACATTAAAAAAACTAAGATCATGTCATCTGGCCCTATCACTTCCTGGCATATAGAAGGGGAAGAAATGGAAGCAGTGACAGATTTTACTTTCTTGGGCTCCAAGATCACCGCAGACGGTGACTGTAGCCATGAAATTAAAAGACGCTTGCTCCTTGGGAGGAAAGCTATGGCAAACCTAGACAGCATAGTAAGAAGCAGAGACATCACCTTGCCAACAAAGGTCCGTCTAATCAAAGCTATGGTTTTCCCAGTAGTAATGTATGGCTGTGAGAGCTGGACTATAAGGAAGGCTGAGCGCCGAAGAACTGATGCTTTCGAACTGTGGTGCTGGAGAAGACTCTTACGAGTCCCCTGGACTGCAAGGAGGTCAAATCTGTCCATCCTAAAGGAAATCAACCCTGACTGCTCATTGGAAGGACAGATAATGAAGCTGAAGCTCCAATATTTTGGCTACCTAATGCGAAGAGAAAACTCCCTGGAAAAGACCCTGATGCTGGGAAAGACTGAAGGCAAAAGGAGATGGGGATGGCAGAGGATGAGATGGCTAGATAGCATCACGGATGCAATGAATATGAACTTGAGCACGCTCCGGGAGAGAGCGCAGGACAGGAAGGCCTGGCGTGCTATGGTCCATGGGGTCATGAAGAGTCGGACACGACTGAACGACTGAACAACAACAAGTACTTCACATGATTTGGAAGCTATACTTCTATTAATGCAGCCCAAAATGGCATTTGCCTTTTTTGCAGCCACATCACATTGTTGTCTCATATTCTGCTTGTGATCGACAACAATTCCAAGATCCTTCTCGCTTGTAGTATTGTTGAGCCAAGTATCCCCAGTCTTGTAACTGTGCATTTGGTTTCTTTTTCCTAGGTGCAGAATTTGGCATTGATCCCTATTAAATGTCATTCTGTTGTTTTCTGCTCCGCGCTCCAGTCTATCAAGATCACTTTGAATTTTGTTTTTGTCTTCCAAAGTATTAGTTATTCTGCTTAATTTTGTGTCTCCCGCAAATTGGATAAGCATTCCCTGCATCTCCTCATCCAAGTCATTAATAAAAACATTGAAGAGCACTGGGCCCAGGACTGAGCCCTGCAGTACCTTGCTCATTACCTCTCCTCAGTTTGAGAAGATCCCATTGATAGCACCAGATCAGGAATGTGGGCAGACTAATAGGGCCTGTAAGCAGCACACCCATGTGGCTTGTTGTGCTGACAAGGAACATACAGGAAGGAGAGGATGATATATGTAGTGGCTGTAAATCCTGATGGAGAGAGGTATCGTCTTGTAACATCTAGAGTCCTACACAGTGCCCAGCTTCTGGGCTCACTTGGGGCAGAAGCAACACCTAGCCATAGAAAACAATAGAGAAATCCAAGAATTTAGTGCAGCTGTGATTGGGCAATCACCCAAGCAAAAGGTAGCAGATAAGGCAGGTGCTCCTGTTCTTTTTAACTCAAGTATTACTTTGTCTGAACATTTTTTTGTTTTTGTTTTTAAACATTTAAAAAATTGCCCTGCCAGTGTGGTCCATTAGCACCATATTGCAGGGAGTGGGTAGAGACTGCAGCTGAGAGGGGGTGAATGATAACATCACTGCAGAGTAGTCCACTGTTGTCTATATGGCAGGTTAGGAGTGGGACTGAGGCTGCTTTGTATTTCTCATCCCAAATCTCTCATACCCCTCAGACGACAGCAAAGGCCGGAATAGCCTAAAAAATGAAATAGCCTTTAACACACAGACTTTCTGATTAAAATTGCCTGCCTTGTCAATTAATCAACTTTAATCAACAATCTGCTACAGATTGCCAATTAAAGCTTGCAGCCCTGGTCCAGGGGAAAAAGATCCTGCTGTGTCAGTGGATACAGAAAGATCACATACCCGATTCCCCATTTGAAAAATGTTCTGGCAGATCCCTTGGCCCTCTAGAACCAGTTGAAGTGCGGGGTGGGGTGGAGTTTATATGTAGATGGACAAAAGGGGTAGGAATTTGGGAACAAACAAAACAAACCCCATGTGAGCAGAAGGGCCTTTCCCTTGTGCAGTGGGACCTGTTCCCTAGTTGCCAGAAGTCAAGAGCCTTCCCCAATCTGCTGCCGTCCAGATGTATTGGACTACAATTCCCAGTGTTCCTGACCATTGACCATGCTGGTGGGAGTTGATGGGAGTTGAAGTCCAAAACATCTGGAGAGCACCAGGTTGGGGAAGGCTGGATCTGAGGTTCGCCTGGTGCCTACGTTGTACTCTTACAGGTGAAGACCTTTTTATTTTTCCAGCATTTTAGCAATTTAGTGTTATAGTCTTTTAACTTTGTAGTTTTAAATCTGTTACTGTATTTTAAATCTCTGCATTGCTACTAGGTTCTATTCCGGTTGTGTTTTTATACTGTCATTTTAAGCTTTTATATTTTATACTGTTTTTATTCTATACATTGTATTTTAATTTTTGTGAACCTTCCAGAGAGCTTCAGCTATTGGGTGGTATAGAAATTTAATAAATAAATAAACAAATAAATCTGAGGGATACTCATTGGGCTGGACCTTGGGGCCAAAGTCTAGGGTGCTGGACTCCCCCCCCCCCAAATGACCACCCAGTCAGCAGCAGGTGATGGGAGCATCAAGGCAGCAGAACCAAACTCCATTTTATTTCCATAGTCATGATGGTGCTATGATTTAAGTGAGTTTGAAATGCAAAACTGCACACATGCAGGGTATATTTCATCAGGATTGGCAAACGGTTTTGTTGTTATTGTTCTATCAGGAATTCAGAAGCAGTAGTAAAACATGGGATGGTGGGTGGAGAAATATCTGTTGTGCTTCACAAGTGAAGCACAACAGATATGGAGAAAGATAAGGGCCCCTGAGGAAGGAAGGTCCTTTCCGAAACGTGTTGGGTATCATAAAAGGTTTTTTCCAGGCACCTGACAATATTTTCTCTTCTGTTTAGAGACACCTAAGTGCCTTCTCCTCTTGCCAGCCCCCTTTAGATGGTCAAATGTATTTAGATGGTTTTCATATGTGAAGCACATATGACCATCTAAAGGGGGCTGGCAAGAGGAGAAAGCACTTACGTGTCTCTAAACAGAAGAGAAAATATTCTCAGGTGCCTGGAAAAAACCTTTTATGATACCCAACACGTTTCGGGAAGGACCTTTCTTCCTCAGGGGCCCTTATCTTTCTCCAAATGTGTCGCAAGGAATCCTTCCAATGCTTCTTCTGTCTTAAAATGCTCTCTTTTAAGAAATATTTGAAAATTAGCCACCCCTGAGGAAGGAAAGTCCTTTCCAAAATGTGTTGGGCATAATAATTGTTTTTGCTGGCACCTGAGAATATTTTCCCTTCCAGTGGAGGCTGGTGGCTCCGATGTCAGTGGGGTAGTAATCAGTGAAAAAGCACCAGTTGTGCACCTCTTTACTTCTGTTGATTTATGGTACCAAATTGGAAACAGGTAAGACTCTACTTGCTGCATGTGCTTTGTGATAATTAAATATACATTTTTTAATAGCAATGGTTACAGTACCTAATCTACAGTACCTAATCTAAGTTAAAAAGAAGTGAATACTAAAGTATCTCAAAATGATGTAGGAAATGTTAGAAATAGGTCGCTATATGGTGTGTGTGTGTGTGTGTAAACATAACTGCTATTAGCCAGTGGAAAAAAGTAGAACAGGAAGCACAATGTTTTAATTGTAATGGTAGCACCAAAGTGGAAGGGTTAAATTGCATGCCCCTATCTGCAGTACATTTAAATATATGCAGAATCATGGCTGTTGGGGGGGGGGGTTTAAATAGTGATTTAAATAAGTATCGCCACAGAAAGTTCATAAGCAATAACGGTTTAGTAAGATATGAAGACTGACTTGATACCTTTGCAAGAGAAAATGATTAACCACTAGATGGAGCACTTGTGATTCTGAAATGAAATATTCAGGGCATAAAGAGCTTAAAGCTATGGGGGGCGGAGGGGGGGTGATTCTACCTATCAATCTCCAGCTGCATTAACAAGAAGGATATATTTCTCTAGTCCTCTTGGGCAGGGTCAGCTGAAAGTTGCTGCCTACCTAAGGTCTTTTCAGTTGGCCACATCTTAATATTAGACATTCCACTGATATTATTATTAAAATCTCCTTAATGATACATCACCAGTTCCTAGTTCTGTGGGCAGCTGATCATATCACTACAACAAATCACGCACTCCCAAAATTGGCAGTGAACAAAGTAGGACAGAATTAGACCTTACTCTTGACATGACCTCCGCCAGAAGCCCTCGGTTGAGTTACGTAAGAGCATAAGTAGAGCCATGCTGGATCAGACCAAAGGTCCATCCAGTCCAGCATTCTGTTCACACAGTGGCCAACCAGCTGCCTGTGGGAAACCCACAAGTAGGAGATGAGTGCAACAGCACCCCCCACCCCGCCCCTGTTCCCCAGCAACTGGTGTACATGGGCGTACTGACTCTGATACTGGATGTAGCATCTAGTCATCAGGACAAGTAGCCTTATATAGCCTTATCCTCCATGAATTTGTCTAATCCCCTTTTAAAGCCATCCAAATTGGTGGCCATCACTACATCTTGTGGTAGTGAATTCCATAGTTAGACTATGCACTGTTTGAAGAAGTATTTCTTTTTATCTGTCTGGATCTGGAATCTCCCACCAATCAGCTTCATGGGATGAACCCAGGTTCTAGTATTATGAGAGAATTGAAATGTCTTCCTATCTACTTTCTCCACACCAAACATAATTTTGTACACCTCTATCATGTCTCACCTTACTCACCTTTTCTCAAAGTTAAACAATCCCAAAAGGGAGTTGATCCAGCCCCTTGATCATTTTAGTTCTCTCCACCCTTTCCCTAGTGGTGGGAGTGAAGATTCCAGGGTCTGGGAGGATCTATCTACCTCTGGGTGAGTGCTCCAGAGAAACCATCACCCATCCCACTTAACTCTACAGCACCTCTTTCACAATAAACTTTTCGCTAGTGCCTGCCTGCAGAAAGCACTGCTCTTTGAATGTATTTTGGGATTGGTTATTTATGGTGTTGTATGAGTATTTCAGTTTGTTTTTTAAAAACCCAGCTTTATGTTTACCTTGTCAATTTTAATTTCATTTGGTCTCTTTTATCCTTCAAACCATTTGATCGCCTTAGACTGTGAGCCCCTAGAGCAGGGCTGAATTCAATTTTGGAGAACCTATTGGGGGCTGCATTCCAGTGGTGAACAGGTCTGCAGGCAAATGGGATGGGGCTGAAGGAAAGGGTCTGGACCAGAAATGCCAGCATATTTTAACTTAAAGCTCTTACTGTAGTAACTAAGCTTTAGGAGAGGCATTTCAAAATTCAGAAGAGAGGAAAAACTTTCACAATAGAGGGAAACCACCAAACTATCATTAGTTGGGAAAGGGGGAAGGGCCTGGGGAAGGGGTATGGCCTTCTGGGGAATCCCAGAGGGCCATATTGGCATGCCAGGAGGGCTGGATTTCCCTCCCAGGCCTGAGGTTGTGCTACCACACTATCAAAGAGCCTGGGTCCCACCATGATAGAAACAAAAAAGGGAACTTTGTCTGAGAAGGACATTAATATGTTTAAAGGCATTCTGTTTTTATATTTATCATTTATGGTAAATTTTAGGGACATAAAAATTGCAGTAGTATCGTTAGGAGTAAAGTTTATTGCTATGACTTTAAAACACAAACAAAAAAATTACAATTCCATTAGTTGTTAAAGAGGTTACTACTAGCATGCCAAAAGGTCACAGATGGGTAATCTATGGCAGGTAGGGTCAGCAGGAGATGGCACATCACACTTGCAGATAGATATGGGGATTGAGGGGGAGCAAATTGTTAGCAATTGCTATGAAAACCCCGTGTCCCACCTAGACTAATTCCAGATCCCACCGGTGCTATGCTTACCACTGGTTGAGAGAAGCACTGCCCTAGAAGTTGGGACTATTAATATTTAGAAAAAATGCTGCCAGCCGCTCTGAACCCATGGGATACAGCAGGATATAAATCATGCAAGTAAGTAAGCAAATAAAGTATTGTTAGGCATACATACCTATTTTGTGATGTCATTTCCCTGCCCACACTTGACGTCATTGTTTGGTTGGGGAGGGGAGGTGCACACTGTGATGGCATCATAACATGTGTAAGTGTGCCTAAGGTTTAAAAGGGTAAAGTGGGGAGATTACAACACAAGGCTGCCATTTTCCTTAACAGCCCCATGTCAAGTGTGCCATCTACTTCCACCTAAGGAACAGATGATCTGTCATTTGTTGTCTTCTGATTTGTCACTATATTATATGAAATAAATAAATTTATAGAAATTTATAAACATGTATATAACAAATAAGGCACAACTGATACTGCACACCAAATTACTGAGAGCTTCAGCTATTGGGTGGTATAGAAATGTAATAAATAAAATAAATACATTAAATGAGTATTTCCAATGCATATCAAGCAAATGATATGTGTGATATCGTAAAAATTCATTGGAAATATTCACTTCCTCTGTAATGTGGTGTGCACTCTCAATCGTGCCTTATTTGTTATATACAAGTTATATACAAATACTTTTATCAATGTATTTATTATATAATATATTGATCAAGCGCACTTTGGTAAGGTCCCTTGCGCCTCGTGTGTTTTTGTTGAGTTGTCACTGGGGTCCTGCCTTTTCTGTTTTGCAGTCTTCTGATTGGTGGCACACAGACTTTTGGAGTTGCTCAGAAAACTTCTGTTGAATATTTTAGGTCTTGTGTTTATCTCCACTGATACCTCAGTAAATGGATGTGATTCTTGGAAAGCCTTTACGATTGCTCTTACAAATGATTTGAATAAGGATCATTGTTTCATTGTCTGCATCTTTTGTAATAATGAAAAGATATCCAACCAAATCAAATCTTACTCTGGGACATGATTTTCCACTTTGTTTCTTGCTAGAGGTTTGAGAACTGTAACCAAAGTAGAAATCTTTAGTCTGCATTTAACTGGCTGACCGATTGGCTATAACCAAACTATACAGACAGAATGCTCAAAATATGTGAAAGAGTCAACAAAATCAAAACTGATCATACCAAATAGTTCAAGCAGCACTGCTTAGAATGACACATATCATTTAATTTACAATAGCACTAATTAACCCTTGCCAATTACAGTGTAATTAATCACTGACCGAGTATCTAATTGACACCGATAATTAACTTTTCACATTATTAGGTAAAATGTGATTTAGTTTTTCTGCACACCACTGAATAAGTCATTTGATCCAAAGTGGACAGAAAGATCAGCCTGTAACATATGATTTGTGTAGTTAATAACTGGAGTACAGTAACTGAAGAAGTATAAATATTATGACACTCATCTTTTATAAATTTTAATTTGTGTGGTAGGTAATGAGTCTACAGTGGCTGCTGACTTCAAAATCAGATTTGTTGTTGCTGGAATCTCTGACGTTGAATAGGATTGACGAAGCTGCACCATAAACATTATTCAATAAAAGCTTACATTCTTCTTAAGGATGAGTTCTCCTGAAGTATTTAGGAAATTCCAGACTTTTTCCTCCATGTGCTTCTGCTTCACTGTGGAAGGAAAATACACAAGGAGAATGGAGGTGCTTTGTTCTTTACAGAAGTGCAACCGTGTTTGTACCAGACACTAATATTCTTCTGCACCTTGTATGGAGGACAGTTAAGTGATATCTGGTAACAGGGGTAATAACATAAAACTAGTAATTCAAAGTAATAAGAGAAGTCCTATTATCCATATGAATATAGAGGTGGGTGAATAATTGAATATACAATTATCTTTCCAACCGACTTTAGTGCACAGTTTCCAATAAGCCAAAGTGCACCACTGCTAAAATCCAGAATGAGATGCCATATCACATCATTAAGCTATAGTTTTACATGAGAAAGAAAAGGGATGCCCAGAAATGGTCTTTCAGGTAAATAACTTTGCTCAGAAGAACAGGAAGTCCTGTATAAACCTGAAAGGCATACCTACACTACAGAGTTAAATTGGTTTAATAGTTGTTTCCTCCCCCTAGAGGTCCCTGGGAACAGTACTTCTGTGACTGGAATAAGGATCTTTCAGGAGAATTCTCAGGACCCCCACCAAGCTAAAAATCCCAAGATTCTGTAGGGGAATCCATCAGAGCCAGCCATCCTACGAGGCGGAATGAATCCACCGCCTCAGGCAGCGCATCTCCTGATGCTGCTGGTGCCCTAAGCCCCTCAAAGCAATGCATGGGGTGGGCAGATTCTCAGAGAGCCCCGCTGGCCACACTCCTGCTGCAGCAAATGCTGCAGCAACAAAGCAGCCATTGCAGCTTTCTGGAACAGCAGCCATCGCTCCTATACGTCACTCTGAGTAAGTCATACGTGGCCAGTCACTCTGCAGAACTGCACCAGCCGCTTCCCTGCTGCAGCAAAGGCCACAGCAAGACAGTGCCGAATGCAGCCCTCCACAGAACCCACCCAGCCAAATGCCTCACTCTAAGGGGTCCTTCTTGAGAGCAAGGAATTGGCAGGGAAGTGTCTCTAGAGATTGCCTATGCTGTCGTAGCACAGGTGATTTCCAGGGCCACCTCCCCGCCAAGGATCCCTCAGAGCCTTATTGAAGGGAAGGTGGGAGGTGGGAGGAGGAGGTGGCTGTTGCTCAAGGGGCAGCTCGCAACACGCCAGGCACTTTCCCCAATCCCACTCCTGACACCAGTGTGTGACAGCTGGCACTCCCCTCACACTCCCGGCAGCAGCGTGTGGTTTGTGACAGCTCATGGTCCTGTATGCCCCGGCCATGGGCTGCTAAGGTTTGGAGGTGCCAAGATAATGATAAGCCAGACTCAGGTTTGCTTACAAGGAGCCTTTATTGAGTACTTACAGCACGCAGGCGTACCCAGTCAGACAGCTTCTCGGAACCCAGAGCCGAGCCATGGGGTAAAATGCATTTTATACCATACATGTCAGCAGTGAGGCAGCATGACAGAAGCAAGCGTTAATTAGCGTTCATTTGCAACTTTCCCAGCATAGGCTAACAGTACTTGTCCAGAGTGAAAACAATCAGAACTTTCCCAGCACAGCCACCTGTAATTCGGCATAAACATAGCCTCACTTCTCAGGCACATCCTAGGCCCTGATAAGATACTAGCCTCCATTAGCATGGAATGTGCTGAGGCCGCGCTATCGACCTTTGACTCATCTCACACGCTCAGAGGCCCACTAGCAAGGAAATTGCACTTATAATGAACCTAAAGAGAGCACTATGGATCTCTAGGCCCCTCTAAAACTACAGGTGACTTGGTTACAGGCCTGGGGCCATTACAGCTCCCTTCCACTCTGTGTGGTGGCTGATAGAATCATATAATAATAGGGTTGGAAGGGGCCTATAAGACCATCGAGTCCAACCCTCTGCTCAATGCAGGAATCTAAGTCATAGCATCCCTGACAGAGCCCTGAGGTACCCTGCTTGTTACCTCTCCCCAGTTTGAGAAGATCCCATTGATAAGCACTCTTTGAGACCGATTCTGTAGCCAGCTGTGGACCCACCTGATCGTTGTTTCGTCTAGCCCACTTTGAGCTAGTTTGCTCATCAGGACATCATGGGGCACTTTGTCGAAAGCTTTGCTGAAGTCGAGGTATATCGTGTCCACAGCAATTCCCACAGTCCACAAGGGAGGTGACCTGATCAAAAAATGAGATCAGATTCGTCTGGCAGGATTTGTTCTTGATAAATCCATGTTGGCTTCGAGGAATCACTGCATTGTTCTCAAGGTGCTTCCAGATGGATTGCTTTATCATCTGCTCCAGAATTTTCCCAGGGATTGATGTCAGACTGACTGGTCTGTAGTTCCCAGGTTCCTCCTTTTTACCCTTTTTGAAGATAGGGACAGCATTAGCCCTCCTCCAGTCATCTGGCACTTCACCTGTCGTCCAGGATTTCTCAAAGATAACAGAGGGGGGCTCATGCTCCCCCCGCGTCCAGCAGTGTCATACAGCAGATCGTGTGCTCCCTGCCCCAGCAGAAGCAGCAGCAGTAGCATGTCCCCCTGCATCAGGCACTGGGAGGTCTTGCACCAGCCCTGGAATCCATGACAGACTAATATGAAACTGAAATAAGTTGCTTTCCAAGCGCAATGGGTGATAATATTTTAGGCCTTTGGTCTAAGTCCAGACCAAAGAACAAAGTTACCTAAAGAACTTTCTCCTCCCATATGAGCTTACCCATAGTTTACATTCTTTCTTGGAGGCCCAGTTTCAGCTCTCCTTACCATGTTGAATATGGTAGGTAGGGTGGCCAGTTACACATCGTGAAAAAAAAAGCACATGCATTGCTATAAAGTCGACAAAAGAGGCCAAAAAATGCAACCCTGTGTGGCAATTTTAGAATGCAAATTTAGAAACATTTGCAAATTTAGACATTCTTGCTATAATTTAAACAGAAATACAATACATCTCACTATACTGGGGAAAACTGTGACCAGGTGACCTGGGTGCCTGCTGCTCAGTCTGTTGACCCGGTGCTATTTGTGGATGGGCACCTTCAAGACCCCTTCTACCTCTGATGGCTTCTTATGGTTCTTTATCTTTAAACCTGACTTGGACTGTACACCCCTTCGAATAGAGAACACCTTCAAATAGAAGACTGCTCTTTGTAAAATCAGACACTTGGCCACCCTAATCATGGGGGGTTAACCTGGATGGGGTCTTTTCAGCAGCAACACCAAGACTTGGGAACTGTCTCCAGGGGAATTTCATTCTGTTCTTTCTTTCCTGGCTTATTTTGATGCTAACTTTATTTTATTCTACAGTGATCTTTAAACCCCACTTTAGAGCCTCCAGAGCTCTCAGAGGTTGAGTCAGTCCTGGCAATTCTGCTGGAATATAGTGCTGACAGGTTGCCCTTTTTGTTTTGCTTTTGATGTATTTTATTGTTTATTAAGTAGGCATCTCGCTGATATCTGGATTTCCAGTGACAGGAGGTTGTTTTAGCCCCACTCCAACACTTTCCCCATGTGAGCCCTTTCTTGTACATGGTTGAATGGGACTCCTATGGGGGGCAGGGGGAATGCAATACTACAGTTGGATAAGTTTTGGGAAAATCTGCTCCCAACACTGGACAACATGGGGGTTCATCATCACACAAGGCTGTTTATTTCACAATTTACCAGGGCTTCTGTTTCCACATTCTAAGCGAGATAAAGATCAGCTCTTTACACAGACAAGTTCTCTGCAGCTTCAGAGCAGAGAGGGAGTGGTGAATCAGTGGGTCCCCTGTGGGATTCAACTATCTTTTACTTGCTCTCTCTCTCTCTCTTTCTCTGCAAAGCAGCACACACGGGTGTATGGCTTCGTTGCTGTCAGCCATTTACATAGGGAGTCACCATCTTCCTTCTGCTCCAGCCAGCTCCATGCTTGCTTTGAGCCTCTCCTAGTCTGGCCAAGAAAACTCTCCTCCCAGGCCAGGTCAACAGGCAGACACACTGGAGGAGTGGGGCGGGGAAGGGCAATTGTGATTTTCCTGTTCTGCCCAATGACTTCTTCCCAAGCTGTGGTTATAGCGAAACCACACATTTACACACAGCCATTAAAGCAGATTTACATTTAAATAGTGGATTATCTCAGGGTTGTTTTTTTAAGATCAAATACAGCTGGATGTGCCCTGGAGGTTGACAGCGTTGTGTAAATGGCCAGCAAACTTCCATGAATGACCAATCATGAGCCCACGATAAATGCCTCGTGTAAAGGCAGCCATGGACACCATGGCAGGAGAATGGAGCAACGTGCCTTAGTGCAGAGTGCAAAAAGATGCATTTTCCCACTCCAGTGGTCCCCACCATATACATCAACTCTTCCCACTTGTCATGATAATAGGTGTTTTGTTATTTTAAAGTGTTTCATATAAGGAACAACTGGGTTTTTGAAGTGGTGAATACTGGAGTTTCTTTCTCCCCTATGTACAGATCTTAGATTGTTGGTTCCCTACCCCCATCCCTGAGAAGGATATCCTTAAGATATAGAAATAGTATCTGAGATGACCTGCCTGTTTTCCAAACTGCTGTAATGGTTATACTGTAAAGAAATTCTTGACAATGATGAATAACCTCTGAAACTTCAGAATAGCGGGCTTTGTTTATTTTGCCATCTTGTTGCATTTATGTCAGGTTTTTCACTTGGGGCTACACTTATTCTTTGAAAGCTGAACTGGTTCTCTTGTCATTTAACATTCTTTTCTCCCTTTCCTCCTCTCCCCCCACCCCTGCCCTACCTTCCTTGTCTGAGGCATTACATGGAAAAATGATGGCTTAAGATGCTACAGTTTCCAATTTGGACTTTAACATTGATTATCTGCTGCTTTAGCCTTTGAAAAGAATGGGCCAGGCCCTACTTCAGGGCTATTTTCTCAAAATAGGTTCCACAAAAAGAGGGCTATTCAACTCAGTATGTGTGTGCTTCTGCATTGGAAATTTCAAGCAGTTCTGCTCTGTGCTGCTAGGCTGAATATGTTTCTGTTTGATGGTTGCTACCCTCTAACAGTAGAAAACTTTTTGTTGTTGTTGGTGGTGGTGGTGGTTTGGCCAAGAACACACACATTTCTTAAAAGTGTCCTCAACCTTCTTCAACAGTCCTGACCAGCACAGAGGTTTGGGTATGGGGCACAGAGAACTACCCCATCACTTACTCCACATCACCACAGCCGTTACATCATTGGCCATCAACTAGTGATTCAGGACCCATGATTAGGCCACAGTCTGACATAAGATGGGTCAATAAACCAGCACTACCACAGGACCATCTTAATGTGTGGGGCTCTCCCAGCCCCTCAGAGCATTCTCAGCACCCTCTTACATCAGAGGACAGGGCTTGGGACCACTCCAGGTCTCTGATTTTGGTCTTAGGAGCCCCAGTGCTGCTTTCATCATAGGGGAGGACTGTCCATCCTTCCCTAATCATTTACAGAATCGGGAAGGTACTACATCTCCTCCCTCACAGCCTTTCCCTGTCTTGTAAATCCACCTCCTTCTCTCTCCCTTCCTCAGCATTCTCTGAGCCAAAGCTGCTCCTCCACTTTCCCACACCTACCCTTATCCAGTCAGCTAGCATGGGCGGGGAGCCAAATGATCTCTCTCTCTCTCTCTCTCTCTCTCTCTCTCTCTCTCAGGGCAATATGGTGAAAATTAAGTTCGGGGTCCCCAAATGCATGCCTGTGCTAAATGTGGGTTCCACATCTGAAAACACAGAAGGCTGCTGGACTGGGGTGACAGGGAAAACACAAATGAGTAATTCCTTTTTGGAATTACTTTGTTTGAGCAAGGATTCACAATGGTCCGGGTCAGGCCTGGACCATTATGAATGTGCCTCTGAGCACATAATGTCCTTCAAGGCAAAGAAAGTACTGTCTGCTTTCAGACCTGGCTCCAGTCAGGTGGGGGTGGGTGGGAGAGCAAAAGGCAACAGGAGGGGCTATAGGTAGCAGCTGGAGCAATATGAAAAGGGAAGGAAGGAAACTACAGAGACACAAGAAAAAAGGGAATTAAAGATGCACAACCCTTCCAACTCATTCAGTGCATCTATGAGGGGGAAGTGGAATCACACCCACTGGACTCCCCTCTGATGCCAATGAGCCTGTCCATTATGTTAGAGTGAGAGGGATCCCACATCCATGCACCTTGCCTCCTGCGATCAGGGACCCTGATTGGCCACGACTCCCAAAGGCATGGAGGAGCCTGACATATGTACTTCTATATGTTGATAGGGCTCCTTTCACAGTAGTGTGAACACATGGTCATTATGGGCCTGGCCAGTGACTATGTTGGCATGGGGATGTGGCCAGGGGAAATTATCCAGATCCCTCCTGAAGTATTGCCTGGAGGGAGACGCTCAAGGGCATATCCATCAAGTTCCTCATAAAAGCCAACAAGTTCACCTGCAAAACCTAGTAGGGGGTCAAGGAATATAACCTGACTTGCGCTGGCCTATTTCTGCTAAGAAGCTGGTCTGGCTGATCACCCTATATTTCCAGAGTTGGATGGGGGCAATAGGAACATAAGCTTCCTGCCCATCCTGATGCTCCTGGTTTGGAATTTGTGCCAGGTTTTCAAGTCCTGAAACCTACTTCTTTCTAGTGTGTCCAGGTGTTCTACTTCATATAGGACAGTCCTCTGTTTTGGAGCACTGGCAGAGTACAGTCCTCTATTTGAAGATGTCCGTTATTTGAAGGGCTGTCCAGTCCAAATCCAGCTTAAAGGTAAAGCACCATAAGGGAGCACAGGGGCCTTGATGCTGCCAGTCCATAGTTAGTGCCTGGACTGCAGGCACACAGGTCACCTAGTCGCCTGGTCACCAGGGTAAGATGTCTTGTAGTTCTACTTAAATAATAGTTATTACTTCTACATTTGCACCTATACGTATACATTTGCATATGCAAATATTAGATAAATTGGTGTCCTCTTTTGTCTTCTTCGAATCTTTGAATCTTCAAAGATCATGCCTGAATTAGAAAAAAAAATCGCAGAGAAGCCACGATTCTTCGAAGAGAAAGCCTTAATTTTTAAAAAAATCCAAAGCGGGGGATAGAAGGGGGTAAAACTTAGTCTCATTTGAAGGGATAGAACAACCCCCTGCACAGTGTAGGAAGTCTGATTCCCAGGCGGTCGCCCATCCAACTACTGACCGGGGCCAACCCTGCTTAGCTTCCAAGATCAGACAAGCGCGTGCACATCCAGCCCTTTGCTTGTTGCTGGGAAACATTGAGTTCTGAGGAAGCTATGCGATCAGTAGCTGGAAGACGACATGGGGCTGTCGAGAGCTGTGATTGGACAGGAGGGAAATACAAATACAAATACACAGCCATATATGGACAGGCAGGGGAGGGGACTATGACCAGATACAGTAGCGAAGGTGGAAGATCAGACCACATTAAGGGGAAATACCTGGATATGAGGGTATTGATAGCAGGAGCATGGAAGCGGGAATTCCGGTTCCAATTCGAGGTGGGTACTGCGTAGTGTGAAGGACGGGCAGTGAAACCTCATTGGAAGCAAAAAAACCTGTAAGTGTCGATCGGCCCAAAGAACTATAAGAAGGGAGAGCCCAGGGTCCCTGACATTGCGCATCAGCAGTTATTTATTTATTTATTTATTTATTTGTGACACTTATATACCACTGAATATAATAAAATCCCCCAGCGGTTAGCACCCAAAGAGCAGACTGAGCAGGTACACAGGTCACTGGTCACAGTCTTTCCTGCTATGGTGAGATGTACTGTTTTTCTATTTAAATTATAGTAATTCTTTCTAAATACTCATTGATACATATAAATGAACATATACAAATTCTAAGCAAATCTGTGTCCTCTTTTGTTCTCTTTTTTGTGATACATGTGGCCACCCTATTCCTAAGTGGCCATTTGGACTGACTTTACGCTTCATTCTTTTGGATTGTAGCTTATCTCTTTTGCTTAAGTAAATTGTATTTGGAATCCTCATATACAGTAACAGCACAGATGATGGAAGGATGCCACATAGAACATCTCTTTCCCATATGGCATTCTGCATCAATACTACAATCTTGTCATGGAGAAAAGGTGGAAGGCTCAGCCTTGGAGGCAACACATTGCTCTGCTTGACTTCGTTTCACAGGTCACTGAGGCACACACATAAAGTAAGTACCCCAATCTAATTAATCTAATTGATAAAATAGCTACCTAGATTTTCAGGAAAGCATTGTTTAGGCCCTCCTCCCCCTTTATAAAGGAAGACCATTTCACCTAATTTAAATTAGCAGAAGAGGAAAACAAACACAATGAAATGGATTGAAGATGCAGATGAAGTTGCTAGATTTAAGCATGCTGAGATGCAAGAAAGTCAGTTTTTTAATCAAAATTTTGGCTCTGAGGCAACAACTTTCACTCATACACACTGAACAAACAAAAATGCATTGTGTGTGGAGATGTGGAGCCAAATTGTACAGCCATGGGAAGAAACACAGAGGGTGAATGTCATGGCAACTTAAAATAACACAACACTGTATTTGAGGTTCAGACAAAAGGACTAATAGCTCCTTCTGATAAAACTGTGGTAATTAATACCTCTGTGGTTTATTACAAGGGCTTCTACTCTTGCTCTGCACTATTGAAGGGTGTGAGAATTGACCCTGGATGGCCTGTGGAACAGTTGATTTTTTGGTGTCTACAGAAGAGAAGATTCAGCAACCCTGGAAAAGAGAGTCTCCAGGAAAAACATAATTTGGCCTGTCGCCTTCATACATGAAGGTAAAAATCCCCAGGTGGAATATAAGATGGAATTCATATTTTGGGCTGTTGTGTTCTTACAGAGCTCAAACACAGGTACTGCTACATATTTGGTAGAGTACATAGCAACTGGCAAGGATTGTGGTGTTGTATAAATGCTACACAGAGATAATCCTCTGCTATGGGCAAGTAATTGTGGCCAAGCTACCTCTTCATTGGATTTAATCCTTTTAACCACAGAAGCACACTACATCTTTCCAGTGTTAATGGCCCCAGATTAAATTGCTCTATTATTTTCAGTATGTCCTTTTCACTCTTTTTGTTGTTTATTCGGTCAGTCGCTTCCGACTCTTCATGACTTCATGGACCAGCCCACACCAGAGCTTCCTGTTGGCCGTCGCCACCCCCAGCTCCCCCCAGCTCCAGTCCGTCACCTCCAGAATATCATCCATCCATCTTGCCCTTGGTCGGCCCCTCTTCCGTTGGCCTTCCACTTTCCCTAGCACCAGCATCTTCTCCAGGGTGTCCTGTCTTCTCATTATGTGGCCAAAGTACTTCAGTTTTGCCTTTAATATACTTCCCTCAAGTGAGCAGTCTGGCTTTATTTCCTAGAGTATGGACTGGTTTGATCTTCTTGCAGTCCAAGGCACTCTCAGAATTTTCCTCTAGCACCACAGTTCAAAAGCATCTATCTTCCTTTGCTCAGCCTTCTTTATGGTCCAGCTCTCACAGCCATAGGTTACTACGGGGAATACCATTGCTTGAACTATGCGGACCTTTGTTGTCAGTGTGATGTCTCTGCTCTTCACTATTTTATCAAGATTTGTCATTGCTGTCCTCCCAAGAAGTAAACGTCTTCTGATTTCCTGGCTGCAGTCAGCGTCTGCAGTAATCTTTGTGCGTAGAAAGACAAAGTCTGTCACTGCCTCCACGTTTTCTCCCTCTATTTGCCAGTTCTCAATCAAGCTGGTTGCCATAATCTTGGGTTTTTTGAGGCTGCAACCCAGCTTTTGCACTTTCTTCTTTCACCTTCATCATGAGGTTCCTCAGCTCCTCCTCGCCTTCAGCCATCAAAGTGGTATCATCTGCATATCGGAGATTGTTAATGTTTCTTCCAGCGATATTAACTCCAGCCTTGGCTTCATCAAGCCCAGCATGTCGCATGATGTGTTCTGCGTACAGGTTGAATAGGTAGGGTGAGAGTATACAACCCTGCCGTACTCCTTTCCCAATCTTAAACCAGTCTATTGTTCCATGGTCTGTTCTTACCGTTGCTACTTGGTTGTTATACAGTTTCCTCAGGAGGCAGACAAGATGACTTGGTATCCCCATGCCACCAAGAACTTGCCACAATTTGTTATGATCCACACAGTCAAAGGCTTTAGAATAGTCAATAAAACAGAAATAGATGTTTTTCTGAAACTCCCTGGCTTTCTCCATTATCCAGCGGATATTGGCAATTTGGTCTCTAGTTCTTCTGCCTTTTCTAAACCCAGCTTGTACATCTGGCAATTCTCGTTCCATGAGTTGCTGGAGTCTCTACAGTATCCTTAATCTTAGGGACTGCAAACGTCATAAATGATGCACACCTGTAACTGGAATGTGTAGTGAAGGAACTTTGTTTGGGTGAATTTATAGACTACCCTTCAGGATGGTGTACAATTTAAAACTTTTAAGCAAATATATTAAAACTCAGTAAAAAACAAAATGTACAATTGCAGAGCAGAAACCATACAATTGGTATTTATTTATTTATTTATTTATTGCATTTATATCCCGCCTTTTTTCCTCCTTAAGGAACCCAAGGCGGCGTACATAGTCCTCCTCCTCCTCCATTTTATCTTCACAAGAACAACCTTGTGAGGTGGGTTGAGCTGAGAGTCTGTGACTGGCCCAAAGTCACCCAGTGAGCTTCCATGGCTGAGTGGGGACTAGAACCCGGATCTCCTGACTCCCAGTCCAGCACTCTCGTCACTACACCACACTGGCTCTACACTACACTACACCGGTAAAATCAAGTGGGTAAAATCCAGCGGATAACATAATCATTCAACAAAGACCAGGTATAAAACATGCTGGAATGCCTGGGCAGATTTTTAAAAGTATTTTCTGGCACTGAAAAGGCATCAAAGTTGGTGCCAGGTGAGCTTTCTGGTAAAGGCATTCAATATGCAGGGATCCACAACTGAGAAAGACCTCTCCCAACTCACCACCTGCCTAAGTTCAGATAGTGGAAGGACCTGGAAGAGAGTGTCCATTGTGAACATTACAACACAGTATAACAGACTGTTTCTATCTCTTACCCAGTATTCCCAAGCACTGCTCCCCTCCATACAACTACCCGTGGGACACTTTGGTTCTTCTGATGTCAGTCAGTATTATTACAGTGAGAGTCATACAGGACCAACCTGCATGCCCATTACATTGGACTACTGCCTCTTGATAGTCCTAGAGGCATCCTGTCATTTCACCACACGCTCCTTTTCCGCACCTATCACCACCAACCTATACTTCCGGAAATCAGAGTTCATAAGCTAGCTAAGAACTGCTCAAACTAAGTTTTCCACTCAGAAGTGACACTGCGCCACAGAGAGATTCTCTAAAGCAGGGGCAGGCAACCTGGTGCCCTCCAGATATTTTGGACTGCAACTCCCATAATCCCTTACCATTGATCATGCTTATGGGAGTTGTAGTCCAAAACATCTGGAGGGTGCCAGGTTGGGAAAGGCTGCATTAGAGTATGCTGTGCTTTTATGTACACACACTAAACACTGTGTGTCATATTGTATACTTAGACCTCCAGCGTGACAGCGGTCTCACGGCCAGGGTGTATGGAAGAATCTACAAATATCTAAAAAGGCTCTATCTACAGGAACATAGGAAGCTGCCTTATACTGAGTCAGACCCTTGGTCCATCTAGCCCAGCGTTGTCAATACTGACTGGCAGCAGCTCTCCTGGATTTCAGGCAGGATTCTTTCCTAGCCCTACCTGGAGATGGCAGGGATTGAACCTGGGACCTTCTTGCATGCAAAGCAGGTGCTCTACCACTGAACTAAACCTCCTCCCTGCTCTAAAGGGATTACCTTGTAATATAAGAAGCGTTCGCATGGATGCATCCACACTGTATATAAAATTAAATCGCTTAGCTGGATTACAAAACTTTTTGCTCGATTGCTTTAAATTAAGCTTCTTAAATTAACTACTGTTCATGGGCCAGCACTCCTCCCCACCGCTCTCAGCTAGATTAGAATACTTTCCAAAGAATGAATGCTTTCTTTTTTCTAAATTCATTTGGAAATTTAGGCCCTGAGGCATTCCTGATGATAGCCTCTTCCCAGACCCTTCTTTTCCCCCAGAATTTAACTGGTAGCCATGGCAATAGGCAAGGCTCATACTAGGACCCACATTTAAGGTGGTCACATGTCCTACTTTACAAGAACAGCCCATTATCTGAAGGGCTTCTGACAGCCTCTGTCCTCTGACGGACAGTCCTGTCTTTGAAGGCATCCTCTACTTGAAAGGCTGTCCAGTCCAAGTTTGGTTTAAAAAGAACCATAAGAAGAGAGAGTAGGGGCCTTCAAGTTGACCATCAGCAATGCCTGGACAGCAGACTGGGCACACAGGCAACCTGGCCATAGTATTTCCCCACTCTGGTGAGATGTATTGTATTTGTATTTATATTATAGTAATTTCTTCCACATTTGCATCCATCCCTACAAATTTGCATATGCAACTTGTATGCCTCTTCCATCCTTTGTTGCACACATTTCTTCTTTTTCGGTGATGCATAAATGACTTGCCTACCCACAGTACTGTTAGTTTCCATGACATTAGGAATGATGGGAATGTAGTTTCCATGGCTGCTGTTGTCCCTCAGGATGTGACTAGACCTAGCCACAAGGCCCTACCAAGAAGCCTTCCTGATGCCAAATAAGCTGTGAAATGGAAGATAATAGCTGTGGCAGTGGCCGGAAAGGGCTTGGCTGATGGTATAGGCTTGACTCTTAACGACTTTGGAGATAAACCCTTAAATTTGCCTTTTTGATCCCCCCGCCCCGCCCCGTGAACAAATGTCCATACCTTCACTTCCCCTGTCCCTGCTCTCTGCACACAGTAAATAAATATAATTTCAATGGTATATATGTTTAATGGTAGAAGAGTCCCTTACAACCCAGCACCTCTGATTGCAAAGGGATTCACGATTGCCTCCCTGCCCCCCTCACATATATCTTGAGCTGGTAACTTCTTGTTCAACTAGCCCAAGGGCAGGGTCTGAGTGAGGACTGTGTGTGTAGCAGGAAATCAGACTGGCGGAGAGTGGATCTAAGATGGAGGAGAGAGCTGATTTGGCTCTCTGCAGTAAATCCCTAGACAGCTGAGAGGAAGCAGAGATCTGTTGGACTGGTAGTGTTCTGGACCTTCACCTTAAGCTCAGTGTAAATAAACCTTTTATGAAAGAAACACCGCAAGTCTCCAGTGCCCTCCGCAGAACATTGAAGTCTGTGTAAGTGCTAGAACCCCTGAAACTTCCCACCTCTCAGAAGTGGGGTGCACAAACACAACAATATGTTTAATGGTAGAGGGTTATATCTTTCTGTTCCCTAAATCATTAACACCTACCTCATAGCCCTTTGTAGTCTTTAGCCCTCTGTATGGTTAATGGGTGCAAAGCCCATTTGTGGGCTAACACATGGAGGGGGAGGACCTGCCCGGACACCATCTGCAGCCAGTGTGGTGTAGTGGTTAGAGTGTTGAACTGGGACTCAGGAGATCCAGGTTCTAGTCCCCACTCAGACATGAAGCTCACTGAGTGACTTTGGGCCAGTCACTGACTCTCAGCTGAACCTACCTCACAGGGTTGTTGTGAGGATAAAATGGAGAGGAGGAGGAGGAGGGCCATGTAAGCTGCCTTGGGTTCCTTGCAAGAGGAAAAAATAGTGGGATATAAATATAGTAATAAATAAATAAATAAAAGTCTGCCTAGCAGCCCCACCCAAACATCCCTGCCCAGCTCACTCAACTGACCTGATCTTGTGTGCCTACCTGCCAAATTCTGCCCTGCTGACTTCTGCATGTTCTGCAAATGTCTGAAGAGGTAGCCAGCAGCATTCACACAGGTGCCTCCTACACATGGTCCCAGACTGTGTGGAAGAGCCTACACAAGTACAACTGCCTTCCCCTTCGGACTTTTGCTGAACAAACACACAGAGGTCAACGTGGCAGATGTGGGCAGATGTGTGACATCAGAAAGCACAGTCCCATTCCATCTCCATATCTTAGCCCTCCGTGTAGTGTAGTCTCTTCATAGATAGTCCTGCAGTACTATAGTGCCCAGCAGTCTCTGAACAGATCCGTTTTTTCTTGCTTTTCTGTATTGTTTTCTAATAATACAGTGGAATATCTCATAACGTCAGGTAAGTTGCCCAAGCCCATGTCTAATTAATAGTAATATTTATATTTTACAGGATCAATACTGGTGCTTGACCTCAGTGTACAATATAAGCTATTACTACATCACTAAATATGAAATGAACTATAATACATTTGAGAGGCAAACCACTTATATCGAACCCAGTTAATACAGATGATGATCTTTTATTATACCAAATGAAAGCGGTGTGGTTCCATTTAAATACTGCAAATAAATGAAAGACACATTGAAAGATTTTTCCATAGTTAAATTTACTGAAGAGCACTGAGGAGGCTAACTGGGGCCTTCAATATGCATTATCCCTCCCAAGGAAAAAAACACAAATGTTTCAAAGTGAGACACCTATACAGCCTTGAACTTATGATGAAAATAGCTCACTAATGTATTCCAAATATAGTGCTTACAGTATATGCAAGAAACTATAAATTTTGGTGGGAGAATAAAAGTAGACTACAAAGCACAATAAAAGGAATTTTATTTCAGTTATACGACGCCAGCTGGTATGCTTATCACAAGCACTGAGAGAATAATGTTGAGTGCACTGAATACCCCAAAGCTACCATTTGCTCAAGGGTATGTGATAACCTTTTGACGCATGGATTTTTTTAAACCCATATGAACTAATATAATACTTATGTAGTTCTACTGACTGGACTAGGATTACTCATGAGTAGCTTTTCATTACTTGAATGTATTAAACTGAACTGGTAAAAAAAAAAAAAATCAGAATTACCCTACTATCACCTGCAGTTGGTAAATTAGTTTCCTACTGGATGAACTAAGACATCCCTTTTTGCCAAATCTTCATACATTCTCCAAAGCTGTAGATCTTCTTTGGTTGGGTGTACCTTTTTATCTATTTACAAAGGGTTTTCTGAGATTAATTCCTGATTGTTACGGTGCTCAGTTTGGACATTTTCATAAGATGATTCTTATACTGGCACCTTTATGTTCAGATTCAACATTATTGGAATGAGTGACCATTCCAAGCTAGCAGTGGTGGTTCCAATGGATGGCCTCTAGAAAAGGGGAGGAAATCCATACCAAAAACTGGTTCCATGTTCTCAAGAATGTTATCATATTGTGGGTTGGGCAGTGACATAAAAGTTTCTGAAGAAACACATATAGCCCATTCCTAATATCAAACATTCCGCCATAACTTAGGACATTTGAGACCGCATGACAATTCGTCAGTGCTGGGAGCATTGATTACCTCTGTTCCTGACTTTTCACATCACACATTAATGATGTGTGAGCAGGAGAGGAAGAAGAAGCCAGTCATTCATTGCCTTCTCCACCTTCTGCTGCTTCACTAAGCTGGGAGGGCTCTCCTCCCCTCATGGAAGCCCTTAGAACCAACTGCCCTGTGAGCAGGAGCAGCAGCGAATTGTCATCATCACCACCTCTTTAAATAGTCAACTGTATTTATTGGATTCATACTCCCCTTTTCCACCCAAAATAAATCGGTGCTTAAGGTGGCTAACAGTGATGAAACCAAGATGAAAATAAATGTAGTTAAAATAATCATAAAAACAAATAGTGTAAAATCACTTCTATGTAAATTATAGTTATTATTTCTAAGATTGTACCTATGCACATACATTTGCACATACAAATTTTATGCAAACCAGTGTACTCTTGTCCTCTCTTTTGGTGATGCAGTTTCTCTTTTGGAGCAGTGTGTAAGTGGCCACCCCAAATCCTAATTTATTAATTATCAAGTCATGCTCCTCTTCAACTGGAAATCCATAGTGTCGCTAACCAGCATCAAGCTCTGAGTCCACTGTGTTGAACCCATTCGTCATGTATTAGTATCATGGAGCATGTCAAACAATTCACTACGATGGGAATCTGGCATGGTTGCTCTAGAAACCACTGCTCAAGGGAGAAAATGATAGTTTGAATCCACCATTAATGTGGTGAATTTGATAATATCCAAAAATGAAGAATAGGAACTACCATCCTGACAAATGTGCACTCAGTGGCAAACCTGGGTTTGCTTCTGTGTAATATGTGAAATCAGCATGGGAAGAAGTTTGAAATGATTACGTATCAGGCTTGGTCATAAATACAGGCATCCATATGCAACATCATTTATAATGCAAGCTTCCCTCTAGAAATAGTTGGCCTGACCATAATAATAACATTTGTGGTGAACATAAACATTGTAATGAGATCTTGGTACTAATAAGAAACCAAAGAACCCATTGTTGAGAAATGATCCAAATAACAATTGACAAAGAAAGTAATTTCATCTCTCTCTGTCTCTCTGTCTCTCTCTAATGCGCTAAAGGTTTGTCATCAATAACATACTCCTAATTAACTGTAAGTTTAAAAGTTCTTTTCTTACCACTCGGGTAAGCAATCTCTTGGAGTAATATAAAGGTTGTCAATTATTCTTTTATGTTCAAAACCCCCTATATTGTACTGTAGGTCAATGAGAAGCCACAAAAGGTGAAAATTGTTCAATACTCATGGCCTAAGGTCTGCAGAAATTTCCATAATATAAAAATGGATTCTACTGGGACAAGAATGCTAAACTACAACACTACTCCAGGCTATTGGTGTTATGTTGCCTTCTGTGCTATAAACATTTCTAATGAATCTTTCTTTTTCAAGAGGGGATTAAAAAAAAGGAAGAAAAACAAACACAACTTTTGCAATGAAAGCATGATCTCTGCGATAGAACTTCAGCCATAAATTAGACATATTTATCAGAGAACGTAATTTCATGGTGGGAGAAACATATTACCTTTGTGAGACATGTTTGGAGTTTATATGAAATATATTCATTTAATTAAATAGAAGTGAGTGAAGGCTACCATTTCAGGTTTCAGTGCATGGTGTGAGGGAGGACTTTCACAGCAAGGCTGGAAAGCTGAATCTTGGATATAGCCAAGATTAAACTCCAACCCCCCATCCCCCCCCCAAACCCCACGCATTTTAAGGACATTTGCTGTGGTTACTTTTTATTTTGGTTTGTTTGCTTTATATATTTGTATCCCACTATGAAGTATTGAATAATAATTGAGAATCACGAGTACAGTGGATCCACTGCCTTTGTGTGTGTGTTTTCTAGGATGGAGCTTTTTAAAACTGAGTTTGTAGAATGATTCTCAAGAGTCAGCTCGATCACTTCAGTTCAATACCCCTTAAACTACATGCCAGGAGACGCTTGAAAAAACGTCTACTCACATGACCACTCCAAACGAAGGTCTGCAGATAGAGAGGGCATTTGTTTCCTAGAACAAACCAAATAAAATTTCCCTTTGTGAAACAGGAACCCTTACGTTAAAGAAGGAAGTACAAAATGAAGGATAATTGTTTTGTTACATGTGTATTCTGCCTTTCTTCCAAGGGTCTCAAGGCAGCATACAGGGTCCCTTCCCCCCATTTTATCATCCCAACACCCCTGTGAGGTAGATTTGGCTGAGAGATAGTGACTGACCTATGCTCACCCAATGAGCTTCATGGCCAAGTGGGTTTGAGCCAGGTCTCCCCTGTCCTAGTCTAACACTCTAATCACTATACCACTGGCTTTTGACCCCCCTCCCCCCAATCATTAAGCACAGTACCATACCAAGAACTTAAGACAACTGCGGTATCTTTTCTCCCCAAGCAAATGTTACCTTGGATATAGCCAAGATTAAACTCCAACCCCCCATCCCCCCCCCAAACCCCACACATTTTAAGGACATTTGCTGTGGTTACTTTTTATATTGGTTTGTTTGTTTTATATATTTGTATCCCAGCCTTCCCCCCACTCCTTTGCCTGGTGTATAAAATGAGGATTTTTCATGTACATCCCCAAAGGAAAGGTTGTTAGTGAATGCTGATCATTCCTCTTTAGTTTAAATTAATTAAATGACACAGTTATCTATTGTACAAAATAAATGGGAATCATTTTACATTGTATATTGTACAGAGCGATTAGGAAGTGCGATCTTTCCAGTGGAATTTAGAAAACAATGTACTTCAGCTTGCTGGAACATGCCCTTCTGAATACACAGGAATGTCTGGCAACTCCTCATTAGCAGTAACGCACCGTAATCCATCTTGGTTTAATAACTACCATGACAAATATATAATCTGTAGTAATGTACAACGTTGTAACTATAACTTGCACGTGACTAATACTTCATCCAAACCGTGTGTCAGAGGCCAACATTCGTCCGCTACGTTATCAAAAAAGAAATACAGAACTGGTGCCAAAGGTAACATTTAATCATTGTCATGTGAACTGTATAACTTTGTTAAACGTGCTCATTCTGTGCTAAATTAATTACAATATGTGATTTTTACATGACTAGTAGTGCTGAACCAAAACTACTGGCTCATTTTTGGTGAGTATTTTTTGACAGTGCTAATAAACACCCCTCCCTTTTCAATTTTTGAGCAAACTGTTCACTTATTTAAATTGCCCTGACTGACATCATCATGTGTGCAAATCTGAGTTATCAAGAAAACAAAAGCAGCAAAAATTCGGAGAAAAAACAGCAGGCAGGAGAAACCATGGCCCCAAACAGGATATGTTAAACGGTTTTTAAAATGCTTTGGTGCTTACAGGGAGTTCGAGTGTTATAATGACCTCACCCATTCACTTCAGTAGAGAACGTAGTTTCACACACAAAAAAGGATATGCAATGCTTTTGTCACTGAAGTGAATAAGGCAGCCCTTGCAAGTAATGGAGCTCCATTTGTGCACCAACATCCCATTTGGTGAAAGCATCCGTCCTTATTTATTATTTATTTATTTAAAATATTTATAAACCACTTAACATTCCAAAATACCTAAGTGGTGTACAAAGTAAGCATCAGTTAAAACACAATAAAACAATAAAATATGATAATAACACAACATATAAACTCAGTGCAATACAGTGGCTGGTAATATGCACCTAGCTAAAATCATATCTCTGGGCAGGCTTGTGTGAATAGAAAGGTTTTAACAGGTGCCAAACCCCAATATCATTAGGACACACTTTATATCAACAGGAAGAGGGTTTCATAAAGCTGGTGACTGCTCTGGAAAGTTGCAAGGCGAACCTCAGGCTCAGGAGCGTGTGGCACTACCAAGAGGGCTTCTATAGATGGATGCACTGACTGGGCAGAAACATAATGGATCAAATGGTCAGTGGTGCAGGTAGGTACTGGACTTGATGGTCTTAAGGGGGACCCCTTTAGATGGCCATGTGAAGCACTTCACTTATGAAGCACTCAACAAAGATTTCCCACTTCCCACTTCCATTCCATGGTTTAAAACTGCTTCTACATTCCTGATCTGTTAGAACAACAATGTATGTTTGCCAGCGCTGATTTTTTTAAAAAACCCACTCTGAGCACATGCGGATTTGCATTTTAAACTCACTTAAATAATAGCACTACAATGACTACAGGAATAAAATGGAATTTGCTTCTACAGCTGCTGCTCTCTGTGTGGTCATTTGGGGTGCCCCTGAGCTGTGGGCCCTAGACATTGGCCCCAAGGCCCAGCCCTAGCTGCACCACTGCAGATGGTTGCTCAGGTAACATGTGCCCAGTTCTTTGTTTATAATAGTGGTGTACTACTTAATATAATGCAATCTCTAAGTGGTTTAAGGCTTTAAATGTTAATACAAAACTTAAACTTGGCCCTGTAGCAAATAGGTAGATGCTGCAGTTCCTTCAGCAAAGCAACTCTGTCCAGAACAGCCAATTGACCTATTTCCCAGAGGAGAGAACGCTCACCCAAAGGGCCTCTATTTTGCCAGGATACATTCTCAGTTTATTGGCCTTCATCCAGCTCACCACTGCATTCAGACACTTGGTCTAGAACCTGCATGGTGTCACCTGATTCAGACATCACAGGGAAATAGGGTTGGGTGTCATCAGTAAAGGACATTTTTGCCTTTGCAAATGTTGATAAACTTGGACTTCTGCAAATGGACCCCACCCTGCTCTACCCAGTTCTTTCTATTTATCCTGGGGGCAGAAAAATGAGGGAAGGGGAAGAGAAAAACAAACCCAGTATGATGAACACGCTGATCATAGCAAACACACTTTTCCAACAGCACAAGAGGCGACTCTACACATGGACATCACCAGATGGTCAATATCGAAATCAGATTGATTATGTACTTTGCAGCCAAAGATGGAGAAACTCTATACAGTCAGTAAATACAAGACCTGGAGCTGACTGTGGCTCAGATCATGAGCTTCTTATCGCAGCTCTTATCGCAGTAAAAACAAGACCTGGAGCTGACTGTGGCTCAGATCATGAGCTTCTTATAACAAAATTTCGGCTTAAATTGAAGAACGTAGGGAAAACTACTAAACCATTCAGATATGACCTAAATCATATCCCTTATGAATATACAGTTGAGGTGAGGAATAGATTTAAGGGATTAGACCTGATAAACAGAGTGCCTGAGGAACTATGGACAGAGGTCCGTAACATTGTTCAGGAGGCAGCAACTCAATCCATCCTAAAGAAAAAGAAATGCAAGAAAGCCAAGTGGCTGTCTGATGAGGCTTTACAAGTAGCTAAGGAAAGAAGGGAAGCGAAAAGCAAGGGAGAAAGGGGAAGATATATCCAACTGAATGCAGAGTTCCAGACAATAGCAAGGAGAGACAAGAAGGCCTTCTTAAATGAACAGTGCAAAGAAATCAAGGAAAACAATAGAATGGGAAAGACTAGAGATCTTTTCAAGAAAATTGGAGATCTCAAGGGAACATTTTGTGCAAAGATGGGCATGATAAAGGACAAAGAAGGCAGGGACCTCACAGAAGCAGATGAGATTAAGAAGAGATGGAAAGAATACACAGAAGAGCTATACAGGAAAGATCTTAATGTCCCTGATAGCCATGAGAGTGCGGTCACTGAACTTGAGCCGGACATCCTCGAGAGTGAAGTCAAGTGGGCCTTAGGAAGCATTACTAACAACAAAGCTAGCGGAGATTACAGTATTTCAGCTGAGCTATATAAAATCCTAAAAGATGATGCTGTTAAAGTGCTGCACTCAATATGCCAACACATTTGGAACACTCAACAGTGGCCACAAGACTGGAAAAGATCAATTTACATTCCAATTCCAAAGAAGGGCAATGCCAAAGAGTGTTCAAACTACCGTACAATTGCGCTCATTTCACATGCCAGCAAGGTTATGCTCAAAAATCCTACAAGCTAGGCTTCAGCAGTATGTGAATCGAGAACTACCAGAAGTACAAGCTGGGTTTCGAAGAGGCAGAGGAACTAGAGATCAAATCGCCAACATTTGCTGGATCATGGAGAAAGCAAGAGAATTCCAGAAAAACGTCTATTTCTGTTTCATTGACTACACTAAAGCCTTTGATTGTGTGGATCACAACAAACTTTGGCAAATTCTTAAAGAGATGGGAGTACCAGAGCACCTTACCTGTCTCCTGAGAAACCTGTATGAGGGTCAAGAAGCAATGGTAAGAACCGGACATGGAACAACCGATTGGTTCAAAATTGGGAAAGGAGTACAACAAGGCTGTATATTGTCGCCCTGCTTATTTAACTTATATGCAGAGTACATCATGAGAAATGCCGGGTTGGATGAATCACAGGTCGGAATTAAGATTGCCGGGAGAATTATCAACAACCTCTGATAGGCAGACAATACCACCCTAATGGCAGAAAGTGAAGAGGATCTAAAGAGCCTCTTGTTGAGGGTGAAAGTGGAGAGTACAAAAGCTGGTTTGAAACTCAACATTAAAAAAACGAAGATCATGGCATCTGGCCCCATCACTTCCTGGCATATGGAAGGGGAGGAAATGGACGCAGTGACAGATTTTATTTACTTGGGCTCCAAGATCACCGCAGACGGTGACTGTAGCCATGAAATTAAAAGACGCTTGCTCCTTGGGAGGAAAGCTATGGCAAACCTAGACAGCATAGTAAGAAGAAGAGACATCACCTTGCCGACAAAGGTTCGTATAATCAAAGCTATGTTTTTCCCAGTAGCAATGTGTGGCTGTGAGAGCTGGACTATAAGGAAGGCTGAGCGCTGAAGAATTGACGCTTTCGAACTGTAGTGCTGGAGAAGACTCTTACGAGTCCCCTGGACTGCAAAGAGGTTAAATCAGTCCATCCTAAAGGAAATCAACCCTGAGTGCTCATTGGAAGGACAGATACTGAAGCTGAAGCTCAAGTATTTTGGCCACCTAATGCGAAGAGAAAACTCACTGGAAAGTCACTGATGCTGGGAAAGATTGAAGGCAAAAGGAGAAGGGGACGGCAGAGGATGAGATGGCTAGATAGCATCACTGATGCAATGAATATGAACTTGAGCACACTGCGGGAGAGAGTGGAGAACAGGGAGGCCTGGAGTGCTATGGTCCATGGGGTCACGAAGAGTCGGACACGACTTAACGACTGAACAACAACAACAAATTGTAAAATCATTTGGATGGATTCCATTGTACGGCAGAAGGATCAACAGAATTATTCAGCCAACAGAGAAACATTTTTAGTGAAACAATGTTGGCCTCTAGAAACCTTCCAAGAGTCTTTTTGATTGTTATAAATAGTACACTAGAAATCGGGGCTGTTCATGTGACATGCTGTGGCTGCCGTGCTGAATATTCAACCCCGCACCATGGGTTGTTGTGTCATGTGAACCCGGTCAGTGGGGGTTATGTAAGGGTTAAACAGGCCAGGGGTTATCTGAGGGTTGTAAAGGTTGTTTAACCCTCTCATAACCCCACCGGCCAGGTGCAGACAACACAACAATGCACAGTCAGGGGTTGAATATTCAGAATGGCACCCGCAGGTGCCGCAGCTCACTGCAGCTTAAATAAGCTACGATGAACCACTATGTGTAGTGCAAACCCAGTCTTTGTGAAAAACGAATGTACCATATTAGTAAATAAAGGATGTACAATATATATTTCATAAATTCAAAGCCCAGCACTGAGGCTTTGTAAGAAGCAATGTAAGTCTGTTTTGTGTGTGTGTGTTTTATCAGCTCCTTGACCAGGGATAAAATGGAATCATGTGTAATTTTAACATCTGTAAGTATTTATCTTGTAAGTGGTGCATAACATTTACATCTTTTCCACATGTTATCAGCCCTGCAGTGTCAGAACAGGGCAGACTATGCACTGAATAAGTACAGTTATAACGATCTTTATCTATTAATTGGAGTTAATGGAATTCCATTTGGTAAGCTGCCTTACAATGTTTTGCAAACTGCTTTGAATTGGTTCACAGCCAAACTACACAAATAGCAGAAACAGGTAGGGCAGGTCTTGTGAAGCCTTACCGTTCAGAGTGCAGGTGGGTATTCTTATGTTCAAATGCTCCCTCCTTTTATTTTACAACAACAACAACAACAACCCTTCACATAACAGCAACAACACTAATATGCTAGAAGGGTCTGCCCAATATCCCATTGTATGCCAGGAAGTGTCGTTGAAAAACAAGGAAGTCTATTCTTTTCTGAGGACAAGATCTGACATTCATTCATATACTTAAATCCTTGAAATTATCCCCAGAATAGAATTCCTGTCCACAATGGAATTATTGCTGACTTCAGTGGAAGCGGCATCCATGCCATAAATGTAAAAAACAGAATGCCAAATTGCATGTACTTTGCCACAGGATGCAGCGTACCTACTCAGTATTTGTGCTCTACAACCAGAACGTGAACTAACATTGTGCATATCCACTTGCTTTCCTTCAGAATAACGGACTCTGCTTGTGTACTATGCACTGTGCCTGTATGTATATGAAAAGGGAGAGTACCTGATGGGTGTGAGCATGTAAATAAATCAGCTATCATCACTCTTCTGGTCACATATCTGTTTCTGATAAATGCTTTAGATACATGACGCCTGCATTTGCATCAGATACCGTATACCTAGTATTTCCTATACAGATATTTTTATTTACATCAACAAATTGAATGGATCTTGTTCAGAATGCAGTGCCATCTCAAAGGCTGCAGACCAAGTTCATACAATACAATAACTCACACTCAAGTTTGAGTATTATTGAGTGTGGGTTGTTGAACCATGGGTTGTTGTGTTGTCTGAACCCAGCTGTGCTAAGAAACCATTGTTTGTTAACCATGAACAACCTATGAAGAGAACCCATGATTTGTGGTTGGGTTGTAAACTGTGAGTTGTGAACTGTGGGTTCAGACAACACAACAACCCATGTTTCATCAACAACCCACGGTTCAACTACTCACACTCAACCTTGAATGTAGGTTATCATGTTGTGTGAACCCAGTCAGCCAAGTAGTTTTGGCCCAGCCCATGTATCACCAAGCTGGCCCTGGGCAGGACATCCTAGTTTGCATTACGTTGTTTCTCCATACTAGCCTTCCCAAACTGGTGCCTTCCAAATGTATTGACTGCAACTTCCATAACTCCCAGCCAGCATGGCCAACACATCTGAAGGGCATCAGGGTAGGGAAGGCTGCCCCATACACACTACCCATTTGCAGCAGTTGGAGTTCCCCAACTGTGCTAACATCCAGATCCTTGAGAATGTGGTATGTATTCTGACAAGTCCATATCTCCATTCATTCAAGAAGTGAACCCTATTCCTGCTATGGAGAAAGCAAGGAAAAGTTCAGACATTTCATCTTCTTTGTTTACTTTCTGTGTACTCAAGCAAAGTGCTTTGGGACAACCTAGCCTAATGTTGCTTTAACAAATTTTATTTTTTCTTTTTAGTACATAGCTTTTAATTTGGCTAAAATTAAGTTGGCATTATCAGGGGCGGGGGGTTGTTAACAAAAGAAAAAACAACAACCTCAAACATTGCAAGGTTTAAAAAGGTAATTTCTTTAAACAAATAAGCAATAGCTACCTTGACAAAACTGAAAAATAATTGTAAATATTAATATCTATATCAAGGCATTGTTGCCAAAAGTCAATAAAAGGCATGCCATGATTTAACAAAATGTTCAGTGGTCTGTCTTCCTTGTTGTAACCTGACATTTTCAGATATTTCAGACATTTGTGCAAGTTCCCGAAGGTTAATAATCCATTATTTATTAAGGGGCATATTAGACTATGCCACTTTGGGCAGTCTTTCATACTCCTGTTCTGCATTTCCTTTTTGGAATATCTGCCCACTAATAATCCATGTTGCCCACATCCCTCCATGATCAATGACAGAAAGGTCTGAAGTATCAACTTTTACATTTTAACTGTTAACTCTGTTTAAAACCTACCACAGCAGCCCATAGAATGGCAGCTTTTTAGTGCACAGTTGGGCTTTATACACTATCATCTCAGTCCAGCAAGGAAGAGCTGCATGTGGAAGCAGGCCTTCTCATGCACAGCTGATTCACATGTGGATGTGAATCCAAACCTGCATTGCGTTGCTCATCTGGATCTCATTGAACTGGGTGATGGTGATAGGGGGCACATCCCCATCTGTGACCGGTTGTTCCATGTCACAGGAACATAGAAGGTGTCCTGAAATAGCCTTATACCAGGTCAGGCTAATTGTCTCTCTAGCCCAGTAATGCTTCCTGTGACTGGCACTGGCTTTCCAGGGTCTCAAGCAGAGATCTTTCCCACCACCTGCTCTCTGATCCTTTTAACTGAAAGCACTATGTTAAGCACAGAATCTGGAACCTTCTGAATCTGGGGCCACTGAACTATAGTCCCTCCCCATCTCCCAAATAAACTCCAAAAGTTCTAATTGCAGATCTCTAACGTCACATGTAGTTCATCCTCAAGTGTCTTTTGGAGATTCTGTAGACTGAAATGGAAAGCTTCTGTATGCAAACCAAGTGCTATACCATTGAGCTGTGGTCCCAGTATTGCTAGGGCCTAGTTCTCAGTGATGGGGCTGCGGTGGCTTAGTGGTTAAGACGCTGAACTGCAGACCAGAAGGTCGGCAGGACAGCAGTTCGAGACCTGAGTGCCGCATGATGGAGTGAGCTCCTGTCTTCAGTCCCAGCTCCTGCCAACCTAGCAGTTTGAAAGCAAGAAATTGCAAGTAGATAAATAGGTACCGCTTTGGTGGGAAAGGTAACAGCATTCCATGCACCTTGGTGTTCAGTCATGCCGGCCACATGACCATGGAAGCGTCTTGGGACAGCACTGGCTCTTCGGCTTAGAAATGGAGATGAGCACCACACCCTAGAGTCGGACACGACTGGTTGGGGACACCTTTACCTTTTAGTTCTCAGTGAAGTGGTAAACCAAAATCTGTGTCACTCTGGGATTGGACTGTACCAGATGGGGGCTTGCTCTGTGCAAATATATTCCTTCCTCATAGAAAACTAGAATGTGGGGAGAAGGTTCTAGTGTGTACAGGAGAGCTTCGGCTATTGGGCGGTATAGAAATAAATAAATAAATACATACATACATACATACAGGATGATGATGATTAAAGAGCATTGAATTATATGGGTGCCCAACTGCAGGCTGAAATAGTACAACCCTAAACATGTTTACTTTTCATTTTTCCCCTAAAGCCATTTGGTTTGCTGTCAATTTTGCAGGACGGGTATTTTTTTGATTCACAAAAAAGAGAGGATCCATTACAACTGTAGAAGAAGAAGAAAACACCAAAGGAAAAAATACAGCGACACAAATGGATACGGTTCCCAGCGCATTTCAAGGAAACTTTTCATCAAGGCAGGAAAAAAATGCTTCTTAAAAAAACTCCTCGGGGGAAAAATGTCTGCTGCAGACGAACTGCGGGGAAAAATTGGCCCAAGCACTTTCTGTTAAGAAGCATTATTTTTTTCCTATAATATTTTCCTAAAAATGCATTGAGGACCATAGCCAGCCGTGCAGCTGATTCTTTTTTGTATTTGGTATTGTTGTTTTTAGTTAAATTTGAGATTGTATGTTTTCAGATGGAGGAGTGTTTTAAGATGAGAACCATCTCCAAACAAAGCCATATAGCTGTTGTGCTAGTAATAGAAAAAAAATATAATGTGTTATAGCTAGTGTTTGACCCATGTTTGTAAGAGAGAGTGCTTGTCAATAGCCCAGATTGGTTAATGAGAGAGAATGATTGGGAATCTCTCCCTTGTGTTTGGATGAGATGCCCATCAGAACTTGAAGGGGACCCCCTCTGTAGTTGAGGATGGAGAGAAACTTTTTAAAGGTGTGTGTGTGAGAGAGGGAGTGATTCCAGACAGGTGGTTCCTAGCACTATCAATGGAAAGATATTGTAGAGCTATTCCATCCTTTCCTCATTTTTTTTTTTTTTTTTGTGGAAAGAAAAAAGATGGAAAACATGGGTGGGTTACAAATGGAAGTTGACATCATATGGGCACATACACACACACTAAAATTCCGTGAATGAAGCAGGGTGAATACACAATAAAAGCCTCATCTGGAAGCACCCAGAGGGGGAGAGAGAGAGAAGCAGCAGGTGCGGTGTTTTTTGCAGGGGTTGCAATTTCAAAAAATATATATCTTTGGAAACCACCCAGAGAGCTTTGGCTATTGGGTAGTATAGAAATGTAATAAATATGTAATAAATAAAATAAATATATATTTTTATTAAATGTTTCAGAGTTATAAATTCAAAGAAAAAACCATCACCTTCAAACAGACTGAACAATAATAATAACAAAGTGGTACACATTGCTAGAAAACAAGTATGAAAAAAGAGCCATACATAAAAGTATAGTCATTAAATGATGTTCTTGAATATCATGAAGAGATCACATCCTTCCAGAATATCATGTGAGACTGAGCAAAAAGTTGCATAGCTGGGTTCCTGCTAACCTATGATATGAATGGGAACAACCAACACTCAATAAAGTGATCACGTGATGCCAAACCATAAAAGTAAATGAAATTACTGCATACATCTGTCCGTGACAGTGAGCCACTGCATTCTTTGATAGCACTGAGAAATATAGCAATTCCGTAGTTTTCCAGTGCTTACAGATCTCTAACCTAGCTTCTAATAGATTATATGTGATCAAATCTTTATCAAAGTAATAATCCCCATTGTAAGAAATGCCCAGGAGTGCTAAGCATGAACAAAGAGAAGCAGAGAGAATGCTGAGAATTAGCTGAAAGCATCCTGGAGTGCAGGGATATCGCTTTCTGGGAGTCTGGGGTAGCAGATCTGCTGCCTTCTTCTTGCCTCCACTTGTGCTTTACTTGTATATCTGTCAGTGGGGAATTTACATGTCTATCTTGCCATGGGGAAGCCTCTTGGGCAGATATACAGGGCCCTACTCAACAGAAGGCACCCCAAACACAGCAGGGCTGGCTTCCCGCATTTTGAAGCAAGTGAAATAATACATAATCATTACTATCTAAAGAGCCCCCAACCCCCAGTAAGACCCTTAAGTCCAGAATCTAACATTTCATAATTAATTAAAATGTTATAATGTTAGTATTAGCGAAATGAATTGTTTGGGGCATTTATTATTGTAACCATGTACTATTGCAATTGATATACTGGTATGCGTTCTTGTTTTTGTATTGTGCCCGCTTTGGGCACATTTTTTGGGGAAAGCAGCATACAAATTCAAATGATGATGGCAACAACATTACCGAACTATACCACTGATACCTGTGAATAAATCAAATATTACATAAATACCATAAACAATGTCTCCAGTGCTTTCTTCTCCAAAGGAAACCAAATGCAGGTTATTCTGCCCTGTGTCTGTCTGTCTGTTTGTCTATCTATCGTCTGTCTGTCTGTCATATATCCCTAAAGATAGGTAAAGCATATGAACATAAAACATCACATACAGGCACAAGCCCTTATTTACTCAACCATATCCCCATAGAAAGTTTATTGTATATGGTCTGCAAGTTAAACGGATTTTCAAAATGTATGTTGAAATAAATAAATAAAAGGATAAAAGAATAAAACATCCTTTGCATTTTTTTTTTTGCCCAGGAATAACGTTGCATTAAAAATGAGCTGAAATCCCGACTAAAGGACTAATATTGAACCTCATAAGCAAAAGCGGTGGATTCAGTCAATGTAAATAGGGCTCGTGCGACACATTTCAAATGAATATGAGTTGATGAGTCCTTTGCTGCTGACCTGTTCGAAAGAGCCCCAGTTGCAAATGAATGGACTGTTCCTCCAAGAGAGCTAGACACTAGTTGCAGCCTGGGGAAAGAGGAAGCACATAAAAGCAAATCTAGATTTGCCTTGCAATGACAGCTGCATATTAATCTAAAGAATTTCTCAAAAATCAAAAAGACATTTTTCAGCAAAATACACCCCTAGAGCCTCCATCATAAAGCAGGGGAATAAACTTGAAACGGGATTGATTTCATCTTAAAGGGAATATCTCTTTGAAACGTTACCAACTGCAGTTGTCTTATTTGGTTTTCAATACTATAACAAAATTGTGCCATATTGTGTCAAATAAAGAGATAATATAACAGCTTTAAACATTTTTTTGTAATTATGGGATCAATCGAAAAACGAATTAAATTTGTATGCATTAGGTAAGTAGTATCACTGAATATTGAACAGACCCAAATACCAACTTTTGTTTCTTTTCCTGCTTTGAAGGCCTGTCATTCTGAATATGGCCTTTAAAAAAAAATAGAATGACAACCATAAAGGGCAGGGGAGGTACATGCAAATTTTTAACTATAGTGACGCCTCGATGCAATCTTTAGCAAAAGAACATAACAAATGCCTTTTTGTTAATACAATGAAAGGGAATTATCGCGCATGATTTGTACAAAAAAAAAATCCTAAACACCTCTCATTAAAAGATACTTTAACTTGCAATAAACCTACATCACCGAGTGTAGCTGCTATCATAGTAGTACACTGGCTTGGAATTTACACATTCTGTGTAGCATCTTCCTGGTGCTTGACCACTATTGATGCTCTGGTCAGTGTGAAGGTGGGAGATTCAGGACAAATGAAAGGAAGGACTTCTTCACACAGTGCATAGCTTAACTATGAAATTTGCTACCACAAGGTGTAGTGATGGCCACCAATTTGGCTGGCTTGAAAAGGGAGGCTATCATGGAGGATAAGGCTATCACAAGCTATTAGTCATGATGATGGCTATATCTCGGCTCCAGTATCAGAAGCAGTATGTCACTGAATACAAATTTCTGGGGAACATGAGCAAGAGGGTGCTGTTGCGCTCGTATCCTGCTCGTGGGCTTCCCATGGACATCTGGTTGGCGACTGTGGGAACAGAATGTTGGACTAGATGGGCTTTGGACTGATCCAGCATAGCTTTCCTTATGTTCTTATTTAATCTGTTATTGTATTTTTAGTTCCAGTGAGGGATACTTTGGGGATTTTCTGCCTCAGATGACAAAATAACTTAACCAGCCTTGGGTACTACGCAATGTGACTTTGCGGGGTGGGGGAACACACAAGCCATTTGCTGTTCTGCCTCAGGCAGCAAAATGTCTTGGGCTGGCCCTGCATTCTGCCATAAAGTAACACTGCTGGAAAAGGCAGTAGGACACAACACTAATTTTTGCTCATTAGCAATGTAAAGGATATGATGCAGCCCAGCATTTCTTGTTTAGCCTTCTATTTCCAGAAAAATGAAGACTTTGTAAGAATTTGGTAGAATTGTATAACCTTTTATTTTCAAATTGTCACCTTATTTATTGACATTGTCACACTTGGATGTACTAAGAGCAGAGTTTTAATAGGATTCTCTTCATTTTCTGTTGAAAGGAAAGTTTAAAAAATCCACTTCATTTCAATAGGAACCAGAGTCAGAGGAATGCTGGCTTTATCTTAAAATCTCAGCTGTGGCTCAAGGGGCAATAAAGCCTTCCATTGGCACTGAGCTGGGGAAACATTAATCTCCACTTCCTTCTTCAAATGTCTTCCAAAGAGCTCTTGAACAATGTCGGGTCTATATTTCAGCACACCATTAAGGCATGTTGTATATTTCAGTGGACCTACACAAACAACAACAACAAAAGAAAAAAAAATTAAAAGGCAAAATGCTGAGATTTCAAACCTTATAGTGAGAATCCTCCCCCTCCCCCTCCCCCCGTGTGTAACTCTTTCTGCCCTGACTGTTAGTTTAAAAGGTAGTGAAATAGTGCTAAGGAGTATCAAATTTAAATGAAATGGCCTACAGAAGGGTAAGAAATCTTTTGGGGCCATGGGCACATTTGAGAAATTGCCCTGGGCACAAAATGGCTGCCACAGGAGGCATCACAAAGGACAAGTAACCTGCCCAAAGGACTGAGTACAAAACAAAGGTGGGGTCTGAGCTACAACACACTAAACAACTCTTCTGAACCCAGTTTTCAGCACCAACAGAAACCGATTTCACAGCAATCCTAACAGCTGGGAAGAAAATACATGTTAGTGAGGGGGTGGGGCACCTTGGTCAGTGTCAAGAAAGGTTTCCTGGGCACTTTGGTGCCTATGGGCACCACATTGCCTACCCTAGCCTACAGTCTGTACCCTAGGGGGAGAAGCAATGTCCACAGAATTATTTTAAATCTAAACCGAGGCAGTATTTCATTTGCTAAGGGAGTATTTATATAGTTTTTCATCCTGTCCCAGGTTCACGAAGGTCAGAAAGTCCTAGGTTCAATCCCCAGCATCTCCAGGTAGGGCAGGAAAAACTCCTGCTTGAAACCCTGGTGAGCTGCTGCCAGTCAATGTTGACAATATTGGACTAAATGGACCAAGGGTCTGACTCAGTGTAAGGCAGCTTTCTGTGTTCCTATGTTCGATGTTCCTAAATCTAGATCCAGCCCCCTGTCTCTACCAGGATTTACCCCCATCAAAAAATATCAGCCCATAAAGGAAGGTTTCACAGTGTTTCTGAAAGATGCTCAGGCTCTAACTTTAGCAAGTATCCTGAGGAAGAGAGTTCTGAGGCAAGCACTGAAGACAGCTGTCCATGGGTATGTATTTTACAGTTTGATCATTTAAGGTATTGAGTTGGATTCAGAGTTAACTAAAATAAAATATTTTAAAATATACCAGATATTGGGTTTGCAGTAATTTGTTAATTTAGATTATACTGTCATCTAATACTTGTAAAGTATTGAAGTTGCTATTTGTGTTTTTTTCCTTCTTTGACTCTTTCTCACTTTTTTTGCGAGTTTAATAAATTGGGGAGGGAAAAAGCTGAGCCAGCCAACACAAGACACGTCAGCTCAAAACTGAACACAAGAACTTGAGAAGAAGCATACTGGCTCAGATGAAAGGCATATCTTGTCCAGAATTCTGTTCCTCAGTGGCCAACCAGATACCCGTGGGAAGCCCGCAAGCAGGACAGGAACACAATAGCAGCCCATGAACTGGTGGTATTCAGAGGCAACTGGAATTCAAATACCATTAAAAACATGGGAGAACAGGTCAGACTTCATCGGATGCCAAAAATATAAGAAAGATGGTACAAAGCAAACCTGTCTCTACTTTGGGCGCCACCACAGAAAACACCCAGCATCTATCCTCAGAAGACTATGGCACCTGGAGAAGGGACTGTCAAGCTCTTAATAGATGGACAGCTTCAGTGGGGAAAGGTAGCCCTTGACAGCACAATCCTAACCATGTCTACTCAGATGTAAATCCCACTGAGTTCAGTGGGACCCAGTCCAAAGTAAATTAGTATAGGATTGTGGCCTTAGATAGTTAATATGGCCTCAGGCATTTAAGTTGTGGTAGAAACAGGAGAAGCACAAGAGTGCGTAGCTTCTTGTTCCACATGTGTATTTTTAATGTCCAAAGTGGAAGGAGACGCAAAATTTACACTTCTGATCTAATATAGAAACGTGGGAAACAGGAAACCCAACTGACTTGTGCTTTCTGTTCCCACTCACTCCCACCTCTTGAATGTCTGTGGCAGTCTTCATATAGGTTAACTTTCTGTATATTATGGACTAGTTTTCTTAGCGCACTTCACATGATTTCGGCAGATATGCTCTCTGCGCCACACCTCTGATCTAGTAATTCAGCTTTGCTTTGCCGTCAAATCCAAAACCTATTTTCATAGGCTTCAGTGCTGTGATATCCTCCTGCGGGTTACTTTGTGTTTAGTGCAGCTGTCTTCAATGCTTCTTATGGTTTGAATTCCTCCCCCCCCCCGCCCCCACCCTTGCTCAGTTGCTTGGATTTTTACACTTGTTGTCTAGCCTTGCTTTTTTATTATTGCCTAAAGAGATAAAGGGACGAAGCTCTCAAGTTTTAAGACACTTTTTGCCAGACTTGACAAAACACAGGTGAGCGCCTCCCTTCAGCTGTGATAACACTCCATGTCTAGTTGAAAGAAAAGATATAATAGGTTTTGCATAGAGAAATATTACATCTTGTTAGAGGAAATGCAGTCGCAGGTATGATCTACAGTGAGGGATGTCAGAGAAATCCAAAATGGATTCAAATGACTTCAGATTTCCATGAATTCAACCTGAAGATTCTGCACAGATTCTGTGGACTTGTAGACCATTTTGTTTTACTTTCTGGAATCGTACACAAATTTAGTTGTACAAAAATATGAAAGTTTGTGGGAAATATCCTAATACATGCCTTAAAAATTTTTTTTATACATCTCCAGTCTCTCTTCAGCAAAATATTGGGAACCAGCAAAATCTACGTAAATTGCGGCAGACTGTTTTGGTGTACTTTTCTGAAGGGGGTGGGGGGAATCTGATTCCATCAATGAGTGGACAGCGGAACGAAAGATGCCTGTCAATCCGTGAAACACACATGAAACGCATTAAACAGAATCCATACATCCCAGTGGAGGCTGGTGGCTCTGATGTCATTGGGGCGGTGAATCCGCTCTGGGTTTCAGTCAGAACTCTAAAGGAGATATCCGAGGTGCCTTGGATAGCTCCTTTAGAGTTCTGACTGGTTCTGACTGAAACCCGTAGCAGATTTACCACCCCACTGATATCGGAGCTACCAGCCTCCACAGATACATCTGTATCTACAGCATGCATTCCAAATAAGCAAACGTTGTCACATTTAGAGTGGGAAGTTAGGAAAAAGCACTGGTGCCATACAAATAAATTCCGCTATCCAGGCAATAAAATTAATCACCAAACATCTCAACCACATAGTAGGAAGTGTCAGGTACACACACATACCTGCTTCAAGCAAAAAGAAGAAGCCAATATGAAGCCCACAACTGCACTCATATGTATTTGACATGGTAGCAAGAATCAATGGCACACAATGAAATAAGACAAAGGGGAAAAAATCATTGTCAGAAGAGGAATAAACTTCACAGGCATTCTTAGCCGACAAGTACAAAGCATAAAATTGCTGGTAGTCTTTTTACCTCACGGTTACTCAAATAGCATTAACCTTCACAGTCAGGTTTTTTTGAAGTTATAATTACCTGTGAAAATCAAGTCCAGTATTTACTAGTTGAACTAATTAGCATCCAAAGGCAAATAAGCAGAATCACCAAAATCATTCAGCTTTCTGAAACACTGGGAGAGAAAGCACAAAAAAGCCCCTTGGGCTGGTGGCTGCAATCTGTTGTTTAGGCGAGGCATATGGAGGAAATAAACCAAAATAATCCAAGACTGTGTTTTTAATAGCTTTCTCTGAATTCATTTCAGAAACATCCATTGTCCTCTGATATTTTATGCAAAATAATTGCATAATTTATACAATTGTATAAAATATCAGCAGAGATATTTCTTCCTTTTCTCCTTTGGCCTAGGTATGCCTTTCATTCCTGTGTACTTTTCACCATGCTGGTTGCTTGCAGCCTAATTCTCTGTGTGAGAATCTCACAGAGTGGGATGTAAAACCTGTGTCTGTGTACGGCCATATAGCAGGGGTGGGCACACTTTTTGGAATATGGGCACATTTGGCAATTTGAGAAACTGTCCTGGGCACCACCACAAAATGGCTGCCATGGGAGGCATGGCAATGGACAAGTAGCATGCCCAAAAGACTGAAACAACTCCTTTGAACCCACAGTTTTCAGCACCAACTGAAAACAATGGACAAGTAGCATGCCCAAAAGACTGAAACAACTCCTTTTGAACCCACAGTTTTCAGCACCTGATGCATAGCAATCCCAGCTGCCAATAAGAAAATGTGTTAATTTTTTAAAAAGTGAGAAGGGAAGGGCACCTTGGTGGGTGCCAAGAAAGGTGTCCGGGGGCACATTGGTCCCCACGGATGCCATGTTGCTTACTTCTGCTATATGGGATCCTCTGGCCAGTTCTTTTTAAAGCATTTCTGAGGCTTGAGAGTGAGATAAAATTATTACAATACTAGTCAGTAGTAAGTACAGCTGCCCACAGTCCATTATTTTACTGCTCCAAGCAGGCTTGGAGTGAGCAACAGCCAGGCACCTTTGGGAAGCTCCTGGGGCCCCAACACTCCAGCAGCTCCCACTTTGTGACACCATTTCATTTTTTCCTAGAACGCCAATCAGTACCAGACAGCTGGATATGGGACATGCCCTTTTAAAAAAGTTTTCAATAATGTCCTAGAGTGACTATTTTTTTATTTATAGCATTTTTATCCTGCCCTTTAACCCAAAAGGCTGCCAAGGAAGCTTACAAAGATATTCCTTAAGACAGTCTGTGCCTGCAGGATTACAATCTAAAAAAACACAAGACAAAAGGAAAAGGGATTGGGAGGGAGGGGGAAATACGCAAGTTCAGGCACTAGATTCTTAGGTGCAAAGTTCAGCAGGTCATGGACTGATGCTTGCTCTCCCCATGAAGGCTTTAAACAGATCCAGGCATGATGGAGGGGTACTTGACTGCTGCTGCTTCTCCCTCCGATGGCTTCAGCAGTGACAGTTACATGGGAGGGCATCGGGGAAAATTAAAATGACAGCTCCTAACTTTAGAGCCATCAAAGTGATGAGCACCACCACAATACGTGGCAGCCATTATTTATTCTACAAATAAATTACATGTTGTGTAAAGGAGGAATTTATTTTGTAGATTCCATGGCCTCACTCAGGAGGCTATTCTTTTTACCGGCAGCCCCTGACTTGCCTTCCCTCTAAGAGGCCATTGCTGTGGTTGTGTCAGTACCTCCTGCTCCATGCCTCATCCTGATACTTGGCAGGCTGAAGAAGCTCACTTGAAGTAAAGTATTAAATAAAAATTATTGCACACTCGGGTGCCAGCGCAAACAATCCTTTAGATTAGATAGGCCACAACGTTCATGATGCGTTAGAAAAAGAGATATGACCTTTAATTGAGCTGTATCTCCATTTCACTATAACAAACCCCAGATTTAAACAGAAGTATGCAGTGGTTGAATTGATGGCACCAAAAAACTCTTCCTCACTCTCTTCTCTAATTAATACTGACATCCTAAAGAGCTAGAGACTAGAACTGCAAATCCCATCTATGGGTCAGACCTTCTTTCCAAAACCTGGAGTTTTGTGCCGCTTTTGACATAGCAAAGGAGCAATGGAGAAGTTCAGTGGCATCCATAGTTCACAGTGGCATTCCACTCTTCTTTTATTCAGGTTCATTGCTAATTTGCAGCCAAAGAGATTTTTGCTGACCTGACATTTACTTGAATTTTATATTGTATTCTCTAGCACTTGCATGAAATGAAGCACTGAGAAGAATAACATTTTTCATGCTTCTTACATCCCTTGTTGAGAACTGTGGTGTCTGATGCTCAAATGTAGGGCCTAGGAAATTCTTCTGGGATTTAACCATCTAAAGGCCCTCTTATAAGGCTGCCAGCACTTACCCCAACAGATAGAGACCTTTTAAGTCTCCTCATACAGAGGGGACAAGGCAGTGGAAGCTCCTCCCAACCATTCACTTCCTCCTCCTGTCATCCCCCCCGCCCCCATACCTGCTGCACCGGCAACTGAAAAACTCCTTGCCACTTCAAAAGGTGGGGATGAACTGGTAGGTGCAACCATGGCTGTTTTCTCCCCCTCTGCACTGTGATGCTTAAAGGTCTTCATCCGATGTCCAGCATAAGTGGTGGAAAACCCAGCTTCTTGCACCAAAATGGAAATGCACAGGACTGGGCTTCAAGGAGGGGGCCCCTAACCCAACATCATCACAGATACTTCCATCAGCATTACTGCACCAGTGGTGTCTGCCCTGTGGTGAAATGATGTTTTTAAAGGGCCCCTGCTTGGCTTTCCTGGGGCAGGGAAATGAAGAAAGTTGGAAGTGCCTTTGAGGAACCTCTACTTGAATGAAAAACCTACAGGATACCTCATAGAGCCTTCCCCAACTTGGTGCCCTCAGATGTTTTTGACTTCAACTCCCATCAGCCCCAGCCCTGAGGTTGTGGGAGATGTAGCCCAAAATATCAAGAGGACAACAGCTTGGGGAAGGTTGCACCAGTCCAAGAGGTTGCTAGCATGGTTAAGGGAGCTATTAGAGAAAAGAGAGCTTCCTTCAGAAAATGGAAGCCTTGTCCAAGTGAGGAAAACAAAAGGGAGCACAAGCTTGCACAAAGACGATGCAAGCAGACAATAAGAGATGCAAAAAAGCATATCGCTAACAAAATCAAGGCCAACAATAAAGAATTCTTTGAATACATCAGAAGCAGAAAACCAGCTAGCTAGGCAATTGGACCATTGGATGATAATGGAGTTAAAGGAGTACTGAAGGAGGACAAAGAGATTGCATCTCCCCTATGAGAGAAGATTACAACAGCTGGGATTGTTTAGCTTGGAAAAAAGGAGGGAAAAGGGAGACATGATAGAGGTCTACAAAAGTATGCATGGTGTGTAGAATGTGGATAGGGAGACATTTTTTCCCTATCTCAAAATACTAGAACCTGGAGTCATCCTATGAAGGTGATTGCTGGGAGATTCCAGACAGATGAAAGACAGTACTTCTTCACACAGCGCACAGTTAAACTATGGAATTCACTACCCCAGGATGTAGTGATAGCCACGAATTTAGATGGCTTTAAAAGGGGGTTGGACAAATTCCTGGCAGAAAAGGCTATCAATGGCTACTAGTCCTGATGGCTATGTGCTAGCTCCAGTACCAGAGGCAGTAAGCCTATGCACATCAGTTGCTAGGGAACATGGGCTCGAGGGTGCTGTTGCGCTCAGGCCCTGCTTGAGTGTTCCTGGACGACAGCTGGTTGGCCACTGTGTGAACAGGATGCTGGACTAGATGGACCCTTAGTCTGATCCAGCATGGCTCTTCTTATGTTCTTATGCTGGTTAGACACAGAAGTGAAACTGGAGGGTCACAATGCTGTCTACAAAACTTGAAAACAACCGTGGGCAAGGAATGATGAGTGCTGGCCACAATAACAAAACACAAACCCATATTTTGTACCACCTGTATTACAAGAGCTATAGAGCAGGTGTCCTGAATGCTTTCAGCCTGAGGGCCAAATCCCATTCCGGACAAGCTCTTGGGGGGCTACATTCCAGGGTGGGCAGGGCTGAAGGGGGTGGGGCCCAAAATACTAGAATTACCAAAAATTCCAGCCTATTGTAGCTTAAAGCTCTTACTCTCTGCCAGTAATTAAGCCTTAGGAGAAGCATTTCAACTTTTTAAAGTGGGGAAAAATTTGAAAAAGCCAGGAAACTGCCAAACAATTGGTAGTTGGTGGAAAGCAGGTGAGAGGAAGAGGAAGGGGATGTGGCCCTCTGGGAAAACCTGGAGGGCCAAATTAGGACCCCAAGTGGGCCAGATTTGGCCTGCAGGCCTGAGGTGGGACACCGCTGCTATAGAGAATTGAACTGGACTGTGTGTGTGTGTGTTGCTTTTGTTTACTCTAAAGAAGTTGAGCAGAGGTAACCCTGGTTTGGTGGCAAGACTTGACCTTCTTCCACTTTGCATGGTAAATAAAAAGTACTGTCAATAGCAAGCTTCGGTACCATTCTCAGATCCCAAGCAACATCTAATTCAATAATTCTAAATATAAGATTGTGATGCCGTATAGGTTCTGTGGGGTCTCCAGTATAGCCAACAGCATCCCAACCACACTCTACACAATTCATTTACATGGTGAAGAAGTCACAAATGTCTGGCTGGGTCACCTTGCCCTGAGGCCCAGCCAAGCTCACCTTCACCAGGGCTGCCTGGTGGGACTGGCATCTGGCCTGACACCACCTCCCAGGTTAATACCCCTTGACAAAGTACGCTCCTGATCCTGGGTGCACATCTCAAGGCTCTAGCACAGGCATCCAAATAAAATATTTGTCCTGTTCCAAGTGATTGCCACACCAGTGTGAGGGTTCTGGCCCAAGCAGGGGATTCACAGCAAGAGTTCAGGATCTAGCAAGGCAAGCAAGGCAAAGCCAAGCATGAGAGATTCCAGGTTCCAGTAAGGCAAAGTCAACCAAGGCAAAGCTTAGGCTCCAGTAAGGCAAAGTGAAGCAAGGCAAAGCTCAGGCTCTGGTAAGGCAAAGTGAAGGTAAAGTTCAAATTCCAGCCAAAGTGAAGCAAGACAAAGTCACACCCTGAACAGGTCTGTGTGAAGTTCAGGCTGGAGATTCATCCAACTAGACTCAAATGTTGCTTTAGCAACAAGTAAACCTAGACTGAGATAGAGTTTCAGCTCCAGCTCCAGTGAGAGAAGCCTCTTCAATTAAAGGGCCCTTTCCTGCTTCAATAGCCATTGACTGTGATGGCTCAGGGGAGACCACACTGGAACTTCTGGGCTGGAGTTCTTAGAGTCTTAGAGTGGCAACACGATGTCCTCACCCAATTTGCTAGTGAGGTACTAGCAAATTGGGCTCCTCTTGCACTGGAGCTTCCAGAGTAATGAGAACATCTGGGGCCAGTAGTGAGGAAAATTCCTTCTCCCACTCTGATGCCTTCTCCGAATCCATGGCCTCATTCCCTGAAGACCCCAAGCTCAAGATAATATTATGCAAACCAAAATAGGGACAGTAATTTACCAGGCAGCAGAAAAGAGGGACTGACCCGGGGGTAAAAGGGAACAGGTGGAGCATATGACATTAGGAAGTGAAGCAGGCAGATATCTTTCGATATTTCTCCCTCAGTTCCTTCTTTCTCCTCATCCCTTGCAGAGTTTTTCTGCCTGGGGTGTGCTCCACAAAGCAAAACACTTGTAGTGGGGACAATATTGATTGATTGATTGATTGTATTTATATCCCTCCTTAGACATGAATAGACATCAGAAATAGAAGTCTGGGATATTGATGTCCATCAAATTGTTTGGATGGAGCCATCGACTATCTGCTCTCTATCTGCTCAGTGGCAACATTGGTTTTCCAATTTATTTTGGTCTTATTTTCCCTGATCTAAAGGCAGAGGCTGAGGGAATCTTGGAAAAGGACCAGGAAGTTATGGGCCTTCTCCACACCAGCACAAGAGGTATATACCAGACACAAGAAGGCCTGATGGATTTAAGATTCTGGCTGTACAGCCATCTGAAATACTAAATAAAACTAATATTTTCCACAGTTTGTTCTTTATCTCAGCAACTGACTTCTACACACCCTGTTGGTTAGTCCAAGATAAATTCAAACCTTGCTGAGTTTGTGGAACCTCCTACAAGCGAGCAAGTCTGGGGATTTTCTTTTTCTTTTTAAAAATAGGCTGTTATGTACATATACACAATATTTCACGGTTCACATGCAAAGAAAAACATTCTAATCAGCTGGGTTTCGTCTCACTTAAACTTAATTACTTTGACATAAGCATCCTGAATAGAAAAGTATTGAGTGCTTAGTAATCATTAGGAAAAAGACAAATCACACACAGAGCTTGGCAAACAAAAGACTAAGAAAGAGAACGTTTATAATTTTTTACATATGACTTACTCACTAGAATGCATGTATGATCTCCCTGAGGAAATCTCAGAGAACCCTGGAATAAAGTTAAATAAATAAATAAATAAATAAAATATTTAAAACTTCATTTTAATGAGCTTCTGAAATATTTTTGCTTAGTTTATAAACAAATTTAATGGGGTTCCATGCTGTTAGCAATACTATGATTAAATTTAGATAAGTTGCCTTCTCGCATTCTAAAGCAAGGCAGAGGGGAACCCTTCACAAATATACATTGCACACAATGCATTAACATTTATATTCTGTGTACATTTCACCAGAATGGGTTGCTGTAGAATTTCTCATTCTCTAATATCTCCTTCTAGCATTCTGAAAATAATGTGGGGAAAGGGGAGAGCTTCTTTGGTCTTCCTGTGTCATAAAATTAATGACCAGTGGGAAATGGGGAAACTGGGATGGGTAGACTGGTTTTAATTCTTCAGTGATGCCATCTTTCTGAGAAGCTCATTGGCTCTAGAGTGGGAGTGGGTCCAATTTCCTGTGGCCCTAATTTCGAAAGCCCTCCGCCCATAGTTCAGACCTTTGGCAAGAGCAATTTGTCCCTCTGCCAGCAGCACATTGAGTGGGGAGGAACAGGGAGAGAGAGAGAGAAAGGGTATCTCAGAAAGAAAGCAAGAGAGAGGGCAAAGGGTGTCCCAGAGAGACAGACAGACAGACAGACAGACAGAAGGAGTGGCCTAGCCCACTGCTGGTTTGGCTCCAACCACATCTGGCCCCAACCACTGGCAGCATGCCGTGCCTGGCAGATTACCCCCAAGGGCAGGGGTGCAGAACTTTCTTCAGCCTAAGGGCTGAATTCTGTTTTGAAGAAGCTTTCAGGATTCCAGTAGTGGGCGGGGCCAAAAATACCAGCACATTTTAGCTTAAAGCTCCTACTGCCACTAACTAAGCCTTAGGAGAGGCATTGAAACCTTTTAGAATGGGGGGGAAACTGCACAAAAGCAGGGAAACCACCAAATGATGGGTGCTTGGGGAAAGGGGTGGGACCAGAGGAAAGGGGTGGGGCTAGAGGAAGGGGGAGGGGCCAGGGAAGGGACATGGCCATCTGGGGAACACCAGAGGGCTGGATTGGCACCCCAGGAGGGCAAGAGTTGGCCCTCAGTCCTGAGTTTCTTCACCCCTGGCCAAGGGAATGTGGCCCTAAACAGCACTAAAAAAGGTTCTCCACCCTTAAAAAGGTAAAGGTAAAGGTGTCCCCAACCAGTTGTGTCTGACTCTAGGGTGTGGTGCTCATCTCCATTTCTAAGCCGAAGAGCCAGCGCTGTCCGAAGACGCTTCCATGGTCATGTGGCCGGCATAACTGAACACCAAGGTGCACGGAACGCTGTTACCTTTCCCGCCGAAGCAGTACCTATTTATCTACTTGCAATTTCTTGCTTTCGAACTGCTAGGTTGGCAGAAGCTGGGATTGAAGACGGGAGCTCACTCCGTCACGCGACACTCGGGTCTCGAACTGCTGTCCTGCCGATCAGGGATGATATAATGCTTCTCGAAGTTTCTGATCTTGCGATACCCTTCTTGGTAAGGAGGAAGCTGTCTATGTTCTGTTCCGCCCTTACAGAAGAGTCATTCAGGAATTGATTCTGGGATGGAGGGGGCCTGGCATGCACTGGGAGAGGTGCGGCATCCTTGTGTTGTGCCTGACTGAGTTTTCTGACACTCGGTTTATTCCAGATCAAACTCCAAGACATCGAGGGTGCTCCATGGCGATGCCATGTTCCCCAGAGTTCCATGATTAACCTCTGTGTAACTGGAAAGGATGGTTCATGTATCTCCACTACCAACAGACAGCAGTTCTATGGCGTGCGCACACACACACACCTTCAAGATGTAACAGCGGGCACACTGGGTTGCAGGGTGATCCCCATCTTTGTCTCTCTGTTTGCCTGGGCTAATTCCATTGTGTGAGCAAGCACACTGGCAAGCTCTTGTGAGTAGACATACATGTTTACCACAAGAACCTGGGATCTTTCCATCCTACCTTCAGGAAGTGCTATGTGACAATGGGTAGCTTCTTATTCATCATTGTTGGCAAGATGGTGGCTACATTGGACTGTTCCAGTCCATTATGCCACAAAATATATGTTAAGTCTTAAGTTTAAAGTGCTATGGGACTCTTGCGGTTTGTGTGACAACTGGCTAATGTGGCTAATGCAGGAATTTGTTACTCAAAAAGTGGCAATCTTTGAAGCCTGGTGCATCTCCATTATGCTGAGGAATGGAAAGCATTCAGAACCTTGAAGATTTAATTTCCTAAGACATCACATTCAAGATTGACTTGACTGTAATAATAGATTTAAGATCACCTTGCATTGACATTGGCCTGCATTTATATAGACAATGTCTCCTCTTCTGATATTGCAGAGCTACATGCAATTTTTCCTCTTTAACTACCTATTCAATTTTGGGGGTCACACAACTCTGATGGAAAGCCACATCCCTTCTGTGATACACATGTAAGCGTTCCCTGGGCTTAGGGTTGATACACACTACTTGGTGTTATCGCCTTTGCAGCAAGAGCTGCTTGAAAATCAAGGTGGGAATTATTATTTGGCTGTGTGCATGTTAACAAAAATGACATCTTGAACATATTCCCCAAGCTCTTGAATTTTTCGAAGGTTGAAGAGGTTCCCTTAATAGGAATATAAATTAGGACATTGCACCCGAGTCATTTTTTTTTTAAAAAAACACAAAACACCACACACATAGCTAGAATACATGTTATTCTAGTGAAAACTGAAATTATGGTCTGAGTGACAAGACTACAATGAAATGTACCATGGATGGGATCAGTCTTTGACCGCTCATTATCATGTCGAATATTAACTTGAAGACGAAAGCTAGCATGTATGCACATACCCTCATAGGCAAGAGAGCGCCTCAGCTTGTGACTGCTGCCGAGGCTTACATGAGCAAAAACACAATCAATTCCGGAAAAGAAAGCCCCATCATTGGCACTGCAATAGCTCCAGCTTGTTAACCAATTAACATTTTGTGAATATGCCAAGAATAGCATTTGTTTCCCGAGCGCTTCCATCCATTTTACCCTGGCTGTCAGTCTTCATCACAAATGCACCTGCTTGAAGCAAGCAGAGCCAAATCAGCATTAATAGGAGTTTATAGAGGGCAGAGATCATATTTATTAAATCAGTGTTATCCACTTGTCCATCACCTGATTGCCAATTTGCCCCACGTTGACTGATTTCACACTTCTTAAAGTTAGCTCCTAGATGCCATTGGAGGATTTTTGTTGTTGCCCTGGATAATATGCTTCAAATAAGCTTCTGACCTATTGCCTGAACAACTGTGTGGATAAGAAACTATTCCAAGGGTGCACCCAAAATTAAGGCGCTAGCACCTACTAAAATTATTCTCTGGCTGCAACTACAAGCATCCAAGCTAGGGCTAACTATCTGAGGATGAAACACAAAAATACTCCACAACTTCCTGATTCCTTCTGGCCTGTCAGTTTCTGTCCCCCAAGCAAAGACATTCTGTTCCAGCATTTTCTTTCCCTTTACCAGCAGGGCTTCTGTGCCTTTAGCAGCAGTGTGACAACTAGAAATTCAGCAGAAGAATCTTTTCTAAGTATGGAGACAAAGTAGTTGGGAAAATTTCACCCATGGAATCATAATACAGCCATCAATGGCAGAAAACAAGCTATCCAACTAGAAAACAAGCTGGCAGCCATATTTGGCTTTGCCAGTAGGCATTTGGGCACTGTCACACTCCTGATTACATTGTGTGGAGAACAACAGAACTAAATTTTGAAATGGGCTAAGAAAAAAATGTTATTTTCCATGTTGGGGAAAATAACTTGTATTAGCCAAACCCATTTTGAATCAAACCAGTTGAGTTTTACTTATCACTCATTATACGTTAAGCTTCCTTTGGATTTGAACCTTCTGCATCTACTTGTTTGCTTAATTTCTCTGTTGTGCCATCCATTACTGGTAAATGGATATTACACATGAGAAACTGAGGCCTCACCAGATGCTTAAAAGCAACAAAAAGAAAATTATTAAGAGCAAGATTGGAACTCTGTGCCTCTGGATGTCAGGCAGGAACCAACATTGACTTGTTTCTGGCGCCCGCTGAAGACATTTTTATTTCAACAAGCCTTCCCTGATTTTTATTTCAACAAGCTATGGTTTTATTGGTATCCTGTATTTTTTTTTAAAAAATAAATTAATTAATTAATACTATGTTTTATTTCTCTTATCTTTTATGGTTCATCACTCTGGAATCTGTTTAGATGTACAGCAGTATATAAATGCTGTAAGTAAGTAAGTAAGTGAGTGAGTAAGTAAGTAAAGAAAGAAAGGATTGGAACAAGATTTTTTTTATCATTTGGTGATTTTTCGTAATTTTAACAGGGAAATGTAAGCATGTAAGGCAAGGAGTTTGGTAAGAACTACTAGTTGGCTCCTGAGTGGTCTTCCTTCTAAAAATGACTGGTAGCCTTTCCTATTTGAATTGTACATGAACTCACACTTCCTTTCCATGTCTGAAAAAGGCAACTATATTAATGTTTTGACAATATGCAATTTGTTTAAATTTAGTAAAGTTATTAATCAAACAGTTCGTTAAAAGGCAGGTGAATAACAAATAGCAATTTTGGTATTGATACTTCGGTGGTGATCGATGATGGGCAAATGGACTTTTAAATCACTGTTAACCATCTTCCCACTGCTGCTAGTTAATTGTACTTTTTTTTTTTAAGTGGCAATATTTTTTTAAAAAACGTGTACAATAGCCATTTTGATTCTACTCCATTGCTGAGAATAATGGTGATGGTGGTTGTTACCATAATAAAAAATATTATTGAAGAAGGGCTTCAGTGTTAAAATAATTGTTGATTTTCAGGGCAATTTATGTTAATGCTGCAAAGGAAATACTCTCCATGTGGTCTGGTTGCAGGTGCTTTCACCTATGTGCACTTTCCCAAGAAAACAGCGTTCTGCATCTGTAATTAGAACTTGGCCCTTTGTTGTTAGCAGTAACCGCACCAAAGCTGGCGATGCTCTGAGAAAACGATGCTGGAACTAACACCCCTTTGCAGGGGCTGGGATGCACTGTTACCTTGTCTCCCAACCTGCATCTGGTCAAATGAATAGTTTTGTAGCTTGTTATATAAATAGAATGTTTGTTCTACATAATGGATTTCGGTGTGATATGGTAAATATCAACTCCCGGGTGGGCTGCTGAAATGCATAATTCATTGTGTAGCACATTCCGACCACTCTGTCTCTTGTATGATTAACACAGGAGGAATACATTTTATGTTTTCTGGGGATATGGAAACCGGCATAGAAAGTTACACAGATGAATGCCAAATGCTCAGATGTGTTGCAGGAAATTACCCAGCCCCGTTGCAGGATATCTTCAACGCCCAGCCACCTCTCTCACTTCCAACCATTATCATTAAGGCAATACAGTGGTTTTAAGGATTCTGAGATTGGATGTGCCTGGGTCAGGAACCCTAATACTGTTATCTCGGCCACATTGCACATATTGCTCTCTGTGGTATACATGAATAAGTTAAAGTAATACCTTATGGTTTGGATTTGACAAGAAAAACAGCAATAGAAATCAATAAATAATGGGGCATGTGAACTTCCAATAAAAGAGGATCCATTGGTTTTGGAGGGGAGGAGCCCCCGGACGAGAAAGAAGCTCTGTGACAGAAAGCCAGTGTCCATGGCTTTGGATATATCCAAACCAGCCATTGCCTCATTCAGGGGAGTTGAACCTCTTTCAACCTGATGGTCGAATTCTGTAGGAAAGGCATTTTTCTTTTAGAAGGGGGGGGGGGGCTTAACAAAACTGGGTGTAACATATGCCTTTTATATTAATTTGTGTTTACATGTTAAATTTAACTCAGGTAAGATAGAGTTAATAGTATGCCGGAGAGTAAGTGAAAGGTGGGGGGGCCTGGTTGTGTGTGTGAGGATTCTAATCTAAGGTTATATCAGGAATGAACTGAAGATAGATAAGGCCTTGGGGATCGCGGAAGCAACGTCTAGTTTGTGGGGTTTGTGTACAGGATTTTAGAATGGGTAGAGTAGGTAGGAAAGTTAGGAACAGCATTGATTAATAACAATAACGTATAACTTTTAATGTTTAAAATACATCTTTATTTGTTTTTAAAAATCAAAATTCCCATGTGTTGATTGATTTTACACTACCTTTATTATATTTATTTACTTGTTTCTTCTCCTATAGTGGGTTGAGAGAACCAACTGAGCATATTGACTTTTTCTGGAACCAAGAGAGAGTAAAAGGGCTGAAGCTTGTGGGGCAGTGCGTACAGCTGTCCCAAAGTGAAAGCAGGTGTTTCCTGAGCGGTTTGTTCCTCAGTTTCAGAGGTGGAAGCTGGGGGAAAGGTGGCCCTCAGGTGGGAATATTATACTGGGAAACTACCAAACAATTGGAGATCAGGGGGAAGGGGAAGTTGCCATCTGGGGAACCCCAGGAGGTTTGAATTTGGCCCCTGGCCTCAGGTTCTGTATTTGTGGCCTAATGGATTCTTAGGGCATCCCTGCACTGCAAAGTTATATTTGTTTAATACCATTTTAACTAACATGTCTTCTCCAAAGAATCTTGGGAGCTAACTTGGTCTGCATCCAACAACCCAATACAGATTTCTCATTGTTATAATGTTAATCATAGAAAAAGATGGGGATATGGCATAGTCAGTGTGACTAAATTCATATTTGATGGCATTGCTCACCTGTACACAACTGCTGGAACTCAATAATAGAATATAAGATGTCATTAGGTTCAATTATTTTCTTATCTGAAAACCTGAAAGAAAAGATGAAAAGTGTGATATGGAATGTATAACCAGCATAGTGTCTGTAGCTAATAATCCAGCGCAGGGGGATATGACTGGGGGCAAAGGATTCCATGCACAGATCCTATTTGGGACTGGGAATAGGGTGGCCACTTACACATTATCAAAAAAGAGGAAATGCATCACCTGCCAAAAAGAAGACTCCAATTTGCATAGCATTTGCAAATGCAAAATGATATGGATAAGTGCAGACTTAAATAGAAATACAAGACATCTCACCATAGTGGAGAAGATGGAGTAGGTGATCCGTGTGTCTGCTCAGTCTAGTGTCCAGATGCACTCATGTCCTGCTTGTGAGTTCCTGCTCGACAGCTGGTTGGCCACTGTGTGAACGGAGTGATAGATTAGATGGACCTTTGGTCTGATCCAGCATGGCCCTTCTTATGTTCTTATGTTCTAACAGTGGATGCGCAATTCCAAGGCTCTTGTTCTCTCTTTCTTGCGGTTCTTTGACTGTAAACCAGACCTGGACCGGACAGCCCCTCAAACAGAAGAGGACACCTTCAAATGGAGTTCTGTCCTCTGCCAGTGTCCAAAATAGAGGACTATCCTCTGTAAAGTAGGACACTTGGCCACCCTGACTAGGAACCATATAGGCAAATGTGTACCACACATACTGTCAGGGCCAGAAATATTGGAACAAGGATAACTGTTTTGGCAGTTGGCTTCTGTACACCACCACATTGAAGTCGAAAGGAAACACACCCAGATGGGAGCGAAGTCAGGACTTTCAGCTGTAATTCAAGGGGTTGGACAAAAGTGGGGCACTACCCATTCAGGAAGTACAGCTAGTCACATACACACGCCCCCATCGTTGGTGGCTCATAAGTAATGGAATCAATGGCTGACAAGCAGCTGCATGGCCAGGTGTGGCCTGTTTCCTGGGTACCCCATGACCAATCAAGCAGAGAAAAGGCCTGGAGGTGGCTCTGAGTGTTACATTTGCATTTGGTAGCTGTTCACTGGAACTCCCAACATGAGGTCCAAAGTCATGTCCATGCGAGTGAAGGAGGCCATCATTAGGCTGGGGAAACAACATAAACCCATCAGAGAGATAGCAAAAACAGTGGGAGTGGCCAATACAACAATTTGGAACATCCTGAAAAAGAAGGAATTAACTGGCAAGCTCAGCAACATCAAAAGGCCTGGAAGACCACAGGAGACAACTAAAGTGGATGACCGCAGAATTCTGCTCATGGTGAAGAGGAACCCTTTCACAACATCTAGCCAGGTCAAGAACGCTCTTGCGGAGGTAGGCATGTCATTGTCAACATCTACAGTCAAGAGACGGCTTTATGAATGTAAATACAGAGGCTTCACAACAAGGTGCAAACCACAGGTAACGCTCAAGAACAGAAAGGCCAGATTAGCCTTTGCCAGCAAATACCTAAAAAAGCCTGCCCAGTTCTGGAATAAGATTCTTTGGACTGATGAAACCAAGATTAACTTGTACCAGAATGATGGGAAGAGAAAAGTATGGAGAAGGAAAGGAACAGCTCATGATCCAAAGCATACCACATCATCTGTCGAACATGGTGGAGGCAGTGTTATGGCATGGGCTGCCAATGGAACCGGGTCACTGGTGTTTATTGATGACCTGACTGCTGATCAAAGCAGCAGGATGAATTCTGAAGTGTATAGGGCTATACTTTCTGCTCACATTCAGCTGACTGCTGCCAAACTGATAGGACGCCGCTTCATATTGCAGATGGATAATGACCCAAAACATACAGCAAAAGCTACCCAAGAGTTTCTGAAAGCAAAGAAGTGGGATATTCTTCAATGGCCGAGTCAGTCACCTGATCTCAACCCAATAGAGCATGCTTCTCTCTTACTGAAGAGAAGACTGAAGGCAGGAAGACCCACAAACAAGCAGCAGCTGAAGGCGGCTGCAGTAAAGGCCTGGCAAAGCATCTCGAGGGAGGAAAGTCAGCATTTGGTCATGTCCATGGGTTCCAGACTTCAGGCAGTCATTGACTGCAAAGGATTTTCATCCAGATATTGAAGGCGATCCTTAAGTTTGAAATTATGTTGGTTTGTTCCATTACTTATGAGCCACCAACAATGGGTGTGTGTGTATGCCATTGGCTGTACATCCTGAATGGTTAGCGCCCCACTTTTGACAAACCCTTTGAATTACAGCTGAAAGTCCTGACTTTGCTCCCATCTAGGTGTGTTTCCTTTCAACTTCAATGTGGTGGTATACAGAGGCCAACTGCCAAAACAGTTATCCTTGTTCCTAGATGATATGTAATTCTAATGCCTTGCTTAAGTGTCCTTAGGAACTTTGCAAGGGAGGAAGATGGGTAGAAAACCAGATATAGTTGGCTCCACCTACTGTGACCTGTTGGCTCAACCTACCTGCCTCCAGCCCCAGTGTGTGTCAGCCAGCACTAAGCTTACCTATATCCTAGGACCTCTTTCCAGTGCTCAGCTTGCTCCTGTGTGTGGTTTTTAATCCCAGTCAAGCTGATAACTTTCCCCTCTTTTAATATTCATTAAAATATATGTTGCATCCTTTAGTGGCTGAAGGATCCATTTCACTCCATTGTATACTCAACAGACAAAAGCAGCCATTAGGAGCTTCAAACTGCAGGATTTGAAAACAGCATTGATCTTCATTTATCTGTGTGAGGTCTACATCAAAAGCCCAAAGAAGTCTTGACTTTGTGCCTTTTGAAATATTCGATGTGTCTCATAATTAATCAAACCATTGCTTAACATCTGATAGATTTCTGTAGAATTGTCACTGTTCTTGTTTGCTGTGGTTCCTAATTCAGAAAGTCAGGGACTCTACTCGCTGCCAAGTTCCACTAGTTGAGGGGGAACTGTTGTGTACTTGTGATTACTGGATAGTTCAAGAGAGGCCCAAATAGACTGTAGCTGTAATTACTCTCTCCACAAGCTTCTGTAACCGAGAGAGCAGAGGATGTCAAGCGATGACTAACATTTCAAGTACAAAGAATGTTCTTATGGTGGAAAAAGCCACTGGCACTGTGATTGGTTCTTGCTCTTTGTAGCCACTGTGCCATCATAGGGGCTTTTGGCGGAACATTCATATTCAATGTTTTAAAATGGCTTGGTGTTCAGTTGGGAGGGATGTTTTATGTAGGGATGTATGAGAATTTTGTTTCCATTTGTTCAAGAGCAAAACATGCCCCGTTCACAACCCCAGATGTGGATGTGAACGTAAGCACATTTTGCAGGCACAGCTTTTGCATCCCCGAGTTTGTGATCCTTGTTCACAAAATGAGTACTTAAGAAAAATGCACACTGTGGAAGAATATAAAGTTTTGTACTTTAGTCAATGGGAGCAAAGTATGCTTTTGGGTTTGCACTTAAAAAAAAGAAAGAAAATTAATCCAAATACATATTTTCCCCATTCAAACAGAAGGGGGGGGGAAACCCTCTCAATTGGGAACAAGAATGAGGCAGACCGATCTTCGAGATGAGACTTGGAGAACCTCGGTATGTTTGAGCCTTGCGGATTCTCCCATAGGGATGTCTGGAAATGTCTGTTGCCTGGAAATCAGGTCGTTTTGGGCTTGATGGACTTCCACTGCCCACCCAACTCGGCCTGCATTTGCATGCTGAGCTGTGGCATTTCCCCAAACTCCAGGGACTTTTTGCAGATTTTTTTTTGGTGGGAGGGTTATGCAGCAATTTGCAGAAATATAGATTTGTGCAAATTGCAGTCATAATTTGTGCGAATTGAAAAGCATGGAAAATCTCCTAACTGGAGCAACTCACTGCAGAACCGCTGCAAGTCAGGCCGACTAAGCTGAAGTCCAGGGGGCCGAGCCAACAAAATTTCGTCAAGCTCCACCCACCAAATGGATTCCTCTGACATCCCTATTCCCCCATACCTACTTTTGAGTGTGTGGTGTATATCTTTCTGCTTTTTAAAGGTCTTTGTTCTGTTCTGTTATTTCCCATAGATATGTTTAATCACATCTGTGAGGTCTTATTTTTTGTTCACCTGAATGCTGAAGTGGTGAGGGGGTTGCAATGGATGCTTATCCAGGATGGGCATAGCCCTTTCCTCCTGCACTGCAGTCCTGAAAAAAGCCACTGCCCCCAGCTGCTATTTGGCATAGGAAGGATACCATTTAGGACTTTAAAGGGGAGCACCAGCACCTTGAATTGAGCTCAGAGGCCTAGGTAGCCAGTGCACCTATCTCATCCTGCCAAGTGATAAAGAGGATTTGATCACTGGTACAGGTGTGTGGTAGAATATGTGCTAAAAGCATAGAATCATAGCACTGGAGCGTAGGTCATCTAGGCCAATCCCTGCTTGATATAGGACATCCAGAGCTAAAACATCCCCAACAGAAAGCTGCTTGATGGAGGTCTTCAAGCCTGTGCTTGAAGACCTCCAGCAAGGGAGAGGCCACCACCGCTCTAGCTAATTGGTTCTATTATTGAACTTCTCTTACCATCAAGATGTTTCTCCTGACATTCAGTGGAAATCTACCCTCCTTTAACTGGGAAGCCAATAGGGTCCCACTTGGGTCTATATAAATGCTGAGCAGTCTAAGCGATCCTCTGGGGCAGCAGTAGGGTGGCCACTTACTCCTTGCCAAAAAAAGAGGACAAAATAGAACACCAATTTGCAGAACATCAGCATATGCAAATTTTATGTATAGGTGCAAACTTAGAAATAATAACTGTAATTCAAATAGTAATACAAGACATCTCACCATAGTGGAGAAGACTGAGTAGATGAACTGTATGTCTCAGTCTGTCTGTTGTCCCGGTGTTAACTGTTGATTGGCAATTTCAAAGCTCCTGCTTTCCTCCTGTGTTTTCGTTCTTCATCTTGAAACTAGACCTAGGCTGGACATGTCTTCAAACACGGGACACCTTCAAATAGAGGACTGTCCTCTGCCAGCTCTGTCTATTAGGACAACTGGAGCAGTATCCAATTGTGCCACTCTGCAAACTCAAATAGCGCTAGTGGAGCTCCGCAGAATCTTTCCATTGCCCAAGCAGTTGTGCTTTAAGCTTGCACAACTGGTTGCACAACGGGTTGTGCAAGCATAATGCACAACGGGTTGCACAACAGGTTGCAGAAGCGCGATGAACAACTGCTTGTGCAACCGCATTTGTGCAAATGTAACTTGAGTTGGATACTCCTCTTGTGCATAGTTTGGAATCTAGTTTCTGCCAGTGCAACACCATTTGTGAAAATGGGATGACACAGTTGGATACTGCCCCTGGCCGCCCTAGTGTGGACAAGTCTTTGCCATCTTCCATGTGACAGCCCTTCAGGTATTTGAAGAGCACTATCATGTTTTCTCTTTTCCAAACTAAACATGATCAGGTCCTTCATAGGACTTGTTTTTGATACCACTGACCATCCTTGTTGTCCTCCTCTGAACCTGTTTGAGTTATAGGCTCTGTTCTTGTGAAACCAAGTCTTGGGGTTAGCTGTCTTGTTTTTCCCAAACAGTATTTTCCATACCATATGGAAAACTGTTTTTGAAATTGAGGTGAGCTTCAAAAGCTGTTTCAAATATGGCATGGGGAGGGACCATGCCTTCAGAGTGAAAGAGCTGTTTAAAATCAAAATCAAATTAACATGATTTTGGATTTGGACTATTCTCAGCTTGGTCCAAGACTAGATTTATGTCAAGGTCACTTGCCAAATTATTGGGCATTTGCTTCTCCTCTTAAATATTCTCTTTTTGCTTTTCTGCCCATGTAATGGCAGCATAGCAGAAGGCCATCTTGGTCAATGAAAGACATGGCATTCAGCAATGCAATTTAAGGCCTCGGTAAGTCAGCTGTCAAACACCTAAGGGGTATGGTCTTCTTTTAATGTGAGCACTGTTCCCATTAACATTAATGGGTGTTACACAGGGGCTTCAAAAGGAGACTGTGCATCTAAAATTGCAAATTATCACTTACAAACTCCATTGATAAATTATTAATACATATCATTAAATCCTAGCCACACCTCCATAGCACCATGGCAAAATCAGCATGGATACATATGCCTGATAGTTCACTCTTTATAACAGGAGCAAAGCTATATTTTAGCATCCAAAATGAATTCTGTGTAAATATTGATTATTGGGTCTATGTTCATGTTACTTACTACTTGGAATTTTAAGAAGACTCTCCACTGTTGTTTGTATGCTTTACTCTAGGATATTTTTCATCACAGGATATCAGTCTGGAAGAGATCCATTTAAAAAGCGGGGGGGGGGGATTTTTATTTCTGGTATACAATTCTTCTATCCTGTGTGTTGTATCCTAAAAACTGTAGTTGATCCCCAATTGCACTTTATTATAGTGGTTTATTTTGCACCAGCATGGCTGGCTGGGTCATGTTGGGAGTTGTAGGACTTCTTTTCTGTCTAAACATGCACAGGATTGTGCCCTTACACTCATAAATCATTTTGTTTGTTCATTTGTTAAAATATTATTTTTTATTCTACCCTTCAGCAAAACTGATTTGATGCAATAGTTTCATGCAGGGTTGCTTCTATGGCATTGGTTTGACAGCAAACTTTGCCCACACAAGTGAACAGTCCCATGATCCAGAAGAATAATAACATGAGTGTACCCTCTGGTTTTCTTGGATGAAGCCTCCAAAACACATGGATGCATAGATTTTGTATTCATGGACTCAATGGGAGAGATGTTTTTATTCAGACAGGCCTTGTCCCATAAGTTGACTTGTTATGGCCATAGGAAATACAGTGCAATTGGTCTAACTGGTTGTTGTTAATCAGGTGTTATTGATTTTATTGATGCATGTTACCTGCCTTGTTTTCATAGTTTTAATACTACAATCCTATAGATGTCTACTCAGAAGGAAATCCCATTGAACTCAGTGGATATAGATTTGCAGCCTTGATTTACCGATTGGTTGTATTCTATCCCTGTTAGCTGCCATGAGCACCATGTGGTGGAAAGCCAAGATACAAATTTAACAAAGAAAAATAATAAGTAACAGTAATGGGATTAACTCCAGAATGATTTTACCTAACTCCATTGGGCTCAATTACTGATACTAAACACATGTATTTGGAATTAAGTCCCACTGATCTCACAAAACGTAATCTCTAAAGTGCTGTCTGGCTATCTGTAAAGGGGACTGTCTTAGGTGCTATGAAACGAAGTATGTTGGCCCCTATCTTACATAACATTGGTGATGCAGGGGCCACTGTTCTCTGGCTCCTTGCTATGCCTCTCAGTTAACATGAGCCTTCCCCACCTCCCACCCTGAAACTGGGGTAATACCGGCATGGGGTAAAGCCACAGCACAGAGTGAAGTCACATAGCCCAGGAGTTCTCAAAGTGGTATGGAAAGGAGAATGGACTTGAGCACACTCTGGGAGAGAGCACAGGACAGGAAGGCCTGGCGTGCTCTGGTCCATGGGGTCACGAAGAGTCGGACACGACTGAACAACTGAACAACAACAACATGGAAAGGAGATGCACAGCAATGGCACTCACACCATTCCATTACACAGGGGCGGGGCACTTCTTTTAGCCCAAGGGGAGGGGCAATTTTCAGTTGGAACACAACTGCTGAGTGAAGACATAGGTCTTCCATCACCGTGTGCTGCATTCACAATAACGATCTCTTCCTGTGCACCTGTCATTAATTTATTAAAACACACACATAGGCTGCCTTTACATTAAAGAACCCCCCCGCAGTCCTCCCATTCTGGAGCCTTTCCACGTTTATCTCAGGCTCTCAGATAGTGACCACATGATTGCTGAGACGGGAGGCTTTTAATTTTCAAGGTTCCATAGAACATAATGAAACAGTGCCAATCCAACTTTAAAAAATGGTTCATTCGTTCCAGATCTTTTTGGAGTGAAATAACCAGGAAATAACTCTGGATGTCGGGGGAGAGCGCAGGACAGGAAGGCCTGGCGTGCTATGGTCCATGGGGTCACGAAGAGTCGGACACGACTGAACGACTGAACAACAAACTCTGGATGTGCCCTGCAGGTAGACGTCATGAAAAGGACCTGCAAACTTTCATGAGTGAAGCAATCTCAATAGAAGGATAAAAGCTCCATGTGAAGGAGCCCCTACATATGATGTAGCTATATTCTGTCTAATAAGGATGAAGTGTTGTTTGGCCCTTAGAATGGGGGAACATTCAAACATATGATCCTTTACCTGAATGCTGAGGTGGTATAGTCCCAAATGATTGTGTGGGAAGTTTTTGACATGGGAGAAGTATTCAAACACTGCTGGGAGAACTGTACCATGTGCATTTCCTGAATATTAGACTCTAATCCTGTATTGACTTGAAATTCAAACTCTTTGTCACTCATGAATTCTCTCAGTGGTTTGGGCAAGTCATTTTTGCTCTGACTCTGTTCCTCTGTGTCTCAAATGGGAATATACAGTAAATGACCTATCTAATTTTGTGGATTATTATTCCTTTATAGAGAATTGTTTATGTCGTTGTTTTGTATGCACTTCTTCAGCTTCCCAAGGGCTCCAGTCCAGACAAAGATTACAGTATGTCCATACCTTATGATATCCTCACAGGAACTCCTTCAGGAAGGTGAGTTGCCAAGGCCAAATAGTGAGGTTTATGTCTGGAAAGGGGTGTGAATGAGGGTCTCCAGTATCCAAACACACAATTCCATGAACTGCAGTGGCATCTCAGCTACATACTTTGAGAGTCAAATTATTTCCACACTGAAAAGAATACAAGCGTATACTCAGACAGCAACACAAAGGAAGCAGGAAACAAAAGTGCCTTATTGTTCCACTTTCTCGTCATTGTCAATTTATGCCACTATTGCATCTCCAAAAATGAGGAAATGTATCACTAAAAAAAAAAAAAAAAGGACAAAAGAGGACACAGACAGTGGAGGTGGTTCTGATGTCAGTGCAGTGGTGAATCTGCTCCGGGTTTCAGTCAGAACTCTAAAGGAGCTATGCAAGATACAGCTTCTGATTGAAACCCAGAACAGATTCACTGCCCCACAGACACTGGAGACACCAGGCTCCACTAGACACAGATTTGCCTAAAATTTGGACGTGCTAATTTCTATGTATACGTGCAGATTAAGAAATAACTACTATAATTTAAATAGAAATCCACTGCATCTAACCATAGTGGGGAAGACTGTGGCTGCTCAGTTGGCTGTCTGGGTGGTAACTGTTGATGGGAAAATTCAAGGTCCTGAACTCCCTTCTTATGTTTTTTTAAAAAATATTTTAACTAGACTTGGACCAGACAGCCCTTCAGAGGGCTCCTTTAAACAGAGGACTGTCCTCTTTAGACAGAGGACTGTCCTCAGTAAGGTATGAAACATGGTCACCATAATCATCACCTGAAGCCAAAGTTTTGCTTCTCTTCTGGCATGTCAGGCAGGCACTGCCGGACAGGCTCTGGGAGTCAGGCGCGGGCCTGTACTCATTGTGCCAGTGCCAACAGGATGGATAGCCGGTGGTGCAGTCAGGGCTGGACCTTGGGGCCGAAGTCTAGGGCCACACCACTCAGGGCCTCTTGGAATGAGAGTGTCAGGTGTTGGGGGCAGTGGCAAACAGACTCCGCCTCAACACCTGCACTAGCATACCCATGCGGTGGCCCACCAGGTATGATGGCCAGGTGTCTTGCTTTGCAGAACACAGTCTTCTATTTTGGAGAGCTTGCGGAGAACAGTCCTGCATTTGAAAATGTCCTCTATTTGATGGACTGTCCAGTCCAAGTGTGTTGGAGAGAGCAATCCTCCAGACTCAGAGGCGACTGCCTATCCAATGCAGGGCAGGCGGAGCGCGAAGGGGATCTTCTCCTCCATGCTTCGTCCACACTGCATTACCAGCTAAACAGCCGATTTTGGCTGTCTAGCCAGGGCGCCTCGGGGGGGGGGGGGGGGGGCGGAAGGCCGGGATATAGGATATCCCCGCATATAGGATGTGTTATAATAACACTTCTGCTGTCCCCGCCCTTCCCCATCCCCAGGAACACCTCCTTTCCTCCTGCTCTGTGCTGCTCTTCTCAGCATGGAGCCCAGGACGATCCTATGAGGCGGCGGGGGAGGGGGCGAGGAGGCGGTTTTCTGGGAATCAGCCTCAGAGGGCAGGCTCCAAGGTCAGTTCCTGAAAACCAAAAAATCCTATGGCCCTGTAGCCGCCGTCTAGTGGCCATCGGATTGCTCCCTAAAAGTCAGAGAACCATAAGAAGAGGAGACCAGGAGAGGCCAGGTGTTGTACATTATAGTGAACAGTCCTCTATTTTGCAGAGCTGGCAGAGGACAATCTTCCATTTGAAAATGTCCTCTATTTGATGGGCTGTCTATTCCAATCTGGTTTAAAGTTAGAGAACCATAATAAGGTGATCGCAGGAGCGGCCTTGAAGTTGCCCATCCACAGTTACCACCTGGACAAGAGCAGACTGAGCAAAACATCTAGTAAGTCTTCTCCCCCATGGTCAGATGTTTTGTATCTCTATTTAAATAAATTTCTAAATTTGCACCTATACATATACATTTGCACATGAAAATTAGTTTTCTCTTGGGGCCTCTTTTTTGGTGATGTGTAAGTGGCCAGCCTACTACCAAGGCTGATACTGCTCGCTGCAGCATCATATATATATATATATATATATATATATATATATATATATACATACATACACACACATATACACACACACACATATACACACACACACATATACACACACATGCACGCGCACACACTTTTTAATGGGGGGGGCAGCCAGGTATGTACATGGTTACAGATGCTCATTTTATTGCTTTTACTTTTTTAACAAGAAAATGGTGCTTATTTAGGTTATTTTTGCTTTTTGCTCTAATATATCAGGGATGTAGAAGTATTTATAAAGCATGGAATGGTGGAGGTGGGAGGTAGCTGGGGGCTTCACAACTGAATACACATGGGTGTCTAAAGGGAGCCCCCAATAAGAAGACCATTAGATCCAAGGTCTAAAGCTGCACCACTGTGGATAGCCAGAGCAAGGAATGGCAGGAACGTCAAACCAGGAAGCACAAACCTCTGGGCTGAACCCTTCTAAACAGGGAAACAAGTGATCGGGGGAACCAATCACTTCCCCCACCTTTATGCGCCTGTGGTTGCTCTCCAGGCTCACAATTGTACAGCTAAAAATGCACATGTACCAACTCCTGTTCACCAACCACATTATGACCAAGTGGAAGGATTTGCTATAACTGCAGCTGACATGACACTTCAGCAACAAATAGGGTAGCCACTTTGTTGTTGTTCAGTCGTTCAGTCGTGTCCGACTCTTCGTGACCCCATGGACCATAGCACGCCAGGCCTTCCTGTCCTGCGCTCTTTCCCGGAGCATGCTCAAGTTCATATTCATTGCATCCGTGATGCTATCTAGCCATCTCATCCTCTGCCGTCCCATTCTCCTTTTGCCTTCAGTCTTTCCCAGCATCAGGGTCTTTTCCAGAGAGTTTTCTCTTCGCACTAGGTGGCCAAAATATTTGAGCTTCAGCTTCAGTATCTGTCCTTCCAATGAGCACTCAGGGTTGATTTACTTTCGGATGGACTGATTTGACCTCCTTGCAGTCCAGGGGACTCGTAAGAGTCTTCTCCAGCACCACAGTTCGAAAGCATCAATTCTTCGGCGCTCAGCCTTCCTTATAGTCCAGCTCTCACATTCATACATTACTACTGGGAAAACCATAGCTTTGATTAGACAGACCTTTGTCGGCAAGGTGATGTCTCTGCTTCTTACTATGCTGTCTAGGTTGGCCATAGCTTTCCTCCCAAGGAGCAAGCGTCTTTTAATTTCATGGCTACAGTTACCGTCTGTGGTGATCTTGGAGCCCAAGAAAGTAAAATCAGTCACTGCTTCCATTTCGTCCCCTTCTATATGCCAGGAAGTGATGGGGCCAGATGCCATGATCTTCGTTTTTTTAATGTTGAGTTTCAAACCAGCTTTTGCACTCTCCTCTTTCACCCTCAACAAGAGGCTCTTGAGATCCTCTTCGCTTTCTGCCATTAGGGTGGTATCATCTGCATATCGGAGGTTGTTGATAATTCTCCCAGCAATCTTAATTCCGACCTCTGATTCATCCAACCCAGCATTTCTCATGATGTACTCTGCATATAAGTTAAATATGCAGGGTGACAATATGCAGCCTTGTCGTACTCCTTTCCCAATTTTGAACCACTCGGTTGTTCCATGTATGGTTCTTACTGTTGCTTCTTGACCCTCGTACAGGTTTCTCAGGAGACAGGTAAAGTGGTCTGGTACTCCCATCTCTTTAAGAATTTGCCAAAGTTTGTTGTGATCCACACAATCAAAGGCGTTAGCGTAGTCAATGAAGCAGAAATAGACATTTTTCTGGAATTCTCTTGCTTTCTCCATGATGCCACGAATGTTGGCGATTTGATCTCTAGTTCCTCTGCCTCTTCGGAACCCAGCTTGTACTTCCGGTAGTTCTCGGTTCGCATACTGCTGAAGCCTAGCTTGTAGGATTTTGAGCATCACCTTGCTGGTATGTGAAATGAGTGCAATTGTGCAGTAATTTGAACACTCTTTGGCGTTGCCCTTCTTTGGAATTGGAATGTAAACTGACCTTTTCCAGTCTTGCGGCCATTGTTGAGTGTTCCAAATTTGTTGGCATATTGAATGCAGCACTTTAACAGCAGCATCTTTTAGGATTTTAAATAGCTCAGCTGGAAGACTGTCATCTCCGCTAGCTTTGTTGTTAGTAATGCTTCCTAAGGCCCACTTGACTTCACTCTCGAGGATGTCCGGCTCAAGTTCAGTGACCGCACTATCATGGCTATCAGGGACATTCAGATCTTTCCTGTATAGTTCTTCTGTGTATTCTTGCCACCTCTTCTTAATCTCATCTGCTTCTGTTAGGTCCCTGCCTTCTTTGTCCTTTATCATGCCCGTCTTTGCACAAAATGTTCCCTTGAGATCTCCAATTTTCTTGAAGAGATCTCTAGTCTTTCCCATTCTGTTGTTTTCCTCGATTTCTTTGCATTGTTCATTTAAGAAGGCCTTCTTGTCTCTCCTTGCTATTCTCTGGAACTCTGCATTCAGTTGGATATAACTTCCCCTTTCTCCCTTGCTTTTCGCTTCCCTTCTTTCCTCAGCTACTTGTAAAGCCTCATCAGACAGCCACTTGGCTTTCTTGCATTTCTTTTGCTTTGGGATGGATTTTGTTGCTGCCTGCTGAACAATGTTACGGACCTCTGTCCATAGTTCCTCAGGCACTCTGTCTATCAGGTCTAATCCCTGAAATCTATTCCTCACCTCCACTGTATATTCATAAGGGATATGATTTAGGTCATACCTGAATGGTTTAGTGGTTTTCCTTACGTTCTTCCATTTAAGCCGAAATTTTGCAAGAAGCAGCTCATGATCTGAGCCACAGTCAGCTCCAGGTCTTGTTTTTACTGACTGTATGGAGCTTCTCCATCTTTGGCTGCAAAGGACATAATCAATCTGATTTTGATATTGACCATCTGGTGATGTCCATGTGTAAAGTCATCTCTTGTGCTGTTGGAAAAGAGTGTTTGCTATGATCAGCGTGTTCTCTTGGCAAAACTCTATTAGCTTTTGTCCTGCTTCATTTTGTACACCAAGGCCATGCCTGCCTGTTATCCCGGTGATTTCTTGACTTCCTACTTTAGCATTCCAATCTCCTAGGATGAAAAGGACATCTTTTTTTGGTGTTAATTCTAGAAGGTGTTGTAGATCTTCATAGAACTGATCAACCTCAGCTTCTTCGGCCTCAGTGGTTGGGGCATAGACTTGAATTACTATGATGTTGAATGGTTTGCCTTAGATTCGTTCTGAGATCATTCTATCATTTTTAAGATTGTACCCCAGTACTGCTTTTCCCACCCTTTTGTTGACTATGAGTGCTACTCCATTGCTTCTAAGGGATTCTTGCCCACAATAGTAGATATGATGGTCACCTGAATTAAATTCGCCCATGCCTGTCCATTTTAGTTCGCTGATTCCCAAGATGTCAATGTTCAATCTTGCCATCTCATGTTTGACCACCTCCAGCTTACCTTGATTCACTGATCTGACATTCCAGGTTCCTAAACAATATTGTTCTTTACAGCATCGGATTTTCTTTTCACCACCAGACACATCCGCAGCTGAGTGTCCTTTCGGCTTTGGCACAGCCGCTTCACTTGGAAATACCCTCTGCTCTTCCCCAGTAGTATATTGGACACCTTCCGACCTGAGGGGCTCATCTTCCGGCGTCATATCTTTTAGCCTTGTGATACGTTCCATGGGGTTTTCTTGGCAAGAATACTGGAGTGGGTTGCCATTTCCTTCTCCAGTGGACCACATTTTGTCAGAACTCTCCGCCATGACCTGTCCGTCTTGGGTGGCCCTGCACGGCAATAGCTTATGGCTTCCCTGAGTTACGCAAGCCCCTTCGCCACAACAAGGCAGTGATCCATGAAGGGGGGGGTAGCCACTTAGGCATCACCAAAAAAGAGGACATAAGAGGACACCAATTTGCATAACATTTGCACATGTATTTTTGTAAATGTAGAGGCAAATTTAGAAATAATAACTACAATTTAATAGAAATACAAGACATGTCACTGTAGTGGAGAAGACTGACCAGGTGAGGTGACCTGTGTGCCTGCTCAGTCTGCTGTTGTCCAGGTGCTGTGGATGGGCAACTTCAAGGCTGCTCCTGTTCTCCCCTTCTTATGGTTCTTTGACTTCAACCCAGACTTGGACTGGATACTTTGGACTACAGGACTTCCTCTGCCAGCTCTCCAAAATAAAGGACTACCCTCTGTAAAATAGGACACCTGGACATCCTAGCGACACGGAGCAAGGAAACACAAGCTTCTGAACCTTTTTATGCACCTAAATTAACTTGAACGAAGATCATCCCCTTTCTAACCGCTCCTCAGAAATGCTATGAAACCCATTCGAGCTTAGGGGCAGTATTTAATTATTGTGCAGATTAAGTTTAATAAACAACCACCAGCAACTACATGCCTTTTAAACCCCTGGTACTAAAAATATGTTATCCCCCTAACAGAAAGCCATTAATTAAGAAACGTTGACCTAATGAGCTGTGTTCATTTGGAGGATGATAAACGCTCCTTTTAATCAGACCTTTTACAAGCTGGCGATTGTTAACTTCAGGTTGTTAATTATTCACACTTTAAAATGTTAAGATGGTTAGAATATTTCATGAATGCTCTCTTCTTAATAAAAAGTGACACTAGATTTTATGAGCTCGGAATCACACTTTCTAATTTACAGTCATTTTACACTTCTGTGCCAGTCGTTTATAATTACCTCTCTCTTTAAAAATAATAAATGACCTCTGGCTTGCTATTGTCTGTCATAATTAGCATACTGTCTTTTAAAGAGGAAAGTGTGTTTTCTCTTCATTAACAGTAATACTACCTAGGCAGGCAATCAGTAAGTCCATGATCTAGAAACCGCTATGGACGCCAAATTACCCTCTCTACCAGGACAAAATCAATTAACACCACAAGGGATGTCATTATTGTCACATTATGTCATCTGATATCCTCCAGGGTAAATAAATGATTTGTGGAATTTTTAATGCCATGACTCTGAAACAAAAACATGGGAACTTTGGCTGAATTATGCATGCTATATTCTGTTTTGTGGCATGATATGCTAGAGATTCCAAATGTTGGAGAACTTTACCCTCCTGCTATTGTGGAATTCTAGACAATCCCATTGGTCCAGCACATGCAACAATGAAAGTTGCAGGCATTGTCTTGCCTCCAGAACCCCCCCCCCTTCAATTAACATTTTAGCAAATATTTTTTAAAAAAGATTTCATAGGTATAACTTATTACAGTCATATTAAATAATTAGGTTAGATAGATATGCTTAACTATATTTCAATGCTGCATGGGTAGATATGCACCAAAAAGGATATAGAGGATGGTGCATGAAGTAAGCCCTGTTTTGTTCCCCCATTAAAAAAACTTTGGTCCACAATCCAGCACATTTTTACATGTCAGTGATTTCAGTGAGTCTTTAATGTGAACAATATGGTGCCAAGCTGGAGCCTAATTGAGTACTGAGAACAAACAACCCTTCTTTTTAAAGCATACATTTAAAGAAGAACAGATACCCTTCTTCTTTAGTAGGATACATCTTCTATTTCCAGTCAAAGGGGGGTGTCTTGCTGTGTAAGGCATGGCCTTGGTCCTCCATTTTGAATCCCAGTAGTAGTAGAATACAAGCACAGAATTGGCTCAAATTTCATACATAGCGTGTGACATTAATCAGGAAAATGCATATCATTAATTTTATTTGATCCCAATGTATTTCTAATTTCCCTCTTTCTCTTAAAGTGGCTTAGTGGCTGTAATAAATTTATTTTTAAACAACCACAGGACTTTTGTTATTGTCGGGGGTATATTTTTGTTTCCAAGCTGCATTTAATAACACTCACCTCTCTTTAAAAAAAAAAGTATACACAACTTCTATATTTCTGGCCTACATCAGGGGGTATTTAATTAAGTCTATTCTGTCTAACATGATCTGATGTCATTGTACAAGGATATGTTCTTTGTTAGCAGCACTCTTAGTTTCAGACTCCTCTGTGTATTTGAAACCATGGTAACAGAACAGTAAGCTAAAGCCAATGAGATAATGAGATATTCTCATTGTAATTGTGTTTCATGAGGGCACACAATCCCATGGGTGGTATCTGACTGCCTTACAACTGCTAACAGAATTTAAGAAACAAGCATATATTCACATGGTACAATTTTTCACAACAGTAAACACTTCTGACATGGCATTTTTTTTTAAGTTGTCTCCAGCCCGTTCAAGTCCATAAATGCCTTTATGTCACAGGAAGCCATTCTATTAATGAATATCAATATTTTAAAATCCTCAGAACTTCAAGGAACTTAAAGTCTGAAATGCATTAATGAGCTTGAGAGATGCTGTTTTGCATTATAATAGTGGTCTGGGTTCTAGCTAGTAGTGCTGGGGAGAATCTATGGAGGCAAAAAGCAGGGGGCAGGCAGAAGGGGGAGGATAAATGAATTTAAGATACCACAACTCTTGAACATGTGAAAAGGCTTAATTCAGAATACAGTTTATTTAAAAAAATAACAGAGCTCAAAAAGCAGTCACTGATTTCTTTATCCCACTGTTTGTGTTCTAAGTATAAAGTTTGAAGAGCCTTTTAATTATAGAACTTTTGGGGATCTGGTCATAAATAAGAATTTTTATTATTTTTCAGTTTCCACATTGTTCAGAGAAATGAAAAATGATAGGATTAGGTCTGAAATATTTGAAGTTTATCAACGATCCCGTCTACCTCAGCCCCCTCTTTGAAGTAAGGAAAGAGGTTGCCACATCTTATCCCTGAGCGTATCTAAGGACACTTTAATCCCCCTTATGCTACTGGCCCTGTATGACTTTTTTGTCCTTTAATCAATAATTTAAAATTATTTTAAATATATATTCAGAGATGATAAGAAAACAGCTGGATGAATTAAGCAGGGCTCCAACTAATATTATTCAACAAAGGGGTTGAATTGTAATGTCACTGGAGCCACTCATGGCCTCATGTTTGTCCTTACAGAAGTAAAAGGGCTTAAGAACCTGAATTACAAGTGCTCTGAAATATTTATGTGAATGTTACTAGTCTAACATGAACCAGAAGGCTGAAGTCTTATGCACAAGGGGCTCATTTTCATTGTCTAATTATTGTGCCATCTCAACTCTGGTGTTTTAAGGAAGCACAAACCAAAGTTTTTGCCTCAGAATGTATTTAATGATAAGTGGATGACTACTGACTAGAGCTCCTAAGGCCAGAAAAGCAGCAATCTGCTGGGATTACTTAGGGGGGCAGGCCGTAGCCAACCTAAGTGTTTGGGGGGCACCAAAACAGTAGGGGGTGGCAGTTCATCTGGTTCACAGGCCTTTTAAAGACAAAGTTGTAAACTGTTTTATAATTATTTGTTTGTAAAAATAAAATAGGTGGGGGGCAGAGAAAATTTAGGAGACCCAGGCCTCTGCTAGCCCAACCCTGCCTACAGGCCTGAAGGGAGGAGACCAAAGCCTCTCCTACCCACCTCATCAATCCTAATCAGGATCATTGTTGCCCTACTGCTAATAGCAGCACCAGATCTTTTCCCCACAGCCTAGCCAGTTAGCTGGACTGTGGGGAAAGATGGCCAGAGTTCCCTGGGCTTGGCAGACCGCACACAGAATTGCAGAGGGATGGATGTGGGCCATGGGCTGTGAGTTGCTCACCTCTGGACAAGACCATGTGACTTGACATAAGAGATTCTGGCTTTTGATTGACTGGCTTTCTTCAGTGCAATTCCATCCGGGTGCATGGTGTCTTTACTTCTTTTTCTAACCCTGTTGATGTATCAGCAAAGCTGGTTGTAACCAGTACGTAGCAGGATCATAGCAGTTGGTTGTACCAATTTTCCACATTTTTGCATGAAATCTGCATTCTCCAAGGGAAGGGATGAAGAGCATAACCTCATTTGACGAAATAACATTGCATTGCAAAATGCTTGTCCTTTGGTTTATACATTGTTCCTCTAGTTTGAAACTAGGGATGTTGGAGAATTCCTCCACGGACTCCAGTGAGGCTGGATTCTTTAGAATCCGGCCCCCTGGAATCCATGGCGGAACGGCCTCCCCCCCCGCCACCCCCGAAATCCCCCGCCAGAAGAGACCTACCTGGCAGCGGATGCGGCGGCAGTTTCGGCTTGTCTTCCAGCCGCTGCCAGGTTGCTGAGGCCGCAAATGGCGGCCATCGTAGTGGCCGCCATTTGCATGCCTGCATTAGGTCATGATAGGCTACGTAAATACTTACATAGCCTATCACAGCAAAGAGCAGGGGCACAAATGGCGGCCACTACACCATTTGTGCCCCTGCTCTTTGCAGTGATAGGCTACGTAAGTATTTACGTAGCCTATCACGGCTTAATGCAAGGATGCAAATGGCGGCTGCTACAATGGCCGCCATTTGTGCCTGCAGCAGCCCGGCAGCTGCCGGAAGTCTGGCTGTAGCCGGCCCCAGCTGGCAACTCTGCAGCCTTGCTGCACAGCGGAGCCAGCTGGGGAGGATTCTGGGGGGAGGGACAAATCGCCTCCCCCACACCCCGGATGCCCCAGACCAGAACAAGGTAAGGGATTTGTTCATCCCTATTTGGAACTACATTTCCAGTTTGTAATCAATAAATCTCTTCATGTTTGACTACATTTCACATCTCCAGGTCATTTTTTAGGCTGCCTTTACACTAAAGAAAAAACCCACAGTCCTCCCGTTGTGGGGCCTTTCCTTGTTTACAGCAGGTTCCCAGACGGCAGCCACGTAATTGCTAAAAGGGGAAGTTTTTAATTTGCAAGGTTCCATAGAACTCAATGAAACAGTGCCATCTAGTGGCTGTTTTGATAACAATCTGACTTAACTTTATACGTCATTATTTCCAGATCTTTTAAAGATGGAATAACCAGGAAATACCTCTGGATATGCCCTGGAGGTTGACGACATCATGAAAAGGATCCGCAAACTTCTGTGAGTGAGCAATCTCAATAGCAAGATAAAAGCTCCATGTGAAGAAGCCCTTAGTATCTAGGGATGTACGAAAGTCACTTACCTTTCTGCGGATTATGTTTATGGTGGTGGGGGGAGGCGTTCCGTCCCTCCCCCCGGAATCCTCGATGGGGGGGAGGTGATCCATTCCTCCCCCCCGGAATCCTCGACGGCTGGCTGTGCTCCGCGGCGGCTCCACGGAGCAGCCGGCCAGGCCCAGCCCAGGCCAGAGCCGTCCGCAGCCGGATTTCCGGCCGCGGAGGGCTCTGGTCAAAAATAGGGAGCGCAAATGGCGGCGGCCGTAGCCGCCGCCATTTGCGTACGCGGTTTTGTTTTTACCCAGCCATGATAGGCTACTTAAATCTTTACGTAGCCTATCACGTCCCTGTAAAAAACAACACACACACACACACACACCTCCAGACTGCAAATGGCAGCGGCGGCAGATGGTCAGAAGACCAGCTGCTGCTGCCGCTGCCACCAAAGCCACCACCAGAGCCGCCGCCACCCGGAACATCCGCCCCAGGTAAGTCTCGTCCCGGGGGGGATCCGCGGAGGGGTGGGGGGGGTGGCAGGCCATTCCACCACAGATTTCGGGGGGCCCGATTTCGGAATGCACTGGCATTCGGCCTCACCGAGATCTGTGGCGGAATTCTTTGACATCCCTATTAGTATTTCATGATCTTGCAAGTGTTCTACACAAGAACCCACTGTATTTAAAGGTATGCAAAAACTGGTGCTTCTCTTTTTTTCTCTTTATAATATGCTATTGGGTGCATGACTTCTGTGTGTTGTAAGTAGCCATACTTTGCAGTTGATCTTCCTGCTTATATCTGCCTTTAATGGATGGAAGGGCTCCGCTCACAGAAGGTGCCTCTTTTCAGTGATCCCCCCTCCCCCTGCACCCGTTTCAGCAGGGTCTCCTGACCCTCCATGTAGCATTTTCAGAGGCTAGAGGGGTTGTTGTGGGGAGGAGGGGGCAAGGAAGTCCTCTTCCACCAGCCCAGTTGTATGTGCCTACATCTGGATCCAGCATACCTTGCCTTCAACCACTCTGTTTTTACAGAAAGTGGAATAAGTTCTTCTTGTAACTTGAAAAATTTCCATTACATTAATTCTGCTTATCTGGGCATTTTCATACTTTTTCCATGTATGCACATGATGCAGGGATTATGGACTGTATTCTTTGCAAAACAATAAAAGAGGCAGAAATGTTTGCTTTTTCGTCCTTTTTTTTAAACCACTTTGGAAGATATTGCTTAACTTGTTTTCCCACTTACCTGGCACTCTAAAATATTTTAAAACACCCAAAGAAATGGGGAAAGGGACGTTAAGCACGCTGGCAAAGACTTCCATAAACAATATGCAGCCAGTGCTGTGCCACATGATATCATCACATTACACATATGACTGGCGTACCAAACATGCAGTCACATGCATCAAGACAATGCATCATGGAGGAATAGATACACACAGTCATGCTGTTATGTTGCAATGACCCACCCTGGCTGTAATACAGACATAAAAAAAAAACCCATTTCACAGGGGGTGGGGGTAGGGGGAAGAAAATAAGTCAAAAGAAGAAGGAAACATTTATAAAATTATAAATAAATGCATGAAATTGGGGGTGGAGGTCACTTTAAAATATTGTTAATATCTTAAGTCTGCTTTAAAATTAAAGAACCATAAGAAGGGAGAGCAGAAGGGGCCTTGAAGTGGCTTATCAACAGTTAAAACCTGGACAGCAGACAGAGCAGGCACGTCACTTAGAGCCTCTCCGCATGAGGTTTTTATCCTGCTATCAAGATTGGTTACTCACGGAAGTTTGCGGGACATTTACACGACGTCGTCAAGTGCCAGGGACTCTCTTGTGCTTTCTGACCTTTATTCTGGTTTTTGTTAGATCGGGGATAATGAGCTATTTAAATATTGCGAGTTGAATTTCTCCGTGAAAAGAGGACATTGTGCTAGAACAGCAGCCATCTAGTGACTGTATAATGAAACATATAGAACTAGTAGATAAAGGAACTCCTTGTGTGTGGGGGGGGGGGGAGGAAGCAGAAGTACCTGTAAAGGGTTGATCTTAATCTCGCAAAGAATCTGGAAGCAGAAGCCATGGTAAAGTTGCAGGATAAAAAAACCTCTGTGTAGAGAAGCCCCTAGACAGTCTTCTCCACCATGGTGAGATGTCTTGTATTTCTATTTAAATTATGATGCATGTTGTGCATCATCTAGTTTGGCTGTGACTCTCAACTTCATCTGCCCTTACACCACTGCCACACCTTCATGCTATAATCCCCATCAGTCAAGTTAGTTCCCCCCATCTCCCGAGTCTACCTGTCTGAAAACACAATAATATTTTAGGGCATTTCCACTGATACAAAACACCAATTCCTCATTTCAATGGTGTTTAAACAGAAGTGCTTAGTAAATTACGTGTTAGATTAATAAGGAGACAGAATCACATTTTGTTTATTCTGCCTGTTATATCTGTGTTAAGAAATAATTATTAAGCTGAGCATTCATTAACTGGATTGTTCCCAAAGGATGATTAATCACTTAGTTTAATTTACTTAACTGAGTGCAAAAGGCTTTCTGAATACTCAATGCAGAAACTTTTTTCCTCCCTGTAGCTTCATACTCTAAATGCAGGTGGACTGTACAAACTGTGAATTTCTCATTGCTGCGGCTACTACTAGTAGTATAAAATTTGTCATGCACTGGAGAGGTCTCACACTTCTCCATAGTGTCAATGCCTATCAGGGGAAGGCAGGGAAAAACTGTGTCTCTACAGCTGAAACTTAATCCAGACAAGATGGGTTGGGAACCAACTACTCTGGGTGGAGGTTTACAACTGGTCTTAGATGGGGCTGCACTCCCCCTAAAAGACCACATGTGTAGTCTGGGAGTCCTCCTGGACTCTATGCTAACTGGGGAAGCCCAGGCGGCTGCAGTGCCCAGGAGTGCTTTTTACCAGCCCTATCTGCCAGCTGCAGAGGACAGACTGTGCATCAGTGATCCATGCACTAGTGACATCCAGGATGGACTACTACAATGTGCCGTATGTGGGGCTGCCTTTGAAGATGTTTCAGAAACTTCAGCTGGTACAGACTGCAGCCACCCGAGTGTTGGTGGGAGCCAGGCAATTCAGTCATCTAACACCTGTACTGCATCCGCTGTGCTGGTTACCGCTGTGTTTCTGAGCCCAGATTAAATGCTGGTTTTGACCTTTAAAGCCCCAAACATATTAGGACCAAATTACTTGAAGGTTGGCCTTCACCCATATCAGCTTGCCTGCACTTTAAGATCAGCAAGGGAGACTGTTCTCATTTGCCCACCTGTGAGAGCAGTTAAGTGGGTAACCACATGTGAGAGGGTCTTCTCTGCTGTGGCCCCACACCTCTGGAATAAGTTGCCATCAGGAGTCCACCCTGCTCCATCGCTGCAAACTTTTAAGAAGGCCTTGAAAACATATTGTTTTACTCTGGACATCTCCTAATATGATTGCTGTTGTTGCTTTCCCCCACCCCCCCGGTTTTGTTGTTGGTTTTATTGCTATTTTTATTGTTGTTTGTATCGCTGTTTTTGGGTTCTTTCTCTTTTTATTGCGTTTTTATCGCTCTTAATACCATATTGGTTTCATATTGCTGTACACTGCCTTGGGAGGGCTTCTGCCTTGAAAGGCGACCAAGGAATATTTTAAATAAATAATACATAATTCAGGTTTGGCCCTTTTTTCAGAATATGTGTTCAGTTGAGTAATCTAAATGAGGGCTGAAGCCAAATCAGACCATAAGCTAAAGATGCAAGCTGTGGTTAGTTTCCAAAAGACAGCAGAGACAGGCATGGCAGGTGTTGAAAGAGGAGAAAGTAGTGGGACTGGAAAGTGCTGAGAGGCCAGGAAAAGATATTCAGGGTCAGGAAATGGAGTGTAGCAGGGAGCGTCTATGGCAGGAGAGGGGCATGTATACAGTAGGGCATGTCTACAGTAGAGCCCTCCAGATGTGGTGAGATTCCAATTCCCATTAGCCACACCCAGCAGGCCCACTGGCCAGTGATGATGGGAGTTGTAGTCCAGCAACATCTGGAGGCTCACAAGTTCCCCACCCATGTTCTATGGACTCCAAATGTGTAGTGCCGTGTTGCACAAAACCCTTTTTTCTCATCTTCAGCTCCACAAATTGAGTAAATGTATAGAGAGGGATCAGGATTGCACCCGCCAGCCCCAACCTTGCATTCTGTGCACTGAGCCTGGTCAGGGTTCCTGACTGTAAGCGCCAACCTTGCGCCTGTAGGCAGCAGAGCCCATCCTCGCCTCGGGATTCTCGAGGCACTTGCTCTTTGTGAATTCCTCTGTGAAATGGCCTGATTGGTGCCCCTCAGACTTATGTGCGCATCCAAACTTTGTACTTCTCTGAACTTTGCACTTCTCCGAATGTTACAAAATCAGCCACTTTAAACACACGAAAAGCTATATTCAAATCCACACTTTGAGAGAAAATACACATTTAAATACATATTTAAAATAAAATCTGTATTTTTTAAATGTGCAGATTAATGTGGAAACAAAATGGCCTGGAAGTATAGGCAAAGAATATGTGAAAGTGATACGGACTGGAAATAGACAGATTGGCCAAACTGCTTCTCACCTTTGGTTGAATGAGGGGAGGTTGGGAACAGAGGGGGCTAAGGAAGGAGCTTCAACTGACTGGCATTTGAGCCAACCAAAGTGTGCTTGGTCAAATGTCCTGGCTCCCGTGTTCTGGCCTTCCCAACTTCCCAGCATTCCTGACAACTGGCCATCCTGGCTGGGGCTGATGGGGATTGAAGTCCAAAGCATCTAGAGGGCACTAAGTTGGGGAAGGATGCATTAGAGTATGCTGTGCTTTTATGTACACACACTAAACCCTCCATGTTGTATTATAGACTTAGACCTCCAGCGTGACAGCGGTCTCACGGCCAGGGTGTATGGAAGAATCTACAAATATCTATAAAGGCCCTGCCTATAGGAACAGAAGAACCTGCCTTATAACAAGTCAGACCCTTGGCCCATCTAGCCTAGTGCAGCGGTGGCTCTCCAGGGTTTCAGGCGGGATTCTTTCCTAGCCCTACCTGGAGACGCCGGCTGGGACCTTCTTCATTTAAAGCAGGTGCTATACCACTGAGCTATGCCCCCTCCCTGCTACCTGTAAAAGCTAACAGCTATCTGTTAGCTTTTAAACCAGTTGCATCATTATAAGCAGTAAAAAGAACTGCAGCGCAACAATGTTGAAAACATATATTGGCTTGGTTTAAAGCAAGCTCTGGCTTTCCTTTGAAGATTTAGCTCAGCAAGAAGACTTAAACGAGGGCAGAGGTTTTCATATGATTCTCCAATCAATCTTTAATTCTAGACCTTTTCTTCTGGCTCAGGCTATTTATAAATAACTAAACAGCCACAACCATTTTAAAACAAAAGCTTGTTTTTGCTCTTACAGTCCTAAGCGGTCTGTCTTGTTAAGATTTCTCCCCTCCCTTAAGCATGTTATTACAGCTGAGGATCATAGTGCAGCGCTTGTAACATAAATCTGTTATCGTAGCTTGCATATAATTAGTTCTAAATGTCTGTGGGTTTATTTTTCAATATCAGGGTGTTCATTAGACATCAGAAACACTTAAGAGCCTGGATATCGCTGCAGTTTATGGTTCTGCTGTTCACTGAGCCAAAAAGCAACAAATATTTAATGTGACAGCGACATTAAAATATGGCTCAGCTGATCTTTTTTTAAAAAAAATGTGTCGAGCAATTTGCATTGCATGATGCAATAATGAGGTTTACATGTTAACTATCATGTAACTCATCTCATTTGCAAGGGCTTTATAGTGGAATGTCATGCTAGCAAGACTGTATTGCAAATAGCTTATTTAGGGTAAAACTATATGTTTCACTGAAATGTGTGTAGTGATGTCCCAGCTGACAAGAGATTCAGGTAGCTATATTGGTCCTGAAAAAATCCAAAAGAAATGGGAGCGTAATACCCTTTTATGAAGACAGAATAAAAAATAACCCAGTAGTCAGCAACCTTTCAAAATAACTCCCTGACTTGTTGTTGTTGTTGTTGTTGTTAAGAAAATCAGCAACAGGACACTATGGGCAGTATCCAATGCTGTTGCTCCACTTATGCCAGGGGTAGCCAATGTGGTGTCCTTGAGCACCAGTGCGCCCTCAGACACTTTTCTCGGTGCTCCACAAGGTGCCCTACCCTTCCCACTGTTAAACAGTTAGCAATCTCCTTTGTGGTAGCTGGGATCACTTCAAAACAAAATGAGGGCCTTCAGCCGCTGCCATCTTCATTTCCCACAAATGCCTCTGGGCCACAAGTGGAGCTGCCTCAGAGACATTCTTAGGAAATGAAGATGGTGGGCAGCTGCAGACTGATGCTTTCCACTGCAATGCATTCTGTCACCAAGAAAAACAAGAAAAAGGGACTCTTGTCACTTCTGTCTGGTATGCCATGCCTCCTATGGCAGCCATTTTGTGGGGGTGTCCAGGACAGTTTCTCAAACTGGCAAATATGCCTAGAGGCCCGAAAAGATTGCCTACCCCTGATTTATGCCGTGGATATACTGCTAGCTTAAGCAACACCTAGGTCAATGCCGATTGTATGCTGGTGTGACAGGATTTCGGGGAAATCCATTGTGCCAGCATTCACTATTGGCACTGGGCTAGATGTTGCTTATGCTAACACTGCATCACTGGCATAAGTGGAGTGGCAGCGCTGGAGACTGCTGATCGAATATGGACAGAGAAGCATGGGAACGGGGCTATTTCCCTGTTGGCCACAATCAAAGGCTTTAGCGTAGTCAATGAAGCAGAAATAGACGTTTTTCTGGAATTCTCTTGCTTTCTCCATGATCTAGCAAATGTTGGCGATTTGATCTCTAGTTCCTCTGCCTCTTCGAAACCCAGCTTGTACTTCCAGTAGTTCTAGGGGTGCATGAAAGTCACTTACCTGGTCTCGCAGCTTTTCGCGGTGGGGGGGAGGCGCTTTGCTGCTCCCCCCGCGAAGTTCAGGCCAGGGGGGGAGGCTTCCCGCCTCGCCCGGCCGAAATTCAGGGCGGGGGGGAGGCTTCCCGCCTCGCCCGGCCGAAATTCAGGCCGCGGAGGAGGCGCCTCGCCTCGCCCGGCCGCGAAATTAAAAGTAAAAAAAAAAAACACACCACCCCCGTGATAGGCTACGTGACGATTAACGTAGCCTATCATGGCTAGATCTGCAAAGTCAGCCGTGATAGGCTACATAAATCGTCACATAGCCTATCACGGGTGACTTAAAAAAAAAAAAAAGCGCGTATGCAAATGGCGGCCCCCATAGGGAGCCGCCATTCGCGTTCCTTATTTGGTCGCTGTAGTCTACATAAATCTTTACGTAGACTACAGCGAAAATAAGGGCAACGCAAATAGCGTTGCCCTTATTTTCGCCGTAGTCTACGTAATCTTTACGTAGACTACAGCGACCAAATAAGGAACGTGAATGGCGGCTCCCTATGGGGGCCGCCATTATCCGTACGCACTTTTTTTTTTTTTAAGTCACCCGTGATAGGCTACGTGACGATTTACGTAGCCTATCACGGCTGACTTTGCAAATCTAGCCATGATAGGCTACGTTAATCGTCACGCAGCCTATCACAGGCGCGTTTTTTTTTTCTTTTATTGGAATGGTGGCGGCGGCAGCCGGTCAAAAGACCGGCTGCCGCTCCCGCCCCTGACGAAGACCCGACGAACCGCCGGCCGGACCCGCTGCTGGGAGGGACATTCGCCATAGGTAAGTCCCGTCCCGGGGTGGGTGCGGGGTGCGGGGGGGGGTGCGGAGAATTTCTCCCCAAAACTTGTTCAGGAGGCCGAACACGTTGGCGCTCGGCCCCCCGAAGTTTCGGGGAGAAATTCTCCGCCATCCCTAAGTAGTTCTCGGTTCACATACTGCTGAAGCCTAGCTTGTAGGATTTTGAGCATCACCTTGCTGGCATGTGAAATGAGCGCAATTGTGCGGTAGTTTGAACACTCTTTGGCATTGCCCTTCTTTGGAATTGGAATGTAGACTGACCTGTACTGTACTGTACTGCTATACTGTGGTCTTAAACCTTTCATATTTTATATTGTTTTATGCTGCACTTTGTGGTTTTAATTTTTGTGAATCACCCAGAGAACTTCGGCTATTGGGTGGTATAGAAATGAAATGAAATGAAATGGAAGGAAGGAAGGAAGGAAGGAAGGAAGAAAGAAAGAAAGAGGCACATGGGGACAGTGTGCAAGGGCTCCTTCCCATGGGGCCAGATAGTGAAAATGCCACTGGCCTAACTAAAAGCCACAGCCAAGCAATACTTTATTAGGACCACCCAGAATATCACAAAATAACCAACATGCTTAAGACTTCTCCAGAACTCTTCATCAGCCTGAATGTTAAGAAAAGTGTGTGAGTATGGGGTGGGGGAGCGGAGAGATGGCTTGATGTTAAAGCACACAAGCCCTATTCAGGCATTCCAAGTCCCCCACATGATGAGGAAGAGCAGGGATGAGCATGCTACCTCCATTCCCCCCTCACCATCGCTGTCGCTGTCTGTGAGTTGGAGATCAACTGTCTGAATAGGGCTCCAATCTCCATTAAATTGGAGTCAAACTACACATATTAATTGCATAGCATATAACTGAGCCTCTTCTTCTTCTTCTTCTTCTTCTTCTTCTTCTTCTTCTTCTTCTTCTTCTTCTTCTTCTTCTTCCTTGAGTAAGTGCACATGGTTCTGATGAGATTTTCTTCCCTGGTAAGTGGGTGTTGGATTGTGCTTAATTGGATTAGCTACTAAGAGGTGCTATGCAGGTTTCAGGTGGCAGTATGGCTGCTGGGACAACAAGTAAATAATGCCCGATTCCCCATTTTTGAAAATATAAAATCCAGCGGTTATCTGGATCTGTCTCCAACCATAAGCAAAACACAGTGTTCTTTTAAAGACACTTCAACTAGTTGCCTCATTCAAATGTCAGTTCCTGAAATATACGTGTACACAGCCATCTGATCCTCAGCACACATTAGTTTGAATGCCATACAAATAAGGTAAATCCCTGCTACTAGTTGTGATAGGAAATTACCACGGGAGTTCAAGCAAGTTTTAGGGGAATGTAGATACTCTAGAACAGCCTTCCCCAACCTGGTGCCCTCCAGATGTGTTGGACTACAACTTCCATGATCCCCAGCCAGCATGGCCAGCTAGGGTAGGGTTCCTTGTTTCTTCTGGGTTTCTAAAATTTTGGAAAATCCAAGAATGGAACTCTTCCAGTCCCTGGGGATATTGCTTGCAAATGAAATAGTGCAAAATATATTTGCTTCATTGTTCCTAGCCATTATTGCAGATTAAAAGATGAAAGAGCACTGAAGAGCAAACTCCATTGTACCCTGGATTTTATTGAAAACTGTTTCAGGTAACAGCATTGTGAACATTCCTCAAGGAGTTTTATATCACCATTATTCTTTGGGATTAGTTTCATGCCCTTGCAGAGTTTTTAAGCCGGGGCATCAACAGCCACGTCCATTTTTGTTTATTGACACTGTTGTGGCTAGGCTGCTTTAGCGAGAGCTTCATAAGCTGCATTTTGTGGTTTCGCATTGTCAGTGAGGTCACTCACGGATGACTCAGATACACTGGCCTGGAGGTATTTATGTGATCACCACCGTCAGCAGGAAAAGCTGCCCTTCAGAACAAGGCAAATCATATATCCCCACACTGGATGGCTTCAGGCTCAGAAATGGGGGCTGACCTGACAACCGCCTGTCCTGAGGGAGATATAAAGGAAACAAAACACATGCTATTTCGATGCATTCCTACTCATCTGCAGTTAGAAAATTCAGCAGAGACTCTGCCGATAAAAAGGTTCTGCTTCTGGTGTTCAGGGCGGAAAAGAAAGGAATGGTAACATGTATGAATACTTAGCTTCAGCATTCCAGACACAAAAGCACTTCAGAAGAGCAAGTAATGTAGAAAAGTGCTGTTAACTGGAGGAAATGCTTCTACTATTCCAAACTATCAATGGATGTTTGTCTGGATGCATATTTACAACATCTGCTCTCCATGTGGTTTACATTTCGATGGCAATCCAGCACCCATTTTGCCTTAAGTTTTTTTGGGGGGGTGTTTTTTTTAGCTGTCCATAGCAATTGCCCTTAATCAAATATCATCTTTTCAGATGTTTACAGATGCACTGAGAGAGAAGATTATTTTAGAAATCACTCAAAAGAATGCCATCCAAAAAAGAAATATGAACCAAATGCTAATGTAAGTCCCCCCCTTCCATTTTTTTTCAAAGGCATATTAAACTGAAAAGATTCTTCTGACTGCAAATGTAACAAAAACAAAACCCTTCCAAATTTTTACAGTGTCCATACAGGAAACCAAAGTTCTGCTGTGCCTTTTAAAAATTTAAACGATATACACAAATCAAGTGTATTTATTAAATCAATGTTTAGCCATTTTTACAAGGAAGTGCAATTTAAAGAACCGACATAAAAGATTTTCATCATAATGATACACATCTCCTTGGGGGAAAGTTATTTCAGGGATCTATGATAATTGTTTCTCAAAGAAAACTGAAGCTAATTGAAAAAAAGTTGTACAGAAGAGTAAGGCCATTTGACTATAGCACAAACCGCCAGTTATTGACACTGAAAGTTGATGCAGTTCTCAACAACACCACGGTTTCTCAGTTTTATGTACTTTTTAATTTCCTCTGTGGAAAATCTGTTCTTCATAAAAGGGCTGCAAAAGGAAAATGTGGAAAAAGTTGATTCATTCCATATTTACGTTCTTGCTAATACCTGGAAATGTACCAATTGCCAAAGTGAGCCAAAAAAGAAGTCAGGAAACATCAAGGATGGCCCTGCCATGAAGTGGGCTGAAGTAAGCTTCTTCAAGTGGTGGATTGTGGGCAGTGGCTGAGTTAGGGTTGCAGAGTGCTGATATATATCATGACTGCATACACACACATTTTTTCTTTGTTTGGATTTGTGATCATCAGGATACTTGATGGACCATTTCCTCCAAAATGATCTTGCCTGCCCAACATGGTTGGCATCAAGGGTAGGAAGGGCTGGACGCCTGCTAAGGGCCCATACCCCAGGAGTGACCCACTGACAAGAGCCCCCTACAGTTGCTCCTCCTCCTCACCATTACAACCTGCTTGTTCACCTGCCTCTCACTCCGGCCCAAAGAATGGTGGGGGGAGAGGAGGGGGAGGAGAAGATGCCACTGCTTTCTTGCTCCCCACCTGATAAGCATGCAAGTGGTAGCAATGATGAGAAAGAGGAGGAGGACCAACAGGAGCTGGTGACAATGGCAGAAGGTTGAGGCACTGAGAGAGAGGTACCATTGAGACGTAGGACATACGGGCAGGCACTGTTCCTTGACCCACCACTGGTAGAAGTATGGTTAGTGGGCATATGGGAGAAGGCCATCTTGAGCATGGTGTCTATGCCATGCAACTCTCTGCCCTGGGTGATTCAGTTGCCCCCTTTCCTGTTGATGTTTAAACACCAAGTAAAGATTTACTATTTCAGAGGATCTTTGGCCAGTTTAATAGCTGAATTTCCAGTTAATGTGTTATTACATGCTGTTTCTGATATTTTTGAATGTGACAACTACTGTATACGTCTCCAATATTTGTTTGTTAGCTGTGTTGGTCCTATTGCAGGGTGGAAAAGCAAGGTAGAAAATATTCCAAATGTGTAAAAATGTGTATAGAAAGCCAGAAAGCACCTTCTTGTGCCTGCTTGCCTGATAGTTTAAGAACATAAGGAGAGCCATGCTGGATCAGACCAAGGGTCCATCTAATCCAGCATTCTGTTCACACAGTGGTCAACCAGCTGCCCATGGGAAACCCACAAGAAAGACATGAGTGCAATAGCACCCTCCTGCCCATGTTCCCCAGCAACTGGTGTACATTGGCATACTGCCTCTGATACTTCTTCTCTGATACTTCTCTCTACTTCTTTTGTTTCAAAATCAAAAGCTTTGGACCACTATAGATGGCTCCCATAATCATCAATATCACCACCCCTGGGAAAGAAACCAATATTGGTAGGTGGGATAACAGCCTCCTTGTAGAAAGAGCCAGAGGAAAGGACAGGTAATGATGAGTAGGGGTGGGTGAGACTGTCAATGCTTTCCCTGGAGGGACTCTGGATTTTTTCTGGAGTTATCTTTCCTTCTTGAGGTATAGGGGAGGCCCTCTCTTTGAACTGAGGCAGTGTCCTCCCACTCCCAATGTGCAATGGAGTTCTGAAGAGTTAGTATTTCTTATGTTTGGAAGTAATAAAGAACTTTGCAATCAAAGTTTCCAGAGTCTCTTGTATGTTGTCTAGACAGGAGAGGGAAGGAGTAAATAGAAAGCTGGGTTGGTAAACCTACTGACCCCATACCAAATCATGCCCAAGGATCACTGTATTTCCCTTCCCTCATAATTGGGAGTGGTATGGGATCAGTTGAGGTGCTTCCCTTCCCTTCCCCTCTTCCTTCTGCTCCATTACTTTCCATCACAAAGACTAGAAGACTGATGGGCATGGTGGATAGTGACAGCTGTAGTTTTTTTCAAGAGCTCCCGCAATCCAGTGCAGGAGCACTTGAAAAGAACTACAGCTACCATAATCCACCATAGCCATCTGTCTTTTAGACTGTGTGACAGAGTAACGGGGGGGGGAAGACTCCCCTTTACCTCTTCTGTCACTGCTCCCATAATACTACCAATGATGAAGGGAAGATGGAGAGTATATTTGGAGGCCTGGCAGCGATAGCTTTGGAGGTTTCAGGAGGATGGTGGAGACAGGTGAGGGGGAAGCTGGGACTACCTCTCTAAGCATTCTCAGATTTTGATCCAAGAAGTAGAGGAAGTTTACGGATTGGCAGACTCACCTCTCCTTTTGAGGTGAGTTTTCTGAACCTCCAGGGCTCTCCATGCTTGGTGAAGTCTGACAGAACCTCTACTAATGAAACATTTCAGGTAAATGAAGTGCTGGTGGTGGGACTACTACTGCAACTAGCCCTGCTATTACTACCGCTAACATTTACGTAGTGGTCAAACATGTGTGAGGCACAGAGCACAGAAGTGGAGTCGTCTCACCCCACACTTTTTTCTTTGACTAGGAAGTGAAGAAAGTGGTGAAAAGAAAGTACAGCGTGATTCTGAAGGCTCGACAGAGCGCAATAGTGCTTTGATGAGTCGGAAAAGCAGGCTAGTTACTGTAGTTACTCTAATTACTCTCCTTGGGGACAGTACTACCAATGAGGAAAATGAGTGAGTATGGGGAGGAGGGGCGGCCCCACCCCTTGACCACATCACTGCCAGGTCACAGTCATATCACAAAGGCACACCCAGGAGTTAGTGCGGAGGAACAAGGCACACTGCAGCAGAACGGCATGGTAGAGCTACTTTAACTAAAGCAGAACTACTTTTAACTGAAAAAAAAAGGAGTAAAAGGACTTTCAGATAATGCGGCTTTTCAAGACGGGAGCTGTTGGCTGGCAGCGCACTGGCCATGATGTCATGCGCCATGAATGACCTTAAAATGCTCCCAATCCACAGGAAATCCCACATGAAGACACCCCCCCTCCCCGGGGATGAGAATGTGTTGAGTGAACAGGCTAAGGAGAGTGAGACAGAAGTAAAGAAGCAGTAAATGTGAGGCTTGGAAGTAAGTGCAGGTATTGGTAAGTATAGATAAAGTATAGATAATGGAAAGTGGATTCTGCTATCTTTTCCATGTATTGCTTACAAATGAAAATACATCCCCATAAAAAGTATCTTATGCAATGTAATTATACCATCCACATATTGTACTGCATCAACTGAATTTCTATTATAACAATAAGGGAAATGCATTAAGGATAAAAGAATGCAATTCAGCAAAATTTATTTGGGTGCATAAATTATGCACTCTGTGTTTCTTTAATTATGCAACTTTGTGTATCTTCAGTTAAGTTAATCCATTCCTAAATTATTCCTTCTGCATATTGGTATGGGAGGCTGATGCTGCACATTAGGACAGTAGCAACATTGAAGGTTTGTTTTTGTTTTTCCCTAAGCTCATGAGTGAAAAGAGGCCTCTTCTCATGGCTTTATGACAGAAATGGGCAAAGCTGAATGAAGATTCAAAGGTGAAAGTAGGGGCAATTGACAAGTACAGAGTTCGGGGAGGGAACCATTCCTCATTGAGCTGAAAGTGGCATCTGACATGATAGTCCCATGTATAACTCACCTGGAAAGACAGGCTTGTTTCTCTTTGAAGCCAAACTGAATGTTTAGAAAATAACAGAGATCAGAAACTGTAGCAAGCCACACATCCAAGAGCATATTTATTTGTTTGTTTGCTTATTAATTTAACTTAACTAAGATCCACTACAAACCTAAATTGGTTTTATACCAATTTAAATGTAATGGTTTCCCCAAAGTATCCTGGGATATCTAGTTTGGTGATGGTGCATGGCAACTCTGAAGACTCCCTAGGTTTCCTGGGAAGAGAGGATCACTTTTAAACTAGGTCAAGCGGTCACTCTATGCATAAAGATTGCATGACAGGAGGTAAGAAAAACTCCACATTGCAAGATTAGCTGCAAAATGATGCAAGCTATGGTTTTAACTCCTCCACTGTGTACATACACAGCCCTCATGTCTATAGGGTAACATTTTGTTTCATTTATCTTTATCATGTAATTTGTTGGGAGGAAATTGCAATGTTTTTGAGGTAAACTATGAAACACCACTTTTTAAAAAATTATTTCAAACTGAATAAAAATCTGACTAAGTTAGAGTGGAAGGTTTAAATATTCTAAAAAACAGAAAACAATATTAGGTTCAGAAATCCTAATAATCTGTTTGCTCACTTTCCTTTGGCTATTAGCAATTACTTGACTAATCAACATGATTCACTAATCCCCATGTTAAAATTTAGAGTCATGTTTCAAAAATATAATTTATTTGAGAGAAAATAAGCCAATTTTATACAGTCAACTGCTTTTACTTTAGCTAGATAATAAGACCCTGGAAGAAAATATACACCAACACAGCCTTAGGTCATACTTCACAGGAAAAACCTATTATGTAAGAATTCCTTGTCTAGAAACAAGTGGTGTTGTGGAGCCAGGGCTCACAGGGCCAAAGCCCTGGGCCTTTTTGATTAGCAAGGATAATTACATCATCTACCACCCACCTTGGACTTCCATCTTCCCTTCTTCACACCTTGGATAGCTCCATTAGAGTTCTGACTGAAACCCAAAGCGGATTTACCACCCTACTGACTTTGGAGCCACCAGCGTCCACTGAGTGTGTGTGTGTCCATTTCCTAGCAACAATGTAATGTTGTGAGTGAACCTATGTACATATACATTACACATATGCATATATAGATATGGATCAATTCAGCTACCTACATTTTTTAATTCTCCTTGAGGTCGTCCTATGTGGAGTGTCATGATGAGAGCCTGCACTTCAGAATTTAACACTATCAGGTTTCCTGAACTGCTTTGACTGTGAATGTACTAGAGAAGACTCCTACAGTTTTACAGGGTTTTAAAAAAGATTTTTTTAAAAGACCACCTAGGTTCTGACAGAAATGGACATAGAGACAGGGAGAGGGATGTGTGCCTCTCTTTCCATGTGAAGCATAAATTCTATCTGTTCTCCGAAGAGTTGAGAAGGCTGACGAATCTCGAATTTCTTGAGGAGGCAGGGGTCCATAAATTCAGGAAGGCATGTTTGAAAAGCTGTAGAAAAAAGAAAACAAATCAGTAATATACCTCATAATGAGAAACACTAGATGGTATGAAGTGAATATACATCATAAGCTTGTCATTCGCACGTAATTCCGTAGCACATCTTTGTCATATCTGTGACATTTTCCATGTGTTTCAGTGCCCTTTCAGTGCTCTCCCATCCAGGCAGGAGCTGCTTAGCCATGTGATGTTCCCACAGAGCTAGGAGAACATTCATTTGGGACTCAATCATGTGAACAAGGGCCAGGTACATGGGTCTTTCCCATACTATTGGACTACACCTGGAAGAGTTTCCTGATTCCTTGGCACACCCAAGAAATCAGGCCCCTGCCCATTTATATGGGTCATTGAAGCAATCCCCCAGCCTTGTGGAAGCTGCTGCTAATGGATATGGGGCTCCCAGGCAATCGAAGAAGATCTAAACAGGAAGACTTCTTAGTTTCAGTCAGTCAGTTTCTGGGTCCATATGGATCCACTGCATCTTGCTTCTATGTGATTGGAATGGAGATACAGTATTTCTGTTGAGTGTGCAGAGTTCTGTCCTGATCTCCTAAAAGTAATCAATTTTGTTTAATTTATTTTCTTTTTTCTTTATATTAGTTGTTAGTGCCTGCTATATATTTATAGTCTATTTACCCTGAATTAGACTTCAAGGTGTTTGTCCTCTTGATGTCACCAAAGAAATAAAAATCATATATCAATGGCTTTCGTGGCATCTTCTATACATTATCATAGTAAGTTCAATAATGGTTCGGAGTGTGGCATTTTCTTAACTTTAAAGGTTAGCTCCAACATGAAACCTATCTTATTTAATTCTGCATGTGACAATTTGGACATATCCAGCCTTTGCATATTAAGAGAGTACCTCTTAAATTGCTAACAGAGCAATCCTGTACATGTCTACATGGGAGTAAGTCCTATTGAGTTTAATTGGGCTTATTCCCAAGTAAGCAGCTATAGGATTGCAACCTAAATTATTTTCACTAAATAGCAGTAGAATATGAGGAATACAGGAAGCCTTAATCAGAGGTTCTTTGCAAATGTGGATCAGGTCCCTGCATTGAAATGAATAGGGAAATTCTTGTCAATGGCAAGTACCAATCTATCTTCCTATTTTTAATATGAAATGAATGATGTCAAACACCATGTACACTTCTGTACTACCACTGCTACTACTAGTAACAACAACAACAACAACAACAGCCCAGAGCTCCCAGCAATTTCTGGATCAGGGCAACAGTTGATAATATTCAGTCATTATACTCATATCCCATTCTTCCTTTAGGAAGCTGAGAACATGGGCCCCCTGTTGTTTATTTAGTTATTATTTAAAATTTATTTATTCCTGTTCCTCAGCCAAAAAGGCAACCAGAGAGGCTTCTATATAATCAGTAAAAGAAGTCCATCCCGCCCACAGGCTTACATGACACACAAGGGGAACGGAATGGGAACGGAAGAGGGGATGAAAATGAAATCTTTCAGCAGGGCTGGTCAAATGGCCCCACTTCCCCTCCCATCTCCCTCAGCTCAGCCTGCTGGAATGGCTGCTGGTGGTAACAGTTGAGGGAGGAGGAGCCTTCCTGAGGGAGGCCTTTCAACAGGGCTGGTGGAATGGCCCCACTTCTCCCAGGTTTCCCATCCAGATACTGATCAAGTCTGCACCTGGTCAGAGTGATCTCACATACAAGTACTCATTAAGCCAACACCTCCTCATCTTCAACAATGCTATAACTTCAGTCGCTCCAACCCTTTCACAAGGCCAATGCACAGAGGGTATGATGATACCTCTGTTACCAAATGTGTGGGGAAAGAACGAACAGGAAAATACATTTGCGGGTGGAGCATGTAAGTTTTTGTTAAAAATTTCTTGACCTAAGAAAACTGTCCCTAATTATATATCATTTTAGCTTCTGTTTTAGATATCATCCACATCGGTGTGACTCAGGGTATCTTTAGATAAAGGCATAAGGTTATATGTGGAGGAAAAGAAGCAGCGAATGACCTGTGCATTCATTTCAGCTATACTAGAAGCTGAACATCACAATGTCAATATCAATACTGTCTCCAGACACTGCACGTTCCTTGAGCCGAGTCAGCTTTACATGCTGACATCTCACTGTTATTATTTTGATGGAAATTACGAGAACGATTCTGATATTTCAAGCATCACTCACTTGGCTGGCAGTGCGGCGGCTCTAATCACTGCCTGCGAAACCTGCATTTGGTCACTAATGCATTAGAGCATTGCTAATGACACAGAGGTATGACAAGATAAGCGCAGTCTCATAATGAATGACTACACCAAAGCAAAGTGGCAAAAGTAATTATAGAATCACATGGACTGCTGGCCCGAAATTGTCAGAGACATCAAATTTCATGTACCACTAAAACAACATTGAGATAACCTTATGTTCTGGAGAAGCAGCAGTTATAACTCATATGTAATTCAGCTGACATTTGCTTCTGCTAACACTAAACAATGGAGCAGCCAAGAAATAACATTAATTTCCCTTTTGTTAATTGGACAAATTAATTAAATCAGCCTTCAGTGCTCTGAATATATTTTTTTATATTCAACAATAGGCTGCTGAGAAGATACCATTAAATGGTTCAAAGAACACTTATTAACCCCAAACTGAATTCTATTTTATAAAAGCACCAACTTCAAGTGCATTTAGACAGAAAGAGGCTTTTCAAATCAGATAGGAGAGCTACAAAAATGCAGGGCATTATCATAATCTGGCAAGTGTTTAGTTTAACACTGTTGTGTCATGAAACTGTTAAAAAAGAATGAGCAAAGAGTCTGATAAAAATGTACTTAAAGGAATGACAATCTTTATTACCATTTAATTTTATCTCTTCATACATTTTCTAGGGGAAAAGGCCCTCCTGTCTAAAAATAAATGAGATTACTTTAATTCTATCAGCTGTGAAAATATCAAACATTGTCTTCCTTTACCTACGGGGAGAAAATAATATTCTATTATATTTGCATTAACAGAGCATTATCACTGTCATTCAACTTGGATTTCATAAGCATAGGAAGCATCACTACATATATATTTAATTTCAGTTTGTTCGTAGAGCATGATAAAGTAACACTAATTTGTACCACAGTGACCTACCTTGCTAAGTTTCTATATTTGACCCACACCCCCATACATTTTTGTAAAAGGCACTCATTCATACATGCATACACATCACTAGATTTCACAATAACTAATGACTGATAGCGGAATGTGGAACTGACTGAAAAGTTGAAAAGCACTTTTCATAAGGTAATATGAAATGTGATGTTAGATCTACAATGACTCGTTCACATGTGCAAATCATCATAAGAATGCAAGAATGTAAGAAAAGTCTTTATGAAACAGACAAAGTGTCCATCTAGGGCAATATCCAACTTCCAACAGTGGCTAACCAGATGCCTACAAGCAGGGCCTGGAGGCAGCAGCCCTCTCCCAATACTTATCCCTAGGATGGACAGATCTCCAATTTCCATACTGTCTGTGTATATAGGTTCGCTGACAGCTAAACTACACGTCAGTGGAAGGTGATGGCTCCAATGTCAGTGGGGTGGTGATTGGCTCTGGGTTTCAGTAAGAATCAATCCGAACTCTAAAGGAGCTATCCAAGGTACAAAGCTCCTTTAGAGTTCTGACTGGTTCTGACTGAAACCCGGAGTGGATTCACCACCATACAGATGTCGGAACCACCAGCCTCCACTGCTACGCATTATGTTAAACGCGTAGCATGTAGCTGATCCATTAAAAAAAAATAGTGTAAGCACAAGGGCCCCTGACCTGGATCAGATGAGGGGGGTAACCCTTCCTCCCTAAATTTGCTTTCCCCCTCTCCCCCCACCCCCTGCGAGGGGCTAAAGAAAGAAACTCCATCGGTGCCAAGTGTCAGGGTGGAAACTGAGCCCAGAGAGCCTCAGAGCAGTTCGGATTCTGAGGAGGAACAGCTATCCATGGGAGAGGGGCCAGCTCATCCCTCACAGGCTCAGCACCTGGCAGAGATTCCTCCTGACAGCATTCCAGAGATAGAGAGTGACCCAGGTAGTGAGGGAATGTGGGAGGGGGGCTTCTTAGACGCTCGACGCAGACACAAAGAGCGACGAGTGATGGAGGGTGCGGAAAGGAGGTGTAGCGCCCGTTTGGCGTGCAAGCAATGGCTGCCTCCCATGGACCAAGCGAAAGAGGGAGGATCTCTCCCTAGCCCATAAGTTCTGGGTCTTCAAGTGACTCTCTTTCAAACGGGGATCAACTGACTACTTGAATTGGCTACCCTGCTGTTCTTTGCCTTAGTCGCTGGTGATTACCAACTGAAAGAGTCATTAAGTTGTAAAAGGATTAAAGCTTTGAAAAGAAATCCTTTCGTCTGTGTCTTGAGTTGGCTATTGGAATCCACTGGGAGCCAGAGCGCTCCTGATACCAAGTTTAGTTCTAAATTACATATAATAATAATAATAATTTGGAGTTACATGTACGGTACATATGAATTTATATTCTTTCTTTATTGTTTGCACCATGTCCCTCTAGCTTGTGGTGAAACATTTCTGAGAGATTTCTCCACACCATTTGATAGGGAAGATAATATTTGCATCCTAGTCTCTTCCCTCAGACCAATTTGGCTTCCCTCTTGCCCATCTAGTTTACTTCTCCCCTCCTGCCGCCTCTTTTTAAAATCAGTTTTAATTCTCTTGAACAATTTTCTGCATCTTCTACTTGCTCTCCCTTCCTACCTGGCCAGCCACAGCCACAGCCTCCTCTGTGATTTTAACCCAATAATTGCCAGTCTAAACGGAGTGACTGCATCTCAGGATTGAAAGTGGTGTGTTAACTTGTGAGAAGACACAATCAAATCCTTCTGCATAGTGTGGATTCATTGTTTGAAAAGAATTTTGTGCTGTGCAGATTTGTCTAGCATTGCCAGCATCTTGTATTGAAGTGATGAGCTATAAATAAGTTCATAGAGCTACTTTTTAAATTTAAAACAACAGCTCACATTTTCAGAGGCATGAAATTCTCTGAGAACGTAAAAGATCCATACACACAGGGATACACATGGGCATGGATGCACATAGACTAAAGTACACTAGAGTCGATTCTATTTCGAATGCCCCTGGGAAAGCCTTTATATTGCCTACAAAATAAATAAATTGCTTTAGAACCCACCTTGTTGGCTCAGCTAGCAAGCTGGCTCACCTCAGAGGCTCAATCTGATATTGAGCTTCACCTTGGAACTGATGTTGTTTTTCATTTGTTTTTTTAATTTGTATTTATGGGATGCCTATAAAACAAGTTAAGTGTCATACAATCAAACATATAAAATGATACAGTTCAAAGATCTAAAAACACAACAGTAAAACCAACACAATAAAAATACAGAAGCAGATACAAAAGCCAGAGTGATAAAAAATACAATACAAAGCCACCCCAATAGAATATATTAAAATATGAGGAACTAAAACCAGCCAAGAAATAAAGCAAGAGTTAAAACCACCAACATGTAAGTGGGATTAAAATAGCAAAGATTTAAAAACTGATAGAAGAAAAATATCTTAACCTGGTGATAGAAAGAAAACAATGCTGGCACTAGGTGAATTTCCTTGGGGAACATGTTCCATAATTGGGGAGCCACCACCAAGAAGGACCTCTCTCTAGTAGCTATTCTCTGGGCTTCAGATTGAGACAGCACTTGGGGAATGGCCTCAATAGATGACCTTAGAGGATACATATCTAGCTCAGGGGTGGTGAACCTGAGGGAAGGAGGTATCAGAAAGAGACAGAGAGAAAAGGAGTAGCTCCATCCACATTTTTCTTTATTTTATTTAAAATATTTCTAGGCCGCCTTTCAGGAGCCCTCCCAAGGTGACATACCACAATAAAATGCATATAATCAAATTCATACAATGAAAAACCAATGCAGTAATCAAAACAGCAAATGTGCAACCCCCCCCCCCACACACACACACACTAGCATAACACAGAACCTGCAACACAAAAACTGGCTATAACCCAGTTTGATAAAAACATAATCAGGGGAAGGCCAGAGTAAATCAGTAAGTCTTCAGGGCCTTCTTAAAAGCCTGCAGTGATGGAACCTGGCTGACCCCTGATGGCAACACATTCCAGAGGTGTGGGGCCACTGTGGAAAAGGCCCTCTCTCATGTACTGGCCCACCTAACTGCCCTCACAGGTGGGCAACTGAGAAGGGCCTCTTTTGCTGATCTTAAAGTGTAGGCAGGTTGATATGAGTGAAGGCAGTCCTTCAAGTAATTTGGTCCCAAATAGTTTAAATCTTTAAAAGTCAAAACCAGCACTTAAAATTGGACTCAGAAAACCACTGGTAATTAGAACGGCTGTGGTGGCTTAGTGGTTAAGATGCTGAACTGCAGACCAGAAGGTTGGCAGGACAGCAGTTCGAGACCCGAGTGTCGTGTGACCGAGTGAGCTCCCGTCTTCAGTCCCAGCTCCTGCCAACCTAGCAGTTCGAAAGCAAGAAATTGCAAGTAGAAAAATAGGTACCACTTTGGTGGGAAAGGTAACAGCGTTCCGTGCACCTTGGTGTTGCCGGCCACATGATCACGGAATTGTCTTCGGACAGCGCTGGCTCTTCGGCTTAGAAATGGAGATGAGCACCACACCCTAGAGTCGGACACGACTGGTTGGGGACACCTTTACCTTTTTATAGGCATTATATTTGTTTAATTGTTTATTTATGACACTTATATACCACTGAATATAATAAAATCCCTCAGCAGTTCACAATAAATATTAAAATCAACTTTTAAAATACAATATTAAAAATGCAACATTAAAAACACTTCCAATTACAAGAAAAAACAATTCAAGGAGCAGTAAAATGGAGCAGCATGATTAATTTAATTACAGCCCAGGGAAAGCCAGGGAAATACGTTCTGACTGCTTTGCCCCCCTCCCCCCAACACTCGGGCGGCTGCATTCTGCACCAGATTTCTGGATCGTCTAGAAAGGCAGCCCCACATACAGCATATTACAGTAGTCCAGCCTGGACGTCACTAGTGCATGGATATTTGACGTTGGGCACTGCCCATGACTGGCTTCAGCCCCGCCCACTACTGGAGTGTGGCCCCCAACAGATGACCCTTAAGGGAATGCGGCCCTGAGCAGAAAAAACAGGCTCCCCCTCCCCCGATCTATGGGATAAACAGAAGATAAATTTCAGCAGAGTATCCTTATTTATCTGAAATGTAAAGACATCCTTGAGAAAAAGAGCAGAGGAAAGTAAAGAATGCATAGAAATATTGTCAAGATTATTTAGATCCAGGAAACCTTATTTGGCTTAGACTTGATGATCCTTGGTAACTGTTCAGCTGTATTCCACAAGAGTAACCATTATCATGATATATGCCTGAAACATAATGTAAGAACTCAAAATGCAAAAGAACAACCAAAAGTGTGTTGCTGTATTCTCTTCTTTCAGCATTTCAATGACCCACACTAATTTTCAAGGGAAACATGCTCTCTCGGTTCAAACAATATATCTGTTCTTGGGTTCTGCACCCTCGAGTGCAATCTAAGCCCTCAGATGTACAATATGAATTCAGTGGTAATTGGGCCATAACTATTAACACTGGTCTCTGCTGTAATGTACCTAAAGGTAAGGGTGATTTGGGATGCAGAAGCTAGCTTTTTTGTAGTTTTGCTGCAACAATAGAGCGACCAAACCCCATATCCTCTTTACATTCACTATATTTATGGGGCGCTAATGGATTTCAGAGACAGGTAGAAAAGAGGAAGTACCAGCAACAGCATCCTTAACCTGTGGGTTTCTTTTGTCCTCATTAAATGTTCCAGGCTTGATTCAAGGGATGAGCAATAGTTTCAAAATCTACTCAGTCTACATAATCTGTTTCATCTAGCTCCATTGGTAGTTCATCATTTGCAAGACTCTTTCCCGGTCAGTTTAGTGGGATTTATTATGAACAAAATGTGCTGTAAAGTATATAATATGAAAATAAATCCCACCCACCTCCTACTTAACTGTCACTTCTTCCTTCTATAATCACAGAGTTTATAGGAATTAGATGTAGAATGTCATGCAGCGGTGTAAATCATTAGGTTGTCCTTAGAAAACTAGACTTTAGGAAGCTCAACAGAAATTTCCCAGGATGCCCAGCTGTCCACAAAGTAGCAATGAGAGTTGAGCGGCTGCAGGTAGTTGCTGTAAGATATGTCTGTTCACTTATTTTGGGAAGTCAACATCCAACAATTATTGAAGAGGGCTCATTACTCATTGTAAAGGGTATTCTCTAACATACCAGGTCCCAGGTTCAATCTGTACCCAGCATATCCAGTTAAATAGTTATGTACTGGAGCTGGCTAGCGATCATGGGCGACAGCATTGGGCTGTATGGACCAATGTTCACTCAGTATAATGCAGGTTCACATGTAGTATTGGCCTGCATTCAATGGAAAGCTATAATTACATTTTTTTTAGGCCCATGGAATTTCTCAACATTCATATAGGATTTCTGGAAGAAATTAAATAAACTGGGCAACAATGACAAGGCAACCATGTCTAACTCCTGATGCAATGGGAAAAGGGTCAGATAACTTTCCTTCTAAACCAGAATGAACTCTAGATGTAACATGAGAATGTAGTAGAAGATAAGATGTAAGAGTGCTTTCCCACACAGTATAGGGATGTCAGAGAATTCCACGACGGATCTCAGTGAGGCCGAATGCCAGTGCATTCGGCCCCCCGAAATCTGTCGCGGAATGAAGCCCCCACTCCCCCAACCCACGAAAGGTGCACAGGACGAAGTCCCCACCGGCCCCACCCCACAAAAGGTGTGCGAAATGGAGCACTTACCTGCTCCCGTCCACGCTGCTTTGCGAATGGCGGCCGTCCTGCGGCCGCCATTTGCTTCCTCCTCTTCATAGCCGTGATAGGCTACGTAAATACTTTCGTAGCCTATCACGGCTAATGCAGGGATGCCATTTGCGTCCCTGCGGAGGCTGTGATAGGCTATGTAAGTATTTACGTAGCCTATCACGGCAGGGGGGGAGAACCCAGCGTACGCAAATGGCGGAGGCGACCGCCATTTGCGTACGCTGGGTTTTTTTCCCCCTTCCGTGATAGGCTATGTAAGTATTTATGTAGGCTATCATGGCTCAATACAGGGATGCAAATGGCGGCGGCTATGACAGCCGCCATTTGTGTCCCTGCAGGGCTGCCCAGCGGCTGGATGTCCAGCTGTGGGCAGCCGGAGCTGGCCGGCAGCTCTGCGGCTTGGCCGCGGAGCGGAGCTGGCCAGGCAGGATTCCGGGGGGAGGGATGGAGCGCCTCCCCCCCGTCGAGGATTCCAGGGGGAGGGACGGAGCGCCACCCCCCCATCGAGGATTCCAGGGGGAGGGACGGAGCGCCTCCCCCCCCATGGATTGCCCAGTGCGGAGCCAGGTAGGTGTTTCGTACATCCCTAGCACAGTATCAATTTCTTCCATAAATCCATTTTACAAATCCACATAGTTGATAATTTGTGCAACAGATTTAGTAATTAAGGGAGCAATCCTATGGCCGCTAGTCAGCAGCTAGACAGCCAGAGGATATGTGGTTTTCCTGGGACTGACCTCAGAGCCCGCGCTCCAAGGTCGGTTCTTGGAGAACCGACCTTCTCGAACGGCCCCATGTTCCGCACTCAGAAGAGGAGTGCAGACTGGCTGAAAAAGAGCATTCTGGGGGGCGTTCTGGGGTGGAGAAGGCGGAAAGACCAGTACAACACATCCTATGTGTCATTTGGCAGCCTCCTCCCCTGCTCCGGGGCTCCACCTTCCCGTGGCTAGACAGCTGCAAATGCAGGGCAGAAGTGCAGAGGGAACGATCCCTCCGTGCTTCTACTGCACTGCATTGGATAGGTGGTCGCCTCCAAGTTCTGAGGCAGCCGCCTATCCCCATAGGATTGCTCCCTAAGTGATTTAGAGCACAATCCTATGCATGTCTAGACAGAAAAAAGTCCTACAACTCCTAGCATTCCCCGGCCAGCCAGTTGTAGGACTTTTTTCTGCCTAAACTTGCATAGGATCATGCCCTTAACAAGAAACATTGATCTACACAAGAAATAATCCTCCTAGAATGGTGCTTGTTAAACACGTAAGAATTGCCTTGCTGGATCAGGCCATGGTCCATCAAGTCAAGCATTCTGTATCCATTAGTAACCAGCCAGATTCCTCTGACACAGGCATGGAATAAAGGTGGGATACTCAGACATATACTACCTCTGTACAGGAGTTTCATCTTCACCTGTTATTTCCTGGATCCAGGCTAACAGGTATGTAAGAAAATGCTTGCCATATAATTTTGCAGGAATACTTAAAAGATTAAAAGTGCAATCTTATGCATGTTTAGACAGGAAAAAAAAGCCCACAATTCCCAGTTTGTTCAAGCCAGCATGGGTGGGCAGAAAGTAGTTCTCCAGATGTTTTGGATTTCAACAGGGACTTCTGGAGACTGACCTTCTGCCTGGTCTGTAGGACACTGTGACAAAATCACAATGCTTGCCATGTGGAGTCTATATTAATGTTTGTATGTGTTTGCTGTGTTAAATAGAACCCAGGTAAGTTAGGGTTAATTGTTTGGTAGTGAGTGAGTGAAACGTGGGGGGGGGGCATGCGTGTGTGTGTGTGTGTGAGAGAGAGAGAGAGAGAGAGACTGAGGTTATAAAAGGCAGGAGCAGACAGTTGGTCAGACAGAGATAAAGATGGAGGCAGGGTTTGGAGATCGGGGAGACAAGGCCTTCGAGCTTTGATGAATCTACATCTAGATAGTGGGGTTGTGGGAATAGGTGTTAGGCAGGGTAAGACCGAGAACTGAGTGATTACTTATAAGATATAACATCTCTTGTATTAAATAATTGAGCCCATGTTTTTGTTCAGCTTTCTGCACTCCCAATGGTATTCATATTTCCTGGGTACTTCTCCAGGTTGGGTAAAGGGAACCAATTAGGCATATTGGGTGTCTCTTTTACCTGGTGAATTTAGGGGCTGAAGCTTGTGGGACAGTGAGGACAGCTGTCCCAAAGTGGAGGCAGAGGGACCTGAGGGAGGGTTACGTCACAGACACTGCTACAGTTTAATTTTCTGTCCAGTGTGTCCGTACATGGTTTGGAGTTCATCAAGGTTCCAAGCCTAGATCTGGAACAAAGATCTTTCCAGAATGTGAGTGAATAGTTAAATGATGGCATCTGCTGCCACAAGATGTAGGGACAGCCACCAATTTAGATGGCTTTAAAGCGGGATTAGACAAATTCATGGAAAATAAGAATATCAGTGGCTACTAGTCATGGTGGCTATATACCAGCATTCCCCAAGCTGGTGCCCTCCAGAAGTTTTGGACCACAAATCCCATCAGCCCCAGGAAGTATGGCCAATGGTTTGGCATAATGGGAGTTGTACTCCACAACTTCTGGAAGGCAGCAGGTTGGAGAGGCTGCTATATACGACCTCCAGGATGAGAGGCAGCATGTCTCTGAATGCTAGGGAGCAAGAGCAGGAGAGGACTATTGCCCTTGTGTCCTGCTTGTGGGCTTCGCAAAGGTATCTAATTGGCCACTGTCAGAAACAGGAAACTAGACTAGAGAGGCCTTTGGCCTGAAAGGCTTTTGGACAGTGGAAAGGGCTACCTGAGGACAGTGGAGGCTGGTAGCTCTGATGTCAGTGGGGTGGTGGATCCACTTCGGGATTCAGTCAGAACTCTAAAGAAACTTGTATCCAAGGTACAAAGCAAGTTGGATAGCTCCTTTAGAATTCTGAGTGGTTCTGACTGAAACCCAGTGTATTCATCACCCCACTGACATAGAAACCACCAGCCTCTACTGCATACTTCCATTCTTCAACTTGCTACATGTCAAATAACCTCTGTCCCTGTCACTACGACAGGGAGAGAGGGTATTTGAAAAGGAGGACACACAAGCCCCATTGAAAAGACTGGAAATGGTGCAAGAATGATACCCTGGAGTTCCTATTCATTTCAGTAGGGCTTGTGCAGGAGTAGAGGTTCACGACCTTAGGTATTACTTAAATTGTAATTCATTGCTCTTCTTTGCTGTTCCCGCATCTGGCTTTTAATGTAAAAAGAAGAAAAAAATCCTGTCCAGACTGAAAAGCAGGTGTAGGGAAATTAAATTAATTTATTTCAATATTTGGTACTTATAAAGTCTTTTCCTCTAAGATTTTGAAGTGGGCTTTTTGCCTTTACTTAAGACTGCTCCACACTTGCCTTTACTTAAGACTGATCCACTTGCAGGGAAGGTAAATATTATCATACTCATTTTATAGCTTGGCTAAGGGAGGCACAATCATATAGGTAGAGGAACTGAATGTTGGCAGGCCCATTTCCATCTTTGCTGTGCAATCTGAGGTTTTTGAATGACACCTAATATATTATTTCCTACTGGCCTATATAAATAGTGAAGTATTTCAAATGTGTTGAGTATTTTCATTGCACATAATACACATCCCTGTTTTTTTAAAAAAATTAAAGTATGTTGAATAATGTCATTGTACATAATACACATCCCTGATTTTTTAAAATGTTATTCCTCTCCCCATCCAAGTGTGGGATGAAATTACAAAATAAATCTTTACTTTTTAAAAAAGTTATTTTAGTTGTAATTATCAACAGTACCCAAAAATGTCTTCGGATAAAACCTTTCCATCTCTAGAGTCTACAGTCTAGCCTTTTATTTTGGGAAAACAAACATGCAAATAAGCAATGCATTAACTAATGCATGCATTCACCAAAAGACAAACTATCTCAAAGCCATAATTGTACACCAATTAGTAATAAGCACAAATAGGATGGTTTTGCTTCAGTATATAGTATTTCAATAATAACTGGAACTCAGAGATTAGATGGTGGAACCAGATTAATAAGGTTGCATGGAGGGGGCTGATTAGAATAACAAGAAGTAATAGAAAGGCCTATTTTAGATGTCCAAAGTATCCTGAGCAGAGTAACACGCTGTAACACTAGCAAAGCTAAGCTGCCCTATATACTGAGAACTGGGAAGCCAATTATTAGCATGCCCAGTCATGTTAATCCATTAGCTCAGGGTCCCCAATGTGGTGCCTGCTGCCACCATGACACCCATGGGGTCCTCCAGTGGCACCCATGAAGCTCTCCACTCCCTGCCCCCTTCAAAAAAATTTTTTTTAATTTTTAAAAATGAAAAATGTTAGGGCACCAGGTTCTCCTTCTTGTTCCTGAACTTGCTGCTGATCAGCTGTTCAGCAGGCAGGAAGGGAAGGAAAGAGCTGCTTCCTGGACCCAACCAATCTTCTTTGGTTCACACAACCCCCCCCTCCACTCCCAGCCTCTAGGCTTGCTATTTCTTTCCACCCAACCCCTTTCCTCACTATTTCTCTCCCTTCCCAGTCCCTAGCCTTCTTTCTCTCCTTTCCCAGTCCCTAGCCTTCTTCTTTCTCTCCCTTTCTAACCCCTAGCCTTGCTCTTTCTCTCCCATTCCTCCCTTTATCTTCCTGCTTCTCTCTACTCCCAGTCTCTAGCCTTGCTATTTCTCTCCCCCTGCTATTTCTCTCCCCCTCACTGTTTCTTCCCCTCCCAGCCTCTAGCTTCACTATTTCTCTCCCCTCCCAACTTCTTTTGACTAGCCAGGCCCCCACAGCAGCCACAATGTGACTAGCCACATCCTCCATGGGGACCATTTTGTGGTGGTGCCCACAGCAGTTTCTCAAATTCCCAAATGTGCCCAGGGGTCAAAAAAGGTTGGGGACCCTTGTATTAGCTTGCTCAGTCACATCTTCTAGGATTAGAAATAGCAGTAGGTTAAGATTAACCTGTTCTAGACAGGGGCAATTTCTGACTTTCCTAGAAAGCAGTGGAGACTGCTGCTTATAAAAGAGAAGACATTTTCTGGAGACATGGGGAAAGCTAGTGGCAGGTGACAGTGCCAGCAAAAGGGTTTGCCAAGGCAATACCACTGCAGGCCACTCCATGGTGGGTGGAGTGGCCTTTTGTCAAGAGTTAGGAAAGGCAGCAGACAAAACCCAGTCCACAGACTTGATTGCACCAAACTCCACGGCGTTTAGCCCTTTCATTTACATGAGCCCTTACTTTATTGTCTTATGTCCCGTTCATTTCAGTCTACTCTAAGTAGGACATAGCATAGATTTTACCATTGGTAAATCCTGAGCAATGATATTTTAAAGGTCATCTATAAGATAGGTGAAAAAGGTCTTCTTAGTGCAATGAATCTGGACCCCAAATCATGAAGCATCAGGAAACAGAAAGCATGACAGCACACTAGGGAGCTACTGTACGAAATTATGTGCCCCTTCTAAGGAGCAGGGCTTTCTCTCTCTCTAGAACTTAATTGTCTAGCTTGAATACCTCACACGTAGCACAAAAACACAAAATAAGTGCTGAGTTAAAGTTGCTTGCATTTGTGTGTATAAATGCTAGTGAATATAACTTCTAGGAGCTTAAGGGTGCAATCCGATGCATGTTTAGGCAGAAAATGTCCTACAACTCCCAGCATTCCCCAGCCAGCATGGCTAGCTGGGGAATGCTGGGAGCTGTAGGACATTTTCTGCCTAAACATGCATCGGATTACACCTTACGTTTTCTTTAACCCACTTCAGTTGTTACTGTGGCGCAGTCTTTTGCTCCCGATTTCTCCATTTATCCATACAGTAACATTGTCTACTATTGCTTGTTTTCTAAACTTACAGGTTACCCTCTCTGCTCCTTTGGGAGCCTTCTCACTCTCATAGGAAAGGATAAATACATTCTTTATTCCGTTTGTGATTTTACAGGCCTCCAAATATTTTTATATGGATTTGATATGGGGGGAAGGCATCTCATTTAGAGAACAGAAAGTAATCTTGGAATTTGAAACCACAACATACAGAATGCAGTGGGAAAAATAAAGGATTTTTTGGGTATGAAAATGCCCACGTCACCCCTTCCCTTTGATTTTCTAAGCTGAATGCCAATCTTTTTCTCCACATGGAAGCAGATTCATATTCTTGATCATCTTTGTTACCATTCTCTACAGACTCTCTGTTTCCATTATATCCTTTTGGAAATACAGCAGTTAGGCATGTACTTTCTACCAAAAGTTGAATAGCTGAGAGTGATGACCATCTGCAATGTTATTGTTGTGAAGAAATGAGTAGTAACACTGGTAAACAGTGCAAAACCAAAATAGCTCTTCTGCTGTTTCTGCCATTCTGCTGCTCCCATTTCTGCTCTTCCACTCTCTGTCCCTCTTTTTTAAACATATTCCTGTCAAGAGGTCGCCCCTGCTGCCTTCTGAAATCCTCAGGTAGCCAGAATCAACACACAGACAATAGGGCTCTTTTCCAAGGCTTTATTTCCATTCAACCCAATGACACTTACAGATGCTAATTGCTTGCTCCTATGTATGTATGTATGCATGTATGTATGTATTAAATTTCGCCCATCTGGCTCGTCACCCAGCCACTCTGGGTGATGTACAACAATAAAAACTATGAGTGAGACTTAAGGGAGCTGCCTATTCGGGGGTTCTAGCCTTAGGAATCAGTTGATCTCCATTTGGAGAGTAAGGCTGGAAACCTCTGAATTTATGGGCTAGGAGGAGAGAGCCCACCCCTTTCCTGTGGGGCATTGGGGTACTGCTGTTGCCGTCGCTCAAAGCAGGCTGAGCGTCTCCTCTCAGCGCTCGCCATCTCCCGCTTGACGCTGCGCCGGTGCCTAGCATCCAGAAATTGCTCTTGCGCCTCCCTCTCCCTGCCAGGGTCACTATCACTCTAAGGAATGTGAGCAGGGAGGGGTTCTCCCCCCGGCTGCACCTCTGAACAGCGTGCAGGTTCCTCTTCCAGGAGGCGCATCCAAGTCTATCTATCTCTTCTATCTCTTCCTCAGAATCAGAACTGCTTTGGGGCTCTCTGGGCTCCGATCCAACCCTGACAATTCCCACCAAAAGGACTTTGTGGAGGAGCTCATTTATTTTGTACAGTGTATGCTACAACTTCAAGCTCCATTATTGCTTCCTCTTTATCAAATCTTCACCCTTTCTTCAGTGGTGTCCTGCCCAACATATGCACGTTACACACCTAGTTAGTGCTTGGGGTGGCCAGGCCAGGTGTCCTATTTTACAGACAACAGTCCTCTGCTTTGGAGAACTGGTAAAGGACAGTGCTCTATTTGAAGATGTCATCTGTTTGAAGGCTGTCCAGCCCAAGTTCAGTTTAATGATAAAGCATCATAAGAGGCCTTGAAGTTGACCATCCCCAGTTAGCCCTTGGACAGCAGACTGAGCAGGCACTCAGGTCACCTCGTCAGTCTTCTTCACTATGATGAGATGTCTTGTATTGCAGTTTAAATAACAGTTGTTATTTCTAAATTTGCATCTACATCTACATTTGCATATGCAAATATTATGCAAATTGGAGCCCCCTTTTGTCCTCTTCTTTGGTGGTGCATTTGGTGTTGGTGATGTGTAAGTGGCCAAATATTCCAAAATCAACAGTAAGAAATTACCTTTATCAGAACAAACTAAAATGTCATGTATTGAGGACACTTTTGACTTCTCCATACTCTTCTTCAGACTAGATGTTTGGATGCTTTATCATTATGCTCAGCTCCCCTCCTACACACATACACACATTTTTTATTGTTTTGCTTAATATTTTTCCACACTGAAAGAGTTCTAGAGAACCCCAAAACTTGCACATTACTTTGTGATAATTTAGTTGGTCCTAATAAAGACTTTGGATTCTTATGATGGGGTACTTTCTGTCAGCATTTTTAAGCCAGTCTCATCCAATTACTGTTTGCAGCTTGGCTTTTTTTCTCTTCTTTTTGGGGGGTCAAAATATCTCTCACTCCACATATAGAACAGCTTCATTCAAATGCATCCGAAAGATTAACATAAAACTTTAGCATGATGTCAAAACATCACACTTGAATTACCCTAACTGTTTTTCAGAGCATTTTCATACCCCAAAAATCCTTTATTTTTCCCTCTGCATTCTGTATGTTGTGGTTTCAAATTCCAAGATTACTTTCTCTTCTCTAAATGAGATGCCTTTCCCCCATATCAAATCCATTTATAAAAATATTTGGAGGCCTCTGAAGGCCTCAAGCCAACCTGTTAACATCCTCTCTTTCACACTTGTTCAACCAGACAGCAATTCATTCCATCAAAATACAGCTGTAAAGTTATATAACAAGTAAATTAAAGTTTGCTGTAGCTAGTCCAGCTGGCTGGCATTATATTAATAATACATCATTGAGGTGTCATCCCTCTGTTGATGTTCTATCCAGCAGCCAAATACTGGTAAGAGAGGCTAAAAAGTATGTGTTTTGCATGGCACAATGATCCTAACTTTAATTAAATATTTAAGCACTTTTTCAGAAATAATTTCAAAACTATCACCTAACTAGTTGAGCAAGTGTTAGTGATGGCAAAAGACATGTCGGAAGACATCCTTAAGTATTCCTATGTATTTCATTTTCTTGTTGTGGAGAAATGTTGGGAGTCTAGCATATGTCTGAGAGTGAAGCAATATTTGCCTTGCATTTCTAAAAATGTGGAGGGTAAATGGGTCTTTCAAACTCATTTTGAAAACCTCAGTGCTTGGGTATTCTTGTCTATAATCTCAGAACAGAAATACAGTACCTGAAAACATTTGGTTCCCACAGATAAGAGCTGGTAATGGACTTGACTGATAACCATGAAGTTTCAGCATGTTCAAGGTTTCCTCTCGATGTGCACGTTACTCATTTTCATGGATCTGGGAGGAAAGTGGGGAGATTATACACACACACACACACACACACACACACACAGAGGAGTCAGGGGAGGAAGTACGGTATGTAGCTCAATATATTTGCAGTTAACAGAAGAATGAACCATTGGAGATTTGGACAGTGATGCGCAACAATTTCGTTTCTGTTCGCAAATCATACAAACATGTCCTGTTCATAATCCCGAATGCGAGCAGGACCACTTTTTTTGGAGAAATGTTTGTAAATGCCCAAATTTGCAATCATATTAGAAAAATGTATTTTTTAAAAAATGTGCACTTTGAAATGAACATTAAAACAACAACACATTTTCACGCTTTAATCAATGAGGGAAAAGTGCATAGTTTTGAAAAATATGCACAGAAATACACACTTTTTCTGTTCAAAATGTGCACTTTTCCCATTTGAATGAACCGAAAAACAGGTCCATAACTAAAGCAGGAGTGAGCCAAAACAAGTTTCGAAATGGTTTTCAGAGAATTTAGCATTGAAAATCTCTGGTTTTCCCATCCCTAATTATGATTAGATGATGATGATTATGATGATGATTGTATTCCACAGCAAACTATCTCATAATGCTTCACTATATTACTTATTCTATTTATTTGTCACATTAGTAGCCTGCCTTTCCTCCAAGGAGCTTAGAGCAGTATATGGCAGCAGTGGGGGAGGTTATTCCATTTTATCCTCCCAACAACCCTGTGAGGAACTTAGGTTGAAAGATGACAATTAACCCTGGGTCACGGAGGGCGCAATCCTATTGGGATAGGTGGCCACCTCTGAACTCGGAGGTGACTGCCTATCCAGGGCAGAGCAGGAGATCCAGCACGGAGATCCCTCCAGCATGGAGGGGATCTTCCACTCTGCGCTTCAGCTGCCCTGCATTCGTGGGTAGACAGCTGATTTTAGCTGTCTAGCCATGGGAAGTTGGAGCAGGGGGCCGGATGCTGGATGATGCATAGGAAGCATCGGAACAGAACTTCCGCCCTCCCTGCCCTTTCCCCAGGAATGCCCCATTTTCACCACTCCATGCTCCTCTTACGAGCGTGGAGCGCAGGGCCAATCCATGCTGCCTATGAGGCAGCGCGGGGTGTGTGTGTGGAGGTCGGTTCTCAGGGAACCAACCTATCCTATGGCCATCTAGCGGCTGACTAGCAGGCAGAGGATTGTGCCCTAAGTGAAATGCCACACCCTGAGTCCAGCTTGCTTGGCCTCGTGGTTGGCTGTTGCGGGTGGGTGGGGTGAGCTGACGTCCTTGGCCATGATTGGCAGCCTGCAGTGGTTCCACCAGAGGTGGGAGGGGATGCCAGGGTGGAAACTGAGCCCAGAGAGCCTCAGAGCAGTTCGGATTCTGAGGAGGAACAGCTATCTGTGGGAGAGGGGCCAGCTCATTCCTCCCAGGCTCAGCACCTGGCAGAGATTCCTCCTGACAGCATTCCAGAGATAGAGAGTGACCCGGGTAGTGAGGGAATGCGGGAGGGGGGCTTCTTAGATGCTCGTCGCAGACGCAAAGAGCGATGAGTGATGGAGGGTGCGGAAAGGAGGCGTAGCGGCCGTTTGGTGTGCAAGCAACGGCCGCCTCCCATGGATCCAAGGGTAAGAGGGAGGATCTCTCCCTAGCCCATAAGTTCTGGGTCTTCAAGTGACTCTCTTTCGAACGGGGATCAACTGACTACTTGAAGCTTAGGCCACCCTGCTTTTCCTTGCTTTAGTCGCTGGTGATTAGCATCTGAAAGAGTCATTAAGTTGTAAAAGGATTAAAGCTTTGAAAAGAAATCCTTTCGTCTGTGTCTTGAGTTGGCTATTGTAATCTACTGGGAGAGGCCGCCAGAGCGCTCCTGACAGCTTGATCCCTGTTCCACTTTTCTCTCTCTCTCTCTCTCTCTCTTCTCCTCCTGCTGAATGGAGGTTGCCAGGGACCCAGCAGTGCAAGCTCTGGTGCAAGAGAACCAGATCCTCCATGATCAAGTGGCTCAACTGACGACTGCCGTACAGAATCTGCAAGCTGCGGTTCAACCCCCGCCACCTCCGATTCCCCCCGCCCCCCGCTGCAAGTGTCCGGTGGCTTTGCCAGAGAAGTTTTCTGGGGAGAAAGGACTTTTTCAGATTTTCTGGGCCCGATCGGAGCTGTACATGCGCCTTCGACCTGAGGATTTCCTGACGGAACGGGTTCGTGTTGGATTCATCATTAACCTACTTTCAGGCATGGCAGCTAAATGGGCTTTGGGACTTCTTCTCGCTAATGGTCCCTGCTCGGGGACTATCAAGGTTTCATGACAGCAATGGCCAGATTTTTTGGTGACCCCCTGCGCATGCAGATGGCTTCTCGGGAGATTTGCCGCCTCAGGCAGGGCAAGGACTCAGTTTCCAGCTATGCAACAAGTTTTCACTTGCTGATGCAGGATTTACAGTGGAATGATGCCACGCTGGTGTCTCAGTTTTTGGACGGTTTGAACGACGAGATCTTGGACAAGTTGGCGCACACGCCTAGCCTGCCTACTTTGGAGGACCTCATCCAGACCTGCCTCCAGATAGATAGTCGGCTGGAGAAGCACCGGCAGACCCAGTGGGGTGCACGGGGCGGAGATTTCCCTCCTCCCATTTCCCCATGTTTCCTGCCCCCTCCCCCACCCCTCGCCCCTGTGGTGGGAGCGGAGGAGACCCTGATGCAGCTGGGAGCTACCCGAGCCCCACTGCTGCTGGAGGAACTAGAGCGGCGGCGGGCAGAGCACCGATGCTTTCGGTGTGGAAAACTGGGTCATTTTGCCAAAACCTGCTGCGCTAGACCTGCAGCTCCTCTGCCTCCCCCTCCTCTCCTTCCTTCTCCTCCTCCTCCTCACCCCCAGGCCTGACTAGGCTGCCCCCCAAGCCTGTTGGGGGTCTCCAGTGTGGGGGTTGTTTCCACACCTGGTGGGTGCCTTCCGCAACCCCCCCTCCCATCTCCTATTGCATGTTCACCTCTGCTCCTCCCAGTGGGGTGGGGTGGAGGCCCTGGCTTTAGTGGACTCGGGGGCTATGACCAGTTTCATGGATGAAACCTTCGCCCTCTTCCACAAGATTCTTACCTTGCCTCTTCCTGCCCCCTTGGCAATGGAGACCATAGATGGGCGTCCTCTTTCTTCGGGCGCGGTGACCCGGATTACAGCTCCACTCACTCTGCGCACCCAGTCCCACGTTGAGCAGATTCAGTTTCACTTGGCCAAGGTTCCCCAATACCCAATCGTGCTGGGTGTTTCCTGGCTCTCTAAGCATAATCCTCAGATTTCTTGGGGGCTTCAGCAGGTGGAGTTTGTGTCTCCCTACTGCCGGGAGCATTGCCTCCCAGCTGAGGCACCAGTCCCAGCCCAGGCCTTAACCCTTTCCTCCCACTCCTCGTCTGCTTCTGGCAGTTCTTCAGCTACCGTGATCCTCCCAGAGAAGTATGCGGCTTTTCGGGATGTTTTCGACAAGAAAGAGGCCAACCAGCTCCCCCCCACACTGCCCATTTGACTGTGCCATTAACCTCATTCCGGGGGTGACCATCCCTGCTGGATGACTGTATTCGATGTTGGAGCCAGAACTTCGAGCTCTGCGAGAGTTTTTGGACAAAAACCTCAAACGTGGCTTTATTCGCCCTTCCTCCTCCCCCGCCTGTGCCCCTACCTTCTTTGTGGCCAGGATATCTGGAGAACTCCGCCCGGTGCACAATTACAGATTTTTGAATTCGGTCTCGGTCCCCGACAAGTATCCCCTCCCCCTCATACCGGAGATGCTGGAGCACCTGGGGCGAGCCAAGATTTTCACAAAGTTGGACCTGCATGGCACCTACAATCTGATTTACATCCGGGAGGGGGATGAGTGGAAGACCTGTTTCGGCACCCGGTACGGAGCGTATGAATACCTAGTGATGCCATTTGGGCTCGCCTGCGGCCCCCCCACATTTTCGCGTTTTATGAATGCCATCTTCCGATACTATTTGGACACTTTCCTCATTGTGTATCTCGATGATTTACTTATATTTTCTGAGGAACCCCACGCCCATCAGCACCATGTCTCCGCCGTCCTCCAGCGCCTCCGCGAGAACCATCTTTATGCCAAGCTGGAGAAATGTGCGTTTGACCTAACGTCTTTGGACTATCTCGGCTACATTATCTCCGCTGAGGGTTCAGGATGGATCTTGCAAAAGTCCAGGCTGTCCTCTCCTGGCAGGCTCCATCCACCAAGAAGGACTTGCAACATTTTCTGGAGTTTGCTAATTTCTACAGAAAGCTCCTGCCCAGCTTTGCTCGGCTGACATCTCCTCTCACAGACCTCTTTAAGGGCAGAAAATCTCCTTTTCATTGGACAGCATCTACCCAACAGGCTTTCGAGGAACTTTAGAAGCTTTTCAGTTCTGAGCCGATCCTGTTACATCCCGACCCGAGGAAGCCTTTTGTAGTGCAAACTGATGCCTCTGACTTTGCGGTGGGGGGCGGTGCTTTTTCAGCCAGATCGGGTGGGCGGCGGTTTGCAACCCTGCACCTACCACTCCAGAAAGCTGAACATGTCTGAGAGGAATTATACCATCTGGGAGAAGGAACTGTTGGCCATCAAGTCCGCTTTGGAGACCTGGCGTCATCTTCTGGAGGGGGCACAGTACCTAGTCGAAGTTAGAACTGACCATCGCAACCTCGAACATCTTCAGACAGCCCGTGCCTTAAACCAGCGGCAGATTAGGTGGTCGCTTTTTTTTTCTCAGTTCCACCTTAAGATTTGCCAAGTGAAGGCCTCCGACCATCTACAAGCAGATGCTCTTTCTCATAAGCCGGACCTCCAGCCAAGGGGTGAGGGGAATCCCCCCCCTCTCTGATTCTTTCCCCCCAGAGCCTGGCGGCAGCTGCGGTGCCTCACTCTTGGGAGGAGCTCCTTCACTCTGCACAGGCTCACGATGATTTTGATTGCACAAAAGTGGAGGAATTGGGGCTAGCCTCTGCCCCCCCACTCTACCCCCTTCTCTTTGCAAGGTGGCCTGCTTTACCATTCTGGACGGGTCTATGTGCCCTCTAGACCCTTCCGCGAGAAGGTCCTCCATCAGTGCCACGACTCCCCCACTGTTGGGCATTTTGGCTTCGCCAATACCCTGCACGGAGTGACGAGGGATTTTTGGTGGCCTCGTGTGTGTCGGGACGTCAAGACCTATGTCGCCTCCTGCCCAACCTGCCAGCGGGCGAAGGCCCCCTCAGGCAAGCCCACAGGCTTGCTTCACCCCCTGCCTACCCCCTCAGGACCTTGGAAACTGCTCTCCCTTGACTTCATCACTGACTTGCCTCCCTCACACGGCAAGTCCACCATTCTGGTGGTGGTGGATTTGTTTTCTAAGATGGCCCATTTCATCCCCTGCTCTGGGTTGCCCACAACCAGGGAGACGGCAGAGCTGTTTTTGGCACATGTTTTCCGGCTCCACAGATGGCCCGAGGGTCTAATTTCGGATAGGGGGCCCAATTCACTGCCCATTTCTGGAGGGAGCTACTTGGGCTTCTCCATGTGACGCTCCGTCTTTCCTCCACCCACCATCCACAGACGGACGATCAGACCGAGCGCACCAATGCGACTCTGGAGCAATATTTGCGCTGTTATGTCAATTACCAGCAGGATGACTGGTTTTCCTTGCTGCCTCTCACAGAATTTGCTTATAACAATGCCTGCCATGCTTCCACCTGCCAAATTCAATTTTTTTTGCCAATTTTGGTTACCACCCCAAGGCTTTCCTGTCCACCTTAGCTCCCTCTTCGGTGCCAGTGGCCCATGACTTTTTAGAGGAGTTGCGAGCAGTACACCACCTCTTACGGGACTCCCTTGAGCAAGCCGAGACAGCCTACAAGGCCTCTGCAGACTGGCGGTGCCACCCGGTTCCGTCTCTGCAACTGGGGGACTGGGTTTGGCTGTCCACCCAATACCTCCCCTCTCACTCGCCCACAAGGAAGCTCGCGCCTTGCTGCATGGAGCCTTTCCAAATTACGGCCCAGATTAACCCTGTTGCTTTTCGCCTGGCTCTCCCCCCGTCCATGAAAATCCTTCCTGGTTTTCATCGGTCCTTGCTGTGCCCCCTTGTTTCTGGCGACCCTCATCGCTCAGTCGGCTCCCCCACGCCACCAGTGCTAGTGGAGGGGGAGGAGGAGTTTGAGGTTGTGGAGATTCTGGACTCCCGCCTTTCTCGCAGCTGCCTGCAATATCTAGTGGACTGGAAGGGGTATGGGCCAGATGAGCGATCCTGGGAACCCGCGGAAAATGTGCATGCTCTGTTGCTGCTGAGGCACTTCCACCAGCTGTACTCCCACAAACCCGGGGCCCCAGGGGAGGAGCACAAGAGGGGGCCTCATGGGAGCGGGGATGATGTCAGGGTGGACACTGAGCCCAGAGAGCCTCAGAGCAGTTCAGATTCTGAGGAGGAACAGCTATCTGTGGGAGAGCGGCCAGCTCATCCCTCACAGGCTCAGCACCTGGCAGAGATTCCTCCTGCCACCATTCCTAAGATAGATAGTGACCCTGGCAGTGAGGGAATGCAGGAGGGGGGCTTCTTACAGACACAGACGGAAAGAGCGATGGGCAATGGAGGGCGCGGAAAGGAGGTGTAGCGCCCGTTTGGCGCACAAGCAACGGCCGCCTCCCATGGACCCAAGGGAAAGAGGGAGGATCTCTCCCTAGCCCATAAGTTCTGGGTCTTCAAGTGCCTCTCTTTCAAACAGGGATCAACTGACTACTTGAAGCTTAGGCCACCCTGCTGTTCCTTGCTTTAGTCGCTGGTGATTAGCATCTGAAAGAGTCATTAAGTTGTAAAAGGATTAAAGCTTTGAAAAGAAATCCTTTCGTCTGTGTCTTGAGTTGGCTATTGGAATCTACTGGGAGAGGCTGCCACAGCGCTCCTGACAGGGGCTGGAGAGCCATCTTAAGCTCTATGTGCCTCTCCCAAATGCCTCTCCAATGTGTGGCTGGCTGCAGAGTGGGTGCCACACGCTTCTGCAGCTGGAGGAACGTGGGTGGCGGTGACGCTTGCCCTGGAGAGGCGATCAACGATGGCCTTCCCTCCTTTGGTTGAGAGCGGCTGCATCTGACAGCTGGCAGCAGCGATGGGCTCTTCTCTCCTTCAGCGGCTGTGTCTGGAGGGTGGCAGCGGTGGCGGCCTCGGCCTCTCCTTGCCTGGACACCAAGCGGCTGAGGTTTCTTGCCACGGCAGCGGACATGGTGGCAGAAGGCGGCCATTTTTCTTGTCCTTGATCCCTGAGGACCATCTTTTGCAATTCTGCATGTCTTGCCGGAATAGGGGGCTTTCAGCTAGGACTATCAGTGGCAAGTTGGCAGCCCTGGCGTTTTGGTCTAAATTCAGAGGCGTGTCTGATAACACTCTTGATTTCAGGGTGCGGCGAACCATTCAGGGTTGGGCCAGGATGTCACCCACAGCCGCGGATTCCAAGCCTCCCCTTTCTCTGGATATCCTCTTAGGACTCTGGGGATTGTGGCCATCCATATGCGCTTCGCATTTTGAAGCATCATTGTTTCATACAGCCACCTTAGTGGCTTTCTTTGGCGCTTTATGGATTTCCGAGCTTGTGACATCAAAAGGTGATGTATCTGGCAGAGCTCTGCAATATTCCAACATCCAGATCCTCCCCGATGTTGTTAGGATCTTGCTCCAGAGGTCCAAGACTGATCAGAGAGATAGGGGTGCCATGATGTCACTTCTGCCAGCACAGACTGAGGAACTATGCCCCATCAGGGCTATGACTGTTTTTCTGGATTTGAGGGGGCCCTCGGAAGGTCCGCTGTTTTGCCATTGTGATGGTTCTCCACTGACAAAATATCAATTTTGGGCTGTTACTAAGGCAGCATTGGGTACCCTCGGTCCAGGTAAATTTCACTTTGGGAGTCGGGACACATTCTTTCTGAATAGGGGCCACTTCAACAGCCATGTCTTTGGGTTTCTCAACTGACCAGGTGAAGGCAGTGGGCAGATGGTGCTCCAAGGCCTTCAGGGCTTATGTCAGGCCTCTACCTTGATAAGGTGGCAACCCCCTCCCCCCCCCCAGTTTATTCTGGTTCTTACTGTTTTCTTGTTTCTTCTAGATCGATGGAATGGACGTGAACCTGTGCGTGTGCTCATATGCGGACACAGCATGGTGTTCTGGGCTGGTCGGAGGGCTTCCAGGTCAGGCTGCAGACCTCAGCTTGAACTGTCCTGGCATGCCTGCATGCAGTGGCTGGGCAGACATGGCATGTGGTGGGAGTGCCTCCTACCCACTCTATTCTGTCAAGGTTTGGTGCGTGTCCCCCCGCAGGTTTTGGTGCTGCATCTTGGGGGGAACGACCTGGGTTGTTTAAAAGGCAAGGGCCTTATTTTGCAAGCATTGAGGGATTTTCAGGTTATTAGGCACTGTTGGCTGGGGTAACCATCGTTTGGTCATGCTTGCTCCCCAGACTTTTCTGGCGGAATGTCAAGAACCAGCGGGCCATTGAAAGGGCTCGGCAGAAAGTTAACAGGGAAATAGCTCTGGGACTATTCCAGCATGGAGATAGGGTTATTCCTCATCCAGAAATTTTATGGACGTGGGGGGAGCTCTATAGGCAGGACGGGGTGCACCTGTCTGATTTAGGTAATGATATATTTCTGTTGGATCTCCAAAGGGGCCTGCGGGAAGTAATTCAATGCAGGTGGGGGGAGTTTGACTAAGCAATAGGCTTGTCACTCCCTGTGGCTGTTAGGACGGGCAATGGAGATGAGAATAGGGATGGTGAGCTTTCAGAGACACAGTTATTGTGACAGGTGATGCCTGAGGCCTCCCACTTTGGGTTTTGCGGCCTGTCGGGGGAATAAGGGTTACCTGGGAGGCCAACTCACCTCACCCACCCAGTGTTATGTGGCCCAGGCAGGGGTGACAGGAGAAGGCCTACCTCCCCCAAAAGGGGTAGCCCTGTGGGGTGGTGAGATGACACAGCACCACACAGGCTTTGAATATTTTCACCCATGTCAGGGACAGCTAGAGGCTGCCCCAGTTTAGTTGCCTGTTCTGTTTTCCCCCTTTGAAGATTTATCAATAAATGTGGTCCAATATGAACCCAAGAACCTGTGTCAGTCTCTTTATTTCCCCATCTCTGCTCGCAAATGCCACACCCCAAGTCCAGCTTGCTTGGCCACATGGTGGGCCGTTGCGGGCAGGTGGGGTGAGCTGACGTCCTCGGCTGCAATTGGTGGCCTGCAGTTGTTCCGCCAGAGGTGGTAGGGGCCGGAGAGCTGTCTTAAGCTCTCCGCATCTCTCCCAAACGCCTCTACAACGCACAGCTCCCCCCCGCCCTCCCTTATGCAGTTTGGGATCAGTCTGGTCATCCTTTTGGGGGCCAAGTAGGAATTTTTGGCTCACAGTCTTATTGGCCTGGGCTGTGCGTCTTTTTGCCTACTTCATACTGTAAATGGGGTTGGTATGTCCTTAGGCAAATCTATTGTTTTAGGTTTAATTCACAGTCACATTTTTGGTGCTGTTAGGATGGGCATTGGGGATGAGAATAGGGGTGGTGACCAATAGATGTTACGTAATTTGAACCCAAGAAGTTTTGTCAGTCTTTTTATTTCCCCATCTCCGCTTGCAACTTAATACCTGAAGATGGAACTGAACTCATGTCTCCTCAGCTCAAGTCCTACCACTACACTGGTTTTGGTTATTAAACACTTTACTGTTTTGGGCAGTTTTGTTTTTGCTGTAAGGATCACTGCCTTGTGGTGGTGAAGGGGCTTGCGTAACTCAGTGAAGCCATAAGCTATGCCGTGCAGGGCCACCCAAGATGGACAGGTCATGGCAGAGAGTTCTGACAAAATGTGGCCCACTGGAGAAGGAAATGGCAACCCACTCCAGTATTCTTGCCAAGAAAACCCCATGGAACATATCACAAGGCTAAAAGATATGATGCTGGAAGATGAGCCCCTCAGGTCGGAAGGTGTCCAATATACTACTGGGGAAGAGCAGAGGGTATTTCCAAGTAGCGCCAGAAAGAGTGAAGCAGCTGGGCCAAAGCCGAAAGGACACTCAGCTGTGGATGTGTCTGTTGGTGAAAAGAAAATCCGATGCTGTAAAGAACAATATTGTTGAGGAACCTGGAATGTCAGATCAATGAATCAAGGTAAGCTGGAGGTGGTCAAACATGAGATGGCAAGATTGAACATCGACATCTTGGGAATCAGCGAACTAAAATGGACAGGCATGGGCGAATTTAATTCAGGTGACCATCATATCTACTACTGTGGGCAAGAATCCCTTAGAAGAAATGGAGTAGCACTCATAGTCAACAAAAGGGTGGGAAAAGCAGTACTGGGGTACAATCTCAAAAACAATAGAATGATCTCAGTACGAATCCAGGGCAAACCATTCAACATCACAGTAATTCAAGTCTATGCCCCAACCACTGAGGCCGAAGAAGCTGAGGTTGATTGGTTCTATGAAGACCTACAACACCTTCTAGAACTAACACCAAAAAAGAAGTCCTTTTCATCATAGGGGATTGGAATGCCAAAGTAGGAAGTCAAGAAATAACTGGGATAACAGGCAAGCATGGCCTTGGTGTACAAAATGAAGCAGGACAAAGGCTAATAGAGTTTTGCCAAGAGAACATGCTGATCATAGCAAACACTCTTTTCCAACAGCACAAGAGGCGACTCTACACATGGACATCACCAGATGGTCAATATCGAAATCAGATTGATTATGTCCTTTGCAGCAAAAGATGGAGAAGCTCTATACAGTCAGTAAAAACAAGACCTGGAGCTGACTGTGGCTTAGATCATGAGCTGCTTCTTGCAAAAATTCAGCTTAAATTGAAGAACGTAGGGAAAACCACGAAACCATTCAGGTATGACCCAAATCATATCCCTTATGAATATACAGTGGAGGTGAGGAATAGATTTCAGGGATTAGACCTGATAGACAGAGTGCCTGAGGAACTATGGACGGAGGTCCGTAACATTGTTCAGGAGGCAGCAACTCAATCCATCCCAAAGAAAAAGAAATGCAAGAAAGCCAAGTGGCTGTCTGATGAGGCTTTACAAGTAGCTGAGGAAAGAAGGGAAGTGAAAAGCAAGGGAGAAAGGGGAAGATATATCCAACTGAATGCAGAGTTCCAGAGAATAGCAAGGAGAGACAAGAAGGCCTTCTTCAATGAACAATGCAAAGAAATCGAGGAAAACAATAGAATGGGAAAGACTAGAGATCTTTTCAAGAAAATCGGAGATCTCAAGGGAACGTTTTGTGCAAAGACAGGCATGATGAAGGACAAAGAAGGCAGGGACCTAACAGAAGCAGATGAGATTAAGAAGAGGTGGAAAGAATACACAGAAGAACTATACAGGAACAATCTGAATGTCCCTGATAGCCATGATAGTGCGCTCACTGAACTTGAGCCGGACATCCTCGAGAGTGAAGTCAAGTGGGCCTTAGGAAGCATTAGTAACAACAAAGCTAGCAGAGATGACAGTATTCCAGCCGAGCTATTTAAAATCCTAAAAGCTGATGCTGTTAAAGTGCTGCACTCAATATGCCAACAAATTTGGAACACTCAACAGTGGCCACAAGACTGGAAAAGGTCAGTTTACATTCCAGTTCCAAAGAAGGGCACTGCCAAAGAGTGTTCAAACTACCGTACAATTGCACTCATTGTCAGCAAGGTGATGCTCAAAATCCTACAAGCTAGGCTTCAGCAATATGTGAACCGAGAACCACCAGAATTACAAGCTGGGTTTCAAAGAGGCAGAGGAAAAAAGTAAAGAAGGTAAAGGTGTCCCCAATCAGTCGTGTCCGACTCTAGGGTGTGGTGCTCATCCCCGTTTGTAAGCCGAAGAGCCAGCGCTGTCCGAAGACGCTTCCGTGGTCATGTGGCCGGCATGACTGAACACCGAGGTGCACGGAACGCTGTTACCTTTCCCGCCGAGGCGGTACCTATTTATCTACTTGCAATTTCTTGCTTTCGAACTGCTAGGTTGGCAGAAGCTGGGACTGAAGAGGGGAGCTCACTTGGTCACGCAGCACTCAGGTCTCGAACTGCTGACCTGCTGATCTTCCAGTCTGCAGTTCAGCGTCTTAACCAGAGATCAAATCGCCAACATTTGCTGGATCATGGAGAAAGCAAGAGAATTCCAGAAAAACGTCTATTTCTGCTTCATTGACTACGCTAAAGCCTTTGATTGTGTGGATCACAACAAACTCTGGCAAATTCTTAAAGAGATGGGAGTACCAGACCACCTTACCTGTCTCCTGAGAAACTTGCACGAGGGTCAAGAAGCAACAGTAAGAACCGGACATGGAACAACCGATTGGTTCAAAATTGGGAAAGGAATACGACAAGGCTGCATATTGTCGCCCTGCTTATTTAACTTATATGCAGAGTACATCATGAGAAACGCCGGGTTGGATGAATCAGAGGTCGGAATTCAGATTGCTGGGAGAATTATCAACAACCTCCGATATGCAGACGATACCACCCTAATGGCAGAAAGCGAAGAGGATCTAAAGAGCCTCTTGTTGAGGGTGAAAGAGGAGAGTGCAAAAACTGGTTTGAAACTCAACTTTAAAAAAACTAAGCTCATGGCATCTGGCCCCATCACTTCCTGGCATATAGAAGGGGAAGAAATGGAAGCAGTGACAGATTTTATTTTCTTGGGCTCCAAGATCACCGCAGACGATGACTGAAATTAAATTATGAAATTAAAAGACACTTGCTCCTTGGGAGGAAAGCTATAGCAAACCTAGACAGCATAGTAAGAAGCAGAGACATCACCTTGCCGACAAAGGTCCGTCTAATCAAAGCTATGGTTTTCCCAGTAGTAATGTATGGCTGTGAGAGCTGGACTATAAGGAAGGCTGAGCGCCGAAGAATTGATGCTTTCGAACTGTGGTGCTGGAGAAGACTCTTACGAGTCCCCTGGACTGCAAGGAGGTCAAATCAGTCCATCCTAAAGGAAATCAACCCTGAGTGCTCATTGGAAGGACAGATACTGAAGCTGAAGCTGAAATATTTTGGCCACCTAATGCAAAGAGAAAACTCTCTGGAAAAGACCCTGATGCTGGGAAAGACTGAAGGCAAAAGGAGAAGGGGACGGCAGAGGATGAGATGGCTAGATAGCATCACTGATGCAATGAATATGAACTTGAGCATGCTCCGGGAGAGAGCAGAGGACAGGAAGGCCTGGTGTGCTATGGTCGATGGGGTCACGAAGAGTCGGACACGACTGAACGACTCAACAACAACAACAACAACAACAACAACTGCATTGTTACTGACTTGAATGGGACAGGCATTGTAGGAAAAAGTATAAACAAGGAATTCCTTTAAGGTAACAAATCACAAAAACAAGATTGGTCTTGCACAACTACTAATTTTGCAAAGCCCATTATGTCCATTAGCACGGCAAAATGATAGTGAGGGTGGCCAACTGGAAAATTCTAGAACCAACCACCCATTCAAATTTTTGCCCATATTATGTAGGTTTAAGTTTGTTTGTTTTTAAATGAAGTCTAGTTATATCCAACCTAGGGTTGAAGTGGAATGCAAAAAACAAAAACAAAAGAATTGTTAAGGAAATATTCCATAGTGACATCATTTATTAATACTTCTTGCTCCTTTGTTCCATTAGTAACTCAGAAAAGAGGAATTTCTCATGTACCATCTCTGTGTACAAGTGGAATAGGTGGTCCTGAAATTAGCTGGCACTCTATTGTTTTTTTGCTTTTTTTCACAGCACAGTAGCTGAAACCTTGTCTCGCTGCTTCTGCATTTGATTAAAAAGAAAAAAAGAAGAGTTCCCTGTGTTCTGGGATCATGTCTTTTAAAAGGCCTGAACTACAGCTGTCTACAGTCTATGCCTCCTGCTGCTCCGTCAAACTGAGACATTGGTTGATACAAAAAGCAATGCCTGCTACTCCTGTTCAAAGCTAGAAGAAGCAGATAGAGAGCCTGCTTTAAATGTTAGTAAGATGAGAAAAATGAACTGGACTGTATTTAAAAGCACAAATGAAGTTCACGAGAGGTTGTGTCAGAGTAATTTCTTCAAAGGCTCTTTCAAAGCTCCTCTGCAAAATACTGTTACTTCCATTAATGTTGTATACTTATGGGATGCACGCTACCTTTGATTTTTTCAAAGAAAGCAGCAGTTTTACTGTATCCTCAAATTCCTCTTTGTCCACTGTATGTCAGCTATCTGGCTCAGCAATTCCAGACACTGAAATTAGCCTTTTCTGTTTGCCCCCTCCTTATTTAATTTAAAGTTGAACTTCCAATTTATAGCTATTTCAACATTTGTCTTCCTCAAGGATTTGATCTCTCTCTCTCTCTCTCTCCTGTGAAGTATTACATTATTAGTTTTGTTCCAAAATCTTTGCACATCTGAACAACTTCTCTCTACCTCTAAATTATTCTGGAGGGAGAAGTCTTCATATGCAGAGAATCTGACTTGATAACCATTATTCATGACTCTGTCAATGAGCCTTGACTGTTGCAATGGGCTTTGCGAGCGGAGATGGGTTAAAGAAGACGCAGACAACAAGCTTGGGTTGAAAATTGGGCCACATTTATTAAATACTTGCAAAGGGGTAACTAGGACAGGCATCTAACTGTGTCAGCGGCTAGCTGGCACTTCTTGGGCGAAAACATACCCAGCCTGAGGGGTGGCGGTGATCTCGCCATCCCTCCGGACTGCCCCTTCTGGGGGAGGTAGACCTTCCGGTGTCACCCCCGACCCGGTGCTGCACAACACCTGGGTGAGTGAGTAGGGTTGGTCTCCCAGGCAACCCTTATCCCCCCGCCGAGCCGCACAACCCGTTCGGGGGGCCCTCAGGCGTCACCTGTCACCATAAGGTGCCTCTGCATGCACACCATCCCTACTTTCCTGTTTTTGCCCGTCCTAGCCGCCAACTGGAATGTGACTGATGATAAAGACCATATTCCCTTACAGGACACACTCGACCCGCAAAACAGTGTGACATAGGCAAAAAAGATGCACAGTAATAGGCCAATCGAACTGTGAGCCAAAAAATTCCTACATGGTTCCCAAAGGGCAACCGGTAATAAACCCACACTGCTTAGGGGAGGGTGGGAGGGTGCTGCGTCGAGCCAGAGAGCTGAGATTGGGAAGGGGGCTGAGTTTAAGGCAACACAGCCTGCCCCTCCTTGCATGGTGGTGCCACTGGGGTGCACCAATCAGAGGCCCCTACGTCTTGTCACCCCACCCGCCCGCAATGGCCCCCCCTTTTGGCCAGACAAGCTGGCGCCGGGGTGAGGGCATTTGTGTTTGCTGTCCACTACAAAACACAATGGCCCAAGTGGGCCACTGGCTGTACATTACACTAGTCCTCAAGAATTTGCACTGTATTCCAGTAGCTTTTTGAATGTTGGGTGCTGATATTGACCTGCAAAATTTGGATTCTATATTTAGGCATTGCAACCGGGTCTGCAGTGCAATTGGGATGGGCTCAGAGCAGCATTGTTTTCCTTACCCTACAATCTTGTGAAATTAGTTAAGCAAATATTTCGTCTTGTTTGCCCGAGGCTACCCAGTGAGATTCAAAGTGGAGGGAGATTTGAACCTGGCTGGGGGAACACAGAAAGGCCAAAGTGCATTTGTCTTGCATGTTTGATTTCTGAAAGAGAAATAAATATTATACATGAATGCTCCCACCACAAACATATTTTCTCTGAAGTAAGTCCAATTTATTTTGAAGGAGTTAACTGCCAAGTAAACATGCTTAGGTTTGCAATTTTATTTAAATTTCCAGTTTATCATTAGTTATAATGGGTGTTTAAGTGATCACTGTTTTATGTTTTGTATTGGAATCAAGTACAGCATGTTAAAGATATGGAATTATGTCCCTGGGGTGTGCGTGCTTTGTAAACAAGTCCCCCAGTCCTCAAAGGTATAAGCTACAACCCATTCAACTTAGCATAGGGGGAACAGACCTCTTATTTGAAGGGCTGCCAGAAGACCATTCTGTTTGAAACCATCCTTTGTTTGAAGGGCTGTCCTGTTCAATTCCAGTTTAAAGAAAAAGAACCACAAGTAGGGATGGGAGAACCAAGAATGCTCAAGATCACTGAAATTCTCCAAACTTTACTTCAAAGCTTGGTTTGGCTTGCTCCCGTTTTCATTTGCAACCGTTTTTTTGGTTTGTTTGCATGAGAAAAGTGTGGATTTTTCAAACATTGTGCTTTTTTCAAGTTGTGCATTTTTCAAGTGCATTTTTTAAAGAAATGCATACTTTAAGTTGTGCATTTTTAAACTTGTGCATTTTTCACGTTGAGTGAGCATTTCTCAAAAGTTGGGCATTGCAAAAGTTGTGCATTTTTTAAAGTGCATATTCGGTGAATGTGAATGCACGTTTGTGAATTTGCAAACATTTTTGGAGAACAAGCACTCCTGTTCACGTTTAGGGTTACAAATGGGACGTTTTCGAGTGATTTGTGAACTGAACTGAAATTCTCATCTATCTCTAACTGTAAGAACAGTTGTCCATCAACTGTTAACTGTTAACACCTGCATAGCAGACTGAACAGGCAGGCATACAGGTCACCTGGTTACAGTCTTCCACACTATGGTGAGATGTACTGTATTTAAATTTAAATTATAAAAATTATTTCTAAATGTGAATTATTTCTAAATGTAAATTATTTCATCTCTACATATAAATTAGCATATGGAAATTTTATGCAAATCACTTTCATCTTTTGTCTTCTTTTTTCATGATGTGTTTCCTCTTTTTTGGCAGTTCATAAGTGGCTATCCTACTGAACGAGTACCTTTTAAGGACTGTTGTACTTCACCTTGACTAAAGTGGGAGTGGGCAGGGATTGCCAAGGAAGAGAGCTCATGTGGAGTCACTGGATGTCCCCTGGGCAACTGGAGATGGGACATGGAAGGAGAAAGCAGGAGAGAGACCACTATCAGTGCACAGCTGTTGGTAGGATTCATACAGTGCCCAGGTGGCCTTCTTTACAAAGGACAGTCCTCTATTTTGGAGAGCTGGCCGAGAACAATCCTCTACTTGAAGGTATCCTTTGTTTGATGGGATGTCCAGTCCAAATCTGATTTAAAGATAAAGACCATTACAAGGGAGAGCAGGAGAGGCCTTGAAGTTGGGGGGGGGGGCACTGAGGTGGACAGCAGGCAGATATCATAGAATCATAGAATAGTAGGGTTGGAAGGGGCCTACAAGGCCATCGAGTCCAACCCCCTGCTTAATGCAGGAATCCAAGTCAGAGCCTCTCTGTCCAGCCTCATCTTGAATGCTTCCAGTGTGGGAGAGCCCACCACCTCCCGAGGTAATTGGTTCCGTTGTATTGCTCCAACAGTCAGGAAGTTTTTCCTGATGTTCAGCTGGAATCTGGCTTCCTGTAACTTGAGCCCATTATTCCATGTCCTGCACTCTGGGATGATCAAGAAGAGATCCTGGCCTTCCTCTCTGTGACAACCTTTCAAGTACTTGAAGAGCACTATCATATCTTCCCCTCAGTCTTCTCTTCTCAAGGCTAAACATGCCCAGTTCTTTCAGTCTCTCCTCACAGGGCTTTGTTTCCAGTCCCCTGATCATCTTTATTGCCCTCCTCTGAACCCTCATATCCTGCTCAGCTCCTTCCTTACCCTTTCCCAAGGCTAGCCAAAAGGATGGGCAGATTCCCTACCTGCCAGTCCATGGGGAATCCGCCCGTGTGGGGGGAGAGGTGATCCGTTCCTCGCCCCGAAATCCTTTTCAGCTGGCTCTGCTCCGCAGTGATTCTGCGGAGCCGCCGGCCGGGTCTGAAGCACCAGCGATACGGCCGCCATGCTGTATCGCTGGCTGAAGGGGACTGTGGATGCAAATGGTGTCCAGGACGCCATTTGTGGCCGTAAAGATCTTAGTTTAAGGTAAATGCAGCCATTTAAGGCTGCATTTACCTTAAACTAAGACCTTTACGGCTGCAAATGGCGTCCAGGATGCCATTTGCGTCCGCAGTCAGTCCCCTTCAGCCAGCAATATGGCATGGTGCCCGTATCTCTGGCAATCCAGAGCCAGAGGATCCAGCCAAAGAGGATTCCGCAGGGAGGCGGAGGTAAGTGTTCTGATCCGCCACGGACTCCAGGGGAGAATCCGGCCTCATTGGAGTCCATGGCGGAATTCTCTGCCATCCCTAGCCAAAACAGAGTAAGTTATGCAAAACTGAAACCCCCTGCAGAATAAATAATGCAAAATAACAAAGTCATGCAAATGTGTTCCATTTGCATAATTTATACAGACTAAGAATGTAAGAAGAGCCATGCTGGATCAGACCAAAGGCCCAAACAGCCTAGCATTCTGTTCCCACAGTGGCCAACCAGATGCCTATGGGAAACCCACAAGCAGGACTTGAGGACAACAGCACCCTCCTTGCTCATGGTCCCTAGCATACTGCCTCTGATAACAGAGATAATATCTAGTCATTGTGACTAGTAGCCACTAATAGCCCTATCCTCCTGAATTTCTCTAATTTCCCTTTAAAGCCATGATCCAAGTTGGTGGCCATCACTACCTCCTGTGGTAGCAAGTTCCATAGTTTAACTATGTACTGTAAGTAGGGATGGTGGAGAATTCCTCCACGGATTTCAGTGAGGCCAAATGTTCTGGCATTCGGCCCCCCGAAATCCGTGGCGGAACGGCCTGCCCCCCCACCCCCCCGTGGATGTTCCGGACGGCAGTGGCTCGGGCAGCAGCAGCAGCGGTGGCGGTTGGTCTTCCAACCAGCTGCCACCGCCACCATTTGCAGTCTCGTCTTTTTTTTTTTTACATAGACGTGATAGGCTACGTAAAGACTTATGTAGCCTATCACATCTGGGTTTTTAAAAAAACGCATATGCAAATGGTGGCGGCTACGGCAGCTGCCATTTGCGTTCCTTATTTTTCTCCATCTTAGTTTATGTAAATATTTACGTAGACTATTGCGGTGAAAATAAAGGGGAACGCAAATAGTGTAGTGGGCGCTATTTGCATTCCTTTTTGATTTGCCATTTTAGCCTATGTAAATATTTACGTAGGCTAAAACAGTGAATCAAAAAGGAACGCAAATAGCGCCCACTATGCTATTTGCATTCCCCTTTATTTTCACCGTAATAGTCTACGTAAATATTTACGTAGACTAAGACGGCGAAAAATAAGGAACGCAAATGGTGACCACCATAGCCGCTGCCATTTGCGTACGCGGTTTTTTTTTAACCCAGACGTGATAGGCTACGTAAGTCTTTACGTAGCCTATCACGGTTGAATACAGGGACGCAAATGGCGGCGGCTAGGGCTGCCTCCATTTGCATCCCTGCTACCCAGCAGCTGGATGTCTGGCTGCTGGCGGAGCCAGCCGGCAGCTCCGCGGAATCCCCACAGAGCGGAGCCAGCCAGGCAGGACTCCAGGGGGAGGGACAGAGCGCCTCCCCCCCGGTCGAGGATTCTGGGGGGAGGGAGGAAGCGCCTCCCCCCCCACCGCAAAGCAGATCCGCGAAACAGTAAGTAACTTTCGTACATCCCTAACTGTAAGATGAAGAACTTCCTTTTAGCTGTCCGGAATCCCCCACCAGTCAGCTTCATGGGATGACCCTAGGTTTTAGTATCACGAGAGAGGGAGAAATGTGTCTTCCTCTCTGCTTTCTCTACACCATGCATAATTTTGTATAATTCTATCACGTCCCCCCTAATTCACCTTTTTTTTCTAAGCTAAATAGTACTAGACATTGTAACTTTTCTTGTAGAGGACTTGCTCCATCCAGCCCCTTGATCACTTTTCTGCACCTTTTCCAACTCAACAGTATCCTTTTTGAGGCACAATGACTGGTACTATACACAGTACTCCAAGTTGAGGGTTGGTCTGTATAAGGGCAGTATGAAATTGACAGTTTTATTTTCAATTTCTTCCCTATTTATTTATTGTAATGTTATGTTGCTGCTGCTGTTGTTGTTGTTACATTTATATCCCACCTTTTTCCATGTTATGCTATGTTATGTTGCGTTACATTATGTTATGTTACAGTTTATTCCCATGCTGCCTTTTGGCCAAAAGGCCTCCAAAGCATCTCACAAAAGTATACAAAGACAACGTTCACAAAAGTATATAACTACAACATTTTAACAATATAATAAAATGCAAGTTTAAAACAGCAATGCCAAAATTACTATTTAAACCAAAAACCCCTAAAACCCAAACACACCCTTCCTCGTGTCCAAAAGCAAAACCCAGTGAAAGATGAGCTGGAGTAACTCCTGGCTCCTTATAAAGTTTCCCAGGGAGGCAGGGGCTAGGGTGGAGATATAGCAGAGCAGGTGGAACAGCACAGCCTTGATGAAGCAGCAGTCTCTCCCCCTGACGCCGTTCCTCCCAAGCTGCAGCTCCAGGTCTTATAAAGTCTCTAAGCAGTGGGGTGGGACAGAGCAGACAGAACAGCTCACCCTTGATGGTAGCTGCAAACTTTTCCCTCAAGCAGTGCCTGTTTCTTCCTTTATTTAAACTATTTGATATCCTAAGTTCTCGGAGGGAGCAATCCTATGGCTGCTGGACAGCGGCTAGACAGCCATAGGACATCCTCTGCATCCGAGGCAGCACGGAAGAGCCCCGGCAGAGTGGCCGAAAAGAGGCTTCTCAGGGGGCGTTCTGGGGCAGGGAGAGCGGAAATGCCTGTATGAGTCATCCAATGTGTTGTACAGCGACCTCCTTCCCCACTCCGTGCTCCGCAATCGGCTGTCTAGCCGAAAATGCAGGGCAGGAGAAGCGTGGAGGGAACGATCCCCTCCGTGCTTCTCCTGCCCTGCTTTGGATAGGCAGTTGCCTCCGCGTTCAGAGGTGGCCACCTATCTGGATAGGATTGCGCCCTAAGTGTCTTACATAAAAATATACATAAAATACAATGTTAAAACCAATGTTAAAACAATATAAAATAATATATTAAAATGTTACAACAGCAGTAGAACAAAAATAGTGTGACAGGCAGGGAAATCCTGAGTAAACAGATACGTCTTCAAGAACTGTTTAAACCCCACCACAGTTTCTGCCTCTTGGACCACGCGTAGGAGAGCATTCAAGAGGCTGGATGCCACTACCAAGAAGGCCCACACGTGACATTTTCCAGCTTCTGGTTTGCATGGAACACCTCCATGGATACAGGAGTCCTTCCTCATCAAAAACTGTCTCCCTCCATGAGTACAGGGTGAAGGAAATGTGTGAGGAGGGGGGTGAGGGTGGGGGCACTCCCTCTCCTTATGTGTTTGCTCTCTTTGTGTCCAGAAGGCCTGAATAGGGTTTTTTGCTCTTCTGGTTGTGTCACACAGGGCAGTTTGTCTTTTATGGCTACAGTGGTGAAGTGGGGCAGCTAAACTAGGAGGAGGCTGTGACGGGGTCTTCGCTTCCCTCCATCTCTCTCCAGGCTCTCTATCACGGGACACTTGGCCTTCTATCACCACTGCATATTATTCATTCGTTTTCAATTTAATCAAATGAATTTAATTTGTTTGTTACAGTGCAACGTGACTGGAGAAGTCATAGCATTAGAGAAACTGCTTGTTTTACAGTAGGCCACATAATGAGAAGACAGGATACCCTGGAGAAGATGCTGATGCTAGGGAAAGTGGAAGGCAAAAGGAAGAGGGGCCGACTAAGGGCAAGATGGATGGATGATATTCTGGAGGTGACAGACTCGACCTTGGGGGAGCTGGGGGTGGCGACGGTCGACAGGAAGCTCTGGCATGGGCTGGTCCATGAAGTCACGAAGAGTCAGAAGCGACTGAACAAATAAACAACATAGATAGATAGATTTTTCACTGTAGTGGTTCTCTGTTAAACTGCATGTTTGAAAACAAGGCTTGAGGGAGTTAATTTCAGGATGATTTTGCTCCACCATGTTGACACATGTTGTTTAGGCCAGTATGGGAACATGAGTAAAGCAAGCAGGATTTGGTTCTCAATAAGCATGTCAGCTGAATTGAATTACTTAATATTTACTTATAGTAAATACATATCAGAAACACAAACAGCATTTCCTAAGGATAAACCACCCATTTGGTCCTCATTGACATGGATCACTGTCATATAATCACAGATCCCCCACCAAGCTAAAGCCCCTTCCCTGCCTGAAAAATGATTCCATATGGGAATAATTTCACTCAAGTGAGTAGCTCCCATTGGATGGAAAGAAAGTAAATGCTTGTCAAGCTATCTTCAGACATCGAATTTACCTTGTTGGATTGTAATGGCAAATCCCACTGTAGCGTTAACAGCAATGTAATCAAGCCATTTGTGATGGTAGGTCAGATGCCCCTTTAGAATGGAAGCTTATCACTGAAACTTTTTGAGCTCGTCTATGAAAGATATGCCAGACTTTCAAATATTTTTAATTAGAATATAATAAATGCATGTGCATAGAAATAGATACCATGGGTGCCTCCAGATGAGGCTTTTCTTGCGATGTCACCCTGCCTCATTCACAGAATTTTATACGGGGTCAAGATGATGTGGTCTTTCACTCATAACCCTCCCATGTTTCCCTCCACCTCTTCTGTCTCACACAGATCATCTGTTAAGGAGAAACAGACAGATGAGCTGCACAATGCCTTCTACTTGGCAGTGCTAGGAGCTCTTTCGGCAGTATCCAGTGGTACCCGTACACAGAGTAGATCCCATTGAAGTGAATGGGCTTCATCTACATAGGACTACCATTGGATACTGCCTTTTGTTGGGAAGCATCCCATGAGTGGTTATAACTTAGCTTGTAGAAGAAAACCTAGTGAAGGTAACAGGTTATTTTTCTGGGGTACACATAGGGCATTTTTTTTGGATATGACACTAAATTATGGTTTTTCCTTTTTTGTTTTATTTTGTTTTGAGTGCCAACACAGTTTTTTCAGTGGTGATGGATGCAGTGGGGGGCATCACACAGAGCTTGGGGCACCTTTGGCCCAGGGGTGCACTTTTTGCACCCCTGGCCTAGAATTACATCTAAACCAGCTCATGCTTTCCAACACACACACACACACACACACACACACACATCACGTAGCACCAGGCACAGAAATTATGAAATGTAGAAAGTTATTACTACCTCAGTTAAATAATACAAATAGATAACAATGTGCTTTGAGCTGCACTACAGTCTGTGGCATGTACTAGGTACTAGTCCTCATTGTTATATTTGCTTACTTAAAAGGAGAAACAATAGCATATTGCACTCTGTTACCTAGGTTGGTGGCTTGTGTGACTCTCTAGCAACCTCTACCCTGTTCCACTCAAGAGGAAGGGAAACTGGGGACTCAGTCTTCAGCAAATGTCTGCAATGGCGTCTATGTCTTCTGAAAGGTGACATAAGCAGCCGTCTTGAGTATTACTGTATGAAGGAATTCTTCAGAATCAGCCTTTCTGAAACTCCTTTGCAATGCAGTACAAGAAAGCTGTTTAGACTTACCTTGGAAATCAGCCATGAACACGGCAGCGCATGCCTCTTTCAATCTGCACGGTATTTTCCTTTTTTCCTTTTTTCTGTTCTTAATAGCTGAAGCAGTCAGGGGATAAGGAAGACTTGGTAAGCCCAGAACAATTAAGTACTTGAAAAAATTCTTGGAGATTTCTCCCTGTGGATTCTCTCGAGACCCAAGAACAGCAAGGGGTTGGTTTTTAGCTAGATAGCTCACTCAGGCGGCAAGTATTCTCTTCCTATTACAAAAATGCGAAGGACACGCTTTGTGAGTGCAAATTTCTATTACAGTGCTGATATTAACGTATCTGAGTTTACATTGTCTTTGTACAATAATCTCCCATCAGTACAGTGGTTTTCATTTTTTCACATTTGCTTTCAACAGAAATCATTCCTGTACTTTTAAAAGAACACTTTTCAATGCTGTTCTCAATCCAATGAACAGGGAAGAATTTACCTAATATTGTGTTGTTGTGACATTACAGCTTTTGCTTTAATTTCATGAAAAAAGAAGACTCCCTTCTCTTGCAGCCTAGTTGCCATGTTGGCGCTAATTCAATAGTGAAACAAACCAGAGGTCACTGTACTTGCACATTAATAAAATTTGTACTCGATGGCCTTGTAGGCCCCTTCCAACCCTACTATTCTAAAACATGTACTCATAAGGGAATAGCTTTAAGCCACAAATACCAGAGATACCCATTGGATTAATAAACTGCATTCATACATACATATAAATGGCATATATGTACCATTATTTATCATCTTACTTTAAATTAATAAGATAATCTGTGTATTAGCAGCACAAATGGATACTTATCTGTGAACAGCAAATTATTATGCCTCTTCATTGCTAAACCTTCGAGACAACTCATAGTCTTTCACGTACTTTTTTCAGCGAAAAGGGCACCTAGACAAATACAGTAAATACTACCGCAATTTTTGTTTGGGAGGGTGCTGTTGTACTCATGTCCTGCTTGAGGGTTTCCTGAGGGCAGCTGGTTGGCCACAGTATGAACAGAATGCTGGACTAGATGGACCCTTGGTCTGATCCAGCAGGGCTCTTCCTTCTTATGTTCTTATGACTGAACCACATGACAAGGGATTCTGTTGTTTTGGCAGGGGGAGGGGGTTGCAAATATCAAAAAGACCATCTTTGTTGTTCTTATGATTATAGTCCTGTACAGTTGTAGATAGTTAATACCTTCCTTCTCCACCCTACCCCATCACAGATATGGCTCCATGTATTTCATAAAGGTTAGTACCTTTAATAAAGCCACTCAGCTGAATTCCATTGCATTAGTATAATAGGTATGATCTAACAGAAATACAAAGGTAGGGTATCTTTACTGATAATCTACGTACACTGCTGGCACTATATTAATGTACAATAGTCATACTTGGGATTTATACACTGGCTTCACTAAGTGCTCATAATTATTATTTTAGTAATTGTACAGCAACGCTATAGAACAGCCAACCTGGTGCCCTCCAGATTCCAGTTCCCATCATCACCAGTCAGCATGGCCAATGGTAAAAAAAATCCTGGGAGCTTTAGTCCAAAACTGCTGGAGAGCACCATGTTGGGGAAGACTTCTATAGAGTATCAGGCCAGTATTTTTGCATCCTCAAATTACTGTCAGGGAGGGGGTGACATCCAGTGCTGTGTAAGTGGGCATCCAATTGCACAATGGGATTTGTTTTCCCTCTTCTCCACACTGAGCAAAATCAAAATCTGCTCTAGAGGGTTCCTCAACCCTCCAGAGCAGATTTGGGGTGGGGGTCATCAGGGGCTGCAGGGGGAGAGTGAATTTGTTCCACTGGGGGACAAACAGCACTGGATTTTACCCTGCGGCTTTGGCTGAGAGCTAGCAGCTTGACTAACCAACCAGTCCATAGTGAGTTGAGATTTGAACCAGGGGCTTTCCGTCTCATAGCTTTGCTGCCACCCTAGGTTAATTTAGAAAGAATAGTAGTAGTGGTGGTAGTAGTAGGTGGCACATGGACAGTTAAATTTGCTCTACATCCATTCATTTATCACACCATTAACAAATATTTTAGAGTGCACCACTTACCAAGGCTATATCTTTACCAGATATATGTACAAGCTTGTTTGATTGCCTGCATGTATTTTTCAGGTGACTGGGGCAAGCGCTCCTTGGAACCCATTGCAACAAATAGGGGTTGAAAAGCCATGGTGCTTAGTGGATTGTGCCCCTTGGGTATTTAAATGTAACCAAAGTCTTTGAAACCATAGAATTATTATTTTTTCACTGCATGACATTATTATGACCTTACCAAAGTAAAGCTTTCCTTTACTGAGCTTGTTTCCCTGTGTGCAACAGAACATGAATGTAAAAATCAGAATAATACAGTCCCCCCCCATACTCTTCCTCTTTTCTTACCCCTGTATTTTAGTCCATGCACTCAAATAATCATTTGTGAATAGAGCCCTAATTGCATTATAGCTAATCCATTTAGTCAACAGTTTTATTCTCTCACCTCAAAGATGAAACTGAATGTCAGTTTTGGAGATAATGCTGACATGAACTTATGTATCGGGCAAGATGACAAATGCCAGTAGAATCATTTTTAATCCTTTAAAGCTGTGACTGAGAAGCAGCATTTGGACTGGATTTAAACTTGGTATTGGCCAAGAAAAGATTAACCACTACAACAAACCATTAGAGGAAGTTTCCTCTGAAGAAATCAAAGTATTAGAGCTTTGACTTTACGAAAGAGCCTTATGGCATTAATTTACAAACAAGAATATTCAACTTTTAGTAGACCCTTTCCCATCAGAAATTAAAATAAGAAAAACTATATCACTGTCTAGGAAAGCAGTAGAGATAACCCTTAGGACTTCCTTGGCAAGAATAATAAATTCTAGGATTATTTAGATTTCTAGCACACACTTAGTATTGCTCTTGTAATTGCAGCCTTCACAAACATTTGCAAAAACTGATCTGAATTAGCTAGCATGCTAATGATGTTAAGCAAACAATGCGTATGTTTGCAGTCAATTGGATGCTAATAGAAGATCAAATAAATGTGCTTTAAAACATTTGGGGCAAGATCTCATTTCCCTTAGGAAAATTCATAGGGATTGTAAGAAGGAAGAAGGAAATGTTCATGGGGGAAGAACATGAGTCCAGACTGGAATGACATAATGTTAAATAAAGTGAATATTTTTATAATGAATTTCTGCAAAAAGCCACTGAAAGAGTCAACTTTATTTCATCACATTAAAAACAGTCTTCAAAAGGCTACATTGTTTTATATGGGGTGGTTTACTTTAATCAATTAAAAACCAAATCAAATATATATATATAATAATTCGAGTGTCAGTCAGTGCTATTAACTAGGCCAAATAATAATGCCTAAAATTACTTCCTAAACCTAAGGAGAGATAAATTATCAAGTACATACAGTACAATCTGTTTGGAAGTAGTTGGACACAAAACTCATTGAAACCAAAAGGACAAGTGATGCCCAATGTGGAACTTTCACAGCAGCTGCACGCGCTGGGTCAGTGTTTTCATTGAGCTACTTGCTACAACCCCAAGATCCCTTTCCTGATCCTACAGCACTAGTCAAGACCCCATCAGCGTATATGTGAAGTTAGGACATTTTTGCCCCAGCGTGCATCACTTTACACTTGCTTACATTGAACCACATTTGCCATTTCAGCGCTCATTCCCATGGTTTGGAGAGATCCTTTTCCAAATAATTGTGTAAGACATTGCAGCCAGGGTCCTTTTAAAAATAACCAGTCAGCTGCTTTTTTAATCACACCGCACATAATTAAACTATGGAATTCGCTGCAACAAGAGGTGGTGATGACTACCAACTTAGAAGGATTTAAAAGGAGATTAGGCAAATTCATGGAAGCTAAGGCTATCAAAGGCTACTAGTCATGATGACTGTACTGTCTCCATGATGACTGTACATGCCTCTGAATACCAGATGTTAGGGAACAACAATGGGAACAGGGAATTTTACCCTCATGTCCTGCTTGTGGGCATCCCATGGGCAGCTGGTTGGCCCCTCTGGGTAACAGGCTACTAGACAAGATACTAGGCCTTTGCTCTGATCCAGCAGGGCTCTTCTTATGGTCAAAATGTTACTAAATAATGTTATTCATATTTTTCATTAGCAGAAATTCATACCTTATTAACAACAGGCTGTTCTACATGACCTTGAAAAATATAGCATTTTATTTCTGTAATAAAATGACTACTTTTTTTTCGCTGTGAGTAAAACTCTGTCTGCCAAGTCTGCCCCCACTACACACACACACTTTTAAAAAAAGTGAATTATGTCCTGTTCTGTTTCCCTTCCTGAATTTAGTGTTTGAGTATTTCCAAGTTCTTAAATCTGTTCACAAGACATAATAAATACTTGGTCTTTGCTCACAAATTTCCACTAGGAAATTAGTAATTATGTTCTAACATGGCTAGCAGTGTTTATTGCCTTTCCTTGCTGTATGGCACTGCATACACCAAGCAAAGGTTTAGAACTGCTTTTTTTTTTTTTATAAAAAAGAATTGGCAGCATTTTTAAAGCATTCATATGATAAAGCAGGCAGCACAAGTGCAGCGACTTTGTATGGCTTTCAAACTGTAAGGGGCAGTTTTTCAAGGATACAACTGGGGCATTTTGCATTGGCATTATCAGGATTCCCTAAGCCCCCACTTCACTTCAATGCCCAAACATACACAGATGAGAGACTTCAGTCTACAGCTTTTTATACATTTATTTCACAGGGTCATACAGATGCAAATTCTCAGAGAACTCTCCATCTACAAAGGAAAGACTTCAGGGGATCCAAATGAAATTTACGAGAGTTGCCCACAGTTTGAAGAGGGAGGCGGTCTCGCTACCCTAACTTAAGGAGGGGAGGTCCCTCTCTTGTCGTGAGGCCTCTAAGCACAGCTTTTCACGCAAGGCCAATCAGGTAGACCGTTAAGTTCCGCCCCTGCCTTCTCTCTCTTTGCTCTGCACCTAGCATCTATTAGGTCAACCTCCTGTTCGCTGCCTCTCATGGGGGGTGGGGGAGGAGGGACCCTCAAGCTCAGCCATCTGTACATTTGTAACCTGAGAAGCAGGCCTACTCATATCTAGACTAGGCTGGGAAAACACCTCCCCCATGTCTGATGGTTCTTCAGAATCTGAACTGCTATCCCACTCCCTGCGCTCAGAAACACCCCTGACAGGCGTGCAGTGAGCTTAGTATGTTCCTTTCACACCCTGATTACTTTGAATAAAGTGGCATGCTGAAGCCATCACCGCCTGAGCTGCTACTCCATTCTGGCTGCCTGAATGTTGTCCCAAACTTCTTGGAGGAAGGGTGAGATGGAAATACAAAATTTGATTGGTGTAGAGCAGGGGTGGGCAGAAGATAGATCTCCAGATGTTGTAGCCTTCAGCTCCCAGAAGCCTGTGCCAGTATGACCAACAGTCAGGAACTCTGGGTGTTGAAGTCCAAAACATCTGGAGACTTACTTTCTGCCCACCCTTGGTGTAGAACAGCCTTCCAAAACCTGACACCCTCCAGATGTTCTGGACTACAACTCCCAGCATTCCTCACATTGGCTGTGCCAACCGGGGCTGATGGAAGTTGAAGTGGAGGGCACCATGTTGGGGAAGCCTAGTTTAGAGCCTTGGCAAGCAATTCCCAACATAGGATTTACTTCAAAGAAGATATGTGATGTGTGATGTGATTTCTCTTTCAAAAAGCTAACATGTGGGACAATGCACAAGCCCTTCCCCAACCAGAAAAGCACTTCATGTTTCTGTGCCCTCCCCTGAGGATCCCTAACCAACTGCCCTGAGCTCCACCGAACACAGATTATAACACAGGATATAAATATAATAAATAATAAAATAAATAAGAGTGCAGTCATAACCCTGCCCTCCAGATCTGCTGGATGGAGGGGTTTAGGATGGGGGAGCCCACCTGGGAAGCCCCAGTTACACCTGTGGGAAGTTCTGCAGGCACAGGTCTACTGTTTTTGCCAGGGGTAAGACCTGAAATGGGGCATTCTGGGGTTGGAGTGTGGGCATGTTGGAAGCGGCCTTGGGTCCACTGGATCCAAAGTCCTTCATTCCCTTGGCCCTTTAACTAAATAAAATGGGATAGTTTATTCCCCCTCCATTGAAAACACTGGGGTTGATTTTTTAAAAATAATAACCACTGGAAAAAGAAGAAGAGAAAAATTGCCTCCCACTTCCCACCCTCACTGGGGCAAGCCGGCAGGACTTTGGAAATAGCAAATCATCCACAAGTTTTTCCCCTAATAAGGCAGATGGTCGTGATTTTCCAGTAGCTTTGAGGCAACTGTTTCCATGTCCTGACAACACACATGGCCATGGAAGATGCCTTCTGAAAAAGTGTACGTGTCTTCATGTATGTGTATACACACACACACACACACATACACACAGAGAGAGAGAGAGAGAGAGAGAGAGAGAGAGAGAGATTTATACACAGACAGACAGAGTCTTCTGTACTTTAGTATAAAGATGGGAGAATTTGATACCACAGTAGGGAGGCATACCTCATTGTGAAAAGGCAGCATTTCCAGGAAGGGCATAAAAGTTATTAGTTCAGTTAAAATCAACACTACCCAGTCATCAATATTCATATAATTCAGACAAAACATCTCATACTGTAGCTGCTCATAAATCAAACAGAAAAAAGTAGAGAAGGGGAAAAAAGAAAGGGACTGATATAAAGGAAGGAATAGCATAGGGACAAGATGATCACAAGAGGGGACTCCATTCATTCAGCTTAACATCTGCTGTGTCTGAAGTGGAACCACCTGTTAGTTTATTAAATTGTACAATTAATTTGTGTGGAAGGAAGGGAAGACCTTATCTCATCAAAATCTTCCATTTTATCCTCATCATCTAAAAATAAGGCTTTTAAAGGCCAGCAATTTATGCAGTGGAGATGGTGGAGCCTTCTTTTATATTTGAAATTATGGAATCCTTCCAGAGTCTCAGTGAAATCTGTTTATTACCCAGCAGAGTGCTTTGGTCCATTTATTCTGTATCACAGAATATCACCGTCCTCTGAGTGCCATTCTTGTTACCGTAAAAATCACAGGGTTAGTTTGCATAGATCCTATGTTATTTACCTCTTTGTGGCTGGAAGAAGAACTTTGTTATCAAGCCCCATGGTAGCTTTCTTTGCTGAAAATGATCTTTCATTTTCTGGCTCTGCACTTTTTCTTTTGTTTTTAAGCTAACTTTCTAATACAAAAATGAAGCTTTCTGCCAGAAGCTACTTGAGTTTACATACAACATTTAAAATTAAGAAAGCAATTTACAGAGCAATGCTATGCAGGTTTATTCAGAAGGAAGTCCCATTATGTCCAATCTGTACTAAGTGTCTTAGGATCATAACCACAGTTAGGCCCCAATATAGCCTAGTGTAGTCACTTATGAATTGTACGGTGGCCATGTGTCCTCTTTTACAGAGGGTGATCCTCTATTGGAAGGTGTCCTCTATTTAAAGGCTGTCCTGTCCAATTCCAGTTTAAAGAGAATGAACCACAAGAACTGTTGCCCACCAACATTTAGCCCTTGAACAGCAGACCAAACAGGCAGTCACCTGGTTACAGTCTTCCACACTATCGTGAGATCTACTATATTCCTATTTAAATTAAAATAATTCTTTCTAAATTGGCATCTATACATGTAAATTAGCATATGCAAGTGTTATGCAAATCACTGTGCCCTTTTGTCCTCTTTTTTGGTAATGCATTGCCTCTTTTGCTGTGCATGCAGCGCCCATGTGTGAAGGATCCCTGTAGGGTCAATAGAACACTGTTTCCCCTGTTCCTCTCCCAATGCACTGGCAAATATATGTTGACATGCAAAGAGTGCAAGCGAGCATTGTGAGGAATGGTGTGTGTGTGTGTGTGTGGTCATACCTCACAGATCCTATCCAGCCCTCCCTCCATGTACAATGCAAGCTACTTTAGCAGGCCCCAGAGTGATGGTGTTTGTAGGACAGATTTCTAGGAAAATTTCTATTACAATTGGCAATTAAGAAACTCAGGGCATAGAAGGATCCCAGGTCTGTAAGGGGGATTCCTTGTCTTTTCCTTCTGCACCAGAGAGAGAAGCAGAGAGAGAGAGAACTTTGGCTCATTAAACCAAGGACTGATTTTCAAATGGTAACTAGCTACCCAAGCTTAGCTACCCTGTACTATGGGGCCCTTTCAATGTCAGCCTCCCCATGTAGTAGCTGTTTTTTTTTTTTTCCTGACTGCCTTCCGTATCGAGCCAACATTTAAATGCAAGCAATGTGTTGATCCCATGTTCGAGACCTGTGCAACTGAGCCCCAGCTATACGGTTTGAGTCATGGAAAGGTTTCTGCAGCTGTGTGGAAGCTACTCACAAAAAAGCGGGTCCAACAAGGCTAGGATAATATTTAAAGGGCCCCCTAACATAAGAATCATTCTAGCACACAGACTACAGGCAGTATCCAGTGTGACTCTACCAATAATGTAAATTACATTGTGCTAGCATAAAGAACAATATCGTTTAGGAACCTGGAATGTATCAATGAATCAAGGTAAGCTGGAGGTGGTCAAACATGAGATGGCAAGACTGAACATCGACATCTTGGGAACAATGAATATGAGCACACTCTGGGAAAGAGCAGAGGACAGGAAGGCCTGGCGTGCTATGGTCCATGGGGTCATGAAGAGTCGGACTGTGACTCGGACACAACTTAACGACTGAACAACAAAAGCATAAATGACTTCTAGTGCAGCGCCAATAGCGCTTGCTGGCATGGCAGGTTTTCTGGGGAAATCTGTGACGCCAGCAAGCGCTATTGATGTTGCGCTTGAGGTCATTTATGTGAGTGCAATGTAATTTGCAGTCGTGTCGCATTGGATACTGCCCTAAGTATTTTGCACCCCAGCCATACCCTGAGATACTATATGTCATTTTCTCCAATCCTGGTGCCCTCCAGTTCTGATGGACTCACCTCCTATCATCCCAGCCAACATGCTGGCTGTGGGTGATGGGAGTTGTAGCGAAACACATCTGGAGGGCACCAGGTTGAGGAAGGCTGCCTTTGTTTCAGAGCCGAGAATATATTATCTTTTTTAGGCACACATGCCTACTTTGTAAAGATATTGCCATTTAGCTATAATCAATAGCATGATTGGGATCAAGAAGTACAATACTGCAACAGATGAATAAGGTGTGAAAAGTTTAATTCATTTTGCACAGGCAGTAGGGGGTTCCTATCAAAGACCTGATAACTGAGCCCAGAACATTTTTGCTGTTATTCCAGTGTCAGAAACAGGGAGGAAAACACTAGTTCCCTTCATGTATAAGATGCGTGTGATGGTTTACCAGACTCAGATGGAGAACCATTACTGTTCATATAGCAAAGGTTCAAATGCTTCTTTTGGATGCTGAACTTTTAAGAGAAAAAGAAATGGCACATAGTTTGGTGTGAACCTTTTTTTTCTGCATTGCCTGTCATAAATGTTCAACTTTTTTTTCCATTCCCCAACACTATATTTAATGGTCTGTGTTACACAATAAATGAAGGAACAGGTTGATAGGATAACTTATTCAGTCGACCTTTCCTTGCTTTTGTAGCACATGTCCTTGTCCGCATTGTACCGTAAACAATAAGTTGCCATTATATGTTCCTGTCAGTGGGGATCTCTTTGTCATGGCAGGAGGCCCTGCCTCTCACTAGTTTATTGAGTTATGTTCTATGATACCAAGATCAAGGCTTGGATATTAGGACTGGAGTATCCATGTGGGTGTAAGTTAGCTTTAGAAGTTGTTGCTATGGGTGCTATTGTGTATGTCTTTACCCCCTCTTGCTATGTATAATGTTCTTTGCCTTTCCACAAAGTGAACAATAATGTTAACTCTCTGTGTACCCATGCCTTACATGGGCCTTCTTCCCAAACCACTTTTTACAGTTTATTTCCTTGTATCATGCCATAATTGGAAGAACTTCAGTGAGTTATTCTTATCAGTAAAACCTTGGCTATTACTGTTTTGTAAGTTCATTCCCAGAAGTTGCTGAATATCCTTGCAAGTGAATGGCCTAAGTGAGAAGAAACCAAAGTCTCTCACAGACCATGACACAGGGAACAATAAAACAGTACAACGATACTGTATTATTGTTCCCTATGTCATGCTACGTGAGAGACTTTGGTATTTTTTCACTAAGGCCATTCAGGGCACAATCCTGACCAGATAGTTGGCAGCCTCCAAACTCGGACACTGACAAGTATCTAATGCAGGGTGGGAGAAGGGCGGTGGCTCTGTGCTACAGCCACCCTGTATTTCTGCTAGACAGGCAATTTCGCCCATCTAGCAGTGGCAATTTGGAGGGGGAGGGAAGGAGGCTGGGGAGGCCATTGGAAATGGCGTAAGGCAGCTGCCTCAGTCTCTTCCCCTTCCTGCCACTGGGAACACCCCCCCTTCCCTGTTTCTCTGCTCCATTTTCTGAGTGCAGAGAGGTAGCCAGCATGGTTCCCTCTGCACTGGCTATGAGGGAGAGGGGGAGGGGAGTGTAGTTTCCTGACTCTGGAGCTTGGAACTGGGAAACTGAACTGTCCTATAACCCCCCAGATGCTGTCTGGTGGGCATATGATTGCTCTCCCCCTTGCAAAAATATTCAGCAACTTCTGGGAATGAACTTACAAAATGGTAATAGCCAAGGTTTGATTTAGTTGTCCTTTGACATGTTAAGAACATAAGAAGAGCCATGCTGGATCAGACTAAGGATCCACCTAGTCCAGTGTTCTGTTCACACAGTGGCCAACCAGCTGTCGGCCGGGAACACTCAAGCAGGGTATGAGCGCAACAGCACCCTCCCACCCATGTTCCCCAGCAAATGGTGTACATAGGCTCACTGCCTCTGGTACTGGAGAAAACACATAGCCACTAGGACTAGTAGCCATTGACAGCCTTTTCCTCCAGGAATTTGTCCAACCCCCTTTTAAAGCCATCCAAATTCGTGGCCATCACTACATCCTCTGGTAGCGAATTCCATAGTTAAACTATGTGCTGGTGAAGAAGACCTTCCTGTTATCTGTCCTGAATCTCCCACCAATCACCTTTGTAGGATGACCCTGGGTTCTAGTATTTTGAGATAGGGAAAAAAAATTTCTCTCTCTATCCACATTCTCCACACCATGCATAATTTTGAAGACCTCTATCATGACTCCCATTACCCTCCTTTTTCCAAGCTAAACAATCCCAGCTGTTGTAATGTTCTCTCATAGGGGAGATGCTCCAGCCCCTTGATCATTTTAGTTGCCCTTTTATGCCCTTTTTCCAGCTCCACGATATCTTTTTTTTAGGTGTGGTGACCAGAACTGGACACAGTATCCAAAGTGTGGTGCACCATAGATTTGTATAGGGGCAGTATGATACTGGCAGTTTTATTCCCAATTCCTTTTCTAATTATGCCTAACATAGAGTTTGCCTTTTTTTACAGTGGCTGCACAGTGGGTTGACATCTTCACTGAGCTGTCCACCACAGGCCCAAGATCTCTTACCAGGTCGGTCACTGCTTGCTCAGATCCCATCAGGCTATACTTGAAGTTGGGATTTTTTGCCTCAATGTGCATCGCTTTACACTTGCTTACATTGAACCACTTTTGCCATTTAGATGCCCATTCTCCCAGTCTGGAGAGATCCTTTTGGAGCTCTTCACAATTCCTTTTTGTTTTAACCACCCTAAATAATTTGGTGTCATCCACAAACTTGGCCACTTCACTGCTCACTCCTAATTCCGGATCATTTATGAATAGGTTGAACAGCATTGGTCTTAACATAGATCCCTGTGGCACCCCACTATTTACTTCCCTCCATTAGGAGAATTGACCATCTTTTCCTACTCTCTGCTTTCTGTTCTTTAACCAGTTACTGATCCATAAGAGGACCTGTCCTCTGATTCCATGTCTGCTAAGTTTGCTCAGGAGTTTTTGGTGAGAGACTCTGTCAAAAGCCTTTTGGAAGTCCAAGTAAACATTGTCTACTGGGTCACCCCGTCTACATGTTTACTGACACTCTCAAAGAACTCTAAAAGGTTAGTGAGACAGGACTTACCTTTGCAGAAGCTTTGTTGATTCTTTTTCAGCAGGACTTGTCCTTCTATATGCTTACTAATTTTATCTTTAATAATGCTTTCAACCAATTTACCCAGAACAGATATTAAGCTAACCGGCCTGTAATTTCCCAGATCCCCCCTGGATCCCTTTTTGAAAATTGGTGTTACATTGGCCATCTTCCAGTCCTCTGGTATAGAAGCTGATCTTAGGGACATGTTGCATATTTTGTAGGGATGGCGGAGAATTTCTCCCCGAAACTTCGGGGGGGCCGAGCACCAACGTGTTCAGCCCCCTGAAGAAGTTTCGGAGAGAAATTCTCTGCACCCCCCCCCCGCACCCCGCACCCCCCCCCCGGGACGGGACTTACCTTTCCCGAATGTCCCTCCTGGCGGCGGGTCCGGCCGGCGGTTCAGGGGCGGGAGCAGCAGCCGGTCTTTTGACCGGCTGCCGCCGCCATTCCAATAAAAGAAAAAAAAAACGCCCCCATGATAGGCTACGTGACGATTAACGTAGCCTATCACAGCTAGATTTGCAAAGTCAGCCGTGATAGGCTACGTAAATTGTCACGTAGCCTATCACGGGTGACTTAAAAAAAAAAGAAAAAAGCGCGTACGGATAATGGCGGCCCCCATAGGGAGCCGCCATTCAAGTTCCTTATTTGGTCGTTGTAGTCTACGTAAAGATTACATAGACTACGGCGAAAATAAGGGCAACGCTATTTGTGTTGCCCTTATTTTCGCCGTAGTCTACGTAAAGATTTACGTAGACTACAGCGACCAAATAAGGAACGCGAATGGCGGCTCCCTATGGGGGCCGCCATTTGCGTACGCACTTCTTTTTTTTTTAAAGTCACCCGTGATAGGCTATGTGACGATTTACGTAGCCTATCACGGCTGACTTTGCAGATCTAGCCGTGATAGGCTACGTTAATCGTCACGTAGCCTATCATGGGGGCGTGGTTTTTTTTAACTTTTTATTTCGCGGCCGGGCGAGGTGAGGCGCCTCCTCCCCGGCCTGAATTTCGGCCGGGCGAGGCGGGAAGCCTCCCCCCCGGCCTGAATTTCGGCCGGGCGAGGCGGGAAGCCTCCCCCCCCGGCCTGAACTTCACGGGGAGAGCAGCGAAGCGCCTCCCCCCCACCGCGAAAAGCTGCGAGACCAGGTAAGTGACTTTCGTGCACCCCTAATTTTTTGGTTAGAAGAGCAGCAATTTCATATTTGAGTTCTTTGAGAACTCTGGAATGGATACCACCTGGGCCCAGTGATTTCTTTGCTTTCAATTTATCAATAAGGTTGAGAACTTCATCCTTTCACCACTATTTGCCTCAGTTCCTCAGAATCCCTTCCTGAAAACATTAGGGATGTTGGAGAATTTCGCCACGGATTCTAGGGAGGCTGAATGCCAGTGCATTCGGCCCCCCGGAATCCATGGCGGAACGAAGCCACCCACCCCACCACCCTGTGAAATGGGCCCGGAATGGACCCTACCTTTGTCAGCCATTCTGGTGCTCCTCGAATGGCGGCTGTGTCTGCAGCTGCCATTCGCCTCTTTCGAATGGCCGTGATAGGCTACATAAGTATTTACGTAGCCTATCACGGCTAACGCAGGGATGCCATTTGCATCCCTGCAGAGGCCGTGATAGACTACATAAATATATACGTAGCCTATCACGGCAATAGACAGGAATGCAAATGGCGCCCGCCATAGCCACCGCCATTTGCATCCCTGTCTTTAGCCGTGATAGGCTACATATATATTTACGTAGCCTATCACAGCAAAAGACAGGGGCGCAAATGGCGGCCACTACGCCATTTGTGCCCATGTCTTTTGCCGTGATAGGCTACGTAAATATATACGTAGCCTATCACAGCAAAAGACAGGGACGCAAATGGCAGCGGCTACAGCGGCTGCCATTTATGTCCCTGCGCAGCCCAGCGGCTGGATGTCCGGCTGTGGGTGGCCCTGGCCAGCGGCTCTGCGGAGTCGCTGCAGAGCAGAGCCAGCCAGGGAGGATTCTGGGGGGAGGTGTGGAGCGCCTCTCCCCCACCGCGGATTGCCCACTGTGAAGCCAGGTAAGAGTTTCGTACATCCCTAGAAAACATCAGTTCAGGCACAGGTATCTGTCCTATATCTTCTGCAGTGAAGACAGATTAAAATAATTAATTCAGCTTCTTTGCAATCTCCTTGTCCTCCTTCAGTACTCCTTTAACTCCATTGTCATCCAGTGGTCCAACTGCCTCCCTAGCTGGTTTTCTGCTTCTGATATATTTAAAGAATTCTTTATTGTTGGCCTTGGTGTTGTTAGCAATATGCTCTTCAAAATGCTTTTTTGCATCCCTTATTTTCTGCTTGCATCGCCTTTGTGTAAGCTTGTGCTCCCTTTTGTTTTCCTCACTTGGGCAAGACTTCCATTTCCTGAAGGAAGCTCTCTTTTTTCTAATAGCTCCCTTAACACTGCTCGCTAACTATGCTGGAGACCTCTTGGACTTGATGCTACCTTTCCTAACCTGTGGTATACATTTTAGCTGGGCTTCTATTCTTGTGGTTTTGAGTAATCTCCAAGCATTTTGAAGGGATTTAATCTTCTTGATTCCCCCTTTTAACTCCCTTTTCACCAGTTCCCTCATTTTAGAGAAGTTTCTTCTTTTGAAGTCAAATGTGACTGTGTTGGACTTCCTGGGCAATTTTCCACTCAAAAATATATTAAATCTGATAGCACTGTGATCACTGTTTCCAAGTGGTTCAGCAACAGTTATATCTCATACTAGGTCCTGGAGCAACACCACTTAAGATTAAATCCAAGGTTGCCTCCCCTCTGGTTGGTTCCATGACCAACTGTTCAAGGGCACAAACATTTAGGGCACTGAGAAATTTAACCTCTTTGTCGTGTCTGGAACATGCATTTATCCAATCAATGTGGGGGTAATTGAACTTGCCCATTATTACAACACTTGTTTGGAGGCCTCCCTGATTTTGTTTTCCATCTCAAGGTCACTCTGAGCATTCTGGTCTGGGGGACAATAGCATGTTTCTAGCACTAAATTAGTTCTGGAGCCTGATATTGTCACCCACAATGCTTCTGTGGAAGAGCCTGCCCCTTTTACATGTTCTAGTCTGTTCGACACTGTGCCCTCTTTGACGTACAGGGCAATAGCTCACCCAGTATGCCCTTCCCTCTCCTTCCTATAGAGTTTATATCCAGAGATGACTGTATCCCACTGGTTCTCTCTGCTCCACCAGGTTTCTGTAATGCCCACTATATCCAGGTTTTCCTTTAAAATCATGCACTCAAATTCTCCCATTTTGGCTCAGAGGCTTCTAGCATTTGCATAAAAACACCTATACACAGTGTCCCTCCCCAGATGCCTCTGGCATGTGCATCTTTTGCTATGGGACATTGGCCCCTTTGATTGGCTGTTATATTCTACCATGTAGTCCTGGCCTCTTTCCTCCCCTTCTACATTTGAGCAATCAAAAACATTTCATCTTCATCCCTTTGGGATGATTTGACCCAAACCGGATGGTTCCCAGCTCCTGTCGGCTTTCCCCCAAGGATTTAGTTTAAAAGCTGCTCTGCCACCCTTTTTATGTTTAGCGCCAGCAGTCTGCTTCCATTTTGGTTCAAGTGGAGCCCATCCCTCTTGTACAGGCTTGGCTTGTCCCAAAACATTGCCCAGTGCCTAACAAGTCTGAAGCCCTCCTCCCTGCACCACTGTCTCATCCACGCATTGAGACTCCTCAGCTTCACCTGTCTAGCTGGCCCTGCATGCAGAACAGGTAGCATTTCAGAGAAAGCCACCTTGGTGGTCCTGGATTTCAGCCTCCTGCCTAGCAACCTAAATTTGGCTTCCAGGACCTCACAACTACATTTCCCCACATTGTTGCTACCAACATGGACCACGACCACTGACTCCACCCCAGCACTATCTACTAGGCTATCTAGACGGCGTGTGATATCCGCAACCTTCGCACCAGGCAGGTAATTCACCATGTGGTCTACACACCCATCACAAACCCAGCTGTCTATGTGTCTAATGATCGAATCTCCCACTACCACAAGCCCCCTCTCCCTGGAGGCACATCCTCAGTGTGAGAGAATATTGGTTTGTCATTGGAGGAATGTGTCCCTTCTAAGGGATCATGTGCCTCTTCCTCAGAATGACGACCTCCTTCCCCGAGACCCACATTCTCCATGACAGCAGAGGAGCTGTCACCCTGGGAGTAGGACACAGCTAATAGATCCCTGAAGATCTCATCTACCAACCTCTCTGCCTCTCTTAGCTTCTTCAGCTCAGCAACCTTGGCCTCAAGGGAACGAACTTGTTCCCTGAGAGCCAGGAGCTCATTACACTGAGCACACACCCATGACTTCCATCCAGCAGATAGATAGTCATACATGTGGTACTTAATACACTGGATAGCCCCCATCCCCCTGCTGACTTTCTACCTTCATAACTTTTTATTATTATTATTTGGGTGTGTTTTTCCTGGAAAACTTAGTTGTTTACTACAAAAAGTTGGGGAAATTATTTAAAGTTATTTATTTACAGTTGCTTACTGTGAGTACAGAGTAGGGAAGGAAGAGTTCTCCACCCTGGCTTCCTTGCCCTCTTGCTAAACTGGCACAGGTGCTTAACTCTTGTTTGCTGACACTTTGTCACTGGGGCTGAGACACTTCATCACTGGGGCTCCTCACGCTCGGAGAGGTGGCTCCCTTGCAAGCGTGCCTCTCATACAGATAGGATATACAGGTACGACAGTGTCCCCACTCAACTGTTCCCTCTGGCTTCTAGTGTGCTTACTATGTCTAAATTTTCTTTTTCGTATTTATTTTTTTTTAGAGTTTATTTCCTTATTTATTGGATTTCTGAATCCTACCATAGCTGAGGTTCCAAATGATCAGACAAACGATCAGACAAAATCAAGTTGTTATAACAACTTGAGCAGGAACAGGAGGGGGCAAGGATTAGTGGTCAACCACTTTCTTTGTATGGAGAGGATCTCAGGTTCAATCACTGGCACCTCCAGTTAAATGGTCATGTTATGTAGCACATGATGGGGAAAACCTTTGCCTGACAATGCAGTCCTAGACATTTCTACCAAAAGTATGTCCCACTGAGTTCTTAGGGTTTACTCCCAGGTAAGTGGGTATGGGATCGCAGCCTCAGTTGCTGCCACTCAAAGTTGACAATACTAAGCTAGATGGGCACACTGTAAAATCCAACCTAAGTCCTACTTTGAGTTGACCCATTGAATGGAACTTAAATTATCATGACTAACTTAAGTCCTGTTCATTTCAATGGGTCTATTCTAAGTGGGACTTAGGTTGAATTTTACCCACTGGGCATGTTCACATGATCACGGGGGGGGGGGGGAATAAGCCACCCTACTGCCCATGGGTTCTCGGTGGCTTGTTAACTATAGCAACAAGCCACCCTTGCTGGGTTTGCACAACATGGCAAGCCCCACTGGTGAGGGTAAGTATGCAAATCTTCCCTGGCATGTGACCGGCATGTGCAGCAGAGGAAATAAGCCACTGTGGCTTATTTCCCCCTCCGTGATCATGTGAACCCAGTCATAGCCTGATCCAGTATAAGGCAGCTTCCTGTGTTCCAATTATTCACATTTTCCAATTCAAAGGCAGCAATCTCAGATTAAAATATATAAATGGGGAACCAACATCAGCATAAAGTGCATTTGTTTGATGGACAAGAGGGAAGCAGTATTCAATGAAGGGTCAGATGAACGTTTACATCTTGCTAGCTAGAAGTACATTGTGTGTATTTATTTTAAGTTTAAAAATACATTATAATACATTATGTTAAAAAGGAAAAGATTTTATAGGTTCAGTCTTTTAAAGGCCTCGAATACATTGACTGCTGAGCTGACATGCCAGCCAGTGTGGTTCTTACTTAAAGCACATGTTAAGTTTCAGATAATTCTAATTAGATGGATGTCAAGAAAATGTTTCTGCTTGAAATGCACGGAGTCCCATCACATCTTTATCCAATGACATACTGCATCAAGAAATATGAAATGAATTAATATACCGTAAGCAATTTTTTAGAAAAATAAAGTGGGAAAACATTACGGCCCCAATTCTAAAACACATTTAACTTATGAGTAAAGAAATCCCAGACTGAAGAAGCATGTTATTAAAAAAAAATGAAAGTTAGTTGTGTGTGTGTGCGTGTGTGTGCGTGTGTGTGCGCGTGTAGCTACCATTCTAAGTACACTTACTAGGAAATGTCCAAGTGAACTCTATGGGAATTACTTCTGAGTAAACCTGCATAGGATCATAGTCTGTTATTTGTAAGAATGTTCATTAATAAACCTGCCTAAGGTATAAACAGAATGGGTTCTATTTCTTCAGTGTGGCTTTTTAACACATCTACATATATTTAAAGACAGCTCATTCTTTTGACATCAGAATATGACCAGTGGAGATGTAGGTCAAATGACTTTTCCTTATATCAAGGCAATTTGCAGCCAAATATCTCTGGAAACTCGAGATTCATACTGCAGCAAAATGATGTAGAAGGAGAGAAAGGGGGGGGGGAATGAAAGGTATATATTACAACCTCCTAGGGGTATCTTGAGACCCCATTATACTATCCAAAAGAGTCAGAAGCGACTGACCGAATAAACAATAAACAAGGCCAATGTTAGTTCCTCTGTCTAACCCATTTTGTTTAACATTTCATTAATATTTTTAGACAACATCCTCTAGAGCCCTTGGACTTTGGCTGTTGGGTAAGTAAAAATGCAGGGGCAGGTTAGCACATATCCAAGGAAACTGATCCCCCACACTTTCCTTTCAGCACGCTATTCCAGTTACCTGCTATAATGCAATTGTCATGTACTGGAGCAATTTTCAGGGAAATGGCTTGACAAGAAGAACCCTGTCATTTTGTAAACAAGACTTAAATGTTGTAATTGGATCTTAATTACACAATTATCCAAGAGGTTATTTTTATTTTCTGTGTTTGTTCATGCAATTATTTAGCTTCCCTATTTTAGCCTTGACCTTGCAGGAAGAGGGTATTTTCCAGTCAGCATAATGCTTTATCTTTGAAAGCTACAATCAATAAGGATAATTAATGATGCCTGCTGCAGTGATAGCCTCAGCAATCATTATCGCACATTAATCCCCGCAGTCAGACTGGGGTCAAGGCCATCTAAATCATTCACCTAGGGGTGGAGAAATTCAAATAATTTACCAATTTAAATCCTAGGAAACAAATCCAACTCTAGTTTTTCAAAGCGATTCAAATGGCTTTGCTTCCTGCAGCTTATGGCATTCTGTGCCTCATTAACTCTTTGTACATATCAGGGGGGGAAAGTGGTGTGTGTATGTGTGTGTGTTCATGTTTTGAATTGCATACGCATATTTCTGTTGTGAAATTTTAATGCGGAAATCTGCAAAACCAGCTTGTGATCACTTAGAGCCTGGCCCAGGAACTGGCTTTGGCAGACACAGCGGTTCATATATGCACCAGGCACACCTTTTCAAGTTTCTGTAAAGGAAGGGATGATTCTTTGCATCGTTTAAAGATTAAATTGCAAAAAGCAGTGCATTTTAAGATCAATTGTTGTAGTTTTTTGTGACATAATTATAGAAATGTTATCAACAGTCTCCGGTCATCTTTTTTCCTTTTCTTTTTTAACCAGATGTGTTTCCCCCTCCTTGTTTTGTATATCTAGCATATAGACCCATTTCAGGCACAATCCCATGCATGTTTAAATGGAGAAAAAGTCCTACAATTCCCAGCATTCCCCAGCCAGCCCTGGAAGTTGTAGGATTTTTTTCTGTCTAAACATGCATAGGATTGCACCTTTAATTGTTCAGAACCAGGGTGAACAGAAGGTAGGTCTCCAGATGTTTTGGACTTCCCCATAGGTCTCTGGTGGCATGGCCAGGAATGATGGGAGTTAAAGTCTAAAACTTCTGGAGATTTACCTTCTGCCCACCCCTGGTTTAGAATAATTGTCACTCAGTGAGTTGCCCCTCACATATTCACCCATCAGCATGACAGCTGCTTCAGCATGGAACAATCCCAGATGCAAGAGTGAATAATATAAATAAGTTAATCACGTGGATGGGGCAAAGGGTGAGGTTCCCCCCTCCCCCGGAATTGGTGCTCTGGGAACAAAGGTTTCAATTTTGGGGGAAAGAACCATACAATCTGCGCCGTCCACATGGTCACATCATTCCCATGTGCAGCATGCTGGAGCACCTCCTGTGCTGTTGGGGTGCTGTGTGTGTCAAAGGCACCTCAGTGAGACAAAGGCAGACTTGTTCCTGGATAATAACCACATGTGGTCTCTGAAACATGAGCAGGGCCACTCCATAAATGGCACACTCACTATTTGCCAGAACATCTGGCCCGTTGGATGTGTGCATGAAGGTGTGTTGGAAAGACAACAGACCATGGATGGCGTACATTCCAGACATCGGTAGCAGCCTTCTACTGTCCCAACTGGCCAAAGCATCCACAGGACCCTATGTAGTTTTGTTTTGTATCTCATTCTTCTGCCTCCCCTTTGAACAATCCCCTTTGTGATGGAAGGTTGTAGGAACTTCAATTTTATATGTACGTTAAGCATCTTGAGTGTCTTAGGGGCCATGCCAGTGCATTTGGTAAGTGTTTCCGAAGTACACAAGGGTTTATTGCATACGTGAATGTGCTATTGTACCAGTGCATCTTAACTTGATGCTTGCCAATTAGGGCTACCTAATCATCAGCTACACAGAAGTGTCTCCACTTTGTACAGATACGAGGAAAATAGCATGCAACAAATGTAATACACAGTTGGTATTATCACATGAATTCCCAGACTCCTTGAGCTTATTTCTCACTGCCTTACCGATCATCTTCCAGTTTCCTTAATCACCTTTGCCATTACCCAAGATCTCTGCACATAGTGAATGCTCAACATATGTCTCCCCTTAGCTCTGTGTTCAGTCCTCTGATTAGACAATCCAGAGGAATGATCAATTCAGCAGTGTCACTTAGTGACCTCAGTTCATTCAGGCAGAGGCTGATCGGGCAGCAACAACTGGACTCAAAGTGAGTGTGACTAATCAGGATATCTTAACGGGTCATTTCAGATCTCAGAGGTCCTTTCTATACCATAAACGGGATATGGGAACCTGTTCTAATCCTGACTGGTATATTTCTCACATCAGCCATGAAACAGAAAACAAAGTGTGCCCATCACTAGTGGCCACATGTATTTATTTTATTTTGTTGTTCAGTCGTTCAGTCATGTCCGACTCTTCGTGACCCCATGGACCAGAGCACGCCAGGCCTTCCTGTCCTGTGCTCTCTTCCGGAGTGTGCTCAAGTTCATATTCATTGCATCGGTGATGCTATCTAGCCATCTCATCCTCTGCCGTCCCCTTCTCCTTTTGCCTTCAGTCTTTCCCAGCATCAGGGTCTTTTCCAGAGAGTTTTCTTTTCGCATTAGGTGGCCAAAATATTTGAGCTTCAGCTTCAGTATCTGTCCTTCCAATGAGCACTCAGGGTTGATTTCCTTTAGTATGGACTGGTTTGACATCCTTGCAGTCCAGGGGACTCGTAAGAGTCTTCTCCAGCACCACAGTTCGAAAGCATCAATTCTTCGGCGCTCAGCCTTCCTTATAGACCAGCTCTCACAGCCATATGTTACTACTGGGAAAGCCATAGCTTTGATTATGCAGACCTTTGTCGGCAAGGTGATGTCTCTGCTTCTTACTATGCTGTTTAGGTTTGCCATAGCTTTCCTCCCAAGGAGCGAGCGTCTTTTAATTTCATGGCTACAGCCACCATCTGCTGTGATCTTGGAGCCCAAGAAAATAAAATCTGTCACTGCTTCCACTTCTTCCCCTTCCATATGCCAGGAAGTGATGGGGCCAGATGCCGTGATCTTCATTTTTTTAATGTTGAGTTTCAAACCAGCTTTTGCACTCTCCTCTTTCACCCTCAGCAAGAGGCTCTTGAGATCCTCTTCGCTTTCTGCCATTAGGGTGGTATCATCTGCATATCTGAAGTTGTTGATAATTCTCCCGGCAAGCTTAATTCCGACCTGTGATTCATCCAACCCGGTGTTTCTCATGATGTACTCTGCATATCAGTTAAATAAGCAGGGCGACAATATGCAGCCTTGTCGTACCCCTTTTCCAATTTTGAACCAATGGGTTGTTCCATGTCTGGTTCTTACTGTTGCTTCTTGACCATTGTACAGGTTTCTCAGGAGACAGGTAAGGTGGTCTGGTACCCCCATCTCTTTCAGAATTTGCCACAGTTTGTGGTGATCCACACAATCAAAGGCTTTAGCATAGTCAATGAAGCAGAAATAGACGTTTTTCTGGAATTCTCTTGCTTTCTCCATGATCCAGCGAAAGTTGGCGATTTGATCTCTAGTTCCTCTGCCTCTTCGAAATCCAGCTTGTATTTCCGGTAGTTCTCAGTTCGCATACTGCTGAAGCCTAGCTTGTAGGATTTTGAGCATCACCTTGCTGGCATGTGAAATGAACGCAATTGTACAGTAGTTTGAACACTCTTTGGCATTGCCCTTCTTTGGAATTGGAATGTAAACTGACCTTTTCCAGTCTTGTGGCCACTGTTGAGTGTTCCAGATATGTTGGCATATTGAGTGCAGCACTTTAACAGCATCATCTTTTAGGATTTTAAATAGCTCAGCTGGAAGACTGTCATCTCCGCTAGCTTTGTTGTTACTAATGCTTCCTAAGGCCCACTTGACTTCACTCTCAAGGGTGTCCAGCTCAAGTTCAGTGACCACACTATCATGGCTATCAGGGACATTCAGATCTTTCCAGTATAGTTCTTCTGTGTATTCTTTCCACCTCTTCTTAATCTCATCTGCTTCTGTTAGGTCCCTGCCTTCTTTGTCCTTTATCATGCCTGTCTTTGCACAAAACGTTCCCTTGAGATCTCTGATTTTCTTGAAGAGATCTCTAGTCTTTCCTATAGTTGTTTTCCTTGATTTCTTTGCATTGTTCATTCTTGTCTTCTTGTCTCTCCTTGCTATTCTCTGGAACTCTGCATTCAGTTGGATATATCTTCCCCTTTCTCCCTTGCTCTTCGCTTCCCTTCTTTCCTCAGCTACTTGTAAAGCCTCATCAGACAGCCACTTGGCTTTCTTGCATTTCTTTTTCTTTGGGATGGATTGAGTTGCTGCCTGCTGAACAATGTTACAGACCTCCGTCCATAGTTCCTCAGGCACTCTGTCTATCAGGTCTAATCCCTGAAATCTATTCCTCACCTCCACAGTAAATTCATAAGGGATATGATTTAGGTCATATCTGAATGGTTTAGTGGTTTTCCCTATGTTCTTCAATTTAAGCTGAAATTTTGCAACAAGAAGCTCATGATCTGAGCCACAGTCAGCTCCAGGTCTTGTTTTTACTGACTGTATGGAGCTTCTCCATCTTTGGCTGCAAAGGACATAATCAATCTGATTTCGATATTGACCATCTGGTGATGTCCATGTGTAGAGTCGCCTCTTGTGCTGTTGGAAAAGAGTGTTTGCTATGATCAGCGTGTTCTCTTGGCAAAACTCTATTAGCCTTTGTCCTGCCTCATTTTGTACACCAAGGCCATGCTTGCCTGTTATCCCGGTGATTTCTGGACTTCCTACTTTAGCATTCCAATCCCCTATGATGAAGAGGACATCTTTTTTTGGTGTTAGTTCTACAAGGTGTTGTAAGTCTTCATAGAACCAATCAACCTCAGCTTCTTTGGCATCAGTGGTTGGGGCATAGACTTGAATTACTGTGATGTTGAATGGTTTGCCTTGGATTCATACTGAGATCATTCTATCGTTTTTAAGATTGTACCCCCGTACTGCTTTTCCCACCCTTTTGTTGACTATGAGTGCTACTCCATTGCTTCTAAGGGATTCTTGCCCACAGTAGTAGATATGATGGTCACCCATGCTAATAAATAAGCCCATGCTTATTTATTTTAGTTCGCTGATTCCCAAGATGTTGATGTTCAATCTTGCCATCTCATGTTTGACCACCTCCAGCTTCCCTTGATTCATTGATCTGACATTCTAGGTTCCTAAACAATATTGTTCTTTACAGCATCGGATTTTCTTTTCACCGACAGACACATCCACAGCTGAGTGTCCTTTCGGCTTTGGCCCAGCCGCTTCACTCTTTCTGGCGCTACTTGGAAATACCCTCTGCTCTTCCCCAGTAGTATATTGGACACCTTCCGACCTGAGGGGCTCATCTTCCGGCATCATCTCTTTTAGCCTTGTGATACATTCCATGGGGTTTTCTTGGCAAGAATACTGGAGTGGGTTGCCATTTCCTTCACTGTGGACCACATTTTGTCAGAACTCTTCGCCATGACCTGTCCGTCTTGGGTGGCCCTGCACGGCATAGCTTATGGCTTCCCTGAGTTACGCAAGCCCCTTCGCCACAACTAGGCAGTGATCCATGAAGTCGTATTTTATTTTAATCTTCCCTTATACTGTAATGCAATGATCTTCACTATTTTTCAAGCCAGAGCCACTTTGGCTCCAGGCACTGCCCCGAGTTCCACTGGGGACCTTTCCTGGGTGGTATGGGGTGGGGTGGGGAAGGTGATTTCTTCTCCCCCACCCTGGCCAAGTGGCAACACTGAGCGCAGGACTTGGCTGGAGTCCTTTTCGGGCCTCTGCTCCCCTTTCCTTCCATGTCATCCAAGCAAGGACTCACCTGTCAGTCACCAGGCAGACAAATTCTGACAAGCTCATTTGGTCCATAGACTGGGATGGATCTTCTTCTCATCACGGAGACAGTAGTCGGCTCTATTCAGTGCTGCAAAACCTCCCAGCACTGGTCTGCGTTGCTCTCTTTCTCACCTGTGCATTCAATTTCCCCTCCAGGGCCTGCACCGTGCACTCCTGCAGCTAGCCTATCACATTGCTCTTTGCCGTTCAGGCTCCGCCCCCACCACAGCTAATTGGCTGATTGCTCCTTTATTACACACACACACACACACACACACAGCCACCTTCCAGCTGGCAAGTGGCAGGTCTCTAGACTCCTCACCCGTGAAGCCTTTTCTCCTAGCCCAGATCACAGCACCTTGCCCACCTCTACAGCAAACAACAAGGCACAGCTGGAGAGCTGCTGAGCATAAGCAGCTACTATGAGAGAGAAGGGGAAAGAGAGAGAAGCAGAGAGCCACGCCTGAGGTGACTGGGAGCCATCTGTGGCCCTCGGGCCTTGCAGTGAAGAACACTGCTGTAGTGTTTACTGTAGCAAACGCTGATCCAACACTGGTGTAATCTGGCTGCAATTTAATTAAGAAATGGCCACAGCTGAGATGTTTGATAAAGACTTCTTTATCATGGTATGTGGTAAGTCCTTGTTACCTCTCCCTCAGACACCTTTACTTACATCTTTATCCAGAGCACCAAAGAGACATAGCACAAGAGGCCACACCTCCATACGGCATGCAATGATGGTCCAAAAAGACTGTTTGGAAAACGTGTGCCAGTAAGTATGAACATAAAGTTGATGCAGATCATTCGGCGTACCTGACTTTTAAAGTCCCAATTCAGATGTAACAAGAAGCCATAGCTTCCCACGATGTGATAGAGCTTCAGCAACCCTTGGGATCACACACACAAGAGGAGGAGATTGGAAGTGTTCACTCCCCACTTTGAACAAACCACAAACTTTGGTCAGGGAATGTGGTTTTTTTTAATAGTTAGTCAAAACAAAGCAGAACTGGTCCTGGTTTGCTAATTAGTTATAGTTTAAACAAACCACAGTTTCCTGTTTGGACATAGCAGGGAACTGTGGTTTGTTTCAGTTTGGAAATAGAAGCTTCCAAACTCCTCTTTTTGTGTGTAAGAGAGGAGTGGGATTGTGCAAGGCCAAAGCTCACCGCAGCTTGTTGATGAAACAATAGTTTCCATTACATCTGAATGAATTCTGGGAGTTGCGTCCAACACACCTGGAGGCACCCGGTTGAGGAAGGCTGTGTTAGTGTAAGCAAGGTTGGCAAGTATTCAGTAGGGATGTTGGAGAATTCCGCCATGGACTCCAGTTAGGCCAGATTCTTTAGAATCCGCCCCCCCCGGAGTCCGTGGCAAAACGGCCTCCCCCCCCCACCCCATGGAATCCCCCCAGGATGGAGCCTACCTGGCGGTGGATGCGATGGTGGCAGCGGCGGCAGCGGCTCCAGTGGCGGTGGTAGATGAGGCAGCGGCTCCAGCTCATCTTCCAGCCACTGCCAGTCTGCTGCGGCCGCTAGGGATGTCAGAGAATTCCGCGACGGAATCCCCCCCAAAATCCATTGCGGAATGAAGCCCCCGCCCCCCAAACCACGAAAGGTGAATGGGACGAAGTCCCTACCACCCCCACCCCACGAAAGGTGCACGAAATGGAGCACTTACCTGCTCCCCTCCGCACTGCTTTGCGAATGGCGGCTGTCCTGCGGCCGCCATTCGCTTCCTCCTCTTCTCAGCCGTGATAGGCTACGTAAATACTTATGTAGCCTATTGTCAGGGTGGACGCTGAGCCCATAGAATCCCAGAGTAGTTCTGATTCTGAGGAAGAGCAGTCGCTCCTGGGAGGGGAGCGCGCTCCTCTTTCCCAGGGCCAACAGCTGACGGAGATTCCTCCCACCAACATTCCTAGCTTAGATAGCAGTCCAGGGAGTAACAGAGAGCGGATAGCAAACTTGGTGGACGCGCGACGCCAACGCAGAGAACGGCGCCAGATGGAGGGCGCGGAAAGGAGGCACCCCTGCTCTTTGCTGTAATAGGCTACGTAAGTATTTACGGTGGCTACAGCAGCTATGGCGGCAGCGGCGGATGCAACGGTGGCTCCAGCTCGTCTTCCGGCCACTGCCAGGCTGCTGCAGCCACAATGGCGGCCGTCATAGTGGTCGCCATTTGCATCCCTGCCTTTTGTCGTGATAGGCTACGTAAATACTTACATAGCCTATCACAGCTTGCCATTTGCAGCCGCAGCAGCCCGGCAGCAGCCGGAAGTCTGGCTGCGACCGGCCCCGGCCGGCGGCTCTTGCGGAGTCACTGAGGAGCGGAGCTGGCCGGGGAGGATTCCGGGGGGAAGGATGGAGCGCCTCCCCGCCACCGCAGATGCCCCGGAATGGAGCCAGGTAAGGGATTCGTACATCCCTAGTATTCAAAAGCAGAAATTCCATAGAATAACCCAAAGCAGTTCAAACAATACACGTAAACAGGAAAAAAGGTCAATGCACAGTGGGGTAGTGGAAGGAGAATGTGGGGAAGTCCAGCTCCTGGATTTTTTTCAAACAGGGCCAGTGATGCCAGAACACTTGGGTAATTGACAGACTCTCCTTGTTATGTCAAGTGAATGAGATGATAATGATGCTTTCGAGTTTTATTCATGCTTGTGAGAGAAGAAATCAGAGAATGAGGAGAAAAATCAAGCAGAGGCTGGATGCTTCTTTTCTTTGATGGGGTTCCTACTTCATGGTAGCAGGTAGGGATGTACGAAAGTCACTTACCTTTTTGCAGCTTTGATTCGCGGTGGGGGGGAGGCGCTCCGTCCCTCCCCCCGGAATCCTCCCTGGGCCGGCTCTGCTCCAGGGCCGTCCATAGCCGGAGTTCCGGCCACGGCTGGCTGCTGCGGACGCAAATGGCGGCTGCCGCAGCAGCTGCCATTTGCATCCTGCCAGGCTGCCGTGATAGGCTACGTAAGTATTTAAGTACGTAAGTAGTGGCCGCCATTTGCGTGGCTGCTTTTACTGTGATAGGCTACGTAAATACTTATGTAGGCTATCACGGAAAGAGCAGCGGCGCAAATGGAGTAGCGGCCGCCGTTTGCGCCCCTGCTCTTTGCTGTGATAGGCTACCTAAATACTTACATAGCCTATCATGGCAGCCTGGCAGGACGCAAATGGCAGCCGCTGTAGCCGGCTGAGAGACCAGCTGCCGCCACCGGAGCTGCTGCCGGAGCCACCGGAACATCCACCTCAGGTAAGCTTCATCCCAGGGGGGATTCCGCGGGGTGGCGGGGGGTGCGAGACCGTTCTGCCACGGGTTTCGGGGGGCCGAATGCCAGTGCATTTGGCCTCACTGAAATCCGTGGCGGAACTCTCCGCCATCCGTAGTAGCAGGTAACACTGTCTTGCAAGGTGGTTTGTATTTCCAAATAAAAGCTAAACCAGTGGAGGCTGGTGGCACTGATTTCAGTGGGTCTGTGAAAACATTGTGGGTTTCAGTCACAACCAGCCAGAAATCTAAAGGAGCTATCCACGGTACTGAACCTATTTGGGTGATATGTTTCAGCACCTTGGATAGCTCCTTTAGAGTTCTGGCTGGTTCTGACTGAATCGGAGCCACCAGCTTCCACTGAGCTAAAGCTTGCATTGCAGCTGGCTGAAGATATTCAGTTAAAGCTCAGTGTTTTTTATAGGTTGACCCTATGATATCAAAAGTAAGTTTCACTGAGGAGCTTACTCTCTGATAACCTGCAGTCATGCTGATCCTAATAAATTGGGTATTGTGCTCTTTGGAGGGGGTGAATATTACAATATCTGTCTGTCTGTCTAGTGGATCAGCACAGCTGTCTGCATTTTTGGACTACGGGGCTGTCATGAGGAGCTCCTGCACGTCAGCATTTACCACTGCATCATCACCGCCTAAACGTATCAGTATTGTCATTGTTGATATTTAAGAACATCAGAAGAGCCCTGCTGGATCAGACCAAGGCTCCATCTAGTTCAGCATTCTGTTCACACAGTGGCCAACGAGCTCTTGACCAAGAACCTACAAGCAGAACACCCTCCTGCCCATGTTCCCCAGCAACTGGTGTGCATAAGCTTACTGCCTCTGGTACTGGAGGTGGCACACAGTCATCAGGACTAGTAGCCATTGATAGCGTTGTGGTTTAGTCTTGTGATAGCCTTGTGATTTAAGATAACATTAAGTGAACAATATATTCACTGGGCCCCAGTACTATGGCAAACTACTGCTTAAAAAATAAGATAAAACCCGGTGTGTTCCCCACATTTCAATTCTTTGTCTTTTTCATTCAGTGTTAGCGGTAGCAGAAGTAGTAGCAGCAGGATTTTTTAAACTATAGATTACGTTATGTTTCCCTACCCACAGGTTAATGATTTAGATGGCCTTGACCCCTTGTTGCCTTCTGGGATTAATATGAAATAGATGATTGCCTCAGCCCCAATCCAGCAGGCGTCATTCTTTTAATTAGAATCCTTGAGTCAAGAATACCAAATGCTACTTGGGGAATCTCCATGTTATTTAATTGCACCCACATCCTCTTTACAGAATGGACCTGCTACAAGTTGCAAAGTAGCAGATTTGGGAGGTCTTGAACTAGCATCCTTGGGGCACCGGAGTCCTTGCAAATGTATTCCTGTCTGTCTTCCCTATGGCTGGTTCAATGCTGATGAAGTCTCTCGTCCCGAGCTCCCATGATCCCCTACAAAATAAAATTCTTTCACTTCCAGTTGTGTCCTTTGTCCTGAGTATTAGAACAGGAACCTAGCCTTCTCTAGTGCTGTCACGAGCATTCAGAAGAAGCAGAGACCTCAAATTTTCACAAGCAGGATTGGGGTGAATATAGACCTGCCTGCAGCCTGCTGTGAACAAGGCTATGTTCAGCTGATCACCTAACCACTGCTCCGCCTCTCCCTTCCCAATGGGCCTTCCCCTCGGTGGAAATTATGCACACAGAACCATTTTCTGTTGGGGATGCTGGGACGTGTAGTCCAAGTCCCAGTTGTCAGCAGGAAAAATGCTCTTCCAAGGACCGGGAGCACACTCAGCCAGCCACAGCTGCTTCCGCCGTTCCCTTTCCCTGCCTAAAGGTAAGGGTTTTTTTGTCGTCAGTCAGAGGAAGGAGCAGGTGCAACTGGAGGCAACAGTGGAAAGGAATTCACTGAGTACTTGTGAAGGCTTTGCATGGGTTTGTTTTGCATGTTTGCAACAGAAGCCATCTGTGCATACTATTGATGGGCTGGCACCATGGGATGTCACCCAGAAATCTTACTCATAGGAACATAGGAAGCTGCCTTATACTGAGTCAGATTATACTAGTCCATTAGCCCAGTATTGTCAACATTAGGCGAGATGGACACTGGTCCACCTGGCCCAGTACTGGAAGTGGCTCTCCAGGGTTTCAGGCAGAATTTTTCCCTGCCCTACCTGGAGATGCCAGGAATCAAACTTGGGACCTTTTGCATGCAAAGTGTGTACTATACTACTGCGCTACAGCCCTTCCCCACTGCTCTTCAGTCCCCAGAGCAGTTTGGCACCTTCTGTATTGTTATTTTAATAAATAAGGCTCTATGTCTGTCTTTGCTCGAAGAGGAGGCTGCAACAGGTAGCTTCATTTTTGACAGCGGAATCTCTCTCTGTCTTTTCCATCCTGTCAGACATATTAGCCACAATCCAATACTGAGTTAGTCATGCTGAAGCCCACTGAAAACATTGGGCTTAAGGTGCAAGCAGGCCTAACTTTGTATTGGATTTTGGCCATTGGGTTGGATCCAGACTTAGTCATACTGAGAGCAGACCTACTGAAATCAATGGGACTTCTAAGTATGACTAAGTCTGGCTTAAGCCCACTGCATGCAGTTACATAGAATCATAGAATAGTAGGGTTGGAAGGGGCCTACAAGACCATCAAGTCCAGCCCCCTGCTCAGTGCAGGAATCCAAGTCAGAGCATCCCCGAAAGATGGCTGTCCAGCCTCATCTTGAACGCCTCCAGTGTGGGAAAGCCCACCACCTCCCTAGGGAATTGGTTCCACTGTCATATTGCTCTAACAGTCAGGAAGTTTTTCCTGAGCCCATTATTCCATGTCCGGATTCTGGGATGATCGAGAAGAGATGCTGGCCTTCCTCTGTGACAACCTTTCAAGTACTTGAAGAGCGCTATCATATCTCCCCTCAGTCTTCTCTTCTGAAGGCTAAACATGCCCAGTTCTTTCAGTCTCTCCTCACAGGGCTTTGTTTCCAGTCTCCTGATCATCTTTGTTGCCCTCCTCTGAACCCTCATATCCTGCTCAGCTCCTTCCATACCCTTTCCCAAGGCTAGCCAAAACACAGTAAGTTATGCAAAACTGAAACCCCCTGTAGAATAAATAATGCAAACTAACAAAGTCATGCAAATGTGTTCCATTTGTATAATTTATACAGACTAAAGACTTAAGAAGAGCCATGCTGGATCAGACCAGAGGCCCATCAAGTCTAGCATTCTGTTCCCACAGTGGCCAACCAGATGCCTATGGGAAACCCACAAGCAGGACGTGAGGACATCAGCACCCCCCTGCTCATGGTCCCTAGCATACTGCCTCTGATAACAGAGATGGCTGTCCGGCCTCATCTTGAATGCCTCCAGTGTGGGAGAGCCCAGCACCTCCCTAGGTCATTGCTTCCATTGTCGTAACGCTCTAACAGTCAGGACGTTTTTCCTAATGTTCATCTGGAATCTGGCTTCCTGTAACTTGAGCCCACTATTCCATGTCCTGCACTCTGGGATGATCGAGAAGAGATCCTGGCCTTCCTGTCTGTGACAACCTTTCAAGTACTTAAAGGGCACTATCCTATCTCCCCTCAGTCTTCTCTTCTCAAGGCTAAACATGCCCAGTTCTTTCAGTCTCTCTTCATAGGGCTTTGTTTCCAGTCCTCTGATCATCTTTGTTGCCCTCCTCTGAACCCTCTCCAGCTTGTCTGCATTCGTCTTAAAGTGCAGTGCCCAGAACTGGGCACAGTCCTCCAGATGAGGCCTAACCAGTGCTGAGTAGAGGGGAACTAGTACTTCACAGGATTTGGAAGCTATGCTTCTATTAATGCAGCCCAAACGAGCATTTGCCTTTTTTGCAGCCACATCACATTGTTGGCTCATGTTCAGCTTATAATCTACAACAATTCGAAGATCCTTCTCACTTGTAGTGTGGTTGAGCCACATATCCCCCATCTTGTAACCGCGCATTTGGTTTCTTTTTCCTAGGTGCAGAACTTGGCATTTATCCCGATTAAATTTTACTCTGTTGTTTTCTGCCCAGCACTCCAGTCTATCCAGATCACCTTGAATTTTGTTTCTGTTTTCCAGGGTATTAGCTATCCCGCCCGATTTTGTGTCATCCGCAAATCTGATCAGCATTCCCTGCACCTCCTCCCCCAAGTCATTAATAAAAATGTTGAAGAGCACTGGGCCCAAACTACTACATGTAATAGTAGCAGTCTTCTTAAATCCTTGTGTCCCTCCTGACACCTGACTGTGAAGGCAGTCTTCATGGAAGCTGAACCACAAGAATGTGTGCCTTTGGGAAGTACATGCAAGTGGAGAAAAATGCTGGATTCTGCCATGGGAAAGGGTTGTAGCTAAGTGATAGAACGCATGCTTTGCATGCAGAAGATCCAAGGTTCAGTCTCTGGCCTCTCCTAGTAGGGTTGGAAAACCCTGGAGAGCTGCCAGTCAGTGTCGACAATACTGGGCTAGATTGCCAATGGTCTGACTCAGTATAATGCAGCTTCCTGTGTTCCTACTGCTCAGTTGTTGGTCTACTGTGGGAAGAAAGGCAGGATCATTCTGTTCCTGGTCCTTGTCAGTTTTTCCTGTGTTCATGCATGCTGCTTCCACATTAATCTGCAATAGTAAAAAATCTGCACAAGAATCTGTAATTGAATATGTATTTTTGAATGTATGCTCTCACAGAATATGCATTTGTTGTTGTTGTTGTTGTTGTTCAGTCGTTCAGTCGTGTCCGACTCTTCGTGACCCCATGGACCATAGCACGCCAGGCCTTCCTGTCCTGCGCTCTCTCCCGGAGTGTGCTCAAGTTCATATTCATTGCATCCGTGATGCTATCTAGCCATCTCATCCTCTGCCGTCCCCTTCTCCTTTTGCCTTCAGTCTTTCCCAGCATCAGGGTCTTTTCCAGGGAGTTTTCTCTTCGCATTAGGTGGCCAAAATATTGGAGCTTCAGCTTCATTATCTGTCCTTCCAAGGAGCACTCAGGGTTGATTTCCTTTAGGATGCATTTGTACATGAATTTTATTTTGAAGTATGCATTTCTAAATGTATTTTATCATAAAATAAGTGTGTGTGAATGTACGTATATTATTTTACATCAGAGAACGGCACTGAAAAATTTGGAAAAGTGTGAAAACTGAAGTCTCTTCTTTATGGGCCAGGAGGGATTCGAAATGCAGTCTCAGATATAATCCTGTGAGTAACAGAAGTTCTCAGGGACAAACCAACTTCATGTCATGGCCAATGAACGGTTCTAATTATGGGAGGAAAGATAAAGAAGGTCATAAAATACCACAAGCACCACCTCTTGACTCTTCCAAAGTTTTGCCAAATCTTGCCCACGCTGTAGCCTTCTAAAAACATTAGTCAAACGGACCATCACAAAAGATAAGAGGCCAGCCTCTGCCACCTTCGCCCCTGTAACTGAAGTGCTGGAATTAAGTCTCAACAATAGTAAAGTAACGATCACCGGAATGTAGGGTGGCCTATATTTTTCAGAGGGAGTAAAAAAAAAAAGAAAGAAAAAAGCATAGAGTGTGTGTGTGTCTGTTTGTCTGTGCATGTATCCAGAAACACTTCCCCTCACCTCCATTTCAGTAGCTGAAATCTATGACTCATTTAGGTGTTTATTTTTAACTGAGACCTTTTCTTTTTATTATGATTCTTAAAAAAAACAGTCCAAGAATGTGTTAGTGATTGTGATGAAAAGGTTATGAATGTCTGTGTGTTGGTGTTTAATTATATCAGGAAGCCCATGGGAAATGTCTGGATTCCTCTAAGCATATTCTTTCCCACCCCTTTCTCTCCATCCTCCCCTTACTTGAGTTATGGCAAAGCTGAAAGTTCAAGCTGTCTGAGGACACACCTGGGTTAAAGGACGGGGTGAATGGAGAGCAGGGTGGCCATTTATGAATTGCTGAAAAAGAGGAAATGCATCACCGAGAAGATGGCAAAGTAGGAGGGGGGAATGGGGACACACAGATTTGTCTACAGTCTGTACATGCTAATTTATACGTATAGAATCTATATGTATAGAAATAAAATAAATAAAATGTAAAAATAATGACTATAATTTAAGTAGCAATATACAATACATCTCACTGTTGTGGGGAAGAATGCAACCAGGTGACCTGTTTGCCTGCTCAGTCTAATGCTGTCCAGGTGCTGTTAATGGGCAAATTCAAGGCCCCTCCCTGCTCTGCCTTCATGGTTCTTTATCTTCAGGTTGGACTAGGACTGGACACTCATTCAAATAGAGGACTGTCCTGTGGCAGCCCTTCCAATGGAGGACTGTTATTCGTAAAGCAGGACATACAGCCAACTTAATTTTGGGAGACTGGGCTCAACATCTCTTTCAAATAAAACATCCCCCCACCCCGCTCTACTCCACTCAGGGGTATAAGAGGCCACTTATACCTCTGAAACAGAGGTGGGGAACCTTTTTTCTATGAAGGGCCCTTGACCCATGGGAAAGTCGATCAGGGGTTGCAGCTGATTGGGATTGAGCCAGAGCCCAAAGTGGGCAGAGTGGCAGCATTGCAGGATTGCACCACTCTTTCTCTCTGTGTGCCATGCCATCCCTTCTTTACCTCTTGCACACTCACATACAAAGAGAAAGAGGAAGCAATTCCTAAAGGGGCAGTCGTGAGAATAAGAGCTTTTCTTCACAAGGCATTTATTGTGCGCTGGTCATTCCCTACTCACGGTTGCTTACAGGTTTTTTGGACGACATTGTGACCCTCCAGTTTTGCTTCTGGTTTTAAACAGCACTTTCGGCAAGTTTTTTTTTAGAGCAGGAAAAATGTAATATTATTTGTGAAAGCAAAAGAAAACACCTTTTCTATTTGTGTGGTTGTACTATTCTGCTATACCACACTGCCATCTGGAGGGTATGTAGTGGAAAAGCAGGAAAAGCAATGCTCTTTATATAGTGCTCAAATCTCAATTCTGTGACAAAACCGAGCTGATTAGCAGCCTCGTGTAGAAACACTCAAAAAGTGGGCCTGCAGTGTCTAGAGAGCTGGATGATGCTGAGGATTTGATATGCATTTGACTTTTGGGGGCACTCCATAGTGCTCTGGATGTCTTTTTCCCATAATTTTTTTAAAAACTTTTTTTCAGGTTGCCCGGTAGACTGCAGCCCATGGGGGGAAGGTCTGGGGGGCGAGAATGGCTGATGTGCCTCCTGAAGTTGCCCATCCCTGCAGTTGCTGACATGTTAGCAGAACTACCACATATTGAAGTCATAATGAGTTGTGAAAGCACTTCTGTAATTCCATTCCATTCCATTTCATTCATTTCATTTCATTTATTACATTTCTATACCACTCAATAGCCAAAGCTCTCTTGGTAGTTTAACAAAGATTAAAAACCTTAAACATACAATATTATGCATAATATAAAAGCAATTTAACTGCAAACATATAACAGAGCAGACACACATACACACACACATTCAAACAATATCACATGACCTGATTAAAAACCTATCATATGCTGCCAAATGCCTGGGAGTAGAGGAAGATCTTAACCTAAAAGATAACAATGTTGGTGCCAGGTGGGCCCCACTGGGGAGTTCATTCCATAACTGAGGGGCCACCACCAAGAAGGCACTGTCCCTTGTTCCACCTTCTGAGCCTCCCTTGGAGGAGGCACCTAGAGGAAGGCCTTAGACGATGAGCATAGTGTATGAATAGGTTCATGCCGGGAGAAGCGCTCCATCAGGTATTGTGGTCCCAAGCCATGTAAGGCTTTATAGGTCAAAACCAGCACCTTGAATTGGGCTCGGAAACATACAGGCAGCCAGTGCAAGTAGGCTTCTTGTGCAATGCATGCACAAGAGGAACTGGATTTGACATTTGTGCAAAGATGGAAACAGAGTTTCCGGAAGAGGTAGAACCTTTGTGCTAGCAGAATGCCACCACTGGCTATAGCCCAATGTTGTGTATCTAGACAACGTATGCGCTTGCCTTCTGCATGCAGGTTGGAAGGGGAACATATCAATAAGCAAGGTGCATACTTCCATAATAGGCAGCTTTCTCAGAGCAGGATGGAAGTGCCAAGATAATAAAGCCAAAGGAGGCTCCCACATTGTCTGGAGCCTGTAGCTTACCAAGCATAATAGTTAATTCAGGTCTGTCTGAAGTTAGCTTCAGTTCCAGTATGTAGAACTCTCCCTCTGCCATCTCGCTTTGTTTAAAAAGCTCTGAGAATAAAGAATGTCACTTCCTTGACATCTCCATGTTTAGAAGTCAAGACATCTTGCAGCCTGCCCTGTCTTGAAGATAATAGCTGGGAAACGGCCAGCCCTGTGATCCCTTCCCGATGCCTCCTGACACGCTGAATTGGCATTATGAGAGGCATCAGGAAGGGATCAGAGAGCTGGCAGCCTTCCAAAACAGATATTCAGGACAGCGGAAAGCAGAGGTACATTTCCCCCACCCGACCCCCCAAGCACTGATCCTTGGCTTTAAAAGAAACTGATGGCTCTTGCTATAAACCCTGCTTCTCATTCTAGTCCATTCAGGTGCGTGATTACAAACTTCTTTCTTACCGACTTAAAGAGCATGGCTTGGCTAATAAACAGCTATCAGTAACGGAGGGGATCATTCCAGACTAGGGATACCTGAAGAAGACTGTTGCGTGTGAATCTCATATGAGATTTTCCACCAGTGCATAGAACAGCCTTTCAAATGACGACAATAGATCTTGTTGGCTAACTTCAGAAAGATATCTTGTCACACATATGGAAAACTCTCAAGAATCTCAACAGTGCCAATAATTAGGAAGAGGAAAAAGAAATGGTAATGATGATGATAATTTTTCAAAGGCAAAAGGGATGCTCAGAAAGTTGAGGGTTCGCATAAGTCATGTAGAGCTTGTTAAAACAAAACACAGCTAGGGAGACCAGTTAAAGTACTCTGATTTTAAAAGTAAAACATTACACTGACCCCAGACTGGGGGTGGTTCCAGGGCTCCTATTGCTAGCAATCAGAAGGCGTTGTACAGCTATTTCATTTTTTCCTCCTTAATGGATTTTTTTCTGGTAAGAAAAAAGATGGAAGAAATAATGGGAAAATTCAGGACAGCTACATGTGGAAGATAATGACATCGGCACCCCATGTAAAAAACTGTGAATGAGGCAGTGTGATGACACAATAAAACCCTCATCAGGACACACCCTTATATATTTAGGCTAGCACATCTTCCCATAGAGCCATCGTAACATCGATGCTTTACTGCCTCAGAGGCACTGGATGTAGCGTAATGGCTGAGTGAACTGGGAAGTCCCTAGTTCGAATGTCCTTAGGGAGGCTTACGAAATCAGCACCCCATAATATGAGGATAATAATGCTGGCCTATTTTCTGGGGCATTTGTAGGATTAACAGCAGAAGTGGTAATGTAAGTGAAGTGCTTCAATACTTGAAATAAGCTATATAAATAATAAATAAATAAATAAGCGGGGTTGTTTGCCTAATTTCTATTGAAAATAAATGAGATTCGGAGTCAAACTACATGTCACCTTAAGCATGCACTTTAAAACATGTGTTTACAGCCTCCCAGTCGTATACTGCAGTGGGCCCTGGTCTGTATCAGGACCACAATGCGGAGGAGAAGAATTTACCCTTTTCTCCCCATCCAGTTTTCCCATGAAAAATCACCCCGGGGTGATTTGCCTCCAAACATACTTGCTTACTTGCCTGCTTTTTTAACTGCAAATAGCACCTTTAGGGGCAAATAGCAGCATTGGGGTGTGCGAGGGTATGGTCCTGCCGGTGCTTACTGTGAGTAGACAGAAGCAAGGCGTGGAAGCAATTCTCCTCCTCCACATTGTGGTCCTGATACAGACTAGGGCCCACTGCAGTAGACGAATGGGAGGTTGTAAACATGTGCTTTAAAGCGCATGTTTAAAGTAACATGTAGTTTGACCCTGAATCCCATTTATCTTTGATAGAAATTAGGCTAAAAACAACCCCAATTGATGATGATGATGAAGAAGAAGAAGAAGAAGAAGAAGAAGATGACCTCTGGATCAGACCCAAAGGTTCACCTGGTCCAGCATCCTGCTTCTCACAGTGGGCAAACAATTAGGGAATAAAGGAACAGCTGTCTCCTGATGTTGCTCCTCACCAACTGGTATTCAGTGGTATACTGTCTCTGAAACTGGAGGCTCTATATAACCAAGATGGTGAATAACAATTGAGAGATCTATGCTCCATGAATCCCCTTTTTAAGCCACCTAAGCTAGTGGTCATTATGACATCTTGTGGTATATAACCTACAAATGGACTGTGCACTCTTGGAGCATTTTTTTAAATAACAATTAGCCCAAATATCCATAATACTGGGGGAAGGTATTTCCTCCTCCCCCTCTCCAAAGCAAGGGAAATTAGAATTAGTGTTCATTTATAACTATATTATAAACCATTTGATATTTTCGCTAAATTCATTCCCCTTGCCTGTATTAAATTAATTTATAATGGAATAAAGTGCAATTTATACTTTGACACACATAATAAATTATGGTCCAACTATATAATTCTACATGTATAATTAATTATATTAAGTATCCACAGTTTAAACTTACAATTAGATAACCCTAAGAGACAATCCTGTTAGCATTTCTTTTAATAAATACTTGTGTTTGAAGCTGTTTAACAGAGCACCTGATAACTGATATAGCAGCGTTAACATCTGTTCCATTATTTCCAGAGAATGCTAGTTTTAACATAATGCTACTCACATAAAATATGCATTTGTTCTTGACTGTCAAGTGCCTCTATTATTTTATTAAAAAGTTAAAAAAAAGAATATAATCAGACTTCATAATTTATGTCTGACATTTTCATTACAGAAAACTTTATGCAAAATTGAATTCTAAAATTTAATTTCCTGTGATGTTTAAATTACTTACTATCTGGCTCCTCTCCAAACATTGTGATCATTTGAGGCCCCATATGAATTTGATTAAGGATACATTTAACTGCTGCCAAAATGTACAGGGCAGTTTACTGTATAATTCCAAGAATATGAGGCTTACATTTATTTTGTGCCTGTTTTTAAATAGTATTTCTTGCTGGAGGAAAAAAATGAAAAATACTTGTTAAATACTGGTACACATTCTTTCATTTGGTCTTCCACCACCTGCTCCCGACATATGGGCTTGCCCCAGACCAAAATGTATTCAGTATTACAAAATGTATTCTGTATGGCAGACTTTTGACAAACTCGGCCATTTTGTGCCACGACTCAGCTGACCTCTCTGCCTTTTCCAGCCATGACGTCCTACTTGTTATGACACCTTCTTTCCTTCCAGAGCAGAGAAATACTTTATCCGTTAGCAGAAGGAGGTGAGGAATGTGCAGTTGCTAGTTTTTCACCATGACCAATAAACAGCTCATTCTATAAGATACCTAATCTCCATCACCCCAGGCCATCGTGCTGTGTGGGATGTAGTGCATAATTCCAGATGTACATAGACCTCCCTAGTTTGGAACACTGGAACCAGCAAAGCAGCAGATACTTTGTTGCCCAGCAATCCATATACCCTTGTTCTCCTAGAGTGACTACTTTACAGAGGATGTTCCGTTGGCAGAGGGCAATCCTCTATTTGAAGGTGTCCTCTATGTTATTGGCTTTCCAATCCAAGTCCGGTTTAAAGATAAAGTACCATAAGGAGGGAGCACAGGGGCCTTGAAGTAGCCCATTAATAGTTAGCACCTGGACAGCAGGTTGAGCAGGGCACCCAGGTCACTTAGTCAGGCTTCTCCACCCTAATGAGATGTCTTGTATTTCTGTTTAAATAACATTATTTCTAAATTTGCACCTATAAATATAAATTTGCATATGCAAATTTCATGCAAATTAGTAAACCTCTTTTGTCCGTTTTGTGTGTGATGCGTTTCCTCTTTCTTAGTGATGTGTAAGTGGCTAGCCTAATGCATACAGGGATGGGGCCTGGCACTGTAATGCCACTCCCCACATACACAAAGATTCACACACAAATGCACATTTGGTCTACACAGATTGCTTGCATGAACATGGATATATTTTAAATGCTATGTGAGAATTTAGCAAGCAGGAGACTTATTTTCTTCCTTCCCAGTGATAGCTTCTGGGAAGCCATCAAATATTGGTGCAGGCCATCTCATCTGACTTCTTTTACAATTCCTCAGGTGTTTTGCCTGAGGAGAAGTTCCTGAATGTCTTTTGAATTCTGGCTGAGGAGAAATCTGGTGACAACTTGAGATATGCTTTGGGAAGGCAGGATATTAAGTATTTTAAATTAAATTAAACCTAAGAATATGTGGGACGCACATACACCCTGGATGAACTTCACTAGTTTTATCAAATCTCTTTCTTTTGGGTTCCCCCAAAATTCTACAGCTGTTTCACCTTCAAAATGTCACTTTAGCCAAAGGTTCAGTGGCTGCTTTAGAGGCCAAACTAAGCATGACTTCCAGTTGCATAATTTGTTAAAAAGTAAATAGCAGGTGAGGGGTGGGATTTGGTACAAATGGGAGTTTTCATCCAAATGCAAATAGAAGCTGTGGGCAATCTGGATCAAGACCAAAGTGGGCTGATCTTTCCTCCACCACAGTCCCAATCCAGCTGCAGGGCTCCCACAGCTGCCATTTACTTTATTTAAAACAACAACAGTCATTTATCTGCTAGTTGCATGATTTTTGTCACATCTGGTTTGGCCCTAGATGCAACATGCATCTTTTGTAAATCAACAAAACTGTTCCTTGTAATATTTCATCACTCTCAAGTGCTGACCACCCTTCTCTAGCAAGACTGAGATAGAAGCATTTAGAGACAGGATAAACGAAATAGCTTAGGTCCTGGATAGTTGAAGGACACCTTCTCCCCATGCACATACGCATCAGTTACAGTCATCTTTGAAGACACTGCTGTTTTCCATTGCCAAAAGAGATATGACTGGCAGGAACACAGGACAGGGTCTTTTGATAGTGGTGCCTTGATTATAGAATTCTCTTCCAAGGGAGGTTAAACTTGGTCCTTCTTTAATGCATTTTAGGTGGGCAGTTAAGACATTCTTATTTGGGCAGATGTTTCACACATTTTAATCTTGCTAGATCTTTATCAACCTAATGTTTTTTTACTCTGGCTTTTTTTAATGCGCTCCAATTTTAATTGAAATTTTAATTGATCTGAAGTGCCTTGAGGGCAGTGTATAACTGTTTTGTGTGTTTTTTTTTTAAATAAACACAACCTTCATTAGAAAAAGGGGAATCATTCAGTTTTCTCTTGTATAGTTTGGTGACAGAAATTTCCCAGGAGCGCCTTCTAGCACATCAATGATAGGAAGTCTTTCCTTGTTTTTAGAAACCAATTTCGCAATCCTTTAAATGATACTGTGCTTGGCCTTTTAGCCAGTCATCTCCTATCCAGGAAAGCCAGGCCTATTAAGTGCTGATATAGCGCCATGGGATTCCGATTGAGTGGATTCCTTTTAACATGTTCTATCCTTATCTTGAAACTGACATTACATACCACTCATCAGAAGCTCCACCAGCATCTGCAGTAGCATTATCTCTTGGGGTGAAATGTCTCTGACCAAATACTAATCTTATACCAGTATCAGATTCAAGGGGATTTGTCCATAATTATGTTGGGAAATGAACCCCCAGCACTGAGAAAAATTGGCTTGGCTTCTGCATTCCAAGAAAGCTGAAGCCTAAATAAGACTGTACCTTTGCCTTTATGTAAGTAGTTAGCAACTAGATTGGTCAGTGGGCCACACCTACCAAGCCATAGGCAGCAGTCATGAGTGGAGGCGGAAATCAGGAGCCAGGAGTTGAATCAGGGGGCCAGCTGAGGAGGAAGTGACAAACCAGGAATCAAAGCTGAAAAAGAAAGCCAGGTGTCAGAGCCAAAGAGCAAAGCAAAGCAAAGCACACTGAGAGGGGACACGCAAGCAAGCAAGCAAGCAAAACCAAGAAGCCTGTTTTTGCCTGGTAAAGCCCCATCCCAGACAGGAGGACTGTTTAGACTGAAAACACTATACTAACTAGGAAAATGGTCCAAGAACAGTCATACAGTTGCCATGTGTCCTCTTTTACAAAGGACAGTCCTCTATTTCAAGGGCTGCCAGAGGACTCTCCTCTATTTTGAAGGCATCCTCTGTTTGAAGGGCTGCCCAGTCCAAGTCATCGGAAGGCAGAGCTGGGCCTCGAACTTGCCCTTCAACAACATCTGGACAGCAGACTGAGGAAGTTGCCTATCAACAGCACCTGGACAGCAGGCAGGTCACCTGCTTACAGACTTCCACTCTATGGTGAGCTGTACTGTATTTCTATTTAAATTATAACAATACTTTCTAAATTTCCATCTGTACATACAAATTAGCATATGCAACTTTTATGCAAATCAGTGTGCTCTTTTGTCCTCCTTTTTTCTGATGCATTTGCTCTTTGTTGGCACTTCATAAGTGGCCACCCTAAGTCTTAGTGGCTCACTACATAGGTCACCATGCACGAAGCCGAGGGCTCCCGGCTTTAGCTCTGACAGCTTCTGACACTAGCTGACTAGATGAATTTTCAAACATTTTTATCATGTGTTCTTGTACCTTGTTGTTTCTTCAAGTAACAGGGTAGCAAACACTGTATTTCCCATTTCCTTCCTCCACAAGGTCATGGATACATGGTAGACCTGTCAGATTTTCAGGCCGTCTTCTGTGGTCTCAGTATAATGTAAAATGTGTTATGAAACATCCTCTAGGAATGTACATGTGAATAGAAACATACCAGCACACTATAAAACTGAATTACAGTGAATGATTGCATAACTATTACTAATAATTGGACTGGGGAGGAACCATCACTTAGCGGTAAAAACACACACACACACAAACACGCTTTGCATGCAGCAGTCAAATAACAAGTGATGGAGAGGAGCAGTGCCTGGGGCCCTGGAAAGCCAGTGCCAGACAGAGGAGAGAGTGAAACATCTAGAGTCCCTCAATGGGGGTTAACATGTTTCATGTGTTTCAAAGGCTCTATAGCAGTTCAAGGATTGAACCAATTACCTAGAGTTGTGGTGTGCTCTCCCTCACTGGAGGTCTTCAAGTACAGCTTGGACAGCCATCTGTTTGGCGATGGTCTAGCTCTGGAATTCCTGCATCAAGGCCCTCTCCAATTCTAGCAACACTAGAAAGCAGTAAGATAAACACTTTGCTACATGGCTAATGAAGTGTTTGGAAGTGGCCTTTGACATGATGCCTCAGCATCCACAGACTTTGACGGATAGATCTGCCTAAACCAGGCCTGTGAAAGCCATGTTGCCACTGAGCCATGGTAAGTGTACCAACCATGAGTTGCAGCCCGCCAGGTGTTTGGTAAGCCATCCATTTTTGTTTCTTCAGGTGGACTGCTGCACAAATAGGGGGATTATGAAGCACCAGGCAGACTGAAAGACATGGTTATTTGTCCAGTTCAGCACCAGGGGAACACATTGTGCGAACTTGGTCTCTAATCGTTGCTGAAGATCTTTGTAAAATCCAGGATTATCCACTTGTGCATAGCCTTCCATCAGGAAAGCTAATAGTGCTGTAGTTACATGCTATCCAGTCCAACACCTGTGGCAACAAATCCTGTTTTATGGTGGTGGTTATATTTCAGGAGAGGAGTGCTTCACAGTGACGGTAGTAGTAAGAAAAAGAAGACATAGAGTTGCCATTTCTTGCAATAGTCTTCCTGTCTCCATGCTTATAGGTGCTCTGCTTTCTTTTAGTCTCCTTTATGTTATCAGTCTTTTTACAGTATTTCATAGCAGCACCAGCACAAAACATCACCTACAGGTGCAATCGTATGCACGTTTAGACAGAAAAAAGGCCTTCAACTCCCAGCATGCCCCAGCCAGCATAGCCTTATTTCTGTCTAAACATGCATAGGATTGCATCCTAAGTTATACGAATGCTGACTGTAACAAAGAATACCTATGTGTATCTACCTTGGGAAATCCTTATATCATTGTTAAATATGGCATATCAAGTATCACCAGATTTCCAAAGAAGCAAAGTATCTGAAGCTAAATGGTGGGATATGCAGGGCAGATAAAAGGAAATACTTCTTCACATAGCACAAAAACAAATTCATTACCACAAGATGTAGTGATGGCCGCCAACTTGGATGGCTTTAAAGGGGGATTTAGACAATTTCATGGAGGGGAGGGCTGTCAATGGCTAATGGTCCTGATGGCTATATGCTACTTCCAGTATGAGAGGCAATATGCCGCTAAACACCAGTTGCCAGAGAATATGCACAGGAAAGTGCTATTGCCCTCCTGTCCTACTTGTGGGCTTCCCACAGGCATCTGGTTGGCCACTGTGTGAACAGAATACTGGACTAAATAGATAGGCTTTGGTCAGATCTGGCAGGACTCTTCTTACGCTCTTAAATATGGCCGATCAAATATCACCAGATTTCTGAAGAAGCAAAATGCCGGTCAGGAGCCAGTGGAGTGAGGAACAGGAACCTGCAGCTATGTCTGGAGCTGCCTTACGTGGTGAGCCTCCAGAGCTGCTGTTTGGAGCATCGTTTAGAGCAGTGAAATATTCTTAGGCTGTGGGCCTTGCCCACCCGAGACTGGCCACTAGGTCCTCCTGGTCCAGAAGGGCTACAAAAGGTTTCCTGTTTGAGCTGGGCACTTGCCTGAGCAAAAAGATGACTGTGACATGTTGGTGTGCCCCCTTCCCCCACCTGCTCAGCACTGTCTCTCTGGCAAAACTCTGGCTCCCCTCTGACAGCTGCCTACAGTTCAGCCATGACAGATGATGCAGGACTTAAACCACGAGCCCTGTGGATCAGGCACTGGACCCCTTTGCCACCATGGCCACTGGTTGGAACACTTGCACAACAGCCCAGAATCCTCCCGGCCAAGACATTCAGGTGACACCAGCAGGCTAATTAAGTGCCACTGTCTGATATAAAGCTTCTAGGTCTATTGGCTTTCCCCAATCAGGGCAACTTGGTCCTTGGGGAGGCCAATAGTCAGCCTGCCTGACTTCATTCTTAGGACTTTCTGCCCATCTGCTTGCCCATGGCTGCTGGTATCTGACACATAGACAGAAATAATTTCAAAAGCCCTGGTTTAAGGTCTTGCTCAGTGGGTGAGGGATGAACAGGCCTGGTGTTATCTATATTGCATACACTCACTAAGCTGACAGCATCCTGCAAGAGTTATGAAATCTGATGGCAAGGGTTCATAAATGTTTTCAGTGTTTCATTGGCTGCTGCGTAGCTTTGGAGAAGCCAAAGTGAAATACAAGATTGAGCTGAAAAGAGGTGCTAATAATATTTGGATAGGTATAATGTTTTGCTTCATAAGTATTTTTGCACTCAAGCCTGCTCAGCAAATCTTTCTAAATTTCCCCAAGGATTTTTTTTTTTTAACCAGCCTACCACTTGGGTAAAGGTGCAGTTTGATTACTTCCAACAAATTGTGCAACAAATGTTTCAGAGTGGAGGCCAAAATGTATACTGTTCTACTAACCACCAAGAACGCAAGAGTTACACACCATTCCCACCCACCACCAATCAAAATAATAAGATTGAAAAAATCAATGTATTGGGGATTTAGATCTTCTCTAATTTCGGAATCTTCTCTAATTTCAGAATCTTTTGCAGGAGTGTCATTGCTAATCCCTTGAAATGTGGGTGGAGTTGGGGAACAGGGGATAGAGAGCATGTAGAGAATCTAAGAGCCAAGTCATAGATGTATTCAAGGCTAAACTGTGAAAAAGATGTCTGTTTTAGGAGAATATTGCAATTAGTTTTTATGTTTGGTTAGAGTGGTTCGAATTCTATTATTATAAAGGCATCCCTCCTTCCCCCGCCCAGGCATCATCATCACAAGAATTTCTGCCAGCCAAATCCATGATCATGTAGTTATCACACACTAATGTCTGTTCACGCAAATGTACAGAGCTGACCCTTCGGTGAAGCAGACTGAAGCAAACGATTGAAACGGCAGAGCAGAAGGGTCAGTAGATGGTGGCCAGGTCCCTTCCTGCCCGCTGCAGCCGCTTCTAGGAATGTCGCAGGAATCCGGTTGTGGGGTGGAGCGCAACAACTTTGAGTCGCCTGGACTTCAGCTCATCTTCCACCAGCTGGCCCAACTCGGTCTGCTGGTGGATTTTCCGTATTTTTTTTATTTGCTGAAATAGACACTTGCGCAAATTGTAGCCATTATTATCATCATCGTCGTCATCATTTCTATACTGGCCCATAGCTGCGGCTCTCTGGGTGGTTTACAAAGATTAAAAACAATAAAATACAGTGTACAAAGTTTAAAAGTTCATCTACATAAAACACACAAACAGTATACATGGAGACAACGTATATCTAAAATCAACTTTAAGCAACAGCCACAGCCACAGAACAAATCCAAGACTGATTAAAAGCTCATCAAATGTTGACAGATGCTTGAGAGAGGAGAGAGGTCTTAACCTGGCACCAAAAAGATAACAATTCTGGAACCAGGCAGGCCTTATCGGGGAGATCATTCCACAGTTGGGGGCCACTGCAGCAAATTATGGGCTCAATTTGGTAATTTGTGCAAATTGCAGCTACAATTTGTGCTAATGTCTATTTCTACAAATGCAAAAAGAAATATGGGGAAAGTCCCCAGAATTTGGAGAAAACGTGCACCTCAGCTTGAGTTGGGTGTGGTGCGGAAGTCCAGCGAGTCCAAAAAGGGCTGGATTTCCAAGTGACAGACATCCCTGGCCACTTCAGGGTTTGGATTTCCTCTGTGTGGATTGCCTTGGTGTGGATTGCCCTGGTGCCTCAGCTGCTCCTTGTTTCCTGTTTTGGTGCCTACTCGCTCACTCACTCATCCACTTGCTCGCTTTAGTGTCAGCAGCAACATGGCACTTTGCCCCATTTTGACTGGTGGGGCTGGTTCCTGCCCAGCCGAGCCAGAGCAGCCACTGCTTGCTTTGCCTCAGCTGTTGTGGTTTAGTGCAGGCTGCTGCCGCCACCCCTCCAACTACTGGTTGATCTTGCCTGGCCAGCCGAGGCAATCCCTGGATCTATCTGCCCGATCCTTATGGGTGCCATGCAGCACCTCGTAACTGCAGTGAGTTTCAAAAGAAGCAATTTCATTTCTTACCTTTCTATTCTGCCCAATAGCCAATGCTCTCTGCGTAGTTTGCAAATATTAAAAGCCTTAAAATGCAATAATTGTACATATTATAAAAACTATTTGCATACAAACATATAAACAGACAGCACACACACATATTATATATATGCAAACAATTTTAACAATCAACAATAAGAAATCCAGCATCCAAATGAAAAAACTGTATATGCTTCCAAAGGCCAGAGAGTAGAGGAAGGTCTTGACATGGTGCTGAAAAGTTAACAATGTTGGCAGGCCATGCTGGGGAGATTGTTCCATAATCAGGGGGCCACTACCAGGAAGGCGGTGTCAACATGCTTTTTCTCTGAGACCTGTATGGCTGCTCTTTGTTTTGCCGATCAGCCCACAACTTGGAACTCTTGACAAGCTGTAGAAATGCAGCAAAGACCTCTCCTGAGGCTCTTCTTCTTCTTCCTTTCCCACCCCCAAAGGGTGGGCTGTTATCTTAGGCAGCAGGCTTACCTGCTCACTCGTTGCAGCCACTTGCCTGCCTCAGTGGCAGCTGGCACCAACAACAACCACACGCCCCCTTCTAACCCAACCAGCTGTGTTGGTCCACAGCAGCTGGTTACAATGCCTCATTGGCAGTGATGCTTCTGCCCAGTGCCAGACTATGGCCCAGTGGTCCCCATTCACATCCAGACAGCTGAGCTGAGTCCCTAAATGGTCTGTGTGACTGAGCCCTAAGCGCCCAATAGACTCACAGAGCTTAGAGACACCATTCTGCCTCCTTGAGAGCAAATTCTAGAGTCAGACTCAGCTCCTGGTTTCTGTATTATTTCTGTTTCTTTCTGGGTGGAGGAGGGAACACCCCCAATGTATTCGTGTGCAACTCAGTAGAGCATAAAGTGTGGCTGCGTATATTTACATTTTGGTTTCAGGAATGATTCGGGGTGGGGGGGATGCTTTAATTTGGGCATCTCTACGCCAGCCTAAAATCCTGCATTTGAAACGGGGCTTTCTGCTTCCATTTTAAATGCAGGATCACAATGACTCCCTTTTTCATGCGCTTCCTCCACCCCACCCCCGTTCCCGCTCCTTCTCCCCATATATGAGTCTTCCATTATTTTTCATTGATCTCATTTCTCTTCTTGCCACTTTTCCTCTTTTCATGGAGGAAACTCGAGCAGAACACAACGGGGTAATTTGATAGCTCATTATCTACTATCTATTTAAAAATGGAACAAAGGGCATTTAGTGAAGGAGACACCTTGGAGGATCACAGCGTCATGTAAAGAGCCCGCAAACTTCCATGAAGGAGCAATCTCAATCGCAGGATAAAAGCTCTGTGTGAAGAAAGCTTTAGTGTTATCTTTGCCACACCCTAAGGATGCAGGGGTGAGGGATGTTATTGCACTGTCTATTTTCAGCATGAATGATAATTTCAGGTGATTTACAGCACAACCTTATCCATGCCTACTCAGAAGTAAACCCGATTAAGTTCAATGGAGCTCACTCCCAAGTTGCAGCCATAAACTGAAATCTTGAACACACCTAGGTAGGAGTAAGTGAGCCCCATTGAACTCAGTAGGGCTTACTTCTGAGTAGATATCTACAGGAATGCACTGTAAGATGCATAGATATTATTAGCTGAAGAAGTTAACTTGAAATATATATATTCCAATATGTTGTTGTTGTTTATTCGTTCAGTCGCTTCCGACTCTTGGTGACTTCATGGACCAGCCCACGCCAGAGTTTCCTGTCGGCCATCACCACGCCCAGCTCCCCCAAGGTCGAGTCCGTCACCTCCAGAATATCATCCATCCATCTTGCCCTTGGTTGGCCCCTCTTCCTTTTGCCTTCCACTTTCCCTAGCATCAGCATCTTCTCCAGGGTATCCTGTCTTCTCATGATGTGGCCAAAGTACTTCAGTTTTGCCTTTAATATCATTCCCTCAAGTGAGCAGTCTGGCTTTATTTCCTGGAGTATGGACTGGTTTGATCTTCTTGCAGTCCAAGGCACTCTCAGAATTTTCCTCCAGCACCACAGTTCAAAAGCATCTATCTTCTTTCGCTCAGCCTTCCTTATGGTCCAGCGCTCGCAGCCATAGGTTACTATGGGGAATACCATTGCTTTAACTATGCGGACCTTTGTTGTCAGTGATGTCTCTGCTCTTAACTATTTTATCAAGATTTGTCATTGCTGTCCTCCCAAGAAGTAAACTTCTTCTGATTTCCTGGCTGCAGTCAGCGTCTGCAGTAATCTTTGTGCCTAGAAAGACAAAGTCTGTCACTGCCTCCATGTTTTCTCCCTCTATTTGCCAGTGATCAATCAAGCTGGTTGCCATAACCTTGGTTTTTTTGAGGTTTAACTGCAACCCAGCTTTTGCACTTTCTTCTTTCACCTTCGTCATGAGGTTCCTCAGCTCCTCCTCGCCTTCAGCCATCAAAGTGGTATCATCTGCATATTGGAGATTGTTAATGTTTCTTCCAGCGATTTTAACTCCAGCCTTGGCTTCATCAAGCCCAGCATGTTGCGTGATGTGTTCTGCATACAGGTTGAATAGGAAGGGTGAGAGTATACAACCCTGCCGTACTCCTTTCCCAATCTTAAACCAGTCCGTTGTTCCGTGGTCTGTTCTTACCATTGCTACTTGGTCGTTATACAAATTCCTCAGGAGGCAGACAAGATGACTTGGTATCCCCATACCACCAAGAACTTGCCACAATTTGTGATGATCCACACAGTCAAAGGCTTTAGAATAGTCAATAAAACAGAAATAGATGTCTTTCTGAAACTGGCTTTCTCCATTATCCAGCGGATATTGGCAATTTGGTCTCTAGTTCCTCTGCCTTTTCTAAACCCAGCTTGTACATCTGGCAATTCTCGTTCCATGAATTGCTGGAGTCTACCTTGCAAGATCTTGCGCATTACCTTACTGGCATGTGAAATAGAGGGACAGGGGGAGTGCGACCCTGTTGATTCTCCTGGACTTCTCAGCGGCTTTCGATACCATCGACCATGGTATCCTTCTGGATAGGTTGTCTGGGCTAGGAGTTGGAGGCACTGCACTACAGTGGTTCCGCTCCTACTTGGATGGCCGATTCCAGAAGGTGATGCTGGGGGATTATTGCTCTGTGCCATGGCAATTGTGCCATGGGGTTCCACAGGGCTCTATTTTATCCCCCATGCTGTTTAACATCTACATGAAACCGCTGGGGGAGGTTATCCAGAGGTGTGGGCTGAGGTGCCATTAATATGCAGATGACACCCAGCTCTACCTCTCTTTCTCATCAAAACCAGGTGAGGCAGTGGCTGTTCTGAATCAGTGCCTGGGCACGGTAATGGACTGGATGAGGGCCAATAAACTGAAACTCAATCCAGACAAGACAGAGGTACTGTTAGTGAGTGGTTCGGCTGCCCGGCTAGGTGATATTCAACCTGTTCTGGAGGGGCTTGCACTCCCCCTAAAGGATCAGGTTCGTAGTTTGGGGGTGCTCTTGGATCCAGAACTGTCACTTGAGGCCCAGGTGAACTCAGTGGCACGGAGCACTTTTTATCAGCTTAGGCTGGTATACCAACTACGCCCTTATCTGGACAGAGATAGCCTAGCTACAGTTATCCATGCTCTGATAACTTCTCATCTGGATTACTGCAATGCGTTATACGTGGGGCTGCCTTTGAAAATGGTCCAGAAACTTCAGCTGGTCCAAAATAGGGCAGCAAGATTGTTAACAGGGACTGGCCTGCGAGCTCATATTACGCCAGTACTCTTCCAGCTGCACTGGCTGCCAGTAGGGATGGCGGAGAATTTCTCCCCGAATCTTTGGGGGGCCGAGCACCAAATGCATTCGGCCCCCCGAAATCGGTGGTGAAATTCTCCGCCACCCCCCCCCCGGGATGGGACTTACCTTTGGCAAATGTCCCTCCCGGCGGCGGGTCCCGGCAGCGGTTCGTCGGCCTTTCATCGGGGGCGGGGGCGGCAGCCGGTCTTCTGACCGGCTGCCGCCGCCGCCATTACAAAATAAAGTGTAAAAAAAACCCCCAAACCCCGTGATAGGCTACGTAATGATTAACGTAGCCTATCATGGCTAGATTTCCAAAGTCAGCCGTGATAGGCTACGTAAATCGTTACATAGCCTATCACGGGTGACTTTGAAAAAAAAAAAATCTTTACGTAGACTACCGGGACCAAATAAGGAACACAAATGGTGGCGCCCATAGGGCGCCGCCATTTGCGTACGCGCTTTTTTTTTTTCCCAAAGTCACCCGTGATAGGCTACATAACGATTTATGTAGCCTATCACGGCTGACTTTGGAAATCTAGCCGTGATAGGCTACGTTAATCGTTACGTAGCCTATCACGGGGTTTTTTTTTTGGTTTTTGTTTTTACTTTTTGTTTCGCGGCCGGGGAGATGGGGCGCTTCTCCCCGGCCTGAATTTCAGCCGGGCGAGGCGGGACGCCTCCCCCCCCTCGCCTGAACTTCAGGGGAAGAAGCGAAGCGCCTCCCCCCCACTGCGAAGCACCCCTGCGAAAAGGTAAGTGACTTTCGTACATCCCTGGGCCCGATTCAAAGTGCTGGTGTTAACATTCAAAGCCCTTAACGGCTTGGGGCCAGGTTACCTGAAGGATCGCCTCCTCCCATATGTGCCTGCCCGGACCTTAAGATCATCGTCAGCGGCCCTTCTCCGTGAGCCCCTGCCAAAGGAAGTGAGGCGGGTGGCTACTAGGAGGAGGGCTTTTTCTGCTGTGGCACCCCGGCTCTGGAATGAGCTCCCTAGTGAGGTTCACCTGGCATCTACATTGTATTCCTTTTGGCGCCAGGTGAAGACCTTTTTATTTTCCCAGGCATTTTAGCATTTTAGCTTTCTAAATTTTTATCTTTGCTGTTTTAAATCTGTATTTTAAACTCCTGCACTGCTGCTAGGTTTTATTGTGGTTGTATTGTTATATTGTGGTTTTAATGTTCTATATATTTTACATTGTTTTATTGTGTATTTGGTTTTAATTTTTGTGAACCGCCCAGAGAGCTTCGGCTATTGGGCGGTATAGAAATAAATAAATAAATAAATAAATAAGTGCCACTGTTCGATAGTTTGAACATTCTTTGGTGCTTCCCTTTTTGGGTATGGGGATATAAGTTGATCTTTTCTAATCTGTTGGCCATTCTTGTGTTTTCCAAATTTGCTGGCATATGGCATAGGGATGGACAAAAGTCCCTTACCTGATCCCGAAATTCTGGCCGGGAGGGAGGCGCCCCGTCCCTCTGGCCGCGAAACCTTGTCTTCTGCCGGGAAGCAAATGGCGACGGCCATAGCCGTCGCCATTTGCATCCCTGCAGTCAGCTGTGATAGGCTATGTAAATGTTTACATAGCCTATCACGGCTGACTTTAAAAAAAAAATTTGGGCGCCGCCATTTGCATTCCTTATTTTGGCACGTGTAGTCTACATAAACATTTATGTAGACTACGGTGAAAATAAGGGCAACACTAGCCTATCACGGTGTTTTTTAAAAATCTAGCCGTGATAGGCTACGTAAATCTTTACGTAGCCTATCACGTTTGTTTTTTTGTTTTTGTTTTTTTTACTTGGAAATGGCAGCGGCGGCAGCCAGTCGGAAGACCGGCCGCCGCCGCCAACGCTGCCGAACCGCCGCCGAACCGCTGCTGGAGCCGCCACCACCAGGGACATTCGAGCAAGGTAAGTCCCGTCCCGGGCGGGGGGGCGGGGGGGCAGGCCTTTCTCCACCAATTTCGGGGGGCCGAATGCACTGGCATTTGGCCTCCCTGAGATTCATGGAGAAATTCTCTGACATCCCTAATATGGCATGCATCACCTTGACAGCGTCATCTTGCAAGATTTTAAACAGTTCAGCTGGGATACCGTCATCTCTTGCTGCCTTGTTATTAGCAATGCTTCTTAAGGCCCATTCAACCTCACTCTTCAGGATGTCTGGCTCTAGCTCACTAACCACACCGTCAAATCTATCCCTGATATTATTATCCTTCCTATACAGATCTTCCGTATATTCTTGCCACCTTTTCTTGATCTCTTCTGCTTCTGTTAGGTTCTTGCCATCTTTGTTTTGGATCATACCCATTTTTGCCTGGAATTTACCTCCGATGTTTCTAATTTTCTGGAAGAGGTCTCTTGTCCTTCCTTTTCTATTATCTTCTTCCGCTTCCGCGCATTGCTTGTTTAAAAATAATTCCTTATCTCTTCTGGCTAACCTCTGGAATTTTGCATTTCATTGGGCATATCTCCCCCTATCACTGTTGCCTTTTGCTTTCCTTCTTTCTTGGGCTGCTTCCAGTGTCTCGGCAGACAGCCATCTTGCCTTCTTGGTTTTCTTTTTCTTTTGGGACGTTTTTTGTTGCCGCCTCCTGAACAATGTTGCGAACTTCTGTCCATAGTTCTTCCGGGACCCTATCTACTAAATCTAGTCCCTGAAATCTATTCTTCACCTCCACTGCATATTCATTAGGAATATTAGTGAGCTCATATCTAACTGATCTGTGGGTCTTCCCTATTCTCTTTAGTCTGATTCTAAATTGTGCAATAAGAAGTTCGTGATCTGAACTACAGTCAGCTCCAGGTCTTGTTTTTACCAACTGCATAGATGTCCGCCACCTTTGGCTACAAAAGATGTAGTCAATCTGATTTCGGTGTCGACCGTCTGGTGAAGTCCATGTATAAAGTCGTCTCTTAGGTTGTTGGAAGACAGTGTTTCTTATGCACAGTGAGTTGTCTTGGCAAAATTCTATCAGCCTATGTCCTGCTTCATTTGTCATTTGACTACCCACCTTAGCATTCCAGTCTCCTATAATGAAAATAACATCTTTTTTTGGCGTACAATCCAGTAAGTGCTGCAGATCCTCATAGAACTGATCTACTTCTGCTTTTTCAGCATCTGTGGTTGGGGCATATATTTGGATCACTGTGATGTTAAATGGCTTACCCTGAATTCGAATTGAGATCATTCTGTCATTTTTTGGGTTGTATGCAAGCACTGCTTTAGCCACTTTATTATTAATTATGAAGGCTACTCCATTTCCTCTGTGGTCCTCTTGTCCACAGTAGTAGATCTTTGATGTGAAGTGGCCCATTCCAGTCCATTTCAGTTCACTGACACCCAAAATGTCTATATTTAATCTTGACATCTCCCCAATAACCACATCCAATTTGCCCTGGCTCATAGATCTTACATTCCAGGTTCCTGTGGTGTATTGATCTTTAGAACATTGGATTCGTCGTTCACCACCAGCACCATCGGCTGCTAGCTGTCCTTTCGGCTTTGAGCTAGCTGCGTCATCACATCTGGGGCTAGTTGAACTTATGCTCTGTTCCTCCCCAGTAGCATTTTGACCATCCAACCTGGGAGTCCCATCTTCCAATGGTATACTGACATATCTCTGGTTGTACTGATCCATTTAGTTTTAATGGCAAGAATACTGGGGTGGCTTGCCGTTTCCTTCCCCAGGGATCGTATTTAGTCTGACCTCTCTGCCATGATCTTCCCATCTTGGGTGCCCCTTCACGGTTTAGCTCATGACGTCATTGAGGTGCTCAAGCTCCAGCACCACGACAAGGTAACAATCTCCTTTGCTGAAGATATTCCAATATATGGAATACATAATCCATATATTCCATTCGACGATGTCATACAGAATCATTGAATCATAGAATAGTAGGGTTGGAGGGGGCCTACAAGACCATCGAGTCCAACCCCCTGCTCCATGCAGGAATCCAAGTCAGAGCATCCCTGACAGATGGCTGTCCATCTTGTCCATATTCCATCTTGTTCTCGAATTCTTCTACTGTCTGTCCTCATCTCAGCAAGACACATAGTATTTCACTGGAGACTATGATCTGTGCCCATTTAGCCAATAAGAAACAAGGAAGCACAGATCATAAATATTTTCTTAGGGTGCAATCCTATGCATGTTGAGACAGAAAAAAGTCCTACAACTCCCAGCATTCCCCAGCCAGCATGGCTGGCTGGGGAATGCTGTGAGCTGTAGGACTGTTTCTGTGTGAACATGCATAGCATTGCGCTCTTAGAATGTTTTTGTAAGGCAATCACTCTCATCCAGTGGCATGGGGTTCCATCACACCGAGTGAGGCAGCTGCTTCAGGTAGCAGATTTTAGGTGTCATGAAAGGGAAGCAAATTATTAGCTATTTAGGGCACAATCCTATCGAGATAGGCGGCTGCCTTCCGAACTCAGAGGCGACCGCCTGTCCAAAGCAGGGCAGAAGAAGGACAGAGGGGATTGTTCCCTCCGTGCTCCTCCTGTCCTGCTTTTTCAGCTAGACAGCTGATTGTGGCTCCTCTTGCGAGCGCGGAGGATGGGGCTGTTCAAGATTCCTCCGAGGCAGTGCGGAAGTGGGGGGAGATTGGTTTTCTGGGAACCGACCTCGGAGAGTGGGCTCTGAGGTCAGTTCCTGGAAAACACCATATCGTCTGGCTGTCTGGCCGCTGTTTAGCGGCCATAGGATTGCTCCCTTAATTTATTATTGTTGCATTTTTACTACCAGGTATAGATGCTTGTGGGATTTTCTGCCTCTGGTGCCAAAATAATTTGGTTTGCTTTGGGTACTATGCACCTGGACTTCGATGGTGGGGGGGGGGGTCATTTGCTGCTCTGCCTCAGGCAGCAAAATGTCTTCTGCCGGCCCTGCAAATGTATTAAAGATGGATGGATCTGTCAAACTCAATTTCGCTCAGGTTCCCAGTTTTCTACTGCTAGATTTGCCTATCCTATTTTTGCATCAGATCGCAATTTTCTTCTTTTTGTCCACATGAAAATTCATATATATTTTCGTGTGTATTTAAAAAAATGAATTTCGCATACATTGTTTTCAAATGTATATATATTTGACAAGCTATTTCCCCATTGAATAAAGTGTTTTTGTGCACATTGCCCAAAGATAAATATTTTTTGTATGCACTGCTTCAAATGTATGCATTTTTTGCATGCACTTTTTCAAATGTAGGCGTTTGAATGGTCTAGCAGGTTTTTGGAGAACTGCATCACAAACGTCCGGAAAGTATGGATTTTGATGTCTAACTGTGTTCCAGTTCAGATTTGGAAAGTGTGCCCTTGGTAGGTTCACACTGAAATGTGAACTAAATGAATCTTCTGCCCATCCCTAAAATGTATAACTGGAGACAGCTGGGATGATTACATGGAGATTTTTTTTTAATATAAAAACCACCTCTAAGAAAAACTTATTGAGTTTATATGGGAGATATTTGTAAGAACTCTGCAGCAGTATAAACCACTGCAACACATAGATACATGTTTTTAATAAGCATTCATTTCTTTTGGCCAAAGGGTTACCAAAAAGCCATTTACTAAAAATGTAATGATGATTAAGGTGAAACACATTGAGGGGGAAGTGATAAAACAGATGTGCTTTTAAAATCATAATTTTCTATTGCATCAATTATTCGTTGTACTCCTATGGATTAACTTACACTATTCTCTCTCCTATTCAGATTCAAAAGTTATTTAGCTAATGTTCCTTGATGAGAAAAATGTCAGCCCCCTTGGGACATTGTGTGCAGTTCCCAATTTATAGCTATAACTTGTCATATGGAATGGGCCATAAAAAAAGAAAATCAAATCTACAAAACAACCCAGTTTAGAGGTTAAGTAAGATGTGAAATGTACGCTTCGGTATATGCATTTCACCAGTGACACATCCCAGTGTCCTTAATTTTTATGGCATTTTGACTTACCCTTGAAACCAGGCAAAAGTGAACAAAAACAGTTCCAACAAGTTTTCACAATGAATATTATGAGACCAAACAAATACACTTTCCAAATGCCTGCATAATCCATAGGATATACACAGTCTGGCCAGAACTGTGGTACTAAAAACTGGATGTTCTATGCCAGTGTTTGTTTGGTTTTTAAATCAACCTTTGGGGAACGCCCCCCCTCCCCCGCCTTTGACTTGTGCGCTAAAGACTCTTAACGGATCTGCCATGGAATCCCTGCCTGTGTTACCGAGGATCCTGGGACATAAAAACATAAGAAGAGCCCTGCTGGATCAGACGAAGGGTCCATCTAATCCAATATTCTGTTCATACCGTGGCCACCCAGCTGCACAAGGGAAACCCACAAGCAGGATATGAATGAATGAAACAGCACCCTCCTGCCCATGCTCCCCAGCAGCTGGTGTACATAGGCATACTGCCTCTGATACTGGAGGCAGCACAGAGGCATCAGGACTAGTAGCCATCGATAGCTTTCTCCTCTAGGAATTTGTCTAACCCCCTTTAAAGCCATCCCAGTTGGTGGCCATCACTACGCCTTGTGACACAAAGCACTCTGGTCAGGTCTGCTGAGACCTCCCCGTCATTCTATGCGGACTGGGGGTGCATCAGCACACCCAGTGCTCCTCTGCAGATGCACATTGTAGGGAAAGATCAGTAGTGGTGGGTAGGGCTGGCTCCACATCTGTGAGGGCCCAGAGAAAGCACAGTCTGGTGGGCTCCCTCCATTGGTGGGCTCTCTGGTGAGTTTAGCAGGCAGGCAGCAGTGTTCCAAACTGGGCCTAGCTGCCATTTTAAGTTCCCACAATGCCTCTGATGTAGTGCCTCTTATTAAAATGGCAGCTAGAACCAACAGCCCACTGCTGATCAGAGCATCAGAAAAAGTGTAATGGGGTGTGTGTGCTGGGGGTGGGGGGTCAGGTTAGGCGTTAGTGGTGCTCCCTGCTGGGGAGCTCGATCCCTGGCAGCTGCCCAAGCATGCCAGGTGCTGACCCCAGGTTGGTGGGTAGGCTTAGGGAACATAGTCCCCCATCACTGACCTTCTCCTGGAGGACCTCTTACAAAGGACAATAGGAAAGTGCCTTATAACAGATGAAACTATTTTCCTTCTAGTCCAGTACTATCTACTGTGACTGGCCGTGTCTCTCTGGGGTCTTAAGATGAGGCCTTTCTTATCTACCTGGTCCTTTAACAAGAGATGCCACAGTTTGCACCTGGCCCCTTCTACATGCAAAGCATGCACTCTGTCACTGAGCTACAGTGAGTTTGGTAATCTTCTGAAGAAACCCAGGGCCTCCTGAAACACAGTTAGAAAACAACTCTTCTATCATACTCCTGGAACATAGACCAAGCAATTCCCCCCACCCCAATGCAATTACTACCCCATCATTGTCGGTTAACAAAGTGTTAATAGGGCTTACCCAGAGTTATTTCAAGCAATGGTGCTAAATCTGACAATAAAGATTGTGCAGTTCTACACCAGGCCCCCCACCCCACCCCACCCCACCCCACCTGGTGCTCTCCAGATGTGTTGGACTATAACTCCCATAATACTGGCTGGGGGATAATGGAAGTTATAGGCAACACGTCACCCGGGGGCATGAAACCCACCATGGTCTTGAGTGCTGCTCCTGCCACCCCTGCTGCCACCCACACACTGCTGAATTCAGCAGTGCAGCAGCAAAAAAAAAGTGGTTTGCTGTTGAAATTCATCAGCGAACCACTATGGAGACTCAAAAGTGCCAAATTTAGCTTGTGTTCAAGCTAAATGTGGCCCTTTTGTAATTTCATAGCAGTTTTCTGTTGAATTTTGGCAGCAAATTGCAGTTTTTATTACCACTGCAGGCAGTGCTGTGACCCCCAGGCAAGTTCAGGGGCTGGAAATTGGCCCCCGGACCACCTGAAGTTGCCCACTCATTATAGACTAACATATCTGGAGGGCACCAGGTTGCGAAAGGCTGCTTTACACAATTGCATGAGGCCATCTGATGCTATTACCAAAAAGGTGTCTATATCCATAAGAATCTCCAGAGACAGAGACTCATGCTACCATGCTTACTAGATGCAAAACTGAAGTGCTCATGAAGATCTGGCTCCCAGGTCTCATTCACATACACCAGCCAAGGCATGGGAGCCTCTTCCCTGTAATGGGATCCCAGGTGACGACAATGTGCATGTACATGACAGAGGGATGTGGGCAGGACCAATCACCAGCAAAAGGGAAGGCAATGACTGGTTGGGGAAAATCCATGCATGGGTACATGCATACCACACGGCCACTGGGATTACCCCACAGGGAAGCAGTTCCCACTTTGCTGAGGGTGTGTATGTGTGAAGGGGGTCTGAATCAAAGCATATTTTAAGTGCACACCATTTTTCAGCATTTATCCACCACTGAGCCTGATTAATATTATTTTTTCTCACATACATTCAGTGTAGTCCACAAATGGGGTGACGACAAACCCTTGGAATTTATTACCAGTCAGTTAATTTATTTATTATTGAACACTTTATTAACCTATACACTTTGCTGCCTGCGCATCTTTAATGGGTTTATAGTAGAATTATTCATTTATGCCTCTGCATGAAATAGAACCTCCATAACTCATTTGTGGCACTTCTAGTTATTAATTATAAGACTCTGGGCTCTTCCTTAATAGTGAAACCACTAATTGTGGAGATATAATACATTCTTATTTCAAGAAGCATATACTTTCACACGTGTTTCCCAGAGTCAGTGACAGCCCAGGCCTTCTTGCATTTTTATAGAGTTCAGTTTTTTATTTTTATTTTTGATTTTTGTGGCTGAATCTAATTTAGATGCCTAACTTGATCAAAACCATTTAGCAGGACATTAATATATTGAGGAGATTCAGTGATAAAAAGGATATAAATATCCCTTCATCCTCTCTCACTCTGCCTTACTGGAATAATTTAGGAATATATTTCTCAGTGCCATAAAAAGGGCATACGCATGGGAGTATCACTAGGACATGCTAAGACAAGGACAATCTTACATGCCAGAACGCTGCCTCTAGTCCTTGTGTTCTCTTCAAACACATTGAATTAACTGTGCACTAGTGGCACCTTAAGCACAGCCCAGATTCCCCGCTTACTCTCTTCTCCGTGATTAGAAGAAGCCCTGCTAATGCAGGCCTGTGTTAGGAACCCTGCATAACCTTGGAAACAAATCAGTTCTGTATGGAGCCCAGATTCAATACTCAATGCTCAACAGAAAACAGAATCCTGACCCAGCCAAGCCCTATGTCTACCAAATCCCTTAGCCTGAGTCAATTATTTTATTCTGAAATGCCAAAGGGAATGTCATCTTCACACACCATCCTTGTATTAGGCCTGCTGAACATATGACCCACTGAGCTGAACATGTGCCCTGCTTCACAACAGCAACAAGTTTTGCTGTCCCAAGAAGGTTTATCACCAGGATACCAGGTACCGAGCCAGCTGTGCTGCTTCCACCTGCCCCTTCCTGGAGGGGCTAAATGAGCTGGCTGGCTGAGGTGGCCTGGGAGAGCCAGGGCCTGCAGGAGAAGCTGCCACCACCGGGGAAGAGGCGTGCCTACTGCTGCTGGGCCTGCTGCCGCTGCCGCCACCACCACTATCACTACTGTGGACTCCTGCCTGGCATTATTTTTAAGGAGAGTTTTTAATTGTTTTTTTGTTGTTTTTAATTTCTGGGGGATTCTGTTGTGTTTTTAGGGGTGGGTAGCCTGCCTGATAGGCGGGAGCGAGGGGGCATGTGTCCACCTGATGGAGGCAGTGGGGGGAGTGTTGGGGGCCAGAACATACTGAGGCTGGGCAGCAGGCGCTGGCAGAGCGCTAGGGGCAGGCCACGCCAGGTAAGGGGAACAAGGGAGAGATTTGTAGTATCTGTCCCCTGCTCCAGGCCTGTCCAAAGCCAAAGGATGGCTGGGGGAGGCGTGACTCCATCTTCTGGTCTTTGTTTGCTGCTCTGCAATGCCAGGTCTGTTACCCAGAAAACCTCCCTCATCCATGACATGATGCTGGTTGAGGGTGCAGATCTGGCATGTATTACGGCGACCTGGCTGGCCGAGGCCGCTGCTCCAACCCTTGCAGCCATGTGTCCAGCCGGATTTTTGTATGCACAGCAGCTGAAGGCTGGGGATCGGGACGGGGGAGTGGCTGTTATCTACCGAGAGCCCTTGGTCTTCACCAGACCCCCTCTCCGGGAAACTCAGTACATGCTGAGTGCATGTTCTGGAGGTTGGGCCCGAAGGGCAGTCTGGGGATTCTGCTCGTGTACCATCCACACCACTGCACGACTGACTCGCTGGCCGAGGTCCTTGAGGTGGTCTCTGATGTGTGTGTACAGTCCCCTAACTTATTGGTGTTGGGGGACTTCAACGTACATTCAGAGGCCATCCTCACAGGAGCACCTTGGGACTACATGGAGACCATGGCTTCCTGGGAGCTGCATCATATTCTAACTGGGCCCACCCATGTAGCTGGTCATGCACTAGACCTTGTGTTTGTTTCTGGAGAAGCGGTGAGTGATCTGGAAGTCGGGGGTATAGCCACCACCCCCTTGTCATGGTCAGATCACTCTCTGATGACGTTGGACTTCTTGGTTCCACAACCCCTCCGCAGGGGTGGAGGACCCATTAAAATGGTCCGCCCCAGGCGTCTTATGGATCCGAATGGATTCCTGAACACGTTTGGGGATTCTCTGGGGCACGCCAACGGCCACTCGGTCGAGACCCTGGTGGGTGGCTGGAATGCCGCAATCACTGGGGCATTAGATCAGGTGGCTCCGAAACGCCCTCTCCCCATGAACAGGGCTCGGACTGCACCATGGTTCAATCCGCGGTTACGAGCTCTGAAACAGGAGGTGAGATGGCTAGAGTGCTGGTGTGGCGGAAGTCTCGCTCCAAAGACGATCAGACATGGGCTAGAGCTGTATCTTCAGCCTATCACGTGGCGGTGAAGGCAGCAAAAAAGGAATATTATGCTGCCTCTATCGCGTCTGCAGAGTGCTGTCCCAGGAGGCTGTTCCAAGTGGTCCGGAGCCTGGTCGGTCCTGTGGCTCCTGAACCACTGGAGCATTCTAAGGCCTCCTGTGAGGCCTTGGCAAGGCACTTTGCAGATAAAATTGATCAGATTTGGAGTGTTACTCCGCACGCTGTGGATACAGTTAGTGAGCAAGAGGCGGCCTGTGGCAAACCGGTTTTGTGGGATCGGTTCCAGCTTCTTCCTTCTGATGAAGTGCTTTCATCTGTAAGGCTGACCACCTGCTTACTTGATCCTTGCCCATCTTGGCTCATTATGGGCTTCAGAGAGAGACTGGGTGAGGGGATCAGGGCAGTGGTGAACGCCTCCCTTGAGGAGGGAGTGATGCCATCAGCCCTCAAGGAGGCAGTGATAAGACCGCTCTTAAAGAAGCCCTCCTTGGATCCTCAAGTTCTGAACAACTTTCACCCAGTCTCAAATCTGCTATTTTTGGGCAAGGTGATTGAGCGGGTGGTGGCGATGTAGTTGAAGGCACACTTGGAAGAAACTGATTATCTAGACCTATTTCAGTCGGGCTTCAGGCTTGGGCATGGGACAGAAACGGCCTTGGTCGCCTTGGTGGATGATATGAGGAGGGCTCTGGATAGGGGTGAATGCTCCTTCCTTGTTCTCCTCGACCTCTCAGCGGCTTTTGATACCGTTGACCACGGTATCCTCCTGGACCGCTTGGAGGGGTTGGGCATTGGAGACACCGTATTGCGGTGGTTCCGGTCCTTCCTCTCCGGCAGGTACCAGAGGGTAGTACTGGGAGAGGAGGTTTCAGACCCGTAGCCACTTGTGGGGTGCCACAGGGTTCCATCCTCTCCCCGATGCTATTTAACATCTATGTGAAGCCGCTGGGGGCTATCATCAGGAGGTTTGGGGTGTGGTGTCATCAATATGCGGATGACACACAGCTCTACCTCTCATTCAAATTTTCACCAAGGTTGGCCGTAGAATCCCTGTCCAAATGTCTGGAGACGGTGAGTGGCTGGATGGGGAGGAATAAGCTGAACCCTGACAAGACCGAGGTACTTTTGGTGGGAGACAAAAGGAGGCTGGGGGATGTTGACCTGGTGTTGAATGGGGTATGGCTACCCTTGAAAGACCAGGTCCGCAGCCTGGGGATCATTTTGGACTCCCAGCTGTCCATGGAGGCTCAGGTGTCAGCTGTGAGCTGGACAGCGCTGTATCAACTCCATCTGATACGGCGGCTGCGCCCCTTCCTTCCCGACCATCTCCTCCCATTGGTAGTACATGCCCTGGTATCTTCTCATTTAGACTACTGCAATGCGCTCTATGTGGGGTTACCCTTGAAGACAGTTTGGAAGCTGCAGCTGGTACAGAACGCGGCGGCTCGCCAGATTAAAGGCAGGCACCGGCGAGATCACATCACTCCAGTGCTGAAGGAGTTGCACTAGTTACCAGTTGTTTTCCAGGCCAAATTCAAGGTGTTGGTTTTGACCTTTAAAACCCTATATGGTTCCGGCCCAGCCTATCTTAAGGAGTGCCTCCAGCAACACCAGACAGGGCGCTTAACAAGATCAGCCTCGAGTGGCCTTCCCTCTGTCCCTCTGCCAGGACAGCTAGACTGGTGGGGACGAGGGAGAGGGCCTTTTCTGTGGTGGCCCCCACTCTGTGGAACTCCCTCCCTAGGGAACTCCGCCATGCCCCATCTTTAATGAGCTTCCGTCGTACATTAAAAACATGGTTGTTCAGGCAGGCATTTGGGGTGGGTTAGGGTATTTTAGAAAACGTTTTTATTGTAGAATTTTATTGTTTTAAACTGTTTTATTATATGCTGTACATCAGCCAGAGTGGCTGGATGACCAGCCAGATGGGCAATTAATAAATTTAATTAATAAATAAAATAAATAAATATAAAGCCTTGGCAGTAGGGTGGCCAAGTGTCCTACTTTATATAGGACAGTCCTCTATTTGGAGAGCAGGCAGAGGACTGTCCTCTGGCAAAGAGTTGGCAAACAGTTTTGTTGTTATTGTTCATGTCAGGAATATAGACACAGTTGTAAAGCATGGACTGGTGGTTGTGGGGTGAAGAGAAATATTAGTTGTGTGCTCCACAACTAGAGTAATACACATGGTCATCTAAAGGCAGGGGGGCATGAAGACCATTAAGTCTAGGGTCTAAAATTACCTAGCTGCACCATCGGGCATTCTGGGAAATTCTATTGGTGACTAGACCCAGCCTCCCGGTGCTGATTGATGCGCTGCCCATTGCTGCCAGGTAAGCCCACCAGGGCTCACTGACAAAGAGGGACAACCAGAGATATAGGGTGGCCAGGTGTCCCACTTTATAGAAGACAGTCTTCTATTTTGGGGAGCTGGCAGAGGACAGTCCTCTATATGAAGGTGTCCTTTACTTGATGGGCTGTCCAGTCTAAGTCAAAGAACCATCAGGACAGCAGGAGAGGCCTTGAAGGTGCCCGTCCATTGTTAACACCTGCACAGCAGACTGAGCAGGTACACGGGTCACCTAGTCATTCTTCTCCACTATGGTGAGGAGTCTTGTATTTCTATTTAAAGAACAGTTACTATTTCTAAATTTGCAGCTACATGTATAAATGTGCACCTGCAAATGTTATGCAAATAGGTGTCCCCCTTCATCCTCTTTTTTGGCAATGCATTTCCTCTTTGGGGGTGATTCGTATGTGGCCACCCTACTTGGCAGCCACACATGGCTGGTGGTGCTGCATTTGTCTTGGTGGGTAATCAAAGCCATGTGTGGCCTCAAAGCCAGGTGAAGAAGACCAGCTTGACTTCAGAGCCATTTAAAAAGAAACAAGTTGTGATAGATTTCCCAAGCCTTGGCTGGAAGGTGTGAGGCTGATGGGATGGGGACCCGAAAACATGGACTCTCCCCAGTAAATAAGGAGAGGTTGAAGGGTATGCACTTATAATAGGGCTGCAGCCCAATTAAGGAAATAAGTAATGATTCATTGATTATTAAATGCTATTAAGTGATTGATGAATGATATAAATTTTGGTTGATTAATCAATTGATCTACCAATTCAATGTCCATCAATTTTCATATGGGTAAAAACAAGATTTCTGAAGGAAGCACAGGACTTCCTTCATTTTAAGATAATGGATACGTGTGTCACATCTGGCATCATCTTCGAAGAGCCATTCCTCCTGTAAGACTGAAGGGCCCAGTTTGAACTGTTAGCACTTTTTTAAAAACTCAAAGCCATAGTTTGGTTTGGACCTTGATTCCCATCAGCCCCCGCTTGCATGGCCAGTGGTCAGGAATGTTGGGAGTTATAGTCCAAAACATTTGGAGGTCACCAGGTTAGGGAAGGCTGATATAAAGATATGTTGGCGTGGTGGGGCAGTATCTTGTTAGTTGGAGATACAGTCTAGGGATGTATTAGAAATTTGTTTCGGTTCATTTTTGAACATAATTTACCCAGGTTGCACCTCCTGGAATCAAACACAGATTTGAACGCAAGCTGCAGTTGAAGACTGTACATTTCTGAGCTTGCGGTGCAATTTGCAAGAAAGCCAAGTGGCTGTCTGATGAGGCTTTACAAGTAGCTCATGAAAGAAGGGAAGCGAAAAGCAAGGGAGAAAGGGGAAGATATACCCAACTGAATGCAGAGTTCCAGAGAATAGCAAGGAGAGACAAGAAGGCCTTCTTAAGTGAACAATGCAAAGAAATCGAGGAAAACAACAGAATGGGAAAGACTAGAGATCTCTTCAAGAAAATTGGAGATCTCAAGGGAACGTTTTGTGCAAAGACGGGCATGATAAAGGACAAAGAAGGCAGGGACCTCACAGAAGCAGATGAGATTAAGAAGAGGTGGCAAGAATACACAGAAGAACTATACAGGAAAGATCTGAATGTCCCTGATAGCCATGATAGTGCGGTCACTGAACTTGAGCCGGACATCCTCGAGAGTGAAGTCAAGTGGGCCTTAGGAAGCATTAGTAACAATAAAGCTAGCGGAGATGACAGTATTACAGCCGAGCTATTTAAAATCCTAAAAGATGATGCTGTTAAAGTGCTGCATTCAATATGCCAACAAATCTGGAACACTCAACAGTGGCCACAAGACTGGAAAAGGTCAGTTTACATTCCAATTCCAAAGAAGGGCAACGCCAAAGAGTGTTCAAACTACCGCACCATTGCGCTCATTTCACATGCCAGCAAGGTGATGCTCAAAATCCTACAAGCTAGGCTTCAGCAGTATGCGAACCGAGAACTACCGGAAGTACAAGCTGGGTTTCGAAGAGGCAGAGGAACTAGAGATCAAATCGCCAACATTCGCTGCATCATGGAGAAAGCAAGAGAATTCCAGAAAAACGTCTATTTCTGCTTCATTGACTACGCTAAAGCCTTTGATTGTGTGGATCACAACAAACTGTGGCAAATTCTGAAAGTGATGGGAGTACCAGACCACCTTACCTGTCTCCTGAGAAACCTGTACGAGGGTCAAGAAGCAACAGTAAGAACCAGACATGGTACAACCGAGTGGTTCAAAATTGGGAAAGGAGTACGACAAGGCTGCATATTGTCACCCTGCTTATTTAACTTGTATGCAGAGTACATCATGAGAAATGCCGGGTTGGATGAATCACAGGTCGGAATTAAGATTGCTGGGAGAATTATCAACAACCTCCGATATGCAGACGATACCACCCTAATGGCAGAAAGCGAAGAGGATCTCAAGAGCCTCTTGTTGAGGGTGAAAGAGGAGAGTGCAAAAGCTGGTTTGAAACTCAACATTAAAAAAACTAAGATCATGGCATCTGGCCCCATCACTTCCTGGCATATAGAAGGGGAAGAAATGGAAGCAGTGACAGATTTTACTTTCTTGGGCTCCAAGATCACTGCAGACGGTGACTGTAGCCATGAAATTAAAAGACGCTTGCTCCTTGGGAGGAAAGCTATGGCCAACCTAGACAGCATAGTAAGAAGCAGAGACATCACCTTGCCGACAAAGGTCCGTCTAATCAAAGCTATGGTTTTCCCAGTAGTAATGTATGGCTGTGAGAGCTGGACTATAAGGAAGGCTGAGCGCCGAAGAATTGATGCTTTCGAACTGTGGTGCTGGAGAAGACTCTTACGAGTCCCCTGGACTGCAAGGAGGTCCAATCAGTGCATCCTAAAGGAAATCAACCCTGAGTGCTCATTGGAAGGACAGATAATGAAGCTGAAGCTCCAATATTTTGGCCACCTAATGCGAAGAGAAAACTCCCTGGAAAAGACCCTGATGCTGGGAAAGACTGAAGGCAAAAGGAGAAGGGGACGGCAGAGGATGAGATGGCTAGATAGCATCACCGATGCAATGAATATGAACTTGAGCACGCTCCGGGAGAGAGCGCAGGACAGGAAGGCCTGGCGTGCTATGGTCCATGGGGTCACGAAGAGTCGGACACGACTGAACGACTGAACAACAACAACAGATGAGTCTGAAAAAGTGTACATTTGACAAATGCATGTGAAAAAAAATACTTTTGAAAAACGTGCACAAACACGCTTTAATCAATGGGGGAAAATGTGCAGATTTCAAAAACTGTGCACAATTGATGCGTGCAGTTGGGGAAATGGACACAAAAATACATCTGATTTTTTGTGTGAAAAGAAAAATTTAAAAAGCTTGCTATCTGATACTGAGACGAATTGGAATGAGCTTTGAGGTGGAATTCAGAGAACTGCGAGGTCAAATTTTACTGATTCACACATCCCTACCAAAATCCAGGATCTTTTCTCCGGAGTGTGGAGGCAGAAGGAGCAGTAGAAGATGAACTCAGGGGCTATGTACAGAGAGACTTCAGACTTGGTCTTTACACCTTAAAAAATCCCTCTGTAACGCAGTAGTTATTTTCTTGTGTGAGTGGACGTACTCAAGGAGAAACATACCCGTACTGGGAATAACATTATTACATTCACTAAGCAAAGGTGGCAGAGGAAGTATTTATGGCTGTGGGAGAGGGCGCCTCAACTCAAGTTCTGTGGCTATAAACAGTATCAAGGGGGGAGGGGGGGATTATGATATCAAGAATAAATATACTTAAATAGAAATATCTCAATTCTGCCATATGCCTCTTAATGTATACCTTTAAAGTGAAAGGCACAGACTTTTCTCCATTACCACAGCGCTGCATCTCCTGCATTTCTGTCCATGCCAGACACACTGGTGCCAGGTGTCCTTCAGTTACATATCTGTACAGCAGCAGTCCTAATGCTTTAATGAACTGGGTTTTATAAAATATATTTATCTAATATCGCTGTCTTTCCCCAACTGTTGTGTACTGATGCTGTCCAGTAAAACCCATTATCTCTATTAGTCTGCCAGCAGCAAATCAGTAGAATTGCTTGTTCCTTTAATTGATAGAACACACTTCTCCTCCTACTGATAGATTACCCCAAGCTAACAGCTCATCGGGTTATTCCCCAGAGCACACCTACCATCCAGTCCAGAACAATCGGTTTATACTTTCAGTAATAAATCCTAACCTATCAATATATAATAGCCTATAATAATCAACAACTACAGACTTGTGTCTGCTTCATAAGACCTCTGCAGAATTAACCATTTTTATATGCCTATAATTAGCAGCAGTCAAATAAAGTTTGCGTGACGCGGCACAAACTTCCTTGCTGGGCAGGCGCGATAACAAATTTTGCATGCGTTCAAATGTTGATTTAATCTAGTGCGCTGGCTGGCTATCTCCACAACATATGTCAGTGTAAAGCAGAACAGCCAGCCCAAGACTGTGTTGTACGTACAAATATAGCTGGGAATTGTGTCTGAAATTGGGGCATTAAGATGGCTGCCTCCTGTTTAATCAGCAACGGCACCATCACAGGGTAAGCATTTGATGCTTTTAAAATAATATTGTCAGGCTATGAATTTTGCATGCATACCAGGATCTTTGGTTTTACTTATGCCTTCTTCATTAATTATATCATAATCTATGGTTACTCCAGCATAGTAGCAGTTTCACGATTCCCAGGCAGAAGCCCCCACCTCACCCATAAAAATATCATTCAGTCATAGATTCATAGGGTTGGAAGGGGCCTCTTCGTTGCTGATAAAGACAGAAATTGCTGCTCTGTGGCTATAGTAGCCCTGTGTCCTACTTTACACAGCACAGGCCTCTACTTGAAGAGCTGTCAGAAGATATTCTTCTATTTGAAGGTATCCTTGACTTGAAGGACTGTCAGAAGACAGTCCTCTATTTAAAGGTGCCCTGTATTTGAAGGCCTGTCCAGTCCAAGTCAAGATTAAAGATAAAGAGCCATAAGAAGGCACAGCAGGGAGGGGCCTTGAAGTTGCCCAACTTAGCACCCAGACAGCAGACTGAGCAGGCACACAGCTCACCAGGCCACTAAGGTGAGATGTTTTGTATTTCTATTAAATTATAGTAATTCTTTCTAAATTTGCATCTATACATATAAATTAGCATATACAAAGTTAAGGCAAATCTGTGTCCTCTTTTTTGTTGATGCATTTCATTTCTTCTTTTTTTAGTGATGTGTACATGGCCACCCTAGAGGACAGTCCTCTGCTTGAAGACATCCTCTGATTGAAGGACTGTTCAGTTTAAAGATAAAGAGCCATACGAAGGGAGAGCCAAGGGGCTTTGAAGCTGCCCACCTACGGTTGCACACCCAGACAGCAGACTGAGCAGTCATGGTCTTTCCCGCTATGGTAAGATGTACTGGATTTCAATCTAAATGATAATCATTATTTCTACATTTGCATCTATACATTAGCACATCCAAATTTTATGCAAATCTGTGCCCTCTTTTTTGGGTGATGTGTAAGTGGCCACCATATCTGTGGCAGAATGTATGCTTAGCATGCAGAAGACCTTTGTTGAAGGACTACAAGGGATGGAAAAGGCCTCACCTTGAGATCCTGGAAAGCGATTGTTGATTGGAGTAGGTAGTACTGAGCCAGATTCACTAATAGTCTGACTCAGTATAAGGAAGCTTCATATATTTGCTTAAAAAGCAGCTGTCACACTGTGGAAGTACTCAGAACCACCTCACCAAAGGGCCGGCAACAGCCCTGTCTGGCAGTATCTTCTCTTCCTAAGTGAGAGAGCCAGGCCAAGGTGTCTAATTGAAGGATGAGGCGGAGGCATAATCGGAAACTGGAAGCCAAGCTGAGATCATTTCGAAGAAAGCAGGCAGAACATGGCAACGAGGAGCATCAGGGGTGACAGGGCCAGGAAGAAGGAGAGATTTTTCAAGGCTGGAGAATGAGGCAGCAGCAACAAGGCAAAATATCAGGTTTGTACACAGGAAGTGCTTCATTGCGCAGACAATTGTCAGGAGGAGGAAGTGTGTATGTGTGTGTGTGTATATGTATGTATATGTATGTGTGTGTGAGTATATATATATATATATGGAGCCGCGGTGGCTTAGTGGTTAAGATGCTGAACTCCACACCGGAAGGTCGGCAGGACAGCAGTTCGAGACCTGGGTGCTGCGTGACGGAGTGAGCTCCCGTCTTCAGTCCCAGCTTCTGCCAACCTAGCAGTTCAAAAGCAAGAAATTGCAAGTAGATAAACAGGTACCGCTTCAGCGGGAAAGGTAACAGCGTTCCATGCACCTCAGTGTTCAGTCATGCCAGCCACATGACCACAGAAGCGTCTTCGGACAGCGCTGGCTCTTCGGCTTAGAAATAGAGATGAGCACCACACCCTAGAGTCGGACACGACTGGCTGGGAACACCTTTACCTTTACCTTTTTATGTGTGTATATATATATATATATATATATATATATATATATATATGACATATAAAAAGTATTGACCAATCTAGGGTGTCCATCTGTCCTACTTTACAGAAGACAGTCCTCTACATGAAGGGCTGTCAGAAAGGGCAATCCTCTATTTAAATTGTTTTGCATGTAAATGGTTTTTATATTATGTTTTATATTGTATTTTTAAGGTTTAAATCTTTTGTAAACCACCCAGAGAGCTTTGGCTATTGGGTGCTGTAAGAAAGTAAAATAATAATAATAATAATAATAATAATAATAATAATAATAATTATTATTATTATTATTATTATTATTGAAGGGCTGCCCAGTCCAAGTCTGATTTAAAGATAAAGAACCATAAGAAGGCAGAGCAGAGGCCTTGAAGATGGCCATCGAGGGTTAGCACTGTCTGGATAGAGATCACCTGGTCCCAATTTTCCCCAATATGGTGAGATGCAGGGAAGGGATGGACCATGCAGAAGGCAGGCACAGCAAATTGGGGCCTAGAATATCGGTGGATTTTCAAGGGAAATCCTGTGGCTAAGAGAACAAGGTTTCCACTCAGTTCCCAATACCCCTCCCCACATCCCTGCTGAGACCCCACACTGGAAAGGAAATAGATACAAACAAGGATAGGTCTCCAGCACTTTTAATACTTGTGAAGAAAAAGGAATATCAGGAGATGTAGCTTGCATGCATCTGGCCACCTTAAAGGGGGAAAATCAGCTTTCCTACCACTATCCCCTACTGAGATCCCAACACTGGAAAGGGGAGAACAGCTACAGGATTAGAACCCATGTCAATCACTCTAAGAACACCAGAAACGTCTAATTGTGGCACAATGGTGGGTATACTCCAGGTTTAGCATTGTCAGTCCCCGGTCCATTGTTTTGGGGCTGGGGTTCTGTTCTCAGACTTCATGGCATCCCTAATAATAGTAAATTCCCTTCCAAATTTAAATTGTTTCTTTGTCCTAGAAAAAAAAAATGTGTGTGTGAGGGAGGGGGACAAAATGGTCAGGTAATTTATTCAGAATGAATAACAGCACCAGGTCTAGTTAACAGCTTATTTTCCAGGCAGATAATATATTTGTTACAAATCTCCTCAGAGATGCATTTGCGATTGAAATGAAGAAACTGTTATTGAAGCAATATCAAGCTGGAGGCCGGTGTGACTCTGACAAAGCATGCTATATTTCATCCTTTAAAAGCTATCATTTTACTTAGCGAGCTGCGTACTACAATTATACAATGTTTTTCTTGGCCTCCAGCTATATCAAACATCCATTTTATAGTGTGTACTGTATTACTCTGAAAGCCTAGCTCCTAAGAAGGTTTTTATAAAGTGGCTATACTATAAAGTGGAACACAGTTCCCTCATTAACTTTATAGTTTTATTACCTGGTTTTAAAGCACCTTTTCTTCCGTACCTCTCACCAGCTTTTTTTCCTAGCTAAGTGCTTCAAATGACCTTATTTGAAAAGGCAACATAATTCTTAATATTTCCAAAACATAATGTTTTCCTTCCAGTCCAAAATCTCAAAGCATTTTAAACACACACACACACACACCATGGAACTACTTCCTAACAACCTTGTGAGGCATTTTCCTCTTCTACCATTTCATACCATTTAGGTTGTTACGTAACAGAGAACCTGTATGTTTGATCACCAAATACACTCAAACTTTTTAATATAGTTATAACACTCCTTGTTCCATGTCTCTGTTTGTTTCCATATTATTTGTTTAACAACAATGATTGGTGGTTGTAATCATTGTTGCATGTGTTCGAATAAGGAAATATGGTTCTCTACCCTCTCTGGAGAACGAGCTCTCCAACGAAGATAGAAAGAAGATAGCCACCCTGAGTGCCATTAACCTCCTTGAGTGCCATTTTTCTTGGTAGAAAGACAGGGTACAAATCAAATAAATAAACTATTTAATTTTTATACACTGAATATGCTACAGACATTATCATCATCATCATTATCAATAATGACACACATTTGAAAATTTAACCTATAAAGCCGTACACGGCTTGGGACCACAATATCTGACGAAGCGCCTCTCCCAACATGAACCTACCTGTACACTACGCTCAACATCTAAGGCCCTCCTCCAGCTGCCTACTCTGAGGGAAGCTTGGAAGACGGCAACAAGGGAGAGGGCCTTCTTGGTGGTGGCCCCCAAATTATGGAATGATCTCCCCGATGAGGCCCAGCTGGCACCAACATTGTTATCTTTTCGGTGCCATGTTAAGACCTTTCTCTTCTCCGAGGCATTTGGCAGCATATGATAAGTTTTGGTTGATCCTGGAATGGCATATAGTTATGGTTGTTTGCTTTGAGATTGCTTGTTTGAAGTTCTTTTAGATATATGTTCTTGTGTATATTGTCTGTTCGTGGAATTGGTTTCTAAAATCTGTTTATTGTATTTTTAAATGTTTTTAATCTTTGTAAACTACTCAGAGAGCTTTGGCTATTGGGTGGTATAGAAATTTAATAAATAAATAGATAGATTATAGATAGATAGATAGATAGATAGATAGATAGATAGATAGATGATAGATAGCTTTAGGGCACAATCCTATGTGTGTTTAGACAGGAAAAAAGTCCTACAACTCCCAGCATGCCCCAGCCACCCATGCTGGGAATTGTAGGACCTTTTCTGTCTAAACATGCATAGGATTGCACCCTTAAAAGAATATACATTTCATAGGTAAAGCAAACAGCTTATCTGAAGGGGGGATGTGATGAATAAGAAAAGGAAAGGTAGGGTAAAAGCAAACTCCACATATACCAGTTCTCTGAAATAATTTATAGCAACTCTCAACGAACAATCAGAAAACAATAAAAGTGGACCAGGAACAGCCAAACCACAGAAGAATAATTCATTCATTCATTCATTCATTCAAAATATTTGTAAGCCGCCTTTTAGGATAAAACCTTCCCAAGGATACTTCCAGCATATAATTTTACAATATATAAACAACAAAACTGAACAGGCAAAATCCATTCACTCCTCCAGTAGCATAACTGCAATCTGCTGTCATCTCCACAGACCACTTCTGGGTCTTTGTGGGGCTGGTCATGCCCTTTAAAATGCTTCCTTTCCTAGGAAACCACTTCTCTACCAAAGTCAAGCGACCGCTGCTGCAACCATCGGCCAATATTCTGAGCTGGATGTAACCTTAGCTTTCCAAAATGGAGGATATACACAGAAGAGCATGTGCCTGCCCAAGCGAAATGTTGCTCCTTACTGCCTGCCCTGGTTCTTAAATAACATGAACTTGACGACCCTCGAGACATTTCACAGAGTTTACGATATGGCTGGCAGGGAAGTGTGAAAGGGAGTTTTCTTTTGCTTGAGTTGACAGGCTGAGTTAATTTGTTAACTCTTTATGACTTTTTAATACCACTGCCTGGCTACAGTTATGCCATAGATATAAAACAAAGCTTTACTGTAGCTGGATAATTATTATTATGTTTCACTGTTACTGTGTTAATTAATTGTTTGGGCACCTAGAGTTCCTTGCATGAGCAACTTTATTGTTGGCTTAAAATAACTTAATAAAAATAGAGGGTCAGTCTTATGAAAGGTTCTCCATTGGGGATGGATACCTTGGCCAGCAATATCTATCTGCATCGATGGAAAAAAAAGACAGAAGATGTTTGGGTTGTGTGTATGTGTGTGTTTCTAAAGGTATTTCTTGAACACTAATTTTTAACACCTGTCAAGTCTTTCACACTGGAAAGACAAAAGACTGCCTCAACTATCTTTTCAAGAAGCACGGTACTCATTAGCACGAAGTGGCAGTTGGATGCTGATGGGAAAATGTAACTTATCCTTTGGCTGTAGGAGTTTGGGACATTGTTTTGGGAACAGGAGTGTTTTGATCGTTCCAAATTTAAATCCACCCATCTAATTGCTATATGGTTCCTTTCTTTGTTTTAACCATCTAGGTAGTTGAACAGATGATGGCCATTAGTCAGAGAATTAAAAGCAATCTATTACTTCTCCATTCTGGGAAGAACATAGAAGGGTCCGTGTTTTGCTGAATAGCCCAGTTCTCTGACCAGTAATGTACTTCCACTTGCTTCATCTTCATTGACACAGACCGTAAAGCACCCTCCACGTGGACACTTTTGTGGATACACAAGACTTGGTATCCCTCAGTAAAGCCAAAAAAGAACCCTAAAAGAAAAAAAAAGTATGGTATATATGTTGCGGTGGTGGTGGTTCTGTATTTTCTAGAAAGACTTCATCCATGTGGATATTCTGCATAAGTTATTGCTTCTGTGCTTCTGATGGTGCTTGCTTGCATATCATACGCTCCACTAGGGGGCTCCATAGCAGCAGGAAGATGTTTGTAGATTTCTTATTTGTTACAGAGCGCTCTCTTCTCCACAGAATAATGGGTGAACCCTACCAAAACTGGTCCTCTGTGGATGCCCACTAGACAGCACCACAGCCACATAAAAGCACAACACAGAGCAGCCTACAAATGATAGCAACGTTCTCAGAACAGATGACAATGCTGGGCTCGATCTTTAGATACTGCTGATGAATATTACCAACAAAGTAGGACGCTGTAAGCCAGTCTTCTTCAACCTGGCACCCTCCAGCTGTGCTGGACTGCAGCTCCCAGCATTCCCCATGCTGGCTGGGAATGCTGGGACTTGCAGTCCAACGGATCAGATGGGCACCAGGTTGGGGAAGGCTGCCATAAACTCTGCAATGCTGTGCAGTGATCGCCGACTAAAGCACAGGCTAAAAGGATCAGCTACAGGTGCTTCCATAATACCCTGTGTTGATCCCTTAAGTAACATGCAGTTTTCAGCAATGTTCTTACAGAAATCTCAGCCTGGACTAGATCCATCTTTAGTCCAAATTTCCAGTGTTGAGCAGAGGAAAGGGAAGTGAGCCATTTCTCTTGCACCTCCACAAAGAATGCATGAAATATTAACTTCAATTCCCTATTGTTTCAGACAGAGAATGTCATAAATTTGTAAACTGTTTGCTGTCACAACACATTTCACTCAACCCTCCCCCAACCTAGCATTTTAAGATTAAAAAGAAGAAAAGTTCACACCAAAACATTGCTGAGATCCAGTTCCTCAATAAGACAGATATTTTGGAACCAACTGATACAACTGTCTAGTAGCCATATTAGTGTAATACCTTTATCAGGCCAAACAAAAGATCACAAGAAATGTGCAAGCTTTCGAGATCTCAAGATCTCTTCATCAGGCAAGATGTTACAATAAGCAGATTTGACAGGGGGGTGGGATGGGGATGGGGACGGGGAGGGGAGGGGAAAAACATACTTAATGTTGAAGTCACGGTGTCTGCATGTTCAGAGTCCCAAGCTGGAGCGGGGGTGAAGATGTCTGCTGACATTCAAATTAGGCTCTGCAGGTCATATGATGGTTACAAGTTGGACCAAGAGTTTCCCCTAGGGATTCTGGGAACCATAAAGGGAAAACTGTTGGATTCCCCCATCTTGGAAATAGAAAATCCAACTGTTACTCAGATGTGTTTCCATCCTGGGCAAAGCATTCAGGCCTCTTACCAGTAGATTGTCCAGTACATTCCATGATTAGATAAAAATTTGGTATGCACTAGACACTAGTACATATTGTGACATAATACTGTGCCTATTAAAGATATAATGTAGGAAGTTATGCTTTAGAGCTCCACAAAACCAGCTCCAAGTTTCAGGGTATCTCAGCAAGAGATCATCTTTCTGGGCATAGGTTTTGTGCCTATTGTTCTGGTTTGCGTCTAGAAGCTGGTTTACTTCTAGGTTAAAATCGAAGCGCTGGTTTTTCCCTTTAGAGCCTTTCATACTCCTATGAACTACGCATCTTACAGACTGTTTCTCTTCCCGTGAGCCCTCCTTTTTCAGGGTCCCCCAATTTGGGAAGGTAGAGCATCTATAGCAAGAAGTAGCAAGAAGCTTTATCTCTGGTTGCCCTTGTGAGATGGCATAACCTCCACCTGAGCAAGATTATGGTTGGAGGGCTGGTGTGGTGGCTACTGGAGCAAAAACAGTTTGTGCCACGATTAGTTTTGATTTTACATTTAGATTATTCTTGGCTAATCTTGTATAATGTATAGTGTTTTAAGCTATGTTGTGAAAGCCACCTGGAGCGCCTCAGAAAGGTGAAATCAAAATATTTACAATTCACTGATCCACGGATTTTTGCCAGGTGTGGCTGCTAGCCATTGAGCTATATGAGAGCTTTGGCTATTGGGCGGTATAGAAATAAATAAATAAATAAATAAATAAATAAATAAATAAATAAATACATGAAAGCTTTGCTTTTTAATGAGGACTAGATTCCATGTGTCCTTTCTTGTAAAGATAATCTGATAGCATTTTAAGAATAACAATTTACATTCACAAAGAAAAGTAATCTCAACAGATTAGAATTCCAAATATTTCCTTATTTAGTCATTTTGGGGGGTCTTTTCAAACTTGGGGAGTTGGAATTGTTAACTTTGCTTTCTGTATATGCACATAATGTAAAATTTCATCAGCGACAATATTTTAAAGGACAGGAATTCTGAGATATATCATATCTAAATGGAAATATCATCTAAGCAAGGTACCATTTATCAACATCACTTTGAAATGCAGTGGATGATGTGATGGGATTATGTAGATCTCAAATATCTATGGGTGAATGAAACTGGGTAACCTTAGCAACCCCAGGTACATCTGTGCAGCTATAAATCAAATGTCAGCACTATGAGCTATGCACAAAATAAAGAAATAATTCTTGAAATATTCATAACGGAATGCAGTGTATTGTTTTATAACTCCATCCCCATTATACACATTAGGAACTAGCAGAGGTGGGGGAAGTGATAGCATTTACATACTGTCACTACTACCACCTTCATGTACAAATACTTATAATTAAAGCAGACAAGATGTGTGTGTGAGTACACACACACACCACTTTAATAGACTCGCACACTTTGGAAAGGAAGGCAGGCAGGCAGGCAGGCAGGATGGCACCTTTCCTACCAGGTAATTAGCTGGAACTAAAACATAAAATATTACAAAGTTGATCGCTTATTAAAGCTTCTTTTTTTTTTAAAGAAGAGAGAGATAACCAGTTTTGTCTTACATAGCATTAATTATGTTTTAGTCTTCCAGTAGCTCATTTGAGTAGAATAATAGGAGGCAAAGCTGGGGAAAGCTTGCTTAAAAATTTATGAAGCCATCAAAATGAACTGGCATCGGTAAGCTACTTATTGGCAGGTATCATCTTGTTCAGGAAGGCTGGGCTGCCAGATGGCCTCAAATCCATAGGCATTCCACCTCTGCTCAGAAAACCTAACCTGAATGTGGAAGATTCCCCAGGAAGCTCCTGCCCAGACCCATCTCTAACTTTCATTTGTTGTGAGGAAAGGCTGTTGAGCAAATGGTTGCCCAGCACCTTCAAGGGACCCAGATGCCTTGACACCTGCCCACCTGCCTTCTGGCCTGGCTATAGCATCAAAACTGCCCTTGTGACCCATGTCAACAATCTTAGAGTAGAAACTGATAGTCAACGATCTCTGGAACTATAGATTGCAAGTGCTGAATCTTTCAGCCTGAAGGCTAAATTCAGTTTCAGAGAAACTCCCAGAGGCCACATTCCAGTGGTGGGCGAGGACGAAGACAAGATGGGGCAGGCCAAAGGCAAAGGGGGTGCAGCCAAAATACCAGCATATTTTAGCTTAAAACATTTACTGCCAATAACTAAGCCTTAGGAGAGGCACATCAACCTTTTAGAATGGGGGGAAAACCTTGCAAAACAATCAGCAGGAAAACACCAAAAAATCAGCAGTTGGGGCAAGGGGATGAGGCCAGGGGCAAGGGGCAGGGCCATCTGGGGCACCCCACAGGGCCAGATTGCAATGGCCAGAGGGCCATATTTGGCCTCCAGGGCTGAGGTTCTGCACCACCATTATAGGTTGACCAATTGTATTTTTAGCACTGCCCTTCCCCATTATGGCCCTCTCTCCCAGGACACACCCACAAAGATCCAAGCATGGACACTTTTTGGAAGTATTTATAAGACTCTGAGCTTCTTCACACAGAGCTTTTACCCTGCTATTGAGATTGCTCACTCACAGAGGTTTGCAGGCCCTGTAGATGACACCGTTAACCTCCAGGGCGTCTCCTGCACTAAATGATCCGTATGCCATTTTTAAATAGATTGGAGATAATGATGTATCAATTACCCCGCTTGTATTCCGCTTGAGTTCCCTCCGTGAAAAAGGAAAAGACGCAAGAAGAGGCGCGAGATCAGTGAACATATGGAAGACTCAGATAAGGGGAAGAAGGAGGGGGAAAGGGGAAGGGGGAAAGGAAGCGCATGTAAAGGGAGTCCATTGTGATCCTGCATTTAAAACGGAAGCAGAAAGCCCCGTTTTAAATACAGGCTTTTAGGCTGGTTTAATTTATATGCAGAGTACATCATGAGAAATGCCAGGTTGGATGAATCACAGGTCGGAATTAAGATTGCCGGGAGAATTATCAACAACCTCAGATATGCAGATGATACCACCCTAATGGCAGAAAGTGAAGAGGATCTCAAGAGCCTCTTGTTGAGGGTGAAAGTGGAGAGTGCAAAAGCCATTTTGAAACTCAACATTAAAAAAATGAAGATCATGGCATCTGGCCCCATTACTTCCTGGCATATAGAAGGAAGAAATGGAAGCAGTGACAGACTTGGGCTCCAAGATCACTGCAGACGGTGACTGTAGCCATGAAATTAAAAGACGCTTGCTCCTTAGGAGGAAAGCTATGGCAAACCTAGACAGCGTAGTAAGAAGCAGAGACATCACCTTGCCGACAAAGGTCCGTCTAATCAAAGCTATAGTTTTCCCAGTAGTAACGTATGGCTGTGAGAGCTGGACTATAAGGAAGGCTGAGCACCGAAGAATTGATGCTTTCGAACTGTGGTGCTGGAGAAGATTCTTATGAGTCCCCTGGACTGCAAGGAGGTCAAATCAGTCAATCCTAAAGGAAATCAACCCTGACTGCTCATTGGAAGGACAGATACTGAAGCTGAAGCTGAAATATTTTGGCCACCTAATGTGAAGAGAAAACTCCCTGGGAAAGACCCTGATGCTGGGAAAGATTGAAGGCAAAAGGAGAAGGGGACGGCAGAGGATGAGATGGCTAGATAGCATCACCGATGCAATGAATATGAGCTTGAGCACACTCCAGGAGAGAGCGGAGGACAGGAAGGCCTGGCGTGCTATGGTCCATGGGGTCACGAAGAGTCGGACATGACTGAACGACTGAACAACAACAAAGGGATACTCTGTATTGGGGCTGACCTTTGAGCTGACCTTTGGAGATAAGGGTTAAGTAGGGAAAGAGTGGGAGAACTGCAGGGCATTCTTAAATGTTTTATTATGTTCTGCCAGTGGCTTGTTTTGTTACCTAGCACAAGTCTTCAGGACAGGACGGGCAGAAATCTACATTAAAAGCAAAAACAAAACCACACTTTTAAGGACATCATTTGGGGGTACTCCTGGATACGGCCTTGCATCTGCAGACACAGGTGGCAGCGGTGCCAGGGGTGCCTTTGCTCAGCATAGGCTGGTGTGTCAACTGCACCCATTCTTGAGGAAGTCCAATCTGGCCATTGTAACAGATGCCTTAGCTACTGCAATGTGCTCTACGTAGCATTCCCTTTGAGGAGTCTTTGGAACCTTCAGCTGATGCAGAACGTAGCTGTAAGAATGTTAGTCTGGGCTTGCCTAGGTGATCACATTATACCAGGCTTCCCATGCTGGCTGGGAGTTATGGGAGCTGTAGTCCAACACATCTGGAGGCACCAGGTTGTGGAAGGCTGTATTACACCTATCCTACAACAGCTGCACTGTGCATACTTCAAAGTGGTAATTACCATTAAAGCCCTAAACAGCACAGGTCCAGGATACTGCAAGCAATGTCTTCTCCCCTACTAGCACACTGCCTAAGATCTGGTGGGGAGCAGTGGAGGCTGGTGGGTCCGATGTCAGTGGGGCAGTGAATCTGATCCAGGTTATAGTCAGAACCAGTCAGAACTCTAAAGGAGGCTGGTGGCTCCAATTGGCCATCCCACTGACATCAGAGCCACCGGCCACTGGTGGAGAGGAGCTTCTCTGTACCCCACCAATGGTGGAAGCATGGTTGACTGTAACAAGAGTTAAGGGTTTTTCTGTGGCCAAAGGCCCACACCCAAAGTGTGGAATTCCTTCCCCCTAAAGTTAAGATGACTTCCTTCTTTAACCATTTTCCACTAGCTAGAAAAGACTTTGTTTATTCTCATGGGCTTTCGCCCTGTTGGGTAGATTTTTTTTTTTAATCTAAAGTTTGTTTTTATCTCTTCTGCCAGCATCCACTGTATTTTGTTTTATATTTTGTGTTTCATTTGCTACTGTGATTCTAATTGTTGTATACCCCCCAAATGATGTGTACATATGCTTTAGAAGAGAGGGGTAGAAATTATTATATAAAGAAGTAAAATTGGTTTAGATCCTATACTCCTTCCCAGAATGGAAGGTCTCTATCTATCCACAAAAGGGGCTGTGATCCAACAGAAGCTCCAACTCACAGAAGGGAGAAGGGAAGCCATTTTTGCCAGTTCTTCCTTCCTTTACATCCTCCTGTGTTACTTCCTACACTGGTCTTGAAAGCCATTCAACCTTCCAAACCAGATATTTGGGGGATGCAAGAAGTTGCAGGGGGTGAAAATCTGCCCCCTTTCATGAATAGGAATGGTTTATGAGTGGAATTCTCCTCACAGGATCTTTGGTTCCAACTATCCATTTGTCTATCTATCTATCTATCATCTATCTATCTATCTATCTATCTATCTATCTATCTATCTATCAACCAATCAATCGATCGGTCTATCTAATCGATAGAGTGTTGTTGTTGTTGTTGTTCAGTCGTTCAGTCGTGTCCGACTCTTCGTGACCCCATGGACCATAGCACACCAGGCCTTCCTGTCCTGCACTCTCTCCTGGAGCGTGCTCAAGTTCATATTCATTGCATCGGTGATGCTATCTAGCCATCTCATCCTCTGCCATCCCCTTCTCCTTTTGCCTAATCGATAGAGTCCATGTCACCAATAGCTACTGAATCTGTGTCAGCCTGTGGCCTTTCTAAATACTGGGAAAATTGGCATCCAAATGGCAAATGTGGTTCAAATTGGAACAAAAAATCCCAACTTCAAGTATAACCTGATGAGAACTGAGCTAGTGGTGACCAACCAAGAAAGAGATCTAGGTGTTGTAGTAGACAGCTCTATGAAAATGTCAACCCAGTGTGTGGCCAGTGTAAAAAAGGCAAACTCCATGTTAGGCATAATTAGGGATGTCCGCAGAATCCGCCGTGGACTCCAATGAGGCCGAATTCCAGTGAATTCAGGGCCCCGAAGTCAGAGGTGGAACGAATGCACTTACGTATGCCTCTCCAGACTGAATTTTCTCTTCGCAAATATTTTCTCTTCGCAAATATTATACTGCCTTTACACAAATGTATGGTGCGACCACACTTAGAAAACTGTGTACAGTTCTAGTCACTACACCTAAAAAAATGATATTGCACAGCTAGAAAAAGTGCAGAAAAGGGCAACTTAAAATGATCAAGGGGCTGGAGCATCTCCCCTGTGAGGGAAGGTTACAACAGCTGGGATTGTTTAGCCTGGGAAAAAGGAGTTGCTAGCAGCAACTGAAGTGTGATCTGTATCAGGATCGCTGGGATGCATGTGAAAGTGTGTGTGTGCTGATGTGAAAGTGTGTGTGTGCTGATGTGAAAGTGTGTGTGTGCCTGCACATGTGAAGAACCCCAAGCCTGCATCATAACAAGCCTGCATCACAGTCGTACAACCCTGTTTTAAACTCCTATCATTAATGTCTTTCTTCTATTCATTTGCCTTCCTTCCTTCATTGCTACATTGTCTTGTTGCCTCTGCTAATTTAGTCCCATGTCATCTTGGTGTTCACAGGACTTGTCACTCAGCCCAATGGTTGTTAGTAGACATCAGGTAAGGGAATGCCTTTTGTCTCAAAGCATAGGTGCCCCACAGAGCTAATGCCACAACTTTGGAGTGTTGTAAGACCAATGTGGGTATCCTGCTGTACCAGTATCAGTACTCTCTTCTGCTTCATGACTGGCTGTTATCCAACAAAAGGGATGGTGAACTGATAATTACCCTGAAAGACAGAGAGGCTCAACATCTTGCAATGAACTATTGGTTGATTGGATCAGTGGAATTTCTACCCCATCTTTTTATGATAAAGCTCACAAGATGACTAACAAATAAATGACTAGGCCAGTTTTATGCAACTGTCCATGGCAACTCTACAGGCAAACATGGGATATTAGTCCTAACATGATTTGTTTCTTCAAACCATGAGGGTAATCAATAAACCATAGCTTTCTATAAATCTAGTAACCATTGACCTCCATCTGCAGCCAGGTCCCCCATATATAATTCTTCCACATTCAACAGTGTAACGTGAGGTGCAATCCTATGCACGTTTAGACAGAAAAATGTCTTACAGCTCCCAGCATCCCCCAGCCAGTATGGTTGCCTTGGGCATTCTGGGAGATGTAGGATTTTTTTCTGTCTAAACATGCATAGGATTGCATCCTTAGTTGCTAAGTAAGTTGAGGAAAGCTTCCACTAATATTCCTTTTTAATTATCCATTGGATGCTCAGGATGTTCTCCAAGGGTTTTGTTTTCACCATTTCCATCCTCATGCACTAAGGGAGACCTATTCCTTTAGTTCCCACGGCACTGCTCCATGAGTCCATTTCTTTCTTGTGATATTCCTTCTAATACAAGGAAGGAGATGGAGAGAGCAGGAAAGAAGGTGAAGGCTAATTCTTAAGTACCCTGAAATGCTAGTGCTCAGTTCTGAATTTGAGTCAGGGTTACTTGTATTCTGTTTCAGGGCTCAGTTCTGAAAATATGTGTAATGTTAAAGAAAAAAATAGTGAAGATGCTGAAGCTCAAAATTAGTCAGCTTGTGAATTAAATCTAGTAGATTCATAATTCTTGAATGCATAACAATCCCCAATTTTGTTCCAACAAATTTTAATATTTTCATAATTTAAACCAAGATTTATTACAAGTTTATTTATATTTTCTGCATATGCACATTCTGCATGACAAAGTATCTACATTCCACCATCTTTGCACATGTTCAGATGTTGATTGCTTTAAACAAAGTGTATGTGATAACAGCCAACCAGAGAAGGATATTTTATGATGGACTACGTTGTGATGCATGGAGTGTGTGTGTCGGGGGGGGGGGGCGGCGGCACCATATTATACATGCTATATTCCCTTGATGCACTTTGGTGATGCACTTGTGCAAAAATTCAAAGGTAATCCAGAAACTTGTAATAACAGAACTTTTGTCCAAATTCATAATGTTGGATCTGTAACTAAGTGAGCAAATTACAAATTATGACACAAAGTTCACCGATCACTAATAAAGAAAATGGAGAAAATGGCACCTCAGTGTACACACACAGACACACACACACACACTAAGAACAGTCAACTCTTCCTTACTAGGTTGCTCATTCATTTATTCATTATGTTTCCTACCAAGAATTGTTTACATGTGATTGAACTTGGGATTAAGGTTCTAGATCAAAGAATATGGCTTCTAGAGATGCTTGAGTTGAGCCCTCACACCTGTTCTTTCAGAAATTAACCTGTGTGCTCAGTACTGAGATCAAGATACTGGACAAGCAAATGTTGATTTAGTAGCCTGATGTCAGATACCGACATTTCTGCCCAAAAACATTTTGTTCTAACTCTCCGAATTCTCAGAGTTTCTTACAATAAAATAAGTCTCTATTGAAGGACAAAGTGTTGCAGGATGGTGTCCAGGCATCTGAGCATGTTGGCAGTAGGGAAAACAATTAATGCGAATAGTTTTCTGTCCATGTGCAGATCGAAGAAGCATCATCTCAAATGCCTTTGGGATTTCCATTATTATTGAAGCCAAATGTTCAGTGACATAACCACATTTTAAATCATCTTCACATGGCCATTTGGATTATTCCAATGCATTAAGTTGTGTTAATGCATTTTTTAAAAAAATAATCATTAAAAAAACCTACTAATTTGACAGATTAATGACGGCTTGTCCCTCATTTAATTATACTGATATAACTATTCTAAAATTAAGATGTCTTTTAAAAAAAAGATCATTGTTCTCATTACATATATTTATAAAATGGGACTGAAAAGATTAGCTGCTTAACCAAAGGAAGTTAAGTAAGCAAACCTAAAAGGGGGAAGGGAAAATCAGACCAGCTCTTGTTTATTTAGAATCGTGATTTCCAATTTCTTCCCAGTACAAGCTGTATTAATTGTTCGGGACCTCGAGCACATGCTTCAATGAAAATAAATTACTTTATTTCTATTACGCCACCAATGGCAGAGTAACTTAATTTCATTAGCTCGAACCTGTTGAGAGGATTCAGATTTCCATAGCAGGACGCACTTGAAATGAAAAGACGCTTTCGATTCTCCAATTAACAGAATCGTTCCCCTTTCAACTGAAATGAATGTTATTGAAACCAATTAGCATAGACTGGAAAATCTCTCATTAACGAGGGGAGTGTGGGTGAGTAAACAGCAATGAAAAGATGAAATTAGAGAAGAGGCTCTTCTTGTTGGCCTGAATAATTACATGCTTAGTTGCCTAATTGTCTGGTGAAAAGCAGCGCGGTGATAGTAACAGATTGCTGTGTTCATTAGGCTGCAAAAGGCCACCTGCCGCTGAGGCTCATTTTCCTACAGTCTACATACACGTGTTTATCCCGAGGGATTGATATTTGGACACAACACTAGCTGTGAAAAGCAAATGAGCTTGCCAATATGCTGCAATATTGTGTCCCTTTATGCCATGATACAGAAGCTTAATATGTCAAATATAATGAATAAAACCAAGAGCGATCAGGAAGTTTACGAGGAAACTGACCTTCTAACATGTCCCAGTCTCGAACCCTTAAAAGTGTCCAGATCCTCGGCTTTTCAATGCAGATGTTCCTTTCTGGCCCAAACTGCTCCAAATTATATCATACAAAAGATAAATTACAACCATGATGGCCCATGCAATTTTTAAAGACAATGGCATAATGAAAGCCCACGATGTTCACTGTTAAAAAATTGGAAACAAATGTTAAATACCAAATGCTAAGAAGTGTTCATGAAAAACAGCATTGTTCCTATTTGCTCAGCGGTGGTAATAAACATCAAAGAGCCGAGGCCTCTTTATGCAAGTCCTTCCTTCTCCATCCGATCACTTCATGTCTCATAACTGCTATTTTTATGAGTCTTTTAACTTTAGTTTTATTGTTCGGTGTCACATGTACCAAATATCACCATCAGCGCAAACTACAGGGCCTATTCTTTTCTTTGTGCTCAACTGCTGGTAGTGTCAAAGGACCCATTAAAGACACCTATTTAATATCGTGGCCAAAAAAAAAAAAAAAAGGAGGGGAGGGGAGGGGGGAAAAAGAGGTGGAGGAAGAGATTCCGACAGAAAGAGATATAAACCAGCATGCAAAGCAGAGTGGGGATTCAGGCTGCAGCCTCTAATCTTGTGTGCACAATTTCAATTCATTATTTCCACATGCTTAAAGGGAATGGCACCTGTGAAATTAAAGGCTGGTTTCAGGCCCCTTTGAAAATCTGGCCATCTGAATATGATCTACTGCAAACAGTGTTGTGGGGGGGGGGGGTTGCAGGAGGTTGTGATTGCTAATATACAGCAAAAGCATGAATGAGAAACTTGGTGAAAGCATTTTTCAAGCACATTATCCATTGTACCAAGCTAGTACATTTCCCATGTTAAATTATTGGGTTTGTATATCATAAATTAATTTATTGTCAAAACAAAACAAAAAAGTGGGGGAAGAAAAGGCAACATCCGTTCTGAATCCTAAATCAATATCAACTGTGGGCCCTACTAGGTTGTGTGTTGAGCACCAATTGAGAAACCAATATTTTTTGGGTACAACAGAGTTGCCTGTTACATTTGTTCTTTGTGGTTGAAGGGGCAAAGTGACAGCACATGCCATGTGATGAATTAATTTCAGCCAATCCATTGGGAAAATAAGAATTCTCATTGATTGATTTGCACTTCTAAGCACTGTTACTATGTATAAGTCTCAGCGCATTGGGTTAGATCAGACTTAGTTATGCTTAGAGTGGACCCACTGAAAACCATGGGACTTGTTAGCTATGCATGACTAACTGGATCCATTGATTTCAATGGGTCTGCTGTAAGCATGGCTAAGTCTGGATCCAGCCCAGTATCTGCAGTACAACGCCTACATCGAAGCACCAAACATATTAATTATAGTTTTGCAATATGGAAGAATAAAATGTACTATTTCAATAGTTTACAAACATTATAAGTGAGCAAATTTACACAAAAGTCATAGAATCAACTAACTGGGGGAAATGTTGCTGAAGTTTTGTTTTGGCTAAAACCAAAAATAACATTGGCTGCTTCAAAAACATGGGATGATTCCCCCCCACCTCTGTTTTACAAATATATAGAAAGTAGAGTAGCAGCTACAGTATTTTGCACTCTTATTGAAAGTGCCGTAAAGCAAAGTAGGACTTAACTTCTAAGCAAACATGCATGGGATAAGGTTACAAGGTGGACAGGACATTGAACAGTTTTTATTTTACATGTTTCACTTTTGGGATATAATTCATTGCTTTACAGCAGTCTTCCTCAACCTCGTGCTTCCAGATATGTTGGACTGCAGCTCCCATCAACCCCAGCCAGCTTGGTCCATGTTGGGGATGGCTGCTTTAGAGCATAATCCTATTTTTTTTTAATAGTAATTGTTATAGGATTGCAGCCTTAGAATATTAGTGAAATGAACTTGAACTGTAGGAACAATATTTTGAAAGTTATTCACTCTTAATTTTAACTGTGTTTTTTACTATAAATTAGGGCATGAAAGCCCTGTTTTGACATGTTTGGTGACATTCTGCTTTAGAAATCTCCTTGCTCAAGATATATCCACACCACAGACTTAACCAGGCTGCTCCATTAACCAGTGGAGACTGGTGACTCTGATGTCAGTGGGGCAGTGAAAATGCTTTGGGTTGCAGTCAGAACTCTAAAGGAGCTATCCACGGTGTTCCAAGGTGTGGTATTTAATTGTAAAAGTGAAAGAAAACACGTTTTTCACTTGTGTACTTGTGCTATTCTGCTATACCACAGTGCCACATAGAGGTTGTAGAAGAAAAACAGGAAAGGAAATGCTTTTTGTGTAGTGCTCGGATCTCCATTCTGCGATGAAACTGAAAGTAGATATAGCAGATTAACAGCTGATTAACAGCTTCATGTAGAAATGCTCAGTGTCAAAGTAGGACCAGGCATACCCAGATTCAAATCCCAACACAACCATGGAATTCACTGGGTAACTTTGGAGCTGTAACTCTCAGTCTAATCTAACTCACAGGGTTGTTGTGGGGATAAAAAGAGGCGGGGGGGACAATGTCTGCTGTCCGGAGCTTCTTGAGGGAAGAGTGGGATTAAAAGATAATAAATACAAAATAACGGTTCAACATACCCAAAGAACCTTTGGCCTGTCATCTTTTGAATAACAGACCCCTATGTAGGGATGGCGGAGAAATCTGCCATGGACTCCGATAAGGAGTTCTAAAGAATAAATATTCTTTAGAATCCGGCCCCCTGGAGTCCGTGGAGGAATGGACAACCCCCCACCCACCCCCGAAATCCCACCGGGATGGATCCTACCTGCCACCAGCCGGTCCAGTCTGTCCGCTGCCATCTGCTGCTCCGGTCTGTGGCTGCAAATGGTGTCCAGCGTAGTGCATGCCATTTGCATCCCTGCTCTTTGCCGTGATACGCTACATAAATATTTACGTAGCCTATCACGGCTAAAGCAGGGACACGCTGGACGCCAATTGCGGCCGCAGCCCGGCAGTGGACGGAAGTCCGGCTGCGGATGGGCCCGGCCGGCGGCTCCGCGGATTCGCCGCAGAGCGGAGCAGGCTGGGGAGGATTCTGGGGGGAGGGACGGATCACCTCCCCCCCACAGACGCCCCCCAGAACCTGGAGGTAAGTATTTCATTCATCCCTACCCCTATGGCAAATGACAAGTTGCTTTTGAAACTGAAGGAATATATGCCTTCATATATACCCAGCTGACCTTTAAGATAGTCAGAAGAGGCCTTGTTGGTTGTTCCAAAACCAACAGACTGTCACCACGCAATACTTTGGCACGGGGCCTTCTCAGCAGCAGCACCCGCTCCCTGAAAAACCCTCGCCCATGCAGTTTGGGAGACAGAAAATGTGGCATGTTTCAAACGCCGCCTGAAAATGCACTTGCTCACCCAGGCTTTCCCTGGCTTGTGATTAATTGCAGTTAATCATATGCTGCTCCATCGTATTACTCCTTGTATTGCTGTGTATTGTTTTGGAACTGGAATTGTTTTTAGTATTGTATGTTAAATGTGATTTTAATATTTATATGTGAACCTCTTAAGGATTTTATTATATTAAACAGTATAGAAGTATTGCACATTAATTAATTAATTAATTAATTAGGAAGTTTGCTGTTCAAAGTGGGGAAAAGGATCCAGTGGGTATGTCTAAAGCAGTTATTCATATCCTTCCCATAGAGTGCAATCAAGCAAAGATTAGGCACATGACAAAGTCCTATTGACAGCAACGGAATGAGAATGCACAGCACCATTATAAGCATTCTATACTCCAAAGGTATTCAGCCTTGGGCCCGCGGACCAGATTCAGCCCACCTGGGTCTCGATCCAGCCTCCTGCGGCTCTCTCACTCCCTTTACCTGACTGTTGGTTGTTTGCTGGTTTTCTGGCTTTTGTGTGTTTGTTTCCCATTCTAAAAAAGGTTGAAATGTCTCTTCTAAAGCATAGTTACTGGCCGTAGGAGCTTTAAGTTAAAATATGCTGATATTGGGGGGGTTGGTTGGTTTGGTGCCTGCCCCCTTTTGTATTAAGCCCTACCTGCCCCAGACAGCTTCTCCAAAACTGAATTTGGCCCTCAGACTGAAAGAGGATTGAGACCTCAGCTTCATCCTACAGAGTTCAGTGAAGTTTAGGCCCTGCAAAGGACACAACGCAGCACAATCATAGGTATGTCGACTTGGTCATAAGTCCAACAAAGCTCAAAAGGGCTTGCTTCCTCCCAAAGAAACTGTCATTACTAAGTCACAATTTAATCATTACTAAGTCCCAATGTCCCACTGATTTCAATGGGACTTGAGATATACATGCAGCGGAATGTGATGGGAATGAGATGGAAGAATGCTGCTGTGATAGAATGTAGTGGACCACTCTAGACTGCAAGTGGGAGATAGCATTTTTGAATATTCATGTACATAAATGCTTCCCTGCAGTCAGAAAGCTAGCACAACAGGGAGAAGTGTTCTAGCCCTTTCTTTTCCTTGCAGTACTAGTTTTTTACTTGCATGACAGTGTTGTTGTTTTTAAATGTAGGGGAACATTCAAAACAGTTGATCCTTACTCCAACTGCTCAAAAGTGGGTAAAGAGTGGAAAGAAAACAGAGATTGATGAATTGCACATACTTTCCCATCTGTTCGTTTGCTGGGTAAAAGATTGTGGGAGTTGTAGTCAAACACAGCTGGAAGACACCAGGTCAGGGAAGACTGATGCTTTGGGTATTACCAGTTCCATTAAACCCTGAAGCAGCCCATATATAACATTTGTTTCATCAGAGGTTAATTAGAACAGTAAAGTGCCTCAATAGCAAACTGCTCTACAGTGTTGGTATTAAAAAGAGCAAACCCTTCCCACAGGCTTACAATCTTTTAAAAGGTTCATATGACTGGGAACATTAATACAGTAGCAGTAGTTCAGTTAAATGTGAAACTTCTAAACAGCAAAATGAAGTCAGATTTCTTTAATTTAATATAGCTTTGCACTCTTTAAGGGCTGGTTCATAATGACATCGTCCTGATTACTTCAGTGGCATGACCTTAGATGAGGAATCTGGCAAGATGTTTTATTGCAAGACATTTTTGAGTCATGAAATGATGTATTTCATTATGTGAAATGTGCTATGTTCCAAGATGAGGTGAAAAGAATAGAGCCTGTTGACAGTGGCATTCTGCCGGAGATCGACATCTGCAGAGTGGACAGTGCGACTGAAAAGTAAGCATTTTCTGCAATGCTATTTTTGTTTTAGTAAGTTCTAAACGACTGGAAATGTAAGTGCTATTTTCATGCAGTCTCTTGGAAGAAGCACAAGCAGATGCAATATATCATGTGCATGTCTGGTAGCCAGAACTAGGAACTAACAAGATTTCTGAAAGTTATGGAACGAATAATCGGGAAGAGATTATAAGGGCATTTTTGAGAATCTGCATCTACCTTAATCCCAGCTGCCCCAAATATAGGATCAACACAGGCACATACTTCCTTACCCACTGAAGAGAAGGAGAAAGGCAGTTAATGAGGATGAAAGGGAAAATACAAGAAGTAATTATAAGCATTCAGCAACCAAATCTATAGTTTCAATCTAACAATTTTTTTTCTATATACAGCATATCATAATAACAGGATAATCAGCTAAATGTAGGTAGCAAAGGTTTAATGCATGCGTGAACAAGTTGTGACCCTCCAGATGTTGGACTGCAACTTCCATCATCCATCACCATTGGCCATGCAGCCCAATAACATCTGGAAAGCTACAAATTCCCTTGGTCTAATGGATCATTATTTGGCAATATGAACTTCAGGCTGCTGCAGCCTTCTTACTTCCCCAGCGATCCAGAAGCAGCCCAAATCTCTGTTTGAGCATTGCTAATGGTGGCACCGAAGCAATGATCCACGCTGCTCCCAGTGTGTGTATCCCACCGCAGTATGTGTACAGCCACATCAGTGTGTGTGCGCGCGCACGCATGCACATATGCATGTGCAGCCCCCAGGCACCCTGTTCTAGAATTTAAAAGGATGTAGTTCCTACTTACATCTTTAAAGTAACATGTTATTTGACCCTAATCCAAAAGACCCCAGGCATTTGTAGATAGACTGTATATAGTAGATGTATTGCAAGAATACCACAGTAGACTGGGTTGATTTTTGTTTATCATATTATAGAGAATTTATGTTTCTGGGATTGTTTTTAGGAAGAGTTGCAACCTGTTTTAATTAGCGATGGGAGAATTGATAGAAATCGTAATTCAAGCTATGAATTCCTCCATCCAATCCTGGAAGAAAGTTGGGAGGCAGTGGGAAGGGGGATATCTTAGAAGAAAGTTCTCCATTATTCTAAAATCTCGTTATATATATACGAATTGTTGCACATGAATGTCAGCAAAGGTGGAAACTGTAGTATGGCATCATGCTATGAAAGATGACAGCATGCGTCACTGCGTTATGATCTCCCCTCTGGTTGACTATTGTCATGTGCACTCCTGTTTACCCTACAGTCAGTATGGAGCCAGTGGGGTTGATGTGAACAGCTGTGGTGCAAGTGGCGTGAGTAGGAGCTACAGAAGTGGCGCTTCCATCTGCCAAAACACAGATCTCCCACTCACCTGCCAGCTGCACCGGGCTGCACTGCTCCCCTCCCAATCTCCACCTCCACCACCTCAGATTCCCTGTCCATTACCTGTCACAGTGCCACCCACCAGCATCCAGGTTTAAAATAAACTTTTACTTACCAAGGCAGAAAAAAATATGGCCAATACTAAGGAGAAATGGGCTCAGTAGCCTCAGTTGATTAGCTAGATCCAGAAAGAAAATCAAGCCACAAATGTTGAACAAGGGATGGAAACGATGTCTCTCTTTCTTTGGCTTTCAAATCCAAACTTTTACACTGATTGGCTTGGAAAACAGTAAATAAAGGGTTAAGTGACATCATTCCACAAGAATGTGACATTTATATTTCCCTAAGTAAGTAAAGGGTTAAACCAATCACCATCAGGACATGCACAGAATTTAGATGCTTTAGGGCACAATCCTATGCAAGTTTAGACAGAAAAAAAAAGTCCTATGACTCCCAGCATCCCCCAGCCAGCATGGCTGCTGGGGGATGCTGGGTATTGTAGGACTTTTTCTGTCTAAACATGCATAGGATTGCCCCCTTAGGAATGCAGACTGCCGAGGTGCCTGTAATCAATCTCAATCTGAATAACAATAATATTATAATTCATTAGATAGCCATCCAAGCTCAGTGCACATATGGGCATTACAAACATAATAGATTCTAGCAAGAAATTCTAGCAAAAGCATGTAATTTTGAGTTTCGGCAGCATCCCTAGTTTTAATCCTTTGTATAGGGCAGTAATGTAATGTATGGCTGTGAGAGCTGGACTATAAGGAAGGCTGAGCGCCGAAGAATTGATGCTTTCGAACTGTGGTGCTGGAGAAGACTCTTACGAGTCCCCTGGACTGCAAGGAGGTCCAATCAGTCCATCCTAAAGGAAATCAACCCTGAGTGCTCATTGGAAGGACAGATACTGAAGCTGAAGCTCAAATATTTTGGCCACCTAATGCGAAGAGAAAACTCTCTGGAAAAGACCCTGATGCTGGGAAAGACTGAAGGCAAAAGGAGAAGGGGACGGCAGAGGATGAGATGGCTAGATAGCATCACCGATGCAATGAATATGAACTTGAGCACGCTCCGGGAAAGAGCGCAGGACAGGAAGGCCTGGCGTGCTATGGTCCATGGGGTCACGAAGAGTAGGACACGACTGAACGACTGAACAACAACAACATAGGGCAGGATAACAAATCCAAATTAAAACATTACTTTTCTTCTCAAGCTGTAGGGTCCAAAGGGCAAAAATATTGTCAGTTTTCTCTTTACAGAATGAATGTTTATGGTGCGGTTGTTAATTATAAAGAGAAACAAACCTTAGAGGAAGCTAATGTTCTTTCTGTATGTCATTGAACATTGTGTTTAATACGCATTTACTGGTCTTCTAATCTCAGTTCCTCATCATTGTTATGGGCTCTCCACGTCCCCAAGCAATGAGATTTTTTTGGTGCAATGCTTTCCCAGTTTTTGGTTTCCTTGGGAAGGTGAGATCGTGGGAGACTTAGGACATTTATGCAATATTTCCATTTATTTACAGATAAACAAGTTGCACATAGTGAAGGCTGAGAGCATAGCACTTCTTCAAGGAGCAGAACAGATCCCCCAGGAAGAAACCCTACATCACATTCCCAGGGACAAGCAGAAGTAGATGCTTTTTGCCTTCTACAGCTCAAAACTCACTCAGTGCCTCCTTCTCAGTCTGTCCCTATCTGTTGCAAAAATGTTTCTATTGTTCTTCCTCACATGGAGAAACCTTAGTCAATCTCCTCAACACACACCTCAGTTGGGGAATGGAGAAGAGGATGAGTCATCTTCACCACAACGGTTCTCACTTTCCAGAGGCATCTCCATTGACTTCCTAGTAGGGTGGCCATTCACACACCACAACCAAGAGAACAAAAGAGGACACCTATTTCCATGACATTTGCAAACACGAACTTATATGTAAAGGTGCAAATTTAGAAATAATAACTATTATTTAAACAGAAGTACAAGACTTCTCACCATAGTGAGAAGACTGACTAGGTGACCTGTGTGTCTGCTCAGTCCAGGTGCTAACTGTTGATGGTCAGCTCCAAAGCTCTTCATCTCCCCTTCTTAAGGTTCTTTGACTTTAAACCACACTTGGACTGGACAGCCCATCAAACAGAGTGCACCTTCAAATAGAGGACCGTCCCCTGCCAGCTCTCCAAAACAGAGGTCTGTCCTTTGTAAAGTAGGCTGCCTAGCCACCCTATTCCTTGCCACAAAGTTGGCCCAAGTCATTTTGCTGCCTGAGGCAAAGAACAAGATGACACCCCTCCACTGCTCTTTCCAACACTGGCAGTAGGGCAACATCTTCCACTGCCCCTGAATGAAAATGACTGCAGTTTTTATAAATGAAAAACTAAATGAATGAGGTTTTAATAACTAAGGGTGCAATGCTATCTAGATAGACGGCTGCCTCCGAACTCAGAGGTGACCGCCTATCCAAATCAAGGCAGGAGAAGTATGGGAGGATCATTCCCTCTGCGCCTCTCCTGCCCTGCTTTTTCTGCTAGACAGCCATTTTCAGCTGTCTAGCCATGGGGGGGGGGCGGGCTGAGAGGGGGAGGAGGCTGCTATATGACACATTGGATGTGTCGTACACGCAGCTCCGCTCTCCCCGCCCTGGAACGCCCCCAGCCCCACTCCTTTTCAGCTGCTCTGCACTCCTCTTCTGAGCGCGAAGGACGGGGCTTCTCCACTCTGCCTCAGAGGCAGCACGGATGGGGGGGGTCGGTTTTCCAGAAAACAGCATATACTATGGCCGTCTAGCCACTGTCTAGCAGCCATAGGATTGCTCCCTCCAATATACAGAGTAACTAAACAACAAAATGCTTGCACACCCCTAAACCAACTTCTAGTACTCCCTTACTCCCTTTCACCAATTGTTCTCATACTTCCTCCCTTTTAAAGGTTTGAGCAAGCAGGACATTCAAATGTACAGGAGGGAATGTGGTACAGTCCTCCGCACAACTGTATCATCTCATGGTGGATATAGAGAAGGGCTATCAAACCTCTTTCAGCCTGAAGGCCAAATTCAATTTCAGAGAAGCTCTTGAAGGCTGCAGTCCAGTGGTGGGTGGAGCCAAAGGTGAAAGGGGGCAGTGCCAGAGGCAAAACGGGTCAGGCCAAAATGCAAAATATATGGAACAGTTTAGCTTAAAGCTCTTACTGTCAATAACTAAGCCTTAGGAGCGGCATTTCTTCCTTTTAAAATGGGGGGGGGGCGCCAGGAAAAATGATTGGTGTTTGGGGAAAGGATGGGGCCAGGAGAAGGAGTGGGGCCATCTGGGGAACTCTGAAGGGTCAGACAGGCCTGAGGTTTGATACCCCTGATATAGGTAATTATTGGCATGTGCCCCATATCAAAGTCTTTCTCCATATCATTTTAAGTGTTAGGGAGAAAGCAAACCACAGACCTACATGCTTAGTGGAATGTTTCTATTTTGTGAGAGATTATGAAACTATTGTTACGATCATTAATATTATTATTTACTTAATGTTATGTGTCTCTTCTCACTGCAAAAAATTTTTTAAAAATTAATTTTTTAAAAGCGACATACACACACACATTGAGTTTACATCACCATTTCATGAAAAGTCATTGTCTTTCTGACAAACATTCTTGTATTCCCACATTTCAGAGGAGTGGGGAACCAAATATATCCTATAGTCCTTTTTATAGTCTTTCAGATTAGGATTTGTTTGTTTGTTCTTTAAAAATCTGTTTCACAGCCATGGTATGAATCTGGATGATATACTATATGGGACAGAAAAGCCACATTCAACACAGTTAGAGCATAGAAATGTAGATCTTCAAGAAAATTTACATCTTATAACTTACTGGTGGCTTCATCCCATAGTTGTACTACCTGAGATTGCCCATATTGTTGAGAGGGGTGACTTAAGAGGGAAATAAGATGCCAACCAGAAATAAAAACCCTTCTGCTGCTTAATAGTTGCCACTCAAAAGGGAACAAGCCATTATATTTATTCCTTAATGGTACCTTTTTTTCTGACCGCATTGGAAAACCTGTTTAATAATACTAAGCAGTTGCAGGAGGGACTATCTTTTTTCTTCAATGTTTGTACAGCACCTAGGTGATTTCTCACATCAGTAGAGTTTGGGCACAATCCACCAGGAAGGTTTCCCGAGTAAGCCCTATTAGAATGATCATGCTCTTCGGCTGCTCCCATTCATTTTGATGGGATCTGTGCAAGAGAATTGCCCAGCAGATAGTGCCCAGCGAGTATAATTCTAATTCTTTTAAAATTAATGGTTGCCAGTAGGGATGAGGGAAAAGTTTATTCAGTGCACATTTCGATGCCAATTTACCCAGTTTCACACTTTCAAACCAATGCATGAACCAAAACTCAGTTATCCTCCAAAATTTGCAGTTTTCCAAATTTTGCAGTTTATGTGAAACATACTAATGTGAATGATGATGATGAATTATCTTCCTGGAATAAGTAATGAGACAAAGCTGTGGTGAAAGGAGGAGGCACTATGAAAAGTCTTTGAGGCTCACATACCTGAAATTCACTCTGCTAATTTACCTTATTTCTTAAAAGCCTACTTCAAAAAATTAACTTTACTTTTAAAAGCACAGACTGTGATCAGTGTATAGCAAAGGATGTTAATTTGATTGCACCAATTCCCTTTAATGCAAAGAGTGAATTGTTTTTTAGGCTGTTGATGATTAATGTGGGTATTGATGTGTTGATCAATAAGGCCACAGTGTCTAATTATTGATAATCCCTCTCTAAATGAAAGATCGAGTGTAAGGAGTGCTGGTTACAGAGCTCAAGATATAAAGTGATTCAGTGTGAAGCCTGGTAATTGAAAGTCAAACTAATCCCATAAATTAAATTACAGCAATCCATAACATTTACCTGATAAATCCTTTTGAAAGCTTTATTTAACTTTCAGTGTTCTCTCAGAAAACACTGTGTATACTTTCAAAGGTGTCACATTTTATGAAGAAAAATCATTTTGAAAAGATATATCGCCTAGGTCCTATGTAAGTAGCCTCAACACATTTGAATAATGGCATTGAAATCAATTGGAATATTTAGGCATGGAAAAGAATCTCACTAACAATAATATGGCATGAAGAGAAGGATATAATTAAAGGAAACCATCATTGTTTATTTCTGTTGCTGTTTTATCCACTTATGCTATTAATCCTGTTAGAATGATATGCCTTGCATTCTTCTCTATTATCATCTTCAGAATTCAGTGATACCCAATTGCTTAGACTGAGCCATCAGGGAAAACAAAATGGTGGCTGTCTTGATTCCCTTGTCAACCCAGTTCACAAACCAGAAAGGCGAAGAGTACCTGACTTTAAGTAGTTTTAATTCCAATTACGTTAGTATGCTTCTATTCAAGTGCTAGGCTAGATGCACCAATGGCTGTTTCATATGTTCATCCTTCCCACTATGTCAGCAAATATTCCCCTCAGCATATGGGAGAATCTCAGGAGATTCCTTCTGTGTTGATTTATCTTTCCTCAGCTGTCCAATTAAGACAAATGTTACAATAGCATAGTCTTGTTGTCCCAGTGGGGAGTTGGCCATTCAGATCAGAGCATGGTCTCCCTTCTGGTTAGGAATTACCTAACTAGGCAACCTAGATAGCAACAGTGACATAACAGTCTCCTTCCTCACAATTGCCATTAGGTACGCAGTCATCACTGACCACCTAAAAGGCAAGTTAAACCATAGAACCTAAACTTGCCAATACTTAATTGTTGCTATAATCAGAGTTAGAAACTATAACCTGGTATTACGGACACCCAATTAATAAAGCAATCTCATTGACCAATTTATTTTGGTATACGCATATGTAAACATTTGGTTTTCACAGCTGTGCAGAACTGCAGCCAAAGATCTGGCTCAGTATTATGAACCAATGGGTGAAATTCACCTATCCTCACCTCATCTGCCCCTTTGCCACCAATACTTAAGTTTTTTACCTTTATTTCTGCTAGGGCTCTGGTGCCTTTTAACCACCTGCATACATGGGGTAGAGTGGGATGCAGGGTGGAAATCAAGGGGAAAATGGTGGCAAAGCTTCATCTATTAAATGAAAGGTAATTAAGGCATATGTCACCATGGCCAAATATGCCTTCCCTAGCTGAAGCTGGCCCCTTCATGGATGCCTTGAACTGCCTTGTTGTGGCGAAGGGGCTTGCGTAACTCAGTGAAGCCATAAGCTATGCGGTGCAGGGCCACCCAAGATGGACAGGTCATGGCAGAGAGTTCTGACAAAATGTGGTCCGCTGGAGAAGGAAATGGCAACCCACTCCAGTATTCTTGCCAAGAAAACCCCATGGAACGTATCACAAGGCTAAAAGATATGACGCCGGAAGATGAGCCCCTCAGGTCGGAAGGTGTCCAATATACTACTAGGGAAGAGCAGAGGGAATTTCCAAGTAGCGCCAGAAAGAGTGAAGCGGCTGGGCCAAAGCCGAAAGGACACTCAGCTGTGGATGTGTCTGGTGGTGCAAAGAAAATCCGATGCTGTAAAGAACAATATTGTTTAGGAACCTGGAATGTCAGATCAATGAATCAAGGTAAGCTGGAGGTGGTCAAACATGAGATGGCAAGATTGAACATCAACATCTTGGGAATCAGCAAACTAAAATGGACAAGCATGGGCGAATTTAATTCAGGTGACCATCATATCTACTAGTGTGGGCAAGAATCCCTTAGAAGAAATGGAGTAGCACTCATAGTCAACCAAAGGGTGGGAAAAGCAGTACTGGGGTACAATCTTAAAAACGATAGAATGATCTCAGTACGAATCCAAGGCAAACCATTCAACATCACAGTAATTCAAGTCTATGCCCCAACCACTGATGCCGAAGAAGCTGAGGTTGATCGGTTCTATGAAGACCTACAACACCTTCTAGAACTAACACCAAAAAAAGATGTCCTTTTCATCATAGGGGATTGGAATGTTAAAGTAGGAATGCTAAAGTAGGAAGTCAAGAAATAAGCGGGATAACAGGCAAGCATGGCTTTGGTGTACAAAATGAAGCAGGACAAAGGCTAATAGAGTTTTGCCAAGAGAACACGCTGATCATAGCAAACACTCTTTTCCAACAGCACAAGAGGCGACTCTACACATGGACATCACCAGATGGTCAATATCGAAATCAGATTGATTATGTGCTTTGCAGCCAAAGATGGAGAAGCTCTATACAGTCAGTAAAAACAAGACCTGGAGCTGACTGTGGCTCAGATCATGAGCTGCTTCTTGCAAAATTTCGGCTTAAATTGAAGAACGTAGGGAAAACCACTAAACCATTCAGCTATGACCTAAATCATATCCCTTATGAATGTACAGTGGAGGTGATGAATGGATTTCAGGGATTAGACCTGATAGACAGAGTGCCTGAGGGACTATGGATGGAGGTCCGTAACATTGTTCAGGAGGCAGCAACTCAATCCATCCCAAAGAAAAAGAAATGCAAGAAAGCAAAGTGGCTGTCTGATGAGGCTTTACAAGTAGCTGAGGAAAGAAGGGAAGTGAAAAGCAAGGGAGAAAGGGGAAGATATATCCAACTGAATGCAGAGTTCCAGAGAATAGCAAGGAGAGACAAGAAGGCCTTCTTAAATGAACAATGCAAAGAAATCGAGGAAAACAACAGAATGGGAAAGACTAGAGATCTTTTCAAGAAAATCGGAGATCTCAAGGGAACGTTTTGTGCAAAGACAGACATGATAAAGGACAAAGAAGGCAGGGACCTAACAGAAGCAGATGAGATTAAGAAGAGGTGGAAAGAATACACAGAAGAACTATACAGGAAAGATCTGAATGTCATGATAGCCATGATAGTGTGGTCACTGAACTTGAGCCAGACATCCTAGAAAGCGAAGTCAAGTGGGCCTTAGGAAGCATTAGTAACAACAAAGCTAGTGGAGATGACAGTGTTCCAGCTGAGCTATTTAAAATCCTAAAAGATGATGCTGTTAAAGTGCTGCACTCAATATGCCAACAAATTTGGAACACTCAACAGTGGCCACAAGACTGGAAAAGGTCAGTTTACATTCCAATTCCAAAGAAGGGCAACGCCAAAGAGTGTTCAAATTACCGTACAATTGCGCTCATTTCACATGCCAGCAAGGTTATGCTCAAAATCCTACAAGCTAGGCTTGTATGCGAACCAAGAACTACCGGAAGTACAAGCTGGGTTTCGAAGAGGCAGAGGAACTAGAGATCAAATCGGCAACTTTCGCTGGATCATGGATAAAGCAAGAGAATTCCAGGAAAACGTCTATTTCTGCTTCATTGACTACTCTAAAGCCTTTGATTGTGTGGATCACAACAAACTGTGGCAAATTCTGAAAGAGATGGGGGTACCAGACCACCTTACCTGTCTCCTGAGAAACCTGTACGAGGGTCAAGAAGCAACAGTAAGAACCAGACATGGAACAACCGATTGGTTCAAAATTGGGAAAGGAGTACAACAAGGCTGCATATTGTCGCCCTGCTTATTTAAATTATATGCAGAGTACATCATGAGAAACGCCGGGTTGGATGAATCACAGGTCAGAATTAAGATTGCCGGGAGAATTATCAATAACCTCAGATACGCAGATGATACCACCCTAATGGCAGAAAGCGAAGAGGATCTCAAGAGCCTCTTGTTGAGGGTGAAAGAGGAGAGTGCAAAAGCAGGTTTGAAACTCAACATTAAAAAAACGAAGATCATGGCATCTGGCCCCATTACTTCCTGGCATATGGAAGGGGAAGAAATGGAAGCAGTGACAGATTTTATTTTCTTGGGCTCCAAGATCACCGCAGATGGTGACTGTAGCCATGAAATTAAAAGACGCTTGCTCCTTGGGAGGAGAGCTATGGCAAATATAGACAGCATAGTAAGAAGCAGAGACATCACCTTGCCGACAAAGGTCCGTCTAATCAAAGCTATGGTTTTCCCAGTAGTAACGTATGGCTGTGAGAGCTGGACTATAAGGAAGGCTGAGCGCCGAAGAATTGATGCTTTCGAACTGTGGTGCTAGAAAAGACTCTTACGAGTCCCCTGGACTGCAAGGAGGTCAAATCAGTCAGTCCTAAAGGAAATCAACCCTGAGTGCTCATTGGAAGGACAGATACTGAAGCTGAAGCTCCAATATTTTGGCCACCTAATGCAAAGAGAAAACTCTCTGGAAAAGACCCTGATGCTGGGAAAGACTGAAGGCAAAAGGAGAAGGGGACGGCAGAGGATGAGATGGCTAGATAGCATCACTGATGCAATGAATATGGACTTGAGCACGCTCCGGGAGAGAGCGCAGGACAGGAAGTCCTGGCGTGCTATGGTCCATGGGGTCACGAAGAGTCGGACATGACTGAATGACTGAACAACAACCACAACTATTCCAGAAAGCTCTGTGTCACTTGCATGGTGCTCCCAGGCAGTTTCCTACCCGGACACTGAGGAAGCAAAGAGCTTTAACAACATTGCATATCCATCAATCACTGTCAAAAGATTTCTCCCAGCCAAAACCTTGGAACTCTGATACATATAGAGCTCTTCAAACATCTGTTTATGAAGTGGCCTCTAAATTGATCCAGCGAGGTGTTGTTTGCTATTTGATGTTGCCGCGACACAAGGTTTCTTCCTTCACCAAAGCCTTTGAGGAATACACAAAAGTACATGCCCTACATTCTGATTACACTTTTTGCATATTCTAAATAACAATCTCCCTTTTTTTTAATACAGTGATTGACCATCCTATATCCAGAAGTTGGCATTCTTTTTCCTGCCATTCCTTCTAGCTCTCAGCTGTTATCTCCTCACCCTGCAAGCCAATTATATTGTAAGTGTAGCCAAGAAACACAAGCTCTTTTCTATTACTACAAACCAGTGGCATCCTCTCAGCCCTCCCACCACTGCAATTATTTTCCTCTGAAATGAACAGAGCTGCTGCTTCAAAACAGGAAACAAATTGCATTGTTGATTCTGTAAATTACAAGCAGCTTGTGGCTCCCCTCACCCAATGGCAATTACTAATATTGTGCGCAATTAAACTGAAACCATCCCCATTGACTGCAAGGAAATTTCATTCCAAGAGCAATACAGAACAACCTCCTTTCATGGTGCAGTCAAATTTGAGGCGGCAGAAATAGGAAGGGAAAGAGGATACCTTCCACTCTTCGATGAAATCCATCCCACCAATTAAAACTCTGTGCGATTGATCACCCTTCTATTCAGATAGTTAATTCATTCCAACGGCATTCCATTCTAATGCTCAATAACCTAATTACTCTCATTTTAAGTAAGTGCTTCTAATCACTTAGTCCAAGAGTCACTCCTTGGAAAGTATAGGCAACAGTGGAAGCTTTCATCATTGGTCTTTGCTGTAGTAGAATCGTAGAATTGGAAGGTATCTCGACAGTCATCTAGTCCAACCTCTTCCTGATGCAGGAAATCCACTACTGTAGTATTCCTGATAGGTGGCCATCCAGCCTCTGCTTAAAAACTTTTACTGAAGGAAAGTCCACCACTTTCTGAGGAAATCTGTTTCACAGTCAAACAGCTCATACTGTCAGGATGTTCTTCCTAAAGTTTAGTCTAAATCTATTTTCTTGTTATTTGGACCCATTGGTTTGGATCTATTCTCTAGAGCAATAGAAAACAAATTTGCTCCATTATCTATTTGGTAGCCCTTCAAACATTTGAAGACAGCTATCATATCACCTCTTAATAGTCTCTGTTCCAGGTCAAGCATACCCAACTCTGAGCCAGGAATGGTGAAATCATTACTTTTCACTTCTAGGATTATCACTGAAATTCAACAGTAAAGAATTTTCAAAGCAAGCCCTCTGTCCCACTTATGAATTACTCTTCTCTTTCCAATTAATGTGTGGTAGTCTGGGTTCTTGCTATAGACATACCAATATGATAGTATTCAGTGTTAATCAGTTTAGAGCTGAAACAAATTTGCCTCCAACAGTTCTCTTCAAAATTCATATCTCTGAATTATTATGTCAAATATTCTGTGGATGTTATCTGAATGCTAGAATATTTGAGAAATATTCTTCAATAATTGGATATCTGTATTTGACACCTAACAATATTTTATTCCAATATTTGATATCTGAGAACTGTTTTCTACCATATTTAATAGTTGGCATGCAATAGGATTATTTAGTAGTCCTGATAATGGATAATCAGTGGTATATCACAGTGGTTTTCAAGCTTTCTACTTCATGGAACACTTTCCATATTTTGTCTGCCAAGGAATCCCTGTGGATCCATTATTCTGCACACAGTAGTATAAGAAGAGCCCTGCTGGATCAGACCCAAAGTCCATTTAATCCAGCTTTCCAAAGCAGCCAACCAGATTCCTCAAAGGCAATAGCTCTTCCCCACTGTTGGTCAAGCAATTGGTGTTCAGTGTCATATTGCCTCTGAACATGGAGGTTACACATAGTTGTCATGGCTAGTTGCAATGGCTAGATTTTTCCAACATGAGTTTGTCTAATCCCCTTTTAAAGCCATCTAAGACAGGGACCATCACAACACCTTCCAGGAGTGAATTCCATTAATTAATTGTACATTGTGTTTGTCTGTCCAAAATCTGCTGCCAATTGGTTTCAATGGACCCCCTTCAGAAGTTACCCTCCATGTGTTCCAAGAATGCTGGCCCTACCCCAATTTTCTCACCATGGCTGACTCCACTCCAGACCTTGGCACATTGGGTGGAGGGACTGAAGGGGGAAGCTTGGGATTCCTGATTGTGTGGAGGAGCCTGTGCAAGTTCAACCAAACACATGTAGGTTCCCCCCCCCCTTCACAATATGCAATGGTCTGGGAGTGGAACCAATGTGGATGGGGACCCTGGGGTGGCACCAACATTTGTGGGCCCTCTTCCCCTGCCACAAGTTATTTATTTGTTTGTTTGTTCATTTATTACATTTCTATTCCACCCAATAGCTGAAGCTCTTGAAAAGTTATTGGAACATGTGGAGGGAAAATTAAGAAGGAGACTCCTGAGTTCTAGTATTATGGGAGCAGGAAAAAAAAAAGGTTCACTCTATACACCACACTATGCATAGTTGTATCAACTTGATCATGCCAGACAATCAAGAGATGCCAACTAGTCTAAAACAGTTGAATTTATAGTTTGCCATCACATACAAAATGCAAACTCAGATTTTGAATTTGAAATTTCCATTGTGATTTTGAAAAACTGCGGAAGACTTCAAAAATTTCGAAATAATTTTAGCTTTTGTTATCATGATAGATTCCATCAGACAGCTTTTGTGCTGAAATAACACTACATTATCACAATAGCAACATATTTTCTCTTGGAAAAATGGCGCATGTTTTGCAAAAGGATGACAGATACTTATGTGCAAGAATGTTCTAGTATGATGATGTCATTCTAGACGTACAGCAGAAGGAAGTGTAGTGTAGTCTCTTTACGGCTCTCCCTGCTGTACTACAATTCCCAGCAGTCCCTGTAAGGGATAAAAAAGTAAAGGAAGCAGAAAGTAGAGAGCTAGGAGATTAGAAGAACCATAACAGGAATAAAGAGGTTAATCAAACTCATTGTCTAAAGGCAGTTCTTGTTAGACAATCTTCGAAATAGACTATGCTGAAGTGTGGCAGATTTGAGATGTTGCAGCAGTAATGGGGAAATGGCTACCCACATTCTACATCAAAAATTGCCTTTACTTTAGGAAAGAGCCTTATTTATGATAACACTAGCCTTCCAAAGGCAGCTGACAGATGAGCTAAATATTTACCTTGGAAAGGGAAACATTTATATACTTGTTTAAACCAAAAGAAAAATAATCCTTTTAATACATTTAAGATCTTACAGTTCATTCTCAGACCCCAAGTAAATATCACACTTCCCTAAATCCACTGCAGGCATTGTCCGGTGATCTGCCAGCATCCATTAAGCCTTTTAGTTCTTTAACTCATGTGGAAAAGAAATGGTAAAAGCCCCAAATAAACAAAATAATGTTTTAGAAGAAGAATGCAGTGGTTGCTGCCGTTGTTTTGTTGTTTTACAATAACAGCAAACAGAACGTGTGCTCCTAGGCATCCGGCAAAATAAATTGTAAGTTCCACTGAAATCACGGTGAAGGACCTGGCTTAAAGCAATTGTATAATAACAAGATAAAACTTACATATGGGGCATTTTCATGCCTGATGGTTCTGTCGGCATGTGTCAAATGCATAATTTGTTTTTACTGAAGACATTTTACACAGTTAGCTGTTAGTTATGTTTTAATTTATCTGAGACCCTTGCACAAAAGGCAACTCAATTCTGAAATTGTAGATAATCAAAAACAAACAGCGTGCTGGATCCAATGTAGTTGGGGTTGGATCCAACTGAGAAAAGGGGTTGGAACCAATTTAACTAATTGCTATTATTTCTAGATGGCAAGATTGAACATCAACATCTTGGGAATCAGCGAACTAAAATGGACAAGCATGGGCGAATTTAATTCAGGTGACCATTATATCTACTACTGTGGGCAAGAATCCCTTAGAAGAAATGGAGTAGCACTCATAGTCAATAAAAGGGTGGGAAAATCAGTACTGGGGTACAATCTCAAAAACGATAGAATGATCTCAGTACGAATCCAAGGCAAACCATTCAACATCACAGTAATTCAAGTCTATGCCCCAACCACTGAGGCCGAAGAAGCTGAGGTTGATCAGTTCTATGAAGACCTACAACACCTTCTAGAACTAACACCAAAAAAAGATGTCCTTTTCATCATAGGGGATTGGAATACCAAAGTAGGAAGTCAAGAAATCACCGGGATAACAGGCAAGCATGGCCTTGGTGTACAAAATGAAGCAGGACAAAGGCTAATAGAGTTTTGCCAAGAGAACACGCTGATCATAGCAAACGCTCTTTTCCAACAGCACAAGAGGTGACTCTACACATGGACATCACCAGATGGTCAATATCGAAATCAGATTGATTATGTGCTTTGCAGCCAAAGATGGAGAAGCTCTATACAGTCAGTAAAAACAAGACCTGGAGCTGACTGTGGCTCAGATCATGAGCTCCTTCTTGCAAAAATTCAGCTTAAATTGAAGAACATAGGGAAAACCACTAAACCATTCAGGTATGACCTAAATCATATCCCTTATGCATATACAGTGGAGGTGAGGAATAGATTTCAGGGATTAGACCTGATAGACAGAGTGCCTGAGGAACTATGGACGGAGGTCCGTAACATTGTTCAGGAGGCAGCAACGAAATCCATCCCAAAGAAAAAGAAATGCAAGAAAGCAAAGTGGCTTTCCCAGGATCTGAAGTGGATGCTGGGAAAGACTGAAGGCAAAAGGAGAAGGGGACGGCAGAGGATGAGATGGTTAGATAGCATCACCGATGCAATGAATATGAACTTGAGCATGCTCTGGGAGAGAGCGCAGGACAGGAAGGCCTGGCGTGCTATGGTCCATGGGGTCACGAAGAGTCGGACATGACTTAACAACTGAACAACAACAAAGTGGCCATCAGACAGCTGCAATATCCAAGCTGAGACATGCACCCCAGCATTTTCTACAATGTCACAAGAGATCATGATTGATTGACTGGATGTATTTATATCTCCCCACAAGGTTCAGTGAGCCCTCAGGACAGCTTACAAAATCAGAATTGGCTTCCATTGGCTCTGCTGAGAAGCCGCCTCCATCAGGTTCCCCGGCCCCCCAGCAGCTCTCATCTGGCAGCAGCCATTACATCAGGCTACAGCAAAGGGAGAGAATGAAGCAAGGTACCCCATCAACTCTGCTGAGAAGCAGGGTGGCCACTTCCGCATTGCCAAAAAAAGAGGAAATATCCCACCAAAAAAGGGGACAAAAGAGGGTGCCAACTTGCCTATGCAAATTTATATGTACTGGGAAAAATTTAGAAAAAATAACTATAATTTAAATAGTTAAACAATTACATGATTATATTATTTAATAATTAGTTGAAGAATTAATAGTTAAATAATTTATAACTATGTGATTTAACCTCAAGGCCCCTGCTCTCCCCCTGCTTCTGGTTCTTCGACTTTAAACTAGACATGGACGGGACAGCCCCTCAAATAAAGGACATCTCCAAATAGAGGGCTGTCCTCTGTAAAGTAGGATATGTGGCTGCTGAGAAGCCACCTCCACCAAGCTCTTCCCTCCATCACTTGTTGCCTGGTAGAAGCCATTCCATCAGGCTGCTGCTGTTCTTCCACTCAGCTCCTCTCCCACCACCTTGTATCCTATGATGTGCAGCAGCCATAGTCGATATGACGGGAGAGAGTGCAGGTTTCCTGGCTGGCAGGGGGCAGCGAGTTCATTCTGTCCTGTTTGCCAAGCACAGCACCACCCCTCAGCTGCAGTGGCACATCTCACAGCTTGTGCAGCCACAGCTGAAATCAATTCATGGGATCAGGAAACCAATTGTTGCATTTCAAACATGCATGGTGGCATCACTCAAACTTCTAGTACAAATTACTGGTGAAAACTCAGAATTACCCAGCTTCTGTATATTTAATTTAATTTAATGTAAAAGCCTCACTTAAAATGCCACTCGTTTGTACAGTAAAAACTGTCTTAAAGGGCCCATGCAACGAAGGGAATTTAACCAAGCCTGAGGCCAAGCATGCAATTTTATATTCCGCAACCATGGTGGCCCACAGTATCAGCCCTCCCACGCCTGTCATGCACATTTTAAATGTTAATTATTTTTGCCACCATGACAGCTAGCAACTTTTCAGTTTGTTTGTCTCAATGTTTCTTTGTCTTTAAAAAAAACACTCAATTTTTACATGACCTTGATTTTATCGAGAATGTGTCATGTGTAAAATGTCATTTAGGGTGGAATGCTACATTCTGGCGAACTTGTGTATAATGCCAACATTTCTGGCTACAGGATGATTAAAATTAAGTAACCAAGAGTAGCAAGGGGGTGGGTTCTGATCTCTGTGTAAAATCATACAAATTACTTTGACTGAAAGGACAGAAAGGACACACCGATAAAGGATTGGCAACAGTGATCACTGAAAAACAAATCCAAGCTATGATCTTTTAGCTAAAGGTCAAATAAAATTGTAGTGTCAGGCACATAGAAACACTTCCCGATGGGAATATCATAGGGAGACTGCTCTTTCTGCATACCCACCTGCAGAAAGAGTAGTCTCTCTCTCTCTCTCTCTCTCTCTCTCTCTCTCTCTCTCTCTCTCTCTATATATATATATATATATATATACATACATACATACATACATATATATGGTGGAGGGGGGTTATTTATAATATGGAGAATTTGAATAAATGTAGCTTTGGCATGGCATGTCAAAAATACATTTTCTAGAGCAGGGGTGGGTCACTTGTGTCTTCAACTGCAACTCCCATCAGTCCCATCAGCCAATACTGAAGGATTATGGAAGTTGCAGTCCAACAACATCTGGAGGGCCACAACTTGCCCACCCCTATTCTAGAGAGATGAATAGTTTTCAAATAGGATGTCATTATGTCATATAATAGAGCCTTTATATTGTTAACATAGATATGGAGCAAATTGTGTACGTGGAGCATTTTCAGGGGAGAATGATATCACGTAATGCAGGTGGCTGTTCTATGATTGATCCATTTTTTTTCATTTTTCATAGACCATAGTTAATGGTAAGTGCCTACATTTGTTAAAGTCATGAAGGGGAGGCTCTGTTTTAGACAGTAGCAGCTCAAAAAGTTGAATCTCGTAGGGGATGGAGCAGGATTTTACCAGGGGAAAAGCCACAGTATGTGGAAGCTCCAGCGAGGCTCATCAGGGTCCCAAACTTCTTTACTTTTAGAAGGAAAAGTAATTTACTTTAACATCTTAATTTACCATTTGTATTTAGCCACCTTTTATGGTTTGATATATTTTCTGGTCTTTGGGTCTTGTGATTGTAGTTGCAGTTGTGATTTTAGTAATTTCTGTAAGCCCATTAAGTCAAATTTTATGGTGTGAAAGGCAAGGTATCAATGACAAAATGAGTGGCTTCTTACGTACCGGACTGTAAAAAAAAGGGCAGTGTGGGGGCCATGTCAAAGTGGGCTAATTCTGATCTCTGTCTCTGACATATGGGGACAGGGCAGACCCACCCACCTCCCAGAGCCCTGACCTTGAACCCACAATCTATGTTCCTATTCATAGTCCTAGTATGGAGGGGCTATATCATAGTGTCACACAGTATGAATGTAATGTTTATTGCTGATAAGAATTCACTGTATTTCATAGGAGTGCTATTCCTAATAATCTGTGTATGCCAACAGTAAGTGATTAGTAACTTATGTGATTGGTTCTCTGTGTGTGTTGTGAGATAACCATGCATAATAGAAAGTGTTTTTAGAAATGAAGCAAGGTTGCCACAAGTGGGTTGGGTAAGTAGTGGAACTAGAAAGCTGCTTAGCTTAGCAGGGGTGCCTTCATTAAGGTGTGACTGGTGTCAGTGGCAAACCTGGCTACATTGAGAGAAATAGGAGTAGCGGTATGACCAGGTCCAAAGTTAGAATGAGGCCATATCATCAACGCAGGGATTATAAAAAGCAAGGGTTTCATCTGATTGCCCAGAGAGATGCTGTGAGAACAAGAAGCCTACCAAACATGATTACTTAAGCTCTGCAAACCATGCTGGCCAGATAGATAATTATAAGATCTTAATGACTGTTTTGTTGGTTGAGAGGAATAGAACTTTAATTTTACTAAGGAATAAGCTAGCCAAAAGAAGAGCCCTGCTGGATCAGAGCAAGGGTCCATCTAGTCCAGCATTCTGTTCACACAGTGGGCAACCAGCTGCCTATAGGAAACCCACAAGTAGGACATGAGTGCGATAGCACGCTCCTAGTCGTGTTCCCCAGCAACAGGTGTACATGGGCATAATGCCTCTGATACTGGATGGAGCATATAGCCCTCATGACTAGCAGCCATTGACAGCTTTAGCCTCCATGGATTTGGAAGGCCTGGACAGAAATAGTGGTTGCTAACAGCTGTCATCTTGTTACTTACTCCTCACTTTTGTGACCTATATCCATGCTAACATAGAACCAATAGTGTCAGCAGAAACCAGGCGATATGCATGCACAAACTTAGAATGTTCATTTTCAATTAATACCACAGCACAATTAATGAATGATGCCTGTCAAAATATCAGGAAGCCCTTGCCTCAGTGTTCTACACCTTCCTTTCAGCTCTCAGGAGAGTACCTGAAGCAATGCATAACATATTGAGGGACCTGATGTTGTTACACTACGTCTCTGAAACCAGATCATGATTTGAGGGACATGTTACATCTGGTGTTGTGTAGCCAAAAGGCAGGTTTCAAAATCATTTCATATATCCAGTAATGAGAGTGACAACAGCTTACAGTCCTCCCTCAGAGAACTTCCTCAAACTCAGGCATATTGGTGCAATTTGTATGGGCATCCTCATACGTCGGCATGCTGGGCATATTGGTGCAATTTGAATGGGCAATTGTATATATCTGAATGTGACTGAAATCAGCAAAAGCACTTCTTAACTTTGAAGGAGTTAAAACACAAATGTGAAAGAATCGGCATTCAGTTTCTAGACTCAACTGTAGTCTAATTCACACATGCAGAACTGTTCATCAGCTGGGTCAGGGTCACACACAAGCACATATGTAACTTGGTTTCTCTGCGTGTGTTTACTACTGTACCACGACTGGAAATGGAGAAGTGTGATGCTTGAGGTGACATAAGGTGCCATGAATGTTCTGTCTGTGGTATCATACCTGTGAGGACTTACATTCACACATGTAAGTCACCACTTCACACTGCAGTCATCAAGTGATAAACCAGCCCTTGATGACAGCAACATCAAATGAGGACTTGTAAGTATGAATCAATTGTTGCAGATTCCATTGAGATCACCTGTCACCTCAAACACAGTGGTTTTTCAATGGAATCAGTTCACACTTTCACAGTCATCAAGCATAGAGTGACTAGCCCACAATGCAATCCTATGCAAGTCCCACTGGGTTGCTCCCAGGTAAATATGCATATGATTGCTGTCTGAATGATGTCTTTTCATGTAGGGATCTGAGAAACCCACAACAGATTCAAATGAGTTCAGATTTCTACTCTGCAGTGAACTGGCTTTTTCTGAGTCATGCAGATTCCACAGACTTGAATGCCATTTGTTGACTTCTGGGGAGGATTCACGCAAATTAGCATTTCTGCTAATGTTCATTAGCACAAGTGCACATTAGCACTAATGTGCACTTGCACAAGTGGAACAAAATTCTCGTACGTCCCTAAAAAAAAATCCAGTTCTGTCAATGAGTGGATGACAGAACAAAAGATGCCTGACAATCCACAAATAGGGATGTCCGGCACAGGGAAATTCAGCTCTCTTGGGGCTCAGTGGATTGGTTTGGCTTGCTTTTGCAAGCCAAGCTGTGGGCTCCCCACCAGAACTCACGAATTGCCACCACTGTGTGCAACTCTCCCTCTGTCCCTGCCAGTGTCCAGCAGGAAGAGCAGGAGAGTTGGGCACAGTGGCAGTGGGGTGGCAGGAAGAGCAGTGCCATGGCTCCTTCCCTCCCTGCCACTGCCGCCACTATTGCCCACCAGCTGCTGTGCACAAAGGTCTTGTTCTGTGTGCCAGGCAATGGCAGGGAGAACAAGAGACTTGCACACAGCCACCGCTGCTGCTATCACCCGAGGGCCACTTTGTGCAACTCTCTCACTCTCCCTGCCATTGCCTGGCAGACAGAGAAAGCGAGAGGAGAGAGTTGCACAGAATAGCCAGCAATGGTGATGGCAGTGGTGGTGGCAGAAGTCTGCGAGCTGGCCCGGCTTGGCACAGGTCAAGTCGGGCCAGCTTGTGGACAAGCAAGCCAGAGTCTGGGGGGCCAAGCTGCTAAAAGCTTGAGAGACTTGGCCCCCCGGATGGATTCCTCCAACATCCCTATCCACGAAGCACAGACAGAACAGATTTAACAAAATCCGTACATCCCTAATTTGCTGTGTGAACCAGCTGTGTGCTCCCAGAGAACTCAAGGCTGATTCACAAGGAGTGTGTTGAACTGGGAAGTCAACAAAACATTCAGTTCTTCAAACTACTTTTATGTGAATGGCTGCCCCCACAACTAGTTTAGAATCAGGTTGTCTCCTTTTTTCCCATCAGGGCATCTCTACTTTTTAAGAGAGAAATTTAAAAAGGTGACACTTTTTCCTATTCTGAGCTTTACCTGTTGACTTTGACCTATCATGGAGCTGTGAAAAGTATCAAGAACTCAGTCCATAAATAAGATGGCAGCTCTGATTTTGACAGCACCATTTCTGGCGTACTGGAGCTACAGGAAGAGCTGTGTAAACACAGCTAAGCAGAACAATTAGCCCTCTAGTGAGCTGTGTAGAAAGGCTCACATGGGTAGCTGCTTCAAAGCAACTCTTCCTAATTGTATGTGGAGTTCTTGGCTCCAGGACAGCAGCCAATTTGATTGCTCTTGGGGAATAAGAACACAAACTGGTAGCCCTGGAGCAAAAGAAACTTGATCTGAAGCTACTGTTGCATGGGAGCAAGTCCCGGATCTGTCAAAGGACTGTCCCAGTTTTACATACATGATCCTAAATGCTTAGTTAGATGGCTCTGTGGCTGTTAGCCGGGGGGGGGGGGGGAATGATATATTAGCTACAAGGCAATTTATATATAAAAGGAGAGGCTTCAAGAACACTACATTTTTCTTCCATTTGTCCTCTTCCTGGAGAAATTAGGATGGAGAATAGGAGTATTTTAAAATATTTCTGCTTTGAATAACTTGATATTTGGATTATTATTTGACATTGTACATCGTTTTAAGTGGCCAAAACATTGTTAGAAACCAGTAACCTAGGCTTGCAAAAATAATAACCAGAAATATATGGGGCGGGCGGGGAGAGAATGCTGTATCAGAATTTTTGTTGCTCCCTAAAAAAACATTTTTTTAATGTCTCCCACCCACTCTTCCACAAAACATTTCTTCCTTCTAGGTCAGCTAACAATAATAAAACCAATTTAAATGGCAATACATAAAGTAACCATATAAAATAGTGAAATGACAATAAAAACAAGTTTGCTAAAATTCAGAGAAAGCAAAACTCTCAATCTTTAAAAGGTTTGGGGAAATTAAAAGTGTTTCACCTGGTGCTCCAAAGATATAAAAAGTAGGTGTCAAGCGAACTTTTCTGGGGACAGCATGCCTCAACTAGGGAGCCACAACCAAAAAGATCCTCTCTCCCTCCTTGCCACTTGCCTAATCTCAGATGACAGTGGCAACCAAAGGAAGGCCTCTGAAGACATCTTAATATATGGGGTCAGCTAATCCATCAGGTACTCATGTCCCAAGTTGTATATGGACCAATAACTGCAGTCTGAAAATTTGCACAGCTGTATACCTTGGCAACAGAGCTATTTCAGTTTGCTTCAGTTAAATCCTTGTCAGATACCCTATTCATTTTAAGGGCACCAGGATTTCGCCCAGGTTAAAAGGGACTTCTTCTACATATATCATAAGGCATTACACAAAAACTCCAGTACTTCAGGAAAACTTTAGTTGTATTACAAGAACCAGTGTAGTGTAATGGTTAGAATGTTGGACTGGTACTCTGGAGATCTGGATTCTAGTCCCCCACTCAGCTATGAAGCTCATTGGATCATTTGGGGCCAGTCACTGACTCTCAGCCTAGCCTACTTCACAGGGTTGCTGTGAAGTTAAAATGGAGAGAAGAAGGACCACGTAAGCCACCTTGGATTCCTTGCCAGAAGAAAACAGATAGGATATAGATGTAATAATAAATAAAAACAAAGCAAACAAAGCAAAAAAAAAAACAGGTTATTTCAAAAGGGAAAACATTGCAGTTGCATCTTGTAGGCTTTGAGACAACTGTCTAAAGAAGAAGCCCATCATTGTTCCTCCTCTCAGTTCTGATGTCCCAGAAATGCCAGGTCCATTTGTTTGCATGGGGCTCTGACTGGTAGCCAAGCTGTCTGCTGTTTTTAAATGTTTTAGAGAGCAGTAGTATCCAGATGCTGTCAGCCTCAGAACCTGGAGGCTGATGTGCATCCTATGTGGAGTGGAAGGAGCACAGAGGCAATTGTCGCCTCCGCGCTCCCCTCAGCCTGCATTTTCCCTGGACAGGCGATTTTGCCTGTCTAACTGGGGCTCTGCGGAATGGGAGGGAAGAAGGCTGGGGCAGCCAAAGGATTTTTCATAAGTTGGCTGCCCTGGTCTCCTCCCCTCCCTACCCACAGAACCGCCCCTTCTCCCTCCTCTCCAAGATCACGTTTGCGAGCTTGAGGAGGCAGCCAGCACAGTTCCCTCCATGCCAGCTGTGAAGAGCATGGGGAGGGGCAGGGAGCTCTGACTCCTGGATCCAAGGTTAGATCCAGAAATCCAATATATCCTATGGCCCCCCCAGACCCTGTCCAGGGGCCATAGGATTGCTCTCCCTGTAGCTGTGCTGTTTATAGTAATGCTTGGATTTTTGTGTGTGATAAGCTGCATACATTTGCTTTATAGGAGGGAGGGTGGGAGGGAGAAAAAGAAAGAAAGAAAGAAAGAAAGAAAGAAAGAAAGAAAGAAAGAAAGAAAGCTGTTCTGTAGAGGGTGCCCCACCGTTCCGTAAAAGACAATGGTCTGTCTCACTGCTTGCCTGCACTATCAAGAAACATAACGTAATTAAAGAAACTCTGTGGCTGGTTTTCTAAAGTAGCTTCCAAATTAGCTAAATGTGATATGACACAACTGATATAGCTGCATGATGTTTCATATCTATGACACTGGAGAAATGCCTTGGCATTTAATCCATTGTGGACTAAGCTTTCAATTAATCCAACAAAATGTTCAAATTCCACTGTATATTGTGGTACAACTTCATGGCTTGGACTCGATGGTCTTATAGGCCCCTTCCAACCCTACTAGTCTATGATTCTACTACTCCATTCGTTGATTTATGATTTCATTCATTCTAATTCAGTTAGGTTTAGAACATAGCTAAGGATGCTTTTCCGTAGTCATTCTCTCTTATTCTGGACTAGTCTATATTCATCTAGTCGTGCCATTCCATAGTGCGAGTAGAGCCGGTGATCCTGAGCATCTCTACACCAGCCTAAAATCCTGCATTTAAAATGGGGCTTTCTGGTACCATTTTAAATGCAGGATCGCAACAGACTCCCTTTACACATGCTTCCTTTTCCCTCTCCCCTTTCCCCTTCCTTCTCCCCCTTATCTAAGTCTTCCATATGTTTCATTTATCTCACCGCTCTTGCAGCTTTTCCTTTTTCACAGAGGGAACTCAAGTGGAACACAAGTGGGGTAATTTGATGCCTCATTTTCTCTGACCTGTTTAAAATATCACTTTAAAATGTCACTTTAAAAGGTCATTTAGTGCAGGAGACACTCTGGAGGCTTGCAATGTCATCTGAAAGGCCCGCAAACTTCCGTGAATGAGCAATCTCAATAGCAGGATAAAAGCTCCACGTGAAGAAGCCCACAGTCGAGCTTCTAGTTGCACCACGGAATGGTGAGACACAACAGGCTGTTGACACAATCACTCCTGTCTGCCCTTTCTGGTGCTGTGTAGCCCAAGGTGCTCCCTGGTTCTCTAGTGAGCTCTAGGCAATGCAACAGGCTGGGAGGCAGCTAGAGTGTAAGTGGCATAAGACTCACAGTGAGGCCAACAGCACACATATGAGAGCACCTAATCGCATCTACTTTCTGTCCGTGAGGTCAGCAAAGAAGGTCTACTTAGCTGCCTCCATTGCATCCTTAAGTAGCCATCCAGCACAGCTTGTCCAGGTGGTTCGGGGTTTGTTGTCACCTTCCTCAGTAAATCCTATGTTGCAACCTTCAAAGCCCTGCTGTGATAATTTGCGAGACACTTTGAGGATAAAATCACAGACAAAACACATTTTTCCAACATCCCTAATACAAGCCATAATATTTAATTACATAGCTGTCAAACTGCTGGCCTTTAATGATCCCCCAAATCCGAAAGTGCTAGCCCTACGGAGCACAGAATTCTTCCACATCCCAGCCATGGTAATTATATTATATATGTATGTATGTATGTATGTATGTATATATATATATATGAAGGACAAATGCATAAAGTGAAGATGCTGAAATCATCCTTTGACAAAATATTCTATCAGATCTCTTTGGATTTTGGACCTAAAACCCTTCCCCAAAGTTCCAAGACATGCCTATACAGTGGACTATGGGGGAGCAGGGGACCCACATATTTCTGCTTCTCCATATATAACATTCTTATCAGCATGTGGGAAGATGAGGTAACGCTAAAGTTGCCAAGCGAGGGTGGCATTCAGACAGCATTATTAGCAAACTCTCCATTACAATCTAGACATGTCTTTATGTAGAGTAATCATATTATAGGGCTAGGGGAGATTTACAATCAGATTTGCCACAGCAGACCCCATGTAATCTTCACTGAAGACTGACACCATTTTATCTTCACATGATTCCCTGTTTCTCACACAAGTAATTCTGTCCTTTCTACGTTGTCAGTTCTGACAGGCTGATTTAATCTGCCGTATTCTGAATGCCTCTGACCACTGTGCCGAGTCATTAACCTTGACTCGCGTAATTGAATTCAAGGTTGATTGCTTGTGACCCTCCTCGCTGAGGTCCTCAAAATGTACATATTCATTACGAGCTGCATTGCTAAACGGATTGCACAGCGAAAGCTGTAGCAAGTCGCCTTGCTTGGTATGCAGAGGGCGAAGAGGGCACTAATTGCATGTTAGAGCTGAGCATTAGATTATGAAAAGAGTGAGAAAATGAAGATAGATCCCTCTGACACTGTCAGATTAAGGGCAGCAGCATACAGGAATATGACATTGAAATTTACAGTGACATTAACAGGAGGGAAAAAATTAGATGGTGTACAAGGGTTTCGTTTGTTTTGCTTCCGCTTCCACAGACTTGCAGAAGTCAATGGCTGTCGGGTGCTAAAGCTAATAAAAGATTTGTAAGTATAATAAATAGTATAGTGTTTTTAAAAGCTCCAAATTCTTTTTGTTAATGGTGGAAATATAGTTATACTGAGCATGTTTCCTATGTTTAATTTAAGTAGTTCACATAATTATCTCACTAGTCCTTACAACAACCTTGCAAGGCAGACCTTTGATTTGAGGAAGAGGCCCTGCTCTCTGTTGCTTTAGGACACAATCCTCTCAGGATAGGCGACTGCCTATCCAATAAAGGACAGGAGAAGCATGGAGGGGATCGTCCCCTCCGCACTTCATCCACCCTGCATTCGTGGCTAGATAGCCAGTTTTGGCTACCTAGCTGCAGGAAGGTGGAGTGGGGAGGCAGATGCCGGCTGACATGTCGGAAGCATCGGAATGGCATTTCTACCCTCCCTGCCCCAGTACGCTCCCAGGAATGTCCCATTTTCACTGCTCCACACTCCTCTTCCAAGCACGGCGCGCAGAGCCATTGCTACCTATGAGGCAGCACAGGAGGGAGTCGAGGTCAGTTCCTGGGAACCAACCTATCCTATGGCCGTCTAGCCACCGACTAGCAGCCATAGGATTGCGCTCTTATTTACTCAGATCTTACCTGCTCAGGCACGAGACAGGGCCTTTACACTGGTGGTCAAGGGTGGAGACCCTCAGGCCCATGGACCACATATGCCCTTCCTGGAATCTCAATTTGGCCTTCCAGAGTGCCCCAGATGGCCACACCCACTTTCCCAGGACCCATCCCCTTTCCCCCCAACCACCAATCATTTGGTAGTTTCCTGGCTTTTGAGAAGTTTTTCCCCCTTCTTAAAGGTTGAAATGCCTCTCCCAAGGCTTTCTTACTGCCAGTGAACACATTAAGCTAAAATATGCTGGTGTTTTTATCAGCCATGCCCCTTCTGGCCCTTCCCCTTTTGCTTTCGGCCCTGCCCACCGTTGGAATGTGGCCCCTGAGAGCTTCTCTGAAATTGAATTCAACCCTTGAGCCAAAAAAGGTTCCCCAAACCTGTTCTTAGGGAAGTCTGGTTGGTTCATTTGTTCGTTTAGGAAACCCTTCCTTGACAATTGAGCTACTTATTGAACTCTGCTGTTGCCACGATGAAGATTTCCATTGACACTAGGGGCAGGAAACCTCTTCTAGCCTGAGGGCCAGATTCAGTTTTGCAGACACTGTCAGAGCTGAAGTCCAGTGGTGGGAATCCCCAACAGTAACCCTATGACAGGCACTTTGAGGCATTGTGGGAAATTTAAAATGGTGGCTCATATTCGCCTGTGCAGGGAATCCAGAGCCAGTGGGTCCTGACACTGCACTGGAGCAGGGGAAGGGAATATATTTTGGTCCAAGGGCCAAATTCAGTTTCTGAGAAGCTCTGGGGGGCTATATTCCCAAGGTGGGTGGGGCCAAAGACAATGGGGTGGGGCCAAAGATACAAAAACGTACGAAACATCCCAGCCTGCTGCAGCTTGAAGCACTTACTGCCAGTAACTGAGCCCTTGGTGAGGCATTTCAATATTCTAGAATGGGGCAGAGACTGTACAACAGCTGGGAAACTATCCAATGATTTGTGGACAGGGGAAAGAGGGTGGAGCCACAGGAAGGGAGCATGCCCCCTGGGAACCCCAGAAGACCCAATTGGGACCCCCAGGAGGGCCAGATTTGGCCCCGGGCTGCAGGTTCCCCACCCTTCATTTACACAGTGCTGGGCCTAGTAGATTCTATCTATCTAAAATTATTTCAAGGTTGCCTTTAATGGTGGAAGCCTCTCAAGGTGACGTCCCAGCAAGGGGTGGGGGGATTCTCACCAAAGAAGTGCCAAAAAGGAGACTATTTTTCAGGGAGGCAAAAGTGTTCACATACAGGAATCCATCTGACTTGGATTCCTGCACTGAGCAGGGGGCTGGACTCGATGGTCTTGTAGGCCCCTTCCAACACTACTATTCTATGATTCTACACTGGTCCCCTGTGTGACTATGGCCAGATCTACACCTTGAGCCATAGCATCACAATCCCATCGTGGTAACGCTATATCCCTCTTGCGTATGTATTCCTCGTAGGACACACAGTGACATTTGTTGTGGTATATTGGATAATGTGGAATAAAAAACAGGGAGTAACACTACAATAGTGGTATATAGAATGTGTAATGTGCCCCAACAGTTATCAGTGCATTTCAACACCACTATAAAGCAGTAGTGTAGATCTAGCCTCAGCAGCACGTTCAGTGCAAGAAAGGAATGCGTCCCTGTCTTGCTGTGCTGTGCTGAAACGTCCTCACCACAGCATGGCAAGACAGGGAACTTTGGCTTGGCTGTGTTGGCAACAAGGATGTAGGGTTCTGCTCCCTCTCCATGCACTCGGCCTATCATGTGGAACACCTGTGTAATGTGTGGAGGTGCCCCTTAGCAGACATCTTGGTGAACATGTAGAGATTGGGAAAGCCAAATGGGCCCTCGCAACGTCAGGGGCAGGAGTGGTAGGCATGGTCCTGTTCTCCTCTCTACACGATTGCCCTAGGCATGGAAGAACAGAACACATGAAAGGGGAAACATTCACCCAAATGTACTGCTTGACTGATAAAGTATTTCCATGTCCTATTGTATCTGTCGCCCTCTCTGTCCAGACAGCTGAATTTCCAGATATTTTGGATGCCCTCCAAGCCGTTTGGATCAATGAAGTTGCACTGTAGTCCACACTAAACTAGAGATGGAACATTGCAGCAGATGATTGTAAAATCACACATAAATCACAAACATGGGTCTGAATTCCAGCGCTCCATGAGGAACTCATTGGACCACATCCTAGCCCTTCATAAGGCTATAAGATCTCTAAGGCATGCAGAAATCTTCCTCCAACAGTGTGCCTAGTGGGGCACACCAGTGTGATTTGAAAGAACACCACGAATGTGTAGGATGGCCACTTATGCACCATCAGGAAAGAGGACAAAGGGGCACAGAGAGCTGCATAAACTGTGCATATGCTAATTTACATGTATAGATACAACTTTAGAAATAATTGCTATAATTTAAATCAAAGTACAATACATTATTTAGTATTTATTTATTTATAATACTTCTACACCGCTTGATATATTAAAATCCCTAATCTCACCACAATGAGCAGGTGAGTGAGGGTGAGTGGATTTTTGCCTAGTGTGAGCGTGGGGGAGAGTCAGTTTTTGCCTGGCATGAATGTGGGGTGAATGGTTTCTTGCCTGGAGTGAGCGTGGGGTGGGTGGATTTCTGCCTGGCATAAGTGGATCCTACACACACTGTTTTGTTTTCATGACTCAAGCAAAGGGCTGGATGCGCCTGATCTCGTCTGATCTCAGAAGCTAAGCAGGGTCAGCCCTGGTTAGTAATTGGATGGGGAACCGCCTGGGAATCAGGCTTCCTGCACTGAGCAGGGGGTTGGACGCAATGGTCTTGTAGGCCCCTTCCAACCCTATGATGCTATGAGCTTAAAGCCATTTGATTCAGTTTCCTGCTCTTTGCAATGTGGATTATTGCTCAAACAGAAAAATGTGGCTCCAAACGAATGCTTTTGCGGCTTTGTGGATGATGGTGATGATGATCATTACAACTACAACAGGCAGAGGGGTGGATTTTGGATGCTCTCAGAACTTGCTGCCCACGTTTACACCTGAGTAATCCATTCCATCTTACTTCTGAGTAGACATGCATACACTCCACTATACCTCCATGTTTCACACGGCACAAGACTTTCTATATTTTTGGACGCTTCCTTGGTTCTACATATGAAGTTACCCTTTCAGGGGGCTTCTGTGTGGTCACTGACTTAGATGGCTTGGAAATGGATTATGAAGCAAATGCATCAACTGCTAGCAATTCCTATTAGCAACGGTGGCTGAATGTTGGGAGGCAGTATACCTGTGAATATCCATTGATAGGGTGGTGGGTGTCAATTAGCCGGGGACGGCTTTCGCCTTCATGTCCTGCCTGTGGGTCTTATGAAGGCACCTGGCTGGCCACTGTGTAAAACAGGAAGCTGGATGGTCTGAGCCAGCAGGACTCTCCATGTGTTCTTTTATAGTACTACGTATGCCAGAGGCACTAATCCCTTTATTTATTTTGTAAAGGTTGAGCATACCTGAGGCTGATGTGTTTTGATCCCTTCACTGTAGTTACTATATGTTTAAAAATGGTATTTGCAACAAATGCTCTTAAAATTCACTGCTTTGGGGCAGTTTAGGCTGCTGTCCTATACACACTTAACCTGGGAGTAAGTCTCAATGGGATTTACATCTGATTAGACATTCATGTGATTAAACTGTATGACCCACTATTCACAGAGGGATTTACTCCTGAGTAGACATGCTTGGGATTGCATTGCACTGTAAATCTTGGAAATATTCCAGCGCAGACCTTTCCATCAGCATCCTTGCTGCAAAAATCTGAAATGGCATCACTGCACCAAAAAAACCTCAATACAATCACCATCACCTCCATTCAGATCATAAGTGCTGGGATCCTGGTGTGCCAATACAGCAGAAGAAAAGCAGCTCTTGATGGATGTTAAGGAACAGCTTCTGAAAGAACCATTCAGTTGCCTGGACCCTAACAGCGCTCGCTGCCTAGGCTTGGCTGCTGCCAAGGAATCGCTATGCCCAGCTGGTCTCCAGCAACACAGAACGCCTCTTGGGGATAAGAGCAATCAGGCATATTTTAAACCCATCCTATAAGAGAAAACTCTCTGGAAAAGACCCTGATGCTGGGAAAGACTGAAGGCAAAAGGAGAAGGGGACGGCAGAGGATGAGATGGCTAGATAGCATCACGGATGCAATGAATATGAACTTGAGCACGCTCCGGGAGAGAGCGCAGGACAGGAAGGCCTGGCGTGCTATGGTCCATGGGGTCACGAAGAGTCGGACACGACTGAATGACTGAACAACAACAACAACAATAAATCTAATGGGCTGGATCCAAATTTGGACACATGCAGATGGGCTGGCAGAAGCAGCCTTCCCCACCCCTTCCTCCCTATGCCAGCCCCTTCGGTCCCCTCAAAATGATGCACAGAGGGGAAGGGGCACCTGATGAATGGGATGAGCTGTGATGCAGGAAGGAGGGGAGGATTCTCCAAAACTCAAGTGAAGGCAACTTCCGTAAGCACAGCCCTTCTGTGTTTGTTTCTTGGGGGGATTGCTCTTGGGGGGAGCCATCCTATGGCCACTAGTCAGCAGCTAGACGGCCATAAGATATCTGGTTTTCCAGGAACTGACCTTACCCCCTTGCAGGCAGCGTGGAACAGCCCACACTCCGTGTTCCAAAGAGGAGCATGGAGCGGCCAAAACGTGGGGCGTTCCAGGGTGGGGAAGGCAGAAATGCTGGTATGGAACATCCTATGTGTCATCTGGCAGCCTCCTCCCCTGCTCCGCCTTCCCGCACCGAGTCAGCCACAAATGCAGGACAGGAGAAGCACAGAGGGAACGTTCCTTCTCCTGCCCTGCATTGGATAGGCGGTCGCCTCCGGGTTCGGAGGCAGCTGCCTATCCCCATAGGATTGCACCCTAAAATTATTTTTAGGCTACCTTTAAGGGCGGAACTTTCCATCGACAGAAGGCAGATCTTGGATCCAATCCGACGTAATCGGAAAGTTTGTGGTGCAGGCAAGAATACCATTGGTTTGGTTTCTACATTTTTATTTTACATTACAAGTTAATAAACATGATGGGTTGGGCAGACTTAGTCATGCCTAAAGTAAGCCTATTGAAATCAATGGGACTTAAGGTAGTCAACTTGCCCCCATTGATTTAAATGGGACTAAGCCTTGGCTTGGTCTGGATCCAACCCACAAACTATTGTCTTACCCAAAATGCAAGAAGGAAGAGAGGAGGGGGTGTTTTATAAGATTTTCAATATACAATGACCATGTAAAGGGCCTTTGTTGGAATTTGTTGTATAAATAGAAAAGTTCATTAGAAAAGTTGTTCATTTGTTACTTTCCTTCCCTTGTTTGTACCAAATTTGTAAGTTTTGCACGCCTTGATACCCGAAATCTTCCAATCCCACATAGCCGGGAATTCAGTACTCCCTCTGTCTATATGGTGCCTTGACTCTTGCAGTTATTTGTTTGTTTGTGATCAATTCTATGTCTGACTTTGGAGAAATATCTTTAATAAAATATAAAAGTCAAAAGGTATAAAATATTGTCAATCTTGTTGGTCACATCAATGATGCATTTTGTTAAATATGCTTATGCAAATTTTGAAGAAGCATGCATAAATCTCATTGGCCCTTATCCAGCTTTGTTGTAAGGGAGCAATCCTATACCCACTCAGTAGGTCTTACTTCTGAGTAGACTTAACGCTCATTGTTTCCAACAGAACTTTCCCAATCCTAGGTATGTTTACTTGAACAGAAGTCCCATTGCACCAAGTCTGAAATCCTATGTACCCTTAATCTGGGAGAAAGTCCCATTGAACTCAGTGGGACTTACTTCTGAGTAGATAAAAAACTTGTGTAGGAAAGGGAATTTCAGCAGTCACAGCGTGCATGAAATTCCCTCTTCTGCACAAGTATTAGAGAAGCAGGAACCCCATCATCTTTTGCATTTGGCCATCAACACCTAAATCTCAATGAAGTCAGTGTGACTTAAACACGCTGTTTGGTGCCTGACGATCTTTGGATTATATGTACCAGTGCATATTGCAACCCTTTTAAAGCAATCCCCCATATTCAAATACCATTCCATCTCCTATTCCATCTCTCCCTAATCTACTCTGAAAAAATAAATAGAAGTAATATGTCTTCTGTTAAGAAATTTGCAACGGAATGAAAGAAATATTCAAAACAATTGAGTCAAATATAAAAACAACTCCCCAAAGAAATTGATATGTTTGCTAACCACCAAAAGCTTGGGTGGAAGAGAATGTCAGGCTTTCAGGATATTGTGATTTGTTATGCCAGGCAATGGGGCAGGAAAAGTCCCCCAAAATGGCCCTTTAAAAGTCACTTACAAGATTGCTGTTAACATTACTATTTTGTGTCTACAATGCATTACATTTAAGCATAAAGTAATGCATTTACATGTAATGCATTTACATGTAATGCATTTAAATGTAATGCATTTAATGCATTTACTCAGTGAGTAAAGCGCTGGACATGATCCTGGGACCTGAGAATTCAGATCCTTGCTAGATGGGCAGACATGTACATGTGGTCCCTCTGGAAGCTCTTTGTGTCAGTGACTTCACTCGCAAGGTTGCTGGACAGCCAGGCAAGGCCAATACTGTAAATATTGCAAAGTGCTTTTAGGGATCAATGTGAAATTCGTTTCAGTGCATTTTTGATCAGCAGTTACCTAGTTCACACCTTAGAGAGCCATCCTATGGCCCCTAGACAGCATCTGGGGGGGGCAAAGGATTGTTCGATTTCCTAGCTACGAGGCTGGAGATGGGGTTCCAACCTGGGACTAGGAAACCACACTCCCCAACCCCTTAGGCTTGGGGTTAGGGCCGGCTACCTCTCCGCACTCAGAAAACAAAGTGTGGGGGTGGGGGAAAGGGGGCATTCCCAGAGTTGGGGAGGAGAGGAGACCAGGGCAGCTGGAGTATGCTGTTTCCTATAGCCACCCCAGCCTCCTTCCTTCCCCCTCCGAGGTGCCACTGCTAGATGGTAACCAGTACCAAATAAAACTTCTGGTATTGTAGGACGTTATAGCACAATAATACTGTACTTTCCTCTATTGTTTTAATATATGTTTTTAGCCTGCACGGATAAAATACTATCAGATATTCTTGTATATATTCTTTCTCATCACCAGTTAGCCTGTCCCAGTTGTCCCAGCCCAGTTGTATTGTTATGGGCTTCCTTACTACCTGCAATGGCGGCAGAATGGAAAAAATATGGTTCAAGTGGCATGCTGAAGAGGGCAGGGGAGCAGGGGAGGCTTGATTTGAGCGAACAAAGCTGTGGGTCCAGGTCAGGGAAGGAAAGGGAGAGTGGCAATGGCAGGGGAGTGCTTTGGGAACACCTGGGAGCTGCAGGCCTGCGCCGTTCCTCAGCCAGTTCCTCAGACCTGGTTCACATGATCACTGCAGCCCACTCTGTCTTCTTTAAGCCACAGTGGGTTGCAGTGCCTGCAGGTGCCAGGTTGCAGGTTCAAGCCCCCCACCACAGCTTCTCATGTTGTCTGAACCCAGCAAGGGTGGCTTGCTGGGATGGTTAACAAACCATCTCATAACAAGCCATGGGTTCTGGATGGTTTTTTAACTACCCCAACAAGCCACCCTCACCAGTTTCAGACAACACAAGAAGCCGTCCCCGGCCAGGGTATTTATGTAAATCGGACCAGCACATACAGGGTGGTTAAAAAACTACCATGGCTTATTAAGTGAAAGTGGAGAATGCAAAAGCTGGTTTGAAACTCAACATTAAAAAAACCTAGGATCATGGCATCTGGCCCCATCACTTCCTGGCATATAGAAGGGGAAGAAATGGAAGCAGTGACAGATTTTATTTTCTTGGGCTCCAAGATCACCACAGATGGTGACTGTAGCCATGAAATTAAAAGACGCTTGCTCCTTGGGAGGAAAGCCATGGCAAACCTAGACAGCATAGTAAGAAGCAGAGACATCACCTTGCTGACAAAGGTCCATATAATCAAAGCTATGGTTTTCCCAGTAGCAACGTATGGCTGTGAGAGCTGGACTATAAGGAAGGCTGAGCGCCGAAGAATTGATGCTTTCGAACTGTGGTGCTGGAGAAGACTCTTACAAGTCCCCTGGACTGCAAGGAGATCAAATCAATCAATCCTAAAGGAAATCAACCCTGACTGCTCATTGGAAGGACAGATACTGAAGCTGAAGCTGAAATATTTTGGCCACCTAATGCGAAGAGAAAACTCCCTGGAAAAGACCCTGATTCTGGGAAAGACTGAAGGCAAAAGGAGAAGGGGACGGCAGAGGATGAGATGGCTAGATAGCATCACTGACGCAATGAATATGGACTTGAGCACACTCCGGGAGAGAGCGGAGAATAGGAAGGCCTGATGTGCTATGGTCCATGGGGTCACAAAGAGTCAGACACGACTTAATGACTGAACAACAACATATCATGCAAACCAGGCCATTATCTATTAGCAGTCCAGGTTGAAGACTCCCTCTCCAAACCAGAGCTTTGCATGTGCTCCAGTGAACAAACTGAGATTCTGCACATACAAATAGCCCAAGTGAATATGTACATGAATCTTCAGGCTCCATTCAAAACATCAGGTTGCAACCCTTGGACACAAGGGAGCTTTTCAACCTGTAAGGAATTGCTGGATTGTGGTTGTGGGTTGTCATCCTATGCACAGCTGGTGTGTGTAAATTCTGCCAGAATCAATGGGGCATGAGGCTGGCATTGATACTATGGCCAACTAAAAGTGAACACCAAAAGTAGAAAACCCATGTCTTCTTCTGCTCTGCTCTCCCCTGGCACCATTTCCTGATGCAAATTGCATGCCATGGCATCATCGCACTGCAAGTAGTCTATTTCTATTTATAATTAATTAATTAAACTATTTCTTGGCTGCCTTTCCAGGCAATATCCCCATCCCCACAAGCAATAGCCAAGGAAATGGAGAAGAGTTGGGAAAATATATGTTACAGGGGAAAGAGCAGGTAGAGTTGCTAACGTTTAGTAACCACCAACATGTAATGACCATCACTTGAGCAACCATCTTTAAAGGGGGGAGGGGAGATTCTGATTGGGTTTTTGCTTCAGCCACCCAATAGCTCTTTTGCCCAATGGCCTGTCAATATGTTGAGCTGACCAATTGCTATCAGGGCCGCCTCAAAAGGTCTGACTCTGCCAGCAAGTTTCTGTTTGGAGGGTGTAGAACATTGCTTTCATTTTGTCTTCCAGTTGATAAAGCTCCCTTGATTCTAGTTACTTCATTTGTATTTGGAACAGGGATGATTTGAAGACTGGATTCTGGAGCGGCAAAGGAGACATATTGTCACCATCTAGAGAAATGCATTGCCAGGATTTGAGTTCTGTTGGTCCAAACTGGCAGGGGATTTTATTGTTTCCCATTTGTGGTTGATAATGCTCATAACAATACGCTGATTTCCTGCATGCCTCTTCCCCGGAGCCTGAGGTACCTAAGCTCATTGGAGACCTTGCTTGGATTTGCTGCAGATGTATATGCTCTTTTTTGGCTTCCTGTTCCCCCGCCCGCCCCTCTCAGTGACCCAAGTGGTTACTATGGTGTCCTAATTAGGAAATGATAGTAACCTAACAAACACTTCCAGGCATATAAATCATTCAGTTCTGTGGCACTTATTGCTAGAAGAGTCACCCGACTTAAATCCCTTCAATCATTTCACCATTTTGACAGTTGCTCCATGAAATACATGATTCCTGCCAAATCAATCTCATGTCCTTTGTGATGAGAAAGAAGAGAAATTATAGGTTTTAGGCAGCATAATCTTGTTACACAAGTGCAAATGAGGAGAGAATTTCTCGCCTGCTCACTTCAGGATCCCAGCCAATGCCACATTTGGCCTCGAGTCCTTGTTTGTTTTTATCCCTTTCCAGAATCTCTGTTTTGATTATATTTTATGAGAGAGAGAGAGAGAGAGAGAGAGAGAGAGAGAGAGAGGAGATGTTTCTAGGCAAACTTGGATAAAAGAAGCTTTTTTCCTCCATGTAAACCAATGCAAAATTTCGGCTTAAATTGAAGAACGTTGGGAAAACCACTAAACCGTTCAGGTATGACCTAAATCATATCCTTTATGAATATACAGTGGAGGTGAGGAATAGATTTCAGGGATTAGACCTGATAGACAGAGTGCCTGAGGAACTATGGACAGAGGTCCGTAACATTGTTCAGGAGGCAGCAACTCAATCCATCCCAAAGAAAAAGAAATGCAAGAAAGCAAAGTGGCTGTCTGATGAGGCTTTACAAGTAGCTGAGGAAAGAAGGGAAGTGAAAAGCAAGGGAGAAAGGGGAAGATATATCCAACTGAATGCAGAGTTCCAGAGAATAGCAAGGAGAGACAAGAAGGCCTTCTTAAATGAACAATGCAAAGAAATCGAGGAAAACAACAGAATGGGAAAGACTAGAGATCTCTTCAAGAAAATTGGAGATCTCAAGGGAACGTTTTGTGCAAAGACGGGCATGATAAAGGACAAAGAAGGCAGGGACCTAACAGAAGCAGATGAGATTAAGAAGAGGTGGAAAGAATACACAGAAGAACGATACAGGAACAATCTGAATGTCCCTGATAGCCATGATAGTGCGCTCACTGAACTTGAGCCGGACATCCTAGATAGTGAAGTCAAGTGGGCCTTAGGAAGCATTAGTAACAACAAAGCTAGCGGAGATGACAGTATTCCAGCTGAGCTATTTTAAATCCTAAAAGATGATGCTGTTAAAGTGCTGCATTCAATATGCCAACAAATCTGGAACACTCAACAGTGGCCACAAGACTGGAAAAGGTCAGTTTACATTCCATTTCCAAAGAAGGGCAATGCCAGAGAGTGTTCAAACTACCGCACAATTGCGCTCATTTCACATGCCAGCAAGGTGATGCTCAAAATCCTACAAGTTAGGCTTCAGCAGTATGCGAACCAAGAACTACCGGAAGTACAAGCTGGGTTCCGAAGAGGCAGAGGAACTAGAGATCAAATCACCAACATTCGCTGCATCATGGAGAAAGCAAGAGAATTCCAGAAAAACGTCTATTTCTGCTTCATTGACTATGCTAAAGCCTTTGATTGTGTGGATCACAACAAACTGTGGCAAATTCTGAAAGTGATGGGAGTACCAGACCACCTTACCTGTCTCCTGAGAAACCTGTACGAGGGTCAAGAAGCAACAGTAAGAACCAGACATGGAACAACCGATTGGTTCAAAATTGGGAAAGGAGTATGACAAGGCTGCATATTGTCACCCTGCTTATTTAACTTATATGCAGAGTACATCATGAGAAATGCCAGGTTGGATGAATCAGAGGTCGGAATTAAGATTGCTGGGAGAATTATCAACAACCTCCGATATGCAGATGATACCACCCTAATGGCAGAAAGCGAAGAGGATCTCTCAAGAGCCTCTTGTTGAGGGTGAAAGTGGAGAGTGCAAAAGCTGGTTTGAAACTCAACATTAAAAAAACTAAGATCATGGCATCTGGCCCTATCACTTCCTGGCATATAGAAGGGGAAGAAATGGAAGCAGTGACAGATTTTACTTTCTTGGGCTCCAAGATCACCACAGACGGTGACTGTAGCCATGAAATTAAAAGACGCTTGCTCCTTGGGAGGAAAGCTATGGCAAACCTAGTCAGCATAGTAAGAAGCAGAGACATCACCTTGCCGACAAAGGTCCGTCTAATCAAAGCTATGGTTTTCCCAGTAGTAATGTATGGCTGTGAGAGCTGGACTATAAGGAAGGCTGAGCGCCGAAGAATTGATGCTTTCGAACTGTGGTGCTGGAGAAGACTCTTACGAGTCCCCTGGACTGCAAGGAGGTCCAATCAGTGCATCCTAAAGGAAATCAACCCTGAGTGCTCATTGGAAGGACAGATACTGAAGCTGAAGCTCCAATATTTTGGCCACCTAATGCGAAGAGAAAACGCTCTGGAAAAGACCCTGATGCTGGGAAAGACTGAAGGCAAAAGGAGAAGGGGACGGCAGAGGATGAGATGGCTAGATAGCATCACCAATGCAATGAATATGAACTTGAGCACGCTCCGGGAGAGAGTGCAGGACAGGAAGGCCTGGCGTGCTATGGTCCATGGGGTCACGAAGAGTCGGGCACGACTGAATGACTGAACAACAACAACAACAAACCAATGCTCTCTTCCTTCTGGATCCACACCACAGCAGGCTGAAATAACAGTCATGCTGTCAGAATGCACATTCCAAAAAGGCTTCCATACAGGTCAAGTAGCTAGTGGACTATTTTCTACATCTGGACTGCATGTGCCAGAGGTGGAGAACCTGTAATGCTCCATATGTTGCTAGACTCCCCATTAGCCTCAGCCAGTATGGCTAGTGGTTAGCGATGATGGAATTTATAGTCCAACAACATCTGCAGGGTCACAAGTTCCCAACCCTAGTATAGGCGTTAGCATTCCACACAATCTGGAACCCTGTGTGGTAGGGGTTCCAGATCGTGCAGAGCATAGTGATGCTGACAGCAGGGCCTGGAAGCATGGCTTTACCCCCTTATGGGTTTAGTCTGTGCACTGAGGCAGCTTGTGAAATGGGCTTTGATGTGACGTCATCACAAGACAAGTTTCCTCATTGTGTTCCATTTCATTGACTACTGCATGAAGGGGTGGGGAAACTTACAAAAGGAGGTGGTCCCATCACACATGTTGTCTTACTTACCAGACACTACTGCAGGAGATTGCAGAACTGCTGCTTAGGGACACAATCGTGTGTGTGTCAGAATGTCTAGGTCCAGCCTAACCCAAGTTAAACCCAAGTTAAAAGTTAGGCTGCTTTGCAAAGCTAAATGGAAATATAAGATCATTTTAAAATGTCTTCCATTCCTGGATAACATAGGGGAGATGAACAGGCTTGATGTACTCAGAAATAACATCCTCCTTCCAAGGGGTACTTTGGGTCATATATGGGAGTAAAGAGAAGCTATCACATTGTCCCAGCCTCCATCATGTTATCAACTAAAGAGAATGGCTGGAATCTAAAAAGGAACTTTACAGTGCAATCTTATAGATGTCTACTCAGAAGACCATCCCATTGATTTTATTGGGGCTTATTCCCAGGTACAATTGCAACCTTAGGCATCCTCAAGAGCTAGGACATGTCCATAAGGATTTTTTAAAAACTTTTTCTTTGAAAACCAGACTCCCGTGCTTTTGAAAATCTGGTCAGTTCTGAAGGCATCTTGCTGCACAATATAGGGAGTTTGCTATCCCAAACACCCTTGGGGATTTGGAACTACTTACATATTTCTTTGAATCCTGGCCAATAAATTTAGTTCCAAGAATACCATTATATTTTTATTGCCTTTCCTCAGTTCCTCTTAGTTCTCTTTATTGCCCTCTTTCCTTTACTTCTTTTAATAAATCTTGCAAAAGTATGTAACATTAGGTATACTAATAATCATGTGTAAGCATAGGTTTTTCATCAGAATGTTACATTTAAGGGAAGATTTTTTTTAATTATGCCAAGTGCCATAATAGCATTTATGTAGAAAACTGAGTGAGGTCTGTTGCATTCTTTTTTCCCTGGTTACATTCTGTAACACTCCCTAGCATTTCCTCAAATGATGGCTTGCATGCCATTTCCAATCATTCTCTGCAGTAGGTAACTGGAAGGGGTGTGTTTCAGGGTGCCCTCTCACTTCCAGTGTAGCAACAGTGTATTCCAGCCTGATGCCCTCCAGATGTATTAGACTTAATTTCCCATCAACCCCAGTCAGCATGGCCAATGGTCAGGAATGCTGAGAGTCATCGTCCAAAACATCTGGGCACCAGGATGAGGAAGGCTAGTGTACACAAGTGACACAACTGAACTGTGCACACCCTAGAATGTGCCCTAGAACCTTCAGCTGTGCTCTTGGGTTCCTCGAGGAGGGAAAACTGGCATAAAAAGGGTTCCTCGAAGATGGAAAATTTGAAAACCAGCACCATAGATGTTCCTGATTTCTGAGATGTTCAGTGTCCATAGAAAGATCAAGTCTTTCCTGCCTGAAGGAGTAACTTCACTTTCAGAAACAACTGCACAGCACTCTGTAGCCAGACTCAGAGGTGTCCTTTGCTGATCTTGCTGTATATTGGCTTCAACTGATTTTTGTGATAACTGGGAATGGCTTTCTGATTTCTTCCCACAGCCCCAGCCATTTGTAATTTTGAACTAAATGAAAGTTAAGCATAAAAACATTTTGCCCACAGGGAACTCAGATTCACAATGTGCTTTTAATAACTATTTGTAAAACAGCTAGGAAAATCTATGCCAACATGTTTGAAGGGTGAGGGGAATTAAATTACTATTGTCTTAAGATGTTATTCTGGTATCTAAACTTTATGAATCAGCCTGTGTGGCCCAATTATTGAGCTAATCTAGTCAGTAATGCTTTAGAATGGATTGTAAATAGACATAGTCTTTATTTAATTTGTCTGATATTTTCTTTAATAAAGATGCTTGTTAGTGACTCTTTCTTTAGCATCCAACAACTTGTTATTTATGCAGTCAATCACATGTAATTCAAACTGGAATTCTCTTTAGAAACATCTGCAGTGCTTCATTGTTCAAAATGGGCATAAAGTAAACAACGGAACTATAGATATTAAATGCTGGTTTGCATGTTATTTTTGACTGCTTTCTTCATTCAGAGACGTAATGTACGCATATGTGCACTGTGGCATGGGATCGGGACACACACAAATCTCAACTGTGGTTGCTTCCAGGATGACCTCCAACGGAGAAACATACATCTTCCCTTCCAAAACTAGAGTGACGACATACAGAGCGGACAGGGCTCTTACACTAGTTGTATAGAACAGCCTTCCGCAATCTGATGCCTCCAGATGCTTTGTACTGCAACTCCCATCAGCCTCAACCACCATAGCCAAAGGCCAGACATGATGAATGTTGTAGTCCAAAACAACTGGAGGGCACCGAGTTGAGGAAGACTGCTGTAGAAGAAAGAATTATGTAGAAGAAAGAATAGCTGTGTAGGGGGAAAGGATTTCTGTTGATACAGCTTTTCTCACTGTGGTATAATGAGCAGAAATTCCTCCTTTGACACAGCTGTTAAATGTACCACAGCCTTATCTTCCATTGGTCATCATATATTCAGATATCAAAGGTCACTGTTGCTGAGATAGGTCGGCTTCTAGCTCACTCATTTCTCTGCTCACCTAAGTAGGCAAAAGTAACATTGGGACTGGGCCTAAAATGTTATTATACCAGCAAAGTATGTGAATCACTAACATCTGCACTAGGGTGACAATGACATCTCAAATTAGGACATCAGGGAAGGACTTATCATGATGCTGTTACTTCAGACAATAGATTCCAGATGGTGGCAACACTTTCCTACCTCCAACCACCATAACTGTGTGCCATTTAAAAAAAAAGAAAAATGAGAAGAGAAATGGACTATTTTGGCTTCTTGTTTCAGGTGCAACAATGTCAATATAACATTATGTCAGTGTTGGGGGATCTAAACTCTGACACTAGAGGCAGATACACCTGTTCAAATATTTAAGATGGGAATTCTCATTTGTCTTCTAGGTATGCATATGTCCTGCTTTTCTCTTATTTAGTCACCTTTGGTCTTTTTAAAGAGAAAGGCAACTACAATATTCAGTTTATCATTAATTTTCATCACAATCATTCTGATTTAAAACTCCATCATAACACACACACACACACACACACAAAACAAACTTCTAACAAAAATCTTACAATTATATTTATGCATAGTTACCTAGGACTAACCTCCCTTGAATTCAGTGGTGCTTACTTCTGACTGCACAAGTTCAACTTTATATTGAGCTTTAACAAACAGATCTTCAGTCATCTGAAATAGAACAGTTGCCTTTTAATTTTAAATGAAACCTTTCAAAGAAGTATTACCATTTAAGATACTAGGGTTGGATCCAGATTTACACTGGATTATCTGCAGTGACAGACATGGACTTCCCCACCCCCTCCTTCCCATGGCAGCTGCTCCAGCCCCCTGAAAATGCTACACAGAGAGTTAGGAGACCCTGCTGAATGGGGTGAGCTATGAGGGGAAAGGGGATCCCCAAAAATCCTCTCATGGAAGGCAGATCCTGGATCCAACCCCTAGTCTGAAGTAGGAACCTCAAAGCAAAGGGAAGAAGGATCCAGCCTGTGCATGATTATTTTCCTCATTCTTTGACTTCCTCTATGCTAACCTGTCATAAACTATAGTAAAACTTGAAAGCCTTGTTATCACCTCATTCACTTGCCAGAGCAAGGAAAGTCTGTCAATTACTATTCACTAGACCAGGAGCTGGTAGGGAGAAGGGAGAAATCGAACACTGCAGTCTATCCTCCTTGGTCTTTTAAATTTGCATCACAGGCTGTAAGGCAAGGGAAATTAAACTCCTTGCTACCCAGGTCAACCTTACTATTGAGTTGCAGTATACACAACCCAACCTAATAGTAGACCTTAGCCTACTTGGGTCTTCTTTACCCCTAACCCTGATCAGGTCTTCTCCTTCAGCAAATGAGGTCAAGGATCTCATCTCTCTGGTTACATATGGTTATAGGGTAGTGGCCTTGCTGGTGGGAGTACTTTCCCAGCCAGATCAGCCTACCATGAATTCAGAGCCAGGGTGGGCATGTGTCCTGCTTTACAGAAGACTGTCCTCTATTTGAAGGCATCCTTCATTGGAAAGGCTACACAGTCCAAGCTCCATTTAAATATAAAGAACTGCAAGAAGGAAGAGCAGGTGCTTTGTATGTGCCCATCCACAGTTAGCGCCCAGACAGCAGACTGAGCAGGCACAGCAGTAATAATAGTTATTATTTCTAAATTTCCATGTATACATATACATTTGCATATGCACACCTTTTGCAAATTTCTGTCTGCTTTTGTCCTCTTTTTTGGTGATGCAGTTCCTCTTATTTTGCCAATGTGTAAGTGGCCCAACACATTTTCCCCCCAAGGAGTTCAGAAGGTATATGGTCCCCCTCCCATGTTATCCTCATAGCAACTCTGTTAGATTGTTAGATAATGGCTGGCCCATATTCACCCACACAGTGGGCTTCATGGTTGAATAGGGATTTGAACCCAGGTCTCCCTAGTTCTAGTCCTACACTAAACCACAGTGGCTCTCATTATATGGCCCTCTGGAAAATAAAGTTTCTCTGCCTTGCGGCATGCTACACAAACAAGGTGGCGCATTATATTCTCTAGACTGGAATCTTTCAGTATGGTTTCTTTATCGCTTTAGTAAAGTCACTCAATTTTTGCACTGTGGTCTAATTTGCATATGCAAATAATAGTTATTTCGTGAGTCAATGCACCAGCTTGTATGCTTCCTCTGGACTGAACTCAAGTGATTGCCAGGTCCAATAGGTAATGAACTGTATGCTTACGTTCTCGTGCAGATGGTGAATGACTTGCTACAAAAATGCAACTTTCATTACGACTCTCCAAAATCGACTTCCTCCGCATCTGGAGCTGCCGGTGGCATACATGCAATTTGGGATCTAGAGCAGCCACAAACTTTCCACCTTGTCATGCCAAGAGGACAAGGAGGATAAATCTGTTCCCAGAAAAATTCTGATTGAAGACACTGATTATATGCAGGCAGTTAACTCTGCTTGGCATCACCATAAACATTTTTAAACTCTTCCATCATCTATGGGAAAGTAACCCGCAGTGGAAGATGAATAAACTAATATCACCCTACAGGCAACAAGTGTTAGAGGTCTTTTAGAGGCCACACAATTGGTTGCAGATCATATGATTGCCAGGGCCTGGCTCTGGTTATTTTCATTGCACAAGGTGAAAAATCGCCATCACAGGACCAGGGCGCTTACTCCTAGAGTGCCCAGCTACGCAGAGACATCCCAGAAGACTTTTGGTAGAGTATATCCCACCTCGCCTTTGGGAAGGCCCTCTTGTTTTGTTAGATATTAAATGGGATGGGGTGGGGGAACCTACTTAAAACACATTATTTAAAAACAAAACAAGAAAGAGGTTTGGGCAGCATTTGGAGCAGATGGAAACAAAAGACTGCTCAATGCTCCGCCCCTGAGCTGCTGAGCAGCAGGAGCTCTTGATGCCCATCTCAGCCATACGCTCTGTAGCCCTAGAGTGGCCACTCCTGCATTGCTGAAAAGGGGGACAAAAAAGGTCCCGGATTTACATAAAATTTGCATATGCTAATTTTATATGTCTAGGTGAATCTGGACAAATGCAGCTGTACAAACATGTTTGTGGAGGGACTTGAAGGAAGAGAGCAGAATGGCACACTATATCTCTTCAGGAAAGGAATCCCATGTTCAGGGGGCAGAAGGGGAGGCATAGTTATGATAAAGGACTACCTGCAAGTGACTACCGAGTGGTGGGAAAGTGGTAGAGCCAAAGAATCAGAGGTGACAGGCAGGGATATATCAGGACGTATGCCTGCTCCAGCTGCGATCCTGGTGCCAACTATTGCTGGGCAACTTCAAACCTGCCCCTCTCGTCTTCTTATGGTTCTTTGACTTTAAACCAGATTTGGTCTGGACAGCACACAAAACAGAGGACACCTTCAAATAGAGGACTGTCTTCTGCCAGCTCTCCAAAATAGAGGACTCTCCTCTGTAAAGTGGGACATCTGATGACCCTATTTGATCATGATAACAGCAAATGAAGGCCTTGCGTTGGCTATAACAACACAGTAACAAATACTTTTTTCTAGAATACAGTAATATGTAATTGTTAACGCCTTAATCTAGAAACTACCCACAGTCAGACTTCAGTAGTGGCCAGTCTTTTTAGCAATTATGCCTTAAGTCAAGTCCAAATCATGCGCTAGTTCCACTCTAGCGATATTTTAAAAATTGCTGCTATTATTATTAGTGTACTCTACAGTATATATACAGACCTGACACACTCCATGCCTTGATGCAGGTTTGCCTCCCGTCTACTCAGCGGGGAAACAAGCTACAGTGTTGGGCTAGAAAGACAGGACAATAAGTGTAGCTTTATGCCAGGGTATGGTCTGATGGCACATGGTGATGTATCTTATGTTCTTACAGATCTTGGCCTGGTCAGGGTCTGGATGGGAGACCATCTAAAAATCCTCTGTGTGTCACCTTGAGTTTTATGGAAGAAAGGCAATTATATAAATGTAACAAATATATAAATACCCAGGATCAAATGCCTTCCTGCTCCTATACAACTGTGCCACCAGTTCCTACTGCCTGTGCTACTTCTTGCACCCATGAGATAGTATTTAGCATAAGATCTGGAGATGGTACTTTTGACAAATTGTTATTCAGAATGGGGGTTTTTTAAGAGTGACGTCCTATCATCTGCTCTCAGACCAGACCAAAACTATAATAGAATCAAACCTACTTTTCAAGTTGTCACTTCCTCTGCCCATACCTGGCTCTCTCTGATCCAATCATCCCCATGTGCTTCTTCTTGCCATTTCTTCTACCTTCTACAGTTGTCTGCAAATACCCATCTGGCTCTCCCCTCCTCACTCTAAGAATTAGCCTCCTTATTTGATCTCTGGCATGGTCTCTTTATGAACTTGAGCACACTGTGGGAGAGAGCAGAGGACAGGAAGGCCTGGTGTGCTACGGTCCATGGGGTCACGAAGAGTCGGACATGACTTAACAACGGTCTCTTTGTTGAGACCTTGGGTGCCTATAACGTAGTCATCAGTTAATATTATTCTTGCCTTAACTGGCAAAAATATTGATTCTGCATGAATTAATAATCCATATTGAGATAGAAAATTAACAAAATCTCCTAGAAGTAGAAACTCTTGGCTGCCTTAAACTTAGGGTGGCTAGGTGTCCTATTTTACAGTGTTCTGTTCTGGAGAGCTGGCAAAGGACAGTCCTCTCTTTGAAGCATCTATTTCATGGGCTATCCAGTCAAAGTCTGGTTTAAAGTCAAGGAAGCACAAGGAGAGAGAGGAGGGACCTTGAAGTTGCCCATCAAGAGTTAGCACCTGGACTGAGCAGGCACACAGGTCACCTAGTTAATCTTCTCCATTATGGTGAAATGTTTTGTTGTTGTTGTTCAGTCGTTCAGTAGTGTCCGACTCTTCGTGACCCCATGGACCATAGCACGCCAGGCCTTCCTGTCCTGTGCTCTCTCCCGGAGCGTGCTCAAGTTCATATTCATTGCATTGGTGATGCTATCTAGCCATCTCATCCTCTGCCGTCCCCTTCTCCTTTTGCCTTCAGTCTTTCCCAGCATCAGGGTCTTTTCCAGAGCGTTTTCTCTTCGCATTAGGTGGCCAAAATATTGGAGCTTCAGCTTCAGTATCTGTCCTTCCAATGAGCACTCAGGGTTGATTTCCTTTAGGATGCACTGATTTGACCTCCTTGCAGTCCAGGGGACTTGTAAGAGTCTTCTCCAGCACCACAGTTCGAAAGCATCAATTCTTCGGCGCTCAGCCTTCCTTATAGTCCAGCTCTCACAGCCATACATTACTACTGGGAAAACCATAGCTTTGATTAGACGGACCTTTGTCGGCAAGGTGATGTCTCTGCTTCTTACTATGCTGTCTAGGTTTGCCATAGCTTTCCTCCCAAGGAGCAAGCGTCTTTTAATTTCATGGCTACAGTCACCGTCTGCGGTGATCTTGGAGCCCAAGAAAGTAAAATCTGTCACTGCTTCCATTTCTTCCCCTTCTATATGCCAGGAAGTGATAGGGCCAGATGCCATGATCTTAGTTTTTTTAATGTCGAGTTTCAAACCAGCTTTTGCACTCTCCTCTTTCACCTTCAACAAGAGGCTCTTTAGATCCTCTTCGCTTTCTGCCATTAGGGTGGTATCGTCTGCATATCGGAGGTTGTTGATAATTCTCCCAGCAATCTTAATTCCGACCTCTGATTCATCCAACCCGGCATTTCTCATGATGTACTCTGCATATAAGTTGAATAAGCAGGGTGACAATAAGCAGCCTTGTCGTACTCCTTTCCCAATTTGGAACCACTCGGTTGTTCCATGTCTGGTTCTTTCTGTTGCTTCTTGACCCTCGTACAGGTTTCTCAGGAGACAGGTAAGGTGGTCTGGTACTCCCATCACTTTCAGAATTTGCCACAGTTTGTTGTGATCCACACAATCAAAGGCTTTAGCGTAGTCAATGAAGCAGAAATAGATGTTTTTCTGGAATTCTCTTGCTTTCTCCATGATGCAGTGAATGTTGGCGATTTGATCTCTAGTTCCTCTGCCTCTTCGAAACCCAGCTTGTACTTCCGGTAGTTCTCGGTTCGCATACTGCTGAAGCCTAGCTTGTAGGACTTTGAGCATCACCTTGCTGGCATGTGAAATGAGCGCAATTGTGCGGTAGTTTGAACACTCTTTGGGTTGCCCTTCTTCGGAATTGGAATGTAAACTGACCTTTTCCAGTCTTGCGGCCATTGTTGAGTGTTCCAAATTTGTTGGCATATTGAGTGCAGCACTTTAACAGCACTATCATGGCTATCAGAGACATTCAGAGCTTTCCTGTATAGTTCTTCTGTGTATTCTTTCCACCTCTTCTTCATCTCATCTGCATCTGTTAGGTCCCTGCCTTCTTTGTCCTTTATCATACCCGTCTTTGCACAAAACGTTCCCTTGAGATCTCCAATTTTCTTGAAGAGATCTCTAGTCTTTCCCATTCTGTTGTTTTCCTCGATTTCTTTGCATTGTACATTTAAGAAGGCCTTCTTGTCTCTCCTTGCTATTCTCTGGAACTCTGCATTCAGTTGGATATATCTTCCCCTTTCTCCCTTGCTTTTCGCTTCCCTTCTTTCCTCAGCTACTTGTAAAACCTCATCAGACAGCCACTTTGCTTTCTTGCATTTCTTTTTCTTTGGGATGGATTTCGTTGCTGCCTCCTGAACAATGTTACGGACCTCCGTCCATAGTTCCTCTGGCACTCTGTCTATCAGGTCTAATCCCTGAAATCTATTCCTCACCTCCACTGTATATTCATAAGGGATATGATTTAGGTCATAGCTGAATGGTTTAGTGGTTTTCCCTACGTTCTTCAATTTAAGCCGAAATTTTGCAACAAGCAGCTCATGATCTGAGCCACAGTCAGCTCCAGGTCTTGTTTTGACTGACTGTATAGAGTTTCTCCATCTTTGGCTGCAAAGGACATAATCAATCTGATTTCGGTACTGACCATCTGGTGATGTCCATGAGTAGAGTCGCCTCTTGTGCTGTTGGAAAAGAGTGTTTGCTATGATCAGCGTGTTCTCTTGGCAAAACTCTATTAGCCTTTGTCCTGCTTCATTTTGTACACCAAGGCCATGCCTGCCTGTTATCCCAGTGATTTCTTGACTTCCTACTTTAGCATTCCAATTCCCTATGATGTAGAGGACATCTTTTTTTGGTGTTAGTTCTAGAAGGTGTTGTAGGTCTTCATAGAACCGATCAACCTCAGCTTCTTCGGCATCAGTGGTTGGGGCATAGACTTGAATTACTGTGATGTTGAATGGTTTGCCTTGGATTCGTACTGAGATCATTCTATCGTTTTTGAGATTGTACCCCAGTACTGCTTTTCCCACCCTTTGGTTGACTATGAGTGCTACTCCATTTCTTCTAAGGGATTCTTGCCCACAATAGTAGATATGATGGTCACCTGAATTAAATTTGCCCATGCCTGTCCATTTTAGTTCGCTGATTCCCAAGATGTCGATGTTCAATCTTGCCATCTCATGTTTGACCACCTCCAGCTTACCTTGATTCATTGATCTGACATTCCAGGTTCCTAAACAATATTGTTCTTTACAGCATTGGACTTTCTTTTCACCACCAGACACATCCACAGCTGAGTGCCCTTTCGGCTTTGGCCCAGCCGCTTCACTCTTTCTGGCGCTACTTGGAAATTCCCTCTGCTCTTCCCCAGTAGTATATTGGACACCTTCCAATCTGAGGGGCTCATCTTCCGGTGTCATATCTTTTAGCCTTGTGATACGTTCCATGGGGTTTTCTTGGCAAGAATACTGGAGTGGGTTGCCATTTCCTTCTCCAGTGGACCACATTTTGTCAGAACTCTCCACCATGACCAGTCCGTCTTGGGTGGCCCTACACGGCATAGCTTATGGCTTCACTGAGTTACGCAAGCCCCTTCGCCACAACAAGGCAGTGATCCATGAAGGGGAAGTTAAGATGTGACATGTGCTAACACCATCTTTCAACCATAAAGAAGATGGTCCTCTTCATGGCCTATGGATAATGAGATTTTTCTTTCCTTGCACCTCCTAAATCTCATGCCAGCAGCATGAATACCTGGTCAAAAATAAAAGGGGAGTAAAATTAGTTTTATACACACACACAGAGAGAGAGAGAGAGAGACTAGTTTAGTCTCTTTTGTGCTGGTCTAGTTTGTTGTTACTGCTGTTGCTGCTGCTGTAGTTAAAGGGCACAGAAAACATTAATTCCTAAATTCCAAGATGCCAAACATTCACCATTGGTTAATATAATTAACCAGAGGTTCCTCAGCTGATTTACATCTCAATGACAGAAGAAAGGGCTTTACTCTAAGCAAATGATATGTCAGGATCATCACAGGTTTGAGTCTGACTGGAATTTTTATCCATTCCTCATTAAATGGCTACACTCTGTGACTTTATAAGTGCTGGAAGTCAAGGCAGATCATGGCTGACTGACAATTCTGGATTGCAGAAGATGACAAGTTACCAACAGATGACTCAAGTTGAATAAGACTGACAAACGAGTTCTTTTGCTTCTTCTGGCACAAGTGTTATAATGTGATTATTTTACAACACACACAGCACAAACTGTAAAGGCCAACCCTTTATAACTCAACTAAAAATTGCAATATTACCTTAGATTTTGCAACTGAGTAAATCACTCATTCTATAGCCACCAAAACTGGAAAGAACACATCACAAGAGTCTAAGGCTGCAACTATACATCATTCATGGTGCAAGGGTGCTGTCAACAATAAGGATGGGGGGAAATGTGTTCAGTTTGTATTTTAATGCAAACATATCCAGTTTCGAACCACTATGCAAACTGAAATGCTTGAAATTCGCACTTCTCTGAATGTTGTAATGGAGTTCTCCAATCAAAAATGCATATATTAGGGGAAATAAAATTCAAAACTGTTAGGAAAATTGGTTAGATAAAATGAGTATATGAGGCAAATGCATACAAAAATGCTTACAAGTTTTCATGCAAACTTTAAAAAAAGCCCTCAAAATTTGAGATGAACCGAACTTCAGATTAGAAAAATGAGAAAGAAAAATACTGAAAGATTTATCCATTCCTAGACAACAACTGGATCCCTGTGCTGAGTTATTCCCCTAGGTCATTATGTCATCACATTGCGCATTTCCATGTTCCCTTTCCATATCATTCATTAGTTGCTATTGGCAGAGGTGGGGAAATGTACAAGTTAACATCACAACATTTAATGGGATAGTATTCCTACATGTTATGAGACAGATGAAAGAACTCAACAAAGGGGTGCCATTTTTGACAACATCCCATGTAGCACATGATTCATTCCAGCGTAAAGGATATTTCTTATCTTATGAATGCATGGGTGCTTGTTGTGCATAGGGCTACAAGCATATTCAAATGTGAGAATGACAAACAGAGAGAAGACTCTCATAAATGTTAGGGATGTTGGAAGAATTTTTCCAGGGGGGTGAAGCTCACCGAGCTTTCATCAGCTTGGCCCCCTGGGCTTCGGCTCGCTTCCATATGATCTAACCCAACTCAATCTATATCGAGTCAGGCCAGCTCATGGATTTCTGGGGGTTGGGGGTGAATAGAAAGTTGCGCAAACTATGCAACTCACGGCCAGAGTTTGCAAAAATTACAGATGGAATTTGTGCAGATTACACAAATGGCACCTGTACTTTATACAACTTTCTATTTACAGAAAAAAAACTGAAAAGAGTTCCCAGATTTTGAGAAAAACCCACAGCTCAGCTCACAAATGCAAGCTGAGCCAGGCAGATAGCAGAAACCCATCAGGCCTCAAAAGATCCAAATGTGCAAATGACAGCCATCCCCAGCAGGACACTTTTGAAAATGCATTCATGGGTCTTTTCTCGAAGTTCATAACATGTGTTGTCATTTCACATTTCATTTGCAAAGAACAACATTGGATTTCTCTGTTCACATGCAAATCACAAGAGCTTTCTCTTCCATTGTTAAACCACAACATGTGAAGCAGTCTTCTGCCACTTCAAAGGATGGGCTTCTGATAAATAGTGCTGTCCAATTCAGACTTTATTGTAGGGCAGCCACTTATGAACTGGCAAAAAGAGTGAAATTTGGATCACCAAAATGGGGGCAGAGCTACTTGGTGCAGCTGTGTGGCCAGCTGGTGTGTTCATTTAAACTGTATGTCTAACACCTGAGTAGGGCTATAATGGGGGGTGTTAAACCTCGGGCACACAGGCCAAATCCAGCCTGCCTGGGATCTCAGTCCAGCCCTCTGCGGTTCCCTAAATGGCCGTGCCCCCTTCCCTTAGCCCCACCTGCTCCCCCCAACTGCTGATTGTTTGGCACTTTCCCACCTTTTCTGTGCTTTTTCTGCATTCTAAAAGTTTGAAATGCCTCTCCTTAGGCTTAGTTGCTGGCAGTAAGAACTTTAAGCTGAAATATGCTGGCCTTTGGGGTACTTTGGCCTTGCCCCTTTTGCTTTTGGCCACACCCCTTTTGACTTCAGTCCTGCCTGCCACTAGAATGTGGTCCCTGAGAGCTTCTCCAAAACTGAATTTGGCCCTCAAGTTTCAACAACCCTGGGCCTCAGAGTATCCCCAGTGTCCATGGTGCTTTACAGAACACAAGTGGACAGGACCCTCCCCAAAGGGCTTGCCATCTATTGTTCAGCAGTGGGGAGACAACAGAGGAATGACAGAGAAATGTAGACAGGAATATTAGACAGAAATTATTTCATTTACATATGGTTTAGTTACACCACAGCATGGGGATTAGGGACTTTGTTCCAAAGACTTCATGGAAAAGGTGGCTGGTAAGGGAGGAGTTGGAAGGAAGGAAGGAAGGAAGGAAGGAAGGAAGGAAGGAAGGAAGGAAGAGAGATGGTGCTACACAGGTGTTCTAGGAGGCAGTTCCAGCTTAAAGCACAGCAAGGGAGAGTTGCACTGTGTGAGGACCACAAACACCAGTCTGAAGTGAGCCAAATGCCCGAAACCAGGAGCCATGAGACAAGTCAGTAGTCAGAACTGAAGAGCAAGTCAGAAGCAAGAGACAAACTAGGAAACAGGGTTGAGAAGCAAGTCCAAGGTCAGGACCAAAAGGCCAAGTCAGGATCGAAGGACTAACCAGGAGGGAGGAGCAAGAAGCAAGCAAGAAGTCGGGACCAGAGAACGACCAAGAACATGCCAGAGCTCAGGTAGACTTTTACCAGTGGAGGCTGGTGGCTCTGATGTCAGTGAGTTTCAGACCGAACCTTGGATAGCTCTTTAGAGTTCTGACTGATTCTCACTGAAACCTGGAGCGGATTCACAGGCCCACTGACATCAAAGCCACCAGCCTCCACTGCTTTTTACTCAGGCAAGGGTCAACTGGAACAAGAAGCACTCTTATATTCCTTCCTGTCCAGGAGGATGCAACAGCCAGCCTGGGTGGGCGGAGTCAGTGCAGAGCCTGAAGGTATTTCACTGAGAAGCTGCCACCTGAAGTTCAGTGGTTTAGCACATGGGGGAGCTACAAACAGATCCAGACACACTGGGATTTGCCATGGGAAAAATGCGAACAGAAGACATGTGTCTACAGACACATGGTGGAAATGCACTAAGGAGCCACAACAATCACAGTTCCCCAGCAGCAATATCCAATTTATGAGTCAAAGCTCATAGGATAACCTACATAATGAAAACAATAAAGCCAATAACAAAAACCAATAATGATGAGCAATATCAATTAAAACAAAGCCCATGCTGTCGCAGACCAAGGGTCCATCTAGTCCAGCATTCTCTTCACGCAGTGGCCAACCAGCTGCCCACAGGAAACCCACAAGTAGGGCACGAGTACAACTGCAGCCTCCTGCCAATGTTCCCCAGCAACTGGTGTAAATATCTCTGTATTTATCGTATATGGAGATATATGTGATCTAGATATATCATATCTCCATCACATCTCTCCTTCACATTTTATGGGTCAGATCCAGATTTAAGTGCATTCAACTGGGCTGGTGGAAGCAGATTCCCTCTTCCCTCCTCCCCACGGCAGCCCCTCCAGCCCCCTGACAATGGAAAATGCTGCACAGAGGGTCAAGGGACGCTGCTGAAGGCAGTGAGCTGTGGTGTGAGGGGCGGGCAGGACACCTTCCATGAGCAGAGCCCTTCCAACAACAGAAAACAGATCCTGCATCCAACCCTATGTATTTTCTAGGGCAAACACCAATGATGTTCCTTCTCACTTTATGTATTTACAATTAGCTGGGCAACCATTGTAAAGTGTAAAGCAGCTTTAACAGAAGGCAGAATAGCCAGAGCTGGTGCCAACAAACTGCAACTCCTGCTTTCTGGTAGCAATCAGTGAGTCATGGTTTTATTTCTTTTCATGTTTTATAACCAGTTAACCTCAAAGTAGTTGAGTTAATCCATCAGGTACAGCCATCTATGGGGTCATATTAGCCTTGTAATAAGAAAATAGAAGTTTCTCATAGTGATGGCCTTAGCATGAGAAGCTATTTACTGGTAGCTTAGCAGTTAAAAAAAAAAAGGCTTTTCTTGAGAATTAACTTGTTCTTTTTAAACTTTTCTCAGTGCATTAAAAAATTAAATGAAGTAGCTACATCTTTTTCCATTAAAAAAAAAAAAAACACCCTCATTGCTTTATTCCAAGAAACTTTAACTTAAGAGTTATGGGCATCTCATAAATCCTAAACATAACCAAAGACAGATCCTCTCATTCACTATTGCTGAAATTTCATTTACTCACCTACCACACTAATGAGCCACTGCTCAGGGACTACTAATTAGATCCAGTTTATTTTTGTCACCAAAATTAATTTCTCCAGCTCGACTTCCAGAACTAATGTGATATTTTCCCAGATTTAAGTGGGATGAAGACAAAGCTTTCCACTAGCAATAAAAATGCCTTTGTGTTCCTATCTGGTTTATATTTTATGTGTGTCCACATGCAAAACATATTTACCCGTGGATTAAGGCGTAGAAAATGTCAGTCACATAAGGAAGCACATGGACATTAAATATCCTTCATGCCTTAGGAATTCTCATGATGCTTTATGATAAAGCCCCCAAGGTCACAGGACACTGACTTAAACTGAGTCAGACCATCTAATCCAGTATTATCAGCACTGACAGTGGCTACAGGGTTTCAGGCAGGGGTTTCCCTGCCCTACCTGGAGCTGCCAGGGATCGAATCTGGGACCTTCTGCATGCAAAGCATGTGCTCCACCACTGAGCTACGGCCTCTCCAGTCCAGCTAACCTTTCCCTCAAACCCATTTCTTTCACACACTGGACGGATTCCATGCCTTCTCTCCAGGGCTCAAAGACCAAGGCAGAATCATTGTTGAAAGAAGCAGGCTGAGATCAAGAGCCTTTCTACACAAGGTATTTATTGTGCACTCATGACTCACAGTAGTTTGCAGGTGCTTTACATGATGTCATTATCCTCCAGGACCTCTCCCATTCCATGCAGCATTTTTTTTTTCTAATGAGTAAAGTCTAATATATCCATGAAGGATGGCATGAAACCCTAGCGTATTTGCGCAATTCTGCTATACCACAGCACCACCTAGTGGTTCTGTAATGGAACACATAGAAAGGCAGAGAAACAAAAACTGTTGGAAAAAAACATGTGTAAAGGAGCCTACCTTAATCCCACAAAGATCCAGAAGCAGAAGCCTCAGTAAAATGGAAGGTTAAAAGCCCCATGTAGAAAAGCCTCAAGACAATGTGGAAATGAGAGCAGCTAGTGAGACTACCAGAGCCAAGGAATGGCTTGTAGAGGAAAGGATAGGGTGGCCACTTTTGCATCTCAAAACAGAGGACAATGGGGGACACATATTTGCATAAATCTTCACATGCTAACTTGAATGTATAGATGCAAATTTGGAAATAATTACCATAAGTTAAATAGAAATACAACACATCCCTTCTTATAGTTCTTTATATTTAAATCAGACTTGGACTAGGCAGCCCTTCAGATACTGGACACCTACAGACAGAGGACTGTCCTCTGTAAAGGGAGAGGGCCTTTTCGGTGGTGGCTCCCCATTTATGGAATGTTCTCCCTGACGAGGCCTGCCTGGCACCAACATTGTCATCTTTTTGGCGCCAGGTTAAAACTGCCCTCCTCTCTCAGGCATTTGGCAGCATTTAATGAGTCTCTTGATTGTCTCTGGCTGATTGTTTTAAATTGCTTTAGATATATGTTGTGGTTGTGTGTGTTATTTGTTCTATGTCATTACGTGAATGGTTTTATATTTTATATAATCTATTTTAATGGTTTTTAATTTTTGTGAACTGCCCAGAGAGCTTCAGCTATGGGGCGGTATAGAAATATAATAAATAAAAGAAGGAATGAATGAATGTAAAGAAGGATGCACTGCCACCCTAGGGAAATGTATCACACTAGGCAGAGACAGAACAAGGAATAGGGTCTGAGCTGCAAGTGGAGATGGTTTGCTAATGTCTGTTGATAAAGAGGAAGTGACATAGGGATGGGAAAAGTCAGGGACCAATTACAGCACGGATGGGGGGACCCCAGGCCTGCAGACCAAATTTGGCCTGCTCATGGAGCCATCCAGCCCCTCCCCCAAGCCCCACCCCCTGAAGTCTAGTGGGGAGAGGAATCCCTGCAAATAGTGATCAGAGATAACAGTGTAGATTCCCTCGTGTGGCATTTCCCTCCCACTTTGGAGGAGGAGAAGCATCCTAAGTGCTTTGACCACCCAATGGGGAAAGGCACGTGATAGGCAAAACTGCCTCAACCGAGCCACCAGCTGGAGGAGTGATCCTCCAGCCAGCACCTTGGTCAGGATGCCTTCACTGCATCTTGGCTTACCCCAGCCGGGGAAAACCTGCTTGCAGCAAAGACAGGATTATATTAGGGCTGTGGCACTGTACCCGGACATCATTCAGCTCATGGTAGTATCAGTGGGTGGGGATCATCCACTCTCACACACACACACACACACACACACACTGCAATTCAGGTCGACACTCCTGAATTACAGTAAGGACAGGGGAGCAAGGACAAAGGACTCTTACAGCTCTTAGTCTCAAGAATTCCTGTGGTTTCCCAAAGAGATACAGTACCTGAAAGAGCAGAGCTTCTCTTTAACTCTTGGAAGGCTTGTGGTTAAATTTCAACTCAGGCTGATGACCCTAACAGGACTGCGTATTCCAAAAGGAAGGATATCTGGAAATGTAAATCAGGAGAGGCTGGTGGCTCCGATATCAGTGGGGCGGTGAATCCACTCTGGGTTTCAGTCAGAACCAGTCAGAATGCTAAAGGACCTATCCAAGGTGCAGAGCTAAAGGAGCTTTCCAAGGCAGACTGGTTCTGACTGAAACCCGGAATGGATTCACTGCCCTACTAACACTGGAGCCACCAGCCTCCACTGATGTAAATGCTAATCATGGGCTTCTGGTATTTACACTTTGGGAAATACTTAGCAATGCAATATTATTTCTTCTTTCTTTCCTCAATCCACAGCACTGTTAACCAAATGCAAAGTATGGCCAATCTCCTGTACTGTTGTTGATTACTGTGTAGAATAAGGCCAGCTCCAAACCTGAGGAGGCCCTCCAATGCCCTCCAGTGGCCTAGTCCTGAGCCATGGGAACCCCCCACCCACCCATCCAGCAAGCTTGCCCAGATGTGGCACTGCTCTGAGAACCCCACGTTGCCACCATGTCAAATTTCAGATAATCCTCAAGAGTAACCCTATGACAGGTGCTTTGAGGCACTGTGGGAAATTTAAAATGGTGGCTCATATTTGCCTGGTGCAGGGAATCCAGAGCCAGTGGGGCCTGAAACTGCACTAGCACAGGGGAAGGGGATATCTTTTGGTCCAAGGGGCCAAATTCAATTTCGGAGAAGCTCTGAGGGGCTATATTCCCAAGGTGGGTGGGGCCAAAGACAATGGGGTGGGGCCAAAGGCAAAAGGGACGAGACCAAAATAGAAAAAAATACCAGCATATTGGAACTTAAATCCTGCCAATAACGAAGCCTTGGGAGAGGCATTCAAACCTTTTAGAATAGGGGAAATTGCAAAAAAGCCAGGCAACCAGCAAACAATCAGTGGTTGTGGGAAATGGGATGGAGCCAGTAGGGGGTGTGGCCATCTGGGAAGTGCTGGATCAGGACCCTAAGAGGGCCAGATTTGGTCTCTGGGCCTGAGGTTCCCTACTCCTCTGCTAGGGCCTCATTTCCTGCCCCAGTATGCCAGATGCTAATAAGAATATAAGAACATAAGAAGAGCCCTGCTGGATCAGACCAAGGGTCCATCTAGTCCAGCATTCTGTTCACACAATGTCCAACCAGCTGCCTATGGGAAACCCACAAGCAGGACATGAGTGCAACAGCACCTTCACACCCATGTCCCCCAGCAACCGGAGTACATAGCCTCTGGTACTGGAGGCAGCACATAACAATCAGGAATAATAGCCACTTATAGCCTTCTCCTCCATGAATTTGTCTAATCCCCTTTTAAAGCCATCCCAATCGGTGGCCATCACTACATCCTGTGGTAGTGAATTCCATAGTAGAACTGTGCACTGTGTGAAGAAGTACTTCCTTTTATCTGTCCTGAATCTCTCACCTATCACCTTCATGGGATACCCCTGAATTTTAGTATTTTGAGAGAGGGAGAAAAATGTCTCCCAATCCACATTCTCCACACCATGCATAATTGTGTAATGCTGGTCCTGGTATAGAATGAGAAAACTTCAGCAAGCACAGCTTTTCTTATACTTGCAGGACAATCTGGCCAAAATTCCTTCTTCCATGCCAGCTATGAAAGGGAAATGAGCCCTATTCTCTTGCACTGAGCTACCCTAATACAGGAGTTGTCAGGATTCCTTTAGCCCCCACTTTATTTCAACGCCAAAACAAACGCAGATGAGAGGCTTCAGTCTACAGCTTTTAATCCATTACTTCACTGGGTCATACAGATGCAAATTCTCAGTGACTCTCAGTCTACAAAGGAATGCCTTCAGGGGAATTCAAAAGGAAGTTTCGAGAGTTGCCCGCCATTTGAAGAGGAAGGTGGTCTCACTAGCCTAACTTAAATGAGGAAGGTCCCTCTCTCTCGTGGGGCTTCTGAGCGCAGCTTCTCATGCAAGTCCAATCGGGTAGACCATCTAAGGTCCGCTGCTGCCTTCTCTCTCTTTGCTCTGTGCCTGCACCTGGCATCTATTAGATCAGACTCCCCAAACCCCACCTCCTTCTGTTTGCTGTCTCTCACAGGGGTGTGTGAAGAGGGACCCTCATCCTCAGCCAGCTGGCCATTTGTAACGTGAGAAGCCGGCCCAGTCATGTCTGGACTAGCCTGGGAAAACACCACCCCCATGTCTGGTGGTTCTCCTTCAGAATCTGAACTGCTATCCCACTCCCTGTGCTCAGAAACACCCCTGACAGGAGTTGGGAACCTGGGACTACAACTTCCATCACCCCAACCACTAGCTATGTTGGCTGGGGCAGATGGAAGCTATTGGTAGTCCAACAGCATCCAGTGGCTGCAGGTTCCCCACTTCTGTTCCAATGATTCCCCATACATAACATGTGAGACCCTCCTGATAGCTGGGAAGACACACACTTAAAGCAACAGCATTACTCTTTTTGTAAAATAACATTTCCAGCTGATAAATAACTGTCAACTAATGACTAAAATCCTAATCTCGGTAAACATGTCAGCAAAGCTCAAGCCAATCCAGACATTTTGTTTTGTTAATATAAATAATGCATTAACAACTGAACAGTTTGGACTCCATCCAAACCACTCTGCTGTAAGTGCTTTGCTCAATTTTACCAATGATATTTACTCGGATAAACAGTGCACCGGAGTTTTTGTTTATTTGCTTCCTTTAGGGTTTTTCCACTTGATTTCAGGTTTCACTAAATAGAAACAATGCAGAGGGGACTGGAGATCCATTCACAATGGAGCTGGTTCCCTATCAGCCCATACATTTGGTAGTTCTTGTTACTCTGGGAAGTCTCAGGCAAGCGAGGTGCCAAACGTTGCCTCTTTACAAGCTCACATTTTATAAGGGGTTTGACCAGGTATAAATGGCTCCAGATGTCTCGGGGCAGCCAGAAGTCAGACTCTGAACATGCCATTTTGTGGCTATTTTTAGAGACGAAAAACCACAATTAGAAGTGTGGTGGGCCTCAGTCCATCTCATGCGTGTGCTACCCAAAGTGTTATTTTGAGGTTCTTGACATCTGTGTTATTTAAAATTTGCTGACTGATAGATATCTTCTGTCATGCAATGGAAAAATAATAATTTTTTTGCTGAATGCGCTGTCAGTTTCCATTAGACCACTGAAGCATTTCCCTGTCGTACTCAGCTTTGCTACCCACATGTCTCTGGAAGCGCATAAGTGCATCTCTGCCATACTCAAGAATGAGCTTAAATGCCTCCTTGAAGTTAAGCACCTGCTTAATGAGGGCTTTTGCCAAATATTTTATATTATATTATATTTATATCCTTCCTTTCATCCAAGCAGCTCAAAGCAACATACGTTGTTATTCCCCTTTTATCCTCACAACTCTGTGAGGTAGACGAGGCTGAGTGATGAGCCTTATTCAGGCATTGGAGTTGCCATGCACAGCAACACGGAAACAAGGCTGCACTGACTAGCCTTATCCCTGACATCACACACACCAATTAGCTCCTCCCCTGATGTCCGCACATAGAGCAGAGAGGGGTCCTCCATGCAGACAGCTGTGCAGGGTTCCAGGTCATGTGGAGCCTTTTACATGCACAACTGTATGGACAAAAAAAACCATCTCTGCAGATGTTCACAACGTACATGTAGATACCAGGGGGAGGTGCTAATTGGCTCCAATAAGATGTTTTTTTCCTAGCTGTGGGGGGGGTGAGCCATTTTGGTTCCAATCACACTAAGATGGGAAGAGATCCCCTCCCCACACACTTCATTCCCAATAAGGATCTCACCACCACCAACATCACCACCACACACCTGTAATTCATTAAGAAAAAAACAAAATCTATACCTGCATGCGATGTATCGAGCAAATATCTAATTTGGCCCTTAGATTATTAAAGCTCTTTGCAATTATTATTTAGGAAGGCCTTGGTCAGAGAAGACAGTAGTGATGGGGATGCTGTTCAATCTCATTTTGTCTTGTTATTTTGTTCATTGTTATTCATGTGGTTTTCATGTTTTAATTATATTGTTATATTTGTTGTTTTAAAATGGTCAATTAATGCAATGAGAGTCATATTCTTTGCAACTGCAAAACCCAAAAACTGTTGGAATGAATAAATACATAAATAAATATCCATTTGTAGCCAGAATTGGCATGTAAGGCTTTTGGAGAATTCTATTTGCATTCCTTTTGTGGGTCTTCGTACATTTATTATTATATTAGTTTTACAATACCATCAATATACCTGGCACATTAAAGGATTACACAGGAAAAACAAATGGTCTGCGACACCCTTCCCCAACCAGGTGCCCTCCAAGCATTGGCCATGCTGCCCATGAATGAAGGGAATTGCATTCCAATGCATCTGGACAGCACCAGGTAGGGAAAAGCAATGGGGAAACATTGGGTGCAGAGGGAAGGAAAATACACACACACACACAAGGGTAAGGAAGATTGAACGTCGGGAAAACCACTAAACCGTTCAGGTATGACCTAAATCATATCCCTGATGAATATACAGTGGAGGTGAGGAATAGATTTCAGGGATTAGACCTGATAGACAGAGTGCCTGAGGAACTATGGACAGAGGTCCGTAATATTGTTCAGGAGGCAGCAACTCAATCCATCCCAAAGAAAAAGAAATGCAAGAAAGCCAAGTGGCTGTCTGATGAGGCTTTACAAGTAGCTGAGGAAAGAAGGGAAGCGAAAAGCAAGGGAGAAAGGGGAAGATATATGCAACTGAATGCAGAGTTCCAGAGAATAGCAAGGAGAGACAAGAAGGCCTTCTTAAATGAACAATGCAAAGAAATCGAGGAAAACAACAGAATGGGAAAGACTAGAGATCTCTTCAAGAAAATTGGAGATCTCAAGGGAACATTTTGTGCAAAGACGGGCATGATAAAGGACAAAGAAGGCAGGGACCTAACAGAAGCAGATGAGATTAAGAAGAGGTGGCAAGAATACACAGAAGAACTATACAGGAAAGCTCTGAATGTCCCTGATAGCCATGATAGTGCGGTCACTGAACTTGAGCCGGACATCCTAGAGAGTGAAGTCAAGTGGGCCTTAGGAAGCATTAGTAACAACAAAGCTAGCTGAGATGACAGTATTCCAGCCGAGCTATTTAAAATCCTAAAAGATGATGCTGTTAAAGTGCTGCATTCAATATGCCAACAAATCTGGAACACTCAACAATGGCCGCAAGACTGGAAAAGGTCAGTTTACATTCCAATTCCAAAGAAGGGCAACGCCAAAGAGTGTTCAAACTACCACACCATTGCGCTCATTTCACATGCCAGCAAGGTGATGCTCAAAATCCTACAAGCTAGGCTTCAGCAGTATGCGAACCGAGAACTACCGGAAGTACAAGCTGGGTTTAGAAGAGGCAGAGGAACTAGAGATCAAATCGCCAACATTCGCTGCATCATGGAGAAAGCAAGAGAATTCCAGAAAAACGTCTATTTCTGCTTCATTGACTACGCTAAAGCCTTTGATTGTGTGGATCACAACAAACTGTGGCAAATTCTTAAAGTGATGGGAGTACCAGACCACCTTACCCGTCTCCTGAGAAACCTGTACGAGGGTCAAGAAGCAACAGTAAGAACCAGACACGGAACAACCGATTGGTTCAAAATTGGGAAAGGAGTACGACAAGGCTGCATATTGTCACCCTGCTTATTTAACTTATATGCAGAGTACATCATGAGAAATGCCGGGTTGGATGAATCAGAGGTCGGAATTAAGATTGCCGGGAGAATTATCAACAACCTCCGATATGCAGACGATACCACCCTAATGGCAGAAAGCGAAGAGGATCTCAAGAGCCTCTTGTTGAGGGTGAAAGAGGAGAGTGCAAAAGCTGGTTTGAAACTCAACATTAAAAAAACTAAGATCATGGCATCTGGCCCCATCACTTCCTGGCATATAGAACGGGAAGAAATGGAAGCAGTGACAGATTTTACTTTCTTGGGCTCCAAGATCACCGCAGACGGTGACTGTAGCCATGAAATTAAAAGACGCTTGCTCCTTGGGAGGAAAGCTATGGCAAACCTAGACAGCATAGTAAGAAGCAGAGACATCACCTTGCCGACAAAGGTCCGTCTAATCAAAGCTATGGTTTTCCCAGTAGTAATGTATGGCTGTGAGAGCTGGACTATAAGGAAGGCTGAGCGCCGAAGAATTGATGCTTTCGAACTGTGGTGCTGGAGAAGACTCTTACGAGTCCCCTGGACTGCAAGGAGGTCAAATCAGTCCATCCTAAAGGAAATCAACCCTGAGTGCTCATTGGAAGGACAGATAATGAAGCTGAAGCTCCAATATTTTGGCCACCTAATGCGAAGAGAAAACTCCCTGGAAAAGACCCTGATGCTGGGAAAGACTGAAGGCAAAAGGAGAAGGGGACGGCAGAGGATGAGATGGCTAGATAGCATCACGGATGCAATGAATATGAACTTGAGCACGCTCCGGGAGAGAGCGCAGGACAGGAAGGCCTGGAGTGCTATGGTCCATGGGGTCACGAAGAGTCGGACACGACTGAACGACTGAACAACAACAACAACAAACAAAACTTAAAACTTGGTTACATTGGGAGTGGGGATTTAGGGAATAAGCCAACAGCCAAGTAAAGTAGGACAGCTGGTAGCCCTAGGATGTGGGGGTGGAGAAATGAAAGAGGGCAAGGCCGTGGAAAACTTAAAAGGTAAGGACAAGGAGTCTGCACTGCATGAACATAAGGAAGCTTACAGATATTTTTTAAATGTTACCATCTTCCACTCACTTCATTCTCCTGGTGGAAAACAAAAGAATTTCCAAAGTCACTTTGCGTGTAGTCAGAATTACTCTTTCAGTGGCAAAATGCGCCATCCTCGCCAGCATATTTTCAAACACCCAAGAAGCAATCGATGACATCATTGGAAGAAGAGCAGGAAGCTTTCACGCCGTCACACTAAACCTGATGTCTAAAGCACTCAAAGGCACCCAGCAGCAATGGGTTAATGCAATGCAGTTAGAGCAAACTGCTTGTTCAGATACAAGCATCCTGTTCCAGACAGCTCATCAACACACTAATGGGACTTAAAGCGGTTGATGCCTCTTGCACAGTAACATAATGATGGGAGGACAGCCTGGGAGACCCATTAACTCCCATCCATGCTTCTAATTCTGTCTTGTGATAATGATTTCTTAGGACAACAGCAGTGCATTGGAATTCCATTTCCTTCTCCACCATTGTATTTTAATAAATTCATCAAGGCACAAACTGATATATAGGCTTGCTGCAGGATCACACAATTTGTAAAACCTAAACCACTGGATGTACAGTGCTTGGCCATCCAAGGTCTCCAAAGAAAGAAAAGAAAATCAAAGTCAAAACCTCCACACACCATGACAGTTTGCAAAAGAGAAAACTTTGAATGCAAATGGATGGGTTGTTTTTTTGGGGTGTGTGTGTGTGTTTTAATTCTAGTATGACATGTTTGGATATATAAAAGCAGGAGAAGTGACATCTGTTAATATAGCTGCATGTCCAGCTAGGGAAAATCATAAATAATTTTATTGGCTTTGAATTGAAATAATATTCCTGCAAATACAAATAAGAAACAATGTGATGCCCTTAGATTATATTATGGTTTATGTGTGGGGGTGGGGTGGAGGGGTTTCTCCTTATCCTTTCTCCATCAAGAGAAGTGACACTGGCATTTATGGGCAACCTCCTAGGTCACCACCAGTGCCCTCTTCCTTCAAATACTCACCTGTGGAGATAGAATCACCCACAGCCTGCCTGCTGGCCCTCCCCACCTAGGGATGAGAGGACCTCCCCAATTCAGGGTTCCCTCTGGCCTGCATTCCATTCCACCTGTATTCTGGTTTAACTAGGGGCATTTCTACAACCAGTTCTAGAATCGGCATGTCCACAGTTTGCAACTTCCAGTTTGTTTGCAGCTCCCACCCACTGCCCTACATTATACCAGCCCTGTAACACACACAAAATACTAACTGGCAACATTTTTACCAGCCTGCTGGGGTCTGGCGGGGGGAGAGGGGAATGGAGAATGGAGGCCGGCCTCAGCACCTGGGCAGCTGAACAGTGAAGGGAGTTGAGGTCTAGCTGCCATTTTAATTTCCCACAATGCTCCAGATGTAGCATCACTCTGGGGTATTGCCAGTGGTGAACATAGGGCTAGGCCTTGGGGGCAAAGTCCCATTCCCTTGAGCCAGAGGGCTGCCAAATGATCACCCAGAGAGCAGCAGGTGATGAGGGCCGCAGAAGCATACTCAGTTTTGTTCCTGTAGTCATGATGGTGCTATGATTTATGTGTGTATTAAACTGCACATGCTCAGTATTTTTTTTTTAATCAGGGTTGAGAAACAGTTTTGTGGTTATTATTCTAACATGACAGGAATATAGATGTAGTTATAAAGCTTGGAATGGTGATTGTGCGGTGAAGAGAAATGGTGTTCTTCAGAACTGAAGTAATACACATGGCCATCTAAAGGCAGTGGGGCATGAAGACCATTAAGCCCTGGGTCTAGAATTACCTGGCTGCATCACTGGGCATTCTGGGAAACTGTACTGGTGGCTAGACCCAGCATCCGGGTGCCGATTGATGCACTGCCCTCTGCTGCTAGGTAAGACCGCCAAGTCTCACTGACAAAGGAGGAGGACCACCAGAGGTGTAGGGTGGCCAAGTGTCCTACTTTATAGAGGACAGTCCTCTCTTTTGGATAGCTGGCAGAGGACAGCCCTCCAGTTGAAGGTGTTCTCTATTTGATGGACTGTCCAGTCCGAATCTGGTTTAAAGATAAACTGGAAGGAGGAGAGCAGAAATCCACAGTTAGCAGCTGGACAGCAGACTGAACAGGCACACAGGTCACCTGGTCACAGTCTTCTCCACTATATAGGGAAGTCTTGCATTTCTATTTAAAGAATAGTTATTATTTCTAAATGTGCACCTCTACATATGCAAATTGTTGTCCTCTAGAGTCCTCTTTTTTTGGTGATCTAGGGCAAAGTGTAAATGGCCACCCTACCAGACAGTACTTTGCGCAGGGCTGCTGCAGTCCTGGAGGTGGCTCTGTGGAGAGCTCTGCCCCTCCTCCAGCAACCTACTGCATTTCCATGCTGGGTACAGATGAGGGGTTTTCACTCCTCTGGCAGCCTCCTTTTCCTATACTGGGTGCAGAGGAGAGATGCCAGCCTGCTCATTCCCCTGCAAGAAGTTCCTTCACAACTAGGGCTACCGTGTGAGTGCTTCAATACACAACACCCAAAAACAGGTATATTAACCCTGATGTGGTTGTATGTATAACTGAATCAATATTCTTTTTGTGTGGTGTTTTACTGATGTGCACATGCACTCCCATGCCCCAGGAAGACACCAGACAAAAAGAACCTTGCTACTACCATAGAAACACTCACTCCAGAATCGCTTTCCTTTGTGGTGAACTTGCACATGGCTAATGTAGAGGTGGAAAAGGTGGGAATGAACTGAGCACTGGAGCAAACGATACATGTGCAGTGCTCTGTACAAAATTCAGGATTAAAAAAAAAAAACTGGAACAATGGAGAATCCCTAAGGCATCAGTTCCACTTTGGAAACAAGACCAACTAATTCAGAACTCCAAAATTTGGGCAAAAATTCAGATGAAGAGAATGTTGGAGGCATCCCTATGAAGCCCGTCCCTCCACCACCACCACCATGCACACGCACACTGGTTCTGCCCCCCTGCCCTGGTCACTTAGGAACACAGGAAGCTGCCTTCTACCGAGTCAGATCATTGGTCAATATAGCCCAGTACTGACTAAACTGACTGGCAGCAGCTATCTGGGGTCTTAGAGTAGAGTCTTTCCCAGCCCTTCCTGGAGATGTTGGGGGCTGAACCTAGGGCTGTCTCCATGCAATGCAGGTGCTGTACCACAGGGGTAGGCAAACTTTTGGGGCCCATGGGCCCGTTTGGCAATTTAAGAAACTGTCTTGGGCACCACCCCCAAATGGGCAGGCTGCAGAGGAAAGCATCAGCCTGCAGCCACCCGCCACCTTCATTTCCTGAGAATGTCTCTGAGACCCAGGTATGGCTCAGGGGCATTCATGAGAAAAGAAGCTGGCGGCAGCTGGTGGCCCTCACGTTGCTTTGGAGCAATCCCAGCTGCCAGTAAGAAATGTTATTTAAAAAATAAAATAGATTGGGGAAAGGCACCTTGGCGGGATCCCATGTTGCCTCCCCCTGTGTCTATCGCCACTGAGCTGTGGGCCACCTCTCACTCAGAACACCCCAACATCTGCCAAGGCAATATAGACTCATGCCCAGTGTGAATGATCATCAGAGCCTAAGGACCTAGCCAGGATGATGGGCTGAAGAATGCTAGGAGTTGTAGGCCTTATTTCTGTCTAAAAGTGCAGAGGATTGTGCCCTAAGTCTCCTTTGTCTCTCTCTTCCCTGGACATCCAGGACTCCACTTCCACCAGGAAAGGGCATGCTGTGACTGACTGCAGCTTGGCAGAGCTGCACATCACTTTAGCAAATGGCAGCTTCCAAACCCACGTTAGCTGAGATATTGTGAATGCAGGTAGTTGTTGTTGTTGTTCAGTCGTTCAGTCGTGTCCGACTCTTCGAGACCCCATGGACCATACAACGCCAGGCCTTCCTGTCCTGCGCTCTCTCCCGGAGCGTGCTCAAGTTCGTATTCATTGCATCGGTGATGCTATCTAGCCATCTCATCCTCTGCCGTCCCCTTCTCCTTTTGCCTTCAGTCTTTCCCAGCATCAGGGTCTTTTCCAGAGCGTTTTCTCTTCGCATTAGGTGGCCAAAATATTTCAGCTTCAGTATCTGTCCTTCCAATGAGCACTCAGGGTTGATTTCCTTTAGGACTGACTGATTTGACCTCCTTGCAGTCCAGGGGACTCATAAGAGTCTTTTCCAGCACCACAGTTCGAAAGCATCAATTCTTCGGCGCTCAGCCTTCCTTATAGTCCAGCTCTCACAGCCATACATTACTACTGGGAAAACCATAGCTTTGATTAGACGGACCTTTGTCGGCAAGGTGATGTCTCTGCTTCTTACTATGCTGTCTAGGTTTGCCATAGCTTTCCTCCCAAGGAGCAAGCGTCTTTTAATTTCATGGCTACAGTCACCGTCTGCTGTGATCTTGGAGCCCAAGAAAGTAAAATCTGTCACTGCTTCCATTTCTTCCCCTTCTATATACCAGGAAGTGATGGGGCCAGATGCCATGATCTTAGTTTTTTTAATGTTGAGTTTCAAACCAGCTTTTGCACTCTCCTCTTTCACCCTCAACAAGAGGCTGTTTAGATCCTCTTCGCTTTCTGCCATTAGGGTGGTATCGTCTGCATATCGGAGGTTGTTGATAATTCTCCCAGCAATCTTAATTCCGACCTCTGATTCATCCAACCCGGCATTTCTCATGATGTACTCTGCATATAAGTTAAATAAGCAGGGTGACAATATGCAGCCTTGTCGTACTCCTTTCCCAATTTTGAACCAATCGGTTGTTCCATGTCTGGTTCTTACTGTTGCTTCTTGACCCTCGTACAGGTTTCTCAGGAGACAGGTAAGGTGGTCTGGTACTCCCATCACTTTCAGAATTTGCCACAGTTTGTTGTGATCCACACAATCAAAGGCTTTAGCATAGTCAATGAAGCTGAAATAGACGTTTTTCTGGAATTCTCTTGCTTTCTCCATGATCCAGTGAATGTTGCCGATTTGATCTCTAGTTCCTCTGCCTCTTCGGAACCCAGCTTGTACTTCCGGTAGTTCTTGGTTCGCATACTGCTGAAGCCTAGCTTGTAGGATTTTGAGCATCACCTTGCTGGCATGTGAAATGAGTGCAATTGTGCGGTAGTTTGAACACTCTCTGGCATTGCCCTTCTTTGGAATTGGAATGTAAACTGACCTTTTCCAGTCTTGCGGCCATTGTTGAGTGTTCCAAATTTGTTGGCATATTGAATGCAGCACTTTAACAGCATCATCTTTTAGGATTTTAAATAGCTCAGCTGGAATACTGTCATCTCCGCTAGCTTTGTTGTTACTAATGCTTCCTAAGGCCCACTTGACTTCACTCTCGAGGATGTCCGGCTCAAGTTCAGTGACCGCACTATCATGGCTATCAGGGACATTCAGATCTTTCCAGTATAGTTCTTCTGTGTATTCTTGCCACCTCTTCTTAATCTCATCTGCTTCTGTTAGGTCCCTGCCTTCTTTGTCCTTTATCATGCCCGTCTTTGCACAAAACGTTCCCTTGAGATCTCCAATTTTCTTGAAGAGATCTCTAGTCTTTCCCATTCTGTTGTTTTCCTCGATTTCTTTGCATTGTTCATTTAAGAAGGCCTTCTTGTCTCTCCTTGCTATTCTCTGGAACTCTGCATTCAGTTGGGTATATCTTCCCCTTTCTCCCTTGCTTTTCGCTTCCCTTCTTTCATGAGCTACTTGTAAAGCCTCATCAGACAGCCACTTGGCTTTCTTGCATTTCTTTTTCTTTGGGATGGATTGAGTTGCTGCCTCCTGAACAATGTTACGGACCTCCGTCCATAGTTTCTCAGGCACTCTATCTATCAGGTCTAATCCCTGAAATCTATTCCTCACCTCCACTGTATATTCATCAGGGATATGATTTAGGTCATACCTGAACGGTTTAGTGGTTTTCCCGACGTTCTTCAATTTAAGCCGAAATTTTGCAAGAAGCAGCTCATGATCTGAGCCACAGTCAGCTCCAGGTCTTGTTTTTACTGACTGTATGGAGCTTCTCCATCTTTGGCTGCAAAGGAAATAATCAATCTGATTTCGATATTGACCATCTGGTGATGTCCATGTGTAGAGTCGTCTCTTGTGCTGTTGGAAAAGAGTGTTTGCTATGATCACCCTGTTCTCTTGGCAAAACTCTATTAGCTTTTGTCCTGCTTCATTTTGTACACCAAGGCCATGCCTGCCTGTTATCCCAGTGATTTCTTGACTTCCTACTTTAGCATTCCAATCCCCTATGATGAAGAGGACATCTTTTTTTGGTGTTAGTTCTAGAAGGTGTTGTAGGTCTTCATAGAACCGATCAACCTCAGCTTCTTCGGCATCAGTGGTTGGGGCATAGACTTGAATTACTGTGATGTTGAATGGTTTGCCTTGGATTTGTACTGAGATCATTCTATCATTTTTAAGATTGTACCCCAGTACTGCTTCTGTTGACTATGAGTGCTACTCCATTTCTTCTAAGGGATTCTTGCCCACAATAGTAGATATGATGGTCACCTGAATTAAATTCGCCCATGCCTGTCCATTTTATGCAGGTAGAGGGGACCTTTTTAGGCGATGGGCATAAGGGGAGGAGCTTAGCCAGTTCTGTGCCCTCCAGTTTTTTCCTGCAAATGCCTCTCCACAAGACCTTTTCCAACCCAGCTTGGCTTTCTCAACCAGCTTACGAACCCAGCTGGGGAAAAAGAAAACAGCTAAAAACTTCCTAGAAGTCATTTACTGGGGAGAATCTATTAAGCATCCCACCATCCTCCTCTTTGGCAGTTCACCACTCCATGTGTCCCCATGTTTCCACATTTACCTGTCAACGCAGGATTGGGAAGCCAGTTTTTTCTTTATCATGTGCCGTGGTGCCCACTGTCTGCCACACTGATGCAGTGTCCCCACTGTCATCTGGAGATCTTCAGCTTCTCAGCCACCATAGCCACACACAGACACCCCTTGTGAGTCCCCACATCACACTAGAATGCGATGTGCACTAAGAATCTGATGCAGAAACACTCATCAAAATCAAGATACTGCTAAAAACACAGGATAAAGGCAGCTTCTCTGATGCAGGAACAATTTACACATAAAGAGGCAAATATGGCATATTCTGCACCCTCCATTCCCCTTGGAATTGTATGTTGCTACCCCCTTTTGGGCTGCTACGTGATTTTAAAGTCTTTCTGAAAATCTTTTTACCAGGTGCCCTCCAGGGAATATTGCTTTATTGTGGGGTTTATAAAAAAAAAAAAAACAGTCCATCTAACCCAATTCTTTTCTCTCTTTCTCTTTCTTTCTTTCTTTCTTTCTTTCTTTCTTTCTCTCTCTCTCTCTCTCTCTCTTACACACACACACACACACACACACACTTGCTTCCTTTATGTCAGTCTTGGGAAGTTTTCAGTTGTCAACCAATAAACCATTGCAAGTCTCACTGCCTCTGCAGCCCTGTTGGATCACAGCCTGGAAGTGCTAACTTAGCTGGGTGTGTGTGTCTCTCTTTCTGCAGGTTTGGTAGGGTCTACCATAAGATTGACCCACATATCCAGAAAGCTGTCAGAATACCAGCTATTGACATTCACCCCAAAATAAACTACCAGTGTTGAATGAGCATCTAAGAGCAACATAATGTATGTGTTTTGGCTCAAATAAGCACTGATCAGCATAAACATTCTAATTAGCTTTATTTTATGCTAGCCTTATAGCATTCATCTGTATGCTCCTAATTAAATACATATGTTTAATTTCCATTTACAGCTATTCACAATGCCCCCCTAATGCAGCTAAGCAGTTTGAATAATTTCCATGTGAGTGAGGGAGCTCTAGGACCTGCTTTCGTGCTTAGCGAAGCTTGTAAGGAAAAAATGTTTTCTCTGCTGGATTACTCTCTCTTCTGTTAGTATGACCATCTTGGATTCTTTTGTTTGTTTGCTATTATCCTGAGCTAAGCTACTAAGGCTTTTAAAGTCACCAGTTGTGGTCACTGCATTTAAATTAAACATAGCAACAAAAACAGACCTCTACCTGAATAAAAGTAATTTGGAACACAAGAATTTCTTCTGCTTAGCCTCACAATACATAGACAGAATACTAAATGGAATCATCAAGGTTCCAGGAGAGACAAGTGTCCACATAGCTTCTTTCAATACCCTTCTAAGAGGACCGTTAGCCCCATGAAGATTTTCATCTGAATATTCCCAAAACCAGATTTCAAAGTACTTAAGGTTAAACATTTGTCGCTCTCGGGAAGAACATCTCTCTGTGTGTTAAATGTTCAAGAAATAGCATTCTATCCTGCAGGTATCCAAGGAGATAAAAATTGTCATCTGCTTTGAGTTTCTTATTTGGATAGAAAAGAAGAATATACATATGATTGATTGAGAGACAGACAGATATTATTATATTACTCTAATGTAATACAATACATGAAATTGTCTTCAATTATTTTAAAGGTTCTCCGATACAAGATGGAAAACAATTGTTCACCTTTATGCAGCAAGAATAAGGGTTTGGTCAGCTGCTCAGAACTTTTGTAGATTGGCTGGGGTAAAACAAAGGAATGAAGCGGTCGTTTTAAGCTACAAAAAGGTAGATTTCAGCTAAACATTAGGAATAACTTTCTAGTGGCCTTTGTGGTGCATTCCTATGCATCTTTAGACAGAAAGAAGTCCTACAACTCCCAGCATGTCCCAGCCAGCATGGCTGGCTAGGGCATGCTGGGAGTCGCAGGATTTCTTTCAGTCTAAACATGCAAAGGATTGCACCCTTGGATGATTAAGAGAGAGAGAGAGAGTGTTTCCTTAACACTAAAGCACCTGTTTCCTCCACAAGCAGGTAATGTACAGAAGCATTTTTAGTGGTGATGGAAATGTACAGTAAAAGTGTTTTGATGCTCAAATGATATAACAGTGAATGCTAAAAGCATAGAAGGTTTATCAGCAAGGATTTTAAGAACAGAACACCATTGACATTTTACTAAAGTAAGACAACAACCCTGTGTAATCTATCTCACTAGGATTTGGACTCATCATATGCTTCCTGTTATTTTCTTCAAAAACAATATTGTGTGATCTTGTACAAACTGTCCCTTAGTGTGATGATTATGGGTATTGGCACGCCTTAAAAAGAAGGAGATGAAAATTGCTGAAGAACTTCAAAGCAGCAGTAGAAATCCTCAAGAGATACATAAAGTCTTCAGAAGAAAACATTAGGGCTTCTCAAGGAGGGGAGGGTTTGAAAAGCGGTAGCAGTTTGAGGGCTGCATTTTGCAACGTGAAATATTAGAGAAGAAAAGAAGACAAAGAGGGCCACACTGTTAAGCAGGAGAAAGCATAAGAGACACATTGATTGCTGGTAAAGACTTTTTCATAGCACCTTTGGGATAACCCCTTCTGTTTTTCTGGAACATTAAACATTAGACCCAAGCCAAAATTTTACATACATGATGATGTGCTCCAATCATGGTTGGAATCAGTGGCTCGCCACAGCTAGCCACAGGGCTAGTTTTCCATGTGGCATCAGTAATAATTGGACATAATAATAATAACAACAACATCTATTACTACTGCTTTGGTTATTGGGTGGTTTAAAAATGAAATAAATAAACAGGATTGGATTCGGGGTAGTCATACTTAGGGTAGTCACAATGAAATCACTGGGGCTTAAGTTTGTCATGAGTGACTTACAGTAAGTATCATTGATTTCAATCAGTCTATTTCAAATATGACCAAGACTGGATTCAACCCACTGTATTTAGATCATTTCCAGAGGGGTAGCCATATTAGTCTGTTGTAGCAAAAACAACAAAGCACCTTTTGGCACCTTAAAGATAAATAAATTTATTATGGCATAAACATTTGTGGACTATGGTCCACTTCATCAGATGCATGAAGTGTTTCCTGACTTACCAGAATATATACACATGGTTCGGGTGGAATTGGGGGTTTATAAACAGGACAGAGGCAACTGAAATGCAAAAAGTACAGACAGTGATAATTATGTTGTTCACAAAACAGTCATTGGGTGATAACCCCTACATTTTTGTTTATTTAATATATTATTCACTAAATTAATAATATTTCTATACTGCCTTTCCACAAATATCACTAAGCCAGTGTACAATTTAAATAATAACAATAATACATATGAACATAAAAAGCAATAAAACCATATTAAAACACTAAAACAACATGGAAATGTTAAAACCACTACTCAGAATTGAAAAGGCCATAATAAAGAGACATCTTTGCAATGGTGAGCTGATTAACACATCTGGTGTGATTTAAAAAACAAACAAAGTTGACCCTATTCAAGCCACAGGAAATAGAGTTGAACCTCTTCATGGGCATCTCTACACCAGCCTAAAATCCTGCATTTAAAATGGGGCTTTCTGCTCCCATTTTAAATGTAGGATCACAATGACTCTCCTTTACACGTGCTTCCTTTCCCCCTCCTTCTCCCTGTACCTGACTCTTCCATTAATTTTCATTGATCTTGCTCCTCTTCTTGCCACTTTTCTTCTATTCATGGAGGGAACTCAAGCGGAACACAATGGGGTAATTTGATAGCTCATTATCTGCAATCTATTTAAAAATGGAACAAAGGGCATTTACTGCAAGAGAGCCCTTGGATGATCATGGCATCATGTAAAGAGCCCATAAACTTCCGTGAAGGAACAATCTCAATCGCAGGATAAAGCTCCATGTGAAGAAAGCCTATGTATAGTTTCACATGCATGAACTTACTAATTCTTAGAATGGCTCTATAAAGTCAGGCAGTATGTTTTTATTCCTATATTATGTTATGGGATGGAGCTGAAAGATAGTGGCTTGCCTAAGACCAGCCCAGTGAGTTTATGGCCAAGCTGAAATTTCAAACAGAAAATGATGCCACACCAGTTCTCAACACATTTAAAACAATGGAGGGAGCAATTCTATGGCCGCATGTTGGTGGCTAGACAGCCATAGAATATGTCAGTTTCTGGGAACCGACCTCGGAGCCCATACTCCTGGTCAGTTTCCTGGAGAACTGACCTTCCCCTTCTCCTGCGCTGCCTCACAGGCAGCTCGGAATGGCCCTGCGCTCCACTCTCGGAAGAGGAACACGGAGCAGTGAAAATGGGGCGTTCCGGGCGGCGCTCCAGGGCGGGGAAGGTGGAAATGCCGGTATGACACATCCTATGTGTCATCCAGCAGCCACTTCCCCTGCTCTTTCTTCCTGCAGCTACATAGCTAAAATCGGCTGTCTAGCTGCAAAAGCAGGACAGCTGAAGCGCGGAGGGGACAATCCCCTCCATGCTTCTCCTGCCTATCCCCATAGTATTGCACCCTAAACCTGTGGCTTCCGGATGTTGTTGGGCTCTAATGCCCATCAGCCCCAGCCAATGGCTATGGACAATGGGGATTATGGTCCAGAGAGATCTGGAGGGTCACAGCCTCCCCACACCTGAGCGAAAATAACCAACACATGTTGATGGCAACAGTTCTGGCTTTTTTTTAGAGCTGAGAGGCCTATCCCTTGTTCTTCAGAGCCTAGGTGCGGTTGGTTGGTCAGTTCCCAGCACTAGTGGAAGGAGACACCATATCCTTTTGTTCCAGTTAGGAACATAGGAAGCTGCCTTATACCGAGTCAGACCATTTGTCCATCTAGCCCAGTATAGTCGACACTGACTGGCAGAGGTGACTCTCCAGGGTTTCAGGCAGGAGTTTTTCCTGCTCTATCTGGAGATGCTGAGGATTGAACCAGGGACCTTCTGCATGCAAAGCAGGTGCTCTGCCCACTGAGCTATGGCTCTTCCAGTTCTGGCGATGGCCTTGCCACCTCTGTCGATGGCCTTGCCAGCTCTGCCGTAGCTTCATCCCTTGGTGCTACTGCACTATCTATATAGTGCATCCTTCCCCAACGTGGTGCCCTATGGATGTTTTGGACTTCAGTTCCCACCAGCCTCACCCAGCATTTTGGAAGTTGTAGTCAAAAACATCTGGAAGACACCAGGTTAGGGAACGCTGATATACTGCAATCCTAGATATGTTCAATAAGACTTACTCCCAGGTAAGTGAGTATAGGATTGCAGCCTTAGTCTCTGGTGTCTCAACGCCAATAGCAGAACCCTACACATGTCTACTCAGAAGTAAATTCATTGAATTCAATGAGATTTACTCCTATGCAAGTAAATATTCACATTGCAAGCTGCTTATTGAACAGATGACTTGTATGTCTATTTAAATTATAGTTATCATTCCTAGATTTGTGCCTGTACATATACATTTGCATATGCCAATGTTATGCAGATTGGAGTCCTCTTTTTTGGTAGTGCATGTCCTCTTATTTGGTGATGTGTAAGGGCCTACCCTAGTAAAGCTTACTTTGGGCAGAGAGGTTACAAGGTGGCTCCTGCTTTAGACAGGTCCTGCACCATTTTGAATTGCCAATGATCTCCCTGCTATGTTAAAAGTTCATTTAAGTTGTGGCTTTCATTAACATGACAAGTGTCTCGCCCCTTTATTCCAAGTGTGGGCACAAAAAAATTCTATAAAGGTGGGACCAAGGCTGCAAGTTATTTTCAGCTAGCAGAGTTGTACTGACCAGATGTCCATGGGTTTTCTGTTGCTCTGTGTACAAGCTACATCCCTGCTGGGGAAGCAGAGAGAAGAACTGATTTCTAACTCCAAAAACTGAGTCTAGTTATGGATTGACTGCAACCACATAAGATATAATTGCCTGCCTTAATTCTTCCTTAGGCAAGTCAGTGGCTAGACAAGCACATACACACAGCACTGTATTTTTATTTCTTTAGTCCACTGCAAATCTGTGTTACCCTGTTCCATTCTGCACAGCAGTCTGTCTGCACATGAACAATCATCCTTCCCTTCTGCCTCAGATTCTTTAGGCCACTCACAGCAACTTACAAGTAAGCCCCACTGACTTCAGTGGGACCTATTCCCAGGTAAGCGTGCAACCTAAACTGCACAGAAGACTGATTCTATAAGAACATATATAAGAGCATAAGAATTGGTTTGCTCGATCTGACCAAAAATTCTTCACTTCGAAAAGTTTCCAGTCAAATGATCCTGGGAACAAAGATGCAATGAGGGCATGAAGGAGGTGGACTTCTTCTGATGCTTTTCGGGGTGGGGGTGGGATAAAAGATTAAATACCCTAAAATGCAAACTGATACCCAGTTACCTGGGACTCGGAGTAAGACCTACTGAGATCAGTGGGACTTGCTTCTGAGAAAACAAACATAGGATTGTGCTGCAAATTCTTAGCTGCTTATGGGTTTGTGTGAATTATCTGCCCATGATATTGCAATAATTTTTGCAATTAGAAAAGTGTATTTATTTGTAACATCTTCAGTGTCTTGAAGACACATCATCCCTATTGTTCAGTTTAGTTTAATTCCTATTTATTTCAGAAGGCTGTGAGATGGATCATTAGTATACCATGCAGTTCCGGGTAGCATACATATTAGGAATAACAGGCAAAATCGCCCAGCAACAAAATCTGTGAACAATTAAGTCAAAGACATCTATAGCAACATTAACAAACCAACCCCAGATCAAGAGAGAGCGAGAGCAAGAGAAACAATTCTTCCAGTAACATATATATTTTTATCTACTGTGACATAAAAGTATATTACTACCGGAATTTTTATGCTCTGTTTAATTATTTAGCGGCAGTGTTCTTATGCAATTTGTCCAGTTACTTTTTTCTTTCTCAATTGACTATGAAAACAAACTTCATTCTGAAAGTAAAGGAAATAACAGTGCACTGCCTGAGGCTGTACAATCCTATGCACACTAAGTAAGCACCATGGAGTACAATTGTACTTACTTCTGAGTAGACATGCATAGGCTAGCATTTGTAAATCACTTACATCACTGTGGCCAACAGAATAATCAATGGAACATTTGCACTAAAGTTTACGAAAACATAGTTCATTTTTAAACCTATAAATTCATTGACAAAGCAAGCCTATGCATGTCTACTCAGATGTAAGTCCTATTGAGTTCAATGGGGCTTACTCCCAGGTAAGTGGATATAGAATTGCAGCCTTAGGGCACAATCCTATGGCTGCTAGTTAGCAGCTAGACGGCCATAGGATAGATCAGTTTGTAGGCAGCGTAGATCGGTCTCCATGCTCTTAAGAGCAGCATGGAGCAGCAAAAATGGGGCATTCCTGGGGGCAGGCCGAGGTGGGGAAGTCAGAAATGCTGGTATGACACGTCAGTCGCCGATTTCAAAAGGATTGCTCCTTTAAAAGTTAAAGCTGGGGGCAGGTCTTTAAATGAAATAGACAATTCAGCAAACACAAATAAGGAGCAAAAGACTCATCTACGTAGCCGTTTTAGATTAGAAGGGATGTTTTGATCCATTTTTCTACCTACAAAAAACTGCAGAAAGACCCCACCAAAATGTCTACCAAAGAGAGCCCTCATCCCAGGAAGCTGTTCATTGTTTATTTGGAGCGCAACGCATTTCAACCAAAAAGGTCTTCTTCGGGGGCTATCTCCAGAGAAAACTACTCAGACCCTGAAGATGACCCTTTTGGCTGAAACATGTTGGGCTTTAAATAAACAGTTAGCAGCATCTTCTGTTATCTCTCTTTTTGGAGTCCATTTTCCAACCTGACATGATATTCATAAAGGTAAGAGAAAAGTAGCACGGTACAGCTGAGGTTAAATGAAAAATTAAAAATAACAAGAAGACAGAAGACGAGAATGCACTTTTAACACAAGTGTATAAAAAGGGACAAATCAATGCCAATAAACTGTTTCAGATAGTAATTAATTAAAAGTAATTAATTTGAAAAGAAGGGCTTATTGACTCAGGTTGATGAGGGAACTAACCTTTAAGCAATTCAGACAGGTTGACTTTACTGCAGGAGTGATTAAAATCTGGAACATTAACACAAGGCCTACATGGCCTCAACAAGGCCATAGGCCAAACTTTGTGAATGGAGGAGAAAAGGAGAGACTCCAGTTGCACCATGACTTGAAAGCAGGGTGCCTCCTTACTAGGCATGGCGGAGAATTCCGCCACGGATCTCGGTGAGGCCGAATGCCAGTGCATTCGGGCCCCCAAAATCCATGGCAGAACAAAGCCCCCTGCCTCCCCACCCCACCAAATGGGCTCGGAACAGAGCACCTATCTGCTGCCGTCCGCACTGCATAGCGAATGGCGGCCGCAGACGCCATTCGCTTCGTCCATATAGCCGTGATAGGCTACGTAAATACTTATGTAGCCTATCATGGCTAACGCATTTGCGTCCCTGCGGAAGCCGTCATAGGCTACATAAATACTTACGTAGCCTATCACGGCTATATGGACGAAGCGAATGGCAGCAGATAGGTGCTCCGTTCCGGGCCCATTTCGTGGGGTGAGGGGCAGGAGGGCTTTGTTCCGCCACAGATTTTGGGGGGCCGAATGCACTGGCATTCGGCCGCACTGAGATCCGTGGCAGAATTCTCCACCATGCCTAGTAAGGAGGCACCCTGCTTTCAAGTCATGGTACAACTGGAGTGTCTCCTTTTCTCCTCCATTCACAAAGTTTGGCCTATGGCCTTGTTGAGGCCATGTAGGCCTTGTGTTAATGTTCCAGATTTTAATCACTCCTGCAGTAAAGTCAACTTGTCTGAATTGCTTAAAGGTTAGTTCCCGCCATTTGCGCCCCTCTATTTTGCCATGAGAGGCTACATAAATATTTACTACGTAAATATTTATGTAGCCTATCACAGTGGGAAAAAAAGGGAACGCAAATGGTGGCCGCCATAGCCACCGCCATTTGCGTTCGCTGTTTGTTTGTTTTCGTGATAGGCTACGTAAATATTTACGTAGCCTATGATGGGCCGGCGTAGGGACACAAATGGCGTCCCTTACACAGGATGCCATTTGCATCTGCACCAGCCCAGCAGCAGCTGGAGGCCCCACTGCGGGTTGGCCTGGCCAGCGGCTCCGTGGCCTGGCCGTGGAGTGGAGCCAGCCGGGCAGGATTCTGGGGGGGAAGAACAGATCGCCTCCCCCCCATCGAGGATTCCGGGGGGAGGAATGGATCACCTCCCCCCACCTGCGGAACCCGGCGGAGCCAGGTAAGCGGGGTTTCGTACACCCCTACTCCTTACATATCTCCCAAAAATGAGAAAATGCATCACCAAAAAGGAAGACAAAGGCGGGTGTGGATTTGCATAAAAGTTGAATATGCTAATTTTTATGTGCAGATGCAAATTTAGAATCACTATACTTTAAACTGAAATTTAATACCTCTTACCCTAATGGGGAACACTGCAATCAGGTGATCTTTGTGTCTGCTGCAGGGTGCTAACTGGCTATGAGCAACTTTCATAGAATCATAGAATAGTAGAGTTGTGGAAGGGGCCTATAAAAACATTGAGTCCAACCCCTGCTCAAATGCAGGAATCTAAGTCAAAGCATCCTTGACTTTGAGGTCCCTGCTCTCACTTCTTATAGTTCTTTCTCTTTAAAATGGACTTTGGGCCGATCTACATTGCACCCGCCATCGCAATGAATTCAGTTTCCCGTCGGGTTAAACACTCTTGCATTAAAATGTGATTATCCACACTCACCCATTTTCCCCGTTGCAGTGCTTCATCAAATGTGCAAGCTTGGTTCACACTCAAGCGCTGTGCTGTTTTCTTGCTGTTTTCCTGCACGCGCTTGTCTGATCTCGGATGCTAAGCGAGGTCTGCCCTGGTCAGTAGTTGGATGGGCGACCGCCTGGGAATCAGGCTTCCTGCACTGAGCAGGGGGTTGTTGTATCCCTTCAAATGAGACTAAGTTTTACCCCCTCCTATCCCCCGCTCCGGATGTTTTTTTTAAAATTAAGGCGTTATCCTCGCAGAATCGGGGCTTCTCTGCAATGTTTTTTTTTCTAATTCAGGCATGATCTTCGAAGCTTCGAAGTTGTGAAGCTTCACAGATTCAAAGCTTCGAAAATCATGCTTGAATTAGAAAAAAAAAACATCATGGAGAAGCCCCGATTCTGCAAGGATAATGCCTTAATTTTAAAAAAAACATCCGGAGCGGGGGATAGGAGGGGGTAAAACTTAGTCTCATTTGAAGGGATACAACAACCCCCTGCTCAGTGCAGGAAGCCTGATTCCCAGGCAGTCGCCCATCCAAGCATTGACCAGGACCGACCCCGCTTAGCTTCCGAGATCAGACAAGCGCGCGCACATCCAGCCCTTTGCTTGTTGCTGAGAAAATGGGGGCTGCTGAGGAAGCTATGCGATTGGTAGCCGGAAGAAGACATGGGGCCGTTGAGAGCTGTGATTGGACAGGAGGGAAATACAAACACCACCACATATGGACAGGTGGGGGAGGGGACTACGACTGGATATGGTAGCGAAGGCAGAAAATCAGAGCACATTAAGGGGAAATACCGGGATATTAGGGTATTGAAAGCGGGAGCACAGAAGTGGGAAATTCCGGTTCCAATTCGAGGCGGCTCCTGCATACTGTGAAAGGCAGGCGGTGAAACCTCATTGGAAGTGAAAAAAGGCGGTAAGTGTAGATCCAGCCTTTGATTGGAGAGCCCTTCCATTAAAGGATGTCTTCAAACAGAGGACTGTCCTCTGTAAAGTAGGACACATGGCCAACACACAAAGCCCATGGCTTCTATCTGACCTGCCAAGGCCTTTCTCTTCAGCTCTGCACTGCTTATATCTTACAATTCACCTGTGGGCCAATTATAATAAGGGAAAGGAGCTAAGCTTTTACCAGGGAAACAGCACAAACTCCAGCTGTAGATCACCATGTGTGATTATGTATGTATGTTTTCTGCTACATATATGGATCATGGAGTTTTAAGAACTGGGAAAATAAAAAGGTCTTTAGCTGGGAGCAAAAGGACAGAAGAGTGGATGCCAAGCAAGCCTTCCTGGAAGAACTAGTCCAAAGGGAGGGCACCGCAACCATAAAAGGCCCTCTTTGCTCCTCCAGTCTCCACCTGCCTCACTCAGATGACAGGGGAACCCAGAGGAAAGCCTCCATAGATGGCCTCAGTCAGGTTGGTGTGGGAGTAGCTTTTCTGTCAGTTACCCAGATCTGAAGCCCCGTCAGGCTTCATAAATAAGCATCAGCACTTTGAATTGTGCTCAGAAATGGACTGTCAGTGCGGGCCTGAGTCGTTGCTTGAAGGAGCACCAAATGGAAACCCCCTTCCATGGCCTCCTCCCACGTTTGGGCCAATGTAGGTTAGTTGACTAAAATTGTGCAACTAGGGATGTCCAGTGCAGGGAAAGCTGGCCCTCTTGGGGCTCGTTTCCCCCAAGCCCCCAGCTCAGCTTCCTAACGCAAGCTGAGCCATAGGCTTCCCGCTAGAACTCACGGGTGCTGTGCCCAAATGGCTCCTTTTCCTTCTTGGGTCCCGGGAGGGAAAAGGAGACATTTACGCAAAGTGGCAGTGGGATCGCTGTGCATAGATGGCTCTTTTTCCCTCCCAGGACCTGAGAGGAAAAAGGAACCATTTTTTACCCACAGCAATAGCGGGGTTGCTATGTGCAAATGGCTTCTTTTCCCTCTCGGGTCCCAGCCATTTGCGCACAGTGGTGGGGGTCACTGGGAGTCTCTGTCTCCCTTGACTGTCTCCGTCTCCCTTTATGACAATGGCAGCAGTCCATGAGCTGGCTCGACTCGACCTGTGTTGAGTCGGGCCAGCTCGCGGACAAGTGAGACAGAGTCCACAGGGCTGCGCCAGGGAAAACCCGCTGAGCTCTGCCCCCAAACATATTCCTCCACCATCTCTACGCACAACTACTGGGGAGCAATAATGGTGCAGCAACAAAAATGTTGCTGCACCATTTGGCCATAGACTTCTGCCTCAGTTATCTCCCCAAGCTCTGCTGCCAGAAGCATCCTGCTCCACCTTGCTACACTATAGGGCCAGGCCTGGGAGCTTTATGAACAATGGTGAGATATGTTCCCAACGATTGGTCCAAATTAACAGCCTCATGGCTCTATTTGGCACTGTGTGTCATTTCCATGTAGTCTTCAAAGGTACCCTCAGATGTAACATGTTACAGTAGTCTGGAGCTTACCAGAGCATCAATATCTGTGTCTAGGCTATTTTTTTCCAGGAGGACCCACAGCTGGCACACAGAATGTTATCTAAGGATGGGGGGAAATGTGTTTCATTCACTTTTTTATGTGAACTTATCTAATTTCACATTTTCAAAGCAATGCACAAGCTGAAACTCAGCTATCCTTGAAATTCTGACATCTCAAAATTTTTCAGTGGAGTTCTCCAATCAAAATACACATATATTAGGGAGAAAATCCACATAAAATGTGTATATTAGTGAAAATAACATTAAAATGCATTATGTTAGGAGAGTTACTTGCAAAAATGTGTATATTGGGCAAAATTTGTATAAAAATGCATGTATTCAGAGAAATGTACACAAAAATGCATGTAAGTTCTCATGAAACCTTTTTTTAAAGAAAATCTCCATATTCAAGACAAACCAAACTTCTCATTAGAAAAATGAGAAACTGAGAGAAATTAGAATGGACAGATTCTTTCATCCCTAATGTTATCACCAGTGTCCATACATTGCTCATTCTCTCATCTAGAAGAGCGCTTCCTTCAAGCACAATGTGTTTAGTTGCAAACTTCCAGACAGACTTGCCTAGCCCTGTTTGCTCTAGTGAGAGTGGAGTGGAGTGGAGAGTGGAGCGTTTCTTTCATGGAGAACGGAAATAGAAAATCACAGACGTATTGTCTGAAATGTAGCATATTACCTTGAATGTAATTTGATCATGCGGTTTTGAAAAATTATCCCGCTCTTCAAAATGTGCGATGTTCTAGGAACTTTATAGCTAGGATTCCTAGATTCAGGGCATGTGCCATATCTTTCATAAGAGACTCACAGTTTTCTTCCCTTTAATATTTCCTCACTTGTCAGAACTCATCAATAGATACCAGTGTAAACCAACAAGGGTTTTATTTCCAACAGGCTATTAAAAACTAATTAAGAGTCTATTAAAGATTAAAACATGTTAGAAGTTTAAATGTTTTCAGTGCTTCTCTGAAAAGGCTCATGGCATGGCAATATTATCCTCTGACTATCACAGAGGCAGGCTCTACTTTGAAAATAAATAGCTATCATTGAAATCATCTGCAAAACAATAGGAACTTTTGCTAAGCAATAAGTTAACTGGCTCCAGAGAAATCCCAACAAAGCAAGCAATTTGGGAAAAATTCCTCCCCCCCCCCCAGCAAGAAGTGAATTACAAGTAAGTGAAGACTCTAAACACCAAAAGCATTAATATCCACCAGGAACATACATCTTTCTAGCAAAAGAGACTAGAACAGCCTCCCTTGCAGTACTGTTTCTGAGACAACAAGAGTACACAAACCGCCTCACAGTGGGATGAAGGCTAAAAACTAGGGCTGTGACCATTTTAATTGGTTTAATCCCTACATTAATCAGCTAATGTCTTAATTGGTTTACCCATCAGGACCAAATGTCATTTGTGATGGCAAATTTCAGCCAGTAGCGCTGTGAGTTAAGGGTGCACTTGTTAGGGGTTTTTTAAAGCTATTTCATTCAAGCGTAATAGGTATTCCCAGCATTATCCTACACACTTATTTACTCAGGGCCAAAACAGACATTACTTTAAATGTGTGTGTTTTGCATTTTTACTCTAGAGTAGGAACAGTGGTCCTAACCCTCTATCTGGGTGTAAGAGAGCTTTTACAATCTGTATCGACCCCCCTGTGCCTACTCTGGAGTAAAAAATGAAAAGAAAGACTTTAAATATGTGTCTAGTTGCTAGACACATATTTAAAGTCATGTGTGTTTTGGCCCTCAGAAGTAAGTCCCCCTGTATTTCATGGTGCTTACTCCAAGGGAAGTCTGTATAAGATTGTAACTTTTGTCGCATTTGCATCTTACCCTCCTTGGAAGAGCACTCAAGACAGCATACAAGGTACTCCCCCCCCCCCCGCTTTTAGCATCACTACAATATCACATCCTTATAAGAGAAGTCAGGCTGAGAGAGGATGGTCAGTGGAGACTGGTGGCTCCTTTACAGTTCTGACTGGAACCTGGAACGGATTCACTACCCCACTGACATCAGAGCCACCAGCCTCCACTGAGAATGATGGGTTCAAAATCATGGCCCAGCTTGGATCTGAACTCGGGTCAACCTGACCACATTCTTCTCTCCCTACCTTTGCCCTTCCTTCTGCTGTTTCCATGCCGTCTCTTTTACACTGTAAGCTCCTTGAAAGCAGGGATCTGTCTGTGTTACCTGTGTAAATATGTAAGTTAACTACTGCATCTGTCCCTTTAAAATAGCAAGTCAAGAGTGAATTTTCTTAATTAAAAGAGAGAAAGAGAAAGCATTTCAGCAGATAGCTCTAGTCAGTCTGCTTCATGGAACAAGGAGGCCATAAAGCATATGCAGGGCTTCAGCTCTTTCCATATTAACATGCTTTTTCAGCCCTTATGCCCCAGAATTCCCAAGACTGCTTTTATAACAATTTTTGGCCATCTTGTTGTTTACTTGCTGACCCTTGTGCTGTGTATGTAATATTGTTGCGGTTTCATTGCCTGTCCTGGTAGGCTGGAGAATTTCAGCCATGGCCGGTCCCTTGGTGGGGGCGGGGCAGGTAGCGTGCAGCTCTGCAGGGGAGAAAGTGGGTCTGTCTGCCATTTGCCTCTATCCTCGGCAGTAGATAAAATACACCAATTAATTGGGAAGGGGGTCCGCATTCTTCCTATGCACCTCCATATCTATGAAAAATGGGATTTGTAGGCAGGAACAACACCCCCCCCCCTCCATCCAATGCCCTCTTCCTTTTGCTCTCCCACGGTTGCCTAGCAAAACAGTCCCTCACCACTTTGGTCAGCAAGGAAAGAGCAGGGAACAAGAGGAGGAAGAGAGTGGCATGGGAGGGGGCAGCAGCAGGGGGCCATGTTGGTGGGCATTGTTGTGCAAAAGCAGCTCCTCCACACACACACACGCACCTCCTCCTCTGTAATTTTTTTTCTTGCGACTACTTTTAACTGTAACATGGTGGATACTGTGCCATATTCATTAGCATGTGCCTCAGTGGAAACACTTGTGTTCTGAAGAAAAAGTAGAAGAAAAGTTGTGATTTTGGAAACATATAATGTAATGAGATAAATTAGGGTTGGGAGAAATATGTGTCTTGTAAGATAAAGGCTGTTACCAAGTATCTGTTGCTGTTATAATTAATTCTGATTCTTTTTTTACATTCTTGCAAACATCTACACATTTGAATGTACAGAAACGACTTCATTTTAGAAAAGAGCGGGGGAATGCTGTATGGCAAGCTGTCAGGTTGACTGCTGTTTTGACACGTTATCTGATAAGCATGTACAGCGTCTCGCTGGAATCAGACATGAGCTTTCTTTTTCTCACCTGCAAGTACCAGCAAAATAATGACAAACAACAACAGGAGGGTCACAGCAGGTCACAATCTAACACTGAAGCCAAAATCAAGCCACATCAATTCCACCATGATGGGAAGCCTCAGGTTGCAGATTTTTAAAGGAAAACCAGCAAACAATGTGAGATGGATACTGGATCGAGTACTACCACCAGTTTGAAAAGGCTGGCCTTAAGAATGCTTCCATATTACTCCAGAACTCCATAATGACTTCATCAAGCTGGCTCTTACTTTACTGAAGCTTTTCCCGGAGCTTCCCAAAATCAACGAATCATAATGTGCTCAGGCTTCAAAAGCTCTTTTCAGACTCAGAAGGGAACAAGGGGGACCTGAAACAAAATGCAGCCTTGCATTCTTTCCTCTTAATAGAAGTGCTCCTGTTCATGATGCCACTCAGCCAGGCCCTTCTCCAACAAGCAACAACAGGGAGGTCACACATCTCTCCCCTGCAGACCCATTTTCCATTTTATTTTCCAACTGACACTCAGTTGTCTGTGGCTACTGAGCATGCTCCTTCCTCATTGGTTTATGTGGGGGGTGCCCCTGTAGGGTTTTTTTTAGTTGTACTTATGCAGACACCAAACAT